>NW_026988425.1:106500000-109000000 GCF_030222135.1 Aotus nancymaae
AGAGTTTCAGCTGGCAATGAAGTATTACTTCTCTTCTGTTTCTCTGAGGAAGATTTCATGGGGTAGCTGGATTAGAAATGCCTCAGGGTCATCAAGAGTATGAACGTAGGACCTTATGGTTTTGAGAGGTTCACCAAAAAGTATCATCATTTGGGAGTTCCTGAAAGAAGGTTCTTGCAGCTACTGTGCATGGTCATATGTCAGTCTGGAAATAATATGGCTCAGGGAGTTCCTTGAATGCTTTTATCATGAGCCATGAAATGTAAAGAACTGAAACCCTGTATTCTTCCCATAGTGGATATGTATTTTTAGTGGTTGTTTTAGCTGAAGCTACAAAACTGAGCTACAAAATCCTCTAAAAACCTTCTGCTGTGAGCTGTTCTACTCTTTGCCCCCAGCCTTCCTCTTCACATCTTCTGTCTCAATCCCCATTTTTAAGAGATTCCCTCTCTCTTCACATCTCTTTTTATTGCCAACTGATTGTCCATATGTTTTATTAACTATACCCATTGGATTAGAGTTGCCATATTTAGCAAATACAAACACAATAAAAGCTACAAATTCAGCAAATGAAAATACATCCCTGAAATATCTGGGCCATACTTATACTAAGAAAATATATGTTTGTTGTTTATCTGAAGTTGAAATTTAGCTGCATATCCTGTCTTTTATCTAGCAACCCTATTTTGGATCCTCCCCACTTCAGCTCTTCAAATGTCTCTCTTGCGTGACTGAGTTTTCTGAGATTCTGTGCTTTTACTCAGCTCAGCATCTGGGTTTTTGATTTCCTGGATAGGAAAAGTTTTTTCCATTTTGCTCCAATCATGCTTTAGGTTGTGCTCTAACATGAACTGTCTCTGTGCAAATAGAAACAGGTTATGAAGAACATATTCTGAGTACTGAGGCTGAAATACTCAGTGCCTCTGCTCACTCCTTACTGTTTCCTCTTGCTCCAAAGTCCTCAACGCACTCCCCTCCTCAGAGTGAGATCCCAAGCCTTCAGCCAGGTAATTGTGTTCCAACATAACAAGGCAATCCTTTAGTTAGTGCTCTTCAGATTCTTCTCTTCATAGCATCACTCTGGATGATTAAAAGATGTTATATAATGCAGATTGACATTCTTCTAAACCAAAGCTATAACCAAGGAAATTTCTTCAGAAATATGTGTCTTTAATTTTTGTTTGTTTGTTTTTGTCTACAGTGAAGGAAAATGAGCTTATTCCATTAAAGTTTGCACACATTAGTCCCTAAATGTTGAAAACATTATCCCCTCACTAGCAAACAGATCTTTCTGTTTCGTATCTGTCCCTATCGCAGGATTCAAGCTCTAGAAACTTACAAATGAGAGAAGAGATTTTGCTTTTAGGAGTGAGCGCAGCATGTAAGTGTGTTTTTACTTTCTTTAAAAAATTTTAAACAGCTATATATATAACAGATATAATTCACATGCTATACAATGTAGCCATTTAATGTGAAAATTCGATGTTTTTAATTATATCCATGGGATTGTGTAACCATTACCACAGTATAATTTTAGAGCATTTTCATCTTGACTAAAATAAACCTGAATCCATTAGCAGTCACTCCCCGTATCTCCCCTTCATCATATTCATCATTTCATCTCTTGATAGTCATTTAGGTTTTGTCTACTTTTTAATTTGCACGAATAATATTAATACAATATTATTCATAGTACAATAATGCTATGAGGATCCATGCATGAGTTTTTATGTGGACATATGTTTGCATCTCTCTTGGCTTGATATCTAGTGGTGGAATGGCTGAGTTTTATAGTAACTCTCTGTTTAATTGTTTGAAGAACTGCTAAACTGTTGTCCAAAATGACTGCATCATTTTACGTTCCCACTAGCAATGTATGACGATTCCGATTTCTCCACATTTTGCCTATCCTTAATGTTGTCTGTCTTTTTTATTATAGCCATCCTAGCGCAGTGAAGTGATATCTCATTGTAGTTTTGATTTGCATTTCTCTGATGGCTAATGATAATGAACATCATTTTGTGTGCTTAGTGCATACTTGTGTATCTTTTTTGGAGAAATATCTACTCAGATTCTTTACCTATTTTTAAATTGGATTATTTGTCTTTTTATTATTGAGTGGTAAGAGATCTTTATATATTCTGAATGTAAGTCCTTTAGCATATATATTCTTTGAAAATGTTTTCTCCTAGTTGGTAGATTGTCTTTTTATCTTCTTTATGTTATTATTTGTAGCACAAATATTTTTAATTTTGATGTTTATCTATTTTTTCTGTCACTTGTACTTTTAGTATCACAACTAAGATATCATTGCCCAAACCATGACATTGTAGATTTACTCCTGCCTGTCTTCTAAGAGTTTTATAATTTTAGCTGTTACATTTAGGTCTATGATCAAATTTGAATTAATTTGGGGGTATGGCATGAGAAAGGGCCTCGACTTAATTTTTTTGCATGTGGCTCTCTGATTTTCCCAGTGCCATCTACTGAGAAGTCTACTGTGTTCCCATTCGATTGTCTCGGCACCTTTGTGCAAAATCAATGGACTATAATGTAAAATTTTAGTTGTGGACTCTTAATTCTATTTCATTGACATATAAGTCTATCCTTATGCCAATGCATGTTGTATTAATTACTGTAGCTGAATAGTAAGTTTTGAAATCAAAAAGTGTGAGTCTTCCAACTTTGTTCTTGTTTTTAAAGATTGTTTTGGCTCTTCAGTGTTGCACTTACATAAGAATTTAAAAATCAATGCGATTTCTGCAAAAAAAAAAAAAAAAGCCAGCTAGAATTTTAATAGGGATTCGATTGACTTTGTAAATCAATTTGAGTAGTATTGTCAACTTACCAGTATTTTATTTTCTGAACTATAGACATGGAATGTCTTTCAGTTTATTTAGATGTTCTTTAATTTCTTTTAACAATATTTTGTAGTTTTAAGGTTATGTCTTGAATATTCTTTGTAAAATATACATACCTAAATAGTTTACTCTTTTTAATGTTATTGCAAATGAAATTTTCTTAATTTTCAGATTTCTCATTGCTAATATATAGAAATTCAATAGATTTTTATATATTTATATTTTATCATAGAACTTTGCTGAGCTTGTTTATTCATTCTATTAGTCTTTTATTTATATTACTTAGGATTTTCTACATGCGAAATTATGTCACCTATGAAGAGAGATAGTTTTACTTTTTCCTTTTCAATCTGGATGCCTTTTACATCTTTTTATTGCCGAATTACTATGAGTGGCACCTCCAGAAAAAGGTTGAATGGTCACAGTAAGAGCAGACATCCTTATCTTGTTCCTAATTTTAGAAGACAAGCAATCATTCATTAAATTTTTCACCATTAAATATGATATTAGCTGTAGGGTTTTTGTAGATGCCTTGTATCAGACTGTTTCTTTCTTTTCCTAGTTTGTTGACAGTTTCTATCATGAGTGAGTATTGGATTTTATAATCTTTCTTTTCCTAGTTTGTTGACAGTTTCTATCATGAGTGAGTATTGGATTTTATGAAATGCCTTTTGGCTCTTATATTTAGGTCTACAGTCAATTTTGAATTAGTTTTGGGGTATGGTGTGAGAAAGGGCCTTAATTTAATTTTTCTGCATGTGGGTATGGAGTTCTCTCAGTACCATTTGTTGAAAAGACTGTTCTTTCCCAATTTAATTTTCTTGGTACCCTTGTGGAAAATCAATTGAATATACAAATAAACTTTTATTGTGATGATTAATATGGTTTTTGCCCTTTATTCTATTAATATAATATAATACATTAATTGACTTCCAGATGTTAAACCACTGTTGCATTCCTGGGATAATTTCTACTTGGCCATGGTGTATACTTTTTTTTTTTTTTTTTTTTTTTTTTTTGTGACAGAGTTTCACTCTTGTTACCCAGGCTGGAGTGCAATGGCGCGATCTCGGCTCACCGCAACCTCCGCCTTCTGGGTTCAGGCAATTCTCCTGCCTCAGCCTCCTGAATAGCTGGGATTACAGGCACGCACCACCGTGCCCAGCTAATTTTTTGTATTTTTAGTAGAGACGGGGTTTCACCGTGTTGACCAGGATGGTCTCGATCTCTTGACATCGTGATCCACCCACCTCGGCCTCCCAAAGTGCTGGGATTACAGGTGTAAGCCACCGCGCCTGGCCTTTTTTTTTTTCTTAATGTATGTTTCTGGATTCACTTTGTTGGTATTTTGTTTCAAATTTTATCATCTGTGTTCATAAGGGATATTGTTCTATGCATATTATTTCTTGTGATTTTTTTGTATCAGGATAATACTAACATCATAGAATAACTTGGGAAGTGTTTCTATCTTCTGTTTTTTGGAAAAGTTTGTAAAGGATTGGTATTAATTCTTTTTTGAAAGTTTACTGAAATTCACCAATGGGCCAAATGGACCTTGACTTTTCCTTGTGGGAAGTTTTAAATTTACCAATTATTTTTATTCATTTTTGGCCTATTGAGATTTTCTCTTTTTTTTTGAGTCAGATAGGGTAATTTGTTTCTTTCTAGGAATTTGTTCATTTCATCTAAGTTATCTAATTTGTTGGCATACAGTTATTCATTATATTTCCTTATAAT
This sequence comes from Aotus nancymaae, assembly GCF_030222135.1. NCBI lineage: Eukaryota > Metazoa > Chordata > Mammalia > Primates > Aotidae > Aotus > Aotus nancymaae. The sequence continues at coordinate 106,504,599 of NW_026988425.1, forward strand.
GCGTCCTGTTTCTTTAAGATTAGTAGCAATATTCTGATTTTAGCAACTTTTTGTCTTTATCATTTCATCAAAAGTCTTGTTCAGTTTGTTGATCTTTTCAAAGTACTAACTTTGGTTTTATTGGTGCTCTCTATTGCATTTTTATTCACTATTTTATTTATCTCTGTCTTATTATTTATTATTTCCTTCTTTCTGCTTGCTTTGTGTTTATTTTGTTCTTATTTTTCTATTTTCTTACAGTAAAAGGTGAGGTTATTGATTGAGATCTTTCTAATTTTTAATAGAAGCATTTACAGTTATTTTCACTTTGAGCACAGACTTAGCTGTACCCCGAAGTTTTGTTACATTGTGTTTTCATTTTCATTCATTCTGAAATATTTTCTAATATCCTTTGTATATTCCTTCTTTGACCAGTTGGGTAAGTTTGCTTATTTCCAGCTATTCCAAAATTTCCTTCAGTTACTGATATCTAATTAATTCCTATGTGGTTTGATAGCATACTTTGTATTATTTCAATTATTTTAAATTATTGAGGCTGGTTTTATGGCTTAGCATATGGTATATCCTGAGACTGTTCCTTGTATGCTTGAGAAGATGTGTATTCTGTTGTTTAATGGGATTTCCTAGACATATTTGTTAGTTCCAGCTGGTTTATAGAATTGTTCAACTCTTCTCTCTCCTTGTTAGTTTTCTGTTAAGTTGTTCTTCCCATTTTTGCAAGTGCCATATTGAAGTCTCTGACAATCATTGTTGAATTGCCCAGTTCTCTCTTCAATTCTGTCAGTTTTGCTTGGCCTCTCATTGTGGAAACTGGATCCAATGAGTTAGTGGGGACAGGGGTAATCAGGGCCCCACTATTCTCAGCTTGCAGCTTCTGGGGTAGAGCTTCCTCCTTACAAATGGCAGCTGGGTGAGTGACTACAAAGGCAGTCTTTTTGGTCTCACCTGCCTGGAATAAGAGTGGCTGCAACATGGGGCTGGGAGGCAGAGAAGGGGTGGGAATGAGAAATGACAGCAGTCTGCTCCTCCTGGGATAAAATGATAGTTTCAAACTGGCTGCTAGAGGAAGGAGTTCCTACCTTCTTGACTGAACATGCTTCAGGAAGAGTTTCCTGGGAACTTGGAAGTGGATGTAATGGGCCAGGACATGGCTCAAATGCCACAGATTCTCACTTTTCTTATGATATTTAATAGATTTTCTTAAATGAGTGTTGTTACATTTGCTGTATGCATTTAGGACTATTTCCAGGTAATATAAATGATTAATGATCTTTTAAAATAATTTTTGTGAGTTAGGTTATTGTTTTGCTGGGGAGAGGCTGTGCCAATTTCTTTCTTCCTTCATTCTCAAAATCCTGCTTCTCCCCTGACTTTTTTAAGATTCTAAAATACTATGAATTTTTAAAAATAAATAGTTAATTCTCTGTAGGATCTGTATCTGCCATTTGTTAGTCCATTAACACAGGTGACTTTGTTCAGATTTATTTTGGCTCTGATAAATATCTTAGATAACAGTTTAACCTGCTTTGGCGCCTATATAATGTTTATGACTCAGTAGTATTCCATGGTGCATATGTGTGTGTGTATATACATATATGGTTGGTGCAAATGTAATTGTGATTTTCACCATTAAAAGTAATGGCAAATACCACAATTTGCCTATATATATATATATATATATATGTATATACACACACACATATATATATATGTATGTATATATACACACACACACACGTGTGTGTGTGTGTGTATAACATTTTCTTTATTCAATCCTCCTTTGGTACACATTTAGGTTAATTCTGTATCTTTGCTATTGTGAATAGTGCTGTGATAAATATATGTGTACAGGTATTATTTAAATGCATGATTTCTTTCCCTCTGGGTATATACCCAGTAGATGGATTGCTGAATCAAGTGGTAGTACTATTTTTAATTTTCTATTTTTGATTTTAGTTTTCAAATATATACTGTTTAATTTCCATGTGTTTGCATAGTATTGGGGATTCCTCTTGGTATTTATTTCTAGCTTTTTTCTACTGTGGTCTGAGAAGATACTTGATATGATTTTGATTTATTAAAATGTTTTAAGACTTATTTTGTAGCTTAACATGTGGTCAGTATTGAAAAATGTTCCATATTCTTATGAAAACAATGCATATTCTGTAATTGTTGCATAGCATGTTTTGTAAGTCCGTTTGGTCTAAAATCCAATATAAGTTCAATATTTCTTCATTAATTTTTGTCTTGATGATCTGTCTAGTTCTATGTGTGGAGGTTAAAGTCCCCTATTATTATTGCATTGTTGTCTATCTCCTTCTTTAGGTCTAGTAATATTTGTTTCATGAATTTGGATGCTTTGATGTTGGGTGCATGTAGGTAGGATTGTTATATTCACTTGCTGAATCTATCCTTTGTCATTACATAATGACCTTTGTCATTTTTATTATTTTTGATTTCAAGTCTGATTCATCTGATACAGCTAGAGCTATTCTTGCTCACTTTGGTGTTCCATTTGAGTGGAATGTCTTTTCCTATCCATGTACTATAAGACATCTATATGTGTCTTTATGGATAAGGTGAGTTTCTTGAAGCACATATAATTGATTCATGTTTTTATCCATTCTGCCAATATGTACCTTTTAAGTGAGGCATATAATACATTTACCTTCAAGGCTAATATTGATACATAAGGCTTTGTTCCTATCATATTCTTGATTGCTTTCAAGTTGTTTCATAAATTATTCATTTCCATATTTTTCACTGTCTTTTTGCTTTTGTAATTTGATGAAAATTCTGTCATGTTCCCATTTGATTTCTTTCTTGTCCTCGTTGTGTGATTGTTTTATATGAATTGTGGGTTTTATGTTTTCATGTAACTTTTTTAATGGCAAATATTGACCTTTCATTTTCAAGTATAAGACTCCTTTGTGCATTTCCTGTAGAACAAGTTTTCTGGTGACAAAATCTCTCAACATTTTCTTGTCTGGGAAGGACTTTATTTCTTCATTGTTATGAAGTTTATTCTGGCAGTATACAAAATTCTTGGCTGATAATTTTTTTTCTTTTAGCACTTTGAAAGTGCTGTCTTATTCTCTTTGAGCCTGGAGAGTTTCTGCTGAAAACTATCCTGTTAGTCTAACAGGATTTTCTTTGTAGGTGACTAGATGCTTTTCTCTTGCTAATTTTCAAATTCTTTCTTTCACTTTGACTTCAGAGATTCTGAACACAATATGTTGTGGTGAGGACCTTTTTACAATGTGTTTGTCTGAAAGTTAATGTTTGCCTCCTCTATCTTGATGTCTAACTCTCCTGATAGATAGGAAATTTTCATTGATTATTTTCTTAGATATATATTCTAAACTCTTTGATCTGTTTCTTTCTCTGTGGGAATACCAATAATTTGTAAGTTTGGTCACTTTATGTAGTCTCAGATGTCTCAAAGGATTTGTTCATTTTTAAAAAATTCTTTTTTCTTATTTTTGTCTGACTGGATTATTTCAAAAGAACTGTCTTCGAGTTCTGAGATTATTTCTTTTACTTGGTCTAGTATATTGTTAAAGCTGTCAATGGTATTTTGTATTTCTCTCAATGAATTTTTTTACTTTCAGAATTTTTTTTTCTTTAAGACTCTAAGCTATCTATCTCTTTGGTATGTTTCTCATTCATATCCTGCATTGATTTTTCTAATTTCTTTGTATTGTTTTTCAAATTTCTCTTGCATCTCACTGAAATTCTTTAAAATCAATATTATGAATTTTTTACCTGGCATTTTGAGGAATACTTTTTGACTGGAATGTGTTTCTGGACAATAGTTTTGGTCCTTTGATGTTGTCATATTTCCTTGATTTGTCATGTTTCTGTGTCCTTCTGTTGATATTTGTGCATCTGGTGTAGCTGTCACTTGTTGCAATTTTTTTTTTCAAATTGCTTTAGTAGGGCATAATTTTTTTCCTGAGGATGTATATCAGTTGTTGAGTAAGACACTGGCTTTGTTTTTGGGTAGTTGCAGTAGTATGATCTTAGTATGACTTCTCTGGCAGTGATCGGTGGTCTCTGTGATTTCCTTGGTGGTTTAGAATATGGTTATTAGTTCAGGTTGAGGTGAAATTTAGCTGGGGACTTAGATGCCAAGTGAGCCATTCTTTGGGCCCCAGTGGTGGCAGTAGTGGTGCAAGTATGCCTGTTTCTATGCCCAGAGCAGCTTACACTGCCTCCCATGTTAGTGGGTCCTAGAGGGCTAATTCTTGACCCTCCAGGTGACTTGCTTAGGAACTTGTAATGGGAGTGGTGTACCCTATGTGTCAGTGGGTTCTTAGTCCCCTGGACAGCTGGTGTGGTGAGGGTGGGTGATGGCTGTAGCAGTGGTAGAACAATGCATTGGGACCCAAGCAGTCTGGATTGGTGTTGTTAGAAGCTGCAATGAATTAGTGGGCTAATCCCAAGTCCCACAGCTGCCCATAGTGAGGTGGTGGGTATTGTTCTAAGTGTGCTTAGGAGGGCATGGTCTCCTCTGTCCCTCCATTACCCCAGGGTAGTGGCTGCAGTTGCCTCATCTCAAACCTGGTCCAAGAGTGGGGCATAGCCCAGAGTTAAACTCTCAAAATGGTGACGGCTGTGGGTTTTGTAATCAGAATGGGTGAGGCCCCTCTCAGGTGCACAGCATGATCAAGAAGCTGTGGCAAGAAACTGTGGGGAGTGCAATCTACCCAAGTGTTGGTCTCATAGTGGGCTATAGCAGGGAGGTAAATATTTTCCTAGGTATGCTTAAAAGAATGTGGCTTCCCTCTCCTTCCTTGACCAAGCAATGGCTGTGGCAATGTTAAGTGGAACTCATCATGAGGGCACAGTGCAGCCAGTGTTAAACTCTCATAATGGCAACTTGGGCCTGGCACCAGAGAAGGTGGGGTCCCTCTCAGGCAAGCAGCATGGTCAAGAAGCTGTGGGGAGTGTGGTCTGGTTGCATCTCAGTCTCATGGCAGCCTGTGGCATGATTGTAGGTTTTGTCCTAGAAATGCATGGCATAGCCTGGTTTCCCTGTCAGTCCTTGGCTATGTGACACCTGCAGCCTTGTCAGCCGAATCTCAAATTGAGGTTAAGGCACCATTCAGCATTAAAGTCTCAAAATTTTGCCTTGGGTATGTAACCAGAAAGGGCAAGTCCCTCCCCGACAAGCAGCATGGGCAAGAAGCTGTGGGGAGTGTGATCTGCTCACGTCTCAGTCTCAACAGCAGTCTGGAGCAGAGTGGCAGGGACCCTCCAAGGGATGTGTGAGGGCACCTGTTCTCTTTCTGCCTTCTTGGAGGAGTGCAGCAGCTGCAGCCCTGTCTGTAGACCCCCTAGTAGCTGGGCTGTCAAAGTGGTGCTCAGCCAAGGCTGCTCCAGGGTTGGATGCCTGTGGGATTCTGTGTGGGTTCCCTTTCTGGAGCAACATCTCTGTGTATTCTTTAGGCAGCTCTGTATGTCGGGCATAAGGCTCTAGTGGGCTGAGGGTTTCTCTCACAGCAAAGATTTAAAGCCCATTTCGGAGCTCTCAGAATTTCTCTCTTACTGTTTTCCCTTGTCCAGGATCCTCTACTGGCTCTCAGTAGGTTTCCCACTGGACAAGCTACTCAGAATATCCTCCTTACTCACTGAAGCACCTGAAAAGACAAGTGCTTCCTGTCTCTTCTTTGATAAATCCATGTATACTCTTCTAAACAATCTATTTGAATATCTGCAAAGTATTCTGTTTCCTCACCATGGAGGAAGCACACACTACCTGTGTCTACTGAGCCATCTTGATCCCTTTATCCTGTTCCTATATAATATTGATGTACTATCCTCTATGAGCTTCCTCAGATAGCACTTGAGGAGCAGAATTTTGTCACTTGATTTGGACAAACCATCCCATTCTTTGGTATGCTTCTGCAATGTCTTAATACTGTACTATTAGGTTTGTTTCAGGCCAAACCTAATAGTGATCTCTGATTCTTACTTGGATGTAAGATTGGAGCTATGGAATCACCATCAATACAGACATAGTGTACGGCTTTGTAATTGTAGTAATTAATTATATTTCCCTCTAATAGCCATGATCTCTATGGTCCTAATGTAATTTACATTAAGACAGAAATCATTTGCATGACAGAATGGATTCCACTGGATACAGGCTTCTGTGTCATGAGAGTCCAGCAATGACCAGACTAATTATGCCTTAGAGAAAGAGGTATTCTCAAATATTTGATGAATCTCTAAATTAAGATAATTTTCTAAGTCGTTCTATTAATTCCAGTTATTTTCTTTTCTTTTCTTTTTTTTTTTTTTTTTGAGATAGAGTCTTACTCTGTTTCCCCCAGGCTGGATGGAATACAGTAGTGCTATCTTGGCTCACTATAACCTCTGCCTCCTGGGTTCAAGCAAATCTCCTGCCTCAGCCTCCTGAGTAGCTAGGATTGTAGACATCTACCATCAGGCTCAGCTGATTTTTGTATTTATTTTAGTAGAGATAGGGTTTTGCCATGTTGGCAAGGCTGGTCTTGAAATCCTAACCTCAGGTGACCCACTTACCTCAGACTCCCAAAGTCCTGGGATTGCAGGCATGAGCCACTATGCCTGGTTTTAATTTTAATCATTTTCAACATAAGACTTTACCTATATCTACATAATGGTGGTAGGCATGGCAATTAGGGGTAGAAACCCAACTAAGAAAAAGTCTAATGGCACCCTTGTTCCTTTTTATTGCGAGAGTTCTATAAAATCACCTTGTCTCTGAATTCTTGGTATTTCATGATATTCAGTTTTAAGCCCAAAACACGGAAGAATCCTAGTTTTGTTAAACACCATAGTGCTTTCTGACTAATATTAAACCACAAAGATCAGATGTTATATATCAAATAAGAAGGAGACATTATTTACCTTTTTTATTTATTTTCAGAGAGCTCTAATTAGGTCCAAACTCTAGAATCATTCTTATTTAACAGAGAAATTCCAATTTTGGCTATGAAGCAAAGTGATTACACCTTCGCCCTGACATTCAAGGTTATTTTGCTAGTGAAAGATGCTCTGGAGCAGTGACTAGAGGAGAAGGAGAGTTCAAAAGATTTTTTTTTTTTTTTGGGATTTAATTCTATTTTACTATTAGGTCTTTAATATTAAATATCTAATTCTATTTTAATATTATGTCTCTTTTCTTATTATTGCAATTCAACTCTTACAACACATTGAAACTCACCAAAGTCCACTGTGACAGGACAAGTCTAAAGTCTAAAGTCCTTATATGACAAGACAAGATTCTAATGTCCTGATGTTTCTCATGGGATGCCCACAGTCTCATCTAAATTTCTCATTTAACTCAAAGACAATCTTCATATTTTTAGATTGACTTTGGGAATTTGAATTTTCATCAGTGCAAATATAAATTTCTCTATCTTGCTCTAAGGCTAATTGGTACCATATTTTCCCTTTTTGTCTTGTCAATCTGCCACCTCCCAACTCATCCTGACCTTTGAGTCAAGGACCCAGTGAACTGACTTTCTAGTTCTAGAAGTTATGCTGCAAGGCTAGGAAAGCTTGAGAAAGGTATTGTGGAAGAAGCAAAGGTAGACCCCCATCACTCGCCTTGGTCTGCATCCCCGGGCCTTTGAATGATGAAAGCATCTGACATTCTGCATCAGCTGTTTCTGCCTCAATGGCAGAGAAAAGGCCACAAGCATAGTGGAAGAGGAGCATGGACTCAGACTTCAAGGAAGAATGATTTTCTCAGTCCTTTCTTCTGCGTCTCACCATACCTTAATTACATATAACTCCATTGAACAGCATATATTCCAAATAAAAAGACTGGTGGAATTTATCACATGGGTAGCAACTATGAAACATAAATAGGACACAGTTACAAACATGATCTCCTTTAGTTTTTTAGAAAATGAATCCATGATTTCTTTTTGAGTTTGAAAGCTCAGCCATACGACTCTTGTGCCTACCAAACTGCTCTAGAAAGTCGTTTCCATTTTGTTTGTGATATGTAGAAGTATAGACTTCAGGAAGTTCACCTTTAACCTCAGCATTCCAGATGAAGTTTCCTGACTCAGTGCTTTTACAGAAGGAACTAGAAAAGAAAAAGTGGTAAGGAAAATCAGAGATGGCTGACATCCTCCCCTATCCCACCTGCACCTTAAAATATGCATGTCACCTTCAAGGTTTTAAAATTGCATTGTTTATATATGTACACATTAAAATTAATGCTATATTTAAGGAAAATAAAATTGCTTGCTTCTATGTAATTCATGTCATTCTACAGGAAATTCACTTTTCCAGCTACTGAATGGAATGTTTAACAACCTCAATAAAAAAAAAAATTTCTCATTTTGCATATTCAGACTCCAAAAAGCCAAGTGACTTGTCCAAAATCAGATATCTTGCCTCAAAGTTTAGAGATCTTTTTAGTTTACAGTACTGCCTCCTAGAAATAACTTCTTCTGAAGGAAACACAGTACTTGCTGCTCACCACTTCATTTCCTCTTCCTGAATTTCTTAGACTCCGATGACAAATAAATAGAAGTGAAAATGAGCATGAAAGTTCATGTTTTATCTTTGTTGACACAGCATACTCAGTAGCCAGTTTTATTTTTGGGAAATGGCAGTGTCACATGGTGATGCCACCACCATTATGGTGGAACCTCTAAAAGCCCAAGTAGCTTTGTGGAGCAGAGATCTAAATTGGCCTGACCAATTTAAGATATGTAGGTTGGGAAAAATATGCTTTGTCACGTTAATCCACTGAGATTTGGGGGTCAATTTGTTATGTTAGCATAATGTACCGTGTCCTTATTAAAACAATTTCCAAAACTTAGTAGAGGACACATCAAGACATTATAGCATAAGAGACACACTTTTTAATAAATATACTGAATGCTTGAATAATGAGGAGAACTAAAAAGACATAGCATCTACTCAGCCAGCTGATTGAATAACAAGAAACAAGTGGCTGTGCAACACAAACAGCTAATAGGACATGCATGTAAACTTGAGGGTCCATCTTATAAAAAATATTTTAAAATGCATTTGTGACTAGTCTGGTAAAATCACACAGTGTGAAAGACACTGAGGATACTAAGTTTGCTGGGCTATTTTCAGTGGATTCTAATGGCACTAAAGTGTTTATCAGGAATCTGTTTTTTTAATATGCTGCCTAGTCATTTGTATGTTACATTAAGTTTATTTTGTCTTTCTTGGATCATTCCCATGACAGAGTGCACTGGGTTGTGGCTTAATTGCCTTATTATGCAGCATTAAATAACCTATAAAACAGAATAGAAGTGTGAATTAAAAAGAATGGGCTTTGGTCACCATAGGTGGTATAGAAGAGCAAAACAATAGAATCAGGACAAATGTAAATGAAATATTAAGCAGAATATTCCACTAATATAAAGAACTTTCAGAAGACTTTTTTCCCAAGAAGGAAGCCAAGAAATGGGCCATCTGGAGCTTATTTAAACCTAAATGCAGTGAATAATTAAATATGTTTTCACTTAAGGCTATAATGTCCTTTATTTTGCAAACAATATTTCTTTCTTAATATTTTACTAACTTAAAATGTTCAGACTCTAACTGCTGTCTTTAGCATATTAAAAACCATAAGTAATGAAATATTTTTTAAAATTACTTAAGTCATTTCTTTTCAAAGGAATAGAATAGATGGAAGAGGATGTGAAAAGGACAGATTTATCCTGTTACTTTTTGAAAGTAGGATAGTGATTGTGCTAAATGGTACTAAATGATAATTGTCAGGTCCCTGGGCAAGATGGCCAAATAGGAATAGCTCCATTGTGCAGCTCCCAGAGAGACTGATGCAGAAGGTGGGTAATCACCCACCTTATTGAACTGAGGTACATGGTTCATCTCATTTGGACTGATTGGACAGTGGGTGCAGCCTAAGGAGGGCGAGCTGAAGCAGGATGGGGTGTTGCCTCACCCAGGAAGCACAAGGAGCCAGGGTACTTCCTGTCTTAGCCAAGCGAAGGCATTAGGGACTGTTCCCTACAGTCCGGCCCAAATACTGTGCTTTTCCCATGGTCTTCAAACCCACAGACCAGGAGATTCCCTCTAGTACCTACACAACCACCAGGGCTCTGGGTTTCCAGCACAAAACTAGGTGGCAGTTTGGGCAGAAACCAAGCTAGCTGCAGCAGTTTTTTTTTCATACCCCAGTGGCACCAGGAATGCCAGTGAGATAGAATCATTCACTCCCCTGGAAAAGGGGCTGAAGCCAGGGAGCCAAGTGGTCTGGCTTGGCAGCTACCTCCCCGACAGAGACCAGCAAGCTAAGATCCACTGACTTGAAATTCTCGCAGCCAGTGCAGCAGTCTGAGCTTCACCTGGGACGTTTGAGCTTGGTAGAGGGAGGGGTATCTGCCATTGCTGAGGCTTGAGTAAGCAGTTTCAACCTCACAGTGTAACAAAGCTGCTGGGAAGTTCGAACTGGGCAGAGCCTACCACAGTTCAGCAGCTGCAGGCAGACTGTCTCCTAGATGTCATCCCTGGGCAGGGCATCTCTGCAAAAAGGCAGCAGCCCATCAGGGACTTGTAAATAAAGCCCTCACCTTCCTGGGACAGAGCACCTAGGAAAAGAGGTGGTTGTGGGTACAGCTTCAGCGGACCTAAACGTTCCTGCCTGGCAGCTCTGAAGAGAGCAGCAGATCTCCCAGCACAGCATTTGAACTATGATAAGGAACAGCCTGCCTCCTCAAGTGGCTCCTTGACGTCCGTGTATCCTAACTGGGAGGTACGTCCCAGTAGGAGCTGACAGACACCTCATACAGGAGAGCTCTGGCTGGCATCTGGTGAGTACCCCTCTGGGATGAGGCTACCAGAGGAAGGAGCAGGCAGAAATCGTTGCTGTTCTGTAGCCTCTGCTGGTGATTCTCAGGCAAGCAGGATGTGGAGTGGACCTCCAGCAAACTCCAGAAGTTCTGCAACAGAGGGGCTGGACTGTTAGAAGGAAATACTGACAAACAGAAAGAAATAGTTTCCACATCAACAAAAAGGATGTCCACTCAGATCCCATCTAAAGATCACCGACCTCAAAGACCAAAGGTAGATAAAACCACGAAGATGGGAAGAAACCAGCACAGAAAGGCTGAAAACTCTAAAAACCAGAATGCCTCTTCTCTTTCAAGGCATCACACCTCCTCACCAGTAAGGGAACAAAACTGGATGAAAAATGAGTTTGATGAATTGACAGAAGTAGGCTTCAGAAGATGGGTAATAATAAACTTCTTCAACCTAAAGAAGCATGTTCTAACCCAATGCAAGGAAGCTAAGAACCCTGAAAAAGGGTAGACAAAATCCTAACTAGAATAACCAGTTTAGAGAAGAACATAAATGACCTGATGGAGCTGAAAAACACAGCATGAGAACTTTGTGAAGCCTACATAAGTTTTAATAGCCGAATCAATCAAGCGCAAGAAAGGATATTAGAGATTGAAGATTAACTCAATGAAATAAAATGAGAAGACAAGATTAGAGAAAAAAGAGTGAAAAGAAATGAAGAAAGCCTCCAAGAAATAGGGGATTATATGAAAAGACCAAATCTACGTTTGATCAGTGTACCTGAAAGTGATGGAGAGAATGAAACCAAGTTGGAAAACACTCTTCAGGATATTATCCAGGAGAACTTCCACAACCTAGCATGGAGGCTAACATTCAAATTCAGGAAACACAGAGATACTCCTCGAGAAGAGCAACCCCAAGACACATAATTGTCAGATTTACCAAAGTTAAAATGAAATTAAAAATGCTAAGGGCAGCCAGAGAGAATGGTCAGGTTACCCACAAAGGGAAGCCCATCAGACTAACAGTGGATCTCTCTGCCAGAAGATCCTACAGAAGATCCTCTCTGCCAGAAGATTCTACCCTACAAGCCAGAAGAGAGTGGGGGCCAATATTCAATGTTCTTAAAGAAAAGAATTTTCGACACAGAATTTCATATCCAGCCAAACTAAGCTTCATAAGTGAAGGAGAAATAAAATCCTTTATGGACAAGCAACTGCCAAGAGATTTTGTCAACACCAGGCCTACCTTACAAGGGCTCCTTAAGGAAGCACTAAAGATGGAAAAGAACAACTGGTACCAGCCACTGCAAAAACATACCAAATTGTAAAGACCACGGACACTATGAAGAAACTGCATCAACTACTGGGCAAAATAACCAGCTAGCATCATAATGGCAGGATCAAATTCACACATAACAATATTAGCCTTAAATATAAATGGGCTAAATGACCCAATTAAAAGACACAGACTGGCAAATTGGATAAAGAGTCAAGACCCATTGGTGTGCTGTATTCAGGAGATCCATCTCACATGCAAAGAAATACACATAGGCTCAAAATAAAGGGATGGAGGAATATTTACCAAGCAAATGGAAAGCAAAAAAAAAAAAAAAAAAAAAAAAAAGCAGGTGTTGCAATCCTACTTTTGATAAAACAGACCTTAAACCAACAAAGATCAAAAGAGGCGAAGAAGGGACATTATATAATGATAAAGGTATCAGTGCAACAAGATGAGCTAACTGTCCTAAATATATATGCCCCCAATGCAGGAGCACCCAGATTCATAAAGCAGGTTCTTAGAGAACTACAAGGAGACGTAGACTCCCACACAATAATAGTGGGAGACTTTAACACCCCACTGTCAATATCAGACAGATCAACGAGACAGAAAATTAACAAGGATATTCAGGACTTAAACTCAGCTCTGGACCAAGCAGATCTAACAGATATCTACAGAACTTTTCACTCCAAATCAATAGAATATACATTCTTCTCAGCACCACATCACACTTATTGTAAAATTGACCACATAGTTGAAAGTAAAACACTCCTCAGCAAATGCAGAAGAATGGAAATCATGACAACCAGTCTCTTAGACCACAGTGCAATCAAATTAGAATTCAGGATTAAGAAACTCACTCAAAACCACACAGCTACATGGAAACTGAACAACCTGCTCCTAAAGGACTACTAGATAAATAATGAAATGAAGGAAGAAATAAAGATACTCTTTGAAACCAATGAGAATGGAGACACAATGTACCAAAATCTCAGGGACACATTTAAAGCAGTGTCTAGAGGAAAATTTATAGCACTAAATGCCCACAAGAGAAGTGAGGAAAGATGTAAAATCGACACCCTAATGCCACGATGAAAAGAACTAGAGGAGCAAGGTCAAACAAATTCAAAAGCTAGTAGAAGACAAGAAATAACTAGGATCAGAGCAGCACTGAAGGAGGTAGACACACAAAAAACCTTTCAAAAAAATCAATGAATCCAGGAGCTGGTTTTTTGAAAAGTTCAACAAAATAGATAGACCATTAGCCAGATTAATAAGAAAAGAGAGAAGAATCAAATAGATGCAAACAAAATGATAAAGGCCATTTCACCACCAATTCCATAGAAATGCAAACTACCATCAGAGAATACTATAAATACCTCTATGCAAATAAACCAGATAATCCAGAATAAATGGATAAATTCCTGGACACTTACACCCTCCCAAGACTAAACCAGAAAGAAGTCAGTTCCCTGAGCAGACCAATAACAAGTTCTGAAATTGAGGCAGCAATTAATAGCCTATCAACCAAAAAAAGTCTAGGACCAGACTGTTTCATAGCCGAATTCTACCAGAGGTACAAAGGGGAGCTAGTATCATTTCTTCTGAAACTAGTCCAAACAATAGAAATCTTCTCCAACTCATTGTATGAGACCAACATCATCCTGATAAAAAAAACCTGGTAGAGACATAATTAAAAAAGAAAATGTCAAGCCAATATGCCTGATGAACATCGATGTGAAAATCCTCAATAAAATACTAGCAAACCAAATCCAACAGCACATAAAAAGGCTTATACATCATGATTCAGTCAGCTTCATCCTTGGGATGCAAGGCTGGTTCAACATAAGCAAATCAGTCAATGTAATCCATCACATTAACAGTATCAAAGACAAAACCCACATGATTATTTCAGTAGATGCAGAGAAGGCCTTCAACAAAATTCAACAGCTCTTTATGCTAAAAACTCTCAATAAACTAGATATTGATGAAACATATCTCAAAATAATAAGAGCAATTTATGACAAACCCACAGCCAGTATTATACTGAATGGGCAAAAACTGGAAGCATTCTGTGTGAAAACCACCACAAGACAAGGATGCCTTCTCTCACCACTCCTGTTCAACATACATTCAAAGTTCTGACTAGAGCAAGCAGGCAAGAAAAAAAAAAAGCTTATTCAAATAAGAAAAGAGGAAGTCAAATTGTCTCTATTTGTAGATGATATGATTGTATATTTAGAAGACCCTATCATCTCAGCCCAAAAGCTCCCTAAACTGATAAACAACTTTAGCAAAGGCCCAGTATACAAAATCCATGTGCAAATATCACAATAATTCTTATACACCAATAACAGACAGAGAGCCAAATCATGAGTGAACTCCCATTCACAATTGCTACCATGAGAATTAAAAACCTAGGAATACAACTTAAAGGGATGTGAAGGACCTCTAAAGGAAAATTACAAACCACTGCTCAAGGAAATAAGAGAGAACACAAACAGATAGAAAAACATTCCATGCTCATGGTTAGGAAGAATCAATATCATGAAAATGGCCATACTGCCCAATGTAATCTATAGATTCAGTGTTATCCCCATCAAGCTACCATTGTTTTTCTTCACAGAATTGGAAAAAAAACAGCTTTAAATTTCACATGGAACCAAAAAAGAGCCTGCATAACGAAGACAATTACGAACAACAAACAAACAAAAAAAGCTGGAGGCATCATGCTACCTGATTTCAAACTGTGCTACAAGGGTACAGTAATCAAAACAGCATGGCAATAAACATGTGTGCATGTGTCTTTATAATAGAATGATTTATAATCCTTTGGGTATATGCCCAGTAATGGGGTTGCTGGGTCAAATGATATTTCTATTTCTAGATCCTTGAGGAATCACCACACTGTCTTCCACAATGGTTGAACTAATTTACACTCCCACCAACAGTGTAAAGCATTCCTATTTCTCCACATCCTCTCCAGCATCTGTTGTCTCCTGACTTTTTAATGATCACTATTCTACCTGGCCTAAGGTGGTATCTCAATGTGGTTTTGATTTGCATTGCTCTAATGACCAGTGATGATGAGCTTTTTTCATATGCTTGTTGGCTGCATAAATGTCTCCTTTTGAGAAGTATCTGTTCATATCCTTTGCCCACTTTTTGATGTTTTTTTCCCTGTAAATTTGTTTCAGTTATTTGTAGATTCTGGATATTAGCCCTTTGTCAGGTGGGTAAACTGCAAAAATTTTATCCCATTCTGTAGGTTGCCTGTTCACTCTGATTGCAGTTTCTTTATGTATTTTCTAGCCTGACTAACTCAGCTACCTGTTTCTGTGACTTCAGCTATCAGTTTCAAATACATTAATTCCCACATAGTATCTAGAGCTCTTAAACATTTCCTTCTTCTTCTGGGATTAGTTCTTAATCTCCAACTCCCCCTTAGAATATTTCCATTTGCTAGTTAAGAGACACCTAAATTCCATGTGTCCCAAATTCCTCCAGTAGAAACTCTTGAACCCATGATTTCTGTTAGTGACATCATCTTTCACTGTCTCAGCTCTGCATCTCCAAATCCTCCTTATCCTTTGTTTCTCTTTCTCATATTTTTTTAGCACCAAATCCAGGTCATTCTTTTTCACTGTGAATTTCTCCAAATACTTCTTTTTTCTTCCCATGATCACCTTTGTTAGCCTTTGTAGACTCTCATAATAGCTCACCAACACTGTGGTGGTGTCGCCTTTACTGGTCTCCTTTTCTTTCTCCCCTGACTCCAGTTCATCCTCCACACAGCCAGAGCAGCCTTCCTGAAATACCCGTCTCATCATGGTTTATGCTTGTGGAATACTCTAGTGCTTTTCTTTTATTGTCCAGGGAGTAGAGTAAAATGGTCACAGTCTCAGACTCAAGTATTTACAAAAGTCTAGCCCCACCCTGTTTTCAGTTGCCCCTTGTATTACTTCTCAACAAAAGTCCTTCCTCTCCAGCCACGCTAATTGATTGGCCTGCAAAATCATATTTCTTCTTTCTTATGTTGTGCCTTTTCTTCCATTTTTCTCAGACTTAGAATTCCCTACTGTGTGCCCCCTAGAAAGGATTTAGTATATATTTACAAGACTCTTTGTTTTTATAGACTCTTTTCTTTTTTCAACATGTATTTTAGTGTGCATCTAAATGGATCATAACTCTGCTGTTATTGATGGAAACTGAAGAAGTGTCTTTGTGACGAACTCCCTCATGACTAGTTCTTGTTTTGTGGTGTATTAGAACACTGGACTGCCAAGTACCCTCTCACAATAAGTGCTCTCGGAGCATATAGAGAACTTCATTTTGTTCATTTTCTTCTCCCCTGACAATGTTTCTAGACAAAATAGGCACCCAGTGCATTTTTGTTGATGAATAAGCTGTGCCTTGGACAAAATCTTACCCTTCTGAGATTCAGTCTTCTCATTTGTGAAAGGAAGAATAGAAAATGGTGTATCACTGAGGAAATGCCATTATTCTGGTCATTGCGCACATGTATTTTCTTCAGCCATGCATGGTTGGCTAACTTTTAATACCCATATCTAGTATGTTACATGATCTTTGCAGAAAGACCTTTAAATTTTCAGTAGATGTGGGTTGACTTGATTTTCAGCATCTTAAGCTTATTACAGATCTTATTTGGGCAAATTATTGTTCTTCTATTCCCCCTTTTAAATCATCATAGAAAACTTTTTCTTGTCTATGAAAGAAAGCCAATCGAGACCATTTATAATGCATTGCATCTATCTCAGAATTATCTTCAGACACATTAAGTTTATTTACATTTACCTCTTGAGGGCAGTTTTAGGAAAGAAAACATTAGGCTCTTTCTTAAATGATATTCATCTCTCCAGTAATACCCAATACACCAAAGTTGCCCAGCCCTTTACATGCTGAGAGGCATGTTGGCACAGAGTAGGCATGTCTTATCACAGAGAATTAAAGTGATAGCAAATTCGGTCAATGAACTAAAAGTCCCATCTCCATCACAAGTGACTTAAATATGTGTAAAGTTCAGAAGAGGCTGTTGTGGCAGTACACTTCAGAACTAAATGCCACAGTGGGAACACAGTAGATTGTGACTGGCATTGGGTTCCAGGCGTTTTTATGCTAGGTATTGAGTCTCTGCATATTAGTATTATCATGAGCTCAGGGATTAAAACACAAATAAGAATGAATCCACAATTATGTTGATAAGATAAAACATACACATTTCTCTCATACATGACAGAAAGTCAGGCATATATACAAATCAGTTCCTCTACAAATTTAAGATTTCTAACTTCAGCAGGATCCTCAAATTGAACTGATTGTGGCAATTTTATCTCTCACTCTTTGTGGTAATCAGTCCAGACTCTCATCCCTTTCCTGTTTCCCTCCATTGCTCAGTGTCAGCAGATGATTTTATTTTTAACTTCACAGAGGGAATAGAGGCCACTACATGGGGTGATTCTGTTAAATTCTAACTTTCCCTCCACTCCATGCTAATGCTGACATCTTTCATTCCTGTTTAAAGGGATGAGGGTGGTGCCCAATTCCAGGCTGGCTACGTGGCTCTGTAGTATATTCATAAAACCATCCGTCTTTAGAACTGTGGATCTCAACTCAAGCTGCACATTAGAATGACCTGGGATGCTTTTATACAAAGCTGACACTGATGCCCCATCTTTGGCTAACAGAATCTCTGAGGTGAAGCTCAGGTATATGGTTTTATGAGAAAGCAGGGTTTACAAACCAGTCCTCAGCCTAAAAAATCCACAGGAGTAAGCATCTTGTTTGTGTGTTCAAAACTGTTCCACTTAATATACTGCAGGGCATCTGACTCAGAGTCAACGCTTGATGTGTATTTTTATCTAGCTCTATCGCCATCTTCTCCTCATCCACTGGCTCCTTATCCTCAGGGGACTTACATTACTTCCCAACAACAGCTTCTCTCAACTACTGTCTTCTCTCTCTTTCCTTCACAGTCTCTCCCAGTCATTATTTCAGTTTTGAAAACTGGCTTCTACTCTCACTGCTCCACTAATACTGCTCTCATCTGAGTTCTCCATGATCACTTTCACTCCTTATCTTTCTTAGCCTTTTGCTGCTCTTGATACACCATTGGTGACTTCTGCCTCTTTTTTTTTTTTTTTTCTGAGACAAGGTCTTGCTCTGTTGCCCAGGCTGGAGTGCAGTCGCACAATCATGGCTAACTGCAGCCTCACATTCCTGGGCTCAAGGGGATCCCCCCGCCTCAGCCTCCTGAGTAGCTAATTTTTCATTTTTACCTTTTAAGACTCTCCTGCTTCCTTGTCTTCAGTGTCATCACTAGATTGCTTCCTCCTCATGTCTCCTTTACTATTCCCCCTCCTTTGCTCCTTAAATGGCACTATTCCCTTGAATTTCATTTTCTTTTCTTCTTACTCTTCATCTCCTTTTTAAAGCATTTTCATTGGTTTTTAAGCTTCTTTGAAAATATTGTGAAATCCATGGACCCTTTCTCCAGGAATATAAAATTTGGATGTAAATTCAAAAGTTGGCACCTGACTTCAGTAGGTTCATGGACTGCTGTTGTCTTCCATGTTTATCAACAGGACAAATGTAATTAAACCTAAGAAAACTGGAAAAAAATATAGGATGATGGCAAAAGTCCCTGAGGAATGGGGAGGTGGGTTTATAAAAAATCTTGACATTATAATTGTATGAAGATATTATACTTACCAAGTCAAATATAGAAACTTTATATCCAGGATTCCAAAAAAGCTAACTGCTAAAATCTCTGTTCAGCTTTCTTTCTCCTAAAATTACAAGATTTCCCTATCAACCCAGATATGTATTGCTGAAATATGAAATGTCACATCTAGTTTCTGATCTTGTGTGGACTTGTTCTCTAACTTAAATACATTCAATCTTCATTATTCACAGATTCCTTATTTGTGAATTTTACCTACTCACTAAAATTTTTATGATCCTAAAATCACATTTTTTCAGCACTTTCCTCATTGTTTATAGGCAGGTGGAGAGCAGCAAAAAATTTGAGTTGCTTCATGTGCATATTCCTAACTGAGATGAAACAAGGTTATATTTTGCTTTTTTTTCAGCTTTTATACTGTAAACAAGTGGTCTTTTCACAGGACAGCTAGTAGCGTAGTTTTTGCATTTTTGTGTTTTTTTCTTGGCAATTTTGTGTCTAAACTGGCTCCTAAGCCTAGTGTTCCTAAGGGCTAGAAGGCTATGATATGCCTTATGGAGAAAATACTTGGGTTGGATAAGCTTTATTCAGGCATGAGTTATAGTGTTATTTTCCTGAGTTTAATGTTAGTGAATCAACAATATATATTAAATAAGGAGTCTTTAAGCAGAAACACACATAATACAAGGTGAGTATTTATCTGTCAAGGAAAGTGTTGTTATTGGAGGCTGGTAGGAACCTAACCCTATATTTAGCCTAGAAGCAGTGCTTCAGTGTTCACGAATTCAGCATTCATGGAGACTTTCTAAAATGTAGCTACTGCAAATAATGAGAATCCACTGGATATGCAAACTTGTAAAAGTAGTCTTAATGGCAAGCTAACCTTGACATAAGTAATAATCACAGAAAAATGTTTCTTTTCATATATATATATACTATTATGATTATACTTGAGTGAATTTTACTATATATAAAACAAAAGTGTAAAAATTAATCTATAACTGCTATAGTGATTTTTAAATTCAGGAAGCATCTGAATACTCATCAAGCCAAATTGTAATTGTAAATGATGATAAGCACAAAGAGGTGAATAGTTTATACCTCAATTATAAGAATTGAAATGTTTACTGTTTCATTAGTATATACTTAACCTCAAGGGTTTTAACTATTTCTTACCTAGAAACCTAGCAGCTCATTGCTTTGTTCACTGAATGTGAGGGCCCTTTGGTCTGGCAAAGCTGGAATGTTTAAGATGTTACAGAACAGACACTTTTTGAAAGACATATGTGTGGCCAACAAGCATATATAAAAAAGCTTAGTATCATTGATCATTAGAGAAATGCAAATCAAAACAACAATGAGATTCCATTTTACACCAGTCAGAATGGCATTATTAATACGTTTAACAAAAACGGATGGCAGCAAGGTTGTGGTGATAACAGAACACTTATTCACTGTTGGTGGGAGTGTAGATTAGTTCAACGATTGTGGAAAGTAATGTGGCAATTTCTCAAAGAGCTAAAAACAGAAATAGCATTTGATCCAGCAATCCCATTACTGAGGATATACCCAAAAGAATATAAATTGTTCTGTCGTAAAGACACATGCACAAGTATGTTCACTGCAGCATATTCACAATGACAAAGACATGGAACCAATCTAAATGCCCATTAATGGTAAGAAAATGTGGTACATATACACCATGAAATGCTATGCAGCCATAAAAAAGAATGAGATCATAAAGAACATGGATGGAGCTGGAGGCCATTATTCTCAGCAAACTAACACAGGAACAGAAAACCAAATTCCACATGTTCTCACTTGATAGTGGGAGCTAAATGATGAGAATTCATGGACACAAAGAGGGGAACAACAGACCCTGGGACCTACCTGAGGGTGGGGGTCAGAGGAGGAAGAAGATCAAAAAGATAACTCTTGGGTACTAGGCTTAGAACCTGGGTGATTAAATAATCCGTATACCAAAACCCATGACACAAGTTTACCTATATAACAAACCTGCGCATGTACCCCAAACCTAAAAGTTAAAAAGATGTTACAACTAGTGACACATTTAAAGATGACTTTAATGAGAGTGTTATTTTCTATATAGACAGAAAAATGTTGCATATACCTTATTTCTTTCCTTACTACTTGTAGAAATGTTCACACTTTTATCAAGGCTCACTACTCCTCCACATTAGTAACTACATTTGTGGTTGGTTTCATGAATTACCCTATATTTTAATTTAGTTCAATTAATATACTTATTAAATATATTAAATATATGTTAAGTATATATCTTGTACATAATTTGATAACCATATCAGTTATAATGCCAATGAAGAAGAAACCATTGAAAATTTTTTTGGAAGCTCTTATTTTCATTCAAATATTAATCTCGTTTACTTTATTCTAAATATATAGTGAAATATTATTTGGCCATAAAGGAAATCACTTACTAATTGATACATGCAGTAGTACTGATAAACTAAAACACTGTGTTAAGTGAAAGCAGCTAGTCCAAAGGATTGCATGGTGCATAATTCCATTGTGTGACATGCCAATGATAAGGAAATCTATGGAGATAAAGTAAATTAGTGGTTGCCTAGGGCTTGGGCAGAAATGTGTAGTGATGCTAATAGGGGTAGAGTTCCTTTCAGTAGTAATGAAAATGTACTAAAATTATGGCGATGGTTAAACAATCTTGTGAATGTACTAAAAACTAATTGTGTACTTTAAATGAATGAATAAATTATATATCAATAAAGCTGTTATAAAAAAGATTTAATGAAAATATAAATCACATTTTTCTACAGTTTACCCAAACTTCAAGTATAAAGTAAAAAAAGAAAAAAATGCTTTCATGAGCTCTTCTGGCAAAATCTACTAGACCCCTGCCTCTAGAAAGAGTCAAGATGGCAATAATGGATGGTTTTCTTATAATTAAATGAACTTCACCTATAGCCTCCACATTACTTGGAAAATAGTTCTGTAAATAATTTTTGAAGCTCCTTTTGCACCTTTATGTTAGAAAGTAGATACAAATTTTCTGTCTGGACCAAAATTTGTCTATAGTTTTTAATGCCTAGAATAAGACTGAGAGATAAATATATCCTAGGGCTCTACCACATCGAATTAAAAGCATTTTTATGAACTAGCCAGTTACCCAAACTATCCTTAGGGACAAATGAATATTTGGTTTCTTAAAAAAATTATGATATAGAACTCATGTATTTTATCTAAAAGAATGTTAGCTTTCATCTGGTAAATTTACTTCAACTGGAATTCTCTTTTCTATGGTTTCCAAAGGTTTTTAATTTAACAACTCACTTTTTTTTCAATCAGTGATTTTCTGTTTCTCTCATCAGCCTAACATTGCTACACCAAGAAATGAAAAACAGTTTGGAATTTCAGTAACATAGAAACAGTGAAAAACAAAGTAAATTATTTTCTCATTTTTTTTTGTCTGAGAAACATATGTATGATATTTATATTGGACTAACACAGAAGATAACTGACATTAACATATGGCTCTGCAATGGACAGCTATGAATGCTCAATTGATTTGAATCAGTTATTAACACTTCGGGAAAATGTAGGTTGATGGTTCTCAAATGCATAATCCCTGAAACCAATATGTATACCCATGAACATTGTGAAACATCTCACAATGTTGTCATTGGACCATGTGAATCTGAGATTCTTATGTAAAAGGTAAATTTGTGAGCTTCACTCAAGATTTTTTTTTTTTTTTTTGAGACGGAGTTTCGCTCGTTACCCATGCTGGAGTGCAATGGCGCGATCTCGGCTCACTGCAACCTCCGCCTCCTGGGTTCAGGCAATTCTCCTGCCTCAGCCTCCTGAGTAGCTGGGATTACAGGCACGCGCCACCATGCCCAGCTAGTTTTTTTTTTGTATTAGTAGAGACGGGGTTTCACCATGTTGACCAGGATGGTCTCGATCTCTTGACCTCGTGATCCACCCACCTCGGCCTCCCAAAGTGCTGGGATTACAGGCTTGAGCCACCGCGCCCGGCCCCACTCAAGATTTTTAAAGTAAAATCATTAGAATGATATCAATAGATACAGAAAAAGCACTTGATAAAATCTAATACCCATTTATTATAAGATGAGACTATAGCTGGACTTTGGAGAGAAGCAGCTTGACTTCAGAGGGACATCTTGACAGTTTAACTTTGGAGAAGAATCTGGCCTGAAGTCCAGAAGAGACAGCTGGACATCAGGGGAAGATTACCCACCTGCCTCATCCCCTTTTCAGCTGGACTTCAGGGGAAGATTACCTACCTGCCCTGTCCCCTTTTCAGCTCCCCTTCCTACTGAGAGCCACTTTCGTTGGCAATAAAATCCCCAGCATCTACCATCCTTCAATTTGTTTGAGTGACCTCATTTTTCCTGGATACTGGACAAGAGCTTGGGAGTCATGAGTGTGGATACAAAAGGCTGTCACAGTGTCCCTTTGCCCTCACTGGCGGAGGGCAGCCATCTCATGCAAAAAGGCAAAGGGCCCACTAAGCTGTTAACACTTAAGCCATCCATAGATGGCAGAGCTAAAATAAAGCTGTGACACATGCCCTCTGGGGCTTCAAGAGTCCCAGGCATCCCTGCCTGGATGCTGCCACAGGGCCTACACAGAGTTCACTCCTGCTGGTGCCCAAAAGCAGCCAGCTGGATCCCATACTCTCTTACCTATTTGCTCGCTCCCACATGAGGTCGAGCGCGGTGAGCTGAGTAAATGGAATTTGTTTCTGCCAGTTCCCAAAAGCGCTTGCTCCCATTCCTGCACTTGTTTGCTCACATGCTCCTTCCCGTAAGGAGTTGAGAGTGGTAGGCTGAGTGAACAAGGCACCCCGTCACAAGTCTCATGAAGGTGTCAGGGAAATATCCTGCTTCAAAGGTACTGAGACTTCTAATGTACACCTAGCTCCACACATGCATAGCCTCACCCATTTCAACATCTCACAAAAGAGTGGTATATTAGTTACAATTGAGCCCACACTGACACATCATTATCTCCCAAAGTCCATAGTTTACGTTAGTATTTACTCTTGGTATGTACATTCTATGCGTTTGAAAAAATGTGTAATGACAGATACCCACCATTCAACAGAGTAATTTCACTGCCTTAAAAATCACCTGTGCTCTAACTATTCATCTCTCCCTCCTGCCAACCCTGAAAATCACTGACCCTTTTGCTGTCTATATAGTTTTGCCTTTTCCATGTCACATAGCTAGAATCATGCAGTATGTATCCTTTGAAGATTGGATTCTTTCATTTAGTAATATGCATTTTAAGTTTTCTCCACTTCCTTTCATGGCTTGATAGCTCATTTCTTTGTAGTACTGAATAATATACAATTGTCTCGATATGCTATAGTTTATTTTCCCATTCACTTGCTGAAGGATATCTTTGTTGCTTCCGAGTTGTGGCAATTTTGAATAAAGCTGCTGTAAACATCCATGTGCAGGCTTTTGTGTAGACAGAAGTTTTTGATTCCTTTGGGTAAATATCAAGAAGCACAACTGCTATGTAATATAGGAAGACTATATTTAGTTTTGTAAGAAGCCACTAAATTGTCTTTCGAAGCAGCTGTACCATTTTGTATTCCCACTAGCAATGAATATGAGTTCCTGTTATTCCATTTCTTTGTCAGCATTTGGTATTGTCAGTATTCTGGATTTTAACCACTTCAGTACTTGTGTAGTGGTATGTCACTGTGGTTTGAATTTGCATTTCCCTGATGATACATGATATGAAGAATCTTTGTAAATACTTATTTGCCATCTGTATCTTCATTGGTGAAGTGTCTGTTCAGATCTTTTGCCCATTTTTTAATTTGGTCATTTTCTTACTGTTGAGTTTTAAGTTCTTTTTATGTTTTGGATAACAGGCCTTTTTCAGATGAGTCTTTTACAAATGTTTTTTCCAGTCTGTGGTTTCTCTTTTTCTTCTTTTGACAGTGTCATTTTCAGAGCAGAAATTTTTAATTTTAATGAAGTCTAGCTTATCGATTATTTTTTTCATGGATCATGGCTTTGGTGTTGTACCTAAAAAGCAATCACCATACCCAACGTGATGAAAGATTTCTCTTATGTCATCTCCTACAAGTTTTATGCTTTTGTGTTAACATTTACATAGGTGATGCATTTTAAGTTACTTTAAGTAAGGCATATAAAGTCTATGTCTAGATTCCTTTTTTTCATGTGAATATCCAGTTGTTACAGCACCATTTGTTGAAAGTCTATCTTGACTCCATTTTATTGCCTTTGCCCCTTTACTGTATTTGCTTAGCTGAATATATCTATGTGGGTTTTTTTTCCTTGGTTTTCTAGCATGTTCCCTTGTTGTATTTGTCTGTTTTTTGCAAATACTTGATTATCTTGATTACTGTAGATTTAAAGTCTTGCAGTTAAGTGATGTCAGTGTTCCAACTTCGTTTTGGCTGTGGTGGCTTTGTTTTGGCTTTGTTTGGTATTGTGTTGGCTGTTGTGGGTCTTTTGACTCTCCATATAAACTTTAGAATTAGTTTGTTGATATCCACAAAATAACTTAGTAGGATTTTAATTGGACCAAAGTCAATCTTTAAAAATCTATCAAAAATAATCAGAAAATAAAAATAATTGGGATGGTATCTGTAGACAACCTATATGTCAAGCATCAGCAAACTTTTTCTGTGAGGGCCAAACAGTAAAAATTTTAGGCTTCATGGGTCACAAATTGTCTTTGTTGCATATTATTCTATATTTCTTAAGCAATCACTTAAAAATGTAAAAATTTTTAGTCCAAAGACCATAAAGAAAAAAAAGCAGCAGGTTGGATTAGATCTACAGGTCATAGTTTGCTACTCTTTGGACTGTGTAATTAGAAAAACTGGCCTTGTAAAACAAAATTCTAAATGCTAATGTTGCAAGCAAAATCTATGAAATATCCTAGGACTGCTTCTTGGTTTAACAAATAACACATTGGAAATGTGTATTTGAAACTACTACTTAAAATGGTATTGCCAATCAGTATGTTAATAACCACTCCCTCAACACCCTCCAGATAGCAATGCTGGAAAAAATATTTTAAAATACATATTTAAAGTATCTAAATGCTACTTTACCATGGTAATGGACTGGAGAGAGGAAAAACACTAACCCAGGAAAGTGAAAGTCAAATTTTATGAAATAGAGCCAGTAAACTCAATAAACAAGTGAATTATCTGAAGAAATACAAAAATTAAAGCAATCTTTCAAAAAAGATTTGTAAAATAGGTATTTAAAAAATCCTAAAAGGGATATGGAAATAAGTTTTAAAAAAGAAAAAGGAATTATGAAATGCAAACAGATAAATGAGACTCAATAACAGGATTAGCAGAAAAAGAGCCAATTAGAAATCCTGGCATTGAAAATTATGGTCATTTTAAAATTAACAAGTGAACATAGCTAAAGAGATAATGAATAGCAAGACCTAGAAAAAACATTGAGAGCTTAAAAAAAGTGAGAGTTAAGTTAAAGACATGGATCAGAAGAGAGGTCGAGGAGTTCCAACATATTCCTGATATATATTCACATAAGAAAAGTAACAATGGAAAAGAGACAGGATTTGAAGAATTAATGAGAATTTCTTCTGAGCTGAAGGAAGATAAATTCTCATATAGTGATCCAAGTAATAAAAATGCTAGTAAAAATAAATTCAACTCTGTATGCATTATAATATCATCACTACTCTATATGACACCTTTATGTGAAGTAGAAAACAGTGCCCTCTGGCAGATGCTGTTCTTTAATTTTATGATTTGAGTGAGTGACCCATGGCCTGGTTTCCAGCCCTCACTTGCTTTCTTAGCTGTATTCGTTTGCAAAGGGCAAGAATTACACAAGTGCACATGGTTTGGCTCTAGGTGCAATATGATAGAATCTAACTATGTATGAATTGTTTTAAAGATTTCCTACAAAGTAGCAATAATTAAACTGACTGTAGATGTTTTCATTACTGACAATATATGCTAGGAGGTAACAGAATAAAATTTTTAAATGCTGAGGAAAAAACTCAACCTGAGATTATACAAAACAAAGTTATTATTCAAAAGAGAGAATGAAACTAAGTTTTGCACAAAGACTAATAGAATTTACCTCTTACAGATTCTTGCTGAGAGAACTACAAAAGGATGGACTCCAGCAAAAGGAAAAGTGAATCTAAGGAATGGAGTGGGATATAAGCAATAGTGGTGAGTAAAAATAGTAGTAAAATATGTACATTTAGTTCTAATATAAATCAGTGATTTTTATTGAAAAAAAAAGTTAGGTCAGCTGAATTTATTTCAGCTAAACTCTCTGCCTGTGGTTTCAACTATTTTCAGTTTAGTGATTCATTCTTATTTAAGTATTACCTGTCTGTTTCTCTCACTAGCCCACCACCACTACACTAAGAAAACATAATAGGTACTCAAAAAATATTTCTCCAGTGAATAAATGTATTTTCATTTGAATTTTAAGAACAGTTTTTGATGAGAGATAGCATTTTCTTGAGATTAAGTATCTGAAAATATGCTATAGTTTTAGCTCTACTTTAATCAATCTTTGTTCTGAAACAAAATGCTACAGCTTCTTTAGACTCTGCTTTCTCACTGAAATTGAGGATGATGATATACACCTTATTAATTCCCCAAGAAGTTGAGGTTAAAAAAAGGTAAAGTGCATGACTGGATAATATGTTTGAGATTCATTTTTTCATCTATTTATATGCCTCATTGTCTAGTGGCCAGATACAAATTTAATGCTTCATTGAAAGTATATCCAAAGCAGAATGCAAAAGTAGTTTGCAAGGTCTCCTGTATTTCCTTTCAGAAAATTAAGCAAGGATTAAAAAGAAGAGTAAATGAGAGAGACCAGAGAAATTCTAAGAACCTAGGCAAGGGTCCTCTCAGCAGGAAGCTGTAAGACCATGGTAAACAATATTTGCATGGTATCCTTAGGCACACTGTACCAAAGGCAGCCTCAAAAATATTTTTTTATGTGATTGTTGCCGAGAACTACCATACCAGAATGGGCTACATGGACAGAGAATGGATATCAAAAAATGGAACCAAGTATTTGAGGGCCTTCCCCCAAACACTTTAGGGCTACATTTGATTCTGAGACCCTGAATGGAGTCTTTAGGGGATTGAGATGTGAATGACAATGCTCAAGAATGGCAAACTGGATTTTTCATCTATCTCAGTGTGCAAATAAGTTGATTTGAAAATCTGTGAACTGTACTGTATTGTCAGATGGGAATGTCAATTCTTCCTGAATTAAGATGTGAGTTTGGCACAATTCCAGTCCAGAGTATTGTATCCTTTGTTTGTTTTTACCATAAGACAGTTATAAAAAAGAAGCTGAATGATACATTAATGTTAAAAGTCAGACTTTTGGTGAAAAGTGGTCTTGGTCTCAAAATAGGCATTCACTTGGTACTTCCTAATAAGTCAGCTGTTGAAAAAGTCCAGGTTCCATTTATGTTCTGTTATCTTTTCATCTGGAGTTTTTGATTATTGAAACTGGTGGTGTGGCTACTTGCTGATAGTGAGCTGCCACAAAATGTATGTGTTTGGATTTAAATGTTTAATCTTAGGGCAGCAGATGAATTCCAGCTCTTGTAATCTCTACTGAGGTCTCTTCTGCTTTCATGCTGTCCATTGTTCTGACTACTAACAGTCATCCATTCATTGATTTTCTACAAGACAAAATGTAAACTTAATAAATATTTTTTGCTTTCTTGCACTACATGTTTAAAAGAAGTTATATAATTTAGGCCAAGAGTTGAAGAAATATCAATACCTGGGCACAAATATACATCAATTGATAGCATCCATGTTTGACACTAACAGGTTTGAAGGTCTGCATAGAGAAGTAACCCATAATTAATTAGTGTACTGGAATGAAAAAATTTCCAAAGACATACAGTGAGGATTCTGGTTCTTTGCAGTTTCAGAAAAACTTGTTTGGAGAAAAATCTTTTGGAAATGCTTACTTTCCTTTTCAAAGTCATCTTGAACTGCTTTGAAATTACAAGCAAGAAGAAGAAGACTCATATCTGTTTTTCTTTAGCCATATTTTAAAATATTTTAGTAAAATATATAAATAATAGATGATGATCACTTTCACATCTAATAAAATTAATGGTTTTGACATTAAAACAGGAGTCTTGTTGGGCATACAAAGCAGCCAATATAGATAGGGAAGTATATTTTTCAGAGTCTAGTTAGGTGATAGAAACCCCAATTGTTTTAACAAGAGAATTTAATAAAAATAAGTGTCAGCCAGGAATTGAAAACCTGAAAAAAGAGAACACTACATTTTTCACAGAGCATCTCTAATGCTGGGGAGTAAAAGGAAGAGGCTAGGGTTATTAAAGTTTAGAAGCTTTGATGAAGGACTCAATGAGCTAAGACAAACTTCCGAGGAAAGTGTGTTGCTGAGTTGTGATGCTGCCTCAGGAATGCCACGAAGTGCTGTGTGCTAGGACCCACACCTTTGAGTAGGGGGCACCAGTTGGCATTACCTGGCATCTGTGAGGGGGCAGAACAGTGTTGGTTCTATGGTTGTTGAAAAAAATGCAAACTAGAATCAGTTGTACTATTGGAACAACTAGCTACTATCGGGGTGAAGCACTGTTCAGTTATGCTGAGAATAGGAAACAAAACAGGAACAGGAAACAGCCTAGAAGGAAAGTATCCTTTCTTCATCTTCTAGCCTTCTAATATCTCTCTCTGCTGCCCCCTTTTGGTAGCCTAATAATAATTTAGCTGACAACAGAACTGTGGTTTCCAGAGTCTCAGCCCTATAGGTGAAATAGGAAGAATGGTTTGAATCTAAGAGACAATAGCTTAACAATGAATATGGGTAAAAACAAAATAAAACTAACTTGTTTTTCTTGCCTTCTCCATGATTATTTCATCAAGACATGTTCAATACTTTCAGCTTTCCATGTTTTAGATAAAAGTAACCAATTTTTAGAAAATACTTTTTTCTTACTGAATTAATGGAGTGTGAAAAGAAAGTAGTTGAGTAAAGGTTGATAGCTAAACAAATGCATGTATTTTCTACAAGTCTTTTAAGATAGCCTAAAATATATTTTTATATTCTAAATCTTACTTATGTAATAAAAAATAATTCATGACAGGAATAATTAAGGAAGATAACATGGATTTGCTTCATGCAGAAGAACACTGTAGAAAAGGCACATCACAAAAGAAAGCAGAATCCCATAGGAGATGTGGGTGTGATCTCTAGGGAGCTCTAAGCTCAAAGCAAGTGAATTTAAGTCAGGCACAGTTTCTGGAACATTGGGTTCAGTAGTAGTGTAATTGTTTTCTGAGCCTGAGAACCAGTCAGCCTCCCTTTTCTTCTCCAATTGTGCTGAGCCATGGAATGTTACAATTTGCTGTCATGATAAAGTGATGAGTGTAGGCTTTGAGGCCTGACGAGTTAGTTCCTTAGAAAGCTGTGACATCCAGGTGTCTGTTCATGACTTTTGCCGATTTTTAATGGGGTATTTGTTTTTTGCTTGTTCAATTGTTTGAGTTCCTTTTAGATTCTAGATAGTAAAACTTTCTAGATTTTAGACAATAAAACTGTGATGCAGGAACACAAAGATGACCAGACAAGCAAGAATTGACTGAGAAAATCTACCCCTATAAGGAAAAGTCACCAAATTCAACAAATAGACTTTCTACCTGAAAATGTCATTTGACTAAATACAAAGTATTTTAAAACTTTAATTGATATTGAAGAAAGGATATAATTTCTATAAAAAGTAAGGCATTATGTGAAGAAAATAGGTAACTTTGTAATTTAAATATAGTGGTAGAAATTTAAAGATCTCATTAATTGGCTTAATGGCAAAATAGACACAACTGATGAGTAGCAAGTCAAAGTTTTCTCCAGTTTGGAGAAAAAAACAGATATTTAAAATGACAGAAAGTTTATATTATATAGAAAAAGCATCAAGAATGCACAGTGTATCTATTTTCTAAGCATTCTAAGCACATAGAACAGAAAAGGTGGAAGAGAAGAAATAATCACAGCAGTTATTATAAAATATTTTCAGAGTGAAATATAACTCCAATTACAAGTAACCAGTGGATAAGTAACAAAAGACACGTTTGTTTATTGTGTTCAATGACCTATCTCTAGCACACAGAACACTGCTTGCTACATAGTAGGTGCTCAATAAATATTTATCAAAGGAATAAATTAGTCTAAACATAAAAAGGCAAATTTTGAGAACACTAATGATAAAGAAAAAAATCTAAGTTAATCTACAAAGAAAAAAAAAGAAATGGAAATAAAAATTTTATAAGACTTACCAAAAAGATAATCTAAGTGGGACAAAATTTCAGATTCTGAAGGAATTGATTTTGAACCTAAATTCTTATAGCCAGTTACATTAGCATTTAAGCATGAATGTAGAGTAAGACTTTACAAACATGCTGAGACTCAGAAAGATAATCATTCACGTATTCTGTAAAATGAATATTTAAGCTTGTCCTTTGGCAAAACAAAATGAATTGAGAGGGACATAGCTTGATGAGCAAATAAATCAATAAAGCATGTAGTGAAGTTCATAAAATTGTGGTTTATTGAAAACAAAGAGCTATTTGGGACTAAAATCCCCAAATATCTCACCGGAAGAAATAGTGAGTCAGGGGTTAGAGGAAGAGCAGAATGGGGAATAGCAGGTTGAAAGAAGAGAAAGCATTCCTGTTTTCTTCAAAAGGTTAGTATACAAATATATTTAATTTAAAAAAATGTGTTTTAACCTAAAGGAAATCTTAGATAAAATGTTCTTAAAATGCAGAGTACATAGACTCCTTTAGAGTGTTTTATTTTTTTAAATATTGAATCACATGATATGAGCATTTTTAGCACTGATAGATACTGGCAAATTCTCTACAATGAAGTATATCAATTTATGTTCTAACAACAGTTTTTTAAAGTATTCATTCCCTATACCTTCACAACACTTGATATAATTAAGTTGTTTTCCCTCAGCTATCATATTATGCATATGATTTTGCAACTTGCTGTTTATTTTAACAATGTGTCATAGCCATTACTTGAGGTGAGTAAAAAGAAAGATCCAACTCATTTTTTAAATAGGTGCATAATGTTTTATAGTAGCTGTATTTATTCTGATTATGCCAATTTTATTGTTGTTACTATTGTTTATAATAAAAGTTATTAAATATTTTTTAAAGAAATATTGGTGGGTCAAATAACAAATGAGTATCTAATTCGTGCATACTACTCTTTGATTTTTTTCCATATAGTGAATTAACTAACAGAAGACACATACTTCTGTGTCTTTTGATTAAGCAATTTATTTTTTTGACCACTCAGTCAAAAACACTGCTTTAATTCATTCATAATTCTTATTACTGTCTGAAAAGTTTTATTTATTTACGTTTTTCTAGTATCTCACTTTGTTCACTTTAGAATATATACTCTTTTAGGCAGGGAACTTGACCAACTTTCTTTATGCCTGTTATTTATAGTAGTTAATAAGTGAATAAAAGAATGAAGGAATGAGTGAATGCCAGTGTCTTCCTACCTACTTACTTTTGTTTTTGCTGTTCCCTCTACCAAAAATATAACCTGTCAAGTTGTATGTATTCTTCAACACCTAGTTCCAATTCCTTTTTATTAAGAAACTATCCCTAGATCCATTTGCTCCCTTACTCATGCCTTACAAGTACCCTATACTGTTGTACTCTTACTCTTACCCCATTCTGACTTCCACCTTAAAAACATCAGTAGTTGCCCAAACAACTTGTTTTCTAGTAGATTATAGATTCCTTGAGGACAGAGCCTATGTCTGTTCATTTTTCTGTCCTCCAGAGCACCATCATTGTGCCTTACACTTGACAGAATGTTGTTTAACCGAATTGAGTAATTACTGTAAGTACCTTAATACTTTTTGTAGCAGGCTTAGTGGAAAAGTAATAAAATTTGAAATCAGAAAAAAAGTATGAAACCTAGTTCTGTCAATCTTAGCTGTGTGATATTATTTTTGAATTAAGCCCATGTACCCTTTCCTCACCTGTAAAGAAGGATTATAATTCCTAAATAGCAAGGTTGCAGTGAAGAGTAGACATGAAACATACATGTGAAGTAAACATGAAGTGTATATATAATGCATAGTTGTTGGAACACAGTAGGTAAATATTTGTTGATTTACTTCTTCGTTCAGTAAACATTTGAGGGCCTACTGTGTGCCAAACAATGGTTGATAGTGATGATGATGATAATAATGAAGAAGAGATGATGATGAAATCACAACCTCTAATTGAATTCCCATTAATGAATGCTTGTACTTTTGGGGAATGGTGAAAAACAATGACATAGATTCTCGCTTAAGTAATTTGGTTTTCAGGTATGTACTATTAAGGAACAATAAAATTTCAGTCTTGAGATGTCATTTTAATTTATTAGATCAAATTCTCTTTCAGTTCAAAAATTAGTAAATATAGAATCCCTTTTTAATTGTAAGTCTCAAAATAAAAGTGAAGAACATCTCATTTATATTTGAGGTTCTGTTATATGAAGTAAACAATAGATTTATGTAACAGCATGTAGAGTAGAAAAGAAAGTCTTGAATATTAAATTTATGAAAATAATAAAAGGAAACTAAGATTAGCAACTGCATTTCAAATTTAAAAATGTTCTCAAACAAATTTTAAAAGCAGACAGCTCAAATGTATAACCTTTAACCCATCTATCTAGTTTTTTGAAATAAAATACAGTTTTATTATGATGTATTCTGCTTCTGAGGAAAATACAGTAATATCAGTAATTGGGAAAAGTTGGAAAATTTTTATTAATCAAAACACAGACTAAAATTGTGCCTAAAGTTGCATTTGCAGTAATTTTCTTTATGCTTCTCCATTTCTAGCATATATGATGAGCTTTCTCACTCAGCCCCTTTCTTGGAAAGTATATATTAACGATTTTCAGATTATGACTTTTTCATTATTTTATTAGAAGTTGAGAAAGTTCAGAATGTTGTAAATCACATACATGATTTTTTAATAGTGACTTTTGGATTCTTATAATTTCAGGTTTGTATCATGTTTTTCTTTTGTTACACATAAAATTTGTCATTTATATTTTCTCTTTACAAGTGTTTTGCTTTCAAAAATAAAAGAATAATAGCAATAAATTATTACTTTTATGGCATATCATTTAATGCTCCTACTATTTAAAAACCATTAGATTATTTCTGAATATAGCATTAAAATAGTTCAAAGAGAAATTAACTTAATTTATTTAAATAATTGCATTGATTAATTAATTAGGCTAAATTAAATGATGGAAACAGTAAAGCTATAAAATGTATGATTGTACTAAAAATTAAAATAAATTTGATTCTTTTTCAAAACTTTAGGCAAAGATATTTTTCCTTATATTACACAGTGCTTAATGTCATAGTCATATGATAATGATTTTTTATTTTAATTTCTGGAAAATGTGTCTATCTCCTGAATTACTAGCTTGTTCTCTTTTATTATCTAGTAAGATCTCTGCTATCTTTTTTTTTTTTTAACATTTTCTTTTTTGCTCTTATCATCTAGAAGCTCTCAGTTTTTAACACAGTGTCCAGATACAACAGTTATATCTCTCCTGGCCTGGTTATTTTCTCCTTATTCCTAGAAGACTCTTCCTTTTATCTTTATATTAACTATCATGTATGTTCTTGTTTTTCATATGTAAGTTCCCTAAATTATTTTAAATGTTTGAAAATTCTAAAAGTTTTTTCTTAAAAATTCTATTTGTGATTTAAGTTATTTGATTTATTTTCTGTTTGATTTAAGAGATATCAGAGTACCAGGTTCATACATGTATATATGTATTTGCCTTGTTTAAAAATTAGATATAAATATAAGTATGTATTTAAAATATATGTGTCTTACAGATGTATAATATATTTCAAATACATATTAAAATTTTTAAAAGAAAACAAAAGTAACCTTATTTTGTTTAGGTTTAATTATTGGGAAAAGTCTAATTACTGTTGTGGTACTGATAAGAAAAACAAGCAATTGAATCTTTGAAAACATGGCAGTCTGGTGAAAATGGGATAAAGAGAAATAAGACTATTTTAGAGCCAAAAACGAGGGTATGGAAGGAGAGGCTGAAAGAGAAACAAACCCTGGAAATGGACTTGAGCCTGCACTAGATGCATTGTCCCAGCTGGAGCACACCTAACAGAAGGCTTTCTTTTTGGCTTGGGTTGAATGCCAGGTCTGTTAGATAAATACTATAGACTGTTACAACAAATAGACCTAAAGGTGAAAAATGGCTCAAACACACAATAGAAGTTAAGGAGCTTGACCCACAACTAAGATACTGTATTATTTCTTTCAAGATACCTTAGTAATTAATTTTGTCCTTTAAATGTCTTCATTTATAATACAGGATTATAAAGGATAATCTTAGAGCTAAAGCAGGATTCTTCATTTCTGAGATATTGACAATGATAGACCGAAAGTGTAGTGATATTCTTATTTTAAAGTTGCCTGGGAAAATAGGTTTGTTCTTTGATTTTAAGTGTCTTTAAATGATGGTAGATGATATTGTGATCATTTATGCTGATAGTGGTCGCCATGGCTACATTTATTCATCTTTTACTTCTAAGATTTTTCTAACCCAAGTGTAAATTAAGTTTGCCAGTTACAGTTTAAAAACTGTGACAGCCAATTAAGGGAAAATTTAGGCTGTGCTGGGTGGCTGAATTTTATGTAATTAGGTAAGGTAAATTCTCCAGAACCATGTCCATCACTAGATGACTTAATCACTTTTATCCTTTTCTTCAATTTCTATCTTCCCATAAAATGCCTTGTTTTTTTCTGTTAAAATCTTCCACTTGGCATTAGGCTGTTACAGGTAGACAGATCTGTGAGATAATTGGATTGGAGGCTATTAGCATCTGACTTGGCAAAAATTGGTTTAAATGAATTAAATTTAAAGTATTGAGTTCATTTTAAAAATGTACTTTTAATCTACTGTTTTTTTTTTTTTTTACTTTTGAGACTAATATTGATATTCTCAAGATAACTAATATTGCAAAAATTATGGGAATCTCAGTGTCCCTATCCCACTGTTTGGGCCTGAGAATCTGTGACTTGGCTTCACTTTTATTGTTTCAAGTTAAAATAGAATGTGGCACATAGGAGTAAATTATTCAGGCAAGAGGCTTCATTGAATAGAGGACTAATGGTCTCGTCTGAATTAGAAATAGGAACAGAACAGGTCATGAGTCCTATTGACTCCACAATTTATTACATTAAATTTAATTCTAAATTAGTGTTATGAAACGTATAAAAATTAATGGTCTATCTTAAATCATACAGTACTTTCTTCTCTACCTTTCTAAATTATAGAAATAACATTAAAAAGTAAAAACTAAATAGTCATTGGTAACCATCAGTAATATTTTCAGATTTACATATTGCCTTCCAGTCTGTCCACATGTACTCCAGCCTCATAACTTCCTCTTTACAAGCAGATCTTTTTATGTATTTATGAGAACATATACCTGCATTCACAATAATGAATACTTCACAATATATCAGGCTTAACCAAAAGTTTTTCCAAATCTTTCCAATTATCATCTTTTGATGATCTCATTTGTTAAACTTTTTGTCATCTTTTGATGATCTCATTTGTTAAACTTTTTTATTTATTTATTTATTTTGAGATGAAGTCTCACTCTGTTGCCAGGCTGGAATGCAGTGGCCCTGATCTCAGCTTGCTGCAACCTCCACTTCCTGGGTTCAAACGATTCTCCTGCCTTAGCTTCCTGAGTAGCAGCGACTACAGGCGCCCACCACCACGCCCAGCTAATATTTTTTGTATTTTTAGTAGATACAAGGTTTTACCATGTTGGCCAGGATGGTCTCAATCTCTTGACCTCATGATCCACCAGCCTCGGCCTCCCAAAGTGCTGGGATTACAGGCATGAGCAGCTGCACCTGATCTGTTAAACTTTTAAAGAAAGAATACCCATTGAATTGTCTTCTCTAGCTTAAAAAGTTTTGTTCTTTAACTTTGCAGCGTCAAAAACTTTTATCTCAAAGTCCAATTCCAATTCATTGATAATTATGGCACGGAACACTATACTCAGAAGAATTCTGAGTTTTCCTAAGAGCTCAGCAGTAAAGAGGTCCATAATTGATTGGTAATGCCAATCATGGAAGCAGGAGGGTGATTTTAAAAGAAAAAAAAAGCTTATTACTGATTTTCAGAGGTAAATTTTTATATTGTTCCATTTTTTTAACAGATACAAAAATAATTTGGTCTCTTGGCTTTTAAAACTTGTTTTACTGCTTATAACATTCCCCTTTTAATTCTTTTTATTATTATTATACTTTAAGTTCTGGGGTACATATGTAGAATGTACAGGTTTGTTGCATAGATATACACGTGCCATAGTGGTTTGCTGCATCCATCACCCTGTGATCTATATTAGGTATTTCTCCTAATGCTATCCTACCTATCCCCCCACCCCCTGCAATCCCTCCCCTAGCCCCCTACCCCCTAACAGGCCCCAGTGTGTGATGTTCCCCTCCCTATGTCCATGTGTCTTATTGCATGTTCTCAACACTCACTTATGAGTGAGAACATGCAATGTTTGGTTTTCTGTTCTGGTGTCAATTTGCTGAGAATGATGGTTTCCAACTTTATCAATGTCCCTGCAAAGGACATGAACTCATTGTTTTTATGGCTGCATAGTATTCCATGGTGTATATGTGCCACATTTTCTTTATCCAGTGCCACATTTTCTTTATCCAGTCTATCATTGTCCTGTTTTTAAAGTCATAGGCAACTTTGCGTCTTTGATTATATTTTACATATCTTGGTCAATTGGATACTTCTTCATGCATATTAGCATACAAATAACATACATTCTGATCACTCATATATATATCTAAGGATGTACTTTGCCTTGATTCACAAAAATGGCTTTCATGGTTTTTTTTTTTAATAGAACCATAACACTCTCTCCTGATCATTTAAATATTTCTCCCTTGACTCTGTTTTATGATATGATGAAAAAAATCTGAAGCCAGCTTAGTTTTGGTCTTTTGTGGGAAACCATTTTATTTTTCCTGAAGAGATATATACAGAATTGTTTTGCACTTTTACTCTTATAGTGCAAAAAATATCAGAATTTTCTCCATTGTTATGGTTCAGGAATTTACCAATAGGAGTATTTTAATCAGTTAAGATTAACCACAGTGAGACACAATGAGACTTTACAATTTACTCTAAATTAAACATTGAGTGTGCTTTATCTCTGATTGTTTTTGCTCTAATTTGTCTCATCGTTAAGAAAACTACTTGTTTCCATTTTCATTCTTTGTTCCCCATCCTCTACATCACTCATCTTCTCTTGCATTATTTTAGTTTTGTCTCATTCTTTTGAGTTCTGAGATGACAGTTGAGCTTTTCTTATATGTGAGCTTCACTCATTTACTGTTCCTTAGAATCAACACTTCCTGCTATAGCCTACCACATGAATTTTAACTTGGCTGTAGCTTTTTTTTTCTAAAGCAATTTATCCTTATATCATTCATTTGATTTTTTCCCCCTCATTTAGTTATTTACAACAGTCTCATTTTATTTCATAGCAACCATGTTGTTTGAACTTCATCGAGGATATCAAACTTCTGTTCCTGGAAGTTTTCTTCTGAATCCTACTCTATTTTCAGACATATTATTTATCTTCTGAATCTTAACCTTATTTGACAGTATTTTTCATAAGTCACATGTATTTTTTTCTGTCTCTCAACCTCAAACAATTTAAGATCAGCTTTTCCAATAAACAGAGAAGACTGACCTTGGTCTTGCTCTTTGTCTACATGTGCAATGGTAAATTTTTCTTCTCAGATACAGATGGACTGAGGCAGACATGCAGTTTCCTCTTAATTTTAAGATTCTGTTAGGATTTCATGTAGTATATTCTTCTTTGCTCATGTGCCATTTTTCTTTGTTCTCAAGGGCCTTGTTAGCCCTGTTATATGGAAGGAATGCAGTATATCAAACAAAACATATTCCAAATAAATTGGGGTCATTCATTTATTCATAGATCCTTCACCCAATAAGACATTGTTTGCAAGAACATTGTTCAAAAATACACTGTGCTACTTCCTTCATGGTTGTTGAGGATCTACATTTTCAGGTTATGTGTGTAAATGGGAGGTAGGGAATGAAGGAGAGGGGAGTGAGGCAGAGTGGCTAGAGACAGCATTCTGCTTACTCTTGGGGAAACATTTAGGGAGCAGAGCAGGATGGCTGACAACCTAGTGAGTGGTGGGCCTCCCTGGAACTGACTTAGGGAGCAAAAGCTGATCAAAGGGAATGGCTTCTTTCACTCCTTTTAAGATACCTTTCATTTGGTCAAGCAAGTTCAGTATGTTTTATGAGTTAGAGCTCAGAGAGGATTTTCTGTATCTATCTCCTGTAGAACTCAGTAAATTAAACATACTTATGTCCCATTTTGGGGGCTATGGGAAAACTGCTTTTACAGTTTCACAGTTATCTTCTCTGTGAACATGAATTTTTTTTGAGAGCTTTGTTTTTTCATCTTCTCCCACATGAGAGCAAAGGAAGACACCTAGGACGTCATTTCAAAGTCACCTCTCTGAGCCCTCTGTGGCCTGAGGAAATTGTGCTTTCTCTTTCGTAAACACATGATTAACCTAACTACCATTTGAAGCAAAGAAGCACAGTCACTCTCCTGATCACGTTTATAAAATATGCAAATCCAACTTGTCCTTTGCTTCATTATTGCATCCATTATTTACTTTCATTGTAAAACATTGGAGGGTGAGAAAGGACAATTGATGCAATTAAGTTTCCATGGTTTAAAATTCCCTAATTTTAGTAAATGTTTTAATGGAACTTTAGCATTAAAAATGATGAAATTCATCACCTTGATTGTAAGTGTCAAATAAAACAAAATAATTATTCTGAAAACTCAGATATTCTATAAATGAACATTGATTCATAAATGGAAAGCCTGTTGTATAGTTTATATATTGGAAACCTACTTGTATAGTTTAGAACTATACATTGGTCTTACTTTAGAAACTATACATATAGATTACCAATGTGTATATGTTTGCTTTTGCTATGTTTCTGGATGAACAGGTTTAGGAAAAGGGATAGGAGTAAGGCTAAACTACTCATTTTTAAATGGATTAAATCTCTAGTACTACAATATAGCTTGCTTAGAACATCACTAAAGATACATCACAAAAATCTTTTCCTTACTCTCTACTTCGAGATTAAAATTTATTCAACATTTTCGAAAAAACAATTAAGCCTCAGACTCTGTACTAATACTTTGATTTGTTTCCTAATGCTCACAACTGATGAGGAAACTGAGTATGAAAACTGACTGGACGATTTGCTAAAGATTACGCAGCTGGTTAGGGGGAGAACTAGTCAGTGAAAGTGTGCTATGCTAGTATGAAGGATATGCAGTGATCAGTGAGAAGCATTTGAAGGCTGCCTACTTAAAACCTTTCTGATTCCATTTTATCCCCCTCCTTGGGTGAGGAGTAAGTGAGTATATATATTATATATGCATATTGTAACAGCCATAACTGAGTGTGTCATATATACTTTTCTCCTCTTTGAGTTGTGGTAGTCCACTGTTGTTCTTAAATTGGGCATCATTTACCCTTTGCAGTCTTAGTTCTCCTAGAATGGTTATTTATCTTTCCAAAGGCTACCAATGATATCAGATATTCGCTAGATTTCTCTTCAGTATCCAAACCAAACATAGCAACTGTGTAGTTGATGTACTTATAGAAGGGAAAGAAAAGAAATTTTCTCTTCATTTATTTGTTCTAAAATTGGTTTGGGTTTTTAAATATTGTTTTTTTTCTTTAGACCTCAGGCTTAGAAGTCAACTACAATGAGAATTCAGTTACAATTCTAGGTTCAGCTCACATACTCACTGGTGGTCCACATATATCTACTGAAACTAATGAGTTATCGTGAATCCAGAATCTAAAGTAAAAGCTGAGATCTGGAAATAATGACTGACATTAGGCCATATGTATGCCCTTCATCTGATTTTGCTGCCTCCCTTCATCCAGGCCAATATCATCCCAATTTGTCTGTTTATCATTAACATGTTTTTCTTTCTATTGTGAAATATATACTCATTGCCTGTATATTTTTAAAATGTGAAATATTTTTAATTGCTTATATAAGTATTATGTATATTACCTGTGTACATGTACACAAACATACATACACATACTTGCTTTATTTGGTGTTTATGGAAAAGGATACTATGCCATATGTAATCTTTTGGGATTTAATTGTTCATAGTGCTTTGCTAAGATTAATCATATTTTGCATGTCACTAGTTTATTCAATTTAACTTTCTATAAAATGTACCAGATCATAGTCATCAAGTCTCCCAAGGAAAAGCACTGTTCACAATAGGTTCTTTTTGTGGTGAACAATGCTGCTGAAATTAGTCTTGAACATGAGTCTTGCATACATGTGCAAGGGATTCTCTTGAGGATGTATTTCTAAGAATGGAATTTCTAAATTATAGGAACTATGTGATTGTTCAGCTCTTGAAAATAATGCCAAACTGATGTTCAGTATGACAAGCCATTGTTGCAACACTTTCTCTCAAAAACTTCACCATCTGGTAGATTCAAAGTTATGTCTCCTGATGTGGGTTGTCAGACTTCACACACACATACACACATTCTCTCTCTCTCTCTCTCTCCCCCCCACTTCCCCCCAACCACGGAAAAACATTACCCTGGTTTTGCTTTCTATGTCTAATAAAGAACCTAGGCAAGACATATTAGACCCTAGAACTTCCCCAAACTGAGGGAGTTGACCTAGGTTACTATCTTTCAAGCCATGTCCTACAAGTGGCTTTGCTCTGTTCATCTATGCAGTTGTGGATATTGGAGATTATTTGGTACCTGAAGGTGGAGATAAGGTAGGAGAGATAAGGCTGGGGCTCTAAGAGATTCTCCATCATGACTAAGAAAGCAGCTTCACTTTTATCTCTAAATATATTTTTTATTTCACCTGATAAAAATCTTCCTTGGAAAAACACAATCTAGGCCGGGTGCGGTGGCTCAAGCCTGTAATCCCAGCACTTTGGGAGGCCGAGGCGGGTGGATCATGAGGTCAAGAGATTGAGACCATCCTGGTCAACATGGTGAATCCCCATCTCTACTAAAAATACAAAAAATTAGATGGGCATAGTGGCGCGTGCCTGTAATCCCAGCTACTCAGGAGGCTGTGGCAGGAGAATTGCCTGAACCCAGGAGGCGGAGGTTGCAGTGAGCCGAGATCGTGCCATTGCACTCCAGCCTGGGTAACAAGAGCGAAACTCCATCTCAAAAAAAAAAAAAAAAAAGAAAAAGAAAAAAAGAAAAACACAATCTAAAGTTTAAAATACACAGGAACAGGTGATCTCTCAGGTTTCTTACTGCCCTAATGTTTTATGATTATGCATGGTATTATTTAGGGTAATTAAGACTAGCTGCAACTGATTAAAGTCCCAAATCTCAGTAACTTAGTCAATAGAAATTTGTTTCTAACTCATATATAGTCTGCTGTAGGCTGGCAGAGGCTTTCCTCCACGAAGTGACTCAGGGAACTGAATCTTGTGATGCTGAGTTCTTGCCCCATGGCCTTTTAGGTTGCAGCAGCATAGGAAGAGATGGTTGGAGGAAGCATGCCAGCTTCTAACTCACTTAGCTCAGCAGTGATACTTGGACTTGCAGCCCCTTCATCAAACCAAGTCGTGTGGCCTTACTTTCACTGCAAAGGAAGCTTAGTCATGTGGGGGAACACATTGAATTATCTGGACTCAGTAAGTCTCTCTACCACATGTACCATGTGCAAGAAACAATTCAAATGTAGAAGGGCAGAGTGATTAGAGTAAAGGTGAGATATAGTTAAATAGCAGAGATGTCATGAGAAATACTTTGCTATCCTCTTGTAAGTTACTCTTTTCAAAAGATTTCTGTTGAGGTCTTTTTGCTTGTTTTTTGGAAAATATGCACTGTTTCCATGAAGACTTCTAATTCTCTTTCCTTTAGACTTAAAGGACAAATTATAAAAATTGGATTTTTGCTGGGTGCAGTGGCTCACACCTGTAATCCTAGCACTTTGGGAGGCTGAGGTGGGCAGATTGTCTGAGTTTAGCAGTTTGAGACCAGCCTGGGCAACATGGTGAAACACCGTGTCTACTAAAATACAAAAAGTTAGCTGGGTGTGGTGGAGTATTCCTGTGATCCCAGCTACTCAGGAGGCTGAGGCAGGAACCCAGGAGGCTGTTGCTTGAACCCAGGAGGTGAAGGCTGCAGTGAGCCAAGATCGTGCCACTGCACTCCAGCCTGGAACAGAGTGAGACTCTGTCTCAAAAAAAAAAAAAGATTATTGTTCTCTACTGTCTCGAAATT
The DNA here is from genome assembly GCF_030222135.1 of Aotus nancymaae. Lineage (NCBI taxonomy): Eukaryota > Metazoa > Chordata > Mammalia > Primates > Aotidae > Aotus > Aotus nancymaae. The sequence goes on from NW_026988425.1 coordinate 106,547,891, forward strand.
TAATTTTCTGAGAAACAACTTCTTAAATTCTACCATAGAGAGTTGGCATGGCGATTTATGTTAATTTAGAATGTAATTCCACTAACCTATGACCTATCAGCCTGAGTAGTCTATCTCTTTTAACGCAGATCAAAATGCAAAGGCCCTTTTCTCATGAAACATGGACCTTTTTTTATGGTGTGCTGAGATGAAGAAGAACAGAGTACAGTGTCCCTGATAGTCTTTGATGTGATTTAATTGTATTTTTGAGCTGGATGATAATGTCTTTATCATCTAGTTACTGTTCTGCATCTCATCTCCTGGTGGTACAGCATGCTCAATGTGGTTTACTTTCTGAAACAACAACAGATTTAGTTTTAATGTAGATGAGGATAGGAAGAGGCTCAAAGATTGCATCAGAAGCAATTAAATCATTTTGGGAAGAGTTAGTGTGCTCTTTGGAGGGTAATTCTGGTGACTCAAAGTAACTGTAAGTGCATAATGGAAAGAAGCCCATGCATGCTGTGGGTGTGTAGCTTAATGGAGAATTGGGAAAATAGTCAGCTAGAGAAGCAAAGATAAAATTATAAACCCAGTGATGTAGGATATAACTGACATCGGGGATACATTTCAGCTGCCTGATAAAAAAGCCACCAATGAGTATGAGAAGGAAAAGAGGAAAAGTTAACTGGTATGAGGAATAGAGGCCAAAGAGGAGATGCTTATTGAAAAATTTAGAGAATATTTAGGAGCTAAATACTGGCATGAGATGCTTAAAAAATATATTGCTTCTGCAAAGGAAAGTACTGTTTTATTTCCTAACCTTGTTTTAAAATGAAGCCTAACTGGGGAAAGCAGATTTAGGGGCAAAGAAAATGGGATAGGATGATTTTGATTCTTTCTATCTTTCTCAGTTGGAGGAACACTTGGGAAGAGAGCAAATAAAAGTCCTTTTCAGTCCTTTTGTGTTCAACAATTTGGATTCTTTAGTTTATATTTATATATATATATATACACACACACACACACACAAACATATATATTCATATATATGTTACATATACATATATAGCATATATACATATAGATATAACATATACAATACATATATAACATATATATAACAATATATATAACATATACTATATATAACAATATATATATAACATATACATATATATTGTATATATATGTTACATATACAATATATATATAACATATATATGTATATGTTATATACATATTTTGTTGCACTTTAGGTTCTGGGGTACATGTGCAGAATATGCAAGACTGTTGCATAGGTACATACATGGCAATGTGGTTTGCTGCCTCCATTCCCCCATCACCTATATCTGGCATTTCTCCCCATGTTATCCCTTCCCAATTCCCTACCCCCCACTGTCCCTCCCCTTCTCCCCCACAACAGACCTCAGTGTGTGATGCTCCTCTCACTGTGTCCATGTGTTCTCATTGATCAGCACCCACCTATGAGTGAGAACATGTGGTGTTTGATTTTCTGTTCTTGTGTGAGTTTGCTGAGAATGATGGTTTCTAGATTCATCCATGTCCCTACAAAGGACATGAACTCATCGTTTCTTATGGCTGCATAGTATTCCATGGTGTATATGTACCATATTTTCCCAGTCCAGTCTCTCATCGATGGGCATTTGGGTTAGTTCCAGGTCTTTGCTATTGTAAACAGTGCTGCAATGAACATATGTGTTCATGTGTCTTTATAATAGATCGATTTATAATCCTTTGGATGTATACCCAGTAATGCGATTGCTGGGTAAAATGGAATTTCTATTTCTAGATCCTTGAGAAATTGCCACACTGTCTTCCACATTGGTTGAACTAATTTACACTCCCAACAACAGTGTAAAAGTGTTCCTATTTCTCCACATTCTCTCCAGCATCTGTTGTCTCCAGATTTTTTTAATGATCTCCATTCTAACTGGCATGAGATGGTATCTCGATGTGGTTTTGATTTGCATTTCTCTAATGACCAGTGATGATGAGCATTTTTTCATATGTTTGTTGGACTCATATATGTCTTCTTTTGTAAAATATCTGTTTGTATCCTTCCTACATTTTTGAATGGATTTTTTTTTTCTTGTAAATCTGTTTTAGTTCTTTGTAGATTCTGGATATTAGCCCTTTGTCAGATGGGTAGATTGCAAACATTTTTTCCCCATTCTGTTGGTTGCCAGTTCACTCTAATGATTGTTTATTTTGCTGTGCAGAAGCTCCGGAGTTTAATTAGATCCCATTTGCCTATTTTGGCCTTTGTTGCCAATGCTTTTGGTGTTTTAGTCATGAAGTCCTTGCCTATGCCTATGACCTGAATGGTTTTGCCTAGGTTTTCTTCTAAGGTTTTTATGGTGTTAGGTCTTATGCTTGAGTCTTTAATCCATCTGGAGTTAATTTTACTGTAAGGTGTCAGGAAGGGGTCCAGTTTCTGCTTTCTGCACATGGCTACCCAGTTTTCCCAACACCATTTATTAAACAGGGAATCCTTTTCTCATTGCTTGTTTTTGTCAGGTTTGTCAAAGATCAAATGGTTGTAGATGTATGATGTTACGTCTGAGGCCTCTGTTCTGTTCCATTGGCCTATATCTCTGTTTTGATACCAGTACCATGCTGTTTTGATTACTGTAGCCTTGTAGTATAGTTTGAAGTCAGGTAGCGTGATGCCTCCAGCTTTGTTCTTTTTGCTTAGGATTGTCTTGGCTATGTGGGCTCTCTTTTTGGTTCCATATGAAGTTTAAGGTGTTTTTTTCCAGTTCTGTGAAGAGGGTCATAGGTAGCTTGATGGGGCTGGCATTGCATCTGTAAATTACTTTGGGCAGTATGGCCATTTTCATGATATTGATTCTTCCTAACCATGAGCATGTATTCTTTAGTTTTTTGTCCTGTTGCTTCCACTGGTTACTCACATCCATGTTTGAAAGGTGGTTCTTTGCAGTGTGAGTTGATGAATTAACTTTCTAATGGTGGTTTCCCTGTTACATTTAGCACTTTAGTCTTTTACTTTACCATTTTTCTTGAGGAAGCTTTCTGAGATCTTCATTTAATGTCATAGGTGTTAAAGACTTTAAACTATCAGCTATAAACACCAAATGACAAATAAGCAAAAGATATATTATAAAGGCAATTAGAATCTAAAAATGTTGAAGTATTAGATGAAATTGTTTTATAGCTGCATTCTAAGCATTAAAAATAGTAATTCGTATATTATTGAAATAATCCAAGGAATAGAAAAAATTGAAAGCTTCCCAGTTCATTTTAAGAAACCAGCATAAGTTTAACACCACAACTGTCTACAGTACCCTCAAGAAAACTAGGGATCATTTTTACTTATGAATGTAGATATGAAAATGAAATAAAATGTTGGTTAATGAATGTATTAAAATGATAATAACTTGTGATTAGGGAAACCTTATTCACCCATGGTTTAACACTAGTAAATCACATACAAAATGTATTATAACAAAACATTTTAAATTACCATTATTTAATTATACTGTGAGATGTCAGATAAGCATTGATAAAATTCATCATTCATTCCTCATGAAAGCTTATAAAATAAGAATATACAGAAATTACTTACACATGATAGAAATACTTATATAAAAATCTGTTTATATTTAAAAAAGAAAACTCAAATTAAATTTTTCTATTTTATTTTTTCTTGAGACAGAGTCTCACTCTGTCACCTAGGGTGGAGTGCAGTGGCATTATCTCAGCTAACTTCAACCTCCACTTCCCAGGTGCAAACGATTCTTGTGCTTTAGCCTCCTGAGTAGCTGGGATTACAGGTGCATGCCACCATGCTCATATAATTTTTGCATTTTTGGTAGAGACAGGGTTTCACCATGTTGCTCGAGCTGGTCTTGATCTCCTTACTTCAAGCAATCCACTGCCTCATCCTCCCAAAGTGCTGGGATTACGGGCGTGAGTCACTGTGCTCAGCCTCAAATTATTTTCAATAATATAATAAGTAATACAGAGATAGCTGCTTATCACCACTATTACTCAGTAGTGTTTTGAAGATTTTAGTTAACATAATTAGGCAAAAATATTTTTATAGATCTTTGAAAAATCTTTATAAATATGTGGATAGAATTTAAAAAAATAACAGAAATAATGGAATTATACAAGAGGATTTTTTAAGAACTCTCAGGCAGATTAAGGGAATTGGTAAGATTACTGAATTAAAAATATATAAAAATTAACAGCTTTTGGGGCCGGGCGCGGTGGCTCACGCCTGTAATCCCAGCACTTCGGGAGGCCAAGGCAGGTGGATCACGAGGTCAAGAGATCGAGACCATCCTGGTCAACATGGTGAAACCCCGTTTCTACTAAAAAATACAAAAAATTAGCTGGGCGTGGTGGCGCGTGCCTGTAATCCCAGCTACCCAGGAGGCTGAGGCAGGAGAATTGCCTGAACCCAGGAGGCGGAGGTTGCGGTGAGCCAAGATAGCGCCATTGCACTCCAGCCTGGGTGACAAAAGCGAAACTCCCGTCTCAAAAAAAAAAAAAAAAAAAAAATTAACAGCTTTTGTGCTAACTAGCAATATCTAGTTAGTAAAGATTATTTTGAGTAAAAATATTTGTATATGTGTCTATATGTATCCCGAACCAAAGAAAAATAAATTAAAAACCACAAACCACCTAGATATAAGTACTTGATTATAAAAGGAAATTATGAAATTTAACAAATATACTTAAATAAGACCCAAATAGTAAATATTTAGATAAAAAACTCTAATGTCACAAAAAGAGCATTAAGTCTGAGAACAATATGTAATTTAATGCAATTCTACTGAGGATTTCAATAGATTTCAAGGGATTTGGAATAAGTAAAATTTATTTTAAATAATGCATATAGTAGGATAAATTTTGGAGAATAGCCAAAACATTTTGAATAAAAAAGTGAGATAGTTATGCCTTAACAAAAATTAAAATGTATACCAAGTTGCTATAATCAAAGCATCATTCTGTTTTCAGGAAAACCTAAATAAATGGACTGGTGAAACCTAAAATATACCAAAATAGAGTAAAATATCAACACATATGGTAAATTAGTACATGGTAGGGATAAACTTTTAATTCAATGGGTAGAGGGCAATTTATTTAATAAAGATTGCTGTCATGTGGAAGGGAAAAAAATCTAAGAACCTTGTCTTTCCCAATAGGCAAAAATCTAATCTATGTTGAATATTTAAGTGTAAAAAATGAAAATGTTAGAATAAAACTTACCAGAATATATGTGTGTGGATATATGTGTGTGTGTGTGTGTGTGTGTGTGTGTATGGAGTGTGAAGGACCACCAAAATTAGACAGATCCCTGGAAGACTTAAAGATATACACATTGGATTATTAATCTTATAAAACATTCACAGGTATCTAGAACCATGAAGTGTGGAGATTTTATTCATTTTTCAGGCTAAAAGGCCTCCCACAATTTCCTGGATCAGCATGTTCTTGTGCCTGTTTCTTGAGCCCCACTCCCCACATGGTGAAATGGAGAGTATCAGGTAATACCTGCAAACACAGTGGGTTACAGAAGAGATGCCCTGAGCTTAGGAACTCTGAAATTTTTATGATGGACAATAAGCATGCCTGCTTATTATCATTATTTAGAGGGAGGTACGATATCTACTTTCTATGGCTGCTCTCTATACAAACATCCTTATAAAGATAGTGCAGAGCAAAGGGAGTCAGTGCCTCCACTCAGTAGACATATAAAAGCCAAGACCCAGGGAGAATTATCTTCAACAATAGCATAAACAAAATAAAAGGTAAAATAATAAACCTCATAAAAATACTTGCAGCTCATATAATAGACAATGAGTTTGCAAAGTTTTGACCCAGAAATCCTGGGTTGATAATATGTCTATCAGGCATAAATCCAGTTCTCTATAAATGTTTATTTACAAGGATATTAATATAAGCATTGTTTGTAGTGACATCAGTTGATACACAACCTGAATGTCTACCAAAAGAATGGTTAGGAAATACAGAGAACACCACAGAAATATTCCTCAAGAAGAGCAACCCCAAGGCACATAATCGTCAGATTCACCAGGGTTGAAATGAAGGAGAAAATGCTAAGAGCAGCCAGAGAGAAAGGTTGGATTACCCACAAAGGGAAGCCCATCAGACTCACAGAGGATCTCTCTGCAGAAACCCTACATGCCAGAAGAGAGTGAAGGCCAATATTTAACATCCTTAAAGAAAAGAACTTTCAACCTAGAATTTCATATCCAGCCAAACTAAGCTTCATAACCGAAGGAGAAATAAAATCCTTTATGAACAAGCAATTGCTCAGAGATTTCATCACCACCAGGCCTACTTTACAAGAGCTCCTGAAAGAAGCACTAAACATAGAAAGGAACAACCAGTACGAGCCACTCTAAAAATGTACCAGATGGTAAAAAGCATGGACACAATGAATGATGCTGTGTCAACTAATGGGCAAAACAACCCAATGAAGAAACTGCGTCAACTAATGGGCAAAACAACCTGCTAGCATCAAAATGGCAGGATCAAATTCATACATAACAATATTTACCTTAAATGTAAATGGGCTAAATGCCCCAATCAAAAGACACAGACTGGCAAATTGGATAAAAAATGAAGACCCATCAGTGTATTGTATCCAGGAAACCCATCTCACATGCAAGGATACACATAGGCTCAAAATAAAGGGATGGAGGAAGATCTACCAAGCAAATGGAGAGAAAAAAAAAAAAGCAAGAGATGCAATCCTAGTCTCTGATGAAATAGACTTTAAACCAACAATGTTCAAAAGAGACAAAGAAGGGCATTACATAATGGTAAAAGGATCAATGCAACAAGAAGAGCTAAAGATCCTAAATATATATGCCCCCAACACAGGAGCATCCAGATACATAAAGCAAGTTCTTAACAAGAACTTAGACTCCTATACAATAATAGTAGGAGGCTTTAACACTCCACTGTCAATATTAGACAGATCAACGAGACAGAAAATTAACAAGGATATCCAGGACTTGAACTCAGACCTGGACCAAGCAAACCTAATAGACATTTACAGAACTTTCCATCCCAAATCCACAGAATATACATTCTTCTCAGCACCACATCACACCTGCTCTAAAATTGACCACATAATTGGAAGTAATTCACTCCTCAGCAAACGCAAAAGAACAGAAATCATAACAAACAGTCTCAGACCACAGTGCAATCAACTTAGAACTCAGAATTCAGAAACTAACTCAGAACCACACAACTTCATGGAAACTGAACAACTGACTCTTGAATGTTGACTGGATAAACAATGAAATGAAGGCAGAAATAAAGATGTTCTTCGAAACCAACAAGAATGAAGATACAATGTACCAGAATCTCTGGGACACATTTAAAGCAGTGTCCAGAGGAAAATTTATAGCAATAAATGCCTATGTGAGAAGCAAGGAAAGATCTAAAATTGACACCCTATCGTTAAAATTGAAAGAGCTAGAAGAGCAAGATCAAAAAGCTCAGAAGCTAGCAGAAGACAACAAATAACTAAGATCATAGCAGAACTGAAGGAGATAGAGACACAGACAAAAAAAAGACCCTTCAAAAAATCAATAAATCCAGGAGCTGGTTTTTTGAAAAGATCAACAAAATAGACTACTAGCCAGATTAATAAAAAAGAAAAGAGAGAAGAATCAAATAGATACAATAAAAAACGATAAAGGGGGTATCACTACAGATTCCACAAAATACAAACCACCATCAGAGATTACTACAAACAACTCTATGCACATAAACCAGTAAACCTGGAAGAAATGGATAATTCCTGGACACTTACACCCTCCCAAGCCTAAACCAGGAATAAGTCGAAACCCTGAATAGACCAGTAACAAGGGCTGAAGTTGAGGCAGCAATTAACAGCTTACCAACCAAAAAAAGCCCAGGTCCAGATGGGTTCACAGCCGAATTCTACAAGACATACAAAGAGGAGCTGGTACCATTCCTTCTGAAACTATTCCAAACAATCCAAAAAGACGGAATCTTCCCCTAATCATTTTATGAGACCAACATCATCCTGATACCAAAACCTGGCAGAGACTCACAAGAAAAGAAAACTTCAGGCCAATATCCATGATGAACATAGATGAAAAAGTCTTCAATAAAATACTGGCAAACCAATTGCAACAGCACAAAAAGCTTATCCATCACGATCAAGTAGGCTTCATCCCAGGGATGCAAGGCTGATTCAACATACACAAATCTATAAACGTAATTCACCACATAAACAGAACCAAAGACAAAAACCACATGATTATGTCAATAGATGCAGAGAAGGCCTTCAACAAAATTCAACAGCCCTTTATGCTAATAACTCTCAATAAACTAGGTATCGATGGAACCTATCTCAAAATAATAAAAGCTATTTACAACAAACCCACAGACAATATCATACTGAATCAGCAAAACCTGGAAGCATTACCTTTGAAATCTGGCACTAGACAAGGATGCCCTCTCTCACCACTCCTATTCAATATAGTATTGGACATTCTAGCCTGAGCAATCAGGCAAGAAAAAGAAATAAAGGATATTCAGTTAGGAAAGGAGGAAGTCAAATTGTCTCTACTTGCAGATGATGTGATTGCATATTTAGAAGACCCTATTGTCTCAGCAACAAATCTCCTTAAACTGATAAGCAACTCAGCAAAGTCTCACGATAGAAAATCAATATGCAAAAGTCACAGGCATTCCTATACCCCAATAACAGACTTAAAGAGAGCCAAATCAAGAACAAACTGCCATTCACAATTGCTACAAAGAGAATAAAATACCTAGGAATACAACTGACAAAGGATGTAAAGGACTTCTTCAAAGAGAACTACAAAGCACTGCTCAACAAAATAAAAGAGGACACAAACAGATGGAGAAACATTCCATGCTCATGGTTAGGAAGAATCAATATGGTGAAAATGGCCATACTGCCCAAAGTAATTTACAGATTCAATGCTATCCCCATCAAGCTACCAATGACCTTCTTCACAGAACTGGACAAAACCACTTTAAACTTCATATGGAACCAAAAGAGAGCCCAATAGCCAAGTCAATTCTAAGCAAAAAAGAACAAAGCTGGAGGCATCATGCTACCTGACTTCAAACTATAATACAAAGGCTACAGTAATCAAAACAGCATGGTACTGGTATCAAAACAGAGATATAGACCAATGGAACAAAATAGAGACATCAGAGGCAATGCCACACATCTACAAACATCTGGTCTTTGACAGACATGAGAAAAGCAATGGGGAAAGGATTCCCTGTTAAATAAATGGTGTTGGGAAAACTGGGTAGCCATGTGCAGAGAGCAGAAACTGGACCCCTTCCTGACACCTTACAGTAAAATTAACTCCAGATGGATTAAAGACTCAAGCATAAGACCTAACACCATAAAAACCTTAGAAGAAAACCTAGGCAAAACCATTCAGGTCATAGGCATAGGCAAGGACTTCATGACTAAAACACCAAAAGTGTTGGCAACAAAGGCCAAAATAGACAAATGGGATCTAATTAAACTCCAGAGCTTCTGCACAGCAAAATAAACAATCATTAGAGTGAACTGGCAACCAACAGAATGGGGAAAAAATGTTTGCAATCTACCCATCTGACAAAGGGCTAATATCCAGAATCTACAAAGAACTAAAACAGGTTTACAAGAAAAAAACAAACAAGCCCATTCAAAAGTGAGCAAAGGATACGAACAGACACTTTACAAAAGAAGACATATATGAGGCCAACAAACATATGAAAAAATGCTCATCATCATGGTCATTAGAGAAATGCAAATCAAAACCACATCGAGATACCATCTCATGCCAGTTAGAATGGCAATCATTAAAATATATGGAGACAACAGATGCTGGAGAGGATGTGGAGAAATAGGAACACTTTTACACTGTTGTTGGGAGTGTAAATTAGTTCAACCATTGTGGAAGACAATGTGGCGATTCCTCAAGGACCCAGAAATAGAAATTCCATTTGACACAGGAATTCCATTACTGGGTATATATCCAGAGGTTATAAATCTTTCTATTATAAGGACACATGCACATGTATATTCATTGCAGCACTGTTTACAATAGCAAAGACTTGGAACCAACCCAAATGCCCATCGATGATAGACTGGACAGGGAAAATGTAGCACATATACACCATGGAATACTATGCAGCCATAAAAAATGATGAGTTCCTGTCCTTTGTAGGGACATAGATGAATCTTGAAACCATCATTCTCAGCAAACTGACACAAGAACAGAAAATCAAACATGGCATGTTCTCACTCATAGGCGGGTATTGAACAATGGGAACACATGGACACAGGGAGGGGAGCATCACACACTGAAGTCTGTTTGGGAGGACTAGGGGAGGGACAGTCGGGGATAAGGAGTTGGGGAGGGATAACATGGGGAGAAATGCCAGATATAGGTGATGAGAATGGAGGCAACAAACCATGTTGCCATGTATGTACCTATGCAACAATCTTACATGTTCTTTACATATACCCCAGAACCTAAAATGCAATAATATATATATATAAAATAAAATAAACAATAAATATATATATATTTTAAAAGAATGGTTATATTTATTCAGCTATTGCTCTGCTTAGTCCTTAGGAAGACCAGTGTTCTATGTATTTATTTTGAAATGAAGGGAAATTCATGTTTGAATAGGAAAAAAAGGAACTTCAGAGTAGATGTTAGAAAGCAGGAAGAATGGTGTTGTATGAAAGGAGAGAAGGTTAGCACTCCCCTTGACAAGAAAGCAGGAAGAATGGAAGGAAGGAAGGAAGGAAGGAAATCGATCTCTATGTATTGGTATCTATTTTTGTGAACATGGGGAAAGTAGTAGAAAAGTATATTACTATTGGATTCCTTAGGGAGAATGCAATATATGGAAGGTAGGTTATTAACTTTCTAAAAATGTGGTTCATCTTTGTGTTACTTCCCCTATTACAAATTATCTAATAAAACAAAAAATAAATTTGTCATTCCTTTGGCAGTAAATGAGGCTCAACGTGTCTTGTTTAGGACTCATTCATCCATCTGTTTATTAAACAAATAGTACTGAGTATTTTCTTTGTGTCAAATACCGATTAGACAGGGAATACACCAGTGAACAAAAGACATTCTACCATTGTGGAACTTATATTCCAGTAGGGATGTCAGAAAATACAAAAATAAGCATATAGTATGTATTCATACAAAATTATTGGTTCATAGCATATTTTATACTGCACAGAAAAAGCCCCCTAAATCTAAGCTATTTGGATTGTGACTTAGAAGAAAGACATTTTAAGTTCTCAGAATTAAGAGGAAAGAAAAAGATGAATAAAAGCCTACAATGACATTTGATCTGAACTAACCTGTGTAACATAGCAACTCACATATATGTTTTTGTCATCTCCCCCTTTTCTCAGTTTTGCTTTCTGTAATTTCAGTTACTGGTGGCCGACTGTGGTCTGAAAATATGAAATAAAAATTTCCAGAAGTAGACAATTCATAAGTTTTAAATTTCATGTAATCCTGAGTAGCATGATGAAATCTTGCAGTGTCTGGCCATATCCCACCCAGTACCTGAACCACCCTTTTGTCCAGCGTATCCACACTGTCTATGCAACTGGCCGTTAGTCACTTAGTAGCTCTGTTATCAGATTAACTGTCATGGCGTGTGTTCAAGTCAACCTTATTTAACTTTATAATGGCCCCAAAGTGCAAGAGTAGAGTTGCTGGCATATTGTTATTCTTCTATTTCATTATTAGTGATTGTTGTTAATCCCTTACTGTGCCTAATTTTTAAATTAAACTTCATCATAGGTATGTACAGGAAAAACGTGGTATGTACATGGTTTGGTATGTGGTTTTAGGCATCCAGTAGGGGTATTGGAATGTATCTCCTCCAGGATAAGGGGAGACTACTGTACTTACGTTACAGAATACCAAAGCAGGATTCACTTTGGGTAGGAATAAACGGGAGATGAACGATCTTCCATCCAGAGGCCTTATTGGTATGAAAACATTCTTAACCCTCTGTCTTAAACCACTGAGGATTACAAGTACTGGATCCCAAAAGGAAGGATTCACTGAAGGTAACTGTAAGACAGCTACAGTAAATGTTAACCCTGAGAGAAACCTGGCAAACCTAATCTCAGCAATTGGTTAACTGATGTATGAACGCATGTGAGAATGCTTCTGAATGGTGCGGTTCCTCAACTTCCAGAACTAAAAGGCAGCTGTTAAATGAGCTTCACTCATATCTAGTTAGGGCAGTCTCTACAGTCTGAAAGTTCCTAAAAATAAGAAGGGGAAGTTAATATAAATGCGGCTTTCCTGTTGGAACATGTAGTAAACATACTCCTGAGAGTAGCAAGAGTAGAATTTTTGGACCTAAGGGCAGGACAGATTTTTTGCTTGTTTATTTTAAAAAAGAGGCTGGACGTGGTGGCTCATGCCTGTAATCCAGCACTTTGGAAGGACAAGGTGGGCAGATCACCTGAGGTCAGGAGTTCGAGACTAGCCTGGCCAACATAGTGAAACCCTGTCTCTACTAAAAATACAAAAAATTAGCCTGGTGTGGTGGCAGGCGCCTATAATCTCAATTACTCAGGAGGCTGAGGGAGGAGAATTGCTTGAACCCGGGAAGCAGAGGTTGCAGTGAGCCGAGATTGCACCATTGCACTCCAGCCTGAGCAACAAGAACAAAACTTTTGTCTCAGAAAAAAAAAAAAAAAAAAGAGAGAGAGAAAGAAAAAGATGTGTGGTCTTCTTTAGATCATAGTCCATCTGTGTTACCATGCTGAAGTTTGTGAGGCAGTAACAGCTTCCCAGCTTGGTGTTTATGTCAATTACCTGTGGTATCTGAAGCTTTACTCATTGAAGCTAATATGCAGGTTATGGGGCTCTAAAGTCGCAAATACAAATTCATTTTCTTAGTGGGTTTGCTTATCATTTAATATGGTGCTTCTCTTTTTTTTTTTTTTTTTTTTTTTTTTTTTTTTTTTATTGCATTTTAGGTTTTGGGGTACATGTGAAGAACATGCAAGGTTGTTGCACAGGTGCACACCTGGCAGTATGATTTGCTGCCTCCCTCCCCTTCACCTATATCTGGCATTTCTCCCCATGCTATCCCTCCCCAACTCCCCACCCCCCCCACTATCCCCCCTCCCCCAACAGACCCCCGTGTATAGTGCTCCCCTCCCTGTGTCCATGTGTTCTCCTTGTTCAACACCCGCCTATGAGTGAGAACATGTGGTGTTTGATTTTGTGTTCTTGTGTCAGTTTGCTGAGAATGATGTTTTCCAGATTCATCCATGTCCCTACGAAGGATGTGAACTCCTCCTTTTTAATGGCTGCATAATATTCCATGGTGTATATGTGCCACATTTTTCCTGTCCAGTCTATCATCGATGGGCATTTGGGCTGGTTCCAGGTCTTTGCTATTGTAAACTGTGCTGCAATGAACATTCGTGTGCATGTGTCCTTATAGTAGAACGATTTATAATCCTTTGGATATATGCCCAGTAATGGGATTGCTGGGTCAAATGGAATTTCTATTTCTAGGTCCTTGAGGAATCGCCACACTGTTTTCCACAGTGGTTGAACTAATTTACACTCCCACCAACAGTGTAAAAGTGTTCCTATTTCTCCACATCCTCTCCAGCATCTGTTGTCTCTAGATTTTTTAATGATCGCCATTCTAACTGGCGTGAGATGGTATCTCAATGTAGTTTTGATTTGCATTTCTCTAATGACCAGTGATGATGAGCATTTTTTCATATGTTTGTTGGCCTCATGTATGTCTTCTTTTGTAAAGTATCTGTTCATATCCTTCGCCCATTTTTGAATGGGCTTGTTTGTTTTTTTCTTGTAAATCTTTTTTAGTTCATTGTAAATTCTGGATATCAGCCCTTTGTCAGACGGGTAGGCTGCAAAAATTTTTTCCCATTCTGTTGGTTGCCGATTCACTCTATTGACTGTTTCTTTTGCCGTGCAGAAGCTGTGGAGTTTGATTAGGTCCCATTTGTCTATTTTGGCTTTTGTTGCCAATGCTTTTGGTGTTTTGGTCATAAAGTCCTTGCCTACGCCTATGTCCTGAATGGTTTTGCCTAGGTTTCCTTCTAGTGTTTTTATGGTGTTACGTCTTATGTTTAAGTCTTTAATCCATCTGGAGTCAATTTTAGTGTAAGGTGTCAGGAAGGGGTCCAGTTTCTGCTTTCTGCATATGGCTAGCCAGTTTTCCCAACACCACTTATTGAACATGGAATCCTTTCCCCATTGATTGTTTTTTTCAGGTTTGTCAAAGATCAGGTGGTTGTAGATATGTTGTGTCGCCTCCGACGTCTCTGTTCTGTTCCATTGGTCTATATCTCTGTTTTGGTACCAGTACCATGCTGTTTTGATTACTGTAGCCTTGTAGTAGAGTTTGAAGTCCGGTAGTGTGATGCCTCCTGCTTTGTTCTTTTTGCTTAGAATTGACTTGGCTATGCGGGCTCTCTTTTGGTTCCATATGAAGTTTAAGGTGATTTTTTCCAGTTCTGTGAGGAAGGTCATTGGTAGCTTGATGGGGATAGCGTTGAATCTGTAAATTACTTTGGGCAGTATGGCCATTTTCACAATATTAATTCTTCCTAACCATGAACATGGAATGTTTCTCCATCTGTTTGTGTCCTCTCTTATTTCGTTGAGCAGTGATTTGTAGTTCTCCTTGAAGAGGTCCTTTACGTTCCTTGTTAGTTGTGTTCCTAGGTATTTTATTCTCTTTGTAGCAATTGTGAATGGCAGTTCGTTCTTGATTTGGCTCTCTTTAAGTCTGTTATTGGTGTATAGGAATGCTTGTGATTTTTGCACATTGATTTTGTATCCTGATACTTTGCTGAAGTTGCTTATCAGTTTCAGGAGATTTTGGGCTGAGGTGATAGGGTCTTCTAGATATACAATCATGTCGTCTGCAAATAGAGACAATTTGACTTCCTCCTTTCCTAATTGAATACCCTTTATTTCTTTTTCTTGCCTGATTGCTCTGGCTAGAACTTCCAGTACTATATTGAATAGGAGTGGTGAGAGAGGGCATCCTTGTCTAGTGCCGGATTTCAAAGGGAATGCTTCCAGTTTTTGCCCATTCAGTATGATATTGGCTGTCGGTTTGTCATAAATAGCTTTTATTATTTTGAGATACGTTCCATCGATACCTAGTTTATTGAGGGTTTTTAGCATAAAGGGCTGTTGAATTTTGTCGAAGGCCTTCTCTGCATCAATTGAGATAATCATGTGGTTTTTGTCTTTGGTTCTGTTTATGTGGTGAATTACATTTATAGACTTGCGTATATTGAACCAGCCTTGCATCCCCGGGATGAATCCTACTTGATCATGGTGGATAAGCTTTTTGATGTGCTGTTGTAATCGGCTTGCCAGTATTTTATTGAAGATTTTTGCATCTATGTTCATCATGGATATTGGCCTGTAGTTTTCTTTTCTTGTTGAGTCTCTGCCGGGTTTTGGTATTAGGATGATGTTGGTCTCATAAAATGATTTGGGAAGGATTCCCTCTTTTTGAATTATTTGGAATAGTTTCAGTAGGAATGGTACCAGTTCCTCTTTGTATGTCTGGTAGAATTCGGCTGTGAGACCATCTGGGCCTGGGCTTTTTTTGGGTGGTAGGCTCTTAATTGCTGCCTCGACTTCAGACCTTCTTATTGGTCTATTCAGGGTTTCGACTTCTTCCTGGTTTAGGCATGGGAGGAGACTACTGTCCAGGAATTTATCCATTTCTTCCAGGTTTTCTAATTTATGTGCATAGAGTTGTTTGTAATAATCTCTGATGATGGTTTGAATTTCTGTGGCATCTGTGGTGATATCCCCTTTATCATTTTTTATTGCATCTATTTGGTTATTCTCTCTTTTCTTTTTTATTAGTTTGGCTAGTGGTCTGTCTATTTTGTTGATCTTTTCAAAAAACCAGCTCCTGGATTTATTGATTTTTTGTAGGGTTTTTCGTGTCTCTATCTCCTTCATTTCTGCTTTGATCTTAGTTATTTCTTGTCTTCTGCTAGGTTTTGAGTTTTTTTGATCTTGCTCCTCTAGCTCTTTCAATTTTGATGATAGGGTGTCAATTTTAGTTCTCTCCTTTCTTCTCATGTGGGCACTTATTGCTATATATTTTCCTCTAGAGACTGCTTTAAATGTGTCCCAGAGATTCTGGTATGTGGTGTCTTCATTCTCGTTGGTTTCGAAGAACATCTTTATTTCTGCCTTCATTTCAGTGTTTATCCAGTCAACATTCAGGAGAAAGTTGTTCAATTTCCATGAGGATGTGCGGTTCTGGGTGGGCTTCTGAATTCTGAGTTCTAACTTGATTGCACTGTGGTCTGAGAGACTGTTTGTTATGGTTTCTGTTCTTTTGCATTTGCTGAGGAGTGATTTACTTCCAATTATGTGGTCAATTTTAGAGTAGGTGTGATGTGGTGCTGAGAAGAATGTATATTCTCTGGATTTGGGCTGGAGAGTTCTGTAAATATCTATTAGGTTTGCTTGTTCCAGGTCTGAGTTCAAGTCCTGGATATCCTTATTAATTTTCTGTCTCGTTGATCTGTCTAATATTGACAACGGTGTGTTGAAGTCTCCCAGTATTAATGTGTGGGAGTCTATGTCTCTTTGTAAGTCTTTAAGAACTTGCCTTATGTATCTGGGTGCTCCTGTATTAGGTGCATATATATTTAGGATCGTTAGCTCTTCTTGTTGTATTGATCCTTTTACCATTATGTAATGTCCTTCTTTGTCTCTTTTGATCTTTGTTGCTTTAAAGTCTATTTTATCAGAGATGAGAATTGCAACTCCTGCTTTTTTTTGCTCTCCATTTGCTTGGTAAATCTTCCTCCATCCCTTTATTTTGAGCCTTTGTGTATCCTTGCATGTGAGGTGGGTTTCCTGGATACAGCACACTGATGGGTTTTGGCTTTTTATCCAATTTGCCAGTCTATGTCTTTTGATTGGGGCATTTAGTCCATTTACATTTAGGGTTAATATTGTTATGTGTGAGTTTGGTCCTGTCATTTTGATGCTAGCTGGCTGTTTTGCCCATTGGTTGATGGAGATTCTTCATTGTGTTGCTGCTCTTTACCATTTCGTGCGTTTTTGGAGTGGCTGGTGCTGGTTGTTTTTTTCTATGTGTAGTGTCTCCTTCAGGAGCTCTTGTAAAGCTGGTCTGGTGGTGATGAAATCTGTGAGTACTTGCTTGTTCGCAAAGGATTTTATTTTTCCTTCACTTATGAAGCTTAGTTTGGCTGGATATGAAATTCTGGGTTGAAAGTTCTTTTCTTTAAGGATGTTGAATATCGGCCCCCACTCTCTTCTGGCCTGTAGGGTTTCTGCTGAGAGATCTGCTGTGAGTCTGATGGGTTTCCCTTTGTGGGTAACCCGACCTTTCTCTCTGGCTGCCCTTAGTATTTTCTCCTTCATTTCAACCCTGGTGAATCTGATGATTATGTGCCTTGGGGTTGCTCTTCTAGAGGAATATCTTTGTGGTGTTCTCTGTATTTCTTGGACTTGAATCTTGGCCTGCCTTGCTAGGTTGGGGAAGTTTTCCTGGATAATATCCTGAAGAGTATTTTCCAGCTTGGATGCATTCTCTTCGTCACATTCAGGTACACCTATCACACGTAGATTAGGTCTTTTCACGTAGTCCCATATTTCTTGTTGACTCTGTTCATTCCTTTTTACCTTGTTTTCTCTAATCTTCCCTTCTCGTTTTATTTCATTGAGTTGATCTTCAACTTCTGATATCCTTTCTTCTGCTTGGTCAATTCTGCTGTTGAAACTTGTACATGCTTCGCGAAGTTCTCGTGTTGTGTTTTTCAGCTCCATCAATTCATTCATATTCCTCTCTAAGTTGTCCATTCTCGTTAGCATTTCGTCAAGTCTTTTTTCAAGGTTCTTAGTTTCTTTGCATTGGGTTAGAACATGTTCTTTTAGCTCACAGAAGTTTCTTATTATCCATTTTCTGAAAGCTGATTCTGTCATTTCATCACACTCATTCTCCGTCCAGTCTTGTTCCCGTGCTGGTGAGGAGTTATGCTGCCTTGTAGGGGGAGAGGTGTTCTGGTTTTGGGTGTTTTCATCCTTTTTGCGCTGGTTTCTTCCCATCTTTGTGGATTTATCCGCCTATTGACTTTGTAGTTGCTGTCTTTCTGATTTTGGTAATTTTAAGTCTGCAGCAGCTGAACTCATAAACCCCCTTTTCTTCTCCCCAGGTGTTCTGGCCCAGGGGTTTAGCACTTTATATTTTTCAGCTGTGTTGCTACCGTTTTCCCTGCCCACAAGGTGGCAGTCTAGTCACACTCAGCCTGCAGAGGCTTCGCTGAGCTGCTGTGGGCTCCGCCCAGCTTCCGTGTGAGCTTCCCAGCAGTCCTGTGGGTGTAGTTAGAACTGCTTCCGCTATGCTGGCCCGCCCCTGTAGTGACGGAGTCTCTGTAGTGGCGGGTTGTCTTGGTTACGGAAAATTTCCCCGGGAACTGCAGGGTGTTTCCCGATGGAGGACGCCCCTCCCCCACAGAGCTGAACCGTCCCGGGTTCAGCCGTGTTTCTAGAGGGGCCCTCTTTGTCCTGTAATCTCTTGGCTTGCCTCCTTGCCACAGTTCCCCTTGCTGGCCCAGAGGGGACACAGTCTCGTTCACTTTGTTCAAGGAGCCGCTGCTCCCCGCCCCCCGTGCAGGCCGAGCGGCTGCTCCGGGCCAACCAGCGGCGCTGGGAATGCGGGGAGCTTCTCCACGCAATTAAAATCCGCTGCCCTGTGTGCCACTGCGTCAGCCGAAGCAGCGGCTCTGAGATTCGTGGCACTCCCTTGCCCAGGGGTCTCCTGGCTTGGCTCCCTGCTTCAGCTCCCCTTTCTGGCTCAGAGGGAACTCTGTCTCTCTCGCTCTGCGCAAGAAGCCACTGCCCCCCGCTCCAGGGCGTAGGCTGAGCGGCCACTCCGCTCAAACCAGCGGCGCTGGAGACCCGTGGGGCTTTTCCTGCTGTGAATCTCCTGGTCTGTGGGCAGTAAAAGTCCGTCTGGAAATGCGGCGTCCACTCACCCTCTGCGCCTTCTCTCGGAGCTGCAATCCCGACTTCCTCTTAAGTGGCCATCTTGGATCGATCCCGGTGCTTCTCTTTTGGAGCTTCTAGAACTGCTGGATTATTCTGTAAGTTAACGACAGCAATACAGGTGAAACTCTTTCATAAGATAAAGCAAAAAATGTTAATGGCTGTCAAATTACTCAGCATAAAAGCCAAGAAATAATAGGTATACAAGGCATTGGCTGTTTCAAAAGAATTGTCAATTAAAGTGCTTAGCCATTTGCAAACAAATCATCAGACAAAAGCAGGTACTGGTAAAATATTTAAATCCTTAAAATAATAAAAGAAGATTAAGGTGTCAAAGTTGATGAAAGCAAATATCACATACTAAAAGCAGGAATATTTCCTTTCTTAATCAAAAACTCTAGTGCTGCTGTCACTGTAGTATTTTGTATGTGAGTGAGAGAGATAGAGAGGTATTTGGGTGTCTGGTTAGACTTGAAATGGTCTGAATGTTAGCAGGATTATTGATCAATGTGATATCTTTTCATCTACATAACAAATCACCCTGCAATTGCATAGCATTTTGTACTTCACCAAATGCTTTCACGTATATTATTTCACTTAATCTTTTCAAGACTCTCGTTACTAACAAAGAAACTGAATTTCAAAGAGGGAAAATGAATTGCCTGAATTCACATAGCAACTATATCAAAAGTAAAGTTTCTAATTTCTCACACAGCTCACTGCAGCCACACTATAGCTGCCTTTTGGTTTAAAATTTAGTGGATAAAATTCTTTCCTGTCTGTTCTAGAATAATTTATCTGACTCTGAAATAACAATATAAGCATTTCTGGGGGCAAATTCAAGTATTCTTTGTAAAAAAAAAAAAACCCGAAAAACAAAAAAGGCATAGAGCTGTCTTAGATTATCTAGTTCAAGCTCTTCCTTTCACAGTTGAAGAGAGGAAGGCCAAACCATTTACTCAAGGGCCTTTAGCAAGTTGGAGGATAGTCAGGAACAGGTCTTATGTGCTAAGCCAGCGAGGACTCTTTTCTGCTCTCCTGTGCTGCCTCTACCTTATCACCCGACTTGTTCTCAGCATCCCTTCTAAAACTCACAGTGAATTCACGCGGAAGGCCAGATATATTGATGTGGCCTCAAACCCTTGGAGATATTAGACATACAAACAGATCTTCTAGGATAGAAGTTTTTCTTGGAGAATCGGGGTGGTCTTCAAGCTTCAGTATAGTACCATGACTTTGATCTCTGATTTCCACTTATCTGTTAGGTGAATTGTCCCTGAATTTATTTCCTATCTTCATGAATATGAGTAATTTTCTCTATAAAATTGCCTTGGTAAATACTTAAGTACTTCTTGTAGATATAAATATATATGATACTAAAAGGGCCAAGAAATACTGGTTACTGATTCATTTTGTTTATGTATACTCATAAAAATAATTAATAAATATAATATGGGGTGATTATGTATCTTATTGGATAAACGTATTTGTGCTTGCTCTAGGCAGCAAGAGCAATCTTCGTTTTTAGGTAGAGAAACCACTGTGTTGTTGAAATTTTAGAAAATAAACATAATGCCAAGGTCCTTTTTCATGACTCTGAATACTGATCTGCCTATTACAATGATATATTTTGGTTTATGAACTGTATTGTTTGCGGAATAGAATAACTAAATCACTAAAACTCATAAAGGCTATAAAATGATTAATAATTATACCAAGTTAAGTGGATATTATCATTATATAAAAGTAAAAATATCTAACATTGGTATCATACTGTTAGAGTTACTGTACCTTTATTTAAGGCCAACTAAACAGGTATTTGTGATAGATATAACCCGAGGATATGTCCAAAGTTGGTTGTTTTTTAGCTTTCAAATGATTAACACAATGAATATTCAAATGAATAAGACAATATTATTCTTATTCCATTATTAACTAATGTGGAATATTAGTTAATATATATTAGTTAATATTCTTATTACATTAGTTAATAATGCCTTTATTAACATAATATTTCAAAAATCTAAATTAATGGATTATTGGCATGTTTTTAGTTGAGAAGGTAGAAGGAAACAACACTGTTGTTGTAATATACTTTCTGATTTTTTACCTGGAAATGGTTAAATGATATCACTTGCTGATGAGTAGGATCAAAGAGTGACCTGGGGCTGGGCATGGTCACTCACACCTGTAATCCCAACACTTTGGGAAGCTGAGGCGAGTAGATCACTTGAGGTCGGGAGTTCATCAGTGTGGCCAACATGGTGAAACTCTGTCTCTACTTACACACATACACACACATACACACACACACACACACACACACACACAAAATTAGCCAGGCATGATGGTGTACGTCTGTAATCCCAGCTACTCAGGAGGCTGAGGCAGGCAAATTGCTTGAACCCAGTAGGTGGAGATTGCAGTGAGCCAAGATCACACCACTGCATTGCAGCCTGGGAGACAGAGTGAGACTCTGTCTCCAAAATAAAAGAGTGACCTGGGATAAATGAATAAGGGATATCTGTGCTGACTCTTCTGTCTTTTCTACACATGCTGGCTCCTTCTTATTTGCCACTTGAAGATGACCCTTGGTCACTGTCTGCCCATAAATGTTCCTGCAGTTTCATTTAGATGAATTATGTATCAACAAGGCACTATTACATTTTATTATTTAGATTTTGAACTCGTTTTATTATTGGCAAGTCCCCAAAGCTCAGCAAAGTGCTGAAAATGTGGCCCAATGTGTCTTGTTGAATAATTTCTAAAGACTTTTTAAATGAAAGGATCAGGATTGAAAGTAAATTAAGTATCTATTTTCAACTTACCTGTCAAATATTAGATCAACTATGAAGAATAGTTAACTTGCCTAATGTTTTTTAATCGCCTGGACTTGCTGAGAACATGCTCACACACATCCTTCCATGATGGAATTTGTCAGACTACCTCGAATAATAGCTTAGATTTAATGAAACAAGAGTAAATGATTTAATCCATGGAAATTGCTGGCAACTTCCATGCACCCCATGGAAGTGCTGGCAACTTCCATGTACCCCAAATAGCAAGCACCCCAAAGGGTAGCCATTATTGACATAGTAGTTTTATTTTTTTCAGAGGAAAGATTGTGTTTCAGGTGGGTTTCTGGATTTGCTAATATTATTTCTTTCAGGTTTAATTGGAAGCTCTCCTTGTACATCTCTGTAGAATTATTTTCAGAATTCAATCTGAATTGTTTTTGTGTTTTCCACCTGAGACTCTGGATTTCCCTTTTCTTTGCTTTCCATCCTGACTTAGAGCAAACTCTAGACTCTTCTTACAGTTGGTTGACTGCTGTGAGCAAGAATGTTCACGTGTTTCCTTCATTATTTGAATCAGGTCACATTGTCCTACTTGAAGTCTAAGTCCAAGGCCTTCTTGTATAGTAACGTTCCTTGTTTCCCCAGATTCTTATGTGGACAGGAAAGAGAAAAATGTATAATAGGGGTTTAGGATGATTCAAATACACATGATTTCAGCTTGAGAGTGGTGTCATCCTCTTAATGATATTATGGAAATTCATCATGTTTGGAACACAAAATTGTACCTATAGTACCTCTTTTAATTTATCTCAATTAGAACTGACAAGGCTAATGAGAAGTTTAGTTATTTGGGGGAAGTTACACAATATAAAATTTATATTGACCAACTTCCAAAAGAACATGTAGATGGATGATAGTGACAGGTAAGGTACTTATGGATCAAAGAGCACAGAACGTATCTGAAAGAGGCAGAGAGGATAATAGATGTTTCCAGCTACTAAACATTTCTTTTCTTCATAAGGTTGCATTACATTTGCAAGAAGTTAGACTTTATTTCCTGGCAGTCAAAGCAAAAAGTAAGCGTGTATGTTTTTGTAGTCTCATTTACCAACTAGAGAATTATTCCTAATTTATTTACAGAGAAAAAAACCCATAATCTTGGAAATTAAACTCAAATAACTATTTATCATATGGATTTTTTATCATGGAGAGACATACCTATATTATTTAAAGGAAGCATTTCCAAGTAATTTTTCTGACTTCTATCATACTGAGCATAATATCAACAAATTTAAGTCGCTCCTATTAACTCATAAGATACAGAGAGCTGTGAAGAAGAGGGTCATAGCATATAGTATAGTAACCATTTAATGAATCATTCAAACTGGAACACTTGCGGGTGTGAAAGGGGCACTGTTGGCAATTATTCCATGACAGCAGGTGAAAACCAAGACAGTCCTGGTAAAAACTGCAATGAATGATCACCTAGTACAGGGCGTTACCATATTATCCCTTTCAGATTTAAGTGTTAGGATATTTTGAGGAATAAATTGCTACAAAGACAAAGTTTCTGCCTAAAATAAAGCATGAGAAGAGGGTGGACAATCAAAATAGCAAGACATTCTCTAAGTTCTGCTGATGATTCAAGGACACTAAACAATTTGTTTTTTTTAGACATGAACTTAAAGTTCTGGAGACCACATTTGTAAAGAACATACACATGTATCACGAAAATTCTTAGTATTTTTCCCTTTTATTTCCTTTTTTTTGAGAGGGAATTTGGCTCCGTCATTTAGGCTGGCTGGAGTACAGTGGCATGATCTTGGCTCACTGCAACCTCTGCTTCCTGGGTTCAAGCGATTCTTCTGCCTCAGCCTCCCGAGTAGCTCGGATTACAGGTGCACACCACTACACTCAGCTAATTTTTGTATTTTTAGTAAAGATAAGGTTTCACCATGTTGGCCAGGCTGGTCTCGAATTCCTGACCTCAAGTGATCTGCCTGCCTCAGCCTCCCAAAGTGCTGGGATTACAGGCCTGAGCTACCACACTCAGCCTTCAGTGTATTTCTAAAAAGAAATTTTCTCTGACAACATTAGGATAGATTCAAATATACAAAAATAAATCCAGCTATTAAAATTAGGTATAAAATGGAATTAGTCAGAATGAATAAGGACTTCAAACAGGAATTTAAAACATTCCTAGCTTCAAAAAAAAAAAAAAAATGGGAAGCATTCTGTTTTGTTTTTCAGCAAGAGGTATGCAAGGCTGATTTCTTGTAAAAAAAAAATAATAATAATGGATCTGAATGTGAAGAAAAGACTTGCAGGTAAGGATAAATATGCTGAAATTTAGTACCCCATCTTACATATTATGAGAGTGGCTTAGTATCTTGGCAACGTATGTTACATAAAACATTTTCTTTATGAGAGCTTTTCAAATTACTCAAATAAGCTTGCCTAGATTGTCTGGTTCCTTTTGGTTTCCATTGTGCTATATAAACAAAGTTAAGGATGTACATTCCTGGTAAGAGCTTGCTAAGAGCCTAGGAAAATTGGAAGAAATCATTTAATGATAGTGTGTATTTTCATTTTTCTGTAGTCTTACAAAGAACCAGGAAATACCATGTCTAGCATGAACAGTTTGGATAAGCCTTTAGAAAAAGGAATGTTATATTATAAACAAGCCACATTGTTCTTTAACTGATGTTTATCCCCAAGGTCAGCGTAATTCTCTGTTATCTTACTAGGTTTGGGTCTAGAATTGGGGAACTTGACAGAGCTTCTTCGTTGTGATGGGAATCTGAGTGAGTTTCTAAGCCCACTCAGATAGAGTCTCAGGAGAATTGGAAGCGTCTCTTTTATTGAGGAGCAGAGAGTGCTCGCCTAGTGTTGAGCTTATTTTCAAAGGTTCTCTGAGACCAGAGGTTTAGAAATGAAAGGCTGCTGTATCTGCTTTGATGTGTTGGAACAACATTAGAGACATTTCCAGTACTTGGATGGAAATGTCAGCTGATAATATGAAAAGGTAGAGTGCACAGGGCACATCTCGGTAAGTTTGATAAAAATGGCATTCAGGAGATGGCTCGTAATTGGGTCCTATAGGTGATATAATGAAGTCTATGGACCCTGAAGGAATGCAGGCAACAGTCTGTGAAATGCACAAGCAGGATTCAGAGTGAGCCATCTATGGCCTATTTTGGGAGCCACGTTGGTGTCACTGAGTTGTTTATACTGCCTGACTCTGAGCCTCATACTGATTGAAAGGAATTTAATATTTCTCTCCAGCCATTCATAGACCATTCATTGTCCACCCATCGTGCTGAGCAGATTGTGCCTCCATAGCCAGCAGGCTGACTCTGGTGTTTTAAGAACGTATCTGGGACACATGGTATTTAGGATGCTGATATGGTTTGATTGGCAAGCTATATTTATACCAATATATTAAAAACAGAATATTTTCATAGAAATAAGAATTTCTGGTATCTCCAAATGGAAAACTCCTCTAATACCAGGTTCTGGTAATGCAATACATTGCATCCTGGTAACAGTCATCTGGAGCTGAGTATCATGCACCCTTTGTAAAGGGGTGCAAGTGTTTTCCAGTGGGCCACAGGCCTTTTGCCAGTGCTGAATTGTGTTGCCAGTTGCAATTACAACCACCCTGCTTCTTCCATTGTTACTGCCTGCATAGCCTTTCTAAACATTTCATTTTGTAATCCTTATCTAGACTAATGGAAAGTCACAGGTTTAATCAAACATGCAGAGGGTTTCAAAGCAGAGCTTGGTTTGAATCCTCCTATGCTGTCTATTAAATGTATGTTACTAAACCTCTCTGAGTTTCGGTTTACTTATTTGTGAAATGAGAGTAGTAATATCTTCTTTGCAAAGTTGTTTTAAGGATTCAAGAAAATACACAGTACGGTCTCTGGCACAAAGCAGTACTAAATAAATGCTAGTTATTATTGTTGTTCTTATTTGGTTCTTTCCAAATGCTGTTCAATAGAATAAATGACTTCATTAAGTCTTTTCTTTGATTACATTTAATAAGTTCTTCACTTCAAAATAAAAGAACTATGCACTAGATGTGGCCACGTGTGCATTCCACCTGAACTGTTATATTTTGCATCTTCTCACAATTACATTGTGCTTGGTTGGTTGCTTTGTTTTTATTTTCCTCAGAAAGTATAGACTCTTAATTCTTCTTGACCCTGAGTACATTTTTATATTTAACTGGTATTATAATATAGCTTGTGATTCATATAGTTTTTCTGTTTTTTCTGGTTTTTGTTTTTTGTTTTTGTTTTTGTTTGAGACAGGATCTCTCTCTGTCACCCAGGCTGAAGTGCAGTGGCATAATCTCAGTTCACTGCAACCTCCATCTCCCAGGTTCAAGCAATTCTTCTGCCTCAGCCTCCTGAGTAGCTGGGATTATAGGCATGCCCCACCACACCCAGCTAATTTTGTATTTTTAGTAGAGACGGGGTTTTATCATGTTGGCCAGGCTTGTCTTGAGCTCCTGACCTCAAGTGATTCACCCGCCTCAGCCTCCCAAAGTGCTGGGATTACAGGCGTTAGCCACTGTGCCTGGCCTAGTTTTTCTGTTTCTTATGTAATTTTGAAATGTTTTTCTATTAACATTTATATCTTTCTGCCCTATCTACTTAAAGTTATCCAACAAATTTAACAAAAATCAATATAATAAAAATATAGTAAAGTAATGTCATGGAATGCAGAGAAATAGATATGAGGAGACTACTCAGATGAGATAGAACCTTGAAATGACAGTTTCCTTCTGCATTTTTCCACAGCTGGGTCAATAGGGAACTTCACTGGGAGAGGGAATACCTACCACATTCCAGAAACTGAGATGGGTGGTTTTGCATTTGCACAGATATGTTCCCTCCCTGTTTTCTCTCTCAACAGTAAATGTTATTATATAAGATGGAGTTTGCAATGGAGGGGAAAGGGCAATGAGGCCCTTACTTTTATCCCATTTGAGAATTTCTTTTCTATTTAGCTAACAGAGGAGAGCAGAACTAAACAGTGAACATCAGTAGTTTATGGAGGTAAGAATCCTAGGAAGTCCCCCTCCCCCAATTTTCTCTGTTTTTATAATAACTTGATAGCCAGGACAAGCACATTCTGAGAAAGTCTGGTGTTTTCGTGGTACTCTATGTAGCATGTGTGTGAGAGAGAGAGAGAAAGAGAGAGAAAGGGTGAAAAGACGACACATGTAGATGGCCACACAAGGACAGACGAGAACTGAAAAGAGAAGTGGCAGTCAGGGCTGTCACTCTTGCTGATATTTCCCTGACCCACCCCACCACTTCAACAAGCAGCTTTGCTGTCACACCCATCTCTTTTATAAGCATGCTCTTTTCCCTGACTTGGTAAAACTGCTTTCATTCAAAGAGCTCTGCTTTGCTTCTCTTCAGGGGGTAGTTCCTCTTGAACAGCCTTTCTGTACATCTAAAGTTGTCAAAAAGATCTTTTCCATTTTTGCTCTTAGTAGAAGTTTCTTTTTTTTTTCTTTTTTTCTTTTTTCCTGCCCTGTGCAAAACCTGATGACTGTCTTTCCATTCCATCTGGAATGCTGGGGCAGTGGATTTAGATGTTTCTCCTAGTGCCTTCAACTCCTAAATAAAACAGAACTAGAATTAATAATCTGAAGGGAGAGGAGGCTGTCTTACGGAAATGCATGTCAGATGGAAGAAGCAGAGTACCTGAAGTTCACAGTGAGACTGGAATTCAGCTTTCTACCTGGGTAGACAGAAGTGGGGAAAAGTAAAACAGGTGAGTGAAAATCTTTTACCTGGACTCACATGAAGTTCCCAGAAGTAAATACTAACAATGCTATTTTCCTCATTTGTTAGGAAACTTTTGGAAATGATAACTTAAGGAAGGAGGAGGATGTAAGAACAGTCTGGCTGTTGCTCCGTTGAGTGCCAGAGTTGATTGGGCTGATCTGGTTGGTTAGGCGGGTGTCCCCTTCCTCCCCCACCACTCCACGTTCATCTCTCCTGAAGCCCTGTGCTTGGTTCAAGAGGATGACCTTGTCCCTAGTCCAGGATATATGAGTAGCTGCGTTCCCCTGCTAGAACCTCTAAATAAGCTCTCAAGGGCAGGAGAATATCTTATTTTCATTTTTGTCTCTTCTCATTGTATCTGTTCCATTTCTACCTTTTTTTGCACCATAGGCTTTTTACAGATTATAAATCTTTTGTAATTATTTTTCAGAAAGAGTTTCATGGTTGTGTTAGATTGTTAGATGTATATTAAATCTTTATTGACTCCTTGTGATGCAATTAATCTGTGACTCTTGTTTGCATTCTGCATTAAGGACCTTTATTTCATAAACAAATGCATGCCAAGTATACTTTATCAACATAATCGTTAAGGGAGGGCTAAATATGCTCAGCAAGAGAAGCTTGATAGCACACATATTTTTTACTTAAAACAGCTTATAGACCTTTTGTTCTAAGAGTCACTGGCAAAAAAAATTGTATCTGATAAAATTATTTCATAAAGAAATAAACCTTTGAAATACATTGCCATGTTTTGCTATAGACTATTTAGAAGAAGCTCTGTATTAATGAAACCAATATGAAAAGATAGAAAATATAAAAATATACTCAGCATTTCTCTCTATTCTTTTTTTAAATAAGCAAAGGTATTATAAAGACCTTTAAATGTTTCTACAAGAAGAGGAAAAAAATCTTCCAAAGTACAATGTCTGAATCCTGTATATGCACAGATTAGAAATGTTTATTTTACTTATCTTGAGACTGTAGAGAGCATATATCAGCTTCTCTGAGGTGACAAATAGTTTTCATTTCTTTAAAGATGATATTCAGCCAGATACATTTAAAATACACCCAAGTATAGGTCATCTAATTTCTGCAGAAAGGTCTTCAAAAACTCTTTGGTAGTGCAGAATGGTTGAGCTGAAGCAGTTCCCACTATCTGCAGAATAGGACTTATAAAAAAGTTATCACAGTAAATATTTCAGAAAATAAGTAATCCTAATAAGTATATTTTAGCTTATAGTGTGCTTTTCTGTATTTTAATAGAGCATTTGGATTAAGCCTTTTCTTTATCATATTTGTTCCTTAGAACAGTTTTTCTCTTATAAAAAATGTTGCATATGCTTATTTTTATATTTGTTAATCTCCTGAAGCTGTGACTTTAAAACAAAGATATAAATGTTTAAATTAAATCTGTTTATTTACTTAAAGAAAAATGATTGGTAATGTTTCCAATTAACTCTAAGAAACTTATACATAATTACATTGAAAGAACTAAGGCTTGTCTTCAACAAAAAGAAAATCTTAAGTAATCTGATTAGTTTATAAAGTTGGATTTCTGATAAGTCAATAAGAATGCATTGCCCTCATCACTGTTTGATGCACACAAAAATGGAATGGGTGTATTGAGAGGTACTGAGTTCATAGTCTGTAAAGGCATAGGTATTTATACAGAGGAAAGTTGACTGCTTGATGAAAGTAGTGTAGAGGGTGTTCATTTAATTGTTCAGTTACTATTTTTGATCATTTAATATGTATAAGTTACTGTGAAAAGCACACGGGTATATAAAGACAAAAATGCTAGGTGTCTTTCCTCAAGGAGTTTATTATCCGGGAAAGAGAGACATATGTGAACAAAATCTTACAACGCAGTGCTATATTAGAGATATATGTAAGTATATACAAGGTACAATGGCAACAGAAACTTAGCTGAAGGAGATAGGGTTTGGGGAAACTCATTTGAGTCTTAGTAGAAAAAATAGGATTTTTTCCAGATGAATGAGGTGCTAAGGAGGGCATTTTAATTCAGATAGCAATGTAAAGAGAGCATGGTGTATTCTGGGAAGTGTAAAGATCTTGCTAGGCCTTCGCAAAGGATGTAGAGAGGTAGAGATGAGAGAGAAACACATGATGAGAGATGAAAAAGCCTGGGAGGTAGGCAGGAACCAGATAAGGCAAGGCTTTGTATGCTGTTGTAACGATTTTGGATTTTATCTTATAGGCAGAGAGGAACAATTGTATACAAGGATCAGATTTTCATTATGAAATGGTGGCCACAATAGTAGGAGAGGGGTTGCAGACGGGTGAGTTGGAGGCAGTTTGGAGTAATTTTAACAGCCAGGTCATTGATGATAGAGGCATAAGGAGCATTTGCAGGCCATGGGAATATGTACAATTTAGGAGGTAGAAAAAGCAGGTCTTAAGGTGGCCACTTCCTCTGTGATTCAACAGTTGTTCAAAGTTTTTTATTTTTTATTTTTATCTATTTATGGGAGTACAAGTATAGTTTTGTTAAATGGATATATTCCCTAGTGGTGAAGTCTGGGCTTTTGGCCTGTCACCTGTATAGTATATATTGTACCCTAATTTCTCATCTCTCTTCCCCCAACTCTCCCAACTTTCTGAGTCTCCAGTGTCTATTACTCCACACTCTTAGGTCCATGGGTACACATTATTTACCTCCCACTTACACGTGGAATGTGCAATATTTGGGTTTCTGTTTCTGAGTTATTTTACTTAAGATAATGGTCTCTACTTCCATCCATGTTGCTGCAAAAGATGCAATTTCATTATTTTTCATGGCTGAGTACACATACATACCACATTTTCTTTATCCAGTCATCTATTGGTGAATACTTAGATTGATCCCATATCTTGGCTATTGTGAATAGTGCTACAATAAACATATGAGTGCAAGTATCTTTTTGGTATAATGATTGCTTTTCCTTTGTGTGGATACCCAGTAGTGGAATTGCTGGATTGAATGGTAGCTCTATTTTTAGTTCTTTGAGAAATATCCATACTGTTGTCCATAGGTGTTGTACTAATTTACATTTCCATCAGCATCATATGTGTTCCCCTTTCACTGCATCCTTGTCAACATCTTTTATTTTTTGACTTTGTAAATAGCCTTTCTGACTGGTATGGGACGGTATTTCATTGTGGTTTTAATTGCGTTTCTCTGAGGAATAGTGATGTTGAGCATTTTTTCATATGCTTTTTTTTTTTTTTTTTTACCATTTGTATGTCTTCTTTGAAAATTGTCTGCTCATATCCTTTGCCCACTTATTAATGAGATTATTTGTTTGTTTTTGAGTTGTTTCATTTCTTTGGAGATTCTGGATGTTAGTCCTCTGTCAAATGCATATTTTCACCCATTTTCTAAGTCATTTGTTCACTCTGTTGATTATTTCTTTTGCTGTGCAGAAGCTTTAGTTTAATTAAATTCCATTTGTCTATTTTTGTTTTTGTTGAATTTGCTTTAGAGGTCTTAATCATGAATTTTTTTTCCCTAGGCCAATGTCCCAAAGAGATTTTCCTAGGTTTTCTTCAAGGATTTTAATAGTTTCAGGTCTTATATTTAAATCTAATCCATCTTGAGTCAATTTTTGTATATGGTGAGATAGAGGTCCACTTGCATGCTTCTGCATATAACTCTCCAATATTCCCGGCACTATTTATTGAATAGAATGTCCTTTCCCTAGTGTATATTTTTATCAATTTTGTCAAAGATCAGTTAGCTAAAGGTATTTGGCTTTATTTCTGGGTTCTCTATTCTGCTCCACTGAGCTATGTGTCTACTTTTATACCAAGACCATGATGTTTTGGTTACTATACTCTGTAGTATAATTTGAAGTCAGATAGTATGATGCCTCCAGCTTTGTTCTTTTTCTTAGGATTAGTTTGGCTATTTGGGCTCTTTTTTGGTTTCATATGAATTTTAGAATTTTATTTTATTCTATGAAGAAAGAAGTTGATATTTTGATAGGAAGTGCATTGAATTTTAGATTGTTTTGGGAAGTATGGTCATTCTAAATACATTGATTCTTCTAATTCATGAGTGTGGGATGTTTTCCTATTTGTTTATGTTATCTATTACTTCTTTCATCAGTGTTTTGCAGTTTTCTTTGTAGAGGTCTTTCGCCTCATTGGATAAATGTATTCCTAGGCATTTTATTTTATTTTATTGTAGCTATTGTAAATGCGGTTAACTTCTTGATTTCGGTCTCAGTTTGATTGTTATAGGTGTATTGAAATGGAACTCATTTTTGTACATTGATTTCATATTCTGAAACTTTACTGAATTCATTTATCAAATCTAGAAGATTTTTAGAGGAGTCTTGAGGGTTTTCTAGATATAAGGTTATATCATCAGTGGAGACAATTTGACTTATTTTCCAATTTGGATGACTTTTATTTCTTTCTCTTGACTGATTGCTCTGGCTAGAACTTCCAGTTCTATGTTGAATAGGAGTGGTGAATGTGGGATCCTTGTTTTATTTCTGTTCTTACAGGAAATGCTTTCAGCTTTTCTCCATTCAGTATGATGTTGGTTGTGGGTTTGTCATATATGGTTTTTATTATTTTGAGTTATGTTTCTTTTATCCCTAGTTGTTGAAGATTTTCTTAATCATGAAAAGAAGCTAAATTTTATCAAATGCTTTTTCTGCATCTATTGAGATGAATTGTATGGTTTTTGTTTTTTATTCTGTTTATGTGATGAATCACATTTGCTGATTTGCATATGTTCAAGCATCTTTGCATCTGTGAAATAAAACTCACTTGGTCACGTTGTATTAGCTTTTTTTTTTTACTGATTAGGTTTGCTAGTATTTTGTTGAGTATTTGTACAGCTATGTTCTTCAGTGATATTGGCCTGTTGTTTTCTACTTTTTAGTGTGTCCTTACCTGGCTCTGGAATTAGGGTGACATTGGCTTCTAGAGTGAGTTAGGAAGAATTCTATCCTCTTCAATTTGGGGAAACAATTTCAATAGGATTGGTACCACTTCTTTGTATGTCTGACAGAATTTGGCTATGAATCCAACTGATTCTGGGCTTTTTTGTCGTTGGGAGATTTTTTACTGATTCAATCTCACTGCTCATTGTTGGTTTGCAAGATTTTTATTTCTTTCTGGTTCAATCTTGGGAGGTTGTATTTTTCCAGAATTTTTACATTTCTTCTAGGTTTTTTTGGTTTGTGAGCATATAGGTGTGCATCGTATTGAACTCCATGACCTGTTTGGGCAGGAATGTGATCCATTTCCCTGTCATGCCCTCAATTTGGTGATTGGGACACTCACATCGGTCAGACACTATCTCTAGGCTGCAATGTAGCCGAGAGCTGTAAAAGACACAGGTGCCTCACTTCCCCAAAATTTCTCCTGTGCAGCACCTCCTCCCTCAACCTAAAACACAGCTTTTCAGCTTTTCTGCTCTCCACTGCAGGAACACTGATGCTCCATGTGGAGGGTGGGGGGAATCTCACTTTTCATGGCAGCCAGCCTGGTGGGCACACCACCAGTGGGGCTGCAGCTGCCCCTTAAAGCATTAGAAAAGCCATCCTGCAGCATACCAGTGCCAATTTCCTGTGGTAGCCACCATAGTTGTGTCTGCAGCTGTCGGGGGTGGGGGCGGGGCCTGGCACAGAAGTCGATTGGCTGCTGTAATGGAACTATCTCCTTCCTTGCAGAGCTGAGTACAGCGCCTTTGTCTCAGCTAGAAGAGTTGCAGCCACTCGGAGCCCACAAGCAGGGAGCACTCGGGCAAGGAAAGCACATGCTCTGGTTTCCTTTCTCCCAACAGGAGCTCCCTTGGTGTGCTGCACTCTCTCTTCCCTTAGGAGCATCATTCCCCGAGGGCTCAACCGCTCAGAACCCTCAGTTCCCTTGGGTCCCACCAGCCCTGTACAACTCCCATAGCCTGAGCAGGCACTGATGAATGTCTGCAGGAGAGCTGGTGATGTGGAGACACAGGGCTGAGCAGGACACAGGACTTTGATGGCTTTGCCTCAGTAGGGTGTCCTGACACTGCCACTGCCACTCGGGTCCAGGGGGAGTGTGGGTGATCTGGCAGGAGTTGGTGGTCTGCTATACTGCCCTCAAGAAGTTCTCAAATCGCTGCTCACACCAGTGTTTGGGTTCTGACAGTTCAGATACTGGTGGTCTGCTGTAGGGGTGAGGGAAGCCAAAACACTCCCATCTACTCTTCAGATGAAGTAACAAGTCCCTTAGGGTTTCTAGCCAGTCTCTACCTGCCTGTTGTCTCCTTCTTCTGCTGTGCCCCAGCTTCTTCCTTGAGGTCTTCACTGGGTTCCAGCACTCTCTTCTTGATAGGCTATTCCACTTACGATTTTTCACTGTAACTTTGGTTCTTCCTTCTAATGAGAATTGGCATCTCTCATCAGCCATCTTAAATCCCTTGACACTCAAGGTTTTAGAAGAAACAAAATATCTCAATGCCATCATTGTTTCCTCGTATTCCCTCCCAGCCCTCATCTGATTCATCAGTAAGTCTTTTCTGTTCTACCTCAAAAATTATCTTTATGCCATCTCCACTTCTACCACCCTACTCCAAGATAGCACAGTCTTTCGTTTAAACTATGCAATAGCTCCTGACTGTCCTTTCTTCTGCTCTGGTCCCTCAATCATTCATTCTTTGTACAGCAGCTGGAGTGATCTTTCTGAAAAGTAAATCAGACCATGTAATTCCCCTGCTTATATTAATAACTTCACACTGCACTTAGAATTAAATATTAGTGCCATTCCCTGGCCTATAAGGCAGTCTTTGCTTTCCTCTGTGACCTCATCTTTAAATTGCTCTACACCTCAGCCTCATTGGATGTATCTCATTTCTTTTGTCTGGAATATTTTTCCCTCCAGATTTTTTTTTTAATAACTTTACCTCTTCTTATCAATCAGGTGTAAGTCAGTATCTACAGTTAACTTGTTTGCGTGAGTGTAAATTTATACATGTAAACATATATTGTCTTTCCTCATTGTTGTGTAAAATCTTTGAGAGCAAAGATCTCGAATATCTTGTCTTCTGCTGTATCTCTGTACCTAGCACAGTGCCTGGAACATAATACAATATGAATAAATAGTTTTTAGAATGAATGAATAAATAGAAGAAAAGAACTCTGTTGTGGTTCCTTCAGCTCTTTTTTCCTAGGAACAATTGGGGGGTATCCCTTTCCATTCCTTGTCTGGTTTGCCTTTGTCTTACAGCCTGAAGTCTTCCCTTATAGCTAGGTGGTTCCATTAGGTGCAGGTGGCTTTCATTTGCAAGTATAAAATGCGCAGTGCTCCCACCTTTCCATGTTTAGAATGTCTGGAGTGAGGCGAGTCAAAAATCTGCTCTAAGTATTACCAGGTGAGATTTAGGAGCAGAAGGAAGGGGGAAAAAAGATTTTTTGTCTTTAAGAACATGTGGCATAAGTCTACAACCACTACAGTTCCCTGGACCATTGAGTTTTCCAATGTGGTTATATTATTTGTGATTTATTTTTAAACACTTCCATATAAACATGTGATAAATATATACTATGTAAATTAATAACACACTCTCAGGTGTTTTGTTAACATTTGAAGTGCCCACTCAAAAATCCACCCTCCGGAGATTTCTAGGAAAATGATTCCAGTATCACTAATAAGCAGCAGACAAGTAAGTACTTTTTCACTGGTGAAATAGGTAGTGTCAAGACATTCAGCTGGTTAGAAAGATTGCACAGGCATCTATGCCCTTTCCTGATGAGTGCAAGGACTTTGAGTTTCTGTCCTTCCTTGAGCAACACATCCAGCAAACCCACAGCCCAACATAGCACCGCAGTGAAGACTTCAGCTTTGTCCTATTCCTACTGCCTGCTCACCCTCAGGCACAGGATTCAGTGAGAAGGAAGACTGATTTGCCATCACAATATTTTTTACTGGCTTCCAAGTGAACCTTTGGTGTCCAAAAAAGCGGAGGCCCAGAACGTTACCACACTAAAGGTAACAGGATATATAACATTTTTGTAACTGCCATCTAAGAAATGTTTGTACCTACAGGTAGAATTTTCTCTGAGAATTATTTTCTCTACAGTATACTATTAATCATGAGGTTGTGGCGTGAGCAGGCAGATAACTCCACCTATGTATTGTCAAAGTCTGTCTACATTTACAAAAGAATCTGATCATTGTACATGGAAAACTGACTTGGGTTAGTTCACAGAAAGTTCTCAGCTCTCTCATATCATCCAGAGACTGACAGGCCAAGGCTGGTCAGCTTTCAGTCAGGTCCCATTTGGCAGGGCAGTTACCAATCGAGAGAGCCCAGGGAGAGCTGGGCACCTGGTGCTGATTGTCTTGGCTGGTCAGTAACAAACTGAACAGGGAGACTAGTTCAAAACAAGCGGTGTGTATTCTGTTATATTGAAATCCTCAGGGTGACATGGCCTTTATTAAAAGAAATCTGAGAGTAGAGCTTTAGCTATATATACCCCAAACCTAAAGAGACTCGTGTCAACTTATATTTCTTAGCATCAACAACTTGCTTGT
This sequence comes from Aotus nancymaae, assembly GCF_030222135.1. Classification (NCBI taxonomy): domain Eukaryota; kingdom Metazoa; phylum Chordata; class Mammalia; order Primates; family Aotidae; genus Aotus; species Aotus nancymaae. The sequence goes on from NW_026988425.1 coordinate 106,584,137, forward strand.
GCCGATCTATATTTTCCAATTTGGCCTTGTTCCTATGCTTATCTAGTTTTCCTGAGCCAGCCTTTTCTTATTGCAGCAATTTAAAAAGTTATCTTTTCAATAAAGCAACCTTCTTCCATTAATGGCTTAACTTGTTTTTTTCATAGTTGATCCTGAAAAAAGTACACCTTTCAGTAGCCTCAGATTCTGAAAAGAAAGAATTCTATCTACGGACCAACAATTTAGCAAATTAATATTTTGGTTCATTAAAGCAAATCACAGTTAAAATACAAGAAGTTATATGATTCTAAAGTTTATGTAAGCCTTACCAACCTTTTTCAAGAGAGTCAATTAAGCAGAGTAGATGTGAATGTGGGTTCCTGGGCCAGACTGCTTGGGAGTGAATCCTGGCTCTGGTTTTGGCTAACTGAATGATATTGGGAAATTTATTCAGCTGTGTGGCAATTACCTTCCCTGTAAAAGTGCAATAGTATCAGTAACTACTTCATAGGATAATTTTAAATTAAATTCTTTTTGGCATGAGAAGTGCTTAGAATAGCAGCTGAAACTTATGTTTTTAAAATTTCACTGTTGCCAATGTTTTCATGGTGATTCTTAATCATATCTTCAGTAGATAGGACGCTTGTTGAGGTAGAAAATGTGCCTGGATTCTCCTTGCAACTTAGCTATAAACCAGCTCTATGACCTGGAAAAAATATGATTTGACCTTCCTGGGCTTCAGTCCTCTTATTTATCAAAAGAGGGATTGGCCTAGATAATATCTAAGTGTCCCTATAATACTGAAATGCTATGATCCTATGATATCATTCCCCAGTTGTGAGTTTAGAGAAAATACTTGAAAAGGGAATTTCAAAAAGACCTAATAAAAATAAATGAAAGGAAGAGATTGTGTTTAAATTTCTCTTGACTTTGAATCAGGACAGATGGATCCAGGCCTGGCTGCTTACTATCCTTCTTAACCCACCCTACCTTTCACTTTTTTTCTTTTTGGTTCAACATGGCTCTTGGTGAGCATGTTGGCAGAAGGATGAAAAAGGAAAAAAAGTTTTGACTGAAAACAAGTTTAGAGATGGCTTGGATGTGTGCATGTGGTGGAGGTGCATGTAGTCACTATCTCAAGAAACCTGGCAGACATTCCTTGTTGAGAGAAGTTACACAAAGTGAAGCCAGTGGTCTCATCTAAAAGGAGACCAACTCTTGCACATTATAAGATTTGAACTTAGAAAGTTGTTATTTATATTCTTATTTATTTCAAAATATGCACCACATGCTAGATAAATAGGTAGACTTATCTCAATGCTGAAGAGCTCTGTCTCCTTGCCACCCTGTGGATTGGATTGCCCTCTTCAACCTGAGTTCTTCCCTTCGCTTCTTTTGAAGCTGGCTCTTGTTCAGCAGCCAAAATGATCTACGAGTAAGCCTCTCTGTCTCCCAACAAGATAACTCTATTTCTGGTTTAAAAACATTTTTTATAAAATACAGAAAATTCAGTCTTCAGTCTTTATCTTATATGGAAAATCCTCGCTTTTCTGAAGAGTGATTCCATTAGCTAAATTATTAAGTGATTAAATACTAAAGCAACCAACTTGACTGACACCTTATAGACTGTGCACTTACCCCTGCCTCTCATAGAGGAGTTTGAAAATTTAGGGAGTTCCTCTTCAGCAAAGAGACTATTGTCCAAATAGCGCATGATGTGCCCAGCTCCAGGCAGGGTGCTTATTAAGATATTCTCATTCACCCTGAGCTGACCCAAAGGCAAACAAGGCTCTCTGAGCTTCTGCTTTCACAAGGGCATGGCGAGACCATTCCCTACCACCCAGCTGTGTAGTGCAGTTTAATGAGGAAATGGATGTGAACCTGATTTATAGACTACAAAACATACTTTCAATTCGATGATTAAGTTTCTAGCTAAAAATTGCTTAAAGATTGATTCTATCTTGTAGTTGGAAACAGTTCATGATTCCCCCCAGGAGTTTCCAGTTTTCCCATCCTTTTCATCATTTGTATGACTCTATATGCATGTTCTTCATACATAAGATGTGATCATTAACAAAACTCATTCTGGTACCCTTTCTGTATATGAATTATAATCTGTACTTTTTATTATCATCCTTTTATGTTCCATAATTCCAATATTTCCTAGCTTTCCTTTCATGGCATTCTGTTTGTACAAGTGGAAAAATCAGGTAAATTACAGAAATCAACTAGTCTCTTTATATAAAACAGAAAATCATGAAATATAAATTAAAAATATGCAATGCTTTTGTCATAACGCTACAAAGTATTCTATAACAGCAAGACAGAAAATAGAAAGGTCGCTTCTTCCCTACTGAGAGCACAGAGGAAGCCCCTCTCATGGTGTTGAGGTATCTGTCTCCCTCGTGGTCATAGCACTTCTGCTAAAACCAGAAAGATGACTCTAGGTGATGATTTTAAAACATCAAAGATTTTAAGAGTTGCCATTTACAAAGAGTTGGCATCCTAAGCAAACTGTAAAGAACCCTGTAGGCCTTGAATTAGGAGTTGAGCTAACTTGTTGCTGGTAGTCTTACCATGCTTGAATCCTCATGAATGCCCTCTCCCCTCCGGGGCAGCATGCCACAAGAGACCCCCATCTGCTGCTTTGCTCTGTAGGTCATATGACCTTGCCTCCCAGTCCCAGGAAGCTTGCTGTCCTCCTGATGACAAAAGGCTCAAGTGCCCTCAGGGACATAGGCATGGAAGGTAAATATCACCTGTTGCCTGAAAACCGAACTCAGCATATGAGTTCTTTAATTGTGTCTACCATTTGATTTTGTTGTTATGTTATATGAGAAACACAACAGGACTAAGTGACTTTTAAATAGAGATTGCAGAGAGCTTTATAGCAATAAAGTACTTTCTCAGGCATCTGTGAGACGGTACTATTTTTACAATGAGCAAACTGAGATTCAGGGTAACTTTTCTATATCCCCAAAGTAGCCAATCATTTGTACATATATTCAGAAAACTGACCTCTTCTTCACCACTCTAAAAATTGTCATATTGTAGAAAATCCTGTTATAAAATTAACCAATTTTATACATGTTATATTAGGGTTCTCCAGAGAAACCATCAAGAGGAGAGGGGTGTGTGTGTGTGTGTGTGTGTGTGTGTATGTGTGTATGTACATAAAGAGATTTATTATAAGAAATTGACTCGTGATTATGGAGCCTGAGAAGTCCCAAAAGCTTAAGTTAATAAACTGAAGCCCAGGGAAACTGATAATGTAAGTTCCCATCTGAAAGCTGACAGACTCAAGACCCAAGAAGACCCAGTGTTTCAGTCTGAATCAAAAAGCCGAGAAAGACCAGTGTCCCAGCTCAACAGTCATGCAGGAGGAGTTCCTTCTTACTCAGCCTCTATTCTTTGGTCTTTCTTGGATGAGGCCCACCCACATAAGGTAGGGTAATCTACTTTGCTCCAACCATGGCTCCGGATGTTAATCTGATCCCAAGTCACCCACACAGACACAACCAGAATAATGTTTGGCCAAATATCTGGGCACCCCATGACCCAGTCATATTGACATATAAAATTAACCGTTACATATCTTATATGGTCTTAGTCAGGGAACACTGGTATTTGTTGACTACTCACCCTGTGCTCCCTGCTAGGCACTGGAAAAGCTTTAAAGAAAACAAACCTTATTGTATTTGCTCTGAAGGGATTGGAGAAGACAAGGCTGATCTCACTCACCATCAAGAGCCTCTATAGTATCAATGTCCATTAGAAACAGAGGGCAGTCCACATATGCAAACCACATGCATAATTTTAGTAGCCACATTTAAAAAGGTAAAATTTAATAGTATATTTTATTTAACCTAGTATGCCAAAATATCATGACAACATGTAACCTTTACAAAATGAAAATTATTAATGAGATACTTTACATTCTATTTTGTTTTGTGCCAAGAATTTGATCGGTGTGCATTTTTTAGTTACAACACATCTCAGTTCAAGCCAGCCACATTTCAGGTGCTCAGCAGTCACCTCTGACTAATGGCTGCTGTAATGAACAGTGAAGCCACAAGTGCCTGTTGTAGAATGCTCTATCTTCTGTGTCTTATTCTGGTGTGGATTTTAGACCGAAGTAAGTTACTGAGGGCTTAGGGAAAGGAGCAACTGTTTAGAGGATTTGATATAACACCAGGAAAGTCTGAGTGTCATTAGACTTTGTCAGGACAAGCTGCTTGGGAAAATCAGACCTAGATGATGGGTAGTTATTCTCCATCTACAAATTGCCAGGACTGCATTGTTAGAAGGTTATCTGTTCTCTCTGGATCAGAATAGGCTGGTTCTTGGGCAACCCTGCTCCTAGCTATTACTTCTTGCTCTGCATTACTCATTGCTACTTCTCTCCCAGACCACAGTTACTGTTCCATGCCACAAGAAGAAATCCTGGGACTGGGAGTGGGCAGGCTAGTCTACAAAAGATTGAGCCAAAGCACACTTTATAGGAGTTTCTTCTGTTGCAAACCATTTGAGAGTAGCATACTCTAGCATCACAGGGTTTAGCTAATGTTCCCATCAAAAGTACATAATATTATCTATTCTGCTCACAGTTCCCACCAGCATCTCGTTTTCAGTAAAGTTTTGCAGTTTTTCCTGAGATGTCTTACACATCCCCACACTGTATTCATAAGATGATGTGAGAAGTCCATTTTCTATCAACCTGTCTCTTAGTCTCATCTGGGTTACTGATATTAAAATGCTTCATGAACACTCTTTCCCTCTTTCTTTCTTAATGAAGCTTTCCTAGGCAGGCTTTTTCATGCAAGCATCTCTGGATCTATTTGCTACCCACCTCATTCTTCATTGCCTGTGAGTCTCCTTCGGCTCACAGAGCTGCCCTTTATGCCTTGCTGGGGGAATTTTTGGAGTATCAGTTTGAAGGTGGGCAACATTACTGATATTATATATCAAGGGAAAAATGATTTCAACTCTCAGGGGGACAGAGCCAGATAAGGGTAGTGGCTGACCCCTGAATTTTGAGGTAAAATATATTTAGAATCCAGTCTTTATTTTTCTATAGTGGTATTTCTCTTAGAACAGAATTTTGCTTAATGAAGCAGAGAATAAGTTCTGTTTTGTTTTATTTTTCAGCCCCCTCTGTCCTGTTAAATAAAAAGTATTTTATTTTCCCAGAGGAAGATATAATATTTCCTGAATAGTAGTTAAAGGATTTTCCCTGGAAGAAGAAAAAGAATTTCATACCCTATTAATATTTACAATACAGTCAGACTTAATTATCTAAGTTGTGGTTAATTCAGGCATTTGTTTCTAGGTGCAGAAACTTTGAGTCAGACTTCTAGTTAAATTATTTCCTCTGGATGAGGGAAACCAGTGTTTCTTTTTCTCTCCTCAGATGCTTTTATGGCCATTGTTCCTTTCTGGGAGAATATCATGTCCTTTGCAGGGAGCTCCCTCTCTGACTGTGCCAAAACACCTTAAATGCCGCTTCCGTCTGATCCCACCCTTAGCACTTCCCACTTGATGCTTCATTTGCTTCCCAAGTTGCACGCAGGGCACACTGTGTGCACACTCCCTAAAGTTCATGCATCCTGGCAAACCACCTAAGCCAAATTAGAGGACAACACAAAGAGCTGATGAATAGAGAGAAGTGTCCGGTTCAATACACCAGCTCATTTATCATACATTAGCTTGCCTTTCTACCTTCATCTTCCTGATCTCAGTCACCAGCCTTTAATATTAACACATATTTTTATGATTATTATTCTTTCAACACAAAACTTATAAAATTGGGTTCAAGTTCTCCATTTCCATGATTATCAAATGTTTTATATAAAATTAAAAAACACAGCTTGCAAAGCTGCAAAGCTAATTGTAATTGTATCTCTCAAGTTCTGCCTCACTAGACTTTTATTTCTGCGGTTTGCACTTTCACGGCTAATATGAAGCCTTTTTTGTGCAAATACCAACTGACTCCTTTTACTTTTCCATAGGAGAGGTCAGGGCTTTTGCAGATGATACCTGAACCAAAAAGAGCAGAGAAAGAAGGTCATGATCAGAGGTGCCTCCTGGGAAGCTGGAGACTTAGAAGGCAAGAACCACTCTCTAGAATCTAGACTGAAGTTCTGACACAGGTCTCAGGGTCATTTCTCTGCCCAGATAGAGCCATTTGATCTAGTTCTTATGAGATGGTCCTTGGTGATGGTGCTGACAAGTGAGACAATACTGGTTTATTTTATTTCATTTTCAGTATCTTAGAGCTCAAGGTGAGAGTCTCTAACTCACAAATGTAACTGAGTACCACAAAAAGGGCTATTCCAGTTGGTAGGCAGCAAGTACAGAAGAGCGACAAGCCGCTAAGCCTCAGGTCTCCTAGACTTCTGTCTGGGCGAGTTCTCTGAGGATCCTGAAAGCCTAGAAGGTACACAGGTCCCTCCAATTGATAAGGTTTTCTTTCAAATCATGAGCTCGTCCATAAGCCTTGAAAAACTCCTCCTCCAAGTTATGATTACATGACACACTTCACACACAGAGTGCCCTCTCTCTTCTTGCTTTAGAAAAAACAAGATTTTCTAAGCAATTGGATACTGTAATCTATAAGTACACCAACTGGGCTTCAAATACACAGTTTCCTACTCATTTATTGTTATTATCTTGAATTGTCTTTGACTATCAGACCTAAAGCTAAGGCCTACACATGACCACATGAGCTACCCTAAAGGCACTTGGCTTGATATGTTTCACTTAACTTTTCTAGCCCCCTTTTCTAAATTCCAAACCAATTCTTTGCTACCAGCCTGATGCACAGCCTTTCCCAAAGTGAACAGTTTCTGTTCACTAAAGAACCTCTTTTCTGTTCAGTAAAGAGGTTTCTCTAAATTTCTTAGCTCAAATCTCACTTCCTATCTGATTAAGTCACAGGTTTTCTCCCAGTGGTTCTTAACTTTTTTTGGGTGCTGGTTCTGGGGGATATCACAGACCTACTCTAGAACTGCTAAACACTATAGACTTTTCTTTCAAATAATTGCACATGCAAACAAACTCCCTAAACAACTGAAAATAATCTATTTGCAGATTATTTTAATACCCAATAATGTTCATTCAGGAGCCCCAGGTCCATCTATGAACTCTAGAGGAAGGATCTGGTTGACTGTAAGAATGTCTTTCCTTTCAATAAAAATGAAAATCTGCTCATCAGATGCTGAAATAGAGACAAAGTTCATATTGCAAACTAATTTGATTATTTCAGGCCTTATTTTAATAACAGTGAAAATAGTAGTTCTCAATATTTGATCAGTTTAGAGTCAGTATCCAGAGGAATGTCTGCATATTAATTTAATCAAGGAAAGGAAAAGAATGAAAAGGAGGGTCACTACTAGACTGTTTCAAAATAGCATTTGCAGACGTTATTGTGCTGATTAATGTGGTTCTTTCCCCTCTCTGGGTAATTATAAACTGTTCATAAGTATATGCTAATCTCCTAGCATTTAAATGGCACTTTCTTGTTCTGATACTTGGAGAGTTTCTGCTGTTTTGACAAGCATCTGATCCTGGCAGTTTAATCCTGCTACCTACTTTTCATTTCTATTGAGACAGAAAGAATTTTATAGTAATTGTTGGTTATTTGAAGGGCTATAAAAAATAATCATATGAGCTCTTATTCAGATTGTCAGGCACTTTTACTCTCTAATAACTTCAGGCAAATTAGCCAGTACAGAACAGTTTGCTTTAGATAAATAATGTGTTGAAAATGTGGGTAATAATCCTGACATTTATATCAAATTTCCATCTTTAGGACATGAATGTGCTAACATTATAAAAGCTGATTTATCTAGCATCTCTTTAGAATTTTCTCTACATATCAATACTTTTAAAACCACTACTACTAAAAATTGTGATATATATGAAGCTGAAATGCAAGAATGTGCTAACATAATAAAATGCTGAATTATCTGGCATCTTTTCAGGATTCTCTGTGCATGTGAATACTTTTGATACCACTAATACTAAAAATGTTGATATGTTAAATATGAAGCTGAAACACAATGGGAATAATTAAGGATTAAATTATTATCTCAAATTGTTTATTTTCCTGTTTCATATTTTACTCCCATTACCGGCAAGTTGGTAATTTATGGTTGATAGACTTGATAGATCTGTCACTGAGAGCACTTCTAACAGTATTACTACTAAACAGACAGTGTAAAAACCTGAAAAATACATAAAGGCAGAATGAAGAAAGTAAAAAAAAAAATACTATCCCCAATACTATATAAAATGTAATACTATACTATTACAAGCCCCAAAGTGTATATATAATGAGAGTGATTTCTCTTCACAGAGAAGTTTAACCTCTAACTTGGTAGCAGGAAATTTAAATTTTCAGTCATCTGTCATGTTAGTTTATGCTTTCTTCTTTTTATTTCAACAGGGTCTTCTTTTTTTTCTCTATCTTCTTCCTCCCCCTACTCTGTGTGGACTATGTTTTTTAGTGTTTATATGGTGTATAACATTTTTTAAAATTTTATTGTCAGTATAACATAGTGGTTAGGAGATTGGACTTCTGAATCTGGCTGTGTCCATTCCAAACCTGATCTTGCCATTTTCATGCTGTGTGAAACTGGACAGGTTGCATTTCCTCATTGTCTCAACTTTATCACCTGTAAATGTGGATAGTTATCATACTAAGGTCCTAGGGAGGAACTATCGTGCTAATGGGGAATACATGAATTAATACATGTAAAGTCCTTAGTGTCATATCGGGCATTTAATAACGATTAGCTGTTATCTCAGCTATTACTGAGAATTTTGGCTGTGCTTTTGAATAAAAATAATTTTCTGTTTTTCTGATCATAAGTTTTATAATGCTTATGATAAAAAAAAAAGAAGATAAAAAAAATACTCTCCCTCAAAGAGTAGCATCCTCTCATTCTCTATCTGTCACCAACAGTTTAGTATTATGAGTTTTGCTAAAGCTACAACTATATATACACATATCTATATATATGTATATATATGTGTGTATGTGTGTACATATACATACATATATATGTATGTACACACACAAACTCATACAATTTGTATAGGTAAGTTTGAAAGGGTTAACACTAAATGTTCTATAAACTCCAACTTTTTCTCATTTGATGAATTCTAGAGACTTTTTCTTATTAATGAGTAAATATTTACTTCATAAAGTTTTTATATATTTTTTCTCTATGGCTCATTCATATATATATTTTTTAATTGTATTGCTAGTATAAAGGAAAGCTGGTAATGTTGGCATTTCTGCCTTATACCCAGTTCCCTTACTGAATATTCCAACTAGTTTTTAAAGTTTCGTTTAGTTTATTCTTTGGATTTTCTAGGTAGGCATCATATCAACCAAAAACTTATCTATTCTTTCCAACATTTATATTTCTCATTTTTTTCCTTGTTTTATTGCATTGGCCAAAACTTTCATTATAACATGGAAAAATGATAAATTATTATTTTATAATTAGTTTATAATTTTATTAATGACTATAATAATAACGTTCTTGTTGTTTGTTTGCTAATACCTTAGAGTCATCCTTGGCTTTTCTTTTTCTCTATAATTCACATTCAGTCTGTCAGCAAACCCAGTTAGAAACACCTTCAAATTATGTTGTGGCTCCAGTTACTTTGCAGTGTCTTTATCGCTACTCCTTACATCAAGTCACCGTGTACCTGGCACTTCAGTAGTCCGGTAATGGTCTATCTATATTCACCCTTTCTTTCATACAGTCTGTTGCCCCTGAATACTCAGAGGGTTAAAAAAATACCCCTTTTAACTGTAAATCAGACCTCATTACTTCCATAGTTCAAGCTTTCCAGGAGGTTATAATTGTTTTTAAAATAAAATTAAATTCTGTGAGGTTCTATATGATCTGACTCTCCAGACTTGTATCCTAAAACTCTTGCCTGTCCTTGTTCTATTCTCATTCTTGCCAACCTGACCTTGTTTTTGTTTCTTGAGCACACTGAGCCTTCTTTTGCCTTTATATTTGATACCTTCTTCTTTAGAGAATATCCTACACCCATATGGTTCTGTGCCTCCTTCCTTATTTCATTCAGGTCAGTACTCAAATACCTTCTTAGAGAAGTATTTTCTGACCACCTATGTACCTCATCCATTGCTCCTTGTTCTTCTACTCATGTTTTAATTGTCTTCCTAACAAGGAAATATGCTTAACATTATATTGTATAATTCATTTATTTGTTTGCTGTTCTACCATTAAAATGTGAGGTCTTTGAGAGTCTGTTTTTATTTGCAGGTTACTTCATCCCTGGTGAAGATGTCAGTACCAAGAACATGGTAGATACTCAATGTATACTATTTTTAGGATGAATAAATAAATGGCTACAGTACTTGCTAAATGTCGCCTCATGGAAAGTCACACTTAAATTGGCATTTTAAAGACTGAGAAATCTGACAATTCTATTTAATCTTGTTGAAGGCCTTTGTGTTTCACATCATCATTTGAGTGTGGCAAATTTTTTCCCAAGACAATGCTCTTAAGACCTTGTAGAATATTGTTATGGTTTTGCTTAACTGTTGAACCTAGGCTTAGTAGGAATTGCTTCTATTTTCTTCTTTCCCTCTCTTAATCTCTCTCTTTCTCTTTATTTCTCTCTCTCTCTCTGTGTGTGTGTGTGTGTGTGTGTGTGTGTGTGTGTGTATGATATCCTTGTCAGATTTTGTAGCAAAGGTACTTCTAGCTTTAAGATTAAGTATATACTATGACCTGAAGCAGATAAAATTTAAAAATAAGATAATAAATTATATCCTTGAAGGCTTGAGTCAAATTTAAAATATCCGAATCTGGTGTCTATGGTCAGGGTTGTAATTCTGATAATTTTCTGTGGTTTTTCTAGGGTCCATTAATATTTCATATTTCTTTGTAAATTCCTAAGTTTAAATATTTTTCTGGAAAGTCACCCATTAATTTGGATTATCTAGTTAGGATGCTATAATTTTTATATAATTTTTATTCTCATTTAAAAAAACTTTTATGTGAATGCTTTTGTGATGCCGTTTTCATGCCTAATATTTATGTATCTGTGTCTTCTTGTATATATCTATATTTTGGCCCTTTGGCAGATGTACCAGAATTTTAAGTGCTGTATCAGTTTATATCACTAGGTTTCATTTTTTTATTTATTAATTCAACTATTTATTTCTTTTGGTAATAGATTTGTTTCTAATTTATTTCTTTCCCATTTCACATAATCTAATAATTCCTTTGTAGGGGGAATTCATTTTTACTTTACTTGAATTATAGCAAAAAAAAAAAAAAAAAAAGGAATCTAGGCATCTATGTTTTATAATGTGTTGAAATTTTCACATTATGGAACATATTCAGTTTTGTAAATGTTGATTTTATAAATGTTGCAGAGAACTTAAAGGTCACATTTTATTTTTATCTATAATAAGGCTAGACATTATGAACGTTTTTTCAGTTTTTGAGATTAAATTAGTAACACAATCACATTTATTGTCTTTTCTAACAATTTTTACTTATACATTCTTATGCCATGTGAACTAAAATGTAAAGATTTATGGCTGTTGCATCAACTTTGTGAGATTTATTTGCATCTGTGGTCATGATTGAGGCTGGCCTACATTTGTATCCTTTTTATACTGCTTTTGTTGGTTTTTGGTAACAAGGTTATGTTCGTATCACAACATAAGGAAAGATCAGAGAGAGCTCTGTCTTCTTTTTCCTGTTCTCTAGAAGGCTGTGTGTAACATTGGATTTTTAAAAATATCTTTGATAGAACTTGCTGGAGAAGCCATATGAAGTCATACTTTTCTTTGTGGTCAAAGTTTTATTGCATTCAATTAATGAATTCAATTCTATTTCTAATTGTACTTTCTTAAATAAATGTTTATACTTGCTTCTGGCTTCCAAAATCACTGTCAAGACATCAGTTATAATTCATGCTACTCCTATGAATTTAATCTGCTCCTCTGCTGCATTTAAGATTTTCTTATTGTCTTGTCTTTTCTGCAGCTCCACTATCATGTGAATGTGTTTTTATTCATATTGCAAGTGCTTTTTTAGACCTTTTGAATAGATACTGGTTTCTTTCATCAATCTGAGTTGAAATGTCAGTTCTCTTAATCATTGCTTCTGTCTCATTTCTTTTTCCTTTCCTTCTGAAACTCAAATTTAATGTACATTGGCTGTATTTTAATGTCTATATCCTCTCCCATGTTTGTCGCATATTTTTGTTTCTTGCCTCAGTCTACATGGATTCTTCTGATAAATCATCTAGTTTGTTAATTTTCTCTTCTACAGTGTTAAACCCATCTATTGAGTTCTTAATTTTTATTCTATTTTTCAGTTCCATTATTTCTAGTTCATTACTTTTTGAATCTTCAGTGTCACATTTTACTTTTTCCATGTTTGCTATAATCTTAAATTCAGCTTATATTTCATTGATTTCGATACTGTAACTGCAGTAGTTTCTACATTTGATGATTTGCAAATATAGATTTTCTATGTTTCTGTTTCTATTGACTATTGTTTGTACTGATTTTGACTATTGTCCTCTTTTTATGTCTCTTAATGTCCTTACAGTCTTTCATTGTTGCCTAAACATTTTGAGAAATTATTTGTGAGAAATAATTTGAGACTTGTAATATATCTTCTTCTAGATATTTGGAAGATGCTTGAATGACAGGGTAGATCATTTGAAAAAGAAATTTTCTTTCTTAAATTCCAGGTACCTAGGAGTGAAAGCAGTCTCAGATGAAGACTTGAGGACTTTCTGAGCTACCTAGATGATCTACCAAAATATCTTAGTTTAAGAGTGCAGCTCCTGAGCATCCCTACCACTTAAAGTATATGTTACATTAGGTTTTTACCTTCATTGAGCTTTAAATTCAGCTTTGTCCTTCCAGCTCCTGAAATTTACCCAAGAGGTCAGCTTGCCTTCAAGCCCCTTCCACAAGAATAGGAACATTGTCCAGAGTAGGAATGACATCCAGGAAGAGGGGATATTCTTCAGGTTCTCTATTTCTGGTGCCTTCAGGACTTTGAACCTTATACCTTTCCACCTTAAAGAACTCCACCCCTCTCAGGTGCTTTTTCTACAAAGGCAAATATTCCGTGAAAAGCAGGGATTTAGTTCATCTCTTTTTGTTCTGTTCTCTTAGCAAGAAATTCCCTAATATCTTAGGTCTTTGATGTTAAGTAAGGTCTTTTCTAACTTTTAAATCAAGTTTTATAGTTGTCTTTACCAAAAGGGTTAGTGCAAATGACCTAGTCTCCCATTATCACAGTGAAAGCCTGTGTGTATGAATATGAATGTATGTGTGTATAATAATTAGATTTTTTTTAAAATTTATATTTTAGTTGGAGCTGTTTCTTTGGTATGCAACTTGGCTATTCTCTTCCTAAATTGTGAGTGTTCATCTTATGTCTGAATTAGATAATTTTTATGGGCTACTCATCTAACAAACTAATCCAGATAGTTGAGTACAGGTAAAAGATCATTTCATTCTTTTTTTTTTTTTTTTGAGATGGAGTCTGGCTCTGTCGCCAGGCTGCAGTGCAGTGGCATGATGTTGGCTCAATGCAATCTCCGACTCCCTGGTTCAAGTGATTCTTCTGCCTCAGCCTTCCGAGTAGCTGGGATTAAAGGTGTGTGCCACCATACCCAGCTAATTTTTGTATTTTTTAGTAGAGACAGCCAGAATGGTCTTGATCTCCTGACCTCGTGATCTGCCTGTTTCGGCCTCCCAAAGTGCTGGGATTACAGGCGTGAGCCACTGCACCTGGCTGATCATCTCCATTTTTTATCTCATTGGCCTTCACCACTGTATTAGTAAAATCTTCCTGTGTGTACTGGATGAAAACAGACAGACTTTTCAGACTCCAGGGCTGTGAAAAAAATAAATTTCTGTTGTTTAAGCTACCCAGTCTGTAGGATTTTGTTATGGTACCCTGAGCAGAGTAAGACAGTTGACAAAAAGATATAGGTAATTCCAAGAAGGAGAGAAAATATGAATAAATACATGGAAGAAGGAATGAGTGTGGTCTGTGAGGATGTGTGCAAATGGTTTAATATTGCTAGAACATAAAATCAAGACTGTGATAAATGAGGAAGAATGGCATAAATGGGAAATAAAAGTAAATCAAACCATTTCTTGGAAATCCTTACATGCCATACCAAGGAATCTGGATTTTTTCCTAAAATTACAGATCAGAATTAAGTAGCACATTCACAAGGTGGTATTTGTAGAGCTTTTAAAATTTTATTTGTATTCAATAATTGCAGATTATATGAATAATTAATTTGATGTGAACATACATTGAGTGTGAGCAGATCATTAGGAAGCTGTTTCAGTCCTCCAGGTAACAGATGATGAAGGCTTAAACTGCTACAGTAGAGTTGAAGATGGAAAAGGCTGAAATGGATCTAAAAATTCTTGTATAGGTAAAATAACTCAATGTTCTCCTTGATGTGAGATTGCAGATAAAGAAAGACATAAAGAATTACCTGCAGGCAGAAATGGATCCAAATTTTAAAGGTTCTGAGGCACCTACAATTTGGGAAGCCCTTTATATGAAAAATCATCTAAAAGTATAAAATCAAACTTGCTAGTCTCCCTCCTAATTTAACTTCTGGAAGGAGAAGCCACCTCCACTGTCTGGTTTTAAATTTGAGTGATAGGGTAGATCAGGAGCCACCAGTGCAGCTAAAAATTATATGGGAAGGACAGGATTAGAGGAGGTGATGGGTTCAGTTTTGAACATGCCCTTGTGGGTATTAGAGAAGTAGGGATGTTGGAATGGATGCTCAACATATTAGTCTGAAGCTTTTGAAATCCGAATTCAAGAATAAATATGTTCATTTAGGAGTCATCAAAGAACACGTAGAAGTTGAAATCAAGAAAAATAATTGGATCATGCAGAGAAGAATGATAAAGAAGGGCGAATATGAAAATCTGAGGAAAATTAACGTTTTAGTGTAAACTGGGACTCAGTGCAAGAACAGTTAACATTATCGTTCCATGTTTTAGATAATATATCATAAAGGCCTGAACCACAGCAGTAGCAAAGAGAAGTGAGAAGAGGGGAGTTGTTTCTGAGATTGAAGTTGACTAACAAGACTAGGAGAACAGTTTTCTATGAAGGGATGAATGAAAAAAGTAAAATAAAGATGACAGTGAGCTTGTAGTGCAGAGGGAAAATGAGTGCTGAGATAAAATTGTTTCTATAAAATAGTGAATAGACAAAATTTCCATTTACTGATATAGGAAGTCAGACAGAAGAACAGATTTAGGAAGAAATGGTTAATTTGATCTGCCTTTAGAACATCATGACAGAAGCATCTATTAAGCAGTTAGAAATAGATCCAACAATTATAGATTTTGAAGCAGATATTAACTTTCTCTTTATTTTCCAATGTAAAGAAAAAAATGAGTAAAAAAATGTTATATCACCTGTCTAGAATTATACAGGAACTGGTACTCCTATGTTTGGTAAGCTCAAATCATCAACCTGTGAGTGTTACATGCAGAAGATGCCCATGGACAGAACCCTGGAGAATACCAAGGACGAAAAGAGTAGAGGGTGAAAGGCCAGTTTAAAAGCAATTCTTCCAACCATTATGGAAGACAGTGAGGTGATTCCTCAAGGATCTAGAAACAGAAACCATTTGTCCCATTAATCTCATTACTGGGTGTATACCCAAATAATTATAAATCATTATACTATAAAGATACATGCACATGTATGTTTATTACAGCACTATTCACAATAGCAAAGACTTGAAATCAACCCAAATGCCCATCAGTGATAGACTGGATAAAGAAAATGTGACACATATACACCATAGAGTACTATGCAGACATAAAAAAGGATGAGTTCCTGTCCTTTGCAGGGTCATGGAAGAAGCTGGAAACCATCATCCTCCGCAAACTAACACAGGAACAGAAAACCAAATACTGCATGCTCTCACTCATAAGTGGGAGTTGAACAATGAGAATACATGGACACATGGAGAGGAACAAGACACATCGGGGCTTGTCAGGGGATGGGGGGCAAGGGGAGGGATAGCATTAGGACAAACACCTAATGCATGTGGGGCTTCAAACCTAGATAATGGGTTGACAGGTGCAGGAAACCACCATGGCACATGTAAACCTATGTAACAAACCTGCATGTTCTGCACGTTATTGCAAAATTTAAAGTAAAATAAAAAAACAAGAATGCCCAGAGAATAGGATGCTTTCTAACTAGAAAGGGTTGATGGTAAATCACAAAACATTTAGACATCATCAACAAGTTTTCCTATGCCATGTTTTATAATGTTTTAGTTTTTCTTCTTTGATGTAGATTATTATTTTATTTATAAATTGAATTTTTCTTTTTCTCTGATAAATGGTGCCCAGCGATTAAAGGTAAAATAATACTATAAATAAATAAATAAATAAATAAATGCAATTGTTCTTCATTATCCTCTCCCCCTACTCACTGGCAGCCACTAACCTGCTTTCTGTCATTCTGGATGTTTCATACAAATAATATTATACAATCTGTGCTCTTTTGTGTCTGGCTTCCATTACTTAGCATAGGGTTTTCAAGTTTCATCCACGTGAGAGCATATATCAGTACTCCATTCCTTTTTATGGAATGAATAATATTTCATTCTGTATATGTACCACAATTTGTTTAACATTTGGGTTGTTTCTACTTTTTTTTTTCTATTGCAAATAGTGCTGATGTGAACATATGATTACATGTATTTGTTTGAAAACTTCTCTAATTTATTTTCAGTATATACTTAGAAGTGGAATTGCTAGGTCATATGGAAATTCTGTGTTTAACATTTTGGAATTCACCAAACTGTTTTCCACAGATCAATTTTACATTCCCATTCAGTAACATATGAGGGTTTCAATGTCTGGACATCTTTGCTATTACTTCATATATATATATATATATATATATATATATATATGTACAATATTTTTTGATAGTCAAGCTTGTGGGTGTAAGGCTACGGTATCTCATTGTTGTTTTGATTTGCATTTCTCTAATGACTAATAATATTATGCATTTTTTCATGGGCTTGTTGTCAATTGTATATTTTCTCTGGAGAAATGTCTACTCAAGCCCTTCATTCATTTTTTAATTGCATTGTCTTTTTGTTATTGAGTTGTAAGCATTCTTCATATTCTGGAGAATAAACAAATAAACCCTTATTAGAAATATGAGTTGCCAATATTTTTACCCATTCTGTAGGTTGTCTTTTCACCTTCTTAATAATGTCCTTTGACACACAACACTTTTTAAATTTAATGAAAGTCAGCTTATTTTTTTCTTTCATTGCTTGTACTTTTGGTATCCTATCTAAGAATCTATTGCCAAATTCCAGATTTACCCCTATATTTTTTTTCTAAGAGATTTATTGTTTTTGCCACTTATTTTGGTCCTTGATCCATCTTGCATTAATTTGTGCACATGGTGTAAAGTAAAGGCACAACTTCATTCCCTTGAACGTGGATATACAGTGTTCCCAGCACCTACTATGTGCATCTTCACTTACATGGGAAGTTTTCCATTTAATTAGGTCTTTTAAAAATTTCCTTCAGCAATGTCCTACAAATTTCAGTTTACAAGTCTTTCATTTTATTGGTTAAATTTATTTCTAGGCATTTTGTTCTTTTAGATATTATTATAAATAGAATTTTTTTTAAACTTCCTTTTTCGATTATTTATTGCTGGCATAAAAAACACAACTGTACTGTGTTTTGATCTAGTACCCTGCAACTTTGCTGAATTAGTTTATTACTCTTAAAAGATATTGGCCTGCAGTCTTCTCTTGTGATATCTTTGTCTGGCCTCAGGTCAGTTAGCAAATGTTCCCTCTTATTCTATTAATTTGGAATAGTTCGAGAAAGATTGATGTTAAATCTTTTTTATATGTTTGGTGGAATTCACCAGTGAAGTCTGGTGGTGGACTTTTCTTTATGGGGGATTGGTTACTGATTAAATCTCTAGTTGTTATAGGTGTGTTCAGATTGTCTATTTCTTCTTGAATCAGTTTTAGTAATTTGTATATTTCCATGAATTTATATTCGTATAGGTTATTATGTATAATTTGTTGGCATATAATTATTTATAGTATTATAATCCTTTTTATTCCTATAAGGTAAATAGTTATGTCCCCAGCTTTCATTTCTGAATTTAGTTATTTGCATCTTCTCTCCTTCTTTCTTAGTCTAGCTAAAGGTTTATCAATTTTTATTGATTTTTTTTAAAGGTTCAACTTTTAGTTTCATTTATTTTCTTCATTATTTTTTGATTCACTATTTCATTTACCTCTAATCTTTATTATTTCTTTCTTCCTGTTAGCTTTGGCTTCAGTCTGCTCATCATTTTCTAGTTCCTTAAGATGTTAAGTTAGGTTATTGATTTGTGATGTTTGTCTTTGTTAATGTAGCATTTATGAGCTATAAATTTCCCTCTGAACACTGCTTTTGCTGCATTCCTGAAGTTTTTGTAATGCTATGTTTTTGTTTTCTTTTTCTCTAAATATCCTCTAATTTTCCTTGTGGTTTCTTTTCTGGCATATTGATTGTTTTGGAGTGTGGAGTTTAATTTCTACAGATTTGTGAACTTTTTGATTTTTCTTGTTACTGATTTCTAGCTTCATGAAGCTAGGACCATATTTTGTGTGGTTGCGGTCCTTTTAAAGTTACTGAAACTTGTTTTGTGGCCTGACATATGGTCTATCTGGGAGAATGTTTCATGTACATTTGTGTATGTATTCTGCTAGAATTATGTTTTTGTACATAAAATAAAGTACATAGGATTATTATAGGAAACTGTAATAATAGAATAGGAAAACTATTACAATGAAATGTAGTTATTAAGATATTTTAAAATGTGTGATATGGCAAAATATAAGATTTTTAATTAAAATTGGAAATAAGCTACCATAATACCAAAGTAGTAATGTGCATAAACAATATTTCAAGTTTCTTGCATAACGTAAGGTACTTTGAAAATATCTATAATTTCTGTTGGTAATAGTCATACGTACTACTAATACTACTGTACAACTAATCATAAGTACCACTACTTATGACTAGTAGTCATAAGTACTATGAATACTACTACTGTATTCGTAGTACTTATGGTGGTATTATTGGTATTAATACCAATAATACTAATACTAGTTGTAGGTACTACTAATACTCCTGTATTAGTATGTAGTAGTATGTTGATATTGTTGGTATTAATGAAAATAAAGATGTCATTTGCTTTCCTCACCCAAGCTCACAGACACACTGTATTCTATCCCCAGATATTCTGGTGGTTAAAGACCCTAGATTAAGAACACTTTTTAATAAGTTTGTCCTTCAGTTTCAAAAACACTGTTCTAAGCCATCAGATGAATAAATAGTTTTTCTGAAGTTAAAGGAGGGAGAATGGGTTACCTCTTATAACCTACCAGAAGTCATCTCCAACCTGGAAAGGAGATTGATTGTCCCCTCCTGGTGGCATGATAGGCCCAAACTGGTATCAAACAATGTGAGTTCATCCTCTTGTCTGAAGACCATCCTGATAGAAGGAAGAAGCTGAAACTCTTCCCTCAGCTGCTGATGTCATTGCTTACGCTAAGAATATTGCTTTAGGGACAAACCCTTAGGCATTTCGTAAGACTAGAAGAGAAAGTCTCATTTCTGAGGCTTAATTAGTATTTGTGAAACACTGAGAGGTCTCTGTAGAAATGGCCTTGGGTAACAGCAAATTAGTATTTTTAATTATTATCATTAAAAATGAATATTTACAAGAAATTGGGCTGAAGGCCATCTGGCCCAAACACATTCCTAAGGGAGGCCATAAGCACTAACGGAGGGAGGCAGGAGCATGGTGCAGAATGGATGGAACTATTTATAGCTTCTCAAAGCTTTCATTTAGGTCATCAGCTAGAAAGGGCATTTAAAAGTTAAGCTAACCACCAAGACACTCAATGGAAAGAATAAGTAAATATTGTTTGTTTGTTTTTAATTTTTGAGAAACATCTCATATTTTGACATGAAAATGTGACAACATATATTTCTTCCTTTTCCCCATGTATATATTCTTCACTGTTTCTTTTAATTGAAAGATACAAAGCAAATATTTAGACACAATTCTATTTACATGTAGGCGTGGCAGGTCATTTTATTTCAGTGGCTCTCTGTGAATATTTCCTCCTTAGCTGCTTGCTTGGTGTTATATTGATGCAAGAATTAATATTTAACAAATTGTGTGGTATTTGAATTCTTTTAAAGTATAACTCATTTGTTATTTTTGTAATTCAATATAATGTTTTAAATGTAGGATTAAATATGCAGGTATTAATTTTACTATTCAAATTATTTATTTTATCAAAATTTTAAACTGTGGCTGAACATGGTGGCTCACACCCGTAATCCTAACTACTCGGAGGCAGAGGTGGAAGGATCACTTGAGCCCAGTAGTTGGAAGTTACAGTGAGCTGTGATTGCACCACTGCACTGCAGCCTGGGTGATAGGGCAAGTCTCTATCCCTAAAATAAAGAAATAATCTTTAAAAATAATTTATTAATTATAAAATATTATTATAAAAGCAAATCAGTTTTATTTGTTATTGATTCAATATATTAATGAAATGATATATTGACTATTGCTTTGTATCATTGATAACAGAGAAAAGAATATGTGCAACTTGATGATAGTGACAGTTCAGTGAAAGAGGAATCTCTCCTGTTTTACATTAGGTATGTAAATTGGTACATCATCTTTGAAAAGTAATTTGCAGTGTAATTCAGCAGCTTTAAAATAGTCATACCACTATACTTCATAACATTACTTCTGAGAATGTATCCCTCCTAAAACTCTAAATACAGAAAAATCTTTCTTTGCAATTGTATTT
Organism: Aotus nancymaae; assembly: GCF_030222135.1. NCBI lineage: Eukaryota > Metazoa > Chordata > Mammalia > Primates > Aotidae > Aotus > Aotus nancymaae. The sequence goes on from NW_026988425.1 coordinate 106,605,071, forward strand.
ACCACAACATTATTTATTAAATAAAAGAATGAAACAATCTAAATATTTCATAATAGAGGTTCATTTATATAAAGGATATAATATTGATTTAGTCATTCAAAAAATATATATTCAGAGTTTTAATAACATGAAAAATATTCAAGAAATTATGTAGTATATAACAAGTTTATAGTATATAACAAGGCTTGTAACAATAGTAAAAGCTTAAGTTTCTTAGTTGTGTACTTGGTCAAATTATTTCAACTGCGTCTCAGTTTCTGTATACATAAAATGGAATGATATTCCATTCCCCGAAAGAAAATAGGAAAATAAATAAATAAATAAATAAAATGAAAAGATAGACTGTAAAATGACAGTACCTACTTTGTATAATTACCATGAAAATTAGGAGTTAGTGTATGTCAATTGCTTAAACGGTGCATGACACTGAGTAAGTGCTCCATAGACGCTAGATGTTGTTATTATCATCATCTACTGCAGGGTTGTCACAACAGACTCAGGAAAAGAAACCAGCAGACACTGGCAAAACATATATGTTATTTAACGTGGACAAAAGATGCCACTTACTACACAGAGATGGTTCTGCTAGGAAAGGGACACAGAAGTACTCTTAGAGGACCAAGCTTCTAGTGCCTTCTCTTTCCACAGGGGCATCCTGCTCCATAGATGCCTCAGACAGTGTGAAGAACCACTGGGTCCTTCAGCAGCATGGTGGACCCTCCTGGCCCCTCCCCTCTCTTCTCATCACAGCTAGGGCCAGCTGGCTCGCCAGTTGCAACACTGGTAGCAATCCCAGCATACCCTAAAAGATCACCAGGAGATCAAAAATCAAATTTAGGTCAGTTTTCCAGGCTTTAGGGTTTTGAAGTTTATTCCTACAATTGCTTATTAGGTGAACAAAACAGGATCCAAAATTAGGATATAAAATATCATCACAAGTATTCTGTAAGTAAGAATCAAACTAAAGAAGCCAAAATGTACCCAGATGTTGTTTTTGGGTGGTAAAACCATGGGTGATTTTGTTCTTTTTCAAATTTTCTGTTTTTCAAAATTCTATAATTTAAATGCACGATCTTATAAGCAAAAATGTAAACTAAAAAGTAATAATGGTGGTGAGGATTTTCTACATCATGTGTGATTGCTCTCTTTTTCTGGCTTCACTTCAGGTGTAGTGTTTTTCATGAGGAATCTCTGTAACAAGCTGGTAAGACATAGCCAAGGCAAATTTGATCAATATCAGTATAAATTATGAAACACCCCTTGAAACTCAGAAACACCTGATTACCTGAATAAAAAATAGAGAGAATTTATTAGTAATTAACCCAGCAGTGGGGCTGTTTTCAGAGTGAAGGTTAATTCAACAACATAATGTCAGTAAGAAACCCTTTCCTTCCTCTCTCTCTCCTTCCCTCTTTTTCTTTCTTCCTTCCTCTCATTCTTTCTTTCTTTGGTTATCTTGTTCCTTCTGTCTCTGCATCTATTAGGTTGGTTTTATCCTAAGGATGTCACCTGTATATTTGTCAGCAGCACCAAGGCTACAGGCCTCCTGATTCACACATACACGAATGTCCTGACTGGAGCAACTTAGGTCAGATGGTCATTCCTTAACCAATTACTTTGGCTCAGAATGCCATACACTAGGCTCAGGCGTGAGTTTCAGGCTCATTTCTGTATCCATTACTGTGCTACAAGATGTAAGGATTTTCCTTATTGGTGCAGAGTACAGTCCCATTTCTAAATGTTTAAAAATTGTAAGCAAATATAAAATGTAAAGCGCTTGAACACAATTCTCAGAGTTCTTTCTTTTTCTTTTATCCTCCTGCTACTCTCCCTTGGGATTCAGTTTCTTTCTGCAGGGATAGGTACTAATGTGTCCTACTATCCTCTGGAAAGGATGTAACATCTATATCATCTGTCCTCACTGACCTCCACAGAGACATGGCCTATCCCATCTTGTCCCATCCCTGGGTGCTAGCATCCACTGCCGATGGCTCTAATCTCACCCACTGCCTCCGATCATGTGGTCCTTGTATTCTCTTTCAATTTCAGGTCCTTTGAATCTTCCAGTTTATCCTCAGCCACTTCTGTGCTCCTTTGAAGAGACCATGGCAACCCAATTAGGTTATGTGGGACTTTGTGAAGGTATCTCCAGATCTATCTACCCAGTCATCTACCATCCGTAGTCATTACTCCCTACGCACAGGCCCATGTTGGAAATAACCTCCACTATGAGACTGGTTACCTGGGCTGTGCCCCAGAAAGCCTGCTGGTGATTCCTCCCAAGCTGGTGTTTTTTTGTCCGCTACTCCCAGATACTCAGCCCTCCTACTCTCTTCTTAGTCAGATGCTCTTTCCCCTTCTTCCACCATGAATTCTCTAATATTTTATTTTTGGGCAAACTTTATGACTTCTTTCTTCAGGCTTTGGCTCTTGATTTCCAAGCCAAGTTTTGAAAATTTCCCAAACCTTTTTACTCTTGCCTCTTTGTAAAAGTGACTTTCAAGATTATTGTCTCTACTATACGTTTTTAAAAGTCTCATTTGGAGTTAAAAGCATGGAAATGAACTCTTTGTTCTCATTGAGTACTTTTCTGTCTTTTCTTTCCAGGGACAATAGTCTCAGTCTCCAGACCTTGTTTTAATTACAGAAGGGCATTAGAGTAAAATACAAAATTAAAGCAATTACATTGGAGAATATTTCAAAACGTTTTCTTGCTACCATGTCAAGAATAATGCAGACATTAAACACTACAGGGGTCTAAGGAAAAGAAAAATTAAGTTATAGCAATGGAAGATCAGATATTATTCATGAAAGTAATGAGACTTGAGCTAATTCTTGAAGAATAAATAGAAGTTTGATAAGAAGAAGAAAAAGAAAAGAGAAATGGAGTTATTCTTGATGATTGGCTTTTGTTGCAATGGATTATATTGTAAAATATTTTCTCTGATGAGCTGCTCCTTTAACAAAACTCTGACAGGAGTGGATCCACATATTTTTAAGTATAAAGGACGATTACAAATATCATTTCCCTTCAGAGGGTACATCACATAATTCTCATCAACTTCAGAAAATACTTTAAAAGCACATCTTTGCCTGTCTAACGTCAATGAACTGTCCTGAATTTTAGCACTATCCATGTGACTTTGTTGGACTGCATCAGTGCCTCTCAAAATGGGGGATCACAAGAGTTTTATTTCATTTTCCTTTAGATGATGGTGAAAAAAAATAGAAGCAAAAGCTACAATTTATTATTTTTAATAATGAATTATTTGGAAAAATCTTTTCCCAGACTGTAAACTTTCCTTTATTAAATCTTTTTTTTTTAGTTTTACTTTGTTTGCTAACTGGGACCTATGGACTGTTCTTGAGAGTCCTTACATTACTATGTAAATAAGGTCTCCAACAAGCACTGTTTTCTTCCAGGAGTGATTCTTGCTGATTCTTAAAGTTTGAATTGCAGCTTTACTGTTTATTAGCTCTGTAACCTTGGACTTTTATTTAATCTTTGTCTTTGTATCCTTTTCTGTAAAAAGGGAATGATAAACTTTATCTCACTATTTCTTGTGAGGGCTAAATAAAAAACTTAAAGCCTGATAGCTACCTTTATTATGATTAGAATTTTTAATATTTGATAACATAAATGTCCATATTGTCATTTCTCTCATCACATGCCTCTCGAGTGCATGTTTTTTGGGTATTTTCTCTGTATAAAAAAAAAAAAAAAAGCTCTCTTGTAATCTATTTTCACCCTAATGCTGGTGCCATGAAACACCCTTTTAGTGTCTGTACCTGGGCTTGCCATTCTCCCCATCTCCCTGGTGGTCACCTTTCTGGGAGGTGGCCACTGTTTCCAGCTGCCCACTCACATCTGCACTGAGGCTTGGAGAACAAACCATGGTGGGAGTCAAACTGACATAACTTGCCCCATTGGCTTCAGGCAGCACTTCTGCCAGACAGGAGTCTGAGTCCTGGGTAGCCTTTTGGCTAAGAAGTTATTCAACAGAAACCTACAGAAAACTGTAGGATCAATCTACTCAGCACCGGACAGATTTGAGCACACAGAGACAGTTTTCATGCTGCGGTAAAACTACATTTGCTTATTTGACTAAAGCAATGTAACAGCTGAGGTTTGTTAAGTCACCAGGATATGTAAAACACTTTACTTACATTATCTCTAATACCCCTTCAAAACAATCTTTGCAAGATATGAATTACTGTCCTTATTTTAGATTTGAAAATGCTGATGCTTGGCATTAAATGGTACCAAACAAAAGCACTGTCCATATCTGTCAGACTTGAGGGATAGTCTCTTTCTATGCTTTTGTTCTACCTTACAAAAAAATTGGAAACTATCTGTTAGAACTGCTTTAGGAAGAAGGTAGGCTACTGATTGAACGTACTTTCAGCTGTGTTGCTGATCTCACTTACAATACCTTCTTTTCATACTATTGAACTTATGCTTGATTTTACATAGTTATTAATAGTATATTTGTAAATAACTTATGTCTCCACCTACAAGATAAATTCCTTGGGGACTGAGGTCTTGTGTATATTTCTACCATATCTAGCACAATACAATGAACATTTATTTGTTTATTTCAAAAACATGTACTTAGGACCTACTATATTCGAGGTACTGTATTAAATAGATGCTGCTGAAGACAAAACATAAAAGCACAAGGTTTCTAATCATAAGGAAGTTCTTCATCTAGTAGGAGAGCTACCTAGAATAACAATTATAGTGGAAGAGATTGAAGAAATGATAGGTATTAGGGTTTTGGAAGTAATTAGAAAAATAACAATGGGTGGTTGGCAAAAGAAAGAAAGGCAAAATATATAGCAAGATTTTATTTTATTTAACATTGCATCCCTCTTAGAGAAATGAAAGTTAAAGGAGATATTTTTCCCCAGTTCCTGTGATTCTATCCTTGAACTTGAGAGTTCTGAGGCAATTAGAAGTAGAGCATTCTGGAGGGTTTGGTGCATTTTGGCATGAGGTCATTGCAAACAATAGAACCAGGTCCGCGTTTAGAACAAGGTTTCTCTGAAGTGCCTCAATAATACAGCTGCCATGAGAAGGCTGAGTAAAGTACCCAAGCAGGTGTTACTCTGCATTTCAGGGACCACACTGGTTCCACTTAGGTGAGAGATAACACAAGCTACTATAGAATTTCAAATGTGAGAGACAAAACTTCTGGTTGGAGAGGACCAGAAGAGGCTCCATAGATAAGAACATGCAGGCAGATAAAACAATCATAGCAAAACTCAGAGGCAGTAAACTTGGATATATGTCAATGTACCGAAAACATTTTGCCAAAAAGATAATTCAATTTGGCATTCTGGTCATTGAGCAAGTTGACTTTGGAAAGTTGTCCTGCTTCTGAAAGCAGGGACAAATATACATCTTGGGACAAATATAAAAAGGGAGAAGAAATCAGTAGACCACATTTATTGCTCTCCTACTAGGCATCAGAGACTCTACTTCATGTTTTATATGTATTATTTCACCTTTGCAGCAAGGCTTTATGGTAGGTATTAATTATACCAATTTTTAGATGAGAAAAGCTGAATATCACAACCCAAGATCTCCGTTACCTAGCTGAAGGGCTGTGATTGGAACATGGATTTACTTGGTTTTAACTCTCTGTAGTTTCTGCTTTAATACACAGCCCAAGTTTGTGTTGAAGTAGAAAGATTTTATGAAGGGAAATTGGTGGAAATTGGTTAAGGCAGGCAGAGGCCAGAGCTTGAACGCTAAACCAAGGAGCTTGAACCTGACAGCTGGGAACCACTGATTTTACTGGAAGAAAGAGAATGACAGCATATTATTTGGGCTTTTTAAAAATAAATCTTATAACCATGTACACAGGGTTAGGGAGACCACCTAAAAGCCCATTCCAACAGGTTCAGTGGCAATAGAAATATATTTAATAACTAAAGTTGCAATGCAAATAGTAGAATAAATGAGATTTGAGAGAGGTAGAATGGCAAGACAATAGAAATTAGGGATTGATTGGTGGTAGGGCACTAGAAAAAGAAAAGAGATTGTAATGCAAGCATAACTACTGAAGAAGTTTAGAAGTTATTATAAAGAGCAGATTCAGAAGGAAGGATGATATATTTCTGACATATGGAATTTCTGGTGTCCTCTTGGCAGGTGGAAATTTCTGACTTGCCCTTGGAAAAAGTTTTGACTGAGTTGTAATTTAGGAGTCATTTACATAAAAAAGAGTAACTGTTATATACTTCATTTTAAATAAAATTACTTAGAGAGGGAAAGTATAGTTAGAAAAAATAGTTAGACTGAGCTCCTCCCACTGGAGGAACAGCTCTGCTATTCTTTAGGGCTGCTCCTGGTGGGAGGGATATAGACAGTAGCAACCTATTTTCAGCTAGAGTCAACATAGTGGGCCAACCTGTCTGTGAAACAGGCTCGAGATTTTTTTTCCCCCATAAGTTGATTATAAGACACTTTTCATGAAGCCATAGATGTAAATTATTGGAGGAGAGTTGGTGCAGAAAATGTAGGTGTCATGGGAGTCTGGGCCATCTTATCATGCAACTTCTTTAGGCCTTTTGGCCCCACTCAGACTAAATGTGAATGTAGCATTTCTGCAGTGCAGTAGATTGCTACTGAGCCTACCCACCCTTATGATTTGGTCAATCTTATAATATCCAGTTCATGATGGAAACCTGGATCACACAGTCACTTGATGGTCCATTATCAAGTGCTTCATTTTAACCAGGGCAGACTAGCATACTGGAAGCTGTTTATCAAATGGCAAGTAGTTCTCTGCCTCAAAAGGCATGGCCTTACTCCAGAATCCTAGGGGTCTGTGCTGCAATTCTCTTTTTGGGGCTGCGACTTCACATAGCATCCTTAGCCCTAATAGTAGAACTCTCGCCAGAATGGCAGACAGCTTGTACCACAACCTGAACCTGAAGCAGAACCCCTTCTTCTATGGAACCCCCTCAAAATTGAGAACTTTTCGAGTCTTTAGAAAAATAGATAGAGAAGTTTTCTCAAGTAGTGCACATGTTACCTTCAAAATCCAATGCTATCTACCAAGTGCTGTGCTTGCTTTTGAGTGTTAAAAGGTTTTGAGTTGCAACACTTGGTCTTCTACCTTGGAGAGGATGACCCAGCCTGCCATTTGACCACTGGGCCTGTAAAGTATTTGCCAAAGTAATAGATTGCTGAATTTTTTTAAGATTGTATCAGTGAGGGTCTAATCGCAAGATGGAAACTACACAATAATTTTAACGGGGAAAGTTTAATATCAGAAATTCTTAACTATAACAGGAGACTATAAAGATTTAAAGGGAACTCTAGAGACTAGCCTAGGGTTGAAGGAAAGTATGCAAGGAAAAAATAAACTTGTTGGGTAGGGGCAGGGGTCAGTCCCCTCAGCAAGGCTGGTATTCAAATCTCAGACAAGGTGCAGTTAGTTGCAGCTTCCTGGATGGTGGAGAAATTCACTGGCTTGCCTAGGCCAGAGAGGGTGTACAAGCTCTGAGCAAACAGGAGATGCCTCCCTGGGATGCAGGCAGGCCAAGGCAGGCTGCTGGGTGGGCTCACAGAGAGCTCAGGGGCCTGATCAACATGGAATAGGGGTTCCGCCCTTGGGATGTATGTTCTCTGTGTGGTGGGATACCAAGAGAAATAAACCTCCAGGCTTGGATGGGTCAAGGGAGTCAGGGCATCAGGAGTTTGCTCACCACCAGGGTAGCATAGAGCCTGAGGGTCTGTGTATACATCCAGAGGGCTTCAGCCATAGCTAGGGCTGAGGCTGCCATTTCCCCAAGGGATTGTGTGTACTGGGGTACTGCAATGGCAAGGCACTGCTGATGTCCACACATACATACACACACACTCTCTTCTGCCAGTTGCACAGTAGGAACAAAAAGAAGCAAAAGAGCAGTGCAACTGAACCAGAAAGAGAAACCCCTTTCTCCTGAAATGTCCCTCCGGTGCCCTCTATTGACAAAGATCAACATTATGCTCACTGCAAAGGAGAGATTGTTTTTTTCTTTTTCTTTTTTTCTTTTTTTTTTTTTTTTTGAGACGGAGTCAGGCTGGAATGTAGTGGCGCGATCTGGGCTCGCTGCAACCTCTGCTTCCTGGGTTCAAGCAATTTTCCTGCCTCAGCCTCCCAAGTAGCTGGGACTACAGGCATGTGCCACCACACCCAGCTAATTTTTGTATTTTTAGTAGAGATGGGGTTTCACCATGTTGGCCAGTATGGTCTCGGTCTCTTGACCTCATGATCCGCCCGTCTTGGCCTCCCAAAGTGCTGGGATTACAGGCGTGAGCCACTGCGCCCAGCCAAAGGAGAGATTCTTAAATGTTTCCAGCCCACTGCCACAAAATAGGTTTATAGATCTACAAGCGTAGATAAAGCAACACATTCGTAAGTGGCAGAGGGATTCAAACACTACCCTGTGGTATGCATATTTTTTATTAGGGTAATTTTTGTTTCCTGATCATCAGGTCTAATAACATGATGTCATTAACTGTAGTGAAACAGCATAATATTATTTTGTATGTCAAGGTGATCAAGGTCTCTGTAGACTGCATTGTGACAGAGAGAAGTAGAGTTGTCATAGCCCTGGAGCAACACAGTGAATTTGAACTGATATCTTTACTGCATACAAGCAAACTGCTTTTGATTTCCTTTACTGATGGTGATTAAGAAAGACACATTCACCAGCTATATAGCATTCACCAGATCTATGGCTGCCTGCCAAGTGCCGGAGTCCATGTTGATCTCTTCAGTAAGGCTAGCATATTCAGCATAGCAGCTGTGACTGGGGCTACTACTTGGTTAACTTTATGGGTACCCACTATCATGTATCATGCTGTAGCTGGTTTTGCAGAGGCCAAACAGATAAATTGAATTAAAGTTCCTGATAGAGGTACTAATCTCTGCAATTCCTCATGGAACATGACATTGTTTCTAATTTGCTATGTAATTGGGGGTGGGATGGTTATAAGTCTCACATTTGGCTCTTTCTACAAAAATGGTTCATGCTTTACTGGTCAGAGAACAAAAGTAAGAGTTCTGCTAGGTACTAATGATATGTAACCCAATTATAGTTTTAGGGACCAGGAAAGTAACCACAGGATGGGTCTGAGGACCTAATGGAAATGTATCTGGATCAGAAATACATTTACTACCCACCTTCCATTAGTTGACACTTAAAATTTTTTTGTGTATGTGAGACAAGTCTCACTCTGTCACCCAGGATAGAGTGCAGTGGCACAATCTCAGCTCACTGCAACTTCTGCCCCCCAGGATCAAGTGAATTCTCCTGCCTCAGCCTCCTGAGAAGCTGGGACTACAGGCATGCCCATTATGCCCAGCTAATTTTTTTGCATTCTTTTAGTAGAGATGGCTTTTTGCCATGTTACCCAGGCTGGTCTCAAGCTCCTGATCTCAGGTGATCCACCCACCTCGCCCTCTCAATGTGCTGGATTACAAGCATGAGCCACCACACCTTGCCCGTTCACACTTTAATAAAGAAGTTGTGATCATGTTTTGGTTCCTCTAGTATCAGTGTTAGACCCTGTGTTCCAAAGTCCTTGCAAAATCTAAGTATTATCTTTGACCCAGTGCAGTTAATAAGTGGCTTTAGGTGTTTTCAAGGAAGGATAATGAGAATATTTATTTACACATTTATGGTGTCATTGGATTATCTCAAGTTTTCCCAGCCTCCTCATCAGCTAGTGGGTTCTTGGTCTGTGGACTAACATAGATCTGGAGACTGAAAGAGGAATCCTGATTTATTCCATTGCAGCAACTGACATAATTCTGTTCACCAACTCCTGGTTTAAAAGAAATAAGCAACACACTAGTTATGTATGTTTATAAATGTATTGCTCCTAGTAATGCTAGATCCTATCAGTCTGATTGCTACTCTGGTCTGGCCTTGTTGCCCATTATGATAATTCTGTCAACCTTTCCTCTGATGCTTAAGTGCTACCCCCTTACTTTTGCCATTCTGGAATCATATCCTCATTGATACTGTAGAACTCAGTCCCATGGTCACATCTCTTGTAGTAAACTGTGTCCTACAGCGGAGAGCTATCACTATGGTTTTCAAAGATGTCAGTGTTCTCTCACCAGTGCATTCCTGATTGCCTTAATGCAAGGACAATTCTCTAGACCTTTCTGGAAATAGTCAGGGGTGAGTTCTCTGATCATATATAATAAATTCATTCTAACATTTCTATCTCCTTAAGCCATCTACCCTCAGTAATCTGCCAAGACAGTTTCAGCATCTCCACCTCATTTAATATTGGCCATCATTGAGGCCACACTTTGGTGAGCCATCCAGCAGCACATTAGGACTGGATCCATGGGTGCCTGCCAGGACACTGACCATCAGCTTGATTCCTCCTTTTACTTCCTGTTAAGCTTGATTCCTCCCCATACCCCAATCCAAAATCCTTGTGATCCATTCCCATACATAATCTGCCCATTCCTCCTGATACACACATACACACACACAGACACACACACACATATATGTATATGTGCATGTATATGTCAGCCAGTCCCTTTGTTGTATAATTATTTACTCCCAAAGAAGGAACTGTATTTTTCTATCAGGCTTTGCTGAAGTTTATTCTATTCCATCTCAGTTTATCACAGCTGAGAATAACTGTGATACTAGCACATGCTGGGGATTACCACCAGCCCCCGACCACCAACAGTGGGATCCTCATTGCTATTTGACTGGTAGGGGATCTAGCTCCAAAAGCCCATGGTCATATCTTTGTAGAGCCAGTCCTCTTACCTGCTGTTTTATCCTTGGTCTCTCTTAAAGTCCAGCTTGAGATGAAGTCTTGTAGATGAGCGGTTTAATTTGGAAGTGATTCTAAAGAGTGGGAATGAAGGAGTTGGGAGTGAAGCAGAGAAGAAGAGAGACTATAAAATATTGTATTATCAAGTTGGCCATGTTACAGGTGACTGATGCTTGATCCTATATTTGTCAAAAGTACCCTCATTGTCATTTACTCTCTTGAACTTCTAGGTTACATATGTATATCTAGTGTGTTACCACACCCCAGTATCAGAGAACCACTGAAACAGGAAGCAGTAGCACACAGTTAAGGTTGAGATACTGTCATAGCATGTGTGAAGCTGGCTAAAGCCAGTATGGAATGGGCGGTAATGATAATGAGTACAGTGAGAGCTGAAAGATGTGAAATGTTGCATAATGGTTGTGCAACTTACTGAGAGAACCCACCCCTAATGGCTCACACCAGGATGGATAGACGGATGGATGAGGACTAAATGAAAAATTTAAAAATCCCTATTTCTCTGATTCTAGTCTTGATTTAAGAAACCAAAATATTATGCTACACTATTCCTTTTCTGAAGAGAAAAGTGAAATTTTGCTAATAATCATAATTTATAGAAAACTTGTTTTCATGTTCTAACAACTCTCTGTCAAAGGAATTGGTTATTGTACAGCTTTATTTACTCCGTGACTCAAAATTATTAAAGAAACTGGAATGTTTAATTCCAACACTTGATTTAGGCCTGAAAGAGCTGGAAATTAAATTAATCTTATTGTCTGATTTATATTCTTATCACTAGTGAACTAGCTGGAAATCTATTTAATTTGAAGAATGTTAGTAATTATATTCATTCACTTATGTCTATTTGAAAGCTTGCATATTACCTTTTAAATGCTTCATATGGGCCAACAGTTTTACCCAAGGCAGACAAAATTGGGGCAGCAATTCAAAATTAAAATCAAGGTCCATAACGTAACTAGGCTCAGTTATCAAGGCCAATTCCAGCATTCAGCTTTACGGCTCATGAGAAGCGGTATAAGAACAGAAGAGCAGCGTTTTTAGACTTAATTTTCCTCACAAGTTATATATTATCCTGTAAGAAACAATGTGTAAATTACAAAGCTCGTACCCTGAGTCCAACTTGCTTTGTGTATAAGGTGAAGTTTAATGTATTTTCCTCGCATATTGGGAGAGATGAGGCAACAATTATTTGGATCATTCCTCTATAGGAAGGGCAGGCAAGTGATACTACAGGCCTCTGGGTATAATGAAGAGAAAGGCAGATAAAGTCATTAATTCATTTGTCACAGAGATTCACTGGGGATCCATCATGCATGTCAGGCTAGGTGCTAACAGGAATATGGAAAGCAGGGAAGAACTAGCTGTCTAGAAGAATCAACCATCAAACACACAGACTGGTATAAGTATGATGGATGCCATAGAGGAGTGCAAAGTGACTCCTGGCTCAAAGAGTGCAAAGAAGATATGAACAGGTACATGTGTAACATTAGGAATAGGTTTACAGATAGTCTAGAGTCCAAACTGAACCCTGAAGGGATAGGTTGGATTTTGAAAGATGAAAATAGAGGTGAAATGGCAACAGGTGGAGAGAACAAGTCTACTGTCCTTTAAGTTTCAGTCTAAAAAAATGCAGCATCTTTCACAAAAAACTTTCCTTACTCCTCTCAAGTTACAGGATCTAACCCCTCTTAGAACTTTTTGTGCCTCTTCTCTAGCACTTACAACTTATTGTCTTAGATTATTGTTGCATGCATGTCATAGTGCAAATTTTGCAAATTCGTATTCTCTTCACCTCGTGAGACTTTTTTCACCAGTGAAATCCTTCTTTCCACCTTTTGCCAATGTGCCCTTCTGTGTCTGCATAACAAACACAAGAGAGAAAGAAGGAGAGAGAGGGGAAGAGATGGTGGGGGGTGGGGGCGGAGAGAGAGAGAGAGAGAGATGGAACCACCATAAAGCACAGAAATCATAGTGCTCCCGCCCCAGTATGCCACATAATAAATGGAGTAATCCATGCAAACACAAGGCTGTCTTTCAAAGATGCCTTTTTGGAAGAGCAGGTTAGCAGTGCAGAAGTGATACATTTAATTTCCTATTCTCTATTGAAAAAAAATTAAACACATTAAAGTGAGGACCAGATAAACTAAAAGTATCTGTTACTTGAATAATAAACACATGATAGCTCAATATTTGTAGAATGTGTCAATTTCTTAGAAACACAATTCCAGGGGGACTGTGCAGGATCCCCACTGAACTACTTCAAAGGTTAATTTTTTCAAATGATCATTCATTAAAATATGTTCAGAGAAAACTGGGAACTTATGAACAGAGAGATAGGACATAGCAACTGTGACTATATTAGACATGAATATTTCATAAATGATAAGTTCTTAAGAAGGTGACACTTGGTATGAAAATGGGGAGATGAAATTGCACTTTCCTGTGTATTAAGCACAGTTGGAAGCTGAGGGCAAACTGGGCCATGTGAAATGTGAGCCTGTGTTCAACTCTGTTCCATGTGTCTAGTAAAATGTTCTGGTTTTGTGTTTGGTTTTGCTTTTTCGAGATGGAGTGTTGCTCTGTCACCCAGGCTGGAGTGCAGTGGTGCAATCTGAGCTCACTGCAACCTCTGCCTCCCAGGTTAAAGTGATTCTCCTGCCTCAGCCTCCCAAGTAGCTGGGATTACAGACATATGCCGCCATGCTTGGCTAATTTTTTTGTATTTCAGTAGAGACGAGGTTTCACCGTGTTGCCCAGGCTGATCTCAAACTCAGGAGCTCAGGCAGTCCACCTGTTTCGTTCTCCCAAAGTGCTAGGATTACCGGCATGAGCCACCGCATCCATCCCAAAATGTTCTGTTTTTAAAGCAAAACTCATTTCCCTTTCTCTGGGAGAGAGTGTGTACCAGGAAATGAGGTACAGCACTATCTAAGGTACAATATATCATGATGATATGAGTTTATTCATCAAAGTCTACCCTCTTTTGCTGCCTCTTGACAGTTTCCTGCCTCACACAAGCCTAGAAACAGGGACACTTTCTGGTTGGAGAATCTGGTTTTCTGCAAATTTGGGCAGTGACTTGCTGAAATAAGCTTATATTAGCATGAAACCTAAGTGAACTTTATTTAAACTGACTTTGTGTCTTCTTTGAGCACATTAGTTTTTCTTAATATTAGGTGTTGGTAAATTTCTTCCTAAAAAGATAATGGCACTGGCTCAAAGTGACTTAGTCCAGGCGTATTTTTTGGTACTTGAAAGAAGAGGTTAAAATGTAAATAAAGTAGCCTTTTATTTACTGTCTCATTTGTGTTTGGTGAAGCTACTCTTTAGATTCTGGAAATTAAAGAGATTATATTAGCAATGACTGCTTTATAAAATAAGAAGCTCAGCAGTTTAATAGCCACGACCATGAATGTGGAACCTATCCAGTGAATGGCTGCATTTAGCTACGGCCTCTTGACAGAGTCTTTTTCCTTTATAGTTGGATGAAATTATAATTTTCCTTTTAAAAAGTTTATTTTCACTGTTTTTGGCAGGCTTCCTTTTTCTCAGAAAATTATTCTCATGTCATCTCTTTCTACTTTGTGCCTTGTATTAACCTGAAGATTTCTCTTTTCTGCTTCTTTGGTTTTATCTAGCTTCTTGTGCAGACTACCTAGCACAGAGATAGGTGCCATTTACTAGATGCTCAGTTTATTATTGTTGTAACTAATAAGGTCTTTCTGCATGGATTAAAGATGAACCTTTGGTCTCATTTTCAGTACATTCAGCTTGGGTTCTCGAGTTCTTGCTTTGCCACTTACTATATTTGAAAGGTGGGACAAGTTACAATTTCTCTGAGTCTCAGCTCCTCATCTATAAATGAGGAAACTCATGCCATCTCATGCAGCACCATGAGGCTTAATGAAATAATGAATGCAATAATGCTTTGGATTCTGAAAGTACAGTACACACAGTAGCTATTAGTATGGAGAGAAAGAAAATTCAAACCTCACTATGAATTATTTACCTGTGTTATCCACTCCTTCTCATATCAGTGAATTAGGGACCTACCTCTAGTGGGTGGATAGAATGAATAGAAGGAAAGCTCTTAGAAGACATGGTAAGAGAAATCTCTGGCTTTCAGAGGCTCCTGGTGAGCAGGGCCATTGTAATGCTAATTCACAAGAGGGGTGCTGCCCCAGCTGTCTTCTTGCATCTTGGCATGAGTTTTTGGAACAATCTGTTTTCTTCCTGCTGCTGGCTTTTTGAACAGGCTGTCCAGGCATTTTCAATTTGGCAACCAATGCAATGAATTGCTTCTTCTTAAAATAACTCAAATCACTTGATTTGGCTTGCCCCTAAGCCTTTTCTCCTTTGATTCATCCTGTGAAATAAAATAGGAAAGAGAGAGAGAGAGAGTGAGAGAGAGAGAGAGAGCGAGAAATATATATATATATATGTATGTATGTATGTATGTATGTATGTATGTATATATGTCAACATGGATCCAGCCTAGTCCATCTTCTCTTGTACAAACCCCCATATGGTCCAGAATAGCTTACTCTGCCCAAACTTGTTAGCCGTAGTGTCTAAGCCCTTCTAAGGATTGAATGCAACCCCTGGAAAATTTATATTTGCAGAGGTATGTAAGCTATCCTTGTGTAAATTCCTCTAGAGGTTAAGCCCTAATGATTGTGGAAGAAATAAAATGGAAAAATCAGATATAACTGGAGAGGATTGCACTTGACATAATTTCCTAGCAACCTCCAAGTTTTCAAGGCAATGTTTATTTTATGTGCTGCTTTTCAAAGTGATGTCTTTAATGTTATTGCTATGTAACATGGCTAATTTTCTCAGTAACGTATGTAGCCCAAGGAAGATCTATGATAAGACTGGAAAACACAAGTTGTCAGTAATTACATAGTGCCTAGTTAATTAAATTTTAAGCTAGAAACATGTTTTTCTCATTTGCTGTATTGCTATTATATTTATGAGCTACCCTGCCTCTCTCGAAACTTGTTTTGATCTCTGTAGAGAAGGGAATATTAGTCTGAGTCGCCATTATGTTTCCCCTTTATTTTTGTTCATTTGGCTTCCACTTACATGGCTCCTGTACATTTAGCTTCATCATTCAAACATTTATATTTGAATGACAGAATTTTTATTTTCCTGTTTCCTTCTGCTGGAACATTGAAGACTGTCACCTCCTTCAAATTAAAGTAGACCTTCTCATTCTCAAGGCAATCTTCCCAAGGTCTTCAAGAATCATCAGTTGATTAACTTCAAGGAACATTTAATTCCACCCTTCACACAATTAACTATAGCTGAAAATTTTAACTGAATTCTGCAAACCCTTAGTAATTCAATATATACAAGCTTAAGTCATATATAGCTATAAAAACAAAGCCAGCCACTAAAATAAGCTCAATCCTGTATTACATTACATTCAATTGCTAGTAACTTAAATCAGCAAAACTGCTACAGTGATGATAAAAATGTGCTGACGTGTGGACAAAGATGAAGATGAAGATGAAATGTTCTCAAAGAAGCACGAAGTTCGTTCACAGCAGCTCACTCAGGAAGGTGACCCTGAGATCTGGGCATAGTTGTCATCTCCCGTTATAGAAAATTCAGAGAACTATCCTTTCTTTATTTTGTTGGATTTGGGTTAATCAAATATTTTGCTTATTGAAATGATGTGTTCATTGAAATAGAGTAACCCCATTAACACACTTTTTAAAGGTACTATCAAGGAAGATGTAATAGAAACAGATAAAAAGCACTTAGGAGTTCTCTGGGTCCTTGATAGAGGAGGCTTTCTGTGGAGTGGCCTTATTGAAACATTCAAATCCTAGAAGCAGAGGAGTTGGAAGGAGGCAAAAAATACCATTTTGCCTGGGCCTTATATTTATCAAAGAACCTCAAGTTGAGAGACTATCTTGAAATAAGTTTACTCATGCACTAGTAAGAAACACGGCACTGAAAGATATTCATCACACATGTACATAGTGTGTGTTTTGTAACCTGTTTTAGCATATTTTCCATTTATCAGGAGCCCCCAAAAAGTGGCCAGAAGCTCTTCTCACTTACAGGAGCTGCAGCGTCATACCTTACAAAATTAATAGGTGTGATTATTGTAAATTTATTTTTAGTAATAATTTTTTCCCATGACATTCTGTGCAGAGTCCCAAAATATAAGACAGACAGAAGCAAACTATTCTCCTAGAATCAGAGGTCACTTGAGCCCCCTCCTGGCCCCTGAGGTTGCACCTAAGATACATCTGAGGAAATTTAGGACTTCAGAAAACAAGATTTAGAACCCACTAGACTGACGTAACCTCCTTGATTTACAGATACCAACATGTAGGCTCAACGAAGTTAGATATTGTACTCAACATTGCCCAGCTGGGGAGAAGCAGACCCGCAGATTCACAGTTGGGTACTTTTCCAGCAGTAGCAATTGCTGAATAATAGTTTCACTTTGATCCTGTGTTATTCTGGATTCAGAAACCCAGAGTCCTCAGGAATAATGGTGTATGAAAAGCTGTTAACATGGGCCCTAAAATAAATCCATATGAAAAATGTAACCCAACCAGTCATAATAAAAAAGTATGTATTTAAATATTTAATACGTGTCAGTATCTAGTCCAGCCATCATTTAAAACATTCTCTAATGCAGTTATAATATTCAGGCATATATGTGTGTGCATGGACTCAGGTCTGGCCATCTATACTCATCTATGAATATAAGTATAGGTAGTCACACCTGAGTCCACATGCACAAGAAAACGGCAAGGAAAGGAAGAGTTCAAGGTGTTCTTTGAAAACTGCAGTCGTTTGGTAAATGTTTATGGAATAAATTCCAAATCCTGAGCTCATGCTAAGGTCCTTTGAGATTAGCAAATGCTTTCCAGCAGGGGCTTTTCAGCAGAGTGACATCCTTGCAGATTTTTCCCAGATATTTTTTCTTTTTTCATTTCCTTCAATTCTTCATTTCTCTTCCTAGTGAACTTCTACTGGCCCTATGGTATTACTATAACTTTCTGCTTTTGAGCCATGGCCCCTTGAGATCTTGGAAAAAGAAAAAGAAAATAGAGGCTTGCCTGGACTATAGAAATTTAGAAGCCTATTGATCTGATTTTCTTTTCAGGAAGCCAGCTGTGTAATGTCTCAAGCCTAGCTTAAGGAAATACACTGTTTTACAAAGCTATATATCATCAGACCTGCAGTACCTTGTTAACTTGACTTTTCTAATTCATTTTTAGTTTAGGCAACCCCTCACAAGGTAATTTTGACTTTGGAGATCTCAGCTTCTTAATTGAAATATCTCAAATTAGCTCATGCCAATTATATTATTCATTGTTTAAAGCATGCAATGATAGTAGAAATCATCCATTCTTCCTTAGACTATAACTGTTGATCTCAAATCTGTTTTATCTGGAAATTAACCTCTTTCTGACTTACATTTTTCTGGAGGATTTTCTGATCCCATTCCCTCCTCTGTTTTTGGCTTCTTTCCTATGGTGGTGTTAACCATTCTAAAGGGTCCTGCCCCTCCATGAGTTATGTGCTACAGAAAGTCTTAGAGTGAGTGGAAATTTTGGAAGTCAATCGTATGTCACAGGAGAACTCATGTGATGATTCAGAGCAAGGAGAAGAAACAACAGTAGAAATAAAAGTGGCTTACACATTAGCCATTATACTCAATTCCACAATACTCACATATTTAGCAAAATGGGCATGATATGTTTCTTAGCAACTGCCTGCCACAGGCAATGTGCCTGCCCATCTTCACGGCAGCACAAGTATGACTACGAAATTAGTTTTAAAGCACTGAAGAGCCAAGAGATAAGGGACTAGGAGGAGGCAGGGATAATGGGCAAATGAAAGCAACACACCAACAGTCCACGTGGATGTTTGCTATGGTGTACTAGAAGGATAAATTAGTGCACACTCTGTTTTTTTTGTTCCATCTCTGCACTATACTGATTACTCTTCACCTCACAGTGTCCTACTCATTACCTGTCTGCTCTTCATTGGACTCATTATGTTTCTACTTTCTGGATATGCTTATTAGTTTAGTTTCCTTTTTGCCTAGGCAGGATAATGCTATGTTTTAAGGAAAAGGCAATACAGTTTAAAGACAGGTTCTCTAAGTGCCCTACCTTCAGATTTTGCCCTTAATTTATTTTGGAATATTATCAAATTCTTATTACCATTGTCAAATCCTTATTACCATTTATTATTTTTTGTTTGATGTTCTCATCAAAAATCTTTTATTTCCTAGTAAAATCTGAAGGATGGCCACTTACATATGTATTAATAGAGTATATATCTTGTTTAAGGTATGTATTTGTAACCCTAGATCTGAAAAATTTGAAACTTCTGATAAGGTATGACCTGTAGTTATACTGTACTATATTATAATACCACTATATGTAATTATATACTTATAACAATGATATTATAATGTAATTTTGTATTATATAAGAATACATAATGATATATGATAATTCATGTATAATTATTATGTATAATTTGTTATACCATATTATCATTCACAAGCTGGCAGGCACTGTAATTATATTCTTTCTGTGATCTAGATTTACTCAGGGTTCATTGGCTAAATTTATACACAGTAGGTATAAATCATAGTTACAGTTTAGATTCTCTTCCTTTATAAATGTTCTTCCATAATCCTTGTATTGTGCTTCTGGAAAAGTCTTGTTTCCTATATAAGCATGTATTATGTTCATGTTTTGATTGTGTTCCTTTTAATTATTCTCATTGAACTATTTAAGTATTACAGCTGAAAGAGACATTGGAGAGTGGTGATTGAACTGTGGGTAAACTGAGGCTCGAAGATACTGAGTGAGACATCAGCCATGCCACTCTGTGATTTTATCATTTCATTCTTCTTTCCTCTGTGTCCCCAACATACCCAGACCTCGGTATAAATCCTGAGGCTAAGGGATATATTCAGGAATATCTTCATTCCCACTCAGAGACTGCGTGATCACCAAGAATAGGGGAGAGAAAATAGATTAAAGATGACCTTCGTATTCTGAGTGGGGAAGCAGCTAAGCCCACTAGCCCATTCCTTCAGTCAGTCTCCCACCTGTGGTCTTCTCTGCACACTGAGGGCTTCCAGCCCTCTCCATTGCTGTGTCCACCCTGAGTCTCCCTGCAGGGAGGCTTCTTAAGGGAATGAGCTGTTTCCCTGAAGGGCCCTGTGAAGACAGAGAAAGCAGAAGCTGCACAGGCATACCTCTGTGCAGTTCAGACCTAGCCTTTGGTACTGCCTTTCTGTCATCAGTTGGCTGTTTGCCGCAGCATAGTGGAAATTCATCATAGAAATGAACTCTCTCATATATAGCAATTTAGAATACAGCCTGAAGCTCAGGGTGATAAAGGAGGATGATTTTATGCCCATAAATATATTTAAAGCTGAGGTGAGCTGGTACTAGAAAGTCATTGTTTTATATGTAAATCTCTACTCTTTTGCCATGTTTATTATAAATAAATCTTTATATATTCAGGCAAAAGTCTGACTTAGGTTGTACATCCAGGTTAATCAGAATGTAGTATAACACAATTGTTCCTTACTTCTAAATCAAACAGTATAAGATATAATACTTGATAATGTTTCATTATTATGTCAAAATGTCAAATTTTACTCTTTTATTAAAATAAGTTTAAACTAAAGATGCTTTGTTCCATCACATGCTGTCTCGTTTTATAATATTTGAACATGCTAATTGTGACACATATAATCTGCTTACAGAAACTCTTCATTTTCTTTCTGGTTGTTAGTCAAAGGAAGGAATCCAGTGTTTCCTTTGATATAGAACTTTGAGAAAGACTTCTCCTATTTTCAGTTATCTGTTTCCCTCCCTTGAAGCTCATGGGAATTGTGGAGAATATGTTTACCCATTGATACGCTACCATCTTTTTTTAAATGGAGATTTTAACACATAAATAGAAACAGATCCCCTTCTTCATACCCCCAAACATGAATGAGTAACCATAAAACAGGAAAAGATTCAAGTACAGTCATATAACTGATGTATTAAATGGGTGAATTTCATAGGGTAAAATCAACATACCCTGGCCTTCCTTGGGTCTGGATGTTATCTTATCATAGCCATGTCTCACATCTCTTTTTGGTTCTATAGGGTATGAGATTAGTGAGGGTTATAAAAATTCAGTCCAGTTTAAATAGGGAGTTATAAAGTGTTCATCTTCTCCACCAGGTATGGCCCAATTAGTGATCCCACAAGCTGGTTTCCAGAGGTAGGGGGCGTGGTTTGTTCCTCTCTGTTTTTTATGTATCTCCTTCTCCATTCATTCCAGAGAAAGCATAAGG
This sequence comes from Aotus nancymaae, assembly GCF_030222135.1. Taxonomy (NCBI): domain Eukaryota; kingdom Metazoa; phylum Chordata; class Mammalia; order Primates; family Aotidae; genus Aotus; species Aotus nancymaae. The sequence goes on from NW_026988425.1 coordinate 106,626,247, forward strand.
ATAGAGATAGTGACAGGTAAAAGAATAGGGTTATTTTTCCGTTTGTTTGTTTGTTTTTAGCTGATGCTATCCTTTTCAGTTCTTTTAGCTGTCAAGTATCCTCTGTCATGGAAATCATTGAAATGTTAGCTTTTTCATGAGGTTCAAGAGGAAATACACAGATTTCTGATGGAGTGCAAAAGGTTCCAGCTGAGCCCTTTAGAATCCTCCCCTGCTCCTGCTGTCCCAGTGGGTTGAAATAAAAGTAGCTTACACATTAGCCATTTCCCTCAGTTCTACAACTGTTTCCCACATCTTTGCATAGAGTCCTTTTAGGATGCCTTTTAACCCAGATACCTTCTTTAGCATTGAGTCGATTGCTGGGAGTCTTGCTTTTTCAAACCATAGAAGTGCAACTTACCCCCATTGTTCTTCTCTCTTCTGACCTTATATTGAAGGTTTTTTCTACTCAATTTTTCACCTAATTTTCTCTCTATAAGGAGTCTTGTGTTCATGTGTGCCCCCAAACTCCAAGACTCCCAAGCTCTGCTAAGAACTCTTTAGTGCTCTTAATCTTGTGGTAGCAGCATGGGGCAGGTCTACATGTTTCTAAAGCTCAGGAACTATGGTGCAGGTTGGGTGTTGAAAGATATACAGATTTCTTCATCTGGAATACAACTCTACTGTATATAAGTAGCTCTCTTGGAGCCCCCTCACTTGACTTGGTGGCAGGGAACGAAAGCATAGGGAAGGAAGGGTCAATTCCACAGTGTTCTCACAACCATGAAAATTCCTTCATTAAGCTTCCTCTCTGTAATGGACCTCTTGCCCTCTCTTACATCAGTTCTTAGGTATAATGGTCACTGGATTTTTGTTTTTGAAGGGGAGTCTTGCTCTGTTGCCCAGGCTATAGTGCAATGGTCTGATCTCTGCTCACTGCATCCTCTGCCTCCCAGGTTCAACTAATTTTCCCGCATCAGCCTCCTGAGCAGCTGGGATTACAAGCATGTGCCACTACGCCTGGCTCATTTTTGTATTTTTAGTGGAGAAGAGGTTTCAACATGCTAGCTAGGCTGTTCTTGAACTCCTGAACTCAGGCGATCTGCCCTCCTTGACCTCCCAAAGTGCTGGGATTACAGGCATGAGCCGCAGTGTCCAGCTGTCACTGGATATTTTACAGAAGTCTGTAAAGATGTATCTAGCTTCTGTCTTCAGAATGTGGTAGAGTGTATCACCCAGTTTCCTCAGCTTAGACGTTTTCGATAACATTTTAAGACAACTGGAAGTTCTCTTCCATATTCTGTTGCAATAAAACTCACAACTAAGCTGCAAATAACATGAAGACAGCAGTTTAAATTTTCCACTCATTGGCTGTATTTCAAAATTAGTTTGTAGAATCTACTGTAGCAAGAGTTCCTCAACCAGAAAATGACAGAATGTTGGGGCTTAAAGAGACATTAAAATTCTTCTAGACCAATCATTTCACTTATCAGAAGACAAATAATGTCTAGTAAGTAGAAAAATAAAGGCTTGGAATTGTTTGTAATGATCTTCGACTAAAACTAGGATTTTTCTTAATGTATTCTCTGAAGTCTACTTAGAAAATAAATTTTCAGAACCTGATGGAGACCCAAATCTTAATATAGTCAGATCTATTTATTTTACAAGTGAAAATACTAATTACAGTTCAAAGATTATATATAAAATATTTTCATTCCTAGTACTCTTTTCATTGAACTTCAGGATATATTACATGCATACATGTGCATATATGCATACACTCCCCCATACACACACACACACACACCCCAGCTGAGGAGCAGAGTATTTTAATTGATGCTGTAGCTAAGCATGTGAAAGCTTTGAAAGTGACAGAAACTGATCTCAATGGACCTTTGTGATCTTGTACAGTCTCTCCTTTGATATTTCTTTGAGAGGCTAAGTTTAACTTTATGTTTTGATGGTAATATATTCTAAAACAATAAAATGCTTCTTTTATAACTTTTATTATAGGTTTGACGGTACATGTGAAGGTGTATTATATAGGTAAACTCACGTCACAGGCGGTATTGTACAGATTATTTCATCACCCAGGTGTTAAGCCCAATACCCAATAGTTATCTTTTCTGCTCTTCTCTTCCTCCCACCCTCCACTCTCAAGTAGACCCCAGTGTCTTTTGTTTTCTTCTTTGTGTTTATGAGTTCTTATCATTTAGTTCCCACTAATAAGTGATAACATGCAGTATTTGATTTTCTGTTTCTGTGTTAGTTTGCTAAGGATAAAAAGCCTATGCTTCTTTTAAATGAGCCCGTGCTCACACTGGACAATGAGGAGCCCCAGCTTACATTAGGGTTACCTAATTTCAAAGCTACCATAGACAGTAAAGCTCCTCAGTAGGAAACTGCAAAGCACAGTGGTTAAGAGCATCATCTCTGAAGTCACATTTCCTGAGTTTAAACTTGTATTTGTTACTAACCAGCTGTGAAACTTCAGTAAAGTTGCTTGAAGTCTGTGCCAGAGTTTTCTCATCTATAACTTAGAAATAATAAGAGTGTACCCATTTCATTTTGATACCATCATAAGCACCAAATACTGTACTTATCATGAGTTAACATTTCAACTTTAACCACTTAAGCTCTTAAATCTTTAAAGATAATAAAACTAAAAAAGTAATGAGAAAAATGTTTATTTTGTCGTGTACAGTATGAATTGCATTAATTTAATGAAAATTTCACAGTTACTGTAAGATATAATATGATTTGTTCTTTTCTGTGTGGAAAACATGACAGAAACCATGTTTAATATAGAGAATAAGTATCATGATATAAATATATCAAATGTTTCAATAAGTGAAACAGTGATATCTGAAAGCACATTGTGTTCTATAAGGTCTTATAAAATATAAAAGATTATCACTATTATTATAAATTCAATCTTCCTAGAATCTAAATTAACAAATTAACTAACAAGTATTCACAAAGTATGAGTGAAAATGAAGTACATCAGAATAATTGTTAATTTGACCATCTTTTTGTCATCTTTATTAAAGAAAAACTTCTATTATGATGTATTCTTCATATGTTGTACCAACACCTATGAAATATAAATTAAATAGTATTGTGGTAAGCAATAATGGGCCCCTCTTGTCCTAATCATGAGAACATGTGAGTATGTTACTTTATATGAAAAAAAAGTTCTTTGTAGATATGATTAAAATTAAGAACCTTGAGATATGGAGCTTATCCTAAATTACAAGGGTAGGCCTAATTTAATCATGCATATCCTTAAAAATAGAGAACATTATTGGCCATGGTCAGAGTTGAAAGCAGATGTGACTATGGAAGAAGGGAAAAAATGATCCCATCTTGTGCTATGACGATGAAAGAAGGGAATCAGAGCCAAGGAATACAGATGACCTTGAGAAGGTAGAAAAAGGCAAGGAAACAGATTCTCCCTAGAGCTTCCAGAAAGGAACATAACCCTGCTGACATCTTGATTTTAGCCCAGTGAAACCCATTTTGGATTTCTAATCTACAGACTTTTACTGTAAGAAAATAAAGTTGATTTAAGCCACTAAGTTTGTGATAATTTGTTACAGCAGCAATAGACACGAATCTGGATTTTGGTACGGATGCTGCTATAACAAATCTTTGAAATGTGGAAGTGGATCTGGAATTGGGCAGTAGGCAGAAGCTGGAAGAATTTTCATGAGTGTTACAGAAAAGCCTAGAATGCCTTTAACAGGCTGTTAGCAGAAATATGGATGTTAATGGCTTTGCTAGTGAGGACTCAGAAGTAAGTGAAGTACAGGGTAAAGAAAACATAAATGGCCTTAGAGAATACATCAGTCATCATGAACAGACTGTTAGTAAAAATACAGATGTTAAAAGTACTGTTGGTGATAGCTCAAAAAGAAATGAGGAACTTGTTATTGCAAGCTGAAGGAAAGAGAACTCTTCATATATTGTGTCAGAAAACTAAGCAGAATTATGTCCTACAGTTATGTGGAAAGCAGATTTTTTAAATGATGAGATTTCCAAATAAAGTGTTGAAGGTACAGCTTTTTTGCCATTTACAGTAAAATGTAAAAAGAAAGAGATAAATGAAGAAAGGAAAAGGAATCAGGTTATGATGATTTTGGAAATTCTCAGTGTTGAATGTTATAGCTGGGTTCTTCTTGCTGCTTATAAGTAAAATGCAAGAAGACAGATAAAAATTGAGGGAATAAAAAAGAATCAGGATGTGATGATTTGGGAAATTCTCAACCTATCCAGATTGCAAAATATGCTAAAATTAAATGATTTACTGTCAGAAAAGCCTCCATTAGAGAAAAAGCTGAGAGTGTGGCTGCACAGCCTTTTGCTAATAGTTCAGAAACTATTCAGACTAAGAGTATTCAGTCACACAAAAGGCACTTGTAAGAGATTAAGAGTGTGACTTACAGATACCCTCAATTAAACCAGGAATGTCTAGGAAGCTTAAAAGACTTAACCATCAGCCATCTCAGCAAAAGCCAAAAACAGAGATGGAATTATCTTGTAAAGAACTGTGGACAAGCTTCTTATCTAATAGAGTAAATTCCTATGACATACACAGACGTAGTCACCATTTGGTGACTCCACAGTGCTTCAGAAGAGAGAAACAGGAAGCAGAGTTCATGTGAGTCTGGATCTGTGCCCGGCCTGGGGTGCACTGGAATTCCCCACTGGAATTGCATCTCATCTGGTTCTATGCACTCTAGGGAGGCGGAATAGAGCAAATTCCAGGAGTAATTCTGGTTCCTGGAGTCCATGTGGGTCTTAAGGCAGTACTATATACATCAAATGTTATCTAATACTTCCAGTGGAGTCTGGGCCTGTGGTCAAACACTTCAGGTTTTTGTTTTTTGCAGTTAAATGCATGATTTCTCCTATTAGTGACATAAATCAAAATTACAAGTAACTTCAGTTTGGATTTTTCCACCAAATGTATTATGAAAAATATTAACACTTTCAGCTTTCGGAATATGGAAGGTTTTGGAATTTGGAGATTGCAGGTACACGTGTGTGTGTGTGTGTGTGTGTGTTTGTGTGTGTGTGTGGAGTGGGAGTTTGATACAGACTGAGGAAGACAGTGAGAACATTTTAGAGGGATGGATTAATTCTACCTAGGTACACGTGAGGTTAGACCTAAAGTAGTGAGTATGTTTTTACAGAGGCCACAGGGAACATTCCAGGCTGAGGACACATCGTGGATAATGTGGCAGAAGGCTGACAGTGGGAGGTGCGATCTGAGACAGTTAGAAGGATGAAGTGGCTGGACCTTGGGTGCTCAGGTGAGAGTAGTAGAAGATGGAGGATCTGCTGCATTGGGAAGGCAAAAGATTATGGCTTTTGTTCTATACCAGCGTGAGCCATCGGAGGCTTCCAGATAGGAAGGTCCATGGTCAGTTCTGCCTATGGGCCTGTGTTCAAGGGTGAGTGCCTCTAGAAAACTGCTTCTCTGTAATTTCTCTGAAAGCCTGTGGAAGACAAAACCTTGCCATTCCACGGTTAGAATTTCCTTCTGGGACCCTGATTTCAACTCAGCTTTCTTCATACATCTGGTTGCCTTCATAGACTTCTGGATACACTGAAGCATTCCAATAAAGGATTTTTATGAAGAAAGTTCCATTTAAAAATGAATTTTAGATTTGTTTAATCTATTGTGTATTCCAATCCTTGGTTCTATTTTTGTTTTTCCATTTACTGTATGAGAATATGGATATAGCAGCCATTTTTCAGAGATACATCAAATTCTGTTAGTAATAGTGGATTCTGACTTGGAATAGAGAAGATACTGTTTAAAGGCTAAAGGAAAACAGCCAAAATGAGGAGCTTTTCTACCTCCTCCATCTGGCTCCTCCTATCAAATACTGTTCAAAAAGCAGACAGATTAAAGGGGCTGTGAGCAAATAACTGTCTCTCACACACAGACATAAATGAGAGGTGAAGTGTGATGAAAACAGGAAACAAAAACAATGTTTTACATCAATAAAATGCTGCATTTTCCCTGAGCCCAAAGGAAAACAACTCTTAGTTTTGGTACTGTGAGAAGCAGAGAAGTGATCCCAGGACTTACCCTGCAAGACAAACTGTGAACAGCCAATTGAAACAAAGTCTTGGTGTGTATTAGAGCACCATTGGTTTTAATTTTCTCATCTGCCTCACTCAAAATATTTAGAAACTGGTGTTCTTCATATCAACCTATGTGGGAGCAGAGTGCCACCCACAGATTCCCTGAACCAAGTTGCCCTTCTGGAATGCCCTTCACTGCACAATGGGATTTGGATAAACACTTTTGATGCAGTGCTTTTTGATCTATTAACACAGATGTCATAATTGCATCACTTCAAAGCACAGACAAAAGTCACATGTGTTTTCTGAAAAAAAAAAAAAAAGAAACCACTCAAGTTAATTTTAACTATATAATAAGAACCGAGAAATAACTGGCCAGAAAAAAAATTGTGTTGGACACAGAAGTTTAGAATTAGATAAATTTTTAAAATCCATATCAAACTAAATTTGTGGCATAAAAGGGGCAATTTTCTGATACTGGCAGTGAGTCAGTCATCACTGCCATTTAAGTGTTTCAGTCTGTGCTTTCTCCTTCTGTGCTATGTCCTCTTTGGGACCAAAGATGAGACACAACTTGGGCAAAGACATTTTTGATATTCGCTTTTAAATAGAGTCTTCAGCTAGTCCGATTTAGTAAATCAAACAGAAATATGTAAATATACAATGAGAACATGACAAGCAGTTAGTAGTCTTTTAATCCTCTTCTAGAAATACTACCATCTAAATCAGCTAGTCTATTAGAATGTGCTTAACGTATTTGTGCTCACTCTACTTTCACCAGAAAACCTGTGGTTATTACTAATTGAAGAGGCAAGTGGTCTTTTATATAGATGTCGATCCTGAGGGCTTTGGGCACATTAATAAATGTTACATACTTTATTAAGGCTCATACTGATTTCTATGGAAACTCTTAGAACCTTTTATTCTACATCACTGTCATGTAAAACTCAATTTATGAGTGGATGGTCTTTGGTTTTTTGGTGAGTCTCTGGTCTAACCAGAGTCCTAATCGTGTGGAGTGTTATAGCTACAATTTATAAAACCAGGTGTGCCAGCTGCTGCTGAATCATTCCTAAGACTCTACCCTAGGTCATGCTAGGTGAGTTCCTTAATGGTTATAATCTGTCATATTTCAGGGTCTGAGGCAGATCTACAGCAGCATACATACCATACATTAAGGAATAGATTTAACTGAGGACAGGAGAAACTGATGAAGCCACGAAGCAGCAAGAGAAGAGAAGGCATAGCCATTGCCCTACCGCCCACTCCCACCCCCACTCATCTTCCTACCTTCCTAGGATGCTTTGCTAAATGTGCAGGAAAGCTCATATTTCCACCTCTCCCACTCTCCTTCTCCCTTGCTACAGTGCACATGTGAGTGCAACATTGTCAGTGGAGGGGATAAAGATCTTGGTATCAAGCAGTTTGTTTCAATGACATTTGTTTACAGGTGTGGTCTGGGAAACCAGCTGCCCAGTGCCTGGTTACCTTGAGGCCCATGGGAAACTGCCACCCCCTTCTGCAGGGAAGAAGTCACCTTTCCTGTGGGAAGCTGAACTTTGGGGCAGCTCTTCCTTAGGGAACACCTCCCCCAACCCCACAACTCATCCCAGCCGGATTATTGTTGAGGCAACCTTGAATGAGAACCAGGGGTCACTTTCAGATCCTTCTGATCAATGCTCCTCACACTGCCAGCCCTAGGATAGCAAATGCCAAAAGACAGTTATGAAAGGTCCCTTTAGCTCAACAAAAAAGTGCATGTTTTCTGCTTTCTACAATCCCTAATTATGTTCCCACAGCCCTGTTCTCTGTTCATGCCTGCCCTCCTTACTTACTTATTGCCCTCCTTACTCCCGACACTGAATATTCCAGCAGCCTTGTAGCCAATCTTTGTGTCTGTATCTCCTTCTTATATCCCTAGATAAATGTTCTTTCTATAGCCTAAATTTCCCTGATAATCCTCTTTGTCATGGATACAAATTACATTTATCCTTGAATGATCTTGGTACATTACACTCATCAGCTGATGATGCACAGCTTCCAGCCCCCTGCCAAATCCAGCTTGATGTTTAATATTGAGTGTCAACTTGATTGGCTTGAAGGATGCTAAGTATTGTTCTTGGGTGTGTCTGTGAAGGTGTTGCCAAAGGAGGTTAACATCTGAGTCAGTGGTAGGAGAGGTAGACCCACCCTCAATCTGGGGGGTAGCATCTAATCAGCTGCTAGTGCAGCTAGAATAAAGCAGATCGAAGAAAGTGGAAGGACTAGACTGGCTAAGCCTTCTGGCCTTCATCTTTCTCCAGTGGTGGCTGCTTCCTGCCGTCAAACATCAGACTCCAAATTCTTCAGCTTTTGGACTGTTGGACTTGTACTAGTGGTTGGCCACAGACTGAAGGCTGCACTGTTGGCTTCCCTACTTTTGAGATTTTGGGACTCAGACTGGCTTCTCCACTCCTCAGCTTGCAGATGACCTATTGTGGGACTTGACCTTGTGATCGTGTGAGTCAATACTCCTTAATAAATTCTCCTTTATAGATACATATGTCCTATTAGTTCTGTACCTTTGGAGAATCATGAGTAATATACCAGCTCCCTCAAGAACTTGGAATTCCCAGAAATTCTCTTCCATCTGTTCTTCCTCAGCCCCTACTTACTACTGCTGCTTTGCTGGCCCTGATGCTGCTGTGGCCTGCTCTCAGAGTGACGTTATTCCTCCTGCTACTCTGCTGGGCACAGTCTTTCTCTACAGGCCACAAGCCTGAGCCCCCAGGAAAGCACCACTCTCTAATCTAGGTTTGCAACAGGGAAGGGGAAACTCCCTCTCTCTCCCCTTAGAGCCTGGCTCTCTTAAACACCAAGGCCCCTGTGTGTTACAGAATGTGTTGAAACAGCCCATTCAGTTGTTTTATACCACTCATTCTCCTGTTACAAACTTGGCTTTTTTCTAGTTGCCTGAAATAGAGGTGAGTTCCAGTATGAGCTATAATGCTGATGCCACACTCAGATACCCCTCCAGCTAAGAAGAGGCCATCGTGTCAAGCTTACTGAGCTTAGTTCAGGCAGTTCCCAGGATGAGATCTATAACCTCCTACCAACAACCTCCATAATTCATGTGCTCACACTCACTCCTAATGGAGTACTCCGTATGTTTTTCATTTATGTCCCAGACCATTTTGAACCCCTAGCAATGCTGACTTAATTTAGATATTCATTACATTTCTGAAAGTTAGACTATATAATTTTTCATTTTAAAAACATTCAATTTTATACAACATATCATTCAGAGCTTTTTTTCATACATCATTTTTTTGCCTCATTTCCTGCCACCTTTAAACATTCCACCCTCTAGATAAGAGTCTAATGTGTGCCTTTCTCAACATGTTACACTTCTCATACCTCTAAGCCTCCACAAGGCTGTCCTATTCCTGGAGCAGACTGCTCTCAATCGGTCTATTTGGCCAGTTCTTACTCAACCATCAGAGCATAGTTCAAAAGCCAGTTTTTGAGAAGAATTCCTCCACGTCTGTAGTTTGTTTCTCCTCTGTCTCCTGTGCGCACATACCTCGCTGAAGGACTTGCTGCTCATGTGGTAATTGCCTGTGAGCAAAATCCTTCTCATTAAACCATAGCTCCCTGCCAGATGGGATGACCTTGACTTACTCAATTTTACATCTCAACTGAATGCAGAGAAAATTAGCAGGGGTTCAATGTTTATTAAGTAGATGGCAAAGTGTAAAGAGAACAACTATACATGCATCTTTATTTACAAAGCAGATCCACCTCATCACTGTGAATGAGCTCCTCACTACATTTTCAGATACTCTAGTGGATCGTTTGTTCTCCATCACTGGTGTAAGTGCTACTGAGCCAATGGGAAGTTTGATGGTTCTGTTGCAGCGGTTGAAGGAACAGTCAAGTTTCTGAGTGAAAGCAGATCATAAACAAGGCAGAATGCTGAGCCATAGAGAAGAACAAAAGGTAGGGTTGGAAGAAAGAAACTGAAAAATGAATGAAGGAGAAGTTTGAGAGGAAAAAGAGGAAAAAAGCCGGAAAAGGAAAAAAAAGGAGGAAATTTGAAAAATTTGAGAGGAAAGAAGAGCCGGAAGAGTTCACAGTTTGGAGATGTGAGGGGAGAGTAGTGGATGAACTGAGGGTAGAAGATGTGTGGGCCACAGGAAGGGGTTGCTCCTCTATGAAAGTTCTGTTTCCTCTCTCGCAATGTGGAACGCAATGTGGCTTAGAGTAAGCTTCACACAGCAGCTTACATACAGGCCATGGGGACATGCTGGCATTTTATTAATATTAACAAAACATCAGGAAACAAAGAAGCCTCATTAATTTGGATTTTGCTAACATAGAATTTGTAGTGTTAAGGGGATGTGAAAAAATGTAGCTTTACACTCTATGCAGAATGCACTATGCAAATTCATAGTATAAATAATCTACTTAAGAAAACCAACTGCTTTAAGTACCCTCAAGTACTTTTGAAGCACTGATTACATAAAAACAATGATTAATATTCTTTATTAGCAAGTGACCAAGTATGTTCTCTATAAACATATCATCAGTCTATTTTTGGTTAACTTATTTTAAATTATAAACATATCTCCGAATAACAGGACTGATTTTCTTGAAAAATATTCATTTTTTTCTCAAATGCAACATGATCATCTACTCAGATAATGCCCATTGATGGATTTACCCTGTTAATGTTTAAATATATACTGAGCACCTGCACCTGCAAGACTCGTGAAACCAGCTGGGGCTGCAAGAGAACCAAGCTCAGATCTTCTCTCAAGATGAGGAGAGTTTAGTTGGAAACTTTAATGTATCCAAAATATCTATAATATAAAAGGTAAAATCCAAATAGATCCATGAGGGAGATATACATGCGAATTATTTGGGACTTCAGAAAAGGCAAAGATCACAGTAATTTATTCATTTCATTGTTTTATTCTTTTAAGTTGAGAATTTCTAATTTCAAATGCCATGTATATTGAAAGTATAGAATATTCTCTGCCCTCAAGGAATTTACAGTTAGTATCAGGGTTGAGTAGAAAAGGATGTGTGGCAGACACAGATTGATAATTAATTAGTGCAGAAAGCGGATGGCCCACTGCCTGCATGGGATGTGCCAATCCCCACACTAGGAACAGGCTGTGTCGTGAGAGATGGGAGAGACAAAAGAGAAGTCCCCTCCACTAATCCCAGCCTTTGCAAGGTATTAGAACAGAGTGAAAGGAAATAGCACAAAAAATTCTGGAAAATTTAGAAGTTGGTAAGGTTAAATGATAGGGAAATGTATAGAGTGGTGATTTGGCCAACAAAGCTGGGAATAAATTATGAAATGGCTTAACTCTCATAGTAAAGCTTTGGTAGTTCATTTGGGGTCGATATTTAACCAAATCTGAAAATAATAAGATCTTGAGGTGGTCCTGGGCTTCTGTCTGGCCACCCTGCAGTTACAGAACTGTCTGTGTCTATATCCAGCAAGCCATGAGCACAAGCTGTTTATTACCACACTTGCTGCAGTAACTACTAAAACAGTTTTTGCTGGTTATGGGGTGAAGACATCAGCTGAAAGCCAGGGAAAGGAACTAATACTTGGGTTAACTGCTTTGATACATTGAATTAAACACTCCGAGTTCAAAGAACATTCTTTCCTACCTTTCCACCTACTTATTCAAATGCTACCCTTTTGTTGCCTGCTAACATTGGTGTTTAACCCAAAATATAAACTGAGAAGGAGTCCTCTCAATGTCAGATTTAACTAATTCCTTCTTGGGGAAATTCCATTTCTTCCTGCCTGGGATGTATACAATACCTGGTCTTACCTCACAATAATCTAGGCCTTGTTAACCTTAGTGGATGCATTTTTACCCATAAAAATCATGTTTATTTGGTAACCTATAGTGATTCATGCCCTCTAAAATTTACAATCAGAAAGAATAAATGCTGATATAGAGCACCTGAAAGAAGTGGAATAATTGTTTATTTTAAACTGAGAACAAAAAAAGGAAGAATGGAATGTGAAGATAAAGCATGGGAGTTGGCAGGGTGGAAACGTGGCAAACCTGCCACCAAATGAAAACTGGAATAGGAATTGAACAGGCAAAAGCCTTACAAGATGATAAGGTTGATGTGAACACAAATGAGTTTTCTTTATCCTTTTGCTTGTTTATATCTGACTTATGTTCTGCATTTCATTCTACCATGTTCTCCCTTGTTGTTTATATTAAAGGTTATTTAAAAAATATTTTAAATATTTAATATTTTAAATATTTAATATTTTACTTAATATTTGAAATTTATAAATATTTAATATTTTTAAAATAATGTTTCTTGTAAAAGTTACAAACACAGACATCCTTTGCTCTTTTGAGCAATTTATTATGTACAAGCCTATCTGATTTGTCTTGGGTGTCATAGGGCCTGGCTTCCAATATTTTTTATGTAGGTGACTTCGTGAAGAGTCACCAACTAATGTAGTTCTACATTTCTGTAGATGACATTTACTGTTGTTGGGATGTTAGCTAAAAAAAAATTGAATTTACCAAAAATCATTCAAAGAATTTCTTGAAATGTTCTTATTTTAAATGGTTTTTTAGATTAAGAAATAAGAAAATATTTGTAAGTTTAAGGGGTTTTAAGGAAAACTACATTTTAAGAGTTATTAGTTAATAAATTCAACATAAATTTCAATGTCAAGAAACTAAAAAGTTTTTTAATAGACAAAAAGTCCCCTTACACATAAAAATGCCATTGTGTTTAACTGTAGTCATCTACTCATAACTATCAACTATACTCAGCTGAAATTGAGCCCATTTTTTTTTCTTCGCAGGTTGACTCCTCTTCTCACCTTCTTTAAATTACCTTAATTTTATCCCAGTCATTTAGGGGGGTTAACTTGGATTCCTAATTGATATCACTCTTCTTATCCAGTAATGCAGCAGTCAAGATTTCTTCACATGTTTTGTGGGTTCAATTCTTATTTCCAAAACTTCTGCCGTATTTTAAGCACTTATTATGTCACACCTTAATTACGAAATGACCTGCTGATTCTGGACCAGTCTTTTTACCAACCCATATGAGTTAGTTGTTATTTTATTATTTCTTTTCTCAAATTAAGAAAGCTTACCTCTTAGAGACCTCCCCAGACAACTCTAACCCACTGTGTGGCATCTACTCCATACACCTGATGTGTGTGTGTGTGTGTGTGTGTGTGTGTGTATGAAAAGCTCTGGCTGTTGCCAACTGTGTAATTGTTGGTAGGTTACTTAACTTCTCTGAGCCTCAGGTTCTTTGTCTAAAAAATGGGGGTAAGTTCAGTATAAAGTAGACAAAGAACATGGATAGACAATTCATAGAATACAAATGGAGAGTGTATATATAGATATATATGCACACATATATATATACACACACACATACACACATGCATATATATAATGCCTTTTACTACATGTCCATAATTTTAATAAACTTAATCATTTTATCTTGACTTTTAACTTGAGGTCAGAAGTTTAAAATCACTTTTACAGTTTAGACTGTATTTTACGGTTAAACTTAAAATTTCTAACATTACTAAACTTTCTCATACATTCCAAACACTTAAAAAATCAAATATAAACATTTTCTTTTCCTGAACAGTAAAGTACTAATACTATGCATTTAATTGTTTTCATTTCTATATTCCTAAACTATCACATGAGTTAAAACTACCTACCCATTAAGAGACAAAATTGACCCTTATGAATTATATAAGGCTGATTATTAACCAGAGATATTTGAAGAGGACAAATGCCCTGAAATTCATGTGTCAAGGGTGATTCCACTCGTGCCACTTATGGGCATGTTAGATATTTTTTATTCCCAATATGACCACTGGGGACTCAGATTTCCTCCCCTTCAGCTGCCTGGTTTCTCCCAGATTCCAGTTTTTCTTATGCACAGCTGTATTCCTACAAAGCTTGTAACAAACATCCTTTACTACTAGATAGGAGTCTGCCTCTCTTTAGCTTTCAGGACGCTTAAAGGCCATAAAATAATACTTATTCCTTTGCAGAGGGAAGCCTGCATTTCTTGCATGATGACAGCTAACTGCCTCACAAAACTCTTAAATACCTTCTGAATTCCCTCTTTTTTTCTCACTTTCTTACATCTTTTCTTTTGTGTTAGGCTCCAGTTCTAAGAATATTAATGTCATCCATTTTCTTGTACCTGCTCCGCATACCATCATCTGACTCAGCAATCTGAATAAGACAGACCTACTACTGACAAATCTAGAGAGAGATTTGGGCTGGTCTTCATAAAGTGTAGATGGAGTTTTCATCTATTAGAATGAATGCATGTGGAAATAAGCAGAGCAAACAGTAGAGTCCTTGTTGCCAAAGCTTAGGGCTCAAGGAAAAGAGAGAAAATGATATAGAAAGAGTGGTTAGAAATATGCGAGGAGGTCTAGAGTTATATGGCGCTCTAAGAACCAAGAATGAAAAGAGCTTCAAAAAATGGAGGATGATGGATAGTTTCAAAACTAAGAGGTCATGTGAGATTAGGAATGAGAAAGTCTTCAGAATTGACTGGAAGAAACCTAGTTGAGCCCAGGTTTTGATTCAAGTCATGTTCCTGATATTACTGCCAAGTTACCCTCTCAAAACTAAATGATGAAAGTGATTTAAAATTGACCCACTGAAGACATCCTAAAGGAACTAATTGATGTGGTTCAAAGCTAAAAGATGGTCATAACTGCCTTTAAGTATATGAATAAGAATGATTAGTTATTTACCTTGTTTTGCAAAGTGCTTGATGGAAACAAACATGTTTAAAACACAGGAATACAAGAAATAACCATTAAACAAAAAGAAGAACATGTTTGGATCTGATGGAGTATCTGGCCTTAGACATCTTCAAGAAGAAGATAGGAAATTATTATAAACATATTTGTGTATGATTTGTTCAGGAATGCAGAAGAGTGAAATGATATCCAGGTTTTTGAAAAAGCCTTGTTATAAATTCTCTTGTAAGGGAATTGAGTATTGTATTTGAAATGCCTGCTAGAATTGCTAGAACATGAAGAGTGCTCAAATAACAGTCATCTTGTGGCCAGCTCTAGTTATCCATTCAGTCATTTCTAAGTTTACGTGCATCACTAGTAGGGATGCATCTTTGAAAAAGACATTATACATACACTCACACACCTTGCATTCTGGTAGAAGTAGGTGGAAAAAATAAACACATATGAATACAATAATTAAAGTGTGTTTATTGTTATGAAGAACCCAAATAAGGGACAGCAGTGCAGAACACCTGAATGGGGTCCTGGGGATGGCTATTTCAGAAACAAATGCCTTTTTGAGAATGTAATATTAAGCTCAGACATGAATGATGAGGATGTGGCAACTGCTCAGAGTGACAGAAAGTGATTTCCAAGAAAAGGAAATAGCTTGTCCAGTGATCCTGATGCTAGAATGAAGTTGGTGTTTTTAAGGGGCTTGTGTAGTGAAGGTACACAGAGCAAGGGGAAGAGAGGCACAAGAAGAGACTCAGGGCCCAGATCATGGAGAACGTCTGGGGCATGGTAAGAACTTTTTGACTTATTCTAAGTTTGATAGGAAGCCATGGAAAGATTTTAAGCCATGGAGTAATGTGATCTGATTTTTGATATTTTTTTTAAAAAACACCTAATCTTCTATGTAGTGAATATATTGGAGGATGGCAGGAGTGGAAGCAAGAAAACTAAGAAGGTATTGCAGTCATCAAAGAAAGAGAGGATGATCATGGAACAAAGATGGAGATACCTGAGATAGATTTTTTAGACAATATTGATTGGACCTGTTGAAATATTGGATATGATGGGTGAGGAAATGAAATTTATCCCATAGCTGAGTGGGGATTATAAAAAGGCATAGAAAATTTAGGGGGTGGGTTAGGTCTAAGAGGGATATGGATGAGCAGCTGAGACAGAATTTTAACTCCTTGAAGTTGAAGTTCCTAGAAGACATTCAAGTGGTGATACTGAAATAGAAGAAAGGTGTCCCATGTAGCTAGAGAAACGAA
Source organism: Aotus nancymaae (assembly GCF_030222135.1). Lineage (NCBI taxonomy): Eukaryota > Metazoa > Chordata > Mammalia > Primates > Aotidae > Aotus > Aotus nancymaae. Next base: position 106,642,378 of record NW_026988425.1, read on the forward strand.
CATTTACATGCAACTTGCAGTGTTCGCATTCTCTATGGCAGTATAGCTAATGGTTACTTTCAATGGTTATACAAAGTTCAAGAATGTAGTCAAAGTTCTTCTTGTTCTTGCCACAGACTAACTGATTTGTGATAGTTTCAAGTTGGTCTTGATGAATAACCACAGTCAATAGTGTTTATATCCAAGAAAAAAAGTTCCCACTCTTGACTTGTATTGAATTTTACCATGTAGAATTCAGCATGAACTCATGAATTCAGTCTTTCTGGGACAAATAATCTCACATATTAAACATTTTTAACATTTTTTTCGTTGTTAGTCATTAGGCAAAAAACATAATGCTATATGTCTAGATTGTACCTTTAATAAAGCTAGTCACTGGGAATAAAAGATTAAATATACTGAATTTGTCCCAGCTAAAGAAGCTGGTTATATTTTCATTTTTTCTCAAAAGCTTTAAAGTCATTTCTTTGAACAAAATCAACCAGCTATGCACTTTGAGTACCTTTTGCAGGACATTTTGTGAGTAGGGTTTTTTAAGGTCCATTAAGCCAACATCATGCTTTTATATCTATATTTTAGTCATGCTTTCCTTTTTATTTTTCAAGCCTAATTTGGTAGATGAATACAAATTATTCAGATGCTATTTCCATCTTAAATCTTAATACTGAAAACTAGTTGGAGCTAAGAAGACTTTCATGAATTAGTAATAAGCACAGGGAGGTGATGATAAAGATCTAAGCTACCACTGATTTCTTCTAAATATGTACACATATGTAGGAACAAAGATATATAAAATTCTTATTGTACATGTAAAAAAGTTTGAATATTTGGGGGTACATCAAGCTTGTATTCCAAATGTCCTTTCAATGTCCTTTTAGTAAGTACCAAATATAGGTTATTTTCATGACACTCCAGAGAAGTATGCACCATCCTCTCTTTATAGATAAAAATATATTAGAAAAAGTAATATGCCAAGAAAATGGATAGATCAATATTTAAATTCAGGTATTCCTTCCTATATAGTTCTTCCTATTTTTCTACATCACCATATGGGGATGTTAGATACCAGAATCAGCCCACAGAAGCGGATGTCGTCCATGAGTAGGATAAAGAATAGTACTGCAATGATAGCTTTGGAAAACTCAGCGCTATTCTTGGGTTTAGGATTTCCCTATGGGAGTAGAAGCCTGTATTGCCCTCTCCCCAGACTCCACAGCCTGATCTCAGTAGCCTGGGACAGCACCTATACTGGGCTGAAGACGGGGTGGCTAATGAGATAAGAGGTAGATATCTGTTGATTTTCAGTGCACCCTATCTTAGAAGTTACTGAAGGATGTGTTCCAGGAAAATGAGAGAGAAAACCCAGAAAAAGAAAAATGTGAATTCCAGAAATCAAGGAGGGTCTCTTTGACCTTGGGCCATTAAATAACCCTGTGAATTATGTGGTCAGTTATTGGTGGCAGACTTTACTGTTGCTCTATGCATAAGACTCTTGGCCTACTAAGAGGTAGACAACTCCTTTGATAGTTTTTATCTTTCTTTGCCAAACTCACATAAGAGGAATCATCACAAAGGTTCCCTAAGCTGTCAGGGTCACCTCAACAGTCAGCTCAAGCTGAGGTGTTGCTGCCCCTAGTATCATGTTTGTGAAGGCTGAGGTCTTGTCCACACAGAAAAAACCTAACCCCCTTTCCAGGCCTCATTTCTGGTTAGTGTCAACCTCTACACCCTTGCTAGGTAATGCAGTTTCAGTTCCTCATGGTCCTAGCCAGAAGATGCAAACTGGTGTTATTAGATGAGCTCAGGGCAGCAGACATGCCCTACCCACAAGTCCTTGTGTTAAAAATGAAAAAACTACAAATATTTATCCACAGGAAGAGTTAACATAAAATGTTGGATTTCATGCTTCCCTTCAAAATGCAGGAGATGGGCTGGGTGGTGTGGCTCATGTTTGTAATCCTAGCACTTTGGGAGGCTGAGGTGGGCAGATTGCTTTAGTTCATAAGTTTGAGACCATCCTGGGCAACATGGAGAAACCCCGTCTCTACAAAAAATACAAAAATTAGCCAGGCATGGTGATGTGTGCCTATATTCACAGCTACTTGGAAGGCTGAGGTGGGAGGATGGCTTGAGCTCAGGAGATGGAGGTTGCTGTGAGCCAGGATCACACTACTATACTTCAGCCTGGGCAATAGAGCCAGACCTTGCTCAAACAAACAAATAAATGCATAATCAATATTGGGCCCACAAACCTCCATGACAGCAGAAGGATGGTGCTGAATTGGGCCAGTTTCCTTTAGGAAGAGTGAAAACAACAGGCAAGTTAATTTCTCACTCATCCTGCCACATATAGCAGAACCTTAGCTTGGAGAAATGAAACACATGCGTATGGATATATAACTCAAGTCAGGATTTGAATTCAGGACTTTCTGTCTCTAAAGTCCCAATGCTTTCTATTACACAATGAAAGACTATTTAAAAATAAAGAAGTCAGTTTTTTTGCCAAAAACATTAGAAATTTTAATTGAGTCCATCAATTTTATTGATTCCATCTTCTAACATTTTTCACTTATGCTAAGAGAAATCCAAATGATCACTAACAAAAACATGAAGCAGATTGTCACTGTTTAATTGTGTTCTATTTAAGTTGCCCCAATCTTCCACTTGACAACCAAATTACAATGTATTGCACAAATATTTTTGTAATTTGTATCCCACTGATTATGTGCCAAATGGCTGTGATCTAAAAATTGTTATAAAGTATATGTGTGTATGTATATTATAGATTACATATAGACATACACAAACACATAGACACACACATTTCCCTTAATTTTCTTTTTCAAGTAGCCATCTTTCATTAAAATTATCTATAGCCAAAATATAATCTAAATTTCTAGAAATATGATAAATATTTAAGGTATACAACATATTTTGACATATGTATACATTGCAAAATATTTAAAACAATAAAGCTAATTAATATATTCATCATCTCGATGTGTGTGTGTGTATGCATGTGTGATGGGAACACTTAAGATCTACTCTCTTAGCAAACTTCAAGTACACTATACAGTATTAATAATAGTAGTCACCGTGCTGCAGTCTCCAGAACTTATTCATCCTGTATAACTGAACCTTTGCACCCTTTGACCAGTATCTCCCCATTTTCCCTTGCCTTAGCCCCTGGCAACTACCATTCTACTTTCTGTTTATATGAGTTTGACATTTTTAGATTTCACATATAAGTAAGGTCATGCATTGTTTGTTTTTCTGTGTCTGGATTATTTCACTCGGCATAATGTTCTCCAGGTTCATCCTTGTCACAAATGGCAATATTTCCTTCTTTTTTTAAGGATGACTATAATATTTCATCTATCTATCTATCTATCTCTATCTATATATATATATATCACATTTTCTTTATTTGGTCATCCATTGGCAGACACTTAGGTTGTTTCTATATCTTGGCTGTTGTAAATAATGCCTTCATAAAGCTGGAAAAATATGACTCTATATGTTAGTATAATCAAAGATAGTTAACTGTAAATCTCCAGCCCTTGAAGTGCTATCCATATGAATGTAAATGTTGTTTAGTGTGCTGTCAAGAAGGGACATTGGTACATAGATACTAAATTCATGGAAGATGGATGTGGATCAAGAGTTCAGTTCTGGAAGTAAGGGTGTATTTGTTAAAAAGGATAGCATAGAAAGTTTCTAGGAGCTAGAAATAAAATGAAGATAAATGGAAATGAATGCTGGAAATGCAGTTATAAACTCAATTAGGAGATGGAGAAAATTAGTGGTTTTTAGGTCCTGGATAACTTGCTTAGCATATCACAACCAGATTATCACTAACTCCTGTTTGATGTCATTATAATTTATGTTGATGTCTACTCTGATTGAGAAAGACACTCACCCAAAATAAAATAAAAAAACCTCAGGATATGGTCCCATTATCTCTGAAGCCAGAGATATTAAAAGAAAATATTTCTGACCTTAAAATACTATGAAAAATAAAAAAATTATATAAAAATATTTTGTTAGAAACATTTTATCCTTAAAACACTAATGATGAAGATGTATATATTTTCCTATTCTTGGGTTTTGGTTTTATGGCCAAATTATGAAGTATTAAGAACTCTTAGTCTTTTCAGTTTTACTTGATAATGACACAGCCTACTATTGGTTAACATAGAGCATAAAACAGACACTATAAAGTTTTCGTAATTTTTTTAAAAATTGTATCTCCAGAATTGCATTTTGCCAATTCTCTTAATCATTTAATCAAATAGCATATTAAAATACCTCCTTAGGCAAGGAGCTGTGAGGAGAATCATGAAAAACAAGTTAAATTGACACATTCCCTGAGAGCTTACATAGGCATCAGTGAATTGATGCAGTTACCCAGAATGTCAAGAAATATAAAAAGTGTCTAATCTCATGCAAGCCATATAGTGTATGCATATTGGAGATGGGGTTGATGATTGTTTGTGAAATGTAAAGAGTCCCTCCAGAAAGATTTCATAGACTTTAGGTCACCAACATATGTGACCTGAAAGTAGGTTTTCCATAGTAAAGCCTTAAATAAATCAATTACAGTAATTCTTAGAAATCTAGAATTGTTCATAGAAAACCAACATTATAAGATAAAGGCTATGGACCAAGAATTTTTTTAAAAATATTTTTGAAGGTAATTCTTTTTTAAGTGGCATATTATAAGGATATGCTTTCTTAATGGACTATAGTGTACATAATTTAGTTTTCTTGATCACTTAGGATCACCATCAAAACATATATTAGCCTCATCTTGAATTCAAGGTTGGCATAGGGGCTTATTCAGATATAAAAGACCACTTGCCCCTGATGTGTTTTTTTGTTCCCCAACCTATAAGTTTAGGGGTACATGTGCAGGCTGTGTAGGTTTGTTACATAGGTAAACACATGCCATGGTGGTTTGCGGTACAGATCATCCCATCACCCAGGTCTTAAGCCCAGCATCCATTAGTGATTCTCCCTGATCCTCTCCCGATGTGTTTTTTGAGCTCTTATGTTGTGTTAAGTCTGAAGATAAATGGAGATGAATGCTGGAAATGCAGTTATAAACTCAATCAGGAGATGGGGAAAATTAGCGGTTTTTAGGTATTTATAAATACACCATTAGTTTTTCAAGGAATCACTTGTCACATCTTCATTTCTTGCCACTTTTAATTTATCAGATTCAATAAGTCCTTCTTCTTAGTCTTAAAGTTTTGATATGTAGTGGGTCAAGAAATCATTCAGAATTACTGACAGTCTGAAGGCTTCCTTATGAATAACCAACACAGGCTTCTTGACATTGATTTTGTCTTCAAAGGGCTGTGGTTTGTTCTGTCTTTGGTTAAATTATGGAACGATGGGATGGTTGGTGAGAGAGTGCTATATAACTGAGTTCTTGTCTAGATCTGATTATTGAGATACAATATTTTCCAAGTTCTAATAAATATTAAAGCATAAATGAGCATAGGTAGAAATGAATGAAAGGTAGCTTGTGGCCTGAATACATCTTTCAATTGTGATTTAACTAAAATAAGAGGTAAGATTAGGAGGGAATTTAGTTGCATGTAAGACCCTCAAATTTTCCATAAAAATAATACATATAAAATTTTAGGGTCTGCTCTACTGGGGGTTTGATGTAGAAAGGAGAGAGGGGCAAAAGATGAAGTCAGAGTGGCAAAAAGAATGCTCATCTCTCCAAGTGGGCTTTGGACAAAGACTTGAATACCATGGCTACTTGGGGACAAAGATGCATGGTGTGGGCGCAACAGTGGGGTGTGGTGAGGGAATGAGTGATACCATCCTAAAGACAGCAGTGAATCCCTATGGTGGTTATAGTATTTATACCCATCTGCTTTTTATATAAAGTGCTTTGAAAAGCTGTCTAATCCCTGTGATGTCTTATGTCTCCTCCCTAGGGCAGGGTTGCCTGATAGTCTGAGTTTCTCCTATTTATGTGGTGCTACAGGATTTTCTCTTCCTCAGCTATACCTAGAGACACCTGAAACAGAGCACCTTTCCCTTTACCCTTCAGTAGAGGATTCTAGTTTATATCTAATTCTTCAAACATCCACTGAAACTGAAACTAACATTGTCTTCCAGTTATCTCTCTGTTATCCCAGAGATCTCAAGTTTAGCCTGCAGAAGTACTGAACCACCCAGAGTTGTTAGCCAAAATGTGAGGTTGAGGGCATGGTCTTCAAGACTGCCAGTTGACCCAAACTTCTGACACCAACTGCAAGGAGTTTGGGTCTAACTACAAAGTAAGGAGCCCAGTCACCAAGACTTCCCTCACTTCTGACATCAACTGCAAGTATGAGGGGTTCCCAAAACCATCCTCAGGTTTAACAATTTGCTAGAAGGACTGACAGAACTCCCTGAAGACTAAACCCAGATTGTATAATCACAGAAAAGGATGCAGATGGAAAGGAAGAGTGTAGGGCAAGGTCTGGGAGGGCTGCAAGTGTAAAGCTTCTGTGTCCTCTGGGGATGTGTTACCCTTTACAGCATCCATGTGTGACAGTATGCATGGAGGATTACCAACCTGAGAAGCTCTTTTAAGCTTCAGTGTCCAGAGTTATATTGGGACATCATTACACAGACATGATTGATGGATTCATTTTCCATGTGGCTGAACTCAGTCTCCAGCTGCCCCCTTCCCAGAAGTCAGCTGATACATGACTGAAGGGACTGACCATGAATCACCTCTTTAGCCCAAACTATCAGGTGTGATCTGAGTACTCCATCATGAATAACAAAAACACTCCTATCACTTGGGAGAGTCTAAGGGTTTAGAGGTCACCTCTTTGGAGTCAAGGACAAAGGCCAGACCTTTCTTGGCCAAAGCCAAATTCTTTAGTACACATGAAGAAACCCAGATTGTAAACTGCCACAGAAAAATTACAGCCCCTTTAATTTTGATTAATTGAAAAGGAAAGTCAAGATAATCTATTAGACTGGGTGCTGCTTATTTTGGCATAACTTAATCAAGAAACAATATATATACACTTACATTTTGACCTAGAAATACCCCTTCTAGAATTTTACCCTGAAGATACACCTTCCTCAATTTGAAAATACATATGCACAAAGTTATTTATTTCAGCATTTTTTTTGTACTGCAAAACACTGAAAACAATTTGGATATCCCAAAATAAGAGAGTGTTTGAATAAACAATGGTACATCCACACAGTGAAGTACTGTGTAACTGCAAGAGTGAGAAAGATCTCTATGGATTCACATGGATACATTTCCAAAATATCTTAAGTGAAAAAAAGTAAAGTGTAAAAGAATATAGCATCTACTCTTTGTGGAAAAAAATATACATATGTCAACTTCCTGGTGCAAAAGAAATACAAGCTGGATAAAGCAGAAACTAATAAAATTGGTTTTCTACAAGGCATGGATGGGAAAAGAGCAAAAAGAATAGCAGAGTGGCAATGGAGTGGGGACCTTCCTGGATTCAGATTTCTCTGAGTATACCTGTTTGCATAGCTCTGACACTTAGAATCATTGTACTATTTCACAAACCCCAAACGACAAATGCATGCTAATTAAAATCAACCAGGATGTAGGTGAAATAAAACTAGAATACAAATAGCAGTGAATAAAGCCAGCTGTATTACAGATAAGAACAGCACTGAAGAAGTCGGAGTGGAAGAATGGACCTAACTAACTTTGGAAAACAATTATGACATGTGTGTTATTCTGTTCTTCTGTTGTTATAAAGAAATAATAACTGAGACTGTGTAATTTCTAAAGAAAAGATGTTTAAGTGACTCACCATCCTGCAAGCTATACAAGCATGGCAGTAGAATCTGTTGGGTTTCTGGGGAGGCCTTAGGGAGCTTTTATTTTTTATTTTTCTTGAGATGGAGTCTCGCTCTGTCACACATGGTGGACAGTGGTGGCGCCATCTCGGCTCACTGCAACTTCCACCCCCGGGTTGAAGCGATTCTCCTGCCTCAGCCTACAGAGTAGCTAAGACTACAGGCATGTGCCACAGTGCCTGGCTAATTTTTGTATTTTTTAGTAGAGGTGGGGTTTCACCATGTTGACCAGGCTTGTCTCCAATTCCTGACCTCAAGTCCCCTGCCACAGTCTCCCAAAGTGCTGGGATTACAGGCATGAGCCACTGTGCTCGGCCCTCTGGGAGCTTTTAATCACGGTAGAAGGCAGAGATGGACCAGGCATACCACATGGCTGAAGCAGGAGTTGGGGGTGCGGAGCTTACACTTAAATAAGCACAGATCTCGTGAACACTCACAATCATGAGGACAGAACCAAACCATGCGACAACACCACTGAGCCATGAGAAATCTGCCCTCCTGACCCAAACACCTCCCACCAGTCCCCACCTCCAACACTGGGGATTACATCTCAGCATAAGATTTGGCAGGGACATAGATCCAAACTCTGTCAACATGTACTAACGGTTAAGGACAAACAGAACTAGACACAAACATCACTTACTAGTGAGTAAATTTGTTTTCTGTCTGGGGATGTACTAGCTACTCTGTAACTAAGATTGTGCAAGTAAATAAATATACTGTGAGTAATGAGGGACTGATTTTTTGTTGTTAAAGAGTGCCGGGCGTGATGGCTCACGCCTATAATCCCAGCACTTTGGGAGACTGAGGCCGGTGGATGACGAGGTCAAGAGATCGAGACCATCCTGGCCAACATGGTGAAACCCGGTCTCTACTAAAAATACAAAAATTATCTGGATGTGGTGGCGTGTGCCGGTGGTCCGAGCTACTTGAGAGGCTGAGGCAGGAGAATCGCTTGAACCCAGGAGGCAGAGGTTGCAGCGAGCTGATATCGCACCACTGCACTCTAGCCTGGTGACAGAGTGAGACTCCATCGAGAAGGAAGGAAGAGAGGGAGGGAGGGAGGGAGGGGAGGGAATAAAGCTAAACTGAACTCTGTAGTGTTGCATTAGAATTGGGTGTATTAATATGAACTTACTTCTAAATATATATACACATGGATAGACATAGATATTAAATAAAGCTCTCTGTGTGTGTATGGGTTCATATACATGCATATATTTGTATCTCTGAAAGCTGAAAGGGCCAATAAACAATGACATGGTAGTAACAATGAGTATACCTTTGTACCCATAGCTTGGTTTTTAAATTCAGTCTCCAAAAATAAAAAGGAACCAGGCATACCTGGAAATAGTTGACTCTCCAGGGCTAGGACAGAAAAAAATACCAAGTTATGCCTCAAACATCTTGTGATACTACAGAATGATGAACTGCTGCAAAAATAATGGGGCCATGCCAAAAGGACACAGGGGCCAACCTGAAGGAGCTCTCATGGCCACAGCTGGAGTCATTTGAGAACAAAATAAATAATGATAATAGATTGTCACTCATACGATAAAACATCCATTACTTTATACTGTTATAATAATACTTCATTGAATAAATAAATACATGAGAAAGTAGAGATATATATTTTTCTTAAAATATAATTTAGTTAATCAATATAGAAGATATTATTAAAGGAGAACATCACCATTAGGTAAATGACACAGTTACAATTGTTACAGAAAAGAATCATCGATTGGTGCTAAAATTACTGGGTGAAATTACGTTGAGTAATGGTATGTTTGCATAGTCTTAAAGAATCTTATAAGATACTTATTAACTGCAGAGGGAAAAACAGTAACTTTACAGTGGAGAAATCTAGAAGACACCATTGTCACCGAGCAATCAAAGTTAACATCACCAGTGTAAGACAACCCTAGAATGGCAATCATCAGTTACATCAGATTCCACCACTTAAGGGTAAAGCCCACTTACCAGACTGCCTGCTTCATGTGTTCTCCAAAGTCCTGATCTTGGGATAATCAAAATACTGAAATCTAGACAAGGAAATATGAGTTCTTCATCATGGAACTATGTTTAATAACCTAGACAAAAAAATTTCAATGGTTTGGTATGCTTCACATAATCTATCTTTAGGAACAAAGTGTTTTGTTTTCTACATCTTTTTCCATTGTTCATGTGACAACTAAAAACAGGGTTTTTTTTTTTTACTCTTAATAAAATACATTTAAATAAAAACATGACCTTTACCTTGGCTAAAAACAAAAAGAAAAACCCCATGGGTAAATTAGTTCTTCATAACAATGGGAAATAGCCAGGGATTATATGTACTGCTTCAAAGCTATCCTCACCTCTAAGTGACCCTAGATAACCATCCCTGAGACAGTGTTGAGCTGTTGCCTCAGCTTTCCCAAGAGAGCCTCTCACTCCCTTAGTCTCTCTTTTCAAGTGAGCACTCAAATAAGTCTGATCCCAGGATTACAGCCACCTGTTAATTTCAAGTGAGACACAGTGACGGCCCATGTATGTCTTCTTGACAGCTGAGTCCTTTAAGATGTGTGCTTCAGACAGCCAAACCACATGCAGCAGGCTGGGCGTTGAGTGCACTTTTGTTGTCAACTCTCAGGACTGAGAACATGTGTTTTCTAAATTGCCACTCACAACCTCTACCAAAGGCTTGGTCTCACGATGCTGTGTGTATATGTCTGAGATACCAAAGGGTGATAGGAGCACTAAAAGGTTACAGAGAAAATTAATTAATGGCCACAAGTAGCCAGTATCAGTCATCTTGAGAGAATGTTTCGGTCCTACTTTTTTCTTGCTATCTGTTAGGATCATTTCATGACAGTAATTTTTAACTGTAGAATTCAGTACAGAATATACTTGATCTACTATTTACATATCATTAAGAGAAACCTAAATTCCACAATTAAAATAAGATGCCATAGCTTATTCATATGCTAAAATTTTTATTAGGATATTCATTGAACTATGATACTATTTGGATTTACAAACTATGTGGATAGAGACTGACAAGAAAAAAATCTTGAATTCTCAATTATCTTAAAATGTATAGATGATAGTCACGTACACCACATAGGAAAACTTTTTTTTGCTCCTCCTAATCTTATAGATCAAAGGTTGCCTAACCAATATTCATTTTAAATTGATACTTTGATTTCAGCATTCAGTTTTATTTGGGAATTGCTCTCACTGGTTTTTAACAACTTTCTTAAGATATAATTTATATATACCATATAGTCTACCCATCCAAAGTGTATAAATCTACAGTTTTCAGTATATTCCCAGAGTTATATAACCATTGCCACATTTCAATTTTAAAATATTTTTAATCACACGAAGAAGAAACACTGTACTTATTATCACTTACTCCAGTTTGTTGCTTTCCTTCCCCCCAGCCCAAGACAACCACTTCTGTAACTTTTTGTCTTTAGCTTTGCCTATTCTGGACATTTCCTATATATGGAATCATGTAATATGTGTTATTTTGCGACTGGGTTTCCTGTATGTGTTTTCAAGTTTCATCCGTGTTGAATCATGCATCAAGACTTCATTGCTTTTTACTGATGAATAATATTCCATTGTAAGGAAATACAAGTTGAGCATCCCTAATCTGAAAATACAAAATGTGGAATGGTCCACAATTTGAAACAAAAATGAATTATGTGTTTAGTCTTGGGTCTCATATCCAAAATCTCTCCTTATGTATATGAAAATATTCCAAAATAAAATCAGAAACACTTCTGATCCCAAGCATTTTGGATAAGGGGTACTCAACCTGTACCACATTTTATTTACGTACTTACCAGTTGATGGACGTTCAGATTGTTTCTACTTTTTGATTATTATGGATTATGCTGTAGAACATTCATGTAAAAGTTTTTGTATGGATGTACGTTTTCACGTTTCTTGAGTACATACCTAGTAGTGAAATGCTGAGTAAAATTGTATGTTTACATTTAATATCTTGAGGAACTGCTAAACTGTTTTCCAAAGCACCTGTACCATTTTACATTCTCACTAGCAGTGTATGAAGGTTCAGATTTCACCACATCCTTGCCAACATTAGTTATTATCTGTCTTTTTAAATATAGGCATTCTAGTGGATGTGAAGTATTGAATTGTGGTTTTGATTTGCATTTCTTTAGTGGCAATGATGTTGTGCCTATGCTTTCATATGCCCATTAACTTTTTTTTTTTTTTTTTTGAGAGCGAGAGTGTCACCAGGCTGGTGTAGTGGTGCGATCTTGCTCACTGCAACCTCTGCTTCCCAGGTTCAAGCGATTCTCCTGCCTCAGCCTCCCGAGTAGCTGAGACTACAGTCACACGCCATCATACCACGTGAATTTTTTTTTCTTTGTATTTTTAGTAGAGATGGGGTTTTACCATGTTGTCCAGGATGGTCTTGATTTCTTGACCTCGTGATCTGCCCACCTTGGCCTCCCAAAGTGCTGGGATTACAGGTGTGAGCCACCATGCCTGACCCCATTGACTATTTGTGTGTCTTCTTTAAAGAAATGTCTATTCAGAGATTTTGCTTTTGGCTATTTATTGTTTTTAACATTTTTAAAAATTATTTTTATTTGTAATTGACACAGAATTGTACATATTTATAGGATACAGTGTGATGTTTCAATGCAGCTATATACTATGTAGTGATCACAGTATAATTGCCATATCCATCGCTTTCACATTTATCATTACTTTGTTGTGATAACATTCAAAATCTTCTCCTTTAGTTATCTTGAAATACACACTACATATTTGTTATTTTTATGACTGAGTTATAAGAGTTCTTTATATACTATGGATCCAAGTCCCTTGTCACATCTATGATATACAAATATTTTCTCCCGTTCTGTAGGTGGTCTTTTCACTTTCCTGATGGTATCTTTTGAAGCACAAGTTTTTATTTTGATTAAGTCCAATTTGTCTATGTTTTTCTTTTGTGGCTTATGATTTTTGTGTTATATCTAAAACACCATTGCCAAGGTCACAAGTTCACAATGATTCACTCAAATACTTTCTTTTAAGAGTTTTACAGTTTATTCCTTACATTTAGGCCTTTGATTTATTTTGAGTTAATTTTTTTGCATGGTGCAAGGAAAGGGTCCAAGTGAATGTTTTTGCATGTGGATATCCAGTTTTCCTATCACTTTTTGTGGAAAAGATTTTTCTATCCCCAATGAATTATCTAGGCACCCTTATTAAAGGTCAGTCATAAATATAAAGGTTTATTTCTGGACTCTCAATTCTGTTACATTGGTCTACATATCTATATTATGCCACTACCATACTATCTTGATTACTATACTTTGTAGTAAGTTTTAACTCAATAAGTGTGCATCCTCCAACTTTGCATCCTCCAACTTTATTCTTTTTAAAGATTGCTTTGTCTATTCCTGGCTACTTGCATTTCCATATGAATGTTAGGGTCAGCTTGCCAATTTTTCCCAAATCCTATCAGTGAGGATTTTTTTTTTTAATTTTTTTTAATTTTTTTTTTATTGCAATTTAGGTTTTGCGGTACATATGGAAAACATGCAAGGTTGTTGCATAGGTGCTTACGTGGCAGTGTGATTTGCTGCCTTCCTCCCCTTCACCTATATCTGGCATTTCTCCCCATGCTATCTCTCCCCAACTCCCCACCCCCCGCTGTTCCCCCAACTCCCCCAACAGACCCCCGTGTATAGTGCTCCCCTCCCTGTGTCCATGTGTTCTTATTGTGCAACACCCGCCTATGAGTGAGAACATGTGGTGTTTGATTTTGTGTTCTTGTGTCAGTTTGCTGAGAATGATGGTTTCCAGGTTCATCCATGTCCCTACAAAGGACACGAACTCATCGTTTTTAATGGCTGCATAATATTCCATGGTGTATATGTGCCACATTTTTCCTGTCCAGTCTATCATCGATGGGGATTTGGGTTGGTTCCAGGTCTTTGCTATTGTAAACTGTGCTGCAATGAACATTCATGTGCATGTGTCCTTATAGTAGAACGATTTATAATCCTTTGGATATATACCCAGTAATGGGATTGCTGGGTCAAATGGAATTTCTATTTCTAGGTCCTTGAGGAATCGCCACACTGTTTTCCACAATGGTTGAACTAATTTACACTCCCACCAACAGTGTAAAAGTGTTCCTATTTCTCCACATCCTCTCCAGCATCTGTTGTCTCCAGATTTTTTAATGATCGCCATTCTAACTGGTGTGAGATGGTATCTCAATGTAGTTTTGATTTGCATTTCTCTAATGACCAGTGATGATGAGCATTTTTTCATATGTTTGTTGGCCTCATGAATGTCTTCTTTTGTAAAGTATCTGTTCATATCCTTCACCCATTTTTGAATGGACTTGTTTGTTTTTTTCTTGTAAATCTTTTTTAGCTCATTGTAAATTCTGGATATCAGCCCTTTGTCAGACGGGTAGGCTGCAAAAATTTTTTCCCATTCTGTTGGTTGCCAATTCACTCTATTGACTGTTTCTTTTGCCGTGCAGAAGCTGTGGAGTTTGATTAGGTCCCATTTGTCTATTTTGGCTTTTGTTGCCAATGCTTTTGGTGTTTTGGTCATAAAGTCCTTGCCTACGCCTATGTCCTGAATGGTTTTGCCTAGGTTTCCTTCTAGTGTTTTTATGGTGTTAGGTCTTATGTTTAAGTCTTTAATCCATCTGGAGTCAATTTTAGTGTGAGGTGTCAGGAAGGGGTCGAGTTTCTGCTTTCTGCATATGGCTAGCCAGTTTTCCCAACACCACTTATTGAACAGGGAATCCTTTCCCCATTGCTTGTTTTTATCAGGTTTGTCAAAGATTGGGTGGTTGTAGATATGTTGCATCGCCTTGGAGGCCTCTGTTCTGTTCCATTGGTCTATATCTCTGTTTTGGTACCAGTACCATGCTATTTTGATTACTGTAGCCTTGTAGTAGAGTTTGATGTCTGGTACTGTGATGCCTCCCGCTTTGTTCTTTTTGCTTAGAATTGACTTGGCTATGCGGGCTCTCTTTTGGTTCCATATGAAGTTTAAGGTGGTTTTTTCCAGTTCTGTGAAGAAGGTCATTGGTAGCTTGATGGGGATAGTGTTGAATCTGTAAATTACTTTGGGCAGTATGGCCATTTTCACGATATTAATTCTTCCGAACCATGAACATGGAATGTTTCTCCATCTGTTTGTGTCCTCTCTTATTTCATTGAGCAGTGGTTTGTAGTTCTCCTTGAAGAGGTCCTTTACGTTCCTTGTTAGTTGTATTCCTAGGTATTTTATTCTCTTTGTAGCAATTGTGAATGGCAGTTCGTTCTTGATTTGGCTCTCGTTAAGTCTGTTATTGGTGTATAGAAATGCTTGTGATTTTTGCACATTGATTTTGTATCCTGAGACTTTGCTGAAGTTGCTTATCAGTTTCAGGAGATTTTGGGCTGAGATGATAGGGTCTTCTAGATATACAATCATGTCGTCTGCAAATAGAGACAATTTGACTTCCTCCTTTCCTAATTGAATACCCTTTATTTCTTTTTCTTGCCTGATTGCTCTGGCTAGAACTTCCAGTACTCTATTGAATAGGAGTGGTGAGAGAGGGCATCCTTGTCTAGTGCCCGATTTCAAAGGGAATGCTTCCAGTTTTTGCCCATTCAGTATGATATTGGCTGTCGGTTTGTCATAAATAGCTTTTATTATTTTGAGGTATGTTCCGTCGATACCTAGTTTATTGAGAGTTTTTAGCATAAAGAGCTGTTGAATTTTGTCTAAGGCCTTCTCTGCATCAATTGAGATAATCATGTGGTTTTTGTCTTTGGTTCTGTTTATGTGGTGAATTACATTTATAGACTTGCGTATATTGAACCAGCCTTGCATCCCCGGGATGAATCCTACTTGATCATGGTGGATAAGCTTTTTGATGTGCTGTTGCAATCGGCTTGCCTGTATTTTATTGAAGATTTTTGCATCTATGTTCATCATGGATATTGGCCTGTAGTTTTCTTTTCTTGTTGAGTCTCTGCCGGGTTTTGGTATTAGGATGATGTTGGTCTCATAAAATGATTTGGGAAGGATTCCCTCTTTTTGGATTATTTGGAATAGTTTCTGAAGAAATGGTACCAGTTCCTCTTTGTATGTCTGGTAGAATTCGGCTGTGAACCCATCTGGACCTGGGCTTGTTTTGGGTGGTAGGCTCTTAATTGCTGCCTCGACTTCAGACCTTGTTATTGGTCTATTCAGGGTTTCGACTTCTTCCTGGTTTAGGCTTGGGAGGAGGAAGTGTCCAGGAATTTATCCATTTCTTCCAGGTTTTCTAGTCTATGTGCATAGAGTTGTTTGTAATAATCTCTGATGATGGTTTGAATTTCTGTACAATCTGTGGTGATATCCCCTTTATCATTTTTTATTGCATCTATTTGGTTATTCTCTCTTTTCTTTTTTATTAGTCTGGCTAGTGGTCTATTTTATTGATCTTTTCAAAAAACCATCTCCTGGATTTATTGATTTTTTTGAAGGGTTTTTCTTGTCTCTATCTCCTTCAATTCTGCTCTGATCTTAGTTATTTCTTGTCTTCTGCTAGGTTTTGAGTTTTTTGATCTTGCTCCTCTAGCTCTTTCAATTTTGACGATAGGGTGTCAATTTTAGTTCTCTCCTTTCTTCTCATGTGTGCACTTATTGCTATATATTTTCCTCTAGAGACTGCTTTAAATGTGTCCCAGAGATTCTGGTATGTGGTGTCTTTGTTCTCGTTGGTTTCAAAGAACATCTTTATTTCTGCCTTTATTTCAGTGTTGATCCAGTCAACATTCAGGAGAAAGTTGTTCAATTTCCATGAGGCTGTGTGGTTCTGGGTTGGTTTCTGAATTCTGAGTTCTAACTTGATTGCACTGTGGTCTGAGAGACTGTTTGTTATGGTTTCCGTTCCTTTGCATTTGCTGAGGAGTGATTTACTTCCAATTATGTGGTCAATTTTAGAGTAGGTGTGATGTGGTGCTGAGAAGATTGTATATTCTGTGGATTTGGGCTGGAGAGTTCTGTAAATGTCTATTAGGTTTGCTTGTTCCAGGTCTGAGTTCAAGTCCTGGATATCCTTGTTAATTTTCTGTCTCGTTGATCTGTCTAATATTGACAATGGTGTGTTGAAGTCTCCCACTATTATTGTGTGGGAGTCTAAGTCTCTTTGTAAGTCTTTAAGAACTTGCCTTATGTATCTGGGTGCTCCTGTATTAGGTGCATATATATTTAGGATCGTTAGCTCTTCTTGTTGCATTGATCCTTTTACCATTATGTAATGTCCTTCTTTGTCTCTTTTGATCTTTGTTGCTTTAAAGTCTATTTTATCAGAGATAAGAATTGCAACTCCTGCTTTTTTTTGCTCTCCCTTTGCTTGGTAAATCTTCCTCCATCCCTTTATTTTGAGCCTTTGTGTATCCTTGCATGTGAGGTGGGTTTCCTGGATACAGCACACTGATGGGTTTTGGCTTTTTATCCAATTTGCCAGTCTGTGTCTTTTGATTGGGGCATTTAGTCCGTTTACATTTAGGGTTAATATTGTTATGTGTGAATTTGATCCTGTCATTTTGATGCTAGCTGGCTGTTTTTCCCATTGGTTGACGCAGATTCTTCATTGTGTTGATGCTCTTTACCATTTCATGCGTTTTTGGAGTGGCTGTTACTGGTTGCTCTTTTCTATGTGTAATGCCTCCTTCAGGAGCTCTTGTAAAGCTGGTCTGGTGGTGATGAAATCTCTGAGTACTTGCTTGTTCGCAAAGGATTTTATTTTTCCTTCACTTATGAAGCTTAGTTTGGCTGGATATGAAATTCTGGGTTGAAAGTTCTTTTCTTTAAGGATGTTGAATATCGGCCCCCACTCTCTTCTGGCTGTAGGGTTTCTGCTGAGAGATCTGCTGTGAGTCTGATGGGTTTCCCTTTGTGGGTAACCCGACCTTTCTCTCTGGCTGCCCTTAGTATTTTCTCCTTCATTTCAACCCTGGTGAATCTGATGATTATGTGCCTTGGGGTTGCTCTTCTAGAGGAATATTTTTGTGGTGTTCTCTGTATTTCCTGGACTTGAATATTACATAATATCCTGAAGAGTATTTTCCAGCTTGGATGCATTCTCTTCGTCACATTCAGGTACACCTATCAAACGTAGATTAGGTCTTTTCACATAGTCCCATATTTCTTGTTGACTCTGTTCATTCCTTTTTACCCTGTTTTCTCTAATCTTGCCTTCTCGTTTTATTTCATTGAGTTGATCTTCGACCTCTGATATCCTTTCTTCTGCTTGG
The DNA here is from genome assembly GCF_030222135.1 of Aotus nancymaae. NCBI lineage: Eukaryota > Metazoa > Chordata > Mammalia > Primates > Aotidae > Aotus > Aotus nancymaae. Next base: position 106,660,533 of record NW_026988425.1, read on the forward strand.
TCAATTCGGCTGTTGAAACTTGTGCATGCTTCACGATGTTCTCGTGTTGTGTTTTTCAGCTCCATCGATTCGCTCATATTCCTCTCTAAGTTGTCCATTCTTGTTAACATTTCGTCAAGTCTTTTTTCAAGGTTCTTAGTTTCTTTGCATTGGGTTAGAACATGTTCTTTTAGCTCACGGAAGTTTCTTATTATCCACTTTCTGAAAGCTGATTCTGTCATTTCATCACACTCATTCTCCATCCACTCTTGTTCCCTTGCTGGTGAGGAGTTGTGCTCCATTGTAGGAGGAGAGGTGTTCTGGTTTTGGGTGTTTTCATCCTTTTTGCGCTGGTTTCTTCCCATCTTTGTGGATTTATCCACCTATCGACTTTGTAGTTGCTCTCTTTCTGATTTTAGTAACTTTAAGTCTGCAGTAGCTGAACTCATAAACCCCCTTTTCTTCCCCCCAGGTGTTCTGTCCCAGGGAGTTAGGGCTTTATGATTTTCCGCTGTCTTGCAACCGTTTTCCCTACCCACTAGGTGGCAGCCTAGTCACACTCAGCCTGCAGAGGCTTTGTTGAGCTGCTGTGGGCTTTGCCCAGCTTCCGTGTGAACTTCCCTGCAGTCCTGTTTATATGGGTGTAGTTAGAACTGCTTCCGCTATGCTGGCCCGCCCCTGTAGTGACGGAGTCTCTGTAGTGGCGAGTTGTCTTGGTTATGGCAAATTGCCCTGGGAACTGCAGGGTGTTTCCTGGTGGGGGACGCCCCTCCTCCACAGAGCTGGACCGTCCCAGGTTCAGCTGTGTTTCCAAAGGCGCTTTCTTTGCCCGGGAATCTCTTGGCTTGACTCCCTGCCTCAGCTCCCCTTGCTGGCCCAGAGGGGACCCAGTCTCGCTCACTCTGCACAAGGAGCTGCTGCTCCCTGCCCCAGGTGCAGGCCGAACGGCCGCGCCAGTCCAACCAGCAGCGTTGGCAACCCATGGAGCTCCTCCACCTGTGAATCTCCTGGTCTGTGGGCAGTAAAAATTCACTGCCCTGTGAGCCGCTGCGTCAGCCGAAGCAGCGGCTCTGAGATTCGTGGCGCGCCCTTGCCTGGGAGTCTCCTGGCTTGACTCCTTACCTCAGCTCCCCTTGCTGGCTCAGAGGGGACTCAGTCTCTCTCGCTCTGCACAAGAAGCTGCTGCCCCCACCCCGGGCGTAGGCTGAGCGGCCGCACTGCTCAAACCAGAGCCGCTGGCGACCCGTGGGGCTCCTCCTCCTGTGAATCTCCTGGTCTGTGGGCAGTAAAAATCCGTCTGGAAATGCGGCGTCCACTCACCCTCTGCGCCTTCTCTCAGTGCTGCGATCCTGACTTCCTCCTAATCGGCCATGTTGGATCCTCCGGATTTTGATAGGGATTTGATTTTATCTGTGGGTCAATTTACAGACTATTGCCATTTTAGCAATATTAAATATTTTACCTTGGGAACATAGACTGTATCTTCATTAATTTGTACATTCTTTAATGTATTTAAAACTGTTTTTTAGTTTCAGGGTATCAATTTTGTACTTTTATTGTTACATTTCTACTTATTGTATTCTTTTTGATGACTTTACAAATGTAATTGTTTTTAAATTTCATTTTTAGATTGTTCATTACTAGTGTATAGAAATGCCATTAGTTTGTATTGATGTTGACTTGTGTCTGGAAATCTGCTGACCCTGTATATTATTTCTAAAAGCATTTTAGTGATTTCCTTATTATTTTGTAGATCCAGAGTCATGTCCTCTATAAAGAGATAGTTTGATTTCTTCTTTTCTTTCTGGATGCCTTTTGTTTCTTTTCCTTATCTAACTCCACTGACTAGAATTTGTAATACAATGTTTAATAGAAGTGAGAAGAACAGATATTGTTCTCTCATTTCAATCTGAAGGGAAAAGCCATTTAGTCTCTCACCATTAAGTATGATATTAGTAGTAGATTTTTCATGGATGTTTTTATCAGGCTGAGAAAGTCTTATTCAACATCTTCCTGCTATTCCTACTTTGCTGAGTGTGTTCATCATGAAAGAGATTTAAATTTCGTCAAGTATTTTTTCTGTGTCCATTGAGATGATTATATGGTTACTGTGCTTTATTGCATTATAGTTTGTATTACACTAATTAATTTTATGACAGTAAACTATGCATTCTTATGATAATTCCAACTTGGTCATGATATATAATAACTTTTGTGTGTTGCTACATTTGGATTGGTTGTATTTTGTTGAAGATTTTTGTGCCTATCTACATAAATGTAGTTTTCTTGTGATAGCTTTCATTTTGATATCAGGGTTACATTTGCCTATTAAAATGAGCTGGGAAGTGTTTTTTCCTCCTCTATTTTTTGGGAAAGGTTTGTGAAAAGTTACTATTAATTATGCATTAAGTATACTATAGATTCACCAGCAAAGCTAACAGGGCCTGGCCATTTCTTCATAGAAAGTTAAAAAATTTCTAATATGATTACTTTACTTTGTACAGGCCTATTCAAATTTTCTACTTAATCATGGGTCAGTTTTGGTATTTTCTAGGAATTTTCTCATTTTATTTAAGTCATTGGTTTGTTGGCATATACTTGTTTATCTCATTATCTTATAACCCTTTTCATTTCTGTAAGGTCAGTAGTGCTGCCCTCTATTTATTTTCAGATTTTAGTAATACTTATTTTCTCTCTCACTCTCTTTTCCTGATCTGTCCACTAAAGGTTCACCAATTTTATTGATCTTTTCAAAACTAATTTTTGTTTTCAATGATACATATTTTTTTTATTGTTATTGTTAACTTCCAGTCTAGTCTTTATGATTCTGTCTGCTTGGTTCTCATCTTTTTTCAGTTTCTTAAAGTTACAGGTTACTGATTTGAAATATTTCATCTTTTTCCAATTTACATATTTATTGCTAAGAAATTCCCTCTATGCATGGCTTTAGGTGCATCTTGTATATGTTTTTGCATGTTGTGATTTTGTTTTAATTTATCTTGACATATTTTCTAATTCTCATTGTGATTTTTTCTTTGATTCTTATTTAGGAATGTACTGTTTAATTTTTACATATTTCTGAATTTCCCAAAATTTTAAAAAATTTATGTAAATATACAAGGTACAAATGCAATTTTATTACATTCATAGTAGTCAAGTGCATAATGGTCAAGTAAGTCTATTTTGGAGAATATTCCTTGTGTATATGAGAAAAATATGTATTCTGCTGTTGGTGTGCTGAGGAAAGTGTTCTGTAAATGTCTGTGAGTACAGTTGCTTTATACTGCTGTTAACGTTTTTCTGTGTTCTTGTTAATCCTCTGCATAGCTGTTCTAACAATTATTAAAAGTAGAGTATTAAAGCCTCTAACTATTATTATTTAATTGACTAATTGTACTTTCAGTTCTGTCAGTTTGCTTCATGTATGGTGGGGTTCTTTGTTTTCATGCATATATGTATTTAAAATTGTTGTATTTTCCTGATGGACTGGCATTTTGCCCTTATAAAATTGTCTTCTTTATCTCTAGTTACATTTTTTTCTTAAAGTCCGTTTTGGTTGATACTAATGTAGCACTCCAATAATTACATGGTTGTTGTTTGCGTGGTGTAACAGACAGTAGATCTGTATTTATGTTACTTGTTATGCTAACCTATTTATTTACCTTTTCTGGTTCTCTTCACTTCTTCCTGTGAATTCAAATTACCATCTTGTATCATTTCTGATCTTCAATAAGTCTTTTTCCTGCCTCTATACTTTGTGCTATTATTGTCAAATATGTTACATTTCTATATTATAGAACAAACCATACAATTATATATTCATTATTTTAAGATATTTCTTTTAATCAGGAGAAATAAAAAATATGAAATGATATTTTTTATAGTTATCCATATAATTACCACTGACACTCTTTTTCTGTGTGTGTAATTCAAATTACTATCTGATGTTACCTGCTTTCAGCCTGAAAACTTTCTTTAGCTTTTCTTGAAAGGCAAGTTTGTCAGCAATACATTCTCTCAGTTTTTATTTCTATGGGAAAATATTTATTTTGTCTTCATGTTTGTTAATTTTACTAGATATTTTCTTAATTGACAGATGCTTTTTCTTTCAGTGCTTGAATATATCATCCCACTTGCCTTCTGGTCACTAATGTTTAATGATGAAAAGTCAGTGGTTGGTCTTACTGGGGTTCTCTTGTACTTGGCATGTTATTTTTCTTTACCTATTCCAAAATTTTCTTTTTGACTATGATGTTTCTGGTATGGATTGCTTTATGTTTATTCTAAAGTTTGTTTAACTTCTTGGAGGTGTAGATGAATGTTTTTATCAAATTTGGAAAGTTTTCAGCTATTATTTCTTTGAATATTTTTTCTGATTATTTTCTCTTTTTTCTTTCAGTCTTCCATTTCATGTCTCTTGGTGCGTGTAGTGTCCCACATTTCTCTGAGGGGTTGGAGGTTTTCTTATTATTATGCTTTCTTTTCTCTGTTCTTCAGATTGCATCATCTTCATCAGTATATTTTTCAGTTCATTGATTCTTTTTCTGCTGGTTCAAATCTATCATTGAGCCCCTTCCCTGAATTTTTCATATGGTTATTCTACTTTTTAACTCAAAAATTTCCATTTGATTATTTTAAATAGTTTGTTTATTTATCTGTTTATTTATTTATTAAATAGTCTCTGTTTGATGAGTCATTCCCATCATACCTCCCTTTAACCATTCTTTATAGTTCAGAGTGGGGCATGTGAAGTAAACTGGTTCAATTAGATATACTAGAAATTTGTTTAGAAAGTTGGAGCAGAGGATTACCTTCTTCCATTTTAATGATTTGGGCATGGATATGAGGCCTAAAACTGCTACAACTCTTTTTGCTACCATGAGGTAAGTTAACCTGAGGATTAAGCAAATACGTATGAAGGAGGAGAATAGTAAGAAAATATCTAAGGAAACTGAAAAACTGGTTGAAACACTGATGATGTCTTAACCTCTGAATCAAATAGCATTGAAGTTTTGCCTAATACTACTTCCAGTTATATGAGCTAGAAGATACTCCTTGTTGAAAATGTGGCACATATACACCATGGAATACTATGCAGCCATAAAAAGCGATGAGTTCGTGTCCTTTGTAGGGACGTGGATGAATCTGGAAACCATCATTCTCAGCAAACTGACACAAGAACAGAAAATCAAACACCAGATGTTCTCACTCATAGGTGGGTGTTGAACCATGAGAACATACGGACGCAGGGAGGGGAGCACTACACACTGGGGTCTGTTGGAGGGGAATAGGGGAGGGACATCAGGGGGTGGGGAGTTGGGGAGGGATAACATGGGGAGAAATGCCAGATATAGGTGACGAGGATGGAGGTACAACATGCTGTGTATGTACCTTTGCAACAATCCTGCATGTTCTGCACATGTACCCAAGAACCTAAAGTGCAATATAATATTTAACAAAAAATACTGTAAAATAAAAAAAAAAAGAAAGAAAATACTCCTTGTTAGGAGAAATTAACTGGTGAAAGCATCTAATAGTTTCAACTAATTAAAACAGTTTTTAGGAAGGACTCATCCTAAGTAGTGAGAAAAACATTGTATTAAATAATAAGTTTTGTCATTAAATTTGTCTAGCATATATCTGTTGTTTTCCCCTGATATTTTACATAATGTATATTGTTTTGTATGACCTAATTATTGTACATTAATAATTTAAAAAGTAGAACAAAAGTGCTAATGGATTTACAGCCATAAGACAAAACAGTAGTAATACTGAATTAAACTCATTTTTAAGAAAACCCTGGCTTAGAAGATAAATATGAATGTGCAAACCTTGATAATTTACATCTGGAGTGTTTTATTGCTGGTAACATTGTTATGTTTAAATTAATTTAGCAAGTTTTGCTTCTTTCTTTTTGTATGAGTAGGCACCAACTCTCTCCTTGCACTAAAAGTTATTAGGGGGATTTACAAATATTCCAAGAAAGAGAGAGAATAATATAAAGTTAGACAAAGAGTAGTAGACTTTCTGAGCCTGCTTGGCAAGAGGTAGATAAGAATAAGGCAAACATAGTAACGGGGGGTTCATGAGTAATACATGGAAACAGAATTTACAGGGCTGTGATCAGGAAAAGAGAAAAAAGAGTCAGTATATCTTGTGCCCTAACTGTATGGGAGAAGAAAATAATTAGGAAAATATATATTGGATTTTAGAAGGAAAATAAATCTTCATTTTGTAGCTTCTATGCTTTAGCCCTGAGCAACCAGAGAACTTTTTCGATTACCAAGTGTAAGCTTTGACCTCAATATGTAGGGTTAGATTTTAATATCTTTGGTTCCACTTTTGCTAACTCTTTAAGCCAGCTGTGAGACACACTGGTTTTCCTCTCCTTGTGGCGTGCAGCCTGGTTTCCTTTCTCTCGTTCTCTCACTCTTTGGCATAAAAGGAGAAGCAGTGAGAGGACAAGTCTGCCAGAGTAGGAGGCAAGGAACCAAGCTGGATGCCTGCAAGACTGCAGACAAGTTCCTCGAGCTGCAGGATGAAGAATTTGAGCCAGCTTCATCTCCCTTATTATTTGAAAAAACAAAATGGCATTTGCTACTGTCAATATTATCAAAAATTAGGAATCTACAGGCTGGCAGCAAAGTAGATAGAAGAGTGTATCTAAATACATCAGTATTTTTAAAAAATATATTTTAATTAGGTACCTTGGACCTGCAGGCATACAGCACTGCTGTTTCATCTACATTGCATTATATCCTCACAAATTATTCTGTTGATCAAATGAAGTCAACAAGAGGACAATAGTTAAGGATCACAGAAACCAAAAACCCAGTGAGGAATGTCTGTGAGGCCCTTCACAGGCAGTTTCTGGTAATGAGAGGCTACTAGATTCTTGCGCTGTGAAGAAAAGCTAGCAGAGTGTAAAACAGACTCAGAAAAATTCCGAAGATTGTATTTGAAGTCTGGCTTCTCTTTGCTACTCACTAGCTATATCACCTTGGGTAGAGCAGGCACTGCATTTCAGATATTATCTTTACCTGTATAATGGAGATGATGATAAAACCTTTGCCTTCCATATGGTTTGTTGTGAGATGCAAATAAACACATGAGAAACTACTTTATAAGTTAGACTGTGCTGTCTGCTAAGTGTTATGACTTTCTAGACATAAGTGTGTGTTTCTAGCTGCCAAAAAATGTTTATGAAATCCATAGATTATTTTAATAAGACTTAGCATACACAATAATTTCTACCTGTTCACCCATTTAATTAAGTAACACAAGTAAAGTTCTACTAGCAAACTCAATATGAGTTTTACCTTTGTCTTTTTTATAGATTTGCTAATTAGCTGAGAAATGGTAGGAGACAAGGGTGAGAATAGGAAACACTGAAAAGTTAGGAAGTTAATGGATAGGCCCTAACACAATAATTAGCCCCTAAAAAAAACAGAGGTATTGCTAGAAATTTATAAGACCATCATCAATATACTCATTCATGTCTTGATACCTTTTAATCATAATGCAGAAGTATGAAGAAACCATATCATGATTTTTATGTTTTCTTCCAATTAGTAGATTTCTTATGAAATGGGGCAATGTGTGATTTAAAAATAATGGTGTTTTTAGGGCCTTTTAATTATTATGTTTCCAGAAAAATGGAATTGTTATTGTGCTAAGGAATGTAATTGTGCTAACACAATGTGTTATTGTGCTAACTGATACTATCCTGATTCCCCACTTGCATTTATTGCTAAGGAAAGTTAAGTTCAGAGTGGCAGTGTCTTGTCACAGCCTCTAAGTTCGGCACTATCAAATATTGTAATTGACTCACCCAGGCAAAGAAAAAAATAATTCTCAGAAAAACATTTACTTTGTAGGTCAAAATTTTCCTTGAGACCACGCAATGTGGGAAACAGATGCCACAGACCCCTGGTCTGATTGCCTTTGGAAATATGACAAAAACACCCAAAGTCAAGAGAACCCTGCTTTCTCAGGTACAACAAAAAGACATAGCATAGACAATCCTATAAAGAAGAGAATTCTAAACAATGGCATAATATAAATCTGAATAAAATAAGGGATTGGAGTCCAAAAACCTGAAGTTTTTTCCCAAGCTCCTGTGGTCTGAAAAAAGACAAACTTCTAAGAAAATGTGTTTGTGTGTTGGATGGGTGTTTGTGTTTGTGTTCACAGGCCTGAAATTCAACAAATGTGGGAAAGCAATAGTTGTAGGCCATAAGAAAAATATAGACAGTTTTTATTAAAAAGTGATGCTGGAAATAGATTTAATTGATTAGATTTGAAATACATTTTGTGGATGAGCATGACCTCTGGTGTTAATCTAGGGAAATTCTCTCACTTATATGCCTTAATGGAACAAAAGAAGCAAATTTAATTTTCTGAAAGCTTATCACTGGAAATCATAGGCCTTGATTTGCGTCTGTTTTTCTCCAACCTTTCCTCATTTCCTTCCTCTTTCCTTCTCTCTGAACTCACAAGTATAAATAAGTACAATGTGCAAAGCACTATCCAAGTGGAAGAATATTGCTTTGTTGCTTCATTTAACTTTATATGTTACATGTATCTCTACAATTCTGTATAGGAAAAAAAAAAGAAAAAATGTTATACACATTTAAAATGTCTATATATAAACTTAAAATTTGTTGACTTTATTTAAAAAAAGAATGATGAAAATAAGAACTTAAATGTGCCTGTTATAACCTAATAGTGTAAATTGTGTTAAACCAATGAAGTTATGATGATTCAGACTAAAAATGAAACACAAAATTATCTTGTTTTTTCATCATCATGCTAATAGAGGTTAATCATACTCTCAATATACAGACATCTATTAGCAAGATGGCTTTTTGAGTGTGTGTAATCAGTTGATTTCTTAACAGAAAGGTGATGATTGATTTGCTCTCTGTCCAATCACAGTGAGTTTTACACTATTAAATTATTTTATGAGCTTTTTCAAAATAGTGGCTAGCTGGAAGTAGCGTTAGTCTGAGTTTTGGTGTTCTCATAGTCCCTCATGTTGTGGATCAAATTTCCATTTTCTTCTGAATTTTGTGCATTCTATCCTCCTGTGTACCCCTTTGGAGAGAAGTGATAACTCCATGCAGCATTACAATAAATCTCAGCAGGCACTTTTTATTTCTACATGATTAGTGGCACTGCAACTAATCCCATGTTAGAGCATAGACATATACATGGCAAAGGATACACTTTTGCCTATTATTTTGTTTTTGCAGCCTCTGTTGAAGCCCTGAATTTGCTATTTGACAACGTCAGTTTGACACAAGGGATGCAGCCATTTTTCTTTTTTTCAGTTCAGTAACTGTAGAACCTTGTATCTAATTTAAAGCTGGCAACAACTATTGTGGTATTTCGGGGTGGAGGCTATGTAATCTTTTATCTAAATTTATGAATGGCTAATAAAAATATTTATTTACCATAATTTTCCTTTGAAGTATTTAGACTTGTAAGGATGAATCAAACATTTTCACTCAGTCGGTACCTACAGCAACTGGAAGGCTATATAATTTGTTGCAAAGGGTACTAATACATGTTTGATGGATTTTGTGCATGAGTTGAATTTCTTTTTCAGACAAGAAGGTTAATAACTTTTCATAAGGAAGCTTTCCTTTTAATTCAAATTACTTCTTAGGATTGTTTTTAATAGTCATGCTCTCCACACAATTCATGCAATATGTACTCAGCTGCCCCAAGACTCAATTAGCTTCGTGATTCTAAACAAGTTTTATTTAATTACCATTTTGAAAATACAAAACAAAACCCATAATAGATTATAAAAACAAAATTCTGTCTCTGAATGTTTGCCACTAAATTATATTCTTGACCAAGACCATTGAGAAATTCAAGTCTGGACAGTATTCATTATCTCAAGTCCAGGGCGATGGGATAAAGCAGCTCTACGCCCCACACTCCATTTTTTCTGCTGAATGTTTATTTGCACGTAGAAAAAATTAAAATTGTTTAACGTGTCCAAAGAATATCCTAAAATGAATTATTCACTCTGTGGCACTGAGAGCACACACACGCACGCACACCCTTACAAGCAGATACCAAGGTAAGCAATTTAGGGCAGCTGCCGAGTAGAGTATCAAGAAATTGGATCCAGCTGAGAATTCCAATTACCTAATGACCAAATGAGGGTGATCCGCTTTCACTCGAATTTCTAGGTCTAATTCGTTGTAAAATATCATAAAAATCAGGTTTTAAAATAATTAAAATGGAAACAAATATTCAGCGGGCCCATTTCTTTCATCTTTAGGGGGAGACGGGAATTTGAATTCACAAAGAAATGCAAATGTAGAGACTTAAGATGGAGCAGAAACAAAGAACCTTCAAAAGGATCACCTAGCGCATTGTCTTGGTACATCTCAGAACACAGCACGGGGAATTTGGGAGACATCAAATGCAATTTTTGTTAGTTTATTAGAGAATAAATAAATAAATTATGATACCGAACTCCAACATAACGCCAACACTGTCCATGGGCAGCGATTATTGAGCCCAAGCTATCATTCTTAATAAGTTCCCTGCCTGCCCGCGCCAGGCCCCTCTCCCACCCCTCGCTGCAGTTAGGACTTGACAAAGATGCTCGATATTTGCGCATTTGTGACGGGTCTTGGCTTTCTGTCTGCGCTGCAGGTGAGGAGGAAGAAGAGGAGCAGAAGAGGAGCCGGTGGCCGCCGTTGGCTGAGCACACCCCACACCTTTGAGCGAACCACCTGCCTCTCCACCTCCAGGGAAGCCCTCGGACCTCCGGATTCGGGCTGCCGGAGGGCCTGAGCGCCTAGAGCCCACGACCCGGCGGCCGGGGGCGCTAGCCCCTCATGTTCCGGAGAAGGCGCAAATGTGAGCTGGCGGTAGCGGGGAAAGCCCTCCGCCCCCGCCAGGGGGACCCGGGAAGCCCGCACCGGCTCCGCGGGCGGACTGCGGGGATCCCCTCCTCCGGCCCCGCCCCCACCCTCCCCCGGCCCGGGTGCCGAGGCGGTTAACCCTACCCGCGCCGCAGCGCACTTGGGCAAGAGCGCCGCGCACCCGATCCAGATTCCTGAGCCGGGCGCGGGGCAAGGTCCGGGCGCTGGATCGGCTATGATCCCGCAGCGGCCAAGGCAGGGCTCAGGCCCGGGCATTCTCGCCACACGTTGCTGCACTGGCGAAGCCAGTCGCCAAACTTTTTCTCCCCAGAGCCAGTGCCCCCGCAGTTACTTGGCGGGCTGCCGGCAGCCCACTCTCGGCGGGACGATCTGGGAAAAGCGGGCGTGGGGCGAGGGGGCTGCTGTCTTGCAGCCCTGCGAGGCGTGCAGGCGAAGTGGTCGGCGTTCCGCACGGTTCCTGCGCCTGCCCCCTGGCCGGGGTGGCCCGACGTGCTGCAGTGGCTGGCGCAGGTGATCCGGGCAGCGCGTCCAGCACTAGTCAGGGGGGCAGCGGCACGGGAGGGAGGGCGCCTTTCTCTTTTCTCCTCCCCCTGCAGCCCAGCTGCACTGCGTGGGGGCTCTCCGTCTCCAGCAGGGCAGAGGGGCGCACGCTATCAGCAGGTGGAATCCCTGCCCTGGAGCGCCCTGGCTCTGGACTGCGTCCCCCAGGGTTTCTGTCCTACAGACTCCCCTCCCCATCTTTCTCTGCCACACACGCTTCCCTAAGCCGCGCGCGCCGCAAACTCAGTCTCGGTCCCCGCAGGTGATGTCATGCCCATTGTTTTGGTGCGCCCAACCAATCGGACTCGCCGCCTGGATTCTACCGGAGCCGGCATGGGCCCTTCCTCGCACCAGCAGCAGGAGTCCCCGCTCCCGACCATAACGCATTGCGCAGGGTGCACCACCGCTTGGTCTCCCTGCAGCTTTAACAGCCCTGACATGGAAACCCCATTGCAGTTCCAGCGCGGCTTCTTCCCAGAGCAGCCGCCGCCGCCGCCGCGCTCCTCACACCTGCATTGCCAGCAGCAGCAACAGAGCCAGGACAAGCCGTGCCCGCCCTTCGCGCCCCTCCCGCACCCTCAGCACCACCCGCACCTCGCGCACCAGCAGCCGGCCAACGGCGGCAGCAGCCCATGCCTCCGGTGCAACAGCTGCGCCTCCTCCGGTGCCCCGGCGGCGGGGGCGGGGGATAACCTGTCCCTGCTGCTCCGCACCTCCTCGCCCGGCGGCGCCTTCCGGACCCGCACCTCTTCGCCGCTGTCGGGCTCGTCGTGCTGCTGCTGCTGCTGCTCGTCGCGCCGGGGCAGCCAGCTCAATGTGAGCGAGCTGACGCCGTCCAGCCATGCCAGTGCGCTCCGGCAGCAGTACGCGCAGCAGCCCGCGTCCACCTCCCAGTACCACCAGTGCCACAGCCTGCAGCCCGCCGCCAGCCCTACGGGCAGCCTCGGCAGCCTGGGCTCCGGGCCCCCGCTCTCGCACCACCACCACCACTCGCACCCGGCGCACCACCAGCACCACCAGCCCCAGGCGCGCCGCGAGAGCAACCCCTTCACCGAAATAGCCATGAGCAGCTGCAGGTACAACGGGGGCGTCATGCGGCCGCTCAGCAACTTGAGCGCGTCCCGCCGGAACCTGCACGAGATGGACTCAGAGGCGCAGCCCCTACAGCCCCCTGCGTCCGTCGGAGGAGGTGGCGGCGCGTCCTCGCCGTCTGCAGCCGCTGCAGCCGCCGCCGCTTCGTCCTCAGCCCCCGAGATCGTGGTGTCGAAGCCCGAGCACAACAATTCCAACAACCTGGCGCTCTATGGAACCGGCGGCGGAGGCAGCACTGGAGGAGGCGGCGGCGGTGGCGGGAGCGGGCACGGCAGCAGCAGTGGCACCAAGTCCAGCAAAAAGAAAAACCAGAACATCGGCTACAAGCTGGGCCACCGGCGCGCCCTGTTCGAAAAGCGCAAGAGGCTCAGCGACTACGCGCTCATCTTCGGCATGTTCGGCATCGTGGTCATGGTCATCGAGACCGAGCTGTCATGGGGCGCTTACGACAAGGTACGGACTTGAACCCCTGCCTACGCTACCAGAGTCGGGCGCTGGGTGGTTAGGATGGGCATTGGCAGGGACCCTTTGCCTGCGGGGTCTCCAGCCTCCCCGGGACGATCAAGGGAGCCCTCCAGTACAGCGGGCGCGTCTAAGACGCGCATCCCTAGTCAGCTAAACAACTCGGAGATGAACCCTTTCCGCGTGTAGCCAAAGTTCTCGAGGCAGTAAGAGTGTCCAGCGCGTTCGGGCACCTTAAGTAAGTGGTTCTGGGAGTCGGTGGGGAAACCATCTATATTCCTCCCTTGGTGAATTGTTTTTAGGAGGCCCCTTTCAACCCTCTCTCTTGAACTCAGGAGTAAGTAACTTCCTCTCTGGTTTTGCTAGCTTGGAGCAGCGGCGCTTAGGTCCGCTGTGGCGTGGACCCGGCAAAGCCCAACCACGCATCTTCCCAGTCTTTCCAAGTCTGCTCTGCTCTCTTTTGATTTTGAGGCCGAGTGATCTGACAGATCACAGAGCCAAGATGGGTGCACCCCTCTCCCCGCATCTTCCTCCTGTGAGTTCAGGTCCACCTGTGGGGGACTGACTGACCCTGGAGGCCTGGAAGGCGGGTAAAAGTGCTTCTTTCTTAAAAGTGCTTCTGTCTGACTGTGTTGCAGGCGTCGCTGTATTCCTTAGCTCTGAAATGCCTTATCAGTCTCTCCACGATCATCCTGCTCGGTCTGATCATCGTGTACCACGCCAGGGAAATACAGGTAACTTAGGTCCTGCTGTTTATGAATGACCCAAAGCCCTACAGTCAGCTTAGAGAAACGCAGGGCAGCAGAGGCTTCTTCCAAGCCGTCATGTCCTTGCTTGAGGTTACAGAAGTCACATACTGTACTGTTATGTTAGCACCTGATCTGTTCTTTCAGGAAGTGGAAAACAACGCAAGGCAAAGTAGCATATAAACATGCAGCATTTTCTGAGATGTATTTGTTGGACTCTTAAGATTTTTACCTCTCTTCAATAGGTGGATCCTCCTCTCCAGTCAGTCACATTTTATTTTCCTTAAAGCTAGTTATGTTCTAGTTTTAATCTAGAATGAACTTGTGTTCTTGTTTGAGACACCTTAGCGGGTGTGTCATTAGGTGATTGTGTCTGTATCATTTTCTATAATTTAGCATAGAGAAGAAAATAGGGTGATGAATTGCTGGCTACTTTTTATAAATGAGATATGGGAAAAGATCTAACCCTTTCCTAAATCTCCCACCGTTAAAAAAAATCCGTGTGAGTTTAGAATGCAAATTCTGTATATCCAGTCATTAAATACTTTTTTAATGTAATTTAAGAGTTAAGGCCACTGTCCTTGTGAGCTGGTTTTTGTTTGTTTTTAGGAAAATATTTATTTTGTTTAAATGCAGCCAAGAGCTCTATATTTGGCTGTTACTAACCATATCAGAATAATCTATAAAATTTATGTGTCATCTATCAGTTGTTAGCCTACAGTCAAAGGAGTATTAAGGCTTTTAAATTAAAATAAGTATAGAGTTTTCAAAAATTAGATAGAAATTTTTTTTTGGCTTAGAATTTCACTATTTGGGAGGTGCAGTGGCTCAAGTTTGTAGTCCTCTTGCACAAGAATTTGCACTATGTATTTTCTGATTTTTTTTTCTTTTTTGAGCAATTGTTAGACATTTGGTTGTACTATGAGACCCTCAGTTTGGGTCATCTTTCTTTAGACTACCTCAGATTTAAGCTGCCTTTCAATTTAAAACATTACATAGGATTTGCTGTTGAAGTAAGTTAGTATTAATTTAAATTGAATTAATTTTAAATTAGAATTAGCAAACACAAACTAAATATGGATGAAATCATTTTAATGATTGCCCAAACAAAATAGTGATGCACATTACTCCAAATGAGGAGGGAGAAATTACTTCACCTTGCCCTTATATTTGTAAAACTTTGAAAAATGTGTTTTTGAGGGGATGAAGTTGGAGAATGATAATTACAAAGAATGAGACTATTCAGAAAGAAATAGTAAAACTGCACTGACAAAATGAGATGAACATACATTTGAATTTTTTAAAGTTTTAACAGTTTACATTGATCTTTAATTCAGTGCTAGTGATGGTGGGCTTTTGAGATTCTTACAAACATTTTAAAGAGATAGTAAGATATAACTTAAACATTAGAAATTTGTCTTTTTATTTTGACTTGAAGAGTAGACAATTAGAGCTACTATATAGGTCTAATGGTCCCTTGACTCAGTTTACAGATAAGGAACCTGAAATCAGCAGAAGTAGCTTGCCAGACCACACAACTAGACAGTGCCCAGTGAGAACCAGCCTTGTCCTAGCTTCCAGGCCATAATGCTTCCCTCTGCGATGTGCTCCCACACGCCAAAAGCCTCAAAACATGAATATTTCTTTTTCTGCAGTTTCCCTCTAAATCCAAAAGTTTGGTATATAAATTTAGTTAAACTTAAAAGATTATTCCAAAATGTTCTTACATATTTTAAAAAATCAAGTTACCTTGAAAACATGTTTTGCTTGGAGGCCAGAGTCATTTTGCTTAATGATTCTGTGATTCTGAAATGAGAGACCTTGCTGGGTTTTATTAAATAGAAGCTTTGTGTTATTGCCTGTTCCCTGTGAAAATCACACAGCTAAACAAGCATTCATGGGGGAGGACGTTTGCTGGTATTAACATCAAGAACAAAGTGTCTTGAAAACACTGACTTTTTAAGAATTATTGGGAGATTTTTTTGAAGTAATTCATAGGAGTCTAAGAAGAGCTACTAAATGTTAACTATCTTAAAAATTGATATCATATTAGAAATCTTAAAATTTACAGAAGTTAATAAAAAACAGGAAATCATATTTTTATAGATTAATGCTTTTAAGCATTCCACTCATTGGCTAATTTAGAGGACCATTTCTGTTATGCATATGCACACATATGTTGATTAGGGTATGTATTGCATGAGTGAGAAAAATGACGTGGAATGACCCTCCATGGCAAATATGCACAGTGAACTTCCTTAATGTTGGGCTACACAAACATTATAGAATATTATATGTTTTAAAATTGGGTTTATTTTATATGATATGTGGTTTCTGTTAAACTAGACTGAAGATAACTTCAAAATGGATGCTTGGGTCTTAATTATTTTGGATGTAGCGTTTTTTACTTGGTGTATTATCCAGAGGCATTTCTCCTTTAAACTGAAACTCCAAATTATTATGTGAGATGTCTTTATTTAAAAAATAAAATAAAATGGAGAAGGGCCAAATAAATGCAAAGACCCTGAACTAGAAGTCAAGAACCAGAAAAAAGTAGAAATGTTCTAATTTTTCTAGAAAGGAGCATCAACAGGGCTGAAACTCAATAAAACTAACTGTTCAGGCTTATATATATGCATGGAAAATGATGAATTGCCCCCCCCCCCGACCTTTTTTTACTTATTGAGGTAACGCTGTAGGTGTATTTTTTTTTCCGTAAAAAGTTTTAAGCTAATGAGCACTTCTCAGCTCACTATAAAGAATTCCAAATATATCAATTAGCTTTGAGTTAATGGACTAAATGCAAAGTTATGCTGTCATTCATAGCATGTCATTGGATGTAGCGTACGACAGTTTTACTTTTCCTTTTTAGCATATCAGTATGATAATCAGATGGTAAAAGGTAGCTAGTGTAGACTTCTGGTGCATGATATGATTTCTCACTGCTTTCCGGAAAAGTAAGTGTTATAGCTGACTTTCTTCTGGCTCTGTGTCCTCTGGAATTGCTTAATGAAGCAAGAGGAGGCCCTGACATTTTCATGGAGAACCTTGGAAAGCAAATCCGTGTGACCTTTTATAAAATGTTTATACACACGCACTCTGGCAAAATAAGATGGTTCAGGTGAGTCATGGACGGAAGTGCTTGAATTAAAACAGTGTAATGGGGAGGCTTTGTAAGACACCAGCTCAGTAAATTTCAGCTTTGGTGTCATTTTTCAGTACCACAGACAGCTCAGTGCACCAGGCAACATTTTGTTCACTTTACTAATTACTTTTACACCTCACTACCAAAAATGAAATCACATTTTAGATCATAATACTTATATAACATCAGATTTAATATGAGTAATTCTTAGCTAAGGTGATATTAGACTTTTTCAGGTGATGTTGAACTTGTTTTCTGTGTCTATCAGTACAGCTAAAAAATAAATGAATGAACACCTAAGTAAACTTTAATAAATGCCTGTGTATCATGACCTTCTGACAAAGGAAAACATGGTAGGGATTATTTTTATACAATCTGGAAAGGTCCCTTGATACTATGTAAGTAGCCTCCCTAACTCAAGTCTCAAGGTCAAATTATAAGAAAAACAGAAGCATGCTTTTCGGCGACTTTTTTTAAACCCCGCTCTGCAGCAGGGTTGGAGATACATCTCTGATGGAATTAGTACAAAACGAAGTTCAACTATTCTTTTAGCTCTTCAACATCAGAAATTTTCAGTGTAGCTTCCACTTTACCATTTCAGCTTCAGTATACTATTATGTTTCTTATAGAGGTAATTTTAGATGAAAGAGATATTTAGTAGTTTGAGGTAGGCAAACGTAAGATTCTAAGCTGAGACAGAAAACCCCTTGGACAAGTGCCTGATCTTTCTGGTTCTCATGGGACTTGGAAGAATGGCAGATGATATACTTTGAATTGGAAAACATTTTCATTTGTTTGTTTTTGTAATATACAGCTGACTTTTGAAAAACATGGGTGAGCTGTGTGGATCCACTTATACGCAGATTTTTTTTTTTCAGTAGATGTAGTGGGCCCTCCATATCCATGGGTTCTGCATCAGCAAAAATACAGTATTCACTGGCTGTGAAACCCTCATACAGAGGGTTGACTTTTTGTTTATGTGAGTTGCAAAGCACTGAAAGTATACATGGATTTTGGTGTCTGTGGGGTTCCTGGAACCAATCCCCTGTGGTTACCAAGGGACAAGTGTAATTATATAATAAATAGCATTAGAGAAAGCACTGACTTTTCTTTGTTACCTTTTGCAATGGAATAACTTTTCATCATCTTTCAAGTTAGCTTTTCAGAGATGGACTCTATCTATAGCTCTATAATTGAAAGAACAAAAATGAAAATTTCTCTTCATTTCTACACCAACACCACAGAAAAGAGGAGAGAGTGAGTGAGGGTGGGGGCCTCACCTGGACTGGTTGGAGAGGGGTGGTCCCTGTCCACTAGTAGGCTCTGTGGTTTGCTATGTGAAGGCTCAAGTCTGAAGAAGAAGGAAAGAATGCTCCCCTTTCTACTTCTACAGAGAACAAACAGATGTCTGTAGAGAATGCAGAAAATACTGCATATAGTTACTATTTTTATTAATAAAATAACCTATACACATAATAAAAGTAATTCAAACAGTACAGCAGAGTTTAGAATAAAAAGTGAAAGTCATGTTCTCTCAGTCATGTTTCCTAGAGGTAACCACTTTTAAGTTTTATATATATACCTTCAGGATTTCAGTAAGGAATATTTAGGTATACACCCATACCTCTCTTATATTCTGTAATATATCTTGGATGTTTATCCTCAGCAGCAGTAGGGACCTAGTTCATTTTTTTTAGCAGGTACATAAGATCCTATTGTATGGATGTAGTATGGTTTACCTCACCAGGCCTGATCTGAGAGCTGATAGGCAATTTGGAGTTTTCTAAGATTTTGCTATTACAAGTAATATTAAAATAAACATCCTTTTTTATTTATTTTAATTATTTGGAGTATTTACATACAGTAAATTTTCAGCAGTAGGAATGCTGAATCAAAGGGAGTTTGCATTTTAATGGAAAGATATTTCCCACTAGCCCTCTAGAAAGGCCGTCAGAGTTTATATCTCTGGTTTGCCACACATTATTCCTCTACAGCATTGTCAACACTGGATTCTATAGAAAGATTTTTTTAAGGAAATCTGAAAAGTTTACCATCTTCTTGCAAAAAATTTTTTTCATGACAAATTGTTTAAGAACAAAGCTCAAGGCCTCAGGCTTCTTTGCATCTGTTTTCCAATATTTGGCAGTGCATTATCTAATCTGCCAGCAAATGGAGTTATCAGAAGCAAGTGTTTGCCAGAGTTTTGTTATTTCAGTTTAAAAAAATTGGAGGAGGTTGTTAAAGATGAAGGAAGCTAAAGAAGTAGAGGAAATTATCTTGGATTGGTCTTAAGGTTTCTGTTACAGTAGCTTCATGCACCTATGAGGTAGATAAAAATTGTAACAACAGGTTGAAGGTAAGACTCCAAAAGATAGTGAGGTAGAAAAGTTGCCTGAATTTCTTTGTTGAGTGGTGTTCGGCTCAGTAACTGATGTCTATATTGCCAGCAACCTCTACATCAGAAGTAATGAGATGCTTAGTCCCTTTGACTTTGTGTATACACTGTAGTAACGAAATCACTCAGGACTAATTTTCTCCACCTGCCTGTGTAAAGATCTCTGCATTATTAATGGGCGTAACGCTAAATAAAGCGATCCTGGTGTGTTTACAGAGCAGCATCACAAATGAATGAAGAGTGGAACTTTAGGTTTACCACAAATGGGTTTTCTAGAGCTTCCAACCTGTTTCTGGGCCATGTTTTGTACAGCTTGGAGATAAGGGCACTGTGGGCTGTCATCATCCCAAACCACATTTGGCAGGGAGCACCAAGGCAGCCTGCATTGATTTAACTTCAAAGAAGTTACGTTCGGTCAGGATAGAAAGCGGTTTTGTGGGGTTGTTTTAGAGAGAATTTCTACTCATTAAGAAATAATATAGTATTTGCTACTTTGGGAGTACATTTTAGACCTGAAACTCCTTAAGATTTCTATTTATAAAACTAGAAAACACATGGAGGAATCTTACTTATTATTAGGCCTAGTATCCCACCCAGCACAGGAATGTCCTCTGTGTCATCTTCAGTAAAAGTGAGTCACCCAGTTCCTGTTTGAACTCTTTTCCCAAGATTGTCAGTTCATACATGTACAAGCCTGTTTCATTCTTAGACAGCTCTTATTTTTAGTAAGATTTTTATGTTCAGGAGAAGTCTCATTTATTCCATATTGAACATTTAAAAAGTTTTTGAGGTCTGCAAATGCAATGAGGAATAAGACAGGAGAGGCCCTTTCCTCTTGGAGCTGATATTCCAAGGAGGAGGGGTTAAGGAGAGACAAAAAAAATTAATAATAAAATTCTTCGAAGTTGTGATAAATTCCCTAGGGGAGAGATAAAGGGCTGAGATAGAAAGTTGGGGCCGGGCGCGGTGGCTCAAGCCTGTAATCCCAGCACTTTGGGAGGCCGAGGCGGGTGGATCACGAGGTCAAGAGATCGAGACCATCCTGGTCAACATGGTGAAACCCCGTCTCTACTAATACGAAAAATTAGCTGGGCACGGTGGCGCGTGCCTGTAATCCCAGCTACTCAGGAGGCTGAGGCAGGAGAATTGCCTGAACCCAGGAGGCGGAGATTGCGGTGAGCCGAGATCGCGCCATTGCGCTCCAGCCTGGGTATCAAGAGCGAAACTCCGTCTCAAAAAAAAAAAAAAAAAAAAAAAAAAAAAAAGAAAGTTGGGAGGTAAGGTTTGCATACATCAGACGGGACCATCAAGGGAGAACTTTCTGAGGAAGTGACATTTAAACTGATACATAAAGGGAAAAACCAGTATTGCCAGAGTCTGGAAACTGCCTGTGTCAAGGCCTCATGACCAGGAATTTACTGTGCTGAAGCAAATGAGAGCAAACCAGCGTAGCCCAAGCAGGAGCAGAATGGTACCAAATAGAGTGGGAAGGGATGAAGGGGCCTGATTTTTGAGGGTCTTGAGGCCATGGTAAGGATTTTTGGATTTTTTTTTTCTGATGTGCAGTAAGGAAGTCAGTTAACAGTTTAAAGCAGTCAAGGCTCATGATCCTACTTAATATTTAAGCAGGCTTTGTTTTGATGCTGTGAGAATTGGTCTGGAGACTATTAGCAGGTTGTTGGCAAGCTGTTTCATAGAGAGAGATGATGCTCACCTGGCTTAAAAGTACTGTTCTGCTCCTGCTTGGGCTCTGCTGGTTTGCTCTCCTTTGCTTCAGCACAGTAAATTCCTGGTCATGAGGCCTTGACACAGGTAGTTCCCAGACTGTGGCAATATTGACTTCTTCCCCTTTATGTCTCAATTTAAATGTCACTTGTAGCAGCCACAGAGATGAGCAGTGGGCTGTTGCTTCTGTTGGAGGTAGAATGGACTTACCAGTGGATGGAATGTGGTAGGTAAGTGCAAGGGCCAATGCAAAGATGATTGATAGGGTTCTGGTTGGAGCAACTGAGTGTGTTATGCTGAGAAGGAAAGACTCAAATGGAGGAGCAGGGTGTAGAATCAGGGATTTCTTTTGGCATAATATATTTGAAATTCTGCTGATCGTATATAAGAGTCTGGAGTGCAGAGGAAGTCTGTACCGGATATTTAAATTTGGGAGTTATCAGCACAGAGACTATTTAAACCCACAGGAATTGATGAAATCACAGAGAGAGAATAGAAAAATGAGAAGGTTGAGAGTTGATCATTCTCTGACATCTAGAGGTTGATTAAAGGAAGAACTAGAAAGAGGAGACAAGAATGAATTGTCCCTGAGGTGAAGGAGGCTAGGTTTTAAGAAGGGCACCGCACTCTATATTGAATGCTACCAAGGTCTGTTAATATGGGGTAGAGAAGTGCTTTTTGGATTTGGCAAATTGAAGGTCATTGCTGACCTTGATAAGCAGTTTCAGTGGAATGCTAGAGACAGAAACAGACTGTAACTTCTAGCATAAAAGAATAAGTTGATTTCCCTTTTCATGGGATCACAGAGCAAATGTTTGAACATTAGATCCATTTAAATACCCTCCTAGTTAAATAGTCCCAGTTTCTTTGAATATTGAATTCAAAGAAACATTGAATGTTTCTTTGAATTCAATATTCACATCCTTCTGGACTTACTCAGTTACATTGAACTTCCTCCTCAAATGAGGTCAAAAACATACCCAGCACTTTCAGATAGGATCTTCCAGTGGGGTTTTTACCTTTCTTCATCGAATATGCTGTATCATATTGACTCTTATTAGTCTAAAATGGTCACTGCTTCACAGAAGCTTGCCCAGTGACACTCATAAAATTTTTACTGAGCTAAATGCTCAGCTTTACATTTAATAACCTTTTTAAATAGCATCTTGGTTTCAGACAAGTATATCAGCCTGTCAGAATTGTTTGAATCATAATGCTAATATTTATTTGACAAACATTTGTTTGGGTTTGGAAAATTCTGTGTATGGACTATCTGTGGAATAGGCAAGACTCCAGCGTTTAAATTGGTGCTAAATTCTGTTCCAGAAAGGTGGTCAATATTGGTGGCTCTGACTCGGTTTGCATACCTGCCATTGACACATTTGACTCGTCTTTCCTAGTTTTGTGCTAGCTGTGAGTTTGAAAAGCAAACCTTTGGACAAACCAAGGTCAGAGTTTAGAAGCAGGCCCATTTTGTTGTTGTGAGCCATCTGCTCATCCATGATGTTTGAACTCTCTGAACTCTATTAGCCAGCTCATATTTCTCCAGTTTGTGTACAAGAATTTTATGAGGACTGCCTGATCCCTTGTTAAAATCCACATTTTTTTGTGTGTAAACTACAGTGTTAGGATCTTTCAGTCTAACAGTGATATCCAAGAAGGAAATAAGACTGATTTGCTTGTAATTTTGGTATATAATATAGGCTTCATGACCTAATCCCTTTTCTCTTAAAAATTGTGTTTTCTCCTTCAGATTATAAAATTAATAACTATTCGTTTTAGAACATTTGTAAAACATAGGAAAATATAAAAAGTAATATAAATTAGCCTAATCTTGCCACCCAGAGATGACTATTATTTATGTTACCATGTATTTATATAAAGTATATGGACATGCTATTTGATACGTTGCTATATAAGGAAATTTTATATTCTCTTCATATAACTTTTTATTGTGTTTCCTCATATTTAAACATTATTAATATTGTAGATGCAAGTTTTTTTTTCCCATTACACAGATATAATCAATTTAATTATTTTCCCTATTTTGGACACTTAAAAATTAGAAATAACATAATGTAAACATTTTTTTATAACAAATACCCTTGAAGATTAGGGTGATTTCCTAAGGATAAACTGCCAAGAGAGAAATACTGAATTAAAGGGTATTATTTAAGACAATTGATAGCTTGTAAAAATATTCTCCCAAAAGTTTTTATCGGTCCTTTTATTTTTTAAGTGCTTTCAAACCACTTTATTAAATGTGGCTCATTGAACTGATATGGTGATTTCTGGAGTATCTAGGCCCAGTATGCCAGACAGTATTGAGTACCGTGCTGTGTAAATCTGGGAATTTGCTTCTCTGGGTCTCCTATACTTTTCCTAATTCTCCATGATCTTGATTTTGAAATATTGGCTAAAAAGGCTTCTAAAAGGAAATCCCTTTTGAATAATTAAAGACAATTACGTAGAAACAATAGGAAAGCAATATGGGAAGATAACTTTGTTTCCAGATATTCCCAATTGTTTTCATTGTGGGAATGTTTAAAAGCCATGATTTCTAACAATTTTCTCTCTAAACTTTCTTGCTGAGTAAAGCAATAGGACTCTCCTTTGTGTTGACTGTTTTTACAACGTAGCTTTGTGGCTCTGTGTCCTTGCTCTGGAGCAGTCTGCCTGGGCTCCTTCCCAGCTCTGCCGCTAATCAGCTGTGTGACCTTGGACAAGTTACTTAATCTCTCTGAACTTCAATTTTCTTGTCTGTAAAATGGGGAATATAGAGTACCTTTCTCATGGGGTTGTGAAGATTAAGTGAGTTAATATATGTATATGTGTATATATATAAATTATACATATACGTATATTACTTAGAACACTGCCTGGCATGCGGTAAGGGCTATTTACATGTCAGCTGCTGGTTGTTGTTCACTACTTTGGAGTTTGTTGAAGTGGAAGGGTAGGAACTGGAGTCTAGCTTCTCTGGGCTTTAGAAAATAATGATTTTTCCCCCCTTTTCTTGTGAAACTTATGAGAGAGAACAGGAAAAAAAAGTGGCCATTCAAGCAGTGTTTATTAGTTTATTAACACTTAATCTAGGGTGTGTGTGTGCAAGCACATGCATATTTTTAAACAAAAGCTTTTGCTATCTGTTAAGGACAGCCATTTGTTTTTTAAACAGATTTAGTTCTGAATCTTCCTGTGAGCAGGTTGACTATCTTAGGAGAGACGTAATAATTTTGTCTTTTAGGTTTCAGATCTGTGATGAGTGTTCAGATACTATGATGTTAGGCTAACAGTTTTTACCAATATGGTCATTTTCTCCATAAATTTACCATGGGTGTGGCTTCGTCCTGGAATCAAGGCCCTTTCTATGCTGCATTAACTCCTTTAGGCATCACAGCTGACTGCCTCTTTTCACCACTAATTAGGACCCTGGTGACTTAAAAGAGTAAAGTGAAGCACTAAGAAAAGTAAGCAGAGGGAGTAATTTGGATGATGGAAAATTCTGGTGTTAAACTCCTGCTGAAAGGATAAGAGGAAGTAAACAGCCCTAGGCATACATGTAAATGACTGTAGTTGGTAGTATACCTGTCTGTATCCTTTGTAGGTTTACAGGATATTTCAATAGAAAGTGCTTTTTCTCTTTTTCTGGACTGGGTTTATTTCTGGTGAGGGTTTTGTTTCCTTTGCTACCCTCAACCACAGTGCTTGGAGTACAGTGGTCTGAAAGAACTAGGAAGAATTTCTGTGTGTAAATATGATAAGTAACATCTTGAAACATTTTGGGTGTAGTGATTGTCTTGCTTTTTATCAGGGAGCTTGTATCTTTTCTGTTTTGTTTCAAATAATCATGAATTGAATCTACATTATTCCAGTACTTCCCTTAGAACAATGTGTTACCGTTGGGTGAGTTTTGGACTTTGCTTTTCAAATTTATGAGACACATTGGGATTTATACATTGTAAACTTGAATTATGTAGACCATTCTAACAACTGATATTCTACATCAATAATGTGTCCTTTGCTTTCTTTAATATTCTGGGCATTTTTGCCTAATTATATAACTATCTGTAGTGATTATCTAGTTTTAAGTTGGGATTGTTTTCAGATAATTTGGCCACTGAGACTTTATTGTCTGGTTATTGAGTTAGTTGTCATCTGTCAGGAAGCTTTCGTGTTCCAGGGGAAATTCTATGCAATATTTGCATATTCGTTTTGACAAGACATACTGATTTTTCGGAGAAAGTATAAAACACTATAGTATGCTTATCATGCTTTTCACCTTGGATAATACTCCTTAGAATAGTGTCTGCTGTCACATGGTTAAAAACTGCATGGGTGCTAATTCATGAACTGTTTAATTTTTTACTGAGTGGCTAAGAGAAACTATACCCTAGCTTTGAATAGTAAAGTATTTAAGAAATTGATAGTAGAGTAAGAAATTGAAAAGTAATGATGAGGCTGAATATCAAAGTCTTATGTATATAATGTAACATAAAAGTGATGACTGTGGGATGTATCATAGTGATCTCGTGCTTTTTCAAAGGTACATCTAATACTTTTAGATGTGTACCCAAGCAAAGGTATTCGCTGAAAACTTGGTTTTATTTATGTGGAATTAACTATGAAGTTTTAAGACTTAAAAGTCTTAGCTTTTAGAAGCATGCTGTAGGTCAATTTTGATATAGGTAAATCATCTCTTACTTGGAAAAAGTCATGTCAGTTTGTTTCTTGAGGTGAGGATACCTGAAGGTGTATTTATTTAGCTATACATGTAATTGGTTTAAAAACCTTTAGCTTACTGCTTGAACCTCTTGGTAATGTTGCAAATTTTAATACTGTTGTTGAAAAATATTTTGAGTTAGAATTTTAATTCATCATTAGTATTTTAGTCAATTTACTAGTTGTTCTTATTTATCAACATCAAAGAGAATATTTAATAAAAATGCATTTGAGCCGACTTCTACAATTTAAGCAGGGGTGATACAAAGAGAAATCTCCAATATGCTTATTACTATTATTTTGCAAAAAGAAAGCAAAAACAACACAGTTCGGGGATGAAAACTAATTTTTAAAACTATTTTTGATTTTGTATTCACTGGCTCTTGTGGAGTTTTTATATCATTTAAAAAAAGAGACTCACCCTGCATATATGTATTTTTTCCTTTAGCATATCTGTTTCACACAGTCTCTTTTATCTTTTTGACAACCGTACATATTTTTCAGTTAAGTTTTGACCACGTTCTGCTTCACGTCTCCCAATGTGTCCTTTGGGTGTTTCTTACACTGGGGGATGAAGATCCAGCCCACTCACTGTCATGTTCACTGTCTCAGTCTGGTGCTGTGTATGCAGATTGCTTCAGTGGCAGCTATTTAGAAATAATGTATCCATCAAACATGTCTTATACAAGTAGCCACAGAAGGAAAGGGGACTTGTGTTTAGGACTTTGTCCCTCAAACCCATGTCAGAACATTCTTCCTGAACAGAGACCACACAGAGCACTCAGTGGGCAAGCATCTGCTCTGCAGTATTTACCCAGCAGCAAGAGGTCTCCTCTGCACCAGTGTGCAAGAAAACAGGTGGCCACAGCAAGGTTATCAGTGTGATAGAGGGTGAGCAGAAGTCTCATCTTTAAAACCCCAATTATGACATGCTGCCATATGGGAACACAATTCAGCAAATGAAAAGCAATAGAATTGGGAGGCTGATGGTAGGGAAACGATAGGCTCAGATGCCCTTGTGACATATGTTGTATCTGCATTTCCAGGCTGATTGCAAATTTTCTTTAGTTTGCTCACATTTCCTCTCTCCTCTGTTGTGTGAATGATGACCTGTACACTCAGTGGGGTCCAAGCTGTCGATTTATTTTTAATGTTTTTCTTAAACATAATGGGGGAAATTACAATGAAGTGTTACAATGTACTTTTCCTTAGCAAGGAGATAAAGAGAACAGGTTTTAAAATCATCTCATTGGCCAGGCACAGTGACTCACACCTGTTATCTCAATGCTTTGGGAGGCTGAGGAGAGAGGACTGCTTGAAGGAAACCAGGAATTGGATACCAGCCTGGGGAACATAGGAAGACTCCATCTGTGCAAAAATAAATAAAACACTTAGCTGGGTGTGATGGTGCATACCTATAGTCCCAGCTACTCGGGAAGATGGCTTGAGCCCAGGAGTTCAAGGCTGCAGTGAACTGATTGCACCACCATCCTTTAGCCTGTACAGCAGAGTGATCCCCTGTCTCTTAAAAAAAACTTTAAAAAAATTATCTCATTGACTTTATTTCAAATTTGCCTAGTGGCTCCTTTTGAGGAACAGCTCTCCCTACCCCGTGGTCACAGAGACCCCCACTGTCTGTGTGTACATAACCTATCCCTTTTTCAACCTCCCCAGCCTTGTTTGCATTGAGGAATATTCCTGGGAACATTTGCTGTGTTTTGAGAATACCAGCCATGTCAGGATTCCTACTCTGCCTCTGATCCTAAGGGACATATTGAGGATCCCTGATCCTCTCTAATCCCCTTAGGTGCATCATTATGACTGGAGGGTGGAAAATAAGCATAAGCGTAACATTTTTCAGTCATATTGGATGGTATCTGTTGCTTGTACTCATGTTTATGTTGAGTGTTAAAAGTTTGTGAGAAGCAGAAGAGCTGCTGCTTGAAGGCGATAGATGCCACCTGGCTGGGTCTGTCACTGTCCAGCAGGGTGTGGGTGGCAGCACAGAGTGTAGACCCCAAGAGGACAGTGTAAGAGGAGAAGCCCGAGGGACGCCTTCTATCTAGACAGACACTTGTGCCTCTGGAAAGCAGCCCAGATGCCAGTTAAGAACTTTGGCTCTGGATCCAGACAGATTTGAGTTAGAACTCAGTTTTTCTCTGTGTGACCATGAGAAGACAGTTTTACCCTTCCCACACTTATTTTTTCATCTGTAAAAGGGAAATGATCATTGTACCTATCTCATTAGATTGTTTACAGGATTCAGGGGGACAAGGTTTATGAAGAATCTAGCATGATACCTGGCACATCATAAATGCTCAGTAAGTGCTAACTTCTGTTGTTCTCTATCATTATTGTTACTACTCTTCTGTCTTTATTATTATTAAGTAAATACTGTAGCCTTTGCAAGGAAGCAGAGCCTAGAGGCTAGGAGGATCTCACCGTGGGAAGGGGAAAGGCAATAATGCACCATATTTCAAGGTAACCTTGCTGAAAGTTCTGGTAAGAGGGACAATGGGAAGAGAAGGCAAATATTTGCTTAGATAGAACATAGATTGGCAAACCACAGCCCATGGGCCAAATCCGTTCCCTGAACAAATCTGGCCAAAAAAAAGTTTTGTGGAACACAGCCATGCCCATTTGTTCAGGTATTATATATTGCCGCTTTTGTGCTACGATGGCAGAATTGAGTAGTTGCAACAGAGGCCACATGGCTGGTGAAATTAAAAATATTTGCCTTCTGGTCCTTTACAGAAAAATCTTGCCAACCCCTGAGTTAGAGAAGATGATGGTAGGCAGAGGCAAGGAGAAACATGCCTGAAAGTGTTTCTTCTGCCTTTGCATCAAAAGCTATTTTATTCTTTATTCTGAGTTTTACTAAGGAAAGTGTGTGGTGGGCAGAGGTTCAGGTAGATGCCAGTTTGGAAGTGCAGATTTTTGTAGGTGCAAGGCCTTCTGCTATGGCCCATGATCTCAGGTTTCTGTACAGGAGTTTATACCCCGGGATTGAGGTGGAATTGTATGTTGAATTAGGTTTACATCATTGCATGCATGAGAATGGCTGTAGTTGAAATTTCTGGAGCCTTAGGGTTGGGAGTCATTTTCAGGAGGGGCAGTAAGGAGAGAATGGCCTTGTTTGAGCCTTGGTGCTGCATAACTTAGTTTAAGAAAAGCTAAGAATCTCATTGAGGCTAGCTTTTGTTCTATGTCAGTCAATGTGGCTTGCCTCAATCAAGAACTGAGTCTCATTTGTTTTATGTTATGAAGAAAATATTTTATAGCTGACTGTTCTTTAACTTTGTATTTTGCCATAAAAAAGCCACAAATTAGGGTGAGAAGCAGTAAAGTGTGTTTGTTTTTATCTTTTGGTCTGAAGTTGTGGCAGCATGTATAATTTATTAATTTGCTTACTGCTGTTTCTAGTCATTAAAGTTATATTTCATGCAAATAATCTCCACTCTGAGCTGCCTACTGGCAACTCCCCTCGGAAGTCCCTCAGGGCCACAGCTCAGCACCTCCCAGCCTTGTCATTCCTCTCAGGCCTCCTTGTGGTAGCTGACATTTGCTGTCTTAGAGAAGGGCACCATGTCCTCCTGGGGCCCCAGGGAGGACCCTTGCCATCCCTTTTCTCCTGCCCATTTTGCCACACACTTGCAAGAGTCACCAGGATACTGTGGCCACTCCCTCCTAGTGTCCTTGGCATTCTGCTGACATTTGCTCTCTGCTGACATTCTTGTGCGTTGGTTCTGATTTCCAAACTTATTGACTCTTCCCAGGTCCTCCTGTAATCTCTTTTACGAATGTACTTAGTGAATATTTTATAAATATTATATAGCATATTATATGTTATACTGTGACAGTATAATATATACCATCTATATTATATATAAAGTGTAAAAATATGTAAGTATAGAAAATTAATGATATTGTGTGTTATACATGTCATTTACTTAATCATTTTTTTATTTATATTATTTTCAGCTTAGACTTAGTATTTTTCTTTAACTCACTTCTTTTAGTCCCATCTTAAGTAACAATAGCCATGAGATTGTGGGTTGTAGTACAATTACCTTTGTTTTCTAATATACAATACAGTAAAACTGTAAATAAACAACATGCCTCCTGGACTCATCTCAAGGAACATGGAAAACTCCTTTTGGGAATTCCTGTGTCAGTTGTTACTGTTTCCTTCTGACGTATATTAATGTAGTCTCCTGCTTCCCTCCCGCTGCTTCTTTCTGCTGGTCCATCTCTGCTGTTGCGAGAATATCTGCCCCAAACACAAACATGGTGCTGTCACAACGATTCTAAAATGATGCCATGGCTCTCTCTCGTTTCATGATGACATTCTGTAATGTTGATTCCTGCAGTTCAACACAGAGCTACAGACTTTCAAAGAGAAAGGGATCATGATGCAATCCCAGGTTTTCCAAACTTCTTACCAGTGATTTCCCACAACTAATAATAGGTGTGAGTTTCAGTTTGTCATCTGGAAAATAAGGGTAATAGTGCCCATCTCATGAGCTACTGTGAGAATTCTGCTATGCTTAGCCCAGTGCTAGACACATAATCACACAGACTGTTACATTTGTATTTTCATTGTTGTATTAACCATCATTAATCATGACCTCTGTGACCCTTAGTTTCTCATATGTAACTGGGGGTGAGGCATCATGAGGTTTTTGTTAGGATTGCACAGTAGGTTTGGGAAGCAGTTAGGGTGAGAGAGAGTAGTGAAGTGCCTGGTATGACATGTGGCCTTTGGGGTCCTCTAATGCAGGCCATGATTACAGTAGCACTTATCAGACTGTCTCTCAGTTGAGAGAGCAGCTCCCTGGGGGCAGGCATCATGTTTGGTTCTGCCGGACGTTCCAGGGATGAGCAGTCTAGTAAACAGATCTGCAGTGGATGCATCCAGGGCTCTCACATCTCGTGTGTGGTGGCCATCTAAATAGTCACTGTGTTTTCATCTGTGGAGTGGGTATAGCCCTCCTTGTTCCTTCTTCTTGGTTTACCAAAGGCTAATTAAGAATGTGGATAAAATAAGCTATCTTAGAAGAGATAGGATGGCAATCTAATAAACTAATAATAGTCTAATTAATGTGCTTTTTCTTAGCATCAATTTTTTTTCTACTCTTTTTTCTGCCATAATGTTCTGTATCACTAAAGAAATTTAGCTTTTTTTTTTTTTTCTTTTTTTTTTTTGAGGCAGAGTCTCACTCCGTTGCCAGGCTGGATTGCAGTGGAGTGATCTCAGCTCACTGCAATCTCTGCCTTCCAGGTTCAAGCAATTCTCCTGCCTCAGCCTCCCAAGTAGCTGAGACTAGAGGCATGCACCTCCACACCCAGATAATTTTTGTATTTTTAGAAGAGACAGAGTTTCACCATGTTGGTCAGGATGGTCTTGATTTCTTGACCTTGTGATCCGCCCGCCTTGGCCTCCCAAAGTGCTGGAATTACTGGTGTTAGCCACCGCAGCCGGCTGGGAAGTTTAGCTTTTAACACTTTGTTGTCTGACTTTAGATTATTAAAATAGATAATGAAATGACTGGCAGTACAGTCAGAGATCGTTGGTTGAAATTATTGCAGTGCCTTTGTTTCTATTATAGCTGTACTGAAAGAGATAGATTTTGTAGTTTGGTTGTAAGATTTGGCTGAAATAAATACAAAAACAAATGTGGCTAGATGCACAGATTAGCTTTAGATATCTCACCGGTATAATAAGAGACACAGACCCCTTTGTGGACCCCCTTCTATCCCTCCAAGAGAGATCACAGCATCTCCACTGTGACTGTCCTCTTCTAATTCTTGATTTTATAAAATACCCTCTGATTTTTTTTTTTAGCTCATCTCTGACATCACCTCCTCTGTGAAGCCTTCTCTCATTATTTCAGATATTTTATTCTCTTTCTTTTCTGAGCAACATTTGTGTTTGTTACTGGTTTTGTATAATTGAGTTTTTAAGCCTCTTCTAGTGGTTTTCTGTGGCTATGTTTTACCTTCTCAAGACCAGTTACACATCTTTTGCTCCTAAAGCTGCAACATAAGCTGTGCCAGTGTATGCTACCATCCAATGTTGCTGTGGAACTGAACTAGGAGAGGGGCAGGACAGGTGTCCTCATGATAGCACTGGGCAATGCAAGGATGGGGAGTTAGATACCTGTCTGTTGATGGTTCAGATTCTTTTTTAACCTGGAATAATGTGATAGTGTTCATGGATCTGGACAATTCCACTTGCAAGAGAATGACAGATTATTATCCTATTAATAGATTAACAATGAAGTTCATGTTCTCTCCTGTATATATTTCCTATATTTTAATCATGGATCAGCAGTAGGCTTTGAAAATGGTTGCACAGAGGGTAGCAACATAGAAGACCTGGCATATGTTTTCTTTTTGTTTACCATTACTATTCTGCAGTGCAGTCCGTTCCTTCAAGAGCTGTTAAAATGGGATTTCCAGCTTTATTGGTTAGTCTTAAAAGTGACCATCCCTGGATTCTAACTCCCAAGTGAGTGTCACCTCTCTTCCTTTCTGTGGTATACAGCCATTGGAGAGGTTTACTAAATAAAGTAAAGTTTTGTCTGTAGTGGATATTCCCCAGCCTGAACTCGAGTCCTAATTGTTCGATGTGTAGATATCTATGTGAGCTTATTGCTTCTCTTGGGAAAACAGTTAATTTCTAGTCCCATGTTTAACTATATATTGGCATTTACGTTCTGCGTGCCATGTGATCACATTAGGAGATGCAAGTAACTCTGCTTTGAAGCACGAGATATAGATGGTCTCTTTCTATGGGTGTTGGAGACAGAGAAAGAATGCTAGTGGAGAAAAGCCACCGAGCACAGGACTACTTTTCCTCTCAGGAGTCAGTAGTTCTGTTGTCTTAGAAGAGACTTTTATTCCATTTTCCCATTTGTGCCACAAAATAAACTTTCTACCACAAAACAAATGGATGGATGGCATCTGCTCTCACAACTCCAGTCATATGTCCAACCCTGGAAATGGGCCACTCCAAGGATTAGCAGCTTGCTTCAGTTAAATCCAGGTGATTGGGCCTGTCTGCTCATGTTCAGAATTTCTTTGTGGGTTGTTTGTGTTTAATATCATGCCTAGCTTTACAAAAGTGTTTCAGTGAACTTTTTATCAGTGTGTGAACTGTCTTGAATACAGCAGATGAAGTTAATAGAACAAATTAGTATCTTAGTTAATAAGTGTCAGTTAAGAATCAGTCAATCTACAGACTGAAAGGGGGGTTGGCAAATGAATATCTAAGAAAAGTATTTTCTAGTTTGCCCAGATACCAAGCTGTGCTAACTTAACCACTCTGTGACCTTTAGTGGGAAAACTCTTTAGCTGGGTTTTATGCAGTTATCTGAAGGGTTTGCCTAAGTTTTTCTTAGTGTAAGTCCCCTGTTCCCAAATTTGACCCTCCTCTTGACAGTGTGGTCTATGTGTGTAGACCCAGTACTTTCCTATTGCTCTCTCATTAATATAGCATTTGGTGATTCTCTCAAATACTAGATGTGGCTGTAAAGGTAGCAAGAGGAAAGTGATATTTCTCAAGGAATAAGCTAAAAGATTGACTGCCTGGCTGTGAATATGGTCTTAGAGGGGAAGGTGAGATAAAGGGAAGATACTAGAAGACATAATAAGCCCCACTTAATGCTTTTTTTTGAGACGGAGTCTTGTTCTGTCTCCCAGGCTGGAGTGCAGTGGCATGATCTCGGCTCACTGCAACCTCCGGCTGGAGTGCAGTGGCATGATCTCGGCTCACTGCAACCTCCGCCTTCTGGGTTCAAGGGATTCTCCTGCCTCAGCCTCCCAAGTAGCTGGGACTACAGGCATGCACCACTACACCCAGCTAATTTTTGTATTTTTAGTAGAAACAGAGTTTCGCCATGTTGTCCAGGCTGGTCTTGAACTCCTGACCTCAAGTGATTTGCCTGCCTCAGCCTCCCAAAGTGCTGTAATTACAGGCATGAGCCACTGCGCCTGGCCCACTTAATGCTCTTAAGTGCATGTGGTACATGGACAAAGGCCACCGACACGACTAATGAGGAAAATTGTGGTGCACTATAAAAGGAGGCAGGGTGTGTTTGCTTCATGCTTTATGGCTATATTTTAGAAAGGTAAAATAACTAGTATGTATCAAAATAACTAATATATATCATGCGCCCACTGGGAACAAGCACTGTGCTAGGTACATTATACACGTTGTCTCATTTCATCTACAGTGTAATTCTTATTCAGCCAGTGAATAGCAAAGTTGAGAATCAAATTCAAACCTGTGACTTTGAAGGTTCTTTTCTTTTTGCAGTAGGGCCTTTACTGTTAGGTGTGATTTTATCTGGAATACATGAGAAAAATTGTACCACTTTTTTCTGTCAGTTATAATCACAAAACAAAATAAACACCTCTTAAAAACTTATGATATTCAAACACTTGGTTTACTTTAATACAGACGAGGGAGATAGTTTCCTCTGAATTTTACATTATGTTACCTTCAATTCACCACAGTTGATTTAAGGAGACTTGTAGAACAATCTTTATCCATAATTAGTTGTTCTATGAAATACGTATTTTTTTTTCAATTTGTCTCTAGAGGTTGTTCAGAAAGAGCTACAGTGATAGAATAGAAGCCAATACTCAATTATCCATGAAAATGAAGTAGAGGATGGGAAAGAATGCTGATGACTGTAATAAAATCTCGATGTTATCTGAGTCTGTGCCGTAACTGTGCTTCACTCTGGGATTCCCATCTTAACCTTCTAATTCAAGTCTGACAGCATTTTCTTTGACATACTTCTCTAGAGTAGACACATATTCGACCAAATTAAGTGGCATGGTACTCCAGGGAAAGATCTCTGGTAATCTGTATAAGAATATGAGGCACATTCTTCTAGTTGCATACGACCTGTAGGTTTTTTCTCAGGTGCCAGCTCCTATCAATTGATTGTAACTGGCTGGAGCATACACAGTGCTAAGAGTGATTCTTCAGGCCACAGAAGGGCTGCACTGGAAAGGTCCAGATTGATTGATCATGTCTGCCAAGACTGGAGGAGAGGGAAAGGAGTGGGAGCCTACGTGATACATATTTGACATCACTTTCTATCAACTTCTCTATGCAAATAAATTATGAATCCTTATGTAAAATGGTTATTCAGTTTCAAAAATCTTTGAGGAACTGGTCTTAATTATGTTTTTTCTACATGTGCAAGAAAGTTTATTTTAATAAATGTGGGATGAATGTGGTGAGTTGAAATGTTCTTTTAAAACATTAAAGGTATGCATATGCATTGCCCTAATTTGTTTCTGTTGAGATTAATGAGTCTGAAGCTTTAATAAACTGTCAGGCCACCAATATTCTCTCTTTCCTACCTGTATTTACTTGCTTCCTTCATTTCCTTCCATCTTCCTCTTTTTTCTCTTGCTTCCTTCCTTCCCTCCCTTCTTCCCTTTCTCCCTTCCTTCGTAACATCACAGAAGTTAGTCCCCAGCCACCAAACTGTAAATTTTTTTTTTGTAGTACTGTTGCATGTTTGAAATTGACAAATACTTGATTTATATAACTGACATCAACTATAGGCGTCATCTTCAATGCCTATAGAATTGAATACTGTGAAAGAAAAGCCACTTTTTTTCTTGTGGTACATAATGTTCTTTGTGATCTTCTCCCATTCCTTCAACCTCATTGTTTATTGACAGTATGCACACACGCGTGCACACACACATACTATTGGAATCATCTTGACTTGTTTGGAGAGTCAGAGCCAAAACTGTGCCATTCTTTCTGCTTTCTGTGCCTTTTATCTAGAATATACTACTTTTACCCAGGTGCTTTTGGGCTCAGCTCAGGTCTCCCTCTTCCGGCAAGCTTTTCAGGACCCCAAAGGCTGAATTAGTTGTCCTTCTTCTGTATTAGTATCCCGTAATAATAGTAATACTAACATAACGCATGGTAAATAGTAATAATGATGTACGTGGGTTAATTGTTCAGCCTTTTTTTGCTAAGAGCCATACCTGGATTATCTTGTAATTCTACTACAATTTCATAAAATAGATAATATTATCTTATTGAGAAAAGTGAAGTATAGAGTGGTTAAAAATGACTTGCTCAAAATCAAACTGCTTGAGAGTGGTGGAATCTTTGCAAATGGAATAGTGATTGTGGGTTTACACAGAGTTTTTTTCTCTTGTATTTTGATTTCTTACACATCACAGACCATTTCATTGATTACTGTGTCTCTACCAGGGGCTGGCATATGATACGGGTGGAAAAAAACAATTGTTCAATTAAATTTGATTGAATTCTTATTTATAATGGATATAACCAGTCTATCACTTCTCCAAAGTTTGGTATGTAGAAATATGTAGTAAAATGGCTTTCTTTTTAAAAATTTACTTCATATTTTTAATCTTATTTGCCAATTTAAAAATCATGCAGCTTTGAATCCCGCCTTTTTAGCAGTATCCTTAGTTTTGAATTTAACGTGATAAAAAATACAGAATTAAAAAATTCCCACCGTCTGAAAGGTTGAGCCACGATTTGTTTCTCTCATTCTTACTCTATATGTTTGTAATATAAGCACCTATGGAGGAATATAGAGAGGGGGAAGGGGTGCTGTAAGTTAAGGGAGTAGTTGACTAACGTGTCAGCAAATATAGTCTGTCTGCCTCTTAGAATTCTGAGAGATTTCAGTCTCTATTTACTACCCACCATTTATCAACAAGGTTGGTGATTCTTCTTTTTGATGGAGAACCTCCTTAAGAAGTATGTAGATCTCTGCTCTCTACTGTCCTTACTTTCTTCATCCTATCTTTAGGATGCCATACTTTTACCTTAGGCCAGTTAGCAATCTTGAAATGCTTTCTGGATATGTGTTATTCCCCATAGCAATTAGGGTAGAAAAAGATGAGTCTGTGCCATAACTTGTTTTGAATTCCCATCTTAACCTCCTAATTCAAGTCTGATAGCATTTTCTTTGACATACTTCTCTAGACTTATTTTCTTTGACATGCTTCTCTAACTTGTGTTCTAGAGAAAACCTAACTTCATTGCGGCCACTTGATTATTTCTTCTTTAACTAAGGTACAACATTGAGAAAGAATATTTGTCTGAATCTGAATCCCAGTAATACACCTGGATAATCTTTATTGAAAATCATCAAAACCAGCCCTGACCAACGGGTCTTGCCATGCAGGTATTCAGAGCTAGTCCCATGATTTGTGCTTAATCATTGGCATGGCTGCTTGTGACAGACTTGCCACTTAATGTTTATTTTGTCATGTTATTTAAGAACCAGGGAAGTAACTATTAACATAACAACATATGGCAGCCATTACATAGTAAAGTAGAATGTTTTAAAAAGAAAGTTTTTGGAATTAAACACTAAGCTACCGCTTAGTGCATTTTTACTTAACCTTGACTGTTAACAAACTGGGTTTAATGTGTTTCATAATGCTCTATTATAACTAACTTTGAGAGCTTCACTTAGAAAAAAATTAAAAACAGCTAAAAAAAAATTCCCTGTGGTTTTTGTTCTTAGACTTTGGGCTCATGTGTCACATGCTTCTGGCATGTGTTCCCAGTTGCTAAGGCTCTGAGCAGTGGAGCCCAAAGAATCATTCTGGTGACTTTCTTCTTTCATAGCTTCTTCGTTGGTTTCAGCTCCAACAGAGCCTCTTCGCTGTACGTTAGAAAAAACAGAAGAAAGGCCCCACAGCCTGCAGCTGTTAGAGAAACTCAGAGACTAGACTCCTTGACATTAGAGATGTTCATTCTCAGAGTCTCTCTAGCTTTTTGCCAGTTGGCAGTAGAGGGCTTTGCTCTCTTCCTCTGCTCCCACCCAGATATTATTTATCATAGGAGAAAAGGAATATTACAGTTGAAATAGCCTTCATTTTCTTCCTAGTCTCTTCCCCTGTCTTCTGTCTGTAGAGGCAACTGTCTTTCAGAAACTCATGTGTATCCTTCTAGTCCATGCTTTTATGTGTTCACTAAATAGAATCGTATTTATAAACAATATAGTATTTACATTCTTTCAATTTCATAGATGCTATGCTGTACCTATTATTTTACAACTTGCTTTTTTCCACTCAACATTATATTTTGGATGTATAGTTTAGCTCATTTACATTTTTATGGCAACTGTTATTTTTGTACCTATTTCTGACATTATTTCGAGTTCGTAATGTTTTCACTGCTTCTATCTTTCTCCTTTCTTTCCTTATTTTGGGTGATGTGAAATATTTAAACATTCATTTCTTTCTCTGGCAGTTTAGATGTTATGCAATTTATATTCCCTCTTTTAGTGGTTACTCTTAAATTTTTAGCAAATATGTATATTTAACAATGTTTAAGTTTCATCAGAATTTCTGTTCTTCTTCTGTACAATGTAACAACCTTGGAGGGCTTCATTCTGATCTCCTTTCCTCCTTCCGTCATACTATTGATGTCCAGCATTTTATTCACACCTTGATTTTTGACTTCCTCCAAATTAATTATTGTGGTTATGTTGATAATTATAATTTTATACAGTCAGTTTGTATTTAGACTACTAGCATCGTTACTTGTGTCGTTAGCTCCTTTTTTCTGGTTTCTGTTTACTTCTTGCTGCATGCAGAGTACTCCTTAACAGTCACGTCTGTTCTCAATCTTTTGTGTCTCAAAATGTCTTTCACCCCCCTGACAGATCGTTAATTCTGTATAGACTTCAAGGTTGACCATCATTTTGTTTCAGTACTTTGAAGTTTACAGTGACTTATTCTATATCAATGTTTTTATTTCAACAGTCTGGATAGGAATATTTCTAAAATTTAGACATAATTTAAATAATGATTTTACATATCCCTGCATTCAAAAAGAGGATCAGTTAAGTCCCGTAGAGTCTTTGTTGAGGTCAACACTGTTATTTGGAACATGAGACTTTGCATTGTGTTGTGATACAGTGATGTTCTCTGGTAGTTGAGGTATGTAAGAACGTTTTATCTTTCATTAGATGAGTTAAGATTGTTGGATTTTTTAAGGCCTTGTATCTGCTTTTTAGTGGTGTGTGTGTGTGTGTGTGCACGCGTGCGTGTGTGTGCATGTGTGAGTGTGTGTGTCTTTCCTCTCTGTCATTACTTGCTGCTATGCCTGATTTACTAAATGTAATAATTGTTTCTTTTAATCAGCCGTTTTTTTTCCCCTATATATATGTTTGTTTCTCCTTTGCTGAAAGCAAGGGCCCTAGATAACCAAACTGGTCAAGAATATATAGCTTCATTTGATATTGTCATTGGCACTGTCTCCGTGGTCTTTGTAAAAAGATTTTATACTGGCTATGTGACAAGTTGCAGTATGCTTATGATGGACACAGGCTCTGAAGCCAGATTGCTTGGGTTCGTATGCTAGCCCTGTACCATGTAACCCTAGCAAGTTTCTTAACCTCTGAGCTTCAGTTTTCTCTTCTCCGAGATGGAGATAATTATAGTATACACCTTCTTGAACTGCTTTGTGTTTTATATGAATTAATACCCACAACGGGTTAGAACAGTACCTGGTCCTGTTAACATGTGGTGAGCTAAGCATACTTTGAAACCGCTTTCAAGTTTCATCTCAAATACCATGTGGACTGTGAGGTTCTATACAACTGAAGTTAAAAAAGTTTTCAGAATGAAAAATATCTAACTGGGAAAAAGACTAAACTAGGACGTAGTCTATTTCTGTTATCATGGGCATTGAATGTAATGTGCAAGTTTATTTAAATATTTGCTTCTGCCGGAAAGCAGGAGGTCATCTAAGACTGGGGATGAAGATGTCACATTGGAGAAATCATAATGTAAATTAGTGGGTAAGCATTTTTTTGCTTTATAAATACTGATTTGCTTCCAACTTTTCAGTACAGCCTGATGCCCCCATCAAAATATGTGAATGCTGAAGACCTGAACTTTAGCTTCAGGTTTTTCAGTAACTCACACTGTGACCGTGACCAAATTCTTTCAATTGCCTGTGCTTTAATTGAACTCTTATAAGGGCAAATGAGATAATAATTGTGACCTAGCTTTTAACCAGCTTTTTAAGTGCTTAAAATAACTAAGATGGTGCTAATACATTTTAGCAATGTAGCAATATTAATATAATGCTTCAAATGAAAATGTAGAGTTTTTATCATTTCAGATTAAATTTTAAGAATCTAACACGTTGGCTTATATTTAATTATTTCATGGTTTGAGGCCTTACCAGGCTTATTTTATTTATGATTGATCCCCCATCTACTTGCAGAAATGATTTAAGGATACTTACCAACATTTATAAACTATTAAAATAAGTAAAAATCTGACCATGGAGAAATTTCGAATTTCTCATTCATCTAACCTTGATTTTCATCCTTTCCAGTAGCTACAATCAGTGATGTTGGTCTTTGTATTAATCCCTCCTCATTCTATCTGTAGTTAGTTAAGGTTACATTTATTGGAGACCAGATTTTGACACAGTACTGAAGTGAACTGTTATGAAAGAAAATAACATTTGTTGAACACTATCTTTTTAGTCCTATGACCAGGCCTCTATTGTGAAGTTACAGAGCTCATCAATTGTGGCATGTCAAAATCAACTCTAGATCTACTTGACTCAGTTCCAGAGTGCAG
The DNA here is from genome assembly GCF_030222135.1 of Aotus nancymaae. Taxonomy (NCBI): domain Eukaryota; kingdom Metazoa; phylum Chordata; class Mammalia; order Primates; family Aotidae; genus Aotus; species Aotus nancymaae. The sequence goes on from NW_026988425.1 coordinate 106,700,880, forward strand.
ACACATAATCCGTATACCACAGTGCTTTCTGTGATATGAATTCTGTTGAGAGAACCAAAAAGGGGAAAATGATTATTTTATCTTAACAGAGAAGTTCAAAAGTAATTTTTAGAGGAAATTTACATAAATTCCATAGTAATGTGAATGCAAATATAATTGCATGACAATATGTCAACATGTGTGCAATGCCTTTTGTGGGACCACAGAAGGTATGGGGCTCTGGTGGTGAGAACCATTTGAAAGGAGGTTAAGATTCTAATTAAGTCTTAAGAGCAGCAGAACATGGACTTATTATACATAACCTTAACTATCATTGCATCCTAGTGGATAATTCTAGGATTTTTGACATGAAGGTGAAGCTCTTGCCTAAGTCAGGAGAAGACAATTTCAGAAACTCATTATTTTAGCAAATGACAAGAATACTTCTTTCAAAAATAGGTACAGCTGGAATTTCTAGAGCTTTTCCCAATACTGACGTTGCTCTTATCTGTCTTTCCTTACCCATTTTTCTTCCTCCTCTTCATGGCTAGTTTTCCTGTCTTTATATCAGAAGTTGTTATTTAATTCATATACTTGTACCTCTTTGAAGGTCCATGGAATACTATTATTTATTCATTTGGTCACTTTTACTAGGGACAGCAGGGTGGGTGTTAATGCATACTATTTGTGTAAGGTTGATATTATTTTTATTTTTTTTGTAGCTGAAGCAGCCGAAGTTTAGAGGGATTAAATATATTGCCCCAAACCACTCAGCTAGTAAGTGGTCAAGCCAGAAATGAAATTCAAGCTTCTCTGGCTTCAAAATGTGTGTGTGTGTTTCCTATGAGTCACACTACCAGATATTCAGAGCAGTTGGTTGATATTTAAAAGGCATGAACAAAAGCCACCCACCCCAGAAATAACTCTACCACTCAATAGTTATTGTACTTTAAATTCCAGTGTTTGAGATGCATTTCTTCTGCATTGTTGGCTGCTCTCTCTATAAAGTGTTTAAGTTAAAAAATATTATTTTTCTTTTATAAATCTTTACACAACACTTTAATGAATATTAAATTAAATGCAGGCATACTTTCCACTGCTCAAGTAACAGAAAATCCACCTGATGGTGACTTTAACAAATGGGGTAGGTGGCTGCTGGTTCAGTGGCTTAAGATATCAGGGCTGGAATTACTGTGACTCTTTTGGTCTTTTTTTTCACCGTCACAGGGTGTCTGCTGCAGATCCAAGTGTCACCTCTGTTTAGGGCTGGAGGAAGGGAAGGAAGAGGTCTATGTCAGCCATAGCTGTCTTTTTTTAATCCAGAAACACAAAGATATTCTACTACGTTCTGGAGCAACCTTTTGCTTACGACTTCAGGTTGAAACTGCATCATATGGCTACACATAACTGCAAAGGAGTCTGGGGAAATGGATATTTCTGTAGTGGAGATAGGCAAGAGAGAAGGATGGGAATATTATTGGGTTAGCCACTTCTTAGCGTTGCCTACAACATATGACATGTGTTTATTTCATTATTAAAACTACTTTCCAAAACAGCAAATAACATCTCCATTTTCACAGATGGCAGAAATAAGGTCAATAAAGTGTGAATGACTTCCCAAGGTCATATCACAAGTTAGCAGCATATCCAGCATCTAAGCCTTAGTTTTCTGCATTCCAGCAAGTTTTTTCTTCATACTTTTCTCCCAGATAGGAGTTGGCAGTTCAGTGATTAATACATTAGTTTCACATTCCTACTCCTTGTATGCAGAGAAGTTTCAGGGTGGCGAGAATGAACAGGGTTGGGCATGAGGCTTCAAAAGAGAGGAAGGCTCCAGGATGGATGATGAGGGGATGACAAGCATCAACTCTGCTCATTTCCTCTGAGTTTTGCTCAGAATTGGTGAATTCTGAACAAAGTTCTTCTATTTTTTTCCCTCCTGCAGTTTTGGGCTGAGGACCTTGGAGGAAATCTCAATGAGACCATGGAATAGTCATCTCTCCCTTTCTGTTTGTCTTTTGACCTAGTCTGTGACTGGCAACTGTAGTCTCACTTCTTTGTTGCTTGAATCCGAGCAACATCTTTATACAGAAAACCTCATTATTTGGCTTTCTTCTGTCGTGGTGGTTCCCCTGCCACCCTTTGTTACATCCAAGTGCTAGTTTCTAAGGAAAGAAGCTTTTTTGTTCTTATTTTTGAATGAATACATTTCTGTGCATTTTTGTTTGGGGCCATGATCCCAAAAATATCCTAAAACCGAAATTGGAAGTTAATTGTCACGGGTTATGTGAAGATTCTGGTGGGAAAGGGACCATATACTGTTCCATGATGGAGCCTCCTCTGACCTCCTCTGTATTTCCTCAGCATTTTCTTTTCTTCTCTGTTATAGTACTTCCACAAGGAAACACTTAAATGTAAATTTAAATATAAATCCTTCATGTATATTGCTCTTCAGCATCAAACACTGAGAGGCTTTTTAATCCTTGTATCCACAAAAACCTTACCAGTAGAATCATTCAGTAAGTGAATGAAAGAAAAGAGAGCTTGATTTTATTGAATATTTGGTTTAAAGGTTAGCCAAGAAATCTTGTTTATTTTTGTTCATGCTCTTGAAAACAGTTATGTAATGTAATGGTGCAAGGTTTTGTCTTAGTAAGCAGAATATTTTAGATGTAAATTAGAATCACTGTGTTTGGCTGTGTACACTGTCATTCAGAATGTCTGTGATTACTTTCTAGTTTTGAAGTTTTGTACATGTAGACTGTTTTTAGGATGTATTTGGATGTCTGACAACCTCATTTATTCTCATTCTTTGCTCCTCTTTTAACCATAAAAACTGTTTTTATTATTAACTAACTTATATAGTCACATGTCTCCAAAGTAAAAAAACAACAAAACACTAAATATTATATAATTAAAAGTCTCCCATCCATTTCTAGTGCTCAGCTGCTCAGTTCACCTTCCCTAAGTGACTTATTAATTTCTGGGATATTTTTTCAGAAAGATATTTTATGCACATACAAATAGAAATATACCTTTCCCCCTTTAACAGATCTGCACGAATAATAGCATATACTTTGCTTAAAAAAAAAAAAAAACTCAGTACTTACTGGATGTCTCTTTTTAATAGTATATAACATGTTTCTTCATCTTTTTTTAATGGCATACTGCTATTCATTTTGTGGCCATTCATATTCATTTAACCCATTTCCCTGCTAGACTATTCATATTATTTCCAGTCTTTTACTAATATACAAGCAGTGTTGTAACAAACAGTCATGTACATTCACTGTTTTTCACTCTTACAAATATATTGATATGACAGATTTTATTCTAAGGAAATTGAATTACATTATCAAAAAGAATGTACGCTTATAACCTGATAAATCGCTCTCCTCAGATTGTAGCAGTTTACACATCTGCCTGTGATATATGCGACTACTGTTTCCTCACAAAGTCAGTGGTATAACATGCTATAAAACTCTTACTGCCTATTCAATCTGACAGGTCAGAAAATGGTATCTCATTTTCTTCTTCCGATTGAGATTGGGCATCTGTTTCTATAAGTTTAAGAGAGCCATTTTTATTTCATTTTCCATGACCTAAGGCTTATATCCTGTGTTCAGTTTTCTACTGTGCTGCTTGTCTCTTTCTTAATGTTTAGGAACTTTTATGTATTAGGGAGATTAGTCCTTTGTGATAGGAGTTGTGAACATTTTTTCCCATGGTTTGGTGTTTGTCTTTTTACTCTATTGTAGTTTTGGTTAGTTGCAGAAAACAAAATTTTAATGCAGTCAAATATATCAGTGTTTTCTCTTAAGACTTTGGAGTTTATGTCAAAAAGGCCTTCCTTTCTCCAAGGTTGCAGCATAATTCTTAGCTGATTACTTTTAATATATTATTATTTTCACTTTCATATTCAGATCTTTCACAGAATGTTTTTGGTATGGATAAGAGGCACGGGCTTACCTCTGCATTTCTCTACGTGGTCCTTAGTTGTCTCCAAATCATTTTTACATGAGCTGTATTTTCCCCACTGATTGGGAGTCTACCTTTGTATTATTATGAAATTCCCAGTCTATTGGGTCTATTTTAGCCTTTCTGTTCTGTTTCATCGGACTTTCATTTATATTAAGTGCCAATACCACCTGGTTTTAATTATTAATTTGTTTTAAAATTTATGTGGCTGCTTCTCCCTTGTTACTTTTCCTTTTCAGAAGTTTTCTATTCTACCTATACTAACTTTCCTAACAAATAAAATGACTAAGATTATTTTTTCTCAGTGTGTAATTTTTAAGCCCCAGTTTTGTGCTGACCAATGCCCTGGATTATTTTCTAGAAAGTAAACTCAAGCTGTTTAATGAACTGTCCCAGACTGCAAGAGCTTGCAGTTACATTGAAGGGGAAAAACACATGCAGAAGGTAGATAGGAGAGGGGTTCTGGAGCTGCGCTTCTTCTGCTGCACACAGGTTACCTCATAGTGGGCAGGCCTCTCCTGCTAAACTCCAGCCCCTCTTCACTGATGGCTGTCACTGCTAACTAATCTGTGATGATGAGCTTGAAGTATGTTACATTTGGTTATCTGAGCAAATACAAAACAGTTGCACTGGAAAGTTCAAGCTTGTGGTGGGACATATTCTGAGGGCATTTTCGGTGTTATGCCTGCAAGTTACTTTAGAACTCTGGCCAAGACTACTAACCATCACTTTAAAATAAAGGTAGATTAGACTGTTCTTTTGCCCTAAAAGCTTTCTTCTCTTAACAACATCAGGATTGAAAATGAGTATCAAAGAACTAAATACTATTAGTTCTTCTCATTGCTTTAACTCTCCTACAGGTGAGCTTGAAACAGATCATATATATCCTAAAGGTTATATGGAATGTAATGAGAATATTTCTACAGTTAGATTTTCATACTTGACATTGAATGAGTTGTTGAATGTCTGTGATTTGGAGAATATTTTCATTTTTTTTAATAGAATTGAGTGCATTAATGTATCTCTCAACCTGGTAAATACCATTGTACAGTTTTTTTTTTTTTTTGTTTTTTTTTTGAGACGGAGTTTCGCTCTTGTTACCCAGGCTGGAGTGCAATGGTGCGATCTCGGCTCACCGCAACTTCCGCCTCTTGGGTTCAGGCAATTCTCCTGCCTCAGCCTCCTGAGTAGCTGGGATTACAGGCAGGCGCCACCATTGTACAGTTTTTAATTGACAGCACTTACCCTTGTCTCCTAGGACAGTTTTTTCCTTCCTGCTTCACTCCCTGCTGCTTTTCTGATCCTCTTATGTCCTGACCTTCCAAATGCCCTCCACATGTGGGCTTCTTCAGGACTTGGCCTTGAGTACTGTTTTGTTCTCTTCCCTGTCTCTAATTTTTCTTCTGATCTCATTAAACAACCTAAATAACACTCTTATGAAATTTATTTCAATAGTTTAGACCTCTCTTCTGAGCGACCTGCACAACATTCTCCTAGCTTGGTGTACATTCTCAGATGTGAGTGGCCAAAATAAAACCTTTTATTTCTTACATTCCTTTCCTCCCTCTGGCCCTGGGCCCATTGTACCCAGGAAATGGCACCACAATCCGCTGTGTTTTTCAGGTTAGAAATTCAATAGCCATGTATGAGGCTTCTCTTTCTTTTATTGCTCCCACATTCAGCCCATCAGCAAGTTCTGACAAGATTTCTACTTTTTTTGTTGTTGATGTTTAGATGGTAGTCAGTATTTTATTATTTGGTGAATCAGGAGAAAGAGCTTTTTGCTTTCTTAAAGGAGAAGAGGAAAACTAATTAAGAGGGAGAAACTGAAAACATTACACAGGTGTTTTTCTATGCCATACAGCATTTTTCTTTATGGAAGAATTGAAAACTTCATGTGTGCCTCTAGTAAATGGATTTTTTAAACTTGTATTTTAGGTTCAAGGGTACATGTACAGGTTTGTTATATAGATAAATTGTGTGTTGGGGGTTTGGGGCACATATTGTTACATCATGTAGGTAATAAAGCACAGTACCCAATAGGTAGTCTGTTAATCCTCACCTTCCTCCCACCCTCTACCCGCAAGTGGGCCGTGGTGTCTATCATTTCCTTCTTTGTGTCCTTGCGTACTCAGTGTTTCGCTCCCACTTATAAGAATATGTGATATTAAATTTTTTTTTCTTTTTTTGAGACGGAGTGTTGCTCTGTCACTGAGGCTGGAGTGCAGTGGCACGATCTCGGTTCACTGCAGCCTCTGCCTCCCAGGTTCCAGCGATTCTCCTGCCTCACCTCGTGGATAGCTGAGATTATAGGTGCACGCCAGCATGAACAGCTAATTTTTGTATTTTTAGTAGAGATGGGATTTTGCCATGTTGGCCAGGCTGGTCTTGAACTTCTGACCTCAGGTGATCCACCTGCGTCGGCTTCCCAAAGTGCTGGGATTACAGGTGTGAGGCACCGTGGCCGGCTGGTATTTGATTTTCTATTCCTGCATCGATTCATTTAGGATAATGGCCTCCAGTCCCATCCATGCTGCTGCAAATGATATGATATCATTCTTTTTATGGCTGTGCAGTATTCCATAGTATATACATACCATGTTTTCTTTATTTACTCTACCAGTGAAGGACATTTAGGTTGATTTCATGTCTTTGCTATTTGAATACTGCTGCAGTGAACATATGTGTGTATGTGTCTTTATGATGGAATGATTTATATTCTTTTGAGTATGTACTCAATAATGGGATTGTAGGGTCTACTGGTGATTCTCTTTATGGCTGAACTAATTTACATTCCTACCAGAAGTGTGTAAGTATTCTTTTTCTTTGCAACCTCACTAGCATCTGTTATTTTTCAATTTTTTTGAGATGGAGTTTTGCTATTGTTGCCCAGGCTGGAATGCAATGCTGTGATCTCAGCTCACTGTAACATCTGCTTCCTGAGTTCAAGTGATTCTCCTGCGTCAGCATCCTGAGTAGCTGGGATTACAGGCACCCACCACCACACCTGGCTAATTTTTGTATTTTGAGTAGAGATGGGGTTTCACCATGTTGACCAGGCTGGTCTCGAACTCTTGACATCAAATGATCTGCCTGCCTCGACCTCTCAAAGTGCTGGGATTACAGGCATGAGCCAGCACACCTGGCCACATCTGTTATTTTTAAATTTTGTAATAATAACCATTCACTGATATGAGGTAGTATCTCATTGTGGTTTTGATTTGCCTTTCTCTGATGATTACTGATGATGAGCATTTTTCATGTGCTTGTTGGCTGCATATATATCTAATTTTTGAATAGAGTCTGTTATGTCTTTTGCATACTTTTTAATGGAGTTGTTTGTTTCTCGTAAATTTGTTTAAGTTTCTTATAGATGCTGAATGTTAGATCTTTGTCAGAGGCATAGTTTGAAAATATTTTCTTTCATCCTATGTGTTGTCTGTTTGCTCTGTTCATAGTTTCCTTTGCTCTGCAGAAGCTCTTTAGTTTAATTAGGTCCCATTTGTCAATTTATATTTTCATTGCAATTGCTTTTGGTATCTTCATCATGAAATCTTTTCCAGGTCCTATAACCAGAATGATATTTTCTAGGTGATCATACAGGGTTTTTATTGTTTGTGGTTTTACATTTAAGTGTATAACCTATCTAGAGTTGATTTTTGTATATCATATAAAGAAGAGATCCAGTTTCAATGTTCTACTTGTGGCTAGCCGGTTTTCTCAGCACCATGGATCAAATATGGCATTATTTCTGAGCTCTGTAGTCTGCTCCATTGAACTATGTGTCTGTTTTTGTACCAGTGCCATGCTGTTTTGGTGACTGTAGCCTTGTAATATAGTTTGAAGTTGAGTAATGTGATACCTCCAGCATTGTTCTTTTTGCTTAGGATTGCTTTGGCTACTCAGGCTTTTTTTTTTGGTTCTATATGAATTTTGGGATAGTTTTTTCTGTTTCTGTGAATAATGTTATTAACAGTTTGACAGGAATAGCACTGATTCTGCAAATTTCTTTGGGCAGAATGGCTATTTTAACAATACTGATTCTTCCTATCCATGAGCATAGAATGCTTTACCATTTGTTTATGTCATTTCTAATTTCTTGGGCCAGTGTTTTGTAATTTTCATCATAGAGATCTTCCACCTTCTTGTTTATCTGTATTTCCAGGTATTTTATTCTTTTTGTGGTTATTATGAATGGGATAGTGTTTTTGATTTGCCTCTCAACTTAAATGCTGTTGGTGTATAGGAATGCTACTGATTTTTATAGAGTGATTTTTTTTCTTGAAACTTTGCTAAAGTTGTTTATTGAATCAGTGAACTTTCAGGCAGAGACTATGGAGTTTTCTAAGTATAAAATCATATCATCTGCAAACAGGGATAGTTTGACTTCCTCTCTTCCCATTGGGATCCCTTTTATTTCTTTCTCTTACATGATTGCTCTGGCTAAGACTTCCAGTACTATGTTGAATAGGAGTGGTAAAAGTGGACATCCTTGTTTTGTGCCAGTTTTCTAGAGAAATGCTGCCAACTTCAGCCTATTCCGCATGATGTTGGCTGTGGGTTTGTCATAGATTGCTCTTATTATTTTGAAGTATGTTCCTTCAGTGCCTAGTTTGTTGAGAGTTTTTAACATGAAGATCTGTTCAGTTTTACAGAAAGTCTTTTCTGCATGTATTGATGAAATTGGGTGTGTTCAAGGTGGTGGCCATAGACCTTTCTGCGTCTTTTGAGAGGATCATGTGATTTTTGTTTTTCCCTCTGTTTATGTGATGAATCACGTTTAATGATTTACATATATTGAACCAGCCTTGCATCCAGAGATAAAGCATACTTGATTATGTCAGATTAGCTTTTTGATGTGTCGCTGGATTCTGGTTGCTAGTATTTATTGAGAATTTTTGCATTCATGTTCATCAAGAGTATTGATGTGAAGTTTTATATTTTTGTTGTGTTTATATATTTTATATTTTTGTTGTGTTTCTGCCAGGTTTTGGTAGCAGGTTGATGGTAGCCTCCTAGAATGCGATAGGGAGAAGTCCTTCCTTCTCAGTTTTTTGGAATAGTTTCAGTAGGAATGGTATCAGCTCTTACTTATATCAATATATCTGATAGATTTCGGCTTTGAATTCCTCTGCTCCTGTGCTTTTTCTGGTTGATAGGCTTTGTATTACTGATTCATTTTTGGAACTTGTTATTGGTCTGTTCAGGGATTTCATTTCTTCCTGGTTCAATCTTGGGAGATTGTACGTTTCCAGGAATTTTTCTATTTCTTCTAAGTTTTCTAGCTTGCGTACATAGAGGTGTACACAGTAGCCTTTGTGGTTTTGTTTGCTTTTGTATTTCTGTGGGGTGGATGGTAATGTCCCCTTTATCATTTCTGATTGTGTTTATGTGGGTCTTCTCTGTTTTCTTTATTAGTCTAGCTAGTGGTCTCTCTTATCTGTTCTTGCAGATAGCCAACTCCTTGGCTTGTTGATCTTTTGTATGGTTTTTTGCTTCTCAGTTTCCTTCAGTCAGCCCTGATTTTGGTGATTTTTTTGTCTTCTGTTAGCTTTGGGGTTGGTTTGCTCTTGCTTCTCTAGTTTCCCTAGGTGTGATGTTAGGTTTTAAATTGGATATCTTTCCAGCTTTTTCACATAGGCATTTAGTGCTATAAACTTTTCTCTTAACACTGTTTTAGCTGTGACCCAGAGAATTTGGTATGTTGTAAGATCTCCAAACTTTATGTCCAGTGCATTCACTGTCTCCATTTCCATGACAGTCCCCCAATTTAGGTCACGAGGTACAACAGCCAATCAAATGCAGCAGAGCTTCCTAACTTTTATCCTTCCTTCCACACTTGCCTTTCTTCACACTGTTTTCCCCAGAGCAGTACAGATGAGCCCTTTAAGCTATAAATCAGATCACATCCTTCCTCTGCCTAATGTCCTTCAGTGGGTTCCCGCAGGGCTAAGATTGAAATCTGGTCTGGATATGATGGTCAACAAAGGCCTGCTTGTCTGGTCCCAGTTAGTCTCTTCAAACTTATTTCCAGTCTCAACTCCTTTCACACTGCCCCTTGATCATTAAGTTTCAGCCACTCTGATGTTCCTTCATTTCGTTATGCATGTTAAGCTTTTACAAAGCCCAGGGCCTTTAAATGTGCTGTTTCCTGTGCCTAGAACATTATTCCCCTGGTTGTTTACATGACTGGCTTTTCTCTTAATCCAGATCTTGCATCAAATGGTACTTATCTAGAGATTTTCCCTGATGACCCCATCTACTGTCATCTCTAACATATTATTCTCTATTTCATCTCGTTTCTTTCCTTCATAATAATGTCCAAAAGCGTAATTAATTTATTTGATTGCTCTAAGTCTGCTTTCTTGACTATGTTTTTTTTTTTTTTCTTTTTCCTAGCAAAAGTTAGTTTCAATGGGCAGACTCTCTGTTTGTTGTAAATGCTGCTGTATGGCTGGTATGTAGACCAACACCAGGCACATAGTATTCAGTACACTGGATAAATAAATGAATAAACTGAATAAACAAGCAACATTGAAGGTCAGAATTACATAGAGAATACAAGTAAATATTTTTCCTCAATTACAGCATTAAAATATATGCTATGATAAAATAAGACAAAATTAAATCATTTGAGGTGTTAAGACCCTTGATAGTAAAACAACAACTATGTAATAGAACATTTTTCTGAGGAAGTTACCAGAGAGGAAAGTTATCTGGACTCTATGGAACTGCAAAATTATGCTGCTGCAATGACTTATTATTTAGGTGAATGTGTCATACATTTACTAGCATTATGCTTTGGTATTCTCAGCTTCCACAAGCACATTTAATTAATCTTAGGACCTAGCCAGTGATTAGGATAGTCACTGTTAACTAAGAAATAACAAGGAAGTTTATTTATCAAGCATTTCTTATCCTCCACTAGGTAGACATGGAGTCTCACTAACAAGTAGGGGAGGCAATCTTATTAAGAAATCTTTATTGTTCTTTATGTGACAGCATCAGTGAGAGGCACATATAAGGATCATGATGGAACAAAAGAGGGAGTTTCCACATTTTTACAGGTCATCTACCACATCCTAGAGGAGGTGATGTGGAGTTTGATCTTGAAGGAATGCAAATTTGCTAGATGGAGGCTTTCCAGGCCATGGGACAGAATATACAAAGACACAGAAGTATGATTAGGGTGGTATTTTCTGGACTCTCCAAACATAGGGAAATGTAAGTAGAATAGCAGGCAATGAGGTTGGAGATACAGGCAAAACCAGGTTGCAGAATGGCTTGTATGCTATGGGTATAGATTAGATTTTATCCATCAGGCCATGTTGGGCCTTTGAATGATGTTCATCTTGAATTGCATTTAAAAGAGGTCATTAGAAAATGGAAGATATTCTCCAATAGGAGGAATCTGGTAATGGAGAGTGAAGGATGAGACCACCCAGGGAAGTATAGAGTGAGAGAAGAATCAGAGATGGGCTCCAGTAGAGTAGTGTGATGGTTAATATTGTGGGGACACATCCAAACCATACCAACTAGGGACACGGAAAGGGGAGAAAGACAGTGAGACCCTTAAGAGTGGCAGCAGATGGAGAAAGCAACATGTCACAGAAGCCAAGGAAAGAAATCTGTTTTAGGGAAGCAGGAATGACAGGACAAATAAGATACAAATTAAGATAGGGGATCAGATTTCATAATGAAGATATCTTTAGTGACCTTAGCAAGAGTAGTGTTGGTAGGCTAATGGGAACAAGATCTGCCTGGAAGTTGTTTGAGAATGAAGGAGAAGTGAGAAACAAACACAACGTAGAGTAGGCATGGAGCCAGCCTTGGTTCTCTTTGTTCGGGTGTTTTTGTTTTAGTAAACGGTAGAAGTTGACTTCGTAGACTGCTGAGAGAAAAGACGCCCAGGAACTAGGCTATAGGCTATTGATGCAGGAGAACTGGATTTTGGTGAAACGTTGCTTTAGAAACATGAAGCAAAAGAGAAGGGAAATGAGGATGAAAGGGCAAGATTGTAGGCAAGATTGTGGCTAAAGTATCAAATAGAGGGTATTTCCTCTGATGCTGTGGGGAAAGTTGGTGTTGAGAGAGATGGGAACAAAGGTGGCCCTCGAGGAGAACAATCTATGTGGCTGAGGGAATGATCACAAGGTGACTCTGAGGGTTCAGCTGAGCTTGATGGCACAGGTGGGTGATGGCCATAGGTCACCTGCAGCAGTCTGAATATCAGGTTCCAGATTGGGAGTTACCTGGACAGGATCACCTAAAGATAAAGGGTGATGCTGCTGAGAATGGCATTAGGATTATGGTTGAAGCAATGAGATGCAATAGAGAGAACCAGCCTAGTTAGGGAAGTAAGCAGAGGGCTAGTGAAAAGGGGCCTGAAAAAATAGAATAGAGTGAGGTGAGAGGAGCAAGTGCATTGGGGAGAGTGGAAGGAGGGCCAGTCCTAGAAGGAAGAGGCTATTTGTAAGCAGTATGTCAGAGTGATATATACAGATGGACGTTTCTTTACCAGTTACCTTGGAAGGTATTTGTCCTGAGTTTGTACTGTTGTCCAAAACATTATAAGGAATACCTTTCTTGGAACTGAGCTGAGACTTTGCCACATAGCTTTTGACTATTTGGAGTTACAGTGATTCTTAGCCCGTTTGGAAGTGGATTTAATTTTTGCACACTACCAGGTCATTCAGGGCCAAGTTTGGTGAAGAAAGTAGAAAATCATTTTCTACTGGATAATACCGTTTTTGGTAAGAATGGAAATGCGGACTTAAAGAACAGTACTGTTTTCTTTGTGTGACTTGTAGCAATCCCTGATGGTAATTTCCAAAGACAGCAATGACAGTATCTTTGGAATATATATAGCTTCTCAAAACAAAGGTCTTCCTAATACGTGGGACTCCCAGCATTGCAGCATGGTTGGCCCTCTGGCTTCTGGGCCTAAATGTCAGTATCCTTTGCAAGTCCTTGTGGCAGTCAGAAAAGCCACCACACATTTTCAAATGCTTCTGGTTGTCTCTAGACTGCCAGGGCCTGGAAGATGCCAGGGAAGAGAGGAAGATGCTCTTTTCTGTTCCTTTTACTCTTCATCTATATATCTATTTATTTACTTTGCTTTCTCTGGTTTTTTTCTTTTAAAAAATTTTGTTTGTTTTCACTGATTGTGGTGTGTGAAGGAAAGACAAAAACAGGAAAAAGGGATCTTTATTAAATAAAGATTGAAAATAAATGAATAATCCAAAGGAAGGCTATGGGGGAATAGAAGAAAAGACAGAAAATAGAGTAGTCATGGGGAAACTGGAAGAAATGTTTCTGCCACATTTGTCTGTGGTCTCTTGTGGTTTTCTCTGAAGCCAAGAATAAGATTTCCTGTAAGAACGCTCATGTGTTGTTTCATTATAGGGTATAACTGATTGCAGAGGCACCCTAAATAGACTTCACTGAGAATATAGTTAGAATTGTGTAAGGCTTTAAATCCAGACTGAAAGAGGAAAACAACTTGTTATAAGGCATGTCCATTTCAACTTCATCTGAGGGATTTTCATGACTGATAGGCCCAAGCCCTGTTTTAAAATGATGTTATTTACGTGATTGTCCAGGAACGTGAACTTCAAAACAATTTTAGCTCCTGAGTAGCAAGTTTTTAATTTAATTTGTACAAAATGAATACCAATACCCTTTACTAAAAATAGTGTACCTGGCTAGCATTTAAAAGTTATAACCTTTAGCTTGCCATGATTGCTAAAAGTCATCTGTTATGTGTTTTTAAAATCTGCACTAACACTTGTGGACCATTCATGCCATACTGAAGCTGATTTTCTACTTTATTTTTTCAGTTGTTCATGGTGGACAATGGAGCAGATGACTGGAGAATAGCCATGACTTATGAGCGTATTTTCTTCATCTGCTTGGAAATACTGGTGTGTGCTATTCATCCCATACCTGGGAATTATACGTTCACATGGACGGCCCGGCTTGCCTTCTCCTATGCCCCATCCACAACCACCGCTGATGTGGATATTATTTTATCTATACCAATGTTCTTAAGACTCTATCTGATTGCCAGAGTCATGCTTTTACATAGCAAACTTTTCACTGATGCCTCCTCTAGAAGCATTGGAGCACTTAATAAGATAAACTTCAATACGCGTTTTGTTATGAAGACTTTAATGACTATATGCCCAGGAACTGTACTCTTGGTTTTTAGTATCTCATTATGGATAATTGCCGCATGGACTGTCCGAGCTTGTGAAAGGTAAGTTTGTTTCTTTTCCTGAGAACATAATTTACCATATGGTATCTTTACAAGTAAGAAAAAAAAAACACTTTAGACTTGAGACGTGTAGTGTCTCACTCTTGAAAATTTTGGATTCTCTGACAGGCTTCTTTGAAATGACTGTCATGTGACAAAGCTTTTCTGAACATTTTTTTCATAGAGCAAATGCCTTCATGCTTATGTGTTTTCTTTCTAATTTGATCGGTGTTTAGTAGAGGGCTGCCTTTATAATCTGTGCCAAAATTTGGAGACCTAGAAATTGTCCAGGTGACTTATTGGAAATGTGAGTTTAATGGTAATACTGAGTCATTTCCATGCCTGATTACTTATGAGTGTTGTTTATTGCTGAGACAGAAATCCCATGAAACAGCATTGATGCAAGTTGTCTGGACTTTAGGGAATATCTTAAGGTGGCTTGTTGGCTTTAGCGCCTGTTTATGACAGTATTCAAATGATTGCTTGATAAGGAGCTTATGGGTATACATATTAGTTTTTATTGAACTTTCAATGATTAGTATTGAAAGTGTATTTCTTTTATTGTCTAAACAGCTCTGGTAGTCTAGATCTAGGCATATATTCTCAGATTTCAGGAGTGGCTCAGTGATCTTAATCAGTTATAGCATTAATAATGTTAACTTTGCCATTTAAGAAAAATAGACTAATGACATAAACAGGAAGAGCTGTATCATAATGGGGTAGGGAGTGCCTTCACATGAACTTGGTTAAGAAAATTCAAGTTGAAATTAACAATAAAGATATAGGAATGATTTAGAAGTTTCTAGGAGTGTTGAAAGTTCAGAGGTTAGTCTTTGTAGAATTTTTTAAATTTTAATTTGCCTTTTGAATGTCAAGGTTATACACTCAAATAGTTTAAAGAAGAAAAATATCTGTGTGAGAGTTGCTGCAAAAAAATAAAAGGGGAACCCTGAACACCCCCAGACCATTCTAGATTTCCAGGAGCATTCTCTTTAAATCTTTTTAGCCATTCCCTTGGTAACTGCTTTTTATATTTTTAAATAAAACTGCTTATGTTGCTGCATCTAGATTTTTTTGTTGTTGTTTTGGAGCTATCAATTAACTTCCTTCTTTGGAAGTTGGAATTTTTCCTTTTTCCCATATATAAACACACCCCTTTCACAACTTCACCCCTCCCCAGAAAAGTGATTTCTATCTCCCTATCTCCCAGTAAGATATATAAACCCTAAAATCTGTATTCTATATTTACATTAAGACTATATAAAATGCATTTGTAGCTGAACAACATAATATATAATATTCATTTTTTTCTTTCCTGTACTTTTTTTACTTTTTCTGGAAGAAATAGTCACCTCATTTTTTATTTGCTTAGTTTTCTGTATACTTATCACTAAATTGTGTCTAAATTCTCTCACATTATATAAATACCTTTTACTCTCTTCAAATATATTAAGGAGTTTATCAATTTCACCTTGAAGAAATGACTCTAGGAACATTCTGACTTGCGTCTCTATCATGTTGAGGACTTTCTTTGCCTTTTCTGTTTGGTGAGTAGCCCCTTTCTTGAACCCCATTTCACCTTCTTTCTTCATTCTTTATTTTGGTAGAATCTGTCTTCCAGTAGTTTTGAAGCAAAGGTAGTGTGTAGCAGAGGTATTTTTGAGATACTGCAGATATGGGAGTCTTTAGTCTTCTCTCATGCTTAATTGGCAGTCCGCTAGATATAAAACTCTAGATTTGAAATCACTTTCCTTCAAAATACTGAAGGCTCCATTTTCTTCTGGTATTCAGGGTCTAGCAGTCTGATTCTATGCTCATTTTTTTTATTTATATTTTTTTTTCTGGAGGCTTTTAGGATTGGTATTCCAAAATTACACAAGAACATATCTTGGTGTGCATCTGTTTTAATCCACGGTACTGGGAACTTAGTAGACCCTGTTCAGTCTTGAAATTCATGTCCTTCAATTTTTGATTTTTCTGAATTATTTAATGATTTTTGTTCCTATTTTCTGTTGTGTGGATTATGGCCCTTCTATGTTATTCCCTAATTTTCTTATTCTTTGTTTATAGTTTTCCATTTATTTTTGCTCTATATATGGAAGGTGATCTCAAATTATCTTTCAGACTTTCTGTTAGGATTTTATTTCTTCTATATTTTATATTAATTTCCATTGTCTAATTTTTGATCCCTGAATGCCTTTTCTTAAAATAGCATCATGCTTTTCTTTCATAAACTTTTCTCTAGAGATGTTAGTCATAACTTTTTGAAATTTTTTCTCTTTGCATTTTTTTTTCTTTCCCCAAAGATGCATTTTTCTTTTGTTTTGGCTTCTGTTTTAGGAGCTTTTTGTACATATTTCAAATTTATCAACTGCAGGCTTTATGAAAAGGGTGGCTTGAGCGGGGGACATAGAACACCAATTTCAATACCTTTACATGTTTTGTGTCTTCTCTGACAATCTGACCAGTATGTCGGAAGTCTTTTCTGCTGTCTTGCCTTGAAAGCAGAAGCGTGGGGTGATAGTGTTTTGGGAATGGAAGCACAGGGCAAAGAAGAGGTCTTAACAGTTACAGCATTTGCTTATTCTCCTGGTGTCAGTACAGTAGCTTGCTCTCTCCAGTGTCTGATGCCCTGTAGTAGGTCCACAAACCTTGTGTTTTACTGTCTCCAGATAATAGATTTTCAGACTTCTGCTAGGTTACCGAAGAACAGTTAGTGTTTATACAAAGCAGAAGAGGAAATCTATGTGTCTAACTGCTTTTATGCCATCTTTGAACCTATCCTCCCATTCAAAGTTATCCCCACCTGCAGAGGTATTGGTGCCAACAGTGCCTGAGTAATGGGTGAGGGGGTTTGTTCTCAGTGCACGTGCAGTTGCCTTTTGGTTTTTCACCACTATTGCCATAGAACTCTACGTTCTCATGTCAGGTAAGTCAGTGGCCACGTGTTGATTGGCTTTCTAGCTTTTTTTTTTTTTAACTACTCTCGTCATTCATTCTTGTCCTTATGAGTTCATGCTTTATTGTTGTTTGCTTGTTTTAAAATTACTTATAATCATTTTAAGGTGGTTAAGGGAAGGAGCTGAGGCTAGCATGTTTATTGAGCCCACCTGCTTTTACCAGAAGTTTTGTAGTGACTAGTTTTTAATATCATGTCTCTGAACCTTTTTTTAGAACTTATCTGCATAAACATGCCATTTGAGGGATTAACGTTTTCTTTTTAAAGAAAGGTAGACTCCTTATGGTAATGCTTTGTTTCCTAGGAATCATGGTATTTAGAGGCTTATGATATTTTTTGGAGCAGATGTACCTTATGAAGTTTGAAGAATAAATATGGAAAACTCTAGTTGACATACCTATTTACTGTATAAAGATTAGCCCTAATTAAAAATTATGCATAACCATGTAACAATGAGGGAAACAGCCAGCTCTAACAATATATTCATCTCCATGGGTGGTCTCTAGTGCATCTGCTTCCAAGGGCCAATTAAGAGAGCCTCAAAATTATGCACATGCCATACATTTTCTTTTCAAAAACAGTTCGTCTTAGCTGTTTTAACCCATTATCACAGAACACCAAAGGCAAGCTGTGCCACATTTCCTTAGCAGCCCCGAGTCTGTGTGTTTTTTAACATGCTCAGATTGTGAGGTGATGACCATTCCTTTTTTCATGTAAAGAGGCAATAAAAGGTGAAAACTGTTCATTTTATAGCAAAAATGGGAGCGTGTAGCCAGCAGTTACATAAAGGGAACAAATCCATGACAGCATGGTGGGGAAGGGACAGAGGCCAAAACTCTGGATTGGGACACTGGGATTTAGTCCCTGTTGTGTAATTTAGGGGCTGAGTGACCTCAGGCCAAACATCTCCGTCTTTTTGCCTTAGGTTCTTCTTTTTCCAACTAAATGGCTTGTTAAAGGTTCTTTAAGGTAATGTTTTATCATTACACAAATGTGTCAAAGAAAAAAAATCGTTAACCAACATTGTGATAATAGAAGATTTTCCACATTTGGTTTTTTATTAAACTTCCCATTTTGCTGCACAAATTCTCCAGATTGTGATTTGTAAGTTACAAAGATATAAAAACATTTTTTGTTTTTCCATAAATTTGCAATTTTGAACATGATGTCACCGGCATCTTACACTTCCTTGATGATTATTTTCTGACCCTTTTTTTCCCTCTTATGTGAAGTTTGCAATACTAAATATAACACACAGCTTTTCTATTTATTTTGTTTAGGATTTGGATTTGAATGAATCCCACCAGTTCCATCTTTGGTCCATCTAAGCATCCTCTCCATGTAAAAAGGGGAGATTCACATCTGATAGAATTTTTTATTCTTAGTTAATTAGGTATCTAAAAACAGACTTAGACTTTTAGACTTTTTTAAAAAGAAAGAGGTGGAGAAAGAGAGAAACAGCTTTCTAGAGAAGTTTGCATTAAAAACCTATTCCTGTCCTTCCAGGAGCCAAGATTCAGGATTTCTAGAAGTTTCTAGAAATTGTTCTGTACTAATGGGGAGAGTATCCTATATAAGGCATTTATTCCTTGTGGTATTATATTCCCAGGCATATCATGAACCTTTGAAGTTTTTGTACCTGTAGGTAATAAAAATTCTCTTTTTTTGTTTTTTGGTGAATGATAGGAGGAGGAAGCAGAGTAGCAAGAATCTAGCATTATTTCTGTGGCCTACATTTGTTAATAAGCAGCTGCCCCAGACCAGACCACAGTAATCTACTCTTTCTGGTTAGGGTTTGGCTTTGTGTTAAGATAGACATCAGTCCTAGGAAGAACACTGTCCTCTGAAGCAGCCTGAGAAGTGTGGCCTAGTGCTGCTAAGCGATCTTATGTTCATGGAGTCCCAGGCCAAGGCATTTAGTCATGATGTATTAGGAGAAATTTCAGGAACATTTGTGTTTTAGAAGAAACCTGAAACTCGGAGCTTGGAGTCCTGAAAATTGGGAATTATCTAATCCTGACTTGTACCTTTTGAGGCTTCTCTAGTTTTGTAAATATAGCATAGGCAGCTATTCACTCTAAAGTGTGTTTCACTAGGGACAGTTTCTGAGCAATATTAGTCACCATTTTGCAAGAGGTAGAACTGGAATTGTGGGTCAGTGCTGTGTTACGCAAAGAAAGGAGTTTTGTTTCTTTTTCACTGTAAGAGTTCTCAGACCATTTAATATATGTATATGCATTAGAAATACCCAGGAGGAGAAAGGAGTATTTATTTGGCCATGCTTTCTGGGAAACTTGACATATGACATATGAAACTTTCCATACTTGACATGACAATATAAAAGTTTTGGAGATAGAAAGGAATTAAACTTCCTGTACCGTTTGGAAATTCAAAATAATGTTTCTGTGTTCAATGTAATCTTTTCCTTTTGACATAGTTTTGTAATGCTGTGGTAGAGGGGAAATTTGGGGATGAAAAGGAAGAAGGAGGGAAAAGGTGAGTTAGGAATTTAGGTGGTAGTATTCCCAAGCAGAAAAGCAAACATTATGATAATATGTAATAAATTGAAGATTCCAGGTAATGTTTGGAATGGAAAAGGGTCATTTAGTTAAAAAGGTGGCCAACTGTTGTCCTTTTTTTTTTTCCTATTATTTCATCTCCCAGGGCACTTATATATGCATTAACCAGTTATCATTTGTTAAGAGAGAATGTTTTCTAAAAATGACTTAACAATGGTTTGCTCTTTTTGAAAGCAGACAAATTAGAGAAGCATAATGCAACTTTTGAATAACTTTGGATAATCTAACCTTCATTTTAGATGGATAAAGAATAAATTCTCATTGTCACTGAAAACTAATAGATGAAAATAAATTTGGTATTCATTTCTCAAATTAGCATAGAGAACTTGAGGAATAGAGTCTTCAATTTCAGTCGTGTATTGAAGTATTCAGTTCTTAAAAGTATATTTTGTTTATTTCATTAGAATAATCCAGTTAGACTTCACTCTATTTTTTGTCACTCTGTCACTAATACTCTCCTATGTTATATTATTTTGTTTTTGTTTTTAATTTTCTGGAAGATGATTTCTGAAATGCAGTTAAAGCATACTGTATTATTATATGGTCTGTTAGCAAAGCAGAATCAAGAGGATATAGATATAAATATTTGGGAGGGAATTTACTAGGGGAATTAGTTCATAGGATATGAGAACTGAGAAGTCCCAACGACAGGCCATCTGCAAGCTGGAAACAGGGATGCTGGTATTGTGGCTCAGTCCAAGTCCAAAAGCCTCAGGTCTAGGGATGCTAATGGTACAATTCTCAGTCCAAGGCTGAAGGCCTGTGAATCCAAAGAGATGCAAGTGCAAGTCTTGGAGTCGAAAGGCTGGAATGCCTGGAGTTCTGATGTCCAAGGAGAGGAGAGGAAGAGTGTCCTAGCTCCAGGAGAGAGATAAAGAGAAAGAGAGAGAGAGAGAGAGAGACTCACCTTTTTCCTGCCTTTTTTATTCTGTACTAGCCCCCGGCCAGGATGGTGTTCACCCACATTGAGGGTGGATCTTCCCCGCTCATTTCACTGACTCACACACCAGTCTCCTTTGGAAACACCCTCACAGACACTCAGAAATAATGCTTTACCAGTTCTCTAGGTATTCCTTAATCTAGTTAAGTTGACACCTAAAATTAACAATCACATATGGTATATTGTGGAATATTACAGTCAAATCATGCCCCATAATAAAACTACATACAACCTAAGTTTTATATAAAATAGCTGCTTTTAGCACAAGGATTGGTTATGTCTTCTGACATCAGTAGTATGAAGGAGTTGCTAAGGGAAAGCTCCTGTAGGATGAGAGAATATCCTGTTTTGTAACTAGACAGATTTCTAGTCTCTTATTTTATAGAGGATATATAATTTGGGGATACACTTTCTCTATGTCCCTATAGAGAATATGTGATTTGGGGTCCCACTTGCATATGGAATATGGGCATTGACTAAAATTTTGTACATACTAAGTTAAAATGAATACCCTTGTGCCTGAGCGCCAATAAAACAAAAAATAGGTTGGTAGTTGTTTACATCTAGTAAATTAATTTAGCATTGCAGTGGATGTTTTTTAGTAACTCAGTCTGTTGCTCTAACACTATGTATGTTCATTACTTCTCTTTGTAGAACATACTTTTAAATGAACTTTAAGTTTCAATATGTGATCAACTCTCTGCAGAGTTCTTAAATGATCTGGGTTCTAATTTTCAAGTTTTCCATTTCAAAAAAGTTTCAGTTGGTTTTTTATCTGTTTAAATAACATAAGCCAGTTGTCATGGAGGAAGGGATGAATGGCATCTGAAAGCTTCACTTGTTCTATTTGTGCTTTTTTTATTATTTACATAGGATGAGTGTGAAATAGGGAACTACATATTAGAGTGCTAGCTCATTTTCCTGGTCAATCAGCCATGATTTTATTTTATATTTTCAGGAGAGTCACCCAGAGGCCTACTCCTTTTCTAACACTGGCCATTAGAGGTGCCTATTTCCTGATGATTTACTTAAATTTGAAACATGTTACTTGGGATCAAGTTTCTTTAATAGTTGTAAAAGTAGTCATAAAATATGCATTGTGGTTCCGGGGATACATATCTACCTTGATTTATTACAGAATATTGGATAATTAGATTATTTCTTACCACTTGAAGTTTCAGCCATTGCCAAGTTAACTCTCAGCATTTCATCAATGGATTTGTAATTTGTGGTTGATGGCAATGTAATACTTTGTAAACTTATACTTTTAAGTGGGTCTGATTCATACACACAGATATAGCATTTTCAGGCTCATAAATGAGTCACAACTTTAAAATGGGCCCTTTCAAGTTATAAAAGTCGGCAGTTTGAAAGCATTCATCCTGCATGTGTGACTTGCAAAACATCAATGCTAAGTATAATGTTTGCCAAATAAATTGGTCAATTAAAGTCTTATGGAAAGAAAAACCAATACTCTCTCAAATTCAATTTTCTCTTCTTTTTTATGCAGATATGCTTTTTGTTTTGTTTTTATTTTTATATTTCTATTTTTATTTTTGAGTTGGAGTCTTGTTCTTGTCACCCAGGCTGTAGGGCAGTGGCGTGATCTCGGCTCACTGCAACCTCTGCCTCCTAGGTTCCTGTGATTCTCCTGCCTCGGACTCCCAAGTAGCTGGGACTACAGGTGCCCGCCACCATGCCTGGCTAATTTTTTTTTTTTGTATTTTTAGTAGAGATGGGGTTTCACCATGTTGGCCAGGCTGGTCTTGAACTCTTGACCTCAGGTGATCAACCCACCCTGGCCTCCCAAAGGGCTGGGATTACAGGCATGAGCCACTGCGCCTGGCCTTGTTTTTATTTTTTATTTTTGGTCTACCTCCTGAGAGAATAGTGAGGAGTAATATTTGTTGGCAAGGGGCTTTGAGACCCTGGTTTAAAGAATGCAGATTGAAAATACCAGCAGTGTTAAATTCAGGTAGAAAGGAAAATGAAAAGCTCGACAGCTCAGGAATCTAACCTCAGTGAACTCATAGTCAGTGCATTATGTTCCTCCTCATCCTGTCATCCATGCTGATCTATAGATTTCATGGAATACAGGTCCTAAGTGTCTTCTGACTTTGAAAATCCCTGTAATTATCCATATAGTACATTAGACAGCATGCATGTATACACTCCTGGGCAGCATTCTCATGTAATTCAGCTTCAGAACCACTGTGCCAGATGAAAAGAAGGAACATAAAGTCTAAATGTAAATGTCCTGACATTCAAGCCATTTTGTCTTTAAGAAAATACATTTCTTAGAAAATTAATACATAGATGGGGCTTAGTTGGAGAAAATGCAAGTGTTTCCTACTTCCTGCTGGATTTTCTGCATTGTATGTTTTTAAGTTTTAAACCCTTTATTTTTAGATGTTTCCTTAATGCAAAATAGTATTAAAATAACCATAGAAATGCAAGACAAAAGGGGTACCTTTGCATGCCATGAAATGTACAAGTTTTAAACATTTGCTGAGCTTGGATGGATCTGTTTTCTTTTATAATGTTAAGGTTTTATAACTGTAGTCCATGTTAATGGACTTGCTTACTATTATTAGAATTAAATGGGGAATGGGATAGATTTTATTATTGTATCCCCAAGCTGCCGTCAGGTAATAAAGCACCTACTGTCTTTCAAGGGAGCCTCTTGGCTTGAGTGTTTTAGGAGGGACTCTGTGAACTGCTTCTTCACTGCTTGCTGGTTGGTAGAGCAATGTCTAGTCTACAGCTGGTTCATGAGGCTCTGTGGAGTGGGTCATCAGTCTGACCCACCCTGCTGGTTCCAATGCTAGTTTGTCCCTCATTCAAAATCCCGTGGGTCAATAAATAGTCTGATCACTGTCAAATAATTAAGGAACACTGAAAAGGCCCAGTCATCAGATACTTAAACCATAGTGTGGTGATAAAGTCAAAGCCATTTTGAGTTTGTGGCCATTTTTCAGTGACTGTTTGGTGATTAAGTACTAGAATTTTAAACCTTTATATAGAATTTTTACCATGATTTTTGGCTACAGTGTAAAAAGAAAAAAGTGTTTTTGTCATTTTTTTAAAACAACTTTATTGGGGTATAATTTTTTTAAAACAAGTTTATTGGGGCATAAACTCCATCTATTTAAAGGGTACAAGACAGTAATTTTAGGGGCTTTGCAACCATCACTACAATCCAGTTTTAGAACAGTTCCATCACCCTCCAAAACTGTCATCATCCCTGTGCCCATTTGCAGTAAATCTCTGCTCCCTTCTGCAGGCCTCCAGGTGACCACTAATATGCTATCTGTCTCCATAGATTTGCTTTTCTGAGACTATCATATAAATGGAATCAAATAATATATAGTCTTTTGCATCTGGTCTTTTTTACTAAAAGATTTCATTTGCCTGTGTTGTAGTATGTATTGAAGTTTTTTCCTTTCTATTGATGAATACTATTCTGTTGTAAGAAAATGCCACAATTTGGTCATCCATTCACCAGTTGATCTACATTTAGTTGGTTTTCTGTTTTTGGCTACTATTAATAGGGTTGCTGTGAACTTGTGCACTCAAGTCTGTGGGTGAACATTTTTTTTTCTCTCTTATGTAGCCATCTAAGAGTATATCATTTTACAAACCCATCAGTAATCAGCAATGTATGAAGGTTCCAGTTTTATCATATCTTTGACAACATTGTCAGTTGTGTGTGTGTGTGTATTATATCATATATATGTCATATCTGGATATGGATAAATAGCATTGCCAGTGTGTCTGTATATGCACATATGCTTATGTCTTAATATGTGTATATAAACATACAGATATATATGATCTTAATATTCATTTATATAATCATAACCATTCTAGTGAGTATAAAGTGGTATCTCATTGTGGTTGTAGTTTGCAATCCTCTAATGACTAATAATGGTGAATACTTTTTATATGATCATTAGTTCTTTGCGTATCTTCTTTAGCAAAATGGCCATTCAAATTGCCCATTTTTAAACTGGGCCATTTGTCTTATTAAATTTTAAGGTTTCTTTGTATATTCTGGTTACTAGTCTTCATCAAATATATGATTTTGAAATATTTTCCATGGCTCGTATTTTAATTTTCATTCTCATTGTTTTTGAATGTGCTGAGGCTTTGTACACTTGGCTTTCTCTAAGTCAGTCTTGCCTTGCCTCTCAAAGCCATGCAGGAAAATAGCCAGCTACACACAAACAGCTGACTGAGCTCTTTGAAGAGGCTAACTCCCTTGTTCGGTTCTGCGCTTCATAGGCCTCTCCTTGCTGCCCTTTCCTACACTGAAGTCTTTCTTTTCTAGTAACCACTATTCTCTAGTAACAGCAAAGAGAGGAAAAAGCAAAAAAAGACTGTTTTTCAATCCTGCTTAAAAAGTCTTTCCAGTTCTTGCATTGCTTTGATGGTTGTAGTAGCTATGAAAAATGAAGCTCAGAGAATATATGTCATTTTTTCACTTAGGATGAAGTGTTCCTGACTTGCCTCCAATGGGAATTTTAATATTCTTTTTGTTTTCTCTCCTAGTTGAGGTAGTAATTTGTTTTGATTGATCCACAGCATTCTTTGTGACCAAAAGCAAACATTTGTAGTGTGTCTGACCCCATTTTAGGGATGTAGTTAGACATTGTGAAAAACCAAGCTCCTCCCTCCCTTTTAGGTGACCTTGCTGAGTTTTGTCACCATCCACAGTCATGACTTTGAAAGGACGATGCTCTAGCCACGGACTGCTGGACAAGACCACTGTGTGACTGACTGTTCTTTGTACTGTGCTTTGTATCATAGTGACAGGATACTACAGTACAGCTCACAGGGATGTGGCAATTGATTTTGACATATGATATTTTCAATACTGCAGGAGCAAAAGATATTTGAGCGACTGCTGTCTAATATCTTGCTTTCATGTCTCTGCTCATGATTTAGTCTTCTAAAAGCTTTCTGTCATGTAAAATATACTGTTTTAGTTTATTAAATTATATTGAATATTCTAACAGAAGATATAATTTAAAAATAATATTTTATAGACTTGGTATTTAATGTTGTGGTTTTAGAACGTAATATAAAAACCTCATGTAAGAATCATGGTTTGTAAATATAAAAGTCACAAGGTAAGGCACACATTATTCAGTACCAATTTATTAGCAGAAAATATCTTTTATTTCAGTGATCATGGAGAAAATATACATTTAATGACTTTCTTGCTTTAAAGAAATGGTTGGGATTGAGCATATTAGTAATTATAAACTCATGTTTTTGAATGAAACTGGGTTATACTAGGCATATGTGGAGAATCATCTTAAATGCCCACTTGGTATTATTTGGAGTAATACCTTTTATTCCAGAGGGCATCT
This sequence comes from Aotus nancymaae, assembly GCF_030222135.1. Taxonomy (NCBI): domain Eukaryota; kingdom Metazoa; phylum Chordata; class Mammalia; order Primates; family Aotidae; genus Aotus; species Aotus nancymaae. The sequence continues at coordinate 106,726,945 of NW_026988425.1, forward strand.
TACAAAATGGAACATCCAATACAGAAAGATGAGCTTTGGTCAGAGTAATTATAATCTGTTTTAAATTTTAATCTGGTTTTGTCCCAGAGGATATAATGTTATCAAATGAAATACCCAATATAAAAAGATCAGCTTTGGTCATTAGTTTTAATCTAATTTAATGGTGACCAGCCCTTAGAATTTCTGGCTTACTACGTGTCTGGAAGGGAATGAGTATTTTTATATTTGCTGTTGTTGTTACGGTAATCTGCCTACTGTGCTTTCTGCTATTTAGTAAGGTGTTGTCGTTTTGTCATGTTTTGTTTTGTTTTGCTTTTAAGATGGGTTCTGAGAAGTTTGGAGGTGTCAGTGTGAAGTGAGAAGCCACTCTCCTAGGTTTTCTATTCCTGTTTAAAGATTCCATTTTAAAAATATCACACTGATACCTTTTGTGCCTCTTCTAATCCACCATTCACCTACTATGTCATCTAGATCTCCATTTTTCAGCCCTACCAAGGTCACTGGCATTTATTGTGATGGGCAGGGATTTTGGGTAGATGCCTGATAGATGGTTGGGTGGTAAAAGGAATCAAGGTAACACAGTAGGCAGGTTTGATGTGGTCAGAAAACGAACCAGGGAGACCGTTGTCACCAGTAGTCAGTGGAATAGTTGCTTAAAACTTTTATCTGGCTCTGATGAGGTTAGGAGATGAGTTCTCTCTGCAGGTTAAAGGTGTTCGTTGGCCGGGCACGGTGGCTCACGACTGTAATCCCAGAACTTTGGGGGGCCGAGGCGGGTGGATCACGAGGTCAAGAGGTCGAGACCATCCTGGTCAACATGGTGAAACCCCGTCTCTACTAAAAATACAAAAAATTAGCTGGGCATGGCGGCGCGTGCCTGTAATCCCAGCTACTCAGGAGGCTGAGGCAGGAGAATTGCCTGAACCCAGGAGGCGGAGGTTGCGGTGAGCCGAGATCGCGCCATTGCTCTCCAGCCTGGGTAACAAGAGCGAAACTCCGTCTCAAAAAAAAAAAAGGTGTTCGTTAAGTGTTTATGGTGTTCTATACCATGTATAAATGGGAGTACCAAAGCCCCATCTGAATCCGTCTCCTCAATGGTAAAAGGTATATTTGATACCATTTGAATAGCCACCAAACCCAGAGCCCTTTAATATCTGGGTCAGATAAAACCTTACAAGTCATCTAATCCTATCAGGCCAAGAGGAACACCAACTGCTGTCATTCCATGCAGACTTGTGGGATAAATGTTTCTGCATAGATGTGTACCTATCAGTTATAACAATAGAGGACCAATGATTAATACTTCATGAGTGACATAAAGTGTTGAAATTTAACCCCACAAAGGGTCATTATGAAGAGAATTACTAATGGGAATAATATATATTAAATGTGAAAAAAATTCTTAGATCTTTATTTTATGAGGTTCATTTGCAAGTAATTAGGGTTTTACCATTTAGTATGTTAACAATGGTTAATAAGGAAATCTGTGTTAATTTAAAATTTCTGTGATACAGGGGCAAAAATAGCACTTACTGAATATCTGAAGACTGCAGACACATTGATCTTGGAAATCTGAAACCTTCCTTATGTGCTGGTCTGACAGGAAGAGGGCTTCACAGAAACGTGACAGGCATGGCACAGCACTGCCTGAAACCCTTCTCTGTGTTCAGCCTAGAAGTATTTCCATTTACTCTGCTGGAGCACACAGACTTCAGACCGAGTTTTCTCTGTCTTTTATCTTGGGTGTTGCCTTATGGGCTCTCTGCATAGTTGCAGAGAGATAGCTGCCATTGTTGCCATTGTTGCCTGAGATTTGCAATGGGGCAAGTAGGGTGGGCGGGGGGTGGGGGGCAGTGGCAAGCAAGGGAACCCTGTTCTAAGGCAATGGTAGTGACAGAGCTACCAAAGTGCAGAGAAACAGACAGACTGATGTGAGTACCCCATAAAGCAGCGTTTCATCTTTCCTTTCATGAAACTGTCCATGTTCTAAGATCACTGTAACTCAACTTAGGTCCTGCTGTGCATTTAATTATTTCTTGGGGATTTCTTGAAAGCCTCACTAATAGGAATAGCAATCTAACATTGTTCCTTTTGGAAATGCACTCAGCAGATGCTGCTCACTAGGGTCTGCAGAGCTTCTGTGAATCCCCACCACTGCCTCTGGAAAAAAAAGCATCATAAGTTTTAAATCCCCACATTTCACTTCCTCATACAAGCATATCTTTAGGTAACCACATCACTGAATGTGATCGAGTAGGGTATTTAAAAGAGAACATAAGAATTTTTTTTCATAGCTCTTTAGCCAGTTTTACTTTTTATTAGAGATTTTATCTGGTTTAGACTTCGTCTTAATTTGTGCTTTGTATTGATAACATTTTGTAGGGAAAAATAGCAGCAAGAATTAAGAAAATGAAAATATTCTTTTTAGTGTGCTAGGCTAACTAAAGTAGGGGTTGGTAAACCATGGCCCTTGGGCCAAATCTGGCCCACCACTTGTTTTTGTAAAGCCCATGAGCTTCACGTTTTTTAATTGTTTTGGGAAAAAGAGAATATGTGATAGAGACTGTATGTAGTCTACAAAGCCTAAAATACTTATTGCCTAACCTATGCTGAACAAGTTTGCCAACCTTTTTTCTAAAGAGGCATCATTTTGTCAAATTTGTTTTAAGCACAATGTGATATTTTAAATTACAAGCATTTTAAAAATTTTACTTCGAGGTCAGACAGTAGACAGTAGATTTTCTGTTTTTGTTTGTTTGTTTTTTGGGTTTTTTTTTTTTTTTGAGACACAGTCTCACTCTGTCACTAAGGCTGGAGTGCAATGGCGTGATCTTGGCTCATTGCAACCTCTGCCTCCCGGGTTCAATTCTCCTGCCTCCGCCTCCTGAGTAGCTAGGATTATAGGCATGTGCCACCACACCCAGCTAATTTTTGTATTTTTAGTAGAGACAGGGTTTCACCATGTTGGTCAGGCTGGTCTCAAACTCCTAACCTCATGATCCGCCCACCTTGGCCTTCCAAAGTGCTGGGATTACAGGTGTGAGTCACTGCGCCCGGCCCAGACAATGAATTTCTATTTATTATAGCTTAAATCTGGTGGTACCACCCCCTACCAAATAATCACTGTAATATCTTTAGGACTAAGTATAAACTACTTTTGGTAAGCAATGATCAAGCATTGACATTGGTTCCAGTTTCCAGTAGTGATAGGTGCAAGTACCATACTCAATAACCTGAGCCTTTCTGACTAGTACTAGCTAGATGTATGAGTAATTTATTTTTACATATACTAAATAAAAACTACCTTATTGGCCTGTGCAATGGCTTATGCCTGTTATCCCAGCAATTGTGAGGCCAAGGTGGGATAATTACTTTAGGCAAGGAATTCAAGACCAGACTGGGCAACATAGTAAGACCCCTGTCTCTGCAAAGAATAAAAACAAAAAATTAGCTGGGTGTGGTGGCATGTTCCTACAGGCCCAATTACTTAAGAGGCTGAGGCAGCAGGATGACTTGAGCCCAGGAGTTTGAGGCTGCAATGAGCTATGATCATGAGGCTATATACTCCAGCCTGGGAGACAGAATGAGACCCTGTCTCAAAACAAAGCTACCTTCTCCATTCATCTACAGAGAATGCAGTGAGATATGAAAGAAATTGCTCTGATCTCTTGAGGAATCTGGTCTTTTAGATTTTAACTTCATTGACCTTGGGTAACATCAGTACAACACGGAGTCATTAAGAAATCTCATCTGAAAGCTGTGGAGGAGCAAGTCTTGAGATGGACTTGGAACAGAAGCCTCCAAAACATTGTCATTGAACATTGGCAGAATGCCTTTCCTTTGAATAGGAAAATAATGTAAAGTCTTCTTGCAATATCTCTCTTCAGTATGTAAACTGAGTTCTGCATAAAGCAGTGGCTCCAGGCTAGTTATTCTTAGGCCAATTATAAGGGTAAAATAATCTTTATTGCTACTGTGTAGTGGAATACTGTAATAAAATACCATGATTGCCTTTGTCCCATGGTCTCTGTTTCCAAGTGCAGGACTGCTTCTACCAAGTGAAGCCTATGTTACTTAACATGGGAGAAATTGACCAGCAAGAGATTAAAATAATTCCTGTTAGATTTTCTTATGGGAATCTCTACCACGACCTCTTATGAAGTCTGCCTGCCATTTCTCTTAAGCAATACTACCTTTTCCATAAACAATGTTCATTCCTTAGAAGAGTATAGAGGAAGAAGCTAAAATTTGTCTAAGCTACCAGATATCAGAGACAGTGTCATGGTTATGATAACATTTTTTCTTTAAATTAAGAAAGCACTCACAGAACATGCTTTATAGGCCATCCAGAACTTTAATGGCATGATAAGAATTTCATATTATGTTCAGATTGTAGCTTTCCTCTCCCTACTTCTTCATTCTATTTGACCCTTCAGACAGGCTGTAGATCTGGCTCATTTTGGCTGGGCCTGCTGTGGGCCAAAGGACTATCATTTTACAGCAATTTTAGAGCTAGGCAAAAATAATAATCCCCTTCCACATTATTTTTGATGGACATATTTTTCATATTTAAGACAGTTTGGGATATGACCAAAAATTGCATTGGTGCTGCTTTTTCAAAACAAGTTGATTTCTTGAATGCTGCAGATTTTTGTACCTTTCCAGTACAGCCTAATTTGTCTCAGCTACTTTTTGATCTGTTTTGCACATAGCCTTGGATATTCTTGATTTTAGTATTTGTTTCCTTTTATAGATGGTCTTTGCTGGGAAAGAAGAAATCCTGGTGTATGGTTTTTAGTGAACAAACATATATAAAATTTTACCAAAACAAAAAAAGCCAACATGTTGGTTAGGTGTTCTTAAGGTAAATTTAATTTATTTATTTATTTTATTAATTTTTTAAAAATTTCGAGACAGAGTCTCACTCTGTTGCGCAAGGTGGAGTTCAGTGGCACGATCCCAGCTCACTTCAATCTCCATCTCTTGGGTTCAAGTGATTTTCCTGCCTCAGCCTTCTGAGTAGCTGGGATTATAGGTACCCACCACCCCACTCAGCTAGTTTTTGTATTTTTACTAGAGACGGGGTTTCACCATGTTGGTCAGGCTGGTCTCGAACTCCTGACCTAAGGTGATCTGCCCGCCTTGGCCTCCCAAAGTGCTGGGATTACAGGCATGAGTCACTGTACCTGGCCATAAATTAAATTTAAAAAGAATATATCTGTAATTTGGCCAACTTGATTCAAATTCAAATTAATCTTCTTGGTCTTTTTTGAAAGCCAGGGCATTTGAACCACCCTTATGTTTCCCAGCTTTTTACTATCAGTAGTCACTGGTATTTTACTAAAACCATTCTGCTAATTAGTTTTTTTCCAACATTGCTGCTAGGCACAAAGAGAGAATGTGAGTCAATCAGAAAGAGAACTTGTGCTGCTATAGGAGGTGTCTCCAAATCAACGGGTGGGGGGAGGTTTAAACATGTCTTACTGCTATAGATTAAATTTTTATGTTCACCCCAAATTCATGTTGAAACCTAATTTCCAATGTGATGATATTTGAAACTGGAAGCTTTCATAGAAGATTGGGTCATGAGGGTGGAGCCCTCATGAATGGAATTAGTGTCCTTATGAAAAGAGACCTCAGAGAGCTCCTTGGCCCCTTGCCGTGGGAGGACACAGAGAGAAGATGATTGTCTGTGAACCATGAAATGGGCCCTCACCAGACACTGAATCTTCCTGTGAATTGATCTTGGACTTCTCAGCCTTCAGAACTGTAAGAAATAAATGTTGGGGCTGGGCGCGGTGGCTCACACCTGTAATCCCAGCACTTTGGGAGGCCGAGGCGGGTGGATCACGAGGTCAAGAGATCGAGACCATCCTGGTCAACATGGTGAAATCCTGTCTCTACTAAAAATACAAAAAATTAGCTGAGCATGGTGGCGCGTGCCTGTAATCCCAGTTACTCAGGAGGCTGAGGCAGGAGAATTGCCTGAACCCAGGAGGCGGAGGTTGCGGTGAGCCGAGATGGAGCCATTGCACTCCAGCCTGGGTAACAAGAGCGAAACTCCGTCTCAAAAAAAAAAAAAGAAAGAAATGTCTATTTTATATGAGCTAGTCAGCTTATGGTATTCTGTTATAGCAGCTTAAACAGACTAAGACAATTCTTCCCTAAAAACAAAAAAAGACTGAATGTACAAGTCTATTAGGGTTAGAAATGGCTAGGCATTCCAAAACAAAACAAAACGGGATCATATATTATTTAAGTGTCATCTTTTAAATACCCTTCAGTAAGTCTGACCATGTGGTCTCCTGGACTTGCTTTGTGTACAGCTGTGGGCTGCTTTCTTTGAGCAAACATGGGCAGACCATCATCAGAGTTCATAGATGACTGGCACTAATCTGGCTAGAATTTCTCAGAAAGCACATTCTGTTAAAGTTGGTTGGCCTATTGCCAGAAAAATGATTAGCACTTTTCTAATAAGTTTTATCAACCTCATGGCTGTTTGGCCAGATATAGTCTTAGAAAGTAAAAGTCACAATTCATGGTATGTGGCAAATAAAGTTAAAACACAGAAGTATCCATATCTCCCAGCACATAAGCTGGCACAAAGCTGGTGTTCAATTATTGCATTGTCTGTGAAGCATTACCTGAAGTAAAACAAGGCACATTTCCCCAAATTTTCATGGAGTATTGTATTGCTGATTCACAGCTTGACTTCATGAGGGCAGGGATGATAGCTCTTATTTTCTCTGTGCCTAGCACCAAGCATTAAACCTGGAAGAGAATCAGTGATCAAAAAATCATTGGATAAGAGAATCAGGGACTAATTTTGGATATTTTGCTGATTTTTAAGGTTCTTTCCTCATCATGTCCTCAGATTTAATTGGATTGGAATATAGGTCCCCACTCATCTCCACACACCCAAAAAAGACACAAGCAGAAAACAGAATGGTATGATATGAACCTAAATAAAGGGGCTAATCAAAAGCTGCCTTATCTGGGGACTTAGAAAGTGTTTCATAAGTTGCATTCCAATCAGTGAGTTAGATTTGCCCTTATTTATATTGAGACCTATTTCTAAAGGTATTTATTTATTAGGAGAGGAAAAAAAAAATCCTGCCAACAGGTCCAGGGGCAGGCAATGAAAAGAGATAAAAAATTTCTTACCCATTATCTTATTTACAAATATATATATTGGCGTGTTTACTTGGTTGTGGGGAACATCAATATAAAAAATGGCATATTCTTTTTCATTATATATACAATATAATAGGTGTATACATGTGTAAACAATGTAGCTTACAATATAATAGGTGTATATATGTGTAAACAAATTGGCATATGAGAGAGAAGCAGTCAGTATAATCAAGGGACAAGCAAACAGATCATTAAATCATAATTTCAAAACTGAGAGGAAGACTTTCTAGAAAGAAAACATTTGATTTGAGGCTTTAAAATAAATCCAGATTCAAAAAGCCAAAAAGTGAGACAGGATATCCCAGACAGAAGAAACAGCATAAATATAGGCATGGAGAAAGTGCAGGTACAGGGCAATTTCAAAAGTCACAGAATTATCTACATCCAAGTGAAGAATTTATGAAGAAGAGTTGCAGTTGGAAATTAAGCTAAATTGCAGCTGTTGCATGGGAAAATATGGAGTCTGGATTTTAGTCCGTAGGTATGTTCCCAAATTCTTCCTTAGTAATGTTTATGCCAACAACATTATTATTAGAACTTTTATTACATTGACATTTTTCTTAAATACTTGGAGTTACCATAACTATGGATAGTAATAAATCTATATTACTTGCTCTGAATAAATCCAGAAAAACCAAACAGTTATAACATTTTGACCCTGTTCTTCACTAATGCTCTGAGCTGAACCTGCAGGCTTGTTAAAAAGGGAAGATCAGCACACATCAGAAGCATGATCCTGACCTATGAGCACTAAACTGACACCTTTTCTTAGACATATTGAAAGAATCAAAAGAAGATCAAAATGAAAATAAATTACTAAGAATATTATATTTTTAAATGTTGAGTCTCTATGCTACCGAAATTCATCTCAAATACTTCCTAAAAATTTGGCCTGTGCCACTGCCTACATCTTATGCCTTCAGAAATTTAGTTAGAGACACTGGAGAGGGCCTGTTTTAGGTATCTGAGTAATATAAATGCTGCTCATATTTCAGGAAGAAAACCCTGACAGCACTGTGAAGGGCAGTTGGGAGAGGCCCGGCACTAGAAACAGGAAAGCCAGCTGAGAGGCTATCATGTAGCCTGGGCTAGAGGGGAGGGGTCTCCACTAAGGGATGGATCCTTCAATATTCAGTACGGAGAGAGTAGGACCGAGTGACCCAGACAGAGGCCAGAGAGAAAGTCTGAAGAGGAATCTAAGATTCCTAATGTATGTGAAGTAGTGAATGTAGTAGGTACTTAAACGTAGGAGGAGAGAGTTGAAGAAGGGGCAATGATGGATTTTATCTTGTCCATGCCAAGATGTTGAAACACAGAAGAGAAGAAGGTGGTCAAGACAAGCCTGAGTATACCTCCATCTAAAGACGTTGCTTGTATAATAGGAGAGGAAGAAAGTAAAAATATGTCAAGGTTCAAGTCAAAGAAAGGAAAGTTAAGGGAATTCACATCAGATGGCCCTTGGTTTCTATGAAATGAAAGATAAAATTATGTATGGAAGGCAAGCCTGGTGAAGAAAGGTAAGCCTGGTGAAGAAATTATGAAAATTCTAAATTCAGTAAATGAAAGATATTACAGTTTGTTCTACCCAAGGCCGTGGTGTAAATAAGGGTCTTAACTGTTATGCTTTTAAATATTACAGATTCTGCATAAATCCCAAAATATTGCAACTTCTGATTCACATGGCAATTACTAGGGAAATTCAGCTAGGAGCTAATATAGTATGATTCTCGTGTATGTCTGAAGGGTCCCACATTGCTAATTCCACAGGACCTACACCAATAGTCACAAAATGTGCACATTCACTGTGTCAGAGTCACAGGATTTTGGATGTTATGGATGGGGGGGATATTCAAGGTTACTTTGTTCAACTATTTAATTCTTGAATCCTATCAACCACACAATGGGTCATTTAAAGCCATGCTTGAAACCTTAAGGAATGCACGTATCAACTCCTGAAAAAAACCTGTTATATTCTTGGGCCAATGTATTTTATTTTTAAATATATACAAATTCCCTCAGAGGAAATAATAACAATTGTTGTGCCTTTACTGGCTGGTTAAACTTGAATTTCTGCTCACCAATGACCCTGCAGCCCCCAGTCTTACTTACAGAACAAGAAGTAAGAATCAGGCTGATGCCCTGGTTCATGGCACGAGAGTTTACTTGATGCAAATATGGGGTTCCTTCTGTTTAATAATGTTTGGAACAGTTTAATGAGATATATATAGTGAAAGTTCTTTTGAATACAGATTTTTAAATGCATTGTGTTTCTCTCTTCAGAGCTTCAAAACACTCATTCTGTTTAACCTACTTAAGAATCTCTCCTTGCTGTCTATCTGGAATTATGTTACTATGGCTATTCACGTTGGATCCACCTGACCATAAGCTCCCTAACGCAGAGTCCACTTCTCATTCATGCATTGCTTCGTTTAGCCATCTGTCAGCTGCAAAATGAGTGCCTGCTTGATGCTAGGCTCTGTTTTAGGTCCAGGGGGAGAACAGTGACAGGTTATTTACATTCCCCTGAATTCCACTGACTCTTGTGTAAATAAGTCACAGGGCCTAGCCCAATGCTGTGCACACAGTAACTGATCCATGAAGAGCTGATAAGTTAATGAAATACATCAGATAATGGGTGTGAGGATAAGTCTTTTGCTGCTGTCTGAGAAGGGTGAGGCAGAAGCTACATGCAGCCGCAGCCCAGATCTCAAACCTCACAGGATTTAGGGGTTTCAACATGCATTCAAAACCAAATATATAAAAAAGTGTGCCCTGTATCCAGCCCAGGGGAAATTCGAGCTCAACAGAGATGAGGAGGTTGACAGGGGGCAGGATTAAAGTAGCAAACACTGACTGCCTCTCTCTTCTCCATCCTCCCTAAGAGTCACCTGCCCTTTCTGATTTAGCCTGTTATCTGCCTGATGAGTGCGTGCTTTCTGCTAGAGGTAGCCTAGAGTGGCAGCACAGTTGATGTTAGTAAGAAGAAAAACTAGTGGTAAAACATTTATTTTCTAAAATCATTTGAATCACAGCTGAACTTGAGAACTGCTTGTGTGAATGTGGGCTGTGTTTAAACTTTCTCCCTGCCTTCCTCATGTGAAGTCACGAAAGCTGATACACCAAGTGACCTGTCACAGCCCCTGAGCACTTGTCATTTCTTTCTGCCCCTGCTGGTCACATACTGTTGGCAGCTCCAAGAGATACGTTCTTGGGCTGGATTGTATGTTCTCTCTAACAATAGCATCTGTTCAACCCTGAAAATTAGGTCCCCTTTCCTGCTCTGTGCTGCCTTCCTGCTTCACTGTCCTAGCAGCAATATATTCTGTCTTTTCGCTCCTTGGGGCAGGGTTTTGCATTCTTTCACATAGGGAATAAATGACTTGCAATGTTATGAGAATGAGTCTTCCATGAACTTATTCAGCTTTGTAAAAATTAAGAAATGAGGTTTTTTTTTTTTCCTAAAAGCAACTGGAAAACAAGGATTTAATTATTTATCATTTAAGGAGGACTAACCTTGAACTTTGATTTGCAGGGAAAAAAAGAGAGGGTAACATTCCGTTTAGTTATGTGCATGAAATGATTGTATATGACTGTATATGCAAGCTTTCATTTCTTTAGTTTCTGTGGTGCCATACTTCATTGAAAAGTTCATAAATGAGGAACTGTGTAAAAATGAATAAGGCTTGTTTCCTCGACATTTCTACATGTGTAAGTCTCTTATACAAGAATTTTTAAAAATTAATCTTGAATTATATGCCATAAACATAAAGCACAGTTTAATTTTTTTATGATTTGTCTTTCCTTCATTTAAGTTTAACATTTTGAAAAGGACACACACATTTTTATAAAGGGTTTAGCTTGAGATACTACCTGTCAACATCCTAAATATGTATGGTTGTAGCTTTATTGTGGGCTTCCTTCCTGAGAACTGAAGTAAAAAATCACACACGTTCAAATTGAAAAGTGGACCTGGTTTACTAATTAATTTGCAAAATGAAAGAGGTGGACTAACTAGTTTAGTTTTTCCAGCTCGAACTTCTGTGCCTTTGTGGTGGTGTGATGATTTGCAGGCTGTCAGGAGGCACTCTAGAGATGTATCTTTAATACGATGATCACATTTTGTTGATCCATGCACATTATTTTGCACATTCAAGTAATGTGTAGTACAGTGATGCATTATAATAAAGGATAACTTCCCATGTTCTCAGGGATGCATCAATATATTTCTGTAAACCACTCAGATATCAGCTGCAAGACAGAAAAGATCCAGACTATGTCTGATGCCTACTAGTGCTCATTAACTCTTTGCTGAACTACTTTGAAAAACACATTATTATCTCATTCATTCTAGGGTGATATTTCCTGTAAGGGGGCAGATTTTGGTTCTTGGTTGGGAGTGGTGAATAAATTTTACTTTTTATGTCTAAAATATAAATAGTGGTAAAGTACCAAATTAGACCAATTAGTGTCCTGTGGTGTTAGAATATCATGGAGGGCAATTAAGGAAACAAGTGTCCAGAAAGTCTTCTTAGAGGAGTGATCATGAAAAGAAAAAGTCAAGAAATCCAGATTATTCTAATGTTTCTGCTAGAGGATCTGATGTTTAGAGAATTAAGGTATCCTATTAGGTTACCTGGCAAGTAAGTGATGGGGCTGGTTGGGCTCTGCAGGCTTGACTGACCATAAAGACCCAATGCAGCATTAACTTGTTAGCTGACTTTGTGGGCTGGGCCAGTAGGGGTCAGCTGTGCAGGGTTTAGGGAGTTTGAGGTTATATAATATGTGCAAAAAGTTTAGCCAAACATTAATGGAGGTACTGGGGAAGTAGACAGGGTTTTGTTTACCATGTCTCTAAGCAGGCCATTGTGTTATGCAGATGAGTGTCTTGGAATGGTGCTGTGTTAAATTCATTTTACTTCTTTCTTTGATAGCCAAGGTAGACATTCAAATATTTTAAAAGGAATTTCAGGTACTCCAAAAGATATTACATTGTAAATTTAAGACCCATGTGAATGATTTTGGCCTGTGACATTGGCATAGGCTTTAATCCACATGGACCAGTCATCGCACACATTTGCTTTCTTCTGATAATTCATAACTTCTCAGCATCTGAGACACTTAATGTACCCAAACACAGGAGCCGCTGAATTCTTATCATTACATTACTGTGATTACTGCATGGGTTCTTGTCATTGCTAGTGTAATGACAGAGGTGGAGGTGACTCCGAAGAATGGTGCTGCAGTTTTGAGTCCTCCATGTATACATACTTAGCCAGAATCTCTGGGTTGTGTTTACTGAGGATGAGGCCAAAGAAGAGCACATCTTCTTGGAGCTTGTCCTCAAAGCCTCACCATGGAGGTGTATTTTTCCATTCAAGTCACATAATGATGCTCCCACCATACCTTGTGATGTTTCTGACTGCTGATCCTCCAAGTTAAGAAAAGATTAGGAGGGAAATCACAGTTAGTGAGTTTTAGACATAGTCTAATGAATATAATGATTCAGCCAGAAGAAATTTCTAGCATGTGAAAGGAAAAAAAAAAAAGGAAAGAAGAAAGTGTTGCTGAAATTAAATAGATTTAAAATTTCAGGGTCTCACAGGCTGGTCTTTGGAGAACTACAAAAGGAAAACGGGATTAAATTGCAACATCAATGTTTCAGGTGAAGTGTAAGAAGGAGTATCTCAGTAGTCGGAAGTCTTTGGACATTTGAACCAGTTACCATGAGAAGAAATGACATGGACTTCTCTAGGGCTCTTTAGAAATAAGACTGATTTCCTGTCTGTCTGAAATGAAGTTGAGATAGGCCTACCTTGGAAGTAAATATAGTTTGTTTAAGGTTTCCTATGTCCAAAAAGCCTCTGAGTGATTAAAAAAAAAAAAGTTTTGTGTGTTTTTTTTTTAAAGCAACTTTTCTATATAGACTGGAAGAGAGGCAGCCAGTTGCAAAGAGCATAGCCTCTGTCCTGGAGCTGGATGGCCTGGCTTTGATCCCAGCCTCACTACCTATCAGCTTTGGGATTTTGTGAAACTTTCCCAGACTTCTGTCCCTCTGGGTACTCATCTGCAAAGCAGGGCTATCATAGTACATACCTCATATGGGTGCTATAAGGGTTCATATAAGTTAATATTTTTAAAATTCTGTATAAAGGTTTATTAAAAGTCTTGAAAGTCATTATGTAAAGACTTTGTATCATCTTTATTTTACAACAGGACTCTTTTATATATGTCTTTGAGGTCGCATGCATATATTGCTGTCTCATATCCAGAAGAACATTATGTAAATAAACTTTTGCCTGCATTTAAAGCATTTCCTGTTTGGAGATTCAGATATTTGGAAAGCATACTTGAATTGTTAAGAGAACCCAAAGAAACAAAACCTGCCCCCTATGATGCTTTTGGTGCCTGGACAGCAGTGGGTCAGATGGTGTGTTAGTGTTACAGTCTGTAACCCAAACTGGCTGCCTCTGAGGACACTGCTTTTCCAGAAGTTTTCTCAGGTGGTGGCTGTTTTCACCAGAACACCTCAATTACCTCCTCACTGGAGGTGCTGTTGGAGTCTTTTTTGCTCCTGGTTTCTGCTTCCAGACCAATGACCCTCTCTTCTTGATCCTTAAAAGACCCCCTGCTCCTAAAAGGCCAGCACTTCTGCAATGCATGCTTTAGATGCTCTTCCTTGTTGCAGTTCTCCACGTACTTTCCTCCTGGCTGCTCCACCTGAAGATTCACTGCTTTTCTCTTTACTATCTCGGCAGTCATCATTCTTGATGCTTTCAGTATCCATAGAAACAGCATATCCTAGACTCCCAGGTCCTTGGCTTTCTTGCTTTTGGCCTCTATTCCACCTCAGCCATCCATTCCTATAGTGCTACCCTAGACTAGTGATTTGCAACTTTTACTGTGCATAGAAGTCACTTGGAGGTCTTGTTAACATGCAGTTAGATTCAGTAGTAGGCCTGGTGTGGGAGCTGAGATTCTATATTTCTTATAGGCTCCCAGGTGATGTTGATGCTCCTGGCCCAAGAACCATTTTTTGAGTAATAAAACTCTAGACTTTCAAAATCTTCATCTCAAGCATTCTAATTTCTGGACACCTCCTACTACTTTAAAAAATGTTTACACCCCTGTGTCAAATGCCCGTCTGTTGACCTTCCCAGCTTAGTTTTCATGGTCCATAGTGACTGACAATTTCTCCTTTGCACACATCCTCAATAACCTTGCACCCTCTTCCTTCATCATACCTACCTGGAAAACCAGCCTTGGCTAAATCAAATGTTCTACCTACTCTGCCTGGACCCAGCCCCAGATCATAGCTGGAGGAAAAACACACAAACATGTTGACAGACTCACTTAAAATTTTTGTCTATCTGCAAATCTTGTTGGCTTTCTCTTCAAAATTATGTCCTGAATTCAACCACTTCTTAGTACTTCCTCACCGGCCACTGTAGTTCAAGTCACCACCATTCTCATTATTAAGGGAAAATAAGTTGTCCAGCATTTCTCCTGTAATTGCCTTCCACCTCGGCTCCCTGTGGCTACCCCTGCTCCCATGATCATGTCCCCACCAGCAGCCAGACATCCTTTTAAAAAATGTGAAAAAAGGCCAGGTGTAGTGGCTCACACCTGTAATCCTAGCACTTTGAAAGGCTGAGGCAGGTGAATGACTTGAGCTCAGGAGTTGAGACCAGCGTGGGCCACATGGTGAAACCCCATCTCTTAAAAAAAAAATTATTTGGGTGTGGTGGTGCATACCTGTAGTCTCAGCTACTTGGGGAGTAGAGGCAGGATTGCTTGGCCCGGTAGGTTGAGGTTCCAGTGAGCTGAGATCATGCCACTGCCCTCTACCCTGTCTCCAAAAAGTGAAAACGATTATATAACTTTCCTAATCTCAAGCCTCCAATGACTTCCCAGTTATACTTTGAATAAATCCAAAGGGTGGTAGATTTTGTCAAATACTTTTCTTGTGTCTATCGAGATGGTTATATGTTTTTCAGATGTTAATCTAAGCTTGTATTCCTGTCATAAATCCCACCTGGTCATTTTGTATAATTCTTTTTCCCGTATGAGTTGCTGAATTTGGTTTGCTAGTATTTGGCTGAGTTTTTAAAAATCCATATTCATAAAAGTTATTGGTCTGTAGTTTTTTTCTGGTGATGTCTTTGATTTTAGTGTCAAATTAACATTGACTCACAGAATTAATTAAATAAAGTGTTTCTTCCATTTTTTGAAAGTATTTTTGAAGAGTGAGTAATAATTCTTCTTTAAACATATGCTAGAATCCATTGATATTTTTATAGGCCTCTCCTCATTTTTAAAATTTGTGCTGAATGTGAGTATCTAGAATATTTGTGGTCGTTTGAACTAAGTTTTTAAACTATAGTCATTTTTACTGCTGTTAGAGAATGAAGAATAACACCCAAATGAGAATTCTTTTTAGACATTTGTATTGAATGGTATCATATGGGGGAGGGGAAAGAATCACCCAGACTGCTCATAGCATATCATGTTAATAGGATTCCCTTTGCAATTGTAGTTTTATCTTTCCAATCATTTCCCTCAGGTTTTAGTTAGATGCTCTAATGGAAGCTTATAAAATTAACTTTGTGAATTTTTCCATAGGATGAAGCATTACACACTCATAGAAGAAAGGAATGTTTCACATTTCGTGGACTATGAGAATGGTTTGCTGATTGTGGAATAGGGAACTTTATAACAATCCCTTCTAAATGAACCAAGTGGGAACATGCCCATTGCCAGCCACCCACCTGCACCTGGAGTCATCTCCGTCGTGCCACAGCACTCACCATGTTTCCTTTACTTGTTCTCTTCTCCCCCTGTACCTTCTCCTCTTCCAGGAGCAAACTTGGCCTGGAACTTCCCTGACTTCTAGCTCACCAAGTTCTTGCTTTTCTGCTCACTTGGTATTTTAAGAATCTTGCCATTTCTTTGAAATATTTTCCAATTAACAATAACAAAATTTTTTGACATGTGATTTTGATGGGAGCATTCAGAATGCAGGGGAGAAAGAAGACAAGGAAGGAACATTCACCAGGATCTTGGACCGAGTGAGGGGAGTGGGACTGGCCACTGTGTGGACAATCCTGTAGGTGGAGCTAATGGGTGATAGCTGACGCAGGCAGCCCAGGTGGCTATTTGGGTATTTGACTGGCTTCTGAATTCCCATCAAACCCATCCCACTCTTGTTTATTAGAGTCCTATAATGTTAATATTGGTCTCAGTGTTTATAGAATTTGTACTCTGGAGCAGTGTACTCCATTTGGTGATACAAGCACTATACAAGAATATTCCTCACATAATGTGCTGATTTCTCCTGGAACGTTTCCTTGAAGCTGTCAGTAAATGGAACCTTCCCCACATAAAGGAAATCTCTTTTTTGGAAAATCTTTGAAAATAAGTTTGGAATGCTAAGAGGTAGCCTTATTAATAATGTAGGGAATAAATTAGATGACCCATAGGCCTTTGGAAGCCACGTGTTTTATGCTGCTTAATCTTTTAATGATGGCTTTTGGCCATCTTAGCACTGCATCACAACAGAGTCAATCCATCATATAGATGTGTAGATAAATTGGTACCATTAAAAGTGCTAATTCAGACTTACATTTACTGTGCCTCTATCTCTTGTGAGATAGAAACACATCATAATGCCCATTTGCTCCTAGGAAAGGGCGTTATATGTATGAGAAGGTAAAGGGGAGAAACTAGTACCTCAGGCCTGTTCTGTCTCAAGTTAGGAGTAAGCTGTACTCATTTCAGTTCATTTAAGAGCTCGTCAAGGATTCTTCTCTTCTTCTGTTTCTTTATGTCTTTCATATTTATTCAATGAAAAGTTGATAGCTTTTTAATCTGTATTAGGTCAATTTTCAAAGTAATTTTGTTAGACCATGGTTTTTCATTTCACTCTCTGTTTTATGTGAGTTTCGCATTAGAATAATGAATGTATGTGTTTTAATAACAAATAGAAAAAGTAAAAATTCCTTAAAGGGACAAATATTAAATGAATCTGCTCCATTGTTTAATGGGAATTTTTAGTTCTTCAAATATATTTGCATTCCCTTATTATGCTAATGATAGTTGATATCTCCTAAAGTATAATCCTGTTCCTTATACCTAGAAAATACTAGTTTTGAACTCTTTAGAAAATCATGTTTTAGGCCTTAGTTTTTTATCTATAAAGGTGCATATTTATTATAAAAGAATTTTGAAAACACAGGTAAAATTTTTACAAGATTAAATAATTTCACTGAGATATATTCTATTTTAATACTACTGTCTTTGTGAAAATTATTTAAATATGTATTTCTATTTGTTGTTGTTTTATTTCTCAAGACTCTATCTCCAGGACAAAATTCAAAGCCCTCCATGTGGTCTGGAGAAAACAATGGCCTGGCCTTCGCTTGCCTCACCACCTTCATCTTTAGCCACTCTTCCCCTTCCGACCTGGGCCACTCCGCATGCCATGAGAGTCTTTTGTTTGTTATGACTCCTCAAAAAGCCAAGACATTTTTTTTGCATAGGTGCCTTGTGACATGACTTTCCTCTGGTAAAATATTTTTCTGCCAGTGTTGTCTTTTCTTTTTTTCTTTTGTATCTTAATTGCAGAGTCGAGTTTATACCATCCACATTAGTCCTTACTAGTTTTATTATATTTTCCTCTTCATATCTCATAACTAATTTCTTCTTTCCCACACAGGTAGCCTCTGATTTTTATAAAATATATACTTTGAGATACGTTTATATTTGAAAAATATATAGTGTTTTTGTGAGCACTTGTGTTTTTAAGTGTCATTAATGGTATTGCATAATAAATCTCATTCAGTTTCTTTTTTTCTCCCCCAACACTGTCTTCAGATCCATCTGTGTTGCTGCTTGTAAACCCAGCTCATGAATTTTGTGGCTGTACTCCATGGCATGTGCTTGCCGTAACTATTTTTTCTCCCCATGATGGGCACCTAAACCATGCTTCTGTGAACATCTTGATACAAATCCTTTCATCCAACTCTTCACAAGGTTAATTCCTACTCCTCATTTAGAAGCTAGCTATAATGCAACTTACTGAAAGTCACATTGCCTGGCCCTATTGCCACCTGACTCCCACTTCCTATGTAAATTAGGACCCTTGGTGGGCTTCTGGGACACTTTTTGAAAACACTTGTTATACCTATATATTTATTTGTATCACCTTTTGTTTTGATGATAGTCTTTCCCACTAGACTGTGGCCTCATTGTGTTAAGGATTATGTCTATTTGGTTTATGATTCACTGTCCCTACTGCATAACACGATGCCTATCATTCAATTCAGGGCATACTATATATAATGTTTTACCTTATCTAATATTATGATATTATAATCAGTTGTGATATAGAAGCATTTTGTAGTCTTTTATAAACTACTTTTAGAGTAGTTTCATTTTATAGCAAAACTGAGCAGAAACTAAAGAGAATTTCCACATACCCCACATCGTCTACTCCAACAAGCTCCCTTACTGTCAACATCCAGCACTGGTGTGCTATAATGATTACAGGCCATGGACCAACATTAACATATCATTGCCAAGCAGAATCACTCTGGTGTGTGTTCTATGCACTTTGATAATGTTATAATGACATAGCTCCATTACTGTAGTATCATACAGAATACATTAACTGCCCTAAAAATTCCCTGCAGTCTACCTATTCATCCCTTTCTTCTCTGCTCTTTCCCCATAATTCCCTGGCAATCACTTATCCTTTCACTGTCTTTGTAGTTTTATCTATTCTCACATGTCATATAGTTGAAATCATAGAGTATGTACGCCTTTCAGATTGGCTTCTTTCACTTAGCAATATGCATTTAAGATTCTACCATATATTTTTGTGGCTTGACAGCTCATTTATTTTTGATCCTAAATAATCCATTGTCTGAATGTACTACAGTTTATTCATTTACCCATTGGAGGGCATCTTGGTGGCTTCCAAATTTAGGCAATTATAAATAAAACTGTTATGAATATTTCATATGTAGGTTTTGAGTGACCATAAGTTTTTAAGTCATTTGGGTTAATACTTGGGAGTATGATTGATGGATCATATGGAAGGAATATGTTAGTTTTGTAAGGAATTGAAAAACTGTCTTCCACAATGACATCCATTTTGTAGTTCCATCAGCAATGAAAGAGTTCCTTTTCTCCACATTGTTATCGGCATGTTTTTGCAACAACAAATGCTGGTAAATACAAATCAAAACAACAATGAGATACCACTACATATCTATTAGAATGGCCACAATCTAAAAAGAATAGAAAGAATCAATTTTGGCCATTTTAGTATGTATGTAGTGGTATCTTATTGTTGTTTTGATTTGTATTTCTCTAATGACAGATGATGTGGCTCATCTTTTCATATGCTTATTTGCCATCTGTATATCTTCTTTGATGTGGTGTCATTCAGATCTTTTGCCCATTTTCTGTTGTTCATGTTCTTATTGTAGAGTTTTAAGGGTTCTTTGTATATCTTTGATACTCTGTCTGTGGCTTGTACTTTGTGTCTTCAGCAGAGAAGTTTTTAATTTTAATGAAGTCCAACACAATCAATGTTTTATTCCATGGATTGTGCCTTTGGAGTTGTATCTAAAAAGTTCATGTTAAGCCCAAGTTTGCCTAGATTTTATTGTAATATATTTTCTAGGATTTTTATAGTCTTATATTTTACATTTGAGTCTATGATCCATTTTAAAGATTTTGGGTTTTTTTGTGGGTAGAAAGGTGTATTTAGCTGCTCGAGATGCTTTAAAAAAAAAAAAAATGTGGATGCCCTGTTGTTCCAGCATCATTTATGGAAAAGACTGTTTGATTTGCCTTTATCAATTATGAGTTGATTACACTTAAGTGAGTGTATTTTCTACCCTCCCTATTCTGTTACATTCGTCACTTTGTATATTCTTTCACTATTACCACAGCCTTGATTAATGGCACATTATACTAAATATTGAAGTCAAGTAGTGTTATTCCTCTAAACTTGCTCTTTCAAAATTATGTTAGTTATTCTGGGTCCTTTGTTTCTCCATATAAACTTTAGAATCAATTTGTGGATATCCATAAAACAACTTCCTGTAATTTTTGTTGAGATTGCATTGAATCTTTAGATCAAGTTAGAACTGAAATCTCAGCAATTGTTAGTTTTTCTATGAACATGGAATATTTATTTAGCTCTTCTAGGATTTCTTTCCTCACTGTTTTGTAGTGTTCATCATAGAGCTTGTACATATTTTGTTAGATGTATAACTGTTATTCATTTGTTTGATGCTAATGTAAATGGTGCTGTGTTTTTTATTTTAAATTCTATTTCATTGCTGATATATAGAAAAGCAATAGACTTGGATATTACCTCTGTATCCTGCAACCTTGCTATACGTACTTATTAGTTCCAGTGTTCTTTGTCCCTTCCTTGGGATTTACAGAGAAAATCTATCTGTGAAAAAGATGGTTTTGTTTCTTCCTTCTCAATCTGTGTACCATTTTTTCTTGTCTTACTTTGTTAGCTAGAACTTTCAGTACAAAGTTGAATAGGAGTGATGAGAACAGACATCCTTGCCTTGTTCCTGAGCTTAGCAGAAAAGCACCAAGTTTCTTAAGTGTGATATTAACTATAAGAATAGCTATATTTTTTTGTAGATGTTTTTTACCAAGTTGGGGAAATTCCCCTCTATTCCTACTTTGCTGGTAGATTTTACTGTGAATGGGTGTTAAAATTTAGTCAAGTGCCTTTTCTACATCTATTGATATGATTATGTAATTTTTCTTTTTTTAAGCTGTTGATGTGATTGATGGATTACATTGATTTTCAAATGTTGAGCCAGTCTTGTATGCCCAGAATAAATCCTATTTAGTTGTGATATAAGTGTTTTGTACTTTTTCTAAGTAAACATGCTAACATTTTTTGAGGATTTTTGCATCTACATTCATGAGAGCTATTGGTTGATAGTCTTACATCCTTATAATGTCTTTGGTTTTGATATTAGGGTAATCATGGCCTTGTACAATGAGTTAGAAACTTCTCCCCCAACCCCTGATTCTGACTCTAGAAGACATTGTAGAGAATTAGTATAATTTCTTTTTTAAATATTTGGGAAAATTCACCAGTGAACCCATGTGGTCCTGATGCTTTCTGTTTTGGAATGTTATTAGTTGTTTTTCTGGATTTCTTGAATAGATATGGGCCTATTCAGGTTATTTATTTTTTCTTGTGTGATTTTTGGCAGATTGTGTCATTCAATGAATTTTTCCATTTTATCTAGGTTGTCAAATGTGTGGACAGAATGTTGTTCATAATATTACTCTGCTATTATTTTAAGCCTTACGGAATCAGCACTGATGCCCTCTCTTTCACTTCTGATGTTTGTAATTTTTGTCCTTTTTCCTTTATTTGCTTGTCATGAGATTAATCAATTTTGTTAATCTTTTCAAAGAACTAGCTTTTGATTTTTCTGATTTTCTCCATTCACTTTATTGGTATCTGCTCTAATTTTTTTATTTCCTTTTTTTCCTTTTGCTTACTTTGGGGTTAAATTCTCTTTTTCTTATTTTCTATGGTGGAAGCTTTGATGATGATTTTAAAGCTTTCTTCTTTTCTATTATATGTGTTCAGTGCTATAAATTTCCTTCCAAGTACTGCTTTTGGTGTATCTCACAAATTTTGATATGTTGTATTTTCTATTTCATTTACTTTAAAATATTTTTAAATTACTCTTGAGAATTGTTCTGGAACCCATGTATTATTTCACAGTTTATTGTTTAGTGTCCAGGTATGTGGGATTTTCTAGTTATCTTTGTGTTTTTGATTTCTAGTTTAATTCCATTTTGCTCTGAGAGCACATAATGTATGATTTCTGTTCTTTAAAAAATTTTAAGGTATCTTTCATGGCCCAGAATATGTCTATTATAGTGAATATGTGGGCTTTAAAAAGTGTATTCTGCTGTTGTGTAAAGTATTCAATTAAATGTCGGCTAGATCCACTTGATTGATGGTGATCCTCAGTTCAACTATGTCGTTACTGATTTTCTGCCTGTTGTATCTATGAATTACTAATAGAGAGATGTTGAAATCTTCAGCTATGTTAGTGTATTTGTTCTTTTCTCCTTGCAGCTGTATCAGCTTTTGCTTTATATAATTTGATGCTCCATTGTTAGGCACACACCCAATAAAAATTGTTACGTCTTCTTGGAAAATTGACCTTTTAACATTATGTAATGCCCCTCTTTTTTTTCTGCTCTGAAGTTTGCTTTCCCTTAATGTAGTTTGCTTTCCCTTAATCCTTGAACTTAATGTAGCTACTCTAAATACTAATATTCCAATACTCAAATACTAATACTCCAAATACTAATACTCTAATATTAATCAAATTACTTTCTTTTGATTACAATTACCATGTATATAATTCTGTGTTGCCTTACTTTTAATTTATATGTGTCTTCATTATTAAAGTGGGTTTCTTGTGAACAGCATATGGTTGGGTCTAGTTTTTATTCACTTGACAGTCTCTTTTGACTGATGTATTCCGACCATTGATGTTTAAAGTGATTATTAGTATAGTTATATTATTGTTTATCGTATTTGTCTTTATTTTCTGTTCATTGTCCTTGTTCTGTTTTGTGTGTGTGTGTGTTCTGCTCTTTTTCTGACTTCTGTAGTATTAACTGAGCATTATACATGATTTCATTTTCTGTTCTTTTTAGCATATCAGTTACACTTGTATTTTTTTCTGTTTGGGAAGTTTCTATTGAAATATCTTTAAG
This sequence comes from Aotus nancymaae, assembly GCF_030222135.1. Classification (NCBI taxonomy): domain Eukaryota; kingdom Metazoa; phylum Chordata; class Mammalia; order Primates; family Aotidae; genus Aotus; species Aotus nancymaae. Next base: position 106,749,931 of record NW_026988425.1, read on the forward strand.
CTCAGAGATTTTTTTTTCCTTAGCTACGTCCAGTCTACTAATAAGCCCATCAAGGTATCCTTTATTTTTGTTACAGTTTTTGATTTCTAGCATTTCTTTTTGGTTCTTCCTCACCATTTCTATCTCTCTGCTTACATTACCCATTTGTTCTTGCACGCTGCCTCTCTTTCCTTTAGATCCCTTAGCATACTAATCATAGTTATTTTAAATCCCAGTCTGATAACCCCAACATTCCTACCATATCTGAGTCTGGTTGTTGCTTGCTCTGGCTTCAAACTTTTTAATTTGGTATGCCTTGTAATTTTGTGTTGAAAGCCAGACATAAGATACTGGGTAAAAGGAGCTGGGATAAACCAGTCTGTTGTAATCCCCTGGTATTATACAAGAGCCCTGTTGATGTAGTGGTTAGCTGTGCGAAGAGGGGAGCCATCCTGTAGTCCGGTGATTAGTTCTCAGTCCCTTAGTAAGTACAGGGCTGTGACTTTCATTTGAGCTTCTCAGGATATTTTCCTCTCCCTTTAGATGCAACAAGAAGGCCAGAAGGGGCTGCTGCAGTGGGGTGTTTTCCTTCCCTCAAATGCCAGACCACCCTTGGGAGAGATGGGGAATAGGGTGCCTGTAATTGGGTATTTCCCTTTTCCCAAGTGTTTAGGCTCTGGTGAAACCCAGGGTGGTTAGGATCTGGTAAAATTATTTCCTGTGAGGGCAAGCTATTGTTAAGAACAAAATGTTCTGGGGTTACAAAACAGTTACTTTTCCTTTTCTCCACTGGAAGCAGTAGGAGATTTTTCTGTGATCTTTATTGGAACTCCTGGAAATTAAACTTAGAAAAGTGTGATGCCACCCTCTACCCCTCACTCCCCACCCCTCACACCTCATCCCAGGCTCAGGCCTTCCTGAGTTTGTTTTCTCTCTCAAGCTAGTTAATGCACAGTCTCTAGCAATTAGTCAATTTACCTTTTAAGTATCATTACCTGAGGCTAGCTTCAGAGGTGGTTTCTGGGTGGTTTTTGTTTCAGGTAAGCTGTGAGTTTATCTACCTGTGTCCCTAGTTTTGAGGATGGTAGTTTGTCCTGTGACCTTAATTCTCTGTTAGATCTAAGAAAAGTTGTTGATTTTTAGTTTTTTACTTTTTTTTCTTGTTGTGAGGATGAGAGTAATAACTTTCAAACTCCTTATGTGTTGGGCCAGAAACTGGTAGTTTAGAAACATTATTTTTAATTACTTCATAGTATTCTATCAGGTGGATACGTGTCTCACTCTAAACAAAACACCTTTTGAATGAAGGAGAAAACCTTTTAGTTTGATCGAAGACCCAAGTATAAGCATCACAGAATCTGTTTTATTTTTACTCTGAAAAAATTTTATTAGATGATTTAGATACTATTTAGATTATTATGATTTTTAGATTATTATAATTTTATTTATTAATTTGTACATTTTACATTCTTTTCATTTAAGCCTTCTACATCATCAGGAGTAAATGTGAAATGTTAAATGATAATCATTTTAAATTTTTTTAATTTTATGTTTTTACATGAATATGAAAACAAAGTTCAGTCATTGCTTCTACCACGAAACTGTATTTTGAGTTATCTTTAAGAAGGCACAATTCATTAAGTAGATAAGTTAATGAGCATTTGGACTTTTACTTTTGGTCGTTATGCTTCTTTGTAAGGATGCCTTAAATTTGACTAGGTTCTGTTTTCTCTCAGAGATTTTTATCTCTGACAACCTGGAACTGGTTAGCATTGTAACTTGTTTGTCTGAATCTTTTTGCATTTGCTCTGCAAAGCTGCATTTCACACCTCCTACTGTAATGGGTCAGTCAGGGTCATCTCATTATACTTGAAATATGAAATGACACCTGTAGGTCATTGTCATCACCCTGCATGTCTACTAGAAATAAGAAATTGTCCTTAAGAATATACTCTGTCAGCTTGGAGTTACAAGTACCAAAGTGGTTACAATATTTTACATTGGGTTTTGTAGTATGTTTTAGGTTTTAGGTGTCTAATCAGTGTAACAGATTTAGAAATGGTTTCCTATCGTCTATGAGATAGTCTGTAACACAGTATTTTGGATTTTAGTGTATAATCAGTTCAAGTGATTCTTTTTGTTCCCCTTGTGGAATCATTAAACTATTGTAAAATTAGGAGAGCAACAAATGCCTCGAATTAAACAATCTTCGTTTACTTGTGTGTAATTTGATCAGATGAATAAGGTCTTAGAAAATCACTGCAGTAAAGTCAGCATTCAGAGTTCTGACTTTAGCCTTGGCATTTATTATGAAATTCCACCTAGACATACATACTGGAGGGTTATTTTTTTTTCCACATGTTACCTTGTTTCTTCATCTTTTGGACTACGTGTAACATTGCCATTTAATGAAACGTATCTCTACATATTTCATTTGGCTAAATAAAGGCATACAAGTATGAAAGGGAAAAAAATGGCTCAAGCCTGTAATCCCAGCACTTTGGGAGGCCGAGGCGGGTGGATCACGAGGTCAAGAGATCGAGACCATCCTGGTCAACATGGTGAAACCCCGTCTCTACTAATACAAAAAATTAGCTGGGCATGGTGGCGCGTGCCTGTAATCCCAGCTACTCAGGAGGCTGAGGCAGGAGAATTGCCTGAACCCAGGAGGCGGAGGTTGCGGTGAGCCGAGATCGCGCCATTGCACTCCAGCCTGGGTAACAAGAGCGAAACTCCGCCTCAAAAAAAAAAAAAAAAAAAAAAGAAAGGGAAAAAAAAATCAGTGAATGAATCATGCAGTTCAGCTTCCCAGCATTTTTTCTAAAATCTATAGAAGCTTTGAAACAGGGCTATCCAGTAGAACTTTCTGCAGTGATGGCAGTGCTCTTTTACATTATCCAATCTGATAACCACTAGCCACATGAGGTTATTGAGCCTTTGAAATGTGGCTGGCATTATTGAGAAATTTTTTATTTCATTTAATTGTACTTAAATGTAAGTGGTTCTTTGAGTTAGTGGCTACCATATTGGACAACACAGATTTAGCTTTTTTTTGGTGGGTTGTTTTTTCTTATCTATAAAATGTGTGTGTGTGTGTGTGTGTGTGTGTGTTTGCATGTGTTGGAAGAAAAGTTGAGCTTTAAGTAGAAGCCTTTCATTTCAGGAAAGGTATAAAGAAGAGAAAATGGCACCAAAACAAAATAATTGGAGATATATCTATATATATAAACTGTCCAAGAAATCATTTAAAACATAATAAATATGGTACTGAGAATTAAATGGACTTTGTCCCAGAACAATGGAGCCACAGTTGAGGAAATGAAAACAGTGCCTGCTGGAGAAGAAGAGGAAGACAAAGAGACAGTGGGAACAGAGAGAAGGGGAGAAGGATGTGAATGAATGCAGGTGTTATTTATTGAAATTTTAGATATTTTAATTGAGGTGATATTACTGTACTTGGCTTTGTAATACAGTAGGGGAAAAAGCTAATTTAGTCTAGTTTCTTTTTGTAGTGAAGATTCAGTAGTTACAGTTAAATAAACAGTGCTCCGCAGAATCGGTTTCCTCCTTCAAAACAGTTAACCTTGTTTCAGATTAAAGATGGCAACAGCTAAAAGTAGAAAATAAAAAAAAGTGTTAAATTTACAGGTTTGGGGACTACTGAAAGTGTTACATAATTCAAATCCTTCTGATTAACTTGAGTTTTCCAACTACATGTGATCCCATAGTATACTATAGTTTGAAATTTAAGAACCAACATTTCTATAGGACTGATTCTCTGATGTAAGAGGATCTTCATTCTGCTGGGAAGGTAGCAAATCGTGAGACTGGGGAAGAGAACATTGAGAAGCAGCCATGTATCTATTGGCCTGGGTGATATTTGAGTAGTAAGATTTTTTGAGTCGTCAGTATTTTTTTTTTTTTTTTTTTGCTTTTCTAAACTTTCTTCCTTTTTTCTTAAATATTTATTTTTCTGTTGCTTTTTACCTATTCCAGAAGACTATCATCCAGTTCTAGGAGCATGACTTGTTTAAATGTTGTGACCAATTAAAACAAACACAAAGCCCCACCTTATCTAAACCAATCTGTTAATGTAATTCTTTTCACCTTTATCTACTTTTCAGTCTTTCTAAAGCAACTGTGCGGCTTTTCCTTCCTTGGAGAAAGAAAACAGATTGCCAGCAATCTGCCACATTTGAGCGTTGTGGTCTGGGTGTGACATTTCTGAGCATAGTGATTCCAGTAGAACACGCTTACTATATTTACAGTTTAAAATGTAGGAGTGCCAGATAGTAACATAAAGGGAGGTTGAAAGTTTTACATAATGAGATGCTTAGCATCACTAGGTTTGGATGAAAGGCTCTATGGACTAATTCCCATTACTCCATGTAACTAGATGGAATTTTGGCTGGGTCATTGGCATTTGGGAGGATTATGATAGGGGAAAGTATAAAATTCCAGAGATGGGACATAGTGGTATTAGAAAAAATATTTCTCTTGCATCTTTTGATCTTTTGGGGACAGGATAGAAAAGGGGCTTAGCAGCTAGAATCTCTAATCTCACGCCTTACTTTAAAAAAAAATATTTATCTAGAAGATCTTTGGGAAGGTGCCCTGATGTTCCCAGGGGTAGTTTAACCATGCCAACAACAGCAACAACAACAAACAGTCTCTATGATGCTTCCTCCTGTCCCCATTTGTTGGGGAAAATGGTGATGTCACCATGCTTCAGACATTCCCCTAGCATGTTGTCACTATGCCTACCAGCCATCTTACCTTAGCACTTGGTCAAAAATAAATTCTGTCCTGGCGCCTCTTTAAGTTCTGAGTATTTTCTCTTATTTGCCTGTCTGAAAACTCCTGTTGCTCTCATGAACTGGGTAAATAAGCTACAAAACCCTAATAGTAGAGAATGTCTTTCTGCAGATAAATGTGACAGCCTTGGTACAGCAATGAGTGAGTGGGAAAGCACATTTAATATTTTTCTGTAGTGTCATTATAAAATATGTTAATATCAACAGAGTGTAATTACAACACACTTTAACTGTAAATTTAACTTAGACATTATAGTGTATGCATTCAAACAAAATTCAAAGGAAAAAGAAGTACAGTATATAAAGAAATCTGGAATTTTATATTCAGTAAAATGACAGACTAGATATCCTGATAACCTTTTACTAAACACCTAAGGAGCTAAATAAATGGACACCTGTAGCTAAATGTCCAAGAAAGGAAGGGAAATCTTCACATGCCTACATATATACATATATATGTAAACATATCAGCAGATATGTAAGTTATAAGCTGGCTCTCACATTTCAGCTACTCTGAGAAACACTTCTAATCTTGGTAATCAAGAGGCTTAACTTTTTTAGGTTCTTTTTTTTTAAAAGAGAAAACCACAGTAAGAATATAACTTATATGAGAACATGGTATATAGTCTCTTTCTCACACACACCCCACTGAACAGCAGATTTTTGTAGCAATGTGTACAGTTCTTACTAAGGATCAATGTTAACTACTCTTTTTTTCTCTTGTACTGCATTCTAATTCATTACAAAATGCTAGTCATAATGGTGGTCTCAGTTTTGGCACCTAGGTCCCATAAGAATATACATGCCAGTGTCCTACCCTCAGTGATTCTGATTTAATTGGCCTTGGGTTGTGGCCCAGAAGTCAGGATTTTAAAAGTTCCCTGGGTGATTCTAATGCACCACCAAGATTAAGAACCACAGCACTAAATTGATTTCAGTATCTACTAATAGAACTTGATAGCATATTTCAAAACCACTGCTCTAAAGGGATATACCTATAATGAAAGAATAGACTAAAAGTAAAATCTCCCACCACAGAAAGAAAGTAAACCAACCAACAAACAAACAAAACCCTTGATTCCCAGGCTGGGTGGTGTGTGCGATTGGTGAGGTTATAGGGGTAGAAAGTGGTCTACCCTAAAGAATATGTAACCAAAGGCCTATTCACACATGCTTTTGAAATTATACGACGACAAGTTCATCAATCAACATTTAAATTCCTGGTGCGTATCACCCTGAATTGCATGTCAGAAGCAAAAACAAGGTGTGTCCCCTCTCCGAAGGGACACACCTTAACCCAGGTTCAGCTGGAGGTTTTTTTCCTTCATAAGACACAAGCCTCCTTCCACCCAACCACCCAAAGCTGCAAGCTGCAACCACCATGAGAGTGAGCAGAAACAACAAACAGGAAAAATGGAATACTGTGCCCCCCCAGAACTTTAAATATGTAGAGGAGGAAACAAGTTCTGTCTAAACTGATTAAAGGAAGATAAAATGAAAAGCATAAGGTAGAGGTATGCGCTCAAGAAAAAAAAAAACTGGGACAAAAATTAAAAGAACGAAAGAGGAATCTCAGTGGATAGGCAAAGTATTAATAGCAAATTAGACACAGCTAATTCATAGAGATGTAGTAAATTTGAAGATAGAACTGAACAAATACTTGTCAAATTTTGCATATTCCTTACCTCTGTAGAAGCAGATAGAAAACATGAAAGAGATGAAGAAACACGTGGGCACAATGAGATGGTTTAAGTACCTCAAATTGGATTTCCAGAAAAAGAAAATAACAAAAACGCATGGCCTGGAATTTTTTAAAATAGTAAGATATAAATTATCTGATTATGGAAGCCTAACAGATCCAAAAGCCAAGTAAAGAAAAAAGAAATCTACCTGTAGATACATGAACTTAAAAGGAGTCGGAAAAAGTAAAGACTTGTCACAATGATTGCTGATTCTAGAACATCCCAACATAAAAAACAAAAGCTGGAATATTCTGCTGTATTTCTAAACTGCTGAAAGAAGTTAACTCCTAACCTAGACTTCAATGCCTACCTAAATTTAATTTAAAAACAAAGACAAAATAAAGGCATTAGATAATTTAAAAGTGAGAGTATTTACCACCAGGTCCTCACTAAAAGGACTTCTAAAGGATTTCCTTCAAAAAGGGGGATGAGATCCTAGAAAGGATTTTTGACATCTGAAATGTGAGAAAGAATAGGGAGGAAAGAAAAAATAGCCCTCTGAATAAATGCAAACAGCCATGTCTGCATATTACAAAACAACACAAAAAATGGGTAATTTGGAGGGTGAAGACGGTTGAACTGAGGAGTTGGGTGACATGGTACAAGTGTGATTAGATTTAAAGCCTTCTAAGGGTCATGCACCTGTACTACTCAGGGAAAGGTGGAGTCTTGAATTTTAAGTCTACAATGAAGTATGTCTTGTTAAAAGTTATAAGTATAACCTGTAAAGTAATAAAAATTAGAATGTATAACAGCTAAGCAAATAGAGAATAGAAAATGTGTGCTGTGAAGGGAGCATATAACAAACAGGAATTATTAATAGAAATCTGAAAAGAATGTGATGGCTAAGACCCACAGATACTAGTGACCACAACAAATGATATTATTCATTTTTCAAATTCTAACTATATAAAGTTTACAAGAGTTATATCTAAAACAAGTATGTCAATGGGTGGAAAAGAAAACATTGGGAAAAGATACAACAGGCAAATACTTATCAAAACAAGTTTGGTGTCACTATGTTAATATCTGATAAAAAATAGCATTAAAAGCAAAAACTAGTAAAAATAAAAAAGGTTATTACATAATGTAAGCTACAGTTCACTGCGAAGTTGTAGTAATTCTCAACTTGTTTGTACATATTTAATTATATAGCCTCCAAATATGTAAAATAAAACAGTGAGCAAATTAGAGAAATTGACATATATACTATTATAGTGCAAGGTTAATACAACTCTGAATTTAATGAATCATGCAGATTAAAAAGTAAGATTATAGATAATTTGAATAACACAATTGACAAGCTTGATCTAGCATACATATATTAAACCCTGTAGCCAACAACTAGTAAAGATGCATTCCTTTCCAGCATGGATAGACTGTTTCAGGACCATATGTGATGCCACAAAATACGTCTCAATAGATTTCACTGAATTAGCATCAATGTGTAATTCATGTTCTCAGAAAACAATGCAGAGAAATTAGAAATCAAAACTTCAGAAGTAACTAAACTAAAAGCATCCAGTTAGTCTTCCCTCCTCCCTCGCAATAAACACTATTTTCCTAGGAAAAATGTCATGATAATATGAGGGTGGCATCCTTCCAGATTGTATATAAATACAGAAATTTCTTTCAAAACAGGTACTATTCTCATGATCATATAATTCTGTTTTTGTTTGTTTAACTCAGCAGGCTATTACAGATAAGCTGCCATGGCAGTACACACAGGTATTCCACTAGAGTAGATCAGTAATATATGTATCTGAAACAAGAGCTTAGTAAACAAGGCACTTGACTTTGGGTCACCTCACTTTGCTTCCAGAGATCTATTATCCCACAGCCTGTCTCTGTAGAATTCAACTGAGAAAGAAACAAGACTGTCAATGAGTAGCCAAAAATGCATGTTTTAAAGCTGATCTGCTTTATTCATAGAAAAAATAATTGGTGGACTCAGGGATAGCTTTCTGCCTTTCATTGGATACTATTTCCGTGTAGCTCAGAATCCCATTTCTCAAACAAATGCAGATTGAAAAGGGAAAAAAGCCACTGGAGTTAGGATAACAGAAGTTAGTGACAACCTGGTTAGGAACAGAATAAACAAACAAAACAGTTCGAAAGTGGCATTATTAGAAACCACACCCTAGAGTGATTTCACATAGGGGCAGACATCCCTCTCAGTGCGTCACTATTACAGCAGAACAAATTATGTATCCCTATACAGTTTTCATATATAATATTGACCGTATATATGTAGTCAATATTTGTCAATGTAAGAAAAGAGTAACTTCTGTTCATTCAAATTTGGAGGATGGGGCATTTATGTAATGAATTAAAGGAAAAAAATACATGTAACAATGGATTTGATGCAGAAAGGTACCTGGTTATACAGGCTGAAATCATCAGGAATTTGTCTATGGGGGCTGAACTTTGGCAAGTCCCTTCACCAGGCTGAACCTCAGTTTCCTCAGTGATATGACAAGCTGCTCCCATACTTCTGGGATATAGTTGTCTCTTTCCTGCCCTCATGCAGTAAATCTTTATGAACACCTCCTCTTTGAAGTATGCCTTGGCAGATGCTGTTGGGGCTTATCAGTGGCAAACCACAGAAGACTCAGACCATAAAACTGCCCCTAGGGTTTGCAGCATAGGAGGAAAGATTAGAGGTGCACCAGTAATAGCAGTGCAGGGTCTGAAGGATATGTGCCAAAGTGAGGGTTGGAAAACACTATGGCATATGACATAAGTGTCATCAGAACAGGGCCTTCAGAATACGAAACACTTGTGAACTGAGGGAGAGATGTGGGCGAGGGGAAGAGAGGACACACAGTTAGTAGTTCTGTTTAAGAACACAGTGCATGAGCATGATCAGAAGGGTAAATTGGAACCTCATGTAGAGGGCCCTCATGCCAGCACAAGATATTTTAAAGGTGCCTTCTACAAAGGCGTGACTAGTTATTTAAAAGCTTAAGAACATGGGGGTCGTTAATACAGTACTAACAGTGATGTAAATCTTTTCTGCTTCAGTGGAAGACTTGTAGGTTATTTTCAGCATTTGGTCACATAATCTTCATTGTTCTCATGTAGAAAGAACTTTAGAATCATTAGGCGCTGCTTCATTGGGATTATGTAAGGAATGTCTTGCTTCCGGAGTCTAAATCAGATTGAAGAGTTAAAAGAGAACAAGAACACAAGGATCTCAAATTATCCATTGCATAAAATATTTAATTTCCTATGAATAAGTGGATTTTACTAAAATTATTTTTCTGCCCTCAAGGGCTCTCAGGAAAGCAGTTTAATGAAGGGTACTGAATTTAGAAGCTCTTAAAATTTTTATAGTAGAAATAATCTGTGAAGGCACATGAAATAGATCCACGAGTGGCAAGTATTAAAATCTGTATTCCAGTCGGTGAACCTGGAATAAATCTGAGGATTTACTAAGAAGAAGCCAGAACATGTGTTTGGAAGTAAAGAGATCTGGGTTATCACTGTTCTCGGCTCATAATTAGCCTTGTGACCTTGGACAAGCTTCACATTTCTGGGGGCTCAGTATCTTAGGCTATTAAATGAGAAAGTTGAACTGGATGGTTTCTGAGATCCACTTGTCATTCATAAATGTAGGGAAATAGACCATGAATATGCAGAGAAAGGACTCAGGGAGAAGAAATGTAGGTTTAAGTACTTTCCAGTTTTCTTTCTCTAAAATGAAAGTGATAGAGGGATACTGAGTTTTTTTTTCTTGTTTTCTCCCCTCAATATGTGCTATTTCTCTATTGTGGGTACATTTTATTTTATTTAATGAGTTATTGTTCTGATTGCCGTTAAAATCAGGCAAATATGTTACCTCCCAGCCTTATCAGCTTATTTCTGCAGAGCCCTGTGTTACCTTTCATTTCATCTTGTGGGTATTGTAATCATTAGAACATTTGCAACTGAAGCATGTTCCTCTTTATCTGTGATTACATATGCATGGTAATAACTTGGGATATTTAGTACAGTAACAGCAGTTTAAAAATTTGTTTTTTGCTTCAGGATGTGTGTATGTCTTGGAGGCAGTTTCCAGCATTTTGTCATATAGTCTTCATTGTTCACATGGGGAAAGAGCTTTAAAATCATTAGGTGCTGCTACATTGGGATTATATGAGGAATATCTTTCTTCTAGAGTCAGAATTCAAACTGAACAGTTAAAGCAAAAGCACAAGGATCACAAATTAGCAAATGCTTAAAACACAGAGTATCCTACGTATTGAGGAACTTGTTCTTTTATCTTGGGAGAAAGGTTAATAATTTTAAACTAATTTAATAGGTTTAGAATTACTGAATCAAAATTAATGTAAAATACAGGTTTTTTCTGGATTTGTTAAATTTTGATAATTTGTTCAAGTTGAGACTCACATAAGCAATCATCAAGTTGCAACAGATGACAATACAAAACTATAAAAACCTATAAAGAACATGAGTGTAAATATTCTATGTAATATCATATTTATTCTGTTGGCTACAAGATGAAAATACAGCTGTATTAATTTTGATTTATCCTACTTTTATATTCTTAGTTAAAGCAATTAACTTCCAAATTTGAGGTTTCTTTAGTTATTAGGCTTGTAGAATTTTCATTTCTTTTAATTTGTTATAAAAAACATTTATTAGGCTCCTACTGGAGCCAAATATTGAGCTAGTCAATGGGATTTCAGATATAGCCCCCCTTTGGATGCTTAGTGACCACTGGAAAAGACAAACAAATAGCAAAATAAAATAATAATTTAGGCCAGGTGCAGTGGCTCACACCTGTAATCCCAGTACTTTGAAAGGCTGAGGCAGGCGGATCACTTGAGGTCAGGAATTTGAGACTAGCCTGGCCAACATGGTGAAACACTATCTCTACTAAAAATATAAAAATTAGCCAGGCATGGTCGCACATGTCTGTAATCTCAGCTATTTGGGAGGCTGAGGCAGTAGAATCTCTTGAACCTGTGAGGCAGAGGTTGCAGTAAGCCGAGATCATGCCACTGCATTCCAGCCTGGGCAACAGAATGACTTCATCTCGAGAAAAAAAAAACACAAAAATTACAATTTATCATAAGTGCTGTAATATACATATAGACTTGCATCTAAGAGAAGTAGGATATTACTTTTTAGATGGGATGGGTGTTGAAAATGGAGAAGTGAGGTAGACATTTAGAAGCCAAGGGATGAAGGCAGCAGAATTTGGCATGTGGCTGGTGATAAGAAGAAATGTCAGGAAAGGTGGGTTGGGACCAAGTTGTTAATGGCCTGGGGTGTATGCTAAAGAGATTGGACTTCTAAGCAGTGGGGAATCATCTTGTTTTAGAGAGACAACTCACAGAACAGTGAGAAGGATGACAGAGAGAGATAGGCTGGAGACAAGGAAAGGGGTGGACTGGTAAGATGTCTGTTATAATGGACTAAGCCTCTGTCTTCTCATCACTAGAATAAGGCAGTAGAAATGGGAATTCTCTCACTTATTCATTCACTAAGACACTCTTTTTTGAGTATCTACCATGTAACAGGTATGGTTCTAACCAGCACTGGGTATATTGCTTTGAGCAAGGCACAGAAACCACTCTTCCGGACAAGTAATGGTAATTCCAGGTGCTATGGGCATACAGCAAGGATACCTAAGCCCTTCTTAGGAAGAGGAGGGGTTAGAGTATTAAGAAATGACTGATTTCAGAATGTGAAGGACCAAAATACAGGCCAAAGTGGGGATTAAGATAAAAGAAAAAAAGAAAAGGACGGCATATGAGAATCCTGGAGGGGTAAGAGCAATATATGCCCTGTGAATTGAAATTACTTCAGCTGGAGCTTAGGGTTGTAAGTTCAGGACAAACAAGAATTAAGATTGGAGAGGCAAGCAGAGGCCAGGCCAAAAAGAATGCTCAGTTTGAGAATCTTTGAAAGTGGATGCCCCAGAACACCAGGCTTCCTTGATTTGAGGGATGAGACTCCAACTTGTCTGCTTTGATTTCAGGCACCTTGGTATTTGGAGATACCATATTAACAGATGGAAGGAATATGGAGGGAGGACAGCTTTGTGCTGTCTAAATGGCACTGATGAGAGAAAGAGCACCATTTGGGTGTCTGGGTACTGTGCTGACCTGAAGCTTCACAAAAACACCTTCTTGTCTCACCAAGTGAGTCTGGGCATTGGACACAGCTGAAGAAAGCCTGCTGCTCTTCCTAGAACCTCCCCCCCACAACCCCCCCACCCCTGCTCAAATAGCCCCTGAAGAAGTTTTTCTCCTTGCACACCACATTGCATCAAGTACAGTGACTTGCACAGTGTGGATCTTCATTGTATTATTTTTCTAAACCAGCATGTTGTTTATTTAGAACACAAAGTTTAGATGGTTCATGATTTGTATATGATGGGAGGTCACAATTCAGAAAACAGTAGTAACATATGTGCTTGCATGTATATGTGTGTGTCTATACATGTATATATGCAACATGGAGTGCAAAGAAAAACTATTTCAGGGGCTATTTGGGGGATTTCTAGGTAGAGCAGCAGGCTTTCTTCAGCTGTGCCCAAATGATTTCAGGATAAGCACCTTTTATGTTAATAATGTGTATGTAGATTGGATAAAATAAATCTTTGATAAAGGCAAAAATACCCTCCCACATACCTTATCTCCATTTACTAAGAAAAAGATGAGTGACAGTTATGAGATCCCTTTTCAATTGTAGATGTCAACATTTTAATAAAGTGTTCAGCTGCCTTTACATCAGTGAGACATTTTATGAAAATGTTACTTATAAATACACAAGTTAAGAAACAAATAGGTTAACTAAATAGCACAGAGCAAAAGAAAGCTTTCATTGGCCGCATGACTCTTCACACTGTGTTTTAAAACTATTTCTGTGTAAGCTAAGTAGCTACACAAGTAGTCACACCATGGAAGTATCTGTTTTAAATTGTTTGACATGCATGAAGACAAAGTAATAAAAAGATCATCTCTACACCTATTCCCTGACTTCTTTTCCTGTCATTTGCTATCAATATACATATCACTAAACAGTAAATAAAATTATCTTGTAAATGTATAAATTAAGCCTTGCTTCTGTTATTTCTTCAGTAGCATTCCAGGTGAGCAGAATACCAATACTGGGTAATGAGAGACACACTCTGGTATTCAGGTTGTTTGATTTGGAAACCAGTGAATCCCAAAAGCATCTACCCTGCAATAATTTTTTTGTGGATCCCACCTGGGCACCAGCTGTTTCCCACAGTATGGGCAGGATCACAGGAAGTGACCAACATGGGCTTAATAGGAAGAATGGAGGTGCTCTGCAAGCCTGTGAAGACTAGGATAATTCTTCACTTCTTGTGGATGTCAGAATTATTGGATAGAAGTTCCTGGCCTCCTCCCCTTGCCTCAGTACTTGGTACAGTCTTCCCATGAACTAGGGGAGTAACTACATATCTGAGTAAACTCATATAAAAATAAGCCTAAATACTTAAAGGAAAAAGTATTTGCTTTATTTTCCTAATTCAAGAAGCATCACAACAAAATAAGTAACTGAATTACAATAGAGCATAGAATATTGTGTCATATATATATATAAAGTCTTAGAATTCAGGGAAAGTATTATATCTTCTGTGTCCTATTTTACTTTGGCAAAGTGGAAGTTTGGAGTGAATCTTAATGGCTAAAATAGCCATGTTATCAAAGCATTTATATATGTGTTCTGTGGCTCTCACGACTTGGCTCTCTGGTTCTTGCTGTCTGACATGGCAGCCAATAACATCATATGGCTATTTAAATTTAATTTATATTTTATTTTTTGAGACAGAGTCTTGCTCTGTCACCCAGGCTGGAGTGCAATGGCACAATCTCAGCTCACTGCAAACTCTGACTCCTGGGTTCAAGCTGTTCTCTTGCCCCAGCCTCCCAAGTAGCTGGGATTACAGGCATGTGCCTCTGCATCTGGCTAAGTTTTGTAATTTTTTTGGTAGAGATGGGGTTTTGCCATGCTGGCCAAGCTGATCTCGAACTCCTGACCTCAAGTGATCCGCCCGCCTCAGCATCCCAAATTTCTGGGATTACAGGCATAAGCCACCACACTCAGCCTTTAAATTTAATTTTAATTGCCTATTATCCCAGCTACTTGGGAGGCTGAGGCAGGAGAATTGCTTGAACCTGGAAGGCAGAGGTTGCAGTGAGCTGAGATCACACCACTGTGCTCCAGACTGGGTGACAGAGCAAGACTCCATCTCAATAAATTAATAAATAAAATTTTAATTTATTAAAATGACATAAAATTAAAAATTCAGTTTCTCATTTGGCACTATTCATCTTTCAGGTGCTCAATAGACACGTGGCTAGTGGAGCACAGATATTGAATATTTTCATTATTTTTGTAGAAAGTTCTTTTGAACAGTGTAGCAGTGTAGCCTCTATTTCCTATTCTAATATGCTTCCAGGTCAGATATTTCCTATAAGCTGCCTCAAAGCCTATGTAGAACACACACAAATACTTATTTATATCCTCAAGAGCACCCCTGTGGTTGCCAAGCTGTACACATGGTAATTCTTAGCCTGATTGGTAGAATGGAAGAGAAAGCTGGTTTTGATCCTTTTGACGTTTACCTGCTTAGTAGTCCTTTATCATTTAAGTTCACCGCACTGAGGACTGAATGATTTTAGATCCAGCTATCATATTTGGCTAAGAGTTTGACTACCACCAGCCTAATATTTTAATAGAAGAAAGTGTCTCTGGGTTTGATAGGTTCACATTTGAGAAGTATAGTTTAACAGAAGTAAAATTTAAGATGATGATATCATTGCCCTGTGCTTGTTTTGAAGAGAGATGACTGACAAGCATTGCACAACTGAGCTCAAGCTCCTGTGTTTGTTTGACTTTTGTAATTCTGATCCTTGATGGCCTTTGGTTGCAAAACAGTCAAAGTGCAGAGGCTGTTCTCTCTCCAACCTTTCCTTTGCAGTATTCCATTCTATTGATTCCTGCATTACCTGTGGGGGCAAAAAAGTTAATCACACCAATTTAGTGAGCCAAAACGTGATTCTCTTTGGGAAAATGTCTGCTGTATTTGGCATTGCTAGTCACTTTACAAGTGTATTTTGATGAGCTGAGTATGTAGCACACTTTACTAAGTGTGCACTCTTTCCTCTTTGCTTCTACAGGTGAAAACCTTCAACCAGGAAGCATTTTTATCATTTTAAATTCCAAAAATGTTAATATTGAAGAATAATGAAAGAATTTTGAATTGCCTTTTCATTTTCACTTTTTTTTTTCTGGAATAGTTGGAAACTTTATAGGAACTAGTGAAAGCTACATGATCTATTTGTGGGTAGTGCTGGAAAACAAGGCTGACTTTTTAAGTAATTAGTAGGCTGGCTAGCATTGAAAGTTTTTGCATTTTCTTGATTTATGAAGTGATTTTTCTCTGACTATTTAGTTATATTTTAAAAAAATTTTACTTGCAGTTATTTTCACTCTCTTATTCACTTTCTCACTTTCAGCTCCTCTCTCTCTTCCTTTCTTGTTTCTCAATTCTTTCCTTCATTTCTTCTTTTATTTTCTGCTTGCAAAAAAATATTTTTCTGGCTTTAACACAACATATTGTATCAGTTACAGATCTCCACAAGGGTGTTCTGAGGGCTTTGTGTAGTCGGGGACTGATGGGTCGTTAGTGGTGATGGTTTGAGTTTGAGACGGCTTCGTCAACTACACTGTGCTCCTCCTGCCTGAACCCAGACCTGTGTTTTAATTTAGTTCCTGACGTTTTGGCATGGAAGTCTGTATTTTAGCTGCCCATGCTGAATCAAAAGGTGCAATTAGGAGACATTCTAAGACTAATTTTTAGAATTGAAGTGGGAAAACTTAACTGGTAAAGCTTGAAAATGACCTTCCAAGAAAATCTGTGCTCATTCCCCTCAGCCTCTCTGGAATCATCTTCATCTGAGAAGTCTCTCTGCTTACTGGGTTTGGTGGTTCAGTTTTCGACTCTCTGCTCCTTATCTCTCTCCGAGGAATAATGCAGTGACGTTCAGAAACGATCTGCTTCCCTAGAAGCATAGCTTGAAACTGTGAAGTGCTGGAGGCTAAGACTTCTTGTCATTGTTCTGTGTAGGAATTTTCATCTGCTACATTTTGAAAATTAAAAATTTAGAATCAATTTGTGATAACTGCCTACTGTAGATAGGGCACCTTCAGCCGGTTGATTTGGATCAGTGGTGCATATTTTTTTCTCAGTTGACTGGGAGCCATAAACAGAAGCCCTGTCAAAAAATTCTCAGCAGTATGTGACTGATAGCAGACACAGAGATGTACCTCCTCCCTCGGCCTGCCACCCTGGGGATTGAAGTGCTAGTGTTGGTGGGAGGAGAGGCAGCTGAGGGGGCCCGAGAATAAAATGGCACAGAACGATCGTGAGCTTGCTTTTTTCATTTGGACTTCTTGTGGCTGAACTTCCCACTTTTTTCCTGCTTTCATTTTGTGGCCCGCTGTACCCTTACCCCATGTTGCTTCTGCCCTGCCAAGGGAACTCTGGACGAACCTCTTCCTCTACCTCTTCTCCTTCCCCAGCCCTCTTTTCGCTTGCTGTTCGTGATACGAGTCACTGTGCTCATTGGCAGTGGCAGCAAAACGTATTGTAGGGTAGAAGGGAGCAAAACCAAAGCTGCGCATGCTCTGAGCAGCCCTCAGGTATATCACCTTGCCTCCATGCCAGGCCCGCTTCCAAAAGTAATGACTTCTTTGCATCTACTTTTACATAAATAGAGAATTTGCTGAATGTAGAACACACAGTCTGTACACTGATGAGGATTTGGGTAGCGCTTTGTTATCTCCAGGCTTACAGCCACCTGGTGAGGTAGACAGGCTATTCTCCTCTTATAGAAAAGCAAGGCTCAGACGTTAGGACGCACTGCTGTGGGTCACACAGAACAAAAGGTGGGACAGCACCTCTGAACCCAGCTCAGTCCCTCCTTGCCTCTATCTCAGAGCAAGTGAACAAGACCCTGACTTTTATGTCTTCAAATGCAGGTTCATTTCCAACATTGCCTAGTTAAAAATATCCACAGGGATTTTTTTTTTCTTACAGATTTAGGAGATAAGATCTGGTCTGTGATCTTGAGAATCTCAAAGGGGTGAAATATACAGACGCTGCCACCTCAGATCTGCTACCTTAGATTGGATTTAGAATAGACTCAGAGTCCAGACACACACAAATACACACACACACACACACACACACACACACACACACCCTAGGAGAACCCTTAACCCTTAAAATTCTTGGTAACACCCCAGGGCTGCTGGACATAGGAATGGCCTGGGAATTGTTTGCTTCAGTCATGACTTATTTCCCATGTTGAACACCATCTCCAGGGTGCCCAGGATGGGGGCTTTCCCTGCAGGGTAGTCTCACAACATCTCACAACCCTCCTCTGGTACTGATCTGGCCAAACTCTGCAGAACAGCCATGCGGATAAACTGGTGTGGCACTGCCACCTAGTGACCGCCTGCCATGCCGTTCTTTGCCTCTGAGGTGCCGTGCATCTGTTGGCTGGCTGCTACCCATCATGGAAATTCATGGAGGGGGCTTCTAAAAATAGAGCCCGCCAGGCCAGTGTTGACATGCTCTCTCTGCTATCAGCAGAGCCTGGCACACATCAGACATGGACTAAATTTTTTTTAAAAAAGCTATTTTTTTGGGTAAGGGAACCTTTGGGTCTGGCCGAGCATGGCTCCATCTGCCTTCTGGGGTTCCAGCTTCCTCTTGGAGGAGCTTACAGTGTGCACAGGATGCCTGGCACACAGCAGGAGCTGAATGAATAGAGGGTGCCCCGCAAGATTTAAATACCCACTGATCCAGAAGTTAGAAAAGGAACAGGAGGGAAGAGAAACTTGGTCAGAAATGCTAGTCCTGGTTAAAACATTTTTCTAGAGTTTGATATTTTTTTGAGTTCCCAGAAAGTATCAGGGGCTTGAGAATATAATTCTCTTCAGGCATTTGTGCCAACATCCAAGATTTTCTAGTTTCACTGCTTTCCAGATGTGTTCATAATGAAGCCAACTCCAGATTTTCTGACGGCCATTATAAGGGTCCCGGCTGCCCTGAAGCGCTAGGCCAGTGGTTCAGAACAGGAGTAATACTGCCCCCAGGGGCATTATGGAAATTAGTGGAGAACTTTTTTTTTCTTGTTGCTGCCTGTGGCCAGGGATGCTGTATATCTGTTATGCGTTTAACAAACTGTTCTACCTCCCACTTGATTTCAAATTGACCTAGTGGATATTGTATATATAAAAACCTGTTTATAATTTTCTTAGCTCAGACTTAAATTCATTTTAGATATGGACATAATTTTTGCTCAGTAGTAATCAACATTTAATTTTCAAATAATGTTATTTTCTAATATATAAATTGGGGGAAATTATTAGTGATACCATCTGTGTTCTTAAGGGTTTTTAACATAGTGAAATTTATAGAGGTAAGAGATTTGAGACTGTTAACTTATTGACAGATAAGTCATTGCTGAAGTCATTTATTCCATATAAAATGTAAATGCATAAGCAAATAATAGAGTTAGACAACAAAACATCTTTGTCATCTCAGGGAAACATGATAAATGTAAGTCTTCAAGTTTGACAATTTGTATACTTTCTATCACTTCCTTCTTTTCCATTGGGACTTTGAACTTTATTTTAAAGTAAGGTTATGCTCTTAGAAAATAGCCACTGATGGTTTGGAGACACAAAAGCGAGAGTTGCCTATATCTCAAGTGTGAATGAAACTCTGATTAGCCAAGGTTAATGCATGAAAAGAAACCGGACCTTTTACAGAACCGTGCCCCACCAAACATATGCACACACACAGGAAGAGAGAAAAGTGTTCAGCTTAATTTATCTTAATGTTTTTCTTAATGAAAAACATTCCAAATGTGCACATTTAAAGGAGCACAAGAAAATGCAGGTAAAAATACTCACTTTGGCATTTTAGAGTTAATAAAGAATTACATAATTTCTAAAAAATTCAAACCCAATCCTGCCTAAATTAAAGCCAGGTTTTAGAGGTAGCAGCTTTATACTGCCTGTTTCCGCTGCTGCTTTTCTTTGATTACTTACTGGTATTAAACGAAATCTATATGGAAATCCTCAAGATTCTAAAGCCATGATCATGTTTTCATGACTCAGTAATAGAGAAAATATAGGAGTGCAAGGAGGGTACTATAAGAATGTCAAATGGATTGGGGCCATTTACAGTCTCTGGGCTGAAGGAATGTTCTGTAAATGAGTTACAGTAATTAATTCCAGAGTAGTTTCATACGTAAAACTACAGCATTTATACTTTAGAGCACACTCACTTAGGGAGGTTTTTATTAAAGTGTTTGGACGTACTGGATTTTACATTTTATTTGAATTTAGAACTGTAATTTTAGGTGTCAGTGTGGGAACATTATTAGACACTCATGTCATCATTTTCAATCTGTTGCATGTTTTTTCTTGATAGATCTTTACATCTGGTGTTCGCATTTATTACAGCTTGCATATTACCTTATTCCTTGCAACCAGTTTTCTCCCTTACTAAATTTTAAGCTTCTCATGAACGCTTACTATTTTTACTCATCTACATATTCTCAGTACCTCCAAAAGTTTTTTTACATATAGATATTCATCATGTTATTGAAGGAAAATCTTCTCCTGAAATAAATCTAACTGATGGTTCTCAGACTAGATAGCATATTAAAATCACTTGGGGAGCTTTTAAAAAATCCTTGTGAGTGGTTGCACCCCCGGAGACTTTGGCTTCATTGTTTGTGGATGGGGCTTTGCACAGGATTCTTTTTAACACTTCCCAGGTGACTGTAATATGCAGCTAGAGGTGATGATGCAGCTACAGTTTCTAGCTACACGTGAATAGCAGCAGCAAGTAAGAGATACGTGTTCTTTCTGAGCCACAGGCATTCAGCTCTTTTCCTTCTGAAGTTATGTATGTGCCTTCTTTGAATTTCTTTTTATGCTTATATGTTGTAATTAATTGAAGCATTTATTTTATTTGCTTTTACTTTAAATCAAAACTGCATGCACATAGTTGCAATTTGGAAGGAGACCATTTATCATACTCCCTGCACCTCTGGGTCTGCAGCTAGTGGACATGGAAATATCAGCTTTGTTACTGAAATTAAACAGATTTGGACACCAGCACTTGCCCTACAGCCACATGGGCTTTCTAATGTTCTGCTGATTTACCACTGAATTTGAACAAAGTAGTAGGTAGTACCCTCACAGTGAGGGAGTCACTCTGTATCCTAGGTTGGCTTACCACTTAGAAAACCACGTACACCTGTTTTGTGGGCAAGCCAAGGAGAGAGAAGGCTTAATCTATGCCTGTTCAGTTCCTACTCCCAGATTTTTCATCCCTCCCATCGCAGAACAAGAAGAGATGCATTGCCTACCCCTTCTCCTCCCAACACGCATACACAGTAGTGAAAAAAAAATGTTAGAGGCAGGCATTTGAATGTTTAGCTCAGTCTGTTTTTTTCTCATTGAAACTTTTTAGGATCTTCTCTTTATTCCTGTTATTTAAAAATGTACAGTGAACTGCCTTGACTTACGTCGTTTCTTATTTCGTATACATAGTCTCAGTAGAATCTTCCCTTTAGAGATAGATGCCTGCCTTCCAGTTTTCCTGTTAAAGAAATAGAAGAACATTTTTATTTCTCTTCTTCCACTGTCTATATTCTCCTTCTGGTAAAATAGTTGTTGGACTCTCTGTTAATTTTCTGAGAATGTATCTTATTTTCTTCTCTTTCCTTCTCTTTTTGTCTTTTTTGTTCTACTTTCTGGGAAATTTCTGTGAGCTTATATTCTAACTGTATTATGGTTTTTTTTTTTCACTATAACTTGGAGTTGTATTCCACATTTCCTCATAATGAGAATTTAAAAAAAAAATTTAAGTTCTGGGATGCATGTGCTGAATGTGCAGGTTTGTTACATAGGTCTACATGTGTCCTGGTGGTTTGCTGCACCTGTCACCCATCATCTAGGTTTTAAGCCCGGCATGCATTAGGCATTTGTCCTAATGCTCTCCCCTTGCCCCCCATCCCGACGTGTCCCAGTGTGTGATGTTCCCCTCCCTGTGTCCATGTGTTCTCATTGTCCAACTCCCACTTATGAGTGAGAACATGCGGTGTTCGGTTTGTTCCTGTGTTAGTTTGCTGAGGATGGTAGTTTCCAGCTTTATCCATATCCCTGCAAGGGACATGAACTCATTCTTTTTTTATGGCTGCACAGTAATATTTTTATTTAGTTTTTTTGTAGTAGAATCTACATAGTTCAGGAGTCCTGTCCCCTCATCACTCTACATCATCTCAGATTTGTTGTTTCCTCCCTTCTCTTCCTCTTTTTCTTTCTTCCTCCCTCCCTTTTGTCTGTATCTT
Source organism: Aotus nancymaae (assembly GCF_030222135.1). NCBI lineage: Eukaryota > Metazoa > Chordata > Mammalia > Primates > Aotidae > Aotus > Aotus nancymaae. The sequence goes on from NW_026988425.1 coordinate 106,771,891, forward strand.
TTCTATAGAAATCAGATTCAAGTGTGTGCTGATCATTTGCCATTCTTTCATATTATGAGTGGCAATCGGGAGCCAGTTGGAAGCTCAGTAAAGGTGAGGGCTTACTGTTTGATGACAACCACTGTGTGGTGAGAGCTGAGTTTTTCATTAGGGAATTCTTGATATTAATACATGAATGTCTTTTCTGAGTTGTCCTGTTTTTCCAGAAACAAATATTCTTTCTCTGTATTATCAAATTCTGATATTATGGTCAGGTATGGGAAGTGAAGGAAAGAAACTAGAAATGCTGCTGTTCAGTTTAGAAATGTGAACTTAATGCCATCGTTTTCAGCCCCAAACACTTCTTCTGCCCTTGGCTGGGCCCCTAGTCTCCGAGTATCTAGTCTATCCCCAGAGAATGATCCTATCTCCTGTGAGTTGTCTGGTGGTACCAGGCAGGGCAGGTACATGAGTATTCATCATTCTGTATACTTAGGCTTAATCAGTTCCCCTGTTTTTAGCTTTGGACTTTATCCACGCATTTTGTGATACTTGATTTCTCCAAGTTGAGACACTTCCATGGGTTCTATGACAATTTGTGCCTTCAAATTGAAGGTAAACCAACCATTGTATGTAATGTGGCTACAGATATGCTTGTGTAAATCCCTCCTCTTGCTATTTGTTTCGTATTTGCTTCAACTCTGTCCTTTTATTTTTATTTCTGGCTCTCGGATTATTTTTTAATATTCAATTTTATATCCTTCATTATCAGCTATTTTTTTAATGTGTTATTTCAGTGGTTCATTTGGGGTTTATAGCACACAGGCTTACCTCACTTTATTGTGCTTCGCAGATATTGCGTTTTTTACAAACTGAAGGACTGTGTCAATGCCGCAAGTCTATCAGCATCATCTTTTCTATAGCACGTGCTCACTTGGTGTCTTTATGCCACATTTTGGTAACTCTTGTAGTTTTTCAAACTTTTTCATTATTATTATTATACCTCTTATGGTGATTTATGATCAGGGATCTTTGATATGACAATTGTAATTATCTTGGGGTTCCATGAACCAGGCCCATATGAACCAAGCCCATAAGAAAAGGCAAACCTAATTGATAAATGCTGTGTGTGTTCTGACTGCTTCACCAACTAGCTGTTGCCCTATGTCTCTCACTTTCACCTGGCTTTCCTATTCCCTGAAACACAATGATATTGAAATGAGCCAATGAATGACCTACAATGGTCTCCAAGTGTTCATGTGACAGGAAGGATTGCGTATCTCTCACTTTCGATCAAAAGCTAGACATGATTAAGCTTAATGAGGAAGGCGTTTCAAAAGCTGGGGTAAGCTGAAAGCTAGGCTTCTTATACCAAACATTTATCCAAGTTGTGAATGCAAAGGAAAAGTTGAAGGAAGTTAAAAGTGCTATTCCAGTGACACATGAATAATAGGAAACACAGCAGCCTTAATGCTGATATGGAGAAAGTTTGAGTAGTCTGCATAGAAGATCAAACCAGCTGCAACATTTCCTCATGGCAAAGCCTAATTCATACAAGGTCCTAACTCTCTTCAATTCTTTGAAGGCTGAGAGAGGTGAAGAAGCTGCAGAAGAAAAGCTTGAAGCTAACAGAACTTGGTTCATTAGGTTTAAGGAAAGAAACCATCTTTATAACATAAAAGCAAGATGAGACAGGAAGTGCTGATGTGGCAGCAGCAAGGTGTGTTGAAGATCTAGCCAAGATCATTGTTGAAGGTGGCTGCAAAAAACAACAGATTTTCAGTGTAGATGAAATAGTCTTCTATCGGAAAAAGATGTCATCTAGGAATTCCATAGCTAGAGGGGAGAAGTTAATGCGTGGCTTCAAAGTTTCAAAGGACAAGTGAACTGTCTTGTTAGGTATTAATGCTGCTGGTGACTCTAAGGTGAAGCCAATGCTTATTGGCCATGCTGAAAATCCTAGGGCCCTTAAGAATTATACCAAATCTACTTTGCCTGTGCCTTGTAAATGGAACAACAAAGCCTGGAGGACAGCACATCTGTTTATAGCATCATTTACTGAGTATTTGAAGCCACTTTTGAGAACTATTGCTCAAAAGAAAAGACTTTTCTCAGAATATTACTGATCACTGACGATGCACATGGTCACCCAAGAGCTCCGATGAAGATGTACAAGATTAATGCTGTTTCATGCCTGCTAACGCAACATCCATTCTGCAGCCCACAGATCAAGGAGTAATTATGACTTTCAAGTCATATTATTTCAGAAATACATTTTGTAAGTCTATAGCTGATGGAGCTAGGCAACATAAATTGAAAACCTTCTGGAAAGGATTCACTTATTTTACATGCCGTTAAGAACATCCATGATTCAGAGAAGGAGGTCAAAATAGCAACATTAACAGGAGTTTGGAAGAAGTTGATTCTAAACCTCATGGATAACTTTAAAGTATTCAAACTTCAACAGAAGTAACTGCAGATGTACTGGAAATAGCAAGAGAACTAGAATTATTAATACAAGTAGAGCCTGAAGAAGTGATTGAATTGCTGCAATCTCATGATCAAACTTGAACATATGGGGAGTTTGCTTTGCTTCTTATGGATCAGGAAATACACTTTCTTGAGATGGAATCTAATCCTAGAGAAGATGCTGTGAACACTGTTGAAATAACAACAAAGACTTTAAAAGATACATAAACTTAGTTGATAAAGTTGTGTCAGGGTTTGGGAGGATTGACTCCAGTTTTGAAAGAAGTTCTGTGGGTAAATTGCTATCCAAATAGCATCATATACTACAGATAAATTTTTCATGAAAGAAAGAGTCCATCAATGTGGCAAACTTAATTTCTGTGTTATTTTATGAAATTGCCACAGCCATCTCAACCTTCAGCAAGCACCACGCTGATCAGTCAGCAGCCATCAACATCGAGGAAAGACCTTCCACCAGCAAAAAGATTATGACTCACTGAAGGACTAAATCTGTAGAATTTTTGAGCAATACAGTACTTTCAATTAAGGTATATGCATTTTTAAGACATTATGCTATAGCACCACTTAATAGAACTAGAGTATAATATAGACATAACTTTTTTATAAACTGGGAAACAAATTTGTGTGACTTGCTTTACTGAAATATTTGCATGATTGCAAGATTCCAGATACTGGAACTGAACCTGCAGTATCCCCAGGTATGCCTGCACTTACATACTTAGGCACACCATACCTATGTTAGCACAATCTTTCTTCACCTGATAGTTTACCTTTTACTGTAGTTGATCTTCAAGCGATACTGTATCACTTCATGTAGAATATAGCTACTTCTCCAGCCTTGAGTAGTTTTGCAGGCAGGTACTAATGAGTTTTCAGCTGAATAATCAAGCAGACCTCTTTGCAGATCTCTGCATATGTCTCTGACAGGTTTCTCTTCCCTGATTTTTGGCCTTTTGAATTCTTGACCACCCTGGATTTCCAGCCCTGTCCTTCAACAGAGGGAGACCTCTAGGCAGGGCCAGGTTTCCATCCTTGAGCTGCACCTGGGAGATTCTCTTTAGGCATTAAAGTGGAGGCAATTGTATTGCTCAGTTTAGTTGTTCCCCATCTCTCAAGAATCACTGTCCTTTGTTGCTAGATAACGAATGTCTTGATAACCATTGTATCAAATAGTTTATCTGCTTTTTTCGTTGTTTCAGGAGAGGTATAAATTTAGTTCTCTGTTCCTCCATCTTGGCTGAAAGGAAGATACACACTCATTCAGATAAGAATGTGTTGTTTCTTGTTCTCCGATGTCTCTTTTCATTTCCCTTTGTTCTTGTTGGTTCACACCTTTAAAAAATGCATTGCTGTCACTTTAGTGGTATTTTTCAGGAGAGAGATGGATTCCAGAAAGGGAATTGATGGTGGTTTGATCACATGCATTAACATCTCCATAATACTTTTCACTATGTAACTAAGGTTGACATTTGAGACCAGAACTGACATTTGAGATGAGATTTTTTTTTTTTGCCATTTTTAGTATTACTGGTAAGTTTAATAGAAAAGGATTAATGAACACAATTTGTTTGCTGTTAACCTCCACGACTGAATTATTTTTAAAGGTATAAAAATACATTATAAGTTGCACACAGATCTTGGAACGTAATGTGACAAATCCAATTTACGTTCACTTGTGAGCCAGAATTATTTTTATCCACTTTTTGTATCTATGTATATGATCCCAAAAATCAAGCATGTGGCCTAGGGTAAGTCGAGTTGAAGAAATGTTTCCCTTTGTCACACTAATTACTTCAACTATTACTTCCCTGCTATATTTTTGTAAACATCTGTGACTGTACAACAATGAATAAGGCATAGTCTTTGTGTTCAAATTCTTCATAATTTCAACTCTAAGGGCATGTTAGATGGGCAAATTCCACATTACCTGTCTTATGACCCAAAGTAACATTTGTCAAATGTTGCTAGAGATATCTACAAGATGCTTCTGGGATACAGAGAGGGAACCAGGCTGGAGTATCATGCTGACCTAAAGCTACAGGGAATCTGGAGAAGGACACCCACAAACAGATCCTCAAAGTATACAAATCAGGGTTAGAGAAAAGGGGGAAGGTGTTTCCCAGCAGAAGGAAACACATGTGCAGATAAGAGCTGCGAAGAACAGCATAACTGCCGGCCATTAGCATTAAGGTGCTGAAGGAGGCAGGGCACAGAGGCCACCGCTCTCCTGGGGAAGAAGGCACTGATTCGCTAGGAAAGATAACTCTGTGAACTTTGACAAACGTTACAGAAAGTTGTCATATTTGCAATCTAAGAAAGAGTGTGAGACCCACAGTCAGCAATGAATGAAGAAGTGAATTAGGAATAGAAATTAAGAAAAGGAATATTTTGCTTCTTTTAAAACATTAAAGCTGATCTTACGATCTTTGTCTCTGAAGCGTGGAGTTCATGCAGCAACTCCAAAGTCCTCATTTTAAAAGATTGAGATTATCGGGCCCTTCTTGCACTAATTTTAATCTTATTTAATGTGATTTTATTAAATCAGCATTCATGTTGATCAAAACTTGAAATTTGCATGAGTCATTTCTTCATGCCTTTCCCAGAATGATTCTCCTTGTAGAGAAGAAGGTTGGAATTGTCTTGTCTGTGAAGCAAACTTATGTAAGAAATGTTTTGAAAAATTTTAAACACTATTAATATTAATCATTCACAATGATGTGAATGTGTCATCGATTAAAAACCTGGGTTTTAAATAATAATATCATTCTGTGAAAAGTCTAGTATTTGTTTCTGAGTTGCAGAAAAACAAAATAGATTATTCTATTAGTATCTAATTTGGTTCTTGATTACCTCACCTTGAATATTCACAATCAAGTATGTCTGCGTGTAACATAAACATTAGTATGAGATGTTATTTTACAGGAGAAAGAGATTAGAAAGACTTTGACACCCATCTCAAAGTTTAGATTTCTCTGTGGGCAACAGCCATGAAGGTACCCCCAGAGAGCTTTGTTTATAGTATGAAATCTCTTACTTCTCTTTGTAGTTAGCTGCTCTATGAAAACCACATGCCTAGGTAGATATATATTTTTTTTAATTTGAGAAGGAGTCTTACAATCTCAGCTCACTGCAACCTCTGCCTCCCAGGTTCAGGTGATTCCCCTGCCTCAGCCACCCAAGTAGCTGGGACTATAGGTAGACAACATCTCACCTCACTAATTTTTGTATTTTTAGTAGAGATGGGGTTTCACTGTGTTGGGCAGGCTGGTCTCAAACTCCTGACTTCAGGAGATCTGCCTGCCTTGGCCTCCCAAAGTCCTGGGATTCCAGGCGTGAGCCACCATGCCTAGCTGGCCTAGCTAGATATTAATAATAGTGCTCTGGCCACTCACCGTGGCACTGAAAAAATAACTTGAAGATTTCACTGGGACCCAGGTGCATTTTCTAAGTGTCTAGAAACTAAGTATTGAAGGACACTTTGCTGATATTGAGAAGGTCAAGAATGTAACTGTTTCAGCCAAAGATTGTCCATGCATTAAAACATATGTCAAATGAGAAAATGCAAGTTAAGCTCTGAGTACATAGTGAACGCTCAGTAAGTATGCATCAGGGAACTAGAGTCATTAACTCTTAAGTGTATCAGATCCGTATATGAATCATGCTAAGAGGAAACTTTATCTCACAAGTAAAAATTGAATAGGAAATGAACTCTTTTGCCTCCCCTCTCTTTATAGCCCATACTTATGACAGGATAACGTATTTTCTGTTTTAGGAACTGCTTGGTGAGGAATACTAACTAGAGAGCCCCTAGTATTAATAGGTTATAATCCAGAGCTTATTTCTAGGGATTGATTTTGAAAGGAAAGCCATGTCCTCCCATCGAAGCTGTTACATATGTATAGCACTCTCCCAGAGCAGTCCACAGAATCCTGTTTAGCTCATATTGTGGCTGGGCATAGCACTAATCACATAGCACCTTCCTAGGTATATGTTAGGTAACAAAGACTCTCAGGGGAAATACACTCATCTGTCTTCTTGGAATGCTAGGAATACATTTGACTTTCCTTTTGACAATGACAGCCTCTACACCAAGACAGTCTGGGGAGAGGGGACTCTACAGCCAGGTCATGGAGGCTGTTTTGGGGTGAGGAACAGTGGTGGTTTCTGCACCTTGGCACCAGAAACTTGCAGAATGCTCCTAACCAGGCTGGCTGCCTGTTCACATGCCCTTCCCTTTGATTCCAGGAGATCAGTCATTGCCCTTTCTCTGGGGTTCCACTCACTCCAGCCCGGAGCCTCTTTCCTTAGTCCAAAGTAGCAGGAAACAGAATTTCTTAGAACTTCTCTGGAAGAAGGCTAAGGGACAAATGTGATAAGAATGGGACTCTTGGGTGTCCAAAGATAGAGTGTAAGATCTGATACTGTGGAGAAAAGCTTATACCCCATGATATAAGATAAATCTGCATTTTAGGTTTCTGATGCAGGAAGCTTGGCATGGCATGAGGGACAGGAAAAAATAAAAAGCATAGAGAATATAATGGCCCAGTGTAGGCTGCATATAGGGTTCATCCTGGGGCTCTGGCTAGGAGCAGCCTCCTTGCCACCACAGCCCTGGCAGCACAGACACAGATGGGGAATTGAGTTGAAAGTCGGGACTGAGTGAGTGAAGCAGAAGATGATGAGGACCAGGCAATTATCGGTCTATTTTGCAGAGCATGAAATGAGGAAATAAAAGCCCTCTGAATCGTGTCTGAGAGATGGGAAGGAGTGGTGGTCCTTTCCAATGGTGGGTGAAAAGCAAGGAAGTCCTCTGGTGACGAAGAGTCTGGGGCCTGATTGTCATAGAAAGCAGAGCAGGGCCTCTCTGCCCCATGACTACACAGAATGTGAATCCAGAGCAAATTCTTCTAGGGTGACAACTCTCAGGGCCTTACTGTTGTATGCATATGTGCTATTGTATAAAACCAATGTCCACATCATGGGCACAGAGGGTTTCCTCTTTAGTACTGTTAATTCAACCAAAATGTGATAGGATACCTATTTCTGATATAAAAGCTTTCTTCCTTACCAGCAAAATTTGACACCTCAAAGAATGATTAGGATACTCTGTATCCCTCTCTCCCTCTTTTTAACTATAAGTTCTTTGTGTGTAACTGGTAAGACAACTTCTGTTAAGCTCTGGTTATGGGCAAGGACTCTGTGATCAGAGGTGCAGTTTGTGTATTAAGGATGAAGGATATTGCAATATGGTCCCATGATCTAGGGATATGCAGGATACTGAGGGAGCACAGGGGAGGCACCGAGGGGAAGAGACGACAGAAAAGGCTCCCACTTGAACTTGCTTTGAAGGATGAAGAGGAGTTAGCCATCTTCAGGACAAAAGTAGCAAAGGACAATCCAAGCAAAGGGAAGAGCATGATTCATTTTGTTTACAAAGGTGAGGAGTGACACTGGGCAGCTGCGTATTGTCTCCCAAGTCTGGCACATCAGCTAGGCAAGGAGTGATGAGACACGGGCAGGGCCGTTGGAGTCTACACAGATAAATGTGCCATTTTACACCAGTGAGGAAATCCATTTCATATTTTAGTCTCTTTCAGATTATTTATAAAGTTGAGGCATTTTCTGATGCCTGGGATTGCTTAGATGGAACTCAATTTTATTTATATTCACAAGCTTTGAAAACTTCTAAATATAGCAGTTTATAGAAGATACAGTAAATTCACTGAATTGAACCAAACCACACTCAGCTATCATATTGGAGATTAATTACAAAGGACTGGCCCTTGTTTGCTGTTTTTCAGGTACCATGATCAACAGGATGTTACTAGCAACTTCCTTGGAGCGATGTGGTTGATATCAATAACTTTCCTCTCCATTGGTTATGGTGACATGGTACCTAACACATACTGCGGAAAAGGAGTCTGCTTGCTTACTGGAATTATGGTAAGTGTCTTTATACTTCACATCTCTTTCATTTACACTCAAGAAGGCACTTAAACCACTCAGTCCACGTGTATAAGTCATTGTGAGCTACTTGTTTTCCCATCAGCAGGAAATCAGTATAAATAAATCCATTTTGTGTAGAGAGAGAATGTCAATAGTTTTCATCGTAATTCTTCTCATCATGAAATTCTGTTGAAGAGGTAGAGCTGTTCGACTGCCCCTGTGGGGCGTGCACTAATTTGATGAACTAATTTGATCTTGGAGCTTTGGCTTCAGAGTCAGGAAGTCCTTTAAGTCTGTGTTCTCTCATCTTCCATTTCTACTAGCTGTGCAAATTTGAGTAAATTGTAAAATGTGGCCCAAAATAACTATCTTGAAATGTGTTGAAGGATTGAAGAAACTTTTCTTTTAATGAATGTTTGATGAGTGCCAGGCACTGGTCTAGGTACTGAGAATATATCAAAAGAAGATAGAAACTTACTGCCCTGCCTTCATGGAGCTTACAAGGGAAGACTTACATTTTAAAAACAATGATTCATTACATTGTGTAACTAGTAAAGCTTCTGGCCCATTTTGGGTCTAGGGGAGAGGGATGGGATCTACCTAGATAAATCTCTGGAAAATTGACTTTTACGCTGAAGTAAGAAGGATGCATACCCAGGAAGGGAGGTGGGAAAGGCATTCCAGGAAGAGGAAGCAGTTTATTTGAAAGCAATGAAGCAAGAAGGAGCTCAGGACATTGGAGCCAGGTCACTGGGCCAGGAGCACAAAGAGCAAAAGGGGAAAGTGGCCTGGCATGAGGAAGGGACAGGAGGCCAGGTCTTGTGGAGCACTTGAGAAAGGTCTGCTGCTGACGTGCCATCGTTCTTCTGGCATGCCTAACATGCTCAGATGCAGTTTTTGCCCCTCCAGACATGACTAGCCAGGACCGCTTTTTTGCTCCATTTCTTTTAGTGTAGGAAATGGGAGGCTAGCAAGCAAGCTGTGATTATAATGTGGTGTCCGCTTCTAAATATTTAAACCAGAGGTAGTTTCAAATTGTTGATGCACAGTTTTCTATGACCTAGGCTTATCTGCATTCTTTATCTATTCTTTAAAGTTTGCTTACAGCAAAGAGTGTCATCTTGATTCTTGTTTGGTTTCTGTCTGCACAAGGATGTGAATGAGTACTGCCAAGTTCCAAATTCTCAGAATGTCTGAAACCAGGCACTCTGTCCAGCACCTCCACTGTATTTACTCACAACCTGGCAGGAGAGAGCAGAGGCTTGCCATTTGAGGGCCTCTGAGTGACGGCCAGTGCACGGTGCATACTCTTGCAACAGCCTTCTGGGAAGACTGCTCCAAGAGTCGCAGCTGAATGGAAGGAGTGCCCTTGGTGTAGACAGGGAGGCAACATCCATCTCCCCCTTTGGTAGTATTCAACTGGGATAAGGCAGCTAGCTTTGAAAATAAAATCCAGGTTCTATTTTAATGTCCCAGTTGTAACAAGATGGCCATTTCGAGTCCTAGTTGTAGAAAATATAATTTGGGGGCATAATTTAACATTATTTGTATATAAAAGAAAAATAATAGTTTAAAAATTATAGCGAACTTTTTAAAAAATCTAATACTTGGTATGCTCCATTATGTTTACTATTGGATCACTTCCCCTTTTTCCCTCAAATAAGAGCATTTTATTATGTGGTATGATGCTTTGAGAAATATAATTTGCATAGATGTGTTTTTAGAAGGCCCATAACAAGCCCGAAAGGGATATAAATGATGCTGTTTATAAAAACTGGTAATTGCAGTATCAGTCCCCCAGTGCTTCTTAGAAACAACTTCCTTAGTGTTACTTTTTGTCAAGATGGTACCCTCTTTTATTCTTGAATCAGGTGTGACTCAAGGGTCATGTGCACAGGCTTATTCACCATGGAATCAGAGCCAAATTTGAGGTTAGCCTTGCCTAGGTTTTATAAAATGTTTATTATTCCTTGATATTTTCTTGTTCTTCATGTCTCAAGAATTGTTCCTTCAAAGTCTTATCAGATAGTACAAATCTTTTATTTACCTTCTTGAACTGCCTCTTGTTTAGGTTTCACTATTGATCTTACTTTGCTTAAAAAAGAGAATTTACAGTACCATTAAATATATGTGGACACAAAAATGTTCCATGTAATGGAATTTACAGTGACTTCGTTCTAGCCCTCTCAGCTTATGGTAAAGCAGTCCCTCTGTTCTTAGGCTGAGGAGCTCTATTCCCTCTCCTTCATAAGGAACAGACTTACTTCCTAATTGACTTGATCAAAATTGGTTTACTTGCATACAGAGAAATTCACTAATCTTTGAGTAACCTATTTGAAATGCTATGTAGAGTTGGATTATCTCCACTCCTAGACCAAGCAGATTCCCATGGAGTCAGGCTACAGGGCAATCTACCTGGGATTCACTTCTGGGAGTTGATTATATCTCCCATCAGCTCCTTAGGGATCAAGGGAATGTGAATGGAAGTGACCTAGACACTCCTAGGGAGAATGTAGAAATTTCTGCATTACCAATGCAGACCAATATGGGAATTAAAGCTCAAGAGATCAAGGTCTCTTATTAATAATATTTTTACAGCATAGGCATGAGATTGCCTAATAGTAAAAAATCACTCACTAGCCTTTAGAGAGAAAACCATTATGGTTGTAATTACTTATTTTCTCTTTATTCTTCTACCCTTCCACTATCTGAGGAAGTACTGAGGACCTGAGGGTTTACTGTTGTAAAGGTCATGATAAACAATGGGATGATTTCTAAATAACTTTGTACTTTTGGTTGAAGGTGGTAGGCAGGAAATATTGTTAGATCACAGTATCTATCTTAGCTTTTGGACAGCACCAGTTAGTTTCTCAATGTCTCCAATTTTCCAATAAAGTTAATTATTTTACTTAGCATTTACAAAGTTATTTTATCTTCCTAGACATATAGATATAACACATCCTGAATGCTATGAATATATATGATTGTTTCAAGAGTGAAAAATAGCCTCGTAGGTAAAGATATCTTTCTTCTACTAGAATGAAGTTTGCTCATTTGTTACTTTTGCTTCTCTATTTCTGTAAAATTATGGTGACTCTTATTGGCCTTTTGACTGGAGCATATATATTACTGGTTTTTTGGCTTAATTATCTTTAAATATGGAGTAATATCTGTTAATTCCTAGGGATGCAGGTTGTCATCCAATAAATGGTTCTCTAATAGCAATTTATAAACCACTAGACTTTGACAACATCTAGCATGAATCCCTCAAGAAAACTGAGGACATTTCAGACGTGGGTGATTTAGGTTTCTTCCATCCCACTAGTAGTTCTGTGTAAACAAAAGCAATGCATAAAGCTTTTGCAGTTCATAGCAATTTGAAAATCACTACACTAATTAAATTTTAAAAATTTATCCAGGCAACAAAAAAAACGTCAGTTGAGGACAGAAGCCTTTACACAGCCTCGCCTTTCCTTAAGAATATTTGATGATAATCCTGTCCGCATTAAATTTGCCCTCTGCCAAGGAAATCTTGATTTAATATTACATGGTGACTCCATCAGTTAAACAGTTTGCATCCTGAAGAACAATGACACTACCCTGTTAAGTCAGTAAGAAGGTGTTCCAAAACAGCACGAATTAGCTGGAGCTCATAAAGAGAAATGATGGATGTGAAAGAATGTAAAACCTAAGGTCTGATTATATTCCTCTTCCTGTTACTTTCTCTATTTCCATTTGAGGATTTGTTTCCCCTGCCAGTGGTCATAGAAATCCTGAGAAACTGATCTGAAGCCATTCCTTGGTGTTGCATGTTTGAAAATGTGCAAAACACTTTAGGATTTTTAAAAATGTCTCATACAATTTGACATTAGGTGTTTAGTATCAAATAATTTTGAAGGGGTTTTAACTTTCAGTTTGCTTTTTGGTTCTGGTGTGTTCATTGAATCTATCAAAAAAAGCCCTAGTGAGGGGAGGGTATCTGTAAGTGCTTACAGTAGTTTCTATTTTGTGCAGAGCAGCCAGAGATGATGAGCCTTTTCAGTCACAAGGCTAAATTTCCCAGCAATGTCCTTTCTTGAGGACCTTCACTTCCTCCCAGGAAATTTCATAAGTGGATCCCAAAAAAATTTCTTAAGAAATATGACAGCCTCTGTCTTCTGGTTACAGAAAAGTAGAGCTGGAACTTGTGACCTTTTAGCACACAGCTCATTGACTCCACAATTTCACCTAATTTTTCTAAACTATCAGCACTTTTAATTGGAAGAGCTGTCCTTCCTGTCTCTGAAGTACCTGCACTCACATTGGCACTGTTGCTAATCAGGAGATTTAAACCCAGGGATGACTCATTGTTGATGACCAGTTTTATGCAGTTCTTCCTTCTTTCTGACCCACGAAGTACAAGAATGAGCTGAACAAGCAAATCACTGTAAAGGAGGCTTGAGTTGCCCCAGCCCAGGCTTAATCACTGGGCTCAAACACCACACACTCTCCCCTCACAATGAGGACATTTGAAATTGACCTCCATCCTCTAGTAGTATATACCAACTTGTATTTGAAGACACTCAGAGATAGGGCATTTTTGATAGAATTTGTCTTTAAAACTTCCCTTGAATCTTATTTATTTTCATGACCTGAGGAAAACTTGCAAAAGTCCAGTGGGATATAATATTAAAGCAGAGTGCTTTATAAAATGTTATTTGCTAGAATTGATTGTTTCACATATTTTTATGAAAGAATAATTATTTTTGTCTGGCAAGTATAGTGAAAATGTAGTTATGGTTCTAGTAGACTGAGTCAGTCAGCTCCAGGGACAGAAAAACAGGTAATATGTTCAGATATTTATTTTACCTTCCTTTTGGAGGGCAAGCTGATTTGTTAAACATCTTAATGCTGTTTTATTAATTTTTACATAAAAGCATGATTTCTTTCAAATTAACTATTTTAATAAATTTTAATTATAGGCTAATAGTCTATTTAGTCTAATAAACTGGATATCAAACGGAATTTTGAACTTTTAGGAGCTATAATAATACTTTAGAATACTTTAAGACTAGAATATTTTAAACACAAGTGTTTTTTATCAGAGCCATTCTCTGTAGTGGTAAAGATTCTGGAATTTCTTTAAAAATTATAAATTTCAGGCCACGTGTGGTGGCTCACATGTGTAATCCCAGCACTTTGGGAGGCCGAGGTGGGCAGATCCCCTGAGGTCAGGAGTTCGAGACTAGCCTGGACAACACGGTGAAACCCCGTCTCTACTAAAAATACAAAAATTAGCTGGGCGTAGCGGCATGCGCCTGTAATCCCAGCTACTCGGGAGGCCGAGGCAGGAGAATCGCTTGAACACAGGAGGTGGCGGTTGCAATGAGCCGAGATCTCGCCACTGCACTCCAGCCTGGGCAACAGAGTGAGATGTTGTCTCAAAAAAAAATTTTTTTTAATTATGTTGAATCTTTGGAAGATGTCTTTTTCAGTGTTGAAATAATCAAAACCTTTTCCCCAGTGTGCTATTGAAGGAATTTCTCCTTTTCATAGGCTTGTATCCTTAAGTTATTAAAGCTTGATCCCAAAATGATCTTTCAAAATGATTCTTGGAATTATTTGCAGGATCCGCATAAGTAGGTGATTTAGGGTAAAAACATGTCACTTATTTGAATTTTTCAAATATGTGATACATGATTTTGAGGGAAATGGGATACCCGAACTTCTTTTTCATCTAAGGGCTCAACATGGCTTACAGTTTCTATGCTGTAGTGGAGAAAAGCACTACATTTTAATGTTAACTAACTCGGCAGCATCTAAGACTATCCACATGTTGGGGTTTCCCTAGAGGTACATGAGTAATAGTAACTAATTGTCATTTGTCTATTCAGTTTGATCTGGCTTGGCTTAGGGTAGTGAACATTAACAACACTTGTCATTACTTTTCTAAAGCAAAGTCTTTCTCCCTCTCCCTCTCCCACCTTAACTTTTCCCTTTTTCTCTCTTTCAACATTAGAAGGAAAGATGATAAGCAAAGGAAACCTAAACCTTTGCTTTTACTATATTGACTTCCTAAATACACTGCATTTTCTTCATTTTGGTTTTAGGTGCCCAAGCATCATGAAGTGGCAGGTTAATGATTTTGCTTAAGTTTATTTCTAAGACGATAAATGAAATGAGAGAAAAGTAACCAGGATACATTTTCTGACTTTGGTGAAAGGAATATGACTCATCTTGTTAAATGCATACAGGGATCTTAATTTCAGAGAGTAACATATGTTAGTCCCAACTGTTTCTACATCGATTGTGGTGGTGACAAGCTTAGGAGAAAATGTTGTAAAATCATAATTATTTCCATTCTTATTTCACTTTATGAAACAGAATGGTCCTGGAAATAGACACTGGGTGGACAATAATATTATGCCATTACTTAAATTACTATAACCATGAATGTGTTGGCAGGAATTTACCTTGAACCTAGAAAGCTTTCGGAAGTGAGCCAGTTTCATCTTGCATAACTCTAAAAATTAAAAAATAAGGTTACTTTCTTGAAATGTGATTCTATACATATCAGATTCTCTTATGATTTATTAATCTAGGGAGGTATAGGTTTATGGTTTTCTTCACTAAAATAAAACTTAATGACTTAAGGGGTTTGTATTTGAACAAAAAGTGGCTCTGGAGGCATAACTTTAAGGGGTAGAGTTAGGATAATGGAGTGAGGTATGTAGATAATAGTCTTGATAATTACTGAATTGTTGGATTTACTTTCTTTTCCAATTTGCAACAGAGGTACTCATTTTAATGCACATGTCTTTTGGTGAGTGAGAGGACACCTAGTGAGAAACTGGCCAGTAGCAGAAAAGAACAGAGCCTGAGAATAAACAAAAATAAAAATCCACTTTCCAAGGCTCTTGATACCAGTGACTTTCCACTCCTGTTAGGATTATGATTTCTTTCCAGAAAGATCTCAGCAGAGGTCACCTGCCAGGGGAGAATAGTATTCAACTTCTTGGGCCAACTACCCTCTCATAGCTGTCTCTCTAGTAGTTAGGAGCCCCTCAGATTTTTATGACTTCTGCTTATTAAAGAACCATTGCTGCCTTGAACCACCACATTACCGTAGAACCCAGTGATTGAGGAGTAGCTAGGAGCATATCTGAAAAAGGATAGCCTGGGTTTGCGTTACCATAGAACCCAGTGATTGAGGAGTAGCTAGGAGATATCTGCAAAAGGGTAGCCTGGGTTTGCATTACCATAGAACCCAGTGATTGAGGAGTAGCTAGGAGCATATCTGCAAAAGGGTAGCCTGGGTTTGTCGGGCATGTGCTATACCAGACAGCAGGTAGATGCAGATGGCTATCATGGGTGGTCACTGATTTGGTCTCATCAGCCTGCTAGAACTCATTAGACTTCATGGTAGGTGTTTGAAAGTCAATAAAATGGGTAGAGATGCTTCTAAAGGCCATTCTTCTCTTTCATTAGTACCCAGCTCTAAAATACTTCACTTTCATTGTCTGCATATGGCACAAAATATCAAAATAACATCACACCCTCTGCCTTTACTTCATCATTTCTTGAATGTCTTCAAGCCAGTCAAATGACTCTGATAAGAACTTTGACCCTCTTGTTTTAATAGAAGGTGTATGAAATTTGTCATAGTCACTCCATATCCTCCTCTATCTAAAGCAGTGACTGTACACTGGGATCACCTGGAAAGCTTTCAAAAAATTCAGACACCTGGAGATGAAGATTTGCTGTGAGCCATACAGTCTCAGCACTAGGATTTTTACAAACTCTCCAAGTGATTCTACTTATAGTCAAGGTTAAAAACCACCAATTTAAAAGTTATGCCAGTTATAATAGGAACAATGTTAATTATTCTGGTAACTAACCATGTTGCTCAATTTTTTAGACAGTCATACTTTAAGAGTTTATCACAGATAAATTTGAATTTCCTGTCTTGCTTTGAAATACAGTGCTTCATATGCATCATAGCTATAGCATAATCACAAATAAGAATACACAGTCATCCCTTTGTATCCATGGGGTTCAGTTGCAGAACCCCACTTCCTGCCATGAATACCAAAATCCATGGATGCTCAAGTCCTTTATAAAATAGTGTAGTACTTGCATGTAACCTAGGTACATCCTCCTGTGTACTTTAAGTAATCTCCAGATTACCAATACTTAATACAATGTAAATGTTGTACAAATAGTTGCTAAACAATATTGCTATTGTTTAAGGAATAATTACAAAAGAAAACAGTCTATACATGTTCAGTACAGATGCATCCATCCATTTTTTTCCCCAAAGATTTTCAACCCAGTTGAATCCATGGATAAGGAACCCATGGATATGGAGATTCAACTGTATGTGATCCTAAATATAGATATAGATATTATGAGATGAAGAGTAGGAAATATATCAATGCTAATCAAGGTTTGTAACTGAATAATATTTTATATACACATAAAGTGAATAATAATTTACTCTGCTTTAGGTTGTCTCATCTGTAAAATCAGGGCTAAATCAGATAATGTCTAAATACTTGGCAACCTCTTTCTCTGATCATGTGATCAGTAGCACTTTCTTTCTGAGGATAGGGATTTCTTCATATAACTAGATGGAACAGGCTATTTAAGTCCTCTGGAAATGTATTAAAGCAGTATTGGCTAATCATTGTGGCCAAGTTTTCATCATAATCATCAGGCAGTGTATTTATTCTCTCCTTTTCTTCTCAATCTTGTTCCTCCTGCCAGATTTGTTGCAGCAACTCATTCAGTAAGCCCAATAGCTAAATCACATCTACTTTCTGTGCTTCTCTCCAGTGGGCTCTGCCTGTGCCCAGCCATTTACATTGTTATCTGTTTTTTGAGACTAGTTGGGCAATGTCTATAGCTCTTTGGGCCTCTCAGGGTTGAGATTCTGTCTGGAGGTGTGACTTCCCATTCACAGACCCCTCAGGTAGTTCCTCATGTGCCCCCTTCCCTGCTGGGAGGTTTGCTGCGTCCAGGACTGATGATGTGGCTGCAGCACTATGACCTTGCCTGGGCCCTCCAAATGGTGCCCCAGATTTGTCCTCTGGCCTGCAAGTAGTTGGCGGTTTTTCAGCAAAGAAGACTCTCACAACTTGGAATAAGTACACCTTGATCACAGAGCGGTAGGACTATAATTCTTAGAGTACCACGTAGTCTCTTTTTCCAAGAGATCAACACGGTTGTCTGTAATTCAAAAAGGAACACTGTTGGGTTTTTTGTTTTTTTTTTTTTTTCCAAAATAAGGATGACCCATGACTTTCCTAGTGCCATGTTAGTAAACCTGTAAAATAGTATAATGGTTACCCCTTACCTTCAGCACTTCATATGTCTCTGTTGCTCAGGTTAACATCACTGTGATCTTCCTGTTATCCTTCCTCTTGTGTGTGTGGAACACTCTGAAGCTGTGTATATGCTGAGATAATTTATTATTTTCATTCCTGGTGCATTGCAGTTCATCAGCTTGAAGGCCTGCTGCTCTCATCTTAAATTAGAGGTTTATTCTTTATGGAAAAAATCCTTATTTCTACTCCATAGACATTTATGCTAATCTACTCATTTGTTATTTGTTCCTATTATAATTATAGATATATAACTGATTTGCTCTGTTTTTTAAGAAGTCTCCAAAAATTCACCAAGTTGCTTTTAGGCCATTTATTTCTTTTCAGGAAATGTTTTTTCCAAATATGCTTTTGTTCTTAAAATATGTAAACTACATTTTTAATCCCAGTTTAAGGCACATAGCTTACATTTGTTGATCACACATTTTCTGTAATACTTATTGAAGACAATTTTTTTAATGTTGAGAAACTTTTGCATTTGATACAAAACATTTTCTAATATGTCTGAAACAGAAAGTAGTAACGCTTTGGGGTTCTCTTCTCTCCTTGTTTTCAGGGTGCTGGTTGCACAGCCCTGGTGGTAGCTGTAGTGGCAAGGAAGCTAGAACTTACCAAAGCAGAAAAACACGTGCACAATTTCATGATGGATACTCAGCTGACTAAAAGAGTAAGTTACCACCCATATATCTTCAAAGAGAGAATATTATTGTTTTTTCAATGTTAGGAAATATGGTTTTTATTTGACATCTGGAGCTGAAATGACATGGTTTGAAACTATAGGCATTCTTGGAACCAATTCCATTTTATCACATTTTGAAAACAGACTATTTCTAACTTTAGGTCAGTTAGGAAGTAACTGGGCAGTCTTGGTATTTGGATAAAGATAAGTCACATAAATGTCAGGTGTGCCTACTTGTTTAGATTTAAGTATATTATACAAGAAGAGACCAATTATTGGATTGAGTAGGAAGGAACAAACTATTAATGTGAAATAGTAATTTGATGGAGAGGTGATTGAAAATGTCTCACTGAACTTCTACAATCAAGTCACTGTTCTCAAGCCAGGGTTGCAAAGACAAATAAGAAACCACCACTAACTTTTAGCTGCCCAAGATAGGGGCAGAAACAGGCTCTTGCCTTGACTTACCGGCCATACGAAAGTTGTCTCTCATAGTATAGCATCCAGATGGGTGATCACTGTCCGATTATTAGCAGAAGAAAACAGTAATCACAGTGTTTAAGAGCACTTGCTGTGCCAGGCCCTGCTCCAGGTGTGTTGTGTGTAACTCACTTCATCCTCATAACAGCTTTGTGAGGAAAGTGCTACGATTGTGGCCATTTTATAAATGTGGAAACTAAGACACTAAGGGGTTAGGTAGCTTGCTCAAAGTCACCAGATCAAGGTGGAAAACCGTGTAAGAGGAGAAAGGTTTCTGATAGCCTTTTGTAGCCTTTCTTCATAGTCACTTGAGACAAATGCCAAAGTCAAAAATAACGAAAAATTATTTTATAGTAGAGTCATCTTGCTGTGTAACTACTTCCCAACGTGGAATGCAACCAGGCTATCACTGAAATAACAGAATACATTGTGAACTTGGTTACTTTGCCCATGAAAGAATCTGTAGAGATTTTAAGCATAGTTCCGACTTTCAGTGTTTTCACTCACTCTTGATTTTGGTTGTGTATTTTAAAGTAATCTTGTTTAATTTGGTAAATACTTCCTAACAGGTCATTTTAATGCAAATATATGTTTATACAGATTATACTTAGGAAATGAAAACATAAATTCCAATTGCCTGCTCATGCTGAGTGTTACCTGTCAGACACTACTGTGATACTTCATTGCAGTTAGTAGGTCCGTGTTTACAGTAGATGATCAGAGCCCCTCAGTTTCAGATACTACATTTTCAGCCTACATTTACCACTTTGGAATGTCTTCTGCTCTCCAGATTTACTCTCATTTTCTTTGAACTCTTAAATTTGTTCTCAAAACTTGTAAACATCCCTGTGTGAAAAAGTGCAAGGAAAAAGGTCAGTGAGGAGCTGAATAAAGGCTTGGGTTTCTTTAAAGATCTCCTAGAAATAAAAATATGTGTATACTAGATGGAGATTGGAGCAGATGTTTTGTGTATTTCATCATGTGCCTGTTTGGTCCTTTCAGGGCTCTGTGCTGGCAGAGTTCGTGTTTAAGAGTCACAAGTTTTATAATATCAAAAAAACACTTGCATAAGACCCTTGTAATCCATATTATTTTATGATGAAGATTATGCGTTTTCTCAGGAATTAAGTTAATGCCACATTTAAGATATTAGGCAGAAAAATACCTTAAAATACCATGTCACCCATATATTTGCCTGTAAATCTTATCAACAGTAAAAAAAAAAAATTGTGACAGAATCACAAATAAGAAAGTCAAGTTAGCATGTTTGGGCAAACTTCCCTGTGTTTCCTAAGCAGACTGTAGTTTCATCTTAAGAAGGAAGCATATAGTTCCCCTAAATATTACTTTGGAATATTGATATGCCATATCTTATTAAACATTTTAAGAGTTAGTTAGTTAGAAAAGACAAAGACTTTGAGTACAAAATCTACAGTATCACACTGCCATCTACCACCTTTAATAAAAATTTTATTGTGTGAAATTCACGGAGGTCAACCGGTTTTACTTGAGAGACATTCTATGTTGGATTTATAGTATAGTTGCTGTAGTCCAGGGCCTCTCAACCTCGGCCCTCAGGACATTTTTGGTTGGATAATTCCTTTTTGTGTGGGACTATCCTGTGTGTTCTGGGTGTTTATCAGCATACTTGACTTCCACACACTAGATGTCATAGCACTGCCCCCAACTTGTGACAACCAAAAATCCCTCTAGACACTGCTCAATGATCCTTAAGTTCTTGTATACTTAACTTTCCTATAGATAATGTTGCCTGAATTGTTAAGTTATTGCCTGTTGAAAGCTTTTTCAGTAAGTACTGTTCTGGTTTCAAATCGTACATTCCTTATAATACTTACCATGCTTTAATAATTCTGTTATTTCATTACTACTTTTTAAAAGTACAACTACTTTGCAGTATTTCTTGGGACCACAGTCTCTTATAGGTCTGAGAAATATACTCTAGTAGCCTTGCTGACAGATCCATTTTTATAGGCAGGATGTCACTAAATAAATAAAGATATAAATGTTAAAATGATACTAGAAGAAAACAAATTGCTGGTTTATGATACCCATTCCTTTCTTATATATATACTCAACATGGTATATGAAAATAATAGCCATTTTATAATCTCATTATTTTATGCAGTTGTCAACTTAATGAGTATTATTTACTTGGAACTTGATTCCATTTGCTTATTTATGGAAATGATTTATGAATAATTAAAAGTAAATAGAGACCTAAAAACCATACCTAGTAACTCAGATGAAAGATTAAAAATACAAATTCAAGGTTACTATATATTGTTAGAGAAAAATATAACTATTCCCTGAAATACAATCTAGAAGAAATCATTTTTGGATGGTTAACAGGAGTAATGGTCACAGATGTTCTGAAATCTGAATATGACTCTAAAGAAAAAAGCAGTATGAATGTTAAAACATAGGTTATTCTCCCACAAACAAATGTAACATTCAAAGTCTTCCACTCTGTATGACTACATTAACCAAGTGAAAAACTGTATTTGAAAGCAGAACCGTCTATTTATTGTACATGAGCACTGAGAAGATGATTGTTTTGTGTAATCCTATATATTTACATGACATTCTGCAATTCAAAAATGGACAACAGGTACAACAGAATAAACTAATGATTTTGAAGTGAAAACATAATACCATTACTGGTCTCCTAGTTTAGTAAGATAGGACCAGCTATTTGATAGATTTGCAGTTTATCACCTTACAGAGGCAATATATTTACCATACTATATTTTTTGGAAATGTATTATTAGTAGTATTTATTACATTCTGAGCAACCAGGAAATCTTGTAGTTTGGTCCCCAGAATACATTTTTGGAAAAGAAACTTTGAAAACAAGCAATTCCAAAACCCAGACATAATTTTTAAAGTTGCTAGATACACCACAAAGGATAATTATACATATTAATGTCCACTGTGGGTGTTGCTAATCTGTTAAGAATTCTCAATCAGATCCATAATAGGAACACTGTTACACAGTTATATAATTTTGTTTCTTGCATGTCTCTTAACAAGGGGATGGAAATTCTAAAGGATTTGTTCTGTGTAGCTTTCACATTGTCCTTGGCTCACAGCCCAGGGGGTTAACACGTGAAATGAGTGAATCACTTGTCTATGATGCTCTGTTCCACTGCCACAACATTCACCCAGGCCTCATACACCTGACCTAAAGGAAAACTGGAGAGAGAGGCTGGAGCATGAGCAAATCTATCCCTGCTGCTGCAAGGGCAGCTCAGAGCATATGGCGCCCTGGTGTATTCCCCTTGAATTGGCAAGGAGTAGAAATGTTATGCTAAAAAAGCCTCTGAGAAAGCAGCAGGAGAATAAGACAACAACAAAGAAATGGAAGTTGAAAATGAAGATCCAAAATAATAGCCTTTTAAACAATGTTGTCATTACCTATATGCTGTAGGTTTGAACAACATAAAGTTGTAATTAAAAGAATGAATGAAAAAGAATGAACAAAACCTCCGAGAATTTGGGATTATGTAAAGAGATCAAACCTATGACTGAGTGGGGCACCTGATAGAGATGAGGAAAATGGGACCAAGTTGGAAAACATACTTCTGGATATCATCCAGGAGAATTTCCTCAGCCTGGCAAGACAGGCCAACATTTAGATTCAGGAAATGCAGAGAACTCCAGCAAAGATACTACACAAGAAGGTCAACCCCAGGACACAAAATCATCAGATTCTCCAAGGTCAAAATGAAAGAAAAAATGTTAAGGGAAGCCAGAGAGAAAGACCAGATCACCTACAAAGGAAAACCCATCTAACTAACAGCAGACCTCTCAGCAGAAATCCTACAAGACAGAAGAGAGTAGGGGCCTATATTCAACATTCTTAAAGAATTTCCAACCTAGAATTTTATATCTGGCCAAACTAAGTTTCATAAGGGAAGGAGAAAAAAGATCCTTTTCAGACAAGCAAATGTTGAGGTAATTCATCACCACCAGGCGTGCCTTGCAAAAGCTCCCGAAGGAAGCACTAAATATGGGAAGGAAAACCTGTTACCAGCCACTACAAAAACACACTGAAGGACACAGACCACTGACACTATGAAGCAACCAAATAAGCAAGTCTACAAAATAATAACCAGCTAGCATGATGACAGGATCAAATTCACACAAAGCAATAGTAACCTTAAATGTAAATGGCTAAATGCCCCAATTAAAAGACACAGAATGGCAAGCTGGATCAAGAGCCAAGACCCATCAGTATGCTGTGTTCAAGAGAACCTCTCATGTGCAGAGACACACATAGGTTCAAAAAAAAGGGACAGAGGAAAATTTAACAAGCGAATGGAAAACAGAAAAAATCAGTGGTTGCAATCCTAGTTTCTGACAAAACATACTTTAAACCAACAAAAATAAAAAAGATGAGCATTACATAATGGTAAAGGGTTCAATTCAACAAAAGAGCTAAGTATTCTAAATATATATGTACCCTATACAGGCACACCCAGATATATAAAGCAAGTGCTTAGAGACCTGCAAAGAGACTCAGACTCCCACACAATAATAGTGGAAGACTTTAATACCTCACTGTATTAGATAATTGAAACAGAAAATTAACAGAGATATTCAGGACCTGAATTCATCTTTGGATCAAGTGGACCTGATAGCAACAGAATATATATTGTTCTCATAGCCATGTGGCATTTACTGTAAAACTGATTACATAATTGGAAATATAACACTCCTCAGCAAATGCAAAAGATTGAAATCCTAAGAAACAGTCTCAGACCACAGTGCCATCAAATTAGAACTCAAGATTAAGAATTTCATGCAAAGCCACACAACTACATGGAAATTGAACAACCTGTTCCTTGGGTAAATAATAAAATTAAGGCAGAAATCAAGACATTTTTTGAAACTAATGAGAACAAAGAGACAACCTAACACAATCTCTGGGATGCAGCTAAAGCAGTGTTGAGGGAAATTTATAGTACTAAGTACCCACACCAAAAAGCTAGAAAGATCTCAAATTAACAACTGAACATCTCAACTAAAAGAACTGGAGAACCAAGAACAAACCCCAAAGCTAGCAAAAGACAAGAAATAACAAAGATCAGAGCTAAACTAAAGGAAACAGACACAAAAAACCCTTAAAAAAATCAATAAATCCAGGAGCTGGGTTCTTCAAAAAAAATAAATAAACCACTAGATAGACAAAGAAGAAAGAGAGAAGATAAACACAATCAGAAATAAGGGGGATATTACCACTGACCCCACAGAAATACAAACAACCATCAGAGAATGCTATTAAACACCTCTATGCACATAAACTGGAAAATCTAGAAGAAATGGATAAATTCCTGGACACATACACCCAAAAACCAAAAAGAAATTGAATTTCTGAATAGACCAATAGGAGTTCTGAAATTGAGGCAGTGATAAATTGCCTACCAACCAAAAAAAAAAAAAAAAAGCCCAGGACCAGATGGATTCATAACTGAATTCTACCAGAGGTACAAAGAACAGCTGGTGCCATTTCTACTGAAACGATCTCAAAAAACCACAAAGGAGGGAATCCTCCCTAACTCATTCTATGAGGCTAGCATCATCCTGATACCAAAACCTGGCAGAGATACAACAAAAAAAGAAAACTTCTGGTTAATATCTTTGATGAACATTGATGAAAAAATCCTCAATAAAATACTAGCAAACCAAATCAGCAGCACATCAAAAGGCTTTTATCCACCATGATCAAGTTGGCTTCATCCCTGGGATGCAAGATTGGTTCAACATATGCAAAAAGTAAATGTGATTCATCACAATAACAGAACTAAAGACAAAAACCACATGATTATCTCAACAGATGCAGAAAAGGCCTTCGATCAAATTCAACATCTTTTCATGTTAAATGCTGTCAATAAACTAGGTATTGAAGAAACATACTCCAAATAATAAGAGCCATCTATGACAAATCCACAGCCAATGTCATAATGGGCAAAAGCCAGAAGCATTCCCCTTGAAAATCAGCACAAGACAAGGATGCCCTCTCTCACTACTCCTATTCAATATGTTATTGGAAGTTCTGGCCAGGGTAATCAGGTAAGAGGAAGAAATAAAGGGTATTTAAATAGGAAGAGAGGAAGTCAAATTACCTTTGCAAATGACATGATCCTAAAACTAGAAAACCCCATCATGTCAGCCCAAGCTTCTTAAGCTGATAAACAACTTCAGCAAGTCTCAGGATACAAAGTCAGTGTACAAAAATCACTAGCATTCCTATACACCACCAACAGGCAAGCAGAGAGCCAAATCATGAATGAACTGCCATTCACAATTGCTACAAAAAGAATAAAATACCTAGGAATACAGCTAACAAGGGAAGTGAAGGACCTCTTCAAGGAGCACTAGAAACCACTGCTCAAAGAAATCAGAAAGGACACAAATGAATGTGTCTTATCTATTCTATGCTCATGGATCAGAAGAATCAATATCATGAAAATAGCCATACTGCCCAAAGTAATTTAAAGTTTTAATGCTATTCCCATTAAACTACCATTGCCATTCTTCACAGAATTAGAAAAAGACTATCTTAAAATTCATATGGAACCAAAAGAGTTGGAGTTGCCAAGACAATCTTATGCAAAAAGAATAAAGCTGAAGGCATCATGCTACCCTATACTTCAAACTATATTACAGGGCTACAGTAACCAAAACACCCTGGTAAACTGATATCAAAACAGACACACAGACCAATGGAACACATAGACCAATGGAACAGACACATAGACCAATGGAAAACCACACACCTATAACCATCTGAGCTTCAAAAAACCTGACAAAAACAAGCAATGCAGAAAGGAGTCCCTCTTTAATAAATGATCTTGGGACTTTAATAAATGATCTTGCTAGCAATACTCAGAAAATTGAAACTTGACCCCTTCCTTACACCTTATATAAAAATTAGCCAAGATGGATGAAAGACTTAAATGTAGTATCAAAACTATAAAAACCCTAGGAAAAAATCTAGGCAATACCATTCAAGACATAGTTACAGGCAAAGATTTCATGACAGAAATGCCAAAAGCAATTGCAACAAGCAAAAATTGACAAATGGGATCTAATTAAACTGAAGAGTTTCTGCATACATAAAATGGGACAAAATGTTTGCAATCTATCCAACTGACAAAGTTCTAATATCCAGAGTCTGCAAGAATTTAAACAAATTTACAAGGAAAAAAAACATTAAAAAGTGGGCAAAGGACATGAACAGACATATCTTAAAAGAAGACATCCATGCAGCCAACAAACATGAAAAAAAGTTCAACATCACTGATTATTAGAGAAATGCAAATCAAAAGCACAATGAGATACCATCTCACACCCGTCAGAGTGGCTATTATTAAAAAGTCAGAAAAACAACAGATGCTGGCCAGGTTGCGGAAAAAGAGGAATGCTTTTACACTGTTGGGAGTGTCAATTAATCTAACCATTATGGAAGACACTGGGGAAGACAATTCTTTAAGGACCTAGGGGCAGAAATACCATTTGACCCAGCAATCTCATTACTGAATATATACCCAAAGGAATATAAACCATTCTATTATAAAAAAAGATACATGCATGTGTATATTCATTGCTGTACTATTCACAATAGCAAAGACATAGAATCAACCTAAATGCCCATCAATGATAGACTGGATAAAGAAAATGTAGTACATATATACCACAAAATAATATGCAGCTATAAATAGGAACAAGATCATCTCCTTTGCAGGCACATGGATGGAGTTGGAAGTCATTATCCTCAGCAAACCAATGCAGTAACAGAAAACCAAACACTACATGTTCTCACTTGTAAGTGTCAGCTGAATGATGAGAATACATGGACACATAGAGGGGAACAGCACACACTGGGACCTTGTGTAGGTTGAGGTGGGGGGAGTAAGAGCATCAGGAAGAATAGCTAATGGACCCTGGGCTTAATAGCTAGGTTATGGAATGATCTGTGCAGCAAAACACCATGGCACATGTTTACCTATATAACATTACCTGCACATCCTGCACATGTATCCCAGAATTTAAAATAAAAGTTGAAGAAAAAAACCCAAAAGTCTAACTACCTGAAGTGCTTTGGTGGTTTGTAAAGTACTGTTATACTTAAAAATATTTTGTATCTTATAACCCATGGTTTTATTTTATAAAAGTACTACCACTAACATAGTAGTAGTATTTTTTTTTTTTTTGAGAGAGAGGGAGTCACTCTGTCACCCAGGCTGGAGTGCAGTGGTACAATCTTGGCTCACTGCAATCTCCACCTACCGGGTTCAAGAGATTCTCCTCCCACAGCTTCCCAAGTAACTGGGACTACAGGTGTGTGCAACCATGTCCATCTAATTTTGTATTTTTAGTAGAGATGGGGTTTCACTTGACGTTGGCCAGTCTGGTCTCGAACTCCTGACCTCAAATAATCCACCCATCTCAGCCTCCCAAAGTGCTGGGATTACAGGCATGAGCCACCGCTCCTGGCCAGTAGTAGTAGTTCTTTTAGAGCCTTTGTTTTTTCCAATTATTATCAAAATTATTGATTATTAATATGTCTTCTAACATTTTTCTGACAGACTTTGATTATACTGATTATAATCACAGTATAGTATGTAGTGAGGCAGAGCAAATGTTCTTATTTTTCAATGGTATGTGTGTGGGGTGGCAGGGATGAAGTGTGGGAGACATGGTTAGAAGAGGTTCCTGTTAACAAAGATCCTTCCCCCACTTTATTTTTTGATAAACAGAAAATGAGTTTTATTTCATAGGTGTTTTGGCCCATTAATTGGCTATAGAATTATTACAGCTACTAAATGTAGGATTGATGGAAATCTGTAAATCCTCTTATACCACTTATCACAGTATGTAGCATGTGGTAGAGATTCACTACATAGCTTGAATTCATAAGTGGAAATATATTGATCCATTTAGAGCTGAATCTCTATACCCTTCTTATCAAGAGGGTCCTTTGGTTGATAAATATGTATTGGTGTGGTTCATGAGAAGAACTTTTTATGTACAAATTATATGTGCTGTGGTGCCCAGTTAACATCATGGAGATTTATTTAGTATGAGCTATGCCCAAAGAACTCAGCTAGAGAGACAGAGATTTCCCTGAGAGTTTCTAAAAGCCCTGGAAAGGGGACAAAGAGGGTCCAAGTGTTACATAACTAGATGGTTATATGGCACGGTTCTTGACTGAGGATACAAAGGAAACTTTCCCTCCAAATCAACTCTTCTATCATCTAAGTGCTCAAGAATGCTTAGACCTTGGAAAGACAGGAGGGAGGTAAGGGATGGGAAATTATTAATGGGTACAATATATACTATTTGGGTGATTATTACACTAAAAGCCCAGGCTTCATTACTACACAATGTATCCATGAAGCAAAATTGTACTTCATTACCTAAATACAAATTTAAAAAATGAATGCATAGACCTACTTCTCCCCACATTTCCTGGAAGTTTACATATCACTTTCTTGTAACAATTTCCTGTTGTTCAAACCTGTAAAATACTGAGGTGCCTTCGACCCTATCTTCTCACTGCCCTCTGTTCCCTTTCAATCCTAAGATGGAAAGGAAGACCCTACTATTAGAAACACATCTCAGTAATAAGCAGAGAGTGGGATTTTTATTTTGGGACATAGTGGCTGCCATATTGAAAAGTACCAGTTAAATATGATGCTTTAAGCTGTTTATTCCTGTATTTGACAACCTATTAGGGAGTTAGGATGTTGCAAAATAAATTCCTATATTTCAGAGTTTTTAAAAGCAGCTGCAGGGATTTCATTTGCAGATAAGGAAACATTTTCATTTTAGCCCATCAGCTAAAATGAGTGTTTAGTGAATACGAAGGCTGTAACAGAAGGCCTCAAGGGCACTACCCCCTACCATTGAACTCTGAGAGTAGGTTCTGTATTCCCCTTCAACCCTTTCTCCATATAGGCAACAGAAGGAATCATTTAAATTGCATCAGTCACCTTTTTAAAAGTGTATTGACTTTAGAAGTAATTTGGCATTTGCTGTTTGTAGATGGAAATACAAATCAAAATCAAGGGCTATGTTCTATTGCTGTGTTTCTGACCCATTGGTTTTTATCAAGGATTTTTACCAGGTTTTCCAGCTTCCTCACCAGGCAGGAATCCAGGCTTCTCCTTTATGCCTTGGACTGGTAAAATCAGAGAGAGCCTCCATCAGGGCCCCTTGTCAATCCTCCAGGTATCTACAGTTGCTTGGAGATCTGAGACTCTCTCTTTCCTCACAAGGAAAGGTTATTCCAACCCCATGGACTGCTGGCCAGTCACTTCCCACTCCTCTCTCCTTAAAAGCAAGGTCCCCAAATAACAACTATTCATGCTGCACCCACTTCCTTACCTTTGAAAGGACATGAGGATCAGATGAAAACATCTGAAAAGCAGCTCTCACTGCTGTCTGAGGAAGTGGAAGTATGAAGATGGATCTAAGAATTTACTCGAACTCCATTTAACTTCACTGTGGAGGGTGGTAGTATTACTTAGACACACTGCTGGTGCTGGGCTTCTGTGTCGATCATTTTTCTGTTGGTTTGTAGATTCTCTCCATGCACAGAGTCTAATGGATATACAGAGGAAGTACATTATGAACCAGAGTCACTCCTAAAAGAAGCTTTACTGTCAACGACCAGTCATGTTCTTAAGAGTTCCAGCAGTACAATTTTGCTCAAAAAGAAAACTTTTCAGCTCCATGGAAAGGGATTCACCATGTTACCAAACCTGATGTTTTCTTTGCTAAAGTGAAAAATATAAATACAAACTTGGGCCCATGGTTTATTGTAATTCTAAAGCTTGTCCTTATTATAAATTTAAACTTTGGAGAACTTTAATATTCATTATCTCTAACTCTCTGATGTTCAAGAAAGCTGAAGTCCTACAGGTTAGCTAATCACTTCGACCTGACTTGGTTAGTGCAAAGTCAAGTACTTGGAACCCAGTTGTCAATCTCAGCTCATTGTTTTGTCTTCCCCACTACATTGCCTTTCTTAAAAGGTTATCCTCCTCCACCTAGCACCCCAGTAACCTGTGGCTCTCTCTGTGAAGTATCCTTTATCCATCACTCAAAAGAATTAAATGGAACAACTTCTTAGAGTAAGTAATCCAAAGCCCAGGTGAAAGCTGTGGGTCATCAGATCCCATAGTGTGAGCAAGGAAGAAGACAGAATCTCCCCTTGCTGACCCTTTATCCCCTCTCAGGATTTGCTGAAGACTTTAGTCAAGAAAGCAAGTGATTTGATATAGTATTGATGCCTTTCATCAGCTGTTTTAGGTCTTGTCAGTGTTACTGCAGTGCTTTCAGCCTTTTCATTTGTCCCATCTATTTGAAATGCATGTACTTAAAATTTCCAACCACATCATAACACAGACTCTGTCCATCAATTAAAGTGTGCTAACAAGCATACAAATTGCTAAGTCACTCTGGGAGGCTATCAGTGCTGGGTGTACTTATACATTCAGCACTGGAAAAGTATCCTTCCAGTAGTGCGACAGCCAGACATACAAAGGCTTGCAAAGGACAAGATTAACATTGGCCTCATGGCATTTTGTCTTTCTCAGGGAAAGGAAGAACACGGAGACAACAGTTGCAATACAAGGTGGAGAAATCAACACCTCTTGATTAAAAAAAAAAAAAAGTTGAATAAAAAAGGAGTCCCTAAAGGAGCAGGATAGAATTTAGCACAGAAAGAAGGTGGTGGTATCTCTCTATTTCCATTTAAGTGTTGTTCCCAGGCAGATACAAGTGCTTTTAAAAGGCATAGATTCAAGAAATAAAAGCATATTTTGAGTCATAGTTACCAAATAAAGCTACAGCTCACCATGATCCTTGGGATGAAGACTGTGACCCCAAGCAAAGTTACAAAGGATTCTGGTCTGGAATTTATCAACAGCTTTTTTTGTTTGTTCTCTTAACAGGTAAAAAATGCAGCTGCCAATGTACTCAGGGAAACATGGCTAATTTACAAAAATACAAAGCTAGTAAAAAAGATAGATCATGCAAAAGTAAGAAAACATCAACGAAAATTCTTGCAAGCTATTCATCAGTAAGTATCATTTTTCATTTTTATCCTGCTTTTGTGTCCTTGGTTTTCGATTTTTGCACTTGGTTGTTCTCGTTTGATAAGGGATGAAAAAAGAAAACATTGTCTTGTTCCCAGAAGATGTTATCTGGCAATTTAATCATTCCACAGTGAGATCCTAAGAATAACCTCAGTTCCTTTAATGATTAAAAATCACTTAGTACTAGAATAGTTATTAATTAAAATGTCTTCTCAGTTTCTATTTAGAATCAATAATTTCTGCTAAAATTGTATTTCTTAATTTAACCTATTCAGATAGTTTGCTCTAGGATGCTTTTAGCTTGTATCTAGTGCAAAATCTTGAACAAAATTAATATTACATAATGTACTACATAATGTATTTGAATTTTTTAAACATACCTTCAAACATACGAATATAGTGCATATAACTGATTTAATACTTGAATTTTAAATTCGTTTTTAATCAGAATTTTGGCTATGTGTTCATTATAGAGTTTCTAGTTTGTATAGACCTTTCACTCTCTTATCATTATTTTGACTTTATCTAGACCACCGTTATTGTTTAAGTCCTTCCTGCCATTTCATTGTTACATAATTAGCATAGACTTTTAAAGTAACACTCTATATCTAGTAAGATGCACTGATAATATAAAAGCACAGGGTCTTTCTCCTCCAGGCTGGCAGCATCCTTACAGTAAGTATTATTCATGTGGGTATCAATTGTGATGCCATGCAGACTTACTCTTAATACCATCTCTGTATGGAGAAGAGCAGACATAGATTTGTTGCTCAGAAAAGTGGCTTTTCTTTTGAAACCTATCAGGGTAATAATGGAAAGGTGGGTAAATACAAGATGCTTTGGCTATCCAGTGAGATTTGTCTCTCAGAGCCAACTAGTATAACAGACAAGAAAACTCAGAAGCTGCAATTTTATTTTGCATGTTCAGGTAATTCATAGGTAATATGATACCACTAACATTCTTTGGGAAATTACTAAGCATTCATCTTCTACCCTAGAATACTAAACCTGTCCATTCAACTGCCCTGCTTAAATAGATATCACTGAAAATGCAAAATATATCTATAAT
Organism: Aotus nancymaae; assembly: GCF_030222135.1. Lineage (NCBI taxonomy): Eukaryota > Metazoa > Chordata > Mammalia > Primates > Aotidae > Aotus > Aotus nancymaae. The sequence continues at coordinate 106,804,024 of NW_026988425.1, forward strand.
TATGGACAGATTTATACTTCCATAGAATTTAAAACTCATGTATCCTGAGATTTATAGTAAAGGGAGGCTCTGCACGTATGGTAGAGTATCTGGCCTTCATTGCTACTCACTCACGCTCTTTCCCCAGCTTTACTAACACACTTTTCCGAAGATGGTGATGCCATTTCCTCTTAGCTCTGTGACTTGACACACCACTATGCTTTTTCTCCCTTCGTAAGGAAAACACAAGGCTTGAGTTGCAGATAATACTCTTAAAATAAGGAAAACCACAAAAAGGAACATTATATGCCATCTGGCTCATAAAAGGGAGCTTGTTCCCAAGACCTCACAGTTACCCTTATAACCCAGAACCACCACCTAGGAGCACTTGCCTAGACATCTTGATTCCTTGAAGTTTAGATTGAAGAGAATGAGAACCCTCCCTGCCTCACCACCCAGAGATGCTGAGCTTTCGCCTCTGTGTTCCTCAGCCTGTTTTCCTGTCAAACAGGCATCTTCCCCAACGGAATCACCTCGCACAACTCTCCTATTAGAGTGGTCTTCCTCTACTAAAACCACACTATGCAGTAACCCCAACATTCATACAGGAGGTCCGCAGCCCATACCATGGTGAAATCATTTTTTGTACTTTTAATATTTTGACGTTAACCTATATTTAGTATATTAAAAAAAAAAACCTTACCTTAGCGCGTGTGAGAAGATATGTACATCCAGGGTGGAAGCATGTGAAATGACACAGCAGTGAGCAAGTGTGGTCGGTCTATGTGTTGGGCAGCCAAACATCCCATGGCCCCCAGGATCTTATCTGGGTCCTTTCCTGTCAGTCTAACCTATCAAATGGATAATTACATGTGATTTACCTTTGATAAATTTTCATATTAACAACAAATCCAAAAAGTGCTGTGATAGTTTTTGTAGCATGGTTCTGTAGCCACGTGCAGCGGTGGTTTGTATTTCATCTTGTAATATAAGACTCTTCTGGACTGTATGTTCAGAATACATTCACATTCAAAAGCCTAGGGAAGAATTTAGGGGTGTTTACTGTAAAATGCTTTCAACTTTGCTGTAGGTTATTACATTTTTACATTAAAATGTTAGAAAAAAGTATTTGGGGAAGCTGAGATTAAAAACTGTCCCTAAGCAAGTCACAAACGCACCCTACAAGGCTTGTCGGCCCTTTCTTAAGGGTGGTACTGTGGAGTTGCTTGCACGGGGTCTCCTAGCATATTGTGTTTGGATACAGTGACAGAGAAAGCCACTTGTGATTTTTCTACTTCTGTCAGACATTTCTTATTCTGTTTCTTTTGTAGCAATGTGTACTTCTAAAGTAGACAAGCTTCAGGCAACTCAGAAATGCTCTGAATCGTTTTATAAATTCATCTAGGGGTTACTGGGTTTCCTTTGAGGTGGGGGACATTTATACTTTGTAAAAGTGTAACTGAGTACGTTTATTCATACAAACTGTGTTTGGCTAGATCATTCTAATCATGTATACTTGTCTTTCATTTTAGCTTAGTGTTGGAAGTTAGGGAGTGAAGTCATAAGGGAAGCACACAGGGCTCGATTCTTAAGGGCAAGGCTTCCATTGCCCACTGTGCAGATACAGTGAGAACCTCAGCCTTATCTGTCAGCACTGGGTGCAATCAGACCTTACTAGCTGAAGAAAAATGTTAAAATTCGTTGGATAGATCACTCCTGGCCTCTCCTACTCTCTGATTTGTCCTGAGTGCCTTCTCAGCAGCTCTCTGCTTCTGCCAGCCCCTGCTATCTCAACTCTTTGTCTTTTCCAAACTTCATAGCCTCTCTAACAGATACGTGACCTCTCTACTCTCCGTTGTATGTTGAACTCTCCAGACCCATGCCCTCTTTTCATTAATTATTTGTCTTTTTAGACTGTCACTTAGTGCCATGAAGTGTTCTCTTTCTCTAACTTTTAACCCTTTTTCTGGTAGCAACTTTACCTTTAAAGTTGATCATTCTTTTATCTCAACTATGGACCAACATGAATTTGTTTCAGAGCCAAGAAATCCAATCTACTTGATTTGTATAACATATAAGAGTTGGATTACCTGCCTTTCAGAAGCCTCAGGCTTCTGAGTTGTTGTCCGAATTTGGAAAATAATGTACCCTGCCAAAAAATTATGATGCCATTGTTTTAAATAAATATTGTTCTTTTAACCATTTCACATTCATATTAGACAAAAATAGTTCTTGTTGTTTACTTGAACATCAATTTTCAAGAGGCCACAATGACTTTTTGCATGCTCTTCCTTCTGAACTCTTATTCAGGAGGAAGCTGAGTGCTTTCAGATGGGAAAGTATAGTAGCAATGAAGAAGGATAATTGAATAGTGTGTCTCTTTGGTCAATTTGTCAAAATCCTGCAGAATCGTAACAGGATCTTCCAGCTAATGAATCGAGCCCCCTGTGCACAACTGAACACCACATTGTGTTATTTTGTTCCAGAATATTTTACAGTTTCTTTTCTTTTGTTTTGTCTTTTTATTTCAACAAAATGAAAATAGAGCTCGGAAGTAAGTTGTGTGAGCCGCTCCTTTCAACATTTGCAGAATTTTCTACTGGCTGCATGCACCCAGCGGATCCTTTATTTGTGAATTTTAGTAGTCTGATTGCTGCTATGGAAATGTGATCCAAAATCATGATATTTTCCTGTGATAAGTGAAGTTCACGAGGAAGAAATCAACATATGTTTCTTATTTTTTTGGGGAAAAAGTGTAATACACATCTGCATGTTACCTTTTATTCTGGCAGCTGCAGCTTAAGCAGGCTTTTTCTATCAGCTCTTCTATATTACAGGCAGTGTAAGAAGCAAACAACAAGACAAGATGATTCAAGTTTCGGAAGCTAAAGGAATTCCAATCAAATAGGGCTACTCCATGTCAGCTTTCCAGATTAGGAGAAAATAAAATGGGCAAAATTCTACTGTCAGACAGACATAGTATAGTAATCCAGGAAAAGTAAATTAGGTCCCATCGTTTATAAGATGAAGTACCCACTTAAGAAACTGCCACTGGTCCTTCTAACCTAACTTGTAGAATTCAGGACTTTCTCTGTACTCACTACTTGCTGGAGGCATCTGGCCCAGAGCCCAAACTCCAGTCATTTCTGTGCCACTGATACTATGACTTACTTAAATTTGAAAATGAAACGCTGCACAAATTTGTATCACAAATGGATTTAAAAACATTACAAAGAAAGGTAAAGGTAATCATCAATTGATAGTTGAAATACTGGTATTAAATTCTAGCCATAGGCTGTTGTTTTCAGAAAGTTCTGAGCTGAGATTCTGCTTTAAAAAAAAAAAAAAGGCAGGTGTTAGAAGATAAAGACAGATTAGGACCAGCCTATGACGTTTTTCTTACAGTAATGAATAATTAATTAGAAGAGAACTAAAAGGAATAACTGTTTTCCATCTTAGGTATCACTTAAAGTCATCAAGAACACCTCTGATGGTATGACTCTAGCAGTGCAGAAACATTGTTTTAATCTAACACACTTCATTTCATATGTGAGGAAACTAAAGTCCAGTTGGAGTCAGTGAGGATGGAATTCATTGTTGTATATTGCTCTTTCTTCAGTACACTTCTGTGTAATGACCCACAGATTTGTAAGTCTTCTTTTTAGGGAGTGTAGGGTGGGGGCAGTTGCCTGTTTTTCAAAGGCACATATCAAAAATTATAATTCTATTAATTACAGAGAAATCTTTCTCAATAATAAATTGGATCTAAATATATGCTTATAAATTTATTTTGGACTAGGACATATTCCCTCTCTGTAATAATATTAAAAAGGAGCCAATTAACTTTGTTCCAGCATTCTAATAAACATATAGTCACAATGACATAACCTTAAACCCTTTTAGATTGTTGAAGATCATGTTGTAGGTAGGTGTCAGCTAAACTTACTGGCAGAAGGCACTACGTCTTCACTGTAGAGCAGATTTGGTGACATATTGGATATCCTAGTTTCAGAACAAAATCACTGAACATTATGAACATATTACAGAAATCTCCCTGGCAGTAAAATCTTGCCCTGTGAGTTTTTATTCCTTCTATATAATTACCTTTCATTTTAATTGAAAAAGAATAAAAAGTACTCTCTCTAACATTAAAACTATATAAAATGACTTGTCATCAAAGCAAAAATAAGATTGGCATTACTTTTTTCTTTTTCTTTTTTTATCATTAAATAGTTTAGAGGAACCTACTTCTCTTTTGGGAAAAAGCTTTTACTTGTTAGCTTAAGGAACATTAAACCACCTTTCTCTTACTGGAAAATCTTTCTTGGTACATAGTAAACAAACACTGAATAAGTACTTGTTGAAAAATAATATAATAAGTAGAGTTAAAGACTAGCAGAGTTCTTATCAAAAAATGTTTTCAACTACCATTTTTTGACTCTTAATTGACTTTTCATCAGGTACATAGAATTATATTTAAAAGTAGCTAAACATAATCTTACCAGAGATTCCATCTGCCACATACTATAACTGTCCTCTGACTTTTATCTACACTGAAAATTAAGGGAAATTTTCCCTAGGAAATGGTCTGGGCTCTCTTCAGATTTAATGGCAGTTCAAGATAAAAGTCAAATGAAACACAATGAAGAATAAGATAATAATTATGTGTTTTGCGTTATCTTGCTGCTGGTTGAATAAAAGTTTTTTCTGTTGTTGTTATTAAGAATCTCACTTATCACTGTGTTTTCATCAGGTTCAAATACCTAACCCAATCCATTTCGGACTAAACAGGGCTAATACCTGTATCTAGTCACGTAGGCATAGGAAGGTGCTCATTGCTCCAACATCGATGAAATTCCAGTTGCTTTGCATATTTCTTCCTATGTCTATTTGTCATGATACTGGGGCTTTAAGGAATGTTTTGGCTTTTTCTCATGTGGTTAAATCCTTATGAGTCCTTCTGAATTCAATTGTACCTGGTAAATAGCTGTCCTAAGGACATCTCATCTCTTGCTCTCTCTCCTTTCTTTTTTGCGGTGTTGGGGAAGCATGCTTCTCATTGTACCAGACACATAACCAGTTTGGACTTACCCCAAATATTCAAGGCATTATCCATGCAGTTATTTGCTCTTGTCAATTTTGTGCATGCTCTTTGGAAGGCATAAGATTGCCATAGAAAGAAGGGAACCTTTCTGATACCACATTCTATCTTTTAGATTAAGAAGTGTGAAAATGGAGCAGAGAAAGCTGAATGACCAAGCAAACACCTTGGTGGACCTGGCAAAGGTAAGCCTGAGGTACTCAGGCCTCATGGTTGCATCTGTTGAAAATCAACGACTGCACAGTCACTAATAATTAATGTTTCAAGAGGATCCCAACCCAAATCTAATTAATAAATCAAACCAACAAAGCACCCTAAAGTGGTCCAACTTAAAAGAATGTTTCTAAAACTCTCACTTAATGTGCTCTTTCCCTATTACATTATTCAACACCCATTCTGAAAACGTTCCTAGTCGCAGTGATTTGGAAGTACCATAAGAAGCCTAGTGGAACAGGAGACAATACCAGTGCGATTTTTATTTGCATGTAAATCTCATCCCAATGAGAGCAGAACTGCATCCTAGGTGTGACTGTGATACTTAGGAATGAATAAGACTCATAATTAAATTTTGTTTTATGTATTTTAAGCAAACTCAAAAGAATGTGAAGTTGAAATAAAAATAAAAGATACCAAAAATTACATCCTAAAATGAAAGTTATCACCCAAAATGATCACTTTTTAATGGTTCTTTCTCCATTTCATTATTTTAAAATCATACCACTTTTTGAGAAGTACATCAACGGTCCCCAGATTATTCCACCATATTTATAAGATTTAGCCAATTGATTTTTGGTTGTCCATCCCCACATAAAACCCATTCTTAAAACATAAATATTTGTCAACAATCAAAACATTGCATTTCCTGGGGTGAATTCTAAAAGCAATATTAGAATAGTGTTTATATGATTGTTCAGCCTTTTACACAAATGCTTTGGAAGAGGTAACTCTCAGTTGCCTCTTACAAACTGTTTTTTCATCTGATAAATCAGCCATGACTTTACTAAAACCTCAAGTATAATTCATATAAATTATACATACTTGGCCTAGTCTCATTAAATAATGCATCTAAATTATTTTGACTGTAATATATATCAATAACACATACTAGAGGTTGAAGATAAGTACTTAATGACTTACCCTAGGAGAGCATATATCATGCATATAAACTGGACAGCACACATGTGTAAGACATGAAGACATCTTTAATTAACATGTATAAATGTGGCTGTCACTTGGACATATGAACAAAAGATGGGGCAAGCTCCATCACTCCCAGGTTAAATGATTCTTAATGGATATTTTTATGAAAAAAGGAAGAGGCCACATTGAAATATGATGTGGAGATGTAATTTTACTTCAAGAGTACCACTGTGAGGCAAGATGCTGTTTATTTCTTTATTACTATACTTATGACCACAGGACTGTACATACCATAAAGGCTCAGTATTTTCTTTAATGAATGGATGCTGTTCACATATTCTTAAAGACTTTACTATGTAGTAAAATTAAGTGTATGCACTCTGGTCAAACAAACAAGGTGCCTGTGTTCTAAGTAATAACTCCCTTACCGGTTCATTTACAATCTTTAAAAGATTGTTAAGCAGAAGAAGAACATATGATAAGAAAGGAAATGGAAGTAGGAGGAGGCATGACTTAAACGAAGGAATCTCAGACTTGGGAAAGTCTGCACTAAACTAAGGTTAACACATTTTTCTTTCCTCTTCACCAGCTTTTTCCCTTTCTAGCTCTGAGCTTATCAATCCTCTCTCCTTGACTCTTGGCTACTCAGGAAATACACCTAGGAGTCAGAGTTATGGATACCCTGTGATCAAGACAGTCAATTTCAAGGTTCACTAGGAATCCACAAACATTTTCCTATTTCAGCCACTTAGCTTTGATTAAGCCATAGCCAGCAGGTCAGAGCCATGGCCAACAAGATAGACTGTTAACCTTAGTATCTCCCTCAACTAATATTTTCTCAATGGTTATCTGAAAAAATTCCATTTGACCCAGTGTAGAGAGGCCTGTAATTTGGAACAAAGGACAACAAACAATATTTAGGAACTTACTGCTTTAAATTACAAAATTATCAAACCAGTTAATCCTAAACTTCATTTATATTCTACCCTCAACATTTCTGCCACATAACAATACCATCTGTATTATTTATTGTTTTTGACTCTGCCCATTTAAAAAAAAAATTACCCTGCCCTAATTAATACATGTTGCAAAATGAATTTGATGTGCTTACCTTTATGACAACCTTTAAAATACATATATAAATATTAAATTGAAACATTTTTGTCTACCTGACGCCACCTAAAATCATTGGGCATACCACCAGTAGTAGTACCTGCTTCACATTTACTGCAACTGAACCAAAGATTTTCTATTTATATTATAAATCTTAGCATTGAACAGATACAGTGAATTGGCTTTGCAAGGTGCTCTGTTCAGTTAGTTGACACCCCTGTTATACTGAATGCCACCAGCAAGAGACTAGAGCTAAACCTCTGAGAGGTGGACAGTTTGTGTCCAGGGCAAGTGTAATTAACCTTCTTCTCAATCCTGTTTTTCAGACCCAGAATATCATGTATGACATGATTTCTGACTTAAACGAAAGGAGTGAAGACTTCGAGAAGAGGATTGTTACCCTGGAAACAAAATTAGAGACTTTGATTGGTAGCATCCACGCCCTCCCTGGGCTCATAAGCCAGACCATCAGGCAGCAGCAAAGAGATTTCATTGAGGCTCAGATGGAGGGCTACGACAAGCATGTCACTTACAACGCTGAACGGTCCCGGTCCTCGTCCAGGAGGCGGCGGTCCTCCTCCACAGCGCCACCAACTTCATCAGAGAGTAGCTAGAAGAGAATAAGTTAACCACAAAATAAGACTTTTTGCCATCATATGGTCAATATTTTAGCTTTTATTGTAAAGCCCCTATGGTTCTAATCAGCGTTATCCGGGTTCTGATGTCAGAATCCTGGGAACCTGAACACTAAGTTTTAGGCCAAAATGAGTGAAAACTCTTTTTTTTTTTTTCTTTCAGATGCACAGGGAATGCACCTATTATTGCTATATATATTGTTCCTCCTGTAATTTCACTAACTTTTTATTCATGCACTTCAAACAAACTTTACTACTACATTATATGATATATAATAAAAAAAGTTAATTTCTGCACATACTTGTTTGGTCACTTGACATTTCTAATGCTTCACTTCTCGCATTATTTTCATGGTAAAATGGCTGATATCGTCTGCTGTACATTGATAATTTAGATAGCCGAAAGTTTCGCTGGTTGGAGAAAAAGACTTTCAATTCCTCTATACCCTATTCCTGAGATTTTACTTTTGTTATGAATTCTTTGCATGAATCATCTGAACCAGCATAGCTTACTCTTCTTTTTTTGGTTTACAGTGTCTTATATTTAATTCAATTTTTTTTCAAAATGTAGAAAGTCAGTCTTTATCAGAACATACACAAGGAGCAGAGATGCTTTCAAGAATATTTTAATTCCCAATGTACCAGCAAATTTACATGAACAAAGCGTCAGAGTACACCACTGTCTGTGAACAGATGGTGCAGAATTTTAGTTCTAAACAAGTGATTTCATATCTTTCTATTTAATTATTATGAAGGGCCAAGCATGCACTTTAGTGTTTGGGGCCTATGTTTGCATACAACAGCATAGTGAACATACATAAGCAACGGCTAACATATCCCCTAGTAAGTGATCTCCTCTTGGTCTGTACTTACATATTTAACACAAGTAAATAGCGTCTAGTAAATTTCATGTGTTTAGGACATTTATTTCATGGATGGTTAAGGTCAGTTTGTTTGAAAGAGAAATGAGTGGTTATTGCTACAAACCCATCTGTTTGCACATTTGCTCTAAGAATCCACTGGGTTTAGAAGAACCATGTGTGAGAGGATAGCAATATGGAATTTCCTCATGTGTGTTATTCCCAAGAGTCTACAAGAAAGGTGATGGTGGTAGGGATACTGCATCCTAAAAATAAGGCTTCGTTGACAGCTCTTAAAGCAACCTGCTTGTATCAGCCTAACCTAAAAATACTACTTCATTCTCAGGCAATCTGTTGCAGAAGCTTTTGTCCCCCCTCCACTTTATTTTATACCATACCCTTTGGTGTCAACCTTACAACATTGCAAGTTGCTAGTACAGTATGTATTTTCTTCTTTAGCACAAACTAGAGTGATACATTTGATATACCCTACATAGTCCAATGGATAAAATAACATTCTTCATAATTAATTCAAAAGCCAACCAAACATTTCCTATCAAGATCAAGGATGTAAAACTATGATTGCTTTAGATTGCATGAGAACCACTTGCCATTTACTATCTATCCAAAATGGCTGAAACTAAAGCCCATTCATATAGCTTATATATGCCTGTGTTGGATGAGAATGAGGCCTGGAAATTTTTTTTATAGTAAGTCAAAGAAAAAACAGTGGTTATAGAAACATACTGCTATGTTAAATGAATATCAAGATCCTACTTCATCAAGATTTCTACTTCATGGATGAAATTAAAATCTCATTGTATTTTGTGTTACAAGAATATATCAAGCAGTTAGCATAAAGACTGGATGTAAAAAGGAGAGAAATTTTGGAAAAAAACTATTAATTTGTTCTTTCAATTTATGTAGTTAATTCTTGTATCTTCCACCTCTGTGTGACTAACGGGCAGAGTGGCAGCTCAAGTTTATCATCTTACAGATGAATTAGCACTATCACCCCAGAACACCAGGGGACTAGGAAAAGAATAATATATTGCTTCTCTTGTCAAAGATGAGAGAGAGAAGAGAAAGTAAGTTTTAATTTATATTTTATTACCTTGGATTTATTGTCTTCATTTTAACTTAGCTCTTCTAGAATAAGTTATTCTCTTATCCTTCAAAATCAATTTGATGTTTCCTGTTCCATGCAGAGTATGTGAAGACTGGTAAATATTAAATCTTTTATTTCTATTTTTATTAAATACCAAATAACCACAGTTTTAAAAGGAGGAGGGGACCCATCTGTTACACAGACATTCAGGCCTGTGATTTGCTGAATCAACCTCACTTTAGATAGAGCTACCAAGTCTCCTCCCAAGTGGCTTTGGACATTACGCAGAGTCCTCTGAGGGCTGCTTAGATGACTGCTCTTCTGTAGTGAGAAACGTCCTTCTCTTAATTGCATTTTGTTTTTCAGAATTCCTAATAATAATTGAGTTCTGTTGGTTTCATCTCAGCCTGCCACACCCTGGTCTGTTTCTCTACAGCCAGCACAAGTCATTTGGCTTCTGCAAATCATTTTAAATTACAACGGAACCACCTTCCTCAACAATTTTCTTCATTTCCTCTACTTATACTCAATGTCAAGGTTAGTCACTAGAAATAAGAGCCTGTGTTCTTACAAAAATGAGGATGAACCAAATGCATAAACGGCAGTAAATTTTGGAAATTTCACATGCTTTCTCCCTAGTTTCTCCTCCCTTTCTACTTGTTTTCCAAGAGTCTCTCCATCAAAACATCTGCAATAATCAAGTAATTATGCTCCAAAACAGAATTTGGGAATTCTGATAAAAAGCTAGGGGTTAAGGTTAATATGAACATTGAGCAATGGATTTAATAATACAGTCCTCCTATTTTTGAACTTTGCTCAGTTTTGAGAAACAGCATGGCAAAGTGAAAGGAGTCAGACGTGAGTGTGGATCGTAGCCCTGCCACTCACTAGCTCTGTGTACTTAACATCACTGACTCACAGAGACTTTTGTTTTCTCATTTGTAAAATGAGCCAAAAAGACACAGATATCCAGGGGTCTGCAAAGCCTGGCATCTATTTCATCTAATGATAGTAGTTATTTGTATTACTACTTTCAGCAAAAGGCAGCAGATATTAAACAACTCTGTTATCTGCTTATCTTCTAACTTTTAGCATCTGACTGTATATATATATATTCTCTGTCTAATTCATTCTTGAAGCAAGTTATTGGCTCCAGATTAGCACATACATTTCCTTATTCTATCACTGTTTTTTTGTTTAATATAACCTAGAATATCAATATGTATGCATCCTTTGTCTTTGTGATTCTGACATACTCCCTTTCTGCTTCTTGGACTTCCATAAAATTTGTTCTATTTATGAATATGTTCCAGAAAAGTGGAGGGTGTTGGTTAGGGGAGTGCTGGGAAAGTCACCTGAGAGTTGGACCAAAGGTCTCATTTACTTTTCCAAACCCATCCCTGTGGGCCCTGAGTCTCCACCCACTTCTCCTAGTCTATGTAACACACCCTGATGCCATTTGTGTCTTTTAACTCGGGGTCCCCAACCCTGGGGGCCTGGCCAGTTAGGCACTAGACTGCACAGCAAGAGGTAAGTGGTGGCACAGCGAGTGAAGCTTCATCTGCATTTACAGCCACTCCTCATGGCTTGCATTACCACCTGAGCTCTGCCTCCTGTCAGATCAGTGGCAGCATTAGATTCTCATGGAAGTGCGAACCCTATTGTGAATGCACATGTGAGGGATCTAGGTTGTGTGCTCCTTATGAGAATGAATGCCTGATGGTCTGTCACTGTCTTCTATCAGTCTCAGATGGGACCTTCTCATTGCAGGAAAATGAGTTCAGAGCTCCTACTGATTCTACATTCTGGTGAGTTGTATAATTATGCAATTATATATTACAATGTAATAATCAGAATAAAGTGCGCGATAAATGTAATGCACTTGAATCATCCCGAAACCAACCCCCAACAACCCCCAGTCAATGGAAAAACTACCTTCCACAAAACTGGTCCCTGGTGCCAAAGAGGGTTGGGGACCACTATTTTAACTGAATTGTCAAGAAATCCACTAAGAAAAAAATTATCAAACTGGTTGTTCAAGAAATAAAATCCTAGGAGATGCTGAGAGACCTGGAAGACCCTGCTCTCCATCTCACTGTCGCTACTGAGACAGCCCCTGAGGAACATGATCTTTTTCCGTTTGTTAGGCTAGGGTAAGAAAAAATGCTGCTTTCTAGTTCTTCTGTTAAATATGTCACGAGTCAGTGAACCCAGAAATAGAAAACATGGATTATAGTTTCCCAGATATTTTTAGAAATACTTAAAATTTGTTCCCCCTAGATAATGCCTTTTCCTCCAGTTATGGTTTCCTCTGCCCCAAGGCCCATGCTCCCTAGGTGGTAGTATGGAGGAGGATGCTACCCAAGTGATTAGAAATTTCTATGGCTAGGCTCAGTGGTATGTGCTTATAGTCTCAGCTACTGAGGAGGGTGAGGCAAGAGGATAGCTTGAGTCCAGGAGTTTGAGATCAGTCTAAGAAATATAGCACCCCGTCACAGAAAGCAAAACCAAGAGAGTGAGCAAGACAGAAGGAAGAAAGGAGAGAAGGAGGGAAGAAAAGGAGGAAGATAGGAGAGAGGAAAGGACTGAAGAAAGGGAGGGAGGGAGGGAGACTTACTTGGGCTACAGTGTCAGGAGTACTATATTAGACACTTACTTAACCTTAGGTCCAGCTAAAACTTGCGTCTTAGGGAGGCTGTGGCCAGCAGGTGGTGACCAAGCAGAAAGCAGAACAGAGAACACTTTGTTTGAGTTTTTCTACTCTGTTAATAATGTGACTTTCCTGCTCCCTCCTAGGAAAGCAACTCCCTCCTGTCTCTCTCCATAACCCAATTCTTTTCATCTCTGTTGGAGACAGGTCTTATTTAATCCTTTAATTCCTTCATCAACCCTTTGTTTATTTCCATTTTACAGATGAAAATACTGAAGGGCGTATCTAATTATTTCTAAAATGAGTTAAAGGAAATAAGTTCCTTTCTCAAAAACTTAAATTAGCAATTTCCCTGGGATCTCCTCTCATGGCCGCCACCCCCAAATAAAGAAACCTATAAACAGGAAAATATTCCTTGTTTGTCCAGCCTGTCACTTATAAAAATATTTGAGGGCAGTGAAAACATAGTGTCCTCTGCTAAGGTTAAAAAAATATATAAAAATATTTGCAGACTCTGAACTGGTTGAGCTGAAAGGAAAAGTACACCTGCACAGTGGGAGATTATGTGGGTCTGAGTCGTAACAGGAAGAATCCAACAGATCACAGAACACACTTGGTGCTGCACCCACATTTTGAGATGATGCCACCTGTTACCTCTAATGAAGCTGAGTCAGGCAATGAACCCTCAGCCATCTAGGCCCATCTCCTCCCCTGCTGAAGAGACTATAGCTACCAGCTCTCCTTAGGTGGTGGATGAGGGATAAAAGGAGATACTAAGATGAAGTCTAAACTATATCTTCACTGTAAAGGAAGAATCAAAATGGCTTCAATAAGAAAATATTTGGCACAATGTGTACCAAAATCCTTCTGGCCATAATATTCTAAGTCTACATTATTATGCCTAATAATACCTGTGCCATCTACCATCCCTTCAGAGTGGGCCGGAGTAGACCCACCTGCACAAGCACATTTTATATGTAGAACCTGAAGAGACAGGCCTATTCTAGGTAGGCCTTCAGGTTCTACATATAAAATGTGCACAATTCCATGTGGTACATGAATCTGTTCTTCCTCTATCTCATTTCCTCCCACTTTTGTCTTACTGCTTAAATGGAATTGTTAGGTTGAACATTTATATTTTTGTGGGCTTTGGGAATGCAAGACTAAAATTAACTTGTGTTTCTGTTGGATAAGATCACACAGCCTCAGAGAGGAAACTAACAATGAATAGATAAAAGAACTTTAAATTAACCAACAGTTTTATTTTTGAGTTTATAGGAGGAAGTTATATACTATGAAGAAATATTGGCATCACTTACATATAATTGCATAAGGAATTTTTCCCTTTATTTTTCTGAAAACCTATTTACAAGTGTTCTGAAACATATTTTAAGGGAATTGGAGAACTATAAGTGACTTTGACAGGGAGCACTGATAGCAAAGGTCTTAAAACAGGTTTCTGTGGGGAATAAAAATATTTGGTGGACATTTCCTAGTAAATGTGAAGCAGCCCAAGTGGAGAATCCTCTGTATATTCATGAGATTCCTATCCCCTTTTAGAAAAAGCCACAGTAAGAGAATATTTCTTCTGTATAAATAATAGAGAGGACTTGAAAATTAGTAAAAAGCAGATTATTGCTTAAACAATTTAAACGATTAAATACCTAGAGGAAAAAAACTCTTTGCAAAGGCATTTAACAGAAACTTATTTACATATAAAGGAGAATAAAGGTAATGACACATTCTTATTCTTGACTTTGATAATTTAAAAACTATAAATAAAAACGATTTTGGAAAGATACAAAAAAGGCAAGAAAACATAAAAAAAAAAAAAAGTGAGAAAGCACAAAGCAAGATGAAACCTAATAGCCTGACAACAAGTACCAGTAGTTTAACTCACCCATTTAAAGGATAGAAAATACAAGATTGGTTAAAAATAAAATAAATATATATGCTTTTTATGAAAGAAATATAAAATAAAATGACAGATCAAGCTAAAACCCAAGTTATGGGGAGAATTCAGTCTGATGCAAACAAAAATGTGGTGGCAATGTTCGCTCTGACTAAAGCAAATCAAATGAAAGGTATGAAATCACAATAAGTTGCCATGTTAGAATGATAAATGTTCAATTGATACTGAAAAGAAAGCCGCATGAAGTATATGCACTAAATAATAACACATACAAATTAAAACTCTCAGAAATGAAAAGAAAAACATAACTGTTGTGGGAGACTTTAAAATCTCTGCAGCCTATACAGGCAAAAATGTAATAGACCAAAAATACAGTTCTTCAGAAAAAAATTGCCAAAAGTGGCCCAAGAACTAGTAGAAATATGAATAGAAAAATAACTATAAGAGAAATATAAATGTCACCAAAAATATAACAAGTCAAAAAGCACTCATGCCAGTTGCTTTGAAAGAATACATACTTTGCATTTTATATAAAACCTCCCTGAGAATTAAATAACATAGTTAGCCAACTTATGTTACTAAGTATACGACCCTAAAGTCATAACTAGGCAAGGAAAACATATGATAAAGCTACAAACCAATTGACATGCAAACTATATGTAAAAATCCTCAATATAATATTAGTAAACCATATCCAGTGGTATATTAAGACAATACATCATGACCAAGAAAGTTTAATCAGCCTTTCAAAAATATTAAAACCTAATAATATAATCACAGCATAAAGACAATCATATAATTACTTCAGTCAATGCTAAAGCTACATCTGATAAAATTCAATACTCATTCCAAAAATATTTATAGTAAACTAATAAGAGAGAGGAACTTATTTAATTTGTTAAAGCATATCTGCCAGATACTAAGTAACAGCAAAACACTAGACATAGCCTCATGAATGACAGGAAGGAGGATGCCGAGCATCACTACTGAACAGCACTGTGCCAGAGCCCCAGCCAGTGCCGCTTCACACTGCTAAACTTCACACTGTTACTCTACCTCCGAAAGACCAAGATCCAAGCCTAACACACACACATGCGTGCACACACACAATTCAAGAGGACTTTCTTTTGTGACGTTACAGTATGTGAGACCTTCTCACACAAGACAGAAAAAGCAAAAGTCACAAAGGAAAAAATTTAAGCATTTGCTTTCAGCAAAATTAGAAAGTTTCTGATATAAGGTAAAATTATAGGAGAAAAATGTTTATAATACTATATGACAAGGCCATTTGTGTTCAGAATACATGCATATAGATATGGATATATAGTATTTTATATGTATCTATATCTAGATAAATATATAGAGACAGATCTCTATATATGGTCTATGTATAAGTAAAAGACAAAAATCTGATAGAAAAACAGCAAAGTAAAGGATTTTTACAGGCTACTCACAAAAGCGGCAATAAACATATGAAGAATACCAAACCTGTGGATAATAAGAGAAATGTGCAGTAAGACACCAATAAGGCATTATTATTTCCCAGTAGACAAAAGTGTTAACAGTATAACACATGTTAGTATGGAATAGGTAAGGGGAAATAGGTTCTCTCATATACTACTAGTCTGACTATTTGTAAACCAATTCAAACCTATTTAAAACAACCTATTAAAATTTAAAATGCATATACCTGCTTTGGAAAATTCTCAAATTTCCTTTTTAAGACTGAAAAATAAATAAGTAATAGTGTTTCCCTTTCCTGGGAGAAAGACAGAACTCACAATCTTTGTTAGTAAATAAGACAAGGTCTGTGTCTACTACTCACAGAAGATCAGTCTCTGTCAACAAATGGAGCTACCAGGACCCTCATTATGAGAAGACAGAGAAACACAAAAACACTTCTCTATTTGGGGTCACTGGCAGAGAAAGAGAGAGAGTGAAAGAGAGAGAAAGAGAGAGAGAGAGAGAGAGAGAGAGAGAGGATATATAGACAGATAGACAACAGAGTAGTGGGACCTCCAAGACACTTGGACCAAGTGCAAAGTGTTTTTCTATTGCCATACTACTTCATAACCAGAATAGTATTAAATAGCATTCCTATATTTCTCACAGTCTTTTCAGTCCTCTGTCGAAGAGGCTCCAGGCAAGAGGAATCTGTGCTTTCAGTCTAGTATTTGCATGGATCCTGAATATCACACACAGTGAAACTCAGGAACATATCTCGATGTTATAGTCTTGAAAGATTTTAAATAAAGTAAAGTAACAAATCCATCAAATGGGAATTTCAGGAGAGAAATTATTGGGCCAAATTATCCCTGCAACCCTGGCTAGACTATAAAGAGCCGGGGGCATAAACATGTATTTTGAGCTGGGAGGAGGGAGAAAGTAGATAGTTTTTGTCCCTGGTAAACATCCACACAATCCCAACACTCAGTCTCTTCCTTAGAGTAACACCAGCACCTGTAGCCACCCTGGAATGTCTGTGAGCTTTTATTGCAACTGCACTCTTAATTTCTTTTTAATACCAAATGCCTTTAAATAGAGAAACTTCTGAATAAATTGCTATAAATACACAAATTAACAACTTTAAAGTATTTGGAAGATCTAAAGTTACTCACCTGGAAAGATCCTTAAGATATATTAATATTAGCAATAAATATGAACTTCAGAATACTATGAAGTGTAGTAATAAGGCACTGTACTGGAAGAATTAGATGATGCATTTAGGCAAACATCATTGGAGTTATAAGAACTATCAAAGCTTTATTTTGAAATATTGTAAAACATTTTGACAACTCCACAGAATCAATAATAACAATAATAATACAAAAATTCAGCAAGCTAATGGGTATAAAAATAGCATGCAGAAAAGATTGAAACTGAACCCCTTTCTTACACTATCTATAAAAATTTAAACTAAAGATGGATTACAGACTTAAATGTAAAACCAAAAACTATTTTAAAAAATCCTGGCAGACAACCTAGGCAGTACCATTCCGGACACAGAAATGGACAAATATTTCATGAAGACACCAAAGCAACTGAAACAAAAGCAAAAATTGACAAATGGAATCTAATTAAACTAAAGAGCTTCTGCACAGCAAAAGAAACTATCAACAGAGTAAACAGACAACCTATTGAATGGGTGGAAATTTCTGCAAACTATGCATCTGACAAAGGTCTACTGTCCAGGATCTATAAAGAACTTAAACAAATTTACAAGAAAAAACACACAATCCTATTAAAAATTGGGCAAAGTTCATGAACAGACACTACCAAAAGAAGACATGCATGCAGCCAACAATCATGAAAAAAAACTCAGCATCACTGATTATTAAAGAAACACAAATCAAAACCACAATGAGATGCCACCTCTCCCTAGTCAAAATGGCTATTAATAAAAAGTCAAAAAATAACAGATGCTGGCGATGTTGTGGAGAAAAAGGAACACTTTTATGTGTTTCACAGATGTGGAGAATAATAACAGATGTTGTGGAGAAAAAGGAACACTTTTATACTGTCAGTGGGAGTGTAAATTAGTTGAACCATTGTGGAATGCAATGTGGCAATTCCTCAAAAACCTAAAGACAAACACCATTCCACCCAGCAATTCCATTACTGGATATATACCCAAATATACATCATTCCATTATAAAGACACAAGCACTGCAGCACCATTCACAATAGCAAAGACATGGAATCAACATAAATGCCCATCAATGGTAGACTGGATAAAGAAAATGTGCTACATATACACTATGAACTACTATGCAGTACTAATAAAAAACAAGATCATATCCTTTGATTTTAGATGCTGGACAGGAATAAGGATGGAGCTAGAGGTCATTATCCTTATCAAACTAACACAGGAACAGAAAACCAAATACTGAATGTTCTCACCTATAAGTAGGAGCTAAACGATGAGAACACATGGGCACAAAGAGTAAAACAACACATGCTAGGGCCTATTTGAGGTTGGAGGGTCGGAGGGAGGAAGAAGATCAGGAAAACTAATAAATGCTTGGCTTAATACATGGATGATGAAATGGTTGGTGAAACAAACCCCTGGGACACAAGTTTACCTATATAACAAACAAGTTTACCTATATGACACAAGTTTACCTGTATACTGCACAAGTATCCCTGAACTTAAAAGTTAAATTTAAAATATAGCGTGCAGAGGCTGGGTGTGGTGGCTCACACCTGTAATCCTAGCACTTTGGGAAGCCAAGGTGGGCAGATCACTTGAGGTCAGGAGTTCAAGACCAGCCTGACCAACATGGAGAAATCCAGTTTCTACTAAAAATACAGAATTAGCTGGCATGGTGGTGCATGCCTGTAATCCCAGGTACTTGGGAGACTGAGGCAGGATAATCAATTGAACCTGGAAGCAGAGGTTACATGAGTCAAGGTCATGCCATTGCCCTCCAGCCTGGGCAACAAGAGCAAAACTCAGTCTCAAAAAAGAAAAAAATAGGTAATAATAATAGCATGCAGAAATCAATATATTTTATGCACACACCACTAATCAATTTGAAGGTATAATAGTAGTAAGAGACACCCAATTTGTAATTACAAAAAAAATTCTTAGGAATAAACTTAACAAGAAATGAGCAAAATCCTCATGACAAAAACTTTAAAACATCCCTGAAAGACATGCAAGCAAACTTGAACAGAGTAGAAGACATCTCTTTTATTTGTATTGAATAGCTCAAAATCAGAAAGATACCAGTTCTCCTGAGTTAGTTTTATAATTTAATGCAATCCCAATTTCAAATATATTAACAAGCTTTTTTAAATGGATCTAGAAAGGTTGATACTGAAGTTCACATGAACAGAATAAATATAAAAATACTTATTTTTTTTAGAGCTATGGCCGTTGCTCTTTTTGCCAGGAAAAGAATATCATTGCATGATATAAAACATCTATATTTAAAATATTATGGTGCTAGCACAATAATAGAAAAATCAGTGAAACAGAATAAAAATTCCAGAAATAGAGCCAAGAATGTCTGGAAATAAAGGTGGTATTTCAAATAATTGGGACAAAGATGTACTTTATAATAAATGGGCTGAAGCAATTGGATAGCAATGTGGAAAAAAGTGATAAAACTAAAGCCATACTTCACATCTTATGATGATTAAACTCCAGCTGGATCTGAGAGTTACACATAAAAATTGAAACCACACAAGTAATAGACAACGTGGGTGAATTTTTCTAAAACTCAGGTAGAGTGAAGGGCTTTCTGGAATGCAGAGGCAATAAAAGACATGTCTGATAAATTTGATTACATAAAAATAAAAGAATTTTGAATAACAAAGGAGAACACACAATAAGCAAAGTCAAAAGCAGCTGATACACTGGGAAAAATATTTGTAACACAACACACATAAAGAACTGAAATCTCTAATATTGTCAAAAAAAATCTTATAATGGAGAGGGAAAAATTCAAAAATGCTGATAGAAAATAGGACAATGGGCAAAAGACAGATGATTTATGAAATATATTTAATTCTAAACATTTAAAATATGTTTATTTTATTGATAATATGAAAAATGCAAATTAAAACTATACAAATGTATTAATGTCATTTTTGTCAGATTGGTAACAATTGAAAGCTTGACAACATATTTTGTTGTGAACAAAATGAACAGACACTTTCAAACTTTTCTTGTGGGAATGTAAAAGGGCACACTCCTCTGGAGGGAAATTTGGCAACATCTAACAACTTATTTTTTACTCAGAAATCTGTCTTCTAGGTTTGTACCCTGAAGATACAACTTCAATATTACAAAAGTATATACCCATGAGATTCTTAATTATGTTACTGTAATTGCAAAACACTGGATACAACATGAATGTCTTCATTTTTAAAATTTGTTCAAAATGAAGTACTTTGCAGCTGCACAAAAGAATGGGGAAGATATCCATGAAAAAATAGGGAATAATTTCCAGGATTTATTGATGAAAGTACATAAAGCAAATGTATAAAAAAGTGCAAACATGTATAAATCGTGTATTTATGTTAAAAAAAAACCCATTTTTGAAAAAAAAAAAAAGACACACTGGAAGGATGAGGCAGAAAGGAATGAAATTGTATCTACAGAAGGTAGGTGGGAAGAGGATGGAAGGGAGGGGGAGTAACTGACACTTGTCTAAGTATAATTTTAAGAATAATTTTTACTTTCTGAACTATGTTAATATTTTATATACTCAAACCATTCTAGCAGTGAGAATAGGGGGGAAACCCTAAAACAAAATACAAACAAAACTTAATGAACTTAACTGTATTCCAAATGAAAAAATAACCATATCAAGTGAGTGCACTGTGGGAGAAACAACATTAGTAATTCCTTTTTTTTATAGAAAAGTTTCAAAAACCAATATAGAGTATTTCCTTATATCCCCTATTCACTTTTCTTAATGTTAACATTATTGAGAATAAGAAATTAACATTGGTACAATATGAATTAATTTACCTTACTTTAACTAAATAACCTCAATCTAAATAACCTCAGTTGTCACTAAATAACCTAAGTCTAAAACTGTCAAGACATTTTTTCAGCTTATTTTTCCCAGTAGTGTGGGTTAGCAATTCTGAAATGACTTTCTGTGCACTGAGCAAATGAATAAATATACTGACAGTGGGAACAAGTTTCTCTCTGTTGAAGAAGGGACTTAGAATGTGGAATGCAGGCAGATAGGCTAGGAAGAATCTTGTGGTGTTGGATGGAAATTAGAAGCATCAGTATGAATTTATGGACTTATAAATAGTTATAGAAATATGTTTGTATAATACTGCATGTTTCACACATAAGTGGGAGCTAAATGGCAAAAGCACATGAACATGTAGATGGGAGCAACACACACAGGGACCTATCGGGCTTGGAAAGCGGGAAGAGGAAGATGATCAGGAAAATTAACTCATGCATACTAGGCTTAATATTTGGGTGATGAAATAATCTGTACAACAAACCCCCATGACACAAGTTTACCTGTAAAACAAACTGGCACATGTACTTCTAAATTTGAAAGCTAAGAGAGAGAGAAAGAAAGAAAGGAAAGAAAGAAAAAGAAGAGAGTGAAAGAGAGAGAAGAAAGGAAAGAAAAGATTATTCTCTTTGTAGCAATTATGAATGGGAGTTCACTTATGATTTGGCTATTATCGGTGTACAGGAATGCTTGTGATTTTTGCACATTGATTTTGTATCCTGAGATTTTAGTGAAGTTGCTTATCAGCTTAAGGGGATTTTGGGCTAAGTCGATGGGGTTTTCTAAATATGCAAGCATGTCAATTGCAAACAGAGACAATTTGACGTTCTTTCTATTTGAATACGCTTTCTTTCTTTCTCTTTACTGATTGCCCTGGCCAGAACATCCAATATTATGTTCAATAGGAGTGCTGAGAGAGGGCATACCTATCTTGTGCCGGTTTTCAAGGAGAATGCTTCCAGCTTTTGCCCGTTCAGTATGATATTGGCCATGGGTTTGTCATGAATAGCTCTTATTATTTTGAGATACATTCCATCAATAGTACCTAGTTTATTGAGAGTTTTTAGCATGAAGGGGTGCTGAATTTTATGGAAAGCCTTTTCTGTGTCTATTGAGATAATCGTGGTTTTTTTGTCTTTGGTTCTGTTTATGTGATAGATTACATTTATTGATTTGCCTATGTTGAACCAGACTTGCATCCCAAGGATACCCTACTTGATCGTGGTAGATAAGCTTTTTGATGTGCTGCTGGATTCGGTTTGCCAGTATTTTATTGAGGATTTTCACAATGATGTTCAGCAGGGATACTGGCCTGAAATTTTCTTTTTTTGTTGTGCCTTTGCCAGGTTTTGGTATCCGGATAATGCTGGCCTCCTAAAATGAGTTAAGGAGGAGTTCCTCTTTTTCTATTGTTTGGAATAGTCACAGACGGAATGGTATCAGCTCCTCTTTGTACCTCTGGTAGAATTTGGATGTGAATCCCTCTGGTCCTGGGCTCTTTTTGGCTAACAGGCAATTAATTACTGCCTCAATGTTAACTTACAAGGGATATGAAGAACCTCTTTTAGGAGAACTACACATCACTGCTCAAGACAATAAGAGAGGACACAAATGGAAAAACATTCCATGCTCATGGATAGGAATAATTGATATCATGAAAATGGCCATACTGCCCAAAGTAATTTAAAGATTCTATGCTATCCCCATCAAGTTACTCTCATCTTTCTTCACAGAATTAGAAAAAGAAACTACTTTAAATTTCATATTGAACCAAAAAAGAGCCCTTATAGCCAAGACAATCCTAAGCAAAAAGAACAAAGCTGGAGGCATCATGCTATCTGACTTCAAACTACATTACAAGGTTACAGTAACCAAAACAGCACGGTACTGGTATCAAAACAGATACATAGACCAATGGAACAGAACAGAGGCCTCAGAAATAATGCCACACACCTACACCATCTGATCGTTGGCAAACCTGACACAAGCAATGAGGAAAGGATTCTCTACTTAATAAGTGGTTTTGGGAAAACTGGCTAGCCATATGCAGAAAACTGAAACCAGACCTCTTCCTTACACCTTATACAAAAATTAACTCGAGATGGATTAAAGACTTAAACATAAGACCTAACATCATTAACACCCTCGAAGAAAACCTAGGCAATACCATTCAAAATATAGGCATGAACAAAGACTTCATGACTAAAACACCAAAAGCAATGGCAACAAAAGACAAAATTGACAAGTGGGATCTAATTAAACTAAAGTGCTTCTGCGCAGCAAAAGAAACTATCATCAGAGTGAACAGAGAATCTACAGAATGGGAGAAAAATTTTGCAATCTATCCATCTGACAAAGGGCTAATATCCAGAATCTACAAAGAACTTAAAGTTACAAGAAAAAAAAAAACCCATCAAAATGTGGGCAAATTATATGAACAGACACTTCTCAGAAGAAAACATTTATGTGGCCAAGAAATATGAAAAAAAGCTCATCATCATTGGTCATTAGAGAAACGCAAATCAAAACCACATTGAGATACCATCTCACACCAGTTAGAATGATGATCGTTAAAAAGTCAGGAAACAACACATGGTGTAGAGGATGTGGAGAAATAGAAGTGCTTTTGTTGGTGGGAGTATAAATTAGTTCGACCATTATGCAAGACAGTGGGGTAATTCCTCAAGGATCTAGAACCAAAAATACCATTTGATCCAGCAATCCCATTACTGAATATATACCCTAAGGATTATAAATTATTCCACTATAAAGACACATGCACACATATGTTTATTGCAGCACTGTTCACAATAGCATAGACTTGGAATCAACCCAGATGCCCATCAATGACAGACTGGATAAAGAAAATGTGTCACATATACACCATGGAATACTATACAGCCATAAAAGAGTTCATGTCTTTGCAGGGATATGGATGAAACTGGAAGCCATCATTCTCAGCAAACTAACACAGGAATAGAAAACCAAATACCACATATTCTCACTTATAAGTGGGAACTGAACAATAAGAACACACAGACACTGGGAGAGGAATATCACACATTGGCACCTGTCAGGGTTGAGGGACTAGTGGAGGGATAGCATTAGGAGAAATACCTAATGTAGATGACGGGTTGATGGATTCAGCAAAATACCATGGCACATGTATACCTATGTAACAAACCTGCATGTTTTGCACATGTATCCCAGAACTTAAAGTATAATTTAAAAAAAAAAAAAGAAAAGAAAGCAAGAAAGAAGGAAAGAAGGACAGAAAGCAAGAAAGCAATGAAGTAAGCAAGCAGGCAAGAAGGCAAGCAAAAAAGAAAGACTGATTTTGAGGACAAAGCTCTGATTTTTTTTTTTTTTGAGACGAAGTTTCATTCTTGTTGCCCAGGCTGGAGTGCAATGGCATGATCTCAGCTCACTGCAACCTCCACCTCCTAGGTTCAAGTCATTCTCTTGCCTCAGCCTCCCAAGTAGCAGGAATTACAGGCACCTGCCACAATGCTCGGCTCATGTTTTTTTTCTTTTGTATTTTTAGTAGAGACAGGGTTTTGCTGTGTTGCTCAGGTTGGTCTTGAACTCCTGACCTCAGGTGATCCATCTGCCTTGGCCTCCCAAAGTGCTGGGATTATAGGTGTAAACCACTGTGCCTGGCCAAAGCTCTGATTTTTTATTTTGCCCAAATTTCTATCTAAGGTGTCTGGGGAGTCATGCTCTACAAACCATAAATTCTCATCAAATGGGTTTTATATGACCATGTATATCGTGGCTTACTTTCCAACCTGACTCAGGCAGAACAAGGAAGAAAATCAAAATGTTTTACCCCAAAGTATATTTCATTGCCATACCTTGTCCTGAAAAGTCTCTTGTGGGAAAAATCCACATTCTATAGGAATCCCTTTTCCCTTTTGTTTTTCTACCTTCCTTCCCAGATCCAGGACATAATCAACTAAGAGCCAGGCATCTTTTTAGGTCTGATAAGGAACATTTTACAACCTGCTGTAGGTCTGCTCTCTGAGAGATTCCTCTGCACAAAAAAACTTGATCTCCACAATCGTTTACCTTTACCTGAACATTCCTTTTCATTAATTCCAGGTCTTCAGATAAACTCAACCATCAACCAGAAAATGTTTATATTTACCTATGGCCTGGAAACTCCCACTTTGAGTTGTCCTGCCTTTCTGAACCAAACCAATGTATTTCTTAAATATATTTTATTGATGTTTCATGTCTTCCTAAAATGTAAAACCAAGCAGTACCCCAACCATCTTAGGCACATGTTCTCAGGATCTCCTGAGGGCTATGTCATGGACAATGCTCACTTACATTTGGCTAAGATTAAATATTTTCAAATATTTTACAGAGTTTGACTGTTTTTATGGACAATTTATATGAACATATGTTGTGTTCATTTCCCAATTCTGTTTGCTAAAAAGGCCTGGGAGCAGTAACATCTCAAACCTAGTAAGCAGATTTTGGATTCTTCAGATGATTATTCTTGGAGAAATAGCTCGGTGCAGGACAAGAACTAGAAAGTTCAAAATGAGCCTGGAACATCTTCCCATACAAAAAGATAGGAAATGTTTAAAAATGGTGAGGACATATCAAAAGGACATGAAGACCAGCCTGAAGCTTTCACTGACCAAATCTGGGACAGTTTGGGCATCAAAAAATAGTAATATTAATAGTTTATAATCCACTGGATAAAGTAAGAATCCATACTTCCATGTTTAAATAAGAAAGGAAAACTCTTCTTAAATAAAAAAGGAAAACAGTGGGTGAAAGATTATAGGGAAGAGGATGGATATTTACATCCTCTTAAAAGATCTCATAATACATTATTCACTAATTGTACAGGGTTAATGGTAATTTTACTATTAAGAAAAATAAAAAAAAAAAACCTAGTGAAAACTACATTAAACAAAGAAATGAAGTAATACTGCCAATAATGGTACCAGCCAATATGGTATGCCTCCTGATACAATGCAACAAGGAGGCTCATCACTGAGGTGACTTTCCTGCCAAAAAAGCGTAATATGAATCTAATAATTAGAAAATACTGGACAATCCAAATAATAGAGAAAAACAAGTAAACTGATTGAAAAATAAATAAACTAGCCTATGTTCTTAAAACAATGTTAGAAAAGAAAGCCTGAAGAAATATGATACATTACAGGGGACAAATTAACAACTAAATGCAAGCCATCTTTCTAGATTAGACTCTGGACCAGGAGAAAAACAACTATAGTAGACATTACAGGGACAATTGGCAAAATTTGAATACATAGGTTAGGTAACAGTTTTATACCAATCTTAAATTTTCTTTTTTTTTTTTTCTTAACTTTTTATTTTGAGAAAACATTGTAAGAATACAACAAAGGACTCCCATATAGTCTTTAGAGGCTGATCAGTGGTTAGCATTTTGCCACATTTGCTTCATTTCTCCATCAATCTCTTTCAGCAAACATTTTTAAAGCATATTTGAGAGTTAAATTTTCATATTTTGCTAACTATATTTAGACTATAAAAGACAAATCTTTGTTCTTATAAAATACACATTCAAGAATTTATCATAAAGGAGAATAATGTCTTCAACTTATCATCAAATGGTTCAGGAAATAGAGGCGTGTGGGATGGAGAGAGGGAACAAGAGAAACTGATAAGGAATATGGAAAAATGTTAACCATCAGTGAATTTAGGTGAAAGATATGCAGAAATTCTTTATATTTTTCCTACAACATTTCTGCAGGTTTGAAATTATATCAAACATCACAAAGAAACTAAAGGACCACCAATAGGGGACAGGTTTAAAAAGAGTAGTTCTTATCGGAAGTACAAAGAATGAGATAGATCTATATACAGTCATGGAAAGCTCTCCAAGGAATAGTATTAAAGTTTTTTTTTAAATAGTCGGAAAATAAATAATTAGCCCAAGTATCTAATGCATAACTCGGTACATGTATTTTCATTCATATACATATGCACAAACTCATAGAAGACTTATGACAGGGTATACTCAAAAATAGAATGTAAGTTACCTCTGAAAAGAAGTGAAAATATCTGATCAAAGAAGATCTCTACTTTCATTTGAGTTTTCAGAGAAATTATGTTCAGGTATTACCAACGTTAATGAAAACAAAGTAAATAGAAAAACCTTTAAAGCATACTAGAAGGTAAATACTTATGGAACAGTAGAAAATGGGAAGGAATTCAAAAACACTAAGGAAAGAATTAGCCTTGAATAAAGAAATTACGGTTTGCTTTTTTTTTTTTTTAACATCAGGAAAGGAAGTTTGTGAAGCTAGATGCAGGTGTAGGCTTATTTGGAGGTGCAGGTGGGAAAAAGTATTTCACATCTAATATCCTCTGGTTTTCCATGAGCTAGAATGCAAGGTTAACCACTAAATAAGTTAAAGAGGAAGTTTTCAGAATGAATTTAGCCTGAGGAATGAAAACTAATGGGAGACATGATAGTTGTCTTCAAATACCTGGAAGACTTTTATGTAGGGAAGAATGGATTCATTCTATGTAGACAAGAACCATCAGGAATAAGACCTAGAAAGGTAGATTTTTTTCTCAAAATCATGATTTTCCAACATGGAATGGGCTGCCTTTACACATAATGAGACTGCTGGTATTAGAATTATTTAGACAGAGGCTGAAAATATTAACAATTATATTCTTTGTGTATCAATACATCTCATGCTGGGCGCAATGGCTCACACCTGTGATCCCAGCACTTTGGGAGGCTGAGGCAGGTGGATCACAGGAGTTGGAGACCAGCCTGGCAAACATGGCGAAACCCCATGACTATTAAAAATGACAAAAATTAGCTGAGTATGGTGGTGCACAAGGTTGAGGCATAAGAATTGCTTGAACCCGGGAGATGGAGGTTGCAGTTAGCTAACATCATGCCACTGCACTCCAGCCTGGATAACAGAGCAAGACTGTGCTAAAAAAAAAAAAAAAATCCATCTCAAGTCTCTGCCTCTTGCCTAGGTTCCAACCACTCTGTATCATTTCTATTATATGATGAAGCTAACTGTAGAATTCTCCTGTTGCTAAATTATTCAACTCTAGAACTTCTCTTAAAAATTGTTATAAACTATTTCTGATAATACTGAAATATCTAAACATAATACACTCACCTACCACCCAGCTTGAGAAATAAAACGTTGTAACTACATATGAAATCCCTTGTACTCCTAGGATACTGCATTTCCTTTTCACTCCATTCCCTCCCCTCCCTATCATTATCCTGAACTTAGTATTTCTCTTCCTCGTGTTTTCCTTTATACTTTTTATAACATGTATCCTCTATTTTTATGTATTCTAAATTTTAGGTAGTGCTTCACAATATGTATTTTCTGTTTATTCTTTTTTTTAGCTCAAAATTATGAGATTCATTTTTGTGTGTGGGTGTGTGTATGTATAGCTGGATTATTTACTGTAAAATATTCATTTTGCTGATGGGTATTTAAGTCAGTTTAGGTATTTCCATTGTTAGATACAATACTGATATGACAGTTCTGGCACACATCTTCTCATGCATCTTCTCGTATTGAGGGTTGCTAGCGCAGAGCTCACCAAACATTATAAGGTTCCTTTTTCCATGACTGGCTTATTGGTGAGCAAGGGTGGTAATACCTCTTAGGCTTAAAATTGGCCAACTGGAGTCTAGGAGTCCATAGAGTTATCTATGGACACAAACAGTACCATTCATTTACTCTAGTAAGTCTTAACCTATTAACATTGCCACTGTCTCAAGTCACATAAGAATGTAAGAACTGTTCTAGAACAGTGATTCTGAAACTATTGGGAAAGACCAAATTTTTATTTCCAATTGACCCTAGACTAATATTTTTGTATAGTACAAAATAGATGACATAGCAGTATCAAATTATTATCAAAGTTTTAGCCTACTCTCAATATTTGTGCTCATTTCTTCATGGACTTGTTCTAACAGTTCATAGAATGAAGCTCGCCTGAGGACCATACTTTGAGTAACACTATTCTAGACTATATACCTATGGGTAGAATTGCTGTGCAATTAAATTTGCACATCTTCAATTTTACTAAATTGGCCAAATTGTTCTTCAAAACAATAGAAACTATTTACAACTTACCAACTGGGAAAAATTGTTTATACCATATCATATAGTTGTCAAACATTAGTATCGACACAGTTTTTAACTTTCGCTCTCATAGGTGTGAAGTTGTATCACCTGGTGATTTTGAGTTGGAACAACTCTTCATGTTTATTAAACATATGGGTTTCTTCTTCTGTTAATTATCTATTCATTTCTTGGCCCATTTTGTTCCTACTGGGTGGCATTTTATTTACTAATTTTTTAGGCTTTCTTCGCATGTCACAAAACATTCTTTGTATAAATTTGGTTATGGTTTTGTAAATAGAGATTTACTGATAATTTTAATTTGCTAATAGTTTATTTAGAAGTTTTGCTTTGGTGTTCATACATGACAATGGCCTACTATTTTAATTTGTTATATTGTACTAGTATCATAAAAGTACCTATTGAGTGCTAGAGTGGTCCTTTTTATCATAATTTAGGATTTTCTTTTTCCAGATTTATAAAACTGAAATTAAGTGTCACTTGAGAATTTGCTTGAACTTGTCTGGAAAATCACCTGGCCTATAGTTTTCCTTGGAAAGATATTTAACCACTCACTCACTGACTGATTTTAAAAATAGTTGTAAGTTTATTGAAAAGGTCTCTTTGCTGAGTCACTTAAACTCTTTTATTTTCTAAGAACAATTGTATTCTGTTTCAGTTCTATTGGAGTAAAGTTACTCAGGGTATCTTTTATTATAGTTTTAAAAACCTACTACACCCATTGTTATGATTTTCATTTACATTTCTACAATGACTTATTTGTACTTTCTCTATATTTTTTACCTTGATGACATTTCCTAAAAGTTTATCTGCATTATTAGTCTTTTCAAAGACCCAACTTTTTGCCTTGCTCATCTTCTGTGTTCCTCTTTAAAATTTTACTAAATACTGAGTTGGATCAGAAAGAGATATCACTATTGCACCACAAAAATAATTTGTTATTATTATTTATAACAAATGCTTCAGTTTTATTTACAAATTGATCCATCTTCATGGCAAATGTTTACGTGATTCTACAGGATTCTAACAGCATGAGATATAGGTATTATATCTCATGTATAGCTAAGCCTAAGATATAGACATTATTCTTTCCCTCTTATAAATTAAAAAAGACACTTAAGAGGGCTAAGTAATGCCCATGGTCCTTCATTGATAAGTGACCTAGGCAGGATTAAATTCAGTTGATTCTAAAGTCCATTAATTCAATAGCCACGCTGTATTTTCTGGACTCTTAAACTTCTACAATAAATTTTTTACTCATTCTTGCTTCTTCTCTCACCCATGACAAATCAACCAACCAAACAAGCAACTGTCTCTAACTTTGATGTTTCTTCAGTGAGATGGTTCCTGTTAGGACCTCCTTCACTTTCCCATAGCCTCCAACCTGCCTAACTCAGGTCATTACATTTTCCAAGACTACTGTAAGTCTCCTCAATATTCTGCATATCCCAGTATCTTCTCATCTCAGATACCTTGGTTCAAGCCCCAGACTCCAAAGAATGAGTGTGTTGCAGGATGCACCTTGAAAACCTGCCCACAGAATCCACCACAAATTTTTGGCATGGCTCAAAATGTTCTTGGTACTTCACCAGTTGGTGTGTTCTAGTGTTAAACCTATAATTTTCCAGTTCGATGGCATTTTCCTATTGGATAACTTCAGGTCCTAAAGCATTTCCTTTCAGGGATCCTTTCCCAGTTTTTTAGTCCTCTCTGGAGAATCTGTATATGTGAGAGTCTTGTTCCAACTACTGTTTGCCTTGATGCCACCATTACATTGCTTTCCTCTACCACCACAGAAAATTATCACTGATCTTCTCTTATATTCTTGTGGGTTGTTTTGTAATCATTCCCCCTCTTTACCACTAACAGAAGCTATTAAAGTGACTAGGAAATACATACCTCTACACTCTATTTTTCTCTTTTAGAGGAGTCACTTTGTAGGGTTTTGTAGGTTTCAAGCTGTAAAAGTCTAGCAATCTTCTTTTCACAGATACAAAGCTTTGAGGTCTCAGGTCTGTCACTCCTCTCTGACTCCTAGGCCGTTATGCTGAGTCTAATGTATCATGCCTAATTTCTAACTTTCTGCAAGTTTCTCTTCCAGAGACTCTGCAGTTTATTTTTATAATTTAGTTTCTTTATGGCGTCTCCAACCCCTTTACTAGGCATATTTACATAGGTCAACCCTCAGTATACACAATACACTTTCCTACAAAATTCCTTTCCCACAAAGCTCTTAAATACCCAAGCAAATCAGCAGATTTGCTAACATTGGCTAACCAAATACATCCTAAACGCATCTAAGTCTCTATTCCAATCCAGATAGGACTATGGTTATAGTTATACTAGTTAAGGCCTGCCATGACTTCACACCAAATACTGCCCTTCATGTTCTTTCTTTTGCTTTCATTTAATGTATTCCTCTGGATTCCCTGTTGCTTCCCTTATCATGCTGTTAGAATTCTACCTGTCCTCTGGGGCTCAGCTCAAATGCAACTTTCTCTGTAGCCTTCCCCACTGATCTCAGCTGAAAATGAAGGCTTATTTCTCTGGGCTCTCAGACTGCTTCCATGGCTCTTACCTTGGGGTTTAACATACCTTGCCTTCTGCTTCAGCTGAGAATGGACAAGACCTCTCTTTCATAAACAGAGAAGAGGGTTGTGTTTTTCTGGGCATCCCTCAAAAATTCAAAGCATATCGAATTATACATGTTATATGCCCATGAGTATTTATTAATTGAACAGAAATGTATTGGCCTTGAAGTTAGTATCCTAGCAAGGATCCTTGGTCCCAATTAGAAGAAAAATCCCATCGTCTCCTGTCAGTCCTTGTTTTGAGTTCTTAGTGTTCTCCTGGTCGCATCTTGAGCAGTCAGTTGATCCTCACTCAGAAAGCTTGATCCGGAGCTCCTGCTGCTCAGAGCCTACCAGCAGGCTGAGCCACACTGCAGTTGAGCTCCAGAGATATTTGCTTTCAAACACTTAACATTTGCTTTGTGTTACCCTTTTATTAGGAAGATTAAAATTGAAAGGGAAGCAAGTGAAGCAGGGCTTTCTTCTTTTCTTTCTGCAAGAACAGCTTGTTTCCATGACATTTATACAGTGAGCTTTTTCTAAATGACAAGCAGATTGTTAGAAGATGTTATTTTCTATTTCTTTACTTTGGGTCTTCACTTTGTGGGTGTAATGTAAGAGAGACAGCCTCACTAGGAGGGTGA
Organism: Aotus nancymaae; assembly: GCF_030222135.1. NCBI lineage: Eukaryota > Metazoa > Chordata > Mammalia > Primates > Aotidae > Aotus > Aotus nancymaae. The sequence goes on from NW_026988425.1 coordinate 106,836,371, forward strand.
CTGTCAGGTATTTGGATTCCAGGGGGGATTAGGTAGGGGTTTGATGAATACTTTCTTTTAGGGTTGCTATAGCAGCAGCCTAACATATTCTGGCTAGAAGTTGTAAGATGTATTAGTGTTATTTTTTTTTTTACATGGAGTAACATTTCTGCAGATATAAGTGTCTGCTCTTTTTAGTTTGTTCTCATAGTGAAGAAAGCTGAATGTTCTCAGAAACCATCCAAGGTGGCAGAAGGAAGTTGTGAGTACCAAGACCAAGATGAAATGGCTGAGTTTAGCCCTGCATCAGGGCTTGTCTTCCAAAGAAGAGAAGTCAGCCTCTGAGGGATTTAATTGTAAATCTACTTACCCAGACTGATGATCATGAAGCTGTGACTAATGAAAGAAGAAAGCATAAGGCCCTCCAACACTGACCCCAGCCATGCTTCATCTAAAAAGTCAGTATCACCTCACATCTGCTCACCTTGTACAAGATACAAATTGCTTTAACCCATATTATCTCTCAAAAAGAACTGCAAGGAGACAGGCTTCATTCTATATCAGAAGTCTCTCCTTTAACCGAGTCCCACCCTTTACCACACTCTCTCTTCATTCTCACTGTTACTTTGCTATAGGCCTCATTGATGCCCACATGGATTTTTGCAACATGTCTCTGAGCTCTTGGCATCAAATCTCTCCTTGCTCTCCCAAGGGTAATAAATTACCTTAAGAACCAAGCCTTATTTTGTCACTCCATCTAACAGAAGAATTCATTTCTTCTCTTGTGCCTACAAGATAAATACCAAACTCATAAGATCAATATAGAAGGCTCTTCACAATTGCAAAAGTGCTCTCTCCCTTCGCTTTTCACTAACTCTGCTAGCTGCCTCTGCACTCCACCCCCAAGCATCCTATCCTGAATTTCTCTATTTTCCTCAAATACACTAAGCATGAAATTACCACTGTCTGAGGTTGAAATGCAGGTAAGGCTTTTAATAAAATTCAACATCCACTCATGTTAAAGGTTCTCAATAAATTAGGTATTGAAGGAACATACCTCAAAATAACAAGAGCCACCTATGACAAACCCACAACCAACATCATACTGAATGGTCAAAAGCTGAAAGCATTCCCTTTAAAAACCAGCACAAGACAAAGATGCCCACTCTCACCACTCCTATTCAACATAGTATTGGAAGCTCTGGCCAGGTCAATCAAGCAAGAGAAAGAAAGAAAGAGCATCCAAATAGGAAGAGAGGAAGTCAAACTATCCCTGCTTGTAGGTAACATGATCCTATACCTAGAAAACCCCAAAGTCTCAACCCAAAAGCTTCTTAAGCTAATAAACAACCTCAGTAAAGTCTCAGGATACAAAACACATGTACAAAAATGAGTAGCATTCCCATACACTAACCACAGTTTAGCTGAGAGCCAAATCACGAACAAATTCCCATTCACGATTGCTACAAAAAGAATAAAATGTTTAGGAATACAGCTAACTAGGGAGATAAAAGATTTTTCCAAGGAGAACTACAAAACACTGTTCAGAGAAATCAGAGATGGTACAAACAAATGGAAAAACATTCCATCCTCATGGATAAGAATCAATATCCTTAAAATGATCATACTGCCCAAAGCAATTTATAGATTCAATGTTTTTCCTATTAAACGACCACTAACATTTCTTACAGGACTAGAGAAAACTATTTTAAAATTAATCTTGGCTCCCAAAAATGGGCCTCAATAGCCAAGGCAATCCTAAGAAAAAAGAGCAAAGCTGGAGGCATCATGCTACCTGACTTCAAACTCTACTACAGGGCTGTAGTAATCAAAACAGCATGGTACTGGTACAAAAACAGACACAGAAACTAATATAACAGAATACAGAACGCTGAAATAAGACTGCGTACCTGCAACCATCAGATTTCTGACAAACCAGATGAAAACAAGCAAAGGGGAAACAATTCCCTATTTATTATTAATAATAATAAATGGAGCTAGAATAACTGACTATAGGCAAAAGATTGAAACTGGATGCCTTCCTTGTACCATATACAAAAATTAACTCAAGAGGGATTAAAGACTTAACTGTAAAATCCAAAACTATAAAAACCCTAGAAGACAACCTAGACAATACCATCCTAGACAGAGGAACAGGAAAAGATTTCATGATCAAAATGCCAAAAGTGGGAGAATTCCACCAAGATGGCCAAGAGGAGGGAACTCTGGAGTTGCAGCTACCAGCAAGTGAGACACAGAGGGCTAGAGGACTCCACGATTCCAAGCGAGGTGCCATGTTCATTTCTGTGGAACTGGTAGGACAGTGAAAATAGCCCAGGGAAGGCGAGCTGAAGCGCAGGGTGAGAGCAGCCCAGGGAGGGAGAACAGAGACAGGGCAGGGTGCATCCCCACTAGGAAAGTACAGCTGACTCGGAGGGTCAGGGACTTCACTCCCTCAGTGCTCAGATTCAGATTCTGCACTTTCCTTATCCTTCCTGTAACCCAGGTCCACCAGAGACCCGCCAGACTGAGGGGTGCCATGGGTTGTCTATGCAAATCAGAGTGATGGCTCCAGCTCAACTGGTGCCTCAAGTTGTCTACCAGGACCTGGGCAGGAGTTTGGACTAATGCCAGTGGGATGGAACTACCCATCCCACAGAAAGAGGCAGATTTTGAAAGCAGGGAAACAGGCCATACAGCCTGGCAGGTCCCACCCTCACAAACCCAACAAACTGAAGCCTGTGCACTAGAGACTTTCACAGCAAATACACCAGTTTGAACCCGACTGGGAAGATCGAGTCCAGGTAAGGAAAGACACCCACCATTGGGAAGGTGGGGTTAATCTCACCTACATAAACAAACTCCAGAAGATCGAGTCCAGGTAAGGAAAGACACCCACCATTGGGAAGGTGGGGTTAATCTCACCTGCATAAACAAACTCCAGGAGAAGACCACCCAGTAGCCTGACTGAATCTGAGGCAGCCCAGCAGTGCCTCTACAGGCAAAAAACAAAACAAAACAAAACAAACAAAAGAAACCTCATACAGGAGATATAGCTCCAACCTCAACAGAAAGGATGTCCACTCAGAGATTCCTCCTGAAAACACCAACTTCAAAGATCAAAGGAAGATAAATCCACGAAGATGGGAAGAAACCAGCACAAAATGGATGAAACCATCAAAGACCAGAACACCTCTTCTCCTCCCATGGATCACAATTTCTCACCACTAAGGGAAAAAACAAGACAGAGAATGAGTTTGACGAATTGACAGAAGCAGGCTTCAGAAAGTGGGTAATAACAAACTTCTCTGAGTTATAAGACCATGTTCTAACCTAATGCAAAGAAATTAAGAACCTTGAAGAAAGGTTAGACAAAACGCTAACTAGAATAACCAGCACAGAGAAGAACATAAATGACTTGATGGAGCTGAAAAACACAGCACGAGAACTTCACGAGGCATATACAAGTTTCAACAGCTCAATCAATCAAGCAGAAGAAAGGATACCATAGATTGAAGATCAAATCAATGAAATAAAATGGCAAGGCAAGATTGGAGATAAAAGAGTGAAAAGAAACTAGCAAAGCCTCCAAGAACTATGGGATTATGGGAAAAGACCTAATCTACATTTGATCAGTGTACCTGAATGTGATGGGGAGAATGAATCCAAGCTGGAAAACACTCTTCAGGATATTATCCAGGAGAACTTCCTCAACCTAACATGGCAGGACAACATTCAAATCCAGGAAATATAGAGAACACCACAAAGATACTCCTCAAAGAAGAGCAACCCCAAGGCACATAATTGTCAAATTCATCAGGGTTGAAATGAAGGAAAAAATCCTAAAGGCAGCTAGAAAGAAAGATTGAGTCACCCACAAAGGAAAGAACATCAGACTCACAGCGTATCTCTTGGCAGAAACTCTACAAGCTAGAAGAGAGTGAGGGCCAATATTCCACATACTTAAACAAAAGAACTTTCAACCCAAAATTTCATATCCAGCCCAACTAAGCTTCATAAGTGAAGGAGAAACAAAATTTTTAATGGACAAGCAATTGCTGAGAGATTTCGTCGCTACCAGACCTGCCTTACAAGAACTCCTGAAGGAAGGAGTAAACATGGAAAGGAACAACCAGTACCAGTCACTGCAAAAACGTACCAAAAGGTAAAGACCAAAGATGCAATGAAGAAACTGTGTCAACTAATGGGCAAAAGAACCAGCCAGTAACAAAATGGCAGGATCAAATGCAAACGTAACAATATTAACTAACGTTGAATGTAAATGGCCTAAATGCTTCAATAAAAAGACACAGACTGGCAAACTGGGTAAAAAGTTAAGAACCATTGCTGTGCTGTTTTCAAGAGATCCATCTCACATGCAAAGACTCACATAGACTCAAAATAAAGGGATGGAAAAATATTTACCAAGCAAATGGAAAGCAAAAAAAAAAAAAAAAAAAAAAAAAGCATGGGTAGCAATTCTAGTCTGGATAAAATGGACTTTAATCCAACAAAGATCAAAAGAGACAAAGAAGAATATTACATAATGATAAAAGGATCAATGCGACAAAAAGAGCTAACTATCCTGAATATATATGCATCCGATGCAGGAGCACCCAGATACATATAGCAAGTTCTTAATGACCTACAAAGAGACTTAGACTCCCGCACAATAATAGTGGGAGACTTTAACACACCACTGACAATATTGGATGGATCAATGAGACAGAAAGTCAACAAGGATATCTCAGATCTGGACCAAGAAGACATAATGGACTTACAGAACAATGAACCCCAAATCCACAGAATATACATTCTTCTCAGCACCACATTGCACTTAAGCCAAAATTGACCACATAATTGGAAGTAAATCACTCCTCAGCAAATGCAAAAGAATAGAAATCATAAAAAACAGTCTCTCAGACCACAGGGCAATCAAATTAGAACTCAGGATTAAGAAAAGCACTGAAAACCCCACAATCACATGGAAACTGAACAACTTGCTCCTGAATGCCAAATGGATAAACAATGAGATGAAGGCAGAAATAAAAATGTTCTTCAAAACCAATGAGAACAAATACAAAATGTACCAGAATCTATGGGACACATTTAAAGCAGTGTCTAGAGGGAAATGTATAGCAATAAATGCCCACATGAGAAACAAGGAAAGACCTAAAATCGACACCCTATTGTCAACATTGACAGAGTTAGAGGAGCCAGATCAAAAAAGTTAAAAAAAGCTAGCAGAAGACAGAAATAACTAAGATCAGAGCAGAAATGGAGATAGAGACACAAAATAAACTTCAAAAAATCAATAAATCCAGGAGGTGGTTTTTTGAAAAGTCAACAAAATAGGCAAACCACTAGCTAGACTGAAAAAAAAAAAAGATAAAGGAGAGATTATCACCGACTCCTCTAAAATACAACCTACCATCAGAGATTATAACAAACAGCTCTATACACATAAAACTAGTAAATCTGGAAGAAAGGGATAAATTCCTGTATGCTTACACACCAGGAAGAAGTTGAAACCCTGAATAGACCAATGACAAGGTCTGAAGTCGAAGCAGCAATTAATAGCCTACCAACCAAAAAAAGTCCAGGTCCAGATGGGTTCACAGCCAAATTCTACCAGACATATAAAGTGGAGCTGGTATCATTCCTTTTGAAACTCTTCCAAACAATACAAAAAGAGGGAATCCTCCCTAACTTTTTCTGTGAGACCAATGTCATCCTAATACCAAAACCTGGCAGAGACACAACTAAAAAGGAAAACTGTAGACCAATATTTATGATGAATATTGATGCAAAATTTTAATAAAATACTGGAAAACCAAATCCAACAGCACTTCAAAAAGATTATCCACTATGGTCAAGTAGGCTTCATCCTGGGGATGCAAAGCTGGTTCAACATATGCAAATCTACAAATGTAATCCACCACATAAACAGAACCAAAGATAAAAACCACATGATTATCAATATATGCAGAGAAGGCTTTTGACAAAATTCAACAGCCTTTTATTCTAAAAACTTTCAATAAATTAGGTATCGATGGAATGTATCTCAAAATAATAAAACTATTTACAATAAACCCACAGCCAGTATCATATTGAACGGGCAAATACTGGAAGCATTCTCTTTAAATACTGGCACTCAAGGTTGCCCTCTCTCACCACTCCTATTCAGTATAGCATTGGAAGTTCTAGCCAGAGCAATTAGGCAAGAAAAAGAAATAAAGGGCATTCAATTAGGAAAAGAAGTTAAATTGTCCCTATCTGCAGATGACATGATCGTATATTTACAAGATCCCATTGTCTCAATCCAAAACCTCCTTAAACTGATAAGCAACTTTGGCAAAGTCTCAGGATACAAAATCAATGTTCAGAAATCACGAGCATTCCAATAAACCAACAACAAACAGCCAAATCATGAGCGAACTCGCATTTACAATTGCTACGAAGAGAATAAAATACCTAGGAATACAACTAACAAAAGATGTGAAAGACCCCTTCAAGGAGAACTACAAACCACTGATCAAGGAAATAAGAGATAACACAAACAGATGGAAAAACATTCCATGCTTATGGTTAGGAAGAATCAATACTATGAAAATGGCCATACTGCCCAAAGTAATTTATAAAGTCAAGGCTATCCCTATCAAGCTACCATTGACCTTCTTCACAGAACTGGAAAAACTACTTTAAACTTCATATGGAACCAAAAGAGAGCCTGCATATCCAAGACAATCCTAAGCAAAAAGAACAAAGCTGAAAGCATCACTCTACCTGACCTCAAACCATACTACAATGCTACAGTAATCAAAACAGGATGGCTCTGGTACCAAAACAGAGATATAGAGCAATGGAAGAGAACAGAGGCCTCAGAAGCAATGTCACACATCTACAACCATCTGATCTTTGACAAACCTGACAAAAAAAAGCAATGGGGAGAGGATCCCCTGTTTAATAAATGGTGTTGGGAAAACTGGCTAGCCATATGCAGGAAGCTGAAACTGGACCCCTTCCTTACACCTTATATAAAAATTAACTCCAGATAGATTAAAGATTCAAACATAAGAACTATCATGACAAAAACCCTAAAAGAAAACCTAGGCAACACCATTCAGGACATAGGCATAGGCAAGGACTTCATGACTAAAACACCAAAAGCATTGGCAACAAAAGCCAAAATAGACAAATGGAATCTAATTAAACTTAAGAGCTTCCACACAGCAAATGAAACAATCATTAGAGTGAATCAGCAACCAACAGAATGGGAAAAAAATTTTGCAATCTACCCATCTGACTAATATCCAGAATCTACAAAGAACTAAAATATAAAATAGATTTACAAGAAAAAAACAAATCCATTCAAAAGTGGGTGAAGGAGATGAAGAGACACTTTTCAAAAGAAGATATTTATGCAGCCAACAAACATATGAAAAAATGCTCATCATCATTGATCATTAGAGAAATGCAAATCAAAACCACATTGAGATACCACCTCATGCCAGTTAGAATGGTGATCATTAAAAAATCTGGAGACAACAGATGCTGAGAGGATGTGAAGAAAAAGGAACACTTTTACACTGTTGGTGGGAGTTTAAATTAGTTCAACCATTATGGAATGAAGTGTGGTGATTCCTCAAGAATCTAGAAATAGAAATTCCATTTGACCCAGCAATCCCATTACTGGGTATATATACAAAGGATTATAAATCTTTCTATTACAAAGACACATGCACAGGTATGTTCCTTGTGGCACTGTTTACGATAGCAAAGACCTGGAACCAACCCAAATGCCCATCAATGATAGACTGGACAAAGAAAATGTGGGACATATACACCATGGAATACTATTCAGCCATAAAAAACGACAAGTTCTTGTCCTTTGTAGAGACATGGATGAATCTAGAAACCATGATTCTTAGCAAACGGACACAAGAACAGAAAACCAAATACCACATGTTTTCACTCATAGGCAGGTGATGAACAATGAGAACACTTGGGCACAGGGAAGGGAACAACATTCACTGGGGTAGGTGGGGGTGTGGAGGGGAGGGGAGAGAAGGGACAGTATGGGGCAGGGAGGATGGGGAGGGATAACACTGGGAGAAATGCCTGATATAGGCAATGGTGGGGAAGGAGACGGCAAGCCACCAGGGCATGTATGTACCTATGCAACAATCCTGCAGGATGCAGGATGTGCACATGTACCCCAGAGCCCAAAGTACAATAAAAAAAAAAAAAGATTGGGAAAAAAATGCCAAAAGCAATTACAACAAAAGCAAAATTTGACAAATGAGATATAAATTAAGGTAAATAACTTCTGCACAGCAAAAAAACCATCAACAGAGTGAACAGGCAACCTACAGAACGGGAGAAATTTTTTTGCAAATTATGCATTTGGCAAAGATCTAATATCCAGTATCCATAAGAAACCTAAACAAATTTACAAGAAAAAAACAAACTAACCCAATGTGGGCAAAGGACATGAACATGATGCTTTTCAAAAGATGACACACATGTCCAACAATCATCTGGGAAAAAAGCCAACATCACTGATCATTAAATAAATGCAAATCAAACCACAATGAGACACCATCTCACACCAGTCAGAATAGCTATTATTAAAAAGCCAAAAGATAACAGATACTGGTGAGGTTGTGGGAAAAAAAGGAACACTTACATACTGTCAGTGGGATAGTAAATTAGTTCAACCATTGTGGAAGACAGTGTGGCCATCCCTCAAAAAGCTAAAAACAGAAACAACCATTTAGCCCAGCAATTCCATTACTGGATATATACTCGAAGGAACATAAATCATTCTATCATAAAGACACATGCACATGTAAGTTCACCGAACACTATTCACAGTAGTAAAGACATGGAATCAACCTAAATGCCCATAAGTAGTAGACTGGATAAAGAAAATGTGGTACATACACACCATGGAATACTATGCAGCAATAAAAAAGAATGAGATCATGTCCTATGAAAGAACAAGGATGGAGCTGGAGACCATTATTCTTAGCAAACTAAAATAGGAACAGAAACCAAATACAAGTGTTTGCACTTGTAAGTGGGAGTTAAATAATGAGAACACATGGATGCATAGAGAGAAACAACACACACTGGGGCCTTTTGGAGGGTGGAGATTAGGAGGCGGGAGAGGATCGGGACAAATAATTAATGGGTACTAGGCCTAATACCTGTGTGATGTAATAAATTGTACAACAGACTCCCATGGCACAAGTTTATCTATGTATCAAACCTGTACTCCTGAACTTAAAAGTCAAGAAAAAGACAGTAGAATCTTATTTTCCCGCAATATATTTGTTTGATCAAAATAGTTTTCAAAAATTTATTTCAAACTTGAATAGCTTTAAACAGGCACATGTTCTCCAATTTGGCACAGGGCCCTTTAATATTCCAGGTATCACCCTTCAGTTTGCATATTTATATCACTTGTCTACTCCTAAAGGCATTCGAATTTACACTTCTTGAACAAAAACTAAACTTTCTTCCTGATAATTACATCTGCATCTTCATTATCTAGAACAAATATTACTAATTCACAACACATTATGATTTATCCAGAAAGAGTGTTGCTCCATTTGCTGGTCTCCCCCACACTCTGTTCTTTCATCTACAATAACGTTAATGAAATTCTTACAATTATGTTTAAAATATGTCCCTCTTCCTAAGCTATTGCCAGATTCTTCAGAATAAGTCAATCTACAAAGTTCTATAAGCATACTGTCTATCAGGGAGCTGAACTGGGTAAAAATGTGTTGCATAAGTGATCACTATTTTACAGCTGATAAAACAGTTTCAAATTGGTTAAGCATATTCAGTGGCATAGATTTTGTAAGGAGCAACACCACAAGTTGAGTCCTGGTGTTGTAAGACCAGGATTTTCACAGATCCCTACACTATCAGGGTCTCAGAAGCAAAAGGCTCATCATTCCTTTGTTTCTAGTAACCTTATTCACTGCATGTAGCTGAGTCCATATATCACAGAGCTACTGGAGCTGAACATCAGTTAACTCCATGTGACCTTTGTGGTGGAGACAACAGCAATGAAATATAAACATTCTCTCCCTCACCTTCTAAGTAGGATCCTGTGAACAATTTGGCTGTGGGTTCATTATTGTACGTCCAAGGGCAATGGAGAGAAACGAAGAGGCAAGCCCCAAGAAGGTGTAGATGGTTCTAAGAAAAGAAGTAGGGGCATCTGGAGAAGAAAATATTCGGGAGTGAAGAAGTAAAAAGTTGGGAGGGGAAAAGGGGAAACCAGAATCCACTGTGTCACATGGGACTTGGTGAAGAGTATGGCTCAAGAGAATTTTTAAGAAATGTTGCTGTATATAGAGCTGTTTAATGTCCTGCCCCACCCCTCCCCTGGATAAGGCCTTCTTGTAGAGGACTCCATGAATATTCTAAGCCTTAGGAGTCAGGTGTGTGTTTGTTTATGTTATGTTTACATGCAGTGTTATGTTATATAAAGAAACAGCAGGAAGGCTCAGAGCCATTTGGTAGCATATTTACTTATTTTCATGTTCAATCAAACTCAAAAATTATTGTATCAGATATTAAAACACAGGCCCAGAGAAACTACTTCATTTGTTGAGTTGCTTTAAAAATCGTGCTTTGTTTTTCGACTAGAGCCACATGAAAATAAAGAGAAAGAAGTAAGATCCTCCAAGATGTAAGAAATAAAGGTGGCTCATGCCTGTAATGCCAGCACTTTGGGAGGCCAAGGCGGGTGGATCACGAGGTCAAGAGATCGAGACCATCCTGGTCAATATGGTGAAACCCCGTCTCTACTAAAAATACAAAAAATTAGCTGGGCATGGTGGTGCGTGCCTGTAATCCCAGCTACTCAGGAGGCTGAAGCAGGAGAATTGCCTGAACCCAGGAGGCGGAGGTTGCGGTGAGCCAAGATCGCATCATTGCACTCCAGCCTGGGTAACAAGAGGGAAACTCCGTCTCAAAAAAAAAAAAGAAAGAAAAAAGAAAAAAAATCTTTGCATGAAAGTTGAAAATTTCAGCCATGAAGAAGAAAGTTGTACTTCTGTGTTATGGAATTGATAATCCATGTTTCATCACCTGTTTACATCCATTCCCCTTAATCAAAAGGAAAGCAAATTATGTAGATAATAATACTCTTCACTGATACATTGAGCTCTTTTTGTTCTACCAGCTTTCTCCAGTCCATCCATTTTTGAATCAAGTTAAGCTCATAGCGGAGACATACTGATACCAGTGTTTCTTGAAACCTTTCATTTGGTAAGTGATTTTTCTTCTTCTTCTCTTCCTTCCTCTCCCCTCCCCTTCTTTTCTCTGACACGGAATCTCACTCTATCACTTAGGCTGGAATGCAGTGGCACAACACTGGCTCACTGCAACCTCTGCCTCCTGGATTCAAGCAATTCTCTTGCCTCAGCCTCCCAAGTAGCTGGGATTTATAGGCATGCGTCACCATGCCCAGCTAATTTTTGTGTTTTTAGTAGAGATGGGGTTTCATCATGTTGGCCGGGATGGTTTCTAACTCCTGACCTCAAGTGATCTGTCCACCTAGACCTCCCAAAGTGGGATTACACGGATGAGTCACAAGGCCCAGATGATTTTCTTCTTTTAAACATTAGAGAGCACAGCATGGCTGTATAAAGAGGAAATATTTTTGCACTGTGACTGAAATAATGTGTTTTTATATGTGGTTCAAAGAGGTAAAAAGAAATACTCTAAAGAAGACAAGTGCCCTCTGAAAGGCAGATGACCAAACATTTGAATCAGGCGTGAACTAGTTGAAGGTATATTATGTTATGCATACATTTAAGGATAGTGGTCTAAACTGTTCAGCAGTGTGTTAATTGTTATCTGTGTCTGACTTCTTCCATCTCTGCCATTAACTGTGTGACTGCTCAGGGATTTCAGTCTTTTTGAGTCCCTAACTTTGCAAATATACTATGTTCATTCATTGGAAGAGTCAATATTGTGCTCTGAGATATTAATTTCTTCCTAAATTGTACTATGGATATAATGCTATCCTATTAAAATCCCAGCAAATATTTCTATAGAAATTGACACATTGATTAAAAAATGTGAATGGAAATCCAAAGGACCTAGTATAACCAAAACAACATTGAAAACAAAGAACACAGCTAGAGGAATCAAACTACCTGATTTCAAGGCTTAATTGTAATTGGGATGATATTGGCATAATTATATATTAAACAAAGAACAGAACATATCTCATAAATATATATCCATATAATAAATATTCAGTGAGAACATTTATACTGTTTATGTGTATGTGTACATCCATACACATGTACCATGATACAAAAGAAAATAATTTTTCAAAAACTAGGGCTGAACAATCAAATATCTATATTTAAAAAGTAAAACTGACCCTTACCTAATGCCATATATAATAATTAACTAGATATTGGTCATATGAAAAAACATAAGAAATAGAACTATAAAGCTTCTGAAAGAAAATATAGTGTAAAATCTTTCTGACCTTGTGGTAGGCAAAGATTTCGCAGACAGGACATGAAAGGCATGAACCATACAATTAAAAAATTGATAGAGTGGGTTTTGTCAGTTTCTGGTACTTGAAAACACTATTAATAAAATGAAAAGACAGGACATGGATTAGGTGGGATTATATTCTATACATACATATATATGTAATACTAAATAAAATATATAAATTCAATCATTTTGAAAAACATACTGATATTTTATTAAAAAATTAAACATGGACTTATCAAATAACCCAGAAGATCCATTGCTAAATGTTTACCCAAGAAAGTTGAAAGTGTGTCCACAAAACATCTTTACTGAAAAAATTTCATCAATAAATTGATATTTGGTATATTCATTAACAAAGTATTACTTAGTTAGAAGAAATAAAACTATTCCCATGCAGATGAATCTAAAAAATATTAGGCTTAGCAACAGAAGCTAGCCACAAAAGAGTTCATATTGTGGCTTCATTTATATAAGTTAATCCATAGTGATACAATTAAACAGTGGTTGCCTGGGGCGAGGGAGAAGGAGAGGAATTGACTGCAAAGGGGTATGAAGGAAAGTTCTTGGGTAACAGAAATTGTCTGTTTTGATTGAGGTGGTGGTTACATGATTATATCTATGTGTCCACTTATAGGACTATGTATTTAAAACTGGTGTATTTTGCTGTATACAAATTCTAATTTATTAAATGTTGTGTTTAAAAATGTAGTCACACTGCATTTCAATCCAGTAAAACAGAGGAAATAAACTTATCACTACTAAACTTTCAGTCTTAAAAGTGAGTGGACTACATCTTTCACATTCTTATACTTACTATTATTACTACTCAATGGATATCTGAGCCAGACTCATGTTTAACTCAAATAAAGGTATATCAGAGTAGCTGCCCTTTACTTTTATGGTGTTGAATGATGCTAGGGGAATTAGGGTACTAGTTTTTAGTTTTCGAAAATGCCATGGGTTTTGTAGTTCAAAGATTTTTTTTCATTGTATGTTATGCTCATTCTCTGATGGAGTCTCCAGGCTAGACTGTTCTGTTCAAAGTAAACTAACACCATCATGAGTCTACCGCTATTCTTGGAGAAGCTATTTTCACTAGAAGCATCAGTGGAGGTTTTACCTTTTATCCTATATACTTTTTACCCTTAAGGATAAAGGAAAATGTCACTTTTATTCACAGAATATCCTTTGCAATTTCACAGACTCTGATTATTAAATTCACATTTGCTATCTATATATTCCTTCATTGTATTTTTTAGCAAGAGTAAAGAGCCTTAGAAGTGTTTCATTTCTTTTGTTACCTTCACGTAACTAGCAATTTAGGATACTTTGCCACCCAAACAAACCGACAGCTACTGGCACTGTGAACTTAAGAAATATCGTACTTGGTGTAGTTAAAAATTGTCCAAATAAGTTATTTTCACTGAATGGTCATTCTAATGTTGTGATTAACTATTCAAGCCATCAGCTTCTTTTTTGCTATAGTCCATCTAAAAAAAAAAAATTCTTCACTTATACCTAGGGAAACTTAACTGACTTGCTAATTTTCATGTAAGGCAGTAAGATGTACCCTATAAATATATATGTGTACTATGTACGCACAAAATTTTAAAAATTACAAAAAGAAAATATTGACAAAAGTTAACAACTTTTGATTGGGAACCTCTTCTATGTCTGACATTCTACTGGATGCCAGATCAAGAAATGGTAAAACATGGCCCCATATGTAGAAACCAGATCTGGGTCTCTGCAGAGCTTATGTAAAATATATGTGGATAATGTTGGATATACCCAGATGACTTGAAGTCTGTATAGAAATCTTAGAATTAGATTAATCCTATACTCTGATTTTCTGTTCAGGCCATCACAATGATATCAATCTGATATACAAATAACTGAAATGGAATGAGATAATCTAACCAGTAGTTTGTATCACTTACTTGTCACATCACATACCTATCTCCCAAGCTAGAATATGGGGTCTTTCATAGTGGAAACTGAATTATTTATTTCTATATCCACAGCCTTTAACAAAGTATCTGGCAAGGAGATAGCATTAAATTAATATTGCTGAATCAATGAATGCTAGATTTTAATTCTAATCTGTGAAGTTATGTATTGTAGTTTTTAATATTTTCCAATTCATGGACTCCTTGGAGAACTGGAAGAAAACTGTATCTTTACCAGAGACAAATGTACATAATATAGTATTATGCAAGTTATTTTAGGGGAGCACCCTGAATCCCATCTTTGATCTATATGCTTAGAATTGTATATAGAAATTTTAAAATTTGGTATATTCCTGCTTGAAAACTAATAATCTATTTAACTTTCAAATGTATATATTCATAGTTACCCTTAATCTGTTAAATCTTCAAAAATTTCTTTTGGAATAAAAATTGCTCCAGAAGAGTACTGTCCAAATTATACTAGTTCCATTACCAGTTCTGCCACTAGCCACCTGTATGACTTTGGATAAGTCCCGTAAGTAATATGGGCTTTAGTTCCAGACCTGTAAATTTAGGAAGTTGAACTAAAATTATTTCTAATGTTCCTTATGGCTCTGATATTCTCAGTTCCAAAGCATTGAAGTTCCTCTGATGAAGAAAGGAATATGTGTAATGTAAATAATGATTTTACAATCTGCCATGAGGGGGAGGCATGAAGCATCAGATGTGATGATTTAAAAATGATTTAAATCAATTCTTTGCAGATATTTGCAGGAGTTTAAGAATCATATCTACAGCTTAGCTATATAGTAATTTTGAGGGCCTGCTTGATTTTCAGTTCTTAAGGGAGCAAATGATCTTTCTCCCCATTGACTATTTGCCTTTTAACATAATCTAAATATTCAGAATATCCCATCACCCAAAATTACTTCTGATATCCAAGTGTATAATAAGTTGTTCCTGGGGAAGAACAGCTGAGAAGAGCTTTTGACATTCACAGTGAAAGAAAATTAAGAATTTGAGTTTGGGAAAACGCATATAACAGAGAGAAAGAGACACCTTTCCAAAAAGGGAGACTAGAAATCAATCCTGTTTTAGAGCTTATAGAAAATAAAACTTGGGCAAGAACAGACTCCAGAACCAAGGACAATATATTCTTTCTGTGAGACTGAAGTCTCTTCTTGACCTCTGATATAATATCCTAAGACATCAGTGCATGCAGGGCAGTCTTCTGTTAGATTCATCTTTTGGAAAATGCCTCTTAAATCATTTCATTCTTCATTCCAAAATCCCAAGTGCTTTACCCCTCACCAAAAGAATAGAGTCTAAGCTTATGTCTGTGTACATAAGGCCAAGTGCCATCTGGCCTCAACTGACATTAATTTTTCCTGTTATCCCCAAACTGAGTGACCTATTTTAGACAAGCTAATAATCCAAGTCCCACCAACATATCTACATATCCCAACTTGACTTCTTCTATGTCATGTTCAGATCACTGTCCTTTCTATCAACGTCCTATTAAATGCAAAGCTCTAGTTCCAGTATTAGAAGACAAGCAATTATGGTCAACCTCCTTCATGAGACTATAGCTAGAAAAAAGTATAAGGTAACATCCATTTGAAGGTATCACAGAGCTTATAAAAGTAGAATGAAGAATTACAGGCCAATATCTGGAAGACAAAGAAAAACCAGATAACAGAGCTTGCTTTTGCCCAGGTTATCTGCCAGTTCTGCAAGAGGCTGTTGAGATACTGAGATGCTGTTCAGAGCTCTTGACAGTCAAAGAAATATGAATTTGAGTTCAGGGCATACAAAGGAAGGAGAAGAGGAAGACTTACCAAAAGGGGTGAACTAGAAATACTCTGAAATCAACCATCCTACCAAAAGGGGTGGACTAGAAATCAACTCTGTTTACGAGCCTAATGCCCAGGCATATTAATTCCAATCCTAAGTTGATTAAGATTATCTGATGACTTTGAGAAACGAAAGTGAATCCTCTGCAAAGGATGATAAGACAGAAAACAAAATTTTGGGTTCACATCATCTCTAAGTCTTTCATATACTACCCTGAACCCTATTTTTAAAATTACCAGCTACTGAGAGAGAGAATATTTTATAAAACCAAGAAAAACAATATATGATAGAAATAAACTCATAAGAAACCTTCATAATGGACTCATAAGACACAGATTTTAAGTTAACTAAATAAATTCAAAAAATAGATTGGGATTTTCTAAAAAAATAGAAAAGGAGAACTCATTAAAATTCTAAAAATGAAAAATAACATATCAGCGAGATAAAATTAAAAGCAGATTAGACAGAACAAAGGGGAGATTTAATTAATTTCAAGAAAAGTCAGAGAAAAGGGCTAGATTCAAGATGGCCAATTAGACACAACTCCAGCGCACAACACCCAGCGAGAGAGATGCAGAAATCCAGAGATCTCCTAGCTCCAATCAGGGTACCAGATGCATTTCAATGGGTCTGGTCTGACAGTGATCAAAGTCCACTCAGGGTAGACCGAGGTGGGGAGGGGTGCTGCTTCACCCAGAAAGTGCATCTGACCAGCGAGTCAGAGACTCCCCCTCTGGTGCTCCGGTCCAGATACAGCGCTTCCCCCAAAGCCTCAGCAATACACAGAACAGGGGATCTTTGCCAGTCAAGAGCCAGGAATTACAAGCGCAGAGTTGAGTAAGAGCCTGCAGACTGAGCTATCACCCCCTCCCCTCACCCGGAAAGAGAGGGAGCCATAAGTGGGAGCAGGTGGGCAGGCCCCTACCCCATGACCAGAGAGAGAGGAAGCTGAAAGGGGGAGACGGTCCGGTGCGGCTGGGCGGCTCCCTACCCTCCCCCACAAACCCCAGAGGGCTGAAGCTCTGATTCTAGTGGGTTGCGCAGCCAGTGTCACAGTCTGAGATGAACCCTGAATGATCCAGCCCAGTGGAGGAAGGGCACAACCCACCACTAGAGGGGTGAGACTGAGCTACATGTTTCAACAAAAAACACAGGAAGACTACATAGCAACCAAACTACATTCTTGACACCCCAGCAGCGCTACAGGTCAGCAGAAGAGGCAGGCCTAAGCTCTCAGTATAAACAAAAAAGACACAGGAAGCTTCCCTAGTAACCTGAAGGAGTCCCTAGAAACCCAGTAGGGCCTCTGCAGGCAGACAAGCGACCTCATCAAACAGCTCCCTGACACCACAGCCAGGTAAATCCACAAAGATGGGAAAAAACCAGCATAAAAAAAATGAAACTATCAAAGACCAGAACACCTCTTCTCCTTCAAGGGATCACAACTCCTTAACAATACAAGATCACAACTTGACAGGAGTGCGACGAATTGACAGAAACAGGCTTCAGAAGGTGGATAATAAACTTTTCTGAGCTAGAGGAACACGTTCTAACACAATGCAAAGAAACCAAAAACCTTGAAAAAAGGTTATACAAAATGCTAACTAGAATAACTAGCTTAGAGAAGAACATAAACGACTTGATGGAGTAGAAAAACACAGCACGAGAACTATGTGAAGCAAACACAAGTTTTAATAGCTGAATCAATCAAGCAGAAGAAAGGGTATCAGATATTGAAGATCAACTCAATGAAATAAAATGAGAAGGCAAGAACAGAGAAAAAAGAGTGAAAAGAAATGAATAAAGCCTCCAAGAAATATGGGATTATGTGAAAAGACCTAACTTATGCTTGATCAGTGTACCTGAATATGATGGGGAGAATGAATCCAAGCTGGAAAACATGCTCCAGGATATTATCCAGGAGAACTTCCCAAGCCTAGCAAGGCAGTCCAAATTTCAAATTCGAGAAATACAGAGAACTCCACAAAGATAATCCTCAAGAAGGGCAACCCCAAGGCACATAATCATCAGATTCATCAGGGTCAAAATGAAGGAAAAAATGCTAAGGGCAGCTAGAGAGAAAGGGCAGGTCACCCACAGAGGGAAGTCAATCAGACTGACAGCAGATCTCTTGGCAGAAACCCTACAAGCCAGAAGAGAGTGGGGGCCAATATTCAATGTCCTTAAAGCAAAGAACTTTCAACCCAGAGTCTCATATCCAGTCCAACTAAGCTTCATAAGTGAAGGAGAAACAAAATCCTTTATGGACAAGCAATTATTGAGAGATTTTGTCACCACCAGACCTGCCCTACAAGAGCTCCTGAAAGAAAAACTAAGCACGGAAAGGAACAAGTACCAGTCACTGCAAAAGCAAACCAGTTGGCAAAGGCCAAAAATGCAATGAAGTAAACGAGTCAACTAATGGAAAAGAAAACCAGCAACCAGCCAGCAACAAAATAGCAGGATCAAATTCACACATAACAATATTAACATTGAATGTAAATGGCCTAAATGCCTCAATAAAAAGACACAGACTGGCAAACTGGATAAAAAGTCAGAACCCACTGGTGTGCTGTATTCAGGAAACCTATCTCACACACAAAGACACACATAGACTCAAAATAAAGGGATGGAAGAAGATTTACCAAGCAAATGGAGAACAAAAAAAAAGCAGGGATGGCAATCCTAGTCTCTGATAAAATGGACTTCAAACCAACAAAGATCAAAAGAGACAGAGAAGGACACTACATAATGGTAAAAGGATCAATCCAACAGGAAGAGCTAACTATCCTAAATATATATGCCCCCAACACAGGAGCACCCAGATACATAAAGCAAGTTCTTAACGACCTAAAACGAGATATAGACACTCACACAATAATAGTGGGAAACTTCAACACTCCATTGTTAATATTAGACAGATCAACAAGACAGAAAATTAACCAGTATAGGCCAGGCACAGTGGCTCATGCCTATAATCGCAGCACTTTGGGAGGTCGAGGCGGGTGGATCACGAGGTCAAGAGATCAAGACCATCCTGGTCAACAAGGTGAAACCCCGTCTCTACTAAATATACAAAAAAATTAGCTGGGCATGGTGGCGCATGCCTGTAGTCCCAGCTACTCGGGAGGCTGAGGCAGGAGAATTGCTTGAACCCAGGAGGCGGAGATTGCAGTGAGCCGAGATTGCACCATTGCACTCTAGCCTGGGTAACAAGAGCAAAACTCCATCTCAAAAAAATAATAATAATAATAATAAAAACAAGGATATCCAGGACTTGAATGCAGAGCTGGACCAAGCAGACCTAATAGACATATACAGAAGGCTCCACCCCAAATCCACAGAACATACATTTTTCTCAGCACCACATTGCACTTACTCTAAAATTGACCACATCATTGGAAGCAAATCACTCCTCAGCAAATGCAAAAGAAAAAAAAAATCATAATAGTCCATCAGACCACAGTGCAATCAGACTAGAACTCAGGATCAAGAAACACTCTCAAACCCACACAACTACTTGGAAACTGAATAACTTGCTTCTGAGTGTCAACTGGATAAACAATGAAATGAAGGCAGAAATAAAGATATTCTTTGAAACCAGTCAGAATGAAGACACAACTTACCAGAATCTCTGGGATACCTTTAAAGCAGTGTTGAGAGGGAAATTTATAGTAATAAATGACCACCAGAGAAGAGAGGAAAGATCTAAAATCAACACCCTATCGTCAAAACTGAAAGAGCTAGAGAAGCAAGATTAAAAAAAAAAAAACTCAAAATCTAGCAGAAGACAAGAAATAACTAAGATCAGAGCAGAACTGAAGGAGACAGAGACACAAAAACCCCTTCAAAAAAAATCAATGAATCCAGGAGCTGGTTTTTTGAAAAGATCAACAAAACAGACAGACCGCTAGCCAGATTAATAAAAAAGAAAAGGGAGAAGAATCAAATAAATGCAATAAAAAAATGATAAAGGGGATATCACCACTGATCTCACAGAAATACAAACTACCATCAGATATTACTACAAACAGCTATACTCATATAAACCAGTAAACCAGGAAGAAATGGATAAATTCCTAGATACTTGTACTCTACCAAGACTAAAACCAGGAGGAAGTTGAAACCCTGAATAGGCCAATAACAAGGGCTGAAGTAGAGGCAGCAATCAATAGCCTCCCAACCAAAAAAAGTCCAGATCCAGATGGGTTCACAGCCGAATTCTACCAGACATACAAAGAGGAGCTGGTTCCATTCCTTCTGAAACCGTATCAAACAATACAAAAGGAAGGAATCCTCTCTAACTCATTTTATGAGATCAACATCATCCTGATACCAAAACCAGGCAGAGACTCAACTAAAAAAGAAAACTTCAGGCCAATATCCATGATGAACGTCGATGCAAAAATCTTCAATAAAATACTGGCAAACAGATTGCAACAGCACATCAAGAAGCTTATCCATCACAACCAAGTAGGCTTCATTCTGAGGATGCAAGGATGGTTCAACATACACAAATCCATCAACGTAATCCATCACATAAATGGAACCAAAGAAAAAAACCACATGATTATCTCAATAGATGCAGAGAAGGCCTTCTATAAAATTCAACAGCCCTTCATGCTAAAAACTCTCAATAAACTAGGTATTGATGGAACGTTATCATAAAATGATAAAAGCTATATATGACAAACCTACAGCTAATATCATACTGAATGGGCAAAAGCTGGAAGAATTCCCTTTGAAATCACTAGACAAGGATGCCCTCTCTCACCACTCCTATTCAACATAGTATTGGAAGTTCTAGCCAGAGCAATCAGGCAAGAAAAAGAAATAAAGGGTATTCAATTAGGGAAGGAGGAAGTCAAACTGTCTCTATTTGCAGATGACATGACTGTATATCTACAAGACCCCAACGTCTCAGCCCAAAATCTTCTCAAACTGATAAGGAACTTCAGCAAAGTCTCAGGATACAAAATCAATGTGCAAAAATCACAAGCATTCCTATACACCAATAACAGACTTAAAGAGAACCAAATCAAGAGTGAACTACCATTCGAAATTGCTGCAAAGAGAATAAAATACCTAGGAATACAACTAACAAAGGATGTAAAGGACCTCTTCAAGGACAATACAAACCACTGCTCAACGAAATAAGAGAGGACACAAACAGATGGAGAAACATTCCATGCTCACCGTTAGGAAAAATCAATATGAAAATGGCCATACTGCCCAAAGTAATCTAGAGATTCAATGCTATCCCCATCAAGCTACCAATGACCTTCTTCACAGAACTGGAAAAAACCACCTTAAACTTCACATGGAACCAAAAGAGAGCCCGCATAGCCAAGACAATCCTAAGCAAAAAGAACAAGTCTGGAGTCATCACACTGCCGGACTTCAAACTATACTACAAGGCTACAGTAATCAAAATAGCATGGTACTGGTACAAAAACAGAGACATAGACAAATGGAACAGAACAGAGACCCCAGAAGAAACACCACACACCTACAACCATCTGATCTTTGACAAACCTGGCAAAAACAAGCAATAGGGAAAGGACTCCATGTTTAACAAATGGTGTTGGGAAAACAGGCTAGCAATGTGCAGAAAGCAGAAACTGGACCCCTACCTGTCACCTTACACTAAAATTAACTCCAGATGGATCAAAGATTTAAACATCAAACCTAACACCATAAAAACATTAGAAGAAAATGTAGGCAAAACCATCCAGGACATAGGAATAGGCAAGGACTTCATGACTAAAACACCAAAAGCAATGGCAATAAAAGCCAGGATAGACAAATGAGATCTAATTAAACTCCAGAGCTTCTGCACAGCAAAAGAAACCATCATTAGAGTGAATCACCAACTAACAGAATGGGAAAAAATTTTTGCAATCTACCTATCTGACAAAGGGCTAATATCCAGAGAATCTACAAAGAGCTAAAATAGATATACAAGAAAAAAACAAACAACCCCATTCAAAAGTGGGCAAGGGATATGAATAGACACTTTTCAAAAGAGGACATATATGAGGCTAACAAACATATGAAAAAATGCTCATCACTGGTCATTAGAGAAATGCAAATCAAAACCACATGGAGATATTATCTCATTCCAGTTAGAATGGCGATCATTAAAAAATCAGGAGACAACAGATGCTGGAGAGGATGTGGTGAAATAGGAACACTCTTACACAGTTGGTAGGAATGTAAATTAGTTCAACCATTGTGGAAGACAGCATGGCGATTTCTCAAGGATCTAGAAATAGTCAAATTCTATTTGACCCAGCAATCCCATTACTGGGTATATACCCAAAAAACTATAAATTGTTCTACTATAAAGACACATGCACACATATGTTCATTGCAGCCCTGTGTACAATGGCAAAGACCTGGAACCAACCCAAATGCCCATCAATGATAAACTGGACAAAGAAAATGTGGTACATATACACCATGGAATACTATACAGCCATAAAACATGATGAGTTCGTGTCCTTTGTAGGGACTTGGATGAATCTGGAAACCATCATTCTCAGCAAACTGACACAAGAACAGAAAGCCAAACACCATATGTTCTCAGTCATAGGTGGGTGTTGAACAATGAGAACACGTGGACTCAGGGAGAGGAGCATCACACACTGGGGACAGTTTGGGGGGTAGGGGAGAGAAAGTAGGGGGTGGGGAGGGAGGGGAGGATGGGGAGGGATAACATGGGGAGAAATGCCAGATATAGTATGCACCTAAAGTAAAATAAATGAATTTTAAAAAAAGTCAGAGAAAATATCAATAATGAAGGATCAATATTTAAAAAGGACAAAAACACAGAAAAAGATATAATAGACAAAAGGAATAGGAGACAAAGGAGTGTAAGAAGAATGCAGTGGGAAAATGTACTATGTCTATATAAATATATCCATGTAAAAATGTAATTAGAACCCAAGATAAAGAGAAAAAAGAAAAGGTAATGGAAGCAGAATTTTAAAATCTAATGGCTGATAATTCTATAAAACTGAGGAAACATATCATTACAAATTTAAGAAAAGTATGAACTCTAAACTTGATTAATGCAAAGAAAACCCACTAAAACACATAAAGAAAGCTGTCAAAATAAAAAACAGAGACATAGACAAATGGAACAGAACAGAGACCCCAGAAGAAACACCACACACCTACAACCATCTGATCTTTGACAAACCTGGCAAAAACAAGCAATAGGGAAAGGACTCCATGTTTAACAAATGGTGTTGGGAAAACAGGCTAGCAATGTGCAGAAAGCAGAAACTGGACCCCTACCTGTCACCTTACACTAAAATTAACTCCAGATGGATCAAAGATTTAAACATCAAACCTAACACCATAAAAACATTAGAAGAAAATGTAGGCAAAACCATCCAGGACATAGGAATAGGCAAGGACTTCATGACTAAAACACCAAAAGCAATGGCAATAAAAGCCAGGATAGACAAATGAGATCTAATTAAACTCCAGAGCTTCTGCACAGCAAAAGAAACCATCATTAGAGTGAATCACCAACTAACAGAATGGGAAAAAATTTTTGCAATCTACCTATCTGACAAAGGGCTAATATCCAGAGAATCTACAAATAAAAAAGTTTTTTGTTTGTTTTGTTTTGAGACAGTGTCTCACTCTATTGCCAGGCTGGAGTGCAGTGGCACGATCCCAGCTCACTGCAACTTCTGTTTTCCAGTTTCAAGCAATTCTCCTGTCTCAGCCTCCCAAGTAGCTGGGACAACAGGCACACATCACCACGCCTGGCTAATTTTTTGTACTTTTAGTAGAGACGGGGTTTCACTATGTTGGCCAGGATGGTCTCGATCTCTTCACCTCGTGATCCACCTGACTCAGCCTCCCAAAGTGCTGGGATTACAGACATGAGCCACCACACCCGGCCTTTTTTTTTTTTTAAGTTTAGGAAGACATGTGCAGGATGTGTAGGTTTGTTACATAGGTAAAGATATGTCATGGGGGTTTGTTGTACTAATTATTTCATCACTCAGGTACTAGGCCCAGTAACCAATAGTTACTTTTTCTAATCCCTTCTCCTTTCCTACCCTCCACCCTCAAAAGGACCAAGTGTCTGCTGCTTCCCTATTTGTGTCCATGAGTTCTAATCATTAGCTTCCACTTATAACAACATGTGGTATTTGGTTTCCTGTTCCTGCATTAGTTTGCTAAGGATGATGGCCTCCAGATGCATCCATGCTCCTACAAAGGACATGTTATCATTCTTTTTTTATGGCTGCATAGCATTCCATGGTGTATTTGTACTACATTTTCTTTATCCAACCTACCATTGATGGGCATTTAGGTTGATTTTATGTCTTCGCTATTGTGAATGAACATCCGTGTGCATGTGTCTTTATGGCAGAATGATTTATATTACTTTGGGTATATACTCAGAAATGGGATTGGCGGATCTAATGGTAGTCCTGGTTTCTGCTCTTTGAGGAATCACCACACTGCTTCCACAATGGTTGAACTGATTTACACTCACATCAACAGTATATAAGCATTTGCTTTTCTCTGCAAACTTGCCACCATGTATTTTTTTAACTTTTTAATAATAACCATTCTTACTGGGGTGACATGGTATTTCACTGTCGTTTTGCTATGTATTTATCTAATGATTAGGGGTATTGAGCTTTTCTTTATATATGCTTTTTGGCTGCCTGTATGTCTTCTTTTGAAAAGTGTCTGTTCATGTCCAAAATGATTATTTTATTTAATTAATTAATTTAATTTGAGGCAGAGTCTTGCTCTGTCACCTAGGCTGAAGTGCAGTGGCACAGTGTCAGCTTACTGCAGCCTCTGCCTCCCAGGGTTCCAGTGATTCTCCTCCCTCAGCCTCCTGGGTAGCTGGCATTACAGGCGTGCACCATCACACCCAGCTAATTTTTATGTTTTTAGCAGAAACAGGGTTTTGCCATGTTGGTCAGGCTGGTCTCGAACTCTTAACCTCAGGTGCTCTGCCGGCCTCAGCCTCCCAAAGTCCTGGGATTACAGGCATGAGCCACTGTGCCTGGCCCAAAGTGATTATTTTTAAAAGCTGGAGGAATAAAAGACAACTTACTTTCAAAGAGTCAAAAATGGAATTCGAGCTAAGTTCAACAGAATTAATCATAGAAGCTATAACTGCCAACCTAATATTCCACAACAAGCAAATATTTTCCCTAAAAATTAAATGTAAAAGAAATTTTTTTAAGAAAAGTAAACACAGAAACTTTGTTATCAAATAAATACTACAGGAATTTCCTTAAACAGCAGAAAATAATTATCACAGGGAGAAGCTCAGAGATACAATAAATGAAGAGCAACCAAAAGGATAAATGTATGGGAAATTGAAATAAATATTCACAGTCAAAAACATTAGCAATAATGCACTGTGAGATTTAAACATATATTTAATTAATATATACCCCTAAACAATAGTGTACGTCAGAAAGGAGGTAAAAGACTTAAAAGGATTTTAGGATTCTTATAGTTTCAGAGAAGAGAGAAAAACAGAAACTTTTAACAAACATTAAGTCAAGAACACATATTATGACAGCTATTAAAAAAAGTAAAATCATGTACAAATAATAACCTAATAGAGGATGAAAGCAGGGAATGAAAAATTAATCCAGGCAAAGAAAAGAGGGAAAATGCTGAACATCATCAAATATAGAATGAGGAAGTGAAATTAAAACCACACATATCAGTATTTAGGTTAAATTTCAAGGTGTTAAATCTCCAAATGTTAAAAACACAATCACAATGTTTAAAATATTAAATGCAACTATATGCATTTTCAAAAGACACCTCAAAGATATAAAGATACAGAACTTACGAAGGTAGAAATGTTAAAAAATATCATGAAGAGAACTAAACAAAAGGAAGCTTGTATAGTTACAGTAAACAGGCTGACTATAAGACAAAAAACATTAATAGAGATAAAGAAGACCATGTTATACAAGAAGACATAACTATTCTACATATATATGCACCTAATGCAGGAGCACCCAGATTCATGAAGCAAGTTCTTGGAGACCTTCCAAGAGACTTAGCCCATGCAATAATAGTGAGAGACTTTAACATCCCGTCTACAATATTAGACAAATCATCACAACAGAAAATTAACAAATATAATCAGGTCCTGAACTCAACACTGGGTCAAATGGACCTGACAGACATCTACAGAACTCTCCACCCAGAAACAACAGAATATACATTTTTTCTCATTGCCATATGGCATATACTCTAACATTGATCACATAATCAGAAATAAAACATTCTTCAGCTAAATGCAAAGGACTGAAATCATACCAATCTATCTCTTAGACCACAAGATAATCAAATTATAAGTCAAAACTAAGAAATTTCCTCAAAACCATACAATTACATGAAAACAAAATAATCTACTGAAATACTTTTGGGTAAATAATGAAATTAAGGCAGAAATCAAGATGATATTTGAAACTAATGATAACAAAGATACAGCATACCAGAATCTCTGGGACACAGCTAAGGCAATATTGAGAGGGAAATTTATAGCACTAAATGCCTACATCAAAGCTGGAGAATCTCAATTTAACAACCTAAGATTACAATCAAAAGAAATAGAGAACCAAGAGCAAACCAACCCCAAAGCTAGAAGACAATAAATAACAAAAATCAGATGTGAACTAAAGGAGACTGAGACATACAAAATCATTCAAAAGATCAAAAAATCCAGGAGCTAGTTTTTGGGTGTTTTTTTTTTTTTTAATTAAGAAATTACGTAGACCATTAGCTAGACTAATAAAGAAGAAAGAAGGCTCAAATAAACATAATCAGAAATGACAAGGGAGATATCACCAGTGACCACACAGAAATACAAATGCCAGAGAATATTATGAACACCTTTATGCACTTAAACTAGAAAATCTAGAAGCAATGAATAAATTCCTAGACACATACACCCTCTAATAACTGAGCAAGGAAGAAACTAAATCACTGAATACACCAATGACAAGTTCTAAAACTGAGGTGGTAATAAACAGCCTACTAAATAAAAAACTCCAGAACCAGATTTCACAGCTGAATTCTACCTGATGTACAATGAAGATATGGTACCATTCCTGTTGAAACTATTCCAAAAATGTTGAGGACAGTGGGCAAGGCCAAGATGGTTGACTAGAAACAGTGGTGATCAGACGCTTCTATGGAAAAGAACCATAATTAGCGTGCGAATCCTTCACCAGCAACTAAGGTATCCATGTTCTCTCATCATAATTGACTAGGTGGTTGGCATGATCTATGGAGAGGAAGGAAGGGCAGTATGGTACAGGGACCCACCTGAGAGTCACACAAGGCAGGGAAAATCCCACCCCACAGCCTCCAGTCAAGGGAGGTGGTGAGGGAGCATGCTACTCAGCCAGGGAAACTGTGCTTTTTTCCACAGAACTTTACAATCCATTCACGAACCCATGCCATCAGGTCCTAGGATCCCAACCTCAGAGCCAGGCAAATCCTCAACAGCCTCTCAGTTGGAATCTGTGTAAGCCTACTGAGCTCCTGCGGGGAGAGGAGACCAGCACCACAGGAGTGGCTGCCTGCTGTCTAAGCTGTTTCAGTGCCCTGTGGAAGAGGCAGCAGCCAGCACTGGGACTCATAAATGCCTAACATGCTAAGCTCCCTGGGTAAGGGAAGGGCAGCATACATCTCTATAGTTGCAGGCCACTCTTTTCCCCTGCTGGAGCCAGGGAGGCTGGACAGTTTGTTCTCAAGAAGTGTCCCCCTCAGTCCGAAAGACTGGCTGTGGCAGACTGTAGCCAGACTGCCTCTACAGGCCTGACCCTTACTCATCTTTTCTCACTGGGTGGGGCTTCCCTGCAGGAACTCCAGCAACTCCAGCCAGAGGCTCATGGACAGAACTTGGATCTCCCTGGGTCTGAGCTCCTAGGAGGACAGGTTGTTTCAGACTCTGTGGACCAGGAGACTTAGGCTTTCCTCTTGTTAGGTGTAAGAATTCCAGGCAGCCCAGATGAGTGAGTTTCATGGCAGTGAAGTACACTCCTCTCCACCAAGAGACAGTCAAAATGCTTTGTTAAATGGATCCTGTTCCCCATACCACCCAACTGGGTGAGATCCTCTGACATGGGTTGTCAGACAGCCTATACAGGGGCAATTCTACTGGCATCAGGTTGGTGCCACTTGAGGTCAGAAATCCCAGAAGAAGGAGCAGGCACTCATTTTTGCTGTTCTCCAGCCTCCTAAAGTAACATCTCCAGGCATGGGAGCAAACAGATGAATAGGGCCTAACTAAAGTGAACCCCCAGCAAATTGCAGCAGTCCTACAAACAGAGACCTGACCCTTGAAAGAAAAACAAAGCAACAACAACAGTCTCAACAACAAAAATGTCCCCACAAAAACCCCATCCAAAGCAGCAGACTCAAAGACCAAAACTAGACAAATTCACAAAGCTGAGAAAGAATCAAAGAACAAATGCTGAAAACCAAAAAGGCCATAGTGCCTCTTCTCCAAATGATTGCAGCACCTCTCCTGCAAGGGTGCAGAACTGGAGGGAGTATAAAATGGATGAACTGACAGAAGTAAGTTTCAGAAGGTGGGTAATAAAAAATACTGCTGAGGTAAAAGAGCATGCAAAGAAGCTAGGAACACTGATAAAAGGTTAGAGGAGCTGCTAATTGAATAAGCAGTTTAGAAAGGAACATAAATAATCTGACAGAGATGAAAAACACAACACAAGAACTTTGTGAAGCACACACACAAGTATCAACAGCCAAATCAATTAGCAGAAGAAAGAATATCAGAGACTGAATGTCAACTTACTGAAATAAGACATGCCAACAAAAATAGAGAAAAAAGAATGAAAAGTAATGAGCAAAGCCTCCAATGAATATGGGACTTCATAAAAAGAATAAGTTTATAATTGATTAGAGTACATGGAAGAGATAGGGATAATGAAAAGAACCTAGAAAACACACTTCAGGATATTCTCCAGGAGAACTTCCCCAACCTAGCAAGACAGACCAGCAGGCAAATTCAGGAGATACAGATGTCAGATGCAGTAAGCTCCTCTTCAAAGGTTTAACTTTCAACTTCCTTGTTCTTTATTCTTGAGATCAACTTCCTTGTCTCTTCTTCTAAGCTACCTATTCTGTAAACGGCTCCTCCCACCAAAGTTACCCTTCCCAACTTTTGCTGCATGCTGACATGACTGAACATGCTTTGTACCATAAGGAACAATCTCTCCTTTCCTGCCTAATTAGCCACATTCAATTTTAAATAGTAGCCAATCAGGTTAGCTTAGATTGCATAGTCCGACTCCAGCCAATGGAGACAGGACACAGAAGCAGGGACTAACTGCATTAGGGATAAAAACTCCTTCTCTACTCTGTTCAGTGTGCTCTTGTGCTCATGACTGATGCGGGCAGCACCCTTCTGCAAAAGTAAATTGACTTGGTGAGAAAACTTTTTACCTGAGTGCTAATTCTTCTTTGTGGCACCAAGCATTTGTTTTCAACAATTTGGGGCTTGTTTGGGATTCCATTCTCCTCCAGGGAAGGGTCTCTGATCATCTCTCATGAGGAGATGCATCCTGTTACCTTGTTGCAGTGGCCTTAAAAGTAAGGAATCAAGACCCACCCAGTGTGATGAATAAACCCGGACCCTCAGAAATGTGGGAAGAAAAAGCCTACAAATAGATATCACAGTTACCAGGTAACTGTGTACAGACCAAGGTAAGAAATGCTGCAGGGGCTTAGTATTTCCTTGGTGGTTGGGATCAAGGTAAGAAAAGCTGTGGGGTGGTAAAATATTCCTTTGTTGGGACATACCAAGGTAAGAAAAGCCACAGGGGCAGTGAAGTATTCCTCAGTCGGGACACACCAAGGCAAGAAAAGCTGCTGGGGTGGTAAAGTATTTCTTGGTTGGGACATCTGGAGGTTGAATGTGTGTAAATGAGATGTGCAATTGAGCATGAAGCAAGTGTAGAGTCCAGATACGCATTTCCACGGTCACCTTATATGGCTTATGGTGGATTGCTGCTGTGGGGCTTATACTGGCACACTGAGGCTAAGAGGGATCTGAACTATTCCCCTTGGGCAAGCAGCCAGAGAAGGACAAGTCTGCCAAGTAACTAGAGTGGCATTTGCACTCTAATTTAATTGACCATCCCTTTCACTCTGGCATTTCATCAACCAGAAGAGATAAAAACAAAGCACTGTAAAACAAGAGATGCTGCTTATGGGTCCTTTGACCCTCATGTTTATATAGATGCCACTGGAGTCCCAAAAGGAGTGCCAGATGAATTTAAGGGTTTGAAATCAGATAGCTGCAGGGTTTGCATTCATATTTTTCTTGTGGTCAACTATAAATAAAAATATAGATTGGATAAATTACATCTATTACAATCAGTAATGATTTGTTTATTATACTAGAGATGCTATTAAAGGGATAGCTGAACAATTAGGACCCATCCATCAAATGGCTTGGGAAAATAGAATAACACTAGACATGAAACTAGTAGAGAAAGGTGGAGTTTGTGTCATGATTGGAACCCAGTGTTGTACTTTAATTCCTAAAAATACTGCTCCTGATGGAACCATAACAAAAGTCTTATAGCTTTATCCAATGAGCTAGCTAAAAGTTCAAAAATAAATGATCCCTTCACTCATTTAAGGGAGAAATGGTTCAGCAAATGGAAATGACTTATGTCCTCAATCATCCCTTCCCTTGCAATAGTAATAAGTATGCTTATTCTTGTAGGACGCTGTATCATATCCTCTGTCCGAGGATTGATACAAAAGCTTATTGAGATAGCTGTCACCAAAACCTTCCTCAATTCTCCCCCACCTTATGCAGATAAGCTCCTATTTAAAAAAAAAAACCAAGCCAAACAGCAGAATCAAGACATGTTAAGAGGTTTAAAGAAGAAGAATTATAAAAATCAGAAAGGGGAAATTGTCAAATACAGTAAGTTCCTCTTCAAAAGTTTAACTTTCAAATTCCTTGTTCTTTGGTCTCAAGATCAACTTCCTTGTCCCTTCTCCTAAGCTACACATTCTGTAAACTGCTCCTCCCATTGAAACTACCCTTCTTGCCTTTGCCACACCCTGACATGCCTGAACAAGCCTTTTGCCATAATGGACAATCTCTCCCTTCCCACCTAATTAGCCATATTCAATTTTAAACAGTAGCCAATTGGGTTAGCTTAGATTGTGTGGTCTCATTCCAGCCAATGGAGACAGGACACAGAAGCAGGGACTAACTGTGTTAGGGATAAAAACCCTTTCTCTTCTTTGTTCAGTGTGCTCTTGTGATTGTGACTGATGTAGGCAGCACCCTTCTGCATAAGTAAATTGCCTTGCTGAGAAAACTTTTTGCCTGAGTGCTATTTCTTCTTTATCGCAACAAGC
Organism: Aotus nancymaae; assembly: GCF_030222135.1. NCBI lineage: Eukaryota > Metazoa > Chordata > Mammalia > Primates > Aotidae > Aotus > Aotus nancymaae. The sequence goes on from NW_026988425.1 coordinate 106,868,125, forward strand.
ATTTGTTTCCAACACAGAGAAAACCACTAAGATGCTCAACAAGATCAACCCATAATCATCACATCATCAACATATAATCTTCAAATTCTCCAAGGTCAAAATTAAGAAAAAACTATTAAAGGCAGCCAGAGAAAAAGGCCAGGTAACCTACAAAGGGAAGTTCATCAGGCTAACAGTAGACCTCTCAGCAGAAACTCTATAAGCCAGAAGAGTTTGGGTACCAGTATTGAACATTTTTAAAGAAAAGAGTTTTCAACCCCAAATTTCATATCCAGCCAAACTAAGTTTTACTCACAAATGAAGGAGAAATAAAGTCTTTTCCAGACAAACAAATGCTGAGGGATTTTGTTACCACCAGGCCTGCCTTGCAAGAGCTTCTGAAACAAGCACTAAATATGGAAAGAAAAAATTGGTACCACCCACTGTAAAAACACACCCAAATATAAAGACCAATGACACTCTGAAGAAACTGCATCAACTAGTGCTCAAAATTACCAGACAGCAGCATGATGACAGGATCAAATTCAAATATAACAATACTAATCTTAAATTTAAATGGGATAAATACTCCAATTAAAAGACACAGACCGGCAAACTGGATAACGACTCAAGACCCATTGTTGTGTTGTATTCAGGAGACCCATCTCATGTGCAAAGACATGAATGGGCTTAAAATAAAGGGATGGAAGAATTCATATGGAAACCAAAAGTAAGCAGGGGTTGTAATCCTAGTCTCTAACAAAACAGACTTTAAACTAACATCCAAAACAAACAAATGAACAAACAAAGACACAAAACACACACACACAAAGAAGGGCATTACATTATGGTAAAGGGAACAATTCAACAAGAAGATCTAACTACTATAAATATATAGGCATCTAATACAGAGGACTCAGATTCATAAAAGAAGTTATTAGAAACCTACAAAGAGACTGTCAATACTAGACAGATCAGAGAGAAAGAAAATTAACAAGGATATTAAGGACTTGAACTCAGCTCTGGATCAAGTGGACCTAATAGATACCTACAGAACTCTCCACCCAAAATCAACAAAATATACATTCTTCTCAGTGCCACATGACACTTATTCTAAAATCGACCACATGATGGGAAGTAAAACACTCCTCAGAAAATGCAAAAGAACTATATCAAACAGTCTTTCAGATCACAATGTAATCAATTAGAACTCAGGATTAACTCACTTAAAACCACACAATTACATGGACATTAAACAACCTGCTCCTCAATGATTCCTTGGTAAATAATAAATTTAAGGCAGAAATCAAAAAGTTCTTTGAAACCAATGAAAACAAAAAGACAATGTACCAGAATCTCTGAAACGCCACTAAAGCAGTGTTAAAGAGAAATTTTTAATACTAAATGCCCCCATCAGAAAGCTAGAAAGATCACAAATCTACATCAAAACATCACCAGTTAAAAGAGCTTGAGAGGTAAGAGCAAACTAATCCAAAAACTAGCAGAAGACCAGAAATAACTAAGATCAGAACAGAACTGAAGAAGACAGAGACACAGAAAACCCTTCAAAAAATCAATGAATCCAGGATTAAAAAAAATGAATAAAATAGATGGCTATCTAGACTAATAAAGAAGAAAAGAATCTAATAGACACAATAACTAAAAGATAATAAGAAGGATATCACCACTGACCCCATAGAAATACAAACTACCATCAGAGAATACTATAAACAGCTCTAAACAAATAAACAAGAACATCTAGAAGAAATGGCTGAATTCCAGAAAATGCACACCCTCTCAAGACTAAACAAAGAAGAAATCAAATTCATGAATAGACCAATAACAAGTTCTGAAATTGAAATAGTAATTAATAGCCTACCATTAAAAAAAGCACAGACCCAGATGGATTCACAGCCTAATTCTGCAATAAATACAAAGAGGAACTGGTCCATTCCTTCTGAAACTATTCCAAATACTTAAAAAGGATGGACTCATTTTTTGAAGCAAGCATCATCCTGATACCAAAACTGGGCAGAGACAACAAAAAAAGAAAACTCTATGCCAATATCCCTGATGCAAGATTAAAGCCAAAATCCTCAGTAAAATACTGGCAAACCAAATCCAGCAGCAGACACACACAAAAAAAACTTCTCCACCATGATAAAGTCAGATTCATCCCTGGGATGCAAAGATGGCTCAGCATATCCAAATCAATAAATGTACTCCATCATGTAAACAGAACCAAAGACAAGAACCACATGATTATCTCAATAGATGCAGAAAAGGCCTTTGATAAAATTCAATAACCCTTCATGTTAAAAACTCTCAATAAACTAGGTATTGATGGAACATATCTCACAATAATAAAAGCTATTTATGACAAACCCACAGCCAATATCCTATTGAATGAGCAAAAGCTGGAATCATTCCCTTAGAAAACTGGTGCAAGACAAGGATGCCCTCCCTCCCCACTCCTATTCAACGTAGTCCTGGAAGTTCTGGCCAGGGCAATCAGGGCAAGAGAAAGAAATAAAGCATATTCAAGTAGGAAGAATAGAAGTCAATTTATCTGTTTGCAGATGACATGATTTTATATTTAGAAAATCCCATCATCTCAACCCAAAACTCTTTACACTTATAAACAACTTCAGCAAAGTCTCAGGAAATAAAATTCATGTGCAAAAATCACAAGCATTCCTTTATGACAACAATAGACATGCAGAGAACCAAATCATGAATGAACTCACATTAACAATCACCACAAAGAGAATAAAATATCTAGGAATACAGCTAACAAGGGAAGTGAAGGACCTCTTCAAAGAGAACTACAAACCACTGCTCAAGGAAGTAAGAGAGGACACAATCAAATGGAAAATCATTCCATCCTCATGAATATGAAGAATCAGTATCATGAAAATGGTTATATTGCCCAAAGTACTTTATATGTTCAATGCCATTCCCATTATACTACTATTGACATTCTTCACAGAATGAGAAAAACTGCTTTAAATTATATTCAGAATCAATGAAGACCCTGGATAACCACAACAATCCTAAGCAAAAAGAACAAAGCTAGAGGTATCACACTACCTGACTTCAAACTATACTACAAGGTACCAGTAAACAAAACAGCATGATACTGGTACCAAAACAGACATATAGACCAATGGAACAGAACAGAGACCTCAGAAATAACACCATAGATCAACAATCATCTGATCTTCAACAAACATGACCAAAAAAAGCAATGCAGAAAAGACCTCCTATTCAATAATTGGTGTTGGGAAAACTGGAATTGGATCAGAAAACTGAAATTGGATCCTTTCCTTACACTTATAGAAAAATTAACTCAAGATGGATTAAAGACTGAGATGTAAACCCTAAAACTATAAAAACCCTAGAAGAAAACTCAGGCAATGCCATCCAGAACATAGACATGGGCAAAGACTTCAGGACGGAAATGCCCAAAGCAATTGTGACAAACACCAAAATTGAAAAATGGGATCTAATTAAACTAAAGAGCTTCTACACAGCAAAAGAAACTGTCATCAGAGTGAACTGGCAGCCTACAGAAAGGGAAATAATTTTTGCAATCTACCCAACTGACAAAGGTCTAATATCCAGAATCTACAAAGAACTTAAATAAATTTACAAGAAAACAACAACCCCATAAAAATGTGAGCAAAGTTTATGAACAGATACTTCTCAAAAGAAGACATTTATCTGGCCAAGAAACATATGAAAGAAAGCTCAACATCACTGATCATTAGAGAAATATCAATCAAACCATAATGAGATACAATCTCATTTCAGTTAGAATTGCTCATTAAAAAGTCAGTAAATAACATGCTGACAAGGCTGTGGAGAAATAGAAATGCTTTTATGCTGTTGGTGGGAATGTAAATTAGTTCAACCAGTGTAGAAGACAGTATGGGATTCCTCAAGGATCTAGAACCTGAAATACCATTTGAACCAGCTATCTTATTACTGTGTATATACCCAAAGGAATATAAATCATTCTACTATAAAGACACATGCACATGTTTGTTTATTGCAACACTATTTATAATAGCAAAATCATGGAACCAACCCAAATGCCCATCAATGATAGACTGGATAAAGAAAATGTGGTACACATACATCATGAAATACTACACAGCCATAAAAAGAAATGAGATGATATCCTTTGCACAGACATGGATAAAGCTGGAAGCCATCCTCAGCAAACTAACACAGGAATAGAAAACCAAGCACGGCATATTCTCACTCATAAGTGAGAGTTGGACAATGAGAACACATGGACACAGGGAGGGAAATGACACACACCAGGACCTGTTGGGTGCTAGGGAGCAAAAGGAGGAAACTTAGAGGATGAGTCAACAGGTGCAGCAAACCACCATTGCACACATATACCTATGTAACAAACCTGCACATTCTGCACATGTATCCCAGGACTTAAAGTTTAAAGAAATTGAGAAGGAGAAAGTCCTTCTAACTCATTCCATGTGCCCAGCATCATCCTGATTCCAAAGCCTGGCAAACACACACACATGCACGTGCACATGGGAACACACACACACACAAAACTTCAGACCAATACCCTTGATGAACATCAATGCAAATATCATCAACAAAATACTGGCAAACCAAACCTAGCAGCACATCAAAAAGCTTATCTACCATAATCAAATAGGCTTTATACCTGGGATGAAAGGTTGGTTCTGTTAGAAACAAATGCTTGTTCTTTGGTGCTGAAAAGAAAAACCAGTGCTCAGACAAAGAACTTTTCTCAGCAAGGTGATTTTACTTTCTGCAGAAAGCATGCTTCTCAGAAGTCTGATTGCCATGAGAGCACATCAAACAAAGAAAAGGAGTAGTTTTTATCCCCGACACATTGGGTCTTTACTGCTGTGTCCTATCTCCATTGGCTGGAACTGAACTGCACAATCTAGACTGCTATCAATTGGCTAAAATCTTAAAACTTTTCTAAATAGGTAAATGTGCAATGGAGAACAAAGAAAGGAAGGAGATTGTTTACAGAAAACTAGGAGAATAATAACATTTCCAAATACAGAAGAGGCATAGGTTGTAAGCTGGAAAATGCCTGAGCATGTTCAGACATGTCTAAGGTGACTATAGGCCAGAACAAATAACTTGCTTAAAGTACAAGGACAGAGAATGTACTTATTCCCTTACTATATTTAACAGCTACATAGGGCTTAACAAAGAGTTACTAGCAAAAAGCATGGAAATGAAAGAAGTTAGGTTTTTTTAAAAAAGAAACCATTATTCCTAACACATTATTTATTCTTTAACAAAAAGAGAAACTTTGAAGAGAAACTTTTTACTTTTCAGTTCAACATACACAAATCAATATATGTGATTTATCACATAAACAGAACTAAAGACAAAAAGCACATAATAATCTTAATAATTGCAGAAAAAAACTTCAAATTAAATTGAACAGTTCTTCATGTTGAAAGCTCTTAAAAACTCATGATAAACTGGGTACTGATGGAACATGCCTCAAAATAATAAAAGCCATGTATAGCAAACCCACAGCCAATATCATACTGAATGGGCAAAAGCTGTAAGCCTTTCCCTTGAAAACTGGCAAAAGACAAGAATGCCCTCTCTCACCACTACTATTCCCGTTGTATTAGGAATTCTAGTGAGTGCCATCAGACAAGAGAAAAAAATAAAGAACATGCAAATAGGAAGAGAGAAAGTCAAACTATTTCTGTTTGTAGATGACATGATTCTATATCTAGAAAACCCTATAGTCTTGGCTCCAAAGATCCTCAAGCTAATAAACAACTTCAGAAAAGTCTCAGGATATAAAATCAATGCAAAAATCACTAGCACTCCTAGACCCCAAAAACAGTAAAGCCAAGACCCAAATCAGGAATGCAATCTCATTTGCAATTGCCACCAACAAAACAAAACAAAAACAAAACAACCACCACCACCCCAAAAAACCTTAGGAACTCAGCTAACTAGGGAGGTGAAAGATCTCCACAAGGGGAGTTACCAAACACTGCTAAAAAAAAAAATCAGAAATAACCCAAACAAATGGAAAAACATTTCATGTTCATGGATAGGAAGAATAAATATTGTGAAAATGGCTACACTGCCCAAAACTACTTACAGATTTAATGATATGCCTATTAAACGACCAATGACATTTTTAAAGGAATATAGAACACTATTTTAAAATTCATATGGAACGAAAAAGAGCCCAAGTAACCAAGGCAATCCTAAGCAAAAAGAACAAAGCTGGAGGCATCATGCTACATAACTTAAAACTGTACTACAGGGCCACAAAAACCAAAACAGCATCGTACTGATACAAGAACAGAAACACAGACTAATGGAACAGATTAGAAAACCCAGAAATAAAATTACACCCCTAAAACCATCAGATATCTGACAAACGAGACAAAAACAAGCAATGGGGAAAGGATACCCTATTTAATAAATGGTGCTACAAATTTTCCACAATGTTTTTTTGCTTCTCTTTTGAACATTAAGTTCCAATTTCTGATCATCTCTCTCAAGTTCAAAGTTCCACAGATCTCTAGGGCATGGGCAAAATCCTTTCAGTCTCTTTCCTAAGGCATAGCAAGAGTGTCCTTTATTCCAGTTCCCAAAAAGTTCCTCATCTCCAACTGAGACCACCTCAGCCTAGACTTCATTGTTTATACCACTATCAGAATTTTGGTCAAAACCATTCAACAAGTCTTTACCATAGATTCTAACACACTTCTCTCAGTAGTTACTAAGACCAAGCAGACCAAAAACTAATAATTCAGCAACATTTTAAAACATTTAACCAACAAAATGAATAAGCTAGACACAATTGAGTATATTAATCACTGAAAAATACATATTATTTGTAAGTACACACAGACCATTTACAAAAATTGACCTTATGCTGTCTACAAAGAGTGTCTTTAAAATTGATAGAGGATGCAAATCAGACAGACTTTGCTCTCTGAATACAGGAGAAAAAAGCTAGAAATAGCCCTTTAAAACATAACTGAAAAAAAAATCTCTAAATCTTTGGAGGTTAACTAGAACACTGCTAAACAAACCAGGAATCAAAAAAGAAATGATAGAAACCAAACAAATGTGAAATAAATTAAGACTAGAAAACAAGCAACATTTTTAGGATGCAGCTAACGTTTCTTAGAAATGGAATCATAAATTATCATTTATTGCCTTAAATTATTTTAATATATTAATAGCTATTATTCAGAAAGAAAAAAGGCCAAAAAATGAACAATACCAGTATCTATCTTATAAAGTTAGACAAAGAAATGCAAATCAAACAAGGATAAAAAAGGGCAAGAAGTAATACAGATAGGAGTAGACAGAAATAGGAATCAAAATTACAATGAAGAGAATCAAAGTTAAAAGATTTTTTAAAAACTACTCAAATTGATAAACCCATGATGAAAATGATTAAGGAATATGAGAGAAAGAAAAGATAAGAAATATCCAGAATGATAATGGAGGTTCTAGGTCAGATATTACAAACATCAAAAAGATAATAAGATAATATAATGAGGATTTTCCTGTGAAAAATACATATCAATAATTCAGTTGAAATAAAAGAATTACTTGAAAAAATATTTTATCAAAACTGATATAAGATGTAAAAACACTAAATGCCCTATAAGTATTAGAAAATTTGGTCTAAAATTAATTGTATATCAATGAAGAAAAATCCAGACCAAGATGGCTATATCAGTTAATTCACCAAATATTTAAGAAAAAATTATCACTAGTCTTAATTTTTTCTATACACTAGAATAAAAAGAAAAATGTCACTGTTTATTTATGATGTTTGCATAACTTTGATACCAAAACCTGTCAAGCATATTAAAAGGAAATAAAATCATAGGGGAAAAACACTTTAATGTTGAATTTAGCTATATATAAAAAGGATAATGTATTAGGAAGTGTTTGAACTACTTCTAGGAAAAAGGATGCTTCAAGGTTTGAAAATAATCACCTTAATTCATGCCTCGTTAACAGAATAAAGGAGAAAAACCATGATCATCTCAACTGATACAAAGCATTTGCTAGAATTCAATATTCATTCACATTAATTTAAAAAATAACAAAACTAGGAACAAAGGGATATTTCTTGATTTGTCAAAGGAGAAAGCATGCATACATACAGAAACCTACAGCAAAATTATATTTGATAGAAAATGTTAAAATTTTTCCTTGAAAGATCAGGAATGCTATAGGAATACCCACTAACGCTATTTGTATTAAATACTACACTAGAGCTTATACTCAGTGTAATAAGGCAAGGGAAAAAAAAAAAAAAAGAAAAAAGCTAAAAGAATCAGAGTGGAGGAAACAATACTGTTATTTGTAAATATCATAATTACATATATAAAAATATTCTAATGCAGACAAATGATTAAATGAACAAGTGTGTTGAACATTTCTGGTTTCAAAGTCAATATATCAAAAATGAGGCCAGGTGCAGTGGCTCAAGTCTGTATTCCCAGCACTTTGGAAGGCTGGGGTGGGAGGATTACTTGAGCCTCAGAGTTTGAGACCAGCCTGGACAACATAGCAAGATCCTGTCTCTAAAAAAAGAATTAATTGCTTTTCTATAGCAGCAGGCATTAGAAAATGAAATTTAAAAATAGATGTAATTTACAGTAGTACCAAAAATATCAAATACCTAAGATTAATCTATAAAAACATATATAAGCTCTCTAACCAAAAAAAAACATTATTGAGAGTAATTTTTAAAGCACTTCCACAAATGAAGAGCTATTCAAGTTCACGAATTAGATAAATCATTATTGTGAAGATCATGTCAGTCATTTCTTCTGAAAATGATCTATAGATTCAATGGATTATCAATTAGAATTCAAATAGCACTTTGGGAGACAAATGACAAGCTAATTCCAAAGTTTACATGAAAATTTCAAAGGCCAACTATATTAAAGATATTCTTGAAGAACAACCGGAAATTATTTGTTCTATCAGTTTTCAATATTTTAAGTAACAAAACAATGGAATACATAGATTATATTATAGGTTATTCTCATAATCTGAATTATAAAAATCATAAACAGAATAATTAAAGTACTACCTATAAAGGGAAAGTTGGCTAAATTATACTATATTAGACAAATTCTATTGATTAAGACATACCATTAAGACAATGAAAAGACAAGAGAGGGTGGAGAATGAATATTTTCTGTAACTATAAACAACAAAGTATTAATTTTTAGATTTCTTACCAATGAATAATAAAGACTAACATTACAATACAAAAAAAAGAAGACATACACATACACACTCCACAAAAGAGAATATTCAAATGAACAATATATATTTGAAAAGCTCTGAAACTTTATGATTCAACATGGAACTAGAATTTCAAAATGCAGTAACATTACCACTATACACCAACAATATTGGCAACAGTAAATATTATTGACAATACCCAATGTTGTAGAACATGTACATCAATAGAACATTTACTCTTGGGAATAAAAATTGGTACAACCACCTCAGAAAAGATACCATTATCTATGTAAGTTAAACATTATTTTTGCTTCAAGACCAAGTAATTTCCTTCCTAAGCATATATCCAACAGAAATGCATGCATATATATACAAAAAGACATTTGCAATAATATACATAGCAAAATTATTTATTTTAGTTTTAAGTTAGAAACAATTCAAATATCAACAGTAGAATGGATACATTGTGGTATGCCAATAAAATGAAATACTAAAAAAAAAACCCCATAGCTACATACAATGACATTGATCAAGCTCCAAAACTTGATGCTCAGCTAAAGATGGCAGCCAAAACAGTATTCAGTATATCACTGTTTTACATAAACTTCAAAAATAACTTATGGAAGTCATGATAATGCTTATCAGGAGGAGCTGTATTTTAATGAGAAGAGGCATGAGGAGGGCTTCTGGGATCAATATTCTATTTTTTATAACATCAATTCTGAAGATAGAAAACATTTCTCAGGGCCTGCTATATATCGAACACTGGTGTATGAATGATGGTTGGAACTGTACACTGTGTAACTTATAATTTAAAGACAAAAGAATGGGGATACACAGCTAGCAAAATATTTAAGTTGAAGGTTCCAGGCCTGGTTGCTTTCCTATGCTAACGTGATACACTTCACTTCAATGTAAAAGTGAATGAAAATTAAGTAGCTTGCAGGTCCCAAACTGAACCTTCCCATTTCCATGTAGTGCTGTCTGATTACCATAAGGAAACTGGTGGTAGAGGAGCAGGAGTTTATGATGCAAGATACATAGATACATACACACTCATACATACAGACATACACGTCTATGTCTCGCGCTGCTTAGAACAGTAGTTGTTTCTAAGAGATTAACCTCACAATGTGTAACTAAAGATTTCTATAGTTTCTGGTTTTTTCCTTTTGAGAGTTTTTATATCTCTTTTGTCTCTAATCATACCACAAGTTAGCTACTTTTTCAGATTTTCATTATGGGACTTTTGTCACTTGGTGGTCACTGTTTTATTGCAATGGAGCATTTTTCCCGATTCACAGGAATTAGAAATTCAAAAAGAAAAGATCATGGAGGCTGAGTTGAGTAAGAGATGCAAGACAGTTGGCAAATCCCCCTCACTAAGTTATTAAGGCAGATCAGACTTAAGATATAAGGAAGTCCAAGTCATGCTCCTACAGAATTTAAAATTTTTACCTGACACAGACATGGTGGCCACAACAAGTCATAACACTAATTATATAATCTACAAATGTCAATAGTCTAGACAGTGATGACAGTTTTATCCATTTCTTGTCTTCCCTAAGCAAGTGCAAGTCACCTAAAGTCAGCTTCATTCCTAGCAAGCATTGAATAAATTGTAAGAAAATAAATAAAATGAATGAAAATGGGATATGTTTATTTATTTTTAACTTATTTAATTCTGGAACATCAAGAATTCTGCCAGTATGAACAAAGGCTTAAGACAACAACAGTAAACTGCAACTCTCCTGTCTAAGCCAGAATGTATGGTAGCCCTACATCCGTCACATGCAATTTTTTTTTTTTTTTTTTTTCTCGAGACGGAGTTTCGCTCTTGTTACCCAGGCTGGAGTGCAATGGCGCAATCTCGGCTCACCGCAACCTCCGCCTCCTGGGTTCAGGCAATTCTCCTGCCTCAGCCTCCTGAGTAGCTGGGATTACAGGCACGCGCCACCATGCCCAGCTAATATTTTGTATTTTTAGTAGAGATGGGGTTTCACCATGTTGACCAGGATGGTCTCGATCTCTTGACCTCATGATCCACCCGCCTCGGCCTCCCAAAGTGCTGGGATTACAGGCGTGAGCCACCGCACCCGGCCCACACGCAATTTTTAATAGTATCTCTTTTACTTCCAAAATTTTCCAGAATGAACAGAGGTTTAGCTGGTTATTTAATTCAAAGAAATGCTTTCCTATCAGTTAGCTATAACTACAATATATCATGTAACAAGCAACCATAATTTGTCAGTGGCATATAGTAAGTATTTGTTTAGCTCCCAAGCATGTGTATTGGTTGGTAGGTAGCTAATTTAAGCTGGGGGGACCCAACCGCATCTCTCTCTCAACCTTCTTAGACTCAGTGGTCTAACAAGGGCTGTTTCTTCTTATGGTAATGGCAGAGAGGAAGATCAAATGCACAACACTTCCCAAGTTTTTGATCATATCTCCCTCACTAACGCTCTGTTGACTAAAGCAAACTGCATGGGACTTTCAAGTTAAGAGGCAGAAAAATACAGCTCACCTCTTTTGTATAAGGAACTGCAAAGTCATATGGCAAAGAACCTGAACCCGGGGAAGATGCAATCTACCACTGCGCTTCGTAATTGCCAACAATTAACACGGTGTCTGAGAAGTCAATGAATAAGACCACCCTCACTTCAAGGTGGCAAGATGATTTCACTTGTCACTTTATACTCCAATGTCTTTCATAGATGCACATGAGAGGAATTTTATCACAAGCTGGAGCTATCTGGCTCTTAAAAAGCATTTAAGCCCAATAGGTAACAAGTAATGGTGGAAGGTTGTGGGATGTTTTCCTCTAAGAACCCTGTCTCGGATGATAAACTATATACTCTTATATAAATGATACACTATAAAAAATCCATAGAGACCCTCTTAACCTTTAAACTAGCAATTCTACTCCTAAGAATTCAGTCTACCTGGACTCCTGAGTATATAGTATAATATGCTGGGTTAAGTGTATCAAATATTAGAGTGAAATTTCTAACAATGATCAGACTGATGACATATAAGCATGGAAATACCCTTGGTTGCTTAAAAAATAGAATCGGTTATCTCAATTCTGTTAACATATTAAATTCCCTGAAGACCAAAATAAGGTAGATTATGTGTAATAAAAATATATTCCAACAAAGATAAATACAGGAAGGATACCTTGTCATTAAGAAATGATTGTGCTGCTAAAAATAATGAACACAAAATGTACTAATAAAAATGTCTATTCCCTAACAGCCATTTTTATCACTTATTACACTCAATTAGAAACAAAATTAATATTTTAGATAATACTGTTTCCCAACCTGCATATGTGTTTTTCCCAGCTTGTTTTATGTATGATATTTTTTCAGCTTCTTAGAAACTCATCTTCCACATAATTTATGTGAGGACCAATCAGTTTGATTATTGATCTTTTCCCATAAAATCATATTTAGTTCCTTCTAATGTATACTCCTCACTTTCCTACTCCAGCTTTTAATAATAATTTGTGAAATCTCTGAGAGAAAAATCACAACATTTGAAGGGAAGAAAGAAAGATATTATCTCCCTCACACAAATGATATCATGCTAAGAAAACTACAAAAAATATTATAAACATATTCATGTTTAATGCCACTGCTTTAATCATAACCTACAATGAAAGAAACATTACTTTGTGATATGCAGTAATCTGCTCTACCTTAAGTAAATCTGGCAGATATAAAATAATAGTTCGCATTACAATAAAACTCTCTACTCTCAGTGAAAACTTCCTTATTTCACTGAAATATTGATACTCTGGATAATTAAGCACCAGACAAAAAAGGGGAGACGTGGGGAGATGAAAGCCCATATATTAATCAATTAGTAAAAAAGACAAATATTCTTGAAAATTACACTGTAAGTCAATAAGAAAGTAATACCAAATTTACATAGACACACAGAAAAAACTTGCTTTACCTCAAATTTTCAAACCTTTTTACATGAAATAAATTATAACTTCATAAATACATTAGCATTGTGTATTTTTCAGTAATTTCACAGAATTTTTAATAATTTTAATTGAGTGCTTATTTCATGCGATCTATAGTGCCAAGTATTTTATGCATCATCTTACTTAATTTTCACTAGTCTTACTATAAGAGAGAGGAAATAATCACAAGTTAGTTGCTATGTCCAAGATTATATAGCCAATAAGAAAAGGAGTGAGGATTTCAAGCCAGCCTTAATTAATTCCAAGTAGTATGTCATTTTCACCACACGGAGCAACTCCTAAGTAAGTCTGTGTGTGTTTTATGTGTTTTTCCTTTATTTATCAGAGGCTACAATTTTAGACTCATGTGATTATTTAATTAAAATTCATTGTTTCTAGAAGATTACAGGGGCAGGGATATTTTGCTTACTATTTGTTTCCACCATCTTGGAAATGAGCACATTGCACATGGTAAGTGTTCAATAAGTATTCTTTCATAATTTTTCCAAAAGATGCAGGTCAGCATTCCTTTTCTTTTCTTTTTTTTTTTTTTGTTTTTAAGACACAGTTTTACTCTGTCGCCCAGGCGGGAGTGCAGTGGTGTGATCAGGGCTTGCCGCAGCTTCAGCCTCAACTTCCCAAGACTCAGATGGTCCTCCTGCCTGGGCACCCCTGTTCCCTTGGTGAGCCACCATGCCCAGGTGTAGGCCAGAATTCTATGAACTTTATTAAGATCCTGCTGTTAGAATACCACTAAGGATTTAAGACCTTACAAAACTGCTAATTTACTTCAAAAGGACCCAAAAGTTGTAAGAACAATGACAAAATAAATTATCACCATCATGGATTAGAGAGAGAATTTGACTGGTTTCAGAAGAACTGCATGAGAAAACACAATTCCAGTACTTTTGCCATTTTAAGAAATAATATATTGACTTCTGAGTAAGCAAATTACTCCCCAAATTTCTAGACTGGAGAATTACATTCACCAGACACATTAAAAGCTGGAAAATCAGAGTTTACAAGTTCAATGTGTCAGTTTCCCTGATGCATGTCCCCCTTTGGCATAACACAGTATTAACTTCATGTTTTTCTCTTTACTAGTCACATTGGAAGGAAAAACGATCTTTTATTTAGCCATTAAATAAATATAACGTCCACTGTCAGAGAAAGAAGCAACAAATGGGCACATGATTAAGTATTGGCAGCCCTTTTAACTCTGAAAGCCTCTTTCCAGGGACTCAAGTGGCCATAATTCTCCCAGTCTGGAACCCTTTGGCAGTGATGATTTTTAAAGAAAGGTTTTAACTTCCTCAACTTTTGATAGTTTACCTCTTTGAAAAACCGTATGTAAACTTACTGGTCCTGACATAGTGAATAGCATTTTGGAAACTATGTGATATGCTCTCTGTCAAGCAAAGATGAACATCTGTAGGAAAGTGATTTGCATTATGCTTATAGAGGTACTGGGTGATGGTAGTAATTCTGTACAAAGCTTATTTTCACTAAGACATGACCATATTATATTCAATGATACTATACTTATTACATTAATTCCTCCAACCATCCTGGCAGGCAAATAGAATAGAATCCTATTTTACAGGTGAGGAAATGATGATTCAGAGAAGTGAAATAAATTTTTCAGGACACAGAGCTATTTAACAGGAGATGCCATATTCAAACCAGAAAGCCTGGTTCTTTCTATGATTCTGCCTACTCATTCTTCTGAATTAAGTTTGCAACAGTATTATCCTCCTATCACACATTGCCCTTTGCCGTTGTCACTTTTATAGAAAGTTGTATTTTCTCAGACTCTACTCTGCCAGGCTGGAAGAATGTAAACTGCTTTTACAGGGCACTTGGCAGGGCTTTTTCCCATAACAATCTGTATAGGGAGCATGAAACTCAGCAAACATGTTTACCACATACTGTAGACACACATGGTCAAATTGTGATTCTTTGGGAAGTTCTAACAGGATGTATTAGTCTGTTTTCACATTGCTCTAAAGAAATATCTGAGACTGGGTAATTTACAAAGGAAAGAAATTTATGTGACTCAGTTCTGCATGACTGAGGAGGCCTCAGGAAACTTAAAGTCATAGTGGAAAAGGAAGCAGGCACATCCTATGTAGTGGCAGGTGAGAGACAGCACATGAAAGTGCATGAAAAACTGCTATTTATAAAACCATCGGACCTCATGAGAATTCACTCACTATCACAAGAACAGCATGGAGACCACCCCCATGATCCAATCACTTCCCTCCCTTAACCCGTGGGGATTATAATTCAAGATGAGATTTGGGTGGGGACACAGAGCCAAACTGTATCACAGGAATAACTGCAGTCTTAATCTAAAAAGAGGATCAGTTTGGGTCAATTGTGACAGTACTGTTCATAATTGTAAAAAAATTAAAATTACACCAAACAGATGTCCATCAACAGTAGAATGAATCAATTAATAAAGTGCATTCATGTAACTGAATATAATACAGGAATTTATATTAAATATATGTATTTCATTAAAATATGCCAATGGCATGAACGTATGGTAATGCTAAGAAATAGCCCAAAATGGCACTGGGGTACACAGATATTTGATTAAACATTACTTCACGTCTATCTATGAGGGTGTTTTTGGATGAAATTAATATTTGAATACTGTCTGTGTTGCCATGAAGAAGTATCTAAGGAGCTGGGTATTTTATAAAGAAAAGAGGTTTATTTGGGTCACAGTTCTGAAGGCTGTACAAGAAGCATAGTGCCAGGATCTGCATTTGCTGAGGGCCTGGGAAGATTATACTCATGACAGAAGGAGAAGGGAAGCCAATGAGTTACATGGTGAGAGAAGCAGCAAGACACAGAGGGAGGAGGAGTCAAGCTTCTCTAAACAACCGTATCTCTCGTGAACTCACAGAGTGAGAATTCACTCATTACCACAAGGATAGCACCAAGCTATTCATGAGGGATCTGCCCCCATGACCCAAACACCTCCCATAAAGCCCACCTCCAACAGTGGAAGTCACATTTCATCATGAAATTTGGAGGGTACAAAACATCCAAATCATATTAAATAGGTAGACTAAAGTAGACTGACTTCCCCAGTGTGGGGTGGGCTTTGTCCAATCCATTGAAAGCCTGAATAGAACAAAAAGGCTGAGTACTGGAGAATTTATTTTTCTGTTTCTCTGACTGACTGTCTTTGAGCCAGGACATTAGTCTTCTCCTGCCTTGAGACTCATACTGTAACTTACAACATCAGCTCTTCTGCTTCTCAGGCCTTCAGACGTGGATTGGAACTTACCATCTGCTTTCCTGTGTCCTGCTTGCCAACTGCAGATCTTGGGGCATCTCAGTCTCCATAATCACATGAGCCCATTTCTTATGATAAATCATACATATATATATGTGAGGACAATAGGAGACACACACACACACACACACACACACACACACACACATATATGTGAGGACAATAGGAGACATATATAATTATATACATAAAATTATATATATATATACATATATATATATATTGTGTGTGTGTGTCCTATTGTCCTCACATAGAAATGTTCTGGACAACTGTCAGAATCACCATCTATAGAAGGAAGCAGGTTTTGAGCCCTGGGTAAGCGGGAAATTACAGAGCTTTGAAGCATCTAATCTCTAATTCTAGGAAAAAAAGGTCCAGAGGGAAAGCTTTCAAAAACAAGTGAAACAATTTCCAATAAGTAAGCTGAAATGAAAAATCAGCAAACATACTAAATCAGCAACAACAAACAAAAGTAATATAGAAAGTGTCAACCCCAGGAAATCAATCAAGCAAAAGTAGACTAACTGTAAAATCTTATTTCCTTCCACTATAATGTTCAGTTTGAATGAACCATGAGCATGTTGTTGTATTAGCAGAGAAATGGAAGTTATGAGGGCCTTAATAAAGCATTCATTTATCCTCTCAACACACATTGAATGTACATTAAGCAGAAGACTTCACTGATCCAGAAAATGAACCAGTGAACAAGAACAAAACAGAATTTGCTTTCAGATTTTAAACAAGATGGTCAGTATGATTTGAGACCTATTTAAGGCCAACCACAGGATTCAGTTAAAGTGTCCAGTATGTAGTGTGGAATTGGGATTGACATCTGGGAGAAAGATAAAGTATACACATTTGGTTTAGAATCTCAAAGAGATGAAAGTTAAAACTGAAACAAAGAAGATAAATGATTCTGTGAAACAGGAGAATAAATTAGGAGTGAGAACTAAACATTAGGAACAGGAACAGGAAAAAGAAAAGGAGTCAAGAAGAAAAGAATCCACCAAAGACAAGAAGACCAGGGTAGGGAGGGCAGAATGGAAAATGAGGCAAAAGAAGGAAGATTTTCAAAGGTCTGGGGAAGAAGAGAGAGAGTTTTCCAAGAGGCAGATAAGGAGAGGAGATGGAAACAACAAACACTAGATGCCACAGGGTCTTTGAAAGGCAGTGTTGCCCCTACCATGATCTAAGTCATGAGAAAGCCAAGAAGCCAGCAGTTAAGTTTAAAAATTCCAGAGTGAAGGAAAACCTGTGCAGCAGTTCCTCTGAGGGGTCTGGAAGATAGTCAGCCTAACAGAGTTATCC
Source organism: Aotus nancymaae (assembly GCF_030222135.1). NCBI lineage: Eukaryota > Metazoa > Chordata > Mammalia > Primates > Aotidae > Aotus > Aotus nancymaae. The sequence goes on from NW_026988425.1 coordinate 106,885,977, forward strand.
AAGGTCTGCATGGTGCAGAACAATAAAAACTAGGCTTCTCTGTGGGAATTTAAGAAAGGCATTAGTCTGAAAACTGTCTACTATTACAATCTTTCCAGAAATTATTTCTGTGGAATAAAGATTTTTAATGTACATTAAAAAATTTGTATAAATTTATGGAGAAGTATAATTTTATTACATGCACAGATTGCCTAGTGATTAAGTCACGTCTTTTAGTAGATTCACCTGAATAATACATTGTACGCATTAAGTAAATTCTCATCATCCAGTCTCCTCCCACACTTTCACCCTTCCGAGTCTCCACAGTTTATCATTCCACACCGTGTCTTTGCATACATATTATTTAGCTTCCACTTATGAGTGAGAACATACAGTATTTGTCTTTCTATATCTGGCTTGTTTCACTGAAGTTAATAGCTTCCAGTTCCATCCATGTTGCTGTGAAAGACATAATTTCATTTTTTATGGCTGAATACTATCCCGTTGTGTATATATACATTTTCTTTATTCAAGCATCTAGTGATGGACACATGTTGATTTCATATCTTTGCTATTGTCAAAAGTGCTGTGATAATATACAAGTGCAGATATCTATGTAATATAATGATTGATTTTCTTTCAAGTACATACCCAGTAGTGGGATTGCTGGATCAAATGGTAGTTCTATTTTTGGTTCTTTGAGAAATCTCCATACTGTGTTCCACAGAGGTTGGACTAATTTACATTCCCATCAACAGTGTATGAGTTCCCTTATCTCTGCATCCTTGCCAACGTCTGTTATTTACTTTTTTATAATAGCCATTCTAACTGGGATGATATCTCACTGTGGTTTTAATTTGCCTCAGAGGATTAGTGATGTTGAGCATTTTTTTTTTCATATAACTGTTAGTCATTTGTATATCTTCTTTTGAAAACTGTCTATTCATATCTTTTGCCCACTTTTTAATGGTGTTATTTGGGGTTATTTTGTTGAGTTTTAAAAATTCGTTGCATATTCTATATATTAGACCCTTGCATAATGCATAGTTTGCAAATATTTTCTCCTACTCTGCAGGTTGTCTGTTCACTCTCTTATTTCCTTTACTGTACAAAAGTTTTTTAGTTTAACTAAGTCACTTTTGACTATTTTTGTTTTTGTTACCTGTGCTTTTGAGGTCTTAGCCATGAATTACTTGCCTAGACCAATGTCCAGAAGAGTTTTTCTCCTAGGTTTTTCCTCAGTAATTTTATTGTTCCAAGTCTTATATTTAAGACTTTATCTTGAGTTGATTTTCATATATGGTGAAGGATAGGGGTTCAATTTATTTTGTATATAGCAATCCAATTTCCCAGCACCACCACTTATTAAAGAAAGTGTCCTTTCTTCAGTGTATGTTCTTGTCAACTTTGTCAAAGTTCAGGTAGCTGTAGATAGGTGGATTTATTTTGGGGTTCACTATTCTTCCATTGTTCTAGGTGTCTGTTTTTATACCAGTATCATGCTGTTTTGGTTATTACAGCTTTGCAGTATAATTTGACAACAGCTAATGTGATGTTTCCAGCTTTGTTCTTTTTGCTTAGGATTTCTTTGGCTAATCGGGTTCTTCTATGGTTCCATATGAAGTTTAGAATAGTTATTTCTAATTCTGTGAAAAATGACATTGGTATTTTAATAGAGATCACACTCAATCTTAAGATTGCTTTGGGCAGTATGGTCCTTTTTACGGTATTAATTCTTCTAATTCTCGAGCATGGGATGTTTTTACATTTGTGCCCTGTTCAATTTCTTTCATCAGTATTTTATAGGTTTTCCTCTAGGCAATGTTTACCTTGTTGGTTAAATATATCCCTAGATATTTTTTGTAGCTTTTGTAAATAAGACTGCCTCCTTGATTTTGTTCTCAGCTAGACTATTATTGGTCCTTTGAAATGCTACTGATTTTTGTACATTGATTTTGTATCCTGAAATGTTACTGAATTCATTTATCAAATCTAAGAGTTTTTTAGTTTAGTCTTTAGGTTTTATAGATGTAAGATCATATCTTCAGTCAACAGGGATGTACATTTTACTCAGATATTCCACTTCCGAGCTTCTTACAGGCTAAAAATACTGTCAGCATATAAAGGAAGGATATTTACTGAATTACTGTTCATAGTGATGACCAATCTGAATAGGCAATAATAAATAGTTATATAAATTATATTTACTCTGTAGAATATAATGCATACATAGAAAAAGAACAAGTTAGATTTATATTCACTCTCTAGAGGGCTCTCTATTTTACATGAATAAATGAAGAATGCAAGCTGCAGAAAAACATAGAGTTAAAACTCATTTTTTATAAACAATCCTATATCTGGATTTAAGTTTAAATGCGTAAAATTAATGGTACAAAGTATGCACTGGATTATCTCAAGGAGGTCAAACAGAAGTTCATTTAATTCTTTATACATTTTTTCTATCATTTCATATTAGAAATAACCATGTGTTATTTGTATTTTAAAATTGCCATGAAACATAATTTTCTTTCCAAGAAAAAGAAATAGAATAGTTATTATTTTAGGTTATGTCATTTTACCTTTTTATTTGCTTTAAATTTTTTTAAGTAATAAAGTTTTTATGCTAATCATATGCACACACCTATTTAGTATTTAGTGTGTAATTTTTAAACACATGTTGATTTTATTAAATGCCACCATTTATATATATACAATGAAAGGTGATAGAACTTTTGAACAAATGTAGGTTTATACTCAAATCCATAACACAATTTAGAAAGACAGCCAATATACTGCCCAAGAGTTCATATCATCAAAGCTTCTCTTGTTGACTCCTAATCAATCTTGTTGAAACTAATTAAAACAGCACTGGCTTTAATTGGTCTAAGGGGACCATAATTGATGTTCTAACAACTCAGTATCTTAAGACAGAAATCTGAGGCCAACCTAGATCAGTTTTTAGCAATGCCAGAAAGCAGTTCAAGTTATGGCCTTTGTTGTAGATGGATTGTTTCTCTGGAATGTGATAAATAAATATGAAGATAAAAAGGCAGAGCTTGAGGTAATGACTCTTTTTAGCCACACTTGGAAGTGCAAAAAAAACTATAAATGGATCTGTGCACATATAGCCACTTGGAGAAAGAAATATTCAGACGGAACACACGTTTAATAGATTTGGAATGCTACAAAAAAAGCAAACCTTCATTTGATTTGAAAACCACATATTGAGAACACAGTATGTCCATTCATCTAGGTATCCTACAAACACTTTTTAAGTTTCACATTCATTGCCAAGCTCTGTACCATCTCTAAGGACAAAGCAATAAAGATTAACCCTGTCACCAGCCCTAATGCTGACATTTTAAGAAACAGAAAGTGCCTTCCCTCCTTCAAGTTGTTTTAGTGCCACACACCTGAAAAGTGTTGTTAGAAACACACAAATCTAAGATAACTACAAGTGTGAATGGTTGCCCTTGAGTTTTACAGTGCGTAAAGATCACAAAATCCTAGGGACTGTGATATGATTTGGCTATGTCTCCTCCCAAATCTCATCTAAAATTGTAGTTTCTATAATCCCAATGTGTCATGGGAGGGACCTTGTGGGAGGTAATTGAATCATGGGGGCAGTTACCTACATGCTGTTCTCCTGATAATGAGTGAGTTCTCACAAGATCTGATGATTTTATAAGGGGCTTTTCCCCAACCTAGCTCTACACTTCTCCTTTCTGTTACCATGTGAAGAAGGGCATGTTTGCTTCTCCATCCACCGTGATTGTAAGTTTCCTGAGGCCTCCCCAGTCCCGTGGAACTGTGAGTTAATTAAATCTCTTTCCTTTATAAATTATCCAGTCTCAGGTATATCCTTATAGAAGCATGAGAATAAACTAATACACACTAGGAATACAGAGATAGTAAATATATCAGATCATTTCAATATCACTATATTATCTAAGGCAGAGGTATGTATCAGGGACTAGGGTGCCCAATGGAGGACCTGGCTAGAAAGTTTGGCAAATGTTTCCTTGAAGAGATGATAGCCAAACTGTGTCTGGGCCCAATTTTTCAGGTGTAATATGTTTTTATCTGAATGTGAAGAAAAGGTGGATTTTTGATAGATCCTGACCAAAGCAGTGAAAGATCCTTGTAGAAGTTTTTTAGGTAGATAAATAAGAGAGAGTTACCATCACATCACCAGGATGTTATTTTCTCCAGTATAAAGAAAAAGACTCAGCCACTCCTTCCTCTCTGTTCTCTTTAATAGGTAGTCTCAACTCTAGGAGGCTACCTCATGAAGATTCCCCTGATCTAAATTATCAAGACCATCTTCTTTGGGAATGACAGAGAGAGGAGGAAGAGGAAAGCAGTGTGCAAAGAATCAGAATTCTATGTGCCTCCAAAAAGAAAAAAAACTGCAACTACACATCAGTATTATGCAAATGACCTCTATTCTTAAAAGTTGGCTGAGAATGAGGAAATCCATTGCGTTCACAGAGATATTCTGTGGGAGCAAAATGGGAGAGAACAACAGTACTACTTAAAAAAGAAATGTACTATGTAATTTTCCCTAGCATTATCCAAATCAAACATTTTTGAAGCTCCAAGCCCTATCCACAGCTCAGAAACTGAAAAAAATATATGTTACATTTTTCTTATACAGGCATACCTTGGATATATTGGAAGGTCACTTTCAGATTATGGCAGTAATGCAAAATACCCCATATTAGGCAAGTCACATCATAATTTTTAGTTTACCAGTGTATATAAAAATTATGTTTACACAGTAGTCTTTTCAGTGTGCAATAGCATTATGTCTCAAAAATGCACATACTTTAATTAAAAATTATTTCTTGCTAAAAGATTCTAACAATCATCTGAGCCTTCAAAGAGTCATGATCTTTTTATGGGTGGAGGACCTTGCCTCAGTGTTGATGTCTGCTGCCTAATCAGGGTGGTGTTTGCTGCAGGTTGGGGTGCCTGTGGCAATGTATTAAAGTAAGAAAACAATAAGGTCTGTGTCATCAATTAACTCTTCCTTTTACAAAAAAAATTTCTCTGTAGCATGTGATTATGTTTGATAGTATTTACTCACAATAAAACTTCTTTCAAAATGGGAGTCCTCTCAAAAATTGCCCTTGCTTTATTAACTAACCTTATTTAATATTCTAAATCCTTCATTGTCATTTTGCCAATGTTCACAATTTCTTCAGCAGGAGTAGAGTCTACCTCATGAAACCTTCTTTTTTCATCCATAAGAAACAATTGCTCATCAGTTCAAGTTTTACCATGAGATTGCAGTAATTCAATCATATCTTCAGAACCCACTTTTAATTCTAGTTCTCTTGCTATTTCTACCACATCTACAGTTCCTTAACTCAAGTTGCTAGGAACTAATGCAGCTGGTGACTTTAAGCCGAACCCTTCAAAGTGAGGGGTTGGAATCCATTTCTTCCAAACTCCTGTTAAGGTTGCAATTTTGACATTCTGCCATGAATTATGAATATTCTTAATGTCATCTAGAATGGTGAATCTGTTCCAGGAAGTTTATAATTTCCATTCGAGGAACTGTTGTCTATGGCAACTATAGTCTTACAAAATGTATTTTTCAAATAATAAGACTTGAAAATCAAAATTACTCCTTGATCCATGAGCTGCAGAATGGATATTGTGTTAGCAGCCATGAAAACAACATTAATCTCCTTGTACACCTCCATCAGAGCTCTTGGGTGAACAGGTGTATTGTCAATGCACAGTAATATTTTGAAAGGAATTTCATTTTCTGAGCAGTAGGTCTCAACAGTGGACTTCAAATGTTCAATAACCTGACTATAAACAGACATGCTGTCATCTAGGCTTTCTTGTTCCACTTATAAAGCACAGGCAGAGTCCATTTAGCATTATACTTCAGGGTTCTAGGATTTTTGGTCAATGAGCATTGGCTTCAACTTAAAGTCATCAGCTGCATTAGAAACACTTTTACACTGTTGGTGGAAGTGTAAATTAGTGCAACCATTGTGGAAGACAGTATGGCGATTCCTCAAGGATCTACAAAGAGAAATACCATTTGACCCAGCAATCCCATTACTGGGTATATATCCAAAGGATTATAAATCGTTCTATTATAAAGACACATGCACACGTATATTCACTGTGGCACTGTTTACAATAGCAAAGACCTGGAACCAACTCAAATGCCCATCAATGATAGACTGGACAAAAAAAAATGTGGCACATATACACCATGGAATACTATATAGCTGGAGAGGACTGGTGGTATTTCCTTGGATTTTAGGCACTTTGGGCAGGAATCTAACTAGGAATCAATGAAAATATATTAAGAGTTGGGGAAGGAGCTAAGGTTATGTTTCTATATCACTTTTCTTCAAGTTACTCAAAGTGTTTTATGCAAAATACAGGATGATTTGGTGACATGGGTGAAAGGATGTTTCAGATGCTAAAAATGAAATAGACAGAGTGTAGTTTATTCATAAAGAATTTACAAGAATATGTCTTTCTAACCATAAAACCCCTCACATTCCACTTCCCTTTTCTAGTCCCTGGATGATACTATTTAAACATTTTTATATGTTATTAAAATAATAATTTTATTATCATAGTTTTAAATAAAAATTTCATTTTTATTTTATCTATTACTATATTTTAATATATAAAAATTAATAATATATTGTATAATTATTCTTATATATTTCATTAATATTTTAAATAATTTTATTTTATTTATTTATTTAATACCCAAACTACTTTTAATAGTTTACCATCTCTGTAACCCTGAATTATTCATTTTTTGTTTATAAAACCATTGCTTTAGTAAGATCAAAATCACAAAACTCACATTTCATTGGGTTAAAAAAACTTTGAACAGATTATACATTAAAGAAGATAAAATGTATTTGTTTCATCATAAAAATTATGGGTTTGCAAAATTTTTGTATGTTTAGCTACATTCCTATGATTAACTTTGACCCCTCAAATCTTATGTCCTCATATTTCAAAACCAATCATGTCTTCCCAACAGTCCCACAAGTGTTATTTCAACATTAACTCAAAACTCCACAGTCCATAGTCTCATCTGTGAAAAGGCAAGTCCCTTCCACCTATGAAACTGTAAAATCAAAAGAAAGCTAGTTACTTCCCTGATAAAATGGGGATACAGGCACTGGGAAAGTACAAGTGTTCCAAATGTGATAAATAAAGAGGTTACAGGTCCAATTCAAGACAGAAATCCAATAGGGCAGTCAAATTATAAAGTTCGAAATAAATCTCCTTTGTCTCCAGATCTCATATCCCTAACCCTAACCCTAACTCTAGCCCTAACCCATAACCCCTGTCTTTAAGACTAACCACAAACTCTAAGCCTAACCCTGCCCTAAACCCCAATTCTAACACTGACCCCAACCCTGACCCCCAACTCCTAAACCCTAACCTTAAACATAGTCCTAGCCCTAGCCCTAATGCTAAGCCTTGCCGTAGGCCTAACTCTAACCCTAACTCTAGCCCTAATCCTAACAAACCTAACCCTCACACTAACCCTAGCCCTAAACCCTAAGCCCAGCCCTAACACCTAACCCTAAACCAACCAACCCTACCCCCAACTCTAATCCTAACTTTAACCCCCAATCCTATTTCTAACCCTAACAACGCTAACCCTAAAACCCTAATCCATACCCTAACCAGTGCCCTAAAGCCTAACCCTAATTCCTAAACTATAAACTTTAACACTAACCCTTAATCCTAATCCCTAACCTTAACCTTACTCCAATTACCCTTAACTCTAAATCTAACCTAAGCTTAACCTTCAATCATGAACCTTTATGTTACTTTTACCCACTCTAATCCTTACCTTAAGCTAAACCTACTCTAACCTGTATATAACCCCAATCCAAAATCTCACTAAAACTTTCACCCAAACCCTTCACTGTAATTCTGACCTGTCAACCTAACCTGATTACTCAGCCTAATCTCTCCCTCTAATCTCTACTATGGAGCTCTCAATCACCAACTTGAACCTCCTATCTAAGAGCCCTTCTACCATAATCTTTAACTGGTAAACTTTTAGCCTGTAAAGCCCTATGTCCTAATTGTGTAATACCCTTACACACTAACTCTGTAAATACCGCAATCTATAATGAATATGAAAAAAAAAGGGATCTGTGCCTTATTTGTGTAATAAAATACCAAAGCAGTATTTAATGCTCCAAGGAAAACAAGTTATGCCCGAAATACAGTTGACAATGTCAGAATCAAAATAAGCTTCCTGGCCAGGCATGGGGAGTTCGAGACCAGCCCGACAAACATGGAGAAACCCTGTCTCTACTAAAAATTCAAAACTTACCCAGGTGTGGTGGTGCATGCCTATAATTCCAGCTACTCAGGAGGCTGAGGCAGGACAATCACTTGAACCTGGGAGGCGGAGGTTGTGGTGGGCTGAGATCCTGCCATTCCTCTGCCCTACTGTATATATAAAAATGCAGATTCACTGAACCAGACTAAATTGTATTCAGTGGAAAGCTGATCAAGAATTCAAAATAATATAGTCTTTTTTACAATCTACTTCTGACCTAAAGCACCCCCACTTCCTACTTCTAGTTGTTCCACTTTACTGGACCAAACGACTGTACATCTTACACATATTGATTGGTGTCTCCTGTCTCTCAAATGTACAAAAGCAAGTTCTACCCTGACTACCGTGGGCCCACGTTGTCAGGACCTCCTCAGGCTCTGTCATGGGCATGTCCTTAACCTTGGCAAAATAATCTTCTACACTGACTGAGACCTGACTCAGATATTTTGGGATCACAATCAACAATCACCATGGTGTGACAGTTGACTACAGCATTCAGTACAGACACATCCTATACAGGTGTGCAGCCTGGGAGCAATAGGCTATACCATATAACTTACACGTGGAGTGGGCTCCACCATCTAGGTTTTATAAGGACACTCTATGGTGTTCACACAAAGATGAAATCACTAAGGACAAATTTCTCAGAAAGTATCCACATCGTTAGGAGATGCTTCAGTGTATTAAAACAAACAAACAAAAAAAAAAATTCCTGTTATTGTTTAATAACAAAGCTTAATAGAGTTAACGTATTTCATCTAATCTAAGATGCTAATGATTAACAGACATTATTTCATGCACCACCACAAACAGGCTGCCAATTAAACAGATTTTCCGAATAATAACAAAAATGTGAACTGACTTCTATTAATGTCAGGAAAGTAAAAGATGAATTATGGTTTTGACATGTTAAAGCAAAAAAAGAGGAGGCTGTCAGCATGAGGTCTTGCCTAAACAAACAGAAACCGAACTTAGAGGCATTAAAACTGACTTAAAAAATTAACCAACCAACCACAGTCAATGATAAAAAGCCCAGCCACCCGCTGGCTGTATGACTACAGATGCTGAGGGAACCATCCTCACAACAGGCGGTCATCTAGATGGAATCAATGAGAAACTTGACTTTGCTGCCACCACTAAGAGCTGGAATCCCCAAACCCTGTTTTCCATTCTGGTGCTTCAAGCATGATTCAAGAATCATTCCTTTGCTCAAATAAACTGTTTAAATTTATTTTGCCTAAAATTCTTCTAATCCCTAAACCCTAACCCCTAACTGGTATCACCTAACTCTAACCCTAACCCCCTAGTCCTAATCCTCACCCTAAACCCTAACCATACCTTAGTTTTTACGTTTGCACTGATATGTCAGTGTTGATTATTAAGACTGCTATATTGGCAGGGCCGCGTAGGTAGTGCAGATTTTATATTAACATTTTTGTACTGAAGCTTTGCATTAGCGTTATAGATAAAACACCACACTGCGGGTGTTGTATTTGTACTTCGGATGTCTTATCTGCCTTAGGAACGCTCTATTTGTGTTCTGAGGCTGCAGTGTGGACGTCACATTGCGGCCGCCCGGCCTTGGGTGAGGAGAACCTCTGCGAGCAGGATTCAGAGGGGCTTCTGGTGTCCAGTTTTCCACACCGAGACCTTCTTACTAGTCTCTGATCCCCAGCAGTCATGGCTGCAAACAGGAAGGATTTTACTCACAGTGGACGCTGTCCGGAGTTGTCCAAAAGTGAGGCGGAGCCCCCAAGGTCTGTGCTGAGAATGCTGCTCTGCCTTTTTGGTGCCCTCGGGTTTGTGCTGAAGAGAACGCAGCTCCGCCCTCGCGGTGCCTTCAAGGTCTGTACTAAGGAGAACCCAACTCTGCAAACAGCCAAACCACCCTGACGCCGGCGCCTGGTGCCAAGACGTGAGGCGGTGCACGCCTACGCACGCTGGCGCACCGTGTCGCGAGGCGCACCAGCGCCGAGACGCAATGAGCACCTGATGATGCGCGCCACCACAGTGAAGTTATGCGGGCGTGACGTGAGGCGTGCCGGTGACGTGAGGTGTGACGTGATACAGCCAAAAGGCGATGCGCACGGCGCCATAATGCCGACGCGATGATCCAAGGCAGAGCCTGAGGAATCGGAACAGGCAGGCTGGGGCCACAGGGCATCCGGGCACTGCAGGGCTCTCTTGCTCACGGTGCTGTGCCCACACCCCGCTGGCAGCCAGGGACCCTGCAGGACCCTCTTTAACAGTGCGGTGACCAGCATCCCCTGCTGGCAGCCAGGGCACTGCAGGGCCCTTTTGCTCACAGTGTAGTGGCAGCACACCCTCTGCTCACAACCAAGGCAATGCAGTGTCCTCTTGCAGTGTAGTGGTCGTACGCCCCCTGCCGGCCGCTGGGGGCCCTGCAAGGCCCTCTTGTTCACAGTGTCTTGGCAGCACCTCCATGCGGGCAACCAGAGCACTGCAGGGTCCTCTTGCTCATGTTGTGGTCCCTGTGTGCCCCCTGCTGGCAACTAGGGACGCTACAGGGCCCTCTTGCTAACAGTGTAGTTAATAAAATCAACAGATGCTAATTTTTTTTTAAATAGTCAAGGCCCAGGAAACAGAGGACTGATTTTAATTAATTTGATGGTATAATCTTAAAGTTTGATATACTTCATATATTTCATCAAATGTAAAATTTCAATGTTTATGAAACATGATTGCCAGACACAGTGGCTCACGCCCATAATCCCAGCACTTTAGGAGGACAAGGCGGGTAGATCAAGACATCAGGAGTTCGAGACCAGCCTGACCACCATGGTGAAACCCCCATCTCTACTAAAAATATAAAAATTAGCTGGGCATGGTGGCTCACGCCTGTAATCCCATCTATTCAGGAGGCAGAGGGAGGACAATCGCTTCAACTGGGGAGGTATGGATTGCAATGAGCCGAGATTGGCTACTGCACTCCAGCCAGTGCGACAGAGCAAAATAATTTTATTATTTTAAGTTTTAAATGTTGGTGGAGGACTGAGTTGCTAGGAAAATGGGAGTCCTAGTATACTTTGTAACTTGTACACATTAGGCCACCTTTTACTCTTGTGAGCTAGGTAAACATTTCCATATATTTTTCTAGCTCTCATCTATTCCATGGGTGATTATCAGCAATTGAATATATCAAGTCATAGATGAACAAAGATACTCAACATATTAAGGAAACCATTTGCCCAAGATTTTCTGTAGTTATTTTGATAAGCAGATTTTGGCCATAATACTACCAATTTTAAAATCTTGTACCATTCCAGGGAGAGGCTAAAAAACTCTCATTGAAAGCACCAGTATCTGAGTGCGGACCACTGTAGCCTTCTGCACTTAGGGAGGAGTTGCCTCACAGATGAGAGAAATACAGCCAAGACTTCGACTATGATTGAGCAGAAGCCTCCCATAAACATGAAGACAATTCATACCCAGAGTTTAAGTTTTACAAAGCTGTCTAAAAATATCTTATTTTGAACCATGCAAAAGTGATCTAATCTGGAAGCATTGTAAAAATAATGCTTCCTTCCCAGTCTGGGTACAGTTTGTAAAACCCTGGTAGGTAGAATTTCCCCAAGCCTCTTTAATCCTCTTTATTTCGGAGAAGAAAACACAGCAAGAAATCTACATCTTTGACCTTGGAATGGATCTCATCTTTTGTTACAGTCTGGCTGACTCTGAGTATACCAGAAATGTACTTCCTAGGTCCCAGAACTCAAGTATAACCAGAGTGACAGGGCAGGTCTGAGAGAAGCAGCAAATGTACATCATCTTAGGGTCAGAAAGAAACATGCTGGTATAATTCTAATTTGGAAAATAACCAGGTCAGGGGTCTTGTAAACTTCATACAATGCTGCTGCCTCTGAGATACTAAAAAAAATTACTAGCAGGCTTCTGATCAACTAAAGGAATAAAATTAGGTGTTCAGTGGAGATTTTTTAAATGTCCTCATCTAGAATTCTTATTTCCCCATTATGATAGCACTGAATTATAACCAGAAACTGGACATTTTTTTTTTTTTTTTTTGAGACGGAGTTTCGCTCTTGATACCCAGGCTGGAGTGCAATGGCGCGATCTCGGCTCACCGCAACCTCCGCCTCCTGGGTTCTGGCAATTCTCCTGCCTCAGCCTCCTGAGTAGCTGGGATTACAGGCACGCGCCACCATGCCCAGCTAATTTTTTGTATTAGTAGAGACGGGGTTTCACCATGTTGACCAGGATGGTCTCGATCTCCTGACCTCGTGATCCACCCGCCTCGGCCTCCCAAAGTGCTGGGATTACAGGCTTGAGCCACCGCGCCCGGCCGAAACTGGACATATTTTTAAAAACCTTTTAAATCGGCAGTTCTAAACCTTGCAAACATCAGTGAAATAGAGAGCCCACCATTGAGTACGAGGTTTGAGAAATTGATCCTAACTTAAAAGCTTTAATTAATTGTCCCACGTCAGGCTACCAATAGATTAATGCTTTTGTTCTCAGCACCACTACCTTTATAAAAAATACATAGATGGAAAATGTGAAGAAATAAAAGAGAATGATGAATGCACTCACATTTAAAGATGGAAAGAAGATGAGAGGAACCTTTTCAAATACCACATGGGAAAAGAACTTTGTATCTTTACCATTCAGAATATGCGCATATTTCCTGCCCATTTGCTCAACTATGTTTACTCTATTTTAGTTTTCACTAAGCCTTAACACAAATCAATTTGGGATAAAGACACAAACAAGTTTTTGCATAATTTTTGCAATCTTGATAATTTCCTTTTTTAAAAAAATTAACCTAACAATATGGCCTAGTGCTACACAATGTTGTTGTTTTTTTTTTCTGATAGACTTTACTTTGTAGAGCAGTTCTAAGTTCACAGCAAAACTGACCAGAAAGTACATAGTTCCCATATACCTTCCACCTATCCCCTTCTCAAAGCCTTCCCAACCATCAACATCTCCCACCCCCATGGTACATCCCCAGGGGTACATTCGTTATAGCTGATGAGCCTATACTGACATCATTATCACCCCAAGTTCATTGTTTACATTAGGGTTCACTCTTGGTGTTGTACATTCTATGGGTTTGAACAAATTTATAATGACATGTATCTACAATAGTAACATACACACTAGTTTCACTGCCCTAAAAATCTTCTGTGCTCTGCCTATTCATTCTACCCTCCCTTTAAACCCTGCAACTACTGGTCTTTTTGTCTCCATAGTTTTGCCTTTTCTAGAAGTCATATAGTTGGAATTATACAGCATGTAGTCCTTTTGGATTGGCTTCTTTCACTTAGTAAGATACATTTCAGAATACTCTCTTTCCATGCCTTGATAGCTCATTTCTTTTTAATAATGAATAATATTCAATTGCCTGGATGTACCACAGTTTATCAATTCACCGACTAAGAGAAAACTTGATTGCTTCTAAGTTTGGGCAAATATGAATAAATCTGCTATACACATTCATGTGCAAATTTTTGTGTTGGAATTTTCAAGTCCTTTGGACAAATACCAAGAAGTGTAATGGCTGAATTGTATGTTAAGAGTACAGCTAGTTTTGTTTTGTTTTAAGAAACTGCCAAACCATCTTCCAAAGTACCACTTTACATTCCTACCAGCAATGAGTGAGCTTTCCTGTTGGGTACTTCCAAGGCACTATTTTGCATTCCTAGCAGCAATGAATGAGAGTTCCTGTTATTCCACATTCTTACCATTGGGTAATGTCAGTTCCAGATTTTGGCCATCCTAACAGGTATGCAGTGCTATCTTACTGTTGTTTTAATTTGCATTTCCCTAATGATATAGGATGTTGTGCATATTTTAATAAGCTTATATACCATCTGTATATTTTCTTTGGTGAGTTTTGTTTGGATTTTTTGCGCAGTTGAAAATAAGGTTGTTCGTGTTCTTATTGTTGAGTTTTAAGGGTTCTCTGTATATTTCAGATAACAGTTATTTTTCAAATGTGCCATTTGCAAATATTTTCTCCTAGTCTGTGGCTTGTCTTTTTATTCACTTGACACATTAAGTTTTCTCATAGAAAATGGTGCTTATTTGGGAGAATAAAATATTTCCTTGTCAGCCTGTCTCTTTCAGATACCCAATTTACAAATTCTAGAAGCTAGAAAATTTTCTGGCTCCTTTCACATTCAGAAAGGCAGATATTTTATCTAACCTATTATTATCCCATACACAATTAAATATATATTTTTGTTCCTCAATCTCACTCTTTTCCTCCTCAAACATTTCATTTTCTCTTTTCCTACCAATTTCAAAGTCAATAGATATTAACATCCAACTGATCTTTGCCAGTGAGGACTAGGAGAGAAGAACTAAACTGAAAAATAAATTTCTATCTACTCTTTCAGAATGGGTGGATACTGTGCCACACTGCCAAGCTATATTTGATTTTCTGGCAATATATTTTCTTATGGTTTAATTCTGGGCTGGCCACAGAGAAGTATTACTTTAACATTAAACAGATACATTCTGGAGATAAAAGCATAAGTCTCTGATGAGGAAAAGAACTGGGAGTAATTTCCATTTTATAATGCCTTATTAGAGCATTAGAGAAGGTTTGACAAAGAACAATGGTACAGACCACAGGAAGGAACAACACAATTAAAAAAGATTAATGCACAAGGATTCCCTACACTAGGCAAGGTAGGCTAGACGATAACCTCATGTTAGTTTGCCTAGAATGAAAAATAATTAACAGCTTATCTTTACAGAATACTTACAAAGTTTCAGGGTAAACTGCTATGTTTTTGAGTTAGGCAAACAAAGCACAATGTTTATCATACTCTACAATGAACAACTGAGGGCCAAGAAAACATTTTTGTCAGGTTTCAGGTGGTTTAAATGCTTGAAGACATACACACACAAAATCTGATCCTCACTGCTAATTGTGCTTTGCTTTGCAACAGGCATGGGCCTTGGTTATGGCTGCAGTTGCACACTGAGTATTTCCAAAAGGAGAGCTTTGCCTGAAAATGGCAGAGAACTAACAAAAACTCACACTCAAGACCTCTTCAGAATCAAATTAACTTCTTTCATTTGCTAACCCCTTCCAGATTTATATCCTGTAAATTTTTGGTTGATGAAGACACATAGAATCTTACCCAGGACCGCATATCCAAATGGTATTGAGAGACCTGGAGATAGAAGTGGGGAAGAGGAAGTTATTGAGAAGCAATCTATGCCTCCTGTCAGAAAACTCCAGGATAGATAGATTGCTTCTTATTCAAAATGAGCTAGAAACAAAAATTCTATTATGAGGCTTATAACAGAGCTTCCTCACAATATAAAAGAGGGCAGTTATGAAGAAAATCATGTGACTTATGATTTTCTATAGAAAACAAAAAAATCCAAAGACAATGTCTAGTGTGTATTATCACCAAATTTTAATAACAAATACAGTACCAAGGACCTGCTGGTGAAATCTGGCCCAGAGGAGTGTGCTATTTCACTTCACCAATGCAGAAAAATTGCCCACATTTTCTTTTTAAAAAAATCTAGATTTCCTGCTTCTTTGGATAAATTGTAAAATCTGGCAATATTTGGTCCCTGTTTCCAAATGGAGACTAATGGGCTAGACCTCAGAAGGAGGCATTCCCCAAAATGGACCCATGGTACCCACAAGCACATCCTAGATCCTTACCAAAGGCCCAGTTTTCTCATTTGTGTCACCCACTTGACTCTCATTGAAATTTAGTTTCTTAACTCCTGATATATAAGAAATATGGATGCAATGAAGTCATAGTCTTAGATAAAAATGCAACAGCTGGGACTTCTGGAATGGTGGAATGAGGGCCTTCATAAATGTGCTCTTCAATAAAAATCAAAATACTTGCAAATTTGTCAAAATTGATCTTTTTGGAACTCTGGATATTAAACAAAGGCTTATAAAAATCTAAGAAGCAATGAATTCAATAAAAACTTCAGAACTTCAGCAAAAATGGCAGGGTTTGTGGCATTTTGACTGGCCTCCTTCCACCACTTGCCCCAAGTTCTGTATAACCTTGAAAACCAACAGCCTCAACCACAGTAACTGTGAAAACCAGAAGCCAAGCTACCACTAGAGGGGAATAAGGTAGGTTTAAGAGCTTCCCAAATAGTCCCATTGCTAGGGCATTGTCACTATTTGGTCTGTCTTACTGATTCCTGGAAAACCTCCATAAATTGACCTAAATTAAACCTTATCTGTGGGAAAAGCCATTCCCTGTGGTGTTTGCCAAAAATAAGCTACAGTTATCTAATAGAGCAGCAGCTGCCTAAGGCCATGATTCCAGTTCAGCAAACAGGAGCATGACCAATAATGTAAAAGGGGCCTGAGTGACTCACGCCTGTAATCCCAGCACTTTGGGAGGCTGAGATGTGCAGATTGCTTGAGCTCAGGCATTTGAGACCAACCTGGGAAACATGGTGAAACTTGTTCTCTACAAAAATTACAAAGATTATTCAGGTGTGGTGGCATGCACCCATAGTCTCAGCTACTTGGGAGGCTAAGGTGGGAGGATGACTTGAGTCCAGGAGGTAGAGGTTGCTGTGAGCTGAGATCACACCACTACACTCCAGCCCGGGTGACTGAGCCAGACCCTGTCTCAATAATAAATAACAACAGTATGATTTAGGGAATGAGATGTCCACAAATGGCTTCGAGAAGCTCTGACATATTCCTAATGATCTTGAAGACCACACAAATGTGCAGAGCCATGCACATGACCAGAAAAGACCTGAGAAGTTGCTCAGCTCTCTCTTTTGGCTGAGCCTGAGGCCCTGCACAAGCAGGAAGTAAAGGCTAAGGCCAACTTGCAGGCTGCCTTAGTGTTGAAGATATGCCCCAGCACACACAGAACCTCACACCACAAAGACTAAAAGATTTCATCCATTCATGTATTGATAGACACTTTGGTTAACTGTGAATAGTGCTAAAATAAACATGGGAGTGCAGATATCTCTATAACATACTGATTTCCTTTCTTTTGGATATCCAGCTGTGAGACTGCTGAATCATATGGTAGTTGTATTTTCACTTTTTTTGAGGAACCTCCATACTGTTTTCCTTAAGGACTGTACTCATTTACATTTTGACCAGTGTATGAGTGTTCTCATTTTCTGGCATTCCTGCTAACTTTTGTTACTTTTGTGACAACAGAAATTCTAACTTGGGTGAGATGGTATCTCAATGTGATTTTGATTTGCATTTCCTTGATGATTAACAATGTTTGACATTTTGTTCTTATACCTGTTGGCCATTTATATGCCTTATTTTGAGAACTGTCTATTCAGGTCTTTTGCCCATTTTTAATTAGATTATTATTATTTGCTATTGAGTTGTTTGAGTTCCTTATATATTATAGATATTAATCCTTTATAAGATAGATAGTTTGTAAATATTCTCCCGCATTCTACACATTATCTCTTCACTTGGTTGATTTTTTTCCTTTGTTGTAGAGGAGAGCAAAAAAAAGGATTGTTTCTTTTGCTGTGCAGAAGAGTAAGCAAACAATTTCATCCTTTCACATTATTGTTCATGTTTTTGTTTTGAATTTGATGTAATCCTGTTTGCCTACTTTTGATTTTGTTGCCTGTGCTTTTGAGGTGTTACCCAAAAAACTCTTTGTCCAGACAAATGTCCTGTAATATTCCCCAATGCTTTTTTTCTAGTAGTTTAACAGTTTAGGCCTTAAATTTAAGTCTTTAATCTATTTTGAGTTGATTTTGATATATGATGAAAGATGAGGATCTAGTTTCATTCATGGGCATATTGATATGGAGCTTTCCTAGCACCATTTATTAAAGATACTGCCTTTTCTTTAATATATGATCTCGAAACTTTGTTGCAAATAAGTTAGCTATAAGTATGTGGATGTATTTCTGGATTCTCTATTCTGATCCTTTGGTCTATATGTCTGTTTTTATGCTCGCACCACAATGTTTTGATTACTATATCTTTGTAGTATAATTTGAAGTCAATTACCGTGATTCCTCCAGATTTGTTCTTTTTGCTCAGGATTGCTTTAGCTATTGAGGTATTTTGTGGTTCCATACACATTTTAGAATCTTGTTCTATTTTTGTAAAAAAATGTTATTAGTGGCCGGGCGTAGTGGCTCAAGCCTGTAATCCCAGCACTTTGGGAGGCTGAGGCGGGTGGATCACGAGGTCAAGAGATCGAGACCATCCTGGTCAACATGGTGAAACCCCGTCTCTACTAAAAATACAAAAATTAGCTGGGCATGGTGGCACGTGCCTGTAATCCCAGCTACTCAGGAGGCTGAGGCAGGAGAATTGCCTGAACCCAGGAGGTGGAGGTTGCAGTGAGCCGAGATCGCGCCATTGCACTCCAGCCTGGGTAACAAGAGCGAAACTCTGTCAAAAAAAAAAAAAAAGTTATTGGTATTTTAATAGAGAATGCATTGACTGTTTAGGTTACTTTTGGTATATTCTAACAATATTAATTCCTCTAACCCATGAGCATGGGATCTGTGTGTGTGTGTGTGTGTGTGTGTGTGTGTGTGTGTCCTCTTTGATATGTTTCTTCACTGTTATATAGTTTTCATTATAAAGATCTTTCACTATTTTGGTTAAATTTATTTCTAGGTACTTTATTTTTTTGAAAATATTGTAAATGGGATTCCTTTCTTGATATCTTTTTCAGATTAATTACTATTAATTTATAGAGATGCTACTGATTTTTGTATGTTGATTTTATATCCTGCAACTTTACTGAATTTGTTTATCAGTTCTACAAAATTTTTGGTAGAGTCGGAAGGTTTTTCTAAATATAAGATTATGTTGTCCCCAAACACAGATAATTTGACTTCTTCCTTTCTAATTTGGATGCTCTTTCTTTCTTTCTCTTGCCCAAATGCTCTGGCTAGGACTTACAATACAATGTTAAACAGAAGTGGTGAAATTAGGTATTTTTGTCTTATTTCAGATCTTAGTAGAATGGCTTTCAATTTTTTCCCTATTCAGTATATTAGCTGTTAGTTTGTCATCTATGGCCTTTCAGGCATTCCCCTTCTATACTCAATTTGTTGAGAGTTTTTAGCATGAAGGGATGTTGAATTGAATTTTACAGAATGTTTTCCAGCATCTTTTAAAAAAGATCATATGGATTTTGTCCATGATTCTGTAATGTATCACATTTGTTGATTTGCATAAGTTGAACAATCCTTGCATCTATGGGATGAATTCCACTTCATCATGGTGAATGATCTTTTTAATATGCTGTTGAACTTGGTTTGCTAGTATGTTGTTGAAGACTTTTGCACCCATGTATATAAATGATACTAGCCTGCTGTTTTCTCTACTCATTGTGTTTTTATCTAGTTTTGATATCAGGGTAATGTGAACCTTATGGAATGAATTCAGAATCATTCTCTCCTCTTCAATTTTAATAGCTTGAGTAGAATTGGCATTCATTCTTTAAATGTTTGGTAGAATTCAGCAATGAAGCCATTGGGTCTTGGGCTTTTCTTTGCTGAGAGACTTAGAAAATTTTTTGAGACAGGGTCTTGCTCTGACACCCATGCTGGAGTGCAGTGAGGGATCTCACTACAACCTCTGCCTCCTGGGCTCAAGTAATCCTCCCAACTCAGCCTCCCAAGTAGCTGGGGCCACAGACATGTACCACCATACCCAGCTATTGTTTTGTATTTCAGTAGAGATGTAGTCTTACCATGTTGCCCAGGCTGGTCTCAAACCCCTCAACTCAAGTGATCCACCTGCCTCAGCCTCCCAAAGTGCTGGGATTACAGGTGTGAGCCACCACACCCAACTGAGATATTTTATCACAGCTTCAATCTTGTTGCTCATTATTCATCCATTTGGGTTTTCTATTTCTTTTTGATTCAATCTTGGTAGGTTCTATGTGTCCAGAAATTTACCTACTTTTCCTAGGAATTCCACTTTTTATGTTAGAGGCATGGCAGAACTATCTTTCAAAGAGTAATAGGTTTCTAAATTAGGATGAAGTTAGCAGACAAGCTAAGCTGGAGTCTAGGATAAGGGAAAAGTTTAATAAATAGAAAGTTTAGACTCATGTAGTCTCCACAGACCATGGACAAAAGAAAAAGGTCAGGATTGGAGAATCTTCAGAAGTGACTGATAAGAGTGGACAATTTGGGCCAAAATACAGATTGCTGACTATAAATCATACAGGATAAATCAACCAACCTGGTATAGAGTAGATTCGAGCGAATAAAAAGCAAAAAAGAATAACCCGCTTTCTAAGTACATATTAGGCACTGAGCAACCACTGCAACTTATGTTTTCCAAAAGTCAGAGCTCAGTTTGATATTTTCTCACAACTATATATAGATGTTTTATCCTTTAGGAAGGCTTTATTTCTTTGTAGTTAGCAAAATTACCACAGCCTACTAACAGTTCCATGCATGTATTAGATACTCAGTTGGTGCTGTTTGAGTTCTGGAATAAATTTATGACATTTTACTAAATTAAAATTTCTCAGCTAAATACTGAACACCTTCCCTAGGCCAAGGCCTCTTTAAGCATCATAAGACTGGACCCAGTTACTCTATAAATCTCCAAACTATCATCAGAGACTTTTTTGAGCAGCAGAAAAAAAGTATTTCTCATGCAAAAGTAAATATTCCAAATTCTATGTTTACTTTATCCCCACTCTTTACTTGCCTAGATGTTTTACAGTTGCATCACCAAGCTATAGCATGCATCTTAATCAGATGTGTGTTGGTGAGTATAAATACATTTCTGAATAATGCTATTATTTTAGAAAATAGCTGCTCAATATATTTGTGAGATGAAGCAGTTTTTCCTCTCTGAACTTCTAATTAAAAACACATACATGTTATATATGTATATGTATATGTACATATGTGTATATACACATATACTCACACACATAAAGAAACAGAGAGAAAAATTGTATACATCTATTCTGGGTGTAACCATGAGCTTAATGAAATAAACCCTGAAAAAGAAACTTGCAATATCTACATTTAGACCTTGAATAAAATTAGAAGTATGAGGATGGGCAACACCCAACCATACAAAGAGGCAAGTTTGTCTAGTTGGGTATCATTAAAGTGACAAGAATAGCCTTTATTTCCCAAGTTATGGCAATGATGTGGAAGAATGGATATAAGGAAAGAAAAACAATAAGAAAGAAAGTGACTTTTGTAAAAAATGGCCTACCTTATCCACAGTAATAGCAATTCTAAGTCATCTTCCTGCCACCAGCTGTTTTTCTGGTTCTCCATCATATATTACTTAGGCTAACTTAACCTAAATTATATAAGCTTATAAAAGAGAGAAAAGTTCGTAGAGTAGAAAGCATAGACACAGAACCTTGGTTCTAATCTTTGCTTTCTATAAGAGACCCAGGTCACTTTGTCTTTTGGGGTCTCGGTTTCTTTATCTGTGAATTGGGGCAGTTATCCTTGACAATAATCTCTCAAGTTCCCTGTGGCTCCAGGATTCTTTGTTTTACTTAACAGAAATTCTGGGAGGATGAGAAAATTCTTAAAAAGTATTTCATTATTAGAATTTCTGGAATTGATTTTATAGATGTCAAGTGAATACTGATGGTTGAAACAGGACAGTAAAACAAATTCCTATGCACAGAGATTAAATGCATTCATAGTGGTTTGGTCTGAATAAGAGAATAACAAGTCAAAAATTCCTTTGAAAACACAAGTAGGAAGAGGAGGACAAGCTGTTCTCAGGCAATTAGGATATTGAAGTCTATCCTCTTGTGTATTTCTCAGTTAAATAAATTTTATTTTTCTCAATAACAAACTTTTAGGCTTCTCAACAAAGATATGGAGTCTTCCCCGATAGCTTCCACTTGAAGAGTCCTTTCCATCCTCCCACCTTCTTTTGGCCTGCACACCTCTCCCGTGCCCCATATCACGTTCCACACAACATTTTAATTACAAATGCAAGTGTTATTTTTCTTAGTAGACCATGGGCTTCTTGTGTTTATTTATCTTTGATGGCACAGATACTGGTACCTTTACAAATAGGAGACACCCAATAAAAATGAATGAGGAATCAATGAATGGGAAGGAAGGAACAAAAGGGAAGAATGAAGAGAGAGAAGGAGAGAGGAACAAGAAACACACATATGTAGCAATATATCTGATGGCATCTAGTTCCTTAAAGAGTTAATGACCCCTAAATATAGGATTGGCATACAAATTAAGGAGAAATGCATCCAACAGGATACTCAGGTAATTAAGAAGCTAAGACTTGATTCTCTTTAGAGAAGAGATGATCAGGCACATGATCAAAGGTAATAACCTGTTGAGTCTGACCAGGTTCATTTAAGGTGCTAAAGATGCCATAACACTCCCTACAGACCCTGGTCATGAATATCACAGATAAATATTTCCTATTCTTTCCTCTCAACTCACAATCATTTTCCATAATTCTTCCTTAAAGATGGTGTTTAATCAGAACAGGACAAGATTTAGACTAGATACAAGCTGAACACTTCCCCTCCCACCATATCCCTTGGTATGAGAACCAGCAAAAGGAAACTAATTAAAATACAAATAATTTTTTTAATTTTTATTTTATATTTCTCTAAGCATTAGCACAACTATAAAAAATCAATACCTTAACATTCACAGGAAAGAAAAAAATTAAGATTTAATTCTTAAAGACAAACCATTCAACTCATTCTCATTTGTAGCTAGAACCAAATAAAAGAAACTTTCATCTCAGGGAACAGGTAAGAAATACTACAATGTGACACTTTATTGTCTTCCTCTGTCCTACAAATGTCTTCACCAAATGACTATGAAAGAAAGAGGAAAACACTATCAGCAATCAAAGCCAAAGGGTATTTTTTACTTTATATCAAAATAAACTCAAATTATTAAGGTCTACTTTGACAAATAACACATGGTGATGTGTTTCATTACAAACTATTGAAAGATTATTTTGTTGAAGAAAATTGCAATTCTAGACAATAAACACTTCAAACGGAGCAACATTTCAGAGGCAGGAACCACTACTTTGTACTCAAGTACCCCTCCAATGCTCCACATACATTAGTTTTGGTCATTGAGCTGTCACAACAGTTGGCAAGATGGGATGCAACACAGACATCTCTAGAAGAGGAAATTGAACCTCTGGTGAAATTTGAAGAACCTCTTGAAACTTAATGAACATCCTATCCATTTGAACAAATGAAAGCTTAAATTATGTTGCTCTGGAATCTCAATGTTAAATATGTGTACAATTTAATTAACTCATACTCACATTGTCCCCCGTAACCTTTTTTTTACTTCACTCCTTTTTCAGAAAACTGAACCCTAAAAAAATGAGTTAACAATAGAATGTTACATGGATTTTTAGATGGAACGATTAATCAGCAGATCAGAGGGAAAGATCACAGAAGGTCAGAAGTAAACCTCTTCATTTTCTGAGTGCAGCAGCTGCTTCTAAGGGCTGACTGGAACCTCCACAAAACCTGAACTAGTGGAGAATTAAACTGAAACTGCATAGCCCAAGCTCGAGAGTTGTGCCTGGAGCTCAGGAATCACATTGCTGGACCCTATTTCCTGTGCCATATACTAAGCCCAACCTGGTTAATATCATCAGAGTTTTGCTCTATTTCAATAGGACTCCAAGGAAACTTCTTCCAGGAAGTTTGAGCTCACCCCTGAATCCAGGACTGTATTAACACACGACACTGAAGGTGAAAACCAAAACTCTACGTCTCTGATATCAAAAACATGAAAGCTAAATATATTTTTTTGTCTTAAATTTATCTGGATAATTGCCTAGGTTTGCTACTTCACTTCTAAGCGCAAACCAGGCAAAACTAAATGCAGTAATCTTTTTTTTTTTTTTTTTTTTTTTGAGACAGAGTTTTGCTTTTGTTACCCAGGCTGGAGTGCAATGGCGCGATCTCGGCTCACTGCAACCTCCACCTCCTGGGTTCAGGCAATTCTCCTGCCTCAGCCTCCTGAGTAGCTGGGATTACAGGCACGCGCCACCATGCCCAGCTAATTTTTTGTATTTTTAGTAGAGACGGGGTTTCACCATGTTGACCCGGATGGTCTCTATCTCTTGACCTCGTGATCCACCCGCCTCGGCCTCCCAAAGTGCTGGGATTACAGGCGTGAGCCACCGTGCCCGGCCTGCAGTAATCTTCTTAAACTCTGAGGTGCATTTGGCCTTCACTCAGAGTGATTCAGCTGTCACTTTTCAAAAATCCAAAAGGCTTTGCATGGGGTCAAATACATGGAGATGTCTACATTCTTAGTGTTACTGAGACTGCCACCGACCATCTGCAGGTACCTAAGGAAAAGCAGAATGAGAGGACTCTTTCTGATTTAAAATACAGTTACTCGTGGGATGACTCAATATTTAAAAGAATGAATAAAATGAAGTGGACATGAAAATAGAAGATGAAGAAGAAATGGATGTTTGACCCTAAGTTTGCTACTGTGGTGAGATCCTTAGTAAGTCACTTAAACAGGGCTCTTTGGGCCCCACTTCTTAATGTGCAAAAATGAAGAGGTTGAACTGTTGGTATTGATTTAGGTAATGTGTTTTATGCCTCACAAACTCTTGGGAAAAAGTTGATATTGTTAGAGATAGGACATCTACATTTAGTTTTAGCCCCTAAATATTTGATGATTTTTATTTTTAAAAAATCAAACTAAATGAGAAAAATGCTTGTTGACATAGTATTTTTTTTTAAATTGTATTTTAGGTTCTGGGGTACATGTGCAGATCATGCAGGATTGTTGCATAGGTACATACACAGCAATGTGGTTTGCTGCCTCCATCCCCCTGTCACCTATATCTGGCATTTCTCCCTATGTTATCCCTCCCCAACCTCCCACCCCCAACTGTTCCTCCCCCAGCCCCTCCAACAGACCACAGTGTGTGATGCTCCCCTCCCTGTGTCCATGTGTTCTCATTGTTCAACACCTACCTATGAGTGAGAACATGCGGTGTTTGATTTTCTGTTCTTGTGTCAGTTTGCTGAGAATGATGGTTTCCAGATTCATCCATGTCCCTACAAAGGACACGAACTAATCATTTTTTTATGGCTGCATAGTATTCCATGGTGTATATGTACCACATCTTCCTTGTCCAGTCTATCATCAATGGGTATTTGAGTTGGTTTCAGGTCTTTGCTATTTTAAACAGTTCCACAATGAACATACGCATGCATGCGTCTTTATAATAGAACTATTTATAATCCTTTGGGTGTATACCTAGTAATGGGATTGATGGGTCAAATGGAATTTCTATTTCTAGGTCCTCAAGGAATTGCCACACTGTCTTCCACAATGGTTGAACTAATTCACACTCCCAGCAACAGTGTAAAAGTGTTTCTATTTCTCCACATCCTCTCCAGCATCTGTTGTCTCCAGATTTTTTAATGATCATCGTTCTAACTGGCATGAGATATCTCAATGTGGTTTTGATTTGCATCTCTCTAAACACCAGTGACGATAAGCATTTTTTCATATGTTTGTTGGCCTCATATACTTCTTCTTTTTAAAAGTGTCTGTCCATATCCTTCACCTACTTTTGAATGGGCTTGTTTTTTTCTTGTAAATCTGTTTTAGTTCTTTGTAGATTCTGGACATTAGCCCTTTGTCAGATGGGTAGATTGCGAAAATGTTTTCCATTCTGTTGGTTGCCAGTTCGTCTAACGATTGTTTCTTTTGCTGTACAGAAGCTCTGGAGTTTAATTAGATCCCATTTGTCTATTTCGGCTTTTGTTGTTGACGCTTTTGGTGTTTTAGTCATGAAGTCCTTGCCTATGCCTGTGTCCTTCTATGATGAGAAGTGAGAGTATCAGTCACTGAGAAAATGTCACAATAGCAAAGTGTTTTGGGATATTAGTTAATATGAGTTTTGCCTCAAGAAAAGTTCTCAACTCAATTGAATTAAACACAAGGGAATTTCTCTCTCTCTCTCTGTGTGTGTGTGTGTGTTTGTGTGTGTGTCTGTGTGTGTGTCTGCCTCTGTTTCTCTCATTACAAGATTTTTAGATATAGAGCAACTAAAAATGTTATACAAGACCTAGGTTTTTAATATTTTTTAAACACTGTCACTTCTAGAAAATGTGCCTTTTCTTACAACTAGCTCTTCTCATGCTTACAAGACAGCTGCAGCAGCTCCAGGAATCATATCTTCATAATACTGTCCAGCAGATAAACAGGAGCCATGTCATCCTTTTCTGTGTGTCACATTGTATCAGAAAAACATTTCCCAGAAGTTCCTAGCATATTTCTAGTCATATCTTAGACCAAATTTTGATCTATGCTTGTTTCTGTATCAATCTTTGAAAATAAAAAGGATGAGAAGAATTGGATTAGCTCAATTATAGATTAATGTCCTGGCCCTGACAACATGGATGACTTTACCTGAAGTATGCAGCTGTATAGAAATGGGTGTGTGGGAATAGCCTTTGAGAGGAAACAGATTTGCTACAACACAGGCAAAACCTTCCTAATAAATATACTATTGTAAAGGAATTAGCCAGATCAATAATCACAGTAAAATTGGACATTGCTCAAATTTTCCACTTAAGGGCATGCTTAGCAAATTAAATACAATACAAAGGGGGATTGCTCCCTCTTCACAGTTTCTGATGGATTGGTAGGAAAAGTTAAAAAATATTAAATAGATGTCAACCTGACCTTTCCTATACAACCGTCTTGTTTCTTATTGGAAGAGCAGCATGAGGAGAACAAGAGAAAGTCTAAAGTCTCAAACCCCTCACAGTCATCTATGAGGATTAGAATAAACTTCTTCCAAACTACTGTTAAGGCTGCTATTTTGACCTCCTCTCATGAATTATGAATGTCCTTAATGGCATCTAGAATGGCAAATCCTTTCCAGAAGGTTTTCAATTTACTTTGCTCAGATGTATCAGAAGAATCATTATTTAGGCTAGGTGTGGTGGCTCACACCTATAATCCCAGCAATTTAGGGAGGCCAAGGTGGGTGGATCACAAAGGCAGGAGTTCAAGACCAGTCTGGCCAAGATGGTGAAACCCCATCTCTACTAAAATACAAAAATTAGCCGGGTGTGGTGACAGGCACCTGTAATCCCAGCTACTCGGGAGGCTGAGGCAGAGAATTGCTTGAACCTGGGAGGCAGAGGTTACAGTGAGCCGAGATGGCACCATTGCACCCTAGCCTGGGTGAAGAAGTGAGACTTTGTCTCAAAGAGAAAAAAGAAAGAAGAATCATTATTATAGTAGCTATTGCCTTAGAAAATGTATATCTTAACTATTACAACTTGAACATAAAAATTGCTCCTTGATCCATGGGCTATACAAAGAATGTGGTATTAGCAGGCATTAAAACAATATTAATATCCTTGAACATATCCATCAGAGTTCTTGGGTGAAAAGGTGCCTTGTCAATGAACAGTAATATTTTGAAAATAATCTTTTTTTTTCCCTGAGAAGTGGGTCTCAACAGTAGGCTTAAAATATTTACTAAACCATGCTGTAAACATATGTGCCATCCTCCAGGCTTTGTTATCCCATTTATATAGCAGAGTTAGCTTGATTTAGCATCATTCTTAAGGGTTCTAAGATTTTCAGAATGGTCAATGAGCAATGGCTTCAACTTAGAGTCTTCAACTTGCATTAGCCCCAAACAAGAGAGTCAGCCTGTCCTTTGAAGTCAGGTATTGATTTTTCTCTAGTTATAAATGTTTCAATGACATCTTTTCTGAATAGAAAGCTGTTTTATCTCCCCTGAAAATTACTGCTTAGTGTAGCCACCTTTATCAATGATCTTATCTCAATCTTCTGGATAACTTACTACAGCTTCTACATCATTATTTCCTGCCATACATTGCACTTTTATACTGTAGAGATGGCTTCTTAAACCTTGTGAACTAACCTCTGCCAGCTCCTACTCTTCTTCTGTAGTTGCCTACCTCTCGCTGCCTTCATGGAATTGAAGAGAGTTAAGGCTTTGGTATGGATCAAGCTTTGGCTTAAGAAAATGTTGTGGATGGTTTGATCTTCTCTCTAGACCACTCAAACTTTCTCTAGATCTGCAATAAGCCTGTATAATTTTCTTGTCATTTATGTGTTCACTGGAATAGCACTTTTAATCTCCTTCAAGAACTTTTCCTTTGCATTAGCAACTTAACTATTTTTCTGATGCAACAAGTCTAGTTTTCAGCCTATCTTGGTTTTCAACATGCCTTCCTCTTTAAGCTTAATCATTTTTAGCTTTTGATTCAAAGTGAGATACTTGTGACTCTTCCTTAGATGCCATTGTACCATTATTCACTGTCCTAATTTCAATATTGTTATGTCTCAGAGAATAGGGTGGTCCAAGGACAGACAGAAAGAGGGGAAAAGAGCTGATCACTGGAACTATCAGAACACCTACAACACTGATCAGTTAAGTTTGCTATCTTATATAAGTGTGGTTTATGGCACCACAAAACAATTACAATTGTAACATCAAAGATCACTCATCACAGATCATTATAGCAGCTATAAAGGAGTTTGAATTATTATGAGAATTACTAAAATGTGACACAAAGATATGAAGTGAATATATGCTGTTGGAAAAATAGTGCTGATGGAATTGTTCAATAGGGGGTTCCCATAATCCTTCAATTTGTTAAAAAAAAAAGCAGTATCTGCAAAGCACAATAAAATGAAGTGCAATAAAATGATGTATCCTTATCCTTATCCTTTTTTCACAGCACAGTTCCCTGAGGCCAGAGCATCCCCTCTGGTCTTTTTCTTGGGGGCAATGGAATGCTGAGTACGATTAGTGGAAGCAGAGGGGCTTCTTTAAGGTTGAGAAATTAGGATTTGGACAGAGAAGCTTCAGTAAATCTGACCCTCTCATGTTTGTTTCAAAAAAGTAGAGAAGACAGTTCACAATGGCAATTATAAAGGCATTGGCAAAAAAAAAAAAAAAAAAGGGCATAATGATCAGGCCTCCAAGCCTCACCTCACCTGACTGACAACTTCACACCATGAAACCTCAAGGAGGCTTGCCACTATCTCCCACTCAACTTTTGTAGGTCATCCTAAATGCAGCAAGGTGAGCCCCTCTGAAAATCTATACTCCTTCACTCTCAGCCTTTACTGTTCTGATAACCTTCACTCTTCCTCTCTCCAAGAAGTTGTCACCCTCAGCCTCTTTCCTGAAGAATCTGTCTTCTCTCCTGGTCCCTGCAGGTGATGAGTCTCCCGTCAGGTTACTTAACCGTGTGTGTCCACTGCTTGAATTCTGAAGGCCTCATGATGAGCCAATGCCACAGTGCCCAGCAGAGAACAAGATGCTTTTGAGAACCTCCAAATCCTGGATCATAGCTGGGAACATACCAAGAAAAACAATCTCATTGCATACACACAGTAGGCAAAGAGGTCTTTTCTTAAGACCATCAGCCTTAAGAAAAGTTTAGAGAAGGAAGGCAGGGCAAATCTCCGGAGTTGTCCTGCTGCCACCCAGGAGTGCCTGGATGAAAGTCCTAAAAAAACTCATCTACTCATCAAACTGGACTTGTGCAAGTCATTCTTCAGTCTCTCAGCTCCTTCCCAGTTTAGGGATACATTCTTCTATATAGTCCCAGTTTTTTTTTTTCCCCATAATAGTCCTGAAGCTACACATTTGCCACCTGTCTATAGCCACAGTTATTCATTCCTCTGCTCTCACCTGACCCAGGCCTTTGCACTTATTGCTTACGTTTGCAAAACTCTGCCCCAGAAAGACAGACAGCTCACTTCCTCAATTCATTTAGGTCTCTGTTCTAGTGTTTCTTTCTCAGAGAGGAGACACGTGATCTTCCTACAGAAACACCACCCTTTCAGTCTCCATCATCTGCCAGGTTATTTTCTTCATAGTGCTTTTCGCTACCTATCAAGTTTGTCTTCTGTTCCTTATCCAATCTCAACACCAAAATGTAAATTCCATGAACGCAGGGATTTGTTCATTTACTGTGATCTCTTTAGGGCCTGTAACAGAGCCTGTCACATAGCAGTTGCCCAATAACTACTGACTGAATGGTTCTTCCCCATCCTGGTGCACTATCGACATTTCCAGAAGGCTCATTTCTGTTCTTCAACATTTCTTCCATGATGCTTCTCTTGACCTTTTTAATTTTTTGCGGAAGTTGCTTTAACATTAGTTCATTCATATTCATGCATTATGAGGTAAGACCCAAGAAAATAAACTGATTTTAAAGTGTTTGAGAGAAACACTTTCAAAATAGAAATCCATCCTTAAAAAATCTTCTGTACCATAAAAGCAATGAGAAAACTGGCAAAAATGGTCACAATCAACTGTTTCAAAAATCTGGAAATTAACCAGATTTCTGGTTGCAACCAGTTGCAAAACTTCCAAGGAACATTTAATCAAGAAAAATGGCTAAATCTCTGTAAGTACAATAAGCTTTGGCTCACTTTCCCTAGCTCAGCTCTGTGGTAGCATAGTAAATCCACAGCCTCCGAAGCATGATGGCTGTGAAGACCATCAGCCTAGCAGAGGCTGAACGATCATCCTCCCCATGCATGGTCTCAAGATTACATCACTCAGTGTTTCAGCAACTTACATAGTTTACAGATTCTGACCGATCTCTCCCCAGATCTCTCTAATCTGTGCCCTAAAACCACCCTCCTTAAGATAAAGCTAAGGCCTCCAGCACGCTCCACTGCCCTCATGTTTTCTTAACTTCCTCTTTTGGAGATGCATTGAGACACTGTTGTCAAGATGGTAATCTTCCTTGTCAGTAAGTTTAATAAATCCAGCTTTCTGTGATCAATGGTCACTCCTACTGGTCTTTTCCAGGGCCTTGGACATCACCCAACTTGACATTTGTTTTCTTGCCTCTGACTCTCACTAGCCTGTGAATCAGGGGCTACTTCTTTTTTTCTCTGTCATCAAGAGAAGCACAGTCTTGGAATCTAGTAGACACTAAGTCAATGTTTATTGAATGACTAAGTTTATGCAAGATAGAAACTTGGTAGATTTAAATCTGGAGTTTAGTTTGCATTTTGTTTCAATTGGAAGTTAAATACTTGAGCCCATGTTTCTTTGCCTACTCAGTGAATGAATGGAAGTAAAGGCAAAGAACACAGGAACAGAACAAAATGCCAAGAATATTCACTTTCAAGTATATATAGCAGCACAACAGGAAAGACCTTGAGCCGTGCTGCGTGGTAATGGGCAGAGGCTGCCACCTCAAATTCGCTCATAAACATTGAGTCATGGCCTACAATGCACATATCTATCATGCAGTAAATAGGAAATGACAAATTTGACATAACCTTTGTTTCTTTTTAGGAAAACATTATATAAGTGATCAAGTTAGTGGAGAAGAGAGCAACTTGAGTGGCTTTCACTCAAACAGAAAGAAATTTAAATGCCCTGTCTCTTACTGCTCCCCCGTTTTTAAATGCAGACTTTATGGTTTATCTTTTATTTTAACCCAGTTTGTGGAGACACTGGTAAAGAATATTTCTCTATGCAAGGTAAACAACAATGCAGTGATAAATAAAAGCTGACCTTAGGTGTTAGTGTTAGGAGTTAGTGGGGAGTGATGGAGACTACACAGAATTGGAAGTGTCCTTTCTAAATGGGAGTCAGCCACCACATAGGAAACAAAGCTGGCACTACCATCCCTCTTCATTTCCTAAAAGAGTATGAACATTAATTTTTAAGTCAGATTTCCTAATATTTAAATTTTGGTTTACATTTGATAAAGGAAAAGGAAAAAATAAGAAAAATAAGGGAATAAAGAAAACAAAGGCCAGGTACAATGGTTCATGTCTATAATCCTAACAATTTTGGAAGGCTGAGGCAGGAGGATTGTTTGGGCCCAGGAGTTCAAGACCAGCCTGGGCAACATAGTGAGACCCCTGCCTCTACAAAAAAAAAATAATTAAAAAAAAATTAGCCAGGCATACTGACATGTACCTGTGGTCCCAGTTACTTGGGAGACTGAGAGGGGAGGATTGCTTGAGCTCCAGCATTTGAGGCTGCTGTGAGCCATGATTATACCACTGAACTCCAGCCTAGGTGACAGAGTGAGACCTTGTCTTAAAAAAAAAAAAAGAAAGAAAAGAAAGGTAAGGGAAGAAAGAAGCACTGTGAAAGCCAAGTAAATAGTCTGAGGACCACCAATTTCCACACTTGCTCTAGTCTACCTACCATTTGCACTGACATAGAAATTTATATGAAGAGAGGAAATGTGACTGGTCAGGATCAAGGAAATAGACAGAATCCAGGTGGTTTTATTCCTATGGCTCTCCTCTTCTTAGTACATCTTCATAGCCTTGCTAGGCATATAACTATGATCTCATCCACACAAGCATTTTCTTATGGTTCTTTAAAATGTGTCTCCTGGAAACGTAGTGCATTGACAGAGTAACAACACTCTCTTTGCTTAGGAAAAGAAGAACACAAGGGAGCACACACTTCTCTCCCTCGGAAAGTACTCAGTGAGCTTTTGGCTTCTAGGAGGCCCACTTCCTGAACCCTTTACAACATGGCCCAAGGGGCTAAAGAGTGCTCAAAGGAAATAATTTTTATTATCCCATCTTGCCATCAAGCTCAGCCTGGTACAGTAATTTTCTTCTCAGGCTCTCAGAGCGTTTTAGGACTATCCATCTCATCTCATATGCTCACTAAATAAGGCTGCACAGGAAAACAGCCATATTGATGAGGATGAGGTGTGGATAGCAGAAAACATTAGAGCTGGTAAATAGGAATAAAAGCTAAGAGAGAAACAATAACACCAACAATAAGAGCAAATCCTGATGTGATAGGCCCTCTCTCCTTTTATTTCCTAAAAAAATTCTTATTCATAAAGCTACTTCTGAGACCTGTTTACTGAGCTGTCTTTAAATAGAGATTATGACACAAGTTTAATTTCAGAAACTCTAAAAGGTTATAATTTCTTAATTTCATAGCTCTTTCTAATGATTTTTTGATCTACTAACTGCTTGTCCCTTTGAATAGCTGAGGTCCTTTTTGATTCCAGAGAGAGTTAAAAGAATCTTAGGAGAGGTTGTGATTATATGGCTGGCAAAAGAACAGGTGAATTTGTACATGGCAGTACCTATCTGGAGCCAAGATGTTCTCAACAGGGCTTATATAGATAAAAGGATAAATTTATTTTTCCCAAGCATTTCTTGTTTCTCTCTTATTGGATCAGACAACTATCACTGGATCATGATTAACATCTAAATATTTCTCAATATTATAAAAATCATCTGGGGGTATGTTAAGAATATAAATTTGTGGATCTTACTTCAGACCCTGTGAATTAGAATTCTCCCTAGGTGATTCTGATATACATAGAGATTGAGAACAATGAAACTGGGGAAAAAAGCTTCACATTGTAAGAAAAAATGAGGCCAGGGTTTTCACAGGGTGTCTCAGTTTAATAGATCAGAAAGTGCTGTACTCTGAGGGAACAATAGGGAAATACATTAACTACAGCAACTTGGACTCCAGTTCCTAATTATCAAGAGTAGAACCCCAAATATTTCATGAATTTCAACTGAAGCCACACTAACAACGTGGCCACCCATGAATCTGCCTTTCAAGCCTGCTGCGTAACTCTGAGCAAGTCATTGATCCTCTTTGCACACTTCTAGGGTGATCATGAAGAAAGGTATTGCCTCTACACAAAAGCATGGCGTCAGGCCAAGCATGGATACCACAGTGCTACTTATGTAACAATATGCACAATTATACATACATGTGGCACTGAAAATGCCTTTCCACAGTTGCTATTTGAGTAATAAACTTTGATAACTAACCACAAGATTATTGAGATAAATCAAATCTAATATTGTGGACCACTTGATTAATTATGCAGAGTTCAAAACAAGAACTAGAAAATCCTTTATCGAAGACAAGTAAATTAAAGTCAAAAAATATTGTTGCTTATAATTTAAAAGCCCAATTACATGACAAAGTTATATTTAAGAGTAGATTCAGCTTGAGTTATGTATGAACATTGACAAAACTGTATTTACCCTATCTTCAAATTTCGATCTTGCTTACCTAGGCTCTCTTTAGCATAACAATGTCTCACTGTAACTAAAAATTGATAGCCTGAACCAAGTTCTATTGTTCAGCCTTAAACATATCGTAGTTTTATGGATTTCATAGTAGAGGTAATATTAAATCTGGTATATCTATTTCAAACATTAAAGGATACTAACATTAAAAGATAAAATGATACTCGAGAAGATCTGGGATGTGATATCCATGGATAACATCTATCAGCTCATTCATTTGGTAACATGCATGTGTTAATTACCTACTGTGCTCTGGTCATTACCCTGGGAAATAAAGCATAGTCAAGAGCAAGAATACCAAGTTCTCTACTCACATAGAGCTTTCATTTTACTAGAGGTGGATGATACATGAACAAATTGAGTATCAACTAGTAAAAAACACTTTGCAGATAATTAGAATAAAAAACATAGAAGTGATTGGATGCTTCTGTCAGGTAATCAGGGGAGATCCCTCTAAAGAGGTAATATTTAAACCAAGACTAAAATCACTATAAGGAGACAACTTCATTATATTGAGAAAAAGAAAACTTCAGATAGAAAAATCTGCCAATGCAACGCCCCGAAGGCCAGAATGAGCATAGCATGCTAGAAAGAAGGCAAATGTGGCTAGAGAAAGACATAGTCAAAGAATTAGGCTGCTTTGGAAACTAAAGATTTTGAATATAAACAGCAATTGTGTGACAATTCACAAAATCTGAATAGTGTGTATAGATAGAAATACTTTATAAATGTTAATGCTTTGAGTTGTCATCACTATACTATGGTTATGTAAAATAAAGTCATTGTTTTTAGGAAATTAACACTGATATATGTAAATTTATATAATTATATATAAATATATATAAAGTTTTTAGTAGACACGGGGTTTCACTATGTTGGCCAGGATAGTCTCAATCTTTTGACCTTGTGATCCACCTGCCTTGGCCCCCAAAATGCTGGGATTACAGGCATGAGCCACCGTGCCTGGCTCAGTGATTTTTTGATATATGTCATATATAGTGATCCAGTCAGGATTAGCATATTCATTATATCAAACATTTATCATTTCTTAGTCTTGGGAACATTCAATATCCTCCTTCTAGCTATTTGAAACAATATATTAGTGTGAATTATAGTCACCTTATAGTACAATTGAACACTAGAACTTATTCCTCCCATCTAGCTGTAATTTTACACCCTTTAACAAATCTTTCCCTATACTTCCCCTCCCCATCCTTTACACATTCTAATATTCTCTGTTCTACTTTTAATTTCTATGAAGTCAACTTAGCTTCCACATAAAAGAACATGTGGGGTTTAACTTCATTTTCTTGGCTTATTGCCCTTAACATAATATCCTCCAGTTCCATCTATGCCACGTGAATTACAAGATTTTATTCTTTTT
Organism: Aotus nancymaae; assembly: GCF_030222135.1. Taxonomy (NCBI): domain Eukaryota; kingdom Metazoa; phylum Chordata; class Mammalia; order Primates; family Aotidae; genus Aotus; species Aotus nancymaae. The sequence continues at coordinate 106,921,754 of NW_026988425.1, forward strand.
TAAATAGCTAAATAGTATTCCTTGGTATAGATATATATCACATTTTCTTTATCCTTTTATCTGCTGTTGGACACCTAGATTGGTTCCATATCATGGCTATTGTGAATAGTGCTGCAATAAACATGGGGTGCAGATTTCTCTTCAACACAATGATTTCCTTTCCTTTGGATAAATTCTCAGTAGTGAGATTGCTGGATCATATGGCAGTTCTACTTTTTAATTTTTCAAGGAACCTCCATACTGTTTTCTATAATGGCTGTCCTACTCTACATTCCTACCAACAGTGTACAAGCATTCCTCTTTCTCTGCATCCTCATCATAATTTTTTTTTTGTCCTTTTAACAATAGGCATCCTAACTGGGGTGAGACGATTTTACATGGTGGTTTTGATTTGTATTTCTCAGTGATGTTAGCATTTTTCATATATCTTTTGGCCATTTTTTTTTTTAAATAAATGTCTTCAGGTCTTTATTCTTAACTTGATTTTTTTTCTTGCTGTTGAGTTCTTTATATATTCTAGATATTAACTGCTTGTCACATGAACAGGATGCATACATTTTCTCCCTTTCTGTAGGTTTTCTCTTCACTCTTGATGATTTCCCTTGCTATGCAGAAGCTTCTTAGTTTCAGGTTACCTAGTTGTCTATTTTCGCTTTTGTTACCTATGCTTTTGAGGTCTTATCCAAAATAGTCTTTGCACAGACCACTGTTATGAAGTACTTCCCGTTTTCTTCTAGTAGTTTCATAGTTTCAAGTCTTAGATTTAAGTCCTTAATCCATTTTGAGTTGATGTTTGTATATGATGAGAGGTAAGAGTCTAATCTCATTCTTCATGTGGGTATCTAATTTTTCCAGCACAATTTATTTTAAAAAACTGTCCTTATCTCAATGTATATTCTTGGCAGTTTTTTCAAAAATGAATTCACTGTAGATACATGAATTTATTTCTGAGTTCTCTATTCTGATTCTGTTCCACTGGTCTATGTGTCTGTTTTTATGTTAGTATCATGCTGCTTTGATTGCTAGGACTTTGTGTTATATTATGAGGTTAAAACTAGAGGTGATGCCTCTAGTTTTGTTCTTTTTACTCAAAATTGCCTGTTATCTTCAGGATCTTTCATCATTCCATATGAACTGTAGAATTGTTTTTCTTCTATTTCTGTGAAAAATATCACTGTATTTTGATAGGGATTGCATTTAATTTATAAATCAAGGTTGATATTTTAACAATATTAATTCTTCCAACCCATGAACACAGGATGTATTTCCATTAATTTGTGTTACTTTTAATTTTTTTTGTAAGTCTTATAGTATCAGTATAGAGATCTTTTATTTCCTTGGTTAAATTTATTCCTGGGTTTCTTATTTTTTGTACTATCATAAATGGCATTGTTTTCTTGATATATTTTTTAGATATTTCACTATTAGTATATACAAACACTACTGATTTTTGCATATTGGTCTTATATCATACAAGTTTACTAATTTTATCAGTTCTAACAGTTTTTTGTGGAATCTGTAGGATTATCTATTTAGAAGATCATGTTGTCTATAAACATGGGCAGTTTTACTTCCTTCTTTCTGATTTAGAGAACTTTGTTTCTCCTGCCTAACTTCTCAGGGTAGAACTTCTAGTATTATCTTGAATAGAAGTAGTAAAAGTGGGAATTCTTGTCTTGTTCCAGATCTTAGGGGAAAAGCTCAAAGTTTTTACTGTGGATTTGTCATATGCTGCTGTTATTGTATTGAGGTACTTATCTTCTATGCCTTGTTTGTTCAGAGTTTCTTTTAATCATGCAGTGATGTTGAATTTTGTCAAATGCTTCTTCTGTACCTACTAAAATAATCATGTGGGTGTTGTCCTTCATTTTATTAACATGATAAAAGAAGTTTATTGATTTGTATATGTTGAATCACATTTGCATCCTGGGATGAATGGCACTTGATATATTTTGTAGATATCTTTTTAATGTGGTGTTAAATAGGGTTTGATCATATTTTGTTGATGATTTCTGCATCTGCACTTATTAGGGATACTGACTTGTAGTTTTCTTTTGTTGTTGTATCCTTATCTGTTTATGGTATCAGGAAAATGCTAGCCTAGCAAATAAGTTTGGAAGAATTCATTGCTTTCCTGATTTTGTTGAACTGTCCATCTTTATTCTTTTGTATCTAACTGAAATTCCCTAAAATTTTTTATTTTCATTTCCTTTTCAATTTATAGAGTTCCTTTTCTTTGGGGTCAGCTACTGAAAAGTTATTTTGCCTTGTTGGTGCAGCATTTCCCTGCTCTTTCATGTTTCCTGTATCCCTGCATTAATGTCTGCACATCTATTGGAATAATTACCTATTCAAAGCTTTACAGAGTGGATTTTATAGATAAAGACTTTTACCTGCAGATGGATCTTAGTGTCCTGGTTGGGAAGAATATGGTAGTTCTAAGTCTGAGTGATGTAATCCTCTTCACAGCTTCTTCAGCTGCTGTGATCAATATTAGCAATTGCTGTGGGTGCCACGGTGTCCTAGGCTGTAGGAGTTTTTGGCAGCAGGAGTGGTAGATTTCATCATTAGGGTCCTCAGAAGCAAGGGTTTTAAAGGTCCTCTTGTTCTTGTTTTCTTCACAATGGGGAGACTTAGCTGAGGGGATCCCTCTTGGCGTTGGATATGACATGCCCTACAAGCAGCTGCAACAGTGCTGGGTTCCAGAGTGCAGTTGCCTAGAGCAGCTGTGAAGCCAGGGTCCCAGGCTTAAGGTCTCAATAATGTATTATGGCACCTGGGTCTTGGAATGCAGATTCACTCTCTGAGGAGGATTGGATGCAGACTGCCCACAGATCCAGGTTATGTGACTCTAAGGCACCCTGTAGCAGCTCACACCCAGAGGGTCAGGTTCGAGCTATGACTCTTACCCTGGGGAGCAGGGCATAGAACTGGCCTGGCTCTGGAAAACAAAGAGCACTCTGGAGGTTTGAGCTTAGGGAGCAAAGTATAGCTCCAATTTTGAAACCAGAGCCAGTTAGGCTCAGTGGCAATTCAGGACCCAGGGGATGAAGCACTGTGTAATGGCAACCCTGAACCCTGTGATGATGACAGTCAGTAGTATCCCAGACTCTGTGAGATCAGGTATACCAGAAACAAGAACCCTGGAGTGGACAGGGTGCAGCTTTTGTTTGGGCCCTGTGGAGTGGGAGCAGCACAATCACAATTCTGCTCCCTAGAAAAGGGGATGTCTCAGCAGCTCAGACTATAGCGGCTAGTCCAGTTTCAGAAAAGTAGAGTATTAGGGGTTGTTTGGGTTGTAGTTCGGATGTCTCAGCTTGGCCAATGGTCTGCTTTCCTAGGACATGGGGTACCATGTCAACTCATCCCTGGGATATGTGGCTGCTTGATTCCCCAGGAGGTAGTTATATTAGCTCAGACGCAAGCCATATGACTGCTTTGGGTGGCCAAGGTAGTATTTTTCCAGTAGACAGGACGCCACTTTAGCTTAAGTACTGGGGTGCATGACTGCTCTGGGCAGCCAAGGCACCATTTCCCTAGAATTCAGGGTGCCACTTCAGCTCTGGCATAGGGGTGCAGGGTGGAGCAGTAACTGTGAAGGGTAAATGGAATGGCTCCACCAAGGCACCATTTCCTTGAGAGGCAGTGTGTAGCTTTAGCTGGGGCCCTCTGGGGCATCAGATGTCTTTCTAACAGGTGAATGCTTAAACAAATGGTGGTATATCCATACCATGGACTACTACTTAAAAACAAATAAATTATTGATATACATGACAACTTGGATGGCTCTCAAGGGAATTATGCTGAGTGACTAGAAAAAAGGTAATCTCAAAAATGTACATACTATATGACTCAATTTATATAACATTCTCAAAATGAAAAAAATAATAGAGATGAAAAACAAATTAGTGATCACCAATGGTTAAAGAAAAACCCTAAAGTTTCTAGTGTAGTTAAAAAGTCTCTTTTGAAAAAAAAAAAAAAAAAGAAACAGATTAACAGAGTCCCCATAAGTTATACTGAAAAAATTTGTCTGGTTCTGAAGAATAATGGCTTTTATCCTAAAATTTCATATCAATAAAGAAGCAGTAGTGAAAGAAAAACCAAGACTTTCAAATATACAAAGAAGCAAGAGAAAAATTACTAGCAGAATCTTCTCAAGGACTAGGATGTAAGACTTTTGTATATATGAGAAAGATTTCATCAACACAATTAATTTGCACTCTGTAATTGTCTAGTAACTAATACAATTACTAGAAGAGAAAAATACAATGAGTTTAAAAGGTTGAGCTTAGTTTGAAAAAGGATAGTATTATAGTATAGTCTAAAGAGTTTATTTGTAAGCAAGAATAACCATCCTCTGAAACAAAAATTCCAAAGTATATTAACATAAAAGATGAGTTGGAGGTGAGGGGAGAAGATGAAGAGGGAGCTGGAGGTAAGGGGACAAGAAGAGGAGGAAGTGGAGAGAAAAAAATGCTGAAGTATTGACTTGGAGAAGAGAAATATTTCAGGTGGTGTTAAAAATATGTGCTTATTAATGCATACTTTAATAACAATAGAATGTAAATTTCATGAGAGTACAATCACGTCTCTCTTATTTTCTACAGAGTCTCATGGTCCAGAATAACTAGTGCTTAATATTTCTAGAATAAATAAGTGAATAAGTGAGTATATGAATGAATTAAAAAATGAATTAGATAATTAATTTTATAGTAATTATTCATTGATTGAAAATTTTCCAAACAACAGTAACCAGAATAAATGCCACTGGGTTAAAATGCCTACTGTGTAGCTATATGTAATATTCATATGAATTGCGAATGTGTTACTGCTTTTTAAGTACATTATCTAATTTAATCCTCACATCACCCTTATGGAGTACTCTAAAAGCATATTGTAGTACTTTATAAGCATATTATATAAGAATACTTTATATTAGTGCTTTACACATGAAGAAACTGAGGTTCAAATAATTTACATAATTTGCACAATACCTTAAGAGTGAAAATACAAATCTAGGAAATCTAACACTACAGCACATTGTATTAGCACACTGTTTTCATTCTGCTGATAAAGACATACTTGAGATGGGGCAATTTATAAAAGAAAGTTTATTAAACTTACAATTCCACATGGCTGAGGAGGTCTTTCATGGGGAAAGGCAAGGAGGAGCAGGAGGAGCAAGTCACATCTTATATGGATGACAGCAGGCAAAGGGAGAGCTTGTGCAGGGGAACTCCACCTTATAAAGCCATCAGATCTCATGAAACTTACTATCATGAGAACAGCATGAGAAAGACTCGCCCTCATGATTTCAATTACCTCCCACTGGGTTCCTCCCACAACACATGGAAATTCAAGATGAGATTTGGGAGAGGACACAGCCAAACCTTATCTCACATATTATATAAAAAGAGATATTTTGATTAATGAGATTATATTTAAAATATTAAAAGACACAACAATCATGAATCTCCTATGCCTACCAATAGATTTGAAATAGATGAAGAACTGCATTAAAAGACTGAACAATGTAATATACACCTGCTTCTTAGAAATCTATCATCATCATTAAAAAAAAAAGACAACAGAGGATTTCAATAAGATAATTTAAAAGCCTTATATTTTAAAGATTTGGCAAAATGTGTCCTTGAAACTATCTGAAGCTGCATATTTTTAGGGGTTAAAATTTTTACTATCTTTCCCACTTATTTTATGGTTGTGGGTTGTGTGATTCACAAGAAGTACAATATTCAGTAATTCACTAGTAGGACTCAATATGTAGTTGTTTTCACAGCTAACGCTTATTACAGCAAAAGGTTATCAGCGGGAAAAATGGCATGGTTGGAGTTTGGAGAAATTCACACACAGACTTCCTTATGTTCTTTTCTTGCTGTGAAGGCACTCACAGGAATTGAGCATGTTCCTTTCTCAGCAATGAAAAATGCAGTAACGAAGGTACAATGTCTCTGCCCAGTGAAACCCATTAGAGACTCAACACCCAAAATTTTAACTGGGATCTGGTCACATTGACAACTTCTCTCTTGCCCAATACAGATTCCATGAAGGAAATCAGGTGTTTAGCATAAATCAGTGATCACACAAAAAATCTAAAGCACAGTGAATCACCCCAGTCAGTAGGGAGTCTCATGTCAGTTCATGAAACGAGTCAAGTGCTAAGATCTCAGATGTGTGCCAAGGACCAGTCTGTAAGTAGGTCCTTACAAAGACAAAAGCTTCAGGCCTGCAATGTTAATTGTTTTCTGCACATTGATCTATTTAGTTTTCTACTTTTTGATCTGGCTTTTATATACCTAGAAAACACTCATTTGCTTAGGATTTCAAATTAAATGTTATATTGTTGATCATCAAATTGTGTCTTTGTTCCCCATGTTGTGTGTCATTTAAAAAAAATCAGTCCTGTGTAAAATTTACTTTACCATTAGTCTTTCCAAAGAATAACATCTAACTTTATTTAATTTTTACTTTCTTTTAAAAAATTTGCTTTTGTTTATACTGATTTCATGCAAATTTTTTTGCTCATTTTAATCTTCTACAGTTAAAAACTTAATTCAAATAAATATGAAAATATAAAACCAATTAACAACTTTTACAACAAAACTAAGTAAGTAGCAATGTATTCCCAGGAGTCCCCAAATGCAAATGGTTGGAAACCAATTATTAATAGCCACAGACTTCCATGAAATCACCAAGTGTGTGAGAGAAGATAGAGTGGGAAAAACGAATACACATGAAGAGAAGCCCCAAATAAATTTCAGAATCGGAAACAGAAAAAAGACATGAAGAACACAATAGCATACTTATAACCAAAGTATATCCAAAAGACACACTTGCAAAAATAAAACTATGGTATACTATTTTTAAATGAGATTTTAAAAATTAAGAAAAGGAATCAAGATTTGAAACCATGTGAGTCTGAATTAGTAACATTTAGAAATGAGATAACAGAATATGGGAAAAGTATTACATATAAGCAAAAATCATTTTAGAAATGTAAAAACTAGAAGGAACAGAAGAGCAAATAAAGACAGTAGATAAGTTTAAGATATGTAAAAGAGGAAGAAAATTTTTAAAATCAAAAATAAAGAAATAGAGATATTAAGAAATTTGACAGAAAGTGAAAATATAAAAATAGGCAAAGAATATCCAATATCTGGGTAACAGGAATCCCTAAAGAAAAATCTACAACTCAATGCATTGGAACAGAATACTAATAAGTGTAATTCAAGAAAATCTTGTAACATGTATATTCACACACGTGCATGCACACAAACACACACATCTTCATACTCAAAAGAGCATACTATGTAGTAGGAAACAGACTCAAAATAATTAATAACATTTCATCTTGATAAAACTAAAGAAAATAATTAAAAATCCTTTTGTTAACTGGGCTAAAAAAGCAAGATACTTATAGGAAAATTAAAATGACAGTTTACGCTCATCAGGCTTTGATAGCAATTCTTTATCAACATTACAAACACAGGTAATATTATAACAATGAAGATTATTTTATTCCCACAAACCATTCCTGAGCAATCAATGAGAGAAAGAGCTTCAGACAGCCAATTTAGCGACACACTAACATAAAGACTTGTGATGAGCATTAAATGTATTACTAATTCTAAATGAAAGTATAGTGTAAATCTAATAAAATACATACATAATTGACATGAGGAAGACTACAAAACTTTGATGAATAAAATCAAATAACTCAATAACTGGAGAGATAGTCCGTGTTCATGGTTATGAAGAATTAATATTGTCAAGATGTCAGTTCTTCCCAACATGATCTATAGATTCCATGTAATCTCAGTCAAAATCCCAGCAAGTTACTTTGTAGACATCAACAAACTGATTCTGAAGTTTATATGGAGAGGCACAAAACCAAGAATAGCCAACACAATACTGAAGTTTAAAAAGTTGGCGAATTGACACTATTCAATGTCAAGACTTAATATGAAACTATAATAATCAAGACAATATGGTATTGGGGAAAGAATAAATAAGTAGATCAATGGAACAGAATAGAAAGCCTAGAAATAAACCCTCCATAAATTTGGTCAACTAATATTTAAGAAAAGGGGAAATGCAATACACTGGAACAAATATTGTGTTTTCAATAAATGGTGCCAGAACTATGGGACATCATTCAAAAAATTAATCTAGATACAGACCCTACATCTATCACACAAATTAACTCAAAACAGACTACAGATCTAAATGTAAAATTCTAGAATATTAAACTCCTAGAAGAAAACATAAGAGAAAACTGAATGGGGAGGGCAAGATGGTCGGCTAGATGGAGTCAGGTAGAATAGCTCCCACTGAGGGACTGAGACACCTAGCATGTTTCTAATAGATCTTCAGAGGGAAGACACTGAGAGTGGACAGAGGGAAGACCCAGAAGTTGGAGTGATAGGGGAGAAGGCTGGGACTCCTACACAGGGCTACAGCACACCCAGACTTGTTCCTGGCCCCTAGTGGCTCTGGGGAACAGGTGAGTTGAATTATGTAATTACACTGGTTTAGACAAAGATTTAAAAAGACAAAGAAGGGCATCACATAATGGTAAAGCATTCAATTCAACAAGAAAATTTGACTATCCTAGATATACACACAACCAACAAAGGAGCACTCAGATTCACAAAGCGAGTTCTTAGAGACCTTCAAAAAGACAGACTCCTACATAGTAATACTGGGAGACATTAATACCTCACTGACAATATTAGACAGATCATCAAGACAGAAAATTAATGAAGATATTTGGGACCTGAACCCAGCACTAGATCAAATGGACCTGATAGACATCTGCAGAACTCTCCACCTCAAAACAGAATATACATTCTTCTCATTGCCACTCTAAAATTGATTATATAATTACAAGTAAAAAACTCCTCAGCAAATGCAAAGGAACTGAAATCATAACAATCTGTCAGAACACAGGACGATCAAATTAGAAATCAAGACTAAGAAATTCACTCTCAACCATAAAATTACATGGAAATTGAAAAACCTACTCCTTAATGATTTTGAATAAATAATAAAATTAAGGTAGAAATCAAGAAGTTATTTAAAACAAATGAAAATAAAGACGCAAAATACAAGAATATCTGAGACCCAGCTAAGGCAGTGATAGGAGGGAAATTTATAGCACTAAATGGCCACATTAAAAGGTTAGAAAGATCACAATTTAACAAGCTAACATCACAAATAAAAGAACTAGAGAACCAAGAGCAAACCAGTCCCAAAGCTAGCAGAAGACAAGAAATAACCATAATAAGAGCTGAACTGAAGGAGACTGGGAAGCATAAAATCATTTAAAAGATTAAGGAATCCAGGAACTGGTTTCTTGAAAATGAAAATAGACCACTAGCTAGAATAATAAAAAAGAAAAAGTGAAAGAACAAAATAAACACAATCAGAAACAAGGAGGACATTACCACTGACCCCACAGAAATACAAATAACTATCAAATAACATTATGAGTACCTCTATGCACATAAACTAGAACATCTAGAAGAAATGGATAAATTCCTGGACACATACACCCAAGATCGAACCAGGAAGAGACTGAATCCCTGAACAGCCAATAATGAACTCTGAAATTGAGTAATAAATAGCCTACGAACCAAAGAAACACCCCAGGACCAAGCAGATTCACAGCTGAATTCTACCAGATGTACAAAAAGCACTGGTACCATTCCTACTGAAAGTATTCCAAAAAATTGAGGAGAAAGGATTCCTCCCTAAAGAACTTTATGATACCAGCATCTTACCAAAACCTGGCAGAGACACAACAGAGAAAGAAAACCTCAGACCAATATCCTTGACTAACATTATGACAAATATCCTCAACCAAATACTGCCAAACCAAATCCAGCAGCACTTCAAAAAGTGAATCAACTACAATCAAGTAGGCCTCATCCCCTGGATGAGGTTCAACAAGTACATTCCTTTAGGTATATACTCAAAAGAATACAAATCATTATATTAGAAAGATATATCAATGCCTATGTTCATCACAGCACTATTCACAATAGCCAAGACATGGAATCAACCTAAATACCCATGAATGGTAGACTGGATAAAGAAAATGTGGTAGATATACACCATGGAATACCATGCAATCATAAAAAAAGAATGAGATCGTGTCCTTTGCAAGAACATGGATGAAAAACTCACTATCTTTAGCAAACTAATGCAGGAACAGAAAACCAAATACTGCATGTTCTCCCTTATAAGTAGGAGGTAAATAATGAGAACACATGGCCATATAGAGGGGAACAACACACACTGGGGCCTACTGGAGGGTGGAGGGTGAGAGAAAGGAGAGGATCAGGAAAAATAATGAGTGGGTACTAGGCTTAATACCTGAGTGATAAAATCATCTGTATAACAACTCCCCATGACACAAGTTTACCTATATAACAAACCTGCACACATACCCTAAGTTTAAAATAAAAATTATATGAAAAAAAAAGAGAAAACCTAGATGACCTTGAGTATCATAATGACCATTTGGATATAACACCAAAGGCATGATCCACGACAAAAATAATTGATAATCTAGACTTTATCTAAATTAAAAAATTCTATTCTGGAAAGACAATGTCAGGAGAATGACGAGATGAGCCACACAGTCTGGTTGAAAATATTTGCAAAAACCACATCTGATAAAGATTGCTATCTAAAATATACAAAGAACTCTTAAAATAAATCAACGATAACAAATAACTCAATTAAAAAATCAGCCATAGTTCTTAACAGACACCACACCAAAGACACACAGGTAGAAAATGAGTATATAAAAAGATTCTTCATGTCACGTGTCATCAGGAAATTGCAAATTAAAACAACAATAATATATTACTGCATATCTATTAGAATAGTCCAAATCTGGAAACTGATAACACCAAACATTGGCAAAAATTTAAAGCAACAGAAATTATCATTTATTGCTAATGTGAACACAAATAGGATAGGTAGTTTGGAAGACAGTTTGATAATTTCTTATAAAATCTAAACATACCGTTACCCTACAGTCCAGTGATTGCTATTATTGGTATTTGCCCAAAGGAATTGAAAAATTCTATTCACATAGAAACCTGCACACCGATGTTTATAGCAGTTTTAATCATATTTGCCAAAACTTGGAAGCACCCAAGATGTTCTTCAGTAGGTGAATGAATAAACTAGTATATTCAGAAAACAAACTATTATTTAGTACTAAAAAGAAGTGAGTTATCAAGCCATGACAAGACATAGAGGAACATTAAATGCATATTACTAAATAAAAGAAGACAATAATAAAAGGTTTTTATATATACTGTATGCATATATATATATATGATATTCCAAAATATAACAGATGCTGGCAAGGTGGTGGAGAAAAATAAATACTTATACGCTGTTGCTTCAAGTGTAAATTAGTTCAACCACTGTAGAAAGTAGGGTGGCAATTCCTCAAAGAACTAAAAACAGAACTACCATTTGACCCAGCAATCCATTTCTGGATATGTACCCAAAGGAATATAAATTGTTCTACCATAAAGACACATGCATTCATATGTTTATTGCAGCAATATTCACAATAACAAAGATATAGAATCAACCTAAATACCCATCAATGGTAGAAAAGATAAAGGAAATATGGTACATAAACACCATGGAATACTATGCAGCCATAAAAAAGGACATCGTGTCATTTGCAGAAATATGAATGGAGCTGGAGTCCATTATCCTCAGCAAACTAAAACAGGAGCAGAAAACCAAATACTGCAGGTTCTCACTTAAAAGTGGGAGCTAAATGACGAGAACATATGGACACAAAGATGGGAACAATAAACACTAGGACCTATATGAGAATGGAGGATGGGAAGAGGGAGAGGATCAGAAAAAATAACTATTGGGTACTAGGGTTAGTACCTGGGTGATGAAATAACCTGTACAACAAACCCCTGTGACACAAATTTATCTAAAAAACAAAGCTGCACATGTACTTCTGAACCTAAAATTAAAAAAAAATTACAAAGATCAAATATACAGCATTCTAGAAAAGGCAAAACTATGAAAACAGTAAAAAGATCAGCGGTCGTCAAGGGATCAGGGTTGGCAAAGGGGTGAATAGGCAGAGCACAGATAATTAGGGCAGTGAAAATACTCTGCATGCTCCTCCGATGATGGACACACTTTATTATATATTTGTTCAAACTTACAGAATATACAACACTAAGAGTGAACCGTAACGTAAACTATGAAATTTGGGTGTGTGTCAATATGGTGTGTCAATACAGGTTCATCAATTCCAACACTTGTACCACTCTGGTGGGGGATTCTGATAATCAGGAGAGACCATGCATGTGTGGAGTTAGGGGATTGATGGGAAATATCTTTACCTTTCTCTCATTTTACTGTGAGCCTAAAACTGCTCTAAAAAATAGTCTTAAAAATTTGAAAGTATAATATGTAATGATTATATTCTCAGAGACTGTATATATAGCACAACTATATAAAGCAGAGGGTGAATAAGGAGAGCGTATGCATATGTTTGTATTAATCATCTTGATTGTTGTAACATTTGTATTGTTATTCTGAGACTACTGTGTATGTAATATGAAATAAAACAACTGAGCATTTCTGGGATATTTTTAAGAAATAAATCTAACATCGAAAAGATTAGATAAAAATCCTGTAGTCTAAAATTTAATTTAGAAGAATCAGTATGATTTCATGAGCTATTTTATACAGGTAGACACAAACACACATACACTAGTTGTGACCCCTAGAAAAGCCTAGAAAAAAATGACCACCTCAGTAGCATTGAACATCTCCAGTGCACATATTAGTCTTAACATCCTAGTTCCATAAGAAAGCAGAGCTTCTTGGAGAATTGCTGACTCCAGGTCTAGGGCAGGAAATGAACAAGATGATCCTGTAACATCTTGCCATATTAGATAGTCACAAAGCTCTCAAAGACAATTTGAGCCATGTCAAAAGACTCTGGAACCAACTTGAAAAAGTTACTACTGGCTAAATATGGGGAAATTTGAATTTCAATAAGGATAATAAATATGATAGATGTTTAAATCTATGAGTTCAAAATAAGATTAAAATAAACCAATTGGTCACTTTCAGGTGATGCTAAAAAAATCAATTCATTTTTTAAAAAATTAGTAAATAAGAGATTCAAATATTTATCTTGGTTAACCAGATAATAGCAAGCACCACTTACTGATTCATTCTTCAGCTCTGTCCACCCTAGTAATTATTCTATGTATTGTGCTCTTTATTTCAGCTATCATGTATCCCATATCAAATATTTCCAATTGTTTTAAAATATAACTCACTGGTCTTTTCCATATTTCTTATACCTTACCCGGTGCCTTAAAAATGTTTATTACAGTTATTTTTAAGTTTGTGTTCTACATGTTTCAATCATTCTGCTTCAGGCTGTATGTGTTTTAATTAATTGTCTTTCTCTTAGAGCTAAAATCAGTAGACTTATTTTCAGTAAAGGATCAGATAGTATTTTTGGTTTTGTGCACCAGATAGTCTCAATCACAATAATTCAACTCTGCCATTGTACTGTGAAAGCAGCCATGAACAATAGGTCAGTGAAAGCATGGATATGTTCCAATAAATCTTTATTTGTGGGCATAAAATTTGAATTTTACTTAACTTTAATGTGTCACAAAGTAGTATGCTTCTATTTCCTTCAACTGTTTAAAATGTAAAAACCCCTCTTACTCAGGAGCCATACAGAAGCAATGAAGGACTGGATTTTGTCTGCAGGCTGTAGTTTGCTAACCACTGTATTGAGCAGTTGCACTCCTCAGTTATCTGGCTATACAGAGCTGTGAGCTTATGTTTCCCTGAGTATTTGGCTGCTCCAAATCCCTTATTACGTGTACATAGGGAATGCTACTACATGTTTAAATAAATACTTGTTTGGTTAGGAATTAACCTAGGTTTAGAGTCTAACTTTCTGTTAATCCTTCTGTAGAGATCCTAAAAGGACCCAAAGCACTGAGACGAAAGCAATTTGTTCATTGTCTCTCAGATTATGATAGCAAATCCTGAGAACCTGGTTCATTCAGTCGAACCTGTATCTGTGACAATTACCTGGTCTTCAAGGCCAGCATGTTCAATTCTCTCTCTGCTCCATCTGCACATTGCCTTTGCCTCTGTACATTTTCAGTCTCCCTCTGCCTCTCACTCATAAGAACATTTGCAACTGCATTCAGTCCTTACACAGATAATCCAGGAAAATCTCCACATTTTAATATTCTTAGCCTAATCACATCTGCAAAATCCTTTTCCAAATAAGGCAACATTTGCAGATTCCAGGGAGTAGGACCTGACATCTGTAGGGTGTTCTTTTTCAGTCTACCTCATGGGATGTCCACAGGTTTCAATTTAGGGTAATACAGACAGACATCAAGGTTGCCTAGTTTTTGAACCAAACTGTATTAGCAAGGTAAAACTCACACATAAGGGGGAAAAGCAGAGCTAATACCCAGATGTCTCTGAAGAATATGTGTCTTCACTTTCTAAGAAGCCAGTGGTCCATTTTCCTGAGCCTTCCTGACAGATTTTCAGTGCATTAGAATAAATTGTAAAAGCCTTACCAAGACCTACAAACCCAGGAAGACCCGGCTGCTCCTTGCTTCTGTGGCTTCATGTCATGCTGCATCCCCTGTGCGCAGGAGCTCTTGAAACAAGAACTTAGCAAGTACTTCCTACTCACGGGCCTCTGTGCTTGCTGCCCCCTCTGCCCAGAAGCCTCTTGTCCCAGATTTGTTCTGTCATTTCCTCCTTTTCATTCATGTCTCTGTGTCAGTGTTATCTCCTCGGAGGTGCTGCCCTGTATCATTTTCTTTTATGTCTTACAATGATCTAAAATTATTTTGTTTATTAATGTGCTTGCTTGCTTATCATGAGTCTTAATAGAATATAAGCTCTCTGGCAGTGGGAATCTTAGTTACCTTTGTTTCCTAATATATCCCAATGCTTGGCACGTAATTCATTCTCTCTCATACTAGGCTTTTAATAGAAGCATGATGAATAAATCAATAATATATATATACTATATGAAAGAAAGAATTTGAGATTTTACTGTAGAAAACCTCACAAAACATCTCTAAATAAAACCCTAAGAGAGGGAATGCCACTTGTGTAAAAGCACATAGGTGGCCTTAGTTGGTGTCAGCATTAGGTAGGATTGTTATCTCAGAGGAAATGAAAGCTAAGAGTGAAAAGATTATTTCTAGTTTATAGCCATGTCTCAACATTGGTATACTGTTTACAAAAAACAAATATCTTTAATAGAGATAGAAGCTTATGTTCTTAAGAGAAAAATCTTAATGCATTCTAAAGATAATATAATCACTTTATCCATAAGCATATTTGACTTAGGACAAAAGGATAGGAGAATAGTGCTGATCATGCTTTATTATTTTTAAATGCTATCTATAAAAAGGAAATCTCTTCCAAATTACTTTATAAAAAATACCCGTAAGATGCACATTACAAAACTGCGACAGGTGCTACTTCCCAACATACAATCTCAAAATCATCATGTTGCTAGTAATATTCCAAGGGATAAAATTCTTCAAAGACAAAATCATCAGGTACTCGATAGCTTTTCTTGCTTGATAAATCATAATATAATCAGTCAAAAATACCATTTCAGGCCAGCCTTAAATTCCAGTCCTGTATCCTTCTTAAAATTAATAGCAAATAATCTTCTTGTTATAAATCAATTGCAGGTAGAAAGTGGAATTAAATAGTTTAAGATTTATATAGAGTGATATGGCAGAAATCTATAAATACCTAACCGAAGTTACCAACTCTACCACTTACTATTACATGACTTTGGACATGCCATTTTCCCTCCCCAGCTCTCAAATCTCTCATTCTCACAAAGAGGGCAATATTCCAAATTATTCCTAGGGATATGTCCAGCTGTTGGATTTGGTGATTTACATACATTAAATATCCAAGACCATGCTGTGATGTATAATGACTCAAGCAAAATCTGTGAGACAGAATCTTGAGGCATGTCATTGTTTCAGAAAGGCTCATCCACTGACATAGGCATAAAGCTGAGCGAGGAGTGAGTATCAGAAAACACTATGCTGGTTTTCCAAAGAGGGACATGGAATCACCAAAGTTGACCCCTCCATCCTACCTGCCTTGGTCTTGCTAAAATTGAACATTGTTACCCAAGTTTGAACTCTGGTTACTGGTATATAAATTGTGGTGGCCATACACTAGCTATTGCTCAAATGTGATCATGTACAACCAAAATGCATTCCAATGCTTTTCTGTATGACTCTTCAGAAGCAGAGGTCAGGAAATTCTCATTTGACTGCTCACAAGACCACCACCCTTACAGACTGAATCATTCCTCATATCTGCAGAAGGCTCTCAAAAACCATCAATACGAGTAAGTGACAAAACATATCCTTTTATCTAAAAATCCCTGCTTTTGATCACAGAAGTTCTAATGGTACCTGGTATTCTCATACATAGCATAAAAGTAATCACATTTTCTGCTTCTTCAAAACCTCTTTCCATTTGGGGAGATGCTTGTGCTTATTTCTTGGAAGGGATCTATAAAATGTTCGTGACTGTATCTTTAAGTGCAAACCTGTTCTCTTTTTCATAAGAATGTTTCCACTGAGCATAATGCAGTCTTTATGAATTTTTAAACTGGCATTCTTCTTTTTCTCTCACTAAAATGGAAAATGGGCTTCTCAGGAAGCTTTTCTGAACCTTAAAAATTTTAAAGAATACATTTCCGTTTTCTGCTTCTAAGTTTAGCACCGAAGAATGAGTCTAATTATTTCACGTTCTAATCACTGTAAGAGGAACATTTCTGAAAACCATCACTAAAACACTGGTTGCCTTTTGCAGACTTTATAAAAGAAATGTAACCCTTTTGTGACCCATCAGTATGCAGGGATAATGATTTTTTAAAAAAAACTTTCACAGGACTGATCCTCTCAGGGGAGCCTCTGGGCCTTCCTAACACCATGTCCCCTTACCTCCAGATGCTCAGGGACCTCACACTGCCACCACATACATGCTCCAGATTCCGAAAATTCTCATCTCTGAGCCCTAATGCATGATGCTTGGTTCTCAGAGAGCTGTGAAGAAATCACCCTGATAAACATTCACAGTGAAATTCAATGTTGATGAGAGCTGCCACATCTCCTTTGGTGCATTAGTGTCCTTGGAGCTCCCTAGGGGACCTGAAGACAGAGAGGCTGAAGCCCAGAGCACTGAAGGCACAGTGTTAGGCCTATATTGGTGGCTGGTCCTGAGCATATGCATATAAATAAAAATAAAATATTCCTAAGACCAAATAAAGGTTAGGATAAGGTAGAACCCTGCTTATAACTTTCAGTAGCATGCCGTGTCCTACATAAAGCAACAGAGTAACAAGAGAATCGTCCCCGCACCAACCTCTCCCAGGCATTTTTCCTCCTAACCACTTTTATCTTAGTGGAGAGAAGAACGCACAGTAAGAAACGCATCCCAAACTAAAATAGTCTTACCTGCCCCAATCTTAGGTTTCATCCTCATATAGAAAAACTTTCAGAAGAAAAATAAATCTCACTCCTCAAACCTCGAAAAGCAAGGACTTACTTATTGAAAGTTTATTGAGAAGGCAATACATGGGAAATCATGAAGCCAGTCTGTAAAAATTCTTAGACATACACCTCTTCCTCAGTGTCCCACTTCACTTCTTGTACTCTTTCTCTTCCTCTCTCCTCCTGCCCTTGGTTTTCTCATCTCCATTTTCTCCCCCTTTTCATTATGTGGAGTAACTTGACCTACTCTAAACTTCTATCAGTCTCTCCATTTCACCCTCCTATCAGTTTTGTAAGGACAGTGTATTTCCTCTGTCTCTCTCTCTCTGTCTCTCACAGGAGAGAGGTGAGGCTTGATGATAAAAAGATGTGAGACTGGGAGGCAGGAAGGGTCAATGGACAAGGGGCAGCGTAAACATGGATTTATCACCTCAGAGGCAGAGAGCACGTGCAGGGAATCCCTATGTGTTTCAGTTATGGGGTCCAGCAAATATGCTTAGCTGTGGTTCAGGTAAGAAAGAACGATGCAGGGATGAGGATGGGGACTTTCCACTTGGCAAAAGAGAACATGTGTGCAGTTCATATATAAAGTACAAAGTCAGATGACTAGATCTGTTGTCAGGAAAAGCAGGAAATGGAAAGAAGCTGAATCCAGCCCCTGGAGAAAAGGGCTGCCACAAACCAGAGAAGCTACCCAGACTCCAAGCAAAAGACCATCTTAATCTAAAAGGGAGTTTACTCGGAGGTTACAGAATGGTTTGCAGAAATGAAGAAAAGCTCCTATAAAGGACAGAAACCAGATCAGCTCCATGGAACTGTCAGGCAGGAATGAATGGTCAGCGCCTTTAGGATGCTACTATCAGGATGACTTTGTCTCCATATTATGTTTTTAATATAATTTCACTCATGTATGAATTAGGATTGACATGATAGTGAAGACAGTAATAAGAACAGGCAGGAGATGCAGAGAACACTGTGACTTGGAGACTTCAGGCGCACCCAGAACCCAGCCCTAGGACACAGGATAAGTGACACAGGGACAAAACTTACTGCTCCTATAATTAATGGCTGAGTTCATGGAAGGAGGCTAGCAGTACTTGATATTTCCAACTTTACATTCTTTAAAACCCAGGGGAGCAGGTGCTGATACTTCCAGAGTGAGTCCCCTCTAGTGCTCAGGAACAGAGAGCAGACTGCTTTTCTTTTTAACAAACAGGACTGCAATATAAGAGCCTAAAGACTAACTGTGATCATGATTTCCAGGAGGTACCTACGAAAATGTTGGACAATCATATAATGTGATTCAAACTAGAGCTTTTCATTTCTTCCCATTTGACAGTGCTACTGGTATTAACTAGAATTGTAATATGATAAAGACCACCAGACAAAGATCACATGTGAATGCAGCATGGTCTGGCTGCAGGAGAAATTTTAACAAATATTCATAGTTTCCTTTTTTCTCCTAGTTTTCTCTATCTAGAAAACTGATGTTTTCTAATTTTCTGTGATTCTACCACCAGAGGCAGAGAGTAACATAAAATACTTTGTATTGTGATACTAAGGCTAAATACCTTGTCTTCTCCCATAGGCATTTACATTGAAAATACAATATGCCAGGCTTAAGAAGGGGGATTTGACAGAGAATTTCCTGAGCCCATAGTGCAATGGGAAGAAGAGCTATATAAGGGTATAAATACTTCTAATACTCTTCAAAACTGAAAATAGACAAAGGAGTCTGCTCACTCTACCTCTAAGTAAGGCTGACATTAACTTTCAGTTCACAAAAATGATTCTATTGTACCTAGGGCTGTAGTAACATATCTGTAGAAAGTTTCTGACTATTCGTTATCACTATCAAATGACAGACTATAAGCCCTTTGCAACAATTAAACAAACATTTTTTTCTCACGGGGGAACAAAATGTGCAGCAGTACTGGAGCCTAAGCTGGTCTATAAGTTGTTTTGAAGTTATCAGAGAACAAATAAAATTCCAACAACAGAACTAATGTCAAAGGTTCAGTTTGACAATCAATGTGGCACAAGTAAAGGACAGTGACCCCACAACAAGCCATACTAAAGAGAGGTCATGGCAGTTCTGAAAGAAAAATAAATGACCAGGAAATTGAGTCCTCATCAGGGAAGGGCACACAGAACTCAAAAGGAACTCACCTCACCTCTAACATTCAATATAACACTCATACTACTAAGGGGACATAACACATGGGGTCTCTTCTTTGTTACTACAACTGCCACAGTTCATCGTCAGAAAATATAGTGGTACAGATATAATGAATGGAAAATATTCTGCAAAGGGTACATTTTGGGAGGAACTCTGTAATTGATTGCGATTTCAAAATAATGTATTATTGACTAATGATAAGTTTAATAATTTAGAAGAAAAATACCAATAATAGTGAGAATGATATGTCATACTCAAGATATTAAAATGTCTCCTCGATCACAAATAAAACATAAGACAGAAAAATGTATTATTCTGCTATTACTCACAGCATTTACAACATAGTCTCAAACAATGCTCTCTAGCATTAAACTAATATTGTTCATATTTGAATTTTCCTGGTTTTGGAGTTGTTCTAAAAATTGTTTTGTATTCAGTTTTATAGCTACAAAAATACTGCAAGTTAGAGTTCCAGTTTTATGGTTTTATGTTTGTACATGTTTTATCATAGTCTGAAAATAACCTAAGCCTATCTTGGGACTTTAGGATAATTGTTTTTTCTTTTAAAAGGGGTTCATGAATAACTTAAGGTGGAGAAAAACTACATTTTACCAGAATGAGAGGCAATAAAACATGCTTGGTTAGGTCTAGGGCAATGATGTCAGCCTAAGTCTAAAATCCTGGCTCCAATTCTTTTTGGCTATGTCATTTTCAGCGAATGTCTCTATCTTCCTTAGCCTCAGTTTTTTTCTGTCAAAAGACTGTAATTATAGTATCTCCCTCATAGGGTTGTGGTGAAATGGTATAAAACATAATGCACTGAAAAGAATAATGCATAGCTGGTGGTAATTGGTCAAAAAATGCTATCAATTAAAAGTAACAATTTCAAGGTCTAACAGCTTATCTAACAGACATCAAGACAAAGCAGAGAGGAGCTGGGTTTTCTATGTGGTCTTTGATGTATGACAAACCATATGGGAAAAGTATTATGGTCTGTGAACCACTGAACTATGAGACCTAGATGGATCTCATTGCCTAGAAACGATACAATAGACAATCAAAGAGCAAGGACATAAAAAACATTTGTTTACAGATTCAAGCCCCATCACCTCTCAAGCTAATACAAAAGCTTCTTAATTCAACACCCACATGTCAAAATAAGAGGAGAAACTTAGATAACTTGGTTAATTTCAAGACTGGCCAACTAATTCTGCAGACCACAAGTTCCACTTTTACGGGAAGTAGCCATAATGTGAAGATGTTCTGAGAATATACAGCATCCTGGTTTTTTGATTTGTTTGATTTTCTTAATCTTGTCAACGCATTTCTGTGGCATTGTGGAGCATCTTTTGCATGACCCTTGATTCAGCAGACTGAGCATAGTAATAAGTATATTCTCCATATCATCTTTTTAACAAGAATAACTTATTTCTTATATGACAGTGCTTCTCAGTTGTAGTCTGTTTTCCTTCGATGGGCTCAAAATTAGGAAAAGGACAATCTCTTAAATAAACAGTGGTGGGAAAATTGGATATTCACATGAACAAAAAAGAAACTAGACTCCTACCTCTTACCTTATACAAAAATTAACTCAAAGTGGATCAAAGACTTAAATCTAACACCTGAAACTATGAAACTACCAGAAGGAAACATAAAGGAAATGCTTCACAACACTGGGCTGAGCAAGGATTCTTTAAATGAAACCTCAAAAGCACAGGTAACAAAAATAGACTAATACAATTACATCAATTTTAAAAGTTTATGCACAACGAAGGAAACAACTGAGTAAAAAGACAACCTGCAATCTATACATCTGGCAAGAGGTTAATACTCAGAATGCATAGAGTACTTAGCAAAAAAACAAATTTTAAAGATTATTAAAAAAAAAAACGGGCAGAAGACCTGAATAAACATTTCTCAAAAGAGGAAACACAAATGGCAAACAGGCACATAAAAAAATGCTCAATTTCAATAAACCTTAGAGAACTGCAAATCAAAACCACAGACACCTCTTGATTCTAGTTAGAATGGCTATTATCAAAAGGACAAAACAGGTCTTGGTAAGGATGTGAAGAAAAAGAAACACTTACACACTGTTTGTGGGATTGTAAAGTAGGATGGTCATTATGAAAAACAGTATGATATTTCCTCAAAAAATTAAAAACAGAACTACCCTATGATCTAATAATTTCATTCTTGAGTATATATATAAAGGAAATGAAATCAATATGTTGAAGAGATGTCTGCACTCCCATGTTTACTTTAGCACTATTTTCAATAGCCAAGATATGGAAGCAAACTATGTGTCCAACAATGAATGAATAGATAAAGAAAATGTGGTACAGATACACAATGGAGCATGATTCACCCATAAAAAGAATAGAATCCTGTCATTTTTAACAACATAGATGGACCTGGAGTATATCATGTTAAGTGAAATAAGCAAGACAGAAAGGCAAATATCCTATGATCTCATTCATATTTAGAATTCTAAAAGGAAATACAAGTTGATATCATAGAAGTAGAAAATAGGACAGTGTGCACCAGAGACAGGGGAGGGAAGGGAGAAGAGGAAGGTAGGGAGAGGCTGGCCAATGGGTACAAAGTTACAATTAGATAGGAGGTTAAATTCCAGTGTTTTATTGTGTAGTTCAGGGACGACGGTTAACAGTAAGGTATTGCCTATTACAAAATAGAAGAGAGGCTTTTGAAAGTTCTTATCACAAAGAAATAAAAGCATCAGGTGATGCTACCTACAGTGATTTGATCATTATATAACACATATGTATTAAAGCATCACGTTGAATCCCATAAATATGTACAATTAAATGTGCCAATTAAAAATAAAAAGTGAAATAAATAAATTGAACAAAAAATAAATTCAAAACCTTTTAGCCATCTGCATAGATCACATATAGCATGATACAACCATAAAGGAATTAGCCAGAAATATTAGATAATTATTAGAACAAATATGTGTCTTAAAAAACAAAAGATATATAAATGGCTTATATAGAACATTTAAAATTTCAGAATATAACTGACAAATCTGAAAAATAAATTCAATGATGAAAGTACAAGTTTTTTACATTGTTCTTAACCATAGCTTTTCCTAAAAGTTTAATTTTAGAATGCCCAAAATTAAAAGTGCACTGAACATCTGGTTCTTTCAGTGTCCATTATGTGTCATAATTTATGGCAAACAATTCATATCCAGTTCAGAAATGTGTGTACTTGCCTTTCTCCAAGAATACCTGCACCAAAATACACAGAAGTAAATCGTTATTGAAATGTACAGCATCCTCATCATTTAGAACTGTATCCATCAGCAGTTTTCTAGAATTAAATTTTATTGAACCTACCCAAAAAGGAGACATGTTTCCTACAGTTAATAAAACTAATTGGTAAATATTACAGTTAATAGGAACTGATCTGTAAATATTACACAACAAATTTAAATGTTCAAAGAGCTAAAGTAACTTACTTTGGAGTGAACATTTAATTCAGTTAACTCTCAGTCATTTCGTGTCTCAGTATCTTGGTTGAGAAAACATATTTCCCAGGAGATTAGTTGGGAGAGGGAAAGGTGGAAGCTAAGTGTATGTGAGGGCTGGCCTAGTGTACCAGCAGGGCCATGGGCCTTCCTTTTGAATTTGGAGAATGTGCAATCTAGCCATAATTGGAAATTATTCTACTCTGAATTCATTAGTCTTGAAATTTTCATTTTAATTTGATAAGACAAATTTTCTTCTCTGATAAAACCATCTTTCAGACCCAGTGGGGAAGGATGAAGAGCCATAGTCAAGTTCCTCGTATAACAACAACAACAAAGCCCAGATAGGTTTCATTGGCTTCTACTTCCTAGATTCAGAGACAATTCTTGACAGAGGATGACAAAAATGTTCTTTCTGTTTATTTTCTTTCTGTTCAAACATATCTTGGTATTATTTCTAAATTTTCCATGTGAGTTTCACAATGGGACCCATCATATTAGTTTCATTAATTAGCAAATCAGCTTTGGTGACCAAGCTGTAAGATATGCCCACTTAATAAAATAGAATACGCAACAGCTAAACATGTAAAACAATTATCCATCAAACATATAAAAAATTACCCAAATTACTTTACAGGTAAATATTTGATAGAAATGCTGAAATGGTTCGTTAAAAGAGAAATTAAATCTAATATGTTAGAAGTCACTGTCAACTGGAGATTAATCTCAAAAAATATATTAAGAAGTTATAATGTATGATAAGAAAGGGAGATTCAATGCAAAATTCCAGTTCACACATACATTTTTTTAAATAATGAAAAGCTCTTCTACCAGAATATAATCAAGGAAAAAAAGTATCTAAATTGCAATTTAAGTCAGCTAACATCTTCTTACAATATACAATATTTACTGCATTTTATTTATCTCAAAAACAAACATCATAACTGTAAACCAAAATACATTGCAAATATTTGCTTTCTCCAAGATTCCTGATCATTCCTAAAACTTACCTCACATTTAGTTGATCTGATCATACATTTCACTGAGAAAACAGAGCTTACTCACTTTGTTCTCCTGCATCTCACTACTGACCTCCAATTACTTTGCTTTTGAAACAAATGCACCATTATTTGGCCCCTCCGAACTCACCAGAGCAGATCCTTGTATTCATATACCAGCTCACTTCCCATCTGGCCTCTTCCTGGGTACTACTTTTAAAATTATCTGCCCTTTCCTCCCCTTCCTTTTACAGGGAAGTACATATGAAAATGGCTATCTGAGCAAATGGAATTTTAGAAAGCACTTTTCTGCAAGCTCTATGGGATTTGTAATATATCCAACAGTAAGCAAAAGCAAATGACAACAAAAAACAAAAAGCGGAAAAACCATTAAAAAGATACTGACTCCAGTGACTGTTGGATAGGAATGGAAAAGCAAAGAAAGACAGAGGTCCATCCCCAGCACACTTCAGTCTTATATAGGACTGAGTACTTAATTTTACCTTTCTCCATTTAAGATATTTTTCTTAGCAAACGAAGAGGCACTGAGAGTTAGGACATTCAAGGGGCTAGAGCACTTAAAAAGCAGAGCAAGCAGTTTCCTTTATTTTGAAGGGTTTTAGAAGTGCTCCTTCAAATCCAAGTAGAAACAATATTGCTAGGCCCAACATTTTAGTGTTTCCAATTGGTTCATTGCTCTCTCTTGATGTAATTGTCTGGCTTGAACAAATAAATGAAGCTGAGGTCAGTGTCTCTTCTCCAGCACAAAGTTTTAATCTATGTTTTATTTCGAAAAATTTTAAATTCTTAAAATAAGGATCAGAGCTTAACCTGTTGTGTTGAAATAAACATTGATGTGTGTGAAAACCAATAGAATGGTGTGGTGTGAGTCTCAGAATAAATGACTACCCAAAAGGCCTATTTTGAAATGACATCTCATTCCTAGTTGTTTAAGGTGAATACTTTGCCATGCCAGGAAGCATGTTAGGAATCTGTCAGGTAATTTTCGTTTTTTAAAAAAATTTTTTTTAATTATACTTTAAATTCTGGAGTGCATGTGCAAAACAGGCAGGTTTGTTACATAGGTGCCATGGTGGTTGCTGCATCCATCACGGGCAGTATGGCCATTTTCACAATATTGATTCTTCCTAACCATGAGCATGGTATGTTTTTCCTCTGTTTGTGTCCTCTCTTATTTCCTTGAGGAGTGGTTTGTAGTTCTCTGTGAAGAGATTGTTCACATCCCTTGTTAGTTGTATTCCTAGGTATTTTATTCTCCTTATAGCAATTGTGAATGGCAGTTCACTCATGATTTTACTCTCTATTACTGACGTATAGGAATGCTTGTAACTTTTGCACATTGAATTTTTATACTGAGACTTTGCTGAAGTTGTTTATCAGCTTAAGGAGATTTTGGGCTGAGATGACAGGGTCTTCTAAATAAATAATCATGTCATCTGCAAATAGAGACAATTAGACTTCCTCTTTTCCTAACTGAATATCCTTTATTTCTTTTTCTTGCCTGATTGTCCTGGTCAGAACTTCCAATATTATGTTGAATAGGAGTGATGAGAGAGGGCTTTTTATGTGATGGATTACATTTATAAATTTGCATATGTTGACAGCCTTGCATCCCAGGGATGAAGCTGACTTGATCACGATGGATAAGCCTTTTGATGTGTTTTCCTTTTTTAGTGTATCTCTTCCAGGTTTTGGTATCGGGACAATGTAGGTCTCATAAAATGAGTTAGGGAGGATTCTCTCTTTTTGTATTGTTTGGAATAGTTTCAGAAGGAATGGTACCAGCTCCTCATTGTACCTTTTGTAGAATTCAGCTGTGAACCTGTCTGGTCCTGGACTTTTTTTGGTTGGTAGGTTAAACAGTCTCTCAGACCACAGTACAATCAAATTAGAACTCAGGACTAAGAAACTCACTCAAAATCACACCACTACTTGGAAACTGAACAACCTGATCCTGAATGGCTACTGGATGAATCATGAAATCAAGTCAGGAATAAAGATGTTCTTTGAAATCAATGAGAACGAAGACACAATGTACCAGAATCTCTGAGACACATTTAAAGCAATGTCTAGATGAAAATTTATAGAACTAAATGCTCACAAGAGAAATGAGGGAAGATCTAAAATCGACACCCTAACATCATGATTAGAAGAACTATATAAGCAAGATAAACAAATTCAAAAGAATCCAGGAGCTGGTTTTTTGAAAAGATCAACAAAATAGATAGACTGCTAGCCAGACTAATAAAGAAGGAAAGAGATAAGAATCAAATAGATGCAATGAAAAATGGCAAAGGGGATATCACCACTGATCCCACAGAAATACAAACTACCATCAGAGAATACTACAAACACCTTTATGCAAATAAACCAGTAAATCTAGAAATGAATAAGTTCTTGGATACTTACACTCTCCCAAGACTAAACCAGGAAAAAGTTGAATCCCTGAATACACCAATAACAAGATCTAAAATTGAGGCAGCAATTAATAGCTTACCAACCAAAAAAAGTCCAAGTCACTTTCTTATGAGAAGCTAGTATCAAGCCAAGGATGAATTGACCAAAGGCATCAGCTCCTAGTTTGTTTACCCAAGAGAGTCCCTATCTCACTCCCAGCAAAAATTAACCTTAAAAGACAACAACACTAACAAACAATATGTCTCGGAAAATAATGCAGAATTGAAACCTTTTATTTTCTATCTTTAGTGAAGCAAAGCACATGACACTTCAAATAATAGTTTCCATGGCTACACAAAACATACCCCTTCCCCCAGCAGAGTCAGGTCCAGAAAGTCTCAGTTGGCTATTACTAATGTTCATAGTAATGTGTCTAATGACATAGACGAGACTTGATCCTGAAAATCCTCCCAAATTATCTTGTGTCTCCCTCTTTCCCGTACCTCATCATATATATACTGTTGTCTTTCAGCTTCTTCAATATTCCAAGCCTATTTATACCCTTTGTCCTTCCCTCACGCTGTTTTGGCCCGAAATATACCTTTCTCAACAAAACTAACTTTTTTAAAAAATGTATTTGTTTTACTTTTGTGTATATATATGGGGTACATGAGATGTTTTGATACAGGCATGCAATGTGAAATAATCACATCACGGGGAATGGGGTACCATCCCCACAAGCATTTATCCTTTGAGTTACAAATAATCCAATTATACTATTTATTTTAAAGTATACAGTTATTATTGACTATAGTTACACTGTTATATTATCAAATAGTAGGTCTTATTCTTTCTAACTATTTTTTGTACCCATTAACCTTTCCTACCTCTTCCACTGAGTCCCTCACTCCCCTTCCCAGCCTCTGGTAACCATCCATCTATTCTCTATGAGTTCAACTGTTTCGATTTTTAAATTCCACAAATAAGTGAGAACATTGTTCTCATATACCAAACTAACTTGTAATATCCTTCAGTCATTAAGTAATATTTTCCTAAATGAGATAGAGGAATCTGTTTCATGCTTTCAAAGTTTCCTATGCTCTTTCAAAATCTTATCAAATTTATAATTAAATATATAATGTTTTGTGTGATGTCTATATCCTCCATACACTGGAAACTTCATGAATTCTGAGATTATTATTATTATTATTATTATTATTGATTGTGGCAGTCTTGTTTACCACTCTGCCATCAACACTAGGCCCATTGTCAGGTACGTAGTAGATGTTATTGATACAGCCAGCTTCATAATTGCTGATAATTTCTTGGGCAGAAAGTCTCAGCAAATCTCTCATTGGAAAAAAAATATTAAGGTCTATTGAGGCAATTGCTATTTCCTAGTGTTATCGTCTCCTTTGGCCATAAAAGACACAGTCTTAGTCACAGTAGCTAATTGATTTATCATTTTAGTTGTTACTGCTCAACAACTCACTCTTACCCAAATCCATGATACTTACAGACTTGAAAAAAGAATATTTGCCGAATAACAATTTTGTCTGGGTAATCTCAGAAGTCTACAACCCTGTATCAATGCTGTGGCATTCTCTGCTGGAGAATTAATTGATGTAATTAGCAACAACTCTTGGATTACTTAAGGGGCTCTTAGGCTATACATTAGCCATAGATCTTACTGATTAGGCCCTGAAAGAGACCACAAAAAATAAACACTGGTAAAAGGTTGATAGTGTAAACAAAATTGGGGTCTATTAAACTTAAACCATAAAAATGGAAATTCAAAGATCCTTGAAGTAATTGAAGGGTCAGTATACTTAGAAGAATAAAGGAGAAATGCCTCGTTCTTCAAAGTTCAAAGAAACTTTTTGAAAAACTTTAATGAAAGGAAAAATCACACCGAAAAGAGTCATGGTTTCACTGCCCCTGGGTCCACAAACGAGGGTCAGCTGTGTTACTATTATTGCCAAATCCTTTATTTCATATACATGCACACATAAATACATAATCATGAGAAGTATTAGAATGTTTTGTTTTGTGAAATATGGGTTAAAAGTACAGAACACATGCCAGACTTAGATATGAATGGTGATAGAAAAGGAGAGGTGACTGGCATTGGATAACAAAGGAGCCAGAACTGGCATTGCATAACAATCAGAGGGGTCAAGTTCAGGTCAGCAAAGGCATACAGAATAGACAGTTATCACAGGCCATGTGGAAGGAATGTCCCAAGTTAGAAAGGCCACAAAGCCAACAAAAATAGCCACACTGAGTAGGAGTAGAAAACCTCCACTTAGGAAGGGTTTTCTTCTCTCTGGTAATTTTTTCTTTGTTCTGAGTATCCACAGACACCTGAGCCTCTGTCACATATTGATCACAGCTAGAAAAGACATGGAAGCACTGCTGAAAACGTCTAACTTGAGAAATGTTTTGTGTAGTAATATTTGATCTTTTGGGTTGGTTGGTGGACTGACTGACTTACTGATACAGGGTCAGAAATTTATTCTCAATATCTGGCTTTATCATGATGACCCATCAATGACTCTACAAGTAAACCTTCCATGACTAACACCAACTCCCACCAAGCCAATGCAGTGGCCCTCCCCTGTGATCTCATATAACATTACACATTCCTCTGTTATTTTCTATGATTTCTGAGTAACCTGCCAAAATCAGTAGATTTGTGAGGTTGGTTTCAGATGGCACAAAACGCTTTCCCTGATTTACCATTCACTGTAAATTCTTCCAAGAGTGGAATTTCCACATTCAGGACTAGAATATTGTGTGTGGTTTATGTCCAGGATGACAGATCTAGCTCTGGAGGAGGAGAGAATAACAGTATTATATTTTCCAAATAGTATTTCATGTTAACTTTTTTATGCACTGAGAAATGAGAGGCCTGAGGAAGAAGCTACATCTGAGCAAAGGACTCATAAGAAGAAGAGCAACTACTTTGTTTTAATTAGACATTATATTATCACTAAAAGGATGCTGGGCCAATAATTCAGAAAATATGTGATTAGATTTTTATCCCAAGAGAAATATGCATTTGGCAATTTGCATCATGCACCAATAATGTGCATACAGCAAAATATTTTGCTCAGATCCCACAGAAAAGAAAAAGGCTTTTACCAAAGTGCTTTTTCAACATGGCACGTATATGTTTACTTTATCAGGAATGTGCATAGCAGACTAAACCAATAACAACCACAATATGTCACAGAAGAAAGGAAATAGAACATCTCCCTTAGGTTTTAAACTTTTGCTGTCATTAGAAAAACACTAGATACTTTTAAGAAAAACAAGACACTTTTAAACCTTAGCATACATTGACCCCAATAACCCACAGCAGTATTTTGAAGTAGAAATTATTACCCCTCTTTTACAGATGAGGAAACTGAGAATCAGAGAGGCTAAGGAACATGCCCAAGGTCACACAGCAGGTAAGTGATGAAGCTGAAATCTGAAGTCATGTCTATATGACTCTAAATTTTATATAGTTCATGTGTCATTAGGCTGGTCACCATTCAGAACCTCATATTTGGTCTGGAGAATAATAAGGTTCAATGAGAAGATGAAAAGCTGAAGCAGAAGGCAGAGAACAACCCAGCATAAATAAAGCCTAAAGACTTAAGTGCCAGGAAAGGATGAAGGCACTCATCACCAGAACACCAGCTGAAGATTTCAGTCTTAAAATTTTTAAATTTTGTTCTTTTGGAAGACAATTACCTACCTGACAAAGGCCTAATATCTGGAATTTACAAGGAATTTATACATGTTTTCAAGAAAAAAACAAATGGCCCCATCAAAAATTGGCAAAAATTATGAACAGACATTTCTCAAAAGAAAGCATTTACGTGGCCAACAAACATAAGGACAAAATCTCATCGCTGACATCAGAGAAATGCAAATAAAAACCATGATGAGTTACCATCTCACACCAGTCATAATGGCAATTAGAAACAATATATGGTGGTGAGGCTGTGGAGAAATAGGAACACTTTTACATTGGTGGTGGGAATGTAAATTAATTCAACCATTGTGGAAGACGGTGTGGTGATTCCTCAAGGATCTAGAACCAGAAATACTATTAGTGGGTACATACTTAAAGGAATATAAATTGTTCTACCATAAAAATATATGCACACATATGTATATTGCAGCACTATTTACAATACCAAAGACATAGAACCAACCCAAATGCTTATCAATGATAGACTGGATAAAGAAAATGTGCTACATATACACCATGGAATACTATGCAGCCACGAAAAGGAATGAGATCATGTCCTTTGCAGGGACATAGATGAGGCTGGAAGCCATCATCCTCATCAAACTAACACAAGAACAGAAAACCAAACACCACGTTTTCATTCATAAGTGGGAGCTGAACATTGAGAACACATGGACACAGGGAGGGAAAGCATACATATCAGGACCTGTTGGGGATTAGGGGGTCTGGGGAGGAAACTTAGAGGATGGGGCAATAGGTACAGCAAACCACCACGGCACATGTATACCCGTGTAACAAACCTGCACATTCTGCACATGTATCTCTTTTTTTTTAACGAAGAAATAAAGAAAAAAAGAGAGAAAGAAATAAAAGACATCCAAATAGGAATAAAGAAGTCAAACTACCTCTCTTTACTGAAGATATTATTCTATACCTAGAAAACTCTAAAGACCCCACCAAAAGGCTCCTAGAACTGGTACACAATTTCAGTAAAATTTCAAGACACAAAACTAATGTATAAAAATCAGTACCATCTCTATATATCAATAACATCTGAGCTAAGAGACAAGTCAAGAACATAATATCATTTACAATAGTCCAAAAAAGTAAAACACACACAGAAAAGCCCAGGAATACATCTAACCAGGGAGGTGAAAGATCTCCTTAAGGAGATCTACAAAACGCTGCTGAAAGAAATCAGAGATGACAAAACAAATCAAAAACATTCCATGCTCATGGATTGGAAGAAACAGTACTACTAAAATGATCATACTACCCAAAACAATTTAGAGATCCAATGCTATTCCTATCAAGCTACCAAAATCATTTTTCACAGAATTAGAAAAAAATTATCCTAAAATTCAAATGGAACCAAAAAAGAACTAGAATAGCCAAGCAATTCTAAGAAAAACAAAACAAAACAAAACAAATCATATTACCTGACTTCAAACTATATGACAAGGCTATAGTAAACAGAACAGCAAAGTACAAAAACAGACACACAAACAAATGGAACAGGTTAGAGAACCCAGATATAAAGATGTGCACCTACAACCATCTCATCTTCAAAGGCTCACAAAAATAAGCAATAGGGAAAGGACTTCCTATTTAATAAAAGGTGCTGGCCGGGCGCGGTGGCTCAAGCCTGTAATCCCAGCACTTTGGGAGGCCGAGGCGGGTGGATCACGAGGTCAAGAGATCGAGACCATCCTGGTCAACATGGTGAAACCCCGTCTCTACTAATACAAAAAATTAGCTGGGCACGGTGGCGCGTGCCTGTAATCCCAGCTACTCAGGAGGCTGAGGCAGGAGAATTGCCTGAACCCAGGAGGCGGAGATTGCGGTGAGCCGAGATCGCGCCATTGCGCTCCAGCCTGGGTATCAAGAGCGAAACTCCGTCTCAAAAAAATAAAATAAAATAAAATAAAATAAAATAAAAGGTGCTTGAA
This sequence comes from Aotus nancymaae, assembly GCF_030222135.1. NCBI lineage: Eukaryota > Metazoa > Chordata > Mammalia > Primates > Aotidae > Aotus > Aotus nancymaae. Next base: position 106,954,160 of record NW_026988425.1, read on the forward strand.
TAATTGGCTATTCATATGCAGCAGAATGAAACTGAACCCCTATCACCATATACAAAAATAACACAAGAGAGATTAAGGACTTAACAGTACACACTACAAAAGTCCTATAAAAGATCTAGAAAATATCCTTCTCAACATCAGTGTTGGCAAATAATTTATGGTTAAGTCCTCAGAGGCAATTGCAACAAAAACAAAAATTGATGAGTAAGACCAGCTCAAACTAAAGAGCTTCTGCACAGCAAGGAAAGCATTAATCAAGTTAACAGATAACCAACATAGCAAGAGAAAATATTCACAAACTATGTATCTGACAAAGGCCTCGTATCCAGAATCTATCAAAATCTTAAGTAAATCATAAAGCAAAAGACAAATAACCAACCCCATCAAAAAGTGGGCAAAGGGCTTGAATAGGTGCTTTTAAAAGAAAACACATAAGCAGCCAACAAAGATGAAAAAATGTTCATCATCACTAATCATCAGAGAAGTGCACTTCAATAATGAGATACCATTTCACAATAGTCAGTACAGCTATTATCCAAAAGCCAAAAATTAACAAATTTTGGTGGGGCTGCACAGAAAAGGGAATGCTTATATACATTTGGTGGGAATGAAAATTCATTTAGCCACTGTGGAGAGCAGTTTGGCAATTTCTCAAAGAGCAATCTCATTACTGGGTATATACCCAAAGGAAAATAAATTGTTCTACCAAAAAGGCACACGTATCCTTATGTTTATTGCAGCAGTATTCATAATAGTTGAGACATAGAATCCATGAGTGAGCACCTGAGTGGATTTAATAAAGAAAATTAAACAAAGAAAATGTCGACAGGGTGCAGTGGCTTATGTCTATAATCCTAAGACTTTGGGAAGCCAAGTCAAAACAATCACCTGAGGCAAGGAATTGGAGATCAACCTGGATAATATAAGAAGTCTCTATGAAAAATTTTTTTTAAAAAGAGTCAGGTGTAGTGTCATGTGTCTGTAGTTCCAGCTACTCAGGAAGCTGAAGCAGGAAGATCACTTGAACCCAGGAGTTCAAGGCCACAGTGAGCTATGACTGTGTCACTGCATCCCAACATGGGTGACCTAATTATCATTTGTAGATTACTATATCTAACATACAGCAGAAGACATGTTCTTCTCAAGTGGAATTGGGACATTCACCAAGGCAGATCATATGCTGGGCTATAAAACAAGTCTTGGCTCGGCAGGGTGGCTCACACCTATATTCCCAGCACTTTGGGAGGCGAAGGTGGGTGAATCACGAGGTCAGGAGATTGAGACCAACCTGGCTAACATGGTGAAACCACGTCTCTGCTAAATATACAAAAATTAGCCGGGTGTGGTAGCGTGCGCCTGTAGTCTCAGCTACTCGGGAGGCTGAGGCAGGAGAATCACTTGAACCCAAGAGGTGGGGGTTGCAGTCAGCCAAGATCACACCACTGCACTCTAGTCTGGGCAAAAGAACAAGACTCTGTCTCAAAACAAACATAAAACAAAACAAACAAAAGAAGTCTCAATAAATTTTAAAGAATCATAATCGTAAAGGGTATGTTATTTGATCATGACAGTATTAAATCAGAAATCAATAAGATGTCTAGAAAATTCCCAGACATTTAGAATTTAAACAAAATGCTTGTAAATAACTCAGGAGTTAAAGATAACACCACAGGGAAAACTTTAAAAGATATTTTGAACTAAATAGTATAAAAAACAATATGTCAAAATTTGTGAAGTGCAACTGAAATAGTACTCATAAAGAAATTTATAACTTAAAGGCCCGTGTTACAGGAGAAAGAACACAATGATCTATGCTTCCACACTAAGGAGGTTTAGAAAGAGTAGCAAACTGAGCACAAAAGTAGAAGAAGAGAGAAAATAATAATGTGCCAGTAAACATTAATAGAGAAATTAGAAAAAACACACAAAAGCCAAAAGTTTTTCTTTGAAAAATATTAATAAAATGGAAAGCCTCCTAGTAAGAGTTATCAAAAAATGAATACAGAAAGCATAAATTCTGAACATCATAAATAAAAGGATATCACTACTTGTACTATAGACATTAAAAAGAAAACAAGTAAAAAAAGTGAACTATTTATGTCAATAAACTTGTCAATGTATATTAATTGTATAAATTATTTGAAAAAACTTGCAAAAACTAGAACAAGAAATGGAGAATATAAGTAGCCCTATATTTATTAAATAAATTAGTAATAAAAAATCCCCACAAAGAAAAATCTGTTCCATGATGTTTTTACTGGTGAATTCTATTAAACATTTAAGAAATAAATTACACCAACTTTATATCATTCTTTTAAAAAAGGAGGTGATAATATGCCACAATTCATTTTATAAGCCCTGTATAATGTTGACATCAGGACACAAACAGATATTCAAGAAAAGAATATTAGATGCTGGTATCTCTCATGAACATAGACTCAATAATAATAAAATATTAGCAAATAGAATATAGAAATACATAAAAACATGTGTCGTGAACAAGTGGGGTTTATCTCAATAATTCAAGATTGTTCTAATTTATAAAAATCCAACATGATTTAAAAAAGAAACAATACCAGAGTAACAGATTAAAGGAAAATAATTATATGACAATTTTAACAGTTACAGAAAAAATACTGATACAATTTGTTACTCATTCATGTTAAAAATATAACTAAGAAGCAAATTTCTCAACATTATAACAAACATCTCAGGAGGACCTACAGCTAAAAAGGTTAACTTTAAAACACAGAAAACCTCCTTAATGCCAGGAAAATACGAGAATGTTCATTCTTATGACTTCTATTCAATGTTGTACTGGGAGCCCTAGCCATTGCAATTAGGCGAGAGAAAGAAATACAAAAGCATAACAAGCAGAAAAAAATAGAATTTCCTTTAATTGGTACAGTTGAACTGAACATAATATCTAAAAACAGATCCTAATTTATAACAAAGTTTTGTTTGGAACACAGTGAGGAAAGTGTAATCTCTTCAATAAATTATCCTTAATCAACTGAATAATATATGCAAAAGTTAGCTTTGACACTTTCCTCACATCATACATAAAAGTCAACACCAGCTGGACATGGTGGCTCATACCTGTAATCTCAGAACTTCAGCAGGCTGAGGTGGGTGGATCACCTGAGGTTAGGAGTTCGAGACCAGCCTGGCCAACATGGTGAAACCCTGTCTCTACTAAAAATACAAAAAAAAAAAAAAAAAAAAAGAAAAAAGAAAAAGAAAATTAGCTTGGTGTGGTGTGAGCATATGTAATCCCAGCTACTTGGGAGGCTGAGGCAGGAGAATTGCTTGAACCTGGGAGGTAGAGGTTGCAGTGAGCCAAGATCACACCACTCCACTCTGGGCTGGGCATCAGGGTGAGACTAGGACTCAAAAAAAAAAAAAAATGTCAACACCACTTGGATTCTAAATATGAATATTAAAGGTTAAAAAAAATAAAGCATTTAGAAGGTAAGTAACATATGAGTTCAGCAAAAAAACATAATTAGAGGAACTTGATGATAAATGGAAGACTGAAAAACTGAAGTCACTAAAAATGCACAATTTCTGCCCATCAAAAGAAGCCATTAAAAACGAAAAGTCAAGTCAGAGAGGAAAAGCACCTTTAAAAGAAGCTTTAAAACACATATTCTTTTCCTTTCAACTTTTATTTCATGTTCAGGGGGTACGTGCGTCGGTTTGTTACATGGGTAAATTATGTGTTGTGGGTATTTAGTGTGCAGATTTCATCACCCCATTAATAAGCATAAGAGTGTTTTTTTGTTTTTTTTAATTCTCACACTCCTCTCACCCTCCACTCTCATTTAGGCCCTGGTTTCTATTGTTCCCTTCTTTATGCCCATGTGTACTCAATGTTTAGCTCCCACTTATGAATGAGAACACGTAGTATTTGGTTTTCTGCTCCTGCATTAATTTGCTTAGAATAATGGCCTCCAGTCTCATCCATGTTGCTGCAAAAGACATAATCCTGGCCGGGCGTGGTGGCTCACGCCTGTAATCCCAGCACTTTGGGAGGCCGAGGCAGGTGGATCACAATGTCAAGAGATCGAGACCATCCTGGTCAACATGGTGAAATTCCATCTCTACTAAAAATACAAAAAATTAGCTGGGCACAGTGGCGCGTGCCTGTAATCCCAGCTACTCAGGAGGCTGAGGCGGGAGAATTGCCTGAACCCAGGAGGTGGAGGTTGCGGTGAGCCGAGATCGCGCCATTGCACTCCAGCCTGGGTAACAAGAGTGAAACTCCATCTCAAAAAAAAAAAAAAAAAAAAAAAAAAGACATAATCCCTTTCTTTTTTATGGCTGTGTAGTATCCTATGGTATATATATACCACATTTTATTTATCCAGTCCATCACTGATGGGCATTTAGGTTGGTTTCATGTCATTGCTATTGTGAATAGTGCTGCAATGAACGTGTATGTTTGTGTGTCTTTATGGTAGAACAATTTATATTACTTTGAGTACATATACCTAGTAATGGGATTTCTGGTTTGAATGGTAGTTCTATTTTTAGTTCTTTGAGAAACCTCCAGTTTTTCCACAGTGGCTGAAGTAATTTACATTCCCATCAGCAGCTTATAAGCATTCCCTTTTCTCTGCAACATCGTTAGCAAGTTATTTTTTGACTTTTTGATAATAGCCATTCTGACTAGTGTGAGATAGTATCTCACTGCAGTTTTTTTAATCCTCTACTGATTAGCAACATTGAGGATTTTTTTCATATGCTTATTGGCCATGTGTATATCTTCTTTAGAGAAATGTCTGTTCATGTTCTTTGCCCATTTTTAATGGGGTTATTTGTTTTTTACTTGTTAATTGACTTAATTTCCTTATAGATTCTAGATACAAGGCCTTTGTTGGATGCATTTCATGCTTATGAATAGGAAGAATCAATATTGTTAAAATGACCATACTATCCAAAGAAATTTACAGATTCAATACTATTCCTATGAAACTACCAAGAACATTTTTCACATAATTAGGACAAAAAAAGCTATTCTAAATTTCACATGGAACCAGAAAGAACCTGAAAAGCCAAGGCAATCCTAAACATAAACAACAAAGCTGGAGATATCACACTACTTGACTTCAAACTAAACTACCAGGCTAAAGTAAACAAAACAGTATGGTACTGGTACAAAAACAGACACATAGACCAATGGAACAGGTTAGAGAACACAGAAATAGGGTTGCACATCTACAACCATCTGATCTTCAACTACATCAACAAAAGTGATTGCAAAAGAACTGCCCATGCAATAAATAGTGCTGGGATAACAGGCTAGCCATATGCCAAAGATTGAACCTGGACCACTTCATTATACCTTATACAAAAATCAACTCAACATAAATTAAACACTTAAACAATAGGCTGGGCATGGTGGCTCATGCCTGTAATCCCAGCACTTTGGGAGTCTGAGGTGGGCAGATCACCTGAGGTCGGGAGTTCAAGACCAACCTGACCAACATGGAGAAATGCCATCTCCATGAAAAATACAAAATTAACTGCACATGGTGGCACATGCCTGTAATCCCAGACATTGGGAGACTGAGGCAGGAGAATTGCTTGAACCTGGGAAGGGGAGGTTGCAGTGAGCTGAGATTGCACCATTGCACTCCAGCCTGGGCAACAAACCTAGGAAATACCATTCTGGACATTGTCCTTGACAAAGATTTTATGACAAGGATGACCAAAAGCAATTGCAACAAAAACAAAAATTGACAAATGGAGCCAAATTAAACTAAAGGCTTCTGCACAGCACAAAAAAAAAAAAAAAAAAAAAAGAAAGAAAGAAAAAAAAAGAAAAACCATTAACAGGGTAAACTGACAACCTACAGAACAGGAGAAAATATTTGCAAACTAAAATGTATATTTTGGCCTGGTGTCCAAAATGTATAAAAAACTCCTACAAGTCAACAAAGAAAAAAAACCTCACATAACTCCAAACAGACAACCCCAGATAAAACCTTTTCTTATGGGAATAAAAACAGACACTTTCAAAAAGATAATATCCAAAGGACCAATGAAGAATAGAATCCCTGATAATATCAAATATTGCAAAGATGTAGACAACCTGGAATTCTGGTACAATGTTAAATGTAAAATTGGTTTAATCATGTAGGAAACTCTTTGGCAGTAACTTTAAAAGCTGAATGTGGGCCGGGCACGGGCACGGTGGCTCAAGCCTTTAATCCCAGCACTTTGGGAGGCCAAGGCGGGTGGATCACGAGGTTAAGAGATCGAGACCATCCTGGTCAACATGGTGAAACCCCGTCTCTACTAAAAATACAAAAAATTAGTTGGGCACAGTGGTGCGTGCCTGTAATCCCAGCTACTCAGGAGGCTGAGGCAGGAGAATTGCCTGAACCCAGGAGGCGGAGGTTGCAGTGAGCCGAGATCACGCCATTGCACTCCAGCCTGGGTAACAAGAGCAAAACTCCGTCTCAAAAAAAAAAAAAAAAAAAAAAAAGCTGAATGTTCACAGATCCTATGATGTATTGATTTCACTCCAAGATGTGTACTAACAGAAATACAAAGACACAGGCAAGGGTGCTCCTAGCCAGTGCCTGGACAGGCTGAAGTAAGAGATGTACCCAGGGCTCAATATCTAAGGAGTTACTACTCACTCTCAGGTTCATACACATGCTATTATCATCCTGAGAGCGAGTGCTTTCTTCTGTTGCATCTCAGGCACCTCTCCTGACTCATCATAGTTTCAGTCCTGATCCTGGCAGCAATATTCATCTAATAGCCAAAACACCCAAACAGCTATCTTTTGTAGAACAGATATGTAAACTACATAATATTTATAAAGTTTACTATACAGCAATAAAAAGAATGAGCTGCTAACAAGCAGCTACATGTATCAATCTCATAAACAGAATGTTGAATGTAAGAAGCTTGCTACAAAATAGTATAATTCCATTCATATAAATTTCAAAACAGGTAAAACTAATCACTTGTGACAAAGATCAGAATACTCACTAGTTTTGAAGGAATAATGATTATTAGGGTGCCCAAGGGAGGCTTCTGGAGTCCTGGCAACAGTCTATATACTGCTAAGGTAGAAGTAACATTTATCCAGGTGACAGTATATATACTTGGTAAATATCCATTGAGAGGAATATGATCATTACATATGAAATTATATATCACTTATGATTTGCTCACTTCTCTATGTGTGATTCTACTAACAAAGATACATTTTTAAAACCAAAGACAGGAACATAAACATCGAATTCTGGATACTGATATATGGAGGAAAAGGAAAGTAGAGAATATAATAGGTGAGGGGCAACAGGGGAATTTCTCTGTCTCTGTATTGTTTCTTTTATTTTAAATAATACTGAAACAAATATGGCAAAATTGTAGAATTTGATAGAGGTAGGTAATGGCTACTGAGTTCATTGTTTTTCTCTGTACATTTCTTTTTCAATGTTTCATACCTTTAGAAAACCAACATGAGTTATCTGGAGCTGGGATGTGATCCAAGAGGACAGTACAACCCACAAAATTCTTAAAATCTGTTGCAAAATGCAATAAAGCTTTGCTTTCCCAAGTAGGCTTCTCATTCCGCTCCACGCCAAGGTAAAATACAACATTTGCAGTAAGCCCTTCTATTTCATTGTAGAAAATCATGCAAACAGAGGAGAACTCATTTTTGCCCTCCTTTAACATTCAGAAAGGATATCCTGCCCACTGTATCTATCAAAGTCTGATGTTCCTTGAAAAATAAATGACAAGTGATTCTGTTCACCTCTCACGGATCTAAAATCAGTGAGAAAAGATAATAAATTGTTAACTTTACCCTTCGGAAGATGTCTGTGTTACAAACCTACAACCATAGATACCTCTGCTCTTTTAAGCACCTTTTGCCTTTTAAGCACAAATTTATAAGAAACTACTAGAAATTGGACTTTTCACTGTGTTTCAGTTAGCCTTCTGCTTATCTCCATTTCAAAAATGGCTTCCTTTCATGTATTAGAAATAAATTAGCTAAAAAAAATCTCACCACCCCATATATATATCACCGTATAGAGTACAAGACCCCTCCATCATTCTTGTGGTCAAGACAGAACCAGCTGGACAGCTTTCACATGGATGTAAATTAGCCTGAGGTTCTGCATCCAATCTGTGACAGGCTCTCTATAAACTGGTTTCTGACCTCAATTTACTCATATTGTCTCCTAGTTCTGGGCTCAGTTAAAAGGGAGAACAGTGGCAAGGACATCAGGGATGAATACAAGGGTCATGGCAACAAATCGACCATATGAAAAGACCAAGGTAGGTTTGATATAGTGGAAAAAACAATGGGCTTAAGAGTCAGAAACTCTGCATTAGAATTTTGACTTCCTGGCCTGATCAACCATGAGCAAGTCATTTTAACTTCTCTGAGTCTCCTTTCTGCAAAATGAACAAGGTATTACCTCTCTCTGGAGTTTTGTGTGGTTTACATGCTGAGAAAAGTTGAGAATATTACGTGGGAATAAGGCATTAAGGTAAAATGCCTATTATTGGCTCACCTACCATCATAAGCCTTGAAAATACTATCCAATCTATCTTTGTCAAATTTCATTCTTTTCCCACACACCCATGAGTCATATATATATATTGGTTTCATTTCTTCCATCTCCTCTACAACTTCTCAGCAGGCCATTAGTTATCCTTATAACACACTAAGAAGTGACAAGGTATTTGAGCTTTTGCACCTCTTGGCTGCTCTTTTCAGTTTTGATGTGTCTGAAATGCTATCTTTTGGTTAAAATTAAAAATATGCCATTGACAAGCAGATCACTAGATGATAGGCACTTCTCAAATGACAAGTGAACCAGACTTGTTAACTAAGTCATGCTGTTTATTGGGATGGGGTCAAGAAGGGTCAAGGTTTTGAATACAAGTAATTATGAGCCATGAGTAAGGAAATCTTTCCTAGTTCTAAGTAGCCCTATAGATTTGTCAGACTGCATGCTTTGGAACAAATTGCAATAAAATTGCTAAACTTTGTATTAGCTTTACCTTACATGGCAAAAGCATTTGCAACTAACAGGCTTCATCCAGTTCAAAGGGATCTTTTTAAATTTTTATGTTTTTAGTTATTATAGATACATATTAGTTGTGTAAACTTATGAGGTGTATGTGATATTTTGATACAAGTATGCAATATTTAAAAATCAAATCCTAATAATTGGGACGTGTATCGCCACAAGCATTTATCTTTTTTGTATTAGGAATATTCCAATTCTACTCTTTTTGTTATTTTGAAATATACAGTAAGTTATTGTTAACTATAGTCACCCTGTTGTGCTACCAAACACCAGATATTATTTCTTGTATCTAATGTATATTTTTGTATCCATTGAAAATACGTTTGTGTTAAAAATGAGATTTTTATTTTCCCCCAGCTCACATTTCTACTGACTTTCAGCTTGAGCTTCCTCTCTTCACAAAATATAAATGATGAGGTACTCATTCTTCTTCTCTTATTCAATCCTTATAAAGGGAAGAGGAGTCACTGATCTGATTTTTCAGAGCATCACATTTCAATGGTGGGCATGGTCACTAATTTGGCTACGTCATCTCCCGTCCTCCTTTATGAAACAGGGTCACTGTCAATATAGTTTGAGGAATAATTCACATTAGATCAACACTGCAGGCCTGGTTTACTTCAATTCAGAGGAAAAGGAAACAGGATGCTCCAATTCAGCCTCAGTCCTAAGCCTTGTATTCCAATCAGTTTTACAAAACATCCTTGCATTTGAGTTATACGGCACGGCACTTTTTTTTTTAGACAGAGTTTTGCTCTTATTGCCCTAGGCTGAAGTGCAATGGTGCTGTCTTGGCTCACTGCAACCGCCACTTCCTGGGTTCAAGTGATTCTCCAGCTTCAGGCTCCCGAGTAGCTGGGATTACAGGCACCCTGCCACCACACCTGGCTAATGTTTGTATTTTTAGTAGAGACGGCGTTTCACCATGTTGGCCAGGCTGGTCTGGGACTCCTGACATCAGGTGATCCACCCACCTCATCTTCCCAAAGTGCTAGGATTACAGGCATGAGCCCCCAACCAGACAGGCCAATTCTTTGATATTGGTCTAGAAATCTTGCATATGTGCTCATCAGAGAGGCCTCTAAGAAGAGAGTGGCTAGAAGAATCAGATTCTGCTTCCTTGAAACCCTAACAATGTTCACATCTTATAGCTTCAAGTTAGGATAATGAGCTTGAAGCCGCACCCTGTAATTCTGAAAAAAAAAAAAAAAAAAAAAAGAGGAAGGTTCATGCAGCCCAAACTGTCAGACCAATCCCACTTTGTACTGGGTAATGTCCTTGGATAACGCAGTATTAGCACTTCTTCAAATTTAGTTATCCTCAAAAAGTACCTCTTGCTAAAAAGGTTAATGCCAGCTTTCAGTTAGCATGAATACACTCTCCTGCCAGGTGCTGTAGTCTGTAACTAGGTATAATAAGCCTTTCCTAGGAGCCCTGATTTCCCCTTCTGATGAAATCGTGGAATGTAATGAAACTGCTATTAGTTTGGGCCAGAGCCCAGAGTCACAAGGCAGAATTCAGTACCAGGTTACAGTTCAGCGTCAGAAATGAGGCAACAGCCACGATCAACCAGCTGAGGAATAACCTCTGACCCACCATCAGAAAGTCATAAGGGTTTGATCAATGTAAAACATTTCAGGGTAAAAGGAAACTGCACTCAGTAAGTGTTGGGATAGAAATGGAGACCGCTGGAAATTTCTCTTCCTCTTGCACTGGAAAGACGTCTGAAAGGAGAATCTGGGGCCTGAGGTCAGTGTGATTACCATTGTCAAGTTATACTCAAATATTCTAGGTGGGAAGACAGATTGAGAAGACATTTTCTTGACATTTTGTTATACAGCAGGATATTCAGAAAAGAGAATGAGGAATAATCATATGTTTAAGGATCCTTTACTCTCCCCCTCTCCATATGGAAAAAAGAACTGATTTCCATAAAAGGTGTCACTCTGATATTCTGGCAAGATGTCAATTATACTGTTGTCTTAGTTCGAGAGATATTTGATCATAACATCTGCACTTCCCTCATGCAAATTTGTGAGTTTCCAACAGTGTTTTCACACTCCTCAACATTCTCTTGCTACAAATGGGCAGTGCCTAAAGAATCTTCTGTGAAATTCTAGTTGCTGGAGATGCTTTTTTCTCTTTTACAGAAGGTGAGAATTTGAAATAGCCAAACATAATTTTTAAAAGTAAAATAACAACCCCCTCCTGGAGATTCACAAGGCATATTAATATATCAACGGTCTAACAAAAACTCAAGAAAAAAGAAAAAGAATTCACAAAACGCCTCTGATTAACATTTTCACATAGTATTTTCTGAAATCTGAGTGCCCATAAATCTTTCTTGTCTGTTTAACAGCTGTTAGCATCCTGATCAGTGAACTCACATTCCAAGGGGCATATTTTGGAAAACTCTGTAGTGCAACTGTATGGGCACAAAGAGATTGGAAGTAGGTAAAGATGACTTGACTCTCATTTCCTATTCATATTCTAATGACAGGGAAAATTGAAAAAGAAAAAAGAAGTGTCTCTTCTACAGGCACACCTGAATAAAAAGTGTCCCTTCTACAGTCACACCTGTAGTTCACTTTACTGCCAACATGTATGAATTACTACATAAGTGAGTTACCAAAACATACCAGAAATTAGTAAGCTGCAGCACTATTGTATCTAGCTGAAGGAGGCTGCACTGATTATAGTCAAACCATCTGTCGTCTGAATCCCATACATGCAAGAAAACAAATCTCTTTTTGCATCGCTCAGGCCCACTAGAAAGACCCCACTGTGTCTTGCTTGAAGGTAATCTCGGTGGCAGCCCTTCCTGAAGGATCACTGGCCTACCTTTTCACTACCTTTTCAAGTTATCTTTCAGCTGGGCCCTTGCAGCCTCTGGGCCTGAAGTCCCCAGGATTAACTACAAGCGGAGTGAAAACTGCAGGGATTCAGGGAAAAGCCAGACCTATTGAAGTTAGACATGACTGCATTAAAAATCAACCCAGTACTTAAAGGTATACAACAATGATTTACTATTGCCCATGGTTTTAAGGGTTGTTAGTCTCAGCTCTGTGATTCTTCTGCTCCATGTTATGTAGCTGAAGTCATTCACGTGGATGTATTCAAGTAGAGGCTCAACTGGAACTGGAACACTTAAGGTAACCACTTATCATTATGAGGGTCCCCCATATCACATGGCCTCTCATCATTCTACAGTCTAGGCTGGACTTCATCACAGCATTGCAACTGGGCACCAACAGAAGGTAAGCGGGAGCTTATGGCTGTTGTAAGACCTCTGCTCGGAAATCCCAGGATATCACTTGTGATGCATTTCACTGGTCAAGACAAGCCACCAGGCCAGCTCAGATTTCACTCTTTTGGGAGAAGCGGCATGTACCTAAAGACAGGTGGGTTGTAGGTAGCTCTATTTGGAAACCAATTACCACAAAACCCAACGCTTCATATTCTACAGCTTCAGTTGGTGGGAAACAGACAAAACTCAACAGCATTCCTGGCAAAGGAGGCCTATCTAAGCACATTCAAAACTTGACCCTTTTCATCTAGACCAATGTGATCCTTTACACATATGAAGGAAATCATTACAAATCTCTCCTGGGTTCAGCTGAAACAAGCAAATCATTCTAAACTCTCAGTTTTTAGGAGGTGACTACTATAATTTATTCTAGATTAATAAGCTCCTTTATGGAAAAATTGGGCTTCCTGGCTACTCAATAAATTATAAATTAAACTGTTGATTCTGTTCATGCTTTAATTCCTCACTAATACTCGTCACGTGGAGTAAGCAAGCATCCCCCTTACCAACAGTCCAACTGACCTCTGAAGCTAGATTTACCATATACAGAGAAGAAAAGCCAAATACATATTTGATAGTATTATCACCTTCTCTTAAAGGAGCCAGCTCTTTAAGAGTTTTTTTCCACTTTCACCATTTGAAGCCTAAGAGAGAGATGAGTGGGATAGGCAGCTGCCTACGAAGTACATTTTGTTCGGATGCTAAAAGGAGACCCTGCCCAAAAATAATCTTCGCAGCTGCCATGACATGATACCTGAAATTCCACCACTCTTTTTATTCGCTTATGATCCTGACTCTTCTGGGACTCAAGGACAGAATACAAAGATCCCAGGATATGCGAACACATGGGGTTGCCATCACCCATTAGCTTCCTGGCCCAGGGTGAAGAGCTAAGCCAGGGATTTTGGACAATGAGGCACAATCAGGCAGGGTTGGGGGCCTGTGGCTTGGTATATTGCTGAAGACCAGAAAGGCAGGTGTGTGTCTCATAGTCTTCTGTATATGTTTGGAGATGGGAGCACTCCAAGAGAGGGACAAGGCACACCCCTCCAATCTCACGATGCCCTGAAGGGTATTCCTTAGGGTGGAGGAAAGAGAAAGGGCAATAGGAGAGGGAGACAGAGAAGAGCCAAAGGATACATTCTGAGTACATCCTCCAAAACTTGTGATTTAAAAATGCTTCAAAAGGGGACACTGTGTCATCATGATGGTTAAGACCATGATGAAAAGGCATAAAATAAGCAGGTATATAGAGAGTTAAAAGAGAAATTTTCAAATTAAGCTTTACCTACCTATGAATGGTGCTGAAAAGACTGTAAACCAAAATAGCTAATGTTCATATTACACTTCCTATGAGTCAGATTATCTTTTGAGAACTTTTTATATATTAGTTCATCACATAGCCTGTGATACAGGTGCTCTTACTCCCATTTTAGAGATGGAGAAAGTGGGGCCGTGAAGGTAGACCGAGTGGTTTATTGTCCCACAGTAAATATGCAGTAAAGCCAGGACTTGAACTCAGGCAATCTGACAGCTGGAATTCAGAGCCTTTTACTGTTTATCAATACACTGTGATGCTTTCCAGGGACCACTGCATACATAAATGCTTATGGATGCAGAGAACATGTTAAACGAATAAGAAACTGCTTTGCAGCACTGGCTTCTTAGAAGGGAAATTTTGAGACAGAGTTAGTTATTTTTTTATTGAATACTAGTATTGTTAGAATTTTTATTGTGTGTGCCTTATACTTATAAAACAAGAGTAGTATTTAATTAATATATTTCCTTCAAAAACAACATATGGAAACTATTTTTCTAATGTTTAGTCAAAGTGACCCAAAATGTGCAGTTAATCAGGCAGTAATGAGAAACTTCTCCAAAAACAAATCTCCTTCTCTAAGAAGCACTGTTTCTTCTCTCATTTTCTGAAACCAAAGGCTATGTTACAAAGTCAAGCTGCCTCAAGCCTGGATATACTTATGGCACCCCAGAGCACTTCGGGAGGTGGGGTTCTGGCAAAAGCCAGAATGATATACCAAGGGCCAAGGGCCAGCTCTGAAAATACCTCTATTTCTTTGTTAGATATTTGGTTGACGTCAGAGGAAATTATTAATGCCAGCTAATGATAAATAGCAGAGATAATAATTAATCTTCATCTATCTATGCTATGACTCCTTTCCTCCACCAGCCAACATCATCAGCATACACATTTTCCTCCTTGAATGGTAAGGAGTTAAAGGCAGCGTTTTGCTCAGGTTAGAGAAGAACTCAATACTACAAGTAAAATCACTTTCACAGATTGCCACCATTAGATCTTGTCACTTAGACTATTTTAATAGAAACTGGATGTTACATTGTAGCCACAAGGCCAAGTATGGCAAATATGCTATAATAAATCTCTCTCAGTAAATGGCTAATACTTGCAAGGACTAAGTCAGAAGATTGGGAGGCTTACTTACTGAGAAGAAACTGATATCCTTTATTTAAATCCAGTGAGAGAACTTCCTGCCCTATATTATGGCTTTGAGTAAATGGAAATGAGTCATAGGTTAGGGATGAGAAGTACAGTTTTCAAGAGGTAACACTAAAGATGCAATTTATTCAGAGGAAGTAAACACATCTCCATTTCCTGCATAGTCTATTCCCCCTGGTGGTTCTCAACCCTGCACAGTACCAGGCTTCTCCCACTAAGAGGCAATTGGGAAATGCATGAGAAAATTTCTTTAATGGTCCTAGTAACTGAGAGGCACTACTGGCATTTAATGAATGGCAGCCAGTGATTTTAAATGTCCTGCACAGTGGAGAATTTTCCTGATACATCACTAAGAGCATCCCTATTGCATAATATAATATTAGGCAGCTGGCTCACCTTAACTCAGTGCCTCTAGTCTCTGAACCTGCGGATCTATTTACCTAGAGTGTCCAAATTAATCCTCTTTGTTGGAAAGTCATGATTTCCTACTCATTTTGCAATTAAGAGGAAAGGCTATAATTTAACTATACCTTGTCCAACTGAATGGGATCAAAGAGACTACTTAAGTGATATGCATATCTGATAGAGAATAAAAGAAGAAAAATTCTTGTTAAACACCAGTAAGTCTCTGTGGAATTCTGTGACACAGAGGACAACTGGTAGCTGGATTTGAAAAAGAGGTAGTGGATGAACAGAAACAAAGACATCAACCGAAGTAGCTATCATATGTCTCTTCTTCCCTTCTTGATTTTCTCTGCCAATAGTTATTCCGTGACCACTATCTCTAGGCATTGTATGAGGCACTGTGAAACAAAGATGAGCAATAAGTGACATCATTTCTACTCATGGTTTATGCATCCTATTGAGGGAGACTAAGAATAAAATCACACAATTTTTAAGCTGTTAGATGAGGACAATAGATTCATCCATGGTCGCCAGTCACATTACCCCTAGATGCAAACAGCACCAAATAATTACTACTCGCACCATACAATTCCTGAGTTCCATTATCAACAAGTTAGACCAGTTACAAAACTTCTACAGACTCATTTTTCCTCGGTATACAAACATATATTGCTTTGGATAGCAACATAGACTCTTAAGTCACTGGGGCAAAACCTTGTAGATTTTTCAGAACAGTCAGGGCACTTGAATATGACTTGTTGCAGCTCAGTATGAGTCACCATGGATGAGTAACCCTATTTCCAAATACAGTCTGAATGACCCTCTTTCATAAGAGGCCACAGAGCTGTTAACAACACAGGTGGTCTTGAGACTCCTTGTCATTAATTCCTCAAGTGCTTAGAGAATGCAAATTCTAGCCCCTGTTCCATGTAAAAGCCCAAGAATATAAAGATGAGTAAGAAACAGCTCTTTTCTTCAGGGGGCTCAGGCTGGAGAAGAAAGTATGATCATACAATGTGATGAGTGCATATGAACACGATGGCCAGGTCTCATGGAACACCAGTGGAAGGGATTATTTACTCCTGCATCGTGTTCTGAGGTAACTGTCTGGCGCTGAAGGAGAATGACTGCAGATGGAGAGCTTCATTTTTAGCCTTTCCTGATACACGTTTGACGTGGTTTGCTTTGGATAGCTATGTCTACACCAAAAGGTCTAGCTTTTTGTTGAGTCTGGATTCTCCAGAATGTTTCTTGTCCAAGCCTGAGGATGAAGTGCTATTTTAATAGTAAGATTCAACTCAATTTGCTCAGTGAGGATTCTGGAGAATTCTGTGCACACACATGAAGATGAGTATGACCTTCTGTTTCGACACTTTATGAATACTGCCTCCACTCCCAGAATCCTCTACCACTCATCCATTTCTCAGTGTAGCTGCTGCTACAGAAAAGTGAGAAGGGGAGTAAGAGCACAGTTCACTCCCTCTGCCCCAGACTTTGCCTAGACACAACTTAGTGCACATAGCCAGGCAACTAGTACTCAATCTGCATCAATTCTCTTCTTTGAGATCAAACTAAAGAAAGCGTACTGTCTCCCAAGCCTAGAGATGCTGCTTTGTTTACTTTTCAGCATTGGTCTCTATCTGGAAGCAGTATGAAGTCATAGCAAAGGCTTCATTTTGGCTGCAAGAGGAAAAATCTGAAGAACTCAAGGTTCTATTGGGGCGAGAGCAGAAAGAATCCAAAAGAGTAAGCTCTATCCCCAGAAAACAGAGATCTAAGTGATGAAAATAAGCAGCAGCAAGAGATCTGACTTTTCCCTAGAGACTCAGGCTTTATTTCTCACTTCTTCCACTGTCAGCTCATTGTTAGTATCTGACAGTTCCTGTTTCGGGAGGCAAATGTAGGTTTGGTTTCACCTGGAAGAAGAGCTACATAGTGTAGCAGTGAGTATCACTTAGGCAAGGTGCAGTAAGTGTCTCACTAACACCCCAAGCTGAAACAGCTCATCTGTTTCTGCCAAACTTTTCCAAAATAATTTCCTTTGAAGCTGAAAATGCCTCTGTCTTATTTCAGCCCATTTATCTCAACTCTCACGAAAGGCATCAAGCATGGGAGTTAGACTAATACGAATGTTTTCTTTAAAAAATTAGTACAGCAGGTTACCCTAAAGGATTCAGTGTCTTTAACACACAACATACATGAAGATTATGATGAGGAAGATATTTATGTATGAAGTATATCCTCGCAAACTTCTATACAAAACAATGTCAGAGCAGCCACTGCTGGTTGGTGAAAGTTATGCCCAGCTTTCATGGAGCAGCACAGTGTAACTGACCAAGCAGAAGTGAGATGTGGGGGAAAAAGGACAGCTTCCCCCTAAATCTGGAAGATATAAGGTTAGTATTAATGGTGTTAGTATTATGACTTAGGGAGCTTAAGAAAGTTAGACACTAAGAACTCACTCTACTCTGGTGGGGCTAAGATTACCATGGTCAGAGACGTGGACCAATAAAGCAGAAGCTCACCCTGCTGCCTTCCCAGAGGATATGAATGCAGTGTGGCCCCTCCTCATGCTCATATCAAAGACTTGGAAACTTCATCCCAGAGTTTCTGCCTTCTAAATACCTCCCCAGCCAGCTCCCCAAGTCCATCATATGGCCTCTCAGACCCTCAGTTAGTAGACTGTTCCAAGAAACTCCCACCTTGACCCCTTTAATCTCATCTCCACATCGCCACCAGTTGTCTTTGACAAAATCAAATCTGATATTATCATTCTGTAGCTAAAACTTATTTAATGACTTGCTATCACTAGAGAGAAAATAGTAACTTTCTCTCTAGAGGTGGTAAAATCTAAACTAATTCGTTTGGCATCCAAGGACTTGGACAACTCACACGGCCTACTTTTCATCTTTACCCCCACACTCCAGTATCATAGCTCTTCCCCATCCCAGCACACTTCATGCTGCAAGCGCTCCAAACTACTCACCCTTGCCCAGAGAAGTTCTGTGCTTTCATATACACCAATGTCTTCCCCTAAAACACTCCTTTGCACCATCTGCATCTGGAACTCTTTTTCAAATGTCAATTTGTTTGAAATCCTGGGGCAGAAATTTCAATTCTTTTTGTAGTTGCCTAACTCTTTGTGCGTGCCTGTCCTCTTTCCTCAATGAACAGGGAATTTTGAACATCTCTCATGTCCCAGTACTGTATTAGACAATGAGCATACAATAATGAGCAGAAAAATAAGAATCCTAGCTCCCACGCTTATAGAGCCTACATGGAAGATGCAAAGGTAGTGAACATAAGCATTGTCAAAAGGACTGCAGTAAACAGGAATATGGGATTTGAGAAAAAGTAGGTGTAATTGACTTAGGGAGGTCAGCAAAGGCTTTTCTAAATTACAGATTTTTTTTATTGTACTTTAGGTTCTGGGGTACATGTGCAGAGCAAGCAGGATTGTTGCATAGGTACACACATGGCAATGTGGTTTGCTGCCTCCATCCCCCTGTCACCTACATCTGGCATTTCTCCCCATGTTATCCCTCTCTGACCTCCCCACCCTCCCACTGTCCCTCCCTTGGCCCCCCCAACAGAACAATGTGTGATGCTCCCCTCCCTACATCCATGTGTTCTCATTGTTCATCACCCATTTATGAGTGAGAACATGCGGTATTTGATTTTCTGTTCTTGTGTCAGTTTGCTGAGAATGATGGTTTCCAGGTTCATCCATGTCCCCACAAAGGACACAAACTAATCATTTTTATGACTGCAT
The DNA here is from genome assembly GCF_030222135.1 of Aotus nancymaae. NCBI lineage: Eukaryota > Metazoa > Chordata > Mammalia > Primates > Aotidae > Aotus > Aotus nancymaae. The sequence goes on from NW_026988425.1 coordinate 106,973,185, forward strand.
AGTATTCCATGGTGTATATGTGCCACGTTTTTCTTGTCCAGTCTACTGTTGATGGGCATTTGGGTTGGTTCCAGGTCTTTGCTATTGTAAACAGTGCCACTATGAACATACGTGTGCATGTGTCTTTATAAGAGAATGATTCATAATCCTTTGGGTATAAACCCAGTAATGGGATTGCTGGGTCAAATAGAATTTCTATTTCTAGGTCCTTGAGGAATTGCCACACTGTCTTCCACAATGGTTGAACTAGTTTATACTCCCACCGACAGTGTAAAGTGTTCCCAATTCCTCCACATCCCCTCCAACATCTGTTGTCTCCAGATTTTTTAATGATCACCATTCTAACTGGCATGAGGTGGTATCTCAATATGGTTTTGATTTGCATTTCTCTAGTAATAAGTGATGATGAGAATTTTTTCATGTTTGTTGGTCTCATATATGTCTTCTTTTGAAGAGTATCTGTTCATATCCTTCACCCACTTTTGGATGGGTTTTTTTTTTTTCTTATAAATCTGTTTTAGTTCTTTGTAGATTCTGGATATTAGCCTTTTGTCTGATGGGTAGATTGCAAAATTTTTTTCCCATTCTATTGGCTGCTGGTTCACTCTAATGATTGTTTCTTTTCCTGTGCAGAAGCTCTGGAGTTTAATTAGGTCCCATTTGTCTATTTTGGCTTTTGTTGCCAATGCTTTTGGTGTTTTAGTCATGAAGTCCTTGCCTATGCCTATGTCCTGAATGGTTTTGTCTAGGTTTTCTTCTAGGGTTTTTATAGTGTTAGGTTTTATGTTTAAGTCTTTAATCCATCTGGAGTTAATTTTAGTGTAAGGTGTTAGGAAGGGGTCTAGTTTCTGCTTTCTGCACACTACTAGGCAATTTTCCCAACGCCATTTATTAAACAGGGAATCCTTTCCCCATTGCTTGTTTTTGTCAGGTTTGTCAAGGATCAGATGGTTGTAGATGTGTGGCATTGCCTCCAGGGCCTATGTTCTGTTCCATTGGTCTATATCTCTGTTTTGGTACTAGTACCATGCTGTTTTGATCTCTGTAGCCTTGTAGTATAGTTTGAAGTCAGGTAGTGCAATTCTTCCAGCTTTGTTCTTTTTGCTTAGGACTTTCTTGGCTATGTAGGCTCTTTTTATTCCATATGAAGTTTAAGGTAGTTTTTTCCAGTTCTGTGAGGAAGGTCATTGTTCGCTTGATGGGGATAGCATTGAATCTGTAAATTACTTTGGGCAGTATGGCCATTTTCACGATATTAATTCTTCCTAACCATGAGCATGAAATGTTTCTCCATCTGTTTGTGTCCTCTCTTATTTCCTTGAGCAGTGGTTTGTAGTTCTCCTTGAAGAGGTCCTTTACATCCTTTGTTAGTTGTATTCCTAGGTATTTTATTCTCTTTGTATCAATTGTGAATGGGAGTTTTCTCATGATTTGGCTCTGTGAGTCTGTTATCAGTTTGTAGAAATGCTTATGATTTCTGTACATTGATTTTGTGTCCTGAGACTTTGGCTGAAGTTGCTTATCAGTTCAAGGATATTTTGGGCTGAGATGATAGGCTCTTCTAAATATACAATCATGTCGTCTGCAAATAGAGACAATTTGACTTCCTCTTTTCCTAACTGAATACACTTTATTTTTTTTTTCTTGCCTAATTGCTCTGGCTAGAACTTCCAATACTATATTGAAAAGGAGTGGTGAGAGAGGGTATCTTTGTCTAGTGCCGGATTTCAAAGGGAATGCTTCCAGTTTTTGCCCATTCAGTATGGTACTGGCTGTGGGTTTGTTGTAAATAGCTTTTATTGTTTTGAGATATGTTCTTTCAATGCCTAGTGTATTGAGAGTTTTTAGCATAAAGGAGTGTTGAATTTTGTCGAAGGCCTTCTCTGCATTGAGATAATCATGTGGTTTTTACCTTTGGTTCTGTTTATGTGGTGAATTACGTTTACAGATTTGCATATGTTGAACCAGACTTGCATCCCTGGAATGAAGCCTGATGGATAAGCTTTTTGATGTGCTGTTGCAATTGGTTTGCCAGCATTTTATTGAAGAAGTTTGCAACTATGTTCATTATGGATATTGGCCTGAAGTTTTCTTTTTTTGTTGAGTCTCTGCCGGGTTTTAGTATCAGGATGATGTTGGTCTCATAAAATGATTTGGGAAGGATTCCCTCTTTTTGTATTGTTTGGAATAGTTTCAGAAGGAATGGTACCAACTCCTCTTTGTATGTCTGGTAGAATTCAGCTGTGAACTCATCTGGACCTGGACTTTTTTTGGTTGGCAGGCTATTAATTGCTGCCTCAACTTTAGCCCTTGTTATTGATCTGTTCAAGGTTTCAACTTCTGCCTGGTTTAGGCTTGGGAGGATGCAAGTGTCCAGGAATTTATCCATTTCTTCCAGGTGTACTGGTTTATGTGCATAGAGTTGTTTGTAGGCATCTCAGATTGTAGTTTGTATTTCTGTGGAATCAGTGGTGATATCCCCTTTTTCATTTTTTATTGCATCTTTTGATTCTTCTCTCTTCTTTTTCATTAATCTGGCTAGTGGTCTATTTTGTTGATCTTTTCAAAAAAAACAACTCCTGGATTTATTGATTTTTTTGAGGGTTTTTGTGTCTCTATTTCCTTCAGTTCTGCTCTGATCTTAGTTATTTCTTGTCTTCTGCTAGGTTTTGAGTTTTTTTTTTAATCTTGCTTCTCTAGCTCTTTCAATTTTGATGATATGGTGTCGAGTTTAGATATATCCTCGCTTTTCATATGGGAACTTATTGCTATAAATTTCCCTCTAGACACTGCTTTAAATATGTCCCAGATATTCTACTACATTGTGTCTTTATTCTCATTGGTTTCAAAGAACATCTTCATTTCTGCCTTCATTTCATTGTTTATCCAGTTGACATTCAGGAGCCAGTTGTTCAGTTTCCATGAAGCTGTGTGGTTCTAAGTTAGTTTCTTAATTGTGAGTTCTAATTTGATTGCCCTGTGGTCTGAGAGACTGTTGTTATGATTTCCGTTCTTTTTGCATTTGCTGAGGAGTGATTTACTTCCAATTATGTGCTTAATTTTAGAGTAGGTGCAATGTGGTGCTGAGAAGAATGTATATTCTGTGGATTTGGGGTGGAGCTTTCTGTGGATGTCTATTAGGTCCTCTTGGTCCATATCTGGTTCAAGTCCTGGATATCCTCGTTAATTTTCTGTCTCATTGATCTAATATTGACAGTGGAGTGTTAAAGACTCCCACTATTATTGTGTGGGAGTCTAAGTCTCTTTGTAAGTCATTAAGAACTTGCTTTATGTACCTCCGTACTCCTGTATTGGGTATATATATATTTAGGATAGTTAGCTTTTCTTGATGCATTGATCCTTTTACCATTATGTAATGCCCTTCTTTGTCTCTTTTGATCTTTGTTAATTTAAAGACCATTTTATCAGAGACTAGGATTGCAACTCCTGCTATTTTTTGCTCTCCATTTGCTTGATAAATCTTTCTCCATCCCTTTATTTTGATCCTATGTGTGTCCTTGCATGTGAGATGGGTTTCCTGAATACAGCACACTGATGGGTCTTGACTTTTTATCCAATTTGCCAGTCTGTCTTTTGTTTGGGGCATTTAACCCATTTACATTTAAGGTTAATATTGTTATGTGTGAATTTGATCTTGCCATTTTGATGCTAGCTGGATGTTTTCCCTGTTAGTTGATGCATATTTTTCATTGTGTCGATGGTCTTTACCATTTGGTACGTTTTTGGAGTGGACTTCTGCTAGTTGTTCCTTTCCTTGTTGAGTACTTTTTTCAGGAGCTCTGGTAAGGCAAGCAAGGTGGTGGTGAAATATCTCAGCAATTACTTGTCCATAATGGATTTTCTTTCTCCTTCACTTATGAAGCTTAGTTTGGCTGGATATGAAATTCTAGGTTGAAAATTCTTTTCCTTAAGGATGTTGAATATTGGCCCCCACTCTCTTCTGGCTTATAGGGTTTATGCTGAGAGATCCACTGTGAGTCTGATGGGCTTCCCCTTGTGGGTAACCCAGCCTTTTTCTCTGGCTGCCCTTAGCATTTTTTTCCTTCATTTCAACCCTGGTGAATCTGACGATTATGTATCTTGGGGTTGCTCTTCTTGAGAAATGTCTTTGTGGTGTTCTCTGTATTTCCTGGAGTTGTATAGTGGCCTGACTTGCTAGGTTGGGGAAGTTCTCCTGGATCATATCCTGAAAAGTGTTTTCCAGCTTGGATTCATTCTCTCTGTCACATTCAGGTACACCTATCAAACGTAAATTAGGTCTTTTCACAAAATTCTATATTTCTTGGAGGCTTTGTTCATTTCTTTTCACTCTTTTTTCTCTATTCTTGCCTTCTCATTTTATTTCATTGAGTTGATCTTCAATCTCTGATATCCTTTCTTCTGCTTGGTCAATTCAGCTATTGAAACTTGTGTATGCTTCACGAACTTCTCGTGCTGTGTTTTTCAGCTCCATCAAGTCATTTATATTCTTTTCTAAGCTGTTTATTCTAGTTAGCATGTCATCTAACCTTTTCTCTAGGTTCTTAGTTTCTTTGCATTTGGTTAGCACATGTTCTTTTAGCTCTAAGAAGTTTATTACCCACCTTCTGAAGTCTGTTTCTGTCAATTCATCAGATTCATTCTCCATCCATCTTTGATCCCTAGCTGGTGAGGAGTTGTGATCCCTTGGAGGAGGAGAGGCGTTCTGGTTTTTGGTGTTTTCATCCTTTTTGCGCTGGTTTCTTCCCATCTTAGTGGATTTATCCACCTGTGGTCTTTGTAGTTGGTGACTTTCGGATGGGATTTCTGAGTGGACGTCCTTTTTGTTGATGATCAAGTTATTTCTATTTCTTAGTTTTCTTTCTAACAGTCAGGCCCCTCTGTTGCAGGACTGCTGGAGGTCCACTCCAGACCCTGCATGCCTGGGGATCACCCATGGGGGCTTAGAACAGTAAGGGTTGCTGCTGGTTTCTTCTTCTGTTTTCTTCATCCCAGAATGGTACCCACCAGATGTCAGCCTGAGCTCTCCTTTATGAAGTGTCTCTTTGGGTAATACATGGGTGGGGGAGCTGCTTGAGGAGACAGTCTGTCCCTTATAGGAGCTCAAGTGCTGTGCTGGGAACTCCATTGTTCCATGCAGAGATAATGGGTGGTACTTTTAAGTCTGCTGCAGCGGAACTCATAACCACCTCTTTTCCCAGGTGCTCTGTCCTAGGAAGGTTGGCTTTATTTATAAGTTCCTGTCATGCTGCTGCCTTTTTTCCTAGATGCCCTGCACCACACTGAGTAGTCTAGTCACAGTCTGCCAGCAGAGGCATTGCTGAGCTGCCACAGGCTCTGCCCAGCTGCTGTGTGAAACTCCTTGGTAGTGGCGTACTGCCTTGGCAGTAGGGGATGCCCTTCCCCCCACTGAGCTGGACCATCCTGCATCCAGCTGCATTTGCTGGAAAACTCTTAATCCAGAGTGTTTCAGATTGCTTGTTTTGTAGGGGTGGTGCCTGCCCGGCCAGATCATCTGGCTCCCTGTCTCTGCCCCCTCCCTTTCAGTTGGATGGACAGCTCTGTCTCCCAGGCATTCCAGGTGCCAGCTGAAACGGCTGCCCAGATTTGTGTGAGTTCCTGTGCACCAAGCTGGCACCGGCTGAAACCACCATGCTGAAAACTTATAGCGCTTTTTGGCCCGGGAATCTCCTGGTCTGTGGGCAGTGAAAATTTGTTTGGAAATGCGGTGGGCACTCCTACCACGTTGTTCTTGCTGGGGACTGTACTCCGGAGCTGTTCCTATTTGGCCATCTTAGATCATCCCTCCTAAATTACAGATTTTTAAGTTGAGATCTGATAAGAAAACTAGGCAAAAGGGGACAAGAGTTCTATTCTGGGATCTTTACATCTATTTCAACCTATTTCACCTATTTCAACCACTGCAACTTACACCTCCCAGGTTTAAGAAATTCTCCCACCTCAGCCTCCTGAGTAGTTGGGATTATAGGCACACACCACTACACATGGCTAATTTTTTGTGTTTTTTAGCAGAGAGGGGGTTTTGTCATGTTGGCCAGGCTGGTCTTGAACTCCTGACCTCAGATGATCCACCTGCCTCAGCCTCCCAAAATGCTGGATTACAGGCATGAGCCACCATGCCCAGCCTTACAACTGGTCTTTCATCACAAATAGTCTAAGAAGCAATGGCCCAGTCAGGAGGAAAACATGCATGAAGGGCTTGTGTTGGGACAAACCACAGTTGCACTGAAGGACACACAGTGGAAATGAGCTAAGGTGGGCATGTGGATTCTTAGAATATTAGTTTACAGATAAAGACCAAGGTGATGATTATTTTTGCAACCAAGTAGGGAGAGAAGATGGAACCTGAGCAGAAAAGAAGATGACTAAGGACCCAACTCTGACGAGCTTCAGTATGCAATGGCCTTTAAAGTAATACGAGCCTCTAAGAGCAACAAAGGTGTAGAAGCCAGGAGCTGGGTGACAAGAGGGAGGAAGTGCTGAGCCTGAGAAGCCAAAAGAAGAAAGGGTGTCAAGTGGGTGGAGTGTCCTGCGGGATGCATAAAAGTATTGGACAAACTGGAAGCGTCACCTGGATAAAGTGACATAGAGGTCACTGCTTTGGCAGAAAAAATTTGGTGGAGAGGTGGTGGAAATCAGGAAAGTTAAAGAGTGAGGAAGTTAAGAGAAAGAAAACAATAGCAGTAAGAAGAGAGATGTGTTAGTTGGAGGCGATGTGGAAGCAAGAGGTTTTTTGTTACAATCATTGTATTTTTATTTTAATGAGAGAAATTTGAGCATTTTTTCAAAAGACAATAACCCCTGTTAAGAAGGAAAGGTTGAATACAGAAGATAGAGAAAATACAATAGGTTTTTTTTTTTCCTGAGAAAGTTAGTGGGGTTGTTATCCAAAGTACAAATAAGTAAAATGAATGGAATCCCCAATAGTTTTCTTGAAACTATGGCCTATAAAATCTAAGCCAGCTAAGGAGGAAGGAAAAAAAGGAGAGATGGATGGGAAGACTAACTGTGTCAACAGATGGAGATTTTGGAATTTGAGGAATAGTCACTGTGAAAAAGGATGAACAAGTTAGCTAAGAGGAAAGGGCATTACAGTCAGAGAGGCAAATCTTTGGTTTAATGATTCTTTTGTAAGAAAATATGTAGCACTTTATCATTCCTAGTTTTTATTTTTAGATTTTCTGTATTTCTTCTTTGAGCTTTGTTTTGAAGTCTAATTTCTTCAAGACTAGACAGAAGAATTTCTCTGAATTCTTTCATACTTTCTAGGAGAATTTCCAGTCTAAGCTATGTCAGTCTTTTCTTTTGCTTCTATACCTTTATTGATGTAGTTCTAACTGTGGCCTGGTTCACTTGCTCTTATTTGCTATGTCTGTGCAGAGATGCTGTGCTGCTTCCCCCTGCATAGCTCCCTCCAGCCAGTTAACTGCTCAAGAAGAGGGAGAGGAAGAGTGAGGAAAATGACCTGGGGCCATTCCAGCTTCAGTTTGAGTTCGTTTCCAACACTCAGCTAAATTGGATGTGTCTTGTGCCACAAGCTACATACCACCTCAGTGTCCAGACATTGTGGTGTCAGGAAGACTCACATTTAAGCCCTTTAAGGCCCAGAAACTCTGTCAGTTGATGCTACTGCACCCTCCTCGCCTAATGCAATCCCCTTGCCTATAGCCATAAACAATTCTACGTACTCCAACCTTGTTGTAATGTGGAATGAAGCATCTCTGGGGACACTTCTCTTCAACTCCTAGATCTCATCCATCTAATCAAAGCATCATTAGATGAGCCTTTAAGAATTAGGACACTTATGACAGGCACGGCGGCTCATGCCTGTAATCCCAACACTTTGGAACGCTGAGGCGGGTGGATCGTGAGGTCAAGAGAGCAAGACCATTCTGGCCAACATGGTGAAATCCATCTTTACTAAAAATAAAAAAATTAGCCAGGCTTGGTGGCACATGCCTGTAATCCCAGCTTCTCGGGAGGTTGACTCAGGATTATCCCTTGAACCCGGTAGGCAGAAGTTGCACTGAGCTTAGATCGCCCCACTGCACTCCAGCTGGGCAACAGAGCAAAACTCCATCTCAAAAAAAAAAAAAAAAAGTTCATCTTTTCAACTTTTCTTAAATAAATCAGATGATCTGGCAGTCCTCAATGGCAATTTTTCTGTATGGCAAAAATTGGCTGGATGTAAGCTATGGCTGTCCTCTTTAGATAGGATTGCCATTTACTTGCCACTTCCTATTCAATATTGCCTTAAATTCAGGCTTTGTGAGCATGTGCTGGTCACCTGGCCCCAGTGTTAGAGGAGCTATGTGGCATTGCCCTAATAACCTTTCCCTGAGTTCATGTTTGAGAGATATCTCTGTTTGAGAGATATTTTTTATAGTTTATGTTTTGGGTTTGTGGCCTTGCTTTACACTTTACTTTTCTATTGAGGTGGATTTTTTCTCTATTTTTTTGTTATTGTAATTTTTAGGATCACCTTTTTTCTTTTCTTTTTTCTTTTTTTTTTTTTTTTTTTTGAGACAAAGTCTCTCTCTGTCACCTAGGCTGGAGTGAGGTGGTGCAATCTTGGCTCACTGCAACCTCAACCTTAGAATCACTTTTTTTATTTCTTATTCCTCTTATTTACTAAAAGGAGAGGAATATAATATAGTATATACAATAACAATTACATATAATAATTATAATATATAAGTCCTCATAAAAGCCTGAAGTCTTTTTTTATCTGACTTTTTGCCATCTTTTATTTTGAAAACAGAATAATCGAAATGGATAGCAAGATGTCTGCATATCAAAAATAATGAAATTGTTGATAAAGTGCTATAATATCACACACAAGAAGTAAGTAGTGGTCTATGTATTAACAGAATAATCAAGTAACAAACCAACAGAAACTTTCAACAAACTTTTTTTCATTTTTCCTTGATTTTCATGGAAATCTAGATATCCAAAGAAAATGTAAATTGCTTCCTTTTAGAAAATATTTTAACATAGCACCAAAGGTGAAGGAATTTATAGAGTCCACTCTGAACTGCAGATAACCCATGAATAGACTTCAAGAAGTATGAGAATCCCTTGAGAATTTGTTATGCTATGCAAGTGGAGTTGAACATTTTGGGTGGGAGATAATCTGTATATTTCAAAAAGAAAGGAATAGTGCTCAGAGTTCAACTCCATTACTTTCCCCTAGCATCAGGGTGCGAGTCTCCTCAGCAGTGGCCATAACTCCACTCTGTCTCCTTTGCAGACTTTTTGTTAAACAGAATCAGCTAATATTCATCTGTTCAAAACCTTCCAATGGCTTCCCATTGCACTTAGAATCAAATCCAACCCCCTACCATTACCTTCAAAGTCCTACAGAGGCAGCCACTGCCCTCTCTCCTTCTTCTGAGTCTTCTCTCATTTTTGCTCCTTTCCTCACTATGCACCATCCACACTGCCCTCTCCTTTCTGTTCCTGAGTAAGCCTTGTTTGCTCTGGCCCTAAGGCCTTCTCACTTGCTGTTTGTAATGCCTCTCCCCCAGCTTTCCGCAGGCTGTCTCCTCCTGTCATTTGGGTCTTAGCTCAAGTGTCACTGTGCCATAGAAGCCTTCCCTGTTCACCTGATATAAAGTGCCCTCTGCATTATCCAGTGCAGCATTCTTTCTTATGTTTTTCATGCCACTCATTACCATCTGATGCCTTCTTGCTCATTTACTTGTCTGTCTCACCCTTTAGCAATATTGTTTCCTTGAAAACAGAGACTATGTGTTTCTTCTTCACTATTATATCGGCAGCTCATTGGTTGAAGGACTGAATTTTATAGGTGACTTAAGTGGGACTTAGAGAAAATAGTCCATGCAAAGCCCCAAACCACCTTGTCAGAGGCAGGTATTATGACATAATCCACACCTGCTGAAATCAACTCAGAAACTTCTTCATAATCCTTTAGTTCAGTAAAAGAAAAATTCTACTAAGAATGGTTAGAGTATAATGAAAAGGTAAAGATAGATACTGTGGGCCAAATTTAATGTTGTTGATCTTAACGAGATTTTTATTTTGTAAGACTGTACCACATCAAAATATATGTTCATATTTGGCAATGAAGTCTTTTCAAAGCAAATGCACTCAGATTTTAAAGGCTGTCCACTGATTTAATTAAATTTAATAAGGATTATTTAGGAGTAGTCTAATCAGCAGATAATCATTCAATTTTATTTTATAACTGAATGTAGTATTTGTTAGCTGTGTTTGTAGTAGCAGTATTTTTGATTAAAGAAATGGCATGCAGTCCTATTATTTAGCATTCCACATGGAATTTAATATCGATTGTAAGCAAATTCATAATATAGCAATATGAATGCTATTAAAGTTAAATATTATGATTTATTTGTCTTCTTAACAAGTTAAATTGCTAGAGAGTTTAAATTTTCTTTCTCAGACTCCAACAAATAAGCAATTAACTGCCAGGGTTGCTAATTGAGAAAATTACTTCTGAATGACTCCTAGGCCAAATGAATCCCTGTGAGTTGCTGATAGGAATCTTCCCTTAGACAAAAACTCAAAGCTGTATTCAAAGCTGAGAACTATGGTGTGGTAACTCACACAAGTGTACAGGTGGGAAAAACAACCAAATAAAGTCAATGTTTGAAACATGGGTTGTCTCAGTGAAGTAAATATGAAAATCTCCTCTCACAAGAGCTACAAAACATTCTGCTAAAAAGGAAACTGTTATCACCTCCAGGAACATTTGTCATCACCATCACCGTCATCATCATCATCATCACCATTACCATCATCATCATCATCATGGTTGCAATCATTTGGGGACAATATTCATTTCCCAAACAAAGCAGCCTCCTGAGTAAAGATTCACAGGGCTGAAAAGGGGGTTGCAACCTCAAACCCAGGCAGAAAAATGGGTCTTTTTGACTCACGACACAAAAGAGCATCCTGGGAAAAGAGCTGTCAGCCTGCCTATCCCACTTTTCAACATGACAGGAGCTAAGAAGGGAGGTGGCTAACCTACAATTCACAGTACAGAAGGGGCTCTCTGTGCCCAGCTGAAATATCAACACTGCTAAACTAAGTCCAAATCTGCATTATCTGTCTTCCAGTTCAGGTGGCAAAAGTAGGATAGCTAGATTTGAGGAAAAGCTTGTCAACATTGAATAGGCAGAATGAGCTGTCCCTCTGAAGCCTTGACTCTGAATGAAGCTACTCTATATAAAGTTAACAGCACAGGGACAGTAGCTATGAGGTCAAGGTAACATTTGAAAAATAAGCATCGAGGAACATCACTTTGTATTCCTAGTTTGCAATCAGAGGACAACACAATTTTTGGACTTAAAAAAATCTCTCTTTTTGGACTGTACACTTGAACAAAGTCAATGAGGTTGTTAGCTTGAGTAATCAGCTCTGATATTTTTAATTCAAAATATTTTATTTTTAAAAAGGGAAAGTCCTTTAATCCAGCTCCAGGCAGAATGTACACCAAGCATCATGGATTTGACCTAAAAACTACTCTGTATGCAAAGTTCTTCCTCAACAAATTGAAACCTACTCCTTATTTGGTAATTCCACGTGGAAAGAGAGAAACATCCTGGGCTGGGGGAGCTAATTTGAAAGTGTGCATGAGAGAAAGAGTTTCAAGTAAGAATTGTACAAACCCTGGGATTTCCTGAATTTACCAGTGTACATGTTTTAAGTATCATCAGAGTCTGGGCTATCGGAATGTATGATAACCCATTACCAGAATTATTAAACCACATCAAAAGAGTCACTGAGCATGTGAGATAGAAAGGGCTTCCCTATCGATTTGATTAAATCAAATTAAAACCTTCAAGGACGCCAATATCCGATCAGAGGCAAATCTGTCTGTCAAGACTCTTCTGAACCTGGTGTCTCCCTACCATCCAATCCATCACCCCTGACCCTGGAGACAGATACACCCTGCACTTGAGGGTACATGGATGTCCCTGTCCTGCAAACTCTCCAATATTATTTCCTCATGCTGTATATTTTAAAACATATAAAACATCCTCCCCAAATCCTTTACATCAGCTCATTCCTCTCTTTTCCTGGTAATCCCAGCCTTACTGATGCTTCTGTAACAGAATCCCTTTCAGATTAGGTACTACATTATCTGGTTTACACTTCACATCTTCTCCATAACGAAAATGAAAACTGTGAACATACAATCCAATATCCTCTATTTTTTCATAAAGAAAAAGTCTAAGCATAGTAGTAAGCACTTACTACATTGCTAATTCTGGCAATTTATTGACTTGGTTTCTAACTATTATTGTATAGGCCACATCTCATGATGAAGATAAAATTTCAATGCAAATGTTCTTGACAAACTTGCCAAAACTTGATTAATAATTGCTTGCTCATAATATTTAGGTAAAATGTTTAAAAAATGCTAGTTTATGAACTATATATGTAACAGCTATCATTCTTATAATAATGATTCTTATACTTTTTTCCCCCATGGAATTTGAATTTAAACCCTTCTGCTAGCCATGATGTTAGTTAACATATCATACATAAGTACAAGAAAGCCTGGCAAGTCACATAAGAAAAGCCTAAAAGAAATCTCTTCTGCAAATTCCAAGTCAGCCAGCAGGATTCCCCAGCCAGAAAGCAAGAACGGAAGTGTATTTTATATATATCTCAGAACCTAAGAGTCTCAGTTCTTTTTCTTCTTTTACTCTCTAGTTTCAAAATTCAACATTTCAAAGCAGTTGGGTATAACAAAGAGAAACCAAAAGAATTGTATATCAGCTTCCCTACCTCTTTCTTCACTGAGTCCAGTGTGGAGGAGAGTGAAATGAGAATTTCTTTCTTCATAAACAAAAAATTGTCTTTTCAGAGCTCTTTGCAGTTAACTGTGGCTGGTACCTGCTGTTGGTTGATCACTTTCCCTGCAGCACAAGAGAGGGGGCAGGAAGGGGATACCTGATCAGATAGTTTTCCTCTGACTTCTGAAGTTATCTGTCCTGGGAACGCAGAGGTTCAAGGTCATACCATTTGAGGCAACCCAGGAAGAGGCTGTCTCAGCAGGTTTCTTGTAGAGTATAGAGATAAAATTACCAAAAGACACAAAATCCCCCAGGAGCAAAGTTAACCCAAAGGAACAGTTTAAGTATTTTGCTTTGGGTTGATCTTAATGTATGGAAATGTTCAGGCTGCTGATGTCAGCCACATTTTGAACTGAAGAGTTTTGAAAGGCCCAGTTGCTTCCCTCCCCACCAACACATCTCCTTAGACATAAACTTAAATTGTCTATGCTATAGTTATCCTTTTGTTTGATATGTTACTTCCTAGGAAGTCCATGTTAACATGCAACTGCAACCCAGATGTTAGATGAGAATCTTCTCCATTCCAGTTCTCCTTAAACCTTTGTGGGACTGGCTTTATTGCAGGTGGAAGAAAAGTAACATGGTATTAAAGATTTTTGCTAATACTCAAAGAGTGTGGGGTCCTTCTGGGCTCATCTGCTTCATGGTGACTGGATGAACCCTCCTCCCCTCCAGCCTTGGCTTTCATATGACCCTCGACCTTGCAATGGGTTATTCACATGCCCACACACAATCCATTCACTCAGCACTTTTGGGGTTTAGCCAACTTTCACTTGAAGATCTGGGTGACATCATAAAGCAGAAAGCCTTCTGTTAGCTTCTCTCCAGTCCTGCTCTTTCCTCCCACCACCTCCACTTCTTTCTCTCTCTTTCAGAACAAAATAAATGATTTCTCTTTTCTTAGTCATAGCTACCTTCTGAGTATTCCATGTTTCATCACGCCCTAGTGGCTATATTTCCTTTCTCCCAGCAGCATATCAAAATATTTCTTCCAAAGTCAGAGCTTTCTCTAGCAGGAATTTTGTTCAATATTTTTTTCACCTCCAGTTTTGCAGCCTAACGTGATAAAGGTACCCATTAATACTGATATGCTGGTTGATAAACATCAGCAAAGGAAGTTTAAGGGAATATGAATGTGAGATTTCATGAAAAACACAGACAAGTGAAGTCACCCACCCAGAGCCTCGGAAAGGAAGAGTAAGGTACTGAGAATACTGGTGGGAAGCCACCTGAAGCCGAATCTCACCCACTTCTCAGATTTAACACTGGATGATCCAAACTATGATCCTCGAACTTTTTAAATGACATTTGATCGTTTCTGCATCCTGGCTTTTTAGAAGAGAAAATTCTAATATGCAATAGCAAGCCAATACATCTAAAGTCATCTAAATAGGAAATAGAAATACGAAATATAAAGCCAATACCTCTGAAGTCATCCTTAACATGTACATGAAACAATAGAAAAGTTTTTTTCTAATTACTTGTCTTCATTAGGGCAAGCCACAAAGCCATTTACAATCTTTCCCCTACTCCAGCTTCTAGCCACAAATGCTGTAGTGCTTCATGACCAGCAGCCCCGCACTAACACTGGTCCTCCAAACACTGTGCTGCCTCATGTCTTGCTTTCTCTGGGCTGCAGCTCTGCCTGGACAATCCTTTCCTACTGCCCAGACTCCAAAACTGAAACCAATTGTCTCTTTTCCTGAGAAGGCTTTTCTGATTCAACCCCCTCTGTAATGTTTATGGCTCCTCTAACTACCTACATAACTTTTTTCTAGCTTTGCACTTTCTAATTATGGCATGGTAATTCTTTGCACGTCTGCTCCTGTGCTATAGGGTGATGTTTTTGAAAGTATGGGTAGCATCTTATTCATTGCCACGTGCCCAATTCCTAACACAGGCTCGTCCACAGAAAGCATCTGATAAATGTTAACTGAATATATTCCTCCCATCTTCATAAACTGTTTAAGGAAGAACAGCATTTTCAATCTTTTGCAGGCCCCCACACACCCAGTTATAATACTGCAAATCACTTTTAAGTTATGATAGTGTTATATAAGATATATGAGAGTTACAGCCACACTCCAGGGACACACAGTTGCCCTAATCACAAATGCACACTCCTACAAGGACAGCTACATTTAATCTGAGATGCCCTATTCTAGAGAAGAACAAGTCATGGAGCTTTCCATTCATAGTTTGGTCAACAGCAAAGGTTTTCATAATTAGCATAACCAATCTCAAAATTACACGTATAGCTGAAAGGAGTGATATTAGAACTTGTTGATTGGTTAAATATTTTAGACACTCCTTAACCATGAAAAATAGAGTGTAAGAATCTCGTGATTTCTCTAGTCTTTATCCTTAGGAATGGAGAGTACCCAAACTTTGATTCCAAAATTGTTTGCTGTGCAGCCACTGGTGTTGAAAAAAAAAAAAAATCTGTTTCCTAAAAATTAACTACAGGAGAAATAGACTGCTGTCTCTAGAATATTATCACTTCTTCATCTAGTGAAACTTTTGCAGTGGTGGTCAAATACCTTACAGGACAGAGACTTTGAACATTATCAAGTATACAAAATGTTGTTCAGAATATTTTGTCTGCTTGCTTGTAAATGCTTATTGAATAAATGTTTACATGTAATGTAGTTTGATCTGACATTTTCCTTCTTTCTAATGCAGTAGCCAAGTTGTTGGTAAATAACTAGTCTTACTCACCTCAAACTTGTCTTCATTGGGAGACTATCAAACTTTTGGGAGACCATCATTAACTGCCAAAAATAATGTATTTTTATTTGATTCCATGTGCTTTAGGTCCCATATCTAAGAAGCCATTGTCTAACCCCAGATTATGAAGATTTATACCTATGTTTTATTCTAAGAGTTTTATAGTTTTACCTCTTATTTTTATGTAAGGTGTCCAGCTTCATTCTTTTGCATGTGAGTTTCAGAGTTGTCTCAGCACTATTTGTTGAAAAGATATTTGTCTTCACTAAAATATGTTGACACTTTGTCAAAAATCAGTTGACTATAACAAATGTGAATATTCATTTCTGGACTATCAATTCCATTCCTCTATCTGTATGTATGCCCTTGTTCCTATACCATACTGTCTTCATTACTATAGCTTTGTTGTATGGTTTGAAATCAGGAAGTATGAGTCTTCTAACTTTGTGACTTTCAAGGTTGTTTTGGCTATCCTGGGTCCTTTGAATTTCCATATGAATTTTAGGTTCAGCTAATCAATTTCTGAGTAAAGGGCAAACTGGGATTTTGGTAGGGATGGCACTGAGGCTGTAGATAATTCAAGGAGTACTGCCATCTTAACATTAAGTCTTCCAACCGATGAACAAAAGTCTTTCAATCCATGTCTTTACATTTGTTTAGTTATTCTTTAATTTCCTTCAGCAATGTTTTGTGGTTTTCAGAGTATAAGTTTTGCATTTCTTGTGTTAACTTCTGTACATTTAATTCTTATTGATTTTGTAAATCAAATTTTATTCATTTTACTTTTGAGTTATTCATTAATAGCGTCTAGAAATACAATTGTTAATTGTATATTGATCTTGTACTCTGTAAACTTGCTGAGCTTTTTTATTGGTTCTAATAATTTTTAGTAGTTTCCTCAAGATTTTTTTAGATGTAAGTTCATGTTATCTGGTAACAATATAGTTTATTTCTTCTTTTCTGAAATGGAAGACTTTAATTTCACTTTCTTGCCTAGTTGGTTTGGTGAGACACTCTAGGGCATCTTATTCTTCTCTTGACATTTAAAATCCTGTATTGATGGTCAGTCTATCTCCCTTTCAATCTACCTGCTTAGGATACTCTTAAGTGGATTGACACTTGGAATCATGAAAACAACTGACTTAAAAGGTAGGGAATCAGCTACTCGGCAACAGTGTTAGAGGGTATTGTTCCAGGCCTGTTTTGTATTTCCTGCCTCACTGTGTTATTCTTTTTTAGAGATGAGGTTTCACTCTGTTGCCAGATGGAGTGCAGTGGCACTGTCTTGGCTCACTGCAACCTCCGCCTTCCAGGTTCAAGAGATTCTCCTGCCTCATCCTCCCAAGTAGCTGGGACTACAGGCATGCGCCACCACACCTAGCTAATGTTTGTATTTTTTTTTTTTTAGTAGAGACAAGGTTTCACCATGTAGGCCAGGATGGTCTCCATCTCTTGACCTCATGATCCACCTGCCTCAGTCTCCCAATGTGCTGGGATTACAAGTGTTAGCCACTGCTCCCAGTTCACTGGATTCTTAATCTTATCTACAGCACTGGAGGATCCAGCTAGATAGTCTCTAATGTGGCAAATTAGTGAGTGACCTCAGTCTAGCCTGGTAGGAAGCCCTATGCTGTGCTCAGAATGGACAGTGAGAGAAGGCTGTAGGAAGACAATGTCCTAGGCTTCTACTTGTTGACGTTACTGGTATGGCCTCTACTGTGTTCATTTTGTGGTGCTCAGCACACTTAACATATTTAATAAATATTCATAACAACTCTCCCATAAATGACAACTGGAGGAGGATGAAGATCAAGGAAATTAGAATGTCACCATAGGAATGCATTGATTTTAATCAATTATTTAGGGGGTAACTTCATCTCATATACCTCTTATGCTTACATAAAACAAAAAAAATTTTGACTCACTGGATTTATTTGAAAACTTCTGTCATGATTTGTTAAAGCCAAGGAACTTTTGATTAATGAGAAGGCTGGGTTACCTAGGACCTTTTTAGGTTAAGCCTTAGGCTGTCATTGGTATTTTATTTCTTTCAGTTTTTGGTCATCTGCATATGCAGAAGGGACTGTGGGAGTTTGTGAAGGGAATACAGCAATATGGTCTGCGTAACTACTATGAGTATTACTTAGTGACTTGGTGGCAATCTAGGGAGTAACCTGGAAGTTCTGAATTTTCCTTTTCTTTTGAAAGCATATTGCCAATTTCCTTTGAACCCTGTTACAAATTATCCTATTTGTTAAGCCTCTGTCCCATGGTTCGGATAGATGTTTCAATGACCTAGGCAATTTGATCAATCATAACTTTTATTTTTTGCATATAATGGTAACTTTTCAAAAGGTTAAGATGTGTGATAGTTAGCTATTCCCCAATAACTTTACTATCAGGATGTAAAAAAATTATAGGATTAAATCTTCATAATCTTGGGGTAATTAAGCCTCCTTAGATATAACACCAAAAGCACAAGCAACAACAAGAAAAAAGAAAAATAACACTTCACCAAATTAGAAACGTTTGTGCTTCAGATGATACCATTAAGAAACTAAAAAGAACAGGAGAAAATATTTGGAAATCATCTATCTGACAGGGGACTTGTATCTAGAATATACAAAGAACACTCACAACTCAATAACAAAAAGACAAATCTAGATTTTTTTATATGGAGCAATGATCTGAATAAACATTTCTCCAAATAAAATATATGAATGGCTAATAAGCATATGATAAGATGCTCACACAATTAGCCATCAGAGAAATGCAAAGCAACATGCAATGAAATACCACTTCACACCCACTAGGAGCCAGTAACAGTGTTGAGAAAACATATTTAGAAGGAATTTCACCTGATAGATGTAGCTTCTTTATCTAATGGGAAGCAGTGAGAATTCTCTGGTCATTGTTTCTTAGAATATTAGATGTTTTAAAGTCCTTAGATGCAACAGAAATTTCTCTACTTGAGTGTTTTTGAAAACTTTTTTTTTTCGAGATGGAATTTCACTCTCAATGCCCAGTTTGTAGCGCAATGGCATGATCTCGGCTCACTGCAACCTCCTCCTCCCAGTTTCAAGTGATTCTCCTGCCTCAGCCTCCCTAGTAGCTGAGATTACAGGCATGAGCCACCACGCTCGGCTAATTTTTGTATTATTAGTAGAGTCGGGACTTATTCAAGTTGGCCAGGCTGGTGGTCTTGAACTCCCGACCTCAGGTAATCCACCCGCCTTGGCCTCTGAAAGTGCTAGGATTACAGGCATGAGCCACAGCACCTGGCTGAAGACATTCTTAAATCATCAAGTGCTGCATTATGTGTAAAGGGATTTTAAAATTATATAAATGTTCACTGCCAATCCTGTTTCTTACTAATGAAAGTAAAATACAGTGTGCTAACTGATCACACCTTTACTTCCAATGGATTTCTCCTCTCTGATAGCAGTCGATGCAGCTGCTGCTTGTTATCTCAGTGGGATACTTGCTGTCACTTTGTGGGCTTGTTGACATAGCTGGTCCCTCTCAGAGCTTGGTTTGCAGTTAGGATTAACTGACAGTAGGTGCATGGGTGGATCTTTAACTGTCACAGCCTGAAGATCTAACATCTAGGTTTCCTGTCATATCTAAAGGCAGGGAATATGTTGTATTTTATTCTCAATTATGACTCATTTTCTATAAAATGTAAAGGTTCATCTGAACATGATTTAAAGACATATAAATTCATGGGGTATTTAGGATAGTTTTCTGCTAATCTTTAACTACCAATAATCACTGCAAAGTATACTCCCAAATTTCAAAACCAAAACTGAACTACATGTGATATTCTACATACCCTAAACTACTATACTTTTCATTATGTATCCTTCACTGGATAATACACATGATTCATTTATGACTTGACCTCTGACAATTTAACATAGTTTGTATCAAAAGTTGCTACACTTTTTCATCCTGACAGTGGCTTTAATTATGCAATGGCTTTATTAAAATATTAGCTATTAGAATGTTATCTATTAACATACATACAGATAGCCTTTAATATTTGGCTTTTCTTGCTTTCCTACTATATTTATTTTATTCACCTTGCACCTAGATTTTCCCTCATCTTATCATTTAAAAGCAATACATAAGGCATGTCTCACCTGTATTTTTTCTAGAACGTATTTTCCTAACTATTGTTTTCTTGCTAATAATTCCCTCATAGCTTGTTTCTAAGTTTTTAAAAACTCTTTCCCCTTGATCTGCAAGATCTTTCATCCCCATATCACTCCTATTAGTCTCTGGTTTACATCTATTTATAATTGAGTCTTTTTCAATATATTGTAACTCTTGACATTAGACTTAATCACTTTTATGTTAAGAGGCTAAATATTACAAATAAAGGTAAGCTTTACTAAAATATACATTTTGAAAATACATTTAACCTAAACATAATAAAGTTTTAAGAAAAACTAGAAGTTACAGGAGACCATGTTCTTAGCTAAGGGAATACTATGATTTCAAATATGGAAACAAGGAATAAATTTAATTGTCTTGAGATAAGAAAGAATTACACAGAGGCCATAAGTGCCCAATAAAGACCAATTAGGAACCATTTAATTTCTAGCTTTTAAGAATAGCGCAAGTAAATAATACCATAAACAGCAAAAGACAACAACAAAATATTTGGAACATATGACAGAAAAAATGTTACTAGCCTTGACACAAAAAATTCTTACAAAACCTAAAGGAAAAAAATCTATTAAACATAGAAAAGTATGCTGATAAGGCAAAAGAGATAGTACTTGTTAATATTCACTTAAAAAGGGTTTAGTCTTACTAACAGTCAAACACATGTTAAAATGATAGATTTTTATTCTCAGACTGGGAAAGGTAAGAAAAATTGAAAATCAGAATGTTGACATTTCCTTTTTCAATTTGTATCACTGCATAACAAATTACCCCCAAATCTGGCAACGTAAAATAACAATTGTATTCTGCTAACAGATTCTATGGGTCAAGAATTCTGAAAAAGCAAGGGGAAATAGCATGTTTCTGCTCCACAGTATCTGGAGCTTCCTCTGGCAAACTCAAAAGATGGAGGTGGCTCAGCAACTGGGGCAGGAATCACCTGGAAGTGATTGGTGGTTGCCACTGCTGGCTGGGAGTTCATCTCAGGGTATGGGCCTCAACACCCTCCTGTGTCCTTGCCATGTGGTCTGGCATGGAGGTCTCCCCTGTTCACATGGTGGTCCAGGCCTCCAAAGACTATCCTTATATATATGTATTGTATTGCACTTTAAGTTCTAGGGTACATGTGTAGAACATGCAGGATTACTGCACAGGCACATACATGGCAATGTGGTTTCCTGCCTCCATCCCCCTGTCACCTATATCTGGCATTTCTCCCCATGTCATCCCTCCTCAACTCCCCACCCTCTGCTGTCCCTCCTCTAGTCACTCCCAGTAGACCCCAGTGTGTGATGCTCCCCTCCAGGTGTCCATGTGTTCTCATTGTTCAACACCCACCTATGAGTGAGAACATGCGGTGTTTGATTTTCTGTTCTTGTGTCAGTTTGCTGAGAATGATGGTTTCCAGATTCATCCATGTCCCTTGTTTTTTTTCCTTTTGGTTTTGTTTCCTTGTTTTTTTTTTGGTTTCCTTGTTTTTTTTCCTTTTGGTTTCCTTTTGGTTTCCTTGTTTTTTTTTCTTTTGGTGTTTTTTTCCTTTTGGTTTTTTTCCTTTTGATTTTTTTTTCCTTTGGGTTTCCTTTTGGTTTTGGTTTCTTTATGTATCAAGATAGTAAACTTTTGTTTTCTGTTATATGTTTTAAGGAAAGCAGGTGGAAATTACATCAACTTTTATACCCTAACCTTGGAAGTCACATAACATAAAGTCTGCTGAAGTCATAAATCTGCCCAGACTTAAGGAGAGAGAACAAACCCTGTCTCTGAATGGGAGGAATATTAGAGTCACATTGTATGAAAACCATACGTAATGGGAAATATTTTTGTGGCCATACTTAGAATATTAACCCAGAGGAAGATTCCTGGTACCCTCAATTCACTTCCTTAATCTTCTACATCATCCAGATGCAGAGCCTAGCATAATATTTGGAAAGGCAAAAACAAACAACACCATTAAAAAGAGGGTGAAGAATATAAACATACACTTCTTAAAAGAAGACATTTATGTGGCCAAGAAGCATATGAAGAAAAGCTTATCATCACTGGTCATTAGAGATATGCAAATCAAAACCACAATGAGATAATATCTCATGCCAGCTAGAACAGCAATCATTAAAAAGTCAGGAAACAACAGATGCTGGAGAGGATGTGGAGAAATAGGAACTTTTTTTTTTTTTTTTTTTTTTAATGGAGTCTTACTAAGTCACCCAGGCTGGATTGTGGTGGCACAATCTATACTTACTGCAACCTCTGTCTCTTGGGTTCAAATGATTCTCCTGCTTCAGCTTCCTCAGTAGCTGGGAACTTAGGTATGTACCACCACATCTGGCTAATTTTTTGTAATTTTAGTAGAGAAAGGGTCTCACCATATTGGCCAGGCTTGTCTCAAACTCCTGATCTAGTGATCCACACCCACTCCAAAGTGCTGGGATTACAGGTGTGAGCCACTGCACCTGACCAGGAACACTTTTACACTGTTGGTGAGAGTGTAAATTAGTTAAACCATTGTGGAAGACAGTGTGGTGATTCCTCAAAGATCTAGAACCAGAATACCATTTGACCCAGCAATCCCATTACTGGGTATATACCCAAAGGATTCTAAATCATTTAAACATAAAGAATTGGAGATTTAAAGCACATTATTTAATGTATATTTTTCTCTTGGAGTATGTTTTACTGAGTGAATTCAAGTCAATTTGTGAGCCATCAGACACTCATCTTGATTGCTCACTATTTGTTTCTCACCATTAAACAAAAAAACAAAATGATGTCAACATTATCTGTAGAGGGTATGTGATAAAACATCCTTCTGCAAATGGCTAGCCAGTTTTCCCAAAACCACTTATTAAATATGGAATCTTTTCCCCATTGCTTCTTTGGTCATGTTTGTCAAGATCAGAAGGTTGTAGATGAGTGGCATTATTTCTGAGGCCTCTATTCTGTTCCATTGGTCTATATAAATGGTTTGACACAAGTACCATGCTGTTTTAGTTACTGTAGCCATGTAGTATGGTTTGAAGTCAGGTAGTATGATGCCTTCAACTTTGTTCTTTTTGCTTAGATTGTCTTGGCTATATAAGCTCTTTTTTGGTTCCATATGAAATTTAAAGTAGCTTTTTCTAATTCTGTGAATAAAGTCAATGGTAGTTTTATGGGATAAAACACCAAAAGCAATGGCAACAAAAGCCAAAATTGACAAATGAGGTCTAATTAAACTAAAGAGCTTCTGCACAGCAAAAGAAACTATCATCAGAGTTAACAAGCAACCTACAGAATGGGAGAAAATTTTTGCGATCTATCCATCGGACAAAAAGCTAATATCCAGAATCTACCAGGAACTTAAAAAAATTTACAAGAATAAAAACAACACCATCAGAAAGTGGGCAAAGGATGTAAACAGACACATTTCAGAAGAAGATATTTGAGCGGCCAACAAACATGTAAAAAAAAAGCTCAGCATCACTGGTTCTTAGAGAAAAGCAAATCAAAACCACAATAAGATACAATCTCACACCAGTTAGAATATCAATTATTAAAAAGTCAAGAAACAACAGATGCTGGAGAGGATGTGGAGAAATAGGAATGCTTTTATACTCTTGGTGGGAGTGTAAATTAGCTCAACCATTGTGGAAGACAGTGTGGCGATTCCTCAAGGATCTAGAACCAGAAATACCATTTGACCCAGTAATCCCATTACTGGGTATATACCCAAAGGATTACAAATCATTCTAGTATAAAAACACAGGCACACATATGTTTATTGCAGCACTATTCACAATAGCAAAGACTTGGAACCAACCTAAATGCCTATCAATGATAGACTGGATAAAGAAAATGGGGCACATATACACCATGGAATACTATGCAGCCATAGAAAAGGATGAGTTCATGTCCTTTGCAGGGACATGGATGAAGCTGGAAACTATCATCCTCAGTAAACTAAAACAGGAACAGAAAAGCCAACACCACATGTTCTCACTCATAAGTGGGAGGAGAACACATGGACACTGGGAGGGGAAC
The DNA here is from genome assembly GCF_030222135.1 of Aotus nancymaae. Classification (NCBI taxonomy): domain Eukaryota; kingdom Metazoa; phylum Chordata; class Mammalia; order Primates; family Aotidae; genus Aotus; species Aotus nancymaae. The sequence continues at coordinate 106,996,965 of NW_026988425.1, forward strand.
ATTACACACTGGGGCCTGTCAGGGGGTGGGGGCTAGGGGAGAGATAGCATTAGGACAAATACCTAATGTAGACAATGGGTTGATAGGTACAGCAAACCACCATGGCACGTGTATACCTATGTAACAAACCTGCACATTATGTGCATGTATCCCAGAACTTAAAGTATTTTTTTAAAAATCCTTCTTCCTCTAAACTTTACACTACCAAATCTTTCACTGTCTAAATCCTTTTTTCTCCAGTGACTCTGAGTTAATAGATCAACGTTTATATAAGATGAACATTCAAAATGCTGATTTCTACGGGACTGCCAGCCATTAGATAAGGCAGCTTTCACTATAATTCACTTAGATACACAGTAACAGGATATTAAAACTGTTAGGAGATGCTATGAATTGAGAGAAGTCCTTACAAATTAGGAAATATTAATAACAAAAAAGTAGGACAGAGAATCGTTATTTTTAGTTGAGCAGTAAAGCAGCAGGGTTTTGGCAAAAGGATCTAGACATAAAGCAAATGTGCTAACTCCCTGGGGATGTTTGGGATCTTCTCAGGCATTCCATTTTGTTTGAATTCATGCTCTACCTTTCTACACACCAGAAGGCGGTCTCATCTCTCGGTTAGATTACGGCCTTGCTGACATTTAATTTATCTTTTAAAATATAAAATAGATCTAGATATCTTGAAGAATTTTTCCATACTCGAAAGAGTATTTTTATTTATTTTTTTCAAAGCTTTTCAGAAAAATTCACCTATGAATCTGCACTAAGAGGAGGAGGAACAGAAGAGAATTCAAAGCATGTATACACTGATAGGCAAACGAAGTGTCATTGTGTCAGAAACTATGAAACATTGTTTCACATTGTTGTTCCTTGTGCACTGAGGCATCATCTACCCTGACTCTTAATTTTCATCATCACAAACTCATCTCTCTCCCCGCACTTCTTAGTATATTTGCACATAACATAGCCCACCTTTACCCTCACTCTTGACTCTGTAAGTTTTAACCGGACCCTTCAGGTCACCCTTCTTTGAAGGGATATCTTCTTAACAAGAGAAATGGTAACATTTCAGCTTGACATCCTGAAGGTACTTAAACATGTATGAGCCTTGACACCAACGATCAGATTCTACCATCATACCTGATACCTGATCCATTTACTCACACGGAAGTAAAATTTCATTAGAACATCAGATTCTACCATCGTGCCTGATACCTGATCCATTTACTCACACAGAAGTAAAAGTCCATTAGAACTTTTAACACTGCCGAACATAGCTACAGGAAGACCAAATTCTTGAATGCATTTGCTCCTAGACACTAACACCTTATCTATGAAAACAGTGCATTCATTTGTTAACTAGAGCTGTGTGTATACTGAGATATGTTGTTTTTTTCCATTTGATAGAAATTTGAAAATTCAAACTGTGGGGTTGGGTTCCAAACACATTGGGTCCTCTCTATACTTAGGTTCCAAGATATTTCACACAGCTCAAAAGTTAAGTTTTGAAATTTTCCAACCCCCTCCCCCAAACAAGAACTGTACAGGTAATCAACTGTTAGCAAGAGAGTAAGGGCTGGTATAACTGCAGACATAATGGTGACCAACTATTAAAGAAATAAATAATTTCTTCATTATCCCAGGTATTTCCCAACTAACTTTCATCGTTGAACAAATTGCTTTCCATCTACTGGGTCTGAGATCCCCAATTGTGATTAATTGTGATTACTTCTTCTAGTTAGGTCTTAAAGAAGTCACTAAAAAGATACAGCATAGAATTTCAGAAATGGCAGGCATACTAGAGAGTATCTAGCTCATTCTTTATTTTGACAGGTACAGAAGCTGAAGTCCAGAGAAGCCATGTGACCTGTGCAAGGTCACCCAGAGAAGCAGCAGTAAATGTCATCCTTATACCCTGATGTAGAGCTTCTGAGTTAGAGTATTCCTGATGTATGTGCAAGGGCCAAACAGAGCTCCTGGCACAAAAGGGCCTCAACACAGATAGCTCACATCACTATGTGTCAGTGGTTCTCAAGTGTGTTTCCAAACAACAGGATCAGCATCACCTGGAAACCTGTTAGAAACAGAAATTATCAGGCTCCACCCAGACCTAGCAAATCAGAAATTTTAAGGGTGGAGTCCAACAATCTATGTTTTAATAAGCTTCCCAGATGATGTTTATGCACACTCAATTTGGAGAGTCACTGCTGCAAGTGAGGCTTTTCATACCCTTCCCTATGTAAGGGTCCTTTATCTCTATTCTCACCACAAGCCTGACACAGTGAAGAATTTACTTTTGGTTGCAGGGCTGCACGCTGGCGCTGCAGGGCGGGATGCTGTACCCCCAAGGGAGCCTGTTGCAGAGCAGAAGGAGCTGCACGGCCTCTGCAGCTTCCATGCCAACTTCTTTGACAACTGGAGCCGGGGCTTCCAGGAGCAGTGGTAGCGGCCACAACTGCAGGAGATACAGGGTCTCACTACATTGCCCAGGCTGGCCTTGAACGCCTGACCTCAATCCAAAGTGGCAAGGTAGGGCAAGAACTCCATAATTCTTAAGCCAGATGTGGAAAAGCCATGACTCCAATATCTCTGGCCCAAGATCTGTGCTGTAGAATTCTTGTTGAGCCACTCTCTCAGGCTAACCTGGGCATGCTACATATGGCAGTGGCAGTGTTATAAGACTGTAAAGAGGGAGAGAGGATCCAAGACAGCCAAATAGGAACAGCTCCGGCGTGCAGTTCCCAGCAAGAACAACGCAGAGGGTGAGTGCTCACTGCATTTCCAAACAAGTTTTCACTGCCCACAGACAAGGAGATTCCTGGGCCGAAAAGCTCAATGAGTTTTCAGCACGGCTGATGCTGTGGGTTGGCGCACAGAAAGTCACATAAATCTGGGTGGCTGTTTTAACTGGCACATGGAACACCTGGTAGACCCAGCCGCCCATTCAACTGAAAGGGAGGGGGCAGAGACAGGGAGCCAGGCGATCTGGCTCAGCAGGTACCACCTCCACAAAACAAACAATCTGAAATGCTCTGGATTGAGAGTTTCACAGCAAGTGCAGCTGAACCCTGGATGGTCCAGCTCAGTGGGGGGAAGGCTGTCCACTACTATGAGGCAGTCCGCCAATACTGAAGCAATCCACCAATACCGAGGGAGTTCACACAGCAGCTGGGCAGAGCCTGTGGCAGCTCAGCAACGTCTCTGCTGGAAGACTGTGACTAGACTACTCCATTTGGGGCAGGGTATCTATGAAAAAACGCAGCAGCACATCAGGAACTTATAAATAAAGCTGACCTTCCTAGGTCAGAGCACTTGGGAAAAGAGGCGGTTATGAGTTGTGCTGAAGCAGACTTAAAGGTACCTGCCCAGCAGATTTGTATGGAAAAATGGAGCTCTCAGCACAGCACTTGAGCTCCTATAAGGGTTAGACTGTCTCCTCAAGCAGCTCCCCAACCCCCATATACCCCAAAATACACATCATAAAGGAGAGCTCAGGCCAACATCTGACAAGTATCCTTCTGGGATGAAGATAACAGAAGAAGAAACCGAAAGCAACCCTTACCGTTCTGCAGCCCCCGTGGGTTATCCCCAGGCAAGCAGGATCTGGAGTGGACCTCCAGCAGTCCTACAGCAAAGGGGACTGTTAGGAGGAAAACTAAGAAACAGAAAGAAATAGCTTCAACTCCACTCAGAGACCCCATCTGAAAGTCACCAACTACAAAGACCACAGGCAGATAAAGCCACTAAGATGGGAAGAAACCAGTGCAAAAAGGATGAAAACACCAAAAACCAGAACACCTCTCCTCCTGCAAAGGAACACAACTCCTCACCAGCTAGAGATCAAAGATGGATGGAGAATGAATCTGATGAATTGACAGAAACAGGCTTCAGAAGGTGGGTAATAACAAACTTCTCAGAGCTAAAAGAACATGTGCTAACCCAATACAAAGAAACTAAGAACCTAGAGAAAAGGTTAGATGAGATGCTAACTAGAATAAACAGCTTAGAGAAGAATATAAATGACTTGATGGAGCTGAAAAACACAGCACGAGAACTTCACGAAGCATACACAAGTTTCAATAGCCAAATCGACCAAGCAGAAGAAAGGATATCAGAGATTGAAGATCAACTCAATGAAATAAAATGAGAAGGCAAGAATAGAGAAAAAAGAGTATGAACAAAGCCTCCAAAAAATATGGGATTCTGTGAAAAGACCTAATCTACATTTGATAGGTATACCTGAATGTGATGGAGAGAATGAATCCAAGCTGGAAAACACTCTTCAGGATATTATTCAGAATTTCCCCAACCTAGCAAGCCAGGCTACCATATGAGTCCAGGAAATGCAGAGAACACCACAAAGATATTCCTCAAGAAGAGCAACCCCAAGTCACATAATCGTCAGATCCACCAGGGTTAAATGCAGGAAAAAATGCTAAGGGCAGCCAGAGAGAAATCCTATAAGCCAGAAGAGAGTGGGGGCCAATATTCAACATCCTTAAGGAAAAGAATTTTCAATCTAGAATTTCATATCCAGCCAAACTAAGCTTCATAAGTGAAGGAGAAAGAAAATTCTTTATGAACAAGCAATTGCTGAGAGATTTTGTCACCACCAGGCCTGCCTTACAAGAGCTCCTGAAAGAAGCAGTAAACAAGGAAAGTAACAACCAGTACCAGCCATTCCAAATATGTACCAAATGGTAATGACCATTGACATAATGAAGAAAACGCATCAACTAATGAGCAAAATATCCAGCTAGCATCAAAATGGCAAGATCAACTTCACACATAACAAGGTTAACCTTAAATGTAAATGGGCTAAATGCCCAATCAAAAGACACGGACTGGCAAATTGGATAAAAAGTCAAAACCCAACAGTGTGCTATATTCAGGAAACACATCTCACATGCAAGAACACACATAGGCTTAAAATAAAGGGATGGAGAAAGATTTATCAAGCAAATAGAGAACAAAAAAAAGCAGGAGTTGCAATCCTAGTCTCTGATAAAATGGACTTTAAACCAACAAAGATCAAAAGAGACAAAGAAGGGCATTACTTAATGGTAAAAGGATCAAGCCAACAGGAAGAGCTAAGTATCCTAAATATATATGCACCCAATATAGGAGCACCCAGGTACATAAAGCAAGTTTTTAATGACCTACAAAGAGACTTAGACTCCCACACAATAATAGTGGGAGACCTTAACACTCCACTGTCAATGTTAGACAGATCAATGAGACAGAAAATTAACAAGGATATCCAGGAGTTGAACTCAGATCTGGACCAAGTGGACCTAATGACATCTACAGAAATCTCCACCCCAAATTTACAGAATATACATTCTTCTCAGCACTGCATATCACCTACTCTAAAATTGACCACATAGTTAGAAGTAAAACACTCCTCAGCAAATGCAAAACAATGGAAATCCTAAAAAACAGTCTCTCAGACCACAGGGCAATCAAATTAGAACTCAGAATTCAGAAACTAACTCAGAACCACACAGCTTCATGGAAACTGAACAACATGCTCCTGAATGTTGACTGGATAAACAATCAAATGAAGGCAGAAATAAATATGTTCTTTGAAACCAACAAGAATGAAGAAACAACATATCAGAATTTCTGGGACACATTTAAAGCAATGTCTAAAGGGAAATTTATAGCAATAAATGCCCACCAGAGAAGTGAGGAAAGATCTAAAATTGATACCCTATCATCAAAATTGAAAGAGCTAGAGGAGCAAGATCAAAAAAAACCTCAAAAGCTAGCAGAAGACAAGAAATAACTAAGATCGGAGCAGAACTGAAGGTGATAGAGACACAAAAAACCCTTCAAAGAAATCAATAAATCCAGGAGCTGGTTTTTCAAAAAGATCAACAAAATAGACCACTAGCCAGACTAATAAAAAAGGGAGAAGAATCAAACAGATGCAATAAAATAATGAAAAAGTGGACATCAGCACTGATTCCACAGAAATACAAACTACCATCAGAGATTACTACAAACAGCCCTATGCACATAAATCAGTAAACCTGGAAGAAATGGATAAATTCCTGGACACTTGCACCCTCCCAAGCCAAACCAGGAAGAAGTTGAAATCTTGAATAGGCCAATAGCAAGGGCTGAAATTGAGGCAGCAATCAATAGCCTACCAACCAAAAAAGGCCCAGTTCCAGATAGGTTCACAGCTGAATTCTACCAGAAGTACAAAGAGGAGCTGGTCCCATTCCTTCTAAAACTATTGCAAAAAATACAAAGAGAGGGAATCCTTACCAAATCATTTTATGAGACCAACATCATCCTGATGCCAAAACCAGGCAGAGACTCAACAAAGAAAAGAAAACTTCAGGCCGATATCCATGATGAACATAGATGCAAAAATCTTCAATAAAATACGGGCAAATTGATAGCAACAGCACATCAAAAAGCTTATCCATCACGATCAAGTAGGTTTCATCCCAGGGATGCAAGGCTGGTTCAACATACATAATGCTATAAATGTATCCACCACATAAACAGAACCAAAGACAAAAAACACATGATAATCTCAATAGATGCAGAGAAGGCCTTCGACAAATTCAATGGTGCTTTATGCTAAAAACTCTCAAAAAACTAGGTATCAAAGGAACATATCTCAAAACAATAAAAGCTATTTACTACAACCCTACAGCCAATATGGGTAGGGCATAAACTGGAAGCATTCCCTTTGAAATCCGGCACTAGACAAAGATACCCTCTCTCACCACTCCTATTCAATATAGTATTGGAAGTTCTAGCCAGAGCAATTGGGCAAGAAAAAAAAAAATAAAGCGTATTCAATTAGGAAAGGAGGAAGTCAAATTGTTTCTATTTGCAAACAACATGATTGCATATTTAGAAGACCCTATCATCTCAGCCCCAAATCTCCTTAAACTGAATGGGCAAAAACTGGAAGCATTCCCTTTGAAATCCGGCACTAGACAAAGATACCCTCTCTCACCACTCTTATTCAATATAGTATTGGAAGTTCTAGTCAGAGCAATTGGGCAAGAAAAAAAAAAATAAAGCGTATTCAATTAGGAAAGGAGGAAGTCAAATTGTTTCTATTTGCAAACAACATGATTGCATATTTAGAAGACCCTATCATCTCAGCCCCTAATCTCCTTAAACTGATAAGCAACTTCAGCAAAGTCTCAGGATACAAAATCAATGTGCAGAAATCACAAACATTTCTCTAAACCAATAACAGACTAATGGTGAGCCAAATCATGAGTGAACTCCCATTCACAATTGATACAAAGAGAATAAAATATATAGGAATACAACTAACAAAGGATGTAAATGACCTCTTCAAGGAGAACTACAAACCACTGCTCAAGGAAATAAGAGAGGACACAAACAGATGAAAAAACATTCCATGTTTATGGTTAGGAAGAATTAATATCGTGAAAGTGGCCATACTGCCCAAAGTCATTTACAGATTCAACACTATCCCCATCAAGCTACCAATGACCTTCTTCACAGAAGTGGAAAAAAACACCTTAAACTTCATATGGAACCAAAAGAGAGCCAGCATAGCCAAGACAATCCTAAGCAAAAAGAACAAAGCCAGAGGCATCATGCTACCTGATGTCAAACTATACTACAAGGTTACAGTAATCAAAACAGCATGGTACTGATACCAAAACGGAGATATAGACCAGTGGAACAGAACAGAGGCCCTGGAGGCAACGCCATACATCTACAACCATCTGATCTTTGACAAGCCTGACAAAAACAAGCAATGGGGAAAGGATTCCCTGTTTAATAAATGGTGTTGGGAAAATTGCTTAGCAGTGTGCAGAAAGCAGAAACTGGACCCCTTCCTGACACATTACACTAAAATTAACTCTATTTGGATTAAAGACTTAAACATAGGACCTAACACCATAAAAACCCTAGAGGAAACCTAGGAAAAACCATTCAGAACATAGGCATAGGTAAGGACTTCATGACTAAAACACCAAAAGCATTGGCAACAAAAGTCAAAATAGACAAACGGGACCTAAACTCCAGAGCTTCTGTACAGCAAAAGAAGCAATCATTAGAGTGAACTGGTAACCAACAGAATAGAGAAAAATTTTTGCAACCTACCAATCTGACGAAGGGCTAATATCCAGAATCTATAAAGAACTAAAACAGATTTACAAGAAAAAAACAAACAAACCCATCCAAAAGTGGGTGAAGGATATGAACAGACACTTTTCAGAAAAGACATATATGAGACAACAAACATAGGAAAAATATTCATTATCACTGATTATTAGAGAAATGCAAATCAAGACCACATTGAGATACCACCTCACGCCAGTTAGAATGGCGCTCATTAAAAAATCTGGAGACAACAGATGCTGGAGAGGATGTGGAGAAATAGGAACACTTTTACATTGTTGGTGGGAGTGTAAACTAGTTCAATCTTGTGAAAGATAGTGTGGCAATTCCTCAAGGACCTAGAAATAGTAATTCCATTTGACTCAGCAATCCCATTACTGGGTATATACCCAAAGATTATAAATCGTTCAACTATAAAGACACATGCACACGTATGTTCATAGCAGCACTGTTTACAATAGCAAAGACCTGGACCCAACCCAGATGCCCATCAACGATAGATTGGAAAAGGAAAATGTGGCACATATACACCATGGAATGCTATGCAGTCATAAAAATTGACGAGTTTGTGTCTTTTGTAGGGACATGGATGAATCTGGAAACCATCATTCTCAGCAAACTGACACAAGAACAGAAAATCAAACTCCTATGTTCTTACTTATAGCTGGGTATAGAACAATGAAAACACAGGGACACAGGGAGGGAAGCATCACACACTGGGGTCTGTTGGGGGGACCAAGGGAGGGACAGTGTGGGGATGAGGAGGTCGGGGAGGGATAACATGGGGAGAAATGCCAGATGTAGGTGATGGGGGAATGGAGGCAGCAAACCATGTTGTCATGTATGTACCTATGCAACAATCCTGCATGATCTGCACATGTACCTAGAACCTAAAGTACAATTTAAAAAAAAAAACTCAAAAAAAAAAAAAGACTGTAAAGGGAAAAGGTCTTCACATTGTCACTTTCGCTGAATTAAATTAAGTTGGCAAAAAAAAAAAGAATTTACTTTTACTTAAACTTCCTATGAAATGAGTTCACATCTCTCAGTCTTTAATTTGTATAATAATTATTTGGGAGTCTGTTAGAAAGCAGATTCTGATTCAGTAGGTCTCGGTAGGACCTGAGATTCTGCATTTCTAATACACTCAGGTGTGATGTGAATACTACTGGCATGGACCACACTTAGAGCAGCATGGGGGTACAGTTCATTAACCTCAACTGATACCAAAATTAGGGGCTAAATATCTTGGATTGAGGATGAGTGAATACTGTTATCCCACCATGTATGTGCCCTTTCATTGTGTGAATATCACTGATGGCCCAGAGTCTTCCATAAAGAAACCTTTATCTTGAACACAGTAGCAGTTATGAGGTAGCTTATAGTCACAGTTATGGTTTTAGAACAAGGCGTAGGACTGAGGAGGCCCTGGGGTGGGGTTAGGCTTCGGTAAAAGTAGTAGCATGAAAGAACAATGTTCTCAGGAGTTTCTGAGTTCATGTTCAGGAGGGGAGGCACGGCACCTAAAAAGGAAAGTTGGGAGACACCTAAAACAGGCACAAGTGACTTCACCATTTTGACAAGGGCCAGCTCAGGGCAGTGGCAACAAAAAATGCCATTTAACTCTATATAATTTCATTTGAGGCAGGGACAAAACCACGTGTGACAGAATGCCTTCATCCAGGCTTTTTTAGCTTTTATCTTAAAACCACACCGTGTTGTAATACAGTGACCTTAGATCTGCCTTATTTTCCTTTTTTTTTTTTCTTATTTACATTGGTAACTTTCATGAGAAAAGTATTTTCTCCACAGTTCTTAATAAAGAAACAGCCCAAGTGCCCAAAGTCCAAAAATGCTGTTGGACCGTGTATGCAAGGCAGGATATGACTACCATGAATGATTGATTGATCCCAGTGATGGATAAATGTGCACTGTGGTAGAAGGCTCAGCACCAGCATGACAACAGGGCAAGAGAGGCTTCTATTGCCTAAGAACTGCTAGCAATAAAAAAGGCACTTTTCCTCTCTGGTTAACAGGCCTGCATTTTGTCATTAGTTTGCACATTGCTTCTTGCTCCTGACTTGGACAACTGGACATTTCCTAGCATTTGTACAGCACAAAGGGCAGATGGACATGATGACTAAAACCTTTTTCTTGGGAGAGAATGGTGAGGCAGGTCTCTGACTCACATTTATGGACAAATTGAAAGCCAGATACACTGTGGTTCACTCAGAGAAGATTCAGTGTCACAGGCCAAATTGCCACTGCTCCCCTGGCTGGCCCCATATAATAGGTCTCAATACAATGATATCCCAGGGCATATTAATGAGCACGGCCCCCGCTTTCCAACAGAATAAGACTTCTAATGTTAAGTGGTCTCTGTGTCAAGAAAAAAGGGGAAAAATCACCTGTCTTATCTTCCAGGTGACTTGGCTAACAGTGAATTTGTTGGCACATTAAATTTAGTTGAATTTCACTATTTTTGTTGCTACAAAGTAAAGAAATAAGATGGTCAAAACCAGAATATCCCCTTGTTAGTTGCTCTATTTTTTTTTCTTTTTTTTTTTGAGATGGAGTCTCCCCCTGTCACCCAGGCTGGAGTGCAATGGTGTGATCTTGGCTCACTGCAACTTCCACCTCCCAGGTTCAAGTGATTCTCCTGCCTCAGCCTTCTAAGTAGCTGGGATTACAGATGTGCACCACCACACTCGGCTAATTTTTTGTATCTTTAGTAGAGATGGATTTCACCAAGTTGGCCAGACTGGTCTCGAACACCTGACCTCGTGATGCACCTGCCTTGGCCTCCCAAAGTGCTGAGATTAGAGGCATGAGCCACTGCACCCAGCCTGGTTGCTCTATATTATAGTCAGCTGGTGACTTGAATTTCTTACGAGCCTAGAACCCTGAATTCATTCTCCTTTGGTGGTGGTTCAGCAGCTGACATTTATGTCAACTCTTTCCCAGGCCAAAAGAGTCTCTTTGCCTTTCCAAATATTCTGCCAGGCTCCATCAGGGAATTCTGGATGATGTAGAAGATTCAGGAAGTGAATTAAGGCTGCCAGGAATCTTCCTCCAGGTTAATCATCCCTGTAGACTAGAGGAAAGAAGCAGGCTGGCTGGCTGAGTAATGCAGATAAGCAGATGGCATGGGCACAAGTTAAATGAACTGCATATTGGCTTCCAAATTCTCCTGCAACCAATGCCATCAAAACAACGTGATGTTGCTGCATATTTCATTATCAACTTTATGAACACCGTCATGGGAGAGAAGGGGAGGATGAATTCAACACTTCATTATCTTTTAAATGTGAAATCCTCTTTGACAACACACATTAAAAATAGTTAAGAAAATAAAATGTTAAACATATTTTCCAGTGTGTTCTTAAATTTCATAAATTTTTAAATATTTTTTTATGGAGATGGTTGGGATTACAAGTAAAATCTTAAAATTAAAGAACAGTTATTGTTATTCAAGGCAAATAGGACCCAAATTCTATATAAAATCTTTTAGGATACATTTACTAATAGATAAAAAAAGACTTTATAGGGTTGTAGATAGATGAGCTTAGGAAATGAAGGAAAAAATTTGCACATTACAGCATAATGGAAAACACTGTTTCTTCCTAGGGAGTCCCATGATTTTAGGATATCTGAATAAATTCACAAATACAAAGTAACTTTAGGAGCTGGGCGTGGTGGGTCTTACCTGTAATCCCAGCACTTTGGGTGCTTAGGTGGATGGATCACCTGAGGTCAGGAGTTTGAGACCAGCCTGACCAATATGGTTAAACTCTGTCTTATCTGTATTAAAAATACAAAAATTAGCTATGTGTGGTGGTGTACACCTGTAGTCCCAGCTACTCAGGAGGCTGAGAGAGGAGAATTGTTTGAACCCGGGAGGTGGAGTCTGCAGCAAGCTGAGATCAAACCACTGCACTCCATGCTAGGTGACAGAGTGAGACTCCCTCTAAAAAACAAACAAACAAAAGCAAAATAACTTTAGGTTTGTCATTTCTCATTAGATAACTTAGATCAAACCTGAAGCAGGGAGTCACAATTATCAGTCTACATTGCATTATATATAGGCTCAGAAAACAATGACTATGGAAACTTTGTGTAGTGGTCAGTGCATTGCCCCAGAAAAAAAAATCTATTCAAGTTGTTAAAAATCACTTTATGAAAATAGCTGAAAATAAAAATGTTTTGTTTTTCTTCATATATGTTGTCTCTCACTCTGAAGCACCAAAAGTAACCAAGTACCATAACCGATAGGAAAGGATCCAGCCCTTGAATACACAATGAGATACACTGAGATTTATAGGTCCTGATGAATGACCATTCTTACTTAGTACTAGAGAAATTATTTATGTCATTATAAAGGCTTTACTATTACCTTGAAAATCTGTAAAGTCTAGAGCAGAGTGAAATTTTTGCAAAAAAAAAAACCCACAGCAATTATAAGTAGAATGTTTCAAGAATTAGGAAATCCATGTAGCAAGCAAAAGTTGGCACGACTTTAGAGAGTATGTTCTGCCAAAATATAATCTTTCTACAAACCAAATGTATTACATAAAAGCAAGCAATATTCATTGGGTCCATTGATTTGTCCACAAAATTTTGTCAAGCATCTGCTATATGTGAATATTCTGTTGGATGCTGGAGACACAAATGTATACAAATAATACAACTATTATTTTTGCCATGCAGCAAAGATTTTTCTTTGAATAACGGCACTCTCTTTTTCCATGGGGAATTATTTCATACCTGTGCTTATCAGAACAATGACGGCCTCTCACTGCCCTCCCCCATCATCATCACAGGAATGGACGCTTGGCCCCTCGTAGGCCAACCAGAGCACCCACTTTCCCTGGAGACAGTAATAATTGGTTTAGAGACAAGCATATGTCTTAGGCCAGGCCAATCAGAGCCTTGATGTTGAAAGGACACAATCCCTAAAATGCTGTTTACCATAGCTGCGAAAACATGAAAGTGTTTATGAGAACAAAACTGTCAGTGAGAGTTGAGAAAGAGAGAGACAGAGGGTGCTGACGACATTCAAGTCCAATTGAAGTCATCAGAATTTCTAGAGCAGCTCAGTGTTCTATAACTTTTCCTTCAGTTCCGTGAGCTACACTTGCAGCCTTGAAAATAATTTTCCTTTGTGTTACATTTAGTTTGATTTGAGTTTCTGTCTCTTAAAACTAGAAAAGCTCTGGCTACTTAAGCCAGGATGCCAAATAGTCTGTTTTCTTCTGATACTGTAATTTAGTGGGTAAAAATAACAAAATAAGTAAACCTTTAGTTCAAGGTGTGGTAGTATAGGCATATACCTCTGAGATAGTGCAGGTTTCATTGTAGATCGCCACAGTAACACAAGTATTGCAACAAAGCAAGTCCACAACATTTTGGGTTTCCCAGTGCATACAAAAGTTTTGTTTACACTAGACTGGAGTCTATTAAGTGTGCAACAGTATTTTGTCTAGAAAAGCAATTTACATTCCTTAATTTAAAAATACCATATTGCAAAAAATAAAAAGCTAACAATCTGAGCCTTCAGCAAATCATAATGTTTTGCTGGTGGAGGATCTTGCCTTGATGTTGATGGCTGCTGACTGGTCAGTGTGGCTAATGGCAATTTCTGAAAGTAAGATAATGATGAAGTTTACCACACTGATAGATGCTTTGATTCATGCAAGATTTCTCTGTAGGAAGCAATGGTATTTGATAGAATTGTATCCACATTAGAACTTCTTTCAAAATTGGAGACAATCCTCTGAAACCCTGATGCTGCTTTATCAATTAAGTTTATATAATATTCCTAATCCTTTGTCATTTCAACAATGTTCACAGCATCTTGACCAGGAATGGATTCCATCTCAAGAAACCAGTTTCACTGTTCATCCATAAGAAGCAACTCTTCATCCATTCGAGTTGCATCAATGATTGTAGCAGTTTGGTGACCTCTTCAGGTTCCAGTTCTAATTCTAGTTCTCTTGCTATTTCTACCACATCTGCAATGACTTCCTCCACTGATGTCTTGAACATCCATGAGGTTTAGAATCAGCTTCTTCCAAACTCCTATTAATGTTGCTATTCATGTTCATCCTCTGAACATGAATGTTCTTAATGGTATCCAGAATAGTGATTCCTTTCCAGGACATTTTCAATTTACTTTGCTCAGATCCATCAGAGGAATCACTATGTTAGCTATAGCCTCACAAAATGAATTCCTTATACAATAAGACTTAAAAGTCAAAATTATACCCTGATTTTTTGTAGAATGAATATTGTGTTAGCAGGCATGAAAAATATATTAATCTCCTTGTACATTTCCATAAGAGGTCTTGGGTGACCACATGCTTTGTCAATTAGTAGTAATATTTTGAGTTTTTTTCCTGAGAGGTAGGTCTCAACAATAGGCTTAAAATATTCAGAAACCATGCTATAAATAGATGTGCTATCAACCAGGTTTCATTGTTCCATTTATAAAGCACAGGCAGAGTGGATTTAGCATAATTATTAAGGTTTCTAGGATTCTAGGAATAATGAAAGAGCATTGGCTTCAATTTAAAGTCACCAGCTGTATTAGTCCCTAACCAGAGGAGTGGCCCGTCGTTTGTAGCTTTCTTGTCAGGCACTGACTTCTCTCTAGCTAAAAATGTCCTAAATAGTATCTTCTTCCAATAGGAGTTGGTTTTGTTACATTGAGAATCTGCTGCTTAGTGCAACTACCTCTAACAATTATCTTCGTTAGATCTTCCAGATAGCATGCTGAAAATTCTACAACAGCACTTGCTACTTCAACCTTGGACATTTACGTTGTAGTGATGGTTTATTTCCATAAACCTCATGAACCAACCTGTGCTAGCTTTCTGTTTTTCTTCTGAAGCATCCTCATCTTTTTCAGCCTTCACAGAACTAAGGAGAATTAGGGCCTTGCTCTGGATTAGCCTTTGACTTCAGGGTATATTGTGGCTGGTTTGGTCTTCTCTCTAGACCACAAAACCTTTCTCCGTATCAGCAATAAGGTTGTTTTGCTTTCTTATTATTTGTGCCTTCACTGTTGTAGCACTTTTAATTTCCTTCAATTTCCCTCTACATTCGTAACTTGGCTAATTGTTTATTGCAAAGAGATCCAACATTTGGCTTTGACATGCCTTCCTCGTAAGTGTAATCATTTTTAACTTTTGATTTAAAGTGAGAAATGTGAGATTCTTCCTTTCCCTTGAACACTTCGAGGCTATTGTGGGGTTATTAATTGGCCTAATTTCAGTATTATTTTGTCTCAGGAAATAGGGAGGCCTGAGAAGAGAGAGGGAAATTTCCAGTCTGTGGAGTGGTCAATTAAGTTTGTGGTCTCACATGGGTATGGTTTCTGGCACTTCAAAGCAATTGCAATTGTAACATCAAAGATCACCGATCACAGATCAGTATAACAGATACCATAATAAGGAAAAGTTGGAAATGCTTCAAGAATTACCAAAATGTGACACAGAGGCATAAAGTGAGCAAATGCTGTTGGAAAAAATGATTCCAATAGGCTTGGTCAACACAGGGTTGCCACAAACCTCAATTTGTAAAAAGCACAATACAACAACATATGCCTGTACCGTGAAGGGATGTGACACAGATTCTAACACTCTACATAGCATAGTCATTAGAAACCTAGAAAACAAACTTGAAATTAGTGCTAAGCAACCCGCAAACTCTACCAGTATTACAGCATGACCTGAAGTTTAATTTCAGAAACCTTTTTAGAGAGGACTGGTTTCAATTTGTTAGGCTCAGGAACCCCATGGTAACTCTGGCAGACAAAGGGTAATGGTCAGTTAATTTGCTTGACAGGCAACTGTACTTTCTGCAGAGATTGTGTTAGTGGCAAACTGGCCGTCAGGCTGAATGACTTATTGTTGGCAATTAAAATAAAGAATTAAGCCTTTATTCTACCTTCCCTCAAAGAAATATATTTGGGGATAATCATATAGTCTAGTTAACAAGAGGAAAAATTTTCTTCACAGAAGAATTCAAGCTAACTGATGCAAAAAGAAAAGCAGTAATAGAAAAGTACCCATTTTACAACCCCTGCAACAGTAACCAAGGAATAAAAGCATTAGATAAAAGGAGGATGGATGATTGCAACGGATAGACTAGCTGTTACCACCTGAACCAATGATCTATTTTAGCATGCTTAAAAATGAGAAAACCAGACACTGTGTGCATCAGGATAGAGTGCAGCATGAAGCACAGCCCCACTTGGGACGCGTTCTTCCCTAAACAGGGAACGAGCACCTATTCAAGCCTGTAGGCACCTCCCATTCACTGAAAGGGAGGATATAGAGGAGCAAGTTGAACATTAAAAAGCAGCCAACAGACAAGTCCGGAGGGAAAACATTCTAAATAACAAAATAAGTTCCTTCAAGTCACTTCCAGAAGGTAAACAGGAGGGAGGAGGAAGACTAAGATTACTTACAATTATAGAACTTTAAGGGAAGGAACCACCAAATTATTATGTGAACCTTGTTTTTGTACTTATTCAACAAAACCAACATAAAATGACCTTTAGTGACAATTGGAGAAATCTGACTAGAGAACAGGTATTCTGTGAAACCAAATAAATTTGACAGGTATGGTAACAAGATTGTGGTTATTTTGTGGTCCGTATTTTTCACAGAAGGATACGGATACTGATGTATGTAGGAATTAAATGACATTGTGCGAGGGTTGCTTTAAAATACTTCAGCAAAGAAAAACAAAGGAGGGATAAGTATTGCAAATTGGGCAAAATCTTGATAAATGATGAAACCGAGTGACCGACAAGTGGAAATTCCTTGTAGTATTCTCTTTAATATACATTTAAAATTTCCAAACACATTTTTAAAATTTTGCTTCGTAAAGGAAAAGCATCTCTAATTGAACAAGCATACTATTGAGAATCACTGTGAGATAAAACACATATTGCAATTAAGCAACTTAAATTCAGTCAAGGTAGAAGATAAATACTCAAAAAGGTTTCAAGCATTCAGGCAGTATTTCATTTAATGACACCAAAACAGACTAAAAACAAATTTGGCCAGAATTTTATCACTATTACAAAAACAAACAAAAAACGTTGCAGGCAGACATCTGAAGAAAATGGAAACAACTCTACCATTTGGCCCCAAATGTTCTCTTCTTCTAAGAAAAGGGCTTTAGGTGTGGCACCAAATTGCTGACATAATAAAAATAACAAATTATTCCACAAATCTAATGTGTGACAACGTTTGTTCCAGTGGATAATGTATTTCATTTTAGAAAGAAAAAAAAAGCCTGTTTGTTTTGAAAAGGTAAAAAACAAAACAAAACAAAACCCCAATTATTTACTAAAGCTAAGCATTAGAATAAGAACATGTCTTTTTTTTTCTGGCCTGCTATGACTACAACTATTAGAAATACTGAATTTCACTGGGACAGGAATTTTTCACATACCTTAATGTTTCCTATCTCCAGGAGTGTGTCAAATTGGAAAATCTCCTCTTTTCTTCTTCTCATTTATTTCATTCCATGGAAAGAAGAGACGCTAATCTAATTTTGGACACTGTAATAACAAGATCCCCATTACAGGGGGAAGAAGTGAACTGTGTCAAACATTTGGGGAAGATATAATGCCAATTTTAAACAAACTATTTAAGAACATAGAAAAGGATGAAATTCTTTATAAATATTTCTGAGGCCAGCATTAGCCTGATACCAAAATAAAACCCCATAAATAAATAAATAAATAAACAAATAGAAGAAAACTAAAGACCAAACATGCCTCGTAAACTTAGATGTAAAAAACATGAACTAAAGTTGAATAAATCAAATCCAGAATCGTATTTTAAAAGAACACAGTATAACCAGTGGAGTTTATTCTAAAGCCTCAAGTCTGGTTAGAAATTGAAAATCAATAAAATTCACCATATTAACAGATTGAAAAAACAAAAATCAAATGGTCATCTCAAGAGACACAGAGAAAGCATTCAACAAAATATGAAATCTTTTTTGATAAAGACTTTCAGCAAACTAAGAATAAAAGAGATCCTCCTCAACCAGTAAAAAGAATCTATGAAAATCCTATAGCTAACATCCCAGTTATTATTTAAAGACTGAATGCTTTTTCTTGAAGAACAGGACAAAGACAACAATGCCTGCTCTTCACTTCTATTCAAAATCATATCGGGGGTTCTAGTCAATGCAAAAAGAGAAAAATATATAAAACTTATCTAGATTGGAAAATAATATATAGTCTCTTTTCTTCAAAGATAAACTGATTGAATTCTGTAAAAAATCCCAAGAAATCTATTTTTAAAAATCTCCTAGAACTACTAAATGAGTTTAACAAGGTGGAAGAATACAAGACCAATATACAAAAATCAGCAATCATCAATGGAAATTTAAAAATACCATTTACAGTAGCACCCGAAACTATGAAATCATTAAAGATAAATATGACAAGAGATGCGCCAGATTCATACACTGACAACTCCAAAGCATTGTTGAGAGAAATGATTTAGGTCTTCAATTTCTAATCTACAATGAAAACTTCAGAACCTTTCCACTTTGATCCACAGCTCGCACTCTATATATAAATTAACTAAAAATTAATTTGACCTGTTATAAACCTAAAGACAATAAAAGTTGTGGAAGGCAACCTAGCATAAAATCTTCGTAAATGTGGGTTAGACAAAGATTTCTTAGATACAAAATAAAAAGCGTGATGCATAAAAGAAAATGTGGATAAATTTTTCTTTATAAAAATGAAAAACTTCTGTCCCCTGAAAAATGCCCTTAAGAGGGGGAAAAGACAAGCCATGAACTGGAAGAAAATATTTGCAAATCACATATTTGGTAGAAGTCTTGTAAACAGAAATAAAGAACTTTCAAAACACAAGAAAATGAACCCAGGTTATAAAAAGGGAAACAAGTAAGTTCACTATCATTAGTCATTAGAGAAATGCAGCTTAAAGTCATCACTACACGGCTATTTTGAATGCCTCAAATCTGAAACACTGACCAAACCAAGTTTTGGAGAGGATGTGGAACCACTGGAATCTGCATACACAGCTGGTGGAAATGTAAAATGGAGCAACCACCTTGGAAAACAAGTTGCCACTTCCATGTAAAGTGAAGCATATACCTATTATCTGACACTGCCATTTTACTCTTTCAGGTGTCTTTTAAGCAAGGTTCCTGCCAATAATAAGAGACATACTGAAAGAGATGTTTTCCCTCCACCGTGGAGATTGTCATCTGGCACATGAATCTTGGAATTGTTGCAGGTGTGATATGACTGTGAGGTGATGATGTAACCACCAAGCCAAGGATGGCAGAACTGAGAGATGGAGAGCTTCAGGGACCCAATGGCTTAGCTGAGTCCTCAACTCACAAAGGTTGGTTTCTTTTTGTGTTCCTCCAGATTTCTTGTCACATATGAAAATGATCCCTTTTAAAAATTATCTCCCTATTACTTTGGTTAATCTCTGATTATTTGTAGTTTAACTGATTGATTGATTGATTGATTTTTGAGGCTGAGTCTTGCTCTGTTGCCTAGGATGGAGTGCAGTGGTGCAATCAGGGCTCACTGCAGCCTCGACCTCTTAGGCCCAAGGGATCCTCCAACTTCAGCCTTGTGAGTAGCTGGACTACAGGCATGTGCCACCACATTTGGCTAATTGTTTTTTAATTTTTTTATAGAAACTTTTTTGTATATTTCCCAGTCTGGTCTCAAACTCCCGGGGTCTCAAGTGATCCTGCTGCCTAGGCCTCTCAAAGTGCTGGGATTATAGGTGCGAGCCACCACACCTGGCCAACTAACACACAGTTAATAGACATCCAACTACTATACAAATGAGCTAGAAAGAAGGCTCTATCCAATACATAGCACTATAAGATATTATTATTTCCCACATTTTTCCCTTTTCTTCACCCCTTGACTGTTCACCTATCTTTTCTCTTTGAACACACACTCACATAACTGTAGAAAGCAATGCTGGGGCTATTTTCTTTTGTTTTAACCTTCCCTTGTACTTTCTCACCTGAAGGTAATTTGGAAACTCTTTTTCTCTCACTGTATTCAAAAAGTTTCTAGGTCATTTCTAAGAAATTCATTTCCCCGAGTATGTTAATTTGATCCTCGATACTAGGTAGGCAGAATGACCAGGTGTGCTCTCTGGAAATAGTAAAACAATGATTAAGTTTAAAACACTTTGGGGTCAGTTTGCCTAGATTCAAATTCTGCTTGGCCATGAATTAGCTGTACAACCTTGAGAATAAGCAACAACCATCTATCCACCCTTAGTTTCCATATCTGTGACACAGAGTTAATGATAATAATACCCATCTCACAGAGTTGTGAGAATTAAATGGATTAATGCATATAAGGTGCTAAGTCTATTATTAGTGGTAGTATTATCATTATATTCCCATTATAGAGATGAGAAACTACATCTCAAAACATTAAATAACTTATAAGCATATGTGAGAATTAAGGGCAAAATTCAGATCCCTTACTTCTAGTTCAGTGTTCTTTCCCACACAACACAGATTTCCGTAAGACAAAATATACTGTCAACCTGCAGGATTTCAAATCTTGGTAAAATAAAAGCAAATGAGACTATTCACTTACCAAGTTGGCAAACCAAAACCCATAAAATTTAATCTCTGTGCTTATATGGGAAGATGCTGCACCCAGCTAATGGATAACTTGTCTAAGAATAATTGGAAACCCTAAGTAGATTGAAGAGGAGGGTTGGGAATTGGTGATTACAGACTACTGAAGTGAGCCCCAAGTGAGGCACAGCTCATCCTTGACAGGTGATAAAAAGGCAAAGAGAAGTCACAAGTTAATTTCAGTGTTTTGTTTTTCCTGGAAAGCAAAAGAACCTTCCCTTCAATTTAGTTCCTATTTCAGATAAACTCACAGGCCAGCTCCCTCCATGCTGAGCCTTCCCAGACACTATTTCACCAGAGTACACAATGTGACCTGCACCAGGCATTGCTGGAAAAAACAACTAAATTCAACCTGCTATTACCCCTCAAGTTTATTTTGTCTTTACATATTTAAGAATTCCAAATTTAAACAATCCAAGCTTCCTACCTTAATTCTAACTTCTTATGTGTCTATCAGCCTTTCTACAGAAACTCAACCTGCCATTTGAAGTTCTAATGCTCTTTCAGGTACAAGAGAGGAGACTGAAAATGAATAAAAGATGTAAGATGTAACTCACTTCTCTCACTGTATCTTCTTTGAGGGGATTAAAGATCTAACTTGGCTTTCATGGATCAAGTCCTACAGGGAAAAATCAAAAGCTCTGAAATACTTAGATTTGGATAGATACTTCTTGGCCTCCTCTGCACACTTAGGCAAAAACTCACTTTATTTATTCTTGCCTTGAGTAACCAGTGTGTGCCATCCCTGCCCAGTAAGCCCAGTAAGTCCCCCACTGGGCATTCACAAGCCTCACCTCTCCTGCATCCTCTGTCTGCGCTCTCAGTCTCCTTTTCTTCAATTTCTCTGTACTAGCTTGTTTTCACACTGCTGATAAAAACATACCTGAAACTGGGTAATTTATAAAGAAAAAGAGGTTTAATGGACTCACAGTTCATTGTGTGGCTGAATGAGGCCTCACAATCATGGCGGAAGGTGAAAGGCATGTCTTACATGGCAGCAGGCAAAAGACAAATGAGAGAGAGCCAAGTGAAAAGGGAAATCCTTTATAAAACCATCAGATCTCATGAGACTTATTCACTACCACAAGAATAGCATGGGAGAAGCCACCCACATGATTCACTTATCTTCCCCTGGGTCCCTCCTACAACATGTAGGAATTATGGGAGCTACAATTCAAGATGAGATTTGAGTGGGGACACAGCCAAACCATATCATCCTCTCAGAGAAAAAGAAAATCATAATCAAAAAGGGTTTGATTGGGTAACCCTGGGCCCACCTTCCCATATGCACTCTCATAATAATGCTAATTAAACCAGGGGTTCCCAACCCCTGGACCGTGGACCAGTACATGTCCATGTCTTATTAGGAACTGGGCCAAACAGCAGGAGGTGAGTGGCCAGTAGGTGAGTCAGCAAACAAGCAAAATATCATCTGTATTTACAACTGCTCCCCATTACCTGCATTACCACCTGAGCTCTACCTCCTGTAAGATCAGCAGCAGCATTACATTCTCATAGGAGCTCAAACTCTATTGCACATATGAGGGATCTAGGTTGCATGCTCCTTATGAGAATCTAATGCCTGATGATCTGTCACTATCTTCCATCACCCCCAAATACCACCATCTAGTTGCAGGAAAAAAAGCTCAGGGTTCCCACTGTTTCTGCATTATGGTGAGTTAATTATTTCATTATATATTACAATTTAATAATAATAGAAATAAAGTACACAATAAATGTAATGAACTTGAATGATCCCAAAACCATTACCACACTCGAGTCTGTGGAAAAATTGTCTTCCATGAAACTGGTCTCTGGTTTCAAAAAGGTTGGGGATGGCTGAATTAAAGAACTCCCACACATGTCAGGAAAATGATAATGTGTAACAGATACATCTGAGAACCTCTTAATGAAAAACCTCTGGAATCCAGAATGCAATCTTTTGGCCAAGGGCTTATATCTAATTTGAATAAGAACAACCATTCACTGGAAATATTCAAGCCTTCTTGAATGTTGATTTTGAGAATACACTTTTTTCCCTCCAAATTTTGAGGTAGTTTGAGAATTCATTTGATAGTAACTTCAGAACTCTATTTTGCAGGTTTGTTAGCCACATCTAATTCACAAATACTATAAAAAACACATCTAAAAATAAAAGGATCCCAAATGTGCATAGAAAGGATATGGAGAAAGTCAGCCCACCAGATATGATTCCAATGAAAAGAGGAGTCAGCTCCTCTTGACAAAGAAATGATACCCAGAGCATGAATTCATAAAGGACAACACTTCATAGTGGCAAAAACCTTTTTTTTCCAAAGCATTTTCACAAATACCTCACTTCTCCTCATAAAGCATATAGAACAACACTGTTAACTCATTTGTCAGATGAAAAACAAAGAACCAGAGGCTCATTCACCTGCCGGAGCTCACACAGA
The DNA here is from genome assembly GCF_030222135.1 of Aotus nancymaae. NCBI lineage: Eukaryota > Metazoa > Chordata > Mammalia > Primates > Aotidae > Aotus > Aotus nancymaae. Next base: position 107,020,220 of record NW_026988425.1, read on the forward strand.
AACAAAACTGAAACCCAAGGTCTCAGCTCACAGGACAACGACCCAAACTCAGACATATTTTCCTCTTAAATTCTCACTAGATATTACAGTTTGAAAGACTGAAATTTTGTCCATCTCTGGCTTAAATTTTATCTCGGCATGAGTTTCTAGCCTGTGCCCCTCCAAGGATCATTTAGTCAACAGGTCAAAGGCTCAGACTCCAGAGTCCTTTGTGGGAGAAGAAAAAAATCCTTAGGGTAGGGGAGGGGGAACCATGTTCATGTGGAATTCTTCTCAAAGCTTCTGCTTGTTTAAATTATAGAACTGATGAATTTAAAAGTATATTAATGACCCATATTAAAGCATATTAAAGTTCATGTAATGGACTTTTGGTAAGTACATTAGCATAAGTCAATAATTCTTTCTCTTTCATTCAGAGTGGTTAGAACAAATACATCATTTTTTCCATATCACATAAACGAAGACAAAAATCTACCTTCCCTCTTCTACCCCATTAGCTGCTTTTTTAAAAAGTTAGGAAATTAGTAATTAAAGACATTTATGTCAGGATTAGAGGCTTTAACATCTGCCCTAATGAAGTCAAGAGTCTATGGGGGTTTTTCAATCCAAAAATGAAAATAATAATCTTGGAGAAATCCAAATAATAAAATAGGAGCTTTAAATCAGCGCATTTTTTTCTGCCAACTTTAAAAAAGAATTCAAACAATATTAATAAAATATATATAACAGGCCAAGATAAGAGGTGGAAGATGCAATTAATGGCTAAAACTACTAGATTGCTTGAAACAAAAATTGACATTTGCCATGTCAAGGAATAGATCATTGTTCTCTTAAACAATAAAGGTACTACAAGAGGGTTAGGGTTAAATTACGCTTTAACAAATCCTCTAAACATTTTATCAGAAATAAAAAAGAGAGTTGAAAACCTTAGGTGAGAACAAAGATTCTTCTTCTTGCCTTTGTGTCTGCTCCTAAAGTCTCTATGAAATAAATTCTCTTTCTCTTAATTTTCTGCTCAGTTATTTTCCCAAATAATGTGGCACCTTTTAATATTCAAGACAATTTTTGTTAACTTTCCTGATAGAGGTTTTCCCAGTAAAAACAAAGTATGGTAAAATAGAAGGGCATTGGACTAGAATAAGGAGTGTGGGTTTGACCCAGAATGTGCTCTTAAGCCACATTTGATCTTAGGAAGGTCACTTCACCTGCCAGGGTTTCAGTTTCCTCATTTGTAAAACAAAGAGAAAGAACTATATGAACTGTCAGATCCTTTCCAGCACCAGCCTTCTATATTTACTGAAGCAAATGTCTGCCACTGTTATTTTCTGGATGACTACTGCCAGTGTTTGCTAAGTGTAATCAGGGAAAAAGTCTAGTCAATATCCTGGGATTCACAACAACATTTCTGAGGGCCACTACATAGCTTGGGTCACAACTTACATATATGACCATTATATGAACAAACCACTCTTGGGTAATGAAGTAGTCTCAATATTATTGGATTACCATCGTTTCTACCAACTATTATAGACCCTGGTTCCAGACAAATCAGGAATACAGAAGCAGCACACACATCACTGTGGAAATAGATAACAGAAGGGGCAGGGGAGACTTGGGTGGTGGGGTGAGCAGAAAGATAGTAAGAGTCACGCAAGATATTTACAAGGCAACTAATGTCTCTACGTCATACTTCTAGAACGGTGTCAGCATCTGGCAATGCTAACAGTTTTCCAAATTTACAGCATTTCCTGATTATGTCCTATGTGGTATACTTATGTGGATTAACAATAGGTATCAGTATTTATTTCTTTAAAGATTCTCATTGCATGCCATTAAAGTCCATTTCTGATACATGAAGATAATTTTTACATCTCTTGTTCTTTTCAGCAAGAAAAAACCAAAACACCTTTATCTAATGACTCTATTTCTCTCCAAAACAATCCAAACTTAATTGCTTTGAATCATTGCCTACAGGCACGTTTCATGGATTTTTGCTTGATGTTCCACATGTAACATGTGTAATGGTGTGTTATGGGACAAATCTCTAAATAAGATGTCCGCTGCCTTTATGTGCTTCCAAAGGCTTCACTTGACTCTGGTTGGATGTACTGACTTGCCATGTGGTGCCAAGGTCAACAACAGGCAATCAGTTACAAGTGAGCCAGTAACTTTCTAACACAGTCAGGCGTCTTGATTTAAAAGGCAGACAGCAAAAGGAACCTGTACTTCTTTCCTTCATGCGTTTATTAAAATAGTCATGAAAGGCCAAGAAATACAAGTAGAGCAGCACAAGTAACATTAAATAACTACTTTCAATATACCCGGAGGAATTTTGACTAAGAAAAGGTAGAAGATGTCTCCGAAATAGAACAGCCAGAACAAAAAGACATGAGGAAATTGCCACCCGATAGCATTGCAGATACTAACTTCAGAGACAGGACTTCTCACACCATAAATTAAGAAGTTACACCCCTCCTGCACAAAATGGCTTTTTGAGTAAAACAAAGGCATTTCTTGTCCCTACTGCCCTCATCAGTGGCTCTCCTATTGCATCTGTTTGCTTAATCTCACTCCTAGGAATGTGACATATTTGACTGTAGAAGTGAGCAGGCAGAACACTACATCCTGAGTAAGAGCTTGGTAATAAGAAGGTACAGAAGGTGAGCCTGTGCCATCATTGCATTCTGGGAGGCATGCATGCACTGATACAAGGAGAAAACAACACACTGAGTTCTCATATGAATACCCTAATGGGAACAGATAATGACGGTGCAGGAGTAAGAGAGGATCCCTTCGCAGTCTAGCAGAATCACACCAGGAAAAATACCACAAGCTTGGCATGGGAGTGTAAACATCTATCTGTCCTGTAGGAAAGGAGGCCTGCATTAATTCACAGATGAAAAGGCAGAAGGGGACAAGGTAAAATTAACAATCTAGGCTATTAACAAATACTACCTCTGTATATAGGTCTATCGTTTTTAAAAAATGACTGACCAACATGGATTATATAAAGATTCTATGATGTAAAAAGAGAACAACACTCAATATGGAGAATAAAAGCTTTCATATGAAAATATACACTATAAAAGATGAAAAATGTCAAGAGAATTCACATTACAAAAAAAAAGCTAACTAGAACCAGGATAGAAGCAGAAATGAAAATTAAGCTGGATAGGACTAGAAATGACTAACAATTAAAGGCAACATTAGAATTGAAATGAAAACAAGAAAAAGCATATTTTACATTGCTGAAAATTGGGGATGATATGTAGGATAAACTTTAAAACTCTCAGAATATAGATAAAATAACAAAATGAAATTGTGAAAAAAGATATAAATGAAGAAAGATAACGAGTCAGCCTAGACATTACCAGTATTTCTGAAAATGTGTAGCTACAAAGCATTACATGTCTCATCTTCTGTTTTTTAATACTCTTATTTTGACCTCTTATTTATTCTGTTTTTAGCTCCTTAGATATCTCTTTTTCTCCCAGTGTTAATGGAATTTCAGCACTTAGTCTTAAAATCCATAGGTTCAACTATGCTGAACAAGGTATCTGCATAAGAAGAAAATTTATCCCTCTCTTTTGCAGCTGCAGGAAAAATGTTATTCCAGATCATAATCTCTCCTTGCAAGAAAAAAAGTCTTAGGCAACAACTAGAATTTAGATATAATTGCCATCTAGAGTGAGCAACTCTCAAACTCTGAAATGTCTATCATTTTGATTGATTGTATTATTTACCCATGTGTTGTGCCCAGGTTATAACATCTCTGCTACCTCAAATGAAGCTAGAAAGATATTACACAAAAGGTAAAATATAATAAACCAACTCCGGTGGATGTCTTCAAGTGTTTTGTTTTTCGTATTTCCAATGGCAGTTGAGATCAAGGGACGAAACTGAAGTAATGATTAGTCAAAAGTAAGAATACTTGCTTGCTGAACACTTGCTGAAGACACATTTAATAATTTGAAATTGTTCAATCAGCATTATACAATGTTATTAAAATTAACTAATATATCCACATATCCACATGCACTATCTAGATGTCAAACAGCAAGAAAAAATGCAGCAAAGCATAAAAAATAATTTTTACATTGAAAAACATTTTTCAGCATGTTCTTATGTACAATGAAAGACAGAAGATAATAAAGAGACATCCATTTAAAGGTAAGTCTGAAATCTAACAATTCTATGCATAGGTAAGCCACAATGTGTGAAAGCAATAAAATAATCTTCTACAGATAATCAAATATGCGAAGTATTACCTTAACATATACTTCCTTAAACACCCACATGCACACATACAGATATCAAAGTACACTAAATGTAAATGAGAATAAAAATTTTACATAACCCTGAATAAATGTTACAAATACCATTTTATAAACACGACTTAATGCAAATGGTTATCAGTCTATCAGATTAGTAAAACGTGGAAGATAATAAATTGTAGGTATTGAAAAATACCTAGAATAAATGATTTGGTAACAATAATCTAAGTATAAAAGTATGGATTATAAGAAAAAGGCGTTAACTCAGAATGGAGGAAAGTTGCTTTGCCCTATAATAGAAAAGTTTCATGGTTTTAATAGCCATGTATTTTTAGTGTATTTTTTAAAACAAAAGCTTAGATTTTAGGATAGGATACTAGCTCTGAAATCAGTAGAGAAAGAAGAACAAAAGAATATCGATTCAACAAACAAATTTTTTAGAGGATTACATTAAAAAGACCTAGTATTAGTTATGACAGTAAGTGTAATGATTTAAACTACTATGGGAAGGAAAATATTTTTATATTGTATTAAAATAAAATTCAATTTTATTAAGTTTCTAAAAGATGTAAATAAAGCATAAATATTAAAAACAATGCCAATCAAACAGTTGAAACTGAATAAATATTTGATATAAGAATAGTAAAATGGTAACAACAGGATTTTCTTATGCTAATAAAGGTATAGTTCACAGTTTAGATATATGATTCATAAACATGACTTAAACACGGTATGTAAATATAAAAAGCAAAAATATAAACATGAGGAGATGAAGCCACAGAACAGGAGAAAATATTTACAATTCATATATCTAGCAACAATCCTGTATGTTATTACACATAAGTTTTATGACAACTGTAATAAGCAAAAAACCAATAAACATGGGCAAAAGATTTGAGCAGACATTTCCTAATACACACAAAGATGCTCAATGAAAAGATGCCACAAAAGATGCTCAACATCATTTGTCATCAGAGAAATTAAAACCACAATGAAATATGACTATATACCCAGAGAATGGCTAAAATTGTAAACACTGACAGTATCAACTGCTAGTGAGAATAGGGAGCATGTGTGACTCTCATGTGCTGTTATGAGAATGTAAAAGTGTACAACCACTTTGAAAAATTGTCAGTTTCTGAAAAAGTTAAACATATACCTACAATATAACCCAGCCATTCTACTCCTAGGTATTTGCCCAAAAGAAATAAAAGCAGATGTTCATACAAATACTTGTACATGATTGTTCATGATAACTTTATTTGTAATATCTTTTAAAATGGGAATAATATCCTCTAATGGAGAATAAAATCATTTCTATATGTGTAAGAACTGGAATAATTCTTAGTGATAAAAAGAAGAACATTACTGATAAAAGAAAAAATGTGGCTGGATCTCAAAATCAATATCTTGCATGAAAAAAGCTAGGCCCAAAAGGAGTGCATCATATACGACCTCATTTATGTGAAAATTTTAAAAGTGAAAATGAATCTATAGTGATAAAAAATAGGGGAGAGAGATCCAAGATGGCTGATCACTAGCAGCTCGGGCTCGTAGTTCCCAGTGAAAGCACAGAGAAAGAGAGATCACCGCACTTTCAGATGAATATTTGTTGCTCACGGACCAGGAGATTCCCAGCAGAGGAGCCCCACGGGTCGCCAGGGCGACTCTTGTGGCCGGCGCGGCGGTTTTGCTGGCGCCTTAGCGCGCCAGTTTGTGGTGCAGAGTCCGGAGATTCCCGGGCAGAAAAGCACCTTCAATCTTAACACCGCTGTTTTGGCCGGCACCGTAGATTGCTCAGATTTCGGCGCTGGGAATCAACAAGTTGGATATCTGTTCAGAGACCTAGTTAGAAAGTCAGTATTACAAAGACGACAGACGGATAAATATATAATGAAGGGAAGAAACCAGCGTAAAAAGGCAGAGAATACTCAAAATCAGAATGCCTCTCCCTCTACAGGGGATCACAATTCCTCATCAGCAACGGAACAAGGCTTAATAGATTACGAGTGTGTTCCAATAACAGAAGCAGGTTTCAAAACGTGGGTGATAAGAAACTTCTGTGAATTAAAAGAACTTGTTCTAACCCAATGCAAAGAAACTAAGAACCTTGAAAAAAGGTTTGACGAAATGTTAAAGAGAATGGACAATTTAGAGAAGAATATAAGTGAATTGATGGAGCTGAAAAACACAACACGAGAACTTCGCGAAGCATGCACAAGTTTAAACAGTCGAATTGATCAAGTAGAAGAAAGGATATCAGAAGTCGAGAACCAGCTCAGTGAAATGAAATGAGAAGACGAGATTGGAGAAAAAAGGATGAAAAGGAATGAGCAAAGTCTCCAGGAAATATGGGACTATGTGAAAAGACCTAATTTACGTTTGATAGGTGTACCTGAATGTGATGAAGAGAATGAATCCAAGTTGGAAAATACTCTTCAGGATATCATTCAGGAAAACTTTCCCAACCTGGCAAGGCAGGGTAATATTCAACTCCAGGTAATACAGAGAACACCACAAAGATATTCTTCAAGAAGACCAACCCCAAGGCACATAATTGCCAGATTTATTAGGGTTGAAATGAAGGAGAAAATACTAAGGACAGCCAGAGAGAAAGGTCAGGTTACCCATAAAGGGAAACCTATCAGACTTACAGCAGATCTCTCAGCAGACACCCTACAAGCCAGAAAAGAGTGGGGACCAATATTTAATATCCTTAAAGAAAAGAACTTTCAACCCAGAATTTCATATCCAGCCAAACTAAGCTTTATAATCGAAGGAAAAATTAAATATTTTGCGAACAAACAAGTACTTAGAGACTTCACCACCACCAGGCCTGCTTTACAAGAGCTTCTGAAAGAAGCACTATAAATATAAAGGAACAACCAATATCAGCCTTTCCAAAAATATATCAAAAAGAAAAGAGCATTAACACAATGAAAAATTTACACTAACTAATGGGCAAAACAGCCAACTAGCATCAAATGCCAGTATTAAACTTATATATATTCTAATTGGATAAAAAGCCAAAACCCATCAGTATGCTGCATCCAGACCCATCTCACATGCAACGATACACAAAGACTCAAAACAAAGAGAAGGAGGAAGATTTATCAACCAATCAGAGAGTAAAAATAAACAAATAAACAAAAAGCAGGAGATGCAATTCTCGCCTCTGATAAAGTAGACTTTAAAGCAACAAAGAGCAAAAGAGGCAAAGAAGGACATTATATAACGGCAAAAGGATCAATGTAACAAGAAGAGCTAACGATTTTATAGATCAACGAGACAGAAAATTAACAAGGACATTCAGGATTTGAATCCAGACCCGGAACAAGTAAACTTAATAAACATTTATAGAACTCTCCACTTCAAATACACAAAACATACATTACCACCTCACACCTATTCCAAAAGTGACTACATAATTGGAAGTAAATCACTCCTCAGTAATCGCATAGCATTTCATAGGTTTTAAATGAAATATTGGTTGGCTGCTTGTTTGTTATTTTCTTCCCTTATTCCTTCCTGTCTACATCAAGTATAATTATTGGTATAAAAGAGGTTTTCAATACCCATTACTAAACTGCATTCTAGCCTGGGCAAGAAAGCAATACTCCCATTCTCTCTCTCTCTTTCTCTTCCTTTTTCTTCCTCCTCTTCATTTTTTTTTTCTTTCTTTCTTTCAAAAAAAAAAAAAAAATAGGTAGGTGATTGTCTGGGGAGAGGGAATGGGAAAAGAGACTGCAGAAAGGCACCAGGAAACCTTTGGTAATATTGAAAATGTTCTGTATCTTGAATGAGACCTTATTTTCACAGCTTTATACTGCACAGGTGGTTTTATAAGTGTATCTATCAGCGAATTGTACACATGCTTTACATGGATCAATTTACTTACACTTCAATAAAGTAGATTTAAGATACAAGAAACTGACAGAAAAATACTGTTAGAGGAATTACAAATTTATTTTCCTACGGTGGCCAAACACATAATGTAAATGAATAAAGAATGATTAATTCAAGATTTTAAAATTTTCCCTTAAACGCAATGTCTTTTCAGCCTATCTTCTGATTTAATAATCCCAGGAGTTAATTATTTTTTCAGTTTCCTTTATTCTACCACAAGTAATACAACAGAGCAAGAACAAAGATAAATGGCAACTCACATTCAAGGCCAGAGTCCTCAGTCTCTGACAACAGGAAAAGCCCGTGTCAAATGGGGAATGTATATACCATCACAAGAGGCCAAACACTTAGCTCTAGTCAAACATTTCTGTGTGGCAATGAAGACACAGATTTATTACCAGATTTTCTAATTTTTCAAAGGAAGTTAAAAATCAGGATATTATATAAAATCCCCTGGCTTTTAAATGCTGGTAATTAATTTTAAAGAATAACATTGGATGCATGGCTAACTGCATGGGCAAAGAAGAAACATCTATATGTGGCTGATTATTTGTAACTTGTGCTTTAATATTTCATCCTTAGTCCTTCAGAGAACTAGTGAACAAAATACAAATATGGATAGAGAGCATCTGAATAACGTAATTAAGTTTTATTCCACATATATATTTGTATTCTGTCAGAGAATAAACATTTTAAACATTCATGAAACCTTTACAGCAGTTATTAATAAAAATAACCTCAGATGCTAGGAGGTAAAATTGTACAAGTTGCAATCACTGGCCAAAATGCAGTTAAACTAGAAATTAGAAAAAAAAAAAAAAAGGCGTTTTAAACAAAGCAAAAAAACTGGAAAGTGAAAACTAACCTACACAATGCTTAAAACAAACAGGATAGAAAATGGTAATCCTGTTTCATATGTGTGAAATGCTAGTTTATTGATTTTCTTTAATTGGAATTGGACTAAAAAGGCCAATATATTATATAAGACAGAAAAAAATTGGTGATGTTCTCCAAGTCAGTTGTATCCACATCACCAGTGCAGTGGTCATAGGGGAAACTATTGCTCCACGAAACAAACTTTCAAAACCACGGTTTACAGTAATTTTTGTAAACTAAGTTTTTATTTTTATTTACTTTTTATTTTTTGAAAAGAGATGGGGTCTCACTATATTGCCCAGGCTGGAGTGCAGTGGCTATTCACAGGCGTGATCCCACTACTGATCAGCATGGGAGTTTTGACCTGCTCCGTTTCTGACCTGGGCCGGTTAACCCCTCCTTAGACAACCTGGTGGCCCCCCACTCCTGGGAGGTCACCATATTGATGCCGAACTTAGTGCGGACACCCGATCAGCATAGCCACTACAGCCCAGAACTCCTGGACTCAAGTGATCCTCCAGCCTCAGCCTCTCGAATAGCTGGGACTACAGGCATGCGCCACCGTACCCAGCATAAACTAAATATTTAAAAGTTTTCATTTACTAAAATTTGTGCATAATTCAGATGTCATCATTCAGACTACATTTCTCCTCTGTGAGTTGAAACTATGCTATTAAAATTGTGCTGAAAATGTTAAAATACAACTGCCATTTCTTCATACCAGTTTGATGTTTGATGAAAAAGAAAAGCAAACATTTTGATTCTTTAAGTCTCCTGAATGCGTTCTATTGCTGGAGAATGATATTTGGAGACACAAAAATTATGTGTTTTTTCCTCTGCAGTGCCACAACGAAGATCAAATTACTAATATATTGGGCTGGGTGCAAAAGTAATTCTGTTTTTGCAATTACTTTTAATTAACAGCTTTTAAATACAGTGGATGAAGTACTGACATTTGATTGCTTATTGATTACAAAGTACATCTGAGCCCCAGATAAATAATATCTTCAGAAATGTACATCATGCAATACTTATATTTTCCCCAAGAAATGGAAGATTTAAACAGATTTTACTTAACATTCGCAATGAGCTATAAGGAGATTATTGTTATTCCCATTTTATAGACGAAAATACCGTGGCTTAGAGATACTAAGTATATCTTCCCCTATCATAAAGACAATAATTAATAGAGCAATCCCAGGCCTGTCTGACTAAAAAAACTTATTCTTTTCAATGACATATACTTCACTGTCAAATTCCCCAAACATTATTTACAGAGAGCATAAATAACTACCATATATTTCATCAGAAAAGCAAACTCTATCCAGTGGATTAAAAAGTGAAATAGCAAACATATAAAATGCTACAAAGCAGTTAGGCCACATGTTTTATTAACATCATTGCCATTTCTAGGATAAAATCAAGAAACTGTGCTTGGGAATTTTAAACTTAAATGAGAGCAATTTATTTCAACTAAAGTTTTTCAACTGCTGTTGAGTTAATTGATCTAACAATCCTAAAATGTGCAGGATCTTGTGATGGTTCCTAGTGCTGACCCACCCTGTTAGAATTGGCAAAATCCCTGCTTCCACTGGTAATATCTTCTGGGATCTAAACAGTAAAGTATGTCATGCTTTTGCTTTTCATGTAGGAATAGCGATGTTTTCATAACTGTGTACCTAAACAAGGATGAAGCACAAAATATATCAGAAATAACCAGTGCTAGGTCACAAAAGCAAAATTAACACACCTGTTAATTTAACTACAGGGTGAACTCTTAAAATGTTGCTTTAATTTTCTAACACTTATATGAACACAGTATATATATATATATTCTTCAAAAGAGATGTCTCAGTATATATTTGTCATAGACTCTCTCTTTATTCTCATAAATTTTAAGAATGTGCTGATTTTAATGAATACTAAACAAATATAATCCAGGCAAATAAAATTAGGCTTCTGTGTTTCATACCACACCTAGAAAAAAAATAGATAGATTTTGCAACAAGTTTGGAGTTGGTGTTTTATCTAGATTGAACTGTAGATTATGTGACATATAAAACTCTACTTCAGGACCCTAGCAGATGCCTCAATCCATGAGACAGCTATAAGGGCTGGGAGAAGTTGTAACACTAGTTAGGAGAGGCTTCTACCTCTGTCTTTTCCAGCAGCTTCTCTTATTCTCCTTTCTGTAAATAGTGTTGCCCAGTGCTTAGTTCTCAGATCTCTACTGGCCACTTTCCATCCTTTCACACTACAGATTAGCCATCCACACAGTTTTAACTTCACTTCCATTCAAAGAACAGCCAAAGGCATCTGCAGGCCTGACCTTTCATCCTAGTTAAAGACAGTATTTCCAATTAAGTGCTGGACATTTCCACAACTGCTCAAAATGTAATTGTGGCAAAATTAAGCTCATCTCCATCCTCTTCTCCCTCCTATCTCTCCAAGGAAAGAGCTCCATTGCAATAACCAATTATGACATCATTATTTTTACAAGCCATTATTTTAAAAACCTTCGGATGGTTTATGATTCACCCCTCTATCTGACGATGTACAAAAGCATATGAACTTTTCCTGAGAAACAGCTTTTGAATACATCTTTATCATTCTTATTACTCCACCTATGATCAATATTACTAAATTTATCCTGTTTGATTCTAAACTTCAATTTCATTGTACATATTAGATAACTCTCTAAATTGCTGCTTCAATCAGATTACATCCCTGCTAAAGAACTCATGTCAAACACATTCTACTTCATCAGAACAGACTGCCTTATTGGCCCTAAATGTCACTTAAAGAAAATAATATCCACCCAATTGGTATATGCTATTTATTTTGCCAAGAATGCCTCCTCACCTACCCCTTCCAATGACCAAGTTTATCTTTTGTCATGACTTACTCAGATACTAACCCCTTCATTCAATCTAGTACATGTCTTTGAATTTATATAGGACTTATACCATCTCTGCTGGTTACTGACATTTTTAGACTAGTGTTTTTCAATAGGCTTTATCTCTTAAAGCACTTGCCTCTCTATTTATTTACAAGCAGGATTAGAAAGTCCTTGCAAACTAGCATATTGAGACACATTTATTTCTATTTTCTACTGTTTTCACATAATTTCTCAGCAAATGGTGTTGGACTGACGTAACAATAGAGAATGAAAACATTATTGAAGCTTACTACATTATGCTTATTTTTCCAAGGCATTAGAGGGATTCTCAATATAGTGTGAACTCACAAAATCTTTACTTTGAGATGCAATTTGGAATTTAATATTGGATTTGTGTTTCTAGAGTTGTGGTTCCCAACTATTCTGATTTTCTGATTGCTCTGAAAATTAAACCCAACTAACCATGGCCTAGATAAGAAAGGGATTACTACTACGTAAAACATCCAGAAATCGTCCATAGGGGCTAATATAATGACTCAGTGACCTCACCAGGAATTCATGCCCTTTATGTGCCTTTGCCACTTCATCTTCAGCTTGAGCCTTTTCTTGCAGGTACAATGTGTATCCCTGAAATTTTCCCAGAAAAACTTGGAATTTTCACATCTTGTGGGGAGAGAATTGGGCAATGATAAAGGTATTTTATTACATACCTTTCTAAAATAACAAAATTATTTTTAGAAAGAAAAAGGGGGGAAATTAACGTTAGGTAGATAGCTTAGAATATCTGATCAAGATATAGGCCCAGTTGCTGATAAAGAAAACAGGCATTAATAACTTCATTCTCCATACTTCTATGTATATATTTTATTTTGATGTTATTTCAGACTTAAAGAAAACTTACACAAGACTAGCAAAAAGAATATATGGATACCTTCACCCATATACTCTATGTATTCATCTGTTTTCACAGTGCTGAAAAGACATACCTGAGACTGGGAAGAAAAGGAGGCTTAATTTGACTTACAGTTCCACATCCATGGAAAGGTTTCATAATCATGGTAGAGGGCAAAAGGTATTTCTTATATGGTGGCAACAAGATAGAATGAGGAAGAAACAAAAGTGGAAACCCCTGACAAACCTATTAGGTCTTGTGAGACTTATTCACTATCACAAGAATAGCACGGTAAAGACCAGCCCCCGTGATGCAATTATCTCCCCCTGGGTCCCTCCCACAACATGTGGGAATTCTGGGAGATAAAATTCAAGTTGAGATTTTGATAGTGACACAGTCAAACCATATCACCCTATTACAGTTGTCTTTCTCTGATATTAATAGTAATGTCTCTATTGTTTCCCCATTAAGGAAGATGCTAGCTTCAAGAATAGGGCTTATCTGTTTTATCATGAAAAAAAATTACATCTATCAATTCCTATTTGCTTGAGTGCATTTTTTCAGGAATGCATTGAATTTTGTTGACAGTTTTTTCAGATTCTGTAGAGGCAATCCTTTGATTTTTTTTTCTCTTAGATATTTTATCTTCTATGAATGGATTTCTAAATATTGAACCATCCCTATATTCCTAAAATAAATCTCATGAGGAAATTACATATTATTTTCTTATAGTAATGCTAGCTTCTATCAATATTTTATTTGGAACTTTTATATTAACACTCATTGGTGATATTGCTCTACAATTTCTTTTTTGGATACTGTATTATTAACTTTATAATATCAATGTTATACTTTCTTCACAAAAGCATCCACTCATTTTCCTGTTTTCAGTACTCCAGGATAATTCATGGAGCATTGGGATCACCTGCTTATTGATGTTTGCTAAAATTCCCCTGTGAATTTCCACCTGGACATGTTACCTTTTATAGAGTAGTTCTTGCATAACTTTCCCAGTTTCTGCTCTAATTGAGTCACTGGTAAATTACATCTCCCCAGGAAATTATCCATTTCATCTATATTTTCAAATTCTTTTTCTTAGAATCTCCAGTGGTCTCATGACATTTTAAAATGGTGTCTGACTCAATTGTTTATCCTTGTCATTTCTTATTTTGTGTATTTGTGATTTTTTCCTTTTGTTTCTTCATTATATCTATAGGTTTGTCTATACTGATAGTTTCAAATTATGTTTTATTTATTAGATTTATTATTCTTATTAATTTCTGCTTTGACCATTTTCATTTCTTTCTTTGAGCTTTCTTCCGATTTACATTGGGGTTTTCTCTAACTTTTTGTGCTTAGAATTTCTTTTCATTCGTTCATTTGTTTTGTGCTATGTATTTCACTCTAATCATACTCTAAATGTATTCTGCCAGTTTAAATATGTAGTGTTTTCATTGGCATTTTTATTTTATATTATTTTATATTGTATTTGCTCTTTTAATCAAGAGTAGATAATAAAAGGTTATGAAGTACGTGTCCAGGTGCAAGAACCATGATTTTTGAACCAACATATATATATGTATTTTAGACAGGGTCTCGCTTTATCCCCCAGACTGGAGTGCTGTGAGTGCAGTGGCATCATCATGGCTCACTGCAGCCTATATCTCCTCTGCTGAAGTGATCCTCCCACCTAAGTCCCCTCACCCTTTCCATGTAGCTGGGACTATAGGCACGTGCCACCACCTCTGGCTAATTTTCGTATTTTTTGTAGAGATGGAGTTTCACCATGTTGCCCAGGCTGATCTCTAACTCCTGAACTCAAGCAATCCACCTACCTCAGCTTCCTAAAGCACTGAGATTAGAAGCATAAGTCACTGTACCCAGCCTATGATTTTTTTTAATTTAGTAATAATTTATAGTTTTATTCTATTAGAATCCAATAGTGTTATTTGTAATATTTATACTGTCATTTTCTTACCTTTTTTTTTTTTTTAAGCCTTTCACATGTGCTTGAGAGAAATGTGTGTCATCTAGATCTGGGTATAAAGCTTAACATATGCTAACATTTACCTCACTGGTTATGAGGTTAAGAATTTCTATAGCCCTTTTTTTTATTTGATCAACATAATCTGTCTTGTGTGTCTTAACATCTCAAATTACTAACAGGTTTTCTGTATTTCTATGCCTTGTGTGCTGTTGTTTTATAAAGGTAGTTGCTGTGTTATTTTGTTGCAAATTCATAACTGTTTTATATAATTATAAATTATAGTTTTTAACATTAAAAGACATCTTTAAATTTTTATGCTTAGTGCTTTTTGGATTGAATTATTCTTAGTATGATACTAGTATAATTTGAAAGCTAATCTTGCTTTCTTATTGTTTTCTTTTATCTAATTTACTTATGCCTACCTCTTTCTTACTAGCCTTTTTGAACTATTTTGATGTATCTCTTGAATGCAGAACACAGGAGGGCCTTCACTTATAAAACAAATTGAAAATCTTTTTCTCTTAATAGGTAAGTTAAGTCCATCAACACATATTGATAAGGCTGCTTACTTTTGATCTTAACTATGTAATACAACTTCTTTTAAAGTTTTTTTTTTAATTTTAAAGTTTTTTAGTGACAGAGTCCTGCCTTGTCACCAAGGCTGGAGTACAGTGGTGTGATCTTAGCTTATGGTAGCCTTGAAATCTTGGGCTCAAGCAGTAACCCCATCTCAGCCTCCTGAGAAGCTAGGAGTAAGAGGTATATGCCATTACACCCAGCTAATTTTAAAGGTTTTTTCTTTCTTTCTTTCTTTTTTTTTTTTTTTGTAGAGAGGATTTCTTGCTATATTGTCCAAGCTGGTCTCAAATTCCTGTGACCTAAAGCAATTCTTCCACCTTGGCCTCCCAAAGTGCTGGGATTACAGGTGTGAGCCACTGCACCCAGCTTATATAACTTTCTACAATTTTTTCTCTATGTGATTTTTTTTCCCATTATTCCTTTTGTTTTCAGTATTTAAGAAGGTTTGTATTTTTGTTCCAGTGGTTAATTTTTTATTCATATTGTTTTAAATGCCCTTATTCCCCTGTTGTCAGAAACTATCATTTGAGTTTTTAATGTTATCTTTTAATTCTCATTTTGTCTATAAAATAAACTTATTCTACTCTCAGCTTTCTAGTCATATTATTTCTACTCTATCAGAACATGGAACACATAACATCAATACATGTCATACAACATTTTATTCTGCACTCTTCCTTCTATCTTTGTTTTAGTCTTAGATCTATAATCAAATTATTAAATGCTAACCATCACTTTTTTGCAAAACTTCCCTAGTCATTTCTTGGTGGCTGGAGTACATTTTCTAGAACAGTCCTCTAAAGGGTTCATGGATACAGAATTTCCTGAGCTCTTCTGTGTTTAAAATCATTTTTCTAGAGCTTTAACACTTGAAAGACAGTTTGGCAGGATGGAAAATCTTTGGTTTACACTTTCTTTCTGTGAGTTTCCTAAAAATGCTGCTCCAATGTTGGCTTGATTTGTCTTTGGTTTTTGAGAAGTCTCATGATGGTCATCTCCCCATATAAGTGATTTAATCTTTTTCCCTGAAGGCCCTAAAGATACTTTGTCTATTAGTCTTATGATGACATAATACTAAGGTGATCATTTAGGGTTAGTTTTCAATGGTACCAGCAAGCACTTTAAATATGTAGATTTAAGTATTTTACATCTAGAAAGGTTTTTTCCATAGTTATAAAAATTAATTCTATTCTACTTTCTGTTTTTTCTTTTTCCCTTCAGAACTCCAATTATATACATGTTACTCCTTCTTTGGTTATCTTACAAATCAATTATTATCACTGATTCTTTTTATATTTTCATTTATCTCATTTTCATTTCCTAGGTTTTTTCCTACCTTTTTCTAATGTCTCTTATTATGTTTTTAATATTTTCTTCTTTGTAGAACAACTTATTTTTGATATTTTCTATTCTTTACCTGAATTTAAGCATTATTTCATTTCTTCCATTTATCTGTCCACTATGTTCTGAGTTTTTTAACTTTTGTTTCAAGGTATTCTCCAATATCCCCAAATGCTTGTTTGAGAATACTCATCCTAGTTTGGAGTACTGCATTACAGTATCATTCTGCTTTGTCAGAGGCTTCTAATGAGAGTGAATTTTCATCAGCAGAATGTTTGGATTATTTTCATTTTCTTTTTCTGTAGGTTTAAAAAAATAAGTTAAATGAAAACTATGCTTTTGCATTTCTGTGGACATGACCCACAGTTTAAGGTGAAATTTCCAGTTTGAGAGCACCTTCTTCTGTCAGTGTGTCAAGGAGTAATTTCCTTACCAAATTATTTATTTTTTTTTAGGGGAAAGTAGAAGAAGGGAGAAGGTTTGTGTGTCCTTTGATATTTTGATTTTCTTCTATCTAAATTTCCCCATCTTGTTTATTTTTCCCCTCATGAGACACTTTCCAAAAGATAGCTGCCCATTGCTTTAACCCTAATCTTTGCCTGGATGTCACCTTTCCAAACTGTTTACTTGTGTCCCACAGGTAGTTTTAATTCCCTTCCATATAGTCAGTGCTCTAGCATACCACTACACTTTTTCTGTATTGTCATATAGAACTTTTTTTTCTGTTTGTAGTTTCTGTTAGATTTCGTCCCCAGTGCTATCTCCCCATTTCTCTCTGCCATGCAGTTTTGTTTTTTCTGAACTGCCCATGCAGTTCCCAAAGGATTATATCCAGAGCATGGGAGATAGCATGCTGGGAGTTAGTGTCTATTTTTCCACTGTTAGTTTGAAGTTTGGACAATTCCTTAATTCTAATTATGCTGAGGGAACAGGGTTTGTGCAGTTCTCTTGTTGTTCCTTACCATTTCTCTGAGAAGTTGAGAAAGTCAAATTTACATACTCACCCTCACCTCATCTATCTTTCCATTTTTTTGAGATTCACAAAAATGAGAAACCTATATGATGAACATGACCATGCAAAATATCTGACTAGAGCACCCATAGAAAAGTGAGTATAATAAAATATCTCTTAGGGAGTTCAGCCTCATGGAATCTACTACTATCACATTTTAGCAACTTTCCCATGACTTCCAGGATATAAGAATGGGCAGAATGAGGAAGTACTAAAGGATACAGTGATGAACTAATCTAAAGGGTATCATTTAAGACATTAGACATTTAAAGGTGTTGTCCACATGTGACACTGTATCAGCATAATATCAAATATAGATGAGGGGTATTCAGAATCTTCAGAATCATCTTTGGTTTCCACCACAAACGGGAACACTAAAGTTATCAACATGCTTCACAAACAGATACCAACTGCCACATTCAAGATAGATGGCTTATTTTACTTTCATGGCAAATTATGCCATTTCATCACATTATGTTACAAGAGAATATCCTGAACTACCTCCTCAATTTGAAAAATTGAACATCTGCTCATATCAGACACTGTTTAATGATGTGTGCCAAACTTAATGTAATTTCCACCTGACACTTCATCACTTATGCCTAAAGCACCATCTTATATCACCAGCATTCCTTAGTGTTCCAACATTGTTTTCATCAACTGAACACTGAAAAAAATTAATTCACTCATTAAATGTTATCATATGTTCTTCATTCTGTGATATATGTGAAAAAGTAATTAGACACACTTCATTTTCATTTTTGTGTGAATTGAGATAATAGAATATTGTTCTCATCTGATTACAAGTACCTTAAACTTTGCTTTCTTCATGGATCAAATATTACTAAAAAAGGGAAAATACTTCTTTCTGCAAAATTTTTTTATGATGAGTTGGTGATGTGCTTTGGCAAATCAAGTATCTTGGAGTAGGCAGCAAATAATTTCATTATCAAATTTTTATAAGAACTTCCAGGGTTTCTGCAAAGAGCAAAACAATAATGGGCTTATTTCACTTTTTCTGAATAATTTCTAAAAAAGACACAAAAAAGAACATATTTTACTTCCCCTTTCATAATACTTATTATGTTTGTAATTTGTTAATGATTAGTCTTCCCTCTCATTTTTGGTCCATAAACACGAGAGTTATTTTTTGAAGGTTATATACATTTTATTGGTATTTTAACTTTCTTGCTTATTGCTCATTCAGATGTTTTGCTTTTTTTGTCTATATTAGTAATTTTTGCTTTAGAAATCTATCCATTTCTTCTAGATTCTCTAGGTTATTAGTAAGATGCTATACTTGCTCTTTTATGTAAATTTTTCTAAAATCTGTAATACTATTCCATTTATCATTCTTGAAAGGTTCTGGCTGTTTGTCATATTTTTTATTAGGTTTGTTCAGAATTTATTATCTAGTTAAAGATGTTATTTTACTTGATAAAGTTTATGCTTTATTTTTGACTAATTTATGCTATTACCTCTATGTTTCTTTTCCTTTTAAAAATTTCATTTTCAAAATTGAGTTTTTCTAGTTGTTTAATAAGTGCATTTAAAAGTATAAATTTCCATCAGAGTTCTTCTAATGTTAATTCATTAATAACTTCACATTTCAGATTTTTTCCCCAATTTTTCTGTGAATATGATGTGTATTTGAGAATACTCTGTACTCTGTGGTTTACGAGTTTGTGTATCTAGCTATTAGACTAAATTTGTGGACATTACTGTATATTCTAATTCACTTTATCTACTGGAGGTATCGATTTCTGAGTGACATTTTTGGGTTTTTCAATGTCTTCCATCTTGATTATAAATTTGTCCACTCCTTTCTTTTTGATCAAATTTGTTTTATACAACATATATTTATGTTACTAGGTTTATAAAGGCTCATCACTCATCTTTTCTTAATAAATTTATCTGATCAGTATGTCTCTTTCAATGCTTCTTACCTTGATTTCTATTTTTCTTGATATTTTTCTCTATCTGCTAGGCAGAGAAAGATAAACCTAGATAAAATGCTAGGTTATCTGTTTTTTAAGATAAACTTCAAAAAAATGCTAGGTTACCTCCTTTCGTTACTTGATTCCTACACTTCTAGTGTTCTTTCATTTTGGAAGTTTCCCAAAATAGCCAGGAGTTTGATTTCTTTAACTCAGTATCAGAATTTCTATCCAGAATTGGGGAATTCAATCTATTCACATTTACAGAGATGACAGGTTATGTTGAAAATTGTGCTAGCTCTCTTTTTTAAAATTCACTATATTTTCTTGTTTCTTTTCCTCTCTTGTATTTTGTTAAAGTGGCCTGGTTTGGATTTTTCCCCATTCCAATAATCTGAAATCCAAATATCCTATTTGAAAAAAAAATTTGTACTTATTTTCCTACCCCATAGTTAATATCACATTATCTCACTGAGGAAGGAATCAATGTTAGTTCATGCTTCCTTTTATTTCCCTCTAATTCCACATGAAGTTAATGCAGATTTTTTTCTAATAATGAACATTTAGGCCTAACTGCAATATTATTTTCTTGGATTTCCTCTCCAGATTTCTTATAATTCATAACTTTTTCTTTAGGCTTATTTTTTACTTTGCTGCAATACATGCTGTTTGATTCTTTACTTGGATTTGTGGTTAGAGTTTATTTTTAAAAAATATATCTGAAAATTTTTAATTTTGTCCTCACAGATTTATGAGAGTTTGGCTAAGCATAGAAATATAGGTTCAAAACTTTCATCTTCCTGTATCTAATGTGGCTGAGAGGTTTGATGTCATTCCAGTTCTTTTCTCTATATGTACATATTTGTCTGTTTCTCTCTTTGGAAGTATATGTTTATATACTTGGTGCTCTGAAAGCTCTCTCTGGTGTGTCTAGGGGAGGATCCTTTATCTCTTCCATCTGGTAGGCCTCAGTGTATCCATTCAATGGCAAAATCTGTATTTCTAAGTTGTGGGAAATTACCTTTTATTATTTGCTTAAGTATCTTCTCTCAGAAGTTTTTTTCTTTGGCAGCTCCTATTTGATAGACTTTGAAACTTTGGGGTCTATCTTTTTGTTTCACTTTCTTCCATAATTTTTGTTTCTGTATATTTTTGTGCTAATTCTGAGAAAATTTTTCTACTCAATATTTTTGATACCTACTGACAGAGCAGGAGCATCACCATCTTGGACAACCACCACCATTTTAAAGTTCCCCTTGATCAAAAACCAACTAAATCCAACCTAATGGCTAACATCAGCCTGACCATAAACCAGAAATGACTTCTCTGATCAGAAACATTTCAACCCAAAGATAAACCTCTCCTTGACCAGAGACATGCCAGCCCTGAGAAAATCTCCCCTCCAGCCAGAGAGATGTCACACAAGATAACCTCCAGAGACATTCCAACCCTGCAATAAACTCCTCCACACAGAAACATTCAAAGCCTCTAATAAGTTATCTCACCTTGAAACCCTTAAACACTCTTAGTCCACAAGAGAGAACACTCCTGACCAAAATCAGCCAGAAGCCCCTCTCAGGTTTCTTCTCCAAAATAAACCTATCTTTGACTGTTTAGCCACTTTCATGTTTCTTTCCTCTTTAACTCACATATTTGGGGAAGAAACCCGGGAGGGGTGTTGGGGGTAGGGGCTCTCTTGTAACCCAGGAAGCAGTGGGCAACAGCAGTTCAACCTGCTGAATCCTTATAGAGTCTCTGGCCACACACCTGGTCTTGTCTCTTATTTCACTTTTCATGTGTGAGGGGAACCTTTCAGTTCTCATGACTTTAATCATTAAAATTTATTGGTACAGTAAGATTAGAAATGTCTTAAGAGTTTCCAGCATACAGTTTTGGTTACATTTATTTATCAAGCAATTACATGTTTATCTCTGCCAAATAGTATAAGGTGTCAAAATTTGCCATAGAGGCTTCAAAACTATAACTCAGCCCAAACAGAAAAATCTCTGCTTGTGTGATTTTTAAATAAATAAAACATTAATATTTGTTTAATAAAGATAGCTACATCTTGAACTATTTAGTGAAATATCTCCTAACTTCTAACCTTGTGGATTAGGCAGCCTAGTCCACAGATATAAAGGAAGTTCATTTTGGGAAAGCACTGTTATCGTGTTTGATATTAAAGAAAAAACATTTACATAAAAAAGAATCTTACATGGTAAATTATTGTCCTCAAGTAAATCAACTGGTCGTTTAAAGAGAGGAATGTTTAGAACAAGCCAGAAAGTCAAGGCTTGTCAGAGATTGCCTAAGTCATGAAAAATTTTATAAAAGGGAATTTATGCAAGAAATATTGTACAATTGAAAAGTGATTTGGCCTCCTGATGCTTTATAAAATGCCACTATAACTCTTCGCTCTACAATTTGCTTGCTTTGCAGCTAAATAAGACCTAGGATACATGGAGTCACATGCTGGAATAAGTCAGACATTATCTGCACTTCTGTCTAGGTCCTAGGCTCTACACCTAGTCCATAATTAAATCCCAAACTTAACCAACAAAAGTAAAGATAGCTAAAAGTTAACAGTGTAACACATATTTAAGACTATTGAAAAAACAATTTACTTATACTTTTGGTAAAAAGATTGTAAGGAGGTATGAGAATGTGGATTTTTACCTAGATTAATAGGTTAAAGAATTCTTTTAAGTTAAATAAAATAAAAACTCAAGTTTAAGCAAGTTTTAGAAGGGTAACTGTAAAGGAAATTCTGTGTGCAAACATTGGCTAAAGTTGAAGGAGTATCATCTAGTTTTTCTGTAAAGTGAACATTAAAAGCACAACAGGTTTCTCTTAAAGCACTAACATCCTTTTTAACATAAACTATAAAGGGTTATAAAGGGTCTATAAAAATCTTACCTTATGGTTAAACATTAAAGTTGGGTAAATGTGTCTACAAGGTTTTATTAAAAATTTATTTTAACATTAATAGCATACTAATATAAGGGTAAAATTTGGCTTATTTGGTATAAAATCATACAGGGAGCATTATCAAATACAAAATGGTATTTGGATTTCTTTGGGCTATATTTCTATAAATATGTTATTGGTATGTGTTCCAAAGTTATGGGAGACTCCTATAATTCTGATATATCTTAGCATACATTATCAGTAACAATTATAATTATTACATTAAAATTATTGTGTGCCACAAAGCTAATAGATATCCTTGTCAATTGTGTCTTTAACTATGGCTACCCTAAAACTTTTTGTCATCCATAAACAATTGTTTTCATCCTGTTTAGAAGCTAGTTTTATAATCAGCTATAAGGCTCTAGCAGGTGCTCTTGAATGCAGGTTTCTGATAACTTTGGAGAGTGTGACATCAGAATAGAGGGAAAATGTTCAGGACTCTTGAAGAGCTAAAATGTTCATTAATATCAAGTAGGACAGTAGTTAACTGTATTAACTGAATAGGAGAATGGAGTAATCTTTTTGATGTTTTGCTTAAAATATTGTTAATCCTTTGTTTTGCTTTTCAAAGTCAAAGAAACTTTTCTTATAAGCTATTGACTGCTTTTAACAATTTAGTATACTTCCACGAACATAATTTGGAGCCTACTTATTTCTCTTTACCTGATTTTCTCCAGATTTTGGAAACTATCTGAGTATTCTTAAGTTATGGCAATGTAGTTATTTGCATAAGTGCAATAGGAATCTGTTTTCTTTTGTAATGGGACACAATTGGAAGAACTGGTTATTTTAACAAGGCTTTGACTAGAATGGTATGCTTTCCTTTAAGGAATCAAACTTGATTTATTTAAACCACTAAAGCCCTTGGAAAACTGGCATCATATTTTCTGTACACAGTACCTGTAAAGGTTTCTTATCTGTGGTAAGTAAAGAATGTTCCTTTCTGACAGGCTAGGAACCCAAAGTTATCTTGAAACCTCAAAAGGAGAGGAATTCAGCCAACTCATAGGTATTTGATGGTACAAATCCATGGCTGGGCTGGGCTTTAAAAAGGTCTTATCTCATATTCCTTCTATGAAACAAAGTTCCATCAAAGCCAAGTTAAAAGGCCTATGTAACAAATAATTATTCTTGCTGCACTGTATACAAATAATTAAACTAAGTATAATAAAGCAAACCAGTCCTACCATGATTTGTCTTTTAATAATGCTTACTAACAAAAAATAACACATAGGCCTTTCCAAACATGTGCCTCTGCCTCTCATTAGGTAAGGAATGTTGCTTCTAATCTCAACCAATTGGGCCTAGTAAGAAGCATTGCTAAAATAACTTTTTAAAAGGGCTAAAAAGCTAAGGGAATACCAAAACAACCAAATAGATTATCGGTTTGGGAACAAAATCATAGCATGGGTTATCCCATTCCTGGGACCTCTCCTAATAATATGCCTAGAACTAATGTTCTTACCCTGCCTAATTAACCTTTGTCAAAGATTTTAAACTGGCAGAATCATGGCCATTTCACAGACAACTACCCAAAAACATCTACAGATGGCATTACTCCTGCAGTCAATCCAAGACCAGAAAACTCTCTGTCCCCCCGTCAGCAGGAAGTAGCCAGAAAGAACATGCCTCCCCTCATCTTTTTTTTTCTTCTTTTTTCCCCACTCTGTCACCCAGGGTGGAGTGTGGCAGTGTGATCTTGGTTCACTGTAACCTCTGCCTCCCTGGTTTCAAGTAATTCTCTGCCTCAGCCTCCTGAGTAGCTGGGATTACAGGCACTCATCATCACACTAGGCTAATTTTTTTTTTTTTTTTTTTTTTTTTGTATTTTTAGTAGCAACAAAGTTTCATCATCTTGGCCAGGCTGGTCTTGAACTCCTGACCTTGTGATCTACCTGCCTCAGCCTCCCAAAGTGCTGGGATTACAGGAGTAAGCCACTGCTCCCAACTCCCTCATCCTTTTTATAACTACAGGATCTGAATTGACAGAGCAGGAGCATCACCATCTTGGATAAGCACCACCATTTTAAAGTTCTCCTTGATCAAAAACCACCTAAATCCAACCCAAAGGACACCAGTCTTATGGCTAATGTCACCATGACCATAAATCACAAATGCCATCTCCAACCGGAAACATTCCAACCATAAAATAAACCCCTCCCCAACCAGAGACACACCAGCCCTGATATAACCTCCCCTCTGGCCAGAGAGATCTCAGCCCCAAGATAACTTCCCCACCAACCAGAGACATTCCAACCCTGTAATTAATTTCTCCTCCACACAGAAACATTCCAAGCCTGTAATAAGCTCTCTCACCCTAAAACCCACCTCTTAGTCTGGGAGAGAGAGTACTCCTGACCAAAGTTGACTGGAAGCCCCTCTCAGGTCTATTCTCCAAAATAAACCACTCTTTGACTGTATGAGTTGCTTTTCATGTTCCTTTCCTCTTTAACTCTTACAGTGTTGACCACAGCCTCTCTGTTACTGGGGGAAGGTGTGCAGTGTACCAGTGGCTAATATTCTGGATGAAAGGGCCCCCTTCTGCCCTGCTGGCTAAGGTTGTAAGAGGATGTTAACCTACCTACTGGCACAAAAACCAGTCTTCTGATGATTCTCTTAGGACCGCCTTCTGTACCCAATACCAAAAATTGATTCTAGAGAACCTCCCAATCTGTCTCCACATGCAGCAGCCATCTTTTTCTATATGTATTTTGAGTTTAGTTTTCCTATTAGTTTAATTCCATCTGTCTTTTTTCAAGTGTTCTACAAATTCTGTTCCATTAATGATCTTTTTCTTAGTGTTGTTACACTTTTATTCATTTTCTTTTATATACATGACTTGACTCATAACCTGAGAATTCAACAAAATAAAGAAACCCCCTACCTAGGAAAGCCCATATGCACTGAGGCTTTAGGGCCCCCTGACTCTTCCTAAACCTCCTGGGGAAAATGGGTTCAAGGTGACATCACAGATTGATCTGTCTTCTTTCACTCCAGCTTTTCCAAATAAGAAAAAAAAAATTAAAATCCTCACCTTACAGCTTCACCCTGACCTTCTACTCACCTTTTAAGATCTTTCCTAGACTCTCCTTTAGGGACTCATTCCTTACCTGATTAAACCACTAAGACCTCTACATGGCTATGTTTGATGCTAACATAAATGTACTTTGCATTTGCTTTGCTTCTAGAGCCACAGGACTGTACTGGAAAAGAAGAAAATGTTTTGAAGAAAGAAATCAAAAAGACAACAGAGCAGACATGATTTGACTAAGAATAGAGAAGCTGGGTGGGAGAGGACCCCCAGGCCAATAGCCTCAGCTGCAAACAATCACAGGCAGTGATGAATGGTGTTACAAAGGGTCATCATTACCCTCAGGGATGGGGACAGCATGAGATGATAATGAATATGTTTGAGGAAGAATAATATAACCTCATCTGGTATGGATGGGTGGCATCAGCATTTAGGCTGCTGGATAGGAGAATGTGTTGACATTATTTATAGCTACAATGCAGAGCTGTGACAGAGATCCATTGTAAACAATGCCTTCCAAAGCAGCTGCTTTCCATTGAAAACATAACAGAGAAGAGTTTGTAAAGGGTGGCTTAGGATGGCAGCATTAAAGAGGGCTGTCATCTTCCCTAAATCTGGGACTCATTTTCGTTCCTATTTTTATTTCCATTTACATTTTTTTATATCTCAGCAAGCTTTCTAACTTTTTTTTAAACCAGCAAGTTTTTTTTTAAGTTTCATTCTATTTAGAGTTCTCATTACTTGAAAATGGGCCAAATTATAAATTTTTCCAAATAAAAGGGAATTTTGTATAATTTCTTCCTAACCCCCTCCCCACAATATTTTTCTCCATAAACAGCTTTAATGCATAAGTCTATTCAGGAATTGCCATTCCCAGAGGAGAGGTTTTACTTTATATGAAAATAGGTTAAAAGGTCATTAACAGTAATAATAAAAAATGAGATAAGTGAAAAGAAGCTACTAATGTCCTGAGGGTAGAATACATTAATCATGAAACATGACCTAGATAAGTCCCCATGTATCCAGGGCCAATCTTTAGTTGTAAAACCACAGGATCTTAACATCAGAGGAAATACAAGCCCTTGAAATGAATAATATTGAAAAGTTCTGGTAGAGAAAGAAGTTCAGGACTATAATTCTACTTCAAAATGTTTTTTGCATGATTGGCTTTAGAAGCCAAAGAAATACAAATTTTATAACGAAATACTTAAAAATCTCTTCTAAATTCTCCTTTTCTTCCCTATTTTGAACTCCTTTTCTGGTGGCTCCCTCCTGTGTGCTGGGACAAAACAGTCCTGTTGATAGAAGGTCATAGGTCACCACAGAGACTCATTTGTGCTAGTTTCATCTCCCAGGAATTCTCAATCTCCCTGAATTCAGTCACAGCTTTTTCTAATTTCAGTACTGCTCAGCTGGAAAATGTGTCCTTTGACAACTATTGCTTGTTTTCCTTTGCTTTTCCTCTGGTCTAGATTTCTTATCCCTTCCCTATCACAAGTCAGTCAGTGACATCACCTTACATCCATTCTCCCCAAGAGGTCTGGGGAGACTCAGGGTTTCTAAAGCCTGGGTGCATATGGGTTCATCTTGTTGTCCTCCTTGATACAGTACACTGGGTGGGATGATGGCTCCAGGATCACTAGCATATGTACAGTTCATTCTAGTCCTCTATCTGCCCATATTCCAGTTTTTGGTCTTATCCAAAACAGCCAAAGGCCTGGATTCCCATCACTGCCACTTCCCTGTCTCAATGGCATCTTCTATTTCTAAGCCAAGTTCAGCCAGAGCTGATTTTTGTTCACCTCACCTCTCAGATCAGATAGCTAAGCAGGCAATCCTTAAGCATAGGCTCAAGTTAGTGTTACAACAGCAAAAAGTACAGGTTCTGAAGTGAAACTTCCACAGTCAATGCTGAGCTCTGTCACCTACCGTCTAAATGACTCGCACAGCCACTACTCCTCTCCCAGCCTCAGTTTATTTGCCATTGAAATGGAGGTAATAACGTGGCCTACTTCACAGGGTGAGAAGCATCTTCACAGTGTGAGGTAAGTGAGTTAATCCACATGATATTGTTAGATGATAAATTCTTAATCACTGTTGGGGTATTACTCCTTCTAAATGATTTTCCTTTTTACTTGATGACAAAATCAACAGACAAAGAAAAAGAGAAAAGACATTTATGCCTTCTCAAGAAGGCCTAACAAAACCAATTGAGGAACACTTCTTTAACTCCGTACACAGAACTTTCCATAGTAATTTGGCCTCCCTTCTTCTCAGATGACCTGTGCAATGTAAAGTCATTCTCTTCACAGAGGCTTTTAGTTTTCCTTATTGATTTTCATTTTTCTTCACAAGGGCTTGGTTTTCCTTGTTGAACCATTGGTAATTATGGCTATTAACATTAACACATGCTAGTAAGTACTGGTGAAGCCCCGTTGCCTCTTGGAATTCATCTCATAGCAACAGGTCTTAATTTTATTTCCAAGCTATATCCTTAGAACACTCTCCCCTAAGAGTTCTCAACAGGAAAACTGGTTGATACTGTTTGGGTAATTACCATTATCTCAGAAACTTCTGGAACTACACCAGCTGAAAATGATATGTCATCATTTACCCTCTTGCATAAAAGATGTATTTTTGAG
This sequence comes from Aotus nancymaae, assembly GCF_030222135.1. Taxonomy (NCBI): domain Eukaryota; kingdom Metazoa; phylum Chordata; class Mammalia; order Primates; family Aotidae; genus Aotus; species Aotus nancymaae. The sequence goes on from NW_026988425.1 coordinate 107,048,566, forward strand.
ATACCCCAAACTAATTGATTATTCTCTCAAAGCCAAAAAATCATTATCCCTATTTTTGTTTTGTGTGTATCCATGACTATGATAGAAAATTGGAGTTTGAGAGAAAACACAATCATTTAAATGCATTGCTTATGTCAATTTTCCCCTCACAGAAGGACCATACAGCAGGCTCCACCAGGGATCTAGTTATTTGGCAGCTGGCTATTCAGGTTTGGGAAGGGAAGAGATTCTGCCTGAGACAAAAAAAAGAGAACAAGCAGTGTGAGTTATTGCAGAGCCAATCAGAAAATAAAAAGATTCAAATTGAGTGGGATTAAGAGTAAATTCTACATCTCAGGGGCTGAGGTGGGACTGTGATTGAGATGTGATACCATGTAATACCAAATTCAGAGAAGAGAGAATTGGAGCAAGAGTTCAGAGCCAATTGAGTGAGTCGATTCAGAGTGGCACTAGAGTCCGGTGGTTGAAGCTCACCTTTAGCCCAGCAGATGGGCATATCTGGGTGTTTTCTACACCCCAGGGCTAGGTAGACACATTGTGACCCAAAATAGCTGCTTGTGTCACCTTTCACTTCTACTGATTATTCAGCCTGAACTTCTCACCAAAATACCATTCTGATTAGAGGGTCACCCATTCATTTATCCAACATTCTACCCAATATACGGCAGGACCCATCCAAAAACTAGAGGCCCAGAAGTGAATTTCTACCTGCTGAGGCTGTTCTTTAGTATGTTTGATTAATAGGAAAACAAATTTCTGATGAGTGATCAGTGAACACACTATGAGTCAACAAAGAAGAGCACTGTTAGCCCTGCATGGGAGGCTCTGGATAATTTCTCAGAGGAGGCTGCATTTAGGCTGGTCTGGAAGGAAGGATAAGCCGGATCCTACAAATCTGAGGTAAGTGGTATTCCAAGCAGAAGGGCAATATACAATAACCAATGTGTGAAACTCAACTGAGTCATGAGAGGAAGTGTTCAGAGAATAAAATAGCTCAGCGAGACTGGCCCTGGGATATATGTTTATGGGTCAGGGCAAAGGTAGTGGTGTGAAAGTTAAACATGAAAGGAGGAAGTAGGAATAGACAATCATGAAGAACCATGCCAGTCATGCTAAAGAGTTTGAAGGACTTTTTTTCTGGATTTGGTTGGACACATTCTACTGGCAGCAAGGAAAATAGAGCTAGTGCAATAACTACATGTGAAACTATAAGTACTAATATCTGAAATAAGGCAAAGGCTGTGTGGCAGACACAGAGGTAAGAAAGTATCTGGGATACTTAAACCCAAAGTTAGTAGGATTTGGTGACAAAATGAAGAGGGGATCCAGGGGCAAACAGGAATCTTGATATTTTCATTTATTTCTGGTGGGGAAGCTGGATAAACACAAGGACCATTAAACAAGACAGAAGGACATGAGAGGAGAGATTTGGTTTGAAATATAACAAGTTCTGTTCTGGATATATAGAGTATGCGTAGCATATAAGACATCCAATGTGAAATATTCAGTGTACATTTCAACACGTGAAGCAGAGGCTCAGGGGAGAGTGAGCGGGTATGTGTCTCTCAGAGCACTAAGAATGGAGATCAATAGGGAGGACATGGAGACAGAAGGGAGATGAAAGCTTTCAGCTGGAAGCACACCAGTACTAAGTGGTGAAAGATAAGAAGGGCTGGTGTGGGAGGTGAAACAGGTGAGGATGGTCAGAGAGAAACAGAAGTGATAGGCACATATCAAAGAAAACAGGACAAAGTTTCAAGAACAGAATGGCAGAAAACACAGTGTCTACCAGAGGTTAAATAAGGACTGGAAAACAACTGCTGGCTTTGGGAAACTAGAAAAGCATTGGTAACCTTAGTGAGGACAATTCGAACAAAGCAGTTTATATTTTCCTAGCTGTGGTGAGCCTTGGAGGGGCTGGGGAGTACTGATGGTAGAAGACATGCCTGGAAGAAAAGGTGACAGTGCAGGAGATGCCACGTCCAGCCAGCAGGGGTGATCCACTCTGTGAAATGCTGGGCTGTAGGGAAAACAGGAGGAGGAGGCTAAAGACGGCAACACATTTGAGGAAGGGGTTTTATTTTAAAGGAGAGACACCGGAGCATACGTACAGCTTGGGAAGCAGAGACATCAAAGATACAGAGGGAGTGGCTTGATACTGCCCAGGCTCCCTGGAAGTGGGAGGGGATGAATGGAGTCCAGGTGGAGAATTTTCCTACCACTTTTGCAGCCCTCCTCTCCTAGAGATACGAGAGCCAAAGGCATAACTTTGCAAGCAGGAGCCAGGGAGACTTTTGGAATACTAAAAGGAGGAGGTCAAACTTCCAGACCTTCCCACCTTTGCCCTTAAACATTTAATGTGGTACCCAAGTCATCAGAATAACCTGAGGAACAGGGACCCCTTCAGCTATGGTTTTCAAATGTCCCCTAAAATGACTTCATTGTCCATCTGTGCTTGGGAATGACCACTTTCAACTTTTTGCCACTTTCCTTACACAGCCATCCTCTCTGACAATTTGGTAAAATGTGCCTTTTATCTTTTCAACAAATATTTATTGATTACCTGAGGTGGCCTTTAAATGCCTCTTCCTGATACTGATAGCTGGGACATTTGTTGCCTTGTGATTAAATTCAGAAACTTCTAATGAAATGGTTTTTATTTAGATGTTTTCCATAAGGATTTTAAAAGATAGTTGTCTTTAAATTATATTAATAAACCCCAATTAGTAATTTTCCCCCAAATAGTAAATCTAATAATTTAAGAAAAAAAAAAGTTTATATCTTAGAAATTCAAGTTCATGATTACCTACAGGGTAAACATAAGTTTCATTGATTCCAAAAATCATATGAAATATGTTATAATTAATGGCATATGTGAAATTATAGCTAATGACCACAAAAGTTAAGTGCACAGTAGAGACACTTAGAAATCAGAGACATGTTTCTGATTTCTTCTATTGGCAATACCTAAATCAATATGTTATACTTTACTATTTTTCCTATTTGTTTTTGTTTTGTGAGGTTTTTTTCTCCTTTGGTAATCCAGTATAAAGTGGAAAAGCAGAAGTCTCAGGGATTTACTAGTCAAAGGATAAGCAGGGGGAAACCCAAAAACTCATTAATATGCCTTAATCTCAAGAAACTCCATGCAAATCCTTCCATCATTTATAAACTTCATTCAAATACTTAGTGTTTCCCTATTATATGCCATGCAATGGAGATAAATGGGTGATACCAAAAGGCACATAGGTGCCCAGAAGATTCCTGGCCCTGGAATTCCTCACCATGACCCATAAAGCTCTGGATGTGGTCACTTCCTGATGTGTCCAGTGCTGCCCTTGTTCCTGTTCTTCCCTGCACTCTGGCAACACTGGCCTTCTGAAAATTTTGTAATCATAGAACCATTACTGCCCTTCACTTTTTAGTTACTGTTCTATATGCCTTGAGTGTTATACCCACCCCGCAGTTGTCATGGCCCATCCCTTCTCTCTCTCAGGACTGCCTCTAAGTATTTCCCCCACACGGTTGTGTCAGTCACATTTCCCCATTTATTTGCTTGATAGAAATTATTACACATTGTTACTATTTTTATTTGTTGGCTTATTATCGGTTTTTCCTATAAGACTATAAATTCCATGAGGACAGATGGTCTGTCTTGTTGATGACTGATTTTATTAGCATATTCTCTGCTAAATGGTAACCTGAAAGATGATTATCTGTAGAAGTGGACTTCTCTCTCTTCTCCTGTCAGTAAAAATTTTGAAAAAAAAAATATATATATATATATTTATGCATTATATGCACACATAACATTTGTAAACTAATATACTACGTATGTATTAAAAACATTTACATTTATGAAAATACTTAAGGTGCAGGTACAAAGAGAAGTGCCAGTATTTTTTTCCTAACCTCCATTATGTTATCTTGGATGCACCTGTCATTCCGGTGAGACCTCTGGTCTTTAGAGGTCCATCTATATCCTGATTATGTAAGTTTCTTTCTAAAAGTCCTGAGCTCTTTCGTAAATGCTTACACCCCTTAGAACCAGCCTCCAGGACTCACTAGCTAATGCCAATTTAGTTGACATGCATGTGCTCAGCAATCAGTTAATTGGTATGAGGAACAAAATGGGAAACAGGGCTCTTCACTTTCAGGAACATCCAGGAATTTTATCATATTTTTTAAGAAAATGGCTCTTAAATGATGACTCTGCTGGATGGTACCTCAGCCCCAAGAGGCAGTGGCCCTGATGCTCTCAATCAGGCAGGCCATGAAGCCAGTGTTATCTCTGCTCCACGTGTTTGCCCATACCTACTACACAAAGTCATTAACCAGTAATTATGTCACTGTCCTAAGCTTGGCTGAAGGACAAGTTTGGGGTGGCAGGTAAAGTGGGAAATACAAGTAAAAATTGCTGAAAATGAACATGGAATGAAGAGTGCTCTGTGCCCCTTTATGTCTGAGAAGTCCAGCTGGCTAAGAGGGATCGACTCACCACTAAAGCCTAAAAGCCTCTGGTTACGGGAAAGGTAGCAGCTCTTTAAGGCCAAATCCATTTCCCCAGCTAAGTGCACTCATTGCTTCTAAACTGCACGGTGAGGCTAGTGATCTTACCTCACTTTTCTATTCTCTCCCTCATCTAGAAAACAAAAAGCTATTTTAAAACTCATGAACCTCTGACAAGAACAAAGTCAGTATTTGGAAAAATAGTGGAGTTTTAAAAAATTAAATCTAGGGTAAAATTGGTTTGTCACGAAGGAGGGCAACAGAATAAACAAATTTAGAAGCATAGGAGAAGGAAAAGTGCAGAGAAAAGTGGATATACGACAATATGAAGTAGAAAAAAATTATATACAATGCTTTGTAAAAACCCATGTATAAATGTGAAAACCAAGAAGAAATGGAGAGAAAAACATACATCACTTAAAACTGACCCCAGAAATGAAAAGCAACAGGAAAAAAAAAAAAAAATCAATGTTATCAAAAAACTTCCTCACAGAAAGCACATGCACTGATGATAACACAGGTGAGTTCTGTAAAACCTTCAAGGAACAAACTCAATTGCTTAAAATTTTCCAACAGAGATAGAGGGAACAAAAACTGCCAGTTTTGTAAAAAGCCTGCGTAATGGTGATACAGGAATTTGATAAATATAGCAGTAAAACTATAGTCGAATCTTACTTATAAATATTAATGCAAAATTCCATATAAAAAATAAGCAAATAGAAGCCAGAATCACAGTAAAAGAATGATATATCACATACCACACCAGGATGATTCAACTGTAAGATATTTATTAATGTAATTCACTCTATCAACAAGTCAAAAGAGAAAAGCACTCCTTATGTTCAGCTATACAGAAGCTGAAATGGCATTTGATTTTAGAACTCTGGAAAAATTAATTTTAATTTCTAACAAAATACAAGTATTTGAAATCTCTGGTGCATGGTAAAATAAATATATTTTAGGTCAAATGTCAGCCATTTTTAACATTTAAGTTCAGGGATACATGTGCAGGTTTGTCACAGAGGGAAACTTGAATCATGGAGGTTTGTTGTACAGATTATTTTATCACCCAGGTATTAAGCCTAGTACACATTAGTTATTTTTCCTGATCCTCCCCATCCTCTCACCCTCCACCCTGACAGGACCCAGTGTGCATTGTTCCTCTCTATGTGTTCATGTGTTCTCATCATTTAACTCCCACTTATAAGTAAGAACACGTGGTATTTGGTTTTCTGTTCCTAAATTAGTTTGCTGAGAATAATGGCCTCCAGCTTTATCCATGTCCCTGCAAAGGACATGATCTTGTTCTTTTTATAGCTGCACAGTATTCCATGGTGTATATGTACCATATTTTCTTTATCCAGTCTATCATTGATGGGTATTTAGGTTGATTCCACGTCTTTGCCATTATAAAAAGTGCTGCAGTAAACATACACATGCATATGTCTCAGTAACAGGATGATTTATATTCCTTTGGGGACATACTCAGTAATGGAATTGCTGGGTTAAATGGTGGTTCTGTTTTTAGGTCTTTGAGAAACCGCCACATTCTTCCACAATTATTGAAGAAATTTACACTCCCACCACAGTGTAAAAGCTTTCCTTTTTCTCCACAACTTTGCTAGCCTTTCTTATTTTTTGTCTTTTTAATAGTCATTCTAACTTGTGTGACATGGTATCTCATTGTGGTTTTTATTTGGATTTCTCAGAGATGCTGAGCTTTTTTCATATGATTGTTGACCTCATGTACGTCTACTTTTGAGAAGCATCTGTTCATGTTCTTTGTCCATTTTTTAATGAGGTTTTCTTTTCTTGTAAATGTGCTTAAGTTTTTTATAGATGTTGGATATTAGACCTTTATCAGATGCATAGTTTGCAAAAATTTTCTCCCATTCTGTAGGTTGTCTGTTTACTCTGTTGAGTTTCTTTTGCTGTGCAGAAGCTTTTTAGTTAATGAGATCGTGTAAGAAAAGGGTTCAGTTTCAATCTTCTGCATACGGCTAGCCAGTTACCCCAGCACCATTTGTTGAATAGGGAATCCTTTTCCCATTGTTTTGTTTTGTCACGTTTGTTGATGACCAGATAGTTGAAGGTGTGTGGTCTTATTTCTGGGTTCTCTATTCGATTCCATTGGAATATGTGTCTGTTTTTGTACCAGTACCATACTATTTTGGTTAGTATGGTATTAAACTAACCATATTAACTATTAATAACTAACTAACCATACTAACTATTCTACATGGAATAGTCTGAGGTTGGGTAATGTGATGCCCCCAGCTTTGTTCATTTTGCTTAGGATTGCCTTGGCTATTCAGGTCAGCTACTCTTAATGGTAAGTTAACAAGTAAAACACTTAGAAGAGTTTTTGAACATAATTAGTACTATATGCCTACTCAGTTTTATCATCATAATCATTATTAGAAATATTTCCATAGTATTACTTTTTGAAAGGATGCACACTATCATAATAGTTACACTATTGTAGAAGTTCTCATTAAATTACCTAAGTGAAAGATAGGAGACATAAAAACTGGAATAAAATTATTCAGCATTTTAGAATATATGACTTTACATCTGCAATCTCCAAGAAAATCAGGTGAATATTAATAGGAAATGGTGACAGAATTTAGTAATATAACTGATTATTATGTAAATATAGTAATACGATGGGTTTCTTATATAAAAGTGGTAAGAAATTTCAAAATGCAAGAAAAAAGCTCATTTGCAACACCTACAAAAAGGTAAAAAACATGGATATAAGATTTTCAAGAGATGTCCTAGTTCTAGATGAAGAAAACTTTGAAACACAGAAAATGCATAGGCTGCTGGAAAAATAGAGACACCTTATTCTTTAATAAGACACAAAGTTATAAAGATATCAATTTTCTCATTAGTTTTTAAGTTAGACAAGTTTACTCCTAAAATCAAATATAAAATAATCAGAAACTGCCATGACAATAGAAAAAGAAGAGCACTGAAAGGGAACCAGCCCTACCAGTAATAAAACATTATAAATGCATTACAAATGAAATAGCTGGTACTACTGCCTGCGTAAAGAGAATAATAGAACAGAGTAGAAACAGGCCTAAATACTTAAGGAACTTAGGATATGATAAATCTGGCATTTTGAATCAAGGAATAATGTTGAGACAACCACCCACCAATCTGGATTAAAAATACTATCTCACTCCTTACACTAGGGAAAATTTCAAATGGATCAGAGATTTAGATCTGTGTATTTTTACTAAAATTTTAGTAAAAGTGCAAACATTAGAGCCATCGTGTCATATGGAAGCAAGAAATGTGTGTCCAATGTAGTGGCCCAAGGTCTCAGTAACTAGCTGCTCCTGAGTGATTTCTACCCCAGACAGTTATTCTGACTGATTTGAAATGGCCTAACTCTGCTTCTACTACTCAGAACTGTAGGTTCAAGTATCATTTGCTTAATTTTTTTCTTGAGTTATATTTCACTCAAAAGAAAGAGGAAATCATAAACAATAGAATAAGTTTCCTAAGAGCAGAGGCAGTGACTCATCTGGTTCTTAAAGCATCACTGATGTTCACTTTTTGTGAGACTGTGCCTGAAATCTCACCCTCATGGAAGGGTATCTCAGGCTTCAGGACCCTCTCTAAATCTTTGCCCATCCTACCTCCCTTCCTTCTTCCAGTGCACTACCCTCATCTTACATCTATTGGAAAAGTTGGCTTCACCAATTCCGATCTTTGTTCTCTTCCTAAGATACCCCCTGGAAGTACGTCTGAACTGATAATGTTCTATGTAATGGGCTCTCTCTTTAAAAAATAAATTTCAGAGTGCTAAACGTTCTGCGGGTGCTCTAACTATACCAAGAAATCTGCAACCCGAAAACATCAGTTTGAGAAAGAAGATATTAGTAATATAGTTTCAAGTCACCATTGTTTGGGGGCCTTTATAAATGCCAAAATTTGTTTGATCAACCCAATCATATTTAAAAATGCACACATATGAACTAAAACCAGAAGAAAATATAAACATAATTGTTATGTTATCACAGTAGAACAATGGTTAAGTCTTTCAATTTTTTAGTGTTTTATGACATAAATATATTCTGATTTTAAAATCTATTAATTGTAAACAAATGAAAAACTCAAAGAGAAGAAAATCAGCAGTCAATTACATCATCCAAGAAAGGAGTTATGATGCTGTGCTTCCTTGCTGTCTCTTTTCTATTTATGCATATGCATAATAAAATGGCATAGAAAAGTTTATCTTGTGAACTGCTTTGTTCAGTTAGCTTTAGATAAACCTTCCATGTCACCTAAAATTCTTTAATATTTTAATGCCTACATAATAATCCAAAGAATGGCTGTATCATAATTTTATTTACTTATTTCACCATAGTTGAACAGTTAGAGATTATAATTGCAAAAGATTTAAGGCAAATGCTGTAAAAGCAATAATAGCATTTGTGGCCATTTATCATACTTGGACCATTTATTATACTTGGACCATTTATTATACTCTATGCAAATAAAATTACTAGTTTTTTTAATAAACCATTTTTATGTCTGGACATTATAAAATTGGATTCAATGATTTTACTGCTCAGCAGTAAGCACTATCAAATACAGTTCTCACCTGTAGAGTTTCTTTCTTCAGAGAAATGACAGGAGGGCCAAATCATACCAAGTCTTCAAAGACTGACAGATGTGGGTTTCAGGAGCCTAGCTCACTGGCTTATTTCTGAAACTTGTATTCTCATCTTCTCTAACCCACTCTGTAAAACCTTAGGTGAAAAGCTAAATGAGAAGATCCACCTTTGAGAAGAGCACACAAAAATCCCCCAGAACACCCTCAACTCTCCTAATTTAAGGACTCATTAAACCCATGCTTCTCAAACATTAATGTGGATCCCAATCACGTGGAGGGCTTGTTAAAACCCATCCAGCTAGGCCTCACCCTGGGTTTCCATTCAGTAGGCCAGGTTGGGGCTCAGAATGGGTATTACTAACAAGTCTCTGGTGCTACTAACAAGGCTAAGTTTTGCTGATCTGGAGACCCCATTTTGAGAATCACTGCACCACACAATCATATCAGATACCTATTATGTATGTCTCAAGTACTGTTCCAGGTTCAGGTGATGGCAGTAAACAAAACAGGCAAGGTTCCTGCAGTCATGGAGCTTAGAGTCTAATAGAACATCTCATGACAGACGTCAGACATTAAGCAAGTAACCAGTGAGCAGAATTTTGGGGTAGTGACAACTGTTAAATTCTCTCAGAAATGTTCTAGGATAGAAGATGATTTGGAGCCATGGAACTGGCATCCCCAACTAGAGTGCTGGTACCTGTTGTTCTGGTCCTTTCTCTGGCTAGTATGAGGTTGAAGCCAGTGAGGCAGAAAAAAACACCTGTTAAGTTTTAGCAATTTGCTTCTCAAACTGGACAAAAAAGCCAACTATAAGCAGAAAAACCAGCAGTCAGCAAATGAAAGGAAGAGTGTCTCTATCATTTAGAAAACACATTGATACACTAATTAGAACCAGGAAGGAAATAGGTTTTTAATCAGAAAATTAAATTCTCACTGCCACTCTTATAGAAGGCCTAACTATACATAAGGAGGATGTATTGATCAATACAATGAAATTACATATACAAGTTTTATATATATATATACCACCCGACTTAGCAAAATCAATGGAAATACAAAATCAAAGTATCTTTTGTGTTTAAAGTGCATTAAACAAAATGGAAATAAGGTACTCAAATGTAACTGAATACCACATACCTCCTTCACATTTATAAGATACCTTCTTCACAAATGCATTTGCCATTAGGTACTAAAGAACATTAGATGACAGCAATTATCCTGACGATTCCACCCTACATATTCTACCCCTGTACACAGCTACCTGATTTCCTTAAAGATGTTCCTCTTCATAAAGCAAAATGCCCTTTTTCCTTTTGTTTCTATAAGCAGCTTTCAGGGGAGACCTAATAAATGATCTTTGGTATAAATAACTAAAAGAGCTTCTAAGCTTTCACTTGTTGCTTGCTATTTGCTGCAGGACTCAAAACACTGCACAGTTTTTCAACTTCAGAGTTAGCTTTCAAATATATTTTAAACATGATTCAGAGTAAAATATACAATTTACACACTGAACCAATATATCCGAACATATACACGTCTGAAACAAAATTTTACAAAACATTATTTACCCTCACTACACAGGAAGCATGCTGACATTTTCACTGTATTTCTTTTGTTCTAATGCCTGTGCAACCCACTAACTTAAAACTTAGTGGGTCGCAACCCACAGCTTGAAATTCCTCTGTATATATAAAATCCTACCAATCCATACAGAACCACTCCGCGCTCACGCACGCACACACACAGACGCACACGAAAGATACCCTTCCCCTAAGGTTTCAGAGATAGAAGGAAAAAATAAAACAAAGGATAAAATCCCGTGTACTCACTTGGTTATGCTGCTCAGACCCCAACAGTCCCCCAGAGCCAGGAAGTGCGTATAAGTGCCTCATCTGTGCTGTGTGTTGTAATTTCCACCTGTGTCTGTCCTTTCCTTAGTGGAAACAGAAAAAGCTGTGTCCAGCTTCATTATCTAGATCAGCTGTGACCAATTGAACTTTTTGTGATGAGGTAAATGTTTCATATCTGTGCTGTCCAATACACTAGCCATTGACCTTGCGTGGCTGTCGATCATTTGAAATGTGACTAGTGTGGCTAAGAAAATGATTTTTTTATTTTAATTCATTTAACTTAGATTTAAAGAGATATCTGAGTCTATTTCTGTCAAATTGGACAGAGCAGACCCAGGTTATCCCTAAAGAACTGCTCTACAGTGAAGCCTCATCTCTGTTGTGAACTTTTGGCCAAACTTTTTGTGAGGCCTTTTATATCAAATTTTATATCCTCCTCATCACCCGAAATGTTGTTTTCCTAAGATTTTAATTCATTCAGTTTAGGACTGCCCAAGCAAGCAGGGATTGTAGAGATTTCTTCAGAGACCAGAAGAATCTGCTAGCCCTACCATCACCAATTAGCTTTACACTGAGAAGATTTAGCTAACAGGTAGGACTCGCTCCTCCCTCTCATGTGTACCTACGCCCATCCAAGGAGGTTTCCATTCTTTGCCTGGCTCTCACGCTAGCTGATTGCTCTGTGACACTCTTAACTTCTCTTCACAAGTGTTCCTCCTCCCTGCAAGAGAACTACATCACACACATGCCCAAGACTGCTGTGAACACTGGTCCACAAGTGATTACTATTCACCTTGTTTGCTCCTTTTAGCAACTTGGTAAATAGCATACACAAGCTAGAGAATAATGTTAAACGGAAACATTTTCTTCCCTGGATTTTTTACCAAGGAAATTTGATCTCTTAGTAGTGACAAATGCCTTTGTGTTGGCTTTTATAAATGAGCCCTCATCTCAAGGTGACCAGGCGTGTCTATTCCCTCCTAGTTGGCTCAGCATTACGTGCCATGTGGGCCTTTGCAATTCATTGCAAAATCCAGAAACTGTATTTTGCTATCATATGTTCCAATCTTTTCCACTGCCTAGGTTTTCACTGGCAACCTTGATCTGAAAGGACTAGCCGGGGTATTTTATTTTCTTCTAAGGCAAGCTTTAGACCAAGGCTGCTTTAAAGCAAACATTAAGCAAATAAAGCTCATCCTCCACTATATTCATGTAGTCTGCTGGCACCCCTAGTTCCATTAAATATCAATCTCAAAGACCCCAGATGTTCCTATTGTCCAATCTCATTCTGAGACACACCTGCCCAGACACAACAGCTAACTTTAAATAGATAGCTCACCATTTAGAAACCCTCACCAGCCTCTTGTTATCAAAACTTACCATTCCAGCTGATAAGACCTTGCTAGATCAAGTAATCTAATAAAACATCATGCCATGAGCTGTAAATCTAATACAATAAGAACATACTCAGGTATAATAACCTTACAGAAATGATATGTTAACTCATTTTATGGTTTAAATTTAACAACTTATACCAGGTCTAGAAAGTATTTTTTCACTTGCAGACATTTTGGAACTTTCAATCATATAGAATTTCCTCTGCCTATAGCTATAGTGATAGTAATAAAACATAATTAGCTGCCTTAAAATCCACATAATTGACACATCTCTGCTATAGAGCAAATGGTAACTCTGCTGGGTTTCAAATTGTACTAAAATTTATCTGATCCAAGTCAGATGTATGGTTCTTGTGTTAGATAAGGCACTTCCAAAACTCTGCCTTATTCTATTCTGTACCCCTTTGTCATTAATAGAATCAGGCTCACTCTGTTGGCCTCAAAATATTATGCAAAGCATAGTGCGGAATTATCTAGTTCATGATTTGAGAAGTTGTTGACAGCTCATTTAAAAGTAGAGAGAGTTAACAGTAACACCAGATTGAAAACAAAGATCTTCTCAAACTGTGTAACAGGAATAATAGAATATGACTGATTTGAACTTTCAAATGATGAAAATCAAAAAGGTTTGCTCAAGTATATTAACTAGTTGCAAGCTTCAGAAGTTTTAATGGTACCACAGAAAAAAGAGAAGAAAGTCTATCCAAGCATATCATACTGACATTTCCTTTCTGCGAGCTATGAGCCCTGGACATTGCTTTTCAAAGCATTTTTCTCCAGGGACACCATGCTTGCCACTCTGCTTAGGGATTTACCCTGTCAAGAGATTTACCCTGCGAGGGCCTGCTCCTCCATGAATTTATTTAACCAAAATTTGTGGACAACATCAGTGACATAAATTTGCTTTGACTCTCTGTTACCTCTAAGAATTTTCAATAGTTTTTTTACTTTATTTGATTCAATTCAAAGAGTATTCTTCAGTCTCAGCAAGTCTTGGACACAAATGAGCATACATGAGTATTTGGATAGCTAATAGATGTCCCATATTAACCTATGCAAGCCTGAGCTTGTGATCCTACAAACCTACTCTTTCTAGTCTTTTCAATTGCAGAAATATATCAAGTCCATTCTTTCATATGTGCAGACAGAAAACACAGCAATCATTCTGGACTTGTCTCTTTATCTCATACCCTACATCCAAGCCATAAGCAAATCCAGATTTTTTGCAGATTCTGACTATTACCCACCAATTCTACTGCTATCGCCCTGGTCAAAACCACCATCATCTCTCACCTGGATTCTTGCACAACCCCCAAACTAACCTACCTGCTTTCTCCCTTGACTCTATTTCAGTGAAAATGCCAGAGTGATCCTGTTAAAACATTGACTGTCCGATACTACCTCAAGATCTTTCATCAGCTTTCCATCTCACTTAGAACAAAAGTAAAGTTTCTTATAGGAACCTGCCTTCTTTCCCAGTTTCTCCAACCTCATCCCCTAGTACCCTGCTCCTCATTCACTTTGATTCAGACACCAAAATGGCCCACTTGCCATTCCTTGAACAAGCCAAGAATTTGCTAACCTCTGAGCCTTTGAACTTGCTTTCCTCATTGTTCTAACATTCTCTTCCTCGATATGTGTGATTCATCATTCATCTTATTCACCTTAGAATTTCATTAAATATTACATCTGTAGAGAAGATTTCCCCCTATTTCCAATCTAAAATTGCAAGCCCCCCACCCCAGCCCCCTATTTCCTATCCCCTTCACTGCTTTATCTGTAGCATTTATCACTATGAGTCATGCCATGTGTTGCGTTTTACGTATCTTCTTTGTTATATTTCTTCTCTGATTAAGCTCTATGAATGCAGGGAGTTTTGTCTGCTCTATCCTACTGCTGAATTTTCAGCTCCTAGAACAATACTTGGCACATAGTAGATGCTTAATAAATATCAATTGAACTAGAAAAAGATTAATGTATATGCAAGTTTTGTGAGCTTTCAGTTTCCTCCTGCATTATTTTAGGACCTCAACTTATAATTGAGGTTTCCTCTTCCCTCTCCAGCAGTTCCTGCAGACATCTGACATGGATAGGTACCTTCTTGCCACAGCCGCCCTGTCTCCCCTGCTCTGCTCCAGCTTCTCCTCCATCACCATGACTGGACCCTTCCTGTGCCTCCACTGCTCACCTTGATGCTCTTGATGCTCCCACTCCCATGGACCCTCCTAACAGTCCACACTGTCTGTGGTCACCACCACAGGCCTGGGTTGCTGCTGCTAAGGCCACCCTGGCATTAAGACCCTTCTCTACTCTTAACACTTCTGGCCCCAGTGTGGCCACAGCCTTCTTCTTAATTTCTTGGGCAACTTTTTCACTAATATGGTTTAGATTTGTATCCCCATCAAACCTCATGTAGAATTTTAATCCCTAATGTTGAAGGCGGGGTCTTGTAGGAGGTAACTGGATTATAGGGATGAATTTCTCATGAATGGTTTAGCACCAAAATCTTGGTACTGTCCTCATGATTATGAGTGAGTTCTCGTGAGATCTGGTAATTTAAAAGTGTGTGGCACTTCCCCCCACCTCTTGCTCCTGATCTTATGTAAACTTTCTGTTCCCATTTTGCCTTCTGCCATGAATAAAATCTCCCTGAGGCCTCCCTAGAAGCAGATGCCACCATACTTCCTGTATAACCTGCAGAACCGTAAGCCAATTAAACATTTTTTTCATCATAAACGACACAGTTTCTGGTATTTTTTAACAGTTATGCAAGAGTGACCTAATACACAAAATTGGTACCAGGAGTGGGAAATCACTATAAAGATATCTGAAAATGGAGAAGTAGCTTTGAAATTAGGTAACAGGCAGGTGTTGGAGGGCTCAGAAGAACACAGGAAGATGAGGGAAAGTAGGAATTTCCTAAAGACTGGTTAAATGATTGTGACCAAAATGCTAATAGTAATATCTACAGTGAAATCTGGGCTAAGGAGGTCTCAGATGGAAATGAGGAACTTATTAGAAACTATAACAAAGATCACTTTTGTTATGCCTTAGCAAAGAATTTGGCTGTATTGTGCTCCTGCCCAAGGGATATGTGAAACTTTGAACTGGAGAGTGATTATTTAAGGTATGTGGCAGAAGAAATGTCTAAGCAGCAGGGCTTTCAAGATGTGTCCTCGCAGCTTCTAACAACCTATGCTTATATGTGTGAGCAAAGACATGACCTAAAATTGCATCTTATATGAAAGGGGAAGCAATGTGTAAAAGTTTGGAAAATTTGCAGCCTGGCCATGTGGAAGAAAAGAAAACCCCATTTGCAGGGGAGGAATTCAAGCAAGCTTCAGAAATTTGCATAATTAAAAAGAAGCCAAGTGCTGCTATCCAAGACAATGGGAGAAAGGCCTTGAAGATATTTCAGAAACCTTTGCAGCAGCCCATCCCATCACAGGTCCTAAGGCCTAGAAGGACTAAATGGTTTCATAGGCCAGGGCCAGGGCCCCTCTGCCATGCACAGCCTCAGGCCACTGCTCCCTACATCCCAGTGGCTCTAGCTCTATCCCTGGCTCAAAGGGACATAGGTACAGTTCCACTCCAGCTGCTGCTTCAAAATGGGCAAGCTGTAACCTCTTCAGAGTGAAGAGTTGAAATTTGGGAGCCTCCACCTAGATTTCAGAGGATTATGGAAAAGACTAGAGGTCCAGGAAGAAGCCTACTGCAGGGGCAGAGCCCTCAGCAGAACCACTAATAGGGCAGTGTAAAGAGTAAATGTGAGTTTGGACCCCCACATAGAATCACCACTGGAGCACTGCTTAATGGAGTTGTGAGAAAGGGGTCACTGTCTTCCAGACCCCAGAATGGTAGATCCACTGACAGCTTTTACTCTGCACCTGAAAAAGCTGCAGGCACTCAATGTGAGCCTATGAGAACAGCTGCAGGGGCTGAACCCTGCAAAGCCACAGAGGCAGAGGTACCCAAGGCCTTGGGAGCCCACCCCTTGCACCGGTGTGCCCTGGATAAGGGATATGGAGTCAAAGGAAATTATTTTGAAGCTTTAAGATTTAATGACTGCCCTGTTGATTTTGACTTGCTTGGGGCCTGTAGCCTCTTTCTTTGTCCAATTTCTTCCTTTTGGAATGGAAATGTTTACCCAATGCCTGTATTCCCATTGTATCTTGGTCATAACTAACTTGTATTTTATTTTACAGGCTCATAGCAGGAAGGGACTAGCCTTGCCTCAGATGAGACTGTGGACTTTGGACTTTTAATTAATCTTGGAATGAGTTAAGACTGGGAATTGCTGGGAAGGCATGACTGTATTTTGCAATGTGAGATGGACATGCAATTTGGGGGTGCCAGGGGTGAAATGATATGGTTTTGGTCTATATCCCCACCAAGTCACACGTCAAATTGTAAACCCTAATGTTGGAGGTGAGGACTGGTGGGAGGTGACTGGATCATGGGGGTGGATTTCTCATGAATGGTTTAGCATTATCCCCTCGGTACTACCCTCATGAGTGACTTCTCATGAGATCTAGTTTAAATTAAAAGTGTGTGGGAGAAGGCACCAAGATGGCCACGAGAAGGCAAGACTGGAATGCAGCGCCCAGCAAATGAGACACAGAGTGCTAGAGGACTCCACGATTCCAAACGAGGTGCTGGGTTTCTTTTGGTGGGACTGATAGGGCACTGAAAATAGCCCAGGGAAGAAGCCACAGGGTGAGAGCCACCCGGGGGGCAAATCGAGACAGGGGGCTCATCCCCACCTGAAACATGCAGCCTGCTCAGAGCGTCGGGGGACTTCACCCCCTTGATTCTCCAATTCGGATTCTGTGATTACCTCATCCCTCCTACTACCCACAGACCACAAGAGCCCTGCCAGACTGTGGGGCTCCGTGGGTTGTCGATGCAAATCTGAGTAGCAGCTCCCACCGGGCGCAGCAAGTTGTCGCATGGATGTGGGTGGAACTTTGCACTAACGCCAGCGGGACAGACCATCCCACAGAGGGAGGCAGAGTTGAAAGCAGGGAAACAGACCATAAGGCCTGGCAGCCCCCACCTCCATAGAACTCAAACTGAAGCCCTCACTAGAGAGCTTGGCAGCAAATACACCAATTCGACCCCAACCAGGAAGATCAAGCTCTGGGAGAGATGCCATTGGGAAGGTGGGGCCAATCTCATCTGCAAACAAACTCCAGGGAAGGACCCCCCACCCAACAACCTGACTGAACCCGAGAGAGCCCAGCAACGCCCTCTACAGGCCAAAAAAGATACAGCTCCAACCTCAACAGAAAAAAACCACTCAGAGACTCCTCCTGAAATCACCAACTTCAAAGATCAAAGGGAGATAAATCCAAGATGATGAGGAAAAAACAGCACAAAAAAGGATGAAACCATCAAAGAATGGAACACCTCTTCTCCTCCCAGGGATCACAACTCCTCACATCAAGGGAAAAAAAAAAGAGAATGAATCTGATGAATTAACAGAAGCAGGCTTCAGAAGGTGGGTAATAACAAACTTCTCTGAGTTAAAAGACCATGTTCTAATCCAATGCAAAGAAACTAAGAACCTTGAAAAAAGGTTAGACAAAATGCTAACTAGAATAACTGGCTTAGAGAAGAACATAAACAACTTGATGGAGCTGAAAAACACAGCATGAGAACTTTGCGAGGCATGCACAAGTTTCAACAGCCAAATCAATCAAGCAGAAGAACGGATATCAGAGATAGATGATAAAACCAATGAAATAAAGTGAGAAGGCAAGATTAGAGAAAAAAGAGTGAAAAAAAAAAATGAACAAAGCCTCCAAGAACTATGGGATTATGTGGAAAGACCTAATCTACGTTTGATCGGCGTACCTGAATGTGAGGGGGATAATGAATCCAAGCTGGAAAATGCTCTTCAAGATATTATCCAAGAGAACTTTCCCAACCTAACAAGGCAGGCCAATATTTAAATCCAGGAAATACAGAGAACACCACAAAGATATTCCTCAAGAAGAGTAACCCCAAGGCATATAATCGTCAGATTCACCAGGGTTGAAATGAAGTAAAAAGTCCTAAGCGCAGCCAGAAAGGTTGAGTCACCCACAAAGGAAAGACCACCAGACTCACAGCGGCTCTCTCAGCAGAAACTCTACAAGCTGGAAGACAGTGGGGGCCCATATTCAACATCCTTAAAGAAAAGAACTTTCAACCCAGAATTTCATATGTGGCCAAAATAAGCTTCATAAGTGAAGAAGAAATAAAATCCTTTACAGACAAGCAATTGCTGAGAGATTTCGTCGCTACAAGACCTGCCTTATAAGAATTCCTGAAGGAAGTACTAAACATGGAACCAAACAACCAGTACCTGTCACTGCAAAAACGTACCAAATGGTAAAGAAAAATGATACAATGAAGAAACCATGTGAACTAACGGGCAAAACAACCAGCCAGTAACAAAATGGCAGAATCAAATTCAAACATAACATTATTAACTTTGAATGTAAATGGCCTAAATGCCCCAATCAAAAGACACAGACTGGCAAAAAGTCAAGACCCAATGGTGTGCTGTATTCAGCAGACCCATCTCATGTGCAAAGACTCACATAGACTCAAAATAAAGGGATGAACAAATACACAATGTACCAGAATCTATGGGACACATTTAAAGCAGTGTCTAGAGGGAAATTTATAGCAATAAATGCCCACATGAGAAAAAAATAAAGATCTAAAATTGACACCCTATCATCAAAATTGAAAGAGCTAGAGGAGCAATATCAAAAAAACTCAAAAGCAAGCAGAAGACAGGAAAATAACTAAGATCAGAGCAGAACTGAAGGAGACAGAGACAAAAAAAACTTCAAAAAATCAACAAATCCAAAAGCTGGTTTTGTGAAACGATCAACAAAATAGACCACTAGCTAGGCTAATAAAAAAGAAAAGAGAGAAGGATCGAGTAGATGCAACAAAAAATGATAAAGGGGAGATCACCACTTATTCCTCGGAAACGCAAACTCCCATCAGAGATTACTACAAACAGCTCTATGCACATAAACCAGTAAATCTGGAAGAAAGGGATAAATTCCTGGACACTTGCACACTTACAAGACTAAGCCAGGAAGAAGTTGAAATCCTGTATAGATCAATAATAAGGTCTGAAGTCCAGGCAGCAGTTAATAGCCTACCAACCAAAAAAAAGCCCAGGTCCAGACAGGTTCACAGCCAAATTCTACCAGACACACAAAGAGGAGCTGGTACCGTTCCTGTTGAAACTATTCCAAACAATACAAAAAGAGGGAATCCTCCCTAACTTTTTATATTAGACCAACATCATCCTGATACCAAAATCTGGCACACACAACTAAAAAAGAAAACTACAGGCCAATATCCATGATGAACATTAATGCAAAAATCTTCAATAAAATACTGGCAACCTGAATCCAACAGCACATCAAAAAGCTTATCCATCATGCTCAAGTAGGCTTCATCCTGGGGATGCAAAGCTGGATCAACATTCACAAATCCATAAACATAATTCACCACATAAATAGAACCAAAGACAAAAACCACATGATTATCTCAATAGATGCAGAGAAGGCCTTCGACAAAATTCAACAGCACTTTATGCTAAAAACTCTCAATTAACTAGGTATTGATGGAACGTATCTCAAAATAATAAAAGCTCTTTACAACAAACCCACAGCCAATATCATACTGAATGGGCAAAGACTAGAAGCATTCCCTTTAAAAACTGGCACTAGACAAGGATATTTTCTCTCACCACTTCTATTCAATATAGTATTGGAAGTTCTAGTCAGAATAATTAGGCAAGAAAAAGAAATAAAGGGCATTCAATTGGGAAAAGAAGTCAAATTGTCCCTATTTGCAGACGATATGACTTTATGCTGTTGCTTTGCCTTCTGCCGTGAGTATATGCTCCCTGAGGCCTCCCAGAAGCAGATGTCATCATGCCTCCTGTACTGCCTGCAGAACTGTAAGCCAGTTAAACATCTTTTCACTATAAATTACCCAGTCCCATGTATTCATTTATAGCAATGTGAGAATGGCCTAATACATTCACTTACTTAACCTCTCTATTCTTCTTCTAATGCATGGAGTATATGTCTCATTGCATTGTTAGAAAATTGTAACTAATATATTCAAAGCATTCAAAAATGTCTACTAGAGAAGTGTTCAATACATACCAAGTATACTCACAATCATATTCCTCAGAACAACTCTCCTGGGAACCCACAGTCTCAGGCTGTCCTATGACAAAGGACCACAGCATATCTACAATGCAGGAGCACCCCGAGTCATATCTGGGCACTTATGAGTCCAAGTTCAGAAGAGTGAGGCTCATGGGAAGGCAGGATCTTCCAGACCTAAGGTTCACCTTCCTCCCCAGGCCTTGGCTCCTCCCCAGAGGAGCAGCAGTGTACATAACAACTCCCTTTAAGGGCAGTCCTGTGCCCAAACCACACAATGGAGTCATCTATCTAATCAGAACACACTAACCAACACCAGCAGCAGAAAGTCATTTCCTTCAGCTCGTCTTTCCTTACAAGAAAAAGAAAAAAGCATAAGCTCTGTAACACTGGGCATGTTTCTTAAACACTCAGTGCCTAACTTTCTCAACTATAAAAGTAGATAATGTTGCATCTGCCTCATAAAATTATGTGGATTTAATGGGTTAATACATTCTATGTGCTTAAAACAGTGCCTGGCACACAAGTAACAATTAAAAAAAAAAAGCTATTACTACTCTCCCATAGCAATAGCACAGAAACAGTCTTTTCTTCAAGTATATAGTTCATTGTAAGCACTGCCTGGTTTATCTCACCATGATTCTCCAAGACTAGAAATCCTGAGGGCTAGAATGAATTTATGTTCACATTTCTATTTTCAGTGCATTATAGTGGGTCTAGCACAAAGTAGACTCTCAATGCATTTTTATTTACTAAATGAATGAATGGATAAATGCATCTACGTACAAATGATTTTCTTATTCAATCTTGTAAAGCCCAGATATTGATGAAAGTTAATCCATACAAACAAGAAACAGTAATGAAAATAAGGAGAGAATTAAGCATCTCAAAGAGCCAGGCGCTTCCTCAGGGAGGTGGCAGCGTATTCATCTGATGATGGATCAGGGCCCCTGGAAAGCATCCATCATTTCCAATCCTGGGCTTTGCCAGAGGAAATGAACCCCACATGGATAAATTAGTGACAGGCATGATAGTCAGTGACTCGTGTTCCTTTTGCAATTTCCTGTTCTACACAGCAGCTTATGCAGATTGCACAAAATGCCACTGATACATCAGGAGCAAACTATGACATGGAAATTGATAAAAATAAAGCCCTATTTTGGATGTGGTTAACTTTTAACTAAAGATATTCCTCCAAGAAAAATAGTCTGTGAAACAGGGGAACTGCTATTTTTAATTCTGATATTTAATGATATTGCAAAAGCCATTCTGATGTTCTGATCATAAGTAAGAAAAAAAATTATAATTGTAAAACCAGATAAAGAAAGGAGAGTACAGAGACAATCTAAAAACTATTCCTAGAGTTTAAATTAATATCTGAACATTGACTCGGAAATTAGAGTCCACAGTCTTGGGGGCAGAAAATCCAAGTCCATTAAAAAAAAACAAAAAACTGCTTTTTCTACTGTCCTGAGGAAGATTAAGTAATAGATGCTTTGGGTTACTAAGTAGCTCACTAGAAACAATCACTAATACATTGAGGCCAATGTAGCTAGACAAAGTCTAGACAAACTCTAACAAGAGGTATTACATAAAAGTTTTCAGTCGATCCCCTTAACTAATTTGCCATATAGGTGTTGAAATTATTCTTATTTTAGAGAGAAAACTGAGAATCACAAAGTGACTGTCTCAAGATTAAGTCATCAGTAAACAGTGGGGTTTGGCTTTGACATTCAGACATTTTACCCTAAAGATTCATTCTCACCTCTCTATCAGGTCTCCTGCATGTCACTCTCTTATTTAAGCCATATGTACAGTGATAGATACTTATACATGAAATTTACTTCAATATTCCATCAGTAACCACAAAAGAAAAAAAAAGGTACTAAAGGTAACTTAGGGAATATGACATGGAGAATATCTGTTGACATCAGGAACTACACTAAATTCCTTAGTCAATATTCTTCTCTAGAAGGACAGGTGCTATGGTTTGAATATATGTGTCCCTCCAAAATTCATATGTTAGAATCTAATAATCCATGTGATAATAATAATAATAAGACATAGGGTCTTTTAGGAAGTGATTAAGTCATGAGCACTCCACCATCATGAATGGGAAGCACTTCCCCATCATGAACATGACTAGTACTTTTATGAAAGAGGTTGAAGGGAGTGCCGTAGCCCCCTTTTGCCCTTCCACATTCTGCTATGTAAGGATGTAGCAACAAGATATAATCCTGGAAGAAGACACTAAGTCCCCACCAGACACCAAATCTGCCAGTGCCTTGATCTTGGATTTCCCAGCAACCAGAACTGTGAGAAATAAATTTTTATTATTTATAACTTACCCAGTTGTGGAATCTTGTTATGAAAGAAGGAAGGGACTCAGATAAGATAACAAAGAACAACAATATCTCAGCAGCTTTGGTAACAGTGAATTCACCCACCCTGGCTGCTGTGTACTGAAGAAGCTATGAGAGCAAAATTTTAGAAAGAAAACCACATACCTTATAGCATAGGTTATGATAAATATTAATATATCTATCTAATATAGGAAAAAGTAACCAAAATAGTCACACTGGCCTGAAGAAAATCATGTATATAGGAAATGAAATACATATTTATGTGAATATCTGAGTAGGTATGTTAGAATTAGAAGACAGTAAAGTAGAATAGGAATACTTATTATTTATCATATTCATAGGAGTTAATGTTCTATAAAATATTTCACAATAGTGTTTTTACTCTTCTTCTGAATTTCTCCCAGAGTGGCTCATATTTCCTATTATGGTCTGAGAAAAAAACAATGTTTACAAGGTTAAAACATTCAGAAATATCTGCTTTTCCTGAACTGATGCAACTTTGAGAAGAGAGAATGGAAAAGTAAACAAAATCTTTTACAGTCTAACACAAAGAGCCTCAGTCGAGAAGGCCAGAAGTGGGACTCTACCTTTGCTGTCCTTGGAATCCTAGTTCAATTGACCTCATCAAGAAGTGGGCCAAACAGCGGCAAGTGGCTTACACCTTTGTTTACTTTCTGAGCTAGGCTTCCCAGGAAATACTCTCCTGTGTTTTTTTTTTTTTTTCTCTGTATAGAGAATGCATGTTCCCTGGAAGACAACTAAAAAGAGTTGGGGTGATATGGCTGCAGAACAAGAACAAGAAGATACAACCACTAGAGCACCATTTCCAGCTCTCCATACCCTATTACAAAAGAATGAGGGTCCCACACCTCTTTCTAGCATTTCAATCACTGCCCCATCCTTTGCAATGATGAATGAACTGTGTTAAGCATTTTACATAGACTACATTTTTTAATCCTAACAACTCTAAAAAGTTATTATCATACCCATTTAAAAAATAAACAGAGGCTTAAAGAATTTAATCAACTTGATCAAGGTCATTCAGCTATTCAGTAAGAGTCAAGATTTGAACCCCGAGATGATCTGAGCCCAGAGGCCACTTCTTAACTTCATCTTGCTACAAATATCTTTACACTGAGGGTAAAGTGGCATAGAGTGGCATAAACATCTTAGATGTTTAAAATTTGCCATTCTCTGTTTCTGCTAAAAGTAAAGGCAAAGGCAATACTCCTAAAAAGCCTTACTTTACAATTTTTACAATCAACCCTGAGGTTTTCTTTCCTAGAATTCATCCTAGTCATAAATTATTTGAAAACTAATGATTTGTCATTTCTTGAGAGAGGTGTCCTCCTGCCTCAGGATTTCCTAAGATCCTGACTGGTTGAACAACAAAGGGGTCATGAATATGATAAATTCTGGCGCACTGCATTAAGGCAGTGCCCAAACCTGTAATGTGGTGATATTATTCCCCCAGTTGCTGGATACTTTTGGGAAATGAATCATTGTAGCTGGTGTACCCACATATTTTCACAGCATGGCATTTGCAGAAATAACAGAACTATGTTCACTAACCAAGGGAAGATGAAATATAACTCGAAGTCTAAAAAGGGAGGGGGCACTTCTCTTTCTCTTTCTTCCTAACATCATAATTCAGCCTTTCAGCCATGTACTTCCATGCTTGATCTTTTCCCTTTTAATGTATTATTTGTGTTGCTGCTGCCGCTGGGAAACTTTGATGTAAGGGACCTGAGGGAGGCAAGGATGTCGTCCTGAGGAAGCAGGGATGTCCCTTTGGCACTCTGAGCGCTCTCCCTCACTTTCTTCCTTTCAAGCTTACCCGAACTGTATACTGCAAGAACTTGGAGAATAAATCTTATCTCAAGGGATTGCAAAGCCCTAAGGTGAAAAGTCAAAAACTAGTGAAAACAGTTCCCTGAGCTTCAAACTACCAAAGCTTAGGACTGTCTTGCAAAGGTGCTAATTCACCATATTACTGCATATGTAATTCACTATTCCTTCAACCAATATTTAATAACTGCTAGGTACTATGGGGAATACAGAGAAACAGTATGTGACAGATGCTAATGGTTGCTTACCCAACGGCTATTCCTTCCAACCTTCTTGCTTAGAGAATTCAAATTTTGTTGAAGTGTCTGTACAACCCTTAGGGAAGGTGGCCCTGTCTCCTCTTCAGCTGATAAATCTGAGTCATGGGTCAGCAAACTTTGTATGGTTCATACATCAAAGCCAGTCCATGCCTATTTTCGTAAATAAAAACCTCATCATTTTTTTATGTACTATGTATGTTTTCATGCCACAATACCAGAATTGAGTATAGTACATCCTCACTAAACATTGGTGCTGATTGACTGTAAGCGAAGCAACATACTGCAGGCCATAGGAACTTACCTCTTGTTTGTATCAATTAACCCAAGGTAAAATTGGCTTCCTTATACTTTGTTCTAAAGCTGCAGTTTCCAAGATTCCATCAATGACGTGAAGTGAGGACTCACTGTGATTACAACAGAGACCATCTGGATCTTCACAGAAAATATTTGATGACTTCTGATCTATGCCAATCGTAACAATACAATTCCCCTTGCCAGTGTTTTTTTTTTTTTTGTAGGTGGACAAGTAACCCAGTATTAATAAATGATATTTAAAGAAAAGTCTGTTGGAGGACAACTGGAGAAAAAAAAGAGATTTCTTTTCTTCCACTGTATATGTGGTTGTGATTCCATCTTGCATTCATGAGGGATGCTAATCTGAAGACCAAGTTGACATCCTGTCTATGGCAGAGCAGAAATACGGAAATAACCTGTGTCCTTGATGACATCTTTGAGCTGTTGAGCCAGCTAACCCTGGGGCCAGAGATGTATGCATTTTCTGTCATGTAAGATAATGTGTCCTCATTGTTTAAGCCAGATAAGTTAGGATAATTATCTCTTTGATAAACTGACCTCTTTATCCTTAAAAAAGGAGATTTTTTTTTTTTACCCTAGTGTTAATCTTTAAGTAATATCATCTTGATCTTTAAGAAATAACCTTGTTTCACCCTGGTAATATTCTTTGCTCTAAGATCTACTTTATCTGATATTAGTATAACCACTCCAGCTTTCTTTTGATTAGTGTTAGTATGAAAAGTTTTCTCCATCCTTTACTTTCAACCTATTAGTTTCTTTTAATTTCAAATGTGTTTTTTACACACAAGATACAGCTTGGGTCTTGATTTTTGTCAAGTTTGGCAATATTTACCTTTTCATCAGGTTATTTAGATCATTTACACTTAATGTAATTATTGATACAATTTAAATCCATCATTTTCTTATTTGGTTTTCATTTGTTTCTTTTTTGCTTTGTTTTCTTTTTTTACTTTTCTGTTTCTTTTAAATTAATTGAGTAGTGTTATAATCCTATAGTTATTCCTTTCATGGCTAAGTTTAGTGGTTGCTTTAGGGTTTACAGAATACACCTACAAGTTATCTTATACTGCTTCATATATAGTATAGGAACGTTACATCAGTATACTTTTATTTTTCCCCTTACATTTGGCTATTTTTGTTATACATTTTATTTTATATATGTTAACAATTCCATAGTCTATTATTTCAAAAGATTCAAGTAGTTAAAAAAAAGATCATTCTCAGCAAACTGACACAAGAACACAAAACCAAACACCACATGTTCTCACTCATAGGAGGGTGTTGAACAAGGAGAACACATGGACACAGGGAGGGGAGCACTATACACGGGGGTCTGTTGCGGGGGAGTGGGGGGGACAGCGGGGGGGGGGGAGTTGGGGAGGGATAGCATGGGGAGAAATGCCAGATATGGGTGAGGGGGAGGGAGGCAGCAAATCACACTGCCATGAATGCACCTATGCAACAACTTTGCATGTTTTTCACATGTACCCCAAAACCTAAAATGCAATAAAAAAAAAAAAAAAAAACCTAGGTGATAGGTTGATTAAAAAACAAACAAAAAAAAAAGATCTTATATATTTACCATATGGTCGCCATTTCTGGGCTATTCATTTCTTTGTATAGAGTCTTATTTCCAAGTAGCATTTTTTTTTTTTCTTCTGTTTAAAGACTGCATTCACATTACAGGTCTTCTGGATATGAGCTTCTGCATATTTTAAAAACTGTATTACCTTCAGTTTTAAAAGATATTTTCACTGAGTATGGAAATCTTCATCACTAGCTTTCCCCACAAACTTTAAAAAAAAAAGTTGCTTCATATTTTCTTGCTTGCATTGCTTCCTATAAGAAATCTGCTATAATCTTATCTTTGTCCCTCTGTATGTAATGTCTTCTTTCTTCTGAATGGTATTAAGATTTTCTCTTTATCACTGGCTTTTAACTATTTGTATGATAATAGGATAATTATCTCTTCTTGATAAATTGAGCTATTTAAGAATAATAAAGGTAAAATAAGGTTTTATTTTACTCTGGTATTATTCTTTTAGTAATATAATCTTAAAGATTATGATTTCTCTTGTTATTTCTTTATGTTTATTGGCTTGAAGTTTATTGAGTTTCTTAGAACTCAGTTGTCATAATATTTGGGAAAGTGTTGGCCATTATTTCTTCAAATATTTTTTTATACAGCTGTCTCTTTCTTCTCTTCTTTGGAGACTTCATCTATATTAAGCAGCTTGAAGTTGTTATTATCTCACTATTTACTGGCATTCTGTTCATTTTTGTTTCTTCTCTTTCCCTTTTGTGTTCCATTTTAGATAGTTTCTATTTTCTTATCTTCAAGTTCATTAATTTTTTCTTCTGCAATATCTCATCTAAAATTATTCCCAAGCAAAGTATTTTTTATTCCTCACTGTAGTTTTCAATTTTGGAAGTTCACTTTGAGTCTTTATTATGCCTTCCATGCTTCTAACTAATGTTTTAAGTAAAAATGATTTTTATGTCCTTGTATGATAATTCTAACATCTGTATCAGTTTGGGGACAATTACAAAAACGAGTTCATCTCCTCATTATGGGTTGTATTTCCTACTTCTTTGCATGACTCAACTTTTATTTGATTCTAGACATTGTAAATTTTACCTTATTAGGTGCCGGATATTTTTGTACTTTTATAAATGTGCTTGAACTGAAAGCAGCTAAGCTACAAGGATAAGGTTTGATCTTTTCAGATTTTTGCTTTTAAGATTTATTAGGCAGAAAAAGAGCAATGCTAACTGTAAAGGCTAATTCATTCCTACAATGTGGCTAGACCCTTCTCTATACTTTATCCAGTGAATTGTGAAGTTTTTCAATTTGATTGGTAGAAACAGGTACTACCCCATCTACATGTGGACACTTACATTAATAGCTCTAACAGGTGGTTTTTCCCCTCAACCTCAACCTCTGGGAATTTCTTTACATGTATTTAATAATTACTACTGAGCTGAATATTCTTTGTTACCTTCTCTTCCTCAGATATCATCAGTCTAACATCCTCAACAGCAACAAAACCTCTAAGAAGATTATGCCTAAATTATCTATTTCTTGGGTTTGGAACTTTCTTCTGAGTTAAAGTCCAGCATTTTCCAGTGGTCTGCTAGATATCTCTAACTGTATTGACTACCAACATGCTAAATACAATATATCCAAAACAGAAATTACCATCTTTCTCTTCCTCAAGTAACTTTTTATTCTAATCTTCATAACCCAGTGGCTCCTTCTAATGCATTTAATGTTAGTATAATTTCAATTAGGTTCCAAAACCCATGGTAATCTTTCACACTACCTCCTTTCTCAAACTGCAAATGTCTCACATATCCATCAATTATTTTCTATTCTTAGAAAATGTTCTATTCTCTGCCACTACTGAAGTTTGACCTCCCAAATGGTCTTTCTGACAATATCACTTTACATGTTTAAAGAATAATGTCTTGAAAGCTTTATTTTAATCCTGTCAGTATCCTCTTCTAAAACTTCAGTGATTATCAATTGCCTGCTGAAAAAAGTTTTAAAATGCCCAACTTTGACAGTCTAGCCTTCAGCAAACTTCCCTTTTATGTCTCCTCCCACTGTTCAGAATGTGCTCCAGCCAAACTTCCTGGACTCTTCTTTCAACTCATTTCTCATGCCACTCTCTGTGGCTGGATTGTCTTCCCTCCCACTGCTAACAAAATTATATACAACCTTAATGGAAATGTAATTGGTACACATTTTTAGAAAGCAATAATCAACAAGCATAAATTTTACATGCCCTTTGATTCAAATATTTTACATTTAGAATCTTACACTAAGGAAAAATAATGGTTGTACACAAAAAGTTGGTGAAAAGGATGTTTATATTACCACAATCTATAACGGGAAAACTGGAAATAGTCTAAATGCTCAGTGATGGGATATTTAATAATAAAATATGCAATCACTAAAAAATGTTATACAGAGATATTTACTAATGAAGAAATATGCTCTTTATATTAAAAATAATATACTATGCATTATGTAATCCCCATTTTATTTTTTAAATGTGATAGATTGATTATATCTAGATAACTAGACAGACCAAAGACTAAAAGAATATACACTAAACTTTTAACAATGGTTATTTCTGTGTGGTGAAATAACAAATTTTCTTCTATTTACTAGTGCTGGTTTAATTTTCTATAGCTAATATGTATTATCTTCACAACTTGGAAAACTGTTAGCTGTTATTTAAAAAACAGCTCTTAAGCAGTCTCTTCTTTGGCTACTTAAGTGCTCATTTGTCACGTCACCTAGAAGCCTGTAGCATAGACTTCTATTTGTCTCTATCTCTTCTTCAAACCCCTCAGCTACTTGCTAGCAGAGTGTGTTTCAAAGGACTTTGGGTCCTACAGTATCTCACACAGCTGATACTAAGTTATCACTAAAGGAATGAAATTTAGGCTGTAGATAGGAGCAAAAATGCTGCAGATTAAAAGGAAGACAATGGCCATTGATCAATGCAAGAGGTGTATTTAGTTTACTCTTCAGTTTTCAATCCCTCTTCTTCAGTGCTCCCATTACCTCTAAAGTTTTTATATTTATTCCACAAGTCTGCAATAGGAAAATATAATATCCAACATCTCAGTTTTCTTTTTCCAAAGGAAAGAAATCATAGAATATTTAAAGATTGTTTGATATTTTAAAACCTTTGTAACCTACAATTTCAGCAATATATTCTGTGGTGAATATCACTATAAACTCTCTCACTGGAATATTGCTTCTATTCCTTCAAAAACATACTTAGAACCCTTCTTCCTGGCAGATTGTAGGGACATAAAAAGCTGAGTCAGCCTAGTAGTCTTTCTACCAGGAGAATAATTACTAACTGGCATGCAGCCTGCAGAAAAAAAATCTATGAGGGTGGAAACTATTATTTACAAGGGAACCTAATCTAAGGAGTAACAGAGGAGTAAACATGGTGTTCTATGGTTCTATTCTTGAAGGGACCCAGGGCTAACACCTGCCAAGGTTTTAAAATGTTATAAAAAATATTTAGTAATGAAGAAATATGCACTTTGCATTAAAAAACAATCAAATATGTTTAACATCATTCCCATTTTATTTTTTAATGTGATAGAAATTAATAATATCTAGATAACTAGACAGACTAAAGGTTAAAAGAAGCATACAAACTCAAATGCCAAGAAGCATGCAAATGCAAATCGAAATCTGATAATAAATTCACCCCTTATGGAGTTTTCTTCCTGAAAGACCTGGGGTTCAGAATTGTTCTTTTGACAACACTTAAAAATGTGGCTAAAGCTTCCCCATTTATTTCTAGGCTAAAGCTTCCCCATTTATTTCTAGGGTAAAGCTCCATTCTGTCCTGTGCTCTATCTCAAAATTGAGAAGCAGAATCCATGCTTCCCATTTTTGGTGGTCACAGTTTACCTCTAACAAGATTGTTTATAATAACGAAAGGTGTTCCCACCAACAAGGCTCTTTTGTACTTCCTTGCCCTGCTTGGAATTCTATCTACATAATTAATACAATCAGAATTACCTGGAGAGTTATATATTAGTTTTCAAATGCTGTGAAATAAGTCATCTCCAAATTTAGTGACTTCAGGGAACATAATTCAGAAGAGGCATGGCTGGCAGGTCTGGCTCAGTCTCTCAAGGGGTTGTAATGAGACATCCACTGGGGCTGTAGTCATTAGAAGACTAGTTTTGGGGTAGAGACTCTACTTCCGATGTGGTTCGTTCACATGGCTGGCAAGGTAGTGTTGACTGTCATCAGGAAGCCAATGAATTGAACTGGAAACTGAACCTAAAAATGGTCCTAAATAGACGATCTTGTATGTTTAACTCTTAAATTTTATATTAGATCAGCAAAAGGCAGTACTTGAAAAATAAATTTTAAAAATGCAATATCAAAGTTTCATAGATTTTTTCAAGACAGATTGTGGACTCTTCTCTTTTAAATCTTTACATACAGGTCCAGCTATTTTGGCTTCTGTTCTTTACTTCTCCTCAGGAGAAATAGAGAACAGAAGCCAAAAATACATTTTCTATATAAACTAAATATACTGATACAATATGGAATAACCTCCAAGTAATACTAAGTTTAAAATTAAGGGATATAACAATGCTGTATTTTTAAGTGGTAAATACATAAAACTACCTCCGTACAGACACACAAAACTGGAATGGTGGTTGTCTCTAGAAATGAGAATTGTATGATTGGGGTAGGAGTTATTTTTAAATGAATAAATTTTCCTATTTTAAAATAAGATGACTTATTTTTCACTGAGCATCTGTATTAGCCCATTGTCACACAGCTATAAAAACATACCCAACACTGAGTAATTTATAAAGGAAAGAGATTTAATTGACTCTAAGTTCCACATGGCTAAGGAAGCCTCAGGAAACTTACAAATGATGACAGGCAAGAGAGAGCATGTGTGTCAGTGCAGGAAAAATTACCATTTACAAAATCATCAGATCTTATGAGAATTTACTCAGTGTCACAAGGACAGCCTGAGGGAAACTGCCCCATAATCCAATCACTTCCCACCAGGTCTCTCCCTTCACACCTGGGGATTACAATTCAAGATGAGGTTTGGGTGGTGATACAAAGCCTAACCATATCCGCATCTTTTACATCCTTTGAATTTTGTACTGGGATCACATAATCCTTCAAAAAGGTGATAAATAAAACGTTTTAAAAATACATTTCACTTTAAAGATCTCTTGAAAATCATTCTAAAACATGAATTATATCATTATTGGTTGCAGCTAATTATTTTTTCTTCTTAGGTTTAGCAGTTTT
This sequence comes from Aotus nancymaae, assembly GCF_030222135.1. Lineage (NCBI taxonomy): Eukaryota > Metazoa > Chordata > Mammalia > Primates > Aotidae > Aotus > Aotus nancymaae. Next base: position 107,080,753 of record NW_026988425.1, read on the forward strand.
GATATTCTTCAGAGCTAGTGATCCTGATAGATTAAAATCTAGCCAACAGAGTTAATAGCTCCATCCTCATTTCTTACTGGATCTCTCAGTTGTCCCTGTCCATCGTCTACCTTTGACAGAACATAGCTGTTAAACCCTATACAACTGGGACACTTGCCTGGGGCCCATGCTTAGAGATTCCTGCTCTGACCCTTTTCTGGCCCTTCCTATCACACTCACTAAAGAACCTACAGCCAAGAGATGTGTCAGAGCCCACAGGTCCTTTCTAGATCAAACTCAGCATATATCTGGGGAGAATTTTCTACCCCATGACTTCAACCCACTTGTGCACAGACCACCATCTTATGTCTATCCTGTTGAGAGGTGGCCAAGGGACAGCTGTTTAATGGGGAAGGAAATGGACAGAACTTGACAAGTAGTCTGAGCAGTCTACACACATACACATGAAACCATTCACAGTGCAGAAAGGAGAGAGGAGAATGAGAAGAAAGGGGTGTGGGCTGCAGCCTCCATTTGTGCTCTTGCCCCAGTGCTTATGGGAGAAGCCCCTCAAAATATTAGGCATAGGCCAGCTCAACACCCCTCACTTCTGACACTCATTCTCCATCTTCTGTCTAGCCCAAATAGAACAGACAGTGGTCAAGATGAAGGTCTGCTTTGACATTTTGTCCCTGGCAGAGCAAGGAAGCAGTTGCACATAGCATTTGAAAGCTATTTTTTAAAATCCCTGAATCTTAATGTATTGTTGCTCTGTCTTTATTGACTTAGAATAAATGCACTTCCAACAATGAGGCACATTCAATAATGTGAGAATTTTTAAAGAGCTGGAACCATCATATACCAGCTCTTAAACAAAATTAAGGCTTACTTCACACCACAGACTTTAGATTTAAAATCTCCATGACCTGTTTGTTTGCTTTTTCACTTTAGGCTCCATATAACCCTGAGGAAGGTCCTCCTTTGCCTGTATCCCAGTCCTTGCTCTACCATGCTCTATTTTTAACACCCTCACCTTTTAAACATAATATAAATAGTTTATCAAGTTTATTCTTTGCTGTTCTCTTACTACGCCCTCCCATACACATACACACCAGAACGTAAGTCCCATGAGAGTAAGAATTTTAGTGTATTTTGTTCGCTGATGTATCCCGAGTGCCCAGAATAGTGTCTGTCAAAAGGTAATTACTAAATGAATATTCATTGCATGAATAAAACCAGTAACAGTCTAATGACAAGAAGAAACTTACTCTAAACTCTATCACCTTGTCGACAAAAGATCAGGTGACAGCATTATCCATTTCCTCATTACAGAAGATACCTAAATCACAATGTAAATATGTATGTACCTTTCAGGTTTAGAAGGATTTAATTTCTGTTTTTGTATTAAAATATGCTAGGAGATATGTACATATTTTTTAAAAGAAAGTCACCCTGTCCTCTAAAGACACAACAATAACAATGACTTTTGTATTGTTCTCCTGCATATTCTATTTATGAAAACAGAATATTCAGCTTAAACTTAGAAAAAATTAATATTGTATAAGATTTTAATAACTTTTCCAAAATTACGTGAACATATTACATAAGAAGCAAATTAAAAAATATTTTTTACTTTCTAAGCCATTTATCGTCACAGGCATTATGAAACTCCCTAATATCATCTGATGTAGATAAGACAATAAGTGTTTTTTTTTCTTCTAAAAAAAAATAGGATACATGTGCAGAAAGTGCAGATTTTTTACATAGGTATACATGTGCCTATGTCTTCTTTGAGAAGTATCTGTTCATATAGTTTTCCCACTTTTTGATGGGGTTGCTTTTTTCTTGTAAATTTGTTTAAGTTTCTTATAAATTCTGGGTATTAGACCTTTGTCAGATGGGTAGATTGCAAAAATTTTCTCCCATTCTGTAGGTTGCCTTTTCATTCTGATGATAATTTCTTTTGCTGTGCAGAAGTTCTTTAATTAGATCCCATTTGTCAATTTTGGCTTTTGTTGCAATTACTTTTGGCGTTTTTGTCATGAAGTCTTTGCCCATTCCTATGTCCTGAATGTTACTGCCTTTTTATGGTTTTGGGTTTTAAATTTAAGTCTTTAATTCATGTTGAGTTAATTGTTGTAGACGGTGTAAGGAAGGGATCTAGTTTCTGTTTTCTGCGTATGGTTAGCCAGTTTTCCCAGCACCGTTTACTGAATAGGATATCCTTTCCCCATTGCTTGTTTTTCTCAGGTTTGTTGAAGATCAGACGGATGTATATATGTGGTGTTATTCCTGAGATCTCTGCTCTGCTCCATTGGTCTGTTTTGGTACAAGTACTATACGGTTTTGGTTACTTTAGCCTTGCAGTGTAGTGTGAAGTCAGGTAGTGTGATGCCTCCAGCTTTGTTGTTTTTGCTTAGGATTGTCTTGGCTATACGGGGTCTTCTCTAATTCCAAATAAAATTTAAAACAGTTTTTTTCTAATTCTGGGAAGAATGTTAATGGGATAGTATGATGGGAATAGCCTTGAATCTATAAATTGCTTTGGGCAGTATGGCCATTTTCACAATATTGATTCTTCCTGTCCATGAGCATGGAATGCTTTTTCTATTTGTTTGTGTCCTCTTTTATTTCCTTGAGCAATGATTTGTAGTTCTTCTTTAAGGGGTCCTTCACATCCCTTGTTAGCCCTATTCCTAGGTATTTTATTCCCTTTGTAGCAATTGTGAATGGGAGTTCATTCATGATTTGGATCTCTGCTTGCCTACTGTTGGTTAAAAGAATGTTTGTGATTTTTGTATATTGATTTATATCCTGAGACTTTGCTGAAGTTGCTTATCAGTTAAAGGAGTTTTGGGGCTCAGATGATGGGATTTTCTAACTATAAAATCATTTTGCCTGTGGAGACAACTTGACTCTCTCTCTTCCTATTTGAATACACCTTCTTTTTTTCTCTTGCCTGATTGCCATGGCCAGAACTTCCAGTACTATGTTGAATAGGACTGGTGAGAGAGGGCATCCTAGTCTTGCACCAGTTTTCAAAGGGAATGCTTTCAGTTTTTGCCCACTCAATATGATATTGGCTGTAAGTTTGTCATAAAAAGCTCCTATTCTGTTGAGATGTTTCACCAATACCCAGTTTGTAGTGAGTTTTTAATGTGAAGGAAGGTTGAATTTTATCAAAGGCTTTTTCTGCATCTGTTGAGATAATCATATGATTTTTGTCATTGGTTCCGTTTATGTGATGAATTATGTTTATTGATTTACATATGTTGAACCAGGCTTGCATCCCAGGGATGAAGCCAGCTTGATCATCATGGTGGATATGTTATTTTGCTGTTCTGCTGGATTTGGTTTGCCAGTATTTTATTGAGGATTTTGCATCAATGTTTATTAGGGATATTGCCATAAAGTTTGCTTTTTTTGTTGTGTCTCTCCCCAATTTTGGCATCAGGATGCTGCTGGCCTCATAAAATGAGTTAGGGAGGACTCCCTCTTTTTCTATTGTTCGGAATAGTTTCAGAAGGAATGTTATCAGCTCCTCTTCATATTTCTGGTAGAATTCAGCTATGAATCCCTCTGGTCCTGTGCTTCTTTTGGTTGTTAGGCTATTAATTCTGGCCTCAATTTCAGAATTTGTCATTGGTCTATTCAGGGTTTTCATCCTCTTGGGAGGGCGTATGTGTCCAGGAATTTATCCATTTCTTCTAGATTTTCTAGTTTATTTGCATAGAGCTGTTTATAGTATTCTCTGATGGTAGTTTGTATTTCTGTGGGATCAGGGTGATCCCCATTTTCATTTTTTTATTATTATACTTTAAGTTCTGGGGTACATGTGCAGAACGTGCAGGTTTGTTACATCAGTATACATGTGCCATGGTGGTTTGCTGCATCCATCACCTTGTCATCTACATGAGGTATTTCACCTAATGCTATTCCTCCCTTATTCTCTCACCCTCTGCCATCCCTCCCCTAGCCTCTCCACTGACAGGCCACAGTACGTGATGTTCCCTTGCCCTTTGTCCATGTGTTCTCATTGTTCAACACTCACTTCTGAGTAAGAACATGTGGTGTTTAGTTTTCTGTTCTTGTATAAGTTTGCTGAGAATGATGGTTTCTAGCTTTATCCATGTACCTGCAAAGGACTTGAACTCACCCTTTTTATGGCTGCATAGTATTCCATGGTGTATATGTGTCACATTTTCTTCATTTATTCTATCATTGATGGGCATTTGGGTTGGTTCCAAGTCTTAGCTATTGTGAACAATGCCTCAGTAAACATACATATGCATATGTCTTTATAATAGAATGATTTATAATCTTTTGGGTATATATACCCAGTAATAGGATTGCTGGGTCAAATGGAATTTCTAGTTCTAGATTCCTGAGGAATCACCACATGGTCTTCCACAATGGTTGAACTAATTTACATTTCCACCAATAGTGTAAAAGTGTTCCTATTTCTCCACATTCTCTCCAGCATCTGTTGTCCCTAATTTTTTAATGATTGCCATTCTAACTGGAATGTGGTTTTGATTTGCATTTCTCTAATGACCAGTGATGATTAGCTTTTTTTCATGTTTGTTGGCTGCATAAATGTCTCCTTCTGAGAAGTGCCTGTTCATATCCTTCACCCACTTTTTGATGGGGTTGGTTTTATTTCTTGTCAATTTATTTAAGTTCTTTATAGATTCTGGATATTAGCCTTTTGTCGGATGGGTAGATTGCAACTTTTTCCCATTCTGTTGGTTGCCAGTTTACTCTAATGATAATTTCTTTTGCTGTGCAGAAGCTCTTAAGTTTAATTAGATCCCACTTGTCTATTTTGGCTTTTGTTGCCATTGCTTTTGGTGTTTCAGTCATGAAGTCCTTGCCCATATTATATCCTGAATTGGACTGTCTAGGTTTTCTCCCAGAGTTCTTTTGGTGTTAGGCTTTATGTTTAAATCTTTAATCCATCTGGAGTTAATTTTTGTATAAGGTGTAAGGAAGGAATTCAGTTTCAGCTTTCTGCATATGACTAGCCAGTTTTACCAACATCATTCATTAAATAGGGAATCCTTTCTCCATTGCTTGTTTTTGTAAGGTTTGTCAAAGATCAGATGGTTGTAGATGTGTGGTGTTACTTCCAAGGTCTCTGTTCTGTTCCATTGATCTATATCTCTGTTTTGGTACCAGTACCACGCTGTTTTGATTACTGTAGCCTTGTAGTATAGTTTGAAGTCAGGTAGCATGAGGCCTCCAGCTTTATTTTTGCTTTGCTTAGAAAGCTTTTGGCTATGCAGGCTCTTTTTTGGTTCCATATGAAATTTGAGGTGGTTTTTTCCAATTTTGTGAAGAAAGTCAATGGTAACTTGATGGGGATAGCATTCAATCTATAAATTACTTTGGGCAGTATGGTCATTGTCATGATATTGATTCTTCCTAATCATGAGCATGGAAAATTTTCCCATCTGTTTGTGTCCTCTCTTATTTCCTTGAGCAGTGGTTTGTAGTTCTCCTTGAAGAGGTCCTTCACATCTCTTGTTAATTGTATTTCTAGGTATTTCATTCTCTTTGTAGCAATTGTGAATGGGAATTCACTCATGATTTGGCTCTCTGTTTGTCTGTTATTGGTGTATAGGAATGCTTGTTTTCTGGTTTTGCACATTGATTTTGTATCCTGAGACTTTGCTAAAGTTGCTTATCATCTTAAGGAGGTTTTTGGACTGAGACAATGGGGTCTTCTAAATATACAATCATGTGATCTGCAAATAAAGACAATTTGACTTCCTCTTTCCTGATTGAATACCCTTTATTTCTTTTTCTTGCCTAATTGCCCTGGCCATATATTCCAATACTATATTGAATAGGAGTTGTGAGAGAGGGTATCCTTGTCTTGTGCTGATTTTCAAAGGGAATGCTTCCAGTTTTTGCCTATTCAGTATGATATTGGCTGTGAGTTTGTCATAAATAGCTCTTATTATTTTGAGATACATTCCATCAATACCTAGTTTATTGAGAGTTTTTAGCATAAAGGGCTATTGAATTTTGTCTAAGGCCTTCTCTGCATCTATTGACATAATCATGTGGTTATTTTTGGTTCTGTTTATATAATGGGTTATGTTTATTGATTTGTGTATGTTGAACCAGCCCTGCATCCCAGGGTTGAAGTTGACTTGATTGTGGTGGATAAGCTTTTTGATATGCTGTTGGATTCGGTTTGCCAGTATTTTATCAAGGATTTTCACATCAATGTTCATCAGGGATATTGGCCTGAAATTTTCCTTTTAAGTTGTGTCTCTGACAGGTTGTGGAATCAGAATGATGTTGGTCTAATAAAATGGGTTAGGGAGGATTCCCTCTTTTTCTATTATTTGTAATAGTTTTAGGAGGAATGGTACCAGCTCCTGTTTGTACCTCTGTAGATGTCTATTAGGTCCACTTGCTCCAGAGCTGAGTTCAAGTCCTGAATATCCTTGTTATTTTTCTGTATCATTGATCTAATACTGACAGTGGGTGTTAAAGTCTCCCACAATTATTGTATGAGAGTCTACATCTCTTTGTAAGTCTCTAAGATCTTGTTTTATGAATCTGGGTGCTTCTGTATTGGGTTCATATCTATTTAGAATAGTTAGCACTTCTTGTTGAATTGTCAACTTTACCATTATTTAATGCCCTTCTTTTGGTCTTTGTTGGTTTCAAGTCTGTTTTGTCAGAGACTAGGATTGCAACCCCTGCTTTTTTCTGCTTTCCCTTTGCTCGGTAAATTTTTCTTCATTCCTTTGAGTCTGTGTGTGTTTTTGCACATGAGGTGGGTCCCCTGAATACAGCACACCAGTGGGTCTTGACTCGTTATCCAATTTGCCAGTCTGTGTTTTCTAATTGCAGTATTTAGCCCATTTACATTTAATGTCAGTATTGTTATATGTGAACCTGATCCTGTCATCATAATGCTATTTGGTTGTTTAGTACACTAGTTGATGTAGTTTCTCTGTAGTGCCACTGGTCTTTATATTTGGGTGTGTTTTTGTAATGGCTAGTACAAGTTTTTCCTTTCCATATTTAGTGCTTCTTTCAGAAGCTCTGGCAGGGCAGGCCTGGTGGTAATGAAATCCCTCAGCATTTGCTTATTGGATTTTATTTCTCCTTCACTTATGAAACTTAGTTTGGCTGGATATAAAATTTTTAGTTTCGTTGGATATGAATTTCATAGGTTGAAAACTTTTTTCTCTAAGAATGTTGAATATTAATCCACAATCTCTTATGCCTTGTAGAGCTTCTGTTGAGAGGTCCACTCTTAGTCTGATGGGCTTCCCTTTGTAGGTGACCTTGCCTTTCTCTCTGGCTGCCTGTAACAGGTTTTCCTTCATTTTTACTGTGGAGAACTGATGCTTATGTGCCTTGGGGTTGATCTTCTCATTGCGTATCTTAATGGTGTTCTCTGTATTTCCTGAATTTGCATCTTGCTAGGTTGGGTAAATTCTCTTGGATAATATCTTGAAGTGTGTTTTCAGCTTGCTTCCATTCTCCCCATCTCCTTCGGGTATTCCAATCAATCATAGGCTCAGTCTTTTTATGAAGTCCCATAGTTCTTAGAGGCTTTGTTCATTCCTTTTCATTCTTTTTTCTCTATTCTTGTCTGCATGTCTTATTTCAGTGAGGTTGTCTTCAAACTCTGATATCCTTTCTTCTGCTTGGTCTATGCAGCTATTAATACTTGTGTATGCTCCATGAATTTCTTATGCTGTGTTTTTCAGCTCCATCAGGTCATTTATGTTTCTCTCTAAACTGGTTATTCTAGTTAGCAATTGCTCTAACCTTTTGTCAAGATTCTTAGCTTCTTTGCATTGGGTTAGAACATGCTTCTTTAGCTCAGCATTGTTTTTTGTTACCCATCTTCTGAAGCCTACTTCTGTCAATTCATCCATCTGATTCCCTGTCCAGTTCTGTGCCCTTAATGGAGAGACACTGTGATAATTTGGAGAAGAGGCACTCTGGCCTTTTTTGTTTTCAGCATTCTTTTGTTGATTCTTTCTCATCTTCATGAGTTTGTCTAGTTTCAGTCTTTGAGGCTGCTGGATGGGATTTTTGTGGGGGCTTTGTTATTGTTGTTGTTGTTGATGATGCTGAATTGTTGTTGTTGTTTGATGCTGTTATTGCTTTCTTCTTGTCTGTTTTTCTTTAAATGGTCAGGTCTCTCTTCTTTAGGGCTGCTGCAGCTTTCTAGGGGTTCACTTCAGCCCCTATTCATCTGATTCACTTCTACCTGGAGATGTCACTCAAGGAGGCTGGAGAACAGCAAAAATGGAGGCCTGCTCCTTCTTCTGGGACCTCTGACCTCAAAAGACACCAACCTGATGCCAGTAGGATCACTTCTGTATAGGGTGTCTACAAGCCCTGTTGGAGGTCTCACCCAGTTGGGTGGCATGGGGAACAGGACCCATTTAATGAAGCACTTTATCCATTGGTGGAAGGGATGTGCCCAACCAGGGGGAAACCCACTCATCTGAGCTGCCCAGGTTCCTCAGAACTATCAGGAGGGAAGGCTAAGTCTGCTGGTCCACAGAGACTGTGGCCACTTCTCACCAAAAGCCTCAAGCTCAGGGAGATCCAGGTTCTGTCCCTAAGCCTGTGGCTGGAGGTACTGGAGTTCCTACAGGGAAGCTCTGCCCAGTGAGAAAGGATGGGTCAGGGTCAGGCCTGAAGAGGAATTTGGCTGCAGACTGCCATAGCTGGTGTGTTGGGTCATGGAGAACAAGGCTTGGGACCAAGCCATTCAATCTTCCTGGCTCCAGCAGGGAGAAAGCAAAGCCTGTGGCTTTAGAGATGGGTGCTGCCCTCCCTGCACCCAGGGAGCTTAGCTTGTTAGGCAGTCCCAGTACTGGCTGCTGCCCCTCCCCCAAGGAGCTCAATCAACTTTGACAGCAGGCAGCTGCAGCTATGGTGCTGGTGCCCCTTTTCCTCAGGAGTTTGGTAGGCTTAAGCAGATTCCAGTTGAGAGGCTGTTAAGAGTCTGCACATTCCAGGGTTGGGACCCTAGGCTCTGGTGGCATGGGTTCGCAAATGGGATCTTCCAATTTGTGTATTGCACCATTCCATGGAGAAAGCATGGTTTCCTTGGCTGGGTAGCACAGTCACTCACCACCTCCCTTGGCTGGAGGGATGAGGCTCCCCTTTCCCGTGTGGCTCTCAGGTGGGCCGCCACACCACACTGTTCTTCCTTCTCTCCATGGGTATGTCAGCCTCCTAGTCAGTTCTGAGGAGAGAACCTGGATACCTTGATTGCCAGTGAAGGATTCACACACTTATTATGTTTTTTTTTCAATAGGAGCCTCCGAACATTGCTGTTTCTGGCTGACCATCTTGGCTCTGCCCAAAAAACATTTTTAAGGAAGCAAATTTATCAGTGAGAGTTGCTTTGAATGTCTCTTATATTCAAAGATCATTCATATTAAAGGCCAAATAGTCTGACATCACTGAAAATTGTCAGATAGAATTTTAATGAAAAGAAAATTAGAACAATGAGTTCTAAAAAAAAGAAAAGCTAATAATTTACGGGCATATTGTTCTTTAAGCATTGTATTTGGAATTTGATGTTTAAGAAATAAAAGTATAAGTAGCCAGTGAAAGAAAAATGTGTTATAGCTACAAATGAAAGAAGATTAAAAAAGGAAATTATATATTAAAACTTTATATAGTTTAGATTTTTAAGGTAAATTTATTCGTCCACTAGCATAAAAAGCTTTTTTAACTGGAAAAAATATTCATAAGGATGCAAGAGCTGATGTGGAAGCTGTCACTATTTTTCAAAGCAGCAGTGGTGTAAATATCATTAACAATCTCATTTTAAGCAGAAAACAGGGGTGGATCACAAACGGACTGCAAATGAGGAGGAGGGGAAGGCCTTGTTTGACCACACAGAGATTTGGAAAGGTTGACATTTGAAAGTGGTACCGGGAACCCAAGGAAGGTTAAGACAATATACGTTGGAAGATAAAAGGAAATGACTAATTAGAATGCCAAGCTTCCCCTACCCCTGCAAAAAAATAAAATACAATAAAATAAAAAGATCTGAAACCATTTTACGATGATTTGGTACCACTTTGTATAACAATCTCTGGAGAATTAAAGATGTAAAATAATTTACTTCTGGACTACAGAAATGATAATAGAATGTGGGTAATTGTGGTCTCTGGGCAGAGGCTGTTAATGAACTCTAAGATCCCCAACAGCAGACGCAGATGTCAGCCTGTCTCATCTGTTGACAGTGATTGCTGAAGGTCTCCCTCAACTGAGTTTCTGTTTTATAATAGGAAGCAATTATTAAGTATCTGGGAAAACTGGCTATTGTAAAAAATTCTGTAAAATAAATTTTTATTGAAAGAAATGTTCAACATTTAAAATATATATATATATATTTTTCTACCTTAACTTGTTGAACAAATGAAACATCTAAGAGACAAACCATCCTGAGCTCCTTTTCTCTTTCCCCCACTTATTCTCCACACAGTACATAAAGCTGGCTGAAGGGGTGATTTGTCACCACATAACCCAGCCACATGACTCAGATCACGCCCCCCACCAATGTGCACATACACTCAGTCACATTCACCAAGGCCACTGAGTGATGACCAAACATCATTAAAAGTTTAAAGAAAAGAATAGGTATTACAACACAGAAAAAAAAAAATTAAGGCTGAATATTAGCTATCACAGTTTAACATTTTCTGGGCCATATTTACCAAGGCAGGCATTAGGCTCCTACAATATGGTGTTTAACCTTATTGGTGTCCTCTCTCCCTAGTATAGCTCACTGTTCATCTTTCCCACCACCCAAAATTTATGTCTGTTGATATAAAATACCTCAGTTCTATGTTGTCTCTTTAAAACTAATATACTTGAGGCCTAGCCTTGCACTCCTCAAGCCATTAGCAAAGCATTTAGTACACTTCAATTCCTTTTGGGTGGGGGGAACCCAACTCTGGTTAAGTAAAATAATTATATTTTTTAAACCTCAAAATAGAGCATTTTGCAAAGTTGTGGGCAAAGGGAAGACACTATTGAACATTGTTGTTACTGCTTTTTTTAAAAAAGTTGTAATTTTATGGGTACATAGTAGGTCTATATTTTTATGGGGTACGTGAGATACTTTAATATAGGCATGCAATGCATAATAACCACATCATAGAAAATGTGATATCTATTCTCTCAAGCATTTCCTTTGTGTTACAAAAATAATCCAATTATATTATTTTAGTTAATTTTAAATGTACAATTAAATTATTATTGATTATAGTCACCCTATTGTGCTATGAAATACTAGGTCTTATTCATTTTTTCTATTTCCATACCCACTAACCACCCCCGCTTCTCTTTATCAACCCTTCCCTACCCTTCCCAGTCTCTGGTAACCATCCTTCTACTCCCCATCTCCATGAGTTCAATCATTTTAATTTTTAGCTCCCACAAATAAATGAGAATGTGTGGAGTTTGTCTTTCTGTGTCTGGCTTATTTCACTTATCAGATGACAGGATCTCATTCTTTTTATGGCTGAATTGTACTTCATTGTGTATATGGACCACATTTTCTTTATCCATTCATCTGTTGATGAACACTTAGGTTGTTTCCAAATCTTGGCTATTGTGAATAGTGCTGCAATAAACATGGAGTGCAGATATCTCTTCAATATACTGATTTCTTTTCTTTGGGGCATATACCTAGCAGTGGGATTGCTGGTTCATATGGTACCCAATTTTTAGTTTTTTGAGGAACCTCCAAACTGTTCTCCATAGTGGTTGTACTAATTTACATTCCCTCCATTGTGTATAAGGGTTCCCTTTTCCCCATATCCTTGCTAGCATTTATTATTGCCTGTCTTTTGGATATAAGCCATTTTAGCTGAGGTAAGATAATATCTCCTTGTAGTTTTGATTTTCATTTCTCTGATGATCAGTGACACTGAGCACCTTTTCATTATGTCTGTTTGTCATTTGTATTTCTTCCTTTGAGAATTGTCTATTCAGATACCTTGCCAATTTTTAATCAGATTATTGTTATTTTTGCTATAGAGTTGTTTAAGCCCCTTATATAGTCTGGTTATTAATCCCTTGTCGGATGGGTAGTTTGCAAATATTGTCTCCCATTCTGTATGTTATCTCTTCATTTTGCTGATTTTTTTTATGTGCAGAAGCTTTTTAACTTGATGTGATCCTGTTTGTCCACGTTTGCTTTGGTTGCCTGTGCCTGTGTGGTATTACTCCAGAAATCTTCGCCAGGATAAAAGTCCTGGATATTTTCCTCAGTTTTTTTTTTAGGAGTTTCATAGTTTGAGGTCTCAGATGTATGTCTTTAATCCATTTTGAATTGATTTTTGTATATGGCAAGAGATAGGGGTCTACTTTCTTCTGCACAAGAATATCCAGCTTTCCCACCACACTTTATTGAAGAGACTGTCTTTTTTCCAATGTATGTCCTTGTCACCCTTGTTGAAAATGAGTTAACTGTAGATATATGGATTTGTTTGTGGGTTCTCTACTCCACTTCATTGGTCTATGTGTCTTTTTGTATGCCAGTACCATGCTGTTTTGGTTACTATTGCTCTGTAGTATAATTTGGTGTCAGGTAATGTGATTCCTCCAGCTTTGTTCTTTTTGCTCAGGATAACTTTAGTCATTCTAAATATTTTCATGGTTCCATATAAATTTTTGGATTGTTTTTTCTATTTCTGTGAAGAATTTCATTGGCATTTTGGTAGGGATTGCATTGATTCTGTACATTACTTTGGTTAGTATAGACATTTTAACAACATTGATTCTTCCAAACCATGAACATGAAATATGCCTCCATTTTTTATATCCTCTTAAATTTCTTTCATCAGTGTTTTATAGTTTTCATTGTAGAAATCTTTGACTTCTTTGATTAAGTTAAATCTTTGGCATTTAATTTTATTTGTGGCTATTGTAAAAGAGATTAAAAAAAATTTTTTTTTCAGATTGTTCAGTGCTGGCATATAGAAATGCTACTGATTTTTGTATATTGATTTTGTATCCTGCAACTTTCCTGAATTTGTTCATCAGTTCTAATAGCTTTTTGGTGGAGTCTATAGGTTTCTCCAAATATAAGATTACATCATCTGAAAGCCAGGATAATTTGATTTCTTCCTTTCCAAATTGGATGCCCTTTATGTCTTTCTCTTGTCTGATTGCTCTAGCAAGGACTTCCAGTACTATTTTGATTAGCAATGGTGAAAGTGGGCATCCTTGTCTTGTTCCAGGTTTTAGAGAAAGGATTTCAGTTTTCCCAACTTGGTATTGTATTAGCTGTGAGTCTGTTTTATACACCTTTTATTATGTGGAGGTTTGTTCCTTCTATACCTAGTTCTTTGAGGGTTTTATATTATGAAGTAATGTTGAATTTCATTAAATGCTTTTTCAGAATCAATTGAAATGATGATATGGTTTTTGTCCTTCATTCTGTTGATATGATGTATCACATTGATTGCTTTGTATATGTTGAGTCATCCTTGCATCCTTGGGATAATTCCCACTTGGTCATAATGAATGATCTTTTTAATGTATTGTTGAATTCAATTTGCTAGTATTTTGTTGATGACACTGTTGTTATTCTTAATACTTCCATGGTCAGCAGAAACTCTCTCTGTGTTCAGAATCCCCTAGAACAGGCCAGTCTTCCCTGTGCTGCAACACCAGTCCAACCAACCAGGCCTGGCAGTTTGGAATAATACCCCAGCCTTTATCCCACATTGGTCCACGTCTCCAGAAACACTACTCAGACCATATTGGAAATTGGTTTTCAGTGATTTCTTACAATGTCAGGACCCTGGCCCCTGGGTCTCCCAAGTAAGCAAAGCTTCTTCTTCCTGTCCTTTATTGAAGCCCACTAGTTTCACTGCCTATAAACACTTGGCATAGTCCCTTCCTCTTATCTCTGGACCACTGAAGCTTGGCTATTTTCTAAACCTCCCTCTCCCTAGACATCCAAACACTTTTGTTCCTATTAGTTCCCAGACCCAAAGATCTCATCCTTGGGATTCCTGGTAATGCAATGTTTGGAACCAGTTAATTCCAGCATTTAGAGCCTTACAGCAACTCACAGATCCTATTTCTCTGGAAGTGGTGTTCAGTTCACCTCTTGCTTTTCTGTTCTTTCTTCCTTCTGAATTCACAAAGACTTCAATCAGTGGATTTTCTTTAGGCCTGGGAACATTTTTCCTGATATATTTTGAGTGCCTCATCTCAGGCCACCTATGGTTTCATGACATTTTAACCAGGTTGCTGGTTGAAGATGCACAACACTCCAGGACTGAAAATTTTGGGGGATTCTTCAAATACAGCCCAGGCCCTTTACTTACCAGAAGTCACAAAAATAATAACATTTAATTGAGTAAACTCTTCCCTGTGAGTTTCTCCACAATGTTAAGCACCTCATATGCATGATCACATTTAATTATTCTCAAATCTCACTGAGAAAAGTATTTTTATTATATCCCTTTTACAGATGAAGAAATTGAAATTCAAAAGGGCTAGACAATTTGCCCAAGATCATAAAACTAGCAGGTGCCAAAGTCAAGTCTGAATGCATTTTACTACTAGGCATACTGCACTGAAATTATTAATTTAACAAGCTCTCCAAAACCAGTCCTATTATGTTACTAATCTGTGCATTTATAAGTCAGTTTCAGATGCCTTCTCTAGTTAAAAGACTGGCAGATGACATGATGGTTCAGCCCAGAAAAGCTTGTTGAGAACTGCTAAAGAGAGCTGGAAGTTTGCCCTCAGACATAGCTCACAGAGAAAGTTTTCTATGAGGCTGCAGGAGATTGTTTTAATCTTTTTCCCACTGCTGATAACAACATACCCAAGACTGAGCAATTTACAAAAGAAAGAGGTTTAATGTACTTACACTTCCATGTGGCTAGGGAGGCCTTATAATCATGGCAGAAGGTGAAAGTCACATCTTAAATGGTGGCAGACAAGAGAAGAATAAGAGCCAAGGGAAAGGGGTTTCCCCTTATAAAACCATCAGATCTTGTGAGACTTATTCACTATCACAAGAACAGTATGGGGGAAAGCACCCCCAAGATTCAATTGTCTCCCATGATTCAATTGTCTCCCATGATTCAATTATCTCCCACTGGTTCTCTCCCACAATATGAGGGAATTATGGGAACTACAATTTGAGATGAGATTTGCATGGAGACACAGCTAAACCATATCAGAGATTCTTTGAAACTCAGAATAGAGAGAGATCGTCCAACACAGTCCCTAAAGACTCAAGATCAACCCTTGGAGTCATTGACTACTAATGACAGTCATCATCCCTACTTCCCCCTGAGAGGTCATTAAACTGTCAAAATAGCCAAGCTTGGCTTCTGACCAGCTCACAGAACTAAGGCCCCAGAGTCTTCACTACTATTACCTGAGGGTTCACTGGAAGTTGCCAAGCTCACCAAGCTAATTTCTAAATTTCTAGTCGGGATGACAAAGGCAACTGAAGCATCTGGCCCAATCATAAGAATGGCCCATATTAGCCATACTTGGGCTTCCCAGATGATGACTTTAAAATTTTTAGGTATATTAAAACTACATGAAACACCCTCAGTATTAGCCCCAGAACCTGTGCACTCCCCCTCTGGCTTGAGCTCCCCAGGAACTCCCACACATCTAAGATCCTGCAGTTGCACAATACTGCTGTTGGAGTTTTTGGCTGTGTTCTTTCCTGAATGTCCTTTCCATTATGTCTCCATAGTTAGACACCTGGTTGCACAGGAGCAGTTCCAGAACCATGCTTCATACTCAAACCTTGGGTCTCCACCCTGTAAGTGTAATTCTTACTTCTAGCTCTATGGGTACCCACAACACTAGTATATCCTTTCTGTTTCATTCATTATCTACAAGGCATTGACAAGGCAACTTGGTATAAAACACAACCCAACAGACATAGGTAGTGGTCCCAGAAGTGTCACTAACTAGGCAAGTCATTGAAATGTATATGCTTCAGTCTCCTCATCTCTGGGATGAGCAGTCTGAATGATTACTAAGTTTCTTGCCAGCTCCAGCTGTTCAGCTTTTCCGCTCCAATGTTTTGCTGCCATTTAAAGTGAGACATGGCTTCTTCCCTAATTATTCCTTTTCTTATCTTGCCTCTAGTGGCTGGTATTTCCAGTTTGTTCCCTAATGTCTTAACCCTGGAGATGTCTTTGATTTTGTTTTTGTTTTCCCTGCATAACTAGCCTAACAATGCCAAGTTCTGCCGAATGACAGTACTTAAACATATCCCTCTATTTCCTTGATTTCAGCCTCCATCCGTATCATTTTTACCTGTATACAAACTTCTCCAATTTTCTTGCTAATTTAGTCCTCTTAATTTTTTTTTCTTCCCAGCACTTACATATACTTATATGACAACAATCAACTACTTCAAGTGTTATTTGATGTCTTCCTTCTCATGAGAGGCTCCCAAGTGCCTCTTGCATTAGTTAAACTTTTAATAAAGAGTTTTCAACCAGTATCCTAAGCATACTCATCTCAGGCTACCTGTGGTTTTATGACATTTTAAGTTTGTAGAGAGAACACAACAATAGCAACCAACTCTTGAAATAATATTTGCTGTTTCTTTCAGAACCCCAAACTTATAAAAGGTCATAGAAAGTTAGTTACTGCTTATTAACATCTAATAGCTTGTGTTATTCCCATAGGCAGAATCAAAAAAATTAGCAATTTCAATTTGACAGTGACATAAACACCTGTCTGGCTAATGAATTCCTTGCCAAGTGCATGTTCCAAAAGAGAAAGCAATGTCACCTTTAACATAAGTGGCTTTTCTTAGAATGCTGGAGTTACACCAAGGAAAAGTAAAATCTATGAACAGCATAAAATAAAAATTATTGGAGTTACATCTCTGTGAACATTAAAATGGGAGTACTATGTCATTTCAGTTTACTATATACTACATTTCCTATATTTTTCATGAACAATCATGGTGCCAACACCCATTAAATTTTTAGAAGAAACTTGAGGTTCATGAGTTCATGTAATTTTGTCAAAGCGAAATAAAATACTCTTTTTTCTAATACTAGCAGAAAAACTACCCAAATTATACAAAAGCAAATTCTCAAAACTAAAATCACTAGGTTCTCAAAGTTGCTAAATATAACCACTAAGAAAATAGACTTCCCAAAAGTTGATATATGCCAAGTGTCTTGTAGGTTAAGACTGTGCTATAACACATGATGAATCACAAGAAACATTTTAAAACACAATAATCAACTGAAGCCCCACTTGTTATTAATTTGAGTTCTGGCATTAGGATACAATAGCCTTGATTTATTTTTTCCAGTTGTATTGAAGTATAATTGACAAATAAAAATTGCATAGATACATTATTTAACTGTATGTATTTAAAGTATACAATGTGATATTTTGACATATATTATGTATGTATATTGTGAAATAATTACCCATATCAAGCTAATTAAGATATCTATCACTTCACATAGTTACCATGTATTTTTGTGGAGAGAATGAGAGCATTTAATGTCTACTCCTTTTGCAAATTTCAAATATACAATATACTATCATTAACTATAGTTACTACACTATACATTAGATCTCCAGAACTTATTCATCTTATACAACTGAAACTTGATATTTTTTGGCCAACATTTTCTTATTTCCCCCAGTCCTAGGCCCTTCTAGCCACCATTCTACTTTCTGCTTCTATGAGTTTAACTTTTCTAGATTCCTCATGTAAGTATTTATGTTTCTGGGTCTGGCTTATATCACTTAGCATAATGTCCTTTGGTTCCTCCATGTTGTAGCATCTGCCAGAATTCCCTTACTTTTTAAGGCAGAATAATATTCCCCTGTATGTCAGTGAGTGTGTGTATCTCACTTTTTCTTTATACATTCATCCATCAGTGAAAACTTAACTTGACTCCATATCTTAGCTATTGTGAATAATGCTGCAATGAACTTGGGAATGCAGATACCTCTTAAAGATACCGATTTCATACCCTTGGGATATATGCCCAGAAGTGGGATTAATGAATTATATGACAATTCTATTTTAAACCATTTTTAGAACCTCTGTACTCTATTCCATAATAGCTATACCAATTCACATTCCCATCAACAGTGTACAAGGATTCCCTTTTCTTTACAACCTCCTCAATATTTATCTTTTGTCTTTTTAATAATGACCATTGTAACAGGTATAAGGTGATCTTTCGTTGTGGTTTTGTTAACTAGTAATGTTTAACATTTTTTCATATACCTGTTGGCCATTTTTAATGTTTAACATTTTTTATGTACCTGTTTGTATCTTCTTGAGAGAAATATCTATTCAGGCCCTTTGCCCATTTTTAATAAAGCTTTTGATGTCTTGCTATTGAATTATTTGAGTTCCTTATACATTTTGGTTATTAACCTCTTATCAAAAGTGTGGTCTGCAAATATTTTCTTTCATTCTATAGGCTTTCTCTTATAATGAACTCTTGACTGGAAGCCTTACTGATAACATAAACAGTTGATCAACACATATTTTATATGTGATTATATATTACTAAAGTAGAGTAAGTTAGAAAAAATATTAAGAAATCATAAGGAAGGCAATATGTATTTACTATTCATTAAGTGGGTATGGATCATATTAAGGGTCTTCTTTCTTGTATCTTCATATCGAGTAGGCTTAGAAGAAGAAGAAGGAGAAGAGGTTGATCCTGCTATCTCAGTGGTGAGAGGCAGAAGAAAACTCACATATGAAGTGGACCTGCACACTTCAAACTCATGTTGTTCAAGGCTTAATTACATAAGATCATGCCATCTGAAAACAGATACAATTACTTCTTCATTTTTAATTTAGATGCCTTTTTGCTACTTTTCTTGCCTAATTGCCAAATTGCTGTGGCTAGGACTTCCAGCACTATACCAAATAGAAGTAGCAAAAGTAGGCATCCTCCTTTTTTTAAGCTTACAGGAAAAGCTTTCCTACCAGTGGTGACATTTAGTGTGATGCTAGTTTAGGCTTGTCATATATGGCCTTTATTACATTGAGGCCCTATCCTCAGAGTTCCACTAGGCACTGCCCTAGTAGAGGCAATCTGTGATGGTGCCACCCTGCACCAGATCTCTGCCTGGGCACTCAGCCATTCTGATACATTCTCTAAAATACTAGGTGAAAGCTGCCAAACTTCCATTACTCTTGCATTCTAGAAGCCTACCAATTTAACATTATGGGGAAGCTTCCAATACCTATGGCTTGTGCCCTCCAAAGTGGTGGCCAGAGCAGTACCTGTAGACCACTGAGTTGTGTCTAGAGGCAGAGCAGTGAGGATATGAGAAGCAGCATCTTGAGGTGACACCAGGTAGCAGCACCCTGGCCTGCCCCTGAAACCATTCTATTTTCTCAGGTCTCTGGGCCTGTAATGGGACAGGCAGCATTAAATAGTTCTAAAATGCCTTCAGGGCCTTATCTCTGTTGTCTTGACTATTAGCACCTGGCTCCCCTTTGTCATGCTAATCTCCCTAGCAAGTGATTGCTCCAAGGACCCTTGTATTTCTCTCCTGAAAATACTCTTCGTTTCTCTATCACATGGTCAGGCTGCAAATTTTCCAAATTTTTATGCTCTGCTTCCTTTTTAATTAAAAATTCCACCTTTAGGTAATTCCCTGGCTGCCATATCTGATCGTAAGCTATTAAAAGCAGTCACACCATTTCTTGAAGGCTATGCTGCTAAGACATACCTTCTGCCAGATAACCCTAGGTCATCACTCCT
This sequence comes from Aotus nancymaae, assembly GCF_030222135.1. Taxonomy (NCBI): domain Eukaryota; kingdom Metazoa; phylum Chordata; class Mammalia; order Primates; family Aotidae; genus Aotus; species Aotus nancymaae. The sequence continues at coordinate 107,100,510 of NW_026988425.1, forward strand.
TTTTTTTTTTTTTGACAGAGTTTCACTCCGTCACCAGGTGGCAGGCTGGAGTGCAGTGGCGCAACCTCGGCTCACTGCAACCTCCGCCTCCCGGGTTCAAGCAATTCTCCTGCCTCAGCCTCCCAAGTAGCTGGGACTACAGGCACGCACCACCATGCCCAGCTAATTTTTTTTGCATTTTTAGTAGAGATGGAGTTTCACCATGTTGGCCAGGATGGTCTCGATCTCGACCTCGTGATCCACCTGCCTCGGCCTCCCAAAGTGCTGGGATTACAGGCGTGGTCATCACTCTTAAGTTTAGCCTTCCACAAAGTCCTAGGGCATTGGTATAATGCAGACAAGTCTTGCTAGAGCATAACAAGGGTGACTTTTTCTACAGCTTCCAATAACTTCCTCGTTCTTATGTGAGACCTTGTCAGCACAGCCTTCACTGTTTATATTTTTATCAGCATTTTAATCGCAACCCCTTAACCAATATCTAATAAATTTTAAACTTTTCCTCATCTTCCTGTCTTCCTCTGAACCCTCCAACTTCTCCCTGCGTTCATTACCCCCAATTCCAAAGTCACTTCCACATTATCAGGCATTTTCGTAACAACACCCAACTCCTTGGTACCAATTTTTGTCTTATTTCCTTCAGTGTTGCTTTAAAGAAATATATGAGACTGGGTAATTTATAAGGAAAAAAGTTTGTTTGGCTCACAGTTCTGCAGGCTGTACAAGATGCAAAGTGCCAGCATCTGCTTCTGGTGAGGGCCTCAGGTTGCTTCTACTCATAGCAGAAAGTAAAATGGAGTTGGCATGTACTGAGATCACATGGCAAGAGAGGAAACAAGTTGGGGGAGGTGGCAGGCTCCTTTTAACAACCAGTTCTCTCATGGGAACTCACAGAGCAATAACTCACTCATTACCACAAGGACAGCACCAAGCCATTCACGATGGATCCACTTCTATGACCCATATGCCTCCTGCTAGGGTCCACCTCCAACATGGAAATCAAATTTCAACATGAGGTTTGTAGGGACAAACATCCAAAGTACAGCAGTCAAATATCACCAGGTTAGAATAAAGAGCAACTCCAATGCTTTCACCCTCTTCAATTACCAAAACCTAATGTGTGAATGAGATTTAATTGGTTCTATATTTGTCTCAGCTTCACTAAAGAAGGAGCTAGGAATTGGGGCGGGAAGTTTATTTGTGCGGTATCCTTCTGCTTTCTCCTTTCCCTTACCATAATCTTTCCCAAATACACACAGATGAATAGACAGGTACACTTACACACAAAGTATGATTTAAGAAAATAATGTTAGTCTGCCCTTCCCCCTCTTCCAAACTTTCTACATGGAAAAATCCGCAGATATAGATACCTGCTGAAGGTTTCAATCAGAACCTTGACTCTTAGCAAATAACAGAATACTGGATGACCTTTAGCCATGCAAAAACAGCCTGCATGTTAGAGTCAACTCTGAAAGGAATGCTATGTAACGGTAGAGACTATATACCGACTCTCTCTTTGTCTCTCTCTCTCTTTCTCTCTCTCTTTCTCATGCTCTCTCTCTCTTTCTGTCTCTGTCTCTGTGTGTGTGTGTGTGTGTATATATATATATAGATAGATATGGTCTATATATATAACAGTAGGATCTATGTATAGACTCACTCTGTATATAGAGCCTCTACTGTTATATATACTATGTATTATATGTAACATACATGAATATATGATACAAATATATTAATATATATTTACATTATATGTATATATTCCTTCTGAAAATAAAATCTCTGTAGGTGAAGCCAAAATGGTACCACTCTAATGCCAGATTCTGCCCTCCTGAAGCCTATTTTAGAGCAAAGCTTCAGAAATTTGAGATGTCTGACCTCCCTCTAGGTGGTTACATTTTGAAGAGCTGCTATTTTCCCAAACATGCAGATGGACAAGCCATTACAATGTTGTGGCATATTTATACAGAAATAATTGCTGATAATCTCTGGAGAAGATTTCAATTTCTTTTCACTTTGTAAAAATGTTATGACCTAGCTCTAAATGTTCCTCTGCTCAGTAAGCAGCGCATCACCTTCATACTCCCTATGAATGTGTTATTAGTGGGAAAGATCTGAACCACTGAAAGATTTCTCTAATCATCCAGCCTAATTACAAGAGGAGTAAATTACTAAACATTGTGCCTTAAATATAATAAAAAGAATAATTTAGTAACCCAACAGGAAGCTGCTCTCTCAGTCAGATAGTAACATATTAGTTTAGACCCCGGAAATGTACCTCAGTGCTCATTATCATCATCACGATCTCATTATTTATTATTCATAGATCATGCTAATTACTGGTGGAGAGTTGCACAGGACACAAACACTGCTCAAGTGCATGTGTGGTCCTTACTCAGGTAGTATGGGCCAAAAAACATGGGACTTAAGAAAATGACTATTGAATTCAGTTAGTCCTGGTATGTTTGTCATTTTCAAAAGTAGGATGCTATTTAGAACCCAAAAATCCTTTTCAAACAAGACTGATTTCTCTCCTTCAGAAATTCAAAAGTAAAGTTTTGTAGCTTCACATTCCCTATTACTTCCAAACAAAGCCCTGGTATTTACACAATGCTGATCAATGGCCCATTCCACACACTGCCCTCAACTCCCTTCCTAAGCAATCCCCTTCCCCAGTTATGACAGAACTCCTGTGCACATTGTTTCTGTCTCCTTAAAGCACCAGCAGCTGTCAAAACTACCTCCCGCCAAGGGGAGAGAGTTCAGCTCAACTGATTGATGCCTGAAGTTAATGAGGCCAAGTCCAAAAGTCCCATTTGAACTCATTAGTTTTTCTATACGCCATGTTAAGTGACTACTCTTGAATCTAGCCACCTATTTAGCAAAGCCATGAAAATGATCATGGGTGGACTGAGTGAAAAGGTAAAGTGCTCTCAGAGCCAGTCCCTATCCCCTCTTCATCTAAGGCAGTGTTAAAAGTATAAGAGATGATGATTCCAAAGAGGAAATTTCCTCTGCTTTATAATTCTGTCCAGCAGATAATATTTAAGGGAGTCATATTCTCAACAAAGCTCAGCCTCTAAGTCTCTGTAGGGGCATCGCTTAAAGTCGCCATCCTTCAGATTCAGGTGGCCCCAGTTCCTAATTCAATCAGTAAATAGTCAAGGCCAGACAATAGGGGTTTGAATTATTACTAGAAGCCTCAACAAGATAGCTGGTATTTGCTCTGTCTGCCAAGTGGACCCCACTCCCTCAACCCTAGCCTGGTCTCAGTAGGGCAAAGCCAAAGCTTAGATGTGGTCCCTAAACCAAGTGCCACTTTAGTGTCTGTGTTTCAGAAGGCCACAAGCAACAGCCTGCTGTCCTGTCTAATACCCAAGTCCAACCCATAACCCAGTCCTTTGATTGGGTCTGGATACTCTGCCTCTGTATTGTTTTCCAGAATCCTCTTCTAGGATAAAATCCCACCCTGCAAACTGAAGACAGGGTAATCCTCCTGCAAGGGACAGCAACCACAGCCAGCCTAGCCTGCAGATTTTCAAGCATTTCCCTATATTCCTCACTGCCATGCCTATTCCCCATTGAGGATCTGGTATTAATGGTTTCCAGATTCTATAACTGGCTTGTCCTTCCCCTCTTCCTCCTGTACACCCTCTCAAGTCCTGAATTGTCAAAGATCTAGTATGCCTTGCACCTGAACTAGGACATAGGGGCTAATACTATCAACTTTACTTGCCAAATTGCAGAAACAGAGAGCAGCTGAAAAAGCACGTTTTAAAATGGTAATGAGCGATGTTCGAAAGAAAAGTATATGGGAACAGTTGGCGAGTATTTGTCTCCATGAGGGTAAACTGTTGTCATCCTGATGCCTGATTTTACTTTCTAATCCACCACACTTTTCTGTACTGTGTGTTCTAGGGACTAATTATTTCTTTTCAACTTATCTTAAAGCAAATGGCACTGTGAACCAATTAATTTAAGGCTGATAAAACACACACCCATGAGAAACCTTCCTTGGAGGGATATAGGGTGAAAAGCAGTCCTGACAACTCCTGATTAGTTAAGTGGAAATCGATCTATGAAACGATGTTCTGCCACCCTGAGCCTGGGTCACGCCATGACCCTACAGCTGGTTGGACCTCACCTCCTACCATAGATTCTCTGTGCATCTTCTTTACATTTCTTCAGCTTGAACCTTTCCCTCTGTTCTCACTGGGTAGATCAGCAAATGTTCCATTGCCCACTATTCATTCTGGATGCAGGGAAGATAACCACACACTTGTTTTATAGCACTTCTTCAGTAAGCCCTGACTTTGCTTACTTCTTATACCTTTGAGATGGTTATAAAAGGCTTTCTGTCCCAAAGAATAACTTTTGGTTTCAGCGTGCTTTGCCTGCAGTATGCCAGAGCTAATCCAAATTTCTTTCAGGAAAAAATCTGATAAATAATCAATAAAGATAATTTTTCACAGGCAAAAAAATATGGCTCCATTCATGCCCAAATAATAACCACTCTACTTTTGCATGACACTTCATCACCAGAAAGCACTTTGGCAGACATTGTTGTCTCATTTTGCTTCTACGAAACCTCAACAACATAACTGAGTCAATATGCTGCCATCTACTCAACAGATAAGGAAATTGAGGCACAGGAATGGTAAATAGTTGATCATGTTCACACAGCTGATGAGTGATAGAGCCATGTATAGAAACCAGGTCTCCACTCAAGGAGAGAAAGAGAAGTCTCAGAAGCAAAACATAAGACATCAAAGAAGCAAAGTTGAGGTTTTCATGGACACTTGAACATAGCCCCAGGCAGGGACGATGGGAGGTCTAGTGAGGCCTGGGCATATACATATACATATCTGCATTTTAATGATCTGGTTGCTTTATACCCTCCCCCACACACAGTTTTTAAAATACACTTACAAAATACAAATGAACCTAAAATCTCATTGGGTTATAAATTCAAAAGTTACATGAAAGTTGAAAGTGACACAGGCAAGTTGACAATGCCACTTCTCCTGCTTCTTGATCAGCCCTGACCTTGGGAATTTCCTTAAGTCATTTTCATTAAAGATACTACAATAGGTTCTGTCCACTCTCTCTTATAAAAGGTGGTCAATTTTAGTCTTTCCCATTAGTGAAACGGGAGAGCTGCTTTACCTTAATCATTAGTGTCACTGCTCAAAAAGAGGAGGCACACAGGGTCTACAGGGCCTTAGTGCAGACTCTGAGCTCAGGCGGGATCATCAATCATGGAGCTGCCTGGCCTGGGATGCTCCCTCACTGGGACATGTGACTTGGGCACAGCTGGACCCTTCGAAACTGGCTGGGCACTGCTGAGTCCAAGCCCGGAGATGCCCGCCCACCCACAGGCTCCTGGCCGGCCCTTGCAACTGTTTCATTTACTGCTTGGGACAATTCTCCGCAGGGCTCAGGAAAGCGCATGCTGCTGCCACACTCGGCTCCGCTTCCCCTTCCAAGCCCTAATGAGGTGAGATAATGGATGCAGGAAAGTGTGCAAATGCAAATCAATACAGAACATATGCTCCAGGTTCCTCTGTTACCTCAGAGCCAGGCAGAGAGAGGAGGAAAGGCTTTGGAACTATTTCGAGACCAGGACTTTTTACTCTCCCCTAAAGAATACCAAAAACTGAAATTGTAGCTTCCTTGCTCTTTTGCAGCCCTGGCCCAGAAGACAAATTGCCAGTTTTGATGATGTCTCAGCAATGGCTTTATTGCTCTCATGTCTTTATACTACAACACAAAATTAAATCATCCAGGAAGAATAAGGAACACATATTTGGCACCAATTCTCCCATTTTTCTTCTGCAAAAGTCTCAGTATCCCTTTAAGCATGGAGAGGGAAGCCCTGGGCTGAAGAGGAGAGCCGGCCATAGGCCTCTGGACCTCCCCAGCCAGGCCTCCTGCTCCCTGCATTTTGGCTCAAGCCAGCACCGGCAAAGGGCCAGGCAGAGCTGGGCCTTCTGCCCGAGCCATTGCGTCAGTGGGCTCAGCGGGCCACACTGCTGGCCAGGGAGGTCTCTGCTTTCCGGAGTCCAGGGGACAGAGAAGCTGGCATGGCCCTCTCCTCACTAGCCAAATATCCTGCAGAGGAGCTTTTGACGGGACCTTTCAGGGCTTACATTAGACACTGAACAAGAAAAAGTAAGGAAACCAGCATTTGTCTGGGCTGCCTGCTCTGTGCCCCATCTTCCTGCATCCCAGCGTGGTCAGCGCTCTCATCTCTGTTTAAAACAAGAGGAAACAGCAAGACTCCAGATATTCAAGTAAACAGTGGAGACGGAAAGCAAACCCAGGTTTGCCAGTCTCCAAACCTGTACTCTTTCTGCTTTACAAGAAGGCATTTCCTTTATTTCCTATACCATGGTTATGGTCATGACATAGTCAACTGAGCACTCAAGAACCAAAAGTCCCCAAGATCATTAGGCAACAAGGATGAATCAGTTCCCTGCAAACGCCCATCTTTCCTCCTCAGAGATCTCACGTGTTTTGATAAGTGATTGCAGAGCCTCTCTCATTTCACCTGTAGGCCCTTACCTTACCCCAAATCAGTCGTTACCAAGAACAGAAATGACAACAGTGACAAGACTGACCTCACAAGTGTCAAAGCCTTTCAACATGTAGCAAAATCCTATTTATCCAGAACTCTCAAAAAAGGAGTAGAGGGTGCTCTGCAGACCAGCTGATTTGGTAGACAGGCTTTAAGCCCTAAAACCTCTTACCGTCTGTCTGACCTTAACCAAGATACCTTCCTAGAGGAGCTTGAGAACCTAAAGGACTTGGCTTCACATCCTCCATGAAAATGGGGTAGTAGTGACTGCCCTAAAAGGTTGTCAGGAAGATTAACAAAATACGAGCGGGACCCTAAGATAGACCATCTCAGTTCCTGCCCCGAATCCACTGCCTAGTAGTCGTACAACCTTGGGAACAATACTTAACCACTCTGTGCCTCAGTTTCCTCAACTATAAGATGGAATTACTCATTGTACTTACAATATAAGGTTTTTATGAAGACCATATGAATTAACATTTTAAAGAGCTTAGAACAGTGCTGGTTCAGGGTAGTGCTGTGTGAATTTAAATTAAAATAAGTAAACAATAGACATGAAGTGCTTGGTGGTACATAGGAAGTACTCTACAATGGCAATCATATTCATGAGTGACTTGCAGAGATTTAGAATGTCATATCTTTAACTCTCAACGGTAGCCACTGTTCTGATTTTTAATTGAGACATCTGCCTTTAGGATGGTGAGTCAACAGGTGTTTCTCCAATGCATGGCATGCGCCTAGACAGTATGATGATTGAGGAGCTCTGGTTCCCTGCACTGCTCCTTTGGGTCTGATACTGAATTAGCAGGTCTTGCTTTCCCACAGGCTGCAGATAAATCAGGGGCTCTGCCCTGGTGCAATCATCTCTCTGGACTGATGCATTGGGAAAATTCCAGCACTAACAGCAGGCAAGCACTCTAGATACCCGAGAGGAAGTCCACTATGTGCCCACTGGCTCTGAACACAGTCTACTGGCTCTGCTTAAAGCCAAGCTGGTGCCACCTCAGAGAGAAGAGAACTGACCCCCTAACACTTTTAATGACTTGTAAAATTCTCTGAGATAACGCCTCCACATAAACATGTTTTTTTGCTAAGAATTCACAATGCATGAATAAATAGGTCATGATCTTGCAGTTTGAGTTTCTGGATAAGAAATGATTAGGGATAGAGGCCATGGCTGGCCCAAAACATTCCAGTGCTAAAGGTCAGTCAGTGTGTCTGCAAACAAGGTTTTGAACAGACTTGCCCCTAACATTTCTGGGACCCCAGACAAGAGTACAGATGGAGTCCCACAGTGAAATAAATATGTTCTGTCCTCCTACCTTGACAAAATGAGGTCATAAACTAGAGAAGGTCAGATTCATATGTAGAATTTGTAGACACCTCAGTTTTGTGCAGGAATAAGGTGGCCTGAGGAAGCTATTCTGTGACACTTGACTCATCTGTAGCACCAGGAACCCACGGGTTTGAGCATGGACACCTCAGACCATGTATCAGGCTCCATCCACACTCCCTTCAAATACCCAACCCTCAGCTACCCCTCAGATTTAGAGGCCACACTTTGGTGCCTGGACCATTCTCAGAGGATGGACCCAGCCTTGATACAGGATGGGTGTTGTTTATGTAGAGAATTCCAGGAACTCTGAACCCACAGTATGGTCTAGAAGTGGGCAGTGTGAGCTGGAGAGAGGGAGAATACTCTCAGCCCTGCAGACCCTTTGCTGTGATAAGGATATGTGGCTGCCAGAAGCTAGACTGGGTGCTTCTCAGGTTCAAGGCCCCTTTGCTCAGGTCTGTGCCTAACACCTCAATCACTGTCATTTAAAATGTTCAGTGACTCTGGGTGAAGAGTATACTCCACAACCACACTGTCTACCAGAAACCTATCTCACTCTCTTCTGTACCACTTCCTTAGACTCTGAGCCTTTCTGCAATAACCCCAAATGATCTTTCATTACCTGAAATTCAGCTTTACAGGTCCTTGATAGATTGTTATTGGCTGAGCCTTCTTCTGTCTCTGACAGAGACACTGATGTGGCTTGAAGGGAAGACATTTCAATGGACACTGTGTCCCCCACCATCACATCTCTCCCAGCAGAATATTATTGCAGAAGGTCTCATCTCTATCCAGTTTCCTGTAGACACTCAGGCTGAGAACCAGGACCCGGGACTTCTGTCCCCAGGTTAGAAACTCACCAGCCCTAATCAGCATAAGTTGCCCATTTTTTTATGGCTACTGCTCCTTTTATTGTTTTTTCTTTTGTACTTTTCCAAAAAGATAAGTTATTGAGATTCATACCAAAGGTTTTAAAATTTAGAATAATAAAGTAAATCACTTTTGTTTTTGGTAAGTTACACCACGCAATATATTATTCAAGCTTAGAATCTCCACTAATGGCAACTGCATTTACGGGTCATAAAAACACTCAACAGAGACACTTCTAGTAAGGAGTTGTTTGTTTTTGTCTGAAAATGCTTTCTTCTGCAAAAGAAACAATATCACTTCTGTTTTGACAACTTATTCCACTGATGCTTAATATCTCACTTCTTCAGTATATACATCTGTTTCCCCATCAGAACAATGAGGCAATGAGCTAGAGTAACTGTTTTCAGGCTTTTTTGATCTCAGGACCCCTTTACACTCTTCAGAGTCATCAAAGAGCCTAAAAAGCTTTTGTTTATGTGGGCTGCATCTATCTTAACATGGATACATGTTGTCCAAAATTCTAATTTCTGCTTGAAAGCTCAGATTTTATCATTACCAACAAATACTTTCAGATGTTTTTAAGCAGGCTTACTTCTTTTATTCCCCAAAAAATGTATGCCTGCTTCCCAAGTCTGAATAACTATAGTTTTTCAATTATTTGTTCAAGTAAGAATATTGTACCCTGAAAAAAGTAGCGAGTTCAGTTAGCAACTCAAATAACCATGGAAGTGCTTTTCATAGAGGCAACCATCCCACTTCAGTATGCAGCAGATACATGATAACAAACGCCATGTACTCAAGGGTAAATATTTAATAAAATTAACCATTTGCACATTTTATAAAGAATATTCTTAAGTAAAACTGGCTTTTTTCCCCCGTGAATGTGTGGCCGTTAAGAGTATGATCAATGGCTACTGGTACATTTTAGTGCCACCGCCTTGACACATGCTGAAGCACCAGCAGTCTTACCCATCATTGTTTTCTTGCCACTGATGCCAATGTTAACCCAACTAAAAAGGAAAATAATATGTATTATTATTATGAAAACAGTTTTGACCTCACAGCCTCCCTGAAAGAATCCTAAGAACTCCCATGGGTCCACAGACAACACTTTGGGAATCACTGGACTAGATCACTATTTGACTCCCTTTCGATTCTAACGTCTTATGATTTTGATATTTGTTTACTATTATGTTATTCATAATTCTAACGATGCTCTGGGTCTTACTTTTCTCCCCTGTACGTTCTTTTCCTTCAAGACAAATTTACCAGAAGCTGCCGTGCTTTAATTCCTTTGAGTTCTCTGTTTCTTCTTTTCTCTTGCACTTAGTTCTCCTCTCTGGAAAAACTGCTCTGCATCATAGTTTCTATAATCTCTGCAATGATGAGTTCATTCATTGGTTCATTCATCGGTAGTATTTAGTACAAGCATACTGCATGTCTAGGCCTGTTGCACTCAGCAGGTCATAAGGACAGGACACAGAGCTCTTCTTCTCAAGAGGCATCTTTGTCTTCTGGCAGAAAAATACATGTAAATAGAGAATTACAATAGAGTTTGAAGATTGTGTACCAGTGTCGTTCAGAAAGAAAGAAATCCCTGTTATGGCAGCTGGAGGGTGAGAGGCTGTATACTAGATTTTACCAGATGCCAGAATCTTGACTGATAACCAGCTAGCCTTTTCCTGCCTAACATCTACAAGCAACAAATGAAACAATATCTACAGAGGTTTTTCAGCTCAGCACTTTAGGAAAGTGAAAAAAGGAGTCCCCAAGAAGAACTGAACTCACAGTTGATTACAGTAGTTATCAATAATGCCAACATGTTAGAATTACATATTGTGCTCTATTTAAATAACAGGTTTAAATGCTCCCAGTGGTTCTGATTTAATTGGTCGAGGGAAAAGCCCAGGCATCAGTCTTTCTTAAAACATCTCATGATATTTGTAACATGCAACCAGGGTTGAGAGCCAGTGCTCTGTAATGAACTTCATGGAAAATTGTATTTAAGGAAATGCCAGCACATGATACAAATAAACCAAAAATTTCAGTAACAAAGCAGAAGGTGCTCTGGAGTGGCTGGAAGCTGCCTCCTAAGTGCTGATTCAGGAACGCAGGATCCTTGCATCCTGTGGCTCCACCATGTTTAATACGTGGTTCCAAGTTTAACTAGGAAAGAGAAACAATAATGAGAATGGCACATGGGAGGTGTTTATGGGCCAGGCATGAGTGACATTCATCTCTTCTGCCCACATTCCATTGGCCACAACTCAGTCCCTTGGCCATGCCTAACTAGAAAAAAGGTTGGGAAATTTGGTTTAGTTGTGTGTCTAGGAGGAAAAGGAAATAGTTTTGGTGACTGTCTAGACAGTCTCTGCCATAGAGATGCTTACATTTAAATATCTTAGAGAATATAATTGTCTTCCCTAAGTTCACTGCAAGGAATAAACAAAAAAGATAGTGAAGGGATCTATAGACTTAAGACATGTAAACCAATAATAATGGATGCATCTTATTTAGATCCTGGTTTAAACAAAACAAAATTAAAAATGTAACATTTATGACATATTTAGAAGATTGAATGCTAACTAGATGTTTCATAGACAGGCATTAAAATATTTACAGATAAAATAACATGATATCTGGGATATGCTCTAGAAATACTGTGGGAACAAAGAAGGATGGATGTAAGAAATTGAAATAAATTGACCACCAGGTGATAACTGTTGAATTGTGGGTATATTATACTAGTCGGTCTATTTTTATAGATGATTAGAATTCTCTTTACTATGTCTTTCTAAAAAATCAGATAATTGTGAGCCCCAGTTATAGTGTTCAGCCCCCTTTTCCTGTGGAATTGCTGCCAGGCCTACCTTTGACCTAAGGGAACAGTCCCTCTGCTGGTCTACTGGATCTTTTCAGCGAAGAAATACAATTTCTGCAGGAAAATCCCTTAAGATTGCAAAGCCTTTTTAACTAAGTCTTGGACTTTACTTATATTTGCCCAGCATACAGTCACTGAGTTGCTGATCTCCTCTGAAGGCGTTTTTGATTCCATACTGTCTGCAAAATATCAGGTGTGGCCAGGGGGTGCTGCAGCCCCTGCCTTTCCTCTGAGCCCCCATGAGCAAGCATTCCTCAAGGAAGGACGTTTACCAAAAGCTCCCTTTGGTAAAAAGAATAATTTCCTGCTTGAAAATAGAAACAGAAAGCTAAACACACACCAGTATTTTCTTTGTTCTGTGCATAACACACCTCAAGAAGCAGAGCTTGAAAGAAATTCTGTGCATTACCTACTGATAATGTTGGAGAGAAGAGTATAAGGCTTTATGTGTGTGGTGCTAAAATCTAAGAATGGGTCTTCCTTATTCATGTTTCTCTTTCCCTTCTTACCAAAATTCAATCAATAGTCAATATGTTCTCCAGCACCAGATTCCCTTAGTTCTCCTGATTCCAGGGATGCCCCTTTGACAATTTTTTTAGGAGGCTCTTTCCCAAAAAAGTCTTCCTTTGTCAGGGCATGTTCACCTCTACCCATCTCATATCTCCCCCTCCCTATGTACAGTCAGACTCAAAACTAGGAGTCACGCTTAATTCTTCACAGTCTTTTATTCTGTAAAGCTGGCTTGCTCTCTTCTCTATCCCAACATCTTTCCCTTCTTCCACATCTTCACAGCCACATCTTTCTGATCCCGGCCATTTCTTGTTTCTGTTGCAAGAAGTTCCCGCTTAGTCATCAGTCACCTATCACCTATTGTTGCCCTTTCTTTAATTCTCTGAGGTTTATTATTTTAAATAATAAATTTGATTTATTGCCTTTTAGTTCCCCACTAATCATGATTCCTTCTGGATGTCTTCAATATATGCATGCCTTCTCTACTTATATCCAAAGGGATAGATATAGTTCACCATCTCTGCTTTTCTAGTTCAGCAACCACAACTGGAATAAATTGGGTAAATTGGGTCTGTAGGTTGCAGATATCAAGCCAGGGTCATAACTTAGAAAATACATAACTAAATTATATAGTCTATATAATAGATTTTCCTTGTGATTATTCCGCTAGTTTTGAGTGAAGATTTATGTACAATTTTCACTTACCTCCATTGTACTATGAGGTATTACAAGAAAAGTATGTTGTTTACTCAAAGCAGTGTTAGAGAGGAAACAGTGCCACCTAGAGACGGTGGCAGGAATAATTAACTTAAGGTCTTTAGGAGGATGACAAATCTTAGGAGGTAAGTTAGGGTTTCTATGAGTCCCTGTGCTCACTGCTAATTCCAGAGGATCTGTGATTATTTTTAAATGAATGTCTATAGTCATTACTTCCTTTACAAACTTCTCACAATGAATTATCATGAAGAGAGCACCCTCTGAAGGCACAGGGAAGTGACAAATTCCAAGAAAGAAAGAAAAATACTGGTGGCCTAGAATGGTGAAATTCAGTTCCAGTGCTATCTCTGTGACTAATTGGTTATGTGGTATCACCTGACCCTTTGAAATTGTTTCCTCTAAAAAGACTGTCTCTGCACTCCTTACACACATATTCACACAAAAATAGGATACCTTCCTAATTTTTTTGCCATCTGTCTCTCTCTGGAGAACATGCATAAAACCATACATTAATATCATAACCCAGAGAAATAGAGATTAACCAACGCTTACATCTGAAGAAATTCAGGGTGCTGTTATTAAAGCTACTTTTAAGCATTCACATGAAAAGACTATCTTAATTCTATCATGTTTTTTATGCTGCTTAACATAACAATTGAAAGCACTGATTTTGAAACCATTCCGCTAGAGTTTAAGCCTCTTAACTTTTCCACTTACTACTGCATGATCTAGAAGGGTAGTTGGCTTCCTAATATCACAGTTTCCCTATCTGTAAAATGGGAAGAGTAAAAGAACTTATGTGATGTGGTTGCTGTAAGGATTAAACAGTTTAGAACAGTGATTGGCACATAGTGAGCACTACATGAATGTTAGCTGTAATTCTTAGCATGACAATTATAAAGTAGAAAATCACACAGGGTATAAGACTTGATAATACATCTCTTTCACTTTTTCATGGCTTTCTTTCATGCCTGAATGGAATCACATTTTTTTTTTTTTTTTTTTTTTTGAGACAGAGTTTCACTCTTGTTACCCAGGCTGGAGTGCAATGGCGCGATCTCAGCTCACCGCAACCTCCGCCTCCTGGGTTCAGGCAATTCTCCTGCCTCAGCCTCCTGGGTAGCTGGGATTACAGGCACACACCACCATGCCCAGCTAATTTTTAGTATTTTTAGTAGAGACGGGGTTTCACCATGTTGACCGGGATGGTCTCGATTTCTTGACCTCGTGATCCACCCGCCTCGGCCTCCCAAAGTGCTGGGATTAGGAATCACATATTTTTAAGGAGATAAAAATCTTTGAGAATCAAACCCATATATTCAACTAGAAGGGCTTTGCAGAAAAGATAATGCACATTTAAGTAACTGACTTATTTTCCCCCGCTTACTAAGAGAAAACTACAGACAAATTTTTTAAATGGTGGTCCCAGAATGTTTTCTTTTCCTCTATACATAAACACAAATTTCCCCCTGTCCAGCATACCTGTATTCCTGTTTCCCTGGTTCAATAAATGCTGAAATGAGAACCCAGAAGCCAGCCTTGATTATTCCCTTTTCCTCATCCTCCCCAACCAGTCATTCAGTAACTACAGTCATGTCAACTTCCAGAGTACATTTGGACTCTGTCCTCCTCTCTCCATCTCCACAGCCTGATCTAAGCCACCACCATCAGTCACTGTCCAGAACTTTCCAACACCCTCTGCCGGGCCCTCAACTTCTCTTGTTCTTCTATAATTCATTTAACATAGTCGTCATAGAACCTCAGGAATGCAAATCAGTCATCAGGTGCTTTATATTTGTCATCTTCTATAATTCTCACAATGGTATAAAGAGTCTGGTATTTGGCTAATATTAATTTTTTGCCCTTCCCTATTCTTACTCTATTTCTGATAAGACCTCATTTTCTCCATGTTCAGATCTTGAAGTCACAGATCCTTCTCCACCTCCTTTCTTTGCTCCAGAATTTACTGGCTTGTGTGGGCTGAGGGAGTATTGGATCAGCCAAAGTTAGTTTGATAGAAAAAGTTTGCTAGTCTTTGAAGGACTACTTGACAGATATCAGAGAATAATTAATAGCAGCAGGAGATCCAGGTAGAGGATGGCTGTGTTTCCTTCCCTAAACAATTCTGAACCAGAGTTCCTAGCAGGGTACCTGGCAATGTAGCTTTTTAATAAAAATGAGCTAGATTCATGCATGAACTAATGAATGATTGAACAAATGATTGAACAAACCTACCTGCTGGCTGTCCTACTTAAAGATAGAGACAGAAAAATAGACTGTTCATCTCTTATGGGTCTATGGATCCTCCTTAGTTTCAGTCACACACACAAAAGAAAGTGTTGGAGATATAGAATGTCCCCAGGTGGGGAAAAAGTCATGTATCAGGTTTACGTCTTCCAGGAGTGTCACCAGTGACAAATGCCTTCCCCAAACTCCACAGACCCCAGAGAACTGAGTTATCACAATAGTTCACCATAGCTATGTGAACTAACACTGCATGTAAGTCTCAAAATAAGAAGCGGCCTATTTAAAAACTAACAAAACTATAACTCAGTTCTTTGGAGAACTAGATTCATCTGAGAAGAGAATTACAATATAATAATTTATTTCATACAGAGTAATTAATAGTCTCAAAGTGTTATACACATGGCAAAATGCCCATCTCAAAGGGAGAAGAGCATATGGTAACACTAAACACATTCATAACAAAGAAGCAAAGAATAGTTAAACAGAAGGCTTTGGTTCCTAAAGCCTGTATATTTGGACTGTCCCCTATGGTAGTGTAATTATAAATTAGGACAGGTTTTATAAGGTGGGCCCATATTTGAGCAAGGTCAACTACGGCCAATGACTATTGTTAGCCACAATCTCTCCCTTCTGTCTGTACCTTCCTTCCTTCCTTTCTTCCTTCCTCTATTCCTCACTCCTATCCTGCCCTTGGCCAGAATGTGACCAATAAACTCAATAGTCCCTGAATTAGTATTTACTAATATAAAGTAACATTTTAAAATGATAGATACAAATAGCAAATACATGTATTAAAAATACATTACCTTAGCAGTTGTGAAAAAATGCAAATTTAAAATGATAGGTATTATTTTATATCTATTAAGGTTGTAAATAAATTAAATAGCAACATCAAATTCTGGCAACATCACAGGTGATACTCTACTCTTTCACTGGAATATGTTTGACAAACTATCTTAAGAGCTATACAAGTATACATGCCCTTTAACCCAATAATCTCAGTCCCGGGAATGTCTCCTGATAAAATAATGCAGAAATAGGAAAAAGCATAACCTACATAAAGAAAAAATTTTAAATATTTAGCTCTGAGAAATGATTAAAAGGAGTGTGATACATCAGTTAGATGGACTTTGTCATAGCCATTGAAACTTGGAAAGTATTTTTACACAGAAAAGATTACAAAATAGTGAAGTGTCAAAGAAAAACCTAATCATTTAAAGGTCACTTATGTTCAGGCATTATAACTCCAACACTTAACCATAACTAGATAGCTTGGGGTCACTACCTTAAAAGAATAATCTGTTAGAAGCAGGGAAAAAAATTCTTTCTCAACAGCCTTGGCAATAAATATATCTACAGTTAACTATAGGTATAGTTCTCAGATACGAAAGAGAATTAGATTCAACGCTACTAGGGCATTTGGTAAGCCAGGGTTTTTCTCAGTGTGCTAGGACCTACTTGTTTTCATTCTGTGAAAGGGCACTGCAAAGAAGTGACCACAAAGAGGTAGAGAAAAAACATTAGCATGAAAAAAAACAATATAAGTAAGTTTCAAAGGCAGCCTCAAATACCTCCCAAAATAGCAGACTATAAAAGAAGATGCATTAATGTACCCCTTTTTCTCCTTCTGGAGAGAGAAAAGTACCATTAGAAACACAGTGGAATAACTCAAGAGAAAGCAAGGAGGAAGGGGCTGAGGTAGGGTGGGAGGCATGGAGATGGAAAGCCAGGGACCAGCACGGCCCTCCTCACAACTTTCTTGAGTATCTTCTCACACCCCAAAGCACCATGGGACGGGCCGCTTGAAAAATCAGATCTTTTCGGCACTCAAAGTGTGCTTTTTGTATAGTAAATTTTGCAAGTAAACTTCCAAAATTTCACCAAAGTGTTCATCAAATTTAATCATGAAAGCTGTCAAGAGGCCTTTTTATGCAACTTATTTCATTTCAATAATTAAAAATACATGTTTTGAGTTCTCCTTTTTCTGTTTCATTGAATGCATTCCTTCCCTTTAGGTTTTCCATTAAAGAAATAAATCATGAATCAGCATGGACAATTATCTCTGGAGGTGCAGGGAAAACAACATACTGCTTCCCTCCCCTCAGTGATTTTTATGCTGTAAACACTTGGCAGTGCTCCAGCAAATTAAATCAAGGAGAGGCTGCAAATTAAAAGGTGATCCCTCACTTCAGTGTTTGGTTCCTTCGATCAATTACTCATTCTTTTACGGGACTTTTCTTAGTTATGCTTCCAGGATTGTACACCTTCTAGTCAGTGAACAGTCACTGAAAGGGGAATGAATCCATGTAGAAACAATGCTGCTTGTAACTCTTAGTTCTCCTAGAACTAAGGGAGAGAAGGAGATCAACAAGACTGAGACCATTAGTGAGGAGTCAAGCTTACAACTGAACCTAGTACGAAGGACACAGCAGTCCACAAAAAGCAGGGGAAATGTTATAGATGCTCATGTTTGGGTAGAAACAGTAACATCCACTGTATAAAATCATGATGTTATTGTTAAATACTACTCTTCTGTCCAGTTGTCATATTTCAGAAGACTTGATTTCACCATTATATATCTAAATTAGACTTAATAACACATTGTAGAATCTACATTTGTCATTTACAATGAAAAGTAAATTGGCAAGAGATGGCCAAACTGGTAGAAATCCATAATATTTTCTTGATAATTATGTTCTGCTAATCCTCAGATTGCCTTCAGTGAGTACATTAATGTATGCTCACTCCTTGAGTTCTCATTTGCAAACAGGCATTATCAGCAACTCCCAAGGGCTTATGAAAAACAGGAATTCTTAGCCCACATCTCCTGAAACAGAATCTTTGGAAGTGAGGCCCAGGAATCCAGTTTCTCGTGGATCATGGTTTGTGCCTCCTCTCACTCCATCTGCCTGCTGCTTGGCATTACCACCTTCACTGGGCAGGCACTATCTGCTGGGCACCTCTCCCTCTTAGATGGGTGCTGCTCTGTTGAGAGGTGCCAGAGCCCTTGTGGGCACTGACAGGCCCTCCAGGTTGAAGAGCAACAGCAAACAAAGCATTACTCACAAACAAAACTACACTCTCACAAAAGTGGAAATCTATCCAGTTTTGTAAAACACCTCAACTCTCCACAAATGCAGCCCAAGCTTCTTCCTTAGGATGTATGTATCCACAGCTTTGGAAGTCATCCTAGCGCTGGACCTGAGGCTAGGGAAGAGCCACATTTTGCCTAGATTTTGGAGGCAAATTTCTAAGTCCCAGAATGATCTAAGAGCTCCTAGAGAGAGACTTTAACTCTCCAACACTTATTCCCTTCTCATTTTTCGAGAAAACGGAAGCTCCAGGAATCAGCCTATTCAGCACAATTAAGCATCCAGAATTGGGTTCTGAAAGGTGAGATGTCCAGGAGAGCAGAAGGAAAGCTGTCTGAGTTCTGGCACTAGAGCCCAAGGCCTGGGGGTGGTACTGGCTTCACCATTTCTCAGCCAGAGGGCCTCAAGCTCAGCCCAGCTTCTCTGAACCTCTATTTCTTCACTCATAAAATAAGCAAGTTGAGCTTCATGCCCTCAAATGTCTTTTGCAGATCTCAAATTCTGTAACTGAGCCTTGGATAAGTGACTTTCCGGGTCTCAGGTTCTTCCCACATGAGAGAAGGGTAATTGATATTCTAGGATGGTGTGATTGCCAAGCTAAGTAGATCTGGGTTCAACTCATTCCTACACCACCTATGAGGTCTGAAAATTTGAGAAAAATTATTTAATTTCCCTGGCATCATTCATTCATCTATGATACAAATCAAAATAAAATACCTCCTAAGTATGGCTGCTGGACAGATTAAATGAAGTTATTTCTATCATCTTCCTAGACTGGGTCTAGTGGCTAAAAAATAAATATTAGGGTCAATCCATCACAAGAGACGCACACAAAGTATCCCATAAACATGGAGCGAAGTCCTCTCAGTAGGAAAATGAGCCAGATGGCCTCTGAGGCTTCCTCCATCCTCTAATTCTATGATCAGGACACCTCAGCAGCTTTTTGACTTGATGCTTTAATTGCAACCTGCGTTAGTACTTGCTTTTACATCTGCATGCATTGTAATTAAATAGATTGCAATTAACAGCAGGCAAAATTACCTTCACACTGTTTAAAAGAAGAAAACAAAACTGAGAAACTGATTGATCTCTGTAAGCTACCAATTTGGTTCTCATTTCCAGGTGGCATTCCTTAACATAATATTGTTAAATTGTGATGTAGTGAGGAAAGAACTGAAATTGCCCATACCCTTTTTTTGAAATTTTTTTCAAAAAAAGGGTATGCAAATGGTGAAGGATCTTCCTGCTCTATTTGGAAGAAGATAGTTTAGATGTTCTGAGGAGCCCCAGATCTGCACAGGGTTCTGACAGACATTTAATAAATATCTGTTGATGTTGCTTAGCTCTCAGTACTTTGCCATGACCTCTGACTGTTGTACCCAGAAGTAGGCTGCTGCTTTTTGGTAGTGCTACCAGGTATAGTGGTTCTCCTTCGATATGGAAAAATCAAGAAATTCAGATGTTATTTACTTTACCCTAGAATCAATGTACATGGAAAGTAGCAGTCCTAATCTGAGTCTCTGCAGTATGTACTGCTGGTGCTCAGAAACTGCTCCAACTGCTCAGTTTGCTCTTCCTGAGCACCCACATCTCTAGTAAACCCACTCGGAGGAAACTCAGTCCAAGAGAGCTGTTAGGATTACCAACTGTCCTGATTTGCCTGGGGCTGCCAGCTTTTAGCACTAAGTTTCTAATTCTTGGGAAATTCTCAGTCCCAGGAGACAGGAGAAAGTTGATCGTTCCTTTGGGTCTAACCTGCTTGACACGGGAACAACGCCTCAACAGGGTCTGAGTATATCCAGGTGTTTCTCACTCAGCTTTACCATCTCCTGGCCCAGCCACCTCACTCTCTCCCCAACACACAAAGTCAGAATCTATTTGGGAACAAGAAAAACAATGAAGAAAAATTAAGCGCACTGTTTCATTGTCAAGGTACAAGCAGCACCATTTAGGGGTTCTCTGGAAGTGTAACATTAGAAAGAGAGAAGAATTCTGCTGTATATTGTCATAGGGCAGGGAATGGTGTCGCGACCAGAGACTGTAGAACGACAGCAGCAATGCCCACAAGGGCTGTAGCACCTCTCATCTATGAGGGAGGGGCGCCCAGCAGACAGTGCCTGCCCGGTGAAGGTGGCTGTGCCCAGCAGCAGGCAGAGTGAGAGGAGACACAAACCATGATCCACGAGAAGCTGACTGCAGCTCTGCCTTAATATGTTTCAAGCAAGAACCAATAAGAAGTGTATTATTTTAAAAAACTATTTTAGTTCACTTCTAGTTATACCATGCAATGAAATATAGAGCAAGAAAAGGAGGAGGAGAAATTGCCTCTTAAGTACAAAGGTACGTTACCATTTTTCAGCTCAGAGTGATGAAATCCTGGTTTCGACCAGTTGTTTTGTTAATTCTTGGGTGGGTTATATAATGCCTCAGGCTTTTTCACAGCTTTGACAATGTCTGCCCAGGGTTACTTTTCACTAATAAGATCAAATCTTAGAACATAAAGCCCAGAGGAGCCTCAAAGATCCAGTCTCCTTGCCTTAAGGCAGATTCTGTATTATGATTACTGTTATTATTATTATTGATATTTAACAGATCATTATTTTATAAGCAACTTGGGCCCAAAAAAGCTTGGTGAAGTCCTTTGCTGAAAGTCACCCAGCTAATGTCGGGAGGAGAGATTGAAATGTAGGTTTGGGTGACAGAGGTTGTGCTGTTTCTTAGTAACAGTGATTACCTTTATTCATTAAATTCTAAATATGAAGACACTTCACACACACTCCTATATCTTATGGGAGCAGATGTTTCTAGCGTGCTCTTAAGTTGCTCAAGCCTGATCCTTCCATGTTTCCCAGGGTGAAGGGCCTACAGCCCAATTCTCACTGTCAATCCTTCCCTTGCCATCTTCCTATGTCCAGAATAAAAGTACGGTCTGATGTACTTAATTAGTACTTAGCTTTTGTTTTGGAGGGCTTTAATTATCTAGAAAAAGAATCCCAGGACAAAGCAAGGGAAAATTTGTGAATGTGTGATGTAACAGAGCACAATCTTAAATACACATTTGCTCTTACTAAGCTACTAATTTTGCAACCTTAGGAAAATACCTAACCCTCTGATCCTCTCTCTCCCTACTGTAAAATAATGGTGTCTAAGAAGGGGAGAAATATAATACAGATAAAGATGGATGCCTGGAGAAAAGGAAGAAAAGGAGAAACAGAGAGAAGGAGGAGGGATAGAAGGAAGAGACAGAAGAAAGAAAGAAAAGTAGTTGAAATTAGGAAATCCAAGAAGATCCATTTCAACAAATAAAAAGAATGATAGTCTGTTAGTGTGGCAGGCCAGGTTTCAGTAATGCAGGCCTCCATCACAACTGCTTCAGTACTGCGTGGGTAAGATAAATATTAAAAGCTAAAAAAGCCAGTGCCCTGATACAAAGTATGGAATGTAACAAAAGCCCATCCAGAGTTTTGCCTAGGCTTTTCCTGGGCCTTAAAACATGACAAAATAATGAAGGAATTCTTAACTGGACCCATTTAGAATTAAACAGGTTTTCTTCCGGGTCTGAAGAAACTCCCCAGGCCTCCACAAACAAGTTTATCGGAAGTCTGAAGGAACTCCCCAAAGCTTCATTATTTAGTAGGAGATAAGGGTAATCACCCCAGCACCTAGACCCATTTAGACTAACTCAACTTACTGAGGCTCCAAAAGAAGCCTGTAGTTATAGATTCAAAGAAGTTAATCATTTCAGTCTTTAAAGGAATGCACACTTCATTTAAAGGACTCAGACTTTAGTTATAGATTCAAAGAAGTTAATCACTTAAGTCTTTAAATGAATGCACACTTAGACGTAGACATATAGGTTAGAAGGTATCTAAGCTCTGAAAAACTTTGCAATTTTGAGCTGATCTGATGATAATTTCCAGGCCTTCTCCTGTAACCAGTTACAGAAATAAAAACTCTCTTCCTCCCCAGTTCGCCTGCATCTCCTTATTGGGTGGCGAGAAATAGCAGCTCGATCCTCTTTGTCTGAGAACATTATGAATGGGAGAGAATACAGAGTTCCTTTAAATCCAGAGCTCTCATGTCATAGATCAGAAAGCTCAGGTCCCGAAGGGCAGTGTGAATTGTTCCAGGCTCACGCAGTGGCTCTCCACAGAAGGACAGCTGAGAACCAGCCCCATCTCCAGGCTCCCAGCCCAGCTTGATTTCTACTGCACAGCTCCTCTTTCTGCCACTGGAAACTTGGTGTTTGAACTAATTTTGAGCAATATCCAATACAAATAATATTTCCTCAGAAAGTAGTCCTTTCTGCTAGGCTAAGAATTTGTACTTAGGGAATGTATTACCGTAACAAATTTTGATCTATAATACATAAAAGCTCGATGTGTTTCTTCCTATTTCAAAAAAGAAACAATAGGAAGGAAGGAAGGAAGGAGAGGGAGGAAGGGAGGAAGGCAAAGGAAAGGAAGAAACGGAGGCAGGAGGGAGGGAGGAAAGAAGAAAAGAAGGAAGAGAAGAAGGAGGGAGGGAAGGGAGGGAGGGAGGGAAGAAAAGATGGGAGGAAGGAAAAAGGGAAGATGAAAGCCCTAATACTTAAATGATTTCATTTAGCACCTTTTCAGCTGCAAAGAATGGGTCAGAGGGCAAATCCTGCAGAATCCAGTGATTTACAGAATGTAGATGTTGAAAAGTCTCACTTCAGCTCAGAGGGTGAGGAGCAGAGGCATAGACCTGAGTTCCAAAATTTATTAAGCAATTAGAAAACACTGCTCTTTAAGGTTAAAAAACACAGAGATGGAACTTTATGCCTGCGATTGACTTGACTCAAAAGACAATTTTTCAATAGTCTAGGGATGCATGAAAGTGGCATATACTGGTTAAAAATAAAATAACAGTGAACAGTATCTGTATTAGTCCATTCCACACTGCTATAAAGCACGACTTGAGATTGCGTAATTTAAGAAAAAAGAGGTTTAACTGACTCACAGTTCTGCCTGCTGTACAAGAGGCATGGCTGAGGAAGCCTCAGGAAATTCACAATCTGGTGGAAGGGTGAAGGGGAAGCAAGCACCTTCTTCACTTGGCCTAGTGGAGGGCGAGGAGGGAGGGAGGGGAAGGGAGAGAGAGAGAGAGAGGGAGCATGAGCGCTAAGGTGAAAGTGCTACATACTTTTAAACAACCAGATCTTGTGAGAACTCACTCACTATCATGAGAACAGCAAGTGGGAAATCTGCCTCCATAATCCAATCACCTCCTGCCAGTCCCTCTCTCAAAATTGGGAATGACAATTCAACATGAGATTTGGGTGGGGACACAGAGCCGAATCATATCAATATCTAAAACCTTATGCAGTGCAGCAAAGTCATTTATGTCCCAGATTTTTACAATGATCCCTTAGTGTCTTGGTATTTATGTGAAGAATTTTTTTTTAATCAGAACTTCTTATAGGACTATTTCCTGTAATACTTACTAACAAAGTATTTTCATTGAGCATTCATAAACTTTTTTGCACAAAATAGAAGATCAAGAAATATTAATTCAATTCATTTTGATGGAATAAAGGCTACAAATATATAGTTCTCAGCCCCCTGAAAATAGAGAGATTAGAAGTAGTAGCCTCTTAAAAGTCAAATAATGTATCCATAATGAAACCAGAAAAATTACTTGCCTACTAGCCTTTAAATAATTTTCAAGAGTTACATAATATTGTTCAACTTAAAAAATTAGAAAGCATAATGAGAAAAGCATCTGTCAGATTTCTTATGTCCCAGCTGATATCTCAGTCTTCCAAGGGGCTAGGTAATTTTTCTCATTCCTATGTAATTCTTTACTAATAATTCTATTTTTTGTCTTTCTTTGAAAGATTTTTTTTCTATAATAATCCTACCATGGTTAACAGATGTCATTCTATAAAAAAAAGTCAGTCCTTAAAGTTATAGAAAGATCAGTATTCTGTCTTCTTGAGAAATGCTTTCTCCTATCCCACAGTAAATTTCTGTTGTCATGCAAAACCCAGTCTGATCAACCTAAAACAAACACATGGAAAAATACATCATAGATTTTCAGATGAATTTCTGCATTTTATCTAGAATCGACATAGGTAACAAATATAAGTGTTGATATTTTTATAAAGACTATGTTCACTATGAACCAGAAAGAAAAAAGAGTTCTAGAAAGGCATTAATCCATGCATTCATATCTAGGAATTATTTCCACATTTAGCAACTACTTCTCTCATACAAATATTTTACCAAATCATTGTCTAAAATTGTCTCTTTTTGTTCTACAAAGAAAAGTGGATTCCCACCTTAAAGTTGCTTGGTGGGAATTTGCCTCAACTCAGTTCTTATTCTCCTTTTCCTTTAATATTCTCTTCAGTTCTCTAACAGAACACTGGAAAAGGAAAAAAAATACTGTTTGGGCTAATAGCATTGAAAAAAATAGATGTAAAATGATTACTTAATATGGACAGTTCAAGTGAAAGAAGTGGAGACTCTTGCATTTTTGAATTGCTTTTCATTTCTCATTATACATAATCTCCTTCAATCAGCTTTGACCTTTGAAATTTTGTTCTCTAACACAGCTAAAACAAGGTCTCTTCCCTTTTTCCTCTCCTTCTCTGCAGCTCTGTCAGATAAAGTCTCATTTTGGGTTGCTGTCCAAGAAGTTCTCAGTTAATTGCGTGTAATTATGCTGTATCCTACTTTCAAATGCTAGAGCAATTTATTGTATCCTTGTAATACAATATTACAGAAAGCTTCAATTGTTGTAGCATCCCTGTGAGTGGCTCCCCTCCCTTCTGAGGGTTTTATAATACCAGAGCACTTTGCTGAGTGGCAGTGATCTTTAAATATAAGGCAAGACATCGAGATAAATTAGTAATAGCAGCTACTGACAGTGTTCCCTTGGGCTCTGCTCAGTTCTTTGCCAAGGGGCCACATCACTAAGCCAGTGACACTTCTCTTTCAGACGTTAAAGATAAATAAATGATCAGGTCAGTCAACTGGCAGCTGGCATGCTCATCCTATGTCGTAGGAAGATTTTTATTGTAATGCAAACTTAAAAAAAAAAAAAAAGTCATCTGGGGCCAGAGTCTATTTTTTGGAATTTCTTGCGTTCATAATGTTGTACTGCCTTTAGAGTAGTCTTTTATTTTAAGAGGTAGCCTTCTAGCAGACTAGAAAGTCTCTTCAGTTAATTCAAACCTTACATAGCTGGAGACAGAACACTTGAGCATATCCTGATACTCATCACACTAAGCAAAGCAATCTCAGGTTATTTAGAAGAATTTTTATTTGTATCTGTATTTTTGGCTGAGAGGCAAAAAGAAATCTATCTTTGGGCACTTAATTTTTTAAAAAACCTAGGCGAGAACTTATCAAAAATCATTCTGTCTGGCTTGTAGAATCCTGAGTTCAGAAGAGACATTATATCATACTCATCCCCAAAACTCATTAGTTTGTTGCTGAGACATTGTTATCCCTTTGGAAGTCAGGATTGCCAGTTCAGCATTTAGGAAGTCATTTAATTTCTCTAGGCAATTTCCTCCAGCCTGCAATTAGAGGACACTGCCAGTAGGTGGTACTTTTTAAGACTTTTAAAGTACGGTTCACAGGTATCAGAATCAACCGGGGAAAATCTTGCTAAAAATGCTGAGTCCTGGGCCTACATATCCACTGAATCTTAATCTCTGGAGGAAGAAAATGATAATCTGCATTTTTGACATGGCTCCAAAGGATTTTTTTTTGCACTTTAAAGTTTTGGAACCACTTATTCAATCTTTATATTCCGTCACTGATATGTATATATGAGGCTCATATTAGCTTTCCTTTAATTGCCCTTTTAAAGATCTATCTTATAATTTTAAAAAATAGAAAAATAAAACAGATAGTCCAAGAGAACATATCAAAATGTGGAAAACAAAATCTTCTGGACTTGCTCTCAATCTTGTACAGAATCCGGCCTCTAGTCTCATCCCCTAAGGAACCTGCTCATTTTTGATGTGGCTATCCCTAGACAGGCCCCCATCAAATCCTGGCTTCATGATTATTGCTTTGCAACTCTTGATAAGTGACATAACATGTATCGGTCTCAGTTTCCCATTTATAGAGTTAATAACAATACCTTAATAGAATTAAATGAGACATTGTTTAGGAAGTTCTTAGCACTCGATGATTACATCTACTCTTATCATCACTGATAGTCCTCTCAACTTGCAGTTCAAAAGTCCTTTTTGCCAAAGGTCAACAGTCATTCTGCTGTCAACAGTTATTCAACAGTCAGTCCTTCTGTTGCGATAGACAGAACCTTTAACTTCTTGACCAAAGGAAGCTTAACTCTCATTTACCAACCCAGTCAAGGAGCAGGGAATAACTCATCCCTTTTGCAGCCTCTCTGCTATAATGTTGCTTTTGATGACTGGTTTGTCTTTTCCACTTGCTGCTGACTCATGCAGGGTTGGTTACAGCAGTCAAATTAAATGCATTTCCACATCAGATCTACCTGCCTCAAAAGGTACTTCTCCAGAAGCTTATGTATAATCATGGTACCAAAGAGCAGTATGAGGAGCTTTATCATCTCTCCTCATTATCTCCATCAGCACCACCAAAGTCTCCTCAAATAAACACACAATAAAAGCAAAAGCAATGTGCTTGCTTTCCCAGGAGACTTTTAAGATCTGTCCTGAAACCCTCCCTTTCTTTTCTTTTCTTTCCTTTCCTTTTTTTTTTTTTTTTTTTTCCTGAGACAGAGTCTTATTCTGTTGCCCAGGCTGGAGTGCAGTGGCGCGATCTCAGCTCACTGCAACGTCCACCTCCCAGTTCAAGCAATTCTCTGCCTCAGCCTCCCGAGTAGCTGGGATTACAGGCACCCACCACCATACCCAGCTAATTTTTGTATTTTTAGTAGAGATGGGGTTTCACCCTCTTGCCCAGGCTGATCTTGAACTCGTGACCTCATGATCTACCCACCTTGGCCAAATCCCAATCCCAAAGTGCTGGGATTACAGGTGTGAGCCACCACACCCAGCCAAAACCCTCCCTCTCAACTGGAATCCCTCCTTCAAATTCCTCATATATAGACATTCTAGGGCCTCTTACAAAACATCTGCATTTTCTATTGATTGATATTTTATTAATAGAGAGGCTCCCTAGCATTAGATAAAATATTTCTCCTGACAGAGTCTTAATTTCCTAATTTGTAAAACAGGAATAATACATTCATGTGTTCATTATTAAATTAATGGAGTACCTAGGTACCAGGCAAGACACTGGGGAATGAAAGACAAGTCACATGCAGTAAGAGTATTCCTAGGAACTTGCATTTGGGGATGACAATACCAGCCTTATAGAAGTGTCTTAAAAATTAAATAGAGCAAACTATGTGAAAAATGTTACACACTCAGCCCACAGTAGCAGCTTTTAAATGACAAACATGTATTTTGTTTTACTTTTCAAAAACCAAATATCTTTCAGAAGAACCTGTTTCACTGGTATATACACCACAAACTCAGTGTTTTTTCAAACAATATTTGAAATGGTTTTAACCAAAACTGTAACACAAATTTCAAATCTCCAAACCCTGGCCACACATTTCTAAAACTTCTGCCTCAGTATTTTAAGATTCAAATATCCCTACAAAAGGCCAGTGACTCTTACTAAACCTAGAAAACAAAATTCTGAAATGAAGAAAGTGAAGAAGACAGATTCTAGATGTATTTAGTTCTAGAGGCAGGTTAGCATCTACACAGCTAAGTACTGACACCTGACTTTCAAAGGCTCTGAGAATGCTCTATGTCGTTCTTGTTTCCTTTCTGCCCTATTGTCATAGGACCATTGGAGAAATCAGCCTTTATGAGGTGACTCATTGGCTTCAAGTCATCCAGAACAATCACAGGCCTGGTATGGGCCTGCAGTACAGGAGAAGGGAGGAACAAGGTTCTTTCTTCTCTTGGCAGAGTTGCTGGGGCTTGGCAGTCAGTTGTGTGACATCAGGTCTGGTCAAAGACCTAAGAGGGAATGGCGAGGAGTAAAGAAAGACACAAAGACACAACATAGAGAGAGCTTGGCCCCGCGGTCCAAAGAGCTGATGGTGTCAGTCTCTTGGGCCCCGACCTGTCTCATAGTACTTTATTTTGTATGTTTACAAAGCACATAGCAAAGGGAAGGTGCAGTTACTTAGAACAGCCTGTGGTTATAATTCTCATACTTCAGTTAACATACTTCAACTAACAACTATCTTGCAGCAAGGTCAGTGAAAGCTGGTTATCTCTCTAGGACCTTCTGCTGTTCTCCGAGACACACACATTCTCCCATTATGGTTTCACTTTTCTGGAGTTCACCCAAAGTTCACAGTAGCCTTGCTGCTGATCCCCCAGAGCGGGTGGGCTACTCTACCTCTCTACAACCAAGTAAGCTATTTAACTTTCCAATCATCGCTTTTATCATCTCTGAAGTGAAAGCAGTCATTGTATTTTCCTCATGCCATTGATAGGAAGACAGGATGGGGCTGAACACCTATCTGTCACACACCTGCTTATTTAGGGGTCTCATAAAGACCTCACAGGCATAACTGTCATCTTTGTAGGGATGTTCCCTATAATAATCCCCTAACAACAACATCATCATCACCATACCATCATTGTCATTTACATGCTGCATCCTGGAGACTCATTGAGCATCTTCTGAGCAGAGAGGAGACCCAACCAAAAAAGAAAGAGAACTAAGACTGAGACTTTCCTTTTCCCCACAAAGCATCCTTGCCATCTACTCAGAAGGTAGAGACAGTTAACTACTAAGCAAAACAGAAGTCAGGTAAATAAATATTTAAAGATGACATGGCCTTATTTTTGTCAAGTATTTTTCTTTGGGTTTATGGGCACAATCTTGGTTTGGGAATAAAGCCACATAATTTAAAAGTTCCCTTGCCTCTTTTTTTGTTTGTTTCTTCCTTCATTGTATCATAGATAGTAGATACAAAAGAAAGACACTTAGAAGGAGCCAGCTGTGTGTCTGCCATCAGCCCGAAAGCTGGGATTGTAGAACCCAAGTTGCAGACAAAGTACAGTGTGAGATCAAGGGAATGTCTTGTCTCTTTGATCTGAGTGCAAGGCAGAGGAGTTCCACCAGAGAAAAAGGTGGAGCACAGGGGCTTGCCTTGAATAGGCAAAAAAATCAGATGAATAGCTGAAGATAACTAACCTTGGCAGAAGACTTGGTACAAAAAGGCCTTTATCACAGCATGGCTAAATGCACCACATAGAAGCCTGCCTCTTTATAAAGAGACAAGCTCAGCTGATATGCATGATTCTGGCGACTGCCACAGAGAGAAAGAATGTTTCTTAAGCCGAAATTTGAAACAAATGTTCACTCTTTTCTCTAAGGCACACTCGGGAAAGATATTGTGATCTTTCTTTCTATGTTTGAGGAAAAGGAAGCATACAGGCAGTATGACGTTTGTCCCAAGCCCACATAACAGTCAGTATCAGGAAGACAATAAAAATGTATGTGCCTCTGGCTCCCAGAATATTGGAATGTTTGGAAAATAACAAGGTGAAGCTTGCCACCTATTTCACTTCTGTGAGTTAACAATAGAAAATGCAAGATTGTGACATAGACTCCATTCTAATAATACAAACACCAACTCTATATTTTATGCTTGTATAAAAATTAAACATTAAATTAAATATTTAAATTCCCTCTATGGATTGTCATATGAATAATATATTTAAAGGTGCTAATGCATGATGTAAGCCTAATAATTACCTAGTAATTAATATCACAAATTCTTGTTTATTTTATGATCAGATGATTCTTCTAGTGGCCATCTTGGCTATTTTGTGAATATCTTTAAAAAAGACAAATAATTTTATTAACCCACTTATAGTCATTTAATTACTCATAATAAAGAATCACTGAGTATTTAGTATGTACCAGAAAATGGAATGGATACAAACTACCATCATGTGGCTCTGAAATTTCTTGAAATTGAAATGTCTTCAAAGTTACTCTTAAATTGTACAATGGAAGAATCTAAAAATTTTACAATTTCTATGGAGCTCCAAATGACTAGCACTGATTTCCAATGGTCATGTAACTTGGCTTTGAGATGAGAAGGAATCTCACAGTCATGGCTATCAGAGAAAATGAAGAACCTAAAGCACTCTTCAAAGGTTTGGAATTTTGACTGCAGCAGCTGGTAGCCATCAAGAATTACAAAGGGAGATAACTGGCAGTGTCTTCAACTAACAAAACAGAGAAGAGGAGAATTCCAACATTTTAACAATTATCTAAGAGCTGATTTAATCCTAAAGGAAAATGCAAGTCCTCTCTTTGGCTCGAAATCAATGTGCTTCCCATACCTTTGTGATCCCTGATGACAACCAAGAAGTTCCACAGGGCGATTCCACACAATTATAAAGTCAATGCATCAAAAAGCCACTTTCCTTCTTAGGCACTGAGTCTACTCAAAGACATGATGAAGTTAAAAAAAAAAGGGTGGGGGGTGGAGCTGAAAGACCAGTAATAGAAAATAAAATGCTGGTCTCCAGGGGTGGAAAGAGGGAGAAATGGGGAGTTTAAAGAATATAGATTTTCCATTTTGCAAGATGAAGTTCTGGAGGTTGGTGACAGCATGACAATGTGAATATACTTAACACTATTGTACTGTACACTTAAAAAAAGGTTACAATGGTAAGTTTTTATGTTCTGTGTATTTTACCACACTTAGAATTTATTTTTAATTGGCTAACTGAGAAAGTCTTAATTCTGTGTGAAGTTCAGAAACTACCTTCAGAAGTTTGTTTATATCTTTTTCAAAAAACGTCTAGAGATGTTCAATTGGGCAAAAGTTTTAAGTATTTTCTAGAAACAAATTCTCTGAGCTTGTAACTAAGTTTCTCCTCTATCATTTTTATATTCTCCAGAGAAAGTCACCTGGCCTAAAGAATTACCCTCAAAATCTTTTTTAAGATTGCATCTCCTTTTACAATGCAACTCTGCATAAAATTTCTCATCTTTACCTTTATAACTCTTCTGTGATGGGAAGACAAAGCATGCATTTTTTTAAGCTTTCTATAGATATTAATTTATTCTCATAAGAAGCCTATGAAATGGATATTAGTAAAGGTGATTAAAACTGAGGCACATTGGAGTTAAGGAACTTACTAACGTCTTCGAGTTAGAAAAATGTGGCACCAGAATTCAAACCTACAAGTCTGACCCACATGTGCTCTGTGTCTGTTACACTATACCACTGCTGATGAAAGAAAATGGGAAAGCCACATAGAAAATAATTTCAGAGACCTCACAATTATACTAGTCCATACTTTTCAGAAAACAAAACAGAAAATGAAAAGCAATCTTAGCTTCTGGTAGTGATGAAAAATAAAACTGAGGAAGCTCTCATTCTAAATGCAGGAACATCATCTCTTCCAGTCTCTTGCTGCTTTCATGAGCTTACATATTGTCTCACTCCATAGTTTAATTTCAGGAATGTTTTAAATCTATCCATTTTATGGGGGTTAATTTAAATCAGATAATATAAACCACAAGTGTATATAACTGCATGCACATAAACCTCCATACTCCACAATACACCAAAAGCAACATATTAAATGGTAACATCCTTGTCAAATCCTCCCCACACCATGTAAACTCCCACTCATTCCTTGCAATACTTTATGATTATATGACATTTGGCCATCTGATATATGAAACTGATAAGCATTCCAGTGTCAATTTGGATACTAAATAGGAAAAATACTAATTGCTCCTAATTTGTTCAATATATAACATATGCTGAATATCATAAAAAGTGATACAAAACAACACAAAAGCAAAATGCACAGTAATGCTGAATAAAATATAATTGGCACCAATTGAAATGCAGAGTGAGCTTGAAAGAAAATAAGAAAATTTCAGGAGCAAAAGGGAAGAGAGTTTTGGAAACCAGGAATGGCGGCTACAGTTAACTTGTGTGTATTTGCCAGTCTTGGTAAAAAAAAGTAGCCTTGCCAGCTGGTTCAACATACACAAATCAATAAACGTCATCCATCACATAAACAGAACCAAAAACAAAAACCACATGATTATCTCAAAAGATTCAGAAAAGACTTTCAACAAAATTCAACAGCCCTTTATGCTAAAAACTCTCAATAAACTAGGTATTGATAAACGTATCTCAAAATAATAAGAGCTATATATTACAAACCCACAGCCAATATCATACCGAATAACACATTCTATTTAAAATAAAAATGGCAAACAATTCCATCAAATTAAGAACTTTGCTTTTTGAATAACACTATAAAGAGAATAAAAAGGCAAGTCATAAACTGAGAAAATATTGGAAAATTACATATCTGATAAAGTATTTGTATTCAAAATACAAAAAAATACACAAAACTCAATAATAAGAATACAAATAACCTAATTTTTTTAATGAACAAATAATTTCAACAAACACACCATCAAATAAAATATACAGATGAGAAATAATCACCTGAGAATAGGCTTAACATAATTAGTAATTAGAAAAATGTAAATTCAAGCTACAATTTGGTATCACAATATACATATTAGAATTTCTTAAATTAAAAAGATCCACCATACCAAGTGCTGGTGAGGATGTGGAGCAACTGAACTCTCATACACTGCTAGTGGGGATGTTAAATGATGCAGTTACTTTCAACAACAGTTTGACAATTTCTTAGCAGTTAAACATACAACTATCATATGATCTTCTCATTCTACCACTAGGTATTTACCCATGAAAAATGAAAGAAGTGTATGTCCATATGAAGATTTGTACATAAATGTTTATAGTTATAGTTTCATTTGTAATAGCCAAAAACTGCAAATACACAAAAGTCTATCAAGAGGTGAATGGACAAGCAAACTACATTATAACCATTTAAGAGAATGAATGAACTATTGACACACACAACATGGATAAGTCTCAGAATAATTATGCTGATGAAAGAAGTCAGAAAAAAAGAGTTCATACTGTAGCATTCCATGTACATAAAAATCTAGAACATGCAAATTAATCTATAGTGACAGAAATGGATCAGTGATGGTCATGTGCAGCCAGAGGTTGGAAGGAAGGATCACAATGAGGAAACTTTGGGAGTGAATATTATCTTTATAAATGGATTTTTTTTTAACATGATAGCAAGACTCCACATTCTTTGCCTTAAACCCTTGCTTCTTTTGATGTTGTTCTCCTTTCCTCCCTCTTTTTTTTCTACTTCTCTCCCTTCCTTCCAAACACTGACTAACCAACAAATCACAAGGATTTCAAAAGTAGCTTTCATAAGAACTGTTCTGACAGTTATCTGGATGAAACTAAACCAATGATCCTAAGCAAGAATGATAAAAAACAGAACAATCTTCAATCATTCCAACTGTGATATTCACACAGTTAAAGACTAAAACATTAACCTGAACCACAGCACAAGGGCATATATCCCTCTCCTCCTCACCCTATAAAACTGCAAATCTGCTTCAACTGGGTTACCTGGTTTTCAGATTAATAGATGTAAAATATATGTACATAAAACATAAAAGCTACCTCAATTTAAGTCACTTAAACATTTAACATCATGATTATGGTGATGGTATAAACATATGTCAAAATATGTCAAATTATATAGATTACATATGTATGATTCATTGCATGTCAAATATACTTTAATAAAGCTTAGAAAAAAAGGAAAACCTAGCCCTACCTAAAAGGAAGGAAATTAGACAGAAGCATCCAAATCTGAGAGTGGCAAGCTGACAAATGCTGGAAGCCACCAAAAAATCCCAGAAATCTTTTCCTGGGTTCACATCCTGTTATTTCCTCCAGATTATCAGTTCTACACCAGAAACACTTCCATTCCCTCTTGGATATTTTTTACCAAAGTGAAAACACATCTACACATGTAACATAGAGCTAGAGTGTTCATCATTTTCGGCTTCATCAGCCTTTACTTAGTCAGCATTGTTTAGTCTTCTCAAGGCTTGTAAGAACTGCCATCTTGTCACCAGACTGAAAAAGCAAGACTTTATTATTAGAATTTCTATATAAAATCATGTTACTACTTTTTAAAAAGCAAATTTAACACAGACCTATAAAAACAAGGTAAGCAAAGCCATGGACATATGCTCTTAACGTTGTCTTGATGGTTTGACCTATGGTTTCTCATTTGACAAATACAAACACCAAAGTGCACTGCTTTGCCTTTGGGGAAAAACAAAACAAACAAGTCTCTAGTTGTCTGTAACACGTGAGTCTTTGTGTAACACTGAGACCCAGAGAAAGAGAAAAAAAGGGAGCTGCAGGATTTGCCTTCCGTCCCCTAATTCAATGCTTTTTTGTACTTTTCCCAACCATAAGCAGAGTAATTAACTTGCAACCAGCCAAGTGGCCCATAGTTAAAATCCGTTAACACTGTTTTCTATGGGAAAGAGGGAGGCCCCAACAGTGTACTTTCAAGATACCTTGCTGAATTACCAGGAAAAAAATCAACAGATAGAGAGGGGGTCCTTTACTTTTTTAGACTGGCCACTTGAGGTTGTTCCCAGCTGTGTTAGTCAGTTTTTGCACCGCTATAAAGGAGTATCTGAGGTTGGATATTTTACTTTAAAAAGTAGGTTTAACTGGCTTACAGTTCTGTAGATTGTACAAGAAGAATGTTCCCAGCACCTGCTTGGCTTATGGTGGGACCTCAAGGAGCTTTTACTCATGGCAAAGGGGGAGCATACATGTCACATGGCAAGAGCAAATAAGAGAAAGAGAGAGGGGAGATGTCACACACTTTTAAACAACCAGATCTTAAGTAAACTCAGAGCAAGAACTCACTCATTACCATGAGAATGGCACGAAGCAATTCATGAGGGATCCCCACCTTCATGATCCAATACCTCCCACTAGGCTCCACCTTTAACATCAGAGGTTACATTTCAACATGAGATTTGGAGGGGTTCAAAATCCAAACCATACACCCGGCTACAACACTGGAGAAGCCTGAGTGGTACATGAGACCTCTGGTGACTTGGAGAAATAAATGGATGGAACCCAGAGGAAAGAATTGCCATTTAAAATAGGGCGAATGCACACAGGAATCACCAATATATATTTGTAGAATGACTCAAGCCTTAATACCCATCTAAACAATCAACTTGTTCTTTGATGTGTTTGCCATATCCTGGTCCTATGAGGATAGTATAGTCACAACATTAGCCTGCGGAAATTGCATTTACAATAAGTCTAAATAAATTCAGAGGCTTTAATGCTGCAAAAATCAGCCAACCATCTTACTCATTACAATGCCCTCTGGTCACTTCCATCCTTGGGCAATGAGCTCTAAGTCTTCCCAGGAAAGAAAAGAAGATTAAATAGAACATAACCACAAATTGAATTCACAACTTCTAAAATAAGCCACCTGATTTCATACTATGAAAAGGAAAATGCAAGTTGCAACACAAGCTTTCTGAAACTCCTGGAGACAACATCAGGCTAATTATAATTATGATTTGTTCTTTTGTCTTTTCATCCACTGGAGGAGTGAGAGTACAATATTCATTCATTCTCACACTGCTATAAATAACTGCTTGAGACTGGGTAATTTATAAAGGAAAAAGGTTTAATTGACTTACAGTCCTGCATAGTTAGGGAGGCCTCAGGAAACTTATAATTCTGGTGGAAGGGAAAGCAAACATGTCCTTCTTCAGATGACAGAAGGAAGGAGAAGTGCCAAGAAGAGGGAAAAACCCCTTATAAAACCATCAGATCTCATGAGCACTCACTCACTATCATAAGAACAGCACATGAAGGTAACTGCCCATGATTCAATTACAGCACATGGGGGTAACTGCCCATGATTCAATATTGTGGGTCCCTCCCACAATATGTGGAGATTATGGAAATTACAATTTAAAATGATATTTGGCTGGTGACATAGCCAAATCATATCATTCTGCCAATGGCCCTTCCCAAATCTCATGTCCTCACTTTTCAAAACACAATTATGCCTTCACAACAGTCCCCCAAAGTCTTAACTCATTCCAGCATTAACCCAAAAGTCTAAGTCTAAAGTCTCACCTCAGATAAGGCAAGTTTCTTCCACCTGTGAGCCTGTAAAATCAAAAACAAGTTAGTGACTTCCAAAATACAATAAAGGTATAGGCATTGGGTAAATACACCCATTCCAAATGAGAAAAATTGAACAAAGCAAAGGGGCTACAGGCCCCATGCAACTCCAAAATCCATCAAGGCAGTCACATTTTAAAGCCCCCAAATGAACTCCTTTGACTCCATGAATCACATCCAAAAAATACTGATGCAAGAGGTAGGTTCCCACGGCATTGGGCAATTCCATCCCTGTGGCTTTTCAGGGTACAGCTCCCTCCTGGCTCCCTTCCTGGGCTGATGTTGAGTGTCTCTGGCTTTTATAGGTCCACAGTACAAGCTGTCAGTGGATCTTCCATTCTGGGGTCTGGAGGATGGTGGTCCTCTTCTCACAGCTCCACTAGGCAGTGCCCCAGTGGAGACTCTGTGTGGGGCTCTCATCCCACATTTCCCTTCTACAGTGCCCTAGCAGAGGTTCTCTAAGGGCTTCATCCCTGCAGCAAACTTCTGCCTGGACACCCAGGCATTTCCATGTATCCTCTGAAATCTAGGTGGAGGTTCCTAACCTCCATTCTTGACTTCTGTGCACCCACAGGACCAACACCACGTGTTAGCCACCAAGACTTTGAGCTTGTACCCTCTGAAGCAATAGACCAAGCTTTACCTTGTTTAGAGCTGAAGCAGCTGGGACTCAGGGCACCATGACCTGAGGCCACATAGAACAGGGTATCCCTAGACCCAGATCATAAAAACATTTTTCCCTCTAAGTCTCTGTGCCTGTGATGGGAGGGGGCTGCCATGAAGGTCTCCAACATGCCCTGGAGACATTTTCCCCATTGTCTTTAACATTCAGCTTCTTGTTAATTATACAATTTTCTGCACTGGACTTGAATTTCTCCTCAGAAAAAGAGCTTTTTTCTTTTCTATCACATCCTTATGTTGCAAATTTTTCTGAATTTTTATGCTCTGCTTACCTTTTAAACATAAGTTTCAATTCCAAACTACACCCAAGTTACATTTCCAATGCTTTGCTGCTTAAAAATTTCTTCCACCAGATAACCCAAATCACCTCTCTCAAGTTCAAAGTTTCACAAATCTCTAGGGCAGGGGCAAAATGCTGCCTGTCTCTTTGCTAAAACATAGGAAGAGTCACCTTTATTCCAGTTCCCAACACATTCCTCATCTCCTTCTGAGATCACGTTAGCCTGAACTTCATTGTCCATATCACTATCAGCATTTTGGTCAAAGCCATTCAACAAGTCTCTAGGAAGTTCCAAACTTTCCCATATCTTCCTATCTTCTTCTGAGCCCTCCAAACTGTTCCAACATTTGCCTGTTACTCATTCCTCAAGTCTTTTCTACATTTTCAGTTACCTTTACAGCAGTGCCTCACTCCACTCCTGGTACCAATTTACTGTATTAGTCCATTCTCTTGCTGCTATAAAGAACTGCCCAAAACTGGGTAATTTATAAAGGAAAGAGGTTTACTTGACTCACAGTTCCTCACTGCTAGGGAGATCTCAGGAAACTTAAAACCATGGCAGAAAGGGAAGAAAATATGTCTTTCTCTACATAATGGCAGTAGGGAGAAGTGCCAAGCAAAGAGGGAAAAGCTCTTTATAAAACCAGATCTCATGAGAGCAGCAGCATGGAGGTAACCACTTCCATGATTCAACTACCTCCCACTGGGTCCTTCTCATGATATGTGAGGATTATGGGAACTACAATTCAAGATGAGATTTGGATAGGGACACAGCCAAACCATATCAGACACTAATTGTTAAATGGAAGTTCTGGTCTAGAGGTCCATCATACATGGACACACTGAAGTTAGTTGACTTGTGAGAAATAAAATCTCACAAACACATTACTTCCTGTTCATCACTTTTAGTTTGTATACAAGATATTAAGGTCTGAATCTGTGTTTGAGATGTTAATAAAATATTCCTTATAATTGCTAAAAATGATTTTAAGCCATACCATTTTATACTCAATTTTATCAAGACTCACAAAACAGTCATGTGATTAAAAGAAAGCATAACTTAAAAGGATTTTAAAAACATTCCTCAGAGTCCCATATTTAATGACATACTTTAGCCAAAGTCTATGGAGCACCATAGAGAGAATACACAGAGGGAGCATACAAAGGCCAAGGCATGCCATCCTTAAGGATCCTGCAAATTCTGATTATTTAAGAAATTTTAGGCCCTTTTTACACCAATAATTACCTACACAAAAGGAAATCAAGAAAATAATCTCATTTATAATAGCATTAAAAATAATAAAAGACCTAGGAATAAATTTAACCAAGAAGGTAAAAAATCTACACATTATAAAAATTGATGAAAGAATCTGAAGAAGATACAAATAAAAAACAGCCTGTGTTCTTGAATTAAAAGAATTCATATGGTTAAAATGTCCATAATATTCAAAGTGATATACAGATTTGATGCAATCTCTATTAAAATTAAATATCTTTTTCACAGAAATAAAAAAATATAAAATTAATGGCAAAAAAAATCCTCTAAATAGCTACAGCAATCCTAAGGGGGAAATAAAAACAAAGTTGGAGGAATCACATTGCTTGATTCCAGATTATATCACAAAGCTGTTGTAATCAAAACAGTGTGGTATTGGCATTAAAATTAGACACATAGACCAATGGAACAGAATAGAGGGTCCAGAAATAAATCTACACATTTACAGTAAATTGATATATGACAAAGTTGTCAAGAACACACAATGAGGAAAGAATAGTCTTTTCAATGAATTATGTCAAAAAACTGTATGTCCACATGTAAAGAACAAAATTGGAGCTTTAATTCACAGCAAACACAAAAGTCAACTCAGAATGGATAAAATATTTAACATAAAACCTGAAATCCTAAAACTCCTAAAAGAAAACATAGGAGAAAAGCTCCATTCCCTCGTTCTTGGCAATGATTTTTGGTTTAGGAACACAGAGGCACAGGCAACAACAACAAAAAATAAACAGGATTACATCAAACTACAATCTTCAGCACATCAAAGGAAACAATTAACAAAATGAAAAGGCAACCTGTAGAATGGGAAAAATATTTGCAAACCAAACATATGATAAGGCTTTAACATCTAAGATGTATCAGGAACTCATAGAGCTCAATAGCAATAATAATAATAATAACCTAATTTAAAAATAGACAAAGGATCTGAATAGACATTAATCCAAAGAATATATATAAAAAAAGCTATTAGGCGTTTAGAAAGTGTTCAACATTATTAATCATAAGAAAAATGCAAATCGAATCCACAATGTGGTACCACCTCACTCCAGTTAGAATGGCTATATACCATCAAAAACAAGGAACAACAAATAAGGGTATGGATAAAAGGGAATCCTTGTATATTGTTGGAAATGTACATTGCTACAGCCATTATAGAAAACAGTGTGGAAGTTTCTTAAAAATAGAACTACTATATATGACTCAGCAATCCCTCCCTATATACGCAAAGAAAATACAATCAGCACCTCATAGAGATACCTGTATATCCATGCTCATTGCAGCATTACTCCCAATAGCCCAGATATAAAAAACAACTTAACTGGCTATCAATAGACAATTAGATGAAGAAATTGTGAGACAGATCTATCTATCTATCTATCTATCTATCTATCTATCTATCTATCTATCTATAGTGTGTGTATGTATAAATATACATACACAAAATTTGTATTTGCCCCTTCTACATCTATCTATCCATCTACATACACACACAATAAAATATTATTCAGCCTTTAAAAAGAAGGATGTCTGGTCATTTGTAACATAGATAAACCTGAGGGACATTATGCTAATTGAAATAAGGCAGATACAGAAAGAAAAATACTTCATGACCTCACTTATATGTGGTATCTTAAAAAAAAAAAAATTCATCCAATACATAGAAACAGAAAGTAGAATAGTGGTTACCAGGGGTTTTGTACCCTTTCATCTGTCTTCCGTTAACAGGATAATGGGTACAAAGTTGCAATTTTGTAGGATGAATAAATACAGAGATCTAATATATAGTATGAGAGCTATAGTTAGTTAATAATATAATATTTTATACCAGTAATGTGCTGAGAAAGGAGATGTCATATGCTCTCACACACACACAAAGAAAGTAACTATGCCATGACAAATTTGTTAATTGGCTGGACTGTGACATTTAACTATGTACATATACATCAAAATATTATGTACACCTTAAATATGTGTAAAATAAAAATGAAATTTTAAAAAGTAAAAAAGGTCTGAGAGGGAAAGATGGCCAACTAGACAGAGACACGTAGAATAGCTCTCACTGAGGGACTGAGACGACTGGCAGATCTTCAGACTGAATGCTCTGAGAGAGGATGAAGGGAAGACACAGAAGCTATGTAAAAAGGGCAGCAAGGTAAGAACCCTGCACAGTACTTCACTCTGGGACTCAGCTTTGAACCACAACAGCTTTGAGGGCACAAGTCAGTTGAACTGGCAAGGAGCAACCCATTCTAGGATGGGCCTCTGATGCCCCAGCAGAAGGGAACTCTTTGACCACTATAGAAACCTGAGGTGACAGTGAGAGCTGCTTAGAGAAGTACTGGGTCAGCAAACCAGCTGAAGTGAAGCCCAGAGGTTTTGGTACAGGAGCATCTGCTGTGGAGCATGGCCAGGGACAGCTATCTCCCTAGGCTCGACTTGCTCCCATAAGAGAGTTTGGTCCTAGGGAAGCTGACAAACCTGATCTCTGCAGGGTGGTCTTGCACATCAGATGGGGCTGGTGTGACATAGCACCCCTTGGTCTTCCAGCCTCTCCTGGGGACCCAGCCTGGTCATGCCTGTTTACAGGGCAGTCTTGAGTGTGCCGGGGGCCCACACCATAGCCTCTGTTCCAGCAGACTGTGCCTGACAGATGGAGAGCTCCAGCCATCCAGCCCCTACGGTCACACATCAGCCTGCATGCTTCTTCCCCATACTGCAGCTTCCCCCAGGCCCACAGCAACTCCCCACATCACTTTGCTGGTGCATGTTTGCAAGGGTGAGTTTTGTTTTACTTGCCCCACCAGCATCTGGGAGTACAGCCCACCTCCTTTTCCCCCCACCAACTACCATTGCAGATGGAACATTTGCAGGCACAAAGCCAGCAACCCCTGGCCCCACAAGTCCCCCACCCT
Organism: Aotus nancymaae; assembly: GCF_030222135.1. Taxonomy (NCBI): domain Eukaryota; kingdom Metazoa; phylum Chordata; class Mammalia; order Primates; family Aotidae; genus Aotus; species Aotus nancymaae. The sequence goes on from NW_026988425.1 coordinate 107,142,027, forward strand.
TGCACTGACACTGCCAGAAAACAGTGGAACCTCCCATACCCTGAGTGATCACTCCTGCTCATGAGGCACAGAGAAGGCACCAAGACTTGTGCTGGCCAGCAACCTGCCCCAACCCAACATCAGCTCCATTGCAACTGCTCACACAGTCTCCTCTAATTCCTAGCTGTGCTGCCTCCGTTACTTTGGTGAATGCCCACAGGAAGGCAGGCAACCCTGCATCTACTAGCACTATGATGCAGCTGCTGTACCTTCTTGCCCCCTGCCCCAGTGTAGTGGAATCCAAACCTCAGGGAGGCAGAGAACAAAGTTAGGGCCCAATACAAGCTCCCCAGAGTTACAGCATGCAGTCCAGCAGTTGGGAGCTAAGCAATGGCTCCCTAAAGTCTCCCAGAAACAAATCCAGGCAGGTCAATCCATTCATACTACGATCAAACCCTCAAGGTCATAAAATAGGATTTAAAAAAAATCCAAAGGTCAGGAAACTCAAAAATTAAAGGTAAATAAGCCACAAAGATGAGAAATAATCAGCACAAGAATACTGAAAACTCAAAAACCCAGAGTGTCTTCTTTCCTCCAAATGACTGCATCACCTCTCCAGCAAGGATTCAGTACCAGACAGACGACTGAAATGACAGAAATCAAATTCAGAATATGGATAGAAACAAAGATCATTGAGCAACAGGAGTTTATTAAAATTCAATGCAAGGAATCTAAAAATCATGATAAAACAATGCAAGAACTGATAGACAAAATAGCCAGTAGAGAGAAGACCATAACTGACCTGATAGAGATGAAAAACACACTACAAGAATTTCATAATGCAATCACTAATGTTAATAGCAGAATAAACCAATCAGTTAAAGACTCTCAGAGCTTGATGACTGGTTTTCTAAAATAATACAGACAGACAAGAATAAAGAAAAAAAAAGAATGAAAAGGAATAAACAAAACCTCCAAGAAATATGAGATTATGTAAAGAGGCCAAATCTATGACTCATGAGTGTCCCTGAAGGACATAATGAGAATGAAACCAACATGAAAAACATATTTTAGGATATCATCCATGGGAATTTCTCCAACCTAGCTAGACAGGCCAACATTCCATTTCAGGAAATGCAGAGAACCCTAGTAAAATACTTCACAAGAAAATCATCCCCAGGACACATATTCATCAGATTCTCCAAAGGCAAAATAAAAGAAAAATGTTAAAGGCAGCTAGAGAGAAAGGTCATCTATAAAGGGAAGCTTATCAGACTAACAGATTACCTCTCAGCTGAAAGCCTACAAGCCAGAAGAGACTGGGGGTCAATATTTAACATTTTTAAAGTAGGAAATTCCAACCTAGAACTTAATATCTGGAAAAACTAAGTTTCATAAGCAAAGGAGAAACAGGATCCTTCTCAGAAAAGCAAATGCTGAGGGAATTTGTTACCACCAGACCTGCCTTACAAAATCTTCTGAAGGGAGCACTAAATATGAAAAAAAAAAGTCATTAGCAACCACGACAGCCAAAAACACACTGAAGAACACAGACCAGTGATAATATAAGGCAATCACATAAAGAAATCTATGAAATAAGCTAACATTATAATGACAGGATCAAATTTACATATATCATAAATATAAATGAGCTAAATTTTTCAATTAGAAGGCACAAAGTGGCAAGTTGGATAAAGAACCAAGACCCATTGGTATACTGTCTTCAAGAGACCCATCTCACATGCAATTACACACATAGGCTGAAAATAAAGGGATAGAGGAAAACCTACCAAGCAAATGAAAACAGAAGAAAGCAGGGGTTGCAATCCTCCTTTCTGACAAAACAGACTTTAAACCAACACAGATCAAAAAAGACAAAGAAGGGCATTACATAACGGTAAAGGGTTCAATTCAACAAGATCTAACTGTCTTAAATATCTATGTACCCAACATAGGAGCTCTTGGATTCATAAAGCAATTTATTAGAGATCTTTGAAGACAATTAGACTCCCACACAATAACAGTGGGAGACTTTAACACTCCACTGACAATATTAGACAGATTATCAAGATGACAGAAAATTAGCAAAGATATTCAGGACCAGAAAACAGCTATGGATCAGATATCTACAAAACAACGAAATATACATTCTTTTCATTGTCACATTGCATATACTCTAAATTGGATCACATGATCAAAAGTAAAATAGTCATTAGTAAATGCAAAAGACTGAAATAATAACAACCTCTTGAACCACAGAATAATCAAATTAGAAATCAAGACTAAGAAATTCACTCAAAACCATACAATTACATGGAAATTGAATAACCTGGTTCTGCATAACTCTTGGGTAAATCATAAAATTAAAGCAGAAATCAAAAAGTCCTTTGATGCTAATGAGAAGACAAATACAACATACCAAAATCTCTGAAACACAGCTAAGACAGTGTTACATAGGAAATTTGTAGCACTAAACGCCCATGTCAGAAAGTTAGAAAGACCTCAAGTTAAAAACCTAATATCACAACTAAAAAAATTAAAGAATCAAAAGCAAACAAATCCCAAAGCTAGTAGGATACAAGAATTAACCAAAACCAGAGTTGGACTGAAGGAGATTGACATTAAAAAAAAAAAACCCACACTCAAAAGATCAATAAATCCAGGAGCTGGTTTTTTTGGGGAAAAAAATTAATAAAATAGACTGCTCAACTGATTAAAAAAAACACACACACAAAAAAATAAACTGATTAAAAAATAAACACAATTAGAAAGGACAAGGGAGATATTATCACTGACCCCACAGGAATAAAAACAACCATCATAGAATATCATGAACACCTCTATGCAAATAAACTAGAAAATCTAGAAATAACTGATAAATCCCTAGTCTCACATACCCTCTCAAGTCTGAACCAGGAATAAATTGAATCCCTGAACAGACTAATAAAGAGTTCTAAAATTGAGGCAGCAAGAAACAGGCTACCAACAACAACAACAAAACAAAAAAACAAACAAACAAAAAAACCCTGGACCAGACAGATACACAGCTGAATGCTACCAGAGGTACAAAGAAGAGCTGATACTATTATGAATAAAAGTATTTCAAAAAACTGAGGAGGAGGAACTCCTCCCTAACTCATTCTATGAAGCCAGCATCATCCTGATACCAAAACCTGGCAGAGATAAAAAAAAACTACAAAAACTTCAAGCGAATATCCTCAATGAACATCAATGTAAAAATTCTCAACAAAATAATGGCATAAAAGCCAGTGGCACATCAAAAAGTTTACCCACCATGATCAAGTAGGCTTTATCCTTGGAATGCAAGGTTGGTTCAATATACAAATATCAGTAAATGTGATTCAACGCATAAACAGAACTAAAGACAAAAACTACATGATTATCTCAACAGATGCAGAAAAGGCTTTTGATAAATTCAACATCCCTTCATGTTAAAAACTCTCAATAAACTAGATATTAAAGAAACATACCTCAAAATAATAAGAGCTATCTATCTATGAAAAATTCACAGCCAACATCATACTGAATGGCCAAAAGCTAAAAACAGTCCCCTTGAACACTGGCACAAGACAAAGATGACCTCTCTCACCATTCCTATTTAACAAAATATTGAAAGTCCTGACCAGAGCACTCAGACAAGAGAGAAAAATAAAGGGCATCCAAATAGAAAGAGAAGAAGTCAAACTATCCCTGTTTGCAGATGACATAGTCCTATATCTAGAAAACTCTACAATCCTAGCCAAACATCTTCTTAAGCTGATAAACATTTTCAGTAAAGTCTCAGAATATAAAATTAACATGCAAAAATCACTAATATTTTTATACACCAACAAAAGTCAAGCTGAGAGACATATCAGGAATGTACTTACATTCACGATTGCAACAAAAAGAATAAAATATCTAGGAATACTGCTAAGTAGGGAGATGAAAGATCTCTTCAAGGAGAACTACAAAACAATTTTCAAAGAAATCAAAGGAGAATCAAACAGAAAAACACTTCATGCTCATGGATAGGAAGATCACTATCACTGAAATTGACAAACTGCTCAAAACAATTTATAGACTCACTGCTAACATTATTAAACTACCATTGTGATTTTTCACAGAACTGGAAAAATCTATTTTAAAATTTATATGGAACAAAAGCAGAGCCTGAATGGCCAAGACATTCCCATCACACACTGGGGTCTGTTGGGGGGTGGGCCTAAGGGAAGGATAGTGGGAGGGCGGGTCGGGAGGGATAACACGGGGGGATATTTCAGGTGTAGGTGATGAGGGGATGGAGGCAGCAAATCACCTTGCCATGAATGTACCTATGAATCCATCTTGCATGATCTGCACATGTACACCAGAATCTAAAGTACAATTTAAAAAAATAAAGCAGCAAATCACACTGCCACGTATGCACCTATGCAACAATCTTGCATGTTCTTCACATGGACCCCAAAACCTAAAATGCAATAAAAAATAAATAAATAAATAAATAAATAAATAAATAAATAAAAATAAAGAAAAAATGCTGGAGGCCCCACATTACCTGACTTCAAACCATACTGCAGGGCTATAGTAACCAAAAAAAAAAAAACTACGATACTGATACAAAAGCAAACATATAGACCAATAGAACAGAATAGACAATTCAGAAATAAGGCCACACACTTAAAACCATCAGATCTTTGATAAACCTGACAAAAAACAATGAGGAAAGGATTCACTATTCAATAAATGGTGTGGGATAACTGTCTAACCATATGTAGAAGATTGAAACTGGACTGCTTCCTTACACCATACACAAAAAATAATTCAAGATGGATTAAAGAATTCAACATAAAACCCAAAACTTTACAAACCCTAGAACACAACCTAGGCGATACCATTCAGGACATAGAGGATGGGCAAAGATTTAATGATGAAGACACCAAAAGCAACTGCAAGAAAAGCAAAAAATTGACACATGGGATCTAATTAAACTGAAAAAGCTTTTGTGCAGCAACTATCATCAAAGTGAAGAGAAAACCTACAGAATGAGAGAAAATTTTGCAAACTACACATCTAACAAAGGTCTAATACCCAGCATCTATAAGAAACTTAAATAAATTTATAAGAAAAAAAGCATAAAATGTGGTCAAAGGACATGAGCAGACATTTTTCAAAAGAAGGCATCATATGGCCAACAATTATATGAAAGAAAGCTCAATATCACTGAATATTAGAGAAATGCAAATCAAAACCACAATGAGATACCATCTCACAAAAGTCAAAATGGATATTATTAAAAAGTCAAAACATAAGAGATGCTGGCGAGGTTGTGGAGAAAAAAGGAACGCTTATACACTGCTGGTGGAAATGTAAATTAGTTCAATCATTGTGGAAGACAGTGTGACAATTCCTCAAAGATCTAAAAACAGAACCACCATTCAACCCAGCAATCCCATTACTGGGTATATACCCAAAGTAATATAAATCTTTTATAAAGACACATGCAAGCATGTGTTTATTGTACCACTATTCAGAATAGCAAAGACATGGACTCAACCTAAATGCCAATTAGTGATAGACTGGATAAAGAAAATGTGGCATATAGAATGCTATGCAGCCATAAAAATAATGAGATTATGTCCTTTGCAGGGACATGGATGAAGCTGGAGGCCATTATCCTTAGCAAACTAAGGCAGGAACAAAAAAACACAAATATCACATGTCCTCACTTATAAATGAGGGCTGAATGATAAGAACACATGAGGGGGAACATCACACACTGGAGCCTATTGGAGGGTAGAGAGTGGGAGGAAGGGAAGGATCAGAAAAAATAACTAATGGGTACCAGGCTTAATACCTAGATGATAAAATAATCTGTACAACAATCCCCCATGACACAAGTTTACCCATGTAACAAACTTGCATAGGTACTCCAAACTTAAAATAAAAGTTAAAAAGAATAAACTATTTGCAAAACAACAATAACAACAAAATAGTTTAACATATTTCTATCTCCACAATGTCTTTATTTGACACTGAATGCCTGTATCAAAATATCTCATGTACCCCATAAATATATACATCTATTATGTATCCACAAATGTTTTTAAATACTTTTCAAAAAAAATTTAAAAGAAGTAAATAAATAAATAAAGACACATGTATAAAGAAGATAAAAGTAACAGGCTCACTCTAGTTAGTCTATTCAAATGACTATGACATGTTTGCATTTAACACCTAATATGAACACAGGTGTGAACTGGACCAACATGTAATGAATCATTTTTTCTTTTGCTTTCTAGTCCCTGAAATCACTAAAGAATATATAGCACATAAAAGTGGCCATCAAGAATGTGACTAGTGCATATGTCGAGTACATAGTTTTCCATTAAATACCTAAGCTATAGAGGAAGTTCTACATTTTCCTCCATTACTTATAGCAGAATTTCTCTCTCTCTCTCTCTCTCTCTCTCTCTCTCTCTCTCTCTCTCTCTGTCTGTCTGTCTCTCTCTCTTAGTCTCAAGACTTATATTAACAAGTGCCCAAGGGGAACCATTCATTAAAGCATTTTGTTCTTGACAGGCTTCACAAATATTCTGCTCTGTTACTACATTCTACCTCATCATAATTTATAACTACTTGAATCTTCTGCTTTTTAATTCAGAACTCCCCTGTGTAATTAGTTTCATAAAGCTTCTAAAGACTAGAAGACATTATTATCATCCTTTTTTTCTGGATCTTCTAATCCTTCAGGAAATCTATAAAATGTGAATATTGTATTTAAAAAAAAAAACCAAAAAGATTCCAGATTCATCTAAATTATTAAGTCATAAGAAGTTAAAACAAAAGTACAGAAAATTAGTGGGGCTTCAAGACGCATGACTAGAGGCACCCAGTACTTGCTTCCTTCACAAAGAAAGAAAAAATAACAAGTAGATAATCATAAATCAAAAAGAGAACCCTGATCAACAGAATGAAGGATACAAACTATGTGATTATTTTAATTGGTGCTGAGAAAGCATTTGATAAAATTTAGCATCCCTTTATAATAAAAACTAAAAAAACTGGATAGAAGGAACATAACCTCAACATTATATAAGCCATATATGGCAGACATAGCTAACATCATAGCAAATAAGGAAAAACTAAAAGCCTTTCTTCTAAGATCTGGGACATGACAAGGATGGCCACTGTTACCACTGTTTTTCAGCATAGTACTGGAAGTCTTACCTGGAGCAATCAGACAGGAGAAAGATATAAAGGGTATCCAAGTTAGAAAAAAAAAATTCAAATTATCCCTGTTTGCAGATGATATGATCTTGTATTTGGAAAAACCTTAAAGACTCCACATTTTGTTTATTAGATTTTTTTTTCTTTTTTTTTTTTTGAGACGGAGTTTCGCTCTTGTTACCCAGGCTGGAGTGCAATGGCGTGATCTCAGCTCACCGCAACCTCCGCCTCCTGGGTTCAGGCAATTCTCTTGCCTCAGCCTCCTGAGTAGCTGGGATTACAGGCACGCGCCACCATGCCCAGCTAATTTTTTGTATTTTTAGTAGAGACGGGGTTTCACCATGTTGACCAGGATGGTCTCGATCTCTTGACCTCGTGATCCACCCGCCTTGGCCTCCCAAAGTGCTGGGATTACAGGCGTGAGCCACTGCACCCGGCCATTTATTAGTTTTTATAGTTTATTAAAACTAATAAACAAATTCAGTAAAGTCACAGGGTACAAAATCAACATAAAATTTAGTAGTATTTCTATATGCCAACAGCAAATAATGTGAAAAAGAAATTACAACATAGTCCCATTTAAAATAGTCATATATATATATAATTAAATACTTAGGAATTACCCAAAGAAGTGGAGGATAAAAACTGTAAAACACAGATAAAAGAAATTGAAGAGGATAGCAAAAAATAAAACAATATTCCATGTTCATGGAGTAGAAGAATCAATACTGTTAAAATGTTCATACTTCCCAAACAATCTACAGATTCCATGCAATCTTTATCAAAATATCGATGATGATCTTCACAGAAATAGAAAAAATATATACAAAAATTTATATGAAACCAAAAATGACCTAGAATAGCTATCCTAAGCAAAAAGAACAAAACTAGAGGACTCGCACTACCTGACTTCAAATTTTACTACAGAGCTATAATAACCGAAACAGCATATTCCTGGCATAAAAACAGACACACACACCAGTGGAACAGAACAGATAACCCAGAAACAAATCCACACACCTACAGTAAACTCATTTTTGACAAAGGTGCCAAGAACATACATTGGGGGAAAAGACAGTCTCTTCAATAAATGGTGCTGGGAAAATTGGACATTCTTAGGCAGAAGAATGAAATTAGACCCCTATCTCTGACCAAATACAAAAATAAAATAAAAATGGATTAAAGACTTAAATCTAAGACCTCAAACTTTGAAACTACTACAAGAAAACATTGGTGAAAATCTCCAAGACATTGGTCTGAGCAAAAATTTCTTGAGCAATATCCCACAAAGACACGCAAGCTAAGCAAACATGAACAAATGAGATAATATCAAATTAAACAGTTCTAAAATGCAAGGAATTAAATCAACAGTGATGAGACAACCCACAAAATAGGATAAAATATTTGTAAACTACTCATCTGACAAGGGACTAATAACCAGAATATATAAGGAACTCGAACAACTGTATAGCAAAAAAATATAATAATCAGATCAAAAAATGAGCAAAAGATTTGAATAGACATTTTTCAAAAGAAGACACACAAATGGCAAACAGGCATTTGAAAAGGTGCTCAACATCACTGGTCTTCAGAGAAATGCAAATAAAAACTACCATGAGATATCATCTCAGCCCAGTTAAAATGGCATACATCCAAAAGACAGGCAATAACAAATGCTGGCGAGGATGTAAAGAAAAGGGAACGCTCGTACACTGTTGGTGGGAATGTAAATTAGTACAATCACTATGGAGAACAGTTTGGAGGTTCCTCAAAAAACTAAAAATTAAACTACCATATGATTCAGCCATCTCATTGTTGGGTATATACCCAACAGAAAGGAAATCAGTATATCAAAGAGTTATCTGCACTCCTATGTTTTTTGCAGTATTGTTTAAAATTGCTAATATTTGGAAGCAACCTAAGTATCCATCAATAGATGAACAGATAAAGAAAATGTGGTGTATATACACAATGGAGTACTATTCAACCATTAAAAGAATGAGATCCAGTCAGCTGCAACAACATGGATAAAACTGGAGATCATTATGTTAAGTAAAATAAGCCAGGCACAGAAAGACAAACATCACATGTTCTCCCCTTAATTGGGGGATCTTTAAGTAAACACAATTGAACTCATGGAGATAGAGAGTAGAAGGATAATTGCCAGAGGCTTGGAGGGTAGTAGGAGGGTTGTGGGGAGGTGGGGGTGGTCAACGGGTACAAAAAAATAGAAAAAATTAGCAAGACCTATTTGATAGCACAACAGGGTAACTATAGTCAATAATAACTGTATATTTTAAAATAAACAATGTAATTGGATTGTTTGTAACTCAAAGGATAAATACTTGAGGGAACAGATACACCATTCTCCGTGGTGTGATTATTTCACGTTGCCGGCCTGTATCAAAACATCTAATGTACTCCATAAATATATATACCTACTACTTACCCACAACAAATAAAAAAATTTTAAAAAGAACACTGAAATTCAACAGGTAAGTGACAGAGAACCTCTGAGGCCCAAGAGACATAAGCAAAGCAACCCAGCCCAGCTGAAATTGGCTCAGAGCAGGAAAACTCTCCAGTGCAGAGAAAAGGCATGCAAGAGACTCTTAGTGGTTTACATTCCCTCTAAGGACTCCTGCAGTCCTGGCCATGGGAGAGGCCCCAGGTACTTGCTGTCGCTGAAAGTAGGATAGGGAGTGTCTGCAATCCTGGCAAAAGCACTGTTCTACAAAGGGAGTTCATCCTGAGTCTCACACATCTTCCAAAACCCAAGCAGTTGCAGCATGGCACCATTTGAGAGCTCATCCTCCACGAGGCTATATACTGCCCTGGGGGTCTAACAGACCCCACATTTTCATATCACTGGGTTCCACAGCCATCTCCCTACATTCATCTAGAAGGCTTCAGTGTTGCAATGTCAGCTTGATCCAGCAGTGTAGCCAGATCCCCAGCAAATGACCCCATGCAGTGTCCTATGCCTGGGGTAGCCGGCCTCCAGACAAAGAAAGCTGAAAAGCATGCTCTCCTGAGCCTCAGAGCCACCTGCCTGGGACTGATGCCATGACAGCAACCCTGTCCCCTAGTAGCAGACCTGCTACACACCTGCATGTGTCTTTAGGGGTCTCATGGCATGAGAACAGGCCTACAGTGCCCACTACCAAATATAAAAATCAAATCAAAATGGCAGGAATATCAATAATAGCTTTGAATGTAAACTAATTATATCTTTCCCTTAAATGAGATAGGATGGCTGAATGACTCTCATAAAACTATGACCCAACTGTATGCTGACTGAAAGAAACTCACTTCACCTGTAAAGACACATATTGACTGAAAGTGAAGGGATAAAAAAAGTTATGCCATGGAAACAGAAACCAAAAGTGAGCAGGAGTAGCTATATTTAGATAAAAACAGGCTTTAAGTCAAACTGTAAAAAGAAACAAGGAAGGTCATTATATAATGATAAAGGGGTCAATTCAGCAAGAGGATATAACAATTCTAAATATATATGCACTTAATACTAGAGCACCCAGATATATAAAGCAAATATTAGATCTAAAAGAAGACATAGACTTAAATACAATAACAGTTGGGGGCTTCAACACCCTACTCAGCATTAGATATATCATCTAGATAGAACAATGAAAAAGAAACATTTGATTTAAATTGTACTTTAGACTAAATGGACCTAACAGACATTTACAGAACATTTTACCTAACAGCTACAGAATACACATTCTTCTCATCAGCACATAAAACATTCTCCAAGATAGACCATATGTTAGACCACAAAACAAGTCTCAACAAATTTTTAAATAGTTAATTCATATCAAATATCATCTCAGATCATAATGGAATAAAACTAGAAATCAAAAACAAAAGGAAAACTGGAATACAGGGAAAGTGAAAATCATGCCTCTGAACAATCATAGGGTCAATGAAGAAATTAAGAAGAAAATCAAAAAATTTCATTAAATAAATAAAAATAAAAACAATCTGCTATAACCTGAGGGATACAGCAAAAGCTACTACTATTTGTAGTTTTTTATGCTTCGCCCCCCTTCCACCCTTTTCTCCAAGTCCCCAAATCCATTGTATCATTCTTATGCCTTTGAGTCCTCATAGCTTAGCTCCCACATATGAGTGAGAATGTATAATGTTTGTTTTTTCATTCCTGAGTTACTTCACTTAGAGTAATAGTCTCTAATCTCATTCAGGTCACTGTAAATGCCATTAATTTATTCCTTTTTATGGTTGAGTAGTATTCCATTATACATGTACACCACAATTTCTTTATCCACTCATTGATTAATGGGCATTTGGGTGTTTCCATGATTTCACAATAGCAAATTGTGCTTCTATAAACATTCATGTGCAAGTATATTTTTCACATAATGACTTCTTTTCCTCTGGGTACACACCCAGTAGTGGGATTGTTGGATTAAATAGTACTTCTGCTTTTAGTTCTTTAAGGAATCTCCACACTGTTTTCCATAGTGGCTGTGCTAGTTTACATTACCACCAGCAGTGTAGAAGTGTTCCCTGATTACTGCATCCACACCAATATCTACTGCTTTTGATTTTTGTTTATGGCCATCCTTGCAGGAGTAAGGTGGCATCGCATTGTGGTTTTGATTTGCATTTCCCTGATCATTAGTGATGTTGAGCATTTCTTTATATGTGTGTTGGCCATTTATATATCTTATCTTGAGAGTTGTCTTTTCATGTCCTTAGCCCACTTTTTGATGGGATTTTTCTTCTTACTGGTTTGTTTGAGTTTATTGTAGATTCTGGATATTAGTCCTTTGTCAGATGTATAGATTCTAAAGATTTTCTCCCACTCTGTGGGTTATCTGTTTACTCTTTTGACTGCTACTTTGACTGCACAAAAGCTCTTTAGTTTAATGAAGTCCCAGCTATTTATCTTTGTTTTTATTGCATTTGTTTTTTGGATCTGGGTCATGAAATCCTTGCCTAAGCCAATGTCTAGAAGGATTTTTCCAATGTTGTCTTCCAGAATATTTATAGTGTCAGGTCTTATATTTAAGTCTTTCATCTATCTTGAGTTGATTTTTGTATAAGGTGAGAGATGAGGATCCAGTTTCATTCTACTACAGGTGTCTAGCCAATTATCTCAGCACCATTTATTAAAAAAGATGTCCTTTCCCCAATTTATGTTTTTGCTTTCTTTGTTGAAGATCAGTAAGTATTTGGATTTATTTCTGGGTTCTCTATTAGTCTACATGCCTATTTTTATATGAGTACTATGCTATTTTGGTGATTATTACCTTATAACATAGTTTTAAATCAGGTAGTGTGATGTCTCCTGATTTGCTCTTTTTGCTTAGTTCTGCTTTGGCTATGTGTCTTTTGGCACATATGGAGCCTTTTTGGTTACATATAAATTTTAGAATTATTTTTTCTAATTCTGTGAAGAATGATGGTGGTATTTTGATTGGGACTGCATTGAATTTGTAGATTGCTTGTGGCAGTATGGTCATTTTCACACTATTGATTCTACCCATTCATGACCATAGAATGTTTCCATTTTTTTGTGTCATCTATAATTTCTTTCAGTGGTGTTTTGTAGTTTTCTTTGTAGAGGTCTTTTACATCCTTGGTTAGGTATATTTCTAAGTATTTTATTTATTTATTGCAGTTATTGTAAAAGGGGTTGAGTTTTTAATTTGACGGTCTGCTTGGTTGCTGTTGGTGTACAGAAGAGCTACTGATTTGTGTATATTAATTTGTATCCAGAAACTTTGCTGAATTCTTTTATCAGTTCCAGGAGCTTTCTGGAGGGGTCTTTAGGGTTTGTAAGGTAAACAATTATATTGCCAGAAAACAGTGACAGTATAACTTCCTCTTTACCAATTTGGGTGCCTTTTATTTCTTTCTCTTGTCTGATTGCTCCAGCTAGGACTTCCAGTACTATGTTAAAGAAGAGTAGTGAGAGTGGGCATCCCACAGCAAAATAAAACTGGAAATCAACTCCAAAAGAAATATTCAAAACCATGCAAACATAGAGAAATTAAATAACCTGCTCCCGAATGAGCATTAAGTCAAAAATAAAATCAAAATGAAAATTTAAAAATTCTTTGACCTAAATGACAACAATGACACAAAACCGCTGGGATACAGCAAATTCAGTGCTAAGAGGAAAGTTCATAGTCCTAAACACCTACACCAAAAAGACTTAAAGAAAACAAACTGACATTCTAAGATCACACCTCAAGGAACTAGATGAACAAGAACAAACCAAGCCCAAACCCAGCAGAAGAAAGGATATAATCAAGATCAGAGCAGAACTAAATGAAATTGAAACAAAACAAAAAATACAAAAGATAAATGAAACAAAAAGCTAGTACTTTGAAAAAAATTGATAGACCATTAACAAGATTAACCAAGAAAAGAAGAGAGAAAATCCAAATAACCTCATTAAAAAATGAAACAGGGGACTTTTGGCAAGATGACCAAATAGGAACAGCTATGGTGCACAGCTGCCAGCAAGAGAGATGCAGAAGGCAGGTGATCTCTGCATTTCTAACTGAGGTACCTGATTCTTCTCATTATGATGGGTTAGACAGTGGGTACAGTCCAAGGAGGGTGAGCCAAATCAGGGTGGAGTGTTGCCTCACCCAGGAAGTGCAAGGGGCCAGAGAACTCCCTTTCCTAACCAAGGGAAGCCATCAGCAACTTTTTCCAGCTCTCTGACACTCTGGCTTAGATACTGTGCTTTTCCCACAGTCTTCACAACTTGTAGACCAGGAGATTCCCTCCAATGCCTACAATAGTGCCCCAGGGTTTCCAGCATAAAATAGGTGGCCATTTGGAAAGACACATAGCTAGCTGCAGCAGTTTATTTTTTTCATACCCCAGTGGCGCCTGGAATGCCAGCAAGACAGAACTGCTCATTCCCCTGAAAAAGGGGGCTAAAGCCAGGGAGCCAAGTGATTTGGCTTGGCAGTCTCCACCCCAACAAAGACCAGCAAGCTAAGATCCACTGGCTTGAAATTCTCACAGCCAGCAAAGTAGTCTGAGTTCAATCTGGGATGGTCCAGCTCAGTGGGGGAAGGGTATCCACCATTGCTGAGGCTCCAGTAGGTGGTTTTAACCTTGCCCTTGTAAATAAAATCAGTGGAAAGTTTACACAGTGACTGGGCAGAGCCCACAGCAGATCAAAAAGGCCACTGCAGGCATACTGTGTCACTAGACTCTCTCCTCACTGGGCAGGGCATCTCTGAAAAAAGGCAGCAGCTCATCAGGAACTTATATATAAAGCCCCCACCTTCCTGGGACAGGGAACCTGGGAAAAGGGGAGGTTGTGGCTACAGCTTCAGCAGACTTAAATGTCCCTGCCCAACAGCTCTGAAGGGAGCAATGGATCTCCCAGCACAGTGTTCAAGCCCTGATAAGGGATAGATTGCCTCCTTGAGTGGCTCCCTGACCCTTGTGTATCCTGACTGGGAGACACCTTCCAGAGGGGGCTGACAGACACCTCATACAGGAGAGCTCTGACTAGCATCTGGTGGGTACCCTTCTGAGATGAAGCTACCAGAGAAAGAAACAGGCAGCAATCTTTGCTGTTCTGCAGCCCCCACTGGTGATTCCCAGGCAAGCAGGGTCTCGAGTGGACCTCCAGCAAATTCCAGCAGACCTGCAGCAGAGGGTCCTGACTGTTAGAAAGAAAGAAACAGTTTTAACATCAACAGAAAGGACATCCACTTGGGGATGCCATCCAAAGGTCACCAACTTTAAAGACCAAAGGTAGGTAAATCCACAAAGATGAGAAGAAACCAGTGCAAAATGGCTGAAAACTCAAAAAACCAGAATGCCTCTTCTCCTCCAAAGAATCACAACTCCTTACCAGCAAGGAAATGAGGTGGAGAATGAGTTTGATGAATTGACAGCACAAGGCTTCAGAAGGCAGGTAATAACAAACTTCTCTGAGCTAAAGGAGCATGTTCTAACCCAATGAAGAAAAGCTAAGAACCTTGAAAAAAGATTAGATGAAATGCTAACTAGAATAACCAGTGCAGAGAAGAAAATAAATGACTTGATGGAGCTAAAAAAACACAGCACAAGAACTTCATGAAGCATACCCAAGTTTCAATAGCCAAATCGATCAAGAGGAAGAAAGGATATTAGAGATTGAAGATCAACTCAATGAAATAAAGAAAGAAGGCAATATTAGAGCGAAAAGAAATGAGCAAAACCTCCAAGAAATATGAAATTATGTTAAAAGACCAAATCTATGTTTGATTGGTGTACCTGAATGTGACGAAGAGAATGAATCCACGCTGGAAAATACTCTTCAGGATATTATCCAGGAAAACTTCCCCAACCCAGCAAGGCAGGCCAATATTCAAGTCCAGGAAATACAGAGAACACCACAAAGATATTCCTCAAGAAGAGCAACACCAAGACACATAATTGTCAGATTCAACAGGGTTGAAATGAAGGAAAAAATACTAAGGGCAGCCAGAGGGAAAGGGAGGATTACCCACAAAGGAAAGCCCATCAGACTCACAGTGGATTTCTCCGCAGAAACCCTACAAGCCAGAAAAGAGTGTGGGCAAATATTAAACATCCTTAAAGGAAAGAATCTTCAACCCAGAATCTCATGTCCAGTCAAACTAAGCTTTATAAGTGAAGGAGAAATAAAATCCTTTATTAACATGCAAATGCTGAAAGATTTTGTCACCACCAGGCCTGCCTTACAAGGCGTCTGAAGAAAGCACTAAACATGTCAAGGAACAACTAGTACCAACCACTGCAAAAGCACAGCTAACTGTAAAGATCATTGACACTATGAAGAAACTGCATCAACTAATGGGCAAAACAACCAGTTAGTATCAAAATGGCAGGATCAAGTTCACACATAACAATATTAACGTTAAATTTAAATGGGCTAAATGCCCCAGTTAAAATACACAGACTAGCAAATTGGATAAAGAGTCAAGACCTATTGGTGTGCTGTATTCAGGAGTCCCATCTCACATACAAAGACACAAATAGGCTCAAAATAAAGGGATGGAGGAAGATCTACCAAGCAAATGGAAAGCAAGAAAAAGCAGGGGTCACAATCCTAGTCTCTGATAAAACAGACTTTAAACCAACAAAGATCAAAAGAGACAAAGAAGGGCATTACATAATGGTAAAGGGATCAATACAATAAGAAGAGTTAACTATCCTAAATATATATGCACCCAATATGGGAGCACCCAGATACATAAAGCAAGTTCTTCATGACCTACAAAGAGATTTAGACTCCCACACAATAGTAGTAGGAGACATTAACACCCCACTCTCAATAATGGACAGATCAACAAGACAGAAAATTAACAAGGATATCTAGGACTTAAACTCAGATCTGGACCAAGTGAATCTAATAGACATCTACAGATCTTTCCACCCCAAATCAACAGAATATACTCTCTTCTCAGCAACACAATGCATTTATGCTAAAATTGACCACATAATTGGAGGTAAAACACTCCTCAGCAAATGCAAAAGAACAAAAATTATAACAGTCTCTCAGGCCACAGTGCAATCAAATTAGAACTCAGGATTAAAAAACTCACTCAAAACTCCACAACTACATGGAAACTGAACAACCTGCTCCTGAATGACTACTGGATAAATCATGAAATGAAGGCAGAAATAAAGATACTCTTTGAAACCAATAAGAATGAAGACACAACATACAAGAATCTCTGGGACACATTTAAAGCAGTGTATAGAGGGATATTTATAGAACTAAATGCCCACAAAAGAAACAAGGAAAGATCTAAAATCGATATCCTAACATCACAATTAAAAGAACTAGAGAAGCAAGTTCAAACAAATTCAAAAGCTAGCAGAAAACAAGAAATAACTAAGAACAGAGCACAACTGAAGGAGACAGAAACACAAAAAACCCTTCAAAAATCAATAAACTCAGGAGCTGGATTTTTGAAAAGATCAACAAAATAAATAGACTGCTAGCCAGAATAATAAAGAAGAAAACAGAGAAGAATCAAATAGATGCAATAAAAAATGATAAAGGGAATATCACCACAGACCCCACAGAAATACAAACTATCATCAGAGAATATTATAAACACCTCTATGCAAATAAACCAGTAAATCTAGAAGAAGTGGATAAATTCCTGGACAATTACACCCTCCCAAGACTAAATCAGGAAGAAGTCAAATCCCTGAATAGACCAATAACAAGGTATGAAATTGAA
Organism: Aotus nancymaae; assembly: GCF_030222135.1. Classification (NCBI taxonomy): domain Eukaryota; kingdom Metazoa; phylum Chordata; class Mammalia; order Primates; family Aotidae; genus Aotus; species Aotus nancymaae. The sequence goes on from NW_026988425.1 coordinate 107,159,474, forward strand.
GCAGCAATTAATAGCCTACCAACCAAAAAAAGTCCAAGACCAGATGGTTTCACAGCTGAATTTTACCAGAGGTATAAAAAGAGCTGGTACCATCCCTTCTAAAACTATTTCAAACAATACAAAACAAGGGAATTCTCCCTAACTCATTTTATGAGACCAACATCATCCTGATACGAGAATCTGGCAGAGACATAACTAAAAAAGAAAATTTCAGGCCAATATCCATGATGAACATTGATGTCAAAATCATCAGTAAAATACTGACAAACTGAATCCAACAGCACATCAAAAAGCTTATCTATCACGATCAAGTCAGCTTCATACTGGGATGCAAAACTGGTTCAACATACGCAAATCAATAAATGTAATCCATCACATAAATAGAACCAAAGACAAAAACCACATGATTATCTCAATAGATGCAGAGAAGGCCTTCAATAAAATTCAACAGCCCTTTATGCTAATAACTCTCAATAAAGAAGGTATTGATGGAACATATCTCAAACTAATAAGAGCTATTATGACAACCTACAGTCAATATTATACTGAATGAGCAAAAACAAAGCATTCCCTCTGAAACCTGGCACAAGAGAAGGATTCCTTCTCTCACCACTCCAATTCAACTCAGTATTGGAGATTCTGGCCAGGGCAATCAGGCAAGAAATAAAGGGTATTCAACTAGGAAAAGAGGAAGTCAAATTGTCTCTATTTGCAGATGACACGATTGTATACTTAGAAGACCACACCATCTCAGCCCAAAATCTCCTTAAGCTGATAAGCAATTTCAGCAAAGTCTTAGGATACAAAATCAATGTCCAAATATCACAAGCATTCCTATACACCAATAACAGACAAACAGAGAGCCAAATCATAAGTGAACTCCCATTCACAATTGCCACAAAGAGAATAAAATACCTAGGAATAAAACTTACAAGTGATGTGAAGGACCTCTTCAAGTAGAATTACAAACTGCTGCTCAAGGAAATAAGAGAGGACACAAACAGATGGAAAAACATTCCATGCTCATGATTAGAAAGAATCAATATCATGAAAAATGGCTGTACTTCCCAAAGTAATTTACAGATTCAATGCTATCCCCATCAAGCTACCATTGACTTTCTTCACAGAATTGAAAAAAACACCTTAAATTTCATATGGAACCAAAAAAGAGCCCACATAGCCAAGACAATCCTAAGCAAAAAGAATAAAGCTGGAGGCATCACACTACCTGACTTCAAACTATACTGCAAGACTACAGTAATCAAAACAGCACAGTACTGGTACCAATACAGAGATACAGACCAACAGAACAGAACAGAGGCCTCAGAAATAATTCCACACATTTACAGCCATATGATCTTTGACAAACCTGACAAAAACAAGCAATGGGGATAGGATTCCCTATGTAATAAATGGTGTTGGGAAAACTGGCTAGCCATATGCAGAAAGCTGAAACTGGATCCCTTCTTTACACCTTATACAAAAATTACCTCCAGATGGAATAAAGATTTAAACATAAGACCTAACACCATAAAAACCCTAGAAGAAAACCTAAGCAATATCATTCAGGACATAGGCATGGGCAAAGACTTCATGACTAAAACTCCAAAAGCAATGGTAATGAAAGCCAAAATTGACAAATGGGATCTAATTAAACTAAAGAGCTTCTGCACAACAAAAGAAACTATTATTAGAGTGATCAGGCAACTGACAGTTGGGAAAAAATTTTTACAATCTATCCATCTGACAAAGGGCTAATATCCAGAATATACAAAAAAAACTTAAAACAAATTTACAAGAAAAAAACAATCCCATCAAAAATGGGTGAAGAATATGAACAGATACTTCCCAAAAGAAGACATTTATGCAGCCAATAAACATATGAAAAAAAAAGCTAATCATCACTGGTCATTAGAGAAATGCAAATCAAAACCACAATGAGATACCATCTCATACCAGTGGTGATCATTAAAAAGTCAGAAAGAAACACATAGTGTAGAGGATGTGGAGAAATAGGAATGCTTTTACCTGTTGGTGGAAGTATGAATAAGTATAACCATTGTGGAAGACAATGTGGCAATTCCTCAAGGATCTAGAACTAGAAATACTATTTGACCCAGCAATCCCATTACTGGGTATATACCCAAAGGATTATAAATCATCCTATTATAAAGACACATGCACACATATGTTTCCTGAGGCACTGTTCACAATAGCAAAGACTTGGAACCAACCCAAATGCCCATCAGTGACAGACTGGATAAAGAAAATGTGGCACATATACACCATGGAATACTATGCAGCCATAAAAAAGGATGAGTTTCTGTCTTTTGCAGGGACATGGATGAAGCTGGAAACCATCACTCTCAGCAAACTGACACAAGAACAGAAAACCAAACACTGCATGTTCTCACTCGTAAGTGGGCATTGAACAATGAGAACATATGGACACAGGGAGGGGAACATCACACACTGGGGACTTTTGGTGGGAGGGGGGCTAGGGAAGGGATAGCAGGGGGTGTAGGGATAGGGGAGGGGTAGCATTAGGAGAAATACCTAATGTAGATGATGGGGTGATGGATGCAGCAAACCACCTTGGCACATGGATGTAACAAACCTGCATATTCTGCACATGTACCCCAGAACTTAAAGTATAATAATTAAAAAAAGAGGAAAAAAGAAGAAATGAAACAGGAGATATTACAACTGACACCACTGAAATACAAATGATTATTCAAGCTACTATGAACACCTTTATACACATAAATTAGAAAATCTAGACGAGACGGGTAAATTCCTGGGAAAAAACAACCCTTCTAACTTAAATCAGGAAGAATAAGATACCCTGAACACATCAATAACAAGTGGAGTGATTGAAACGATATTTTAAAAAACTACCAACAAAAAGAAAGTCCAGGACCAGATGAATTCACAACAGAATTCTACCCAATATTCAAAGAAGAATTAGTACCAATCCTTTTGACACTATTCCACAAGACAGAGAAAGAGGGAACCCCCCTCTCCATTCATTCTATGAAGCCAGCATCACCGTAATACCAAAACCAATAAAGGACATAACCAAAAATAAAACTACAGACTAATATTTTTGATGAATATAGACATAAAATCCTTAACAAAATACTAGGTAACCGAATCCACATATCAAATAGATAATCCACCATGATCAAATGGGTTTTATACCAGGGATGCAGGGATGGTTTAACATATACAAGTCAATAGATATGATACAACATATAAACAGAATTAAAAACAAAAGTCACATGATCATCTCAATAGGTGCAGAAAAAGGATTCAACAAAATCCAGCATCCTTTATGATTAAAACTCTCAGCAAAATCAGCACACAAGTGACATAACATAATGTAATAAAAGCCATTTATGACCAACCCACAGTCAATGTAATACTGAATGTGGAAAGTTTGAAAGCATTCCCTCAGAGAACTGGAGATATTTACCTCTGTTAAAATAACTACTAATAAAAAGAAAAATAATAGATACTGGCAAGGATATGGAGAAAAGAGAACTCTTATACACTGTGGGAATTTAATTAGTACAGCCATTATGAGAAACATTATGGAAATTTCTAAACAAACTAAAAATAGAACGACCATATGATCCAGCAATTCTATTACTGAGTATTTATCTGCAGGAAAGGAAATCAATATATCAAAGGGATAACTGCACGTGCATGTTTATTACAGTACTAGTCACAATAGCAAATATATGGAATCAACCTAAGTGTCCATCAGTATTTTCAAAAGGTGGCATATAAACAAAATGGAATACTACTCAGCCATAAAGAAAGAATGAAATCCCATCAATTGGAAATGGAGGACATTATGCTAAGTGAAATAAGCCAGGCATATAAATAAATATTGCAAGTTCTCACTCACGTGCGAAAGCTAAAAATGTTAAGCTCAAGGAGGCAGACAGTAGAATGATGGTTAGGAGACGTGAGAAAGGGTTGGTGGTGGGGGGAGAAGAAAGGTTGGTTAATGGGTACGAATATACAGTTATAAAAATAAGTTCCACATCACATACCGGGGCCTGGGGGGTTGGGGGGCTGGGGAGTAATAGCAGGGGGTGGGGGCATTGGGGAGGGATAGCATTAGGAGAAATACCTAATGTAGGTGACAGGGCAATGGATGCAGCAAACCACCACCATGGCACATGTATACCTGTGTAACAAACCTGCACGATCTGCACATCTACCCCAGAACTTAAAGTATAATAAATACATTCAAAAAAAAAAAGTTCTAGTGTTCAATAGCACAAGGGGTGACTATAGTTAACAATATATTGTATATTTCAAAATAGCTAGAAGAGAAAATTGGAAATGTTCCCAACACAAAGAAATGATAAATGTTCAAGGTTATAGATCTCCTAAATACTCAGATATGATCATTACACATTGTATGCATCACAACGGAGTAGTAGACGAGTCACAACCTGATCCCAAGTTATCTCAGTCTCTTGGTGTCTCTGTAATTCTTTCTCCTTAACACTTTCGCTTCACCCAAAGCTTGTCCATACAACCTCTGTCTTGAGAATTCTGACTGATTCTCCAAACTGTACCTCCATACTATGTACTGTAAGGGATATGTGAATGGGACTTCCTCCAGTTGTGCAGTGTACAGCCTACCCAACTACACAACGACTCAGTATAGCACTCCACACATTCTATAAGAGAACTCCACACTTCATATGTCAGTCACCTCCACTAGACTACAGGTCACCTGACAACAAGGTCTAAGGAATATTGTAGAACAAAGCAGTTAAAGGCAGATGCTCTGCAGACAAACTTGGGTTTTTATTGTGGTCATAACACTTAATGCCTATGATCTGAAAATGGGGGAAATTGAACTGTCCTTGTAAGACAGGCTGTAAGGTTTAACAGAGAAACAATGGAAATGTTGTGTTGTGCTGAAATAGAGTACTAGGTAAGAGTTTCCATTGTGTTTATCTGTGTAGTCCCAGGATTTTAAACAGTGACTAGAACCTAGTAGCTGCTCTGTGAATTTCTAATGAGTGAACTCACGTCTATTAATAAACAAATAAGCTTCGCCTCTAGGATAAAAGACAAATATTGTTGTAGAAAGTTGCTTTACTTTCCAATAGTTTGAAAGCCTGTAGCTCTAGAAATCGTTTTTCTATATCTTGCTTATGTTCAGTGATAGCTAAAGAAGGTGGGAGAAAAGATAAAGTCTAGAAGTGATAATAAACTTAGTAAATAGAAATAACAGAAGAATGGAGGACTATTGAGAAAGAAAACAGGAACCAAATATGGAAAATAAAAACCAAAACAGGAAATGTTTAAAAAAAGAAGAAGATGTGGTGATAAACTGAAAAATAGAAAGGAAAATTTAAATTGTACAGAGAAGTAGTTGAGGGAAAAGGGACCACAGTTACATGTAAACCATCTCGGGACTTTTCATAATCCCAAAGAAGAACACTCCATTGCTCTTTCCTTTTATCATCTGAGCTTGGAATTGTTTTAGGCCTCATTTTCTCCTTCTCTTTCTCCTACTTTTCTTCTCTCTTTCTCCTGCTCACTTGGGACACTGTGAATTCGGCTCTGGAAGAACTGCTCCGTCCTGAGATGAGGTTTGTCCCTCTTGCTTAGCCACTGACCAATGAGGTGAATTGGGGAACTTTCCTTTTTGTTCTTGGGTTTACTTTGCAAAGGCCAATTCTAAGGTTTGCATTGTTTCCTTTTGCTAGAAAAAAATAGGGAGGAAAAAATATATATCTATCGTGAGAAGCCTGCACAGGAAGGGGTTACCTACACTGGGGAAGTTCTCTATTTCAAAATGAAATTGGGTTAATTGGGAAGGGCATGGAGAAATACTGAAGCCCAATTAACAAAGTCTGAAGTCTTTCAATTAACGAGATAATTGTTAAATGGCTTTGGGGCAGCATTTAAGAGTTTTAGAAACAAAACCACTTGTGCCAGGTGTTTAGTCAGAGAGTGGTTACAGGTCCTTTCCACTCTCAACCACACATAAAAGGAGCCTAGAAGTGAAGAGAAGAGATTTCAAGAAGTTTGGAGAGAATATGCGTGTGGGAGGCCCTGAATGGAAACCGTGTGTCCTGAAGAGCTGAGCAGAAATATTTCCCATATGTTAAACTTTATTTCAGTTACATCTAGTGTCAAAACCTACACCTAAGAGTGGGCTTTGCATATGTAGAGGGCACTCTTGTGCACCCTTCTGGATTTCTGTCCATTCGATGTGATCCTTAGCTGCGCTCCAATTATTATCCCTTATTATGAAGTTACTCCCTCTCAGCTCTCTATAGATTTGGCAGCATTTGCTACTGGTACTTCTCTGATTATTTAAAAATCAAGATATAATCTCCATCAAATACCAATAAAAGGAGAGGAGGAATTTTAAAGAGAATGTTTCTCTGAGCTTGATTTCCCAGTGGGAGGGAGGCTTAGTCTCCCACTGGACACCTGTGGCTCAGCCCATGGAACTTCTATCTCTGAGATCTGGAGGCTCTGTGGGGAAAAAACGACCAATAGCTGAGAGCAACAGCGCAGTCCCTGCAAGCATAACCCCCGCTGACACCAAGTAGACACTTGCTCACAAGGAGGCTCAGTCCTTGCTTAACAGAACAAACCGCCATCTGCCTTCTCCCAAATCCCCACACAGCCTGTACTCTATCAGCTTGCAGAGGGCCGGCCGGGTGGGTGGGGGAGCCCAGCTGTTCTTGCTCTGTGAAGACGGCAAGCAGGCCGCGGGAACTCCAGTGTGCGAAGCAGAGCGTCCCACTGGCCACAAGGGCGCTCCAGCTCTGTTCTGGGCACGTCTCCCCGGGGCGCCCAGTCTGGGCCAGTACAACCCACGCAACATCGCGCTTTTCCTGTAGTGCCTCACGCTCTGCGGTGGAATTTTCTTTTGCTTGGACGATGGTGTTTGATCCTCGCATCAAGTTTGTGGTTTTGTTTTCAGTGCTGTTTTGCCAGGAGGGAAGTGAAGAAATAAGCTGTGGGTGCTGAGGCTTCCCGTCAGCAACGTTAGGATCCACCCTTTATAGAAGAGCATTTTCTCACGTCTGCATTTAAAATACCGCTACCCACAGTCTAAGTTTGTCCTTCTGGTACATTCTAAATTTCTTCAATACAGAGTTGAGAGGTGATTGGGCATGAAACCAAGTCTGTCGTCATCCTCATCCCTTTGAATTATAGGGAAAGTTTTTGGAATACAAAGGACAATGTCGCCTATCTGGGCTGAAAAGCTCTTAACCAAATGCGAACCCTCCACTGTTAATTGTACTTTGTTTTTTACTCTGCTATGTGGTCCCGGACACTCTTCAAGAAAGAAGCAAAGATTTTCTTTCTCAAACAAGTGAGGGAGTTGGTGATCAGCCAAGATCATGGACCAAAAAAACAACAACAAAAAGTCCTAGCACTTTTGAATTTAGGACCATATTTTGTTCTTGTTTTATCCTCTTCCCTGATGTTTTACTCCTTGGGAACTGGGAATTATAAATAGTTGCTGAGTATTAATATATTTGCTGTTAAAATCCCAACAGTAGTACTCTTAAGTTCCCATGCATAATAGGAAAAGCTCAGAGCTGAAATTCATCAAAATGCTAGTGGTTAATTTGCTTGGAAAATCATGCCTCCCTGGAAGATGACAGCTTGGTATTTTCTATAGATGTCTACATGAACACTTTAATCTGTCTTTTAAGTAGGGAATTTCCTAGAGATGAAGCTAACAGAGCCAAAAGTCTGATCATGATCCTTGACTGTATTTGAATTGGTGGCTTTTTCCCATGAAATACAAAAGAAACTTGAACCAGGGCTTTGGTCCTTGTGTCACCTCTATATCAAAGACAGCCTGCAGCAAAGTGCGGCTCAGCTGCTCAAGTGCAGGGACTGGCATGGCTGATGGAAAGTAATAGGAGAAGTGTCAGGGAAGACTGTAGGTAGCAGAAGCGATAATGAGATGGAGTGCGATAGAGCCCCCGGCAAGATTAAATGTGCAAGTGTCTTTCTTCTCTAATTAGACATTTATATCATTCATTTTCCAACCTTAAACATCCAAGGAGAGTGCTGCGCTTGCCAATTTTTCTATTGACCTTTCACAGCTTTGCAAAGCAAAAATTCCTCTGGTTTTTTTCTGTTTGGGGAAGAGGGTGCAGATTCAGCATTCCTTCCCCAAATCAAGCACCAGTCAGCCAGTCCTTGAGCGAGGCCCACTGCTCATGTGCAGAGACTGGGAGGGAAAGATGGTCTGTTGAATGTTTGCATCTTAGATCTAAAGAATGTGTTCCATATGCTACAGACAGCCCCGGATCACGGAAGCATTTTTCTGTGGTTTCTGAATGGAACAGCTTGTTTCTTCCTGCTGCTTTACAGGCATAAAGAAGAAATGCTCAAGTTTTTTTGGTAGGTTATAGGCAGATGCTTAGTGTTGTTCCATCTTGTGACTGTAAACATTCATTTTGCCTTCCCTTTCTATATGGCTTTTGTAAGATTTCAAATATTTCTGAGGACACAATGAGTTTTAAGAATGTATATATTTCTATTCAACTTGTTTCTAATCCTTGCTCTCAAAGAAATGCCAGTTGCTGTAATTAGATGTGACAGTGGAGATTTAGCATCATATTGCAGAAGAGGCACAGGCCAAAGAAAACAGAGGCCTGTGTTCCAGGGCTACCTCTACTACTCGCTAGTTGTTTGGCCTCAAACAAACCACCTCATATCTCTGGACCTTGGTTTTCTAGTACCTAAAGTGAGGTGGGGAGAAGGGAGAGTGGGCCATCCCAGGTAGCACGTCAAACTAGGCTTCTCCTAGCAATTATTGGCATGACTTATTCACACCCTCCAGCCATTTACATACATTCCATAACACACACACACACACACACACACACACACACGTATATTTTAAGAAATTTTAAAATTTTTGAGACAGAGTCTTGCTCTTTCATCCAGACTGGAGTATAGTGTTGCAATCATAGCTTATTTCGGCCTTTAACTCCTGGGCTCAAGTGATCCTCTTCATCCAGCTTCCCTAATAGCTAGGACTATAGGTACACCTCTGAGCTAGTGCCCAGATAATTTGTTTAAAATTTTTTTTATAGAGACGAGGTCTCACTATGCTTCTCTTGCTGGTTTAAAACTCTTGGGCTCACGTGATCCTCCCACCTCAGCTACACAAAGTGCTGAGATTACAGGCATGAGCCACCATGCCCATCCTAAAATTAAGAATAATTTTTATTTTTTCTAATTTTACTTATTTACATTTTATAATATTTATCACTTAAAAACACAAACTTTAAGAAAAAAGAAACAACATAAACTGCTGTTAGATGCTTTAGTGTCATGTATGCGGAAATATCTTCCTTCCCCAAAAGAGTTTTAAATATTTGAATTAGGTGCTATAATTTAAGAACTAGTCTAATTAAATCCCTAAAAAGCTAAAGAGTCTTCATAAAACAAAGCAGGGACCATAAACAGCACAATAATATAGATACACTAACCATCAGAGTAGGAGAAAATATTGAATTTCTGTAATTTATGATACAGTTAAAAAATAAATTATGCAAAGACAATGAGTTTTTCTAAATAAAACTATAAGATAATAAAATGTGCCCATGCTTTTCAAACTGTTTTTAAATTTTTTTTTTCCAGAGGTTATTGGGGAACAGGTGGTACTTAGTTAGATGTGTAAGTTCTTTGGTGGTGATGTGTGAGATTTTGGTGCACCCATCACCCGAGCAGTATGCACTGCACCCAATTTGTGGTCTTTTATCCCTCACCCCCTTCCTTCCCTTTCCTCTTCAGTCCCCAAAGACCACTGTGTCTTTCTTTTGCCTTTGCATCCTCATAGCTTAGCTCCCACATATGAGTGACAACTGAGCTACTTCACTTAGAAAAATAGTCTCCAGTCTCATCCAGGTCACTGCAAATGCCACTAATTCATTCCTTTTTATGGCTAGGTAGTATTCCATCACATATACACATCACAGTTTCTTTATCCGCTCTTTAATTGATGGGCACTTGGGTTGGTTCCACATTTTTTGCAATTGCAAATTGTGCTGCTATTAATATGTCTGTGCACATATCTTTTTCATATAGTAACTTCTTTCCGTCTAGGTAGATCCAGCAGTGGGATTGTTGGATCAAATAGTACTTCTACTTTTAGTTTTTTAAGGAATCTCCACGCTGTTTTCCATAGTGGTTGTACTAGTTTACATTCCCACCAGCAATGTAGAAGTGTTCCTTGTTCACCACATCCATGCCAACATCTATTATTTTTCAATTTTTTGATTATGGCCGTTCTTGCAGGAGTAAGGTGGTTATCACACTGTGGTTTTGATTTGCATTTCCGTGATCATTAGTGATGTTGAGCATTTTTTCATATGTTTGTTGGCCATTTATGTATCTTCTTTTGACAATTGTCTATTCATGTCCTTACCCACTTCTTGATGGGATTCTTTGCTTTTTTCTTGCTAATTTGAGTTCATTGTAGATTCTGGACATCAGTCCTTTGTCAGATGTATAGATTGTGAAGATTTTCTCCCACTCTGTGGGTTTTCTGTTTACTCTTCTGACTCATTTGGCTGTGCAAAAGCTATTTAGTTTAATGAAGTCCCAGCTATTTATCTTTGTTTTTATTGCATTTGCTTTTGGGTTCTTGGTCATGGAATCCTTGCCTCAGCCAATGTCTAGAGGCAGTTTTCCAATGTTGTCATCTAGAATTTTTATAGTTTCAGGTCTAAGACTTAAGTCCTTGATACCAATTCTTCTTTGAAAGTCTGGTGGAATTCGTTGTTGTTTTTTTATTATCATTTCAATCTCTCTGCTTGTTATTGGTCTATTCAGAGTGCTTAATTCATCCTGACTTAAGCTAGGAAGGTTACATCTTTCCAGGAATTTATCCATCTCCTCTAGATTTTCTAATTTACATGTGTAAAGGTGTTCATAGTAGCCTTGAATAATCTTTTGTATTTCAGTGTTGTTAGTTTAATATCTCCCATTTCATTTCTGATTGAGCTTGTTGGGATTTTCTCTCTATTCTTGGTCAGTCTTGCTAATGGGCTACCAATTTTATGTATCTTTTTGAAGAAGCAGCTTTTTGTTTCATTTGTCTTTTGTATTGTTTTTGTTTCAATTTCATTTAGTTCTGCTCCAATCTTGGTTATTTCCTTGCTTCTGAGGGGTTTGGGTTTGGTTTGTTCCTGTTTGTCTAGTTCCCTGAGGTATGACCTTAGATTGTCTGTTTTTGCTTTTTTAGACTTTTTGATGTAGGCTTTTAGGGCTATGAACTTTCCTCTTAGCACCAGCTTAGCTGTATCTCTGAAGTTTTAATAGGTTGTATCACTATTGTTATTCAGTTTGAAGTGTTTTAAAATTTCCATTTTGATTTTGTTTTTGATCCAATGATCATTCATAAGCAGGTTATTTAATTTTCATATATTTCCATTGTTTTGAAGGTTCCTTATGGTGTTGATTTCCAGTTTTATTTCACTGTTGTCTTAAAAAGTACTTGAAACAATTTGAATATTCTTGAATTTATTGAGGCTCATTTTTTGGCCTATCATATGGTTTATCATCTTGGAGAAAGTTCCATGTGCTGTTGAATAGAATGTATATTCTGCAGTTATTGGATAGAATGTTCTGTAAATATCTGTTAAGTCCATTTGTTCCAAGGTATATTTTAAATCCATTGTTTCTTTGTTGACTTTCTATCTTGATGACCTGTCTAGTGCTTTTAGTGGAGTATTGAAGTCCTCCACTATTATTGTGTTGCTGTTTATCTCATTTCTTAGGTCTATTAGTAATTGTTTGATAAATTTGAAAGCTCCAGTGTTAGGTGCATATATATTTATGTTGTGATATTTTGCTGTTGGACAAGGCCTTTTATCATTGTATAATGACCTTCTTTGTCTTTTTTAACTGCTGTTGCTTTAAAGTTTGTTTTGTGTGATATAAGAATAGCTACCCCTGCTCACTTTTGGTGTCCATTTGCATGGAATGTCTTTTTCCATCTGTTAACCTTAAGTTTATGTGAGTCCTTATGTGATAGGTGTGTCTCTTGAAGGCAACAGATTGATGGTTGGTGAATTTTTATCCATTCAACAATTCTGTATCTTTTAAGTGGAACAGTTAGTTTATCTACTTTCAATGTTAGTATTGATATGTGAGGTACTGTTTCATTCATAATGCTATTTGTTGCCTGTATACCTCTTTTTTATTGTATTTGTGTTTTGTAGGTCCTGTGAGATTTCTTCTTTAAAGAAGTTCTTTTTTGATGTGTTTCCAGGATTTGTTTCAAGATTTAGAGTTCCTTTTAGCAGTTCTTGTAATGTTGGCTTGATAGTGGCAAATTCTCTCAGCATTTGGTTATCTGAAAAAGACTGTATCTTTCCTTTACTTCTGAAGCTTAGTTTTTCTGGGTACAAAATTCTTGGCTGATAATTGTTGTTTTGGGGGGAGGCTGAAGATAGGGCCCCAATACCTTCTAGCTTGTAAGGATTCACTGAATATTCATTGAATATTTCTCCCTCTACTTCTTGTATCATTTTTTTTTTATTTCCTTACATTGAGTTTTGTCTTTCCCTGGTGCCTTACTAATTAGCTTGATAACTAACTTTCTGAATTCTTTTTCAGGTAGATCAGGGATTTCTTCTTGGTTTGGATCCATAGCTGGAGACCTCATGTGATTTTTTTAGGGGTGTTAAAGAACCTAGTTTTGTCATATTACCAGAGTTGGTTTTCTGGTTCCTTCTCCTTTGGGTCAGCTCTGTCAAAGAAAAGGGCTAGGGCTCAAGGCTGCTGCTCAGTTCCTTTTCTCATATGAGGTATTTCCTTGATTTAGTACTCTCCCTCTTTTTCTAGGCATGTGGCTTCCTGACAGCCAAGCTGTAGTGATTGTTCTCTCATTTCTGGGTCTAGCCACCCAACAAGCCTTCCAGGTTCTGAGCTCATACTAGGGTTGTTGGCAAAGAATCCTGTGATGTGAACCATCTGTGGGTCTCTCAGCCATGGATTCCAGCACCTGCTCTGGTGGAGGTGGTAGGGGAGTGAAATGGACTCTGTGAGTCTGTAGCTTTGGTTGATTAATGCACTAGTTTTGTGCCAGTTGGCCTCCTGCTGGGAGGTGGTGCTTTTAAGAAAGTATCAGCTCTGGTAGTGTGGGAAGGAATAGGTGGTAGATGGGGCCCTAGAACTCCAAAGAATATATGCTTTTTGAAGGTACCAGGGTAGGTATTAAAGGACCATTAGGTGGGGGCAAAGTTAGGCATGTCAGCTCAGACTCTACTTGGGCGGGCCTTGCTATGGCTGCTGTGGTGGATAGGGGTAAGTGTCTTAGGTCAATGGAGTTATGTTTCCAGGAGGCTTATGGCTGCCTTTTCTGTGTCATGCAGGTTGTCAGGAAAGTGGAGAAAGTCAGCAGTAACAGGCGTCACCCAGCTTCCACACAACCCAAAGTGCTAGTCTCACTTCCACCATGCCCCCATCAATGGCACCAAGTCTGTTTCCAGGCAGTGAATGAACAGTGCTGAGAACTTGCCCAAGGCTACTCACCTCCCAGCTACAAAAATAAGTAGGGCTTTCCTTCTTCCCCCACCTGTGGAGTCCACACACCAGATTCGTACCCTCTCCTGAATTCTGGTCAGAAGACTTCTCATCAGTTCAAATTGTTACAAATTTCAGCTAGAAGTTTTCTTCTCCCTGTGGCCTTTTCTCAGTGCCTCCAGCAGCCTTCCTCAAGGATGCATGTGATGGGAGGCAGAAATGTCTTAGTAGGGAATCCAGTGAGCCCACAAAGATTTTCCTGCTGCTTCCTCTACCCCTGTATTTCACTTGGCTTACTAAATTGACTCAGCTCCAGGTAAGGTCAGAATCTTCTCCTGTAATCTAGTCCTTCAGGTTCCCCAGGAGAGGTGTGTTTTTGGGTACAGATAATCTCCTTTTCCCAATTCCACAGTTTGGACACTCACAGTATTTGTGTGTCTCTCTGGTCCTCCAGGAGCAATCTGCCTCTTTCAGAGGGTATGTGGGTTCACTTCAAGAAGAATTTTTAAATGAAGACAGGAAAATGCTCAATAGAAATGCCTCCTAACAGTCTAGAATTGATCATCTTGAAAATAATGATCAATTATTAATTAAAAGTTATCAATTAAATAAACTAAAAATGACATCATTTAAAAAACAAACAAAAAACCTACTGTCATCCATCCAAGGTGGCTGATTAGAAGCAGCTGCATTTCACAGCACTTATAGAGAAGAATTAAAAGGATTAAGGGAATTTATCACCTTCAACTGAAATATGCAGATTTTCACATTGGTACTTACCAGGCAAACAATTGAACTCATGGAGAATGAAGCAAAGTTAGCAGTGGCGATGACCCACATGGGAGTGGCACAGAGCTAAGGGAATCCCCACCCCCAACCAAGGAAAGCAGTGAGTGATAGTGCAACCCCCTCCCCCAGGGAAACCACACTTCTCCTATGGATCTTTGCAACCTGTCAATCAGGAGATCCCTTTGTGAGTACACACCACCAGGGCCTTGGGTCTGATAAATAGAGCTGTGTGGAGTCTGAGCAGAGCAGCTACTCAGGCACATATAGAGACCCAGGAAGTTTACATGCTCTGGTCCCATGATCTCTGGCAACACAGGAAATCCATCTATACATATCCTTAGGAATGGACCTGAATCCAGGGAGCCAAGCAGCATCCTTCTGTGGGCCCCATTTTTACTGCATGTCACAAGTTAAGACCCACTGGCTTGCAATTTCAGCCAGCCAATGACAAAAGGCTGGAATCTATCTGAGATGAATCCAAGTTCCCAGGCAGAGGGGCAGCTGCCATCTCTGCAGCTCAGTAGACTCAGCTGTTGCATTCAGCTGACTTTAAAGAATACAAACAGTTTAGAGGAGGCAGGTCTCCCACAATGCAGCACAATTGCCTTGCCAGATCATGTCTAGACTGCTTCTTTAAGCTGGACCCCAATCTGTTCCCCCTCACTGGGCAAGACCTCCCTGTGGAAGCTTCAGCCACTCCAGCAAGGGTTCTATAGACAGAGCTCTGAACTCTTCCTCGGACAGAGCTCCCAAAGGGAAGGTCAGCCACCATCTCTGTGTTTCAGTAGAATCAGCTGTTCCAGCCTTCTGGCTTTGGAAAATACAAACAGTCCAGAAGAGGAAAGATCATCTCTCAACACAGCACACCTGCTCTACCAAAAAGCAACCAGACACTTTTTTTTTTTTTTTTTTTTGACAGAGTCTTGCCCTGTCACCAGGCTGGAGTGCAGTGGCACCATCTCTGCTCAGTGCAAACTCTCACTCTCTGGTTCAAGAGATTCTCCTGCCTCAGCCTCCTGCGTAGCTGGTATTATAGGCACACGTCACCACGTCCAGCTAATTTTTTTTTTTTTTGTATTTTTAGTAGAGAGAGGGTTTCACCATGTTGGCCAGGATGGTCTCAATTCAAACTCCTAACCTCGTGATCTGCCCACGTAAGCCTCCCAAACTGCTGGGATTACAGCCATGAGCCACCGTGCCCAGCCCAGACTGATACTTTAAGTAGATCTCTGATCCTATTCATCCTGACCGGGTGGAGCCTCTCAACATGGGTCTCCAGACACCTTGTTCAGGTATGTTCAGGCCAGCAACAGTTCAGTACAACCCTGGGATAGAGCTTCCAGAGGAATGAACTGCCTGCCATCTTTGCTGTTTCACAGTCTTCACTGGTGATACCTCAAGGTATGAAAAAAACTGAGGCAACCACTTTGGGGGTCTGGAGCACACCCCTAACAAACCACAGCAACCCTACAGTAGAATGGATTGAAAGTTAAAAAAAAAAAAAAAAAAAAAAAAAAACAGAAAGAAAAGAAAACAACAGCAACATCAACAAAATAGACCCCACAAAGACCTCATTCAAAGGTCAGTAACCTCAAAGATCAAAGGTAGATAAGCCCACAAATATGAGAAAAAAAATCTATGCAAAAATGCTGAAAACTGAAAAATCCCGAGTGCCTCTTCTCTTCCAAATGACTAAAATACCTCTAGCAAGGGCACAGAACTGGGCTGAAGATGAGGTGGCCGAAATGATAAAAATAGGTTTCACAAGATGGATAATAAAGAACTTTGCTGAGCTAAAAGAACATGTTATAACCCAATGCAATGGAACTAAGAATTATGATTAAACAATGCAGGAGGTGATAGCCAGAATAGCCAGTTTAGAGAGGAACATAACTGACCCAATGGAGCTGAAAAACACAACATGAGAACTTCATAATGCAATCACAAGTATCAATAGCAGAATAGACCAAGCAGAGGAAAGAATTTCAGAGCCTAAAGACTATCTTTCTGAAATTAGGCAGGCAGACAAGAATGAAGAAAAAAAATGAAAAGGAATGAACAAAACCTCCAAGAAATATGGGATTATGTAAGCAGAAGAAACCTATGACTAAATGGAGTACCTGAAAAAGATGGGGAGAATAGAACCAAGTTGGAAAACATACTTCAGGATATCTTCCAGGAGAACTTCCCCAGCCCAGCAAGAGAGGCCAACATTCAAATTCAGGGAATGCAGAGAACCCCATGAAGATACTCCATGAGAAGATCAACCCCAAGACACATAATCATCAGACTCTCCAGCATCAAAATGGAAAAAGTAAAATGTTTAGGGCAGCCAGAGAAAGGCCAGGTTACATACGAAGGTAAACCTTTCAGAGCTGACAGCAGAACTCTCAGCAGAACCCTACAAGTCAGAAGACACTGGGGCCAATATTCAGCATTCTTAAAGAATTTCCAACCCAGAATTTCATATCCAGCCTAACTAAGCCATATGAGCAGAAGAGAAATAAGATCCTTTTCAGACAAGCAAATGCTGAGGGGATTCGTAACCCCAACCAGGCCTGCCTTGCAAGAGCTCCTAAAGGAAGCATTAAATATGGAAAGGAAAAGAAATTACCACTGAAGAAAACAAAAGAAAAACAAAAACACACTGAAGTACACAGACCAGAGACACCATGAAGCAACTACATAAACAAGTCTGCAAAATACCAGTTAGCATCATGATGACAGGATCAAACTTACACATAATAATACTAACCTTAAATGTAAATGGGCTAAATGCCCCCATTAAAAGACACAGAATGGCAAATTAGATAAGAGCCAAGATCCATCAGTATGCTGTCTTCAAGAGATCCATCTCACATGGAAAGACACAAAAAGGCTCACAATAAAGGGATGGAGAAAAATTTACCAAGCAAATGGAAAACAAAAGAAAGTAGAGGTTACAACCATAGTTAGTAACAAAACAAACTTTAATCCAACAAGGATCAAAAATGAAAAAAGGACATTACATAAAGGTAAAGGGTTCAGTTCAACAAGAAGAGCTAACTATCCTAAATATATATGCACCCAATACAGGAACACCCAGATTCATAAAGCAAGTACTTAGAGACCTACAAAGAGACTTAGACTCCCACACAATAATAGTGAGAGATTTTAACACCCCACTGACAATATTAGACAGATTATTGGGACAGAAAAGTAACAAAGATATTCAGAACCTGAACTCAATACTGGATCAAGCAGACCTGATAGACATTTACAGAACTCTCCACCCCAAAACAACAGAATATACATTCTTCCCATTGCCACACAGCATTTTCTCTAAAATTGGTCACATAATTGAAAGTAAAACACTCAGCAAATGCAGCAAACTGAAATTATAATAAACAACCTCTGAGACTATAACATAATCAAATTAGAACTCAAGATTAAGAAATTTGCTTAAAATCACCCAACTACATGGAAATTGAACAACCTACAGCTAAATGACTCTTGGGTAAATAATGAAATCAAGAAGTTCCATAAAACTAATGAGAACAAAGAGACAATGTAGCAGAATCTCTGGGAAGCAGCTAAAGTAGTGTTAAGAGGGAAACTGATAGCACTAAAAGCCCACATCAAAAAGCTAAGAAGATCTCAAGTTAACAATCCTAACATCCCAACTGAAAGAATTAGAGAACCAAGAGCAAACAAATCCCAAAACTAGAGGAAGACAAGAAATAAGCAAAATCAGAGCTGAACTGAAGGAGATTGAGACACAAAATACCACTCAAAAGATTCATGAATCCACAATCTGGTTTTCTGAAAAATAATAATAATAGTAATGATAATAATAAAATAGACCACTAGCTAACCTAGCAAAGAAGAAAAGAGAGAAGAATCAAATAAACACAATCAGAAATGATAAGGGGGATATCACCAATGATAACACAGAAATATAAACAACCATCAGAGAATATAATTAAACACCTCTATGCACATAAACTAGAAAATCTAGCAGAAATTGATAAATTCCTGGACACATACACCCTTCCAAGACTGAGGAAGAAATTGAATCCCTGAATAGACCAATAACAAGTTCTGAAATTGAGGCAGTAATGAATAGTCCACCAACCAAAAAAAGTTCAGGATCAGATGGATTCACAGCTGACCTCTACCAGAGGTACAAAGAAGAGCTAGTACTATTTCTACTGAAACTATCTCAAAAAAGTCACAAAGGAGAGATTCCTTCCTAACTCATTCTATGAGGCTAGCACCATCCTGATATACCAAAACCTGGCAGAGATACAATAAAAAACAAAAGAAAATTTCAGGTCAATATCCTTGATGAACATTGATGAAAAAATCTTCAATAAAATACTGGCAAACCAAATTCAGCAGCACATCAAAAGGCTTATCCACTATGATCAAGTTGGCTTTATCCCTGGGTTGCAAGATTGGTTCAACATATGCAAGTCAATAAATGTGATTAATTACAACAGAACTAGAGATAAAAACTACATGATTATCTCAATAGATACAGAAAAGGCCTTCAATAAAATTTAACATCCCTTCATGTTCATTCTCAATAAACTAGGTATTGAAGAAACATACTTTAAAATAATAAGAGCCATATATGAAAAACCTACAGCCAATATCATACTGAATGGGCAAAAGTTGAAGGCATTCCCCTGGAAAACCAGCACAAGACAAGGATGTCCTCTCTCACCACTCCTATTCAACACAGTATTGGAAGTTCTGGCCAGGTCAATTCGCCAAGAAAAAGAAATAAATGGTATTCAAATAGGAAGAGAGGAAGTCAAATTATGTTTGTTTGCATATGACATGATGACATGATCCTATATCTAGCAAACATCATCATCTCAGGCCAAAAGCTTCTTAAGCTGATTAGTAACTTCAGCAAAGTCTCAGGATACAAAATCAATGGGCAAAAATTACTGGCATTCCTATAAACCAACAAGAGACAAGCAGAGAGCCAAATCATGAATTAACTCCCATTCAGAATTGCTACAGAAATAATAAAGTACCTAGGATGATGGCTAACAAGAAAAGTAAAAGACCTCTTCAAGGAGAACTACAAACCAGTGCTCAAAGAAATCTGAGAGGACACAAACAAACATTTCATGCTCATGGGTAGGAAAAATCAATATAGTGAAAATGGCCATACTGCCTTAAATAATGTATAGATTCAATGCTATTCCCATTAAACTGCCATTGACATTCTTCACAGAATTATAAAAAACTATTTTAAAATTCATGTGAAATCAAAAAAAAGAGCCTGAATAGCTAAACAATTATAAGCAAAAAGAACAAAGCTAGAGACATCATGTTACCCAACTTCAAAATATACTACAGGGCTACAGTAACCAAAACACCATGGCACTGGTACAAGAACAGACATGTAGACCAATGGAACAGAATAGAGAGCTCAGAAATGAAACTGTACATGTACAATCATCTGATCTTCCACAAACCTGACCAAAAATGGCAATGGGGAAAGGACTCCCTATTTAATAAATGGTGCTGGGAGAGCTAGTTAGCCATATGCAGAAAATTGAAATGGACCCCTTCCTTACATCACATACAAAAATTAACTCAAGATGGATTAAAGACTTAAATGTAAAACCCAAAACTATAAAAACCCTAGAAGAAAATCTAGGCAATACCATTCAGGACATAGGTACGGGCAAAGATTTCATGACAAAAATGCCAAAAGCAATTGCAACAAAAGCAAAAATTGGCAAGTGGGATCTAATTAAACTAAAAAGCTTCTGCACAGTGAAAGAGACTACCATCATAGTGAATGGAAAACCTACAGAATGGGAGAAAAATTTTGCAGTCTATCCATCTGACAAAGGTATAGCATCCAGAGTCTACAAGGAACTTAAATTTATAAGAAAAAAACAATCCCATAAAAAAGGGACAAAGGACATGAACAGATACTTCTTAAAAGGAAGACATGCATTTGGCCAACAAACACCAAAAAAAAGCTCAACATCATTGATCCTTAGAGAAATGGAAATCAAAACCACAATGAGATACCATCTCACACCAATCAGAAGGTCTATTACTAAAATGTCAAAAACAGATGCTGGTGAGATTGTGGAGAATAAGAAATGCTTTTGGTGGGAGTGTGAATTCATTTAACCATTGTGGAAGATAATGTGAAGTTTTCTCAAAGACTTAGAGGCAGAAATACAATTTGACCCAGCAATCCCATTACTGGGTATATACCCAAAGGAATATAAACCATTCTATTACAAAGATACATCCACGCGTATGTTCATTACAGCACTATTCACAATAACAAAGACGTGGAATCAATCTAAATGTCCATCAATGATAGAAAGAATAAAGAAAAATACTATCTGATTCCCCTGCTCTCTGACTTGCTCTTCCTATAGGCTTTCTCCCTCTTGATAAATGGCAATTCCATTCTAATTGCTCATACCAAAACCTGGGAATCTCCTTTGATTCCTCTCTCCCATTTCATGCTCCATTCATCAGCAAGTCCTGTCCACTTTACCTTGAAATATGCGTTGACACAGAACACCTCTACCCTGGTCTCCTAAGTATCTCATTTTCACCACCAGCTCTGCAAGTCTATTCTTAACACAATGACCAGAATAACTCTTTTGGGAAGTAAGACAGATTACATTTCACTTGTGGTTCAAAGATTTTCTTCCCATTCCCTATTAAACCTTGTTAAACCTAAGCCCTTAAGTGGCCTAACAGAGCTTGCTTCATCTTACTTGAACCCCACCTCTCTGACTTGTACTGCTTTCTCCCATTCCTTCTGCTTCAGCTACACTAGCCTCTTTTCTACTCCTACAACACACCCAGTGCACACTCAGCGAAGAGCCTTTGCCCAGAACAGTCCTTCAGTGTTTGCTTTCTTACTCTCTTCAAGTCTCTCATCAAATGTGAGTGGAAATTCCCTTGAACTTGACACTCCTCCTGGCCTTAACACTCCAGACCTCCTTATTCTGTCTTATCTTAATTTATAGCTCTTATTGCCACATGACATATGTTTACTTGTTTATTTATGTATGCTTTCTGATTTCTTCTCCAGATTAGCCCCCTTAGAATGTAAGATCCATGGGGGCAGGTGCTTTATCTTTCTTTTCTGCCAATCCTCATAGCTAGAACAGCACCTACTGCATAGTGAGAGCTCAATAAATACGGTAAAATGAACAAAAGCATTCAGCACATCATTAATGAACATCTACTCTGGATGACTAGTGTCTGGAACAGCTACAGTAGTAAAGGAGGCCAACATGGGCCCTGCCTGACAGCGCTTGCATTTTAGGGGGAGAAAATCTACTAAACATATTATAATTTATTTACTTTTAAATTTATATTAGGTAATCTCAGATAATGATAAAGGATAATGAAATTTAAAAGGGCTAAGGGTACAGATGAATGGCTACTTTTAATAGGGCAGTCAGAAAAGGCCACTTTGGGGAAATAATTTAAGCTGAGACCTGATAAGAAGCAGGCAGCCAGGAATGGAAAAGAATTCCAGGCAGAGGAAACAGCAATGAAAAGGCCTTGAGGCAGTGACAAAGGTTGGTGTGTTGCAAGAACAGACAGAACCTCAAAGGTATGGCGGGAGAACAGGGCAGGACCTGCTCACAGAGGTCGTAACAAACACCACATTTTATTTTAAATCTGTGGGAAGCTATTGGAGGAATTTAAGCAGGAGAGTGATGGCGTCCAATGTACATTTTTTAAAAGATGACTTGGATTTCTCTATGGAGAATAGACTTCTTATGAGGCAACAGTAGAACCAGTTAGTTGGTTCAGGGAGTTGTCCAGGGAGAGATGACTGTGCTTTAAAACAGAGAGAGTGGTAAACTGTCAAGAAGTTAAAAATGGAAGTTTTTTTGGAATATATTTATTTTCCTATTTTTGGGAAAGCAAGGTGAAGTGTGGCCGTGTGTATACAGTCCAATTGGAAACATAGAGCATAGAGCTGAGAAACCTTGGAATAATTGTTTGGATTTTCTCACCTCATACAGAAACCCCCTCTGCTACATCTCTGACATATAGCCATCGAAACTTGCTGCAAATCCTCAGTCATGAGCAACTGACCACACTCTGCTACCTCTAGCACCAGGTTCAAGTTTCCATACATGAAAAGTAAATGGGCATTATTATCCCAGTTTGTAAAATAAGAAAAACCCTGCAGAAGTTAAAATGGTTCTCAAGACAGCATTGTAAATGAGTAGCAGAGAAAGGACTATAACTAGTTATCTCAATTCCCAGTCCAACAGTAGGCAGATGCTAGTGATAATCTATCTATTGAATTAATTTGTCCTAATAACCAAAGGCATTCCTTACTAACAAAATGTCTTTTATAAAGATATTTTGTACATCTGTACACTCCACTCCTGCTGAGCTTTAAAGCTTCTCTTCTCAGGGAAATCCAAAGTAGATGAGCCTGCAAGTGACAAGCAGGAGGCCACTGGCAGGTGTCCCCTTTCTCCTGACCATATATGCAGTTTGGGACTCAGCAGTCTGGCATGGCTAGCCCACCAAGAGCTACTGGAAAAGGGAAAAACAATCAAAGTTAAACTGACGGGAACTCATACACTCCCTTGAAAGAAGGATGGCAGCCCAAGGATGGATGTCTGGGGAATCTCTAAAAAGCAAATGAGGCTGAGAGACCTGCATGCAGAAAATTCAATCAACAAAGAGGCACAAACATTTTGGTGGAAATGGAGCCTGCTATAGACTTGACAATAACTGATAAAAGCTAAGAAGCCTCTTGAGGAGGAATGTTGTAAAACTGGAAAGAAGCCTGCTAGTTCAAGTCTGGAGACTAATTCTATTCCAGGCTTGAATTCTACTAGGCTTCTGTTGGAAGTGAATGGGTGAATGTGCAAGGGTGGGTGTGGGGTGAATATGCAAGGGTGGGTGTAGGGGGCCATTCAGAGGAGTGGTTTACTCCCTGGGGTTTCTGGAAGAATACTATAATGACGGCTTCACCACTGACTTCTCTCTTTTAAAAAGTTAAGTAAAAACCATATATTTATCTGCAATTTATATGACTAAAAGGGTAAATATACATCGGCAATTCTGATGGAAGTGTTATATGTTTTTAATTAAATAAATGGAAAAAATGATTATTTCTTAATAAAACAAGAAGAAATCTTTCCAAAAGACATCAGATCGAATTAGGATTGCCTTCACAAACAATGCAAAACGAAAAATAAAAATGTTTATGCTTAACCACATTCAAACGTCAATGACTGCAACAGCCTTTTGGGGCAACGTGGTAGAGAGTAACATTGGTTGCCATTGTTGCCTATTGTAGTAAATATGTGATGTATAAATTGAAAAGGGTAGCACTCACTCATCTGACTCTAGCTCTTTCAAAACCTACTGTTTGCCTGGCATTGTTCAAGATAAAGGAAATACAGTGGTGGAAAGGTAGAAAACAATTTTTTTTAAGTTAGGCAGTAGATGTTAAGGGAAATTACAGTAAGAATCCTTAATGATCAATAGGCTAGAAATGACCAGGAATTGATCATCTTCCTGGTTCCTATCAGCTTTAACAGTCTAGAGGCTCTATACTATTAAAAATTTCAGAGAAGCATTCATATGAGGTAACATAAAAAGATCGAGTCCTTTTGTATTCAGATGTGTTCCAGCTCCCCCATCACAGGACTATCTTCTGGCGTGAAGTCACTCTCAAGTGGGTTACTGTAGGTAAGACGTGACCGAGAAGGAAGAGCAGGGGACCAGGAGTCAGGAAGCCGATGTTTAGGGTCTGGACTGCTCATCAACAACTGAACCATTTTGACCGTCAGTTTCCTGACCTATAAAAGGGGATGGACTGGACTAGATGACTTTTAAGGCCCTTTTAACCCTTAAACCTGGTAATTCTAGAGATCCCAACAAAGTCATTGGGTCATATCCTGTGTTTCCTAAAAGACAGAACCAAAGGAAAAAGCAACTGTATGACTTAGGGTTCTCTACAGAAATAGAACCCATGGGAGGGCGAGAGATAGAGATAGATAGATGAATGATAGAATAAAGATCTATACTCGCTCACATGATCGTGGGAGCTATAAAGTCTAAAATTCATAGCATAGGCTGGAGGCCAGAAACTCAGTCTTAAAGAATTTCTTCTCCAGAAAACCTCAGTTTTTACTCTTTAGGCCTTCAACTGGTTAAAAGAGATCTACCTAATTATCTAGAGTGATCTCCTTTACTTAAAGTCAACTGATTGTAAATGTTAATTACATCTACAAAATATCTTCCTAGGAACATCTAAACTAGTGTTTCACCAAGCAGCTGAGCACCATAGCCTAACCACGTTGATACATAAAATTATCCATCACAGCTACCCTGCTAGCACTTTACTGGGAAAATAAATTCTCAGGAAAACAAAAGTGAGGGGGGAAAAGGGGAAATGAAATAAGTAGCAAGGGGGTATGCTACCAAGCCCATCACACTTTTGCAACAAATACAGCCCACTGCTGAGTTTCATGAACTGCATCTTAGAGCAATCCATAGAAGACAGGAAAGAAGAGCAACTGGTCCACTTGTTCCCTCCCATCTCCCATCATCTGTCAAAATCCTTTCCATAAAGTATTAACCCCCATGCCACCCAGATGCACTAGGCAGGCAGGAGACAGCCAGAACCCATAGTGGACATGGGTGCACTGCCCAGCATCCCATCAGTACTCCCCAGCCAGCATTCATTGTCCAGCTGCTGGGAGTATGGTCATTTGACAGCTCTTAGCTGAGGCCTCCAGTGGGAACTGCAGTCAGAGGGAGAGAGCCACCTCACCCAAGGCCACACTTACCCTCCCTGATAGCAACCTGTATCCAGAGACTGGTTGATGAGGGGGTACAAAGGCCCAGCCCCATTGTCTCAATTTGGGGCAACCCTGAAGGGCCATCTTAACATATGACAACATCCTGCCATCAGTTGTGGCCTTTGCCACAAAGGCATCATGATTCATCTCCTCCCTCTCACCAACCTTGCTTTGCTACATAGAAATAGTCTGACCCTAAATCTCATGGTTACACAAAAGCAATTTAAAATAAAGGAAAGTAAAAAATCCAAAGGTGTACTATTCCTCTGTTCCCTACTGTTGTTATTTGATGTGATCAAATGTTTTGTGTCATTCTGCTTTAAATTCAAATCACTCTAGTAAAGACAAAGAGAACCATTGCTATTTCCCAAGAAGTACTCACCCAAAAAATGACTACATGTGAGTATGTATATCAAGTAGCTCAGTATTAAAGTTTAATACTCAGAAGTATTAAACTTCTGAGTATTTAAATGAAATAGCAATAATGGTTATTTTTTAAAAAAGTCTTAATACTCCTGTGCATCTCTAGGTTATCGGACTTCTCTGACTCTCCCAGAATGAAAGGGTCTAACAGTGTCCATAGGTAAATGTCTTAGCCGCATTTAAGCAGAATCCCAGGAGATCCTTTTGTTTTTTCTATTTTTCAAACTTCCAACACTCCCTGTCCATATGATGATAGCTCTGAGTTCTTAGTGTTCTGTCATTCTTTCTCCTTTACACAAAGCCAGCTCTGAGAACATGCTGTTCAAAAAGACACTTGTGTTCTCTGCCTTCACAGGCCAATTTCCCTGCTTGCTTATCAGCAGATATCAGAGATGCTTGATGTACCTTTGGAAGTAATGGCAAAAAACCTTATTTACTTTTGCACCAACCTAATATCTGGTCTATATAACACAAGAGAGAAATCACATCTAAATAATTATTTAGTAGAAAAGATCAACTTTGAGACCTGGATCACCTATATTCATTGTTGACACATTAAATAGACTACTATATAATTGTCTATTTTTCCTTTCTTATATTGCTTTTTCTAATCTCTTTCTGTTTTAGGTGGCTGTCTGCCCACAGAAAGGTTGTTAAACTTCCTTCCTCTTTGCAGTCTGGATTATGCTATACTGAATTGGTGGCATACTGAATTTCCCTCTTCCACCACACTTTAAGTGGAATGGAGAAAACCAGCACATCATCAAAAGAAGACACAGTAAAGTGAAGACTTTTTAAAGTGCCCTAAAAACAAAAAAAAAACAATGAAAGAACCAGGGGCATTTGATCTGGAGAAGTGAGTCAAAGTTGTCTATCAATATGTAGAAGAGTGTATTAGGTCAAAAGAGCAGGTATATTCTTTGTGGTTATATATTCTTTCAGGTTTGTGGTGGCAAAAAGTAGAAACCAATTGGTTAATATAAAAAGATAAATAACAAAAGAAAGAGAAAAAAGGAAAGAAAAACTAAAGTGGAAGAAAAATCATCACTAATTGGAAGGGTATGAAGTAATTCAAAGAATAAAAGGAAAACTGACTATTAGGCTCAGAAGCAATGAGAAAGAGGGTAGGTCCAGGGACCTAGGTCATAGCTGTGATTAATGGGATTATGTAGCTCCTATTTTTTCCTCCCTTTGTTTTGAATTCTTGATAATAAGCTTCCATTTGGTCTACTTTGTGTCACATGCCTACCATTGGAGTCATAGATTGTGAAGAGGCTTGTCTGGCAGATTCAACAATCCCACCTGCAGTAGAAGACAAGTTAATCATCCAAGGAAAAATCAGGCATTGTTCCCAAAGGAAGGGGGAAGGAATCTTCAGTAGTCTAAGTCAAAATTACTCAAAGGTAATCTGCAGGCCAATAGCAGCAGGAGCAGCAACAGCATCACCTGGAAGCTTGTTAGTAATGAAAAATATCTGGCAAAACTTCAGACCTATTGATCAAAATGTTTGGGGATGGGCCCCACGAATCTGTATTGTAACAAGTTCTTAAGCATGCTAAAGTTTAAGAAGCACTGATCCAATCATACCTACTCCAAATTCCAAAGTACAAGACTAAAACAAACAGGTTAAAAGTGAAAAGATAAAGGGTATTCAAATAGGTAAAGAGGAAGTCAAATTGTCTCTATTTGCAGATGACATTATTGTATATTTAGAAGACCCCATCTTCTCAGCCCAAAATCTCCTTAAGCCGAGAGCAACTTCAGCAAACTCTCAGGATACAAAATCAATGTACAAAAATGACAAGCATTCCTATACAGCAAACAGAGAGCCAAATCATGAGTGAACTCCCTTTCACAATTGCTAAAAAGAGATTTAAATACCTAGCAATACAACTTATAGGGAATATGAAGGATGCCTTCAAAGAGAACTATAAACCACTGCTCAAGAGGACATAAGCAAATCGAAAAACATTCCATGCTCATGATTAGGAAGAATCAAAGTCGTGAAAATGGCCATAATGCCCACAGTAATTTCTAGATTCAATGCTGTCTCCATCAAACTACTATTGACCTTCTTCACAGATTTGAAAAAAAAACCACTTTAAATTTCATATGGAACCAAAAGAGAGCCCACATAACCAATACAATTCTAAAAAAAAGCTGAAGACATGATGCTACCTGACTTCTTCAAACTATACTACAATGCTACAGTAATAAAAACAGCATGGTACTGGTACCAAAGCAGATATATAGACCAATGAAACAAAACAGAGACCTCAGAAATAACACCAAACACCTACAACCGTCTGATCTTTGACAAATCGGACAAAAACAAGCAATGGGGAAAGGATTCCCTATTCAATAATGGTGTTGGGAAAACTGGCTAGCCATATGCAGAAAGCTGAAACTAGATCCTTTCCTTACACCTTATACAAAAACTAACTTAAGATGGATTAAAGATTTAAACAAAAGACTTAAAACCATAAAAACGCTAGAAGAAAACCTAGGCAGTATCATTCAAAACATAGGCCTGGACAAACACTTCATGACTAAAATGCCAAAAGCAATAGCAGCAAAAGCCAAAATAAACAAATGGGATCTAATTAAACTCAAGAACTTATGCACAGCAAAAGAAACTATCATCAGAGTGAACAGGCAACCTACAGAATGGAAGAAAATTTTTGCAGTCTACCCATCTGACAAAAGGCTAATATTCAGAATCAAAAAGAACTTAAATTTACAGGAAAAAAACAATTCCATTAAAAAGCAAGCAAAGAATATGAACAGACACTTCTCAAAAGAAGACATTTCTGCAGCCAAGAGACCTATGAAAAAAAAGCTTATCATCTTATTACAGAAATGCAAATCAAAACTACATTGAGATACCATCTCACCCCAGTTAGAATGCTGATCATGAAAAAGTCAGGAGACAACGGATGCTAAAGAGGATGTGGAGAAATAGAAACACCTTTACACTGTTGGTGGGAGTGTAAATTAGTTCAACCATTGTAGAAGACCAGTGTGGCAATTCCTCAAGGATCTAGAACTAGAAATACCATTTGACCCAGCAATCCCATTACTGGATATATACCCAAAGAATTACAAATCATTCTATTATAAAGACACATGCACATGTATGTTTATTGCAGCACTGTTCACAATAGCAAAGACTTGAAACCAACCCAAGTGCCTATCAATGATAGACTGGATAAAGAAAATGTGTCCCATACACATCGTGGAATACTATGCAGCCATAAAAAAGATGAGTTCATGTCCTTTGCAGGGACATGGATAAAGCTGGAAACCATCATTCTCAGCAAACTAACAAAAGAATAGAAAACCAAACACCACATATTCTCACTCAAAAGTGGGAGTTGAACAATGAGAACACATGGACACAGGGAGGGGAACATCATACACTGGGGCCTGTCAGGGTGTGGGGGGATAGGGGAGGGAGAGCATTAGGAGAAATACCTAATGTAGATGACAGGGTGATGGATACAGCCAACCACCATGACACGTGTACACCTATGTAACAAACCTGCATGTTCTGCACATGTACCCCAGAACTTAAAGGAAAAAAAAATCAACGCAATATCAGAAGCTACAGAATCAGTGCCAGTCTGAATACAGCTGATAGAGCAAAGTGTTCTTTAAAATATACTACCAAGTGCCATATTTTTATTTTGGAAAATAAATAAGTAAATGGTAGGACATTTTTGTAATGAAAAAGAAAAAAAGATCGGTTCTTGATTTGACTCTCAGATTATTTGTGTTACGGTTTCTAGAAATGCACTGATTTTTGTACAATTGATTTTGTATCCTGAAACTTTACTAAAATTTTTCGGCAATTCTAGAGGCCTTTTGTAGAATCTTTAGGGTTTTCTCAGTATAAAATCATACCGTCAGTGAAGAGAGACAGTTGACTTCTTTATTTCCTATTTCAATGCTTGTCTTATTGCTCTGGCTAGGCTTTTCAGTACTATGTTGAATCAGAGTATTAGAAGTGGTCATTCTTGTCTTGTTCTAATTCTCAAGGGGAATGGTTCTATCTTTTGCCTATTCAGTGTCATGTTAGCTGTGAGTTTGTCATAGATGACTCTTATTTTGAGATATGTTCCTTCAATGCCTAGTCTCCTAAGGGCATTTATCATGAAAGTATGTTGGATTTTGTTAAAAGCTCTTTCTGCATCCATTGAGATTATCTTATGGTTTTTAATTTTAATTCTGCTTATGTGGTAAATCACATGTATTGATTTCTGTATATTGAACCAACCTTGCATCCCAAGAATAAAGTCTATTTGGTTGTTGTGAATTAACTTTTTAAATTTTACTGAATGTGGTTTGCTAGTATTTTGTCAAGGGTTTCTGTGTTTATATTCATCAGGAATATTGGCCTGAAGATTTCCTCGTTTGTTGTGTCTTTGCCAGGTTCTGGTATCAGGCCGTTCCTGGCTTCATAAAATGGGTTAGGGAGGGAGCTCTTCTTCTCAATTTTTGGGAATAGTTTCAAAAAATAGAAGTTCTTAGTACAGCTGGTAGAATTTGGCTGTGAATTCATATGGTCCAGGGCTTTTTTTTTGGTTGATAGTTTTTTAAAATTACTGATTCAATTGCAAAACTCAATATTGGCTTATTCAATATTTCAATCTGTTTTTGATTCAATCTTGGGAGATTCTGTGTTTCCAAGAATTTATACATTTTCAGTAGATTTTTAAATTTGTGTACATAAAGCTGTTCATAGTCTCTGAGGATCTTTTGTATTTTTTGTGGGATCATTGTAATATCATTTTTGTTATTTCTGATTGAACAATTCCACTTATAAAAGTCATAAATAAAATGAAATACCTAGGAATACAACTAACCAAAGGGGTGAAAGATCTCTACAAGAAGAACTACAAAACACTGCTAAAAGAAATCAGATATGACACAAATAAATGGAAAAACATTCTGTGCTTCTGGAATGGAAGAATCAATGTCATTAAAATGACCATAATGCTCACAACAACGTACAAAATCAACACTATTTTGTCAAATTATCAATGTCATCTTTTACAGAATTAGAAAGTTATTATGAAATTTATATGGAACCAAAAAAAAACCTGAATAAAGTACTCCTAAGCAAAAAAAAAAAAAAGTCAGAAATATCACATTACTCAACTTCAAACTATGCTACCAGGCTAGAGTAATCAAAAACAGCATGGTACTGGTACAAAAACAGACACATAGACCAATGGACCTGAAAAGAAAACTGAAAAATAAAGTTGCACACCTACAACCATCAGATATTTAACAAGGCTGATAAAAATAAGCAATAAAGAAAGGCCTTCCTATTTGATAAGTGTGCTGAAATAGCTGGCTAGCCATATGCAGAAGAATAAAACTGCTCCCCTACATTTTACCATATGCAAAATTAACTCAAGATGGATTACAGATTTAAATTTAAGACCTCACTTTTTCACATAAACACATCAATACAAGAACAGAAAACCAAATACCACATTTTCTGACTTATACATGAGAATGTAAGACCTTGAACTACAAAAATCCTAGAAGAGATCCTAGGAAATAGCCTCCTCAAATCAGCCTTAGTGGAGAATCTTTGACAAAATCCTCAAAAGCAATTGCAACAAAAACAAAAATTGACAAATGGGACATAATTAAACCAAAGAGCTTCTGCATACCAAAAGAAATATCAGCAGAGTAAACACAACCTACACAATGGGAGAAAATAGTCACAAACTATGTACCCAACAAAGGTCTAACATCCAGCATCTATAAGAAACTTACATCAAAAAAACAAAAATAACTACACATCCCATTAAAAATCGGCAAAGCCTGAACAGATATTTCTCAAAAGATGACATACAAACAGCCAGAAAACATGAAAAAAAATGCTTATAATCACTAATCATCAGAAGAATGCTAATCAAAACCATAATGGGATACCACCTTGCATCAGTGAGAATAACTACTATTAAGAAGTCAAGGCCGGGTGCGGTGGCTCACGCCTGTAATCCCAGCACTTTGGGAGGCTGAGGCGGGTGGATCACGAGGTCAAGAGATCGAGACCATCCTGGTCAACATGGTGAAACCCCGTCTCTACTAAAAATACAAAAAATTAGCTGGGCATGGTGGCGCATGCCTGTCATCCCAGCTACTCAGGATGCTGAGGCAGGAGAATTGCCTGAACCCAGGAGGCGGAGGTTGCGGTGAGCCGAGATCGCGCCATTGCACTCCAGCCTGGGTAACAAGAGCGAAACTCCGTCTCAAAAAAAAAAAAGGAGTCAAAAAGCAATAGATGCCAGCTAGGCTGTAGAAAAAAGGAAAGAATTGTATACTGCTGATGAAAGTGTAAATTAGTTCAGCCATGTGGAAAGTAGTTTAGAGATTTCTCAAACATAAAGCAGAGCTATCATTCAACTCAGAAATCCCAGTGCTATGTATGTTCTCAAAGGAAAATAAATCATTCTGTCAAAAAGACACATGCACTTACATATTTATCACCATGCTTATTCACAATAGCAAAGACAAGAAATCAACCTACATGCCCATCAACAGTAGACTGGATAAAGAAAATGTGGTACATATACACCATGGAATACTATGCAGCCATGAAAAAGAATAAAATCTTGTCCTTTGCAGCTACATGGAATGTAGCTTGTTTGCCATTTGTATGTGTTCTTTTGAGAAACGCCTATTCAGATCTTTTGCCCATTTTAAAATCAGATTATTAGATTTTTTCCTATTAAGTTGTTTGAGCTCCTTAGATAATCTGATTATGTATTAGTCTGTTTCACACTGCTATGAAGAAATACCTGAGACTGGGTAATTTATAAAGAAAATAAGTTTAATTGACACAGTTCTGCCTTGCTGAGGAGGCCTCAGGAAACTTACAGTCATGGTGGAAGGCAAAAGAAAAGCAGGCACTTTCTTCAGAGGGCGGCAGGATAGAGTGAGTGCAAGCAGAGGAAATGTCATATGCTTAGAAACCATCATATCTCATGTGGCTCACTCATTATCACAAGAACAGCATGAGGGAAACCACCCCTGTGATTCAATTACCTCCACGTTGTCCCTCCCTTGACATATAGGGATTATGGGGATTAAAATTCAAGGTGAGATTTGGATGGGGACACAGCATCAAACCCTTATTAATCTTCTGTCAAATGGATAGTTTGCAAATATTCACTTTCATTTTGTGGGTTGTTTCTTCACATTAATTGTTTCCTTTGCTATTCGGTAGCTCTTTAATCCAAGGTGATCCCATTTTACTGTGTTTGCTTTGATTGCCTCTGCTTATGGGTTATTACTCAATAAGTTTTTTCCCAGACCAGTGTTCTGGAGAGTTTTCCCTTTGTTCTAAGAGTTTCATAGTTTGAGGTCTTAGACCTAAGCCTTTAATCCATTTTTATATCATGTTTGTATATTGTGAGAAATCTATTTTGATTCTGCTGCACATGATATTCAGTTTTCCCAGAAGCATTTATTAAAGAGACTATTCTTTCCCTAATAGACATTTTTGGCACCTTTGTCAAAATGTATGGATGTGTAGATTTGTTTCTGGGATCTCTATTCTATTCCAATGGTCTATGTGTCTATTTTCATGCCAATACCATGCTGCTTTGGTTACTATAGCTCTGTAGTAACCAAGTCAGATAATGTGATTCCTCCAGTTTTGTTCTTTTTGCTCATGAGATCTTCAACTATTCTAGGTTTTCTGTGGTTCCATATAAATTTTAGTATTCCTTTTTCTATTTCTGTGAATAATGTCATTGGTATTTTGATAGGGATTGCATTGAATCTGTAGATTGCTTTGGGTAGTATGGACATTTTAGTAATATTGATTCTTCCCATTCAAAACCATGGACTATCATCTTTCCATTTTTATGTCCTCTTCAATTTCTTTCATCAGTGTTTTATAATTTTTCATTGTGGAGATCTCTCACTTCTTTGGTTAAATTTATTCCTAGGAATATTATATTGTTTGTAGTTATTGTAAATGGGATTACTTTCTTTATTAGTTTTTCATATTGTTCACTGTAGGCATATAGAAATGCTACAGATTTTTGTGTGTTGATTTTGTATCCTGTCATTTTACTGAATTTGTTTATCAGTTCTAATAGTCTTTAGGCTTTCCCAAATATAAGATTGTGTCATTTTCAAAGAAGGATTATTTGAGTTCTTTCTTTTCAATTCGAATGCTCTGTAATTCTTTCCAGTACTACACTGAATAAAGGTGATAAAAGAGGGCATTCCTGTCTTGTTCTAGATCTTAGAGGAAAGGCTTTCAGTTTTTCCCCATCCAGTGTGATACTAGCTGTGAGTTTGTCATATATCTCTTATTGTGTTGAGGTATGTTTCTTCTACAGCCAGTTTTTGAAGAATTTTATCATGAAGGGATGTTGAATGTTATCAAATGCATTTCCAGCATCAGTTGAAATGATTGGCCTGTAGTTTTCTTCTTTTGATGTGACTTTTCTTGGTTTTGGTATCAGAGTAATACTGGCCTCACAGAATTAGTTTGAAAGTATTTCTTCCTCTATTTTTTTGGCATAGTTTGAGGATGATTGATATTAGGTTTTTTTTAAGTGCTCAGTAAAATTCAACAACAAAGCCATTAGGTCCTGGACTTCTTTTTTGCTAGGATACTTTTCATTATGGCTCCAATCTTGTTATTAATATGTTGAGGTTTTGCATTTCTTCACAGTTCAATTTTGCTGGGTTATATGTGTCTAAGTATTACTCTATTTCTTCCAGGTTTTTCAATTTATTGGCATATTGTTGTTCATATTAACCTCTAATAATTTTTTAATTTCTGCAGTATCAATAGTAATGTCTCCTTTTCCATCTGTGATTTTGTTTTTGTCTTCTCACTTTTTTCTTAGTTTAGTTAAATATTTGTTAATTTTGTGTTTTCAAAACACAAACTTTTTGTTTTGTTATTTTTGTATTTTTTGTTTTAATTTATACTGTCATCTTTATTGTTTCTCTTCTAAATTTGGGTTTGGTTTGCTCTCACTTTTCTAGCTTTAACTCATGTCCTAAGATTACTCTTACTCTTATCTCTAATCCTAATGTAACATCATATACATTTCTGTTACATTACAATTAGAGACAAGTTCTGTTGAGAAATAACTCCAAGAATAGCTTTTATATTTTATTTTCACATTGAAAATCAGTCAGATTTGCTTCAGCCTCAAAGAGTACATTTATGTAAAATTAAATGAGCACGGGCAACAAGCTTCATTTTTTTTCCTAAATGGGAAATGGGTTAAGATGCATCACTAGGTTATTTATTTGAAGATTTTCTACTTTTTTGAAATACATGCTTATTGCTATAAACTTTCCTCTTACTAATGCTTTCACTCTATGCCATAGATTTTGGTACATTGTCTTTCCATATTGTTCCAAGAATTTTTAAAATTTTCTTCTTAATTTCTTCGCTGACCCACTGGTCATTCCAGACCACATTGTTTAATTTCCATTTGTCTCTACAGTTTCCAAAATTCCACTTGCTGTTTATTTGTAGTTTTATTCCATTGTTGTCAGAAAAGATACTTCATATAATTTTAATTTTTTTAAGTTATTAATACTTGTTTTGTGGCCTAACACGTGGTCTATTCTTGAGAAAGTCCATGTGCTAAGAAGAAGACTATGTATTCGGCAACCATTAGATGAAATGT
The DNA here is from genome assembly GCF_030222135.1 of Aotus nancymaae. Classification (NCBI taxonomy): domain Eukaryota; kingdom Metazoa; phylum Chordata; class Mammalia; order Primates; family Aotidae; genus Aotus; species Aotus nancymaae. The sequence goes on from NW_026988425.1 coordinate 107,194,755, forward strand.
TCTGCAAATAGGTATTAAATATTCATTTAACATATAGTGCAGGTTAGGTTCAATGTTTGCTCATTTTCTGTCTGGAAGATCTGTTCAATGCTAAAAGTAGGGTGTTGAAGTCTCCAACTTTTATTGTATTGAGGTCTCTCTTTTTAGCTCTAATAATATTTATAGATATGGGTGCTCCTGTGTTGGGTGCATATATATTTAATATTGTCTCTTGATAAATTGACTTCTTTATCATTATATAATGTCATTCTTTTTATAAAGTAAAGCACTTAAATATATTTCTCTTGAAATCTATTTTATCTGATATAGCTACTCCTGCTCTTTTTGGTTTCAATTTACATAAACTATCATTTTTCATTCTTTACATTCAGTCTATGTGTGTATTCATAGGTGAAGTGTGTTTCTTACAGGAAATAGATCATTGGATATTGTTTTGTTATTAATTCAGTCACTCTATGTCTCTTGATAAATTTAGTCTGTTTACATTCAATGTTATTATCGGTAAGAACTTACTCCTGCCATTTTATTTGTTTTCTGGGTTTTTCTCTTTTTGGCCTCTTCCTTCTTCTTTTCCTTCATTTTCCTTTTAATGAAGATGATTTTCTCTGTTGATGTGTTTTTAATTTCTTGCTTTTTACTCTTTGTGTCTCTGATCTATTTTTTTAATTTGAAGTTACCATGGAGCTTGCAAATAATATCTTATAATCCATTATTTTAAACTAACAACAACTCAACATCAATTGCATGAACAAACTAACAAGCAAAGGGAAAACTAACAAAAACTGTACACATTAACTTCATCCTTCTGCCTTTTAACTGTTTGTTGTTTCTGTCTATATCTTACTATACTGTCCATGTCTCGAAGAGTTGTTGTATTTGTTATTTTTGACAGGTTCATCTTTTAGCTTTTCTACAATGTATGAGTAATTTACACATTACAATTACAGTGTTATAATATTCTGTGTTTTTGTGTGTACAATTAGCAGTGAGTTTCATACCCTCGGATGAATTTTTATTACTCATTAACATCCTTTGCTTTCAAACTGAAGAATTAACTTTAGCATTTCTTGTAGAAGAGGTCTGCTGTTAATGAAATCTCTCAGCTTTTATTTTTCTGGGAAAGTCTTTAGTTCTCTTTCATATTTGAAGGATATTTCTTTTGGATATACTATTCTAGGATAACAGTTTTTTTCTTCAGTATTTAAATATGTCATGCCACTCTCCTAACCTGTAAGATACCTGCTGAGAAATCTGCTGCCAGATATATTGAAGCTCCTTTTAATATTATTTGTTACTTTTCTCTGGCTGCTTTTAGGGTTGCTTTTAGGATTCCTTTCTTCTTTCCTTCCTTCCTTCCTTCCTTCCTCCCTCCCTCACTCCTATCCTTCCTTCCTTCTTCCCTCCCATCCTTCCTCCCTTTCTTCCTTACTGCTTTTAAGGTTGCTTTTAGAATTCTCCCCCTTCCTCCCTCCCTCTCTCCCTTCCTCCCTCCCTCCCTCCCTCTCTTCCTTCCTTCCTTCCTTCCTCCCTCCCTCCTTCCATCCCTTCCTTTCCTTCTCTTTTTTTTTTTCAGACACAGAATCTTGCTATATCACAGCTGGATTGCAGTGGTGCAATCATACCTCACTGACTCCTTGGTTCAAGTGATCCTCCCATCTCATATTCCTGAGTAGATGATGGGACCACAGGCATAAACGACTATGTCTGGCTCTTTTTTTTTTTTTTTTTTTTTTTTTTTTTTTTTACAGACAGCATCTCACTATGTTGCCCAGATTGTCTCAACTCCTGGGCTCAAACAATCCTCTCACCTTAGCCTCCCAAGTTGCAGAAATTACCGGCATGAGCCACCTGGGTCCTTTCTTTATCTTTCACCTTGGGGTGTTTGAATTAAGTATCTTAAGACCCTCTTATTTGGGTTAAATCTGCTTGGTGTTCTAAAATCTTTTTGTACTTGAATAGTGATGTCTATTTTTATGTTTGGGAATTTCTCAGTTATTATCTATTTGAATAAATTTTCTGCCCCTATCTCTCTCCACCTCCTCCTTAAGGCCAATAACACTTAGATTTGCCCTTTTGAAGCTCTTCTCTAGATCTTGCAGGCACTCTTAAATCTTTAAAATTGATTTTTCTTTTGTCCCTCTGACTGTGTATTTTCAAATAGCCTGTCTTCAAGCTCACCAGTTCTTTATTCTGCTTGATCAATTATGCTTTTAAGAGACTTTGGTGCATTCTTCAGTATGTCAATTGCATTTTTTACCTACAGAATTTCTGCATAATTCTAATTATTTCAATATTTTTATTAAATTTCTTTCATAGGATTTTAAATTCCTTCTCTGTGTATTCTTTAATTTCATTGAGCTTCCTCAAAACAGCTATTTTAAATTCTCCATCTGAAAGGTCACATATCTCTGTCTCTCCAGGATTGGTCCCTGGTGCCTCATTTAGTTCATTTGGTAAGGTTCTATTTTCCTGGATGGTCTTGCTGCTTGTGGATGTTTGTGAGTGTCTGGACATTGAAGAGTTACGTATGTATTGTAGTCTTTATGCTCTGGGCTTGATTGTACTTGTCCTTCTTGGGAAAGCTTTCCAAATGTTTCAAGAGGCTTGGGTATTGTAAGTTAAGTCTTTGGTCACTGGAGTTATATATTCATTAGGGAGGACCCTAAGCCCAGTAATGGCGTGGCTCTTGCAGACTCACAGACGTACTGCTTTGGTGGTCTTGGGTAAGATCTGGGAAAATTCCCTGGATTATTCATCAGAGACTTTTATTCACTTCTCTTATTTTCTCCTAAACAAACAAGAGTCTATTTCTCTGTGCTCAACTGCCTGAAGCTGTCTGAAGAGGGGTGACACAAGCACCCATGTGACCATCACCACTGGGACTGTTCTGGGTTAGACCTGAAACCAGCATAGCACTGGGTCTCACCTAAGTCCCACAGTGACAAATAGCTGGTCACTACTATATTCACTCAAGACCCAAAGACCCTACAATGAGAAGATAACGAAGTCATTCAGGCTTGTCTCCTTCCCTTCAGGGTGGTGAGTTTCCCCTGACCCCAGGCAGGTCAGAAATGCTGTCTCGGAGCCGGGCCCTGGAGTCAGGAACATTAGGAATTTACCTTGTGCTGTATTCTACTGCAGCTGAGCTGGTACCCAAGTCACATGACAAAGTCTTTTCCACTCTTTCCCCACCTTTCCTCAAGCAGAGGAGTTTCTTTCCATGGCCACCACTATCCCGGGCCTGTGACAAAAACTACCTGGCTACCGTTAATGTCCACTCAAGGGCCAAAGGCCCAAAGGCTTTTCAGTCAGCTGGGGTGAATTCTGCCAGGCCTAGGCCTGAGTCTCTCTCTTCAGGGCAGTGGGCTCCCCTCTGGCCCAGGCAGAGCAAGTCCAGAAATGCCACACAGGGGCAAAGCCTGAAATCAGAGACCCCAGAAGCCCACTTGGTGCTCCATACCACTGTGGCTGAGTTGATACCTAAGCTGCAGGACAAAGTCCCCTTTAGTCTTCCCTCTCTTTCCTCAAGCAGAAGGACTTTCTCCCTTTAGCCACAGCTGAGAATGTGCTGGGTCACACCTGTAGCCACAATGGCTGAGTCTCACCCATGGCCCATGCAAGTACGGCCTGGCTACCACTGCAGATTATTCAGCATCCAAAAGCTCTTTCGTCAGCAGGTAATGAATCCTCCTTCCAGGACTAATTCCCTCTCTTCAAGGCAGTGGGTTACCTTCTGGCCCAGGGTATGTTCAAAAATGTCTTCCAAAAAGTAGGGCCTGAAATAGGGGCCTCTAGACTCTGCCTGATGCCCTATTCTATGGTGGTTGAGATGGTATCAAAGTTCTAACAAAAAGTCCTCTTTACTCCTGCCTCTCCTTTCCTCAAGCAGAGGGAAGAAGTCTATCCCAGAGCTGTGAGGTGCACTACCTGGGTATAGGGGAGCAGTGATGCAAACACTCCCTTGGCCTCCCAGCTGGTATCTCACTAGGTTGTGTGCACCCCAAGTTCACTGGTTCTGAGCCCAGCACAGCACCAGGACCTTCCCAGGAATTTCCCAGGAATTGTAGTCCCTGTGGCTTACACTGCCTTTCAAGTTTATTTAGAACCCCAGAGCTAAAGCCTGAGGGGACGGGACTTTCCAGAACTCAGATTTCATTCACCAGGATGAATGATTTGCCTCTGGCTAGTTCTAGTATAAATGTTCCTCTGTGGGTGTTGGCTGAGTTCTGCCCTGTGATGCTCTTTACTGTAACAGGAGAACAGTGAGTGCCAATGCAAAGTCCCAAATTCACAACACTCCCTCGAGCATACAGATTCTCTCCATGTCACATGGCCACTGCTGGGGAAAGGGAGGTTAAGACTGTCTGTCTTATTCTCTCTGTACCTCTTTCTTAAATATGATATTAAAATTAGGTACTGTGATCACATACTTAATTTTTGGTTCTTATAAAGGTGCTTTTTTTGTGTGGATAGTTGTTCAATTTGGTGTTCCTGCAGAGGCCATGATTGCTGGAGGCTTCTACTTGGCCATCTTGCTGCACTTCTACATTCAGGCATAAAAATATTATAATTCAACTTTTATTGTAGACTAATGGGGTACATATGCAGGTTTGTTATATAGGAATACTGCATGATGCTAAAGAATGGAGTCTGTGTGATTTCATCACTTAGGAAGTGAGCACAGTACACAGTAGGTAATTTTTCAGCCCTTTTCCCCTTCCATGTCTCCCTCCTCTAGTAGTCTCCAGTGTCTGTTGTTCCTGTATTTGTTTCCATGTGTGCAATGTTTAGCTCCCACTTATAAGTGAGAAAATATGGTATTTGGTTTTCTGTTCTTGTGTCAATTCACTTAGAACAATGGCCTTCAGCTGCATTCATGTCCAAAGAACAAGATTCTTTTTTATGGCTGTATAGTATTCCATGGTGTAGATAAACCATATTTTCTTTATCCAATTCACCATTGATAGAGACCTAGGTTGATTCCATGTCTTTGCTATTGAAAATAGTGTGGTGATAAACATGCAAGTAAATGTGTCTTTTGATCAAATCCTTTATATTATATTTTTTTTGGATACATACCTAGTAATGGGACTGCTGGGTTGAATGGTCACTCTGTTTCAAGTTCTTTGAGGCCTCATGAGATCCGACAGTTTTCTAAGCATCTGGTATTTCCTATGCTTGCATTCAATCCATCCTGCCACCCTGTGAAGAAGGTGCCTGCTTCTCCTTTCCCTTCCACCATGACTGCAAGTCTCCTGAGTCCTCTCCAGCAATGCAGAACTGTGAGTCAATTAAACTTCTTTCTTTTATAAATTACATAGTCTTAAGTATTTCTTCATAGCAGCATGAGAAGAGACTAATGCATAACCAGAATATATAAGGAACTCAAATAACTTAATAGGAAAAAACCTAATACTCTGATTTAAAAATGGGCAAAAGATCTAAATAGACATTTCTCAATGGCAAACAGGTATATGAAAACCTCCAGTTTCACCCATGTAACTGCAAAGAACAATATTTTATTGTTTTCTGTGGCTGCATAGTATTCCATGGTGTATATGTACCACATTTTCTTAATCCAATCTACTATTGAAGGACACCTAGGCTGATATCATGTCTTTGCTATTATGAATAAGCATGGTGATAAATATGTGAGTGCATGTGTCTTTTTGATAGAATGATTTATTTTCCTTTGAGTACACAACTAGTACTTGGATTGCTGCGTTGAATCGTACTTCTGTTTTATGTTCTTTGAGAAATCTCTATACTGCTTTTCACAGTGACTGAACTAATTCACACTCCCACCAGCAGTGTATAAGTGTTCCCTTTTCTGTACAGCCTCACCAGCATGTGTTACTTTTTGACTTTTAATAGTAGCCATTCTGACTGATATGAAATGGTATCTCATTGTGGTTTTGATTTGTATTTTTCTGATGATTAGTGACCATGAGCATTTTTTTCATATGTTTCTTGGCTGTTTATGTTAACTTTTGAGAAGTGTCTGTTCATGTTATTTGCTAATTTTTAATGGGGTTGTTTTTTGCTTGTTAATTTAAGTTGCTTATAGATTCTAGATATTAGACTTTTGTTGGATGCATAGTTTGTGAATATTTTTTCCATCCTATAGGTTATCTGTTTACTCTGTTGACAGTTTCTTTTGGTGTTCAAAAACTTTTTATTTTAATTAGGTCCCACTTGCAAATGTTTGTTTTGCTGCAATTGTTTTTGAGAACTTAGCCACAAATTCTTTCCCAAGGCCAACATTGGGAAGGGTATTTTCTAGGTTTTCTTCTAGAATTTTTATAATTTGAAGTCTTATATTTAAATATTGAGTTAATTTTGCATATGATGAAAGGTAGGGGTCCAATTTCATTATTGTGCAAATGGCTAGCCAGTTATTCCAGCACCAGAAAGATAATCCTGAATAATTTAGAAAGGAATAGACATTTCTCTTAACACTTTATCTTTGGCCATGAGGATGATTTGCAGAGTATTTTCCAACCACTTGATTGAGAAATGTTCTTTCTCAGAAACAATATGTTTCTTTAAAATAAATACACTCTAAATCTTTTAGTGATAGTGACCTTTTCTAAAAAGCGAAACCAATTCTAGTGTTTCCCACTCTCTCAAAATGATTGACATTGCTTCCAAGTACCAATATAATTTATTTCCCATTGTTTCTACTCAGATCACAAAAAGCAATAGAGTGCTGCTGATATAACAGCTGTACAACTTCTGACTCTTATGGAAAAACAATTTTAACTCATGAAATAGTTTCACTGTCCTTTAGACACCATAAATGTACACACTAAATGATAGGAGTGACTGTGAATCTCCCAAGTTTATCCATAAATGCTCTGAATGGAGACATGTGAAGAGTGAGTAATGAAACTTAAAAGGCCTTTGCCAAAGCCTGTCTGTTTTAACTTTTTTATTCTTGACAGATGCATTGTATTGTAAACTTATAAGTGGCTACATGTATTTCTCCTCTGTCAGAAACAAGTCCTGAATCATGGCAAATTTTAAATCTTCATGGTAAGCATATAATCATTCAATGTCATAAGGAATAGGTCTTCAAAAGATCTATTAGATTTTTAGATCATTCAGTGCTATATGGAAAAGATCTTATAAATACTTCTTAGGTAATAAGGCACCATAAGTTTTATGATGGAAGTGAAAAATAAGCCTTAATGATACAAAGGAAAATTGATGAAGATAAATTATTCCAGTTATTGTTCTTTGTTTGTTCAGAGGGGTTAATTCCCATGATTTTATGCTTTGGCTGTTTTATTGGATAAACATTTTTAGGCGACAACAAAAGATTGTATACATTCACCCCCTGAAAAAGTAAACAAGGTAATTTCAGAATTATGTCTCTAATCACAGGTTTAATTTGGCCACTGCTACTGACATTTTGTCAAGTCCATGAGAAAATTCAAATGCAGTAGATCAACATTTAAGAGTTTGCTTTGCAATCTGGCCCTATATTAGTCCATTTTCATACCACTGTAAGAAAATACCCAAGATTGAGTAATTTATTTAAAAAGAGATTTATGGATGCACAGTTCTACATAGCTGGGAAGCCTCAGGAAACCTACAATTATAGCAGAAAGGGAAGCAAACATGTTCTTCTTGACAAGGTGTCAAGAGAGAAAAATGCAGAGCAAGCCCCTTATAAAACCATCAGATCTCGTGAGATCTCACTTACTGTGATGACAACAGCATGGGGGAACCACCTCCATGATCCAATCACCTCCCATGAGGTCCCTCCCCTAACACATGAGGATTACAAATCAAATTACGATTCAAGATGAAATCTGGATGGGGAAACAGAGCCAGACCATATAATTCCACCTTTGATCCCTCCAAAATATCATTTTTCTCACATTCCAAAACACAATCATGTCTTCACAACAGTCCCCCAAAGTCTTAATGCTTTTCAGCATTAACTCAAAAGTCCAAGTCCAATACAAAAAAATTAGCTGGGCGTGGTGGCGTGCACCTGTAGTCCCAGCTACTCGGGAGACTGAGGCAGGAGAATTGCTTGAACCCGGGAGGTGGAGGTTGCAGTGAGCCAGGGTCGCGCCACTGCACTCCAGCCCGACACCTGGTGACAGAGTGAGACTCTGTCTAAAAAAAAAAAAAGAAAAGTCCAAGTCCAAAGTGTCATCTGAGACAAGGCAAGTGCCTTCTACCTAGAAGCCTGTAAAATTAAAAGCAAGTTAGTTACTTCTTAGATACAATCTTCTTTGACTCCATGTCACATATCTGAGACACGCTGATGCAAGAGGTGGGCTCCCATGGTCTAGGGCAGCTCTACCCCTGTTGTTTTGCAGGGTAAAGCCCCTCTTCTGGCTGCTTTCACAGTCTGAGAGTGAGTGTCTGTGGCTTTTCCAGGCGCATGGCATGTCCTACCAATAGATCTACCACTCTGGGGTCTGGAGAATAGCAGCCCACTTCTCACAGATGCACTAGACAGAACCCCAGTTGGCTTTCTATGTGGGGGCTCCAATCCCACATTTCCCTTCCACACTGCCCTAGCAGAGGTTCTCCATGAGGGCTCCACCCTTGCATAAAACTTCTGCCTGGACATACAGGTGTTTCAAACATTCTCTGAAATCTAGGTAGAGGCTCCCAAACCTCAATTCTTCACTTCTGTGCACCCACAGATCCAGCACCATATGTAAACCTTGAAGGCTTGGAAATTGCACCCTCTGAAGCAAAAGCCTGAGCTGTACATTGGCCCCTTTTAGCCACAGCTAGGATGCAGAGCACCAAGTTCTAAGACTGCACAAAGCAGAAAGGCCCTGAGCCCAGTCCAGGAAACAATTTTTTTCTCTTAGGCCTCTGGACCTGTGATGGGAGGGGCTTCTTTGAAGGTCTCTGACATGCCCTGGAGACATTTTCCCCGTTGTCTTGGTGATTAACATTTGGATCCACATTACTCATGCAAATTTTTGAGGATGGCTTGAATTTCTCCCCAGAAAACGGGGTTTTCTTTTCTATCTCATTGTCAGGCTGCAAACTTTCTAAACTTTTATGCTCTGTTTATCTTTTAGATATAAGCTTTAATTTCAGACCATCTATCTCAAGTTCAAAGCTCCACAGATCTCTAGGGCAGGAGCAAAATGGTTCCAGTCTCTTTCCTGAAGCATAGCAAGAGTCACCTTTGCTTCAGTTCCCAATAAGTTCTTCATCCCTGCTCAAGACCACCTCAACCTGGACTTCATTATCCATATCACTATTAACATTTTGATCAAAACCATTTAACAAGCCTCTAAGAATTTTCAATGTTTCCACATCTTCTTCTCTTCTTCTAAGCCTTCCAAACTGTTCCATACTCTTCCATTATCCCATTTTGAAGTCACTTCAACATTTTCAGGTATTCTTATAGCATCACCCCACTACTTCAGTACCAATTTAGTGTATTCATCCATTTTCACATTGCTATAGAGAAATACACAAAATTGGGTAATTTATAAGAAAAGAGGTTTAATTGTCTCACAGTTCCACATGGCTGGAGAGGCCTATGGAAACCTAAAGTTACGGCAAAACGGAAAGCAAACATGTCCTTCTTTACAATGCAGCAAGAGAGAGAAGTGTAGAGCAAGACCCTTATAAAACCTTCAGACCTCATAAGAACTCACTCACTATTATGAGAACAGCATCAGAAAAACTGCCCCAATGATCCAATCACCCCACCATGAATTCCCTTCCTCAAAACAGCGATTACAACTTGAATTACAATTCAAGATGACATTTGGGTGAGAGCACAGAGCCAGACTATATCAGGTCACATCATATGTTCTTGCTTCATTCTTTGCCATTCTCTTCCCTATGTACAACTTCACTCCAGTCACATTAAACCATTCTCAGTTCTTCAAACATGCATATTACTTCTATATCCTTCTCCCTGGTTCATACCACTATGCCAGACCAGCACTTCTCCCTTGAGAAAAAATTTCAGAATTTATCTCTTTAGTAAAGCCTGATTAGCATTATTTCCTTGTTTTCATACTGAATACCACAATGTCTTAACACAAAAATTCAGCATTTTTTTCAAAAATCTCACCAAAATCTTTTTCTCACCAAACTCTGAGTTCTATGGACAGGCCCAGTGCTTTTCTTCTTTGTAATTTTAACATCACCTGCCATGTCACTATCTCAATAAGTGTGTTTAATTAATGAGTAATTGAATGAATAAATGAGTGAAGTTGTTATGCATGTATTGCTAGAAGTCCAAAAAAAACACAGAAATAGAGTTGCCCAGTCTAGAAATTAGACTACTTAACAGCAAACATTCTTTTAATGCAACAGAAATGCTTAGAAATCAACCTACCAATATATACATTTTTTATAACCATCAGGGTATCAATGGCAAATTTCTACAACTTATTGAAATAAATATTCACTGCCATAATAAACACACAAGAACTAAATAACAATCTCTTTCCTTCAAGTCTTTTCAGAACACCACCTTTCATACTTTATTCTCTCCAGATATATCTTTCAAAATTGCAGTTCATGTTTACTTTCTGTCAGTAAGTTTTCCCTGTCAAATTATTAAGATTAATGTCTCCCGTGACTCTGCAGAAAATCATAAAAAGTAGAGCAGAGTCTGAGCTAAAGAGCCTATTCCTGTCAACTTTCTGTGAAGTAAACATATGCTAAGCTGTACTGCAGATTATGTACTTCAGACATGAAAAGTTGGAGAAGGAGGTAGGACAAGAGGAAAGGAAACAGCAGAAATGAAGGCCTTAATATTGGTAAGAACTTAGTGTGCTTGAGGCCTAGAGAGAAGCAGTGTAAGTGGTATTGAATAAGATAGGGTCTAATGGCCTCAAATAAGGTTGGAAAGATACATAGGGGACCAAACATGGAAATCCCCCGTAGGCCATGATTTCATCATTTAGATTGTATTCCAACTATAATAAAAACCACCAAAAGATTCTAAGGAGAAAGTAGCACAATCTTCAATTGTATTTTTATAAATATATATCATAATGATTATACTATCAACCAGTTACAAGAAGTGAAGAGATGAGTTCTGTAGCAGAGAAAATTACAGCTTTCCAAATTTTCCATTTGTTCCCCTACATTTCCCAGCCTGATTAGCCAGTGAGCTCTTAGGGAAATAATGTGTATTTCCTCACAAAGGCAGTTAATTTCCAGTGTACTTCCTCTAACTCTCCTTCTAGAGTCATAGAGAACTGAACATCATATCCCACAGAGATGATGCACCATCAGTCTGGGTTCCCGGACAACTGTGTGGAACTAGTCCAACTGTGTGAACTCTCCTGCCATTCCATGCTGGGCATGTAACATGGCCAGGAAATAAACCTTTAATATATAAAGCTACTGAGATTCAGGAGCTTGTCTCTTAAGGAACTATGTTGACTTCTCTTCCCAAGTCCACAAGGGGCATGGATTCAAAGGCAAAAACTTCCCAGCACCATGCCTCCATCCACCTCTCCATCTGGGAACCTAGAGTTCTTTGTCTAACTTTCCCACTCACAGGCTAGGTAAAATTTCAGGTGTGCTTTTTGTTTAAACCCTGGGAGGAGGGGCTCTGTTGTGGGCCCAAGCAACCAATCTGGGATCAGAGTCAAATATCAATCACTCCAGAGGAAGTTTGAAAGAACTCCTCTCATTAGGCAAAAACATGAATGGGGCGGGAATAACTTCAAAGTTAAAACCCTACTGCCCCTTTCCTGTGCGGATTTCCCTCTTTGGGATTCCCTACCACAACAATGTGGGAGCTGTCTTTGCCTCTCTAACTGTGCGGATTTCCCTCTCTGGGATCTCCTCTCACAACAGCATAGGAGCTCTCTACTTCTCCCTTTTTCTCTCTCTGCCTAATAAATCACTCTCTGCAAAACTCTTTGGGTCTGATATTTACTTGACCAGTAAGCTCACCATGCCATCAGGGCCTTTTCCCCATTCCTGGGGGAAGGGAGCCCAAGAACCTTGGACATATAGGGAAAGAATCAGATGGGCAGGGAGCTTAGTGTGTCCCCCTCCCAATCAGGGAATTGGGAGCATCTTCAGGACACCTCTCTGCTCTCCCCTGCATCCTAAGACCTGGTTACATCTTTGGTGAGCCAGCCAGGAGGTGACTTTGGAAGACCATTCTCACTTGTTAAATCTGTCCTATTCACTTTTCTTAAATCTACTAAGGGGAAAACACTGGGTGCAGAGACTGCCGAGCCTGCATGGGACCATGGGAGTCCTGGAGGTGGGACCAGGCAGATGCCATCTGCAGAAAGCAGGCAGTGGGCCCACACTGGGCCCACACATAGCCGCCGCTGGGCCAGGTAGGCACAGTTGACAACTGCATGCAGTCACAGCTGGGGTGGGTGGGCACAGTCACCAAAAAGGGTCTGCCCAACCTCTAAATACTGTGGGCCAGTCACATTTAAAGGAACAGTGCCCAGCCTTCTCCAAACCAGCTTCCTCTTCTGGCTGTACTTTGTTTCTCTGGGCCAAGTTGCCTGCAGTGTGGGAGAGTGCAGATTGGCTGGGAGGGGGCAAGGGCATGGTCAGACCAGGCCCAGGGGCTCTGCATACAGCTGCCACTGGGTAGCCCCCACCACCTGCAAGGAGCAGAGTGGGCACCTAACCCAAGCTGACCCACAGGGAGGGGCCCACAGGGAGGGAGTCACAGGGAGGGACTCAACGCATGCATGTGGCCATGGCAGACAGCAGCACTGCAGGGGATGCAGTGTTGGCATCCTGGCCATTGGACCAGCAATAGCAGCCCAGGGATCCATGCCTACGGTGCCCTCAGGCTTATGACTATAGGACCTCCTGCAGTATAAATGTACAGGGCCACTTCCCTTAGTCCGCAGTGCTGGGATAAGTCCTAATCGAGATAGAGTCTTATTAGTGGGTACTGAGGGGCTATAGAATATTGTGTCTTTTGTCACTTGCAAATTTCCCAATCCAACTGAATGGTGCCAAAACCTAATGATGTACAATTTGTCTTACCGAGGATTGGCTCTCCATACAGCGAAACTTCTCCATCTAGAATACCATAATCAAACCTGGTCCAAGGCTCAAGTAGTTAATTACAGGCCCTACAACCCTTAGGCATATTTCTACAATGGAGAGTGGGGTGTGGGAAGAGGCCTGGGTCCTGAGGGCATTGTTTTGGCCTTGGCCATGTGGCCATCCAGCCTTCTTTAGGATTGTTGTGCTTAGGGGTCCCTCCCTAGGAATTTATCCTCCTAGGGCACTTTTTTAATCAGGCCTATGCTAATTAAACTCTTCCTAGGGAATATTAGCACCCATCGCCCAAGCCTCATGGCCTAGGTTTTCAAAGACACACCAGTGGAGACTACTAATCTCAGTAGTCCCCATGTCCTTATGGTGGTCAATGAGGACATTTAGACAGTATGTGCCCATGACACTGGTAACTGTGATGAAACCCAGCACATGGGGTGCCCAGGAAGATGATCACACACTTCAGCCAAGGAAGTTATAAGGTGCTATAACTGGGAGACACCCCAGGGCTAGCACTATAACTGGGGGATGTCCAGGCCTAGCAGTTGTAAGGAATAACCAGGGATGCGGGCATTCCTGTTTTCATTTTCAGATGGTTGTTATTTTTCCCAAGGCAAAATCTCCTTTAAAATGTATCCTGGACAACTGGGACCAATATGACAGAAAATCCTTAAAGAAAAAGCAGCTCAATTTTCTCTGCAAAACAGCATGGCTGCAATACCCTCTGCAAAGTGGGAAAACCTGGCCTCCTAAGGAAAGTATAAATTATGACACCATTGTACAATGAAACCTGCTTTGTAAAAGCAAAGATAAATGGTTTGATGTCCTATGTGCAAGTTTTCTTCTCTCTAAGGAATAATTCTCAGCTATATAAGCCCTGTACCCTATACCCTACTGGCCCCTCCTCAGGACTACCCACATTTAGGACTCCCTGTATCTCCTGCCTCCACCAAAGCTGACCAGGTCTCCTCAGCTCCTATAACCCAAAGGGAACCAGGGAAGGCCAAAGTGGCCCAGGCACCTCAAGCTACTAGGGTGCCCCAACTCTGCTCCCTACAGGCAGTAGGAGGAGAATTTGGTCCAACAAAGGTATACACTCCTTTTTCACTTTCTGACTTAAAGCAAATCAAGGTGGACTTGATAAGTATATAGATGTTCTGCAGGGCCTGGGTCAGTCCTTCAAATTAGATTAAAAATATATCATGTTATTGTTTAGTCAAACCCTAACCAGCAATAAGAGAGAGGCTGCTCTAGCAGTGGCTCAAGAAATTGGTGACACATGATACCTTAGCCAAGTACATGACCAAATGACACCAGAGGAGAAGGATAGATTCCTACAGGTAGATGAGCAGTCTGTAGCACAAACCCTCACTGGGATCCTGATTCAGAACAGGGAGATTGGAGTGGTAGACACCTATTAACCTGCATACTTGAGGGATTAAAGTGAACCAGAAAAAAACCCCATAAACCATGCAATGTTATCTAATATAACTCAGGGAAGGGAAGAAAACCCAACAGCCTTCCTTAAAAGGTTACTGGAGGCCTTAAGAAAATATACTCCCCTGTCACCAGACTCCATCAAGCATCAGTTAAAGGACAAATTTATTATGCAATCAATGGCAGACATTAGGAGAAAGCTCCAGAAGCTGGCCCTGGGGACAGAATAGAACCTAGAATTATTACTAAATCTAGCACCCTCGGTGTTCTATAATAGAGATCAGGAGGAATCTGGCAAAGCTTGTTACCACTGTGGCCTAACAGGACACTTTAAGAGAGATTGTCCCCAGAGAAATGTACCACCTCCTCATCCTTGCCCATTGTGACAAGAGGCTCACTGGAAAGCACACTGTCCTAGGGGACAAAGGTTCCCAGGGCCTGAGGTGGCTAACCAGATGACCCAACAGCAGGACTGAGGGTGCCCAGGGCAAGCGCCAGCACAAGCCATCACCCTCACCGAGCCCTGGGTAAAGCTAGTCATACATAAAGGGCCAGGAGGTTAATCTCCTCCTGGATGCTGGTGCAGCCTTCTCTGTTTTACTTTTCTGCCCTGGACAGTTGTCCTCCAAGTCTGTAACTGTCTGAGGAGTCCTAGAACAAGTAGTCTCCTGATAGTTTTCCCAGCCCCTAAGCTATAAATGGGGAGACATACTCCTCTCCCATGCCTTCCTTATCATGCCAGAAAGTCCAACTCCCTTACTAGGGTGGGACCTATTAGAAAGAGCAGGAGTCATTATCTATATAAACATCATCCAGGAGGAAATCCCTCTCTGCCACCCATTATTTAAAGAGGGAATTAATCCTGAGGTTTGGGGAATGGAAAGATAATTTAAATGAGCAACGAATGCATGCCCAATTCAAATAAGGCTAAAGGATCCCACCTCTTTTCCTTACCAAAGACAATATCCCCTAAGACTGGAAGTCAAAAGGGGGCTACAAAATAATGTAAAGAACTTAAAAGCTCAGGGTCTAGTAAAGTCCTGTAACAGCCCTTTTAATACTCCAATTTTAGAAGTTCAAAAACCTAATGGACAATGAAGGTTGGTGCAAAATATCAGGCTTATTAATAAAGCTATAATTCCTTTTTACCCAGCTGTACCCAACCTGTACACATTGCTCTCTCAAATACCAGGACAGGCACAATGGTTTACAGTCCTGGATCTTAACAACGCCTTTTTCTGTGTTCCATTACAGCCTAACTCCCAGTTTCTGTTCACCTTTAAAGACCATTTAGACCAGAATTCTCAGCTTACCTGGACAGAGTTACCCCAGGGCTTTTGAGATAGCCCCAACTTGTTTAGCCAGGCTCTAGCTCAGGACCTTACTAATTTTTCATATCCAGGTACCCTAGTTCTTCAATATATAGATTACTTACTTTTCTTTTCTTTTTCTATCATTTCTTGATTTTGAACTTCAGTTAAGGAAGCCTAGATTACTTACTTTTAACGGCAAACTCAGAAACCCAGTGTCAGCAGACCACCCAGGACCTCCTAAACTTTCTTGCCACGTGTGGATATTAGGTTTCCAAACCAAAAGCCCAACTTTGTAGGCAAGAGGTAACATACCTAGGACTTGTCTTGTCTAAGGGTTCTCAGGCCCTTAATTAAGAATGTCTCCAACCCATATTGGCCTCCCCCAATCCAAAGACCTTAAAACAGTTGTGGGGATTCTTAGGAATAACGGGTTTCTTCCAACTGTGGATTCCCAAATATGGTAAAATAGCCAAACCCCTATACACTCTAATTAAGAAAACCCAAAAAGTTAACACCCATCTAAAACAATGGGACCCTAAAACTGAGGCAGCCTTTCAGACCCTAAAGCAGGCACTACTGCAGGCTCCAGCTCTAAGCCTTCCTTCAGGGAATGACTTCTCCCTATATGTTATGGAAAAGTCAGTAGTGGCACTGGGGGTTCTCATCCAGACTCAGGGGACCACTCCACAATTGGTGGCATACTTAAGTAAGGAAATTAATGCAGTAGCAAAAGGCTGGCCACACTGCTTGTGAGTCATAGCCATGGTGGCTACACTGGTCTCAAAAGCCGTTAAAATAGTGCAAGGGAAACATCTAACTATATGGACTTCATATAATGTAGCTGGAATTCTGGCATCTAAAGGAGGCTTATGGCTGTCCAACAACTGCTTACTCAAATATCAGGCCTAATGCTCAAAGGACCTGTACTTCAGCTGCGCACGTGTGCAGTCCTCAAACCAGCTACTTCTCTTCCTAAGGAAGGGGCAGACAAAGAACATGACTGTCAGCAGGTTATATCCCAGAACTCTGTGACTCGAGAGGATCTTTTAAAAACTCCTCTAGCCAATCCTAACTTTAACCTATACACTGACAGAAGTTCATTTATGGAGTATGGAGTTCAAAAGGCAAGATATGCAGTTGTCAGTAAACAAACAGTGCTTAAAAGTAATTCTCTTCCTCCTGGAACTAGTGCCCAGCAGGTGGAACTAGTAGCCCTCACTCAAGCTCTAAAATTAGGGAAAAAAAAGAAAATAAACATATATACAGATTTCAAATATGCTTACCTAGTTCTCCATGCTCATGCTGCCATATGGAAGGAAAGAGAGTTCCTAACCTTGGATGGAACTCCCATTAAATATCATAAGGAAATTTTAGACTTATTACAAGCTGTCCAAGAACCCAAAGACGTAGCAGTCTTACACTGCCGAGGTCACCAGAAAGGAAATAAGAAGGAAGCGGAGGGCAATCACTGAGATAACATAGAAGCAAAAAGGGGAGCTAGACAAGAATTTATAAAAGGACATTTAATATGGGAGAACCCTCTCCAGGGAACTAGACCTCAATACTCATCAGAAGAGATGGGGTGGGCAATCTCCCAGGGACATAATCTTCCTTCAGGATGGCTGGCTACAGAGGAAGGAAAAGTACTCCTACCTACTGCCAGCCAGTAAAAAGTGCTTAAAAGCCTGCATCAAGCCTTCCATATGCGTATAGAGAATACACATCGGACAGCCAAATCTATATTTACAGAAAAAGCTCTCTTCAAGGCTGTCCAATAAATAGCCAAAGGACATGAAATATACCAGAAAAATAATCCTTTGGCATATCGCAAAGCTACTCCTGGGGAACAGGAAGCTGGTCATTATCCAGGTAAGGACTGGCAAGTGGACTTTACCCATATGCCTAAGTCTTGGAGATATCAATATCTGCTAGTATGTGTAGACACCTACACAAACTGGGTTAAGGCTTTCCCCTGCAGAACAAAAAAAGCCCAAAAGGTAATAGAAGTCCTGATTAATGAAATAATCCCTAGATTCAAACTTCCTCGCTATCTTTAAACTGATAACAGTCCTGCCTTCAAAGCTGCAGTGACCCAAGGAATTTCCAGGGCGTTAGGAATACAGTATCATCTCCACTGTTCTTGAAGGCCTCAGTCCTCAGGGAAAGTGGAAAAGATAAATAAAATTCTTAAAAGGCACCTAAAGAAGCTGGCACAGGAAATCCACCTCCCGTGGCCTTCTCTGTTACCAATAGCACTCTTAAGGGCTCAAAACTCTCCTCAGAAAATAAGACTCAGCCCCTATAAAACGCTTTATAGATGGTCCTTTCTTACTAATCATCTTGTATTAGATAAGAAAACAGCAAATCTAATAAAAGATATAACCCCCTTGGCTAAGTAACAACAGCTTCTTAGGACCTTACCTGAAGGACACCCCAGGGAAAAAGGGAAAGAGTTGTTCTGCCCTGGAGACTTGGTACTTGTTAAGTCTTTTCCCTCAGACTCTCTCTCTCTAGCCCCATCTTGGGAAGGACCATTTTTGGTTATTCTGCCTACCCCAAAGGCAGTTAAGATGGTGGGAATTAACTCATGAATTCTTCACACTCAGCTCAAGTCTTGAACACCAAGAAAATCATAGGCACTCCACTCCACAGCCTGAAGTTCCAGAAGACGACCCTTCATACATCTGTGAGCCATTAGAGAATCTACATTTGCCCTTCTGACAAAATACCCAGGAAAGTAACTACTCATAAGTTTAGCTTACATCCTGGCATTAACAGAACTGTCACTCTTAACTTTGCTATTTGCAACCAGACTCTCAAACCCCAATTATTCCTTTCATACCGGGGTGGGGCTGGGGGGTGTTAGAAAAATAAGAAAACTTGGCACTGGCATTAGAAAAGTTACTACCTCTACTTGGTTGCTATAAGCTATCTCAAGAGTTAAACGATAAAATGGAAAAGGTTGCTAATTCCCTCTGCAAAGGCAGCTCACTCTGAAGAAACACCTTAACTCTTTAGCTGCCATAACCCTACATAGTAGAAGGGCCCTAAATCTGCTAACAGTAGAGAGAAAAGAAAATTGTCTTTCTAGGAAAAAAATGCTGCTACTTTATAAACCAATTGAGTGTTTTCTTAAACAAAGTTAAAAAACTCAGGGACCAAATCAACTACAGGGCTAAACACCTTCAAGAAACAGAATCGTGGGGCTTAACAACTAGCTGTCCTGGCTCTATCCTCCCCAGGCCTGTTTATAACCATTCTATTATTGCTGGCCTCTGGGATTCTCATCTTTAACCTTCTTGTCAAATTTTTTTCTTCTAGTATTAAAGTCATAAGGCCACAAATAATCCTGTAAATGGAACCCTGGTTTTCCTTGGCTCATGAGTTCTATTGTGGACCTCTGGATCAACCTGCACCCCTGGAAGACTCCCCTCCAGAGGAAACCTCAACTGCAGGGCCCTTTCTACACTGCAATTCAGCAGGAAGTTGCTAAAGAGTGATAAATGCCCATGTCCCAACAGCAGTTGGACTTTCCTGTTCAGAGGGGGCACTGAGGGACTAAGTTAACTTCTCTTCCCAGGTCCACAAAAGGCATGGTTTCAAAGGCAAGAACTTTCCAGTGCCATGCCTCCATCCTCCTCCCCATTTGGGAACCTAGAGTTTTTGTCTAACTTTCCCACTCACAGGCTAGGTAAAATTTCAGGTGTGCTCTTTTGTTTAAGAAATCCCACCAAGGAGAAGAACCAGCACTGGAATGCAGCTCCCAGAGAATGAGATGCAGAGGGCTAGAGGACTTCACAGTTCCAAATGAGGTGTCAGGTTCATTTCTGTGGGACTGATAGGGTACTGAAAATAAGCCCAGGGAACGAGCCGCAGGGCAAGAGCCACCCAGGGGGTGCAAATCAAGACAGGAGGGTGGTGCGTCCCCACCCGAAATGTGCATCCAGCTCAGAGGGTCAGGGGACTTAACCCCCTCGGTGCTCCATTTTGGATCCTGTGCTTACCTCATCCCTCCTGCAACCCACAGTCCACAAGAGGCCTGCCAGATAGTGGGGTGTCGTGGGTAGTTGATGCAAATCTGAGCAGTGGCTACTGCCAGGTGTGGCAAGTTGTCGCAGGGACCTGGGCAGGAGTTTGGACTAACACTAGTGGGACAGATTGTTCCACAGAGGGAGGCAGAGTTGAAAGCAGGGAAACACATCATAAGGCCTGGCAGGCCTCACCTCCACAGAACTCAAACTAACACCCTCACTAGAGAACTTGGAAGAAAATCCATCAACTTGACCCCAACCAGGAAGATCCAGCTGGGGAACAAGAGACACCATTGGGAAAGTTGAGCCAATATCACCTACAAACAAACTCCAAGGAAGGACCACCCACCCAACAACCTGACTGAACCCGAGAGAGCCAGCAATGCCCTCTAAAGGCCAAAAAAGATACAGCTCCAACCTCAACAGAAAAAAACATCCATTCAAAGACTCCTCCTGAAATCTCCAACATCAAAGATTAAAGGGAGATAAATCCATGAAGTAGGGGAAAAAGCACAAAAAGGATGAAACCATCAAAGAACAGAACACCTCTTCTCCTCCCAGGGATCACAACTCCTCACCATCAAGGGAACAAACAAAGACAGAGAATGAATTTGATGAATTGACAGAAGCAGGCTTCAGAAGGTGGATAATAAAACCTTCTCTGAGTTAAAAGACTATATTCTAACCCAATGCAAAGAAACTAAGAACATTGAAAAAAGGTTCGATGAAATGCTAACTAGAATAACCAGCTTAGAGAAGAACATAAACAACTCGATGGAGCTGAAAAACACATCACGAGAACTTCACGAGGCTAACACAAGTTTCACCTGCCAAATCAATCAAGAAGAAGAAAGGATATCAGAGATAGAAGATCAAATTAATGAAATAAAATGAGAAGACGAGAGAAAAAAGGGAAAAAAAATGAACAAAGTTTCAAAGAACTATGGGATTATATGAAAAGATCTAATCCACGTTTGATCGGCATACCTGAATGTGATGGGGAGAATGAATCCAAGTTGGAAAACACACTTCAGGACATTATCCAAGAGAATTTTCCCAACCTAACAAGGCAGGCCAACATTCAAATCCAGGAAACACAGAGAACACCACAAAGATATTCCTCAATAAGAGCAAACACAAAGCACATAATCATCAGATTCACCAGGGTTGAAATGAAGGAAAATATCCTAAGGGCAGTGAGAGAGAAAGGTTGAGCTACCCACAAAGGAAAGACCATCAGACTAACAGCAGCTCTTGGGGGCCAATATTCAACATCCTTAAAGAAAAGAACTTTCAATGCAGTATTTCATATCTGGCCAAAATAAGCTTCATAAGTGAAGAAGAAATAAAATCCTTTATGGACAAGCAGTTGCTGAGAGATTTCATTGCTACAAGACCTGCCTTACAAGAACTCCTGAAGGAAGTACTAAACATGGAAAGGTACAACCACTATCAGCCACTGCAAAAGCATACTAAATGGTAAAGAGTAATGATGCAATGAAGGAGCCATGTCAATTAATGGGCAAAACAACCAGCCCGTAACAAAATGGCAGGATCAAATTCAAACATAACAATATTAACATTGAATGTAAATGGTCTAAATGCCCCAAAAAAAGATACAGACTGGCAAACTGGATAAAAAGTCAAGACCCATCGGTGTGCTGTATTCAGGAGACTGATCTCACATGCAAAGACTCACATAGACTCAAAATAAAGGGATGGAAGAAGATTTACCAAACAAATACAGAGCAAAAAAAAAAGCAGAGGTAGCAATCCTAGTCTCTGATAAAATGGACTTTAAAACAACAAAGATCAAAAGAGACAAAGATGGACATTACATAATGATAAAAGGATCAATGCAACAAGAAGAGTTAACTATCCTAAATATCTATGCACCCAATGCAGGAGCACCCAGATACATAAAGCAAGTTCTTAAAGACCTGCAAATAGACTTAGACTCCTGCACAATAATAGTGGGAGACTTTAACACTCCACTGACAATATTGGACAGATCAACAAGACAGAAAGTCAAGAAGGATATCCCAGACTTGAATGCAGATTTGAACCAAGCAGACCAAATACACATTTACAAAACACTCCATCCCAAATGCACAGAATATACATTCTTCTCAGCACCACATTGCATTTACTCCAAAACTGACCACATAATTGGAAGTAAATCACTCCTCAGCAAATGCAAAAGAACTGAAATCATAACAAACAGTCTCTCAGACAATAGCACAATCAAATTAGAACTCAGGATTAAGAAAAGCACTCAAAACTGCACAATCACATGAAAACTGAACAACTTGCTCCTGAATGATGAATGGATAAACAATGAAATGAAGGCAGAAATAAAAATGTTCTTTGAAACCAATGAGAATGAAGACACAGCATACCAGATCCTATGGGACACATTTAAAGCAGTGCCTAGAGAGAAATGTATAGCAATAAATGCCCACATGAGAAAAAAGGAAAGATCAAAAATTGACACCCTGTCATCAAAATTGAAAGAGCTGGAGGAACAAGATCAAAAAAACTCAAGAGCAAGCAGAAGACAAGAAATAACTAAGATCAGAGCAGAACTGAAGGAGATAGAGACAGAAAAAACCCTTCAAAAAAATCAATAAATTCAGGAGCTGTTTTTTTTTTAAAAGATCAACAAAATAGACAGACCACTAGCTAAACTAATAAAAAAGAAAAGAGAGAAGAATCAAATAGATGCAATAAAAAACGATAAAGGGGAGATCACCACCAATTCCTCAGAAATACAAACTACCATCAGAGATTACTACAAACAACTCTATGCATATGAACTAGTAAATCTGGAAGAAATGGATAAATCCCTGGACACTTGCACACTCCCAAGACTAAGCCAAGAAGGAGTTGAAACCCTGAATAGACCAATAACAAGGTCTGAAGTCAAAGAAGCAATTAACAGCCTACCAACCAAAAAAAGTCCAGGTCCACATGGGTTCACAGCTGAATTCCACCAGCCATACAAAGAGGAGCTGGTACCATTCTTGTTGAAACTAGTCCAAACAATACAAAAGGAGGGAATCCTCTCTAACTCTTTCTATGAGATCAACATCATCCTGATACCAAAATCTGGCAGAGACACAACTAAAAAAGAAATCTACAGGCCAATATCCATGACAAACATTGAAGCAAAAATCTTCAATAAAATACTGGCAAATGAGATCCAACAGCACATCAAAAAGCTTATCCACCATGATCAAGTAGGCTTCATCCTGGGGATGCAAGGCTGGTTCAACAGACACAAATCTATAAACATAATTCACCACATAAACAGAACCAAAGACAAAAACCACATGATTATCTCAATAGATGCAGAGCAGACCTTTGACAAAATTCAACAACGCTTTATGCTAAAAACCATCAATAAACTAGGTATCAATGGAACGTATCTCAAAACAATAAAAGCTATTTATGACAAACCCACAGCCAATATCATACTGAATGGGCAAAAATTAGAAGCATTCCCTTTGAAATCGGGCACTAGACAAGGATGCCCTCTCTCACCACTCCTATTCAATACAGTATTGGAAGTTCTAGCCAGAGTAATTAAGCAAGAAAAAGAAATAAAGGGCATTGAATTACGAAAGGAAGAAGTCAAATTGTCCCTATTTGCAGACCACATGATCATATATTAAAAGACCCTATCATCTCAGCCCAAAACCTCCTTAAGCTGATAAGCAACTTCGGCAAAGTCTCAGGAAACAAAATCAATGTGCAGAAATCACAAGCAATCCTATACACCAACAACAGACAAACAGAGAGTGAAACCATGAGCAAACTCCCATTTACAATTGCTACAAAGAGAGTAAAATACCTATGAATACAATTAACAAAAGAGGTCAAAGATCTCTTCAAGGAGAACTACAAACCACTGATCAAAGAAATAAGAGAGGACACAAACAGATGGAAAAACATTCCATGCTCATGATTAGGAAGAATCAATATTGTGAAAATGGCCATACAGCCCAAAGTAATTTATAGATTCAATGCTATCCCCATCAAGCTACCATTGACCTTCTTTACAGAACTGGGAAAAGCACTTTAAACTTCATATGAAACCAAAAGAGAGCCTGCATAGCCAAGACAATCTTAAGCAAAAAGAACAAAGCTGGAGGTATCTCACTACCTGACTTCAAACTATACTACAAGGTTACAATAATCAAAACAGCATGGTACTGGTACCAAAAAGGAGATATAGACCAATGGAACAGAACAGAAGCCTTGGACGCAATGCCACACATCTACAACCATCTGATTTTTGAAAAACCAGACAAAAACAAGCAATGGGAAAAGGATTCCCTGTTTAATAAATGGTGCTGAGAAAACTGGCTAGCCATGTGCAGGAAGCTGAACCTGGACCCCTTCCTTATACCTTATACAAAAATTCACACCAGATGGATTAAAGATTTAAACATAAGAACTAATACCATAAAAACCCTAGAAGAAAACCTAGGCAACACCATTCAGGACATAGGCACAGGCGAGGACTTCATAACTAAAACACCAAAAGCAATGGCAACAAAAGCCAAAATAGACAAATGGGACCTAATTAAACTTAAGAGCTTCTGCATAGCAAAAGGAATAATCATTAGCGTGAACTCGCAACCAACAGAATGGGAAAAAATTTTCGCAATCTACTCACCAGGCAAAGGGCTAATATTCAGAATCTACAAAGAACTAAAGCAGATTTACAAGAAAAAAACAAACAAATCCATTCAAAAGTGGGTGAAGGATATGAACAGACACTTTTCAAAAGAAGACAAATATGTGACCAACAAACATATGAAAAAATGCTCATCATCATTGGTTATTAGAGAAATGCAAATCAAAACCACATTGAGATACCATCTCACACCAGTTAGAATGGCAATCATTAAAAAATATGGAGACAACAGATGCTGGAGTGGATGTGGAGAAAAAGGAACACTTTTACCCTGTTGGTGGGAGTGTAAATTAGTTCAACTATTATGGAAGACAGTGTGGTGATTCCTCAAGGATCTAGAAATAGAAATTCCATTTGACCCAGCAATCCCATTACTGGGTATATACCAAAAGGACTATAAATCAGTCTATCATAAAGACACATGCACATGTATGTTCACTGCAGCACTGTTTATGATAGCAAAGACCTGGAACCAACTCAAATGCCCATTAACGATAGACTGGACAAAAAAAATATGATACATATACACCATGGAATACTATGCAGTCATAAAAAAATGATGATTTCTTGTCCTTCATAGAGAAATGGATGAACCTAGAAACCATCATTTATTCTCAGCAAACTGACACAAGAACAGAAAACCAAACACCACATATTTTCATTCATAGGTGGGTGATAAACAATGAGAACACTTGGGCACAGGGAAGAGAACAACACTTGCAGGCCTAGGTCGGGGGGGTGGAGGGGAGGGGAGGGGGAGACAGCGGTGGGGAGACAGGGAGGATGGGGAGGAATAACACCAGGAGAAATGCCTGATGTAGGCAACAGGGGTCAGGGGATGGAGACAGCAAACCACCATGGCATGTATGTACCTATGCAGCAATCCTGCAGGATGCAGGACATGCACATGTACCCCAGAGCCTAAATACAATTTTACATATATATATATATATATATATATATATATATTCTGATGTACAAATAAATAAATAAATAGAAAGAAAGTGAGAGAGAGAGAGAGAAAAAAAGAAACCCGCCAAAGCCCTGGGAGAAGGGGCTCTGTTGTGGGCCCAAGCAACCATCTGGGATCAGAGTCAAATATCAAACACTCCAGAGGAAGTTTGAAAGAACTCCTCTCATTGGACAAAAACACGTATGCAGATTTCCCTCTCTGGGATTCCCTCCCACAACAGCATGGGAGCTCTCTCTACTTCTTTCTCTTTATTTCTCTGCCTAATTAATCACTCTCTGCAAAACACTTTAGGTCCAATATTTACTTAACTGGTAAGCTCACCATGCCACCAGGGCCTCTTCCCCATTCTTGGGGCAAGAGAGCCCAAGAACCTAGTACACATCAGGGAAAAAATTGGGGAGGGAACTGAATGTGTCCCCCTCCCAATCAGGGTATTGAGAGCATCTTCGGGATGCCTCTCTGCTCTCCCCTGTGTCCTGCAACCTGGTTACATTATCATACAGGAAGTGCCAGAATAAATTCCTAATGGAATAGACTAAAATGCAAGAAAAATCAAGCATAATAATTTTAAAAAGGCTGGGCACAGTGGCTCATGCCTGTAACCCCAGAAATTTGGGAGGCCGAAGCAGGCAGATCACCTGAGGTCAGGAGTTCAAGACCAGTCTGGCCAATATGGTGAAACCACATCCCTACTAAAAGTACAAAAATTAGCTGGGCATGGTGGCAGGTATCTGTAATCCCAGATACTGAGGAGGCTGAGGCAGGAGAATAGCTTGAACACAGGAGGTTGCAGTGAGCTGAGATCATGCCATCACACTCCAGCCTGGGCAACAAGAGTAAAACTTTGTTTCAAAAAAAATTTTTTTTAAATCTCATGTTGACAAATCTGTAGATTGAAGTGTTTTCCAAACCAAAAACAATGTAAGAAATCAAAACAGGAATACATTGATATTTGACTTGATAAAACTTTAAACCATCAAACTAAAAGGGAATATTAAGATGAAAATGGAAATGAGTTAAACATCCTTAATGTATAACAAAATCTAAATAGAAACATTAATCATTCTTCTAATAAATAATTTTTAAAATCAAAAACTAGTTTTTACACATCAATTTAACTATATTTCTTTAAACAAAAACTCTATGTGGAGTGAGGATTTAGTATGATGTGCAATATAGTTATGTAATTGGCATTGCCTTTCTTGAGGAAAAGGTGGCAATAGTATAAAGACTCGAAAACTTATTTATGCCTTTGGATTCAGTTCCTCTTTCTCACACACACAAAAAAAGTGAAAAGCAGATAAATCTTTATTTTAAAAATAGACATCAGACTTCCAGTTTTCATTCCAGCATATAAGGATATTAAAAGTCAACACTGCATCCTAACAATAAGTACAAAGATATGAAAGCTGAAAATCAACAGCTCTTCCTAGATCCATCAGAGAAGTGAGGTCACAAGAAAAATCACTGTTCCAGAAATTAGAGAGAAAATTAAACTGATACTGAGAATCACAACATACCTAAGCAGAAACATCTACAGGAACCATTGCCAGCATAGGAAAACCTGAACTATAATTGACAAGTCATTGGAAGCTCAGGGTAGACAACTCTGAGAGTTAAAAAAATCCAGGAACACTCAGTCATGAAGGGTCTTCAAACTTTTTTTTCTTTTTTTACCTCTGAGAATTCTATCAGGTTTTCATAGTGAATATCAGAAAAATATCTCCCAGTATTACTGACAGGGAGAAAAGAAAAGGAGTCATGCCATTACACATAAGAGCATTCTGATTTTCTTAAGAAGGCCTGCCCTCAAGAGAAACTATTCAACTAGTGCCTAGCCTGCTGGGGCTTTATCAGAACCGAAATGATCTAGGGGAAGAGAAATACCTAACTCCAGCCCCTGCTAGCCATCCCGTGCCACCTAAATGGGGAATAAACCTGAAAAGTACTAGTGAAGTTCACAGTTCAAAAGCCCAGACTAACCAAAAGACTAAGACTAATCATAAATTATAGAATATTTTACCTGCTCCCCACCTAATTGCCAATTGAGTAAATGCTATCACTGTTTACTCCTTCTAAAGATATGATTAGACATCGTTAGTAATGTTAAACTTTTCACAAAGATAGTGAGTGCCATCTTAAAACATATTGGAGATTGGTTTTGCATTTATATTTAGATAACTGGTTATGTGAATATATTTAAATACTGAGGAAATTCCTTCACTATCTCAGAACCAAACAAGATTCACCTGTGTTTTCTGTTCATTTGCCTCTTAAAGGCAAGGGTTGAAGATAAATAACATAGCAATGTCTACTTTATATTTTTGGACCTAACTATGTCAACCAAATTCAAATTCCCTGTACTTAAAATGGTTCATTTTACCTACTGAAAACCATTTTAGTCTGGTTTATGTGTAATAGCAAAGATTATTTAACACTTTTCATATTTTATAGATGATCTGTAAGGTCACATGCTTTTAAAATAGTAGCAAGTTAAACCTCACTCTTGAATTCTTTACAATCTAAGTCAAACTAAGTTATAATTTAGGATTGTCTTTAAACAGTCATTCAGACCTATAAAACTGTAGAACTACTGTGTATTTGTAATTAGAAATGGTGTTTTGCCAACTTAAAAGTATTAAAGTAGAGAAGATATAGACAAATATTAAAATTATGTGTGATGACTTAAAATAATTAAAAAGAAAACCACAGATTTAAAAATAAAAATTTCAATTAAAACCACAAAGGGCAGAAAAATTTGGAAGACAAAGATAGAAATAAAGAACAAAAGTAACGAAAGCCTTAGCAAATATGGTAGATATTAGTCAAAGTATATAAATAACCACTTTAAATATTAATGGTCTAAATATACAGTCATAAGACAAAGATTGCCAGAGTGAGTCTAAAAACAAGACTCAACTATGTGTTGTCTACAAGAACCAAATTTAAATATGAGAGAGCCAAAGCGAGAGAGAGAGAGATTAAAAGTAAATAGGAGAAAGATATACAATGGTAACACTAATCAAAAGAAAACAAAAGTCACTATATTAATTTCTGAAACAGAAGACTTCAAAGTAAGAAGAGTTATCAGATAATCTGGGGGGAAATGACAGATAAGAGGAAAAATCAACTTGCAGCTCCTACTTGGACAGACAGAGCAGCACGTGGAGACTCGCATCATAAACTTTTGCTCCAAGAACTACCATAAGAACATACCAGGGAAGCCAAGAGAATTCAGAGACCATCTGAAGGAAGCATATTGCTGTTGCAGGCCCTAAGAGATGCTGAAAAACTCAGCTGCAGGAAGACACACCCATGGAGAGTCTGAGCTCAGACATTCCTAATTCTGTTCCCACTAGATGATCTTTCTCTACCCACCCTTGTAGCCAAAGACAAAAGACAACCTCCTGGGAGCTCTATGGCCACACCTACTGCCTGATTCGTCCTATACTACCATAGCTTATGCTTTCTTGAAAGTGCCACTTCCTGGCTGGAGGCCAGGGAACACAAAACTAGTACAATAAACAAAACTAAACCAAGGACACTCACAAAGTCCACTTCACTCTTCTGCCACCTCCACCAAAGCAGGTGCTGGTATCCACAGCTGAGAGACTTGAATACAGTTTATATCAAGGATTCTGTGCAGACACTCCCTAGTGACAGCTGGGAGTCTGTTAGCTCCACTGAGTGGTTAGATCCAGAAGAGAAATAACAATCGCTGCAGTTTGGCTCTCAGGAAGCCACATCCCTAGGGGAAGAGAGGGAGTGCCATATCAAAGCAGCACCCCATGGGACAAAGGAATCTGAACAGCAGCTCTTGATCCCAAGATCTTCCCTCAAAGATAGTCTACACAAATGAGAAAAAAACAAACACCACCAACAAACAAACAAAAAACAGAAAAACAATTCTGGTGATATGACAAAATATGGTTCTTTAGCAACCCCAGAAGATCACACTAGGAATGGATTCAAACCAAAAAGAAATCTCTGAATTGCCAGAAAAAGAATTCAGAACATCAATTACTAAGCTAATCAATGAGGCACCAAAGAAATGTAAAGTCCAACTTAATGAAATCAAAAAAGTAATACAAGATGTGGAGGAAATAATCTTCAATGAAATAGATAGCATAAATTTAAAAAATCACAACTTCTGAAAATGAATGACACACTTAGAGAAATGCAAAATACACTGGAAATGCTCAGCAATAGAATAGAACAAGTAGAAGAAAAAACTTCAGAGCTAGAAGAGAAGGCTTTTGAATTAACTCAATCCAACAAAGAAAAAGGAATTTTTAAAAATGAACAAAGCCTCTAAGAAGCTTGGGATTATGATAAATGACCAAACCTAGAATAATTGGTGTTTCCAAAGAAAAAGAGAAATCTAAAAGTTTGGAAAATATATTTGAGGGATTAATTGAGTAAAACTTCCCCAGCCTTGATAAAAACATACATACAAATACAAGAAGCTCAAAGAACACCTGGGAAATTTATCACAGAAAGATCATCACCTAAGCACATAATCATCAGGTTATCTAAAGTCAATATGAAGAAAAGGATCTTAAGAGCTGTGAGGTAAAAAGCCTCAGATAACTTATAAGGGAAAACCTATCAGATTAACAGCATATTTCCTGGCAGGAAACCTACAAGCTAGCAGGGATTGAGGCCCTATTTTTAGCCTCCTTAAACAAAATAACTATCAGTCAAGAATTTTCACTTCATAAATGAAGGAAACTAAGCTTCATAAATGAAGGAAAGATACAGTCTTTTTCAGACAAACAAAAGTTGAGAGAATTTGCCACTACCAAGCTAGCCCTACAAGAAATGCTAATCTAAATCTTAAAACAAATTCCCAAAATACACCAAAATTGTGAACCTCCTTAAAGTATAAGGAGGACCTATAAAATAAAAACACATAGGACCTATAAAATAAAAACACAATGAAAAACAACAACAAAGTATTAAGGCAACAAATAGCATGATGAATAAAATAGTACCTCACATCTCAATACAAACATTGAATGTAAATGGCCCAAATTCTCCACTTCAAAGACAAAGTATGGCAGAATGGATAAGAATTCACCAACCAAGTATCTGCTGTCTTCCAGAGACTCACCTAACACATCAGGACTCATATAAACTTAAGGTAAAGGAATGAAAAAACATATTCTATGCAAATGAACATCAAAATCAAGCAGGAGTAGCTATTCTTATATTGGACAATACAGACTTTAAAGCAACAGCAGTTTAAAAAAACAAAGATGGACATTGTAAAATGATAAAAGGACTTCCCCAACAAGAAAATATTACAGTTCTAAATATGTATGCACCTAACACTGAAGCTCTCAAATTTGTAAAACAATTACAACTAGACCTAAAAAATGAGAAAAATGCAACACGATAATAGTGGGAGACTTTAACGTTCCACTGACAGCACTAGACAGGTTATCAAGACAGAAAGTCAACAAAGAAACAATGGATTTAAACTATACCCTGGAACAAAGGGACTTAACTGATATTTACAGAGGATTCTACCCAATAACTACAGAATATACATTTTTTTATCAGCACATGGAACATTCTTCAAAATAGACCATATAATAGGCCACAAAATAAGTCTCAATAAATTTAAGAAAACTGAAATTATATTATTATCTTAGATCACAGTGAAATAAAACTGATAACAAACTCCAAAAAGAACCCTCAAAACCATGCAAATACATAGAAATTAAATAACCTGCCCCTGAATGAGCATTGGGTCAAAAATAAAATCAAGATGGAACTGAATGATAATGGTGACACAACCTATCAAAAACTCTGGGATACAGCAAAGGCAGTGCTAACAGGAAAGTTTGTAGCCTTAAATGCCTACCTACATCAAAAAGTCTAAAAGAGCACAGATAGAAATCTAAGGTCACACCTCAAGGAACTAGAGAAACAAGAACAAACCAAATGCAAACTCAGCAGAAAAAAAACAAAATAACAAATATCAGAGCAGAATTAAGGAAATTGAAACAAACAAACAAACAAAATACAAAAGATAAATGAAACAAAAAGCTGCTTTTTTTTAAAAGATAAATAAAATTGGTAGACCATTAGCAAGATTAACCAAGAAAAGAGAGAAAAATCCAAATAAGCTCAATTAGAAATAAAACAGGAGCTATAACAACCAATATCACAGAAATACAAAATATAACTCAAGGCTACTATAAGCATCTTTATGCACATAAACTAGAAAACCTAGAGGAGATAAATTAATTCCTGGAAATATACAACTCTCCTAGATTAAACCAGGAAGAATCAGAAACTCTGAATAGTCCAGTAACAAGTAGCACGATTGAAATGGTGATAAAATAATTGCCAACAAAAAATAGTTTAGGACCAGACTGATTCACAGCTGAATTCTATCAGACATTCAAAAAATAATTGGTACTAGTCCCATTGACACTATTCCACAAGATAAACAGGGAATCTTCCCTGGATTATTCTAAGAAGTCAGTATCACCCTAATACCAAAAGCAGTAAGGAGCATAACAATAAAAAAAGTAAACTACAGACCAATATCACTGATGAACATAGATACAAAAGTCCTTAGCAAAATACTAGCTAACCAAATCTAACAGCACTTATACCAGGGATGCAGCAATGGCTAAACATACACAAATAAATAAATGTGATACACCACATAAACAGAATTAAAAACAAAAATCACATGATCATCTCAGTAGACACAGAAAAAACATTTGACAAAATCCAGCATCACTGTATGATTGAAACCCTCAGTAAAATCAGCATAGAAGGGACATACCTTAAATGTAATAAAAGTCCTTTATGACAAACTGACAGCCAACATTATGTTGAACAAGGAAAAGTTGAAAGCATTCCCCCTGAGAACTGGAACAAGACAAGGATGCCTTCTCCCACCACTTCTATTCAACATAGTACTGGCCTAGCCAGAGCAATTGGAAAAGAGAAAGAAACAAAGAGTATCCACACTGGCAAAGATAAAGTCACACTATTACTGTTTGCTGATGATATAATGTTATACCTAGAAAACCCTAAAGACTTCCCCAAAAAGCTCCTAGAACTGATAAATAAATTCAGCAAAGTTTCAGTATATAAAATGAATGTACACAAATCAGTAGCTCTGCTCTCTATACACTAACAGTGACCAAGCTGAGAATCACATTAAGAACTCAATCCCATTTACAATACCTCAAAAATATTAAATAGTTAGCAATATGCCTAACTAAAGAGGTGAAAGACCTCTGCAAGAAAACCTTTAAAACACTGCTGAAAGAAATCATAGATGACACAAACAAATAAAATCACATCCCATGCTCATGAATGGGTTGAATCAATATTGAGAAAATGACCATACTGCCAAAAGCAATCTATAAATTCATTGCAATTCCCATCAAAATACCACCATTATTCTTCACAGAACCAAAAAAGAGCCTGCAATGCCAAAGATAGACCAAGCAAAAAGAGTAAATGTGGAGGCATCACATTGCCTGACTTCAAACTATACTATAAGGCCACAGTCACCAAAACAGTGTGTTACTGATATAAAAATAGGCATATAGAACAATGGAACATAATAGAGAACCCAGAAATAAATACAAATACTTACAGCCAAGTGATATTTGACAAAGCAAATAAAAACATAAAGTGAGGAAAGAACATTCTTTCCAACAAATGGTGCTGTGATAATTGTCAAGCCACATGTAGATAAATGAAATTGCATCCTCATCTCTCACCTTAAACAAAAATCAACTCAAGATGAATAAAAGACTTAAATCTGAGACATGACATCACAAAGATTCTAGATGATAACATTGGAAAAAACCCTTCTAGACATTGGCTTATACAAACACTTCATGACCAAGAACCCAAAAGCAAATGCAACAATAACAAAGATAAATAGATGGGACTTGACTAAACTAAAAAACTTTTACACAGCAAAAGAATAAATCAGGAGAATAAAAAGACAACCCACAGAGTGGGACAAAATCTTCACCATTTATACATCTAACAAAGAACTAATACCAAGAATCTACAAATAACTCAAACAAATCATCAAGAAAAAAACAATCCTGTCAAAATGTGAGCTAAGGACATGAAAAGACAATTCTCAAAAGAAGATATACAAATGGGCAACAAACATGAAAAAATGCCATCGCTAATAATCAGGGAAATGCAAATTAAAACCATAATGTGATATTACCTTGCTCCTGTGAAAATGACCATAATTTAAAAATCAAAAAATAATAAATGTTAGCATGGATGTGGCAAAAGGGAACACTTTTACACTGCTGATGAGAATGTAAATTAGAACAACCACTATGAAAAACAGTACAGAGATTCCTTAGAGAACTAAAAGTAAAACTACCATTTGATCCAGCAATCCCACTAGTGGGTATCTACCTAGAGGAAAAGAAGTCATTATATAAAAAAGATACTCGTGCACATATGCTTATAGCAGCACAATTCATAATTACAAAAATAGGGAACCAGTTTAAATGACCATTAATCAGAGTGGATAAAGAAATTGATATAGATATAGATATAGATAATATAGCTATAGATACACACACACCATGGAATACTACTCAGCCATAAAAAGAAATGAAATAATGGCATTTGCATCAACCTGGATGGAACTGGAGACCATTATTCTATGTGAAGTAACTCAGGAATAGAAAACCAAACATCATATATTCTCATAAACGGGAGCTAAGCTATGAAGATGCAAAAACATAAGAATAATGTAATGGACTTTGGTGATTTGCAAAAAGGTTGGAAGAAGGGTGGAGGATAAAAGGCTATACATTGTGTACAGTGTACACCACTTGATGATGGGTATACCAAAATCTCAGAAATCACCACTACAGAATTTATTCATGTAATAAAATACCTCATGTTTCCTGAAAGCCTATTGAAATAAAAAAATAAAATAAAAATGGAAGAGTTATTAGAGATACAGAGGGGTATTACATAATAATAAAAAAGTCACTATTCCAAAAAGACATAACAATCTTTAATGGGCATATGCCTAAGAATAGAGTATTCAAATACATGGGGCAAAAGAAAAATGATATAACTGCAAGAGAAGTAGATTACTAGATGAATCATCCAACTATTGTAGTTGGAGACTTTCACATCCAACTATCAGAAATGGGCAACTCCAGTAAGCAAAAAAGTCAGTAAGAATATGGTTAAACTTAACAACACGAACAAACTAAGTAAAATTGACATCTACAGCCTACTTCATTCAACAAAATAATTATATTTTTTCTCAAGCATCTATGAAACATCAAGATAGATCACGGTCTAGGCTACAAAACACACTTAAACAAATTTAAAATAATATAAATTATACAATGTCTTCTCTCAAACCACAATGGAATTAAATAAAAAAACAGTAGCAGAGAGCTTTAAAACCCCAAAGTAATTAGAGATTAAGCAACACATTTCTAAATCACACAAGTGTCAAAGAAGAAATCACAATCGAAATTTAAGAATATTTTTGAACTAAGTGAAATGAAAACACAGCATATCAAAATTTGCCAGATGCAGTAAAAGCAGTGTTTAGAGGAGACTTCATAGCATTGAATGCATATATTAGAAATGAAGAAAAATTTAAAATCAATGATCTAAGTGGCCACTTTAGAAAAATAGAAAAAGTAGACCAAATTTCTGATCCCAGGACTTTCGGGAGGCCAAGGCAAAAAGATTGCTTGTGCCCAGGAGTTCACAATCTGCCTGGGCAACACAGGGAGACCTCATTACTACAAATAATTCTTTAAAATTAGCCAGGCATGGTGGTATGCATCTATATTCCCAGCTACTCAGGAGGCTGAGGTAGGAGAATCACTTGATCTCAGAGTTTGAGACTGCAGTAAGCCATGATCACATCACTGCACTAGACTCTGGACAATAGAACAAGACTTTATCTTAAAAAAAAAAAAAGAAAGAAATTTTAAAAACCAAATTAAATATAAAGAAGGAAGAACAAACGGTAAGAATTAAATCAGAAAGCAATAAAACTGAAAACAGGAAATCAACAGAAAAAATCAACAAAAATAAAATCTAATTCTTTGAAAAGACTGATAAAGTTGGTAAGCCCTAGTAAGAAAAAGAAAAAGAAGATGCAAATTACTAATATCAGAAATTAAAGAGGGAATATTACTAAAGATCCCACAGACATTAAAAGGATAATAAAGAAATTTTATGAACAATTCTATGCCCACAAATTTGGTAACCTAAGCGAAATAGACTAACTCACTGAAAGACACAATCTGCCAAAACTCACACAAAAAGAATGAGAATATATGCATAGACCTATTAAAGAAATCAAATTAATAATTAATAACCTTCCCTGATAGAAAGCACCAGGTCCATATGGATTGACTGTTGAATTCTACTATACACGTAAGGTAGAAATTATACCAATTTTCTACAATGTCTTTCAGAAGAAAGAGGCAATAGAAATGTATTCTACTTAACTCTATGAGGCAAGTATTATTCTAATAAGAAAACCAGACAAAGACATTACTACAAAACCATAGACTCATATCTCTCATAAATATAGTATAAAAAAATCTTAATAAGTTATTAGCAAATTGAATGCAACAATATGTCAAAATAATTATACACCATGACTGTTCAAATCCATATTTGAAATTCTACCCTGCCCCCACCACCAAGATGATAATGTTAGGAGGTAGAGCTTTTGGGAAATAATTTTGATTCGGTAAAGCCATGAGGGTGGAGCCCTCATAAGTGATATTAGTGCCCTTATAAGAGTCATGAGAGCTTTCTGCTCTCTGACATGTGGAAATACAATAAGAAAACAACAGTCAGCAACCCAGAAGAAAGCCTTCCCCAGAACTCAGTCATCCTGGCACCTGGCTTCCAGCTTCAGACATCCAGCATCTGGAACTGTAAGAAACAAATATCTGTTGATTATAAGCCACTCAGTTTATGGTTTTCTATTATAGCAGCCCAAACTGACTAAGACAATCACCAATTAGGATTTATTCCAGGTTTGCAAGGCCAGTTCAACATTTTAAAAATCAATTAAAGTAACCCATCACATCAATAAATAAGTAAATCCATGATAATATCAATGAATGCAGAAAAATTATTTGACAAAATCCAGCACCTATTCATAATAATGCTATTAACAAACTAGGAATAGAGGGAAACTTCCTCAATTTCATAAAGAATATCTACAAAAAGAACCCTACAACTAACACCAAACTTAATGATGAGAAACAAGAAGCTTTCCCACTAAGATCAGGAACAAGATAAGGATGTCTGTCTCATCACTGCTTTATAACATTATAATGAAAATTCTAGGTAACATAATTTAAAAAGGAAACAAAAAGTATATAGATTGGGGAAAATAAAATTGTCTTTGTCCACACTGCCACGTATGCACCTATGCAACAATCTTGCATGTTTTTCACGTGTACCCCAAAACCTAAAATGTAATAAAAAAAAAAAAAGAAAGAAAAAACTATGACAAAAACAGAAAAACTAAAACATAAGGTAAACTATACATAGAGAATAAAACTTCTTTACCCCTTCCCATTACTTTGCCAGAATATCAGAGCTCCTTGCAAATTCAGAAGACTTTTAATAAGTATTATCAGCATCTGTCACTATTTTTTAATAAATAATCTTAAACAAAAAAAAATTGTCTTTGTCCACAGATGACTTGATCATCTATGTGCAAAATCCAAAATAATTGACAAAAACAAATAACTGGAACTTATTAGTGGTTATAACAAGGTTGCAGGGTGCCAGGCTAATATACAAAAGTTCAATAGCTTTCCTATATTAATAATAGCCTTCCTCATTGCTAGGAAGCAATGAACAAGTGGAATTGAAAATTAAAAACACAGGCCGGGCGCGGTGGCTCACGCCTATAATCCCAGCACTTTGGGAGGCCAAGGCGGGTGGATCACGAGGTCAAGAGATCGAGACCATCCTGGTCAACATGGTGAAACCCCATCTCTACTAAAAAAACAAAAAATTAGCGGGGCATGGTGGCACGTGCCTGTAATCTCAGCTACTCAGGAGGCTGAGGCAGGAGATTTCCCTGAACCCAGGAGGCGGAGGTTGCGGTGAGCCGAGATCGCGCCATTGCACTCCAGCCTGGGTAACAAGAGCGAAACTCCGTCTCAAAAATAAAAAAATTAAAAATTAAAAAAGAAAAAAAAGAAAATTAAAAACACAGTATCATTTACATTAGCACACCCAAAATTACGAGTTAAGTATTACTTTAACAAAATGTCTCCAAGACCTAGATGAGCAAAATTACAAACTCTGATAGAGAAATTGAAAAAGTAAATAAATAAAGAGATATTCCATGTTCATGATTAGGTAGACTCCATAAGGTTAAGATATCAGTTCTTTCCAACTTAATATATAGATTTGATGCAATCCCAGTCAAAATCCTATCCACTTATTTTATGGATATTGACAAGCTGATTCTAAGGTTTATATAGAGAGGCAAAAGACACAAAATAGCCAAGTCAATATTGAAGAAGAACAAAAATTGTAGGACTGACAAGACCTGACTTCAATAATTACTATAAAGCTACTGTAATCACAGTGTGATATTGGTTAAAGAACAGACAAATAGATCAACAGAACAGAATAGAGTGCCCCAAAATAGACCAAGATAAATATAATTAGATGATCTTTGACAAAGGGGCAAAGCTAATACCATGGAACAAAAACAATCTTTTAAACAAATGGTGGTGGTGGAACAACTGGAGATTCACATGAAAAAAAAGAAAAGACAAGAGAAGAGAAAAGAAAAGATAAATCTAGAAACAGACCTTGCACCCTTCACAAAGATTAACTCAAAATAGATCACACTCCTGGATATAAAATGTAAAATCATAAAACCCCTAGAAGGTAACTTAAGAGAAGATTAAGATAATCTTGAGTTTGAATATAACTTTTTTGATACTACACCAAAAACACAATTCGTGAAAGATAAATTAATAAACTGAAATGCATTAAAATTTAAAGTTTCTGGCCGGGCGCGGTGGCTCACACCTGTAGTCCCAGCTCTTTGGGAGGCCGAGGCGGGTGGATCACGAGGTCAAGAGATCGAGACCATCCTGGTCAACATGGTGAAACCCCGCCTCTACTAAAAATACAAAAAATTAGCTGGGCATGGTGGCGCACACCTGTAATCCCAGCTACTCAGGAGGCTGAGGCAGGAGAATTGCCTGAACCCAGGAGGCAGAGGTTGCGGTGAGCTGAGATCACACCATTGCATTCCAGCCTGGGTAACAAGAGTGAAACTCCGTCACACACACACAAAAAAATTTTAAGTTTCTGCTCTGTGGAAGACATTGCCAAGATAATGAGAAGACAAGCCATACACTGGAAGAAAATGTTTGCAAAAGACATATCTGCTAAAGAGCTATTATTCAAAATATATGAAGAACTCCTAAACTTAGAAATATAACAATGAACAACCAATGAATATATGAGAAAAAGACCTGAATATCCATCTCACCAAAGAAGACGTAAAGACAGCAAGTAAGCATATGAAAGATGTTCAACATCTCAGTGGTTGGAATTTGTCCCCAGAATTTCATGTATTAGAAACTTAATCTCTAAATTCATATGTTAATTATTTGGAGGTGAGGCTGTTGGGAGGCAATTAGGATTAGAAAGTTCATTAGGGTGGAGCCCTATGATGGGCAGTGGCTTTATAAGAATAAAAAAAGAGACCTGAGCTAGCATACTTGCTCTATCTTGCCATGTGATATCCTCTGCCATGTTATGATGCATCAAGAAGGACTTCACCAGATGCCAATACTATAATTCTGACTCCCCAACATCCAATCATGAGATAAATAAACCTTTATTTTTAATAAATTATCTAGTCTGTGGTATTCAGGTATAGCAACAAAACAGACTAGGATAACAACATATGCCATTAGAGAATTGCAAATTAAAACCATAAGCTATCACTACACATCTACTAAAATGGCCAAAATTCAAAATGCTGACAATACCAAATGCTGATGAAAATGTGGAACAACAGAAATTCTCAATCATTGCTGGTGAGAATTCAAAAATAATACAGCCGCTTTGGAAGACAATTTGGCAGTTTCCTAAAAAACTAAATATACTCTTAACATACAGTCTAACAATAGTGCCCTTTGGTATTTGACTAAATGAACTGAAAGGTCCATGCAAAAACCTACACATTAACATTTATGGCATCTTTATTCATTACTGTCAAAACTTGGAAGCAACAAAGATGTCCTTCAGTAGGTAAATGGATAAATTGTGGTATATGCAGACAATGGAATATTATTCAACACAGAGAAGAAATGAGCTATCAAGCCATAAAAGGACATCAAGGAAACTTAAATACATATTACTAGGTGATGAAGCCATTCTTAAGAGTACATATTGTATGATTCTAACAATATGAAATTCTAGGAACATCAAACCACAGGGGCAAAAAATTAATGGTCTCCAGGGGCTAGAGGGAGGAGGATGAATAGACAAAGCACAGATAAGTTTTAGGGCACTAAAATTGTTCTGTACAATACTACAATGGTGGATACATGTCATTATACATTTTTGCAAACCCATAGAGTATACACCAAAAATGGACCCTAATGTAAACTATGGACTTCGGGTAATAATGATGTGTCAATGTAGATTCATCAATCATAACAAATCCATCTACACTCTGGTGGAAGATGTTAGTGGGGGAGGTTATTTGGATGGGGGAGTAACAGTGTATGGGAACTCTGTATGTTTCATTCAATTTTGCTGTGAACCTAAAACTTCTCTAAAGAATGTATTAACTTGAAAAAATTGACATCAAGGCATAATTTATTCTAAGAATATTTTAAGTCTTAGATTCTAAACACAGCTTCGTGGTTAAATCAATCATGATTCACCCTATTATAAAATGTTATATAACCATTAAAAATTATATGAAGTATCTCTGTTCATAGATAACATGATGCTATATATAGAAAACATTAACAATTACACACAAATGCAATAACTAATAAATAAATTGAGCAGAGTTGCAGGATACAAAAATCACTGAAATGATACAAAAGATACAAAATTCAATTGCATTTCTATACAATAACAATGAACAACCTGAAAGGGAAATTAAGAAAACTATTTGACAGTAACATCAAAAAGAATAAAATACTTACAAATAAACTTAACCAAGGAGATAAAAGATTTGTATACTGAAAACTACAAAAATGTTACTAAAAACTACAAAAATGTTGCTGAAAGATATTAAAGAAGACACACATAAATGGAATGATATGTCATGTTCATGGATTGAAAGACTTAATGTTGTTAAAATGTCAATATCCAATGTGACCTACAGATTCAATGCAATCTGTATCAAAATACCAATTGATAGATGCAGGAGGCAAATAAAGGAGGACTCCCGGAGGATCTCTGACTCAACCCACAAGTGTTTACATCGGATGCTTTTGTGCAGATGAGGGAACCTGCCCAGGGCCTTGTCTGAGCATACACACAACTGACTGGGGGCCCACCTGAGCATTGTGGGAATGGAGTGAAGCTACTGAGGATTTGTGCCTTTGCAGGAGGCTAGTCTCCAGTCATGTGTGTGTGTGTGCATGTTCGCATGCACACATGCATGTGTACATGCATGTATGGTGGCCTGGCAATCAATTTGTGAGGTGGAAGCCTGTTGGAAGGACCCTTTTTTTTTTCACTGAAATCTTCTCTTTCACAAATTCCACTCTCCTCATCTTTCGGTGTGTTCACATGCCTAATTATTACTAAGGAGCAAAAAAAACACATATCAAAATGACTATTTTTTTCAAAAAATCCATTTTCAAATTCTTATGGATTCTGAAGAGACCCTGAATTGCCAAAACAATCCTGAAACAGAAGAACAAAGTTGGAAGTCTTACACCTCCTGATTTCAAAACTTACTACAGTGTTACAGTAATCAAAATAGTGTGGTACTGCCATAAAGACAGAAATATACACCAATGAAATGAAATACAGAGCTCAAAAATAATTCCTTACAAATATGGTCAAATGATTTTTAACAAACGTATCAAAACCATTGTGTGTAGAAAGAACAGTCTTTTCAACAAATGGTGCTGAGAAAATCTGATATCCACATGCAAAAGCATAAAGTTGGAACCTCATCATACATCATATGTAAAAATTAACTCAAAATGGGTCAGAGACCTAAATTTAAAAGATAAAACTATATAAAACTCTGAGAAGAAAACATGAGAAAAAATCTTCATGATATTGGATTTGGCAATGATTTCCTGAATATGACACTAAATACACAAGCAATAAAAGAAAAAATAGATAAATTGATCTACACCATAATTTTTAAATTATTTGCATCAGATGACAGACATAGTCAATAGAATAAAAAGGCAACTCATGGAATGGGAGAAAATATTTTCAACCTATTTATCTGATGGGGGTTAATATTGAGATATATAAAATATATAAAGAACTTCTATAACACAACAACAAAAAACAACAGAATAACAAAGAACCCAGTTTAAAAATTGGCAAAAATTTTGATTAGGCATTTCTACAAACAAGATAAACAATCAATCAATACATACATAAAAAGAAGCTCAACATTACTAATCATTAGGTAAATGCAAATCAAAATTACAATGAAATATCACCTCAAATTCACTGGGATCACACTACAATGACAAAAGAGAAACATGTGGGTAAGGACATAGATAAATTGAAATCTTATATACTGTTGCAAATGTAAAATGATGCAGCCTTTATGAAAAACAGTGTGGCAGTTCCTCAAAAATTTAAATATAGAATTACTATATAATCTAGCAATTCCACTTCTAAGTATATGCCCAAAAGAACTAAAATGTGGGATTTAAAGGGATATTTGTACCTCATATTCACAAGTGCCAGAAAATGGAAGCAAGCCAAATGTCCACTGACAGATAATAGCTAAACAAAATGTGATATATATACATACAGTGGAATATTACACAGTCTTAAAAAGGAAGGAAATTCTGACATATGCTACAACATGGATGAACCTTGATGACATTTTGCAAGGTAAAATAAGTCAGATACAAAATGAAAAATACTTCATTATTCCATTTATATGAGGTACCTAGAATAATCAAACTCATGGTGATAATGAGCAGAATGTTAGCTGGCAGGTTCTGCAGGGAGAGGGAAAGGGGAAGTTACTGTTTAATGGGTACAGAGTTTCAGTTTTGCAAAATGAAAATGTTTCTATGGCTAGATGGTAGTAATGGTTGCACAAAAAGGTGTATATCTATAATGCTACTGAACTATAGTTTTTAAAATGCTGCAGAGGATATATTTCATGTTATGTCTGTCTTACAATTAAAAATATAAAAAGCAAGAAGTTAACTAAATATATAAAGATAAAAAATGTTATACACATGATGATTTAAATTATATAGAATAAAAAATTAAAAGCCTAAAAAAATATACATATCAAGTCTATCTTTTGGAGGAGTAGAGTTGTGTTACTTATTAAATTTTTCATTTATATACTTTCTAAGTAGTTGACAATAAAAGTATTACTTTTATAATAGTATAAACTAAAAAAAAATACAACTAAAGGAATACAAACTTAGCAGAAACATATTCAGTATAAGGTAGAAACCAAGGAATTAGTAACTCTTACAGAGAGCCAAAGGTCAGTGAAAAAAACAATACAGACATTAACATGAAATTGATGAGGTAGCTAACAACCAGTTTCTGTTTCTCAGCTACATATATAGAAGCAACATATCATTCTGGTTTTAACGAGAATGCCAGACCTGTTAAAATCAGGTCCAGAGGGAATAAACCAAGGTCACTGACTTTACTTGGGTAGTTGTGGATAAGAAAACCTAATACAGACTGCACAAAAAAGGTAACATTGTTTTCTTTCCATTTCTTTTA
This sequence comes from Aotus nancymaae, assembly GCF_030222135.1. Classification (NCBI taxonomy): domain Eukaryota; kingdom Metazoa; phylum Chordata; class Mammalia; order Primates; family Aotidae; genus Aotus; species Aotus nancymaae. Next base: position 107,238,192 of record NW_026988425.1, read on the forward strand.
CAAAAGGTCTATTCTTTTATCTTTATGGAATTTTTAAGAAGTCACTAAAGATGGTAAAAGTAGAACTATAAAGAGTAGTCTAGGACTTCCAGCAGTAAGTAAGCAAAGTCATACTTATTATGGAATATGAGAGAAATAAGAGAAAAATGATTCAATAAAAAAGAGGGAGCTGCAGCTGACCAATAGGAAGGTCAGTTATGAGACTCAGATAATCTTCTTCAGGGATGTAAAGATGACACCATTTAAATTGGACTAGGAAAACAAACCAAATTACTTTTTTAATATTTGAGAAGAAGTTTTACAACAGCTTGAGTAATAATAAATATAACATTCCGCTCTGGATTTTAATTTAAATTCAAAGTCTTGTATCAAGCAAAATTGACTGGCTCCTTTATTTAGCAATTTGTCCTCAGAAATCCTACCCTAGAACATGGCTCTGGTCAATTATGATGAATACATTCCTTTCTGTGGGGAGAGAAGAGTCAAGGAAACACTTCCTCATCTCTCAAGCTATCAAGTTCGATCCTTACTATCTATCAAGATTTTTTTTTTTTTTTTTGAGACAGAGTCTCGCTCTGTCATTGACGCTGGAGTGCAGTGGCGCAATCTCAGCTCACTGAACTTCTGCCTCCTGGGTTCAAGTGATTCTCCTGCCTCAGCCTCCTGAGTAGCTGGAACTATAAGCACCCACCACCACGCCGGGCTAATTTTTTTATTTTTAGTAGAGATAGGATTTCACCATGTTGGCCAGGCTGGTCTCAAACTCCTTACCTCAAGTGATCTGCCCGCCTCAACATCCCAAAGTGCTGGGATTACAGGTGTGAGCCACCGTGCCCTGCACTATCAAGATTTTTTAAATGCTGAACATTTGACCCAGCAATTCTACTTCAAGGAATGCATACTAAAGAAATTCTGACATAAGTATGCAAAAGTAAAGGGACAAGTGATGTTCATTGCAGTATTTTTTAGTACAGTCAAAAATTTTAAATACCTGAATGTCCATCAACTTACTACCAATACTATATAATCACTAAGCAGAATCAATTATATATGTATAGTCTAATATTAAAGAAGGTCCAAAGTATGTTGTCAAGAGGAAAAAAACCAAAATTTTCAAAATATACAATGTAATCACCTGGGCTTAAAAATGTATGTGTGTGTGTAAAGGTGTGTATAAACACCTATATATCTGTGTATGATTGTATAGAAAGATAGTAATAATGATAGCTAACACTTATATAGTCTTGGTAATTATTAGCAATAACAAATTATTAGCAATAACACTCAAGGATGTAGATAGGGGCAAGAAAGTTTGAGAAGAGACTATCCTTTTTAAATTTATAATCTTATATACATTGATTAAAAAACTCTTTACAATTCTAAATATTAACTTAAAAGCATATTAAACTTATTTTAAATTCTGCTTTTCTTCTAAAATGTCCTAATAATGTTTAGAAGTAAAGCTTAGAAGACAAGCCAATTAAAAAATTAAGAAGCTACAAAGACCCATGTCATTCTGAAATATGCAATGTATAGGAACACATTAGACTCTCTTCTTGTGAAAAAAGACTCCTGGTATGACAATGCTTTTTTTTGTCAAACCTTATTTAAAACAATGCAGAATCTTCACCTAAAAGGCAACCATAAATTAAATAGCACTACCATGTTTCTATAGCAGAGCCATCCTGAAAAGCAGGTCCTGGCCTGAGCTTGCTCACTAGTACTCTAAAGAAAAGATACAAGATAACTTACATTTTCCTTATGCTGACTATAGCTATCATAAGCCAACATAATTTGCAAAGGTGCCAATTTTCCAGTCTTTGCCTTGTCTAGACTTACATCTTCCTTAGTACCTTTCTTCTACGTGTGTGAATTCGGTATTTTACCCAACTTTCCTGAGTCTACATGTATTCCTCAGGCTGCTGTCACCCAGTATTTTATATTATTACATCAATGTTTTTGTCACTTCAACAAAAGTAGAAATCACCATTGAGGCTAGAGCAATAGGAAAATGGATCAAACCCATTTTCCTGTTAGGCCACTGTGCTTGTAGTCAGCATTTTACCCAGTCTGTTCCCCTCTACTCCCTTCTAGGTACTGGCTTCACAGGAGACCAGAATCAAGGATCCAGCCAGACCTGTGGTCTCAGGAAGACCCAGGATGAGAATACGGAAATAAAAACAAGACAGGTTGCTGAGAAGTTGGTTTCACTATTAAAGTGCTATTAAGTCTGTCCTATGCCTTAGCATCTCACAGAAGAGATATGTGCCAATAACTTTTGATAATGATGCATTAACACAAAGAAGTATAAAGAATCATGAGTGGTTACCTCATCAGTCACCAAGAGTCTCAGCATTCCCATTGCTGGGAATATCAGGTTCCAAAGGGAAGAGAGAAAACCTTCAGTATCTCTGAGACAAAAACTGAGCTAGAAAGACCATCTTCTCTTACCTAACAGAGAGCATTTGTTCCTGTTCTTCCTTCTCTGTTGCTTCGTTAACATGATTCAGCCTTCATATTCAGATCAGGTTTGACATTTCCAGCCAAGCTTTCCCTGAACTAGTAAATGTCCAAATTACAGGCTTTCAGAATATTATGTACTGCCCTATCACAGCATATGTCAACATTACAATTACTCCCTTGTTTATGTGATTATTTTATTATGATTATGCCTGCCTCCTCACTAATCTCTAACCTGTAACCTGGTGGGCCCTCAAAAAATATTTATTGAATGTAGGAGTGAATGAATGAATGAATGAATGAAGTGAATAGATCATACCAGTTCATCTCAGAGGCTGCTGGCCTCCCTCATGCTCAACCACAACATGCTTAGCTTCGATTGGCTTGTCAGCACACGGCCCAGTCATCACTACCAGTGTAGCAAGGTTGGTTTTATCAATAATTTATGAAGTACAAATCATTGCAGTTTATACAAGAAAGAAGATAAGGTTTTACAGGCTCCTACTTCAGCTTCTCTAGTTAGTCAGATATTCAGAAGTATGAATCTGAAGAACAAAGCAGGAAATTTGCTTGTGAGATAAATAACAGGTGGTAGAGAAGATTATTTGAACAAAGCAAGAAAGGCCATTCTTGGTGACAGTCTAAGTAGTAATCCTAGCAGTTCAGTCCCAGGAAGTATGTTTTGGTTGAGCTTCAGTGCCAGGAAATTTGATTCTTTGAAGGCTTTGGTACTAGACATAAGCTCAACATGGAGGGAGTATATGCTTTCAAATGAGATGTCCTTCATTAGTCATTGTCCCTAACATTACCAGAAAAGCACAAAGGTGATAAGGACCAATTTGACTTGTAATAACTTGGGAGATTTTATTGCCCCTATAAAGTGAAGAGGCAATTCAATGAATCAAACCTATTTTTAAAAAGCATATTTTGACAAATTATGTATCACTTTAAAAAAAAGTATACATTATCAACACATTACATCTCTTTCCAATTTCAGCCACCTTCCCTTCATCATAACAACTTGCATCCCATGAAAAGCAGAGAGCTATTAGCAGCAGAAAGAGGAGCATCCCCAATTCAGATATGTCTACCTTCTTTTTGAAAGCTTTCTCAACCTATGTAACTATTTTTATAATTTTAAATTTTGTTTTAGATACAGGGGGTAGATGTGCAGGTTTTTTACATGGGTATATTGTATGATGCTGAGGTTTGGAGTACAGATCCCTACACCCAGGTAGTGAGCATAATATCACATGGATAGTTTTTCAACTCATGTTCTTCTCTTTCCCTTCCACATCTAGCAGTTTACAATGTCTATGAAACCCATTTTCAAAAAGTATATGGTCCAGTTATCACAACCAAGATAGCACAGTTCCCATCTTTATGTCCATGAGTACTCAACGTTTAGCTCCCACTTACAAGTGAGAACGTATAATATTTTGTTTTCTGTTCCTCTGCAACATTTTAAATTCTTGTGCAGTTAAACTAACCATGGTGGTTTTAAAATGGAAAAAAAATAAAGACTCCAAAGGAACTGCTTTGCCAGCATGCAAATAAAACTGGAATATATTTAAAAGTAATAAATATATCAGTTAATTTATATGCTAGATAAAATAAATCAATAATGCAAAGGAAAAGGCACTTCTAAATACAAAAAAAAAAGTCTTCTTTCTTAATTTTACTATAATAATAGCTTTGGGCTTCTGTATTTCAACAATTTTAATTTACCAAAATCCACGTATTTTGAATTTTAGACTTTTTTATGACTATTAATTGCCTCAAATTACTATTTAATTTTCTAACAAAGTTTTAAATTTATTTAATCTGATTCTGCCTTACTTTCCAAAGCAATCTTTTTGCCATGTTGTTTTCAATATGCAGAAGCTGCTTTTTTTTTTTTTTTGAGTGCCCAAACATATTCCTATTCTTAATCCTTCTCCCCTCAGATAAATGCCTCTCAGTGGGCTTTAGAATTAAACAGTAGTGTGGCTTTCTCCAGCTACAGCTAACTAAACCCTTTTAGGTGAAAGACTCAGAAACTCTTCTTGCCTTGAACTGTCTCCATTACAGGGATAATAATTTAACACAGCCATTTTAAAATAAAGCATATCCATATTTAAATAAGCATAGCCCATGAGAATATTCTTGTGCACTGTTTATAAATCTAGAAATAAAGTAGCAGGGGCTACATTTCCGTTTAAAACAATGGCAAAGCACTGAAAGGAATGGGAGTGCCAGACGGTGGGTGGGAGGCTGGAGAGGAGATCAGATCAGTTCGCATCTGTCTTGAAGGACTTTAGCAGCTGATACCAAGGAACATGCTCCCCCTCCAGACAAATCTGTTTTGTTTTGTTTTAAATTTTGGGAGTTCCTGATTTGCAAAACAGATGGTATCAGATTTTTTTTCAAGTTCCTTCTTTTAATCTAGATAAGGCATTCTCTGTGTCAGGGACACACCTAAGGGTGGTGGTGTATGTTAGGAAGATGGGATGAGGATACTGTGCAGCTTGAAAAAGTGTATGATACACCTTCTTGAGTAGGAAAGAAGCTGGCACAGCTTTAGGGAATGACTCATAACTTACGGTGCATTTGGTCTAAGGAACAGGTTTTTTTGTGCAGAAGAGGAAAAAAGTGTTGATAATTAAGATTAATCAAGATTTTACATAAGGAGACATTGTAAACATGCTACCCGCAAGCAGACTCCTTTTTCTGAGTTATCAACACCATGGGATCATCCAGGCCCGAGCTCTGGGCACAGTTGTAAAGAATGGCTTTGGTATAGTCATATCTCTTCTAATGGTGGTCATTTCAGCCTACTGGGCATCTTTTTTCCTCCTGGTTGTATTTCCAAAGGTCCATTGCTCCTGTATTGTACCTCTGAATGCCTACACTCTTAACCACATCTCCTATAGGCTTATCTTTCCCAAAACAGCACCTCATGTGTTGACTTTATCTTACTCCTCCATCACAGAGACACTTCTCAATATCTCTCATTCATTGGATGCCTCAAGAGATAATAAATAATTCAGTGTAAATGTACATAACTGGTTATGACTTAAGGTTTTATATCTGCACAGTAATAATTTTATTTATACAAAACAAAATATGTATTCTTTGTGGGTGATTGAGCTGAAATAGACTGATATTCTAAGATAAAACTGATTTGAACTATGACAGTTAATAATAACGAGGTGAGTAAATTCTACGGCAGATGTATGTTGACACAGGATGTAAAATTTTAAGTTGGAGTTATAGCAGTAATATTTAGGGAAGCAAAAAGGATGCAAAGAGGTTTTCTAGGCAAGAGAAGCATAGATGATTATCTGCTGCAGAGCTGAACCAGATGTTCCATAGCCCAAAGTGAGCCCAATATTGATTTCTAGTACATTTGTACCAACATACACTCCTAATAGCCACTTGTGGCAGTATCTATCCACCTAAGAGATCACAAACCAGTGTAGTATGTATGTTTATTGTATCAAGCCCTCTGGGCTTGTCTCTTTCTAGCTATATATCCTTGGGCAATTATTCACAATCATTCTGCTTTAGTTTCTTCATCTGTAAAGTTAGAATTGACAATATCTACCACAAATATTTTTTATTATGACTAAGTGTATTAGTAAAGGTAAAACACCAAGTACTATATCTAGCACATAGTAAGTGCTCAATAAATGTTAGCCATTATTATTGTAGCACTGACAATTATTTTCAATGTTTATATCTTTATATATCCTTAATCTTTTCAAATTCAATTCTATTGTTATCTTAATTTTTATTATAAGGGTAAATGAACATTTTTTTCACATGCTGCATTAGACATTTATTATTTTTATATTAGAAATTATTGTTTTCCCTTATTCATTTTTTCTATGTGATTTTTTTCTTGTCGACTTGTAGATATTTCCCCAAGGTCGATATTAGCCTTTGAGATTTTTGAAATTATTTTTAAAAGGATATTCCCCTTTAAGAAATACAAATTCGGCCGGGCGCTCACGCCTATAATCTCAGCACTTTGGGAGGCCGAGGTGGGTGGATCACGAGGTCAAGAGATCGAGACCATCCTGGTCAACAAGGTGAAACCTCGTCTCTACTAAAAATACAAAAATTAGCTGGGCATGGTGGTGCATGCCTGTAATCCCAGCTACTCGGGAGGCTGAGGCAGGAGAATTGTTTGAACCCAGGAGGCGGAGGTTGCGGTGAGCCGAGATCGCGCCATTGCACTCCAGTCTGGGTAACAACAGCAAAACTCCGCCTCAAAAAAAAAAAAAAAAAGAAAAGAAACACAAATTCAGACATGACAGTTATATGAAGTGTAATTCAAGCCACCAAGATCTTATGGCTATTTTAAATACAAAGAAACTGAAGGCCAAAATCTTATAGACATAAAATAAAATCTGGAATAAATATACACATATATACGCATACATATACTTAATGAGGCTTTTGTTAGCAATGCTTCCAAAACTTTTTGTATCACTCCTATAAACAACATCTTTGAAGTACTTTACAAATATGAGATGTTAGAAATGTATTAATATAACATCACACTGCCTTGTCTTACCCAGCTCAGTGCAGCTGGGTCTTCTTCAACAAGACTCCTCTACACGTGAATGCACCAGGTCCAGCTACATTTACAGAGTAAGCCAAGGGATTTTTGTTTGTTTCACAGGAAGTATTTCTTTTTTAAAATTAGACAGAAGTGCCAACAGCCTCAATGTATACAATGCTGAAAGAACTTTATCTTAAGTCAATGATCATCAGTTAATCTAATGTATCCATCAAAACTAAGTCTCACATAAGGTTTTGAAGCTTCCGGTTAGATGTTCATAAAAGCCTTGTCATTATTTTTACTGTTTGTCAATAAAATGTAAGACATTTTGATATTACACACACAAAAAGCAAGCCCCAACAAAATCACTTATGTCCAACTGTTAGCAGTCATCTGTCAGCATAAAGATACTTAGATGTCCTTAATACTTCTTTATAACTTTATTCAATAACAGCCCTTGCTGTTGAATCAAATATTTAATGATTGTCTACTATGTGCCATGGCTGGAAACACACAATGAACACAGTACTTCTATCTTTATCAATCATGGAATTTGGGAACCAGTGTGGATGACAGCACAGTAACAGAAGTTATGGGGAGCTCCTAAACAGCTTCCTGGAAGAAGTAACCTCCAAACTAAGATCTTAAAAATATTAACACACTTAAGAGAAATAAATCCCAAGTGTAAAAAAATGCAATTGCAAAGGTATCGAGAAGAAATAGTAAAGGTTTAGAGGGACAGAAAATACCATTGATGGGTGGCAAGACATAAGTAAGGAATTATATTAAAGGGCTAAGGGAAAAGATCTAGCTTTAGATGTTCATTGACACTGCAGGACAAATTGAGATTTATCAAAAAGAAAAAAAAACATAAAGTAAGGAGAGACAAGGGCCTAGGACAGTACCCATGAAGAGCAGATTTTAAGTAATGGGCAGAGGAAAATATATTCACAAAGAAGGCTGAGAAAAGGGAAGAAGGCAAGGAGGAAGGGAACAGGGGGAAAGAGAGAGACAGAGGAAAACTAGAAGAGTATGACATCCTGAAATACATGTAAAGATGGGGAGCTATTCTTCCATGGATGCAGTTTTCATTTGGAGTGATGAAAAACTTTGGAAATAGATAATGGTGATGGTTGAACAACATTGTGAACATAATTATTAACATGGAAGTGTATATTTATTGAAAATTGTTAAAATGTCAAATTTTATGTTATATATGTTACTATAATTAAAAATAGCAACATAAAATACAAGAAAAATGTACTTCAAGAAGGAGGATGTGGTCAAATACTGTTTGCTCTTAAAAGTTCTAGGATTTACTTGGTGGTACTAGTAAGTGTTTCAGAGAAGAGGAGAGGAGAGAAGAGGGGTCAGGATGCAGTGGGCTAAAAAAATTATTATAAATAGGGAAGTGGGATTGGCAAATATAGACACATCTTTAAAGAGCTTTGCCCGGCAAGAGGAGTAGACAGATAATGTGGCTGCTGGAGGGACCCCTAGAGTTGAAAGACATATTACCTTTTTAAGATGGAAGTAATTGAGCATGTTACCATGTTAATGGGAAAAAAAGCCACTAGAAAAAGAGAGACTAAAGATACTGAGAAACAATGTCTGAGAAGGAGAAACAAGGAGTTTTAAGAGAAAATGGATGTCTGGAGAAGAAAACATCTTGGACAAGAAGCACTAACCAAGCACAGCAGAGATCTAAGGAACAGAGTGGTCCCAGGCAAAGTGGCGAAAGGGGACGGGGTGGCACTGAGAGGGAGAGAATCAAGCCTGTTAACATCAGTCCCTTACAATGGAGGAATGAGTCAACTGTTCACTTGAATGAGTCAGTTACGCAATCTTACACCACAGACATTAATACAGTTTGGCTTTGTGTCCCCACCCAAATCTCATCTCAAATTGAAATCCCATGTGTAGAGGAAGGAACATGGTAGGAGGTGATGGGATCATGGAGATCATGGAGCAGTTTCCCACATACTATTCTCATAATAGTGAGTGAGTTCTCATGAGACTCAATGGTTCAAAAGTATGTGGCAGTTTCCCCCACCTCCTGACACCTTTTAAGACATGCCTGTTTTTCCTTTTGCCTTCCACCATGACCTTAGGTTTCCTGAGGCCTCCCAAGCCATATGGAACGGTGAGTCAAACTACTTTTCTTTATAAATTATCCAGTCATAAATAGTTCTTTATAGCAGAGTGAAAGTGGACTAATACAGAAAATTGGTAATGCAGAGAGTGGAGTGTTGCTATAAAGATAACCTTAAAATATTGAAGTGACTTTGAAATGGGTATAAGCAGAGATTGGATCAGTTTGGAAGTCACAGAAGAAGACAGGAAGATTTGGGAAAATTTGGAACTTTGCAGAGATTTGTTGAATGGTTTTTACCAAAATGTTGATATGAACAATGAAGTCAAGGCTGAAGTGGTCTCAGATGGAAATAAGGAACTTATTGGGAACTAGAACAAATGTTACTCTCGCTATGTTTTAGCAGAAAGTCTCCTAGCTATATAAACAATAAGCTAGTTGGCTAGCTGTGCACTAGAGATTTTGCCCCTTCCCTGAAGATCTGTGGAACTTTAAACTTGAGAAAGATGATTTAGGGTATATGGCAGAAGAAACTTCTAAGCAGCAAAGCATTCTGAATGCTTTTACCAAAAGTATACAGTCATATGCATTCACAAAGAGATGCTCTGAAATTGGAACTTCTGTTAGAAAGGGAACAGAGCATAAAAGTTTGGAAAATTTGCAGCCTGATCATGTGGTAGGAAAAAAAAAGCATTTTCTGGAGAGAAATTCAAGCCAGCTGCAGACATTTCCATAAGTAACAAGGAGCCAAATGTTAGGGAGAAATGTCTCTAGGGCATTTCAGAGATCTTCAAAGCAGCCTCTCCTATCACAGGCCCAGGGCCCTGCTGTTTGGTGCAGCCTTGGGACATGAAGCCCTGTATCCCAGCTGCTCCAGTTCCAGCCATGACTAAAAGGGGCCAAGGTACAGCTTGGGCCATTGCTTCAAAGAGTACAAGCCCCATGCCTTGATGGCTTCCATGTGGTGATGGGCCTGCAGGTGTGCAGAAGATAAGAGTTCAGTTTGGAAGCTTCCACCAAATTTCAGAAGATGTATAGAAATGCCTGGATGTCCAGGAAGAAGTCTGTTGTGGTAGGGGAGCCCTCATGGAGAACCTCTACTAGATTAATGCAGAGGGGAAATATGGAATTGGAGTCCCCACATAGAGTCCTCACTGGGGAACTTCCTAGTGGAGCTGTGAGAATAGCTCCATTTCTCTAGATTCCAGAATGGTAGATCCAACAACAGCTTGCACCATGCAAGTGGAATAGCTACAGGCACTCAATGCCAGCCCATGAAGGCAGACATGGTGGCTATATCCTGCAGAGCCACAGGAGTGGATCTTCCTAAGATCCTGGGAGATGACCTGTTTCATACCTGTGCTTTAGATATGAGACGTGGAGGCAAAGGAGATTATTTTGGAACTCTGAAATTTAATGACTGCCCTGTTGGGTTTCAGATTTGCGTGGGAACTGTAGCCCCTTTGGTTTGGCCAGTCTCCCATTTGGAACAGGAACATTTACCCATTGTATCTTGGAATTAACTGTTTTTTATTTTACAGGCTCATAGGCACAAGGTTCTTGCCTTGTCTCAGATAAGGCTTTGAACTTGAACTTTTAAGTTGATGCTGAAACTATTTGAGACTTTGGGGGACTTCTGGGAAGGCATGATTGCTTTTGAAATGTGAAAAAGACATGAGATTTGGGAAGGGCCAGGGGTGGAATGGTATGGTTTTACTTTGTGTCTCAAACAAAATCTCATCTCAGATTGTAATCCCCACATGTTGAGGGAAGAACCTGGTGGGAGGTAATTGGATCATGGAGGCAGTTTCTCCCATACTGTTCTCATGATAGTGAATAATTTCTCACAAAATCTGATGGTTCAAAAGTATGTGGTGACCCTCTCTTTCCAGCTGCCATGTACAAAGTACCTGCTTCCCCTTCACCTTCTTCCATGATTGAAAGTTTCCTGAGGCCTTCCCAGCCATGTGGAACTGCAAGTCAATTAAACCACCTTTCTTTGTAAGTTACCTAGTCTCAGGTAGTTTTTTATAGTAGTGTGAAAGTTGACTATTATACACATTGTCATGTCTCTTGAACTTTCCTTTACTACAGTATATTCTTAGGTAAAACTCTTGCCTCTCTGACTTAGTAGATTTGAGAAGGAAAGGCAGAGAAAAATTCCTCAGAAAGAAAACCACTGATTCTAAAACATGAACTAGCTAACAGCCTAGTTTATCACCTGCCTTTATCTCAGATAAATGGTTGTCTCATCCATTTTTAAAGGATCTTAAGATAATATTCATCAATCCTATCAGTCTATCCCATGGTTTAATCATCCATAAAGACAAGATCTTTCTTTATCAAACATAACTCTCTAGGTGAAATTTTATTCTCTATTTTCTCTTACTCTGGTCTGTATGGTGGGATACTGAGGGCATTTGCTACATGACACCTCAGTCATTGATTTATTAGATTAAATAAATTCATAGTCTCAGCTCTTACTCCCAGACTCTACCTCTAATTTATTTTTCAGTGATTTTCCCAGGCTTATTCCAATTTCTTACTCTTGCTGGATCAATATCTGTTTATTAATTCTGTTTTTCTTCCTATTTTCCTTGAACATCTGTCAAAGTCAATGTTTGATGCTGTTTTAATCAATCTTTAAAGAATTGCTGACTATTGTAAATCATATTGCAATAAACATAAGGGTAGAGATACCACCTCAACATACTGATTTTATTTCCTTTGGATATGTACTTAGTAATGGGATTGCTGGATCATATAATAGTTCTATTATTATTTCAGGAGCCTCCATACTGTTTTCCATAATAGAGGTACTATTTACATGCCTACTAGAAGTGTGTAAGGGTTCTCTTTTCTTCGCATCCTCACCAACACTTGGTACGTTTTGATTTTTTTTTGACGGTAACCACTCTGAATGTAATGAGGTGATGTTCCATTTTAGTTTTGACTTAGATTTCCCTCATGATTAATGATGTTGACCATCTTTTATACATCCATTGGCGATTTTCTTTTCTTTTTTTTTTTTTTGAGACGGAGTTTCGCTCGTTACCCAGGCTGGAGTGCAATGGCGCGATCTCGGCTCACCGCAACCTCCGCCTCCTGGGTTCAGGCAATTCTCCTGCCTCAGCCTCCTGAGTAGCTGGGATTACAGGCACACGCCACCATGCCCAGCTTATTTTTTTGTATTAGTAGAGACGGGGTTTCACCATGTTGACCAGGATGGTCTCGATCTCTTGACCTAGTGATCCACCCGCCTCGGCCTCCGAAAGTGCTGGGATTACAGGCCATTGGCCATTTTTATGTCTTCTTTTGAGAAATGTCTATTCAGATCATTTGCCCATTTTTAAATTGGTGATTTTTGTTTTCGTTGAATTGTTTGAGTTCCTTACACATTTGGATACCAACGCTTTATCAGATGTATAGTTTGCAAACATATTCTGACATTCTGTAGATTGTCTCTTCATACTGCTGATTGTTTCCTTTGCTATGCAGAAGCTTTTTCAGTTTTTTCTTTGATATAATCCTATTTTTCTATATTTTGCCTATATGTAGTTTATGCTTTTGAGGTTTTAGCCAAAAAATCCTTGCCTAGACCAACATCATAAGCTTTTTCTAGCAATGTTCATAATAACTGAGACATAGAATCAACCTAAATGTCCATCAATGGTTGAATGGATAAAGAAAATGTGGTATTATGCACAAAGGAATACCATTCAGCCATTAAAAACATGAAATCTTGTTGTTATAACAACATGGATAAATCTGAAGGACACTATGTTAAGTGAACTTAATATAAAACTGTTAAGTAAAATAGGCCAGGCACATAATGAGAAATGCATGATCTCTCTCATACATGGAATCTAAAATGTTGTTCTCAGAGAAATAGAGTAGAATAGTGGTTATCTGGGGAAAGAAAAGGTGAGGTATGGGAGTATGGTAAGAGGTTGGTAAACAGGTACAAAGCTACAGTTAGGAGGAATAAATTTTGGTATTCTGTTGCACAGTAGAATGAAGACAGTTAACAATAATATATTGTATATTCCAAAATAGCTAGAAGAGAGGTTTTTGAATGTTTTCATCACAAAGAAATGATCAATGTTTAAGTCAATGGATATGTCAATTACCCTGATTTGATTGTTACATAATGTTTACATGTATCAAAACATCATGTTGTGCCCCATAAATATGTTCATTATATGTTGATCATACATTTTAAAAATAAAATGTTATAAAAGGGTTGCTAAGGAAGATTCCCAACCAGTACTTTGATTATGCAACTTAAAACTGATTTCTCACTGAATTTCTTCTCTTGACTAGTCCTGTAGCCTATGTTTGTTTCTCAGGTTCCAGCTTTACAACCTATTATGAATCCAACCATTTATTCAAAAAATATTTATTGAGACCATTCTATGTGCCAGAAACCATGATAAGAATTGGCTTTACAAAAGGAAGAAAAACATATATAGATCCTGTCCTACAGTTTAGGAAATACATGTAAAAGTGTAACCTTAGTAAGTGGAGGGAAGTACAGTGGTGATAGTATGAGAACAGAAAATAAGTGAATTTGATGTAGTTATTGATGAAAAAAAAAAAAAAAGGTTTCCCTGAGGAGATAATAACTCTGCTGAGACCTAAAAGAGAAGTAGGAAGTAACCAGATTAAAGAGTACATAGTAGGGAGAAAGGGCTTGATGGGGCCTCAAGCCATAGCTGAAGAGAATACAGGATATGACATGAAGAAGGCTCCCACTTGTCATGGGAGAAGTAGAGAGTACTTTTTATTGGAGGGAGGAGCCAATCTGAAAGAGACAAACCTAGGTGAAGATGATGTCTGGGACTCTCAGCCAAAGAAAGTGGATCAAGAAAATCAAAATCTCAGATTGAGGAAGAATCCAAAATCAGAGGGAGTCTTAGCCCCACTTATCATTGGTAACTACAGAAAGAAAAATGGTGCCCTCAAGTCTTTATTGGCTTCCATGTTAAACAGAAGGAACTTAGACATTCTAGAATACTCCAAGGGGAAGCAATGGAGGAGCACAAAGGAGGTGGCTGAGAGTGAGGGCGAGTGAAGGCTGAGAGCTTGCTAAGGTTGAAATGTCCACATAACAAGAGTGCAGAAGTCATGAGTCCACATGACCCCTTGTTATGTGAATGTTTCAACCTCTGCAACTAAAAGAGTCATAACTAGGCCTCAGAGGATGGCAGGCCCCAGTAAGAACTGAGATAATGCATATTCAGCAAGAGAAGATACTGCAGTTACTAAACCATGATCATCACACTCTCCCTATGCCAAGACAAAATATTACATGTTGCAGATGAAGTGAGAACAGAAGTCAATTCCCAGAAACCAGGGAAGACAAGCTGAGGTCAACAGGAGTCAACAAAGAATACTCGTTTAGACCAAACTCACTCCCCACTCCACTTCAGGAGGTTAAATAGACTCTTCCTGTGCCCAGATGCTTCATGGCAAGAAATAAAAGAGAAGGGATGGCGATGGAGAAAAGCTTTGAAAAGCTGATCAACTATCCAAAAGAGACCAAACTGAAAGCAGTGGCAACCTTTAAATGGCAAGTACATTCCCATCTTCCACCCCTGCCAGTACAGCAGGGTGTTTCCGAGCAAGAATAAATTCATTTTAGAATTTAAAGGAATCACCTTTTTATATGTTTATTGATATTTCCCCAGCAATGAGTCGAAAGCCAGATGTTTAATAGTGTTAAATAGATATTTGATGAATGAATAAATAGTATGCCCCAGTCCCACTCTTCATCGGAACTCACTTCATGCATCACTCCCTCCAGAAAGCCACTCTGACCCTTTTGTCTCCTCTCCTGGCTGGGGTTAGCCTCACTTCTCCGTGTCTTTATGGCATACTGTGCACACCATGAACATGCCATGTGTCTCCCTGTAGGATAATTACACTCTTGCTCCTCCAGACTGTGAATTTTTTTTGTCTCATTTGTCTTTGTCTCCCCATTACATGTCAGAAAAAATAATCTTTGTTGAATTAATTTATTAAATCATGAATGAACTTATTGTTCTTGAAGCAATAGGTTCAGGAGATAAACAACATAGCCAAAATAAAAGTAAAATGAAGAACTGAGCCGTAACCAAGACTGGAGAGAGCGCTATTCATTGTATGGTCCTAACACAATAAGCTTATCATAGTTTTACCTCAGTCCTGGGAAGTGGACCATCTCTAGAGCAGTGTAAGTATTTTGGAAGTCCTGGGAAATTAGGAGTTTCACATTTCACAATGTGGAAAAGAGGCCAAACACAGTCTTAGAACCCAAGAAACTAAAGCACCTAAAATACTGTATGATTCCTACCCACGTACACACATCTAAAGGGGCAAGATGAGCTCACAAAATAAAAACCATTCTACAGCCACCTCATACTTCGTTGCCTTCCTCCCTTCTCGGTGAGGGTGAAATAAATAGATATTGCTCTGAAAAAGGAAAAAATTGTGTTGAAATCTACTTTCTTTTCTACATTTCTTGCATTTCACTCATTATTTTAAAATCCTGACATTTATTATTAATCAGTTTTATTCAGTATGAGATCTACATGACTAAGCTCTTATCCAAGCCAACTTGAATTAATTTGGCAAGTATTACTTCACCAAGCATGTGCTGAGCAAAATCTAAATATATCAGCGAAGAAGATAAGCATCCATGGCTCTTTAGCTATAAAAGACATGCAACTATGATTTCATTTGGGGGTGAGGAGACTCTTAATAAAGCTGTATTCAGGTTTCTATTGCTGTTTGAAGTCTGAAACAGTTTGGATTGTCATTTTTTTCTAAAGCCCAACACTGCCATATTTTTTCAGATGAGCAGTTCCCAAAAGCTCCTTCTCACTTGCTTATAAATGTAATACTGCCTTTGTTTTACCCTCAATCTGCTGCCTTCCTGGGTTTCTTTCTGCTGCATTCATTCTCTGTGATTTCCTGATAATATCATATATGATTTATATACTTATCCTTCAGTGTTCTGGACAAGGTATGTGATCATGGATGTTCCTGTGACTTCCTTAACTCTCCTTAATTGTTCTTATTTTGCACCAGATTTTATGCAGTCTCGTGGCATTTGCACTGTGGGGATGGTGAGAATGTACATATTTGCTATGGAAAGCTCCTCCCACAGATGTCCTCTGATAATCCACTAAGTAGGAGCTCATGTTCTCTCTCAGAAAAACCATCTCAGATGCCAGGGAGGCACTGTGAAATATTTGTCATTGCCTCCCAAGTTCTTCCTGTTCAACTAAGAAATGCATGCATGTACAATGCTTTGCATTTGCTCGAGTGTCACAAAAGCTGGAGAACAGAAGGGAAGCTCTTAAACTACATATTCCCTTGGCTCATCTGCTAAGAAGGGAAACACAGACAGAAACAACGGCCCTCCGTGTTTCTCACACTCCCCTTTGCAGACTGATCTTATGAGTCTTCGGATTCTCCCTGCTGTTGCTTTGGCTCTCATCAAGCCCAACATTCTCCCTTGTGGAGGCATCTTTAATGACTCATGAGCAGTACAAGCATGATCTCCATTTCCTTATACTCTACAGCATTTGAAATTTACAAGAAATTTCTCAGCCTGGTGGTTTTATTGTGATACAAGTTTTAAAAATCAGAAGGTCAAATCTGTCCTACAGAACCTTATGTACCAGCAGTAACTTCCACTCTAAAAATGGGACCGGTTATCAATCAGACCAGTTGTTAATCAATCAGCTGGTCTACCAGGCACTATAAAATGAACATAAAACACAGTTCCATCTTCCAAGAATGTATAGTTTATCTGAAGAGGTAAATAAGAAATAAGAGAAGTATCACCAGTACTCAGTGATATGGACTGCAATTACAATGATTGATAAGAGATTGGCAAAATCTGGGCCTGTGGGTATATTGAAGCTGGGGCTGTTTTCATAGCTTTCTTACACTGGGCCTTGAAGGGCATATGGGATTTTGCTGGGCAGGGAAGAGAAAGAATGTCTGAAGTGTGAGAACTACAGGAACAGAGACCAAGAAGCAGGGATAAGCATCACCCTGACAAGATCAAGGAATCAGCTGCTCTAAACACTAACATTTATATGCAGCTATGTGGTCTTCATTTAACAGCATTTTCCCTCATTTATAAACTCCTGCCTTAGTTTGTACATATTTGCCTTTTAGAGAAATTGAAAAATATGGGTTTTAAAGTCAAAAAAGCCCTGGTCTCATATCCCAGCTCCATTATTTACTAACTGTGTGACCTTGGTCAAGTTTCTGTTTTCTCAATAGTTAAATAAAGATAATAATGGTACATTTTCATACATTTATTGTAAAAATTAAACGACATTTATATAAACAACAGAGCCTACCACATAGTAAACACTCAAAAAATGTTAACGAAAGTTAATCGATTTTCACTAATGATTGCTGCTGATTTTCAGATTAAGAACTCCTACATTAACTAAAAATACAAAAAATTAACTGGGCAAGGTGGCGCATGCCTGTAATCCCAGCTACTCAGGAGGCTGAGGCAGGAGAATTGCCTGAACCCAGGAGGCAGAGGTTGTGGTGAGCCGAGATCGCGCCATTGCACTCCAGCCTGGGTAACAAGAGCGAAACTCCATCTCAGATTAAAAAAAAAAAAAAAAAAAAGAACTCCTACATTAGCTCATTCACTGTGACTCCATCTTCTTGAATGAAAGACACTACTTCTATGACACTTTCACTGATCCTCTGAGCTGAAAATAATTTCTGTCTTCCAAATGTTCATAGCATACTTGCTATATGTTCAACATTATGATTATTGTTATAGCTTATATTTTATTTATGTAACAAATACTAGTAAGTATCCAAAATTTCCAACCAGAGGTGCCTTGCATGTCCTTATAGAACTTGACAATATATGACCAAACAGGATTAGCAGCTGCTGCCCCTTCCACACACATAGGAGAAGGCTAGAGATGCTTTAAGAATGGAAGAGACTGTTTTCACAAGAATTCTAAAGAACAAAGAATGATGTTCATTTTTTCCACCTTTCACTGTTCCACTCCAGTGAGGGGCTTTGCTGGCTTTGATGTTGCCATGTGGCCATAGAGGGTGAGGTTACAAAGTTCCTGGGAAAAGATGACATCGGTTCCCAGGGGCATAATGAAGACTGGTGCCTGGCTATCTTACGAGAAGTTTGCTGGTAAGTTTGGTTGTGTTGCAGCTCAAGGATGCCAGTGTAGCTCCCATATACTAAGTGAACCCCCTGAACTGGGATTGAGTCTTCCTGAGAGGAGATCACCCATGATAACTGCATGCTGGGGAGTGCTGTCACCAAAAGAAAAAGGTTAGAAGTAAAGGTGATACTTACAACTAGTTAAGAAAGCAGCACCAAACAACCATTTTATATTCCTGTAAACAAAATATCCAGCATAGATCCATATTGATTGAATGTGAGCCTGTCTTTAGGGACCAAGAGCCAAGATAGGCAGGTGGGGAGTTTTGTGGAGACCGGTTGTTATAAGAGGTTAGCTACTAACTAGGAAAAGGCCCAGTGTGGAAGTCCGTAGTGGGAAAGTATCAACGTGCCTATAAGAGACAGCACCAGCATTTGGGTGATACAGTTAAGACATTGTATTTTTCCTTCTAATCTGATCTCCCTCTGCACCTGCCAACCATAAGTGGGAGGAAAAAGTGGAGAGTAAATGAACAGACCAGATGTGCTCCTTTCCTTGTGCTGGTTGATAAAAGTCTGAGTAGGGCCTGTGCTGGAGAGAGGCAAGAAGCTTTTAATTACATGAAGTGAAGTTGTAATGTACATTTAATATAGGACAACTCCAAAAATTCAAAAGTGACTGAAAAACTATAGAATCCAGTCAAGATAATATTTAGCAAAGAAAGAGATATGGACTTGAAGATTGGAATCAGAGAAGAATTATTTCTTGACTGTACTCTTTTGTGCCCAGCCTTTTCAAAAATCTAATTACAAAGCAGCAATACTTTCAGAATTTGTCATGTAAGAATTCTGGCATTTAAAAAAATCACCTATTTTTCCACCTCTGTTAATACTTTGGCCACAAACAACACTGTAAAAGCATATCTCTAATACGGGCCATTTACTGCAAGACAAATGAGGAGTTTATTTCCTGATTCTACGGGCACCAGGTTGTGATGTGCATGGAATGGGAAGAATAACTATACTCTTCACAGTGATTGAGTTAGAGAAGAATATTGACATCAGTCCTTGGACAGAATTAACTACCATTTTTGATGTACAGTCCTGTGTTGCAGATGAGGATACATTCTGTGAAATACATCATTAGGAGATTTTGTACTTGTATGACTATCACAGAATATACTTATGCAAACCTAGATGGCATAGCCTACTACACACCTATGTACATGGTAGAGCTTATTGCCCCTAAGCTACAGCATGTTACTTTAATGAATATTGTAGGCAACTATAAGACCATGCTAAGCATCTGTGTATCTAAATACAGAAGAGGTACAGTAAAAATGTGACATTTTAATCTTAAGGGACCGTAGTCATATGTGACAACCATCATTGACTGATATGTCATTACATCATTATATGGCACATTACTGTATCTAATTTTTATTATGTCAAACAGAATAGTGTTGGTGGGTACTGAGGTAGAGACAGGAAGGCAAAGTCAAGCAATATCCCAGAGTTTTAATAGAAAGAGCTGGCTTCCCTATAGCAATCATCCTGGGTTCTCCAGGTGTATTAGTCCATTTTCATGCTGCTGATAAAGACATATACCCAAGACTGGGAAGAAAAATAGGTTTAGGTCTGGCATGGTGGCTCATGTCTGTAATCCCAGCACTTTGGGATGCCAAGGTGGGTAGCTCACCTGAGTCTGGAGTTCAAGACTAGTTGACCAACGTGGTGAAACCCCATCTCTACTAAAAATACAAAAAATTACCCGGGTGTGGTGGACATGCCTGTAATCCCAGCTACTTGGGAAGCTGAGGTAGGAGAATTGCTTGAACCCAGGAGGTGGAGGTTGCAGTGAGCTGAGATCGCACCATTGCACTCCAGCCTGGGCAAGAAGAGCAAAACTCCATCAGAAAGGAAAGGAAGGGAAAGGGAGGGGAGAGGAGGGGAAGTGGAAGAGGGAGGGAAGAGGACGGGAGAATGGGAAGGGGAGGGGGAGGGGAAGGGGAAGGGGAAGGGAAGGGAAGGGAAGAGAAGGGAAGGGAAGGGGAAAGGGGAGGGGAGGGGAGGGGAGGGGGAAGGGGAAGGGAAGGGGAAGGGGAAGGTGAGGGGAGAAAGGAAGGAGGAAAGAAGGAAGGATGGAAGGAAGGAGGGGAGGGAGGGAGAGAGGGAGGGAAGGAGGAAAAAGAAAAGAAAAATAGGTTTAATGGACTCACACTTTCACGTGGCTGGGAGGCCTTACAATCATGGCAGAAGGCGAAAGGCACTTCTTACATGGTGACAGCAAGAGAGGAGAATGAAAGCCAAGGGAAAAGTGTTTCCCCTCAGAAACCATTAGCTCTCATGAGACTTGAGCACTACCACAAGAACAGTATGGTGGAAACTGCCCCCATGATTCAGTTATCTCCCACTGGGTCTGTCCCACAACATGAGGGAATTATAGAAGCCACAATTCAGGATGAGATTTGTCAGGGGGACAGAGCCAAACCACATCACCAGGGTAGGAATGAATGGGATCTAGGAGAAGAAAATCAAAAAAAAAAACAAATGGCAAGGTAATTTCTACTTACCTCATTATGCTTTGTAGGACTAGGGCCAAAAGAATTAAAAATCCCAAGTAAATTAGGAACCAGGGACAAGGTCAACAAAATCACTGATATTAACATTTTTATGCTGGAAGATTAGTTTATAATCAAATGATAACAGGGAGTTCTGTAATACATATTTTCCTTTCAATGGAGTGACACACACTGTAAGGAGCTCGAAGTCAGAAATTTAAATTAAATCTATCCCCTCATAATAGATATTCCCTCTTCCTGCCTCTGTCTAAACACAGAGAGAGGCTAACTCCAAAAATAATTAGATAACGAACACTAAGAAAAAACTTAACAAAATAAGATATATATTTGCTATGGTTCAAGTAGACCAAGAATTTAAGAATAATCTTGAAAAACATGTAGGGAATTTTGGCTGGGAGAAATGAGTCCTCCATAAAATAAAAGTCAATCACTTCTAAGGCTGGAATGTCTTTATTCAACGTCCCTCATAGACAAGTCCTTGTAGACACAGCAGATGTTCTGTTAGACCAAAAGATATTATGTAATTATTTCTTAAAATAATTAGATAATTGGAAATTATCTAATTATTTTAAGAAAAGGGAAGTTGTGGTAGGCATAATAATGGCCTACCCATAATAATAGCTCTGAAAAGTCTACATCCTAATTCCTGGAACTTATGAATGTGTTAAGTTGCATGACAATGAGATCTAAGGTTACAAAAGGAATTAATTAATGCAGCTGGCCTTGAGACGACAAGACTCACCTGGATTATTCAAGTAAACCCAATCTAATCACATGAGACCTGAAAAGCAGAGGACCTCTCCTTGCTCTGGTAAGAGAGAGAGATGAGCCTATGAGAAAAGGATCAGAGGGATATGATTGATATGGTTTGACTGCATCTCCACCCAAATCTCATTTTGAATTGTAGTTCTCATAATCCCCACGTATCATGGGAGGGACTCAGTGGGAGGTAACTGAATCATAGTGGTAGTCACCTCCATGCTGTTCTCATGATAGTGAGTGAGTTCTCAGGACATCTAATGGTTTTATAAGGGACTTCTATCCCTGCCTTTGCTCTGCACTTCTACTTGCTACCACCATGTGAAGAAGGACATGTTTGCCTCCTGAGGCTTCCCCAGCCATGCTGAACTATGAATCAATTAAAACTCCTTCCTTTATAAATTACCCAGTCTCAGATATGTCTGTACTAGCAGCATGAGAACAGACTAAATAGTATAGACTATATAGTAAATTGGTACCAGGTAGTGGGGTGCTACTGTAAACATACCTGAAAATGTGGAAGCAACTTTGGAACTGGGTAACAGGCAAAGGTTAGAACAGTTTGGAGGGCTCAGAAGATGACAGAATAATATGGGAAAGTTGAAAACTTCCTAGAGACTTGGAGGACTCAGAAGAAGACAGAAAGATGTTGGAAAGTTTGGAACCTCCTAGAGACTTGTTGAATGGCTTTGACCTAAATCTTTATCAACAATAAAGTCCAAGCAGAGGTGGTCTCAGATGGTGATGAGGAAATTGTTGGAAACTGGAGCAAAGATGACACTTGTTATGCTCTAACAAAGAGACTGCCAGAATTTTGCCCCTGCCCTAGAGATATGTGGAACTTTGAACTTGAGAGAGATGATTTAGGGTATCTGGCAGAAGAAATTTCTAAGCGGCAAAGCATTCAAGAGGAAGCAGAGCATACAAGTTTGGAAAATTTGCAGCCTGACAAAACGATAGAAAAGAAAACCCCATTTTCTGGAGAGAAATTCAAGCTAGCTACAGAAATTTGCATAAGTAATGAGGAGCAAAATGTTAATCACCAAGACAATGTAGAAAATGTCTCCAGGGCATGTTAGAGACCTTTGTGACAGCCTCTCTTATCACAGGCCTAGAGGCCTAGGAGGAAAAATGGTTTCATGGGCCAGGCCCAGGATCCCCCTGCTGTGTGCAGCCTAAGGGACTTTGTGTCCTACATCTGAGCCACTCCAGCCTTAGCTAAAAGATGCCAAGGTATAGCTTAGGCCATGGCTTCAAAGGGTACAAATCCCAAGCCTTGGCAGCTTTCATGTGGTGTTGAGCCTGTGGGTGAACAGAAGTCAAGAACTGAGGTTTAGGAACCTCCACTTTGATATGAGAGGATGTATGGAAACACCTGGATGTCCAGGCAGAAATTTGGTGCAAAGGTGGAATCCTCATGGAGAACCTCTGCTAAGGCAGTGTGGAAAGGAAATGTGGGGGCAAAGCCACAGGAGTGGAGCTTTCCAAGGCCGTGGGAGCCTACCTCTTGCATCAGCATGACATGGATATGAGACAAGGAGTCAAAAAACATCATTTTGGAGCTTTAAGGTTTAATGACTTCCCCATTTTGGACTTGTATGGGGCCTGTAGCCCCTTTGTTCTAGCCAATTTCTCCTATTTCAAATGGGTATATTTATCCAATGCCTGTACCCCCATTGTATCTATGAAGTAACTAACATGCTTTTGATTTTACAGGCTCATAGGCAGAAAGGACTTGCCTTGTCTCAGATGAGACTTTGCACTGTGGACTTTTGAGTTAATGCTGGAATGAGTTAAAACTTTGGGGAACAGTTGCAAAGACATGATTGTGTTTTGAAATGTGAGGATATAAGATTTGGGAGAGGCCAGGGACAGTATGATAGGGTTTGGCTATGTCCCCACCCAAATCTCATCTTGAACTGTAGTTACCATAATCTCCATGTGTCTGGGAGGGACCCGTTGGGAGATAATTGAATCACAGCGGGGGTTACCTCTGTGCTGTTCTTGTGGTAGTGAGTGAGTTCTCAGGAGATGTAATGGTTTTATAAGGGGCTTCCCCCCAACTTTTCTCTGCACTTCTACTTGCTATTGCCATGTGAGTAAAGACATGTTTGCTTCCCAAGGCCTCCCCAGCCAAGCTGAACTGTGAGTCAAACCTCTTTCATTTATAAATTACCCAGTGTTGAATATAACTTTATTAGCGGAGTGAGAACAGACTAATGCAGTGACGCTGCTGGCTTTGAAGGTAGAAGGGCCACAACCCAAGGAATGTGGGTGGCCTCTAGAAATTGGAATAGGAAACAGATTTTATCCTAAAGCCTTCAGAAAAAAACACAGACTTAGAACTGGCAACACCTTGATGTAAGCCCAAAAAATAGGATTTTAGCCTGAGAATTGTATGGAATTTCTGACCTTCAGAACTATAAGATAACAAATTTGTATTGTTTAATTGACTTAGTATGTAAGTTGTTATGGCAGCAGTTGAAAACCGTAACAGAGGGATATGGTATATGCTATAGCCCATTTCTAGAAGGATTCTGAGTAATTCTATATATCAGGATATACCCTTAAAAATCACATAAATTTAAAATCAAATAATGTAGGAGAGGAAAGGTAACTTCATTTTAATTCATACTACAAACAAATTGATTTTGTTCAGATTTAGGTGTCTAAGCTAACTAGTAAAAATGGAAATCAGCCAAAAAAAAAAAGAGGCAAACAGCAAAGGAAGAAAAATGTAAACAAAATAATAATCCATGAAATTATTTGGTGCTAAGTGTAATTTATTGCTTTTTTTCTTGCTTTCCCCCTCTCATTTGCTAGTTCTTTTTTTACAATATCTTTATCTCTCTATCCTCTCTTATTTAAATCACACATAGCAGAGAATTAAAGTACATTTTCATTGAATGTTACAATGATCAGATAGGGTCCTACATTTCCTATTCTTAATTTTTAAAGTGGATTATTGAACTCGTATTTCTTTCCATGTATGTACTTTATTCATTTTTTTCTGGGAGTCAAGGTTCCTCATGCTTATGTGGCTACTTTTTAGGTGAAATCAAGACAAAGGGCAAGTGGGTGTCAAGTGGAATAACCATGGGCTGGTTCTATCTAAAACAATTTGAGTGTTAGCTTATTTGTATTTTCCAGAGAACTGAAGGCTTCAGTTTTCCAAGATGAATTTCTTAACTAACTTGCCTGGATATCTTTCAACTAAATGCTCTCAAAAAAGAAAATACTCTGAATGAAACAGGAGACACTGAAAACCTTTCCTTCCCACCACCAACCCCCACAGGCAGAAAGCT
This sequence comes from Aotus nancymaae, assembly GCF_030222135.1. Taxonomy (NCBI): domain Eukaryota; kingdom Metazoa; phylum Chordata; class Mammalia; order Primates; family Aotidae; genus Aotus; species Aotus nancymaae. The sequence continues at coordinate 107,263,090 of NW_026988425.1, forward strand.
ACCCAGGCTCAGTGAGTTGCCCATCAGCTGTGTTCCCAGGTCTCAGTTGCATTGCCATCATTTCAGATCAGTTCTATCAATACCAGATGTACCATCCGGATACATGCTCATTAGTCATATGTTTTAAAACGAGCCCAGTTCTCACACCCACTCAATGGTGGGAACGGAAATGATTACTCTGGGCACCATGACGGTGTGACTGTGAAAGCAACTGTTTGGTGTTAACTGATTTGCATACTGGTGGAGAACTCCCAGAGTCCTGTTTTGGGGTAGTCTTTCCTGTTTCTGCAGTTCTACATGTAGTGCTACTTCTCAGGGATGGAGGCCAGATATTGAAGCCATTTCAACCCACCCTGTTTAAGAGAGCAGTGCCTCTCAATACTCTATCTCAATCTAATCACATGAACCCTTAATAGCAAAGGGAGAAGCTACTCTGGAAGTTTCCATGCCACAGGTAATGCATTCAGAGCCCAAGACTAGATCTGAGGGCCCACTAAACTCTAAAAAACAAACAAAATAATCTGATAGAAAAACGTTCCTATAGCCTCATGATGGGAAAATGTGGTCTTTATCCTCTCCTTCTACCCAGGAGGCAAGCAGTGATTTTATCCTCCAGACATATCCCTCAGAAAGAAGGGAACTATTTGCTTCTGAAGTCTACATTCATGGCAATAAACAGTTAAAAATGTAGGTTTTTCCAATTTCAAGGTGATAAGGATTTTGTAAAGACATGGAGGATTAAAATCAAAGTACGTTCTTCTAGTGGCAGAGATCAGTGCCCCCTCCCCCACCCAGTACTCCAGGAGATGCTAGGACTTTCTCATGGAGCTGGGAGGTGGATTTCTGGGGACTGAACCTGTAAACACAAACCTAAGAGGTCCATGTTTAAACTTCACATGGCAGAACTGGGAGTGAAACAAGGATTTTAAGCAGAATAATTGCATGACTTCAAATGGAACATAGTTTGGACAATGAGCAGCTCATCAGCAACAGTAATGATGCAGAGCCTAGAGGCCCTCAGGAACTTCATGAACAGTAGAAGAAGCCTCCCATTCTTGTGTAACCCCAGTGGGTAGAAGGAAATCCCCAAACATGCCTTAGATATTATTTGTTACCAGATAGCCGAATGAAGACTCAGAACCAAGTATAATTTAATAGAAAAGAAATAAGATAAACATTGTTTCTTGCACCCAAATATTGCAGCTCAAATGCATGCTCCTTTAGAAAATGATCAGGACAAATCTTATAATTTAAATCCCTGAATGAGCCTCCCTGGTTACTTTTACCAAAACTCTTACACTCATACTGTTTAGTGTATCCTCATATGAATGAATCCCCCTTTGGTCCTTTTCCACCCAAAGCTTTCCTATTACCTCTGAAATTCATAATGGGATTAAGCAAACCACCCTACATATGCAACCTCTTCTTGGAATGGTTCCTCCACCTTTTCATTTAATCAAAATCTGGCCCTACCATGAAAACAAAGCATCCCTGGATAGCCTTCCCAGGAAAGGTTATTCTTGTCTCAAGTCTCATGTTGTAGTGAGCAGATTGCTCTCCTCATTCCCCATTGGCATGTCCATTCCATTGTCTTTCCATGCTCTTACAAACCTCCTATTCTGAGGCTATGCCACCTGACTATACCACCTTACTCCTGACTCAGAACCTTCCTCTCCACCCCAACTCCTTTTATCATTTTATGTAATACCAAGCTATGAATGGAAAACCTGTGGAACACCCTGACACACTCAAATTCTTTACTCCCTTCTTTTGTAACTTGACTTAACTTTAACCCACCTCTCTCGTAGTTATATCATGGTGAGACCTTGTCATCACCAAAAATTGTACAACCTCTGCCATCTTGAATGCAAACATTTCATTCTCTAGATAGTCTCCTCTACTGCTAGCACACTTGCTTAACTACTAACACTTTAAAATGTTTCAACCCTAACCTGATATCTAATCCACTGGTCTGTCCCTTCTTTCTCTATCTAGAGCTTTATCCTCCATTCACTTTTCTTCTTATCCAGCTTAGATGACATGCTCCATCACTATATTTCTGCATATACCATCAATTTCCTTGTCTCTTCTCTCCCTCTGTTACACCCACCTGGAAAACCCCCACACTGGTGACAAAGCAACCATTTACCATATCTGTGCCTGCACCCAAGCAGCTTAATATTTCTAGAGAAATTCAAATAAATAACCAGAAAAAAATATTTTCCTTTAATTTATATTCACATATTGCAATAGAATCTCAACTCCCTATCAATTCTATTTGTTACTCCAGTAAATTTGACTTCCAGTCTTCTAAGAAGACTTTTACATGTTCACTTTTCTCTTCAAATTTCCCATCCCACTCTCAGCCTCAATGTTGACCTTGCCTCATATGTCACAATACTTCCTTTATAGCACCAGATCTGTAAAACCTTTGCTCATGTGCACACATATTCCACAGTTTCTCTTTGGACAATTAAAGAAGTGACCTGCGCTTTGCTAAGGTTGTCTCCAATGCTCTCACAGGGACTTTTGCTACCATAACTCTCCAGCAACATTAGTCTTTCTCCCTCTACTGTATTATTTCCAGCAGCATACAAAAAAGCTCTAATATATTTCATCATGAAAAAGACAAAGAGGTGGAAAAGGAAAGAAATTATACCCTTTTTCATATCCTGCCAGCCATTGTTCTTCTTTACATGCAAACTTTTCTAAAGAATTGCTTGTATACATAGTCTCTATAACCTGCTTCCCATTCACTCCTCAAATCCCTTCAACCTGGTATCTTCCCCCATCTTCCTCATATGTTCTCTTTGTTGATAGTGCCTATAAAAGCTAAGAACTTTTGCACATTAATTCTGATATACTCTCTCTTTTTCTTTTTTGAATATGGTGTATCTTTTATTTACTTATTTTTTTATTGCATTTTAGGTTTTGGGGTACATGTGAAGAACATGCAAGATTGTTGCATAGGTGCATACGTGGCAGTGTGATTTGCTGCCTTCCTCCCCTTCACCTATATGTGGCATTTCTCCCCATGCTATCTCTCCCCAACTCCCCACCCCCTGCTGTCCCTCCCCTATTTCCCCCCAACAGACCCCAGTGTATAGTGCTCCCCTCCCTGTGTCCATGTGCTCTCATTGTTCAACACCCACCTATGAGTGAGAACATGCGGTGTTTGATTTTGTGTTCTTGTGTCAGTTTGCTGAGAATGATGGTTTCCAGGTTCATCCATGTCCCTACAAAGGACACGAACTCATCATTTTTGATGGCTGCATAATATTCCATGGTGTATATACTCTCTTAAAAGCACTATTCATGTGTCACCAGATTCTGTTTTGAATTTTAAGTAGACAAATACAATATCTGCAAATACATGTAACATTTTTCTTTCCAAAATTAGTGACTATTATGTATTTTGTTCTCCTTATTGCACACATAGTAGACTTCTAGTAGAAAATAGAATGGTAGCAATGAGAAAAGACAGTCTTGACATATTTCTGACTTCAGAAAGAATGCTTTGTGTGTGATTTTTTTGTATTTATTTTGAAATAATTTCTGGCTTTTAAAAGCTGCATAAATAGTACAAGAAAATCATAAATTATATATATATTTATTTTACATAAATGGTAAGAAACATGAACATGATTCTAAATACACAGAGGCATACTCAGAGAAATGTCACTCTCCCCATGACTTCTAGCTTACTCTCATCTCCTGTCTTTTCTATGATATTCCACCATTCCTATGTTTCTTTTTGCACAATAAGAAGATACATTTTTATTTCTTCTTTCTCACACAAAATGAAACGTATTATATTCTTTTACATTTGGTATATTTTTAATTACCAATATATCCTGAAAATTATTCCATATTTTTATTCTTAGAGATTCTCTTCATTGATTCTCCAGTTTATGGTTGCACCACAGTTTGTTCAATCACTTTGCTATACATGGGCATTTGTTTCCATTATTTCACAATTTTAAAAATGCTACCATGGATAACCATGTGCATAAGTATTTGAATTTTTGGAAGTATATTGTATTAGTCTGTTCTCATGCTGCTAATAAAGATATACCTGAGACTGGATAATTTATGCAAAAGAGGTAATAGACTCAGTTTCCATGTGGCTGTGGAAGCCTTACAATCATGGCAGGAAGCAAAGGAGGAACAAGGTCAAGTCTTCCACGGTGGCAGGCAAGACAGAGAACATGTGCAGGTGAACTCCCTTAATAAAGCCATCAGATGTTGTAAGCTTCATTCATTATCACAAACACAGAATTGGAAAGACCCACTCCCATGATTCAATTACCTCCCACTGGGTCTTTCCCATGACCCATGGGAATTATGGAAGGTAAGATTCAAGATTTGAGTGTGGATGCAAGCACACCATATCATTCCACTCCCACCCCTCCCAAATCTCATCTCTTCCATTTCAAAACCAATCATGCCTTCCCAACAGTCCCCCAAAGTCTTAACTCATTTCAGCATTAACTCAAAAGTCCACAATCCAAAGTCTCATCTGAGACTAGGCAAGTCCCTTCCACCTATGAGCCTGTAAAATCAAAAGGAAGGTAGTTACTTCCTAGATACAATAGGAGTCCAGGTATTAGGTAAATACATCCATTCCAAATAGGAGAAATTGGCCAAAACCAAGGGGCTACAGGTCCTATGCAAATCAGAAATCCAATGCGGCAGTCAAATCTTAAAGCTCTGAAATGATCTCTTTTGACTCCATGTCTCATATCCATGTCACACTGATACAAGAGGTAGGCTCCCATTGCCTTGGGCAGCTAAACACTTGTGGATTTGCAGAGTACAGCCCCCCTCCCAGCAGCTTTCACTGGCTGGTATTTTCTACAGCTTTTCCAGGTGCACGATTCAAGCTGTCCATGGGTCTACCATTCTGAGCTCTGGAGGACAGTAAACCTCTTCTCACAGCTCCATTAGGCAGTGCTCCAGTGGCGACTCTGTGTGAGTGCTCTGACTCTACATTTCCCTTCTGCATTGCCCTAGCAGAGGCTCTCCATGAGTGCACTGCCCCTGCAACATGCTTCTTCCTGGATATCCAGGCATTTCCATACATCCTCTGAAATCTAGGAGAAGGTTCCTAAACATCAATTCTTGACTTCTGTGTACCTGCAGACTCAACAACACATGGCTGCCAAGGCTTGGGCCATGCACCCTTTGAAGCCACAGCCTAAGCTGTACCTTGGCCCCTTTTAGCCATGGCTGGAGCAGCAGAGATGCAGGGCATAAAGTTCCTAGGCTGCACACAGCAGGGAGTCCCTGGACCTAGCCCACAAAATCATTTTTTCCTCCTAGGCCTCTGGGTCTGTGATGGGAGGGGCTGCCACAAAGATCTCTAACATGCCCTGAAAACATTTTCCCTATTGTCTTGGTGGTTAATATTTGGCTCCTTGTTACTTATGTAAATTTCTGCAGCTGGCTTTAATTTCTCCCCAGAAAATGAACTTGTTTTTCTTTTCTATTACATCATCAGGCTGCAAATTTTCCAAACTTTTAAGTTCTGCTTCCTCTTGAATGCTTTGTTGCTTGGAAATTTTTTCTGCCAGTTACCCTAAATCATCTTTCTCAAGTTCAAATTTCCACATATCTCTAGGGCAGGGACAAAATGCTGCCCAGTCTCTTTGCTAAAGCATAACAAGGGTCACCTTTGCTCCAGTTCCCAACAATTTCCTCAACTCCATCTGAGACCACCTAGCCTGGACTTTACTGTCCATATTACTATCAACATTTAGGTCAAATCCATTCAACTAGTCTCTAGGAGGTAATAAACTTTCCCCATCTTTCTGTCTTCTTCTGAGTCTTTCAAACTATTCCAATCTCTCCCTGTTACCCAGTTTCAAAGTCACTTCCACATTTTCAGGTATCTTTACAGCAGTGCCCCACTCTGGTACCAATTTACTGTATTAGTCTGTTCTCACACTGGTAATAAAGCCATACCTGAGACCGATAATTTATAAAGAAAAAGAGGTTTATGCATTTACAGTTCCACATAGCTGGAGAGGTCTCACAATCATGGCAGAAGAGAAATGAGTAGCCAAGTCAAGCCTTGCATGGCAATAGACAAGAGAGAGAGTATGTTCAGGGGAGCTCCCCTTTATAAATTCATCAGAACTCATAATACTTACTCACTATCACAAGAACAACATGGAAAAGACCTACCCACAAGATTCAGTTACCTGACACCAGGTTCCTTCCACAGCATGTGGCAATTATAGAAGCTAAAATTCAAGATTTGGGTGGGGAAACAGCCAAATCATATCATGTATCTTCAGGGTAAATTTCTAGAAGTGGAAGTGCTGAGTCAAAAAATAAACATTTTTATGATTAAGACCTACATTAACAACCAATAGACTAAAAATATATCCAAGATCATTTTGAACTACAATAATATGAAACTAGAAATAAATAACAGGAGGAATCTTAGAAAGTTCACAAATACGTAAAAATTAAACATCCTTCTAAATAATCAATGGGTCAAATAAGTAATCAAAAGGGAAATTTAAAAAATACCTTGAGCACTTTTTCCTATGAATGCTGGCCATGTGTGTGTATTCTTTTCAAAAGTATCTGTTCATGTCCTTTGCCCACTTTCTAATAGGGCTATTTGTTTTTGGCTTGCAGATTTGTTTAAGTTCCTTACAGATTTTGGATATCAGACCTTTGTCAGATGCAGAGTTTGCCAATATTTTCGCCTATTTTGTAGGTTGCTTATTTACTGTGTTAATAGTTTCTTTCCCTGTACTGAAGCTGTTTAGTTTAACTGGTCCTATTTTTCTTTCAATCTTTGCTTTTGTTACAATTTTGGCATCTTTGTCATGAAATCTTTGCCTAGTATTATGTCCTGAATGGTATTTTCTAGGTTATCTTCCAGGGTTTTTTTTTAAAACGTGTTATGTTTTACATTTAAGTCTTTAATTCATTTAAGGTGAATTTTTGTATGTGGTATAAGGAAAGGGTCCAGTTTCAATCTTCTGCATATGCTAACCAGTTATCCTAGCATCATTTATTGTTTGCAACTGTTTACTTTGTCAAAGATCAGGTGGTGGCAGGTGTGTGATACTATTTCTGGGCTCTCGATTCTGTTGCATTGGTGTATATGTCTGTTTTTGTACCAGTATCATGCCATTTTGGTTACTATAGCTTTGTAGTATAGTTTGAAGTTGGGTAACATAATGCCTCCCATTTTGTTCTTCGTGCTTAGGATTGCCTTGGTTATTCAGGCTCTTTTTTATTACATATGAATTTTTAAATAGTTTTTTCCTAATTCTGTGATAAACGTGATTGGTAGTTTGATAGGAATTGCATTAAATCTGTAAATTGCTGTGGGCAGTATGATCATTGTAACAATATTTTTTTTTATTCACGAGCATGGAATTTTTTCTATTTATTTGTGTCACTTCTGATTTCTTTGAGCAACGTTTTGTAATTCTTGTTGTACAGCTCTCTCACATCCCTGGTTAGCTGTTTTTCTAGGTATTTTATTCTTTTCTGGCTATCATGAATGGGATTGCATTTTTGACTTGGCTATTTTTTATATGGCTGGTGTATAGAAATGCTACTGATTTTTGTACAGTGATTTTGTATTTTGAAACTTTGCTTAAATTGTTTGTCAGATCAAGGAGCTATTGGACAGAGACTATGGGGTTTTCTAGGTACAGAATTATAACATCTATAAAGAAGGATAGCTTGACTTTCTCTCATCCTATTAGGATGGCTTTTCCCCCTTTTTCTTGCCTGATTGCTCTGACCAGGATTTCCAGTACTACATTGAACAGAGAGAAACCATTGAGATGGTTTGGATCTGTGTCCCCACCAGATCTCGCCTTGAATTATAATAATCCCCACATGTTGTGTGAGGGACCCAGTGGGAGGTAACTGAATCACAGGGGCAGGTTTTTCCCATGCTATTCTTGTAATAATGAATAAGTCTCATGAGATCTGATGGTTTTATAAACTGGGATTCCCCTGCACACACTCTCTTGCCTGCCATCATATAAGACATGACTTTACTCCTCATTCGCCTTTCACCATAATTGTGAGGACCCCTAGCCATGTGAAACTGTGAGTCAATTAAATCTCTCTCCTTTATAAATCACCAAGTCTCAAGCATGTCTTTATTAGCAGTGTGAGAACAGACTAATACACCCATAGAAAGAATCAATATATCTAAGAGTTGGTTTTTTTGTTTTGTTTTGTTTTTTTTGAGATGGCGCAGGCTGGAGTGCAATGGACATAATCCTATTGATAATAAAAATCCTATTTGCAAATGACATAATCCTATAGATAATAAAAAAGATTTCACAAAAAAAATTGGTAGAACTATTAAATGAAATTAAATAGTAGTATACAAGAATCAATGTACAAACATCAGCATTTTTATACACAAATAACCTACTGGAAAAAGAAAACAAATCACTTTTATGATAGTCTCAAAAAACACACAAAATACTTAGAAATAAATTTAACCAAGGAGGTAAAAGATCTGTACATGGAAAGCTTTATGAAAAAAACTGAAGACACAAATAAATGGAAAGATATCCCATGTTCATGAAGCCAAAGAATTAATCTTGTTAAAATGTTCAAACTACCTGAAGCAATATACAGATTCATTGCAATCTCTTTTAAAATTCAAAAACAATACTGAGAAAGAAAAACAAAGTTGGAGGCCACACATTTCTTGATTTTGAATGATATTACAAAGATATAGTAATCAAAAAGTATGATACTGGCATAAAAACAGACACATAGACCAGTGGAATAAAATAGCCCAGAAATAAATCCACACATATATGGTCAACTAATTTTTGACAAGGGCACCTAGAGGATCCAATGGAAAAAAAGATAATCTCTTCAATAAATAGTGCTGAAAAACTTGACTTCCAAATACCAAAGAATTAAACTGGACTCTTACCTTACACCATACTCAGAAATCAACTAAAAATTGGATAAGACCTAAATATAAGATCAGAAACTAGAAAACTTCTATTTTTTAGATATCACACTGAAAGCTCAGGTCACAAAAGTAAAAATAAGTATGGGACTACATTAAACTAAAAAGCTTCTGCATCACAAACGAAGCAATCAACAAAATAAAATGGTGGCCTAAAGATTGGGAAAAAGTATTTGCAAACCATGTATCTGATAAAGGGTTAATATCCAAAATTTATAAAGAATTCACACAACTCAATAGTAGAAAAACAAATAACATGATTAAAAATGGGCAAAAAACCTGAGTAGACATTTCTCCAAAGAAGACATAAAAATGGTCAACAGATAATGGAAAGGGGGCTTGGCTGGGCATGGTGGCTTACATCTGTAACTCCAGCACTTTGGGAGGCTGAGGTGGCTGATCATGAGGTCAGAAGTTTGAGACCAGCCTGGACAGCATGGTGAAACCCTGTTTCTAAAAAAATACAAAAATTATCCAGGCATGGTGGGGTATGCTTGTAATCCCAGCTACTCCAGAGGCTGAGGCAGGACAATCACTTGAACCCGGAAGGTGGAGGCTGCAGTGAGCTGAGATTGCACCACTGCACTCCAGCCTGGGCAACAGAATGAGACTCCATCTCAAAAAAAAGAAAAAGAGAAAAAAAGTACTCAACATCATTAATTATTAGGAAAATGGAAATCAATACCACTATGAATACCAACTTATACCCATTAGGATGACTATTATCAAAAAGTTAAAAAATAACAAATATTGACAAAGGTGTGGAGAAAAGAAAATTCTTGTACGCTGTTGGTGGAAATGTAGATTGGTACAACCATTATGGAAAACAATATATAAGTTTCTAAAGAAATTAAACATAGAGCTAGCATATGACCCAGCAATCCCTCTTCTGAGCATATACTCAAAGGAAATGAAATCATCAATTCATAAAGATACTGTCCCTCATCATTCACAATAACCAAGTTATGAAACAACTTAAGTGTCTTGTCAATGGATAAGTGAAAAACCCATAGTATATGTATACATGCAATAAAATATTATTAAGTCCTAAAAACAAAAATGAGATCTCACTGTTTGCCCCAACTTAGATGAGCCTGGAAGACATTATGCTAAGTGAAATAATCCAGACATGGAAGAAAAATATTACATAATATCACTTATACATGGGATCTAAAAAAAAGTTTTCAAATATACAGAGAGAGAATAAAACAGTGGTTATGGGAGGAGGATGGGGAGATGTAGGTCAGAGGACACAAAGTAGCTAATATGCATTGCCAGGCATAGCTGTAATCCCAGCTACTTAAAAGAGGTTGAAGTGGGAGGATCACCTGAACCCAGGAGTTTGAGACCAGGCTGGGCAACATAGCAAGACTTCTCTAGGGAAAAAAACTGGCGTTGCTTTAGTGAGCTGTTCCAGCCTGGGTGACAAAGTGAGACCCCCATCTGACAAAATAGTAGTTAATATGTAGGATGAACAAGCCTAAAAATCTAAATCTAATGTGTGATATGAAGACTACAGGTAAATAAAAAAATTGTTCTGTAATCTCATATTGTTACCCATTTTTTTTGTAGCAAGAGCAACTAAAATCTCATTTTGCATGAATTCAAATATTATATATATATGTATATATATACACATATATATATATGTGTACATATATATATATGTGTATATATATATATTTCAGTGCAGGAGTGAAAGCTTATTAAAAAGTTTTAGAACAGTAAGAAAAGGAAAGAAAAGAAGGAAAGTACAACTTGGAAGAGGGCCAAGCAGGTGACTTGAGAAACCAACTACACCAACAATAAATATATTAATTTGTTTCTCTACAGTAACTTTTTGCTATCTATATGTATCCTATAACATCGTGTTTTACACCTAAACATACAAAATAAAATTTATTTTTAAAAGAGAATTTTAAAAAGGTAAATGCATGTATAACTTTGCTACCTATTACTAAATTCCATCCAAAAGTAATTTACTAGTTTTAATTTCCACCATTAAGTATGAAAGTAGCTGTTTTCCCCACAGCCTCATCAAAAGAATTTTTAGTAATATTGTTTTTAATTTTTATCAGTATGATAGGTGAGAAAGCGTATCACATGTGGTTTTATCTTGCATTTCTGCAATTATGAGTGAAGTTAAGAATCTTTTTATATCAAAAGGTGATTTTAATGTCTTTTTTTCTTCTTGTCTGTTCATGTCAGCTCATTTTCCTAACAGGTCTTCCTATTTTATGCTCTCAATTTTCTAGAGTCCTATATCCAATAGAGATATTGCCCTTTACCTATAATATATGTTGAAATATTTTTCTACCAGTTTGCCATTTGTCTTTTGCCTGTTTCCCTTTGATAGATAAAATTATATATAGTAAAATTTATCAATCTTTTATAGCCTCTGGATTTTGAAACATAGAAAACCTTTCCCTATTCTCAGGTTTTAAAAAAAGTCACCCTTTTTTTTCTACTGCTTGGTTGGTTTCATTTTTATGTTTAAAATCTACATACATTTGGAGTTCATTCTTGTGTGTGGTGTGTGAGAAAATGACCTAATCTTATCTTTTTCCAAATCAGTGAACAGGTTTTTTTTTCAACACTATTTATTTAAAAGTACATCTTTTACCTGGTAATTTCAGATTTCACCTCTATCATGCATATAATTTCCAGATGTACTTGAGGCTTTTCCTAAACTTTTTATTTTACATCACTAGCTTGCTTGTTTACTTACAAACCAGTGTACTTATGTACACTGTTTTATTACAGAGGCTTCATGTTTTAATGTTAAATAAAACAGTAGTTCCCTTCATGTTTGGTTGTGGGGCTTTTTCAGTTTGTTTGGTTTTGTTTTGCCACTTTTCCTAGATATGCATTTCTTTTTAATTTTTTTAGTATACTTTAAGTTCTGGGGTACATGTGTAGAAGATGCAGGTTTGTTACATAGGTATACACATGCCATGGAGGTTTGCTCTATTCATCACCCCGTCATCTACATTAGGCATTTCTCCTAATGCTATCCTCCCCTAATGCTAGTCCCTCCACCCCCTGACAGGCCCTGGTGTGTGATGTTCCCTTCCCTGTGTCCATGTGTTCTCATTGTTCAACACCCACTTATGAGTGAGAACATTCAATGTTTGGTTTTCTGTTCTTGTGTCAGTTTCCTAGATATTCGTGCATGTTTGTCTTTCCAATTGATCTTTAGAATCAATCTGCCAAGCCTCATAAAAAAACTTATTGGTATTTCCATAGAAATTTCATGAATGAATTTAGAGATTCATCCTATCAAAAATAAAGCATGTCTTTCCAGATGCTCGAGGATTCTTTTGAGTCTTTCATGAGTGTGTTAAAGTTTCCTCAAATAAGGTTTACACATTTCTTGTTAAGTTTATTTCTAGATATTTAGTCTTCTTTGCCACTATAACATGTTGGGTTTTCTCTACCTTCATATCCTCTAATTCATTATTTTTTATAGAAATGTAGCCTGTTGGTTTTGTATGTTAATTTTATGGCCTACAACTTCCTGCCTTTTTATTGTTTGCGTTAATTCTATCGTTAATTTTCTGGAGTTCTTCATATATGCTATCATATCATCTGCAAATTGAAATAATTTTATTTCTTTTTTGTAAAGTCTTATTCCCCAGTTGATCTTGCTTGTCTAAGTGTATTTGCCAATACTTCCAATACAATGTTAAGTAGTAATGGATATAATGGGAATTCTCTACATTTCTCTATATTTAAAGTCATTTATTGGTACCTGTAGTTACTTGAAGGGTAGCTTGGCTGAATATGAGTTTTTGGTTCAAACTTTTTGGAATCTGTTGAAAATGTTGCTCCATTGTTGACTCACTTTTTTAGTTGTTTTTGAGGAATCTAATGTCAGGTGGACTTCTTTGTTTTTGTATTTGATCTTTATGCCTGAATCCTTGAGGATTTTTGATATTAGTTCTCACTCATAGGTGGGTATTGAACAATGAGAACATGTGAACTCAGGGAGAGGAGCATCACACACTGGGGGCAGTTGCGGGGCAGTAGGGGAGAGACAGCGGGGGGGTGGCGAGGGAGGGGAGGGTGGGACGGGATAACATGGGGAGAAATGCCAGATATAGTATGCACCTAAAGTAAAATAAATAAATTATTTAAAAAAAGAAGTCTAATCATCTTTCTCAGATATGCCTTAAAGTTAATTTTTCTTGGTTAATTTTCAGATGTTCAATGATGTCTTAATATATGGATCTGGATTTTATTTCTGAAAAGTTTTCTTATAGTTTTAAATGATAGTACTATTCTGTTGCTCTATTTCTCTTCCTTCAAGTGTTTTAATTAAACTTTTATTATTTATTCTTTGTCTTCCATTTCAAACACTTACTTTCTGACTTTTTTTTACTTCTATCTGTATCCTATATTTGTTCTCTTGGTGATTTTCTATGTTTCTTCAATGATTCTTATAAAAATTTCTTTTGAGCCTATTCTCCCTTGGGCAACTTGTAATTTAGTCTCTATTCGTGATGTGATTTGGTCTTTTTTCTTCTATTTCATTGAGCAGTTTAATCAAGTCTCTTTTAATTTCTTTCTGTGTTTTTGTCTATTTCTGTTTTTAATGTTTGCATTTTTTATTCAAGATAAGTTTTCATATTTCCAAATGCTTGTTGAGTATATTGCATCAGTTTGGAGCACTGCATTACAGTTTTCTTACGCTTTTTTGTTGCTGTGTTTGTGTGTTATTTCTTTGTTTGAATAGAAGAATTTTTATTAGCTGAGGTAGATTGACTCTCATTTTCTGATTCAGTAATTTTACAAAGATTTATTCACACAGGAAACAAAAGCAAAAATAGACAAATGGAAATACATCAAACTAAAAAGTTTCTTCTGCACAGCAAAAAAAAAAAATCTACAGAGTGAAAAGAAAAACTGCATAATGCAAGAAAATATTTGCAAACTGCATCTGGCAAAGGGTTAATATTTAGATTATATTAGGAACTCAAACAACTCAATAGCAACAACAACATAAAAATCTAATTTAAAATGGGGAAAACACCTGAAAAGACATTTTTCAAAAGAAGACACACAAATAGTCAACAGATACATGAAATATGCAACAGATACATGATGCAATATATTCACCATCACTAATCATCAGGGAAATGCAAATAAAAAACACAATGAGATATCACCTCATTCCAGTCAGAGTGGCTACTATCAAAAATCAAAAGTAAGTGTTGGCAAAAGATGTGGAGAAAAAGGAAGCTTTACACTCTGCTGATAAGCATGTAAATTAGTATAGCCGTTATGGAAAATGACATGAAAGTTCCTCAAATAATTAAAAATGGAACTACCGTATGATGCAGTAATCCCACCACTAGGTATATGCCCAAAGTAAATGAAATCAATATGTCGACAAGATATCTGCATTCCCACATTTATTGGAGCACTCTTAACAATAGCAAAGATGTGGAATCAGCCTAAATGTCTATCAACAGATGAATGGTTAAATGAAATGTGGTATACGAACACAATAGAATACTATTTAGCCGCAAAAAAATGAAATCCTGTCATTTGCAGCAACATGGATGAACCTGGAGGACATTTTAAGTGAAATAAGCCAGGCACAAAAAGTCAAATGCTGCATTATATCACTCATATATGAAATCTAAAGAAGGTGATCTCATAGAAGTAGGGAGTAGAAGGGTGATTAATAGAAGCCAGGAAAAGGAGGGAGAAGGGATACACAGGGAGAAATTAGTCAATGGGTACAATGTCACTGTTAGATGGGAGAAATAAGTTTTGGTATTATATTATAGCAGAGTAACTATGGTTAACAATATTGTATTGGATATTTCAAAACAGCTAGCAGAAAGGGCTTTGAGTGTTCTCACCACAAATGACAAATGTATGAGGTGATAGTTATGCTAAATATTAATGTGATTTTTTAATATAATGCATACATGTATCAAAATGTCACACAGTACCCCATAAATATGTAAAATTATTATGTGTCAAAAACAAAATTTAAGAACAAACATTTATTCAGTTATTTTCTATTTATTTTGTGAGTTTGAAGTGAGTTTCTAGATTTCTAATTCAATGTCACAATCTTTTACTAGTAAGCAAATTCTTGTTTCTTTAGCTGATGAATTTTAGTGTTCGTTTATCCATTCTCTTAATTTTTGAAAAATTTTATGTTGATAGAAAAGTTACAAAATTAGCACAGAGAGCTCCAGTATATTCCCCAGTCAGTTTCAGCTTCCTTTAGTGTTAAAACTAAGGAAACACGATTTGTATACCAGTATTAACCAAACTCTGGACTTCATTTGAATTTCACCAGTTTTTTTATTCATGTCTTTTTCCATTCCAAGATCCAATCCAAAATACCCCATGGCAGTTAGTTGTCATCTCTCTCTTTGTCTATGATGGTTTCTCGGTATTTTCTAACTTTTCATGATTTTAACAGTTATGTGCCATATTGGTAAGGTATCTTGTAGAACGTCCCTCAATATGAGTTTGTGTGATGTTTTTCTCACACACCATGAGATTGAACTATATTTAAACTTGAAAAGAACTGAGACAATTTGGAAAGAACGCCACGGATGTAAAGTGTCCTTCAGAATATCCACATGACATCATGGTGATGTTAACCTTGATAGTTTGATTAAGATAGTGTTTACCAGATATTTCCACTGGAAAATATTATTTTCTTTGTTCATATCCATCCTTTGGAAGCAAGTCCTATAGTTGGGCTCACAGTTAAAAGAGAAGAGAGGCCAGGTGTGGTGGCTCATGCCTGTAATCCCAGTGCTTTGGGAGGCTGAGGCTGGTGGATCAATCACCAGAGGTCAGGAGTTCAAGACCAGCCTGGTCAACATGGTGAAACCCTGTCTTTGCTAAAAATACACAAATTAGCCCAGCGCAGTGGCAGGCACCTGCAATCCCAGCTACTCAGGAGGCTGAGGCAGGAGAATCACTTGAGCCCAGGAGGCAGAGGTTGCAGTGAACCAAGATCACACCATTGCACTCTAGCCTGGGGGACACAGAGAGTCTCCGCCTCAAAAAAAAGAAAAAAAAAAATGAGAGGAGAGAGACCAAGCTCTACCTCCTGGAGAGGGGAGTGTCAACTTATTTACATTGTTTGGAATCCTTCTAAATGGAAAAGTTCTCTCTTCTATCCCATTTATGTATTTATTTAGTCATTCAGATATATCAGATGAGTATGGACTCATCTATATTTATTTTATACTTCGGTTTCTAATTCAATACTATATTATTATTTTGTTGCTCAAAATATTCCAACTTGATCATTGGTAATTCTTTCAAGTTGGCTGCTGTGTCCTTTTGACATACCTCCATTCCTTTATTTTTAGAGAAATTTCTTACTTCCTACTACTATGTTTGTTTTATGGGTTCTGTTTTTATGTTGTGTTTTGCTGGTGGTATTGAAAGAGGAGGAATTTTAGCCTGGTTCTTCTCTTTTATCTTAACGGACTCTAAATTTTCCCCTATTCTTACCCTTTATCATTCAATTACTATGGAGTACCTTTCCCTTCCTTTTTCACCCAGAACTACGCTTTTAAAGACAGCCACCTCATATCATGTGTATTTTTTTACTCTTCCCTCTAGTCAGTGCTCTCATCTAACAGGACACTTTTTAAATTCATTTTATGCATCAAATAGACTTCTCTTTCCAGTGGTTATTTTGGGGTAATTTCAGGCTCCCTGCTAGTTCTACACTTCTCTCTTCCTCAGCTTTTCTTTGGACTGTTCTTACTTGCCTCAAACACTTACACCAGAAGCCTGAGAGATCACTTACTGGAATTTGGTGCTTTTTCATTTTTCAGTAACAGGTAATTTGAATTTCAGCATATTTTCCCTTTACTTATTCTGAAGGCATGATATTTGTAACATCGTGTGTGTTCAGTTGTTCTACACTGCTATTTGGAGGATATGGAGGGACAGATCTAAGCAGCTGCCATGAGTTCTCAACTACTCCATGAATGATGCTTGACGTTGATGCCTCCATCAATTAAAGAAGTTTCATTTATTCTTAGAACTTTTATTTAAAATAGGTATATATTTTTATCAAATATTTTTCCACATTTAGTGAGATAATAAAATGACACAATCGTCATTTCTCCATTAATTATTTAATGCAGTGATTACATTAGTGGGTTTTTTTTTTAAAGTTGCCTCCTCTTCCATTACTGTAACAGTCCTAGAATTAATCATAATAAATTGGTCTTTTAATTCATTTTAAAATTAATTTGTAAATTCTTCATTTCAGATTTTTGTACCAAATGGGATTGCCTATACCTATTTTTATAGGCCTGATATACCTGTCCAGACTTGAGATCAGAGAAGTTTTAGGATCTTAAAATGAGTATCACACCATGTTTTTTCTTCTAGAACATGAGGGCTAACTTTCTCTTTAAGTACAGAAATAATTTACTCATAAAAATGCCTGGGCCTAGAAAAGATATTGCATATTTTATTTTCTTTATGAGTTTAGACTTATTGAGGTTTTCTACTTCTTTAACTAACTTTAGTCATTTACATTTCAAAAAACATACATAAATTTATCTAATATTCTAACTTACTCGTTACTTATACTAAGCCTTTCTTTTTTAAAAATTTGTCATATCTACAATTTTTGTTGTTGTTGTATCTTTTCTCTATTTTCTAGATAAACCTGACAGTTTATTTTGTTATATATTTTTTTAATTTTTGTTGTTATTCATCTTCTCCCATGTGTGTTCTATTTTGTTTTTATCTCTATTGTCATTCCTTCTAGTTTTTCTAATTTATTTTGTTCTCTTGTTAGCTTCTTATACCGAGCACTCAGTTCAATTACTTTCTATTTTTCTCATTTGTTAATGTATGCATCTAAATCTAGACACTTTTCTCTGTGAACCATTTTGGTCATAATCCCAAAGCACAGATTTTGAAATATAATGCTCAGTGCTCTTCATTTTTAAGCACTTTGTCATTTTTGTTTTTAAAATGTTATGAGTTAAGAATTATTTAAATGAGTGTTTTTCCGAAGACTTTTGGAGGTAGAAACTAACTGTTGAGAATTTTACTTGAATTGAGTTATACACAGTAAATATGGCTTATGAGATTTTCCTTTTTCTATGTTGGTTTAGGTTTTCTTTGTGACCTAACACATCATCTGTTTGAGGAGGTTTCACAGAAGTGTATGCATGTGTGTGTATGTGTGTGTGCATACTCCCCAACTTACAATTGACTTACATTCTGATAAATCCATTGTAAGTCAAAAGTAACATAAATCGAAACTGCATTTACTTCCCTAGTAAACTCTCCATAAAGTTAAAAAATGTTAAATCAAATCACAAAAGCCCAGATATTCTTCAACTTCTGATAAGGTTCCATTCTGATAAATCTATCATAAAGTCAAAAAAATCATAAGTCACACAATTGTAAGTCCAGATGCCACTCCACTTACAATGGGGTTATGTCTCAATAAGCCCATTGTAAATTCAAAAAATCATAAGTCAAACCATTGTAAGTCAGGGACCATCTAAACATACACACACACATATACATATGCTATCACCAAAACTATTTTTTTATTCACACTCAACTAAATAACAGTTCCCAGCCTCCAAAACAATTTCCTGTCTTAGTGAATTTGGGAATGCTATAGTAGAATACTTGAGACTGGATAATTTAAAAAGAGCAGAGATTTATTTCTTACACTTTTAGAAGCTGGAAAGTCCAACATCAAGGGACTCACCTCTGGCAAGGGCACTTATGCTATGTCATTCTAGGGCAGAGGGCAGAAGGACAAGAGAGAGTGAGAGAGCAAGAGATGGGCGATAAACTCACCTGTTTTATAACAAACCTATTGCCACTGTAAGATCATTTATTGCATTTATTTATTCACAGGGTAGAAACATCATGGCCTAATCACCTCTTATGAGGCCCTACTTCCTAAAACTGTTCCATTGGGGATTCAGTCTCCAACACATGATTTTTGGTAGACACATTCAAACAATAGCAATGTCTACCTCAAGTTTTGATCATAAAAATCTTCCACTTTTGATCCAACATGCTCTTTTAAGGCTTGAAGTGATAAATACAGTAAGCTTGTGAGCCAGATGTTGAAGGGGGAAAGATTTTTTATATTCTTGGAAAATGACTCTATGAATATGACACCAAAAGCACAGGCAACAAAAGCAAAAATGGACAAATGGTTTATATCAAACTAAAAAGCTGTTTACAGCAAGTGAAACCATCAACAGAATGAAGAGACAATCTGTAGAATGGGAGAGAATATTTGCAAACCACAAAACTGAGAGGTTAATATCCAGAATATATAAAAAAACTTACACAACTCAATTGCAAGAAATTAAACAACCTGATTTTGCAAATGAGCAAAGGACTGGATAGACATTTCTCAAAAATAAATCATACGAATGGCCAATAGGTAAATTTTTTTAAATGCTCCACATCACTAATCATGAGGGAAATGAAAATCAAAACCACAATCAGATATCACCTCATCCCTATTATATTGGCTATTATTTTAAAAGATGAAATATAGTAAGTGTTGGTGAGGATGAGAAGAAAAGGGAACACTTGTGCACTGTTGATGGCATTATAAATTGGTACAGTCATTTTGGAAAACAGTATAAAGTTTCCTCAAACAACTAAAAACAGAATTACCATATGATCCAGCAATCCCACTTCTAGGTATATATACCCCAAAGAAATTGAAATCAGTATGTATAAGAGATGTCTGTCCTCTCATGTTTATTGTAGCATCATTCATAATAGCCAGGATGTAAACAACCTAAACTTCTGTGGACAGGTGAATAGAAAAAGAAAATGAAAGATTTTTCATTCTTAAAGAAGGAGGAACCCCTGTAATTTGCAGCAACATGGATGAACCTGGAGGACATTATCCTAAGTGAAATGAGCCAGACACGGAATAACAAATACTGCATGATCTCACCTATATGTGAAATCTAAAATAGCAGACCTCATAGAAGCAGAGTAGAATGATGGTTGCCATATGTTGGTGTGAAGGAAATGGGGAGATGGTCAGAGGTACAAAGTTCCAATTATGCAAGAGGAATAGTTCTGGAGATCTAACAATAACAGCAACAACTTATCTAATGCAGAAAAAAGAATGCTAACTACTTTTGAAGAAAAAACTCAAAATCTTGGTACAGGGAAAATTTCCCTTTTAAGGCAAATTTTCAAGCTTGGGGTGGAGTATTAAGCACATAGTAATACAGTTGAAAAAATGGTCTAAAATGAAAGAAGAGAATTGTATAAGGAAAAGTGAGAGAGAAGAGTTGTCAGCTACATTACAGAAGAGTGCAATATTCTTGGCAAATAAGCTCAGACATAGGACACAGAGTGAAGTTGACTACTGACTTCCTTCAGAATTGGAATTGTATGTGGATCCCTTATAAACTGAATCCTTTAGATACACTTGAATCAAGTATGAACATAGTATTCCTGAGACACCACACTACCTCTTTTTACACATTGTACTCAAAGGTCACAGCTGAGAAGTCTCAGATGACAAGTTGGGCAAATTGGCCTAACTTTAATCAAGGTGCAAAACTCTCATTTCAAACTGTGCATTTTTTTTCTCTCTTTAATAAAATGCCTTCTGTATTGTCGTCTCTGTCACAACACCTACATAGCCTATAACACGCAGGTGCATAGTGGGGCTAAATCTTGCTCCATGATTCTTTAAATATTTCCAACATTACTTCCACAATCACTTTCACAACTTTTTAAAAAAAGAACATGGGTAAATCATTTAGATTATGGAGATACTAAGCTTTAACATTGAAAGTACCAATAGACATATTCAAGACCTGAGAAGGCAAAAAAAAAAAAAAAAAAAAAAAAATTGTCATTGTCAACTGTGATTGATTGCTCCCTACTGCACGGAGTTCTACTTTGAGAAGGAATCTAAGGTCATTTCTACAGCAAAAGTGGTACAATTCATTAGTGATGCCTGCTAGGGAAAATGGTAGCTTGCATTCTGCATGTTCACCATCCCTTATCTAGGAAAATGCCTTCTTTTATGGATACAGAAACTGAGTTTTAGAGAACGAGTAATTTGCTCAAAGGCCAATAGTTATTTAATGTCAAAGCCAAAACAACCTAGGTCTCCTATATTAGTGCTCATTTCATTGCACAATATTGGGACTGAGATTTTTGGTTATCAATTTACCTATAATGTTAACCCAACTTTTTGGCTGGGCATGATGGTTCATGCCTGAATCCCAGTGCTTTGGGAAGCCAAAGCATGAGGATTGCTTGAGGTCAGGAGTTCAAGACCAACCTGGCCAACATGGTGAAACCACATCTCTACGAAAAATACAAAAATTAACAGGGTATGGTGGTGGGCCTCTTTAATCCCAGCTACTCAGGAGGCTGAGGCAGGAGAATCACTTGAACACAGGAGGCAGCGCAGTGAGCCAAGATTGTACCACTGCACTCCAGCCTGAGTGACAGAGGAAGACTCCATCTCAAAAAACAAAACAAAATAAAAACAAAAAAATTAACCCAATTTTTGAGCTTTAAAAAAGTAGCTGAAGAGATAGTAATGGTAAAACCTTTAAAATCTGACATGAACAAAAAAATC
This sequence comes from Aotus nancymaae, assembly GCF_030222135.1. NCBI lineage: Eukaryota > Metazoa > Chordata > Mammalia > Primates > Aotidae > Aotus > Aotus nancymaae. Next base: position 107,284,683 of record NW_026988425.1, read on the forward strand.
CCTAAAAATGAAGCTACTTATTTTAAAAGACCATTTTAAAAAATGTTAACCTAAACTGTGGTGATATTTATTTCCCACCAAAACAGTATATATTAGTTGTCTGTGGCTGTATAACCAATCAGCTCAAAACATAATGGATGAAAAAATAACCATCATCATTTATTAACATGTTTCTGTGGGTCAGAACTTTGAAAGTGGCTTGGCTGGGCAGTTCAGCTGAGTCTTCTATAAGGTTGCAATCGAACAATGTTAAAGCCAGGGTTATCTGAAACAGAAAACTTGAATGGCTGGGGGCTGGAATGACTGGGCACCTCAGGCATCCTCTCTATGTGGCCCCTCCTTGTGTTCCCTCCAGGCCAGTGGCTTCAGGGTAGCCGAACTTACTGCATGTCAGCTCAGGGCTCTCTCAAGGGGCATGTCTTGAGAGAATGAGAGCCTGATGGAAAATGTACTGCCTTTAAGGAGCCAGCATCAGGATAATGTCACTTCTACCATAATCTATTGTTCAAGGCAGTTACAATACATGCGGATCCCAATTCTCAATGAAAGAGTGTCAATGTCACATTGTAAGAAGACAACTTGGAATGGTATATATAATACAATCTGCCACGCAGGATTAGTAAGAGGAGTCCAACAACTAGTATTGCAGGGAAGAGTTCAACAGCAGCCATGTCATATTGTCCTGAGAATCAGGCTAAGGTTATTAGTTACCCCAATTATGGTTTCAAATGCAGGGCACTAAGTTAAATTTAAACTTCGGATAAACAATGAATAATGTTCAGTACAACTATGTCCCATGCAATATCTGGGATGTATTTATCACAAAAAAATGCATTGTTTATTTGAAATTCAAATTTAGTTAGGCATTCTGAGTTTTTATTTGATAAATTTGGGAACCCTACACCAGAGTGACTCAGATAGACAAGAAATCATATTTCTACATGGTGCTTAGACTGGAATGAGACCATCTTACTGCTAGTATCATCATTACTTTCCAAGTTTGCCTGGATACAGTAACCAAAATTGTCTTATCTGTAGTTGGTTCCATCACTGGAGTGGAACATGAACTTCCATGTTCCAAGGAGGGTGTGAATTTGGGATCATTGTCATTTTAGCTCTCTTAGTTTCCCAGAGTTTCCTCTTTCAATCTTTCAGTTGTGTATAAGCTAATCTCTTGGCACTGGTTTTGTTTCCTGACAGGCAACATTAATTCATTTTCACATTCACACTAAAATCACTTCCCTCTCTGTCTAACGACAACAATAATGGTGAAAACCCACTTGGAAAACAGCTTGATGGAACAGCTGCTTCATACTCATTATGAATCTCACACTTTCTATAATTTGGGGGAAAGGATGCCCACAACCACAAGCACATTGCAGTTCAGGTATCAAGCAGACACTGTACTTCTTTTTCTGTTCATTTTTCTACTCATACAATTAATATATAAACTATTGACACAATTTTTATAGAATATTGAGTGACTTGCTAAAATTTTCACTGCTAATTTCCAGGCTATTCAAACAGAATGTCTTGCAGTGACTCTCCCCTTATTCCATAAGTTTCAAAGCTGCCTCGCATTCTCAATGGCAGTCAAATACTGTCTTAAATCTTTCCTTTTATGTAGCGTCATTAGTTGTATAATCCATTCTGGGTGCCCAAATTAAGATCTGAGACTTAAGATATTCATTAACAAACTAAGAACATATTTATCGCTATGTTCTTCCTTTGCAAAAGACAAGCAAAGTTTTGATGACTCACCTGAATTCAAGTTACCATGGGAACTATCAGAGTGATGCTACCATATATAGAAAATGTCCTTGGTTGCAACATAATATTAGGGCCCTCCATCTACTTCATGGGTAGAGCCAGTTTTTCTCTTTCTCTGCTACAATAAAGTATGTAGTACACGCTGTTGGTACCAACACAACATCCACTGTCTGCTTTTTTTCTAAATAACAGGACCTCAATTTTTTACAACCATCTACCCCCTTCCACCATGTGCCTCAGGGGACAGTTGATGGCTCAAAGAACAAACACTGATACCAACTGTGCGGTATCCTGATGCACACCAAACTCAGCTCCTGGTTAGTCTAAGTCAACCAAAGAATGGTATTTCCCTGGCCACTGTTATTGGGGTAGGCAGGGGTAGGCAGGCAGACATGGAAAGGCAAGTAGGTAGCCCCAGTTATACTAAAAGTCACCCTGAAGTAATGTCAGAACTACTCCTGGAATTAAGCCAACATGAACCCCAGCAAAATGGTGAGGCAAAAAGAACCTGGGTCCTTGATGGCATCACTGACGCACTGTGACACCATCTGCTTTGAGCTACAACTGAAGCAAAAATAGAAGATAAATTTATTTGTTAATAACTGAGTCAGGATTTTCTGATTCTAGCAGTCAAAAGCTTCTTCAGCAATACTAGATATAGGATGTCATGTAACACAGTGTCAGCCAGTAAATTGTCTGATTCTGTGCTGACATTTGCCTAGATTACAAACGTCTTCCTGCTACTACTGTACTTTCATGATCTTGCCCTACAAGTGTCAGAGATCCTAAGCAAAATTTGAAGTATCAGAGACCCCAAACAAAAATACAGAATTTACTGGCTAACATAGCTGAGAAACACAAAGATTAAATATAACTTCAGTTAAATTCATAGTTTCTAAGAGTGTTATTGGGATTTTGTCTCTCTTCCCATTTCTCTCCATTCTGTTTTTCACTCAGTGGCACTCAGTGGGCCTCATTATCAGTGAGGCCTTACCCATAGCAGATCAATGACCTCCAGCAGGTCCAATTTTATGTATTAACATCAAATATAAAGACTCCTCCTTTTCCATCAGCATATATATAAATCCCTAAAGAGGAATCTGATTAGCTCATTGGTTATGTTCCTGCTGTAAGTAACAGTGGTGCTATAGATTAAATTGTGTCCCCATAAAATTCATATATCGAAGTCCTAACTATATGTGGAGAGAGGGCCTGTGAAGAGGTGATAAAGGCTAAATGAGGTCACTGGATGGGGCCCTAATCCCTATGGCCCTATCTTATAAGGCTGTTGCCCTTATAAGAATGAAGAAACACCAAAGTGAGTAAGCCCTTAAAATCACCCCCTACAATCCTCTAGCTCCTTCTTTCCTTCCCCAGAAACTTCAGAAGTCACATGTGCTATCTGCGTAGTATAGCTACAAAATGGAAGCACGTTGGGCCCCTACTTCCTGCTTGGACAAAGCTCCTCATTCCCTGCCAGACTGGAACGTAAGCAGGAAAATACCTTAATTTAATCAACTGAGATTTCAGTATATGTTTATCACAGCACTGTCAAGTCTAGCTTAAATAATACACCAAGATGTATTATTGTACTATTATACTAGACATTAGTAATGTATAAGTTGGGAAATCAAAGAATTCTAAAATCCTTTCTTTGTTCAGGAAAACAGTGGCTGTTTTGATTAACAATTTAAAAACTGATAGAATATGACTATAGTTTGAAACAACTAGAAAGAAATGGAAAAATAAAGAAAACTGAAATATTCACAATTCTTTAAGGTGAAATATGATTCTATTTGTGATTGACTTTAAAACGCTTAGTGAAAGAGAGAGAAAGAAGCATTAAATAAAGTACATATGTAAAAGCATTGATAATATAAGGATTTATTATAATACTATTTTATTTTTATATGCATTTAAAAATTTCTGAATAAAAACTTAAAAAAGCCAAGACAGCCAAAAAGGGGGTAAAGCAAGAGACAATAATCAATCACAAGAAACAGAAAGAAGAAAATCAAATGACAGAAATAAATCCAATTCAATAATAAAAATAAGTTTAACTGCACCAATTATACTAACTAAAAGACTTCCAGATTTGGAAAAACAAAACCAAATGTAACAAAACACACTCATATGCTTTTTATAAGAGAGACAAACAAGATAAAATAAAATTATATAGTAATGTTGAGAGTAAAGAGAAAATCTGAGGAAATTGATCCTAAAGCTTAAAGTGTTATCAAATTTATTCATTAATTGCCTATTTAATATCCATTTCCCCTTTCTTCCTTTATACTAGAACTCTGATTGTGTTGTTATCCATCTTTTATGGTACTTGAGGAAAGATGACTTCATCCGCAATTCAGGCGTGAATGCTGACAATCATTGAGACCTTTGCTTGCCAGTGATTCACTGATAAGAGGACACATCACCCCTTTCCGGCCAATGCGAAGTAAACAGAAGCTGCTGGAGGCCTTCTGGGAAACATTTTCTCAAGCTTGCAAGGTTACATATAGATAGATTGATCATATATAGAAAAATAATACAGATAAAATACATTTTATATTAATATATATTATCCTAGTCATTATTAAAAGTTGATTGCCTTGCATATTTTATTTAAACCTTATTTATTATTCCATTAACTTTAGACAGTACTCCTTTATCTTCACTTTGAAGATGAAGACATTCACACCCCTTCCCTACCTTTCTTCACCCACAATACACTCTAAACCTCTGTTAGCTGCATTTGTACTTTTGTATCGTCAAACTTTTCACAAAACCAAGTCTTCATACTTTACTTACAGATAAACTCTAAAAGTTAGCTTCTAAAAGGTAGGAATCCAACCCAGCTCTACAATAATACAGGGATAGGTGAGATAAGAGCATAAAAGGGGAAAACGCTAAGATCACAGGGTCTGGGTTCTAAAACCACCTCTATCTCTAACAGTGTGATCTGGATAAGTTACTTCTGTGGCCCCATTTTATCATCTGTAAAATGAAGGACTTGGCCTAGGCTGCTTCTTTAGAATCTTTTAGCAACAGAAGGAAAAATTAAAGTATAGAATTATCTGATTTAACTGGCAAGAAGGAAAGCACACCCAGAGCTTAGAAAATAATTTTGAGCTAAAGTAAGGAGTATGTCAACAGTGACCTTTATTCATACCACTGGAGTTCAATGTGTTTCTGCTCTAGTGGTATGCAGAGATGGCATATTTATTCAATTCTTTCAGTTAGAAAGATTAAAATGCAAATGTATGTAAATTATGCACATTATAAATGAGAACAAGAAAGAAAAATAAAACTCTGATTACTGGTTGGCTGGAGGAACATTAACAGAATCCTGAAATGAAACCCAAAAATCCATGCTTGGAGAACCACAGCCAAGATAAATCCCCACTCTCGCCCCTTCATTTCTTAAGTTGCCACCTGGCTTCTCTACCATCAGTCAGTGCTCAATGCTCCTGGCTGCATTTATATTACATGTGTGTAGGAGGTACAGAGTCTCAATCCACAAAACTCAAGTATGACAAAATTCAACTTTATTTTCTATATATGACCTTACTTTCTATTTCAAACTTTCTACTTCTTCTTTTGGCAAAACTTAAGTTAGATAATTCTGTGTCAGTGCAATCAAGTCAGGATTTTATTCTCTTGACCCTTACCCCAGGGGTTGCAACTGAGACCCAAGGGATGGAAACTGTAATACTTAGCATCAAAACATGGGAAATGGCCTTCTGTCATGATCTCATGGGTCTACGCTGACTTCCACTGCAATATCCTGATTTCCTCCAGTCACCTTTTCCCACTGGCATCTGCAGAGCCATGCACACCCCACCTGGTCCCTGTTCAATCAGTCTCCATGCTGGCCATGCTGCTGCTTTCCTCATTCCAATGAACGGCTTCCCCAAGTCCTAGGCTTCCTTCAGTTAACCCTCTGGCTGTCTGAGCAGGTACATGAAAAACAGTGGATGTTCTGCCCTGCTAATCTCAGTCCACAAAAAACCTAGGGGCTGTATCAAGCCCTCTTTTTCTGGACACAGCATGTCGGCATCTCTATTCTTCTGCTCTTGCCATATAGTGAGAGGTGCTAGAAACTATGACTTACTGGCTTCTCTGATCCTCACTTGGCATGAAGCACAAGTCTTCCCTGCCTTTGGATCACATATTCTCTCACTCCTCTACCCCTCACCAGGACAAAGGTCCCTTCTCAGAGGTACTCACTGCTAAATCTAATCCTCTTTATTCCATTCTGCTTTGCTGTCTTCCTTTCAGCTCATAAGATCTTTATCTAGTTTAGGAAGCTAAGGGAAACAAAACCACATAGGTTCTGCTTCTGCCAATAGCAAACTAACTCCTATCAGAACAACCCCAACCACAGATAACATCATAAGCTATGAACAAAATATGAGAAATAACCATCAGAAAGCATCAAAGAGTAATCAAAAGCAAGAGAAACAAGAAGGGAATCAACATGGTGAAAGGGAATGGTACTAGAAGTTCCCATTTTTAAGACTTCTCATCTAAAGGGCATGCCACAACTAAGATGGCTAAAATGTGTACAGAAACCCACACACTTACTTGCTAAAAGAATCAGAAGAAAGAGTTAGGGGCTAGCACAGCAGCTGGAAAGTTAAGAGGAAATCCCACAAAAGAAGAAGCTCAAACTTCTGCATATAAACTCTGTCCAAATCTCTATCTGACCCCTCAATTCTGCTTGCTTGGGGAAGACTCCAGGCAGCTCAGTTAAGGCTAAAAGAATTGGTCAGACATTTCAGCTGCTGCCATATGGGAAACAGAATTTTGAGTTTTAAGTCAGCCAAGTTAACTGCCTACTTAAACAAAAATCAATAGTCTTCAGAGGACTATTGCAGAATAGTTAGAATCTATATGCTGTATCATTCACAATGTCCAAAATGCAATCTAGAACTATCACACAAATGAAGAGACCTTACTCGAGAGAGCAGGCAATCAATGCAGACTAAACTAAGATAACCCTGAAGCTAGAATTATCAGGTAAGATTTTAAAGCAGCCACCGAGATGGTTAGGGTAGAAACTGACTATGGAAGTATAAGAAGTATAAGAAGGCTGGGCATAATGGCTCATGCCTATAATTCTAGCATTTGGGGAGGTGGAAGCAGGTGGATTGCTTGAGCCCAAGAGTTTGAGACCAGCCTACAACATGGTAAAACCCCATCTCTACAAAAAATACAAAAATTAACCAGGTACACATGCCTATAGTCCCAGCTATTTAGGGGGGCTAAGGCAGGATGATCACTTAAACCCAGAAGGTCGAAGCTGCAGTGAGCCAAGATCGTGCCACTGCACTACAGCCTGGGGGACAAAGTAAGACCCATCTTGAAAAAAAGGAAGTATGAGAGAACTTTCTAGGTGATGGTAATATCCTAAATCTTGATAGATGTAGGGTCACAACAATATATGAATTTGTCAAAAGTTATTGACTTCACATTTAGGACATAAATATTTCATTACATGTAAATTTTACTATAGGAAAGGTAAACAAAATTGAACTCTAGTTAATTATATGCATGTTTTTAAGTGTTTAGGAGTGAAATGTAATGATATTGTCAACTTACTTTGAAATCCAACATAAAACAAGAAAAATAGATGAACTGATATAGATTAAAAAATATAGCAATACATTATTTGTAGAATCTAGAGAGTTGATCAATAAATTCTATCAACTTTTTTGCATATTTAAAATTTTGTAATAAAATCTTGGGGATAAAACTCTTCATTTTGTCTACGAAAATGAGAAAAATCACTTTACTTCAAAATCCATTGTTTAGACTAAAGCAAAACTTCTAAAAGACCCCCCTGCCCAGCTCTTAAACCCCTAAAAAAACTAGAGTTTTAGTCTACCTTAGAATCCTTCATTTCTCTTTAAATTCCTACTATAAATTTTTTCCCTGAAAAAAAATGGATGGGTTTGGGTGCAAGAAAATGTGGAGGGGACTACTGTACAATCAGCTGAGAGAACACAGATACTCCTTAACATGCAATGGGGTTACATCCAACAAACCCACTGCAAATTAAAAATATCTTAAGTTGGAAATGTACTTTGGACTTACACATATTTTCAATTTAGGTTAAGTCATAAACCAAACAGTACACGTAATGCGCATTGCTTCCACACCATTGTAAAGTCAAAAAATCATTGGTTGAATTATCATTAAGTCAGGAATGCCTGTATTGTAAATATCACACATAATTATCCAAAAACACATGTAGCAGACATTTAGAATCAATACTGCATTTGACATTTATGTTCTCATAAAAGTCTCCTAAATATAATTCTCTCTTCCATTTAGTATCATCAGTCCTGAAGGTGGGCAAGAGGGAAATTTGGCAGTAATTTAGTGGCCTATATAGCACATTTCGCAACAGTTGAATTGAAAGGTCAGAATACAGCATAATAAAAAAAGAACCCAGATCAGAAATTAGTACATTTAAGTTCTAAATTCAGCAATATTACCAACTTATAGAACTAGGTGAGTCATTGGATTTTTAGACATAGAATGTCTTTTGGGAAATCCATGCTAACATTATCAATTGCAGGTGAAATTTGAAAGTAAGACATAGAGAGGTTAACACACAGTCTAACGCCACACATCTTGCTTGACCTCCTGTGACTCCAGTTTCCTGATTTATCTATTTGTTCATTCATTAAGTTGCCACTTGTTAAATTCCAACAATTCCAATTCATCAAGAATAAGACAATACCACTGCTTTGGATGAATTCACAATCTAGTGAGGGAGGCAGAATTGTAAACAGATAATGATAATACAATTAAATCATTCATCCAATAGATGAACAAATGGCTACTGTGGAAGATTTTGGCAATTTCCCTATTGAAGCCTGAATTCTCACTCACCCTGACACTTTTCCCTTTCCTTCTGATAGAAAACAGATAGGATATTAGATTGATCATTAGCTATTACTCTCTAGGCAGTCACTAAAATTGCAGTAACTTTTCCCAGAAAATGGATCGTGCGTATTTGACAAAGGGACAGAACAGTATTATCAAAATATCCTTTACCTGAAGTCTTTGTTTATGAATCCATACATACTTTTTCTATTTCTATCAAAGTAGTAAATAAAAAACTTCCCCCTCAACATCCAAAACCATGTAATGGCATGGTGATTGGAGAGACCCATGGATCTACATTTCTGCCATGAAGAAAATAATTTAAGTGTCAGAAACCCACTCTACCCCAACTGTGTGAGAATAGCCCAGTTAGGCCTGCAAAGTTTCACCATTCAGCAAGGCACTCCTTCTCCAAGGCAGCCACCTAGTTCTAGGGTCCAGAATAGTTCAGGCAGTGGACAATGCTTTGACATTACTTGGTAAAAGTCCCCATTGCTTAGAATTTCTGACTCATTCAAATGAGAAGATTTAAGATACAGTCTATCACAGAGAAGAGAGACAACCTCCGTATTCTGCAGACCAGAAAACAGTGTCACATAAGCAGTGTGCTGCTCTCTCTTCAGAAGCCATAAGGAAAGAAGAGGTGAGAGGTCCCTAGGATGGAAGTAAAGCAGTGAAGGAGAGACTGTCAGCAAAGCTTCAGCAGCTCTGTGAGGTAGGCAGTGTGAGAATGCTGTAAACAGCAGTCATGGGTCACCTGGAGTAGAAAACTACAGGACTGCTAGCAGGAACATTAGAAAATGGTGCCATCCAGCCCAGCAGTCCCTCTACAGGCCAAAAAAGATATAGCTCCAACCACAACAGAAAGGACATCCACTCAGAGATTTCTCCTGAAATCACCAACTTCAAAGATCAAAGGGAGATAAATTCAGGAAGATGGGAAAAAAACAGCACAAAAAGGATGAAACCTTCAAAGACCAGAACACCTCTTCCTCTCCCAGGAATCATGACTCCTCACCATCAAGGGAACAAAACAAGACAGAAAATGAGTTTGATGAATTGACAGAAGCAGGCTTCAGAAGGTGGATAATGACAGACTTCTCTGAGTTAAAAGACCATGTTCCAACCCAGTGCAAAGAAACTAAGAACCTTGGAAAAAGGTTAGATGAAATGCTAACTAGAATAACCAGCTTAGAGAAGAACATAAATGACTTGATGGAGCTGAAAAACACAGCACGAGAATTTAGTGAGGTATGCACAAGTTTCAACAGCCGAATCAATCAAGAAGAAGAAAGAATATCAGAGATAGATGATCAAATTAATGAAATAAATTGAGAAGGCAAGATTAGAGAAAAAAGAGTGAAAAGCAGTGAACAAATCCTCCAAGAACTATGGGATTATGTGAAAAGACCTAATCTGTGTTTGATCGGCATACCTGAATGTGACTGGGAGAATGAATCCAAGTTGGAAAACACACTTCAGGACATTATCCAAGAGAACTTCCCCAGCTTAACAAGGCAGGCCAACATTCAAATCCAGGAAATACAGAGAACACCACAAAGATATTCCTCAAGAAGAGCAACCCCAAGGCACGTAATCATCAGATTCACCAGGGTTGAAATGAAGGAAAAAGTCCTAAGGGCAGTCAGAGAGAAAGGTTGAGTCACCCACAAAGGAAAGATCATCAGATTCACAGCAGATCTCTCAGCAGAAACTCTACAAGCTAGAAGGGCATGGGGGCCAATATTCAACATCTTTAAAGAGAAGAACTTTCAACCCAGAATTTCATATCTGGCCAAACTAAGCTTCATAAGTGAAGGAGAAATAAAATCCTTTACAGACGACCAATTGCTGAGAGATTTTTCGCTACAAGACCTGACTTACAAGAACTCCTGAAGGAAGTACTAAACATGGAAAGAAACAACAAGTACTCGTCACTGCAAAAATGTACCAAATGGTAAAGAATAATGATGCAATGAAGAAATTGCATCAACTAACAGGCAAAACAACTAGTCAGTAACAAAATGGCAGGATCAAGTTCAGACATAACAATATTAACTTTGAAGGCAAATGGCCAAAATGCCCCAATCAAAAGACACGGACTGGCAAACTGTATAAAAAGTCAAGTCCCAACAGTGTGCTGTATTCAGGAGACCCATATCATGTGCAAAGACTCACATAGACTCAAAAAAAAGGGATGGAAGAAGATCTACCAAGCAAATGGAGAACAAAAAAAAAGCAGGGGTAGCAATCCTAGTCTCTGATAAAACGGACTTTAAAACAACAAAGATCAAAAGAGACAAAGAAGGGCATTACATAATGGTGAAAGGATCAATGCAACAAGAGCTAGCTATCCTAAATATACATGCACGCAATGCAGGAGCACCTAGATATATAAAGCAAGTTGTTAATGATCTACAAAGAGACTTAGACTCCTGCACAATAATAGTGGGAGACTTAACACTCCACTGACAATATTGGACAGATCAACGAGACAGAAACTCAACAAGGATATCCAGGACTTGAACACAGATCTGGACCAAACAGACCTAATACACATTTACAAAACACTCCATCCCAAATCCACAGAATACACATTCTTCTCAGTACCACATCATACTTACTCCAAAATTGACCACATAATTAGAAGAAAATCATTCTTCAGCAAACGCAAAAGAATAGAAATCATAACAAACAGTCTCTCAGACCACAGCGCAATCAAATTAGAACTCAGGATTAAGACAAGCACTCAAAACTGCACAATCACATGGAAACTGAACAACTTGCTCCTGTATGACGAATGGATAAACAATGAAATGAAGCCAGAAATAAAAATGTTCTTCGAAACTAAGGAGAATAAAGACACACTGTACCAGAATCTATGGGACACATTTAAAGCAGTGTCTACAGGGAAATGTATAGCAATAAATGCCCATGTGAGAAAAAAGTAAAGATCTATAATTGACACCCTATCATCAAAATTGAAAGAGCTAGAGGAGCAAGATCAAAAAAACTGAAAAGCAAGCAGAAGACAGGAAATAACTAAAATCAGAGCAGAACTGAAGGAGATTGAGACACAAAAAAACCTTCTAAAAATCAATAAATCCAGGAAGGAGCTGGTTTTTCGAAAAGATCAACAAAATAGACAGACCGCTAGGTAGACTAATAAAAAAGAAAAGAGAGAAGAATCGAGTAGATGCAATAAAAAATGATAAAGGAGAGATCACCACCAATTCCTCGGAAATACAAACTACCATCAGAGATTACTACAAACAGATCTATGCACATAAACTAGTAAATCTGGAAGAAATGGATAAATTCCTGGACACTTGCACACTCCCATGACTAAGCTAGGAAGAGGTTGAAACCCTGAATAGACCAATAACAAGGTCTGAAGTCAAGGCAGAAATTACTAATCTACCAACCAAAAAAAGTCCAGGACCAGACAGGTTCACAGCTGAATTCTACCACACATAAAAAGAGGAGCTGGTACCATTCTTGTTGAAACTATTCCAAACAATACAAAAAGAGGGAGTCCTCCCTAACTCTTTCTATGAGACCAATATCATCCTGATACCAAAACCTGGCAGAGACACAGCTAAAAAAGAAAACTACAGGCCAATATCCATGACAAACATTGATGCAAAAATCTTCAATAAAATACTAGCAAACCAAATCCAACAGCACATCAAAAAGCTTATCCACCATGATCAAGTAGGCTTCATTCTAGGCTGATTCAACATACACAAATCTATAAACGTAATCCACCACATAAACATAACCAAAGACAAAAACCACATGATTATCTCAACAGATACAAAGAAGGCATTCAACAAAATTCAACAGTGCTTTATGCTAAAACCTCTCAATAAACTAGGTAACTATGGAACGTATCTCAAAATAATAAAAGCTATTTATGACAAACTCACAGCCAATATCATACTAAACGGGCAAAAACTTGAAGCAGTCCCTTTAAAAACTGGCACTAGACAAGGATGCCCTCTCTCACCACTCCTATTCAATATACTAGTGGAAGTTCTAGTCAGAATAATTTGGCAAGAAAAAGAAATAAAGAGCATTCAATTAGGAAAAGAAGAAGTTAACTTGTCCCTATTTGCAGACCAAATATCATATATTTAGAAGACCCCACTGTCTCAGCCCAAAACCTCCTTAAGCTGATAAGCAACTTCAGCAAAGTCTCAGGATACAAAATCAATGTGCAGAAATCACAAGCAATCCTATACACCAACAACAGACCAACAGAGAGCCAAATCATGAGCTAACTCCCATTCACAATTGCTACAAAGAGAATAAAATACCTAGGAATACAACTAACAAAGGAGGTCAAAGATCCCTTCAAGGAAAACTACAAACCACTGCTCAGGGAAATAGGAGAGGACACAAATAGATGGAAAAACATTCTATGGTCATGATTAGAAAGAATCAATATCATGAAAATGGCCATACTGCCCAAAGTAATTTATGGATTCAATGCTATCCCCATCAAGCTACCATTGACCTTCTTCACAGAACTGGAAAAAACCACTTTAAACTTCATATGTAACCAAAAGTCAGCCTGCATAGTCAAGACAATCCTAAGCAAAAAGAACAAAGCTGGAGGCATCACATTACCTGACTTCAAACTATACTACAAGCCTACAGTAATCAAAACAGCATGTTACTAGTACCAAAACAGAGATATAGACAAATGGAACAGAACAGAGCCCTCAGAAACAATGCCACACATCTACAACCATCTGATCTTTGACAAACCAGACATAAACAAGAAAGGGGGAAAGGATTCCCTGTTTAATAAATGGTGATGTGAAAACTGGCTAGCCATATGCAGGAAGCTGAAACTGGACCCTTTCCTCACACCTTATACAAAAATTAACTCCAGATGGATTAAAGATTTAAACATAAAACCTAACACCATAAAAGCCCTAGAAGAAAACCTAGGCAACACCAGCCAGGACATAGGCACAGGCAAGGACTTCATGACTAAAACACCAAAAGCAATGGCAACAAAAGCCAAAATAGACAAATAGGATCTAATTAAACTTAAGAGCTTCCACACAGCAAAAGAAGCAATCATTAGAGTGAACCAGCAACCAACAGAATGGGAAAAAATTTTTGCAATCTACCCATCTGACAAAGGGCTAATATCCAGAATCTACAAAGAACTAAAGCATATTTACAAGGAAAAACCAAACCCATTCAAAAGTGGGAGAAGGATATGAACAGACACTTTTCAAAGGAAGACATACATGTGGCCAACAAACATATGAAAAATGCTCACCATCATTGGCCATTAGAGAAATGCAAATCAAAACCACATTGAGATACCATCTCACACCAGTTAGAATGGCAATCATTAAAAAATCTGGAGATAACAGATGCTGGAGAGGATATGGAGAAAAAGGAACATTTTTGCACTGTTGGTGGGAGTGTAAATTAGTTCAACCATTATGGAAGACAGTATGGTGATTCATCAAGGATCTAGAAATACAAATTCCATTTGACCCAGCAATCCCAATACAGGGTGTATACTCAAAGGATTATAAATTGCTCTATTATAAAAACACATGCACACGTTATCTTCATTGCAGCGCTGTTCACAATAGCAAAGACCTGGAAGCAACCCAAATGCCCATCAATGATAGACTGGACAAAGAAAGTGGGGCACATATACACCATGGAATACTGTGCAGCCATAAAAAAACAATGAGTTCATGTCCTTTGTAGAGACATGGATGAATCTAAAAACCATCATTCTCAGCAAACTGACACAAGAACAGAAAACCAAACACCACATGTTTTTACTCATAGGCGGGTGATGAACAATGAGAACATTTGGGCACAGGGAAGAGAACAACAGTCATTGGGCTAGGTGGGGGTGGAGGGGAGGGGAGGGACAGCAGGGTGCAGGGAGGATGGGGAGGGATAACACTGGGAGAAATGTCTGATGTAGGCATTGGGGGTGTTGGGCGGGGGTGATGGAGACTGCAAACCACCATGACATGTATGTACCTGTGCAACAATCCTGCAGGATGCAGGATGTGCACATGTACACCAGAGCCCAAAATACAATTAAAAAAAATAAAGAAAAGAAAACTGTGCCATCTTGGGTATGCAGAGCCCAGAAATTAAGCCCAAATCAAGCCAATTTTACAATCAGAGAAACAAGTACCTCTTAGGCCACATTCAAGGAGCAAAAAAGAATAGATAAATCAAGTAACTAAAGGTAGGGAGCAGCTAAAGGGGCTTCAGAAAGGAGGTATTGGTAGAAATAAAGAGTTCATTTGCATAGTAGGGGGAAGGCAAAGGAAAATAGAGAAAATAACTGGTGTGAACAAGCAGTATAGAACAAAAGAGAGAAGTATCCCCTGCAGATATAAGGACTCAACTAGGAACTGCTTCAGAAAAATGGCCATATTTAAAAGGTACAAAGGCAGAAAAAATGGGAAGGGAGAACAGTGGAGAAGCAAAAAAAAGGGGAAAAGCCTAAAATATAAGCTCAATAGGTTAAGCACAAAAGACTACATAGATGATCCTAGGAAATAGTCTAGAACTGGAGAAAGAAAATGAAAGAAAGGAAAAGAAAGAAGTCCTGGGTGAAAGGAACAGAAGCATGTAAAGAAAGTCCCAAAAGTCATAACCGGAGAAACTACAAAATCGGCACATACTGATGGACAAAAAAACTTGGGGATGTAGGAAGAGTTGTAAATCTGTAGTATTTAAATATTCATTTATGGTAAGTCTGTGAAAATTGATTTGATTTTCCATGATTTGATTTAAACCATGGAAGTGAACAGGCTACCAAGAATATATGTATATTGTTTTACAATCATAAAGTATTGTTTTAGGATTATAGTTTTAGAACAATATTATAAATAAAACAGATCCATTATCCATAAAGTAATAGTTAAAAAGTAACGACAACACAGAAACTTAACAACAGCCTTTGCTGGGCTTCCAGCACTTTGCACTAAAGTGAAGCCATTGGATTAGAGCCAGACATGAGCTCATCTAGGAAGTAATTGAATGGCCCAGGGATAGAGGGCCCTCCCATAGATGAGTAGCTGAAATTCAGCTCTCATCCACATAGGAGTAGTTGTTCAACTCAGGGATAACTCATGCTCTCCATGCCTTTTCTATTTCAATTCTTCATCTAAGCTCCCAGGCAACTATGACACTAAGTGCCAGACATCACTGATTTTCTCCCAAAATATGTTCTCTATATTTTCTCTTTAGGTAATAGCTTGGCATATAGCCGACCAGCTCAAGTGTATATTTCGCAGCCTTCCTTAAAGCTATATGTGGTATTTGAGTAAGTTCTAGCTAATGGGATGAAAGAGAAAGTGATATTTGCAATATATAGGGTATCCCTTCCACACTACTCTTCTTCCCACAGGCCAGAATATGGCTGTGATGGCAGAACCCATGCATCCATCTTAAACCACAAAATGGAAAACGATACACACTGAGGAGAGCAGAGCGACAAGACAGGGGAATCTCAGCCCCTAATATTGTAAAGCCACCATATTGGTCCTGTACTGCTTATGTTGAGACTGTTAACATGAAAAAAAGTAAGCCTTTATCTTCTTTAAGCCACTATTATTTGGGCCTTTGTTAACAGCCATACTAATGTGATTACCAAAATAAACAGTAGATCTTGTGTAATAGGTATTAATTTTTCAATCCATATACTCAAATATGCAAGAAATGTAAAATACTTTTACATTATTTTTATTATTTTTCCTAGCTTCATCTCTATTTCAAGCTCCCGTCCAATTTGGAAGTTAAAAAAAATCATCTAACTAAGATTTTCCCAGCCAATCAGGACTTCCTATACTAATTTAGGACTTTCTCCTCTCCCTGGTCCTGAGAGTTTATACAGTGTCAAGGTATGAGGGAGAGTTCTAAATCTGGTCATCATAAAGCTATGCTGGCATCTCCCAAGTTGTAAGTTGTTTAGGTATCTGGATTCCTCTGGTCCTCAGGTCTGCAGGAAATTTGTTGACAGGTCCACTCCTAACCATGAGCTCCTCCTGGTGTACTGGCCTTTTCTCAGCTATGTCCACACCACTGGCAACTACACAGGAAAATGACACATTGCTGTTCCCTGTACCCCATCCAGAATACCTCATTCAGATTTACGCCTCAGGCCTCTCTACTCCAGCACCCCGTGTGGCTGTCCAATTCTTTTTTTTCCAATATTCTAATGTATAGAAAGGTTTGCACCCTCCCAGGGCAATGAAAAAAGAAGTAGAGCATAGCCCCTTCTATTTTTAAACCCACAAACTTCTCTGGTGTCTTCCATCACCTCCTCCACCCACACTTAACATTTTAAATTAAAAAGCCAAATATATGTTAACTGCTGTGACAATTCATCTGAGAATAATGGAATACTATTACTCTATATCTGGCAAAATGATACCCTTTCAGATTTCCAGCAATACAGTTCATCAACCACCATTCAGTAAGATTAAATATATATTTATGCCTAGTCAGGCCTTCCTTCTAGATACCTAATATTGCAAATTACTCAATTATGTATAAATGTTGACACAGTCCCTACCAAACAGTACTCTCTGGCTCTCCAAATGACCGTGAAAATATCCTTAGATCCATAACAGTCGTGCTTGGTTATGTGTGTTTGTTAGGGGTAAACAAAAGTAGGAAATTTCCGTTTATATTTTCATGACTTTATCATAAAGTTCATCTGCTTTTCCACATGGATCAGGATTATAACTGTGATGTATTAGATAATACTAAAGAAAAAAGAAATAGGGCCAGTCCACACTTTGACCCCTCATTATGAGTAATATTTTCGTCTACTCTGCTTGGCATCCCCATGTGATTATACCCTGAGCTATGCAATCACTGGTATCTGCTTTCCTTCTCAAAGCCCAGTTCCAAACCTAATGCTTTGCCTCATTCTTTCAGAAGGTCCTCTTAAGAACACTTACTGACAAACTTTCCGACCTCTTCATGACCTCAAACCACTTTCTCACTCCCCATTAGCTAATTATCCATTAGCTTTCCTTTTGTTCTCTTTCATCATCAATTCTATGGCCCATCATTATAATCACTCCCTTGCTAAAATCCTCAACTCCCCGACTGCTCTCTGTCTTTCACCCATGCCCAGGGAAAAACCCCAGTCCTCTAAAAGTTCTACCCTCTATCTTCTCGGTGCCTTTACCTGAGTAGCCAAATATTGCCAGAGATAGTTACCAACAAAACATATTCATTGTTTCATTCAGTAAACATTTCTTGAGCATCTACTATTTATCAGGTCCCATTCAGGCACCATGAAGACTGGTAAAAAAGAGAGACAAGACCCCTACTCTCTGGACCCTATATTCCAAAGTGCAGGTCTCACTTAAAATTTATGAACACATATGTGCACTCAAGAAAGGCCAATAATTCTGTGATAGTTTTCTTAAAGGGCTTTCTCACTACATGATTTGATCATTTTATATCTTTTGCTTTCTTTCAAATCTCTCATGCTCCCTCCTCTATCCATATCCTCCCCCTATGGTCTTGCCTCATGCTTCGTTGACAAAAAATAAACTAACAAGCTGCATGCCTCCTCATATATCTAACTTTGTCTTTCTTCCTGTTATAAAGCTTTCCTGCTTTTCTCACAAAACCAATCCCTTCACCTGTGCTCTGAATCTAATTCTCTCTTGCCTTCTCAAGGGCTTTGCTACTTTAGTTGTCACTTTTCTGAAGGGACATCCTCATCACATGCAAATATGCTCTCCTAAATCCCATCTTTTGAAAGCCTTCCTTTTACCTTGACCTCATCTTAGTAAGACTCCTCAAAAGAGATGTCTACATATACTAGGTTTATTTATTTATATCCATTCACTCTTATAATTAGTCTAATGTGAGTCCTATACAGCACTACGCCATCCAATCCCATCACTCCACTGGAATGGCTCTTATGATCACCAACTGTCTCCATGGTGCCAAAATTTATACTCTCTCTGCCTTTAACTTACTCTACCACTTGCCAGCCTTCAGCCAGGTTGATAATTCTGCCTAAATATCCTTTATTTCTTGGTTTCTATGTTCTTTAAGATTTCTTCTTGTCTTGCTGGTTATTCCTTCTCAATCTCCTCTGCTACTGTTTACCTGAGTTCTAAAGCATGCTGTTTCTGTAACATTCTCGTCTCCAAAATTTCCTAGGTGATCTTCTCCCTTAATGTGGCTTTAAATACTATACGTAATTCAGCAATTCTCAAATTTATATTTCAGCTCAGCCCTCTCCTTTGAGCTCCAGACTCACATATCCAACTGCCACCTTGGCATTTGATCCCTCAGCAAGTTCTGCCAATCCAAATAAACAGATGGGCATGTAGGTTGATTGATTTAGTCTACTTTTCACCATCTCCACCACCCCCATTCCAAGGCCAAGCCACCTGAACCCCTGCTACAATCTCCTCCCGTCTCCATGCTGCCACTTTCAATTCCTCTCATCTGGTCTCCAGAGGCCAGAGCAATATCATGTATTTTTTTTTCTGCTTAAATAAATCTTTTAATGGCATCCTTTTTGTGGGATGAAATCTAAACTCCCTATCATGGCTACAGGACCCTTCATGATCTGGCTTGCCCCATATCCAGCCTCCTCACTGACTGTTCTCTGAACACAGTGAAATTTCTTCCATTTTTCAAGGTTCTTTCACCTACCAGGGCCTTTGCACATCCTGTTCCTTCTTTCTGGAATGGCCTCCTCCTCCCCTCATAGCTACTTTATTCCATTCTTTCTTAGTATACTTGTCCTCCACTCCAGGGCTATTATTTCCTATTTTTAACTTACAGTGCTTTCTTTTATAATATTTATCATAGTGTGCAATTATTATTATTATTTTTTGAGGCCAAGTCTCACTCTATCGCCCAAGCTAGAGTACAGTGGTGCGATCTCGGTTCACTGTAACCTCTGCCTCCCAGGTTCAAGTGATTCTCCTGCCTCAGTCTCCTAAGTAACTGTGATTATAGGTACCCGCCACTGCACCTGGCTAATTTTTGTATTTTTAGTAGAGATGGGGTTTTACCATGTTTTCTAGACTGGTCTTGAACTCCTGACATCAGGTGACCCACCTGCCTCAGCCTCCCAAAGTGCTGAGATTACAGGCATGAGCCAACATGCCCAGCCACAATTATTTTTAATAATTTAGTTGTTTTCTTAATAGTGTTTGCCCATATTTCCCATTCAGATGCTAATGCCAAGTGAGCAGAGGCATATCTGTTTTTATTTATCATAGTATTTCCAAAATATATCCCAATACCTAACACCAACTCATAATTAAACATTTGCAGAATCAATGAATAAAAGAGTGAATGAGTGGATAAAGTTTAGGAGTTGTAAGAATGTATGTACCATCTCCATAGCTATTTTAAAAATTCTTATATTGCTACAACCTAATGACTTATGAATTCTAGCTATTGCTCTATGTTCCTTTGCATGTAAGAGATTTTTATACAGTCACTGACATGAGCAATTCTTTAGGTTTTCAATTTTTGTTATGCCTAGAGGATCACCACTAAAATCCCCAATTAATATTTTGTTATATGTAAGGAAATGATTTAGCACACTCGAAGTTCACTCTCAAGTTTCCAACGTCAAATTTCCTGACTATACAAGACTACCATGCTGAAAGAAATCAGTATAACACACTGAGATTTGGGAAACATACCTTACATGTACAATAAAAGCGAACACAATAAAAGCAATCATTTACTGAACTCTTGCTATGTGTCAGGCGCTAAACTAATCCTTCACAAGCATTGCATATTTAGACTTCAAAACAATCCAATAAGAGGGACCCAATAACTCTCTTGTTTTAAAGACGAGAAAACCAAGTCTTCAAGATTTGGCTAGCGTGACCAAGTTCACATAGCTGATAAGTGGCAAAAGCCATACTTTAAATCATTCTGCTAGTCTTCACCTCAGGCCTACAGAGACACAGTTGTGAGAAAGGTAGAGACAGAATGCAATTTCAATTCAGATGATAGCAGATAATGCAGAAGGAATAGAAGAACCCCTAAACCCCACCTTATATCTTGCAATTATCCTGTCTATTAACAAAAGTGGGTCTTCTACAGACCCATTGGCTATATTTTTATTTTTTTGAAATTTACCTCACTGATTGGCAAACCTCATAGCTCTCTTTGTATCAAAGGCCTTAGGGAATTCTAATGTAGGTATCTGCAAGTCCTTAAGTTACTCCTTTCTTTTCAAGAAGGCCTAAAAATTATAGGCTAGTGATGACTGCATTCCTGTAGCCAGAAATCTGTTCACTGGGTCATTTAAAAAAAAAAAAAAACTTATGGTGTGGGACCAAGAAGCAGGAAGCAGATTCACTCCCTATAAACTGTTTCTCTCAGCCCCAAACTGCACTCACAAAGAGGAAGCCTGGTAATTAGCAGGCACCAATGAGTCTAGAATTATAATCATTTTTAAGCAGATTATCTTTGGCCCATATTTGACTGCCTGGAAACCCATTTGTTATTTGCCAGAGCTCCCTTACCTTTCCATTATATTTGCATCAGAGCAGGCAGATTAAGAGTTAAGCCAAACAATCAGGAATGACATAGACTTTGCTCCAGATCCTCAGACAGAGAAGGGAAGTTCTGAGAGAGATCCCTGACCACTACATATGGTAAGTTAAACATAGATAGTTGATTTCATGTTGGTTTTATTTACAAGTATTAATAGCAATAGTTAACATTTATTGAGTAATTTTACCTCAGTGTACTTTCTCGTCTTTTGCATGTATTAGTTCATTTAATTTTCACAACTATCTGATGAGGTACTACTATTATCCCCACTTTACTAATATGGAAACTGATATTCAAAGTATTTAAATCATTTGCCCAAAGTTACACAACCAGAAATTCATGACTGCAGAATTCTACCTGTGGGAGTGTAACTCCAGAATCTGAATTTTTAAGCCCTATACCTACCTGCCACCCACAGATGCACAGATGCTCCTCAACTTACAATAGATTACATCCCAATAAATCCATTGTACATGGAAAATATCATAAGTCGAGATGCATTTAATACACCTAACTTACCCCTACCCTTGTGATGAGGTGGCTGCCTGAGAGCTGCAGCTCCTTGCCTCTGCCCAGCATCAAGAGAGTATCATACAGCATATCCCCAGCCCAGGAAAAGATCAAAATTAGAAATTTGAAATACAGTTTCTACTCAGTGTATGTCTCTTTCACACCATTGTAAAGCTGAAAAAGTATTAAGCCAAACCATTCTAAGTCAGGGACCATCTATATAATCAAGTATCTACAAATGTTAATCTAAATGTTCTTAATTCCAATTACTGAGTCATTTTGAAAAGACATTCTGAGATCAGTTATGAAATCATAGACATTTGAGTTGGAAAACCTCCTAAGCCTCTTAAAAAGGCATGTGGAGATGGGGTAAGCTTATCCTATTTACTTCAGAAAAATAAACTGAGATTAGCAGATAACGAAGATAGGGAAATAGATTTTTACCTAGTTGAAGGAAGACTGTTTTAGCAAATGTCACAGTGGTTTTGTAGGCCAGGCCTGTAAGTGTGTAAGGGGTACCTATCACTTCTGCTTTCAGTCCCTTGGAGAGGGTTTTGTTGCATGACCAAACCGGCCTGCAAGGGAGGCTGAACAACACAGCAAGACTCACTTACTTTGAGAGAAGAAGAAGGCAGGTTTGTGCATAGACTGATTCCTCTCAGCTCTATAGTATTTCCCCTTAGTCGTGGCTATTTTCCAAGGTCATTGGGCGTCTTCAGAGTACAGCTGACCACACTAACAAAGAAATGAGGATTATCAGAGAAGAGAATCTGAATATAATGCAAGCTTTTATGGAGGAGATGAATAACTACTGGGATGCCAGACAGATGTTGCAGAGACTCCAGAGCGGGAAGTAGCATGTCATTGTAGAGATAATCCCTTAAAGAAAGAATAACCAACTTTCAAATTCAATGTTTGACAGTCCCAAAACCCCTAAACCTGAAGTTGTGCCTACATTTGTACTTTTCCTAAGTTCTTAACCAAAAATAGAAAAGAGAATGGGTTAAAAATCTAATTCAGCTACTTGCCAGTGAAAAATAGCATCATGCAGCCAGCTGATGGTTATTTTTGGAAAATCCACTCTCCTCTAAAGATGAAAACCAAATCAGAAGGCTTTTCCTCTTGATCAATTTTAAAGTGGAGAAGTCTGGGAAGGTGTGTCACAGTAATAGACTCTAATGTAGGACTGCATTAAAAATTCACAATTTAATAAGAAATAGGGTTTGTCTCACAAAGATTTGTACATTCTTTATTAAAGTGGTCAATCTACCCACTTCACTTCTCCTCAAAAACCAAAACCCTGACACGCAAGGGCTTTTTCTTTCTTACTCTCTATTTTTCTTTTTCTCAGAATGATTAGAAGAGAATCAGGGCAGTCACACTTTTTCTGACCATAAACAAAATGAATAGCATCCTCTCTTTTCCTAGGATGCTCCATACAACCTAGGGTGTGTCTTTTCCTCCCCTGCACCTAGAGCAGAGACTTCTTGTCTTCATCACTTATTCGGTCCTGACTGAGGATAATGTCTTGTTTACAGAAAAAGAGCCTCAAGTCTAAGAAAAGAACCTAAGTTGGGGCAGTGGTCAACTATTTAAAAAATTACGCTTCCTCCACAAAATGGAAAATTATATGAAAAAAATCATACTTTCAAAGACTTACTGACATTAAAAATAACTACTAATAGGAGCACTTAAAAATTTCCAGTCACAAAAATACTGAACTTTTGCTTTCTAATTTAAGATAGAAAATGATAAATTTATCATTCCTTCATAAGTCATGCAGAACACTCATAAAGATTCTTCAGTTTAAACCATGCTTTTGACTGTTCTTCAAAAGAGAAAAAGGTTGTGTTCCTGAAGCAGCTTCCTAGCCCTCAATGGTTATTTGTTCTGTGAAAGTGGGAATCCACTATGTTCCTGCTCATTTTTTGTCAATAGAATTGGAACATAATGGAGAAAATGCACAACTCATATATAGTGCTCACCAAGTAGATGATAATTTTACACAGGAAGAATTGTACCTGGCTTTATCAACAGCATTTTTACTCTATCCTTTATATGCCTGTATTTTCACATGACCAAGTTTATAACCATAAGTTTTGCTCATGTGAAAATCTGGGGAAAATTGAAGGAAAGAATAAGAGCTCTAGTGTTGCAACCGTCCCTCAGTATCCATGGGGGACTGGCTGCAGGACCTCTTGTGGATACTAAAATCCATGAATGTTCAAGTCTCTGATATGAAATGGCACAGTATTTGCATAAAATCTATGCACATCCCCTTGTTTACTTTGGATTCTCTCTAGAGTACTTCTAATACCAAATAAAATGTAAATGTTATGCAAATAGTTGTTATAGTGCATTGTTTAGGGAATAATAGAATATAACAAGAAAAAAGTCTGTACATGTTAAGTACAGATGCAATTTTTAAATATATTTTTGATGCAAGGTTGGTTGAATCCGTGGATGTGAAGCCCACAAATACAAAGGGCCAAATGTATTCTAAAATGTCCATGAACGATGCCAAGAGTTTCATGTATATTACAATACTTGACTTACACAAACCCCTATTTTAGAAATGAGAAAGCCGAGTCATAAGTTCAGATGTATTTTCCAAGGTCCTATATTTAGTAAATGGTGATGCTGGTATTTGAGCTAAGGGACACTGACTCTAGCACCCAAGCTGTTTACTCTGTAGTTCACAGCTTCATAGTGTTAGTGAGAAAAGAAAAAGAAAGCATACCGGGGAAAGCAAATGTCTTATCTTCTCACAGGCCTATCCTCCTAAGAAAATAAAAGGAGCTGGGGAGTAAGCAAATCTAATTTTCACTCTGTAATTCTAGATCACTATATCCAGTGACCATTTAAAATCTATTCATTGTCTGAAAAGGCTGGCATATCTTTATAAATTATATCTCAACAAGAAAAATGCTGAGAGCTAATAAATGGAACAGTTTAGCATGCAAAATAAATTTAAAATAATAGTATAATTTTAGAAGTTTTCACAGCACAGAAATTACTGCCTCTCTAGTCTCACCTTTATTGCAAAACAGGAAATGAGAAAACAAAATAGAAAATCATGGCTATAAATTCCAACTGAAATAGCTCTTTAAAAAGTGGCAAAATAGGCCACAAACTCCAATTGGAAATAGCAAGTCTACTGCATTCTTGGAAAGCATTCACATTTTCAATGAAAAGACAAATTAACCATAAAATAATTATTTGACCAATGGTTCAAACTCAGCAAGAAATAAAAATGGTCTATTGATGAATCAAAACACATGTAATCCAAACTTATATAACAAATGAAACAAACATGAGAATGATGCTGAAGAGCTCCAGAGCTGGGGCCCGGCATGATCCCCCACACAGAGGAAGATGATGCACGGATCATGAAAGTAGACAGTGCAGAAGTCAAAAACAAGGAAAATAATCTGATCAAACTAACCTGCTTCTTCTGATTTCACTGGATATGTTCAGAAAAGATGATTTTTGAGATGCAGCACTGAATCAATCTGAAAGCCCTCAGAGGTGAGTATACTGTAAAGAGGTAAAGTTCGTATCTCCCCATGGGGATAGGAGAAGTCAGGACAGAGGAAGACTGTCTTCTAGCTAGAGGGGTGGGTTTGGAGAAGAATCTGTGAAGAATATTTTCTAACATTCAGAGGTCTATGGGAATATGGTGGTAAGGGGAAAGGAGGAGACGGTGTGTGCTAGATTCTCACCATCATTCTGCACTGCAAGCCTGGGGGCATGAAAATCATCCATCACAGTGTAATAGGCAGCTACTGATAGCCATGTCCTCCTCTTCCAGGGCCAGGGGTTCTTTTAGAAAAAGGAGACATTAGCCAGGCAACTAAAGGTTTGGTTGAAAAGCCAAGCAACAGCTCTTTCAACATGTAGACAGCCTGCTTCAGCTGTTTGCTAACTAAAGCCCTGCATGACAAAAATAAACAGAAAAGGAGTTTGTTCCTTTTCCATTGGAACCTGAAAAGATGGAAGCAGCAATTCTGGTACCTCAAAATACTCTTGGAGACTGAGGTGCCCTCTTTCCTTGTCACCTTAACTCAAACACTCAGTCCTTCCTCAGACTTTGTTAGAATGCCTACTTTGTGTTACTATGCCAGAGACCTAGAGATGTCAAAGAGCCATAGTTCATCCTGAAAAAAAATGCAAATCTGTTGGGAGTGCTAAGTCATCATCCAAACAGATGCCCTATAACTAAAGATAAAATGTGCCAGATGTGGATGAAAAGGAGAAGGAAAGAATCGACTTTTCAAGGAGAGATCCAGTGTTGGGGGAGAGGAGCCTGATCCAGTTTCGGAAAGAAGAGTCATCTGAGCTGCATCTGGAAGGAGGAAGGCAATTTCTACAAACAGACACAGAGTTTGAACAAAGGGTCAAGATGAGAAAAACTAAGGAATGGTTAGAGAGTTGGAATTGGTTTGCTTTGCCATAGGGTGATATACCACAAAGTGTTATATAAAGCTGGAAAGGTGAAATGGAGCACAAAGGTGGAGCTCCTGGGAAATCAGTCCAAGAGAATTTGGTGGGTAGCCACTGAATATTTTTAACTGCAGGACTGATACCACCAGAGCTCTGTATCATAAGGAAGAAGTGCTTTGTGCCTTTGAGGGGTGGAGCGTGCAAGTGAGAAGCATCATGCATCTGCCTTACACAGCAAGAGCTGGACCTAAGAAGCAGCAAGAATAAAGGGAAATGGCACACCGGAAAGAGAGAAGGAAGAATCTACTAGACTAGATGACTCTCGGGGACTGATTACACTAATAACCCCACTTCTTTACCCCTCCCTATGTCCACATATTTGCCAGATGAAATTGCAGTCACTCCCACTGGAAAGGTGGGGTCTCTTTACTCACCCCTTGATTCTGAATTCAGCCAACAAAAACAGTCAGAATAGAGTTTGCCAGACTTCAAGAAGCATTGAATGTTTCTGCTTAGGCTCTGCACCTTTGCCTTTGTCATAAACACATACCCAGGCTAGCATGCTAGAGCCAAGCCACCCATCGTCTCAGTCAGCACAGCCTCAGGTGGGTAAGTGAGCCCAGCCAGGATTAACACAGCTACCTAGCCAGCCCCTGTCTGACCTCAGACTCAGGAGCAATAATAAAAAAAAGTGGTTGATGCCACTAGGTTTTGTGATTGTTGTGCATTATTGTGGCAATGGAAAACGGACATCATAACTGTTTAGAGAAAAGGAAGGAGGACATGGCTGGAGGACACTGATAGATAAAGAGGGCAGTTGAGACCTGAAGGCATATGTGGAGTCAGAAGGGTTTTTGCATAGGACAGGAATGGTAACCAAGAGTGATATAAGACCCCAAATCCCAACAGATCCCAAAACCTAAAAGGATGGAACAACATCCCATTAGACTGTTGACATATAGGCTAAGGAGGTAGGTTCAAATATATTAACCTGGAGGTGGCAAACTATATCCTGTTAGCCAAATGCAGCCTGCCACCTGCTCCTATAAAGTTTTGTTGGAACACAGCCATGTTCATTGAAAAGTGCCCACCTTAGCCCTGCAACAGAGTTGAGTAGTTACGACAGAGACTGTGTGGCCCACAAGGCCTAAAACTCTTACTTTCTGGTTGTATACAAAAATATACATATATATTTGTTGATTTGATATAAATTAGATTTTTTAACCTAATATTTTCCTTAATGTTTTCATGCCCCTTTCTCTCTCTATTGTACTTTCTATTATAGTATTTACAGCTTAAGAGTATCCTTTAGGCATTAAAAATTGGTTTCAAGGGGGTAATTAATGAATAACTGAAATGATAAAAAGGTGGTCCAACCATAATTCCAACAGAGTTAGTCTTCTTATCACCTCTCTCTCTCTCTCTCTCTCCCCTCCTCCTCCTCTCTCTCTCTCTCTCCCCCCACCCCGCCTCCTTCACTATTTTTGTGGCCATGTTGCTGAGTGTTGAGACGAGCTAGTCTCACATCAGGCATAGATAAGGTAAGAGAGTTTCAAAGTAACTTTGAAAAAGAAGAAAGCAATAGAAAAAAACTTTGATGCATTAATTATGGTATGGTATAAAATGCATCAAAATAAATGTTTATTTGAATTAAAAGTGAATATTAATAGTATGTACCATGTGTTTTATTAACTGACTTCTGATTGAAAGAAAGAAAAAGAAAAAGAAAAAGAAAGAAAGAAAGACAGACAGACAAGTCTCCAGAGTCCATTTAGATTTTGTAATTATAAAATAGTGTATTCCAGATGGGGAGCTGAGGTTAGGAGGCTTCCAAGATGACATGATATAGATCTCTACATAGAGATTTATACTGATTATGCTGCTTCAGGGGACATATGCAAAAATTTCTGGAAAGTAAAGCCACTCTGGTCTGAGGTTTAAAAGAAGCTAAGGATCCTCCACTCATAAGAAGCTCAGCAGTATAGATTTAGAGTCAAACTCCAACTCTGCACCCATCAGCCATGTGAGCCATCAGTACCTTTGCACCTCAGTGTCCTCATTAAACACTGGAATGACAATGCCTTTGACCAAGTTACCCTGAGGGGCATTTGTAAGAATCAAATTAGATAGCATGTCAAATGTACATTATAAGAAATAAAGTGCTTTTTAAATGTTGCTATCTATATATAAAAATGTATAAGCATATAATATCAGGAATTACCTATGCACAGTAAAAACTTGAATACTAGAAGATGATTATGACATGGTCTTTTAATAAATAGAAGGTTTTCTTCAGCACATTCCAACAGAAGGAAAAATGTACAAAATAATCTAAACCCTTAATAAGTCGGATTTCTAAAGCTGGTGACTAATTCATATGCAAATCTTTGAAAACATCTGCTAGTTGTTTCAACTAAGTTTATGTTGATCACATTTCTAATTGTGACTTCTTAGTGGACCAGTTGACTCAT
Source organism: Aotus nancymaae (assembly GCF_030222135.1). Classification (NCBI taxonomy): domain Eukaryota; kingdom Metazoa; phylum Chordata; class Mammalia; order Primates; family Aotidae; genus Aotus; species Aotus nancymaae. Next base: position 107,313,335 of record NW_026988425.1, read on the forward strand.
ACAAGTACATCAATAAACTGACCTCTATAGGAAGTAATTTGGAAATTATTTGGGAACTGTTCTGTGATTGATGTCTCCAAAAGTTTTAAATTAGCCTTTAGAATTCTAAAGGAAATCTCCTGAGGTATTGATTGCTTTGTAATGTCATCTAAAACAGAGAATAGTGTTTGTTTATTCAAGAGTCCCTGGTTGTGACTGAATAAAAATAATACCCAGGGCAGGTTTTTAAGCTCTTTGGTGAAAAGGATTCCTGGGATGGGGTTATGTTAATGCACATATATAGAACAACCCAGCCTCATAAAGACAACCTTGTGAAAAGTGCAGAGAATCAGGACATCGTTGTGCAGCCACCCATTAAGCATGTAATGAGAAATTCACCACCTCTCTGGTCTCCATTTCCTCACATATGAACTAGGACACCTGGATCCAGTTCCATCCCTAGACCTGGACAAGAGACCTTATCCTGGACCCTACTCTGGATCTCCTTAGCTACAACTTCATTTTCTTCTCCAGTAGGCTAGAGAGACCATAGAGTCAAGGAAATCTGCCTACCTGAAGCCTTAATCCTTTCTATTCATGCTCTGGACCCGTAAAGCCCTCAAATCCCCTGTAAAAATGTCTACAATCCTACTTCAAGGTCCAGTGTAGAACACTTCCCTGGGCCCATCTTCTCAAAGGAGGTCAACATCCCATTCTGTGCACCCTAGGTCTGAAGGGTGAACAAAGGACAGCTGTTGGCAGAGACTATGGATGGGTTTGCACATGGAGATTTGTAAATCTACATATATCCCTGCAGGCCCCTTGCAGTATAGGACTAAGGGATGAGAAGGGGAAGGCGGCACTGCAGCCAGGCTCTCCCATTCCATCACATTCTGTGTTAAACTTTGAGCAGTCAGAGAATTCCAAACTCAAGTCTGGCCCCTCAAGTTGGTAAGAAGTTGGTCTTTATATAGTAAGTGGACAGAACCTCTTATTTACTATTTATCTACCTGATTCATCACCTCTAACTGTTAAGACAATTGGATTGTGGGCCTCCTTTTATATTCTTGCCCTAGGTCCCAGAAATTTAGCAGTGTGCCTTCTCAAGGCCATACCTCTCTAAGGTCCCTTCCAGCTCCAACTTATTTCAGAGAAAATAAAAATGTTCTAGGACTAGAAGTTTCTCTGTTTAAATCTTCAACTGTTCAAATATTTCCTTGAACGAATTGCTTAACTTTTCTAAACATCACTATCTCCATGTGTAAAAAGAAAAAAACATACCTTGCAAAGTAATCACAAGGATGAGATGACATAATTTATTGAAAATTCTGACACGTAGTAAGTCCTCAATATACGCTTGCTCCCTGCAATGGATGAAAATGAGACTTAAGGGATAAAGTGATTCAGCAGTCACAGTCCTTGGCAATTATCCAAATGAGTTGAAGACTTATGTTCGTACAAAAACCTGCACATGGATGTTTACAGCAGCTTTGATCATAATTGCCAAAACTTGAAAGCAACCAAGATGTCCTTTGGGAGATGCATAGATAAATAAGACAGCTTTCAAATCATCAAAAGACAAGGAGGAAACTCAAATGCATATACCTAATTGAAAGAAGCCAATCTGGCTACATACTTATGATTCCAGACATGTGATATTTTGGGAAAGGCTAAACTGAGATGACAATATAAAGACCAGAGTTGCCAGGGGTTAGGGGAGGAAGGGGTGAATAGATAAAGCACAGAATATTTTTAGGGCAGTGAAACCATTCTATATGATATCACAGTTGACTCTTGAACAACAGGGGTTTGGACTGTGTGGGTCCTTTTATCCGCAGATGTTTTTCAGTAAATATAGTCAGCTCTTGTGTAAGTGGGTTCTACGATTGCAACTGATATGGTTTGGCTCCGTGTCCCCACCCAAATCTCACCTTAAATTGTGATAATCCCCACTTGTCAAGGGCGGGACCAGATGGAGGTAACTGGATCATGGCGGAGGTTTCCTCCACGCTGTTCTTGTGATAGTGGGTGAGTTCTCACAAGGTCTGATGGTTTTATAAGTGTCTGGCAGTTCCCCTGCTGGCACTCATTCTCTCTCCTGCTGCCCTGTGAAGAGGTGCCTTCCATATGATTGTAAGTTTCCTGAGGCCTCCCCAGCTATGCAGAACTGAGTCAATTAAACCTCTCTCCTTTATAAATTACCTAGTCTCGGGTATTTCTTCATAGCAGCATGAGAGCAGACTAGTACAGAAACCAAACAAGAATCAAAAATAGTGTTGGTGGGATGCAAAACCCACAAGAGCAGATTCTTTGTATTTGAAGGTTCTGCACAGCTGACTGTGGAACTTGAGTATGCCTGGATTCTGGTATACATGAGCAGTCCTAAAACCAATTCCCCAAGGATACCAAGGGAGACTTTACAATAATATCTTATCACACATTTGTCAAAATCCATAGAATGTGCAACAACAAGAGGGAACCTAATGTAAACTATGGACCTTGAGTGATGATGGTGTGTCACTGGAGGGTCAGCAAATGTCACACTCTGGCCGGGGAGTTGATAATGGAGAGGCTGTGCATGTGTGGGGACAGGAGCATATAGGAGCTTTCTGTACTTTCTGCTAAGTTTTGCTGTGAATCTAAAACTGCTTTAAAAAAATAGTATTTTTCTTAAAAAAGAGAGGTGAAGAAAGTAAATCCTATCACAATGCATACATGCTGCCCCTCATTTCTCCCTCATCAACAATGAGCTTCTGCTAACAGAGGAATTATTCCAAAGATCAATAACACTCTTATCTGAAATGAGGAACTTGAGCTCATCAAAAACAGAAAGTTGTTCAAATTAGGAGGCAGATGTTCTTTCCCAGCTGTGTGCAGATAATCTCACCAGCAGTGTCAGACATGAAGTTCCAGAAATACAAAGATGCTAAAACAGCAGTAACACAGAGCAGAGTTTACAGCAACAAATTTAACCCTTGAAGGAGAAGGAAGACTATAAATATGACCTTGCTGGCTATAAAGGCATTTATCAGTTTTGAACTTGAGCTAGTAGGGTCAATATTTTTTACAACAAATCTAGTAAGGAGTGTTCTCATACTATCTAAAATAATACATGTTTTATTTTTTAAAGTAATCATTATAGAGAATGCACTAGTTAGCCAGAGCTAATGAAATTGTGCTTGTGCCAGATTCTCAGTGCCCTTCAGGAACCAAAATGACTAATCCTCTGTGGAGAGCAGGCTGAATGTAGAGAAAACAGAATTAGGCTGGGCGCAGTGGCTCACGCCTGTAATCCCTGCACTTTGGGAGGCCGAGGTGGGTGGATTACCTGATGTCAGGAGTTCAACACCAATCTAGCCAACATGATAAAACCTCGTCTCTACTAAAAAGACAAAAAATAAGCCAGGCATGGAGGCTGTGCCTGTAATCCCAGCTACTCGTGAGGCCTGAAGCAGGAGAATCACTTGAACCCAGAAGGTGGAGTTTCCAGTGAGCTGAGATTGCGCCACTGTACTCCGGCCTGGGCAACAAGAGTGAAACTCCATCTCAAAAAAAAAAAAGAAAGAAAAGAAAGAAAACAGAATTAAGAAGTCATTTCAGAGTTCTTTTCTGAGGAAAGGGTACTATGGAGTTTTCCACCCTTCAAATCATTCAAGACCGTGCTATTGAGAGAGAACCCAATTTTCCCCAGACCTATCGCTCAGGATGGTAAGAAATGAAATAATGAAACTGCTGTGCAAAGCACCCAGTTGTGTGGTACACTCCTGTGACTAAGGGAATGTCATATGAGTCCTAAACAAACAGGCACAGAAAGGAGGCCATAACCTCCTTTCTTTTTTTGACTTCAGACTAAATGAAAACAAAATAAACAGGAGCTCAAATAAATCAACAAAGACACACCCAAGCATCTCAAATATAGATACAAATTCAGTTAAAGCAGTGCAATTCCTCAAGGGTGACCCAGGAAATCAACCTAAAATAAGGGGCTCACTTTCACTGGCAAAAATTCTCAACCCTTCTGTAAGAAACAGTCATTGCGGCCAGGTGCGGTGGCTAGCACCTGTAATCCCAGTATTTTGGGAGGCCGAGATGGGCAGATCACATGAGGTCAAGAGTTCGAGACCAGCCTGACGAACGTGGTAAAACCCCATCTCGACTAAAATACAAAAAATTAACTGGGCGTGGTGGTGCACCCCTGTAATACCAGCTTCTCAGGAGGCTGAGGCAGGAGAATCACTTGACCCCAGAAGGTGGAGGTTGTAGTGAGCTGAGATTGTGCCATTACCCTCCAGCCTGGATGACAGTGAGATATCATTGCTTTAAGGCTGAGTCATTAAGCTGATCCAGTAGGGGTGCTTTTAAGGCTCTTAGGAAAGCAATGAAAATTTTGGCTGTTTGGAATGAGATTATTCCTCATGGGGAATAGGCCCAACATATTAACACAAGATTTACAATTAACCACGTGTTACAATTAACCACCATGTGTCAGCCTCCCTTTCTACTCAGCACTGGTCAAGCTTTTATTAATTGCCCATTTTCTGGCTCGGCAACTGAAGTGTAATACAGAAAATTTGGACGGGGTCCAGGAAAAAAAAATGAAAATGATTAGGAAATATTTCCCATGAGAAAATTATAAAGAAATGGGGCTTATTTAACCTAGAAAAGAAAAGGCTCAAGGGAAACTTAATGATTTTCTTTAAATAGATAAAGGGCTAATGTAAGTGTGACATGAATGTGATTATTTTTACTGATAGTTTAAAAGATTATATCCAGCGGAAAAAAAATAAGTTAAATATTAGGGGAACTTGGTAAGATTTTTGATCCATTAAAAATTATGAAAGATCTGGAAAAATATTTAATAGGCATTTAAGAAATGAATCCTCTAGTGATATCCTACAGCTTAGGGGGAAGGTATATGAGATGAGTTTCTAGGAGTTCAGTTTCCAAAATATTAAAATAATTTTAGAACAAATAGCTCAGTAGTACTTCAGGTATGTCTTCAATATCAAAGAACTACTCCTGTCCACAGGAATACCAAGGATTAAAAACAGGTTCACCTCTTGCATAAATAATGCAAATTAGAGTCAAGTAAATAAACAACACAAGTTTAGGCAAAGCAATTAAAAGTAATATCACTGTAGTGATTTATTAGTAATATCCCAAAAATGACATTCAAACAAGATTTTTTAAATTCATCACTACTCCTTAATAAAGCTAAACCTCTACTTCAATCATATCCAATAGTTCATTCCAACAGCTCAGAACACTTAAGACACTTTAAAGTCAAAAAGATTTCTGCCTCACTTATTCTAGAAAAGATTTCTTCTTGACCTTGCTACCCCATCGAACCTGAGCTTATGCCTACTGACTCACTCCTTTCCATCTTCATCCCTCATCGCAGCGGAAATGCAAGAAAACAAATGCAAAAATCCTAAAAGCAACTACAGAGAAAAGACAGATTACCTACAAAGAAACGATGATTAGACTGAATAAGACTTCTGGGCAGCAGCAATAGAAGGCATGGGACAGTAGAAGAATATTCCAAAGCTATCAATCTCTCATTGACTCAGATAACTATAAAGGCATTTTTTAGGTAAATTAAAACTGAACAAGTCTATCACCAATCGAATCTCACTAACATTTATCAACAATATTTTTTAAAACACACTTGAACCACAGTGCAATTGAACCACAGGAACTAAAAGCAAGCTGCTTCTCACCTAGCTAGAAGAATTACGCTAGGAGCATCTGGAGACAACCTGCACGTGGAAAAGCCTGTCTAAGATTGGACTCAACAGGAGAAAAGCATAGGAAAGAGATGAGGAGAGAAACTCAGCCTGGAGTCCTAGAGTAAGCCACTTTCCTTGGCATTTTTAGCCATATATGACAACCAATTATATATATATTTAAAACCAAAAGGAGAGAATGTGAAACAAAAACTATATGTAAATCATGATTTATAAAATACAACATACAGAGTGATTTATAAAATGAAACATACAGGATAAAAATTAAAAAGAACTATAAATATAAAAATTAAAAAGAACTGTAAATATGAAAATAATTTTGAGTCATGAACTAAATTTTTTGTTGTTGTTACTTGAGGACAGAAAAAGAAGAAAGGCTAAAAGAAGTGGAAGAGCAGAGGAGGAGAAATAACCTAATAAAAATGTCCAAATGAGAGAATGTAAATGTATAGCGGTGATAAGGAAAAGAGAGGAATAAAACACGGTGCTCCAGCTTCTGGCTCCAGCAACAGAGGTGTTATATTCATAGAGATGGTGAGAACTAAAGGAGAAGCAGATTTTACAACCAAAAGTTAAGATTTAAAAATGTAAAATCTTTCTAACTGAAAAAATAAAATAAATGGAAATATAAGTTGATCTAAAGAGAGGCAAGAACTGAAGCTGGGGCTGGGCACAGTGGCTCATGCCTCTAATCCCAGAATTTTGGGAAGCCTTGGTGGGTGGATCATTTGAGGTCAGGAGTTTGAGACCAGTCTGGCCAAGATGGTGAAACTTTGACTCTGCTAAAAATACAAAAATTAGTTGGGCATGGTGGCAGGCGCCTAAAGTCCCAGCTACTCAGGAGGCTGAGGCAGGAGAGTCGCTTGAACCCAGGAGGTGGAGGTTGCAGGGAACCAAGATCATGCCACTACCCTCCAGCCTGGGCCACAGAGTAAGACTCTGCCTCAAAACAAACAAACAAACAAAAAAAACACTGAAGCTGGAAAATTGAGAGTATTTTCAAATAGACAGTATCTGAAGTCACCAAAAGGAGAAGGTTATGGGGGAGTGGTTTCAGGATGATTCAAGTGCATTATATTTATTGTGCACTTTATTTCTGTTGTTATTACATTGTAATATATAATAAAATAATTACACAACTTATCATAATTTAGTATCAGTGGGAGCCCTGAGCTTGTTTTCCTGCAACTAGGCAGTCCCATCTGGGGATGATGGGAGACAGTGACAGATCATCAGGCATTAGATTCTCATAAGGAGTGCGCAACCTACATCCCTCACATGCGCAGTTTACAACAGGGTGTGTGCTGCTGTGAGAATCTAATGCTGCTGCTGGTGCTGATTTGACAGGAGGCAGAGCTCAGGTGGTAATGCAGGCAATGAAGAGCAGCTATAAAAAATATGGATGAAGCTTTGCTCACCTGCCCAACTCCTGCGGTATGGCCTGGTTCCTAGCAGGTCATGGACCAGTACAGGTTAGTGGCCCAGAGGTTGGAAACCCCTGGGTTAGAGCAAGTGGGCCTAAAGCTGCTACAGTCCATTTGTAGAAGTCAAGTCTATAGACTTTGGATAATGGTTTTTCTCAATTCTCAGAGGCTCTGCTTACTTGTTTCCAAGTTTTAAGCATTCTTGAAAGGGCTTGGCTTCCACATATTACTTCTGAACCCTTTATCTCCATTCAGATACAGCCTCTAGTTGCTGATCCAAGACTAGGAGGGGACATCATTTTGTGTTGTTTTCTCTTTCTGGGAGACACCAGAAAATGATGCCAAGAATTCCCACAGTTTCTATAGACCTTTCAGTTGAATCCCTTGCATTGTCTTTATCCATGAGAACCCACGGAGAATTACATAAAAACTTAGGATCTTTCAAACTTGAAGACAACATCAAAATACATTCCAGGAGTCAGTCAAGTCTTAAATTTAGTGAAACATCATAAACCACCCTGAACTTGTCTCTATGACAAGCAGAGATCCGAATATCTTATCAGTGATTCTCCAAGTCTGGTGCGCAGAGCAGCAACAGCGCAACAGCATCAGCAGCGTCTAAGAACTTGTCAGAAACGCACATTCTTGACCCCGCCCCAGCCCTACTGAATAGACACTCAGGGGAGGGGCAGCTGCCTGTGTTTTAACATGCCTCTCTCCCCAGGTGATTCCGATGCTCACTAAACTTTGAGTGCCACCGAATTAGATTTTGATAATACATTAGTAGATCATCCTGTAACAGAACTGAAGGCTATGAATTTGGCTTGAAATGATTAAGGAACATTTCTCAGAGAACAATTATATAATCAAGGGTAGAATGCCTATTGTTAACTTATTGTGTGAGGAGAGAACTGGGTGACTTCTTGGTGGAGATTTCAGACTTAAGGAACAGTAATACAGTATCATGGTAAAAAGATGAACAGTCACCATAATGGTAAGCATCTTAAAAACCTCTCATTCCATGGGAAAGGTGAGTAATGGTTCTTCTTTCAGAAAGGGGAAGCTTTATGCTTTAAAAAAACAACAGTGGCTAATACTGCTAGAGTGAAATATAAAGGGTGTAAAAAAGAAGCAGCTCCAAAAAACACCAGCACCAACTGGTGATTCTGTTCTGTCTTGGTTGCCCCCTTTTGAAGGTCACTGAGAAACACTTGTGTTTTTTACTCCAAGGTTGACAAGAGTCACGAAAGAAGAATACTCAGTGATTAAAAAAAAAGGAATGAACTATTTCTTGGGGTCCTTCTGCATCACACCTGCAGCACACAAGCTGAGCCACAACAGTATCTCAGGGCTCAGAAAGGGCGCTCTACAGGTTCCAAACTGATTCTCAAGGGGACAAGGCCCAGGCTGGTAAATGGGACCCATCCCCAGCTTTAAAAAAATTCACTGATTTTCTTTCTCTGCTAAGTTATTTCCAGAAACTTTGTAAAAGGTATAATGAGTATAATAAATAATAAGCACATACAGCACAAAATACGAAATTATTTCTGCCAGAGTCAAACAGGGAAAGTATAACCTGTATTGATAAACTTGAGCTATTACAACAAACCAACAATTAGATAAGAAAAAGGGAGAGTCTCTTGGGAAAATGTGAATTGCATGATGCACTGGGTGGAAATATTCTGGTCACTTTTCATTTTAAAAATGCTCCACTCTCTAATTCTTTGTTTCGGAAAGTTAAAGAGGAAAGTCCATGAAATTTCACTGCATTTTTTCTACTTTTTCTTAACCTTTCAAAGACTGCTTAGCCTGCTTAGACTCTTGGTCTTAGGCTAAATTGAGGCAAAAGAAACATAAAACATCTGTTCTTACTCCTAATCTCAGATGACTTTGTCACCGACCTTTATTCCTTACTTCAATCTTATTCACTCTTCCTGAATCTGCTGAAATTCTTTACTATAAGTGTAATCCAAAATTATCTCAGCCCTGAATTTGAAGCAACCATTGTCTGCATAATTTATTTGACATTTAGTCATGTACTTTTCTTATCACATCTCTTCTCTCATTGATTTCCCTATATTGTGGGGTATAATGTAGACAATACCTTCAAGAATTCCAAACTGTTTATTATACAGTTTGTGCTCCAACATATTTGAACCTACCTAAAGAATTGTTAGGCTTTGCCTATGTGCACAAATCTCAAATACTGTGACTGAAATAATTACTCATTTCATTCTAACTTGTCAGTTTAGTCTTTTGTTTTAAATCAAGCTTTCTGGGTTAACCTTTTGCTTCAGCTCCATTTAACACTGGACTAGGCACAGAGAATACAAAGATGAATAAAGGAACAGATGCCAAAAGGCAGCTCACTGTCCACAGAAGCATGAATCTGTCTAAACCAGCCCTGCTACAAAAATGCAGAAGTGGTAAAAATGGACAGAGAAAATAAATAAATGTCAGTGCCTGGAAGCTCTCTATACAAAATGTGTCTGGCTGGGAGGAGAGGAAAAAGAAAGAGCAAGAAAAGACAAGGTGAAAGGTCCTGATGGGAGGAGAGGAAAAAGAAAGAGCAAGAAAAGACAAGGTGAAAGGTCCTGATGGGAAGAGAGAAGCACCCTTAGGATTAAGTGCTGGTGCTGATTCATATCAGAGCACAACACGGTCAGAAGCTGAGCACCACTAAGCTGAGCATCACTCAGTGTACCGAAGTCTGAAACAGCTACTCTCCCCTCTGAAAAACAAGTCCCCTGCTCTAGAGAACTCATGCTTAGATTACTGTGCTAGCCTGTTAGCAGCTCCTCCTCTGCTTTCTATTTCTAGCTGTAATTGGTTCAAAATGCAGCTGCAACTCTCATTTCTAGTCCATCTCCCAAGCTGCTCACATGACTTTCATGTTCTAATAAACATTTTTCTCTTTTACTTTATGAAATGGGCTTAAGGCATTAATTTTTTCTATCCCAAGTCTTTCTATAATTGACCTGAAAATAATTAAATGACTCTATACTAATTCTATTGCTAAGCCCAAAGGTGAGATTCTGACGTGGTTTCTGTGAAAGATTTGCATCTGGGTTTAGGGCTTCGTCCAGTTCCATATCCAGTTCTGACTTTAAGGCTCTATCCAGTTCTTCTTTGCCAAGTGGAACACAACATCATCTAATACTGGGTCAAGAGTGTCTTGCTGCATTCTCAAATGCAACACCACACAGTAATATCATTTCCATCTCTCCCCATCCCCTGCTGCTGTTATACCCAGACCAAGACTATAAAGCAGAAGATTTCAAATAAACCACTCAGGAAATAGAAAGGACATGGACTTCAGAGTCAGGCCAATGTAGTTTTAAACTGAGCTATTGAATTCTCTCATTCTCTCATTAATACATTTATTCGGTAATTATTGAGCACCTGCTATATGCCAGGAAGTCAAATGGGTGCTGGGCCAAAATGATGAGCAAGATGTACTCCCTCCCTGCCTTTGGGGCAGGCAGGACAGGTGATCATTTGAAGAGAGCACAATGGGTGCCTAGATGGTGAAAAACAGAGGGAGCTGGGAAAGCACAGAGAGCACCTCAGGGAACCCAAAGAGGAAGGCTTCCCAGCCAACACCCTGCTGGGGCTGAGCATGAGAGGAGAAGTACGCTTTGGACAGCAACCCTGGGGTAGAAGAATGTTCCAGGCATGGGGGAAAGAGGTACAGAGACTCCAAGGATGAGACAGCACAGCAGGATGGGGAAATGCAAGAAGTCCAACGTGGCTGAGAAATGAAGAGTAGGAAAGGGTCTGACAGAAAGTGAGGTGGAAACAAGACCTTACTTGTTATCCTAATGTGTCTGGAAGAAACTGAGAACTGTGGATAGCTATTGAGCAGAAAAAGAAAAAACAGTCAGACTTTTGTATTTAAAAGGCTCAACTTCACAGGTGTCTAGAGAAGAAATTGGAGAGGAAAAGAGACTCAGGGAAAGGAAGTTGTTTGGGAGGTTGTTGCTGTAAATGAGGTTACAAAGGTTAAGGATCTGAACTAAGGCTCTGCAGTAGGGACACAGAGGAGAGGATGTACGTGAGAGAGAGTTGGGAACTAGGATTGACACAACCTGGGGACAAGGTGAAAGAGAGGAGTTAAAAAGTTGAAGGGAAGAGTGATGCCAGGTTTCTGGCTCATGCAGTAGCATTTGTCCCTAAAGAGACACTCCTGATGGCTCTGCCTACTTTGGACAGACAATTAGCTCAATTTTGGATGTGTTAAGTTGGAGATGCCAGTGACACAACCAAATGCAGGAAACCAATGGGCACTGGGCTAACCTGTCTGAAGCTCAGAACAGACATGTGGGTGGAACACACAGATATGACAATCGTTAGCATGGAATTGGAGAGTGAAAGTATGTGGCAGATAAATTGCTCAAAGATGGTGTATACAGAGAGAAAAGAGGAAAATATTAGTATTTAAGAAATGTCCAGAGGAAAAGGAGCTCACAAAAGATGCCATAAAGGAGCTTCTGGAGAGCCATGAGGGGGAAATTTTTCCTCCATAAAATACAAATAACAACGTACACCCTGCAGGGTTGTTACATGAATTAGACAAGGTATGGGTGTAAACCAAATGTAATTTCCCTGATAGACCAAGTATGTAATAGATATTTGATGAATGATAGGTTTCATCATCATTAATATTACTGTTTATAATAAAAATGATACACAAAGTTTCCTTAAGTATTAGGTAGATGTCTGTTTTTTATAACCCTTTTTAACACAGCTAGATCAACTCTGCACATCTGTAGCATAGTTTATAATTCTCAAGGATGAAAACCTCCAAATGAAAAATGTGGCTGGGCGCAACAGCTCACACCTCTAATCCTAGCACTTTGGGAGGCCAAGGTGAGTGGATCGTTTGAGGTCAGGAGTTCAAGACCAGCCTGGCCAACATGGTGAAACTCCATCGCTACTAAAAATACAGAAATTAGCCAGCATATGCCTGTAATCCCAGCTACTCAATAGACTGAGGCAGGAGAATCGTTTGAACTCAGGAGGTGGAGGTTGCAGTGAGCCAAGATTGCCCCACAGCACGCTAGCCTGGGCAACAGGGTAAGACACTGTCTCGAAAAACAGAAAAGAAAAAAAATGCATATGCCTTTTCCAGGTGGTTTATCTGAAACAAACCAATAGAAGCATAAACTTCCGATATAAAAGTACGTAGTTTAATAAATAAGTTTACTCTTCTGGAACTGCATGTGGTCCGTTCATGGAAACAGCAAAGTAAACATATAAGGTTGATAATAAAATTTGGGAAAAGGAAAAGTGTAAAGGATATATTAGCCACCAGAGAAATGGTTAGAAGTAGCCAAGGAATTATCTATAAATATGTGGCTGCGGGGTTTTGGAAGCACCTTGTTTAATCTAAGATCCAGGGTACATAGCATGCACTTCAATAATCACTGGATGAATCTGTGAGTGTGAGAGTCTGGTATACACAGCCAACTGTTGGATCTTTCCACCTGAGCTTCCCATAGACATCGTACACTCAACCTATAAAGTAGACCTTCTTGTCTTTCCCTTCAAATCCGCTCACTTTTTTACTCCCCCAAGTAGCTCAATGTCATTATCAAAGCAGCCAGATGAAAATTCTGGGCTCTGCTCCCTCCCTCACTGCCAAATCACCACATCTCATCTGTATTAGTTAGGATTCTCTAGAGGGACAGAACTAATAAGATAGATGTATATAAGAAGGGAAGTTTATTAGGAGAATTGACTCCCATGATCACAAGGTGAATTCCCGCAATAGGCCTCGGCAATCAGAGGAACCAGGAAGCCAGTCTCAATCCCAAAACCTCAAAGTAGGGAAGCCGATAGTGTAGCCTTCAGTCTGTGGCCAAAGACCTGAGAGCTCCTGGCAAATCACTGGTGTAAGCCCAAGAGTTCAAAAGCTGAAGAACTTGGAGTCTGATGTTCAAGAGAAGGAAGGATCCAGCACAGGAGAAAAATGGAGGCCAGAAGACTTAGCCAGTCTAGTCCGTCCACGTTATTTTGCCTGTTTTTATTCTGGCCACATTGGCAGCTGATTAGATTGTGCCCATCTGAATTAAGGGTGGTTCTGCCTTTCCAACCCACTGATTCAAATGTTAATCTCCTTTGGCAACACCCTCACAGTCACACCCAGGAACAATAATTTGCCACCTTCAATCCATTCAACTCTCAATATTAACTATCACACCATCCCTGCTACATCCTAATGGCACTCCATTCTCCACCTAAAGTCAAAATAGTCCCCCTAAAATCCCAATATTTCCCACATTACTCTCCTGCTCAGTACCTCCAATAGCTCCCCACCACTGCAGGAAAAATTCCAAACTCTTTGATGGCATAAAAGACTCCACAGGCTGAGCGCAGTGGCTACATCTGTAATCCTAGCACTTTGGGAGGTCAAGGTGGGCAGATCACTTGAGGTCAGGAGTTCGAAACCAGCCTGATCAACATGGTGAAACCTCATCTTTACTAAAAATACAAAAAATTAGCTGGGTGTGGTGGTGAACACCTGTAATCCCAGCTACTTGAGAGGCCGAGACAGGAGAATCACTTGAACAGGAGGCAGAGGTTTCAGTGAGCCGAAATCAAACCATTGCACTCCAGCCTGGGTGACAGAGTGAGACTCCACCTCAAAAATAAATAAATAAATAAAATAACAAAGATAAATATTTATATAAAATTTTCAGCTTCAGGCATTAGGGTACTAACTTCAAAATTTTTGATATATTCTGTATCATTTGTGCCAATAATTTTTTCTTAAAAACAACCAATTTTTTACATTAATAAATTTATTGTAACAGAAAAGTAATAATACCTATGAAGTCTTGTATTCAAGATGTGAATATGTTTTTTTGAAAATAATTACAGAATAAAAAAACAAAATATGTTCATCTCTCTACCACCTAAAATCATCTCTTGTGTATTCCGTTAGCATTTCACATACCACACTTTGAGAGACTGTGTAAAGTTCAGTAGAGAAAACCCAATGTGAAGATCCCTTTGCCAAACTGATAACAACTGAAATCTCTGTTGGAGGGGTGGGATGAGATATTAGAAAGAAATATTTTCTTCTCCATCATAAATGTCTGGGATATTTGGATTTTTATAACAAGCACATAGTACCTTTCTACTTAGGAATTATTAAATATTTATTCCAAGTTTTCTCTGTCTTAGATTATCTGTCAGAGAAACAAATATCACACTAACTGGACCAAAGATGACCTGAAGGAGCTACAAATGAATCACTTTTTCAGTGAGGTCCATGCTGTGCTCTAGCTGCAAGGTGATTGCTGTCATCTAAACATTAAAGGCAGGACTGATCTGTGATCATGAAAGATACGATGAGTCTGTGTTCACGGGCAATTTGGCAAGTGACTGCCATGCTGTTTCCCATAGCACCAGCACCTATTCCAGTTCCCGGCCCAGAAGTCACTGAATAAAATAGACTCCTGTCCCCAACAGTGGGGATCTGCAGTCATCATAAGACTGCTGCTCTAGAGGGAATAAAGGTATTCATGCTGCCCTGGAAGATCCTAATCTTGAATGCTCAGGTTGGTAAAATCAGGGCCTGTGCCAATTTAGAGATAGAGAAGAAGTGATCAAGGGGACAGGAGGAGTGGAAGGCATGGCTTGAGTTTGTACAGCACCTTGCCACCCTATTAACTATGATCCCTTCACAGAGGAACCCAGAGATCATCATTCTCCACTCATGCAGCTCTTCTCCCCTCCCTACACAGACAACTCTGCTCCATTTGCTCCAACCTGAAATCCCGTAGCCAACAGCAGTGACAAGGTAGTCAGTTGATCTAACTCTATCTGTTGCCATCCAGAAACCTTATTCTATGATGCAAGTCCCCAATAATTTTTATGTAAAGGCAATAGTCTGGATCAAATTTTCCTGGTAAATGAGTGCAGCTGAAAAATAAACAATCCAAATTTGTTTCCACCTTGATTAAGTTTTCCTTTACTTATGCAACGAGAGACCTACAAGAAGTCAGTACAATTCTGGCAAGTGACCAAAGATGAATATGTGATCATCACAAACAGTGCCAAACACCTAGAAAACACTGGCAATTATACAATCAAACAGATGCTAAAAGAAATTTTAGTAATTGTTTGTTACATAACATACTGTGCAGCTATTCGATGAAGTCTACCTATGTGTAGTAGTAATTATTAAAGTATCTAAGTCTTGAAATATGATAAGAATGTAGTAGTTTTGGGTTACAATTTCTATGAAAATATATAAACAAGAAAACAAATTACTAAAATAAAAAACAGGAGATTTTTTATACATACTGTTGTCATCATACGAAATTATTAACTAAATTAACCTGACATTGTCCCTTAAAATCAAAATCAAGACAAAACTAATTCTTTCTCAAACTTAATAAATCAGCAAAACTTTGACCTCTCTCTGACTTACTATAGCACAAGAAGGCAGCCTTCAGCTTCTGGCCACCTCTGGTACTCAGCTTCACTGCTCTGGACAGGAAGGTAAATCCTAAAGACAGGAAGGCAAATCCTACATTTGTGCTCAGGGTTACAAAAATAATACCTGACTTTTAAAAATCCCAAATCCAAATTTACAGAATCAGAAGTTTTGTGGATGGGGCCAAGCAGCCTGGGTTTTAACAAGTTCTCCAAATGAGTCTGATGGATGTTAAGGTCTGCCCGTAAGGAAAGGAGCCCAAGGCTTATCTCTGTTCTCCTCCCAATGACCTTTACAGCTCCCCACCTAGCCCCTAATCATCCTCAAGGAGTTGATGTGGATTAGTCAGACATGAGAACCCTGGGTGGGCCATGTTTACCAGTAGGTGGGATCATTTTGCATTAAAAGGTCAATTCCCAGACATAGTTCTCTTCCCTCTGTCTCTTCCACCCATGAATCCAGAGTGGCAAGTTGTCCCGACCAAACGAGTTCTGCCATCAGCACTCTCTTTTAGATGACCTCTCTCCAGAAGATGGAGATCTTGGCTAAACCAAGTAAAGACCTATGCACTAAACTAAAGGCCTAGAAACTAATAATATTATATAATTCCCTTCACAAAAATTACTAAATAAGTAAATATTTTTTTCAAAAGTAAACAAAACTTATTGTATGTTTATATTAGAAATATCTTTCTAAATTTATCTAAGGAATAATCAAAAAATGTTACTTTTTCTCTCTTTATCCCAGCACATATTTAGTCTTCCCATAGACTACCTAAGCCTGGCCCTGCAGAGAAAAGCCAAGGTTATCAGGCAGTCTCTACCAGTTCTGCTGGATGCACATAGCATGGACTCCCTCTCCAGCACAGGTCACGTGTGTGTTGGCTGGTCCTCTCCTGATGGCAAGGTTGAAGATTCAGGAGTGAACTTCAGGAGGCAAAACAGAGGGTGCTCACAAGCTTTGGAAAGATGAGCTCCAGGTGGTCCTGCCCACCAGTTCCCAGCAGTTGGTACTTGGGTCCAAAGCTGTGGCAAAGAGTAAGGTAGTACTTTCCTTCCTAGTCACAAACCATGTTTCCTTGTGCATTATATTTATTTTTCTCAAAAGCTAAACAGAAGAAGCAGTTGATTATGGACATTCTTGTATTCTAATTTCTCCATAACTCCTAACAAGAAAGTAGTAAACTTTATGCTCTGGACACTTAACAGAAATGTAAAATAATACAGGACATAGTACATGCAAAAGAGCTTTGACTTTTTTGGAAGAAAGCTGCTACCTAAATCCAAGGGATCTTTTGGATAACCATACTGAAGATTACAGTTTTCACAACGTCAAAGGTATAGAACTAGTGACTTCCACACACTCCACTCTTCACAATAACAGTAAGCAGTGATGTGTTCTTCTTCCCTACAAAAGTACTTCATCATGATGTTATTTATTCTAGCTCGCAGAAAGACACACACCTCCCTCAGCTTCTTGGCTGCCTACTGGACATGATGTTTACTGTGTACACAGTCAAAAACGAGCTCCTGAAAGCCTCTGGAACATTCATCTCTAGTTATTCCACTAAGCAACTTTCTAAGTCTCTCTGATCAAGTCACTGCTACCATGTGCACGATGATGCCACAGCAAGGACAGGCCAGTCACAGGAGTGTGCCCAGTATGCCTGCAGGCACTTCTTCCATTCCAAGACCTCCTTGACCCTCACAGTGGGGACATGGGTTCTGAAGCAGAAAAGGTGACTGATACATTAACAAAAATTGACTGTGAGCCAGGGGGCCCTTGGATTTCTTTACTGCTTTAGCTGAAAGATTCTGCAGAAAGATTCTTTCAGGGCACTCACTGCCATCTGGGGTTACATAATAGCAAGCATCCAAATAAGTGATCCAAAAAGTGATTTGCATTTTTATGCAAAATCATCAAAGCCCAATTCCTGGTCTGAGAGAGGGAAGGGGATGGAGGGATTTGAAGTTTTTGTCTTTGGAAGCTGACAGTTTATTATTAAGAAAGGCAAGATGTCAAATATTTCATTTCTTTGTCATCCCTTTCACTGACTTCGTACACAAGCAAATGCATTTGGCAGCCTTAAATCAGAGCACCAGGACACCTGCCTGCGAGGAGAAACCAGTTCAGGAAATGGAGTTATATTCTAAGTCTGGATGAGCCTGAGCTCATTTCAGAGGGGAAGCTAGCAAGCTGGAAAGGACATTCGTCTGCAGTGAGCCCAGATTTACAGTGTTTATTGGAAAGAAATGCTCACAGTCTAGTGCGTGTAGGTGTGTAAGCAGAGGTGGCTCCTAGGCAGAATAGGACAGCAGGTCTCTGTCCAGGACAGGTGTTACATGGCTAATTGGGATAGGGAGTGGGGCAAGGAGGAAGGCCTGCAGTTCTCTGACAAGCTCACAGTCAGTGAGGCACAGAGCTCCTATGTCTAGAGGCACTTGAGGCTGCCATAGGGCCATCTTCACATTTGCATATTCAACTGAAAGAATTTTCGTAAGTAATCAATGACCCCTATCTCCATTGATGAGTACTTGTATGTAGGACGTCATAAATTATGTTATCTTCCAGATTTTCTGATCAGTCAGAAATGTGATTACAACCAATCATTTCCCTGGCTTTACAG
Organism: Aotus nancymaae; assembly: GCF_030222135.1. Taxonomy (NCBI): domain Eukaryota; kingdom Metazoa; phylum Chordata; class Mammalia; order Primates; family Aotidae; genus Aotus; species Aotus nancymaae. The sequence continues at coordinate 107,331,557 of NW_026988425.1, forward strand.
CATAAAGAAAAAGACTTTTCAGGAATCAGAATCTTATTTACACATAAAATGGAGTTTATTGGAGGAAAAACTTGGAGGTCTTAGTTGTCCACAAGATCAACAAGTGCAAAATATATGATGGAGTTACAAAACATAAAATAAAAGGAATCTTAAAGTGCATTCTCATTTCCAGAAGGACAATGTACGAAATATTGTGGTGATATTTCCTTTTTTCTGGCACTATGTTCTTTTCCAAGTGCCTCATTTTAAAAGAGTCACTACATCAGTTAGGATGCCTTTGAGAAAGGAGAAAGGAAAAAACCCACCTGCTCAGGCAGGCAGTTAGGGTAGGTCCTCAGCTGAATTCTTTCAAACAAAAAGAACAGCCTGCAGGCACAGATGAGGGAACTTGCACAGGGGGATTTGCCTAAGACATGCCCACAGCCACACAGACAAGCAAGGCTGCACAGGTGACTTGCCCAGACATGCTGCCTGCAATGGAAAATTCCATACTGACACATGTACAATAAGGGGAACAAAGCAATGTGGAATAACTCAAGCTGAGGGCCCGCATACACACATAAGGACGACGGCGTGGAACTATCAGAAATTTGTGCCTTATGCAAATGAGATGCCCAACCCTCACTTGTTTCCTAGAAAAGCCTTTGCATTCAACTGTAAAAAATGGCAACCCTCTTTCAGGTCCCCTCTTTGCAGCAGAGAGCTTTCTCTCTTTCTTTCACTTATTAAACTTCTGCTCTAACCTCACCCTTGGTGCTTCTGCAACCTTGCTCTCCTCCACCATGAGACAAAGAACTTCAGGTCACACCCCAGACAAGAAGGTCATTTCACCTTCAGCTACTGGGAACTGGAAACTCTAACTAAAACTACCATAGATGACAGTGATATGTGATAAGTTATAAAAAAAATAAACAGTTTGGAAATCTGATACAATGATTTCTGTGATTCACTTGGCTTTGTTCTTTCCCATATGTTTGCTTCATCCTCCAACTGGTAGCCAAATGGCTATGAGCATTCTGGGCTCCACATCCAGACACAGTAAAGTCCATAGGCAGAAAGGTATCACCTTTCCAGGTGTCTCCTACTTAGGAGTGAGGAAACATCTCCCAGAAGCCTCCCCTCCCCCTAGAAATCTCTCCTTGCATCCTACTAACCAGATCTGGTTTTCAACACCATACCTAAAGCAGCCACTGGCAAGAGGATTGAGATTCCCAATGCTTTCAAAGACTAACCAGCATCCACTGCAGAGGCCTGAAGTGCTAACAGCTTCCTGAAGGATATGGACATAGGAAAATGGGATGGATGCCTGAGCAAACGCGGGGTTCTCTTAGGAAGAGGAAGGAGGAAACGGCTATTGCACAGGCTACTAGCAGTACCTGCTGCAGGCATTCATCAACCATACTACATGCAAGGGAGGACAACAGAAATATGTATGGGTGATAAACATCTTTCTCAATTCAGAACACACTTCTAAGGTAAGGTTTGCAACTAAAGGTCTCAGAAAGCTGAGAATCCACTCATCAGATACTGCTGAGCAGAGTGTCAGAGCAGAGACCTTCAGGGCTGGTCAAAGCATGTGCAGCTCCTGCCACCATCAGGACCTGCAGTGCAATAACCTCCTAGGCAGCAAGGATGAGCCCTGCAGGCTTTTTCCCTTTAAGGCTTCAAGACGTAGCCTGTGAAGGTTCCTACCAATTAAGTCATATAGAAGCAATGGTTGGAAAAACAAGAATTGTGTAGCTCAAAGAAAGAAGACAAGGGGGCCCAGTTTCTGCCTTCTAGACTCTAAAATACTGCCCTAGCCAGGCATAGTGACTTACGCCTGTAATTCCAACACTTTGGAAAGCAGAGGCAGGAGGATTGCTTGAAGCCAGGAGGTAAGACACCAGCCTGAACAACATGGTAAGACCCTATCTCTACAAAAAATTAAAATTAAAAATTAACAAGCAACTCTAGTCCTAGCTACTTGGCATGCTACTGTAGTCTTAGCTACTTGGAAGGCTGAGGCAGGAGGATCGCTTGAGTCCAGGAGTTCGAGGCTGCAGTGAGCTATGATCATGCAACTGCACTCCAGCTGGGGTTACAGAGCAAAACCCTGTCTCCAAAAAATAAAAATAATAAAATAAAATATTGGACTGCCCTGTATAGTTCTGCAGGCAAAAACCAAATACTGTGAGTAGAAGTTTCAGGGAAAGAACTAGGCTCTATATAAAGTTGAGGTTATTGACAATTAGAACTTTCCAATAATAGATGGAGCTCCAGTGTGAAGCAGAGATCTCCCTGTCATTAAAGGAGCTCAAGTAAGTCTGGTGACAAGGGAGCCTTCCCCAGGAGAACACACTCAAGGTTTTTTAATAACAGTATGACTGAACTGACACCAAGCATATTGCTAGTAACTTGTAATGCTGAATGAATACTAGGATGATTGCCATATATAATATACACTTAAGTTTCTCAAACCTGAAGAAATCAGTTTTACTAAAATTTATAACCAGAAACCTCCTATCCATTAGTGAAGTTAGGGCATGAGTTTATTTCACCTATATAAATGAGTAAGGTACAAAATAATGGCCAAACCAAACTCATCTTCCCCAAAGTCAGCACCTGCTCTTGACCTATCTCACTCACCATTCTTGTCACCCAGGAGTAAGGCCTTAAGAGTCAGAGCTCCTTCCTCTCCCTCCTGACCTTCCTCCAATACGCTTCTCATATTCATCACTTCTAATTGCCCCATGCTGGTTCAGAGGATAATTATTTATCCTTTGAACTTTTGCAATAACCTCTTAACTTGTTTCTCTGGCCCAAATGCACAAAGGAAACTGCAGGCAACATGAACTTCCCAAAGTGCAGCTCCCATGACATTACTCATCTGCTCAAAAACTCTCTCAGATGAGGACAGCCAAACCTCCAGAAAGACACATTATCCGCACGTAGCAAGCAGGGTCTAGTTAAGGTACTACACCCTTAAAGTAAGGAAGGGCTTTCAAAATATCTGTCGCAGGATTTCAGAATTGTTATAAACCAGTGACTGCTCTAAGTCTGCATTTTCCCCCTTCCAATGGAATTATAAAATGGCTCTACAACTAAAGGGAGCAAATATCTTGTCTCTTTAGTTCATAGAAAAGGGGAATCAATGTGAACTAACATAAACTTGCAAATTACCAGGAGATCTGAGATTTTGAGCAGGATGGAGTTACTGGCATTGTCGTTGGCCCGTCTTTCTTAGAGAGATGTGTTCTATTGTGAAAACATCATTGGATAGGCATACAGAACAGAGACAATTTCATGCAATAACACTGGATGTCTATGCAATAGAATGTTTGGAGAAGTCAAATAAGACATTTCTAACTCTGACTCTTAAAAACATATTGTATGAAACAAATTCAAAAGATAGAAGAACACGAGAAATAACTAAGATCAGATTAGAACTGAAGGAGATAAAGACATGAAAAACCCTTCAAAAAATCAATGAATCAAGGAGCTGGATTTTGGAAAAGATTAACAAAATAGACTGCTAGCCAGACTAATAAAGAAAAGAGAGAAGAATCAAATAGACACAATAAAAAATGATAAAGTGGATATCACCACTGATCCCACAGAAATACAAACTACCATCAGAGAATATTACAAACACCTCTATGCAAATAAACTAGAAAATCTAGAAGAAATGGATAAATTCCTGGACACATATACCCTTCCAACATTAAACCAGAAAGAAATCGAATCCCTGAATAGACCAATAACAAACAAGTTTTGAAATTGAGGCAGTAACTAATAGCCTACCAACCAGAAAAAGTCCAGGACCAGATGGATTCACAGCCAAATTCTACCAGAGGCACAAAGAGGAGCTCGTACCATTCTTTCTGAAACTATTTCAAACAAAGGAAAAAGAGGGACTCCTCCCTGACTCATTTTATGAGGCCAACATCATCCTGATACCAAAACCCGGCAGAGACATAACTAAAAAAGAAAATCTCAGGCCAGTATCTTTGATGAACATCAATGCAAAAATGCTCAATAAAATACTGGTAAACCGAATCCAGCAGCACATCAAAAACTTATCCACCATGATCAAGTCAGGTTCATCCCTGGGATGCAAGCCTGGTTCAAGATACACAAATCAATAAATGTAATCCATCACATAACAGAACCAATGACAAAAACCTCATGATTATCTCAATAGATGTGGAAAGGCCTTCGATAAAATTCAACACCCCTTCATGCTAAACACTCTCAATAAAGTAGATATTGATGGAACATATCTCAAAATAATAAGAGCTATTTGTGACAAACTCACAGCTGATACCATACTGAACAGGCAAAAACTGGAAGCATTCCCTTTGAAAACCAGCACAAATAAGAATGCCCTCTCTCACCACTCCTATTCAACATAATACTGGAAGTTCTGGCCAGAGCAATCAGGCAAGAGAAAGAAATAAAGGATATTCAAATAGGAAGAGAGGAAGTCAAATTGTCTCTGTTTGCAGATAACATGATTGTATATTTAGAAAACCCCATTGTCTCAGCCCCAAATCTCGATAAGCTGATAAGCAACTTTAGCAAAGTCTCAGGATATAAAATCAATGTGCAAAAATCACAAGCATTCCTATACATCAGTAACAGACAAACAGAGAGCCAAATCATGAACGAATTCTCATTCACAATTGCTACAAAGAGAATAAAATACCTAGGAATACAACTTACAAGGGATGTGAAGGATCTCTTTAAGGAGAATTACAAACTGCTGCTCAAGGAAATAAGAAAGGACACAAACAAAGAGAAAGACAATTCATGCTCATAGATAGGTAGAATCAATATCATGAAAATGGCCATACTTCCCAAAGTAATTTATAGATTCAATGCTATCCCCATCAAGTGACCATTGACTTTCTTCATGGAATTAGAAAAAAAATACTTTAAATTTCATATGATACCAAAAAAGAGCCTACATAGCCAAGACAATCCTAAGCAAAAAGAACAAAGCTGGAGGCATGATGCTACCTGACTTCAAACTATACGACAAGGCTACAGTAACTAAAGCAGCATGGTACTGGTACCAAAACAGATATATAGACTAATGGAACAGAACAGAGGTATCAGAAATAACGCCACACATCTACAATCATCCAATCTTTGACAAACCTGACAAAAACAAGCAATGGGAAAAAGAGTCCCTACTTAATAAATGGTGTTGGGAAAACTGGCTAGCCATATGCAGAAAGCTGAAACTGGATTCTTTACTTACACCTTATACAAAAATTAACTCAAGATGGATTAAAGACTTAAATGTAAGACCTAAAACCATAAAAACCCTAAAAGAAAACCTAGGCAATACCATTCAGGATGATAGGCACGGGCAAGGACTTCATGACTAAAACACTGAAAGCAAAGCCAACAAAAGCCAAAATTGACAAATGAGATCTAATTAAACTAAAGAGCTTCTGCACAGCAAAAGAAACAATCATCAGAGGGAACAAGCAACCTACAGAATGGGAGAAAATTTTTTGTAATCTATCCATCTGACAAGGAGTTAATATCCAGAATCTACAAAGAATTTAAACAAATTTACAACAAAAAACAACCCCATCAAAAAGTGGGCAAAGGATATGAACATACACTTCTCAAAAGAAGACATTTATGTGGCCAACAAACATGAAAAAAAGCTCATCATCGCTGGTCATTAGATAAATGCAAAACAAAATCCCAATGAGATACCACCTCACTCCAGTTAGAATGGCAATTATTAGAAAGTCAGGAAACAACAGATGCTGGAAAGAATATGGAGAAATAGGAACGCTTTTACACTGTTGGTGGGAGTGTAAATTAGTTTAGTCATTGTGAAAGACAGTGTGGAGATTTCTCAAGGATTTAGTACCAGAAATACCATTTGACCCAGCAATCCCATTACTGAGTATATACCCAAGGGATTAAAATCATTCCACTATAAAGATGCTTGCACACATATATTTACTACAGCACTGTTCATGATAGCAAATTGTAACTAACCCAAATGCCCATCAATGATAGACTGGATAAAGAAAATGTGGCACATATACACCATGGAATACCATGCAGCCATAAAAAATGATGAGTTCATGTCCTTTGCAGGGACATGGATGAAGCTGGAAATCATCATTCTCAGCAAACTAACACAGGAACAGAAAACCAAACACCATGCATTCTCATTCATAAGTGGGAGCTGAACAATGAGAATACATGGACACAGGGAGGGGAACATCATATACTGGGCCTTTCACAGGGTGGGGGGCCAGGGGAGAGATAGCATTAGGAGAAATGCCTAATGTAGATGACGGGTTGATGGGTACAGCAAACCACCATGGCATGTGCATACCTATGTAACAAACCTGCACGTTCTGCACATGTATCCCAGAACTTAAAGTGTAATAATTAAAAATAAACATATTGCATGATTCTTCACTCCCCTCTTCCCTGTATACAGCAACCCTAGGACTGTTCCAGCCAGTAAAGCAACAGAATGGTGGAGCCCATCACACAGATTCTGAGTAACTGCAAGGAACAGGAGTGCCTCCTCCCATTCACCATGTTGGGTACATACTTTAGAAATAAACCTTTTTTATATATTTTTTAATTTTTTATTTTTTTGAGACAGGTTCTCTGACACCCTGCCTGGAGTACAGTGGCATGCTCATGACTCATTGCAGCCTCAACCTCCCAGGCCTAAGCCATCCTCCCACCTCAGCATCCTTAGTAGTTGGGACCACAGGTACAAACCACCATGCCCAGCAAATTATCTCTTAATTTGTTTGTATAGACATGGTCTCACTATGTTGCCCAGATTTTAAACTCCTCTCCTCAAGCCATCCTCCCACCTCAGCCTTCCAAAGTGCTGGGATTACAGGTATGAGCCACCATGTTTCCCTACAAATAAACCTTTTGACATTTGACAATAATTAACATTTCAGGGTCAGTCTACTTTGTGTGCTGGCTAGTCCACACAGTAACCTCAGTTGGATGTCTCAGACAGCAGACTTTTTGTCAAAAAAAAAAAAAAAAAAGGCTCCAAAAGAAAGAGTGTGGTTGAAATAATTCAAATCCATCCAACCTTCAGAAAAATTGTTTTCAAGGATCCTGTTGAGGGAACATATTCTCTTCCCAGGTCCACAAGGGGGCATAGTTTCAAGGGCAAGAATCTTCCCAGTGCCATGCCCCACCTCCCCCATCCAGGATTAGAGGTCTTTCTCTAAATTTTCAGGCGGATGGGAAGAATCAAAAATCAATCATTTCAGCAAAAGTTTAAAGGAACTCCTTTCATAGGCTGGGGGCTTGGAGGAGGAGGGAATACCTCCCAAGTTAAAAGTCCCCTTCTTCCACACCCCTTTGGATTCCATATTTGGGTCCCCTTCCACAATCTTTGTGGAAGCTTTCTCTTTCTCATCTTTTTCTCTCTCTCCTTTTTCTCTTTCTCTGCCTAAATAAATCACTTTCTGCAAAAACTCTTTGGGGTCCGATATTTACTTGCAAGCACACTGCGCCTGGCGTGGTCTCCTCTCCCATTCTTGGGTGAGTGAGAGACTAAGAGCCTGGAGCCCACCGGGGAGCAAGCTAAACCTCCCCTGCACCTGGGTCCCGGAACCCAGCAAACACTGTTCTATTAAGTTAGCACATGTTCATTATCATCTGCATATTTTACCTTAATCACCAAAGACTGCCATTCTTGGCCAGAAATAAATTCTACCAAACTTTAAGATTTTTCTTAATTTAGCAAATGTGGACAACGGGGAGGGAACTACATTTTCCCTTAAATATCTGGGGATCTTTTTTACCTTTTGATGACTAAAAAAATGTAGCTCAACTGTTAAAATAAAATTTTTTAAGCAGTTCAACTTTAAAACTTCCAGGTAGCAACTTGAAACGAGGAGACTAGTTCCCATGTTAGGTTGTCTTCGATTTGGGGTTTAAAGTACTTAATATTTGTAAAATACTCAATATAATTATGGGAAGTAGGAAAACTTATTAACCTAAAAGATGAATATAACTTGAATAATAGCATCAATCTGTTTTCCAAGAAAGAGCATTGTTATATATCTTAAAGTAAATGCTAAAACTAAAGGAAAAGCTTCCAAATCTGAGGTGGCAAATCTTAAAGCTTAGAGCAATAGTTGTAATATGTGACAGCACAAATTCCCCTCTGCTCATGTGCGGTTCAGGGAAGGTGTGGCTAAAGCCTCCTTGTGTTGCCCCTTGGAATCTTAACCCCTTGTGTTCCCAGAATTATAACACTTTTATTCCAATATCAAATAATTTCAAACTTTCAAGTTGACAGACTTCATTTATATTAGGTTGGCACAAAAATAATTGCAATATTTGCCATTAAAGTTTGCAAAAAGGCTGACCAAAAATAAGCAAGATTTGAAACAAGAAAAAAGAAACAAATTTAAGAAGAGAGCCACAAGAATAAAGAGAAAAGTAGAAATCAGGAGAGAAAAAAAGAGAGAGAGAGAGCGTGAGAGAGAAAGAGGCCGGGGAAGGTGGGTGATGAGAGCCACCCAGCTTCAGCCTCCCTCAAGTTACACCAGACAAGGAAACAATGAACAGCTGAGAAAGGCCATGGGAACCAGCTGTGTGGGAACATAACCTGAGTCTAATGGTGTATGAAAAACTACCTCTCAGGCTTTTTTTTGGTCTTATTATGAGAGCACATGGTAGAATCACAGAATTTGTGAATAGGAAGATCCAACATCCATACCCACACACCCATCCCTGTCTAATAATGCAGAAATCTTCTGAAACTGCCCTAGAATATTTTCCTGCGGAAGTGGAAAATGGGCATCTCAGCACCATTACACAGAGGAAATTTCACAGGAGTCAGAGTAAAATGGGTATCAGGCTGGTGCTTTTTGCTGCTACTGCTGCTCTTGTTAATCCCAAGAAAATGTAAGGACAGCATGTGAGTGTATTTCCTTTCACCCTGGGGGGTTACTCAGCAAAGGTATAAACTTTCAAATTTGGAAGACCAGCCTGGGAAGTAGAAGTTGGGCATGGTCAAAGAGCAGAGGTCCAATAAAGAGAAATGAGGCCAGGTACAGTGATTCATGCCTGTAATCCCAGCACTTTGGGAGGCCAAGGTGGGAGGATTGCCTGAGCTCAGGAGTTCAAGACCAGCCTGGGCAACAAGGAAAACTTCATCTTTACTAAAAATACAAAAAAAAAAAAAAAAAAAAAAAATAGCCAAGTGTGGTGGTGCACACCTACTCAGGAGGCTGGGGTGGGAGGATCACTTGAACCCAGGAAGCGAAGCTTCAACGAGCCAAGATTGTGCCACTGAACTCCAGCCTGGGCAACAAAGCCAGACCCTGTCTCAAAAATAAATAAATAAATAAATAAATAAGAGAGAGAGAGAAAGAGAGACAAATGGAAGGCCTAGCAACAAAATTAATTGGAAAGTAAAAATATAAGATTGTTTTAATGGAAAGCTAGCTTTAGGGGAAGAGCTACTCCCCCTTATGGAGAAAAGCCTTTACGTTTTAGCTGGTGTTAATGATCCCTCGGGGAACCTCACAACTCCATCCGTGGCCACCTTGTCTTTTCACCCTACATGCTCTCTGTTGCTCCTCTCTACCCATCTTCACTCCATTGGGAAGGCTCAACCCTCCTTAGTGTCAACAAGGGATAGAGAGACCACAATTCTCATTGACCCAAATCAATTCACAAAAGCTACCACATCGAGGAATGATTAAACTCCACCTTCTTCTAATCTTGGTGTTTTATCCCATGCAACAATGATCACCAAGAAGAAACATATGGTAACATAGATACACAAAAATATATTTTATTTTCACTGATGTCGAGTCAACAAGAGACAGGACAGGTGACAGTACACAAGAAGTTCTAAGCATGAAAGCTCCATCCCCCACCATCCATTTACAGCTTCAAGGGTGATCTCACCTTGACAGCACTTCACAACCCTCCTAAATTCCTCTCCAGACACTTCCCCAAGATGGAGCCAGCTAGACCAAATGCTGTCTTTTCCTGAGGACTGCTTATTTACATTTGGCTTGTCTCATTATAATTTCATTTTTAAAGTAAGGGATCTCTAACCCTGATAACCAGGAGGCCAGCAGGTATCAGTTACTCTATAACGAGACCTGTGTCCTAACTGGTTCTACTTCAAGTCTGTTCCATGCTTATCTCACCCTTAGGGTCAAAAGAATTCAAATATTCTTCAGCCTCCTCTTCGTTATCTTGATGAACTGAGCATTTCAACGTAACTTTAAAGAAAACTCTAAGTACTAAGTTCTACAAGATTACCTCCCTTCTCTCTACAAAGCCTCTTACCAAGTACCAAACAGTAATATTTATAAATCCACATACTATTATTGCTTCTATTCTAATATAACTGACATCCTTCCTCTCTGTATCAAAATCTATCATTCTCCCTGAACAATCTTATTCAAGTCCTTTCACTATTGTCTTTAGATGGGTGACTTCCAAGTTTATATCTGCAACGCAGATCTTTCTTCTAAATGCCAGCCCATATTTTCAGCTATTTATCTGGCATGTCCCTGAGCCACCTTGTTTCACTCCAATACCCTGGGAAACAGACTCAGAGTTGGAGATTTGAAAGCGAGTGGTTCACTGAAGATGCCCTTAGGAACAGCACCTGTAGGGGAGTAGAGGCAGCAGGACTGGGCAAAGCAAGAGGCTGAAGTGTGGTGCATCATGACAAAGGCTGTCAGTCCCAAAGGGAGTGGGAGGACCCTTCAATTCTGCCCCAAATTGTGGTAAGGGGGCTCGAATTTTGTACCCCAAGATCCACCAGCCTTTAGCTGTAGGCTGCCTCCAGGGAAGGGACAAAATCTTAAGTAAGGCAGCTCCTCTCAGCCTAGGGCAATTCTCAGGGAGGAATTTTGCTGTGAACCATCACAGCCAACTGCCCAGCAGTGGGGAGAAGAGTACCTAGCAGCCTGACCTCCTTTTGATGATCAGAGGCAATTCCTACTGCCAGGTGGGTGACTTCTTTCCTTGTGCCTCATGCCATCTTGGCAAAAGGAGCCTGGAATAACTAAACAGCAGCCACAGCTTGAAGTTTAACAGAGACTCTTATGTTTCCTGGTGGAAGCATCCCTTTCTGGGCACCAGGACTTCTAAACCCATAGAGCCCAGAGTTGCTGTGACAAGAAGCACAATTCTCCAAGTGGGTCACTTGCAGTGATGGTAAGAGTAACCACTTCCACTTCTACCCCTTGATTTCCAGACACATGTATTCTGCCTTCAAGGGATACAGCACTACATATTGGTTGTTGATTTATGAGGCATATTGCATCCTAAGGAATGATGCCCATTCTTGTGGGGTATTATCTTCAAGCTGGTGCTATAGCTGTGCCTTTGGAAGACAGCTGTTGCCCTCTTTCTGTTGCTCTCTCTTCAGCTGAAGCTTCTAGGTGGAATGGTGTTAGGACCAGAAGAGCAGTCCGTGGATCCCTGGGTCACGGGCCTGCTGCTGCACTTCCTTTGCTGTAAAATAGGACTGAGTGACACATCACTCAGCTACGTATTCAAAACTGAACTCATCACCATCCCTATGCCCACTCTCAATCCACTCGAAATATTGTTTTTCTACATTATAGTAAGTATGCTGCAATGCTGCTCCCATAGGTCATGGCCAGGGAGGCAGCACCTCTACCCAAGGCAGTCTTGAACCAGCATTTTCCCAGGCACATGGTTCCATCACCCTAGAATGCACCCAAAGCATCCTCCTAGAGCAGCAATTCTACTCCAGGAAAAGCAGCTTTTAATCACATTACTACCAGAAATAACAACTATGTTATATGGTAGAACAAGAAATCTGATGAATTTTAAAAATAAACAGACAACTTCAAATAAGTGTATTTATGACAGCTAATCTGGACTAAGTGCCCTGAATCCCAGGAAAATGTGTGCACTGTCTGTTATTCTTTGAAATTACTTGATAGAAAGAACTGGTCAGGGAAATGACCACTGAAGTAGGAATCAGGAGATCTGAAATCTAGAATCGGATCTTTCATTCTTAGTGAGAGAATTTTGTTAAGACATTTAGCAACTTAAGTCCTCCATGCCCTCACGTACAGGTGTGTATTCAATGTCTCCTCTTGGATGCCTCAAAGACACCTCAAACTCAACATGTCCCAAAGTTACCTCATGATCTTTCCCAGAATCCAGTCCTTTTCCAATATTTTTTATCCCTATAAATGGCAGTATGGTCCATTCAAGTGCTCAGGTCAAAAATCTAGAAATTATCTTTGACACCTCCTTCTTCGACCACCATATTAAATCTATAACCAAGCCCTACTGGTTTTACTCCCTAAGTAGCTCTAGGATCCATCCACTGCCATACACCTCCATCACGGCCACCACCCTCAGCCCAACTTCTTCTTATCTGGACAGTCGCGGTATCCTCCCAACTGCTCCACCTGTATTTACTCTGCCTCTGCCCCATTCTCCTGGAATGCTGAGTGTTTAGACACACACACACCTGCCCATTTCTCCCCAAAACAACCAGAATAACCCTTTTGGAAAATAAACCTCATCCTGCCACCACCACCTCCTTACCACAGTCTGTGAGGCAGACGGGGCCCGGCCCCTGCCTCCCTTCCCAGTTTTGTCCAACTTTGGGCTCCTATGCTCTCTCCAGCCACACTGCCTTTCTTCACACCCTCACATCCCTTGACTCTGCTCATTCCCTCCACAGAGCCTTTGCACACACTTTTCCTCTCTGTTAGGACCTCTTTTTCCCACCTCCTCACCTAGCCCCCATTGACTTATCTGCCACTCTTTCAGAGAAGCCTCCACATAACCTGGATGTGGCTAAATATTGGATTCATATAATATTCTGAAAAGGAAGCCTTAAATTCTTTCTGGGACCATGTGGGTAATTAAAAAACAAACTAATAGCTATTTTGGCCACATGCCTGCCACCTCCATCAGTACCTCCAAAGGAAAGGAGAATGGCTTTTGAAAAGGAGTAAGACGGGTTGGGGGACATCCCCCCATGCCTCTGCTTCCAGGTGCCCCCAAGGCCTGGGTCTTGGTCCATTGGGGCTGTTACAACAAAATACTGTAAACTGGGTGGTTTATAAGCAACAGAAATTTATTTCTCACAATTTTGGAAGCTGCAAGTCTGAGATCAGTGTCCCACATGATTAAGTTCTGGTGAGACCCTTCTTCTAGGTTGTAGACCAGAATTTCTCATCAGAAGGGGCAAGGCAGCTCTCTTGGGCCTCTTTTATAAAGGCATGAATCTCAATCGTGAAGGCTCAACACTCTTGACCAATCACCTACCAAAGGCTGCGCCTCCTAATACCATGACCCCGGGGTTAGGATTTTAACATGAATGTTTGGGGGACACAAACATGAGCTCTACAGCCACCTGCCTTTTGTCTCTGCAAGGGCCTGTAAAAGAGTGTTTCTGGCACTGCTTCCAAGCGATGATCTGAAGAAATATCTCTCCCTTGTAAGAAATTTCACATTGATTCTTTAAAAAATGTAAACTTGCCTGAAAAAGAAGTGTCCTCTTTCCCCCTCCTTCTACTCTTTCTAAGCCTCCCACTTCATACCGGTTTCCACCTGATGCACTTGGAGAGGCGAAGACCACTCCCTCCTTCATAGGGATGGAGAATTAACTCACAATAATGTCTGCCAAGACCAAGGACTACATTTAAAAAGCTCGGAAAAGGGAAGTACCCCAAGCACTAGCAGACTCAAGGGCCCCCTGATGCTTTTCTCCCACAAAACAATAAGAAATGTAAGTTTTGGCATTTGACTGGGGTGCAGAGCCCCTGGTATGCATATCTCAGGAGATTCCTGCCTTTGGGAAATCCTCCTCTGTTACGGGCTGAGTTATATTCCCCTAAAGTGCTCATGTTGAAATCCTAACCCTAAGTACCTCAGGTCTTTAAAGAGGTAATTAAGGGAAAATGAGGACATTAGGCTGGACCCTAATCCAGTATGTTGCGTGTCCTTATACGAACAGGAGGTCAGTACACAGGCACATGCAGAGGGAAGACCCTGTGAAGACACGGGAAGAAGACAGCCATCTACAAGCCGAGGAGAGAGGCCTCCGAAGAAACCAGTCCTGCCAATGCTTTGATCTTGGACTTACAGCATCGAGAACTGTGAGAAAATAAATTTCCGTTGTTTAAGTCACCAATCTGTGGCACTCTGTTATGGCAGCCAGCCACAGCAAACATCCTCCCCAGACAAAAATCCAAAAGTCACGTCCAAAAATAACAGTGTGCAGTTTCTGAGCTCCTGCCCTGTGCCAGGGTCCGCCCTTTGCCACATCATCTAACTCTGACAAGAACCGTTGCCACACATGAGAAGGAACTTGAGAAGTTCATGGATTTGTCAAGTCCACCATGCTCCAAAGCCTCTGCTCTTTTTGTTACATACCATGACTTCCCAGGGAAAACTTGCCCAATATTTCCTGGATTCTCCTGGATAATCTGGGTTTTTGTTTAAAGTGTGAGTGTTATAAAAGCAAAGCCTTCTTTGCTTAATTCCCCTTGGAAGCTGAAGAGTGGCTCTCTGACCCAGCTGGCAAAAACCACCAGAAGGATCCACCAGGATAGCAGCGGAAGGAGGGAGGGAGGAGGACGGATGAAGGTCTTGCCTACGGGGGAGTGCTGTGATCTAGCTAATCTTCCCTAACCTTCCCTCTATCCTGTTCTTCCTGTTTATCCAAAACCAGGCCTTCAGTGAATGAACAGTCAGAAGGCCCACAAAGCCATGAGGGGAGGAAGATACTAGATAAAGCTGATCCTCCAGAGCCTTGCTTATGTCCATCCATGTCCTGAATTTGCTTGGGAAAATAATAAGTGCCTTACAGAATGGAGTTTTAGAGTCATACAAGCCTGGGTCTGAATACTGGCTCTGCTCCTCCTATCTGTGAGAATGTGGGCAAACCATTTAAATTCTTTAAAACTGCAATTTCCTCTTCCATAAAAACAATTGCAATTACAATAACTTACTATTATAGGGATGATGTAAAGGATGTTATTATAGAGATGGTATGTGCAAAGCCTATCTAAATGCTTGGTACAGAGTAGGCCTTAAATAGTGTCTATTATTAGAACTAATTTAGTAAGAAAATGTGATTCTACCTGGGGTCTGTCTACAACGTTTTACCATCATTTCTTACTTAGTTACAATCTTGTAGTGAACACTATTGGTGCTCCTTCTGGAGCTCTGATTCCTCTTACTTCACACAGCAGAGCAGCCCTCCTCTGGCTTCAGTGCTCTTCGGCCTCAGCACTCTGTGCCTGTGCCTCTCTTAGAAGGTAGCTGCAGCGACTGAAGCCAGAAGTGCTCAGGGAGGCTCTTTGTGATAGATAAGTGGCACAGTACTAGGACAGCACAGCTCCCTTGCTTTGAGTGGGGACAAACTCTGCAGCATCATGTACACACCAGAGAGCTCCTGTGGAATCAAGCTGAGGATAAAATGTCACCTTGCTTGACCCCTTCCCACTCCCTGTCCTGCCTCTTCACCTCCTCACCAGGTTTCTACTGGGATCACTTCCTTAATAAACCTCTTGCACATGGACCTGTCTCAGGGTCTGCTTCTGGGCAACACAGCCTAGGAAGGACCTCACCCTCCTTGGTGCTGGAGGAAGAATGACAACCTTCTCAAAGGTCTAGCTCTGGGGTCCTGTAGTTTAGCCCCTCTGGCTTGAGGATGTTAGTCCTTCAGTCCCCAGTTCTGAGATTAAAAGGACATGGGATCAAAGCACTCTCTTTTGGAATCATCCCACTTGAAATTTGAGAAATAGGTGCTCTTACCCTTTTAACTTCTTCTGAGCCTTAGCTCTGCCATCTGTGAAATTTTAAGTTAGCAAGTCTCACAGGGAGTTCATGGGGATGCCTATAAGAGTATCTTAAACAAAATGCTAAGTTCATATATTTTCCTTCAACAACATAACCCTCTCCAGCTTAACCCATTGTTGTCAAAGATGCTGCAATAAACCCTGGCCAGCGTGTGGTTGGCTGGAATACAGGGCAGGAGGCAGGAGGTAGTCATGCCATAGATATGGCACAGATGTAGAATGAGGGTCTCCATTGTTATGGGGACTACAGCCACCAAGTGGGCCATTCTTTCTTCCCACAAATTCAATAAATCCATATGGAATGCCCTCTATGTACCAGCACTCTGCCATCTGCAATAGTAAGTGAAGCTGGTGCAACTTTTGCCCTCATGGAATTGCAGACATGATAACCAAACAAATAAGCAGGTACTTATCAGCCAGGCTAAATGCCAAGAAGGAGGAAGCACGTAGTGTGAGGAGGACACACAATAGGGTATCTGACCTGTGGGGAGTGGGGTAAAGGGATGTACCCAGAGAAAGCTAAAAGAAGAAAGGTGACAGGAAAGGAAACAAAAGAGCTCAGGCTGAAAGAACTGTGTGCAGATTCTGAGGCCAAGAGAACGCGAGACATTAGAGGAACTAAAAGAAAGTCGACAGGGCTGGAGCACAAAGTCAAGTGCCTATGGTGGGAAACAGTGCTGGAGATGACCTGGAGCCAGGACGCACAGAGCCAAAGACACCAGGCACCTTCCTTGCCAGCACGTCCTGCCTGACTGGACCCCTGCCACCCCTAGGAAGCACAGCCCACCTCTCCCTGGAAGGTCAGCCTGGGCTTTAAACCTAATTCTCTCTCCTTGGGCCTATCCTCATTTCAACTACATCCGATTTCTGGTATTCACTGAGATTGCATTTTATTATAAATTATAAATACAGAGCAAAGCACGCAGTGCTCTAATGGTGGAAGCACAGATCATAAACAGGGAGGGCAGAGGACATTAGCACAAATAGTAGTCAAACCATAGGCAGACATATTCTACTGATAACCGTTAGCAATCCACGTTGAGAAGCTAGGAATCATGTCCCTTCCTTTCCTAGGGTAATACATAAAAGCTCCTGAAAGACACTACTTCTCCTTTGCTGGTAAACCCAGATTGAAACACCACTTGACAGAGACCTCTGAGCATCTGACTTTTTTTTTTTTTTTAATATCATGAGTGGCTTTCAGTATTAGGGCTAAAAAAAAATATGCAGCTTTGCCAACAATAACTAAAATAAATGTGAAGGACTCTTTCTTACAGTGAATGACGTTTGCAATCATGAAGGAAGTTCAAGAGAAAGAGCCTCCAAGGCAGTCCTTCAGAGATGAAAGAGTTTCTAGAAGAGGGGAAGGAAAAGTAATCCTGCTTAGCCTGAGCAAGGCTTCCGAGCTCCAATTTGACCTTGTGGAGTTCACACAGGGGCATGGAGGGCCAGCCTCTTCAGCACATATTCATGTTAGTAGTCCTCGTTTATCAAGTCCCGCCCGTATGCCACACAGCATTTAAAATGCTTTACCTGCATGCTGTCATTTAATTCTCACAATAACCCCAGGAGGTAGTTACTTTCAAGACCCCCATATCATAACTGAGGAAACCAGGGCTCAGAGAGGTCAAATAAATTGCTCAAGGTTACACAGCCAGAAAGAGCAGACATTCAAACTCAGGATTGCCTGTCCCCCAAAGCCCATCCTTTTTATCTCTCTCATCAGGGAACATGTCTTGTTCATCTGTACAGCCTACCACTGTAGAAGAATGTCAGTAAACAACAATGAACTGAAATGATCCAACCCACGCAGGCTCCAGTTTCCCACCTGCTGGCTCATGAACTTAAGCAGGGGAAAAGAGGACACAAAGCCCCTTTTGTTTGAAGGGTGAGTAGGGCTAGGCCAAGGGGCTCCAGACTCTGGAGGAGCAAAAAATAAAAGACTTCCAGGGTAAGACCAAGTCCCAGCTGTCATGCCTGTACAGTGAGTGGCACTCGTGAAGGCCAGGGCAGATATTGTGACACCATGAAGGGAAGAATGAGAGGCTATGAGAAGTCTTAATACCCCCACTTCTAAATTGTCTGAGCCCATAAAGGAAGCTGAGCTAAGGAAGGGTAGAGCTCAGGGGCCTGTAACTCCAGCTATGACCATTTATTGCCAGAGCTGCATTCCCCTAGGAGATGCACGGGGCCAGTGTATTAGTCTGTTCTTAGGCTGCTAATAAAGATATATTCCAAACTGGGTAATTTATAAAGAAAAAGAGGTTTAATGAACTCATAGTTCCACATGGTGTGAAGGTCTCACAATCATGGTGGAGGGCAAAGGAGGAACAAAGGCATGTCTTACATGGCAGCAGGCAAGAGAGCACGTGCAGGGGATCTCCCCTTATAAAAGCATCAGATCTCATCAGACTTACTCACTGTCATGAGAACAGCACAGGACAGACATGCCCCTATGATTCAATTACCTCTCACTGGGTCTCTTCCACAACACATGGGAATTATGGGAGCTACAATTCAAGATAAGATTTGGGTGGGGGCACAGCTAACCATATCAGTCAGGTAGCACAGATGAGGCCCTGAAAGGCCAAGGGAGACATAGCAGTGGTGGCAGAAAGAACTCTTCTCCGAGTAGGAAGAGCTCAACAGATATCTATGAAGGAGTGAACAGAAGCAAACGAGACGTTGTTCCCTGGATATGTCTGCCTTGAAACAGCTCACAAGTTTGATTATTAATATTCCTTTGGCCTACAGCAGGAATTTTGGACATGTTTCTAGACCAGGATTGGGCCCATAAAATGGCTTCATTTTAAGGAAACTGAGAGAAAAGAAGACAGAGGTCTTCCCCTGAGCTCACCCAAGTCAGTGAGAGAAACGTGCTGAGAAGCCCATTCTTGGGATGTCTCCTCCACATCCTCTACCTCGCAGTTTCCACACTTGCCTAAGCATAGGGTAAACTGGGGAACTTGTTTTAAAAATATGGACTCATAGGACTCACTCTACATTTACTGAATCTGAGTTTTCAGGGCCCTGAGCATGTGTGTTTTTAGCAAAGACTGTAGGTCTTTTACGAACAGATGAGCCTGGGAAACACAGCAACAGTCCAGGCTCTTCCTGCAATGGTCTTTCTGACCCGGTAGATGCACCAGTGTAACAGCTTTGAAAGCCATTTTCAAGTTTGAATGAATGTTTAATGGCTTCATATTTTTTTAAGTAAAAATAAAATACAATGGGAAAATCATCTTTGAGAGAAGAATATGAATTAAATTTAAATAGGCCAGTTAGCAATTATTTTCAAAAGCCAGATGATTTTGAATAAAACCACCAGCACAGCAGAAGCTAACGGCTTGTTCCCTTGCCTCAAATGTGCAAATAAATGTGCTAATAGAGAAGACTTATTTGGAATTTAAATAAAGGTAAAAAACAAGTTCACTTCAGACCTGGCTATATTTTTTGAGACTGTGCTTTTCTAGGAACTTCAGACTTGAAATGAGGAAAAGTAAGTGTATCCTCTGAATAAATCACTGAGAAGGTCTTGACCCCAATCCACCTGCAGAAGCTTGCATTATCCTGGCCCTGATTAGGTGGTGGATATGAGAATGCACTCTATTTCTACTTGCTGGCCTGCAGGAGGCTGGATGGGGAAGTGGTTGGGAACATGCGCTTTGGAAACAGAAAGATCTGGGTGGGCTCAAGTCCTGCTTCTACTACTATGTGTCCTTGGACACATAATTTAAACTCTCTGGGTCTTGACTTCATCACCCATAAAACAGGGTAATCATGAAACCTTACTTGCAGGGTTATTGTATGAAATGAGTAAAGGAAGCACCACATCTGCATATAATCAAAACTCCATAAAAACGAACCACTTCTATTTATTGAAATATGAAAACTTAATGTTACCTAGCTTTTTAATTAGCACTGGACTTGCCTGGTCACTTCCTGCTAAAACATTTTTTATTTCTGGTTTCCAAATTTTCTTGCTGTATACATAACATCTGGATTTTTACCCAGAGCAAAGAGTATTATCCACCTTCGCATCAAAACTTCTTTAAAAAACCTATTCCCAAACAATAAGTTGCTCTAAGTTGTCCTCATGATAAATAAATGTTCCTTAAGAGAAATGGCCTGAATTTTTCTATATTTTAACTATGCTGAAAAGTCAGCTCTTACTGATGTGTGTACATATATCATGATGAGAGTCTCCATTCTTCACTTAGCTATGTCTTACTTTTCCCTTAAAGCCTCCTCCATAAGGCCTGTCTTCCCAGTGGACTCAACCTATGATGAGGTTGTACTTCGATAATAACCTAAATTCTGCACTCATTCATTCATCCAATAAAAGTTTGCCAAATACCTACTATCTGCTAGGCACCCGCATTATGTGACCAACACACTTTTCTTCTATTTTTTATCTGACACTTTTCCTGTGATTATTTTGTATTATTATTATTATTTCTGCTCTACACTGAATTGTAACTCCCTTACCATCTGAGGCCATGCTGAACTCTTCTCTAATCTTCAGTGCCCAGCAAGTTTCTACACATCAAACTTTCGGGAAAAGGTTTCTTGTTGCTATGCTTCTGACTCTTATCCAGTTGGGACAGTTTCCCCCATGGTAGAGAAGATATGGTGATAAACCAGCTCGCTTGGGCTTTCTGGTTTGTTATATGACCTTGAGTAAATTACTTTTTGACTTACTGAGATCCTCTCAAGGCTCAAGACTTGACAAAATCCATGTACCTCTAAAGCTTAGTTACATCAACCTGGTCCTCAATTTCCATAAAGAATCCCTCTCTCTGGGTATCCCAGCATAGCAGAAATCCATGGGACAGAAAGACCTGTGGATACTCATCGAATGGTTTCTACATTTTCCCAGAGAAGTCATATGTTTCATTTCATTTTATCTTAAAATTCAAGAACATTCTATTACTGACAAATTTCTCTACCTCCTAGCTCATCCTTTTTCCTCTCTCCCTTCAGTGAAAGACAAATAAAAACAGATTAAGACCAATTCAACTCCAGTTAGCATCATTTTCAGCATTCCCTGAAGAGCAATGAACTTAGTAGTTGGACAGCCACAAAGAAAATTACAAAAATAAAAAGACCAATATCTGCCCTGAAACAGACTGAAATTTTTCTGCTCCTCTGATTTGTTTTACTTTTTATCCAGATGATTTGGCATCATGGAGACACAATCTATACTCTATTTATATTCTTTGCCTTCAAAAGTAATTTGTGCAAGATAAAATAAAAAGTTTTTAATGCAATCCATAAGTCTTAGGTAATGGAAGTTTCACAAAGACATATTTGTTACCTGGATTTGGCATCAAAAATTCTATTTCAGTTTGAAATTTGAATCCTTCCACCAACATTTCTAGGCCCCTGAAATACAAAAGCCCCTTTGTATTTTCTTCTTCACTCACAGGTATTTTCCAATGAGGTTATGAGCTTGGGTATCAATTGTTATAAAGTTGCCTGAATCACATGGCCTAATTGGAGTCCAAGGCTACAAACTCAGTCTCTTTGGAGCCACAAGGATCTCCATGCTGCTATGAGGGCACACTGTACCCATAACCCAGCTCACAGCCCTGCCCTTGGAAACTACTGGTGCTGAGGCAGAGAGAAGGTCATGGGTGGATCTCTACAGTGTCAGAGCTATGACTGGAGAAGCGAAGTACAAGTTGTGCTCGAGGTGGGTGAAAAGCATCTTCAGACTCCAAGTACAGCACACTTTGCTTTCATAAAATATCAGTGAGATGTTCTCGGGCAACTAACAATGCATCTGATTCCCACCCTAATCTGCCCAAAAGGGCAGTTATGAAAAAGCCTGACAATTAGCTGAGGCATACAAAATGCAAAAAGGCCACAGGAAGGTTATAGTTCTTCAACCTGCTGGTTGTTTTCAGGTTGCAAGGAACCTGAACTTCCATTTCTGTTTCTACCCAAAGTGAACCACAGACTCCAGTTCCTGCCACTGGAGCCATCTTGTTCCTTCACAGCCTCTTTCTACTTCTCTTGATTTAAAGTCTTGCTAGGGGAAGAGGGTTCACAAAACCTACTACATCTGTGGTTCACAAAACCTACTGCATCTGTGATAGTAATGACCTTGACGAGAAAATGAAAAGAACTCTTGGTAATTTTTATAAAACCTAAATGAGCATTTGATGTGGGAAGTAGAATTACTATCCTTGTGTCTCTATTATAATTAATGTACTTTTGTCTTGCCTGGTAGTAAAATTTGTAATGTGATTTTAAAGCTATAAGCTAGGTCCATTGTCTATCCCTAAATTTAATAACTGGGATCCACAAGCAAAAATGGCAAGGAGAAAAATAATAAAAATCAATAAAAGCAATTGCCCTATGGAGTCTGGACTTTTCACTAGTTTTCCTCATTGGGAACAATGCCAGTTAGATTGGCTGTTTTGGTACCATTTGGCAAATTCACTTTTCCAGGACCCAAAACCGCTCCCTGAACTGAGAATTAGATCTTTCATTTGGTAAAAGGAAGTATGCAACTCTTATAAAATCAAAGTCATTTGAAACTTCTCTACTCCCTAGTTAAAAAAACAAACAAACAACAAAAAAAAAAACTGTTGACTCAAAAAGTAAGTGATGTCTTACAGAAAAGAATTCTCTTCTCTACTGTCTTGGATAACATTCCCCTTTCTCCCTTCTTTTTCTTCCCACAATTCCCTCCCTGACCCTTCAGTTCGTCATTTCCATGCACAAAGGACCCAGAGTCCCTTAAAACACAATGGATGTTCATGAAGAAAGAGAATCAGTCAGGCCATGTGAGGGTGGACAGTCAAACTCAATTCATCAGGCATACCTACCTACCTGTTCTATCCAGCAGCAAGATCACATAACCTCATTCCTTTCCTTGACCAATACAGATGGGTGACACAAGATGAATCTAGCTAAAAGTAAGAAGCCATGTTAATCCAAGTAAGAGTCATTGCATGAGTGTTCAGAATCATCCAGGCTTCAGCATTGCTTTTCTGACCTTTTTCTCTGAGTAGCAAGTAAATTCTGTCAAGGGAAGTAGGATTAAATTGTCCTCTCTGAGAGAAAAGAGACAGTTACACTTTTCCAGTAAGGATGTACTAATATTAAATATATGTGTGTATATATATATCCTTAATTGTATGATACCAGTAGATAATTGGAAAACAGTTACTGAAAGTTTGTAGACAAATAAGAGGGAACATTTTTGAAGCCAAACCTAAATAACACAGAACTGCTTCTTAGAGGTTTTCAGGGGAAAATATTTTTCTTCTCAAATATTATCAGGTAGAGAATACTTGAAGCCAAACCAAATAGCACTAAACTGCTTCCCAGAGGTTTTCGTGGAAAAATATTTTTCTTCTCAAATATTATCAGATGGAAAATCCAACAGCCACACCAGAAAGACCCGACTTGGTTACAGCAATCCAGTTTCCCATCAACAAGTTTTTGTTGGCCTCAACGCACAGTGTTGGGAAACCAAACGGTAGCGCTGAGGCAAAAGCAGATCCAAAAGCTAAGAACACTGACTACACATCGTTCTTTCCCTTCTTAGTCTCTTTAGAAGGAAATAGGCTCAAAGGCAAACCAATGTCCCCTTATAACCTGAGATTTCTCCCAGCTTCCGTTTATGAAGGAGCAATATCGTGACTCAGAGCATGACTCCATAGTCAGAGAGAACAGGGTTCCACTTCATCCTCTTCCTAGCGGGTGCCTGAGCCTCAGTTTCCTCCTCAGGCAAATTAAGCTGTCATCTACTTTCTTGTATTGTTGTAAGATGTAAGATTAGGCCGGTGTAGTCGCTCACACCTGTAATCCCAGCACTTTGGGAGGCCGAGGAGGGTGGACCATGAAGCCAGGAGATTAAGACCATCCTGGTCAACACGGTGAAACCCCAACTCTACAAAAAATACAAAAATTAGCAGGGCATGGTGGCACATATCTATAGTCCCAGTTATTCAGGAGGCTGAGGCAGGAGAATTGCTTGATCCCAGGAGGCAGAGATTGCAGTGAGCTGAGATCGGGTCACTGCACTCCAGCCTGGTGACAAAACAAGACTCTATCTCAATAAAGAAAAAAAAAGATGTAAGTTTAATGTACACAAATGACTTAGTCCAGTGTCTGAGTAAATTCTCAATAATACTAGAAATATTCATTAATAGTTATAGAATCATTATTTTTATTAACAAATTGTTCATAAGGCTTATGGTTAAGATTGTGAATTTTTGTATTTTATTTTTATTTTTATTTTTTCTGTAGAGATGAGATCCCACTATGTTTCCCAGGCTGGTTTCAAACTCCTGACTTCAAGCAATCCTCCCACCTCAGCCTCCAAAAATGCTAGAATTACAGACATGAGCCACTGCACCTGGCTTAAGATTCTATAAAACTTGATATTGTTGTGAAAATTATGACTTTGGTTGATGAGATCATGTGTCCAAGAATCTCCAGGAACATCTCTATTTCAAATATCCTATGGTTATATATACAAAGTGTTGTTTTAGTAACCAGGATATTTATTGATCGTCACTGTAAGTTGTTTGAAATCAAGGAAGTTTGGGGAGAGGAAATGGAAGAAGGGAAAAATGAGAGAATACAGGATTTATTGAACATGAACCCCAGTTTGGGGTTCTTGAACTCCTTAGAGATTAATATGAGCAATCTTTTTGTAAACCAAAAACCTTAATAGACATCAGACACACAAATACAAAGATGCTGAGATATAACCAGCATATTCAACAAGTATATTTAATGGTTTTTGCTATTTAACTGCACATTTAGAGAAGTTTCAAGACATGAAAAAAGAAATGAGAAATGCTTTCATAAATATAGCTTGTCATTGACATCCTGGTGGCAAAGAGAGTAACAGAAAGGTGTTTAGTGCTGGAAAACCTGGAAACCAGCATTTTAGATCAAGTCCTAATAGTTTCAGGGGATTCTGCACCAAAGCTAGGCAGGCAGTTACCTATGAATGGTCAAGCCTATCAGAAACTTGCCATCTGAGCTTTTGATTCAAGGAACAAAGGAAATGGCACCCTCATAAATCCTCCCGAGGCTCCTCTTACATCAAATCAGCAATTGACTTCCTTTCATATCATAAATACTACAAATGTGGGCCGGCTGTGGTAGCTTATGCCTGTAATCCCAGCACTTTGGGAGGCTGAGGTGGGCAGATCACAAGGTCAGGAGTTCGAGACCAGCCTGGCCAATGTGATGAAACCCCGTCTCTACTAAAAATACGAAAAACATGGTGGTGTACACCTGTAATCCCAGCTACTTGGGAGGCTGAGGCAGGAGAATTGTTTGAACCTGGGAGGTGGAGGTTGCAGTGAGCTGAGATCCCACTGCATTCTAGCCTGGGTGACAGATTGAGACCCCATCTCAACAAAAAAAAAATAAAAAATAAAAAATAAAATAACTGTAAATGGACATTTCCACAGAACTAGTTTGATTAGATCACATTTTTAAAATAAGTAGAAAATGAGCCACGTGCGGTGGTTCATGCCTGTAATATCTGCCCTTTGGGAGGCTAAGGCAGGCAGATCACAAGATCAGCAGTTTGAGACCAGCCTGACCAACATGATGAAACCCTGTCTCTACTAAAAAAAAAAAAAAAAAAAAAAAAAAAAATACAAAAGTTAGCCAGGCATGGTCGCACATGCCTGTATTCCCAGCTACTCAGGAGGCTGAGGCAGGAGAACTACTTGGACCCAGGAGCTGGAGATTGCAGTGAGCCAAGATCGCGCCACTACACTCCAGCCTGGGTGACAGAGCAAGATTCCATCAAAAAAAAAAGGAGACAATGTGAAATCATGTATTTTAACTGAGGGTGCTAGCCTTTGTATAAATAAATAACACAACTGACATATCTTGAATGGATGGTGGTTCTGGCAGCTACTTTTAATAAGGCCTTGGTTCACCTCCCATGCTGTTATCTTTATGTCTCCCTCTGATCAAATCACACACCTTTGTTGTCTGGAATAAGGAGGCTCTTGAGGCTGTGGAATAGAGCTTACCTCTGTGAGGCATAACTGGCTGGTGTCAGAAGTAGGCTCCATCTCGGTCTCATTCATGCCTACCTACCTGTTCTATCCAGCAGACCTTCAACATAAAACTTGGAAGGAGAAGACCACAGGTGCCCCTCACATACGTAAACATACAGGTTTACCATAATTGTCTGCTCTCAGTTGAACAGAGCTAACAATTTGAAGCACAGTAACATTAGAAGTGGTGAGATTTAAAAATCAGAATATCTATATTCCAACTCAATGACTTAAAAGCTGGCCACGACACTCAACACACTTGCACACAAAAGAAATTACATCCACTGAGATATCCAAAACTTTCCACTGTGAAGGCTGGTGTGTGGGTCTCAGGGGTGATGCCATTCATCCCAGAAGAGAGGGTTTGAATGGGAAGCTGAGAAGGAGGAGGAATAATGGCCCTGCCCTCTTCCTTGGTTCTGCCCTACACTATGTGGCCTCCTTATTTTATTTAAAAGTTTATCTGGGAATGTTCTTAGCATTATTCACCTACTTGCTTCCTAAATGAGGCTAAGTATGCCTGAGCTAGAAAATAATTGTTACTATTAGAATAGAAATAAAACAAAAATAAATAGTGAATGTCAGAGAATATGAACCTCCATATAAGCTAAACAGCATTTTTAGCGCTACCTTCAAGGTATTCTGTGTTCAGGCTGTCTGCATTCAACAACCTAGATGATGTACCTGGTGCACTACTGAGATGTGCTCTGAGTATTCCCCACCATTACAAACAAATAAAAAGATACTGAGCTATCTATAGGAAGATGGGACCTACCCTCCTAGGGCAGGACAGGCACTTGGAGTGTTGCCTTCCCACTTGTAACTAAAGATTATATTTATGAAAAGTCCCATAATCTATATTTATAAAGATTATTTCCTCTGTAACCAAAAATTAGATTTATGAGATGCATCTCCTTTTCCTTTTTCTTTTTATTATCCTTTATTAATTGAATAAGTATACTAGAAGGTACCATTTGTCAAGCACCTCTTTGACTCCAGGAAGAGTAATATGCCCTTTTCCTTTAACTTTGAAAACGACCCTTGAACTAAGTGCTATTATTGTAAGAATTAAAGAAAAAGGAGAGCATCAAGAAGGGTGGCTCAACAGTCAACAGGTTTATTTCCAATCTGGGAGGGTCTTCTAACAGAGTTAGATCAGAAGCTGCACTCTCTTACAGACTAAGATTTTTTAAGGATTTGGGGTGAGAGTTTATCAGCAGCTTGGACTGCTTCTGTGTCTCTTTGTTGTGCTTACCTGGGAGGGAGAGCTGTGTATCTGTTCTCATACATCTTTCTGCAGCTGCTGGAATATCCCGAGTTTGCCTTTAACTTCCCTATCTTAGTGCACCTGAAGGGAAAGGAATGTGCTTATTAAGGCTCACTGTTTTACTGGGGCCCCACTGTATGAGGGTGAAGTTTGGCAGTTACCCAAGAGACTTCCTCCCTGCCTTTGTCTGCGCCTGAGCTGTGTTATCTGTGTTTTAGTGTCTACTCTTTTCTGGCTGCTTGCAGTTAGAAGAGAAGTGATTTCCTTGAAATACACGAAGCCGGAAAGGCAGCTGGAACTTCAAGTGAAAGTGTTTGTTTGAGATGATGGAGCTCCTGTTCTGTCAATTATCACATGTGGAAAATGAAAACCAAAGGCTCAGAGATGTTGTGTAGCATGCCCCAGTTCACAGTCCTAGGAGGTGGCAGAGTTGGAACTCAAGCCCAAGTCACTCCGACTTCAAAACCTATGCCTTAACCATCTCACTAGACATCTACCAAGAAGCAGACCAGCAGGCCCAGGGCAGATGGGATTATGGCAGCTGGCATCAGGAACACAGCAGATACAGCCCTTCATGCCTAGTCATGCCCAGCTCATGTATCTACACTGCCATGTTTCTCTCTGCCTCCTACTTCTGGCTTAGCTCAGCTGCCTTCATTGACCACAGTCCCTGGCTTTGACTTGGTGAACTGACTCCAATCTCCTTGCTTTTTAACTCATTTTCTATTTGAGGGTCTTCTATTTGGGGGGTCTGCGCTATCCTAAGTCCTTGCCTCTGATTTGAGCCCAGTTAACCCTTCCACAGTTCCATCAGTCTGGAACTCCATCAACCCAATCAACCCTCACTTTTATAGATCTGTCTAGACCCCATGTCATGAGCTGGATGCCTGGAACAATTAACATGGAAGAGCTAACAGCGTTTTCTTAATAAAGATGTACTAGAGTTTGTTTATATACGTGTTAGACATAAATATGCACTTTTCTTTTGAGACAGAGTCTCACTCTGTCACTCACACTGGAGTGCAGTGGTGCGATCTCAGCTCACTGCAACCTCCATCTCCCGGGTTCAAACAATTCTCCTGTCTCAGCCTCTTGAGCGGCTGGGACTACAGGTGCCTGCCACCATACCCAGCTAATTTTTGTATTTTTAGTAGAGATGGGGTTTTATCATGTTGGTCAGGCTGGTCTCAATCTCCTGACCTCAGGCGATCCACCCACCTCGGCCTCCCAAAGTGCTGGAATTACAGGCATGAGCCACCATGCCAGACCTCATTTTTTTAAAAACTAATACTAAGATTACCCTCTGTCTAGCTTGAGGAGGTTCCTGCAAGGAAACCCTTTGCTTCCTTCGGTGAATTCTTCACAGTACCGTACAGTGGTCCTGCAAGATCAAAACCAATGCCACACAACCCTCAGGTTCTTGCTGTTTTTCCCAGGCCTAGCTTGCCACCTACTGGCAAGAAACAGAAGCAAGAACCCAGGAGTAAGGACAGAAAAGGAATGACAAGAATTGAACAGGATGCCTCTGCTAAATATTCTAGTCCTTAGATTCTAGTCTTAGATCTCTGAAGACCCAGATCTGCCAGACACCTATAGAAAGGCTGTAAGCAATCAAAGGAGGCTCTCTCCTCTAAGCCACTGCTGACATCTGTGTCTTCTTGAAAAAAGAGTATGAACAAATCAATGATCTTTATGCCCTTCATTGGCAGAAGATCTCCTTCTGTTAAGAAACTGCAGGATGAATAAGCTCTGGAGACCAATGTAGTCACCACATAGTGACTACAGTTAATATTACTGTTTTGTATACTTGAAATTTGCTAAATGAGTAGATCTCAAGTGTTCTCACCACACACACACACACACACACACACACACACACACCAGTGAGGTGATGGATATGCTAATTAGCTGAAATTGTGGTAATCTCTACACAATGTATGCACGTCGGATTGTCACCTTGTACACCTTAAATACATACAATTTTTGTCAATTATATCTCGATAAAGCTGTAAGAATAGAAGAGTTTGGGTTTCTTTTTAAGAAAGAAAAGAAAGAAACTGCATAAAAAAGAATAGCATCAGAGAGAAGAAGCAAATTTGAACTTCCCAGAGAAAATTCCTAGACAGCCAAGGAGGAGTTTCCCAGCTCAGTCTATCAGCAGACATCATCCAGAAGGCAGGGGCCCACAGCAGCAGGGCTGTGGACAAAGTGCGTGATAAAGCAGCTCCTTTCTCTTTCCCTGGAACTTGAATCTGTGAGCCCAACTGAACAAATACCACCAATCAAAGGCAAATGCCTCAACTAAACTAAACCCTTTTATTAACATTTTTACTGACCTTCAAACTAAAAGGTTTTCTAAAAGATAATATCTTTACTTAGCTCATATAAAATTATAAATTTCTAAAAATATTAAACCTATCAAAAGCATGTCTTGCAAACTTGATTTCAATATCTTATATCCACATCCTCACATCATAAACATCTCACAAATAGCAATCCCTTCCAAAATGGCTCTTTTTCAAGTTTTAGCTTTGTGCTCCAGTTATCTCTACATCTTGAGGAAAGATGTCCATAAAGAAGAAAAACTGACCAGTCCTTCTATTTTCCTCTCCTCTCACTTGTCAGAAATTGGAAAAAAACACCTGATGGGTTTTAGACAAATTTTAAATTTTATGGCCTTTTCTCTTTTTAAAGTACAGATGAATTTCAAGTTAATCATTACAAATGAACCGCATGTATTCATTTCCTTCCCCTCCTGACACTCAAAATGACAACAACAAAATAAAAAATATATTACTCACAAGGACAAAGCGAATGGGAGAGGACACAACAGCAGGCAAGGGATTTAAACTCATTTGCAGAAAGTTGAGTAAGGGTAGACTTTACAGAGCGATGGCATTTTCGCCTCACTGCCTACAGACAGCAGTGCGGCTAAGAAGCATGTGAAGCAGGTCCGCAAGAGCCTGTTCATCTAGAGGCACCTGACATCAAAGGTAGGAGTAGGGTAAGCAACTAGAGAAAAAAGAATTGGTTGAAAGACTAGAGATAGAGTAGTTGGAAGCCAGGTATAACCCATTCCTACAGAGTCAGAAATGAAATGTACAACCAAAGATTTTATAGCGAAAACTATGCTTTCTCTGACAATGTCACACTTAAAGGAGAGCATCTGGTAGGGAAAATGCTTGGTAGGGAAGACGGGCATGGGCGGAAGTGGGGTTGTGAAGAGTTGATCGGCAGCCCAGTATTTCATAATTCTCTTGCTCCTGCGACCCAGAAGCAATTACCCTCCAGCTTTACTCACCTTTCCCTAGCTTAAACCAACCAAAAACCTCCTGCCTGAGGAAAATGTCCAGATTTGCAAACCACCCAGCAGTAGCAAACAAGACAATTCATAAAGAGACCCAGGAGCTTAGAAGAGACATATGTATGTAGCATTGCCCACTTTCTTCTGCTAGTTTCAGAGCTCTTTAAGACATGTATTCACTACAGAGGGGCAAGCTTTTGGTTTTGATGAACCTTCATGTCTCACACACCAAAAACTTGCTTTCTAGCAGAATACTACATATAATATATTCCCATTAAGACCAAACAAATCAAGTATGTGATAGAACCATACTATGGAATTTACATGAACACTGAAGCACTTACCTTCAAATCATCTAATAACACTACCAACTAACTTTCTTAGTATCCTGTCCTGAGAAAGATCTCAACATTACAGGTATTTCTGGGAATTTTGGGAACGTAGTAAAATTTAGTTTCTGTACTGTAGGTGTTCAATAAACACTTTCGTTCCGTTGTTTCTATTGTAACGTTACTTGTGCTCTTTCTAACTCCCTTCTGAGGCAGGACTGCTTTATTTATTATTAAAAGCAGTAAGAGTTCATAGAAATACAGAATTATAAAGCGGATGCTTTGGGTGACCTGTGCTTATGACCTCA
This sequence comes from Aotus nancymaae, assembly GCF_030222135.1. Classification (NCBI taxonomy): domain Eukaryota; kingdom Metazoa; phylum Chordata; class Mammalia; order Primates; family Aotidae; genus Aotus; species Aotus nancymaae. The sequence continues at coordinate 107,362,653 of NW_026988425.1, forward strand.
GACCACCCAAAGGTCACACATAGGTGGTTCCTACTCCTCCTGCTGACTTCTGGCATCTCTAGGCCTGAAGGGGTCATCTGGCCATAGGAGTGTGTCTGCCTACTTATGTACAACAAAGCCAAAGGGCCAAGGAGTTAATGCCCCAATGAAGGAGGAGAGTTGGTAGATAAGTACCCTAAGCTTCCTGCCCCTCAATGTGACAATCACAGCTATGTTTCAAATACTGTGTCAGCAGGATGGAGGTCTGGTTGTCTACCACTCATTAATGGTTTTCCTTGCCTTACTCTCCAACTCCCTCATAGTACTTCCAGCAACCACCCCTCAAATAAACAGCTTGTTATATATGGAGTCCCTGGAAAAACCCAGTGGGGGAGAAAAAAATCACAGCAACACAAACAGTTATTTACCATTTGAAAAGCAGCTTCTAACATGTTACTAGAGACTAAATGGTGGACCGCAGAAAATAAAGAGACCACGTGATGAGGGCTACCCACTCAGAAGCTGGGTATGGCCAGATCACTAAATGCCAAGGTCAGGCAGCTACAACATAAATGCCCAGTACATGGGAAATGCTACTGATACAGCTCCATTGTCTGGAGAAATACCCAGGGTCCTTGGCAACACAAACACATGTGGAGTGGATTAAGAAGCAGAAAGTTTAACAGGCAAGAAAGAAAACAGCAGCTCCCCACTACCAAGGGAAGAAGGCTTTGAATAAAAAACTCCAAGTGTGGCAGAAAGCTGTCAGTTATACTGGGAAGCCGGAGGAAATAGTGTCTGATTTGCATAGGGCCCAGGGGATTGGTTAGACCAGGCGGTCATTCACGTAGCCTGTAAAAAAAGTGGCCCTCCTACCCTGGCCTTTTAATATGCAAATATGGCTACCTGGCTGATCACCATGATGTCCTGCACATGTGGCCTCTACTTGGCTGGTCACCATGATGTCCTGCATAAGTGGCAACAAAGAAAAAGTAGTGGGAACCACCATATTGGGTGGACCTGGCTTTTAGCCTCTGGCACTTGCATATCAATGGTCTTAGATCTGGTTTCTCAAGTTGCTTTCTGTTATAAAAGAAATGTTTTGGGGCCTGCTTTTTATTAAACAAAAAGCCTTACCAAGGACTCTTTTCCCTTCTCTAGATGCCTAAAATACTTGCTTAATAACTCCTGTAATATTTCCTCCCTCAGGAGATGTCACCCTAACTGCTGTTAGTAGGTTTGGGGAAGCAACTCTTTCTGGCTACTTCCTGCTGAAAAGGGGCATCTCGTAGGGAACAATAGCCAGGGTTCCTCCTGGAGTTGATCTAAGGGTCTTTGAAAGAATGGCTTGTCCATACCTGGTTCTGTTTGCAGCACCATTTGGAGTCTGATTGCTTCTAGACAAGAGGAAACAATTTGGGTTATACTATTGAGTATACAAGGTCCAAATATTAATACAAAGCATGTCACCAAGAGGGACTTAATAAAGGAGCTAACCAATTCCATGAAGACTGGAATTCATTAAAGAGGGATTGTAGCCACCCGGAGCTGAAGCCCACCTTTTCTCTTAGCTTCTCAATGATTTTGATTTGATCCTTAAGTATCTATAGGTTTTCCTCTACTTGACTAGGGGTGTTAATCCAGAAGCAGAACATTTCATTTCAAAGTGCACAGGTGCCTAATACTTCAGCTATAAAAACATCTAAGGCTTGTCTATCTGGTACTACTACTGAGGCTAAAGAGACGATAGATTGCTGTTGTGACTCTATGGCTCCTACAGTTGCCTTCCACCCTTGGCATCATAATAGAAATATTAAGTACCAATCTTTTAAGGAGAGTGATGCCAGCAAAGCAGAATAGACCTCTGGCTATAGAATTTCCCATACCTCATTTTTCTAAGATGGAGTTGTCATGTGCATGCCCTCCCCAGTCTTCCTTTCAGCTGGATCTTCATATGAGGGCATAGACATGATAGATTTCTTTGTCCAGTGTATTCAAGATAGAGCAGTTTCTAGAAAAGAGCCTAAGTTAGGGATGTCTCCAGATGATGCTGCCATCTCAGGAGGATTTAAAAACAGTAAGTCAGGAACTACTATTACTGTAGTACAGGTTCTCTTCCAGTGCCTTGGGAGGATTAAGTGGAGTCAGGAGCCACAAATAAAATGTAGCCCTGTTCCTTGAACAGATGGTTCCAAGCTGTGGCTTGTGAGAGACACCAGCAGTTTTTTCTCATATCTTAAAAGTTTTCCCTATTTACATATTACAGGGGCATCCTTGGATATGGATAAGGATATCGACATTCAGGATAGTCATTTATGATGCCATTTGGAATTTAACATGCCAAGTGAGAAGGGTCCATCTGACCAATGGAGTTTTGAAAAATTATGGACATAATTTGCCCTGGCCAATATCTCAGATGATCCTTGTGGCAGGGCTGTTGATCCAGATGTTTCCAGTTTACCTACAGATTTGTAGGCTGCTACTGTTAGCAAACATCATATAAGGGTCTGGAATTCCATGAGGGGGCATGTTTGGAAAGGCCCATGTGTTATTCTTTACATCATAGTCAAGGTGCTTACTTACAGCATGCCATTTTCATAGGGACTTCCAACCAGAAGGAGAGGCCAGATTCTGAAAACCGCTCACTAGGGCTTCTGATCCGTTTAGATCACACTTACTGCACTTTCCTACCCAAATCTTTGAACTATCAGCAATTACAAGTGTGGTGTTACAATATTTGAGATCTCCCAAGTATGATCCCTCCCTGCTGCTTTTAAAGCAAAGGGAGATGGCCGGGCACAGTGGCTCACCATGCCAAGATGTCAAGTGTGTTGACATCTTGAGACTCTTCAGGCTTTGACTCCAGCAGTTTGGGATGCTGAGGAAGGCAAATCACCTGAGATCAGGAGTTCAAGACCAGCCTGGCCCACATGGTGAAACACCATCTCTACTAAAAGTACAAAAATTAGTTGGGTGTGGTGGCAGGCACCTATAACCCCAGCTATCTGGGAGGCTAAGGCAGGAGAATTGCTTGAACCCAGGAGGCAGAGGTTGCATTGGGTTGAGATCGTGCCACTGCACTCCAGCCTGGGCAATAAGAGTGAAACTCCATCTTAAAAAATAAACAAGAATAAAGCAGACGGAGGCATTTGCCATTATCTGGTCAATTTTTCCCAGCCTGAGGGTATAAAGCTTACCTTGGGGGAGAGTGTTCTTTGGCACTGGTAGCAGCGGGTTTTTCTGAAAGGAAAGTGATGATGTGCTCCCATATCATGTTTCATTTATGCCTGGTAAGTCTTTAAGGGTTAAAGGTAAAACTAACAAAGGGAATCCTAAGACAGTGAGGTCCAGGTCCCTGAGAGCTTCCTTAGTGTTATCGAGCTGAGCAAATCACTTAAGACAGACCCAACAATTAGTCTTGTTGTACAAATGGGCCATGGCTGATATTGTAGAAGCTAAAGGATGTGATGTACTACTAAGTGCAATAAAAAGACCTAGCAGACTTAGCAATAGTGTAACATTCATGTTTATTTCCTGTCAGTAACTGTTATTCCTGCTATAAGCATAATAATTCAGCAAAATGCTACAATAATTGAGATTCTCTGTCCAATATTCCACCCTGAGGGTGCTACAGTATATATTCCTATTGCAAACAGTAGAGTATAACAATTCTCACAAGGGTGGCATAGTAAATAATTTTCATCTAAAATTGTTATTAGCCAAGATAAAGAATTTCTCTTTAGAGTTCTATGGAGTTATAGGTGTAACTCCATGGATAATTAACAATCCCCTTACAAATATGCCTCAAAAAGAAGTTCTAATATTTGGCAGCAAATCTCGAAAGGAGAGGTAAAAATGACAAAAAGAAAAAAAAAGGATTTGGTGAGGTAGGGGTGGAAATGAGTAAGATGAGTAGTTCTCACTCAGCTACTTATCTTTTATGATTTTCAGCTTAAAGTCTCCTATTTCGTCACAGTGATATTCAGGACGTTCCTGCAGGTTGTTTGTTCCCTCAGCTCTCCAGGCTTTGACTCAAGTGTGATGTATCCAGGTGTCCAGGTGTCAATTCCTGTAACTTTTATTGCCAAAGGGATTGAAAGAAGAACAGTGTAAGGCCCATCCCAGCTTGGACTTAGGGAAGGAGAGAGAGAAGGGAGAGCCTTTACCAGTACCAAATCTCCTGGATTAAATAGAAGTGGTCCTATGTCCTGGGGGGTGGACTCTTACTAATTGTGCTAATTCCTGTTAGAAGGGAGTCAGAGAGGTTACATGCTTAACTAACTCAGAGGTTTTCTGATCTAATAGAAAAATCATTGGTAAGGAAAGCCTGTCCATATAGGATCTTAAAAGGGCTAAGACCTAATTTTGAATAGGTATTTCTTATTTGTAGTAAGGCCATGGGAAGAAGAGTGACCCAAGGAAGGTGAATTTCTTGGGATAATTTTCTGAGGTGTCTCTTGATAATATCATTCATTTTTTTCTACCTCCCCTTAGACAGGGGTCTCCAAGCACAATGGAGAGGATATTCTAAGCCTAGTGCTTTTGAGACCCCTATTGTGACAGCTGCCTTAAATGCGGAGCCACTGTCACTTTGAAGATACTTAAGTAGACCAAAGCAGGGAGTTATTTCATTAACTAACACTTTATTACCTCAGAGGCTTTTTCTGTGCAGCATGTTAATGCCTCTACCCAGTGAGTGAAAGTATCTACCCACACCAGGAGGTATTGAATGCCCTTCATCTTTGGCAAGTGGGTGAAGTCTATCTGCCAGTCTTCCCCTGGATAACTTCCTATTCTTTGGGTTTGAGGAGGAAGGAGTCACCTGTTGAGGGGATTATTTTTAAGACAGACTTCACAAGCATGAATGACTTGTTTGAATGTTTCTAGTAAGTTCTCTCCTGGAAAAAGTCTCTAGGCACATTGATAAGTTGTGCCCTTTACCAAGTGAAAAGCTTTCCATTGGCTGGAGGCTGGCAAGTGGAGTTTGCCATCCTCTGACTGCAGCCATCCTGAGGGCTGAAAAGTATACCCTCAAGAACTGGCCCATTCTATTTCTGTAGGGGAGTACTGAAGTTTAATTTCTCTTATGTAGCCTTCCCAGATTAGAGAAGTTTGAAGTGTTGATGTCTTGAGACTTCCTTGCCACTGACTTAGCTGCCTGATCAGCTAATATAATTCTTTCAGCTTCCTCATCTGTTCCCTTTTGATGTCCCATATGATGCATCACTACTATTTCTCATGGAAGGAAGACTGAGGATAATAACCTGTTAATTTCCTGATGATATTTTATAGGAGATCCATTAGTAGTAAGAAAATGTCTTTCCTTCCAAACGGCAGCATAAGCATGGAGAACCAGGAAACCATACTTGCAGTCAGTGTGAATGTTAGCTACCTTTCCTTTGCTTAATTCAAGCGCTCTTACAAGAGCTATTAGCTCAGCTAATTGAGAGCTTATGCCGGGAGGGAGAGACGCACATTCAACTACGTCATTTAGAGTGACTACTGCATATCCTGCCTTACAGATTCCTTGTTTAAAAAAGAACTCCCATCTGTGAAGAGGGTGCAGTCTGGCTTCTCTAGGGGAGTTTCCTGGCTGCATAGGTCTGTATTATGACCTATTCACAGTCATGTTCCCCAGTTTCCTTGGGGAGGAAGGTGGCTGGATTTAGGTGAGAACAAGTTTTTAATTGGATGTTGGAAGCCTCTAACAGCAGGGCCTGATAGTTAATGAGTCAGCTATCTATTAGCCAAAGGCTCTCCCTAGAGTACAGTAGTCCTACCATGTTATGTGGGATGTAAACAGTTAAATCATTTCCCAGGACTAATTTGGAGGCTTCTGGGACCAGTAGGGCCACTGAGGCAATAGCTCAGAGGAAGGCTGGTCATCCTTTAGCCACCAAATCAAGTTCATTACTTAGGTAACCTGCTGTTTGTTAAGCTGGTCTTCAGGCCTGTGTTAAAACTCCTACGGCCATTTCCTTACTTTCTGATACATACAGATTGAAGGCCTTCCCTACAGGAAGGCTGAGAGTTAATGCCTTAAGAAAGGTTTGTTTTAGCTGGTCAAAGGCCTTTTGAGCTTCAGGTTCCCAGGTTAAAAGATGAGTTTTAGCTCCCTGAGTTTCTTTTATGAGGTTATATAACAAGCAGGCTGTCTCACCATACCCAGGTATCCATAGTGTACAAAATCCTGTAATGCCCAAAAATCTTCTTAGCTGCTTGAGGGTTTGGAGGAAGGTGAAGAAGAAAATAGGCTGAATCCTTTCCTCCCCTAATGCTCTGGTCTCCTTTGACAGAACTAAGCCTAGGTACTTCACTGAGGTTTTGCAAAGCTGGGCCTTGGATTTTGAAACCTTATATCCTCTGCTAGCTAAGAAGTTAAGAAGAGCTTTAGTGCCTTCCTCAGAAGCTTCCTCCTTTGGGACGCAGAACAGAATATTATCAATATACTGCAAGACCATCATAACTTGAAGGTGGGAAAACTCAGAGAGGTCTTTTGACAGTGCCTGTCCAAATAGATGAGGACTATCTCAACCTCCCTGAGGCAGCACCATCCATGTTAACTGGGCAGTTTGGTGGGAGGGATTTTCAAAGGAAAACAGGTATTGAAAGTCAGGATGTAATGGTATGCAGAAAAAAGGCATCCTTTAAATCTAGCACTGTAAACCATTTCGTTTCCTCAGGTATTTGAGTTAACAGGATGTAGGGATAAGGTACCACTGGGTGGATTGGAACTACAGCTTCATTAATGAAGCAGACGTACTGAATTAGTCTCTATTCCCCACTGAGTTTTTGCACTCCTAATATTAGGGTGTTGCAGGGGTTATTACAGGGTTTGAGGAGGCCATGCATCTTTAGGACATTAATACTGGCTTCTAGCCTCTTCCTAGCCTCTGGCCTTAGGAGATATTGCCTCTGGTTAAAAAAAAAGAAGATGTATTTGGACTGGCCTAGAGGTTATAGCTCCACCTATTCTTCCTTGAGTTGCCCACACTTCTTGATTAATATTAGCTTCCATCAGGGGGAGACAAAGAGTTTGTCTTGGGGCTATAAGGATGCTGGCCCCCATGTGAACTAGAATTTCTCTACCTGATAAAAGAGTGGGACTTTCAGGCATGATTTAAAAGGGATGTGTAAAAAATAGGTTCCCCCACCTGCAGCTAAGGGGTTGAAAAAAATATTGGGTTAGAATTTTTCCTGAGATGCCACTTACAGTCGTGCTATGAGAAGAAAGGCCTGGATTCAAGAAGAGAAAAGAGAGTCTGGCTCCAGCATCCAGAAGGAGATCTACCTTCCTTCCTTCAATTTCCAGAATCACCTGGGGCTCCTGTGCTATAATGGCAGTCTGAGCTGCTGGAGCGGGGGGTTTGAGCCCCAGGACCTGTTAGCCCTGCTGGACCATCTGTGAGACTGGTTCTGAACCCAGTGACCTCAGTCTCCAGGAGCAGTTCAATCTCCAGTGGTCACTGCCACAGGCTGGACAGGGTCGAGGTGGCTTCTTCTTGCTGCCTGGGCATTCCTTTTTAAAATGCATTCACTTGCAACATTGAAAATGGCTAGTGGATGTACCTTGGGGATCCTGGACTTGGCAAGCTTGCAATGCTGCTACTAGAGCCTCTGTTCTTCTTTTGTATTTCCTCTCCTTTTCTTGGGCCTCCTCCTGATCCCTATTATAAAAGACCAAAGTTGCTATTCTCAGGAGGTTTTCTAGGGTGCTATCTGGTCCTACAGCTTGCTTCTGTAGTTTCCTTCTAATATTGGGAGCTGCCTGTGTAATAAAATTGTCCTTCAGAATGAGCTGTCCCTCGAGTGAATTGGAGGATAAAGAAGTGTGTTTTATTAGTGTCTTTCTCAGCCTCTCCATAAAGGCTGTGGGATTCTCATCTGGTTTTTAGTCTATCTTGGGCAGCTTAGAGTAATTAAGAGGTTTGGCCCTGGTTTCTCGTAAACCCTCTAATATGCACATTAAAAAGTGTTTCCTTTTCCATTCTTCTACTGAGTTATTGGGGTTCCAATCAGGTTTGCTACCAGAACTGCTTCTCTTCCTAGTGGGAATGGAGTTTCCATTACTTTTTCACCTTCCCTATCCCCTTTGTTCTCTTTGGTCTGCTATAGGAGACATGTTGCTCACCTCTATATTTTTCTGTTGCCTGCAGAACTGCCTGCTTTTCAGCCATAGTGAGGGTCTGACCTAGGAGCAACATGACATCCCTCCATGTGAGGCCAAACACCTGAGTTAAATTTGGAAAGTTTCTATATACCTATCAGGGTCATCAGAAAATTGGCCTAAGCCCCCTTATTTGCTTAAGGTCTTACAATGAGAAGGGAATGTGAACTCTCATGGCACCATTTCCATCAGGCGTTTCCTGCAGAGGTAAGAAGTGAGGAAAGTGGGTACTGATGTTAGAGATGGAGGAGCTGACGTTATGATTGGAGGGGGTTCTGGATAAGGGGGACTGGGAGGGTTGGGACATTCAATAACTGTTTCAGATTGCTCCTCTAGAGTCTGCTTTACCTCTGAAGAACTATTCCCTGTGGGATTGCCTGCCATGGCTGCTAAAAAAAACTGGGTCAATTGTACACAGCTTATAAAGGTTTGGGTTGTGTTGCAGGGCAAAGAAAGCCTATACATAGGAGACCTCAGACCATTTGCCCTTCTGTCTGTGGAAAAGATCTAATTGTTCAATAATATTAAAATCAAGTCTTCCCCAAGCAGGCCAGGTTTGTCTGTCCCCAAGATGGTAAGAAGGCCATGCCCTTGTGCAATAGAATATGAGGTTCTTTTTCTTCAAAGTCTCAGGGTCGAAGGAGTCCCAGTGCTTTAGAATGCACTCCAGGTGAGTGCATGCTGAAGATGATCTGTTACCTGTCTAGACAGAGAAGTGAGAAAAGGTGTCCCTTTAGTCTCCTTCCTTTCTGTGTGTGATCCAAAGTAGAGAAGAAGACAGTGGGAGCGTCCCCCAACTGTTTTTCCTCCTTGGTTCCTGGGTCCTGGCACCCTGTTAAATGTGCTACCCATGGTTGTAGGCAAGACCCTACAAGCACTAGCACCAGAGAAACTAAGCTATTGTGCTAGTCAGGCTCACCCAAGTAGCTCTAGCCCTCTGCCTGTGACTTCCCTTTGACTTTCTAGACTTGTGTAACCTGTGTGCCTTCCCCCAGAAAAAAATAGATCTTGGGAAAGACTATCTAAAAGGCAAGCCTCCTTTAATAGAGGGAATGTGCTATATTAGATTGCCTTCTGTTATGGCCCATGCTAAACCATTTACCCTTAGAAAAATGGCTCTGGTTAACTTCCGGACTTAAAATCCCCTAACTAATTAAGTATTGTCTTAATCAGAGACAGAATAGGTGTCTTAAAGGGATGTGGGGACCTAATGGCGATTTTCCTGCTGATGGGACAGTACCAGGACTAAAATTTGGCTGCAGAGGACATTTTACTCCTAATTGTTGAAGGCAGAACTTTCCTGTTCACAGAAGCAGCATAAAGCCTGATTTCTAACAGAAAAGTGCAAAAAGGAAAAATTGGGAAGCTGCAGTGTACCACAGAGGACCTGCAATGTGTCTTAGAAAGACCATGTACCCATTAGAGGAATAGTAGCAAGTGACCTCACTGTGGGGGAAAGGGAAGACCTCTGTTCCTAGAAGATCGCAATGGCATTCTCCTGAGCTATATCCCCAGTTACTACAGCATTTCCTGGTCTTGCCTAACAGGATTACTCCCCTAACCTATAAAAACTTGCACACATTCAACACACAGAGAGAATAAGAGACATAGCAACCACAGACAGAAAAAGAAGGAGTTTGTGACAGGATAGCTGAGGATCCTTAACCAACACTTGGGCAGTCTGTCAGAGGCTGGGTCCTGTCCAGAAGCCTTTGAATAACACCAGGGTGTTCCCTGGCCAGAAATTGTGTAGCTTCAGAACTTTTTCCCAGCCTCACATGATAGCTAAGATTCCCTGTGAAAAGAAGATGGTTTGAAGCATGGCTAACAGTCCCAATGACCCATGGGTATTTAGGGGTCCTCCATGTTCTCCCCAGCAAGGCTGACATTCAAGTCTTTAAGCCATGCTAAGCATATCTAGATGGCTGACAGATGCCCATTATTGATTTTTTGTTTTTATTTTTTTGAAACAGTCTTGCTCTGTCACCCAGGCTGGTGTACAGTAGCACAATCTTGGCTCACTGCAACCTCCATCTACTGGGTTCAAGTAATTCTCATGCCTCAGTCTCTCAAGTAGCTGGTACTACAGGCATGTGCCATGTCCAGCTAACTTTTTGTGCGTATTTTCAGTAGAAACGAAGTTTTGCCATGTTGCCCAGGCTGGTCTTGAACTCTTGAGCTCAGGCAATCTGCCTGTCTCAGCCACTAGGATTATAGGCATGAGCTACTGTGCCTGGACAATTTGATTTGATTTTAAAATGGATGCCAAGAGCTTGGAATGAAAGGACAGATTTTGAGTGCACTCCTCTACTCACCACTACAATGAATGCTGTACCTTGGCATCCTGGCCAACGCACCACTGCCTTTAGGATTAGGCCTAAACAGGTCTGGCAGAGTTCCACAGAAAGGTGACTCAGATGCTAAGTTGCCAAACTCTTACACTCTTGCCTCTCCTTAGTTCTTACCTATGACCTTGTGAAGGATTTCCTAAGATCAGCTGGTGGAGAGAGAAAAAATAAAGCTTTCCCAGTAGAAAGAGCTTTGAGCAGCATGTGTAGTCATTAACTGTGTGTGGAAGGAAAAGTGGCCAGAGGCAAAGATATTCAAGAACTCCTGGGAAGTGGTAAACAGCTCTGTTGGCTGGTCAGGGCCTGAAAAGAGAAAGGGAGAAATATTGGAAGATAGGATCAAGGAAGTCTGGAGAAGAAGCACATGTATGGATCTCTGTGATTAAGGTCAGTGCCTACCAGATCATACATCACAGAGGGGTTACACAAAAAGGCTCATCCTGTGCTGGTAGCCAGCCTCTGTTCTCAGGCACTCCTGGGTTTTCACACTAAGTCTGTGACTAGAGTAATCATGGTGGCAGGGATGGAGGCTATGCTGAAGCCTGATACACAGGAACTTCTTATCAAGGACACTCTACTTACTATGACTGCTAAATGTCAGTATAAGAAACAAATACTAGCTGGGTATAGTGGCTCACATCTGTAATCCCAGCACTTTGGAAGGCCAAGGCAGGAGGATCCCTTGATGCTAGGAGTTTGAGACTAGCCTGGGAAACATAGCGAGACCCGATCTTTACCAAAAAAAGTTAGCCAGTCATGGTGGTTCATACCTATAGTCTCAGCTATTCAGGAGGCTGAGGCAGGAAGATCACTTGAGCCCAGGAGTTTAAGGCTACAGGGAGCTATGATTGTGCCACACTGCACTCCAGCCTTGGCAACAGAGTGAGACTCTGTCTCAAGAATAAACCATTTTTTAAAATAAAATTTAAAAAAGAAACTAAGACAGTCACAATGGCTCATGCCTGTAATCCTAGTACTTTGGGAGGCCAAGGCAGAAGGATTGCTTGAACCCATGAGTTCAAGACCAGCCTGGGAAACATAGGGAAACTCCATCTCTACAAAAAAGTAAAAATTAGTTGGGTATGCTGGCACATACCTGTGGGTCCCACCTACTGGGGAGCCTGGGAGGTCAAGGCTGCGGTGAGCCGTGATTGTGCCACTGCTTCACTGCTTTCCAGCCTGGGCAACAGAATAAGATGGGAAGGGGGGTGGTGGGAGGGAGGGAGAAAGGGAAAACTAATACTGAGCCCTAAATGTGGTATACATTCTCTCAAGGAAGCCAACAAATCACTTAGTAACAAGTTGATTTCACTGGACTCCTTACACACTAGAGAGGCAGTGATTCATAACTGGGATGGATGTGTAGTCCAGGTAAGATTTGCCTTCTTTGCTATACTGCCTATACCAACACCATTATTGGAGGGTTCATAGAGTATGTGACTTACCAGTAAGAGATCCCATAAAACATCTACTTGGACTATGCAACAATGCAACAATGGGCATATGTCCACAGGATCCACTGGTTCTATCATTTACCACTCCCCCCAAAGGTTGCTAGTCCGATAGAACATTGGAATGACCTATTAAAGACACAGCTATGGTTCCAGCTTGGGAATGTCACCCAGTTGAGGTGTAGTCCTTCAAGATAAGATACAAACATTGAATCAACAGCCATTCTGTGGTCAGTGTCCCAAGAAGTTAAAATACACAGGTCTAGGGATGGAGGGCTATGAGTGCGAATAACCCCTGACATGATCTGAATGTCTGTAGTCCCCAGAAACTCCTATGTTGAAATCCTAAACCCCAAGTTGATTATATTAGGAGGTGGGGCTTTGGGGAAGTGATTAGGTCATGAGAATGGCACCCTTATGAATTGGATTCGTGCTCTTATAAAAAAAAGGCCAAAAAAAAGCTAGATTATTGGCCGGGCGCGGTGGCTCAAGCCTGTAATCCCAGCACTTTGGGAGGCCGAGGCGGGTGGATCACGAGGTCGAGAGATCGAGACCATTCTGGTCAACATTGTGAAACTCCGTCTCTATTAATACAAAAAAAAAAAATTAGCTGGGCACGGTGGCGCGTGCCTGTAATCCCAGCTACTCAGGAGGCTGAGGCAGGAGAATCACTTGAACCTAGGAGGCGGAGGTTGCAGTGAGCCGAGATCGCGCCATTGCACTCCAGCCTGGGTAACAAGAGCGAGACTCCGTCTCAAAAAAAAAAAAAAAAAAAAAGCTAGATTATTTTTTCCAATATGCGAGTTTACAGTACAAGTTGCAGTCTGCAACCAGAAGAAGGCCTTCTCCAGAACTCAATTATGCTGGTACCCTGATCTCAGACTTCCAGCCCCCAGAACTGTGAGAAATAAATTTCTGTGGTTTGTAAGCCTCCCACTGTGTGGTATTTTGTTATAAGCAGCCCAAATGGACCAAGATTTGGACCAAGCCCAAATGGACAACCCCTCTCACCATCACTTCCAGTGAACCACTTATGTGTTTTGGGGTTCCTGTCCTTACAACTTTAGGTTTTGCAGGATTAGAAATTTTAGTCTATGAATATGTAGTATACACAACAGAGATCCACTTAACCCAAAGTTACCACTGCTTCCTGATCATCTGTAGAAGTTAACAGACTAGCAGGCATAATTGACGAGGATTGTGGTGAGGAGGATGGTTGCTGCCACATAGTGGGAGCAGAGAGAATGTCAGTGATTCACTGGTGTTCCCCTTAATGCTTCCATAGCCTTCCCAGGCAAGATCACCTGGGAGCCAGAATTGCCAGGGAAGAAGGTCTGATCATCCCATTAGGTGAGCAACCTAGACCAGTAGAAACATTAACCAAGGAGGAAGGGATTCCACAATGAACATTGTGTGAAGGAGAGGATGAATATCCCTACAGGCTGGGAACAACTGCAGCAGCGTCCCACGAACCACCCTGCTGTTATGTCCTTACATCAGAGGTATGATTAAAGCCATTTTAAAGAATTAGTGACAGAGAGAACTTAACATGGGCACATTGACAAGCAATACAAAGGACATACTGTGAAAGATGCACTCATGCCCTGCCTGTATCCCCTTGACACACCCTGGAGGTCATCTGAACACAACTCCATTACTGCCCATTGGCTTCCTGTGCCGCTCAGCCTGCGGACACTCTCCAGCCCAGGACTGTGCTTGGCTCACACATGGGGCAGGCCAGAAGTACCAGGAAGTTAGTCTCAGAGACTGTCAACCAGAGTTGGAGTTGATAATGACCCAGCTTTCTCACCTCTTGGTGGGAAATGCTTGAGTTATTTTCCACAGTTTCTCAGAGGTATCCTAGTAAGGCTGAGTTCCAGTCACGCTGAAAAGTAACCCATTATTAATGCAGCCTCAATGGCTTTCTTCCTTTTCCTGGCTCACTTCCCCATTTTCACCCATTGCATCCTGGGATCACCTTCCTAATCAATTTCCTACACCCAAATCCTTGACTAAAGTCTACTTTTGGGGGAAACCCAGGCTAAGATAAAAAGTCAAAGAAAATTATTATATTTTCCAACTAACAGAATAACATGTGGCCAGTGAAAAGAAGTACATAGAAATACAGAACGACACATGGATTACAATGTTAAGTGAAAAGCAATTGTCTATTCTCATTACAACAACAAGTAAGTAAAAACATATTCTTGTAGAGGGAAATACACAGGGATGATCACCACTTTGTTGGGGCTGAGGAAAAGAGTTTTTTAAGGAGGGAGAAATGAGAGTGTTAAAGTGCCCAGAGTTCAAGTGCGATAAGCATGACATTACTCCCTGTTATGTTTTGACTTTTGTGCACAGCATTGTTCTCAGCAGTTCTCAGTAGTCACAGATCTGCTTGTCGTGGCAAGATTGCCACCATACTGGGTACTACCAATTCTTTTCCCCAAAGCTGCTCATTTGCTCACAAAGGATGGAAAAGCTCAGTTGATTCTGGCTGTGGCTACAGAAAGCCTAGACTGGAAAAGCCAGACTAGCAATGTATAATCCTCATAAGTCGATCCTGGTTCAGAAGAAAAGTTTGACTTACAAGTTGGGATATTCAGTAGCAAAACCCTGTACCCCACAAGCTACAATTAAGTATAACCTGCCTTCTGAGTTCAAGGGGGCTGAAAGTGCCTAAGTCACAAACATGACCTTTTATGGCCTCTGGCATTTGAAATTTTCCTTTTTACTAAGAGAAAACAGATTAGTATATGCCAAAGGCGAGACCATAAATGAAAAAGATTTGATGATTTACCATATAAAAATATAAAGCATTTGGAGGGGAACCATACTGTAAAAAAGAAAGTCAGAGCTGGGCGTAGTGGTATCTCCTGCAATCCCAGCTATTTGGGATGCTGAGGCAGGAGATCACTTGAGCCCAGGAGATAAGAGACCAACCTGGGCAACATAGGAAGAACCTCATCTTAAAAAAAGAAAAATTCAAAAGCTAAACAAGAAATTGGGGGAAAAAATCTCGCTATATATATGGCAAAGTGTTAATATCCTTAATAAATAAAAACAGAAGATAGATGGTGAATAATCTTTATTCATCAGCTTCACCAACATATTTGCCCTGAACAGGATTGTCAGCTCTCAGCTGATATCCAGAAATCTATGCTGACTTACGAGGAAAATTTAAATGCTCTACTGGTAAAAAGAAGTCAGCATTTGTCAATGGCAGTAGAACTGCTAGAAACTGTAGAAATTGTAGAGAAATCCAGGAAAAGCATGGCTTCATTTCCATGGTTTTAGGCTGAGCAAAATGAGGAAAGGAAAGTGTTATATTGGGGCTGAAGTGGCATATTTAAAATATAGAACAACTTATAACCCTGTGATCTGGGGCTTCCTAAAAGTTAACAGAGATCTAGCAAGCCACAGGGAAAACAAATAACAGGAGAATCATTCAATAACAGCTCTGTCTTTAGTAAAGCTAATGTTTTGACAATTTTACGAGGTTTGCATGGTTTTTGTTTTGTGGTAGGCTCAGAAGTAATCACGAAATATGAAAGCATTATTTTGATAAAAATAAAAACAACAAAAACATAGATTTAACTAAGAGCAAAGGAAATCAATTCAATACCTTGCATCTCAAGGACTGATAGCCACACTGAAGCAGATAGCTACCAATACAGTAATTTGAGCGGCCCTAGAAAGACTCCAGTGGAGATAATTCCTCTCGTTTCCTCCACTGAAATTCAGCCTTTGAAATTTAATTCATTAAGATCTCAAACGCCTTTGGTTTCTTATGCAAATAGGGACAAGGATATCAGCCTAAAGTCATTTCCAACTATCACCCTTTAGGGAGGATATTTTTCAAGGCCCTAATGGAAAGAGAATTGAGACTAGAAAGTGAGGTGAGAACCCTAAAAAGGGAAAGCATGGGAGAAGGCAAATATACGTTTCTAACCATTCTAGTTGTGCCAAGGTCAGCATATCTCCTGGGCACACACATCACATCTGAAAGGGAGAGAGCTGACAAGAAAACCTGCCTAGATTCTAGAGAAGGTGCTTGCTAAGGTGTAACTTGCTGGCTTAGAAAGCTCTGGCAGAGACACAGGGTTGCAGACATAGATTTCTTAGCAGATCTCCTCCCACGCACTGCCTCAGCCTTCAGGGCTTCTTCAGAATTTCACAAATGCCCCATTTCTTTTTTTTTTTTTTTTTTTTTTTGAGATGGAGTCTCCCTCTGTTGCTCAGGGTGGAGTGCAGTGGCATGGGCCCGGTTCACTGCAACCTCTGCCTCCCAGCTTCAAGTGATTCTCCTGCCTTAGCCTCCCCAGTAGTCAGGATTACAGGCACCCATGGCCACGCCTGGCTAATTTTTGTATTTTTAGTAGAAACAGGGTTTCACCATGTTGGCCAGGCTGATCTGGAACTCCTGACCTCACATCTTCTGGAGTTTTCTATGATTTATAGTAAGAGAGTTAGAAGCTTGGAAAATAGATAAATGCCCGCCTCAGCCTCTCAAGTGCTGGGATTACAGGCATGAGCTGCCTGGCCACAAATACACCATTTCAAAGAAGTTTCGCACAGATGAATAATTGCCCCAGTGGTGGGCTTCCAACTTCCCTGCAGCCACTGCCCGCCTTCTCTGCATTTGCGTATCTTGTATCTTGCAGGATTTTAACAACAAAAACAGTTGGTCACAGGTGAATTAGCAACTCAAGAAAGGCAAGAATGTTTTTCTGAGAAAATAAAATTAAAAGCTAAAAGCTTGCAAAGCCACCAGATGCTGAATACTTCAGAAAAAGAATTGCTTTGTAGTACTGCTTTGAAATGAGCTTTCTAAGCAGATGTGGTTCTCCCTCCTTCTAAACCACCTTCCAGCAAATCAGATATTCAGGTCATTCTCATTAGCTTCTGGGGATATCTTCATAGTTTAGAAAGCAAGATCACAAAAAATAAAAAATAAAAAATTTCTGAGACAGGGAGTTCTGTCACCTAGGCTGGAGTACGGTGGCAGGATCACCACTCACTGCAGCCTCAGGCGCAAGCAATTTTCCCACCTTACACCCCTGAGAAGCTGGGACCACAGGAATGCCACCT
The DNA here is from genome assembly GCF_030222135.1 of Aotus nancymaae. NCBI lineage: Eukaryota > Metazoa > Chordata > Mammalia > Primates > Aotidae > Aotus > Aotus nancymaae. The sequence continues at coordinate 107,379,689 of NW_026988425.1, forward strand.
TATCCGGCTAATTTTGTTTATAATAGAGATGGAACTCTCCCTATGTTGCCCAGGCTGGTCTCAAACTCCTGGACTCAAGAGATCCTCCTACCTCAGTCTCCCAAAGTGCTGAGATTATAGCCATGAGCCACTATGCCTAGCCATAAGGTCACTAAATTACAAAGAAAACTAACATTTCTTTAGCACCTACCAGTGTCAGGCACTATGAAAGTGACTTTTATGCATTTAATCTTCAACTCACCTCTATTTTGGGTATAAGGATAATTATCCCTGTTTTGCAAATGTAGGAGCTGGTACTCATATCAAACCTCTGCCCAAAGTCAGCAACCGGGGCAGAGCCAGACAGCAAAGTAAAAAGACAAGCCTGCTGACGCTACAGCTGGAACCCTTCCCCTTCCACATTCTACTCTCAGATCCACAAATATCGGGGGAAGTGCACCTAAACTGGGCCAAGATCTACAAAGGTCAATTTAATAAAGGAGCTAGAAATACTTGGGAGAGCCTTAATGGGGAAAACGGGGAGGGAGGTAAGAAGTGGCACCTCCAGGCCAGGCACAGTGCCTCATGCCTATAATCCCAGCACTTTGGGAGGCTGAGTCAGGTGGGTCATCTGAGGTCAAGAGATTGCGATCAGCCTGACCAACATGGAGAAACCCCATCTCTACTAAAAATACAAAAAAAATTAGCTGGGCGTGGTGGTGCATGCCTATAATCCCAGCTACTCAGGAGGGTGAGGTGGGAGAATTGCTTGAACCCAGAAGGCAGAGGTTGTGGTGAGCTGAGATCATGCCATTGCATTCCAGCCTGGGCAATAAGAGCAAAACCCCGTCTCAAAAAAATTAAAAAAAAAAAAAAGAGGTGGCTTCTCCCCGGCTTAAATATCATCAGTTCAATAATTCATGTGACAAGTATTTATTGAGCTCCTGGTATATGCTAGATAGTGTTCTAAGCACAGGGGATGGACCAGAAGGGGACAAACCAAAGCCCTCACCTCATAGAGTTTATACCGATAATAAAGATATACAATGTGGCAGCTGGCAACATGGGCTATGAAGAAAAACGGGGAAAAGCAGTATGATTTTGAAAAGGCGGCCAGGGAAAGCCTCACTAAGGAGATGGCACTGAGCCAGAGGCCTACCTGAAGCAAAGGAGTCAGCCATCCACAGGGCTAAGGAAAGGGTTTAGGGTGAGGCACCGTAAGTGCAGAAGCTCTGAGGAGTTCATCTGTCCTGTTACAGGAACAGCCAAGCCAGTGAAACAGGAGTTCCATGATTGAGGAAGACTGTCGGAGAAGTCAGAGAACCAGCTATACAGGTAATATGGCCTGTGTTTCTCAAATTTTAGCCTGCCTCAGTCTCACTAGTATACACTGTATGTGAAATCTCATTTTGCTGGCTACCCCCCGAGTTTCTGCCTCACCAAGCGGGGCCTGGGAATTTGCATTTCTAACAAGTTCCCAAGTGATACTGATTCTGCTGGCCTGGGGTCCACACTGTGGGAGCCTTCCAAGTCCTGATAAGACTTTGAATTATGTTCTGAATATGACTAGAAGCATTGGCAGATTCTGAGCAGAGGATAAGAGAAATTATAGTGGGGAAGGGTAGAAACATGGGACCAGAGTGGGAGCCATTACAAGGTTTCAGGCAAGAAACAGTGATGGTCTTGAGTTAGAGCGGCTGTGGTAGAAAGTAGGGAAGTGGTCAGACTCGGTCTACCTTCTGAAGGTAGTATTGATACACTTGCTAATGGACTGATGTGACATGAGAGGCCAAGAGAAATCCAGAGATAAGTCCTAGGCTGTAGACTGACCTACTGAGTGGAAGCATTTGGTAATATGGGAAGATAGGTTTAGGATTGGGTTTCATTTTGAACACAATTATTTTGAGATTCCCATTAGACAGCCAAGTAAGGTAGTGAGTGGGCAGATAGCTTACATGTCTCAAGCCTTGGGAGATGTCCAGGACAGAGGTATAAATTTGAAAGGTCTATTTTTATAATCAGTATGTAAAATAATAAGACTGGATGAGATCATGAGAGAGTGAGTGTAAACAGAAGAATCCCAAATACTGAGCCCTGAGGCACACAGAGTAGACGGGGAAGGAAAAGCCTATGAAATAGGGAAAACTCAGGAGAGCAGGAAGCTGTGGAAACCAAGAGAAAAGGTATTTCCATAAGAAGGTTGTAACTCAATACTGATAGAATTGGAGTAAGAGGAGGACCAAGAGGTGACCACTGGATTTGGCAACCTGCACCTGGAGTCATTTTGGTGAATTAGTGGCCAGAGCTGGATTTACCATAATTAAATAATGAAATTAAGCTTCATTAGCCAATGAAGCTTAATTTTAAGGCCCCTCACTTGCACAGGAGTATCCAAATTCCCAGAAAGGGCACTAGCAACATGTTCACATGTTCACATGTTTTTGTAAAATTTGCAAAGGTAAAACTAAGACTTATATTGAATTTCTCTTTTCACTTTGACTTTCCACCAAAAGGCAGTGGTGTGGCCAAGGGCCCTTTTGGAATCTGGCAAAGGGTAAGTTGAGTTGGGGATACATTTACTTTGGGTTTAACAGGGTATATTATAAGATTCATGATCACTTTCATATATAATAGTTATTGTCAGTTGTTCTGGAATATGAGATATTTGGTTATCACATCTTCTAGAGTTTTTCATGTTTTATACTAAGAGAGTTGGGAGCTTGGAAAATAGATCAAATGCCACTGAGCATCACCAAAGAACCTGTATCTCAAGAGTCTCTCCTCATGCCTGCTTTACATTCTAATCTCATGTGAACATGAGAGAGAAAAAAAGGTTCATCAGACATTGTATTTTGATCAGCTAGGGCACAGGTTTTTAAAGTTTTACCCATTGTTATTTTTGTTGGCAACTGGTTTTAATGGAGGAGCTTATTCAATTAAAATCTTACAGAAACACTCATTATTTGTCAGAGACAAAAGCAGTTTTAAAGTCAATCGGGCCTCCTGCATCCTGGTTTCCCCAGTAGCCCAACCAGCCCCTAAGGACTATACTTTGCCAACTGTTGATGTGGGCATTTGGATTGCTCTGACCCGCATCACAGTTACATACACCGTTAGAGCAAAAGGAGAATTGTTTGGAGTCCAAATTTCAGATGGGCAGACTAAACCTAAGTTAGGTTTGGCCTTACCTTCCTACCTTCAGGGCCTACACAAATACTTCACAGAGAAATAGAAGAATTTTAGAATATCCAAAAGCAAACCAAGAAAATGTGTGACTAACTGAGAATACTCTGTGCCAAAGGAAAGCTGGTAGCTGAGTAATCAAGAAAACAGCTAGTGGAAGATAAGTGCTTGTTAAAAACTAAGCTTACAGTTACTCCCCTACACTCTCAATTCTCCCACCAACCCAAAACTTACGTGATATGAATTGACAGGTATTGATCAGACATCCAGCTTTCCAGGGCCCTTCCCTGGAAGTGCGGATTTGGCATACCTGCAATGAGGCCCAGTAATTTGTATTTTAATAACCAAGCAGTTCTTCTTATCAAGGAAATTGAAAAATAGTAGATTTGAACGTTGCTACTCAAAATGTAATCGGGGAATCAGCAACGGCAGAATATTGCCAAGGAGCTTGTTGGAAATGCAGACTATTATATATACTCTTCCCTAAACCTCTGGAATCAGCACTTGCATTTTCTGAGGTTGCATAGTGCTGAGAATACTGAAAGAAAAAATAAGCTAATCCAAATCATAACTTGAAGATTTCAACGTTCCCCTCTCAGTAATTCACAGAACAAGTAGATAAAAAAATCAGCAAGAATGTAAGGACGTGCACGCCACCATCAACCAACCTGACCTAGTTGAACTTTGTACTACACTTTATCCAACAACATTTTTCTTAAATAAACATGAAACACGAGGCGGGTGGATCACAGAGTCAAGAGATCGAGACCATCCTGGTCAACATGGTGAAACCCCGTCTCTACTAAAAATACAAAAAATTAGCTGGGCACGGTGGTGCGTGCCTGTAATCCCAGCTACTCAGGAGGCTAAGGCAGGAGAATTGCCTGAACCCAGGAGGCGGAGGTTGCGGTGAGGCGAGATCGCGCCATTGCACTCCAGCCTGGGTAACAAGAGCGAAACTCCGTCTCTAAAAAAAAAAAAAAAAACATGAAACATTAGCCAAGATAAACCATATTCATAATCACAAAACAAGTCTCAATATCTTTAAGAGTAAAGACATACAGAGTCTATTCTCTTACCACAACAGAAATAAACTAGAAACAATAAGAGAAAGGTACTGGAAAATCTTCAAGTAGTTTTTAATTAAGGAAATCACTTCTAAATAGCACATGAGTGAAAAGAAATTACAAGGAAAATTAGAAAACATTTTTAACTGAATGAAAATCAAACTTAACATGTTAAAATGTGTGGGATGTAGCTAAAGCAGTACTTAGAGAAATTTACAGCATTAAGAGCTTGCACTAGAAAACAATAGCCTGGGCAACGTGGCACCAATCCATCTCTACAAAACCTACAAAAATTAGCCAGGCATTGCCGTGCATGCCTGTAGCCCCAGCTCCTCAGAAGGCTTAAGTGGGAGAATGGCTTGAGCCTAGGAGATCAAGGCTGCAGTGAGTCATGATCGCGCCACTGCACTCCAGCCTGGGCAACAGACCAAGACCCTGTCTCAAAAAAAAAAAAAAGGCATGTTTCCAATACTGAAAAATATTAAAAATATCGTGTATGGTTATTCATTTATTTACTCGGGTTCAAATCCATCCTTCGCTGCCTGCTTCATAATAAAAGAGAAAGAACCTGTATCTTCCTTTTGCCAGCTGGCACATTGTTAAGCTTTGTTAGTAGAGCACATAGAAGGAACACAGGAGGAGAAAGCATGGATTTTCAGATTGTGGTGTGCTCCTCTCAGCAGGCTCCTGAGGCACACAGCTTCCACCACTCTTGGCTCATGCAGCATGTGGCAGCAGGCAACTGGCAGCCCACAGTCTATAGCAGTTCCCTCTAGGCAGCTTTCTCTGACACCCACGTTGGCCCTAAGGCTTGATATCTCTCCCTTAGCCTTTCTTTTCTTTTCTTTTTCTTTTTTTTTTTTTTTTTGAAACAGAGTTTCATTCTGTCACCCAGAGTGGAGTGAAGTGGCACAATTTCAGCTCACTGCAACCTCTGCCTCCTGGGTTCAAGCAACTCTCCTGCCTCAGTCTCCTGAGCAGCTGGAATCATAGGTGCCCACCAACACGCTCAGCTAGTTTTTGTACTTTTAGTAGAGACAGGGTTTTGCCATGTTGGCCAGGCTAGTCTCGAACTTCTGACCTCAAGTGGTCCACCCACCTCGGCCTCCCAAAGTGCTGGGATTACAGGGGAAAGACATCGGGCCCAGCCTCCCTTAGCATTTCCTAAGAGTGCCACCATCCTGGCATTTCAGCACCATGGCCACACCCACACACCCACTCCCTCTCCATTGAGGTCTGGATCTCAGCCAGGAGACCTGACAGGCAGTAGAGGTGACGGGGTTTGGGGAAGGTTTTTTGAAATTTGCCCCTTTGTTGGTGATCTCTCTCAGTTCCAGGGACAGTGGCTTTTCCCTGTAACTGCTATTTCTGTATTCTTTAACATTCTCTTTACTTCTTACCAACCAATTCCCTGTTATTCAAATCCTTGGTAACAGTTAATACTTTAGCTTCTCCTTTTCAATTTACTGTGTGGTTTTTGTCTCCTGGTTGGCCCCTGACCAACACAGGTTGTTAGACAAAGGAACCATTTTAACTTTCTCTCCCCGATAACAAAACCCAAATAAGCCTTTTGCCTGATACCTAGGACAAACTCACATGTTGGCCAAATTTAAAAAGCTAAATTCAACTTCTGATTTAATACTAGCGATATTTAATACAAGTTATATAAAAAGTATAAGAAGCTTATCTTCCATGAAAGACAATAGGCTGTATATCCTATTGGCAAGATTCAAACAGTAAAATGATTAACTACTTACCACAAATATGAAAGAAAATCTTAATGAGCCAAAACTCTTCACTAAAATGAACTGCTACTTCTAAAGGTGTCATCACCTCTACCTTATATTTACATAAGATCACAGTCCCTGGAAGTTTTCCAACTGGTACTCAAAAGGTCAAGAGTTAACGCTAGCTGCAGATTGCCTAACACTGTCTAATATGTTAATTCTTTTGAGCATCCACAAATAAGTCAAATTAGATTAATAATCCGGGTCTTTTGCATAACCGTGTTCAGCTGTGCTTTGTGTGGTGCTCCTTGTTGGGCTACATTTCAGCACTAGGGGGCAATATCCTCACTTAGAATCTACTCTCCACTTGCACACGCCTAACACATTTTTGTTGTTCCTTTTTCCTTCCCAACTAGAGATTTCTCAAAGAATCCAAAGAGGACATAAAATAAAATGCCATCCGGAATTCACTTCGGGGCTGTGGGAAACTTGCTCTCCAATTATTTTTGAAACCTTTCAACATAGTTGCTGAATTCTGATTTTTACCTGGGCAGTTATAGCTTGTCATTTTCCATATGAATGATTCCGTAAGCAAAGCCCAAAATTCTCATAGACTCTGTTGTCATTTGCTTATCAACCAGCCATCAAATCAAAACTATTTTTTTCAAGAGTTAATTTCAGCCAGATGCTGAATTTAGAAAGGGAGAGGTAACCTCCTTGACATTTCTGGACTTGATTAAACATAGACTCATTCAGTGGTAGGGAATGAGGGAGGATGGAGAATTTGTTAATTAAGCTTCATTAGGGAAAAGCAAGAAAGAGCCTTTCTACTTCCCAAATGCTTTGGAAAGATAATATTTTTTTCCAGAGTTAAAGATCTTCTCTCATTGTTCTAAAATTGCATATATACAGGTTACCTAACAAACCACTGAACAAAGTAGATTACTCTTTGGGAAAGCTGTCTTGGAAGAGTAATTGTGAGGTTTATGGAAAGTCACAGTTTATGATACAGGGATTTGTCCACTTCTCAAAATTAACATTTTCTGAGCTTTTTTTTTTTAACTTTTATTGTAGGTTCAGGGGTACACGTGCAGGTTTGTTATATTAATCCCCCTTCTTTCACCCTCCACCCTCAAGTAGCCCTACTGCCTGTTGTGCCCTTATTTGCGTCCATGTGGAGTCAATGTGTAGCTCTCACTTATCAGGGAGAACAAATAGTATTTGGTTTTCTGTTCCTAAGTTCACTTATGATAATCGCCTCCGGCTCCATCCATGTTGCTGCTAAGGACATGATCTTATTCTTTTCTATGGCTGTGCAGTATTCCATGGTATATGCGTACCACATTTTCTTTATCCAGTCTACTGTTGATGGGCATTCAGGTTCGTTCCATGTCTTTGCTATTGTGAGTAGTGCTCTGCTGAACATATGTGTGCATGTGTCTTTATGGTAGAAAAATTTGTATTCCTTTTTGTATATACCCAGTAATGAGACTGCTAATGGTAAATTCAAATACTTTGAAGAATAGCCACACTGCTTTCCATAATGGCTGAACTAATTTACATTCCCACCAGCAGTATGTAAGTGATTCCCTTCCTCTGTAACCTTACAAGCATCTGTTATTTTTTTGACTTTTTAATAATCGCCATTCTTACTGGTGTGAGATGGTATCTCAATGTGGTTTTAATTTGCATTTCCCTAATGACTAGTGACATTAAGCATTTTTTCATATGCTCGTTGGCCACATATGTCTTTAGTTCATGTCCTTTGTCCACTTTTTAATGGGTTTTTTTCTTAATTTATTTAAGTTCCATATAGATTCTGGATATTAGACCCGTGTCGGATGCATATTTCGCAAATGCTTTCTCCCATTCTGTAGGCTGTCTGTTTATTTACTCTGTTAATAGTTTCTTTTGCTGTGCAGAAGCTCTTTAATTAGGTCCCATTTGTCAATTTTGGTTTTGTTGCAATGGCTTTTGTCATCTTTGTCATGAATTCTTTGCCAGAGCCTTTGTCCAGAATGGTATTTCCCAGGTTATCCTCCAGCGTTTTTGTAGTTTTTGGTTTTACATTTAAGTAATCCCTCTCGAGTGAATTTTTGTAAATGGTGTAAGGAAGGGGTCCAGCTTCAATCTTCTGCACATGGCTAGCCAGTTATCCCAGCACCGTTTATAGAATAGGGAGTCTTTTTCCCATTACTTGTTGCTGCCAACTTCATTGCAGATTAGTTGGTAGTAGGAACGCAGCTTTATTTCTGGGCTCTGTATTGTGTTCCATTGGTTTATGTGTCTGTTTTTGCACCAATAATACCAAAGCACTTATTTTTCTGCTAAATATATTACTCATTTTACCTTCACAGCAGTGTAAATTCCATGGGGCAATAACTTGCTCAAGGTCATTTCAGTTGAATGGACAAGTGAGTAGAACAGAGTCTGACACCAAAACTCACAAGTTAATCTCTATATTATGCTGTCATCCAGAAGTCTTAAGAGTCAGAGAACGCTAGAGCAGAAGGGCTTCCAAAAGCAGGGTCTAGTGAAATTTTGTCTTCAAAAGAACTCTCATGCAGAATCTCAAATTTTAAAAAACTTAAAAGCTAATGTTCTAGTTGAAGTGGGTGAGGGAGGACCCCCGGCCTCTCCTATTCAGCAGCAGCCTCACCACCCCCCATCATTTTGTTCTGCTAACCCTGAAGCATCCCTGAGCTTCCTGCCAGCAAGTTACATAATCATAAAGCAAGTTTCAGCTCAACTCCTGTTTTGAAGATGAGGAAACTGAACTTAGAGAGTTACTATTCAGATCCAGCTCTAAGACCAGAGCAGAAGATTCCCAAAACACTGCTCTTTCCAGTCAAGTCATATTTAAAAACACAATAGAATCAACAGAAAATGATTCCTTAGGCTGGTACAAAAAGTAAACTTCGCCAACGGGAAAAATTGAGGCTCTGTATATTTTCACCTCAAAGCTCAGCCACTTCCTAGTACACAGCTCATCTTTTGAATGGATAGGAATTTGGATCCATATCATGGCAATTACATTAAACATTTACTGTATGCCTAATGCCAAGACTGCTGCATATAGTTCTGCAGTTTACCACATAGCAGTACTCAGCTCAGCAGAAGAAACAGGGACCCAAAACTCAGCTATTGCATCTGCCCAGAAGGTGCACCTTTTTACATTGATGTGACGTCGTCTGTTCTCCAAGCTGTGTACCCTCAAGCCCAACAGTGTCTTGTAGCAGGAGGTGCCTATCTAATTCACACAAAAGCCCTACAGATGCAGACTGAGGCCCTGGGGGTGAAAATGCCTTTCATGCTTTATCTTATTTTAATCCTCATTTAATCACTGCAGCCCTATGAGGTGGCTCATCTGAGCCCTATTTCACAGTTGGGGAAACTGCCTAATTCTAGGTTTCCCATGTTATATAGTAGTAAAGGGAGGAGAAGGGGAAAGTGAACCCAGGTCTTTATTGCCTAAGCCACTACCAGGATGTCCTGATGCAATGAGAAGCTCAGTGGTCACCAATGTCACATGTGCACATATAGTCCGAGTAAGAACAGTTACCATATAATCTTTCCAAAGTCCTATAAGCACCTTCCTCTCTCCTATGCTACAGAATAAGCATATAAAATCAAGTAAATTAGAAGTCTGTTGCATTAGCTATTTTTTGTGAAATATTACACAGAGGAAAACACACAAAAACAAATACATAGTTTAAGGAATAAATTACAGTGAACACTCCTATCATCATCACCCAGATTAAGAAATTACCAGCATCGCAGAAGATACTTCCAGTTAGTTGCTTCCCAGACACAGCTTTCTTTCTCATCCATAGAAGTAACGCCTTTTTGACTTTTACAGTAATGGGGCTTTTCAGATATTTTTGTACCTACAAATTCATCCCTAAATAATATAGTAAAGGTCATTCATCAAAATATTCTTCTGGCATCTGTGTCAGGGTCTGTTCTAGACAATTAATAATAAATATCCTTTCCCTCATGGGGTTTACGTTCTAGCAAATTTAAGTGTCTATTTTTGAACTTGCTATAAATATCCTATAGTGCCTTCTTTTGCACAGCATTGTGAGATTCATTCACTGTTACATGTAGCTAGTTTTTATTTCTCTCTATAGTATTTCATTGCATAAATGTACATAATTTATTTCTTCATTCTTTTGTGGATAGAAATCTAGATTGAGACTGTGAGCTTTCTTCTACATGTATTCAGATGTACATGAGTATGAAATTCCCCAGGACATATATATAGGAGTAAAATTGTTGGGTCACTGGGTGTGTTAGTCAGGGTTCTCTACAGGACAGAACTAATAGGATATATATATATATATATATATATATATATATATATATGGGAATTTATTATGTAGTATTGACTAACAGGATTACAAGGTCCCCCAATAGGCCATCTGCTGAAGAACTTGGAGTCCAATGTTCAAAGGCAGGAAGCATCCAGCACTGGAGAAAGATGTAAGCTGGGAGGCTAAGCCAGTCTACCCTTTTCACATTTTTCTGTCTGCTTTATTATGTTCTCTGGCAGCTGATTAGATGGTGTCCACCTAGATTAAGGGTAGGTCTGCCTTTTCTGGCCCACAGACTCAAATGTTAATCTCCTTTGGCAGCACCCCCACAGACACACCCAGGATCAATACTTTGCATCCTTCAATCCAATCAAGTTGACACTCAGTATTAACTATCACACTGGATATGCAAATCTTCAAATTTATAAGGTGGCATTGTCTGCCTTTAAAATTTTTGCCAATCTGGTGTGTTGATATCTCAGTGTGATCTTATTTTGCATTATAGTGTTCATTGGTTTTTTGAATTTCCTCTTTTGTGATATACTCAAGTCTTTTGTTCTTTGTTGTATGAATTGTCTGACTATGTTAACAGCTTTGATACATGCTATACAAAATACGTGTACCAGCCAAAAGAATATGTGCTACCTCTTCAGTGTGACTTTTTCCCTACAAATCAATTTAACGTGTATTTTTGTGCTGCAAATTTTCCTCTAGGCTCAGGTTCCTCCACTGCATTGAATGAAGTGAGGTGAAGTCACTCTAAGCTTGATAATGTCATTTTGAAAGAATGTTTAGCCATTTTATTTAAAAACAAAATCTTTCTCAAGATTTCAAAGGGTAGTAAATGCTGAGATTTCCACTTCCTCACTTAGTAACTGAGAAGGCATGGCTGCTTAGACCCTTACCACTCTAGACACAAACTACTACTAGAAGAATCATCTACACTGAAGGAATAAGGATTTGGGATGACCTCCTAGCATTCTACTCATGGAGCAAAACAACGTCTCTTGAGATAGTGTTTTCCTATTTATGACTTTAGAGGCATTTGAAACTTACCTGGTAATATGAGCTTTGATCAGAAAACCATGATATGTTCCAAGATGATTTTCACATGTAAATTCTGTATACTCTCTTAGTCTGGCAGCGGCATTTACATGAGTGAACTAGTATTGGTTTTCAAGCCAAAGTAACTCATTTTAGAATTCTAATGAGACCAAGACTTCTGGAGGAAGACAGATTACTAGTAAATTTTAAGCTGCCTAAGTCTTTTTTTTTTAAGATGGAGTTTCACTCTTGTTACCCAGGCTGGAGTGCAATGGCCCAGTCTCAGCTCACTGCAACCTCCACCTCCTGGGCACAAGTGATTCTCCTGCCTCATCCTCCCAAATAACTGGAATTACAGGCATGCACCGCCACACCTGGCTAATTTTTTGTATTTTTAGTAGAGACAGGGTTTCACCACATTGGCCAGGCTGGTCTCGATCTCCTGACTTCAGATGATCCACTCTCAGCCTACCAAAGTGCTTAGAATACAGGCATGAGTCACCATGCCCAGCCATTAAGCTACCTAAGTGTTAGAGTCACCATTTTAAAAATCTGTTAACACTGTTTATCATTGTTTTAGTCTTCTACCTGTCCACACAGTTATCACTACAGTGCTCAAGTAAAGATTCCAAATATAGATGTTAGAGAACGTGGTTGTCAAGAGCCTCTGAGTTAAAAGATAAAGGGCTATTGTGGGTTGAACCATGGATCCCCAAAACAGATATGTTGAGGCCCTAACCCCTAGTACCAGAGAATGTGACCTTATTTGGAAATAGGATCTTTACCAAGGTAAACAAGTTAAACGAGTTCATTAGAGTGGGCCCTAATCCACTGACTGATGTCCTTATTAAAAAAGGGGGGAATATGGACACAGATACAGACATACACAAAGGGAAGATGATGCAGAGACACAGAAAGAAGAGGGCCGTGTGACTGGAGTGATCCTGCCACAAGCTAAAGAACACCTGAGCTACCAGAAGCTAGAATAAGCAAGGAACGACCCTTCCCCTACAGATTTCAGAGAGAATATGGCCCTGCTGACACCCTGATTTTGATAAATTTCTGCCATTTTAAGCCATCCAATTTGTGGTACTTTATTACAGTAGCCTTAGGAAATGCATACAGAGGCTTTTAGAGGGAATACGGAGGGAAGCAAATGGATGGCTGGCTTGAGGGTAGGGGGAGGGGAAAGAGGCATACATAATGCATTTCTTCAATTCCCCTCCCTTCCCTGCCAACCCAAACTGAAGGATTGACTTAAGCCTGGTTATGAGCAGCAGTGACTCAGGAGCCAGGTAGTTAAATATGACAAAAGCTGGAGAGAGGACTGGCTGCACTCTGCTGCAAGCTGCAATGCAGAGTAGCTGAGACCAGTAAGGAACACAGCCTTTTTCTGGCGTCACTGACAGCAGAGGTGGTTAGGGGTGACAATGCAAGGACACAAGCAAATCTGATCCTGAGAATATGTCTGATACTTCTGGGGACTCCCAGTCTATGATTAAGAGTCATTATAATTGGCTGGGCACAGTGGCTCGCACCTGTAATCCCAACACTTTGGGAGGCCAAGGCAGGTGGATTACCTGAGGTGGGGAGTTTGAGACCAGCCTGACCAACATGGAGAAACTCCGTCTCTACTAAAAATACAAAATTAGCTGGGCTTAGTGGTGCATGTCTGTAATCCCAGCTACTCAGGAGGCTGAAGCAGGAGAATCGCTTGAACGCGGGAGGCAGAGGTTGAGGTGAGCCGAGATCGCACCATTGCACTCCAGCCTGGGCAACACAAGTGAAACTCCATTCAAAAAAAAAAAAGAGTCATTATAATTTAGTCATTAATGTTGACATGACAATAGTTGTATCATAGGCTAATCAGACCTGGTATTTGCCGAGCAACTACTGTATGCCAGAAACCATGCCAAGCAAGCTGCCGAGAGCATGTACCTCAAAAAGCAGCTGCAAGGTAATTGTCAATACAAGCAACACAACAATCTAAGGGCAACTTTTTAATCACCTAATCCAAGATATTGGTGTAGCTCAAAAAATAAAATTGTCAAAAATTACCAGAAAAGTGAATTTTTTGTTGTTGCTTTGGGCATAATCCATATTAACAGGATACCACCAGAGAACAAAAAAACAAAAAGCAAAGAAACACTCTTCAGATCTACCAAGATCAAAGGAAATGCTCACATTATTAGTAGGCACCAACAAGTAAATTCTGTCCTGTGAGAGAATTATAAAGAAACTCAAGAGCTTCCAGAGGAATCTCAGTTTTGTGAAGTTTACTCTTAGTTTGAAAAGGTGGGGCAGGGTGCAGTAGCTCACGCCTATAATCCTAGCACTTTGGGATGCCAAGGTGGGTGGATTGTCTGAGCTCAGGAGTTCAAGACCAGCCTGGCTAACATGGTGAAACCCAACTCTACTAAAATACAAAAAAATTAGCTGGGCATGGTGGTACATTCCTGTAGTCCCAGTTACTGGGGAGGCTGAGGCATGAGAATTGCTTGAACCCAGGAGGCAGAGGTTGCAGTGAGCTGAGATCATGCCACCACACTGCAGCCTGGGTGAGAGTGCAAGACTTTTTTTAGATATAATGTGTTTATATCCAAAAACAAAGAAAAGGTGGGAAGGAATTAACATTCACTGAGTACTTACATGCCAGGCATACATTACTTAATCTAATCTTCAGAAACCCCACAAGAAAAGTATTCTTCCCATTTTACAAAGAGGAAACCAAGAGGTTATGAAGCTGCCATGGTTATTCCTTAATAAATAGTGGAGCTGCAATTGGAACTCAAGTCTAGCTTGCGTCAAAGTTCTCTATGTTGCACCACAATCCCTAGACAGTGGATTGAAAGAGTGCCAAATGCAGAGCTGGTGCAATCCAGAGGAGCAATTAATCCAGAATTTAAATGACATTGGTGAGGTGAGGAGGGGAGAGAATCTACCATAGAAGCTGTTATTCTTTAGACTTTCAAAAGTGGTATGGAAAATTGCTGACAATTTTCTGATGTATTTTGATGAGCGCCTGAGAATACCAAAACGACCCTCTATCAAAATTATCTTTTCAACCCATTATTCTAACTCTAGAAAATTCTTAGTAACTCTTCTTTTAACAATGAAGTGCCTGAAAATTAAATCCACCATGCAATACCATCTTATTCCTGCAAGAATGGCATTAAAAAGTCAAAAAAAAATAGAGATTGGCATAGATGTGGTGAAAGGGAAATGTTTATACACTGCTAGGGAGAAGGTAAATTAGTACAACTTCTATGGAAAACAGTATAGAGATTCCTTATAGAACTAAAAGTAGGTGTACCATTCAATCCAGCACGCTCACTGCTGGATATCAACCCAAAGCAAAATAAGCCATTATATGAAAATTACATTTGTACACTTATGTTTATTGCAGCCCAGTTCACAATGCAAAGATATGGAACCAACCTAAGTACTGATCAACCAATGAGTAGATAAAGAAAATATGTATTATATACAATATACACACACATATAATATACACACAATAGAATAAAAAGGAATGAAATGCCTTTTGCAGCAGTTTGGATGGAGCTGGAGGCAGTTGTTCTAAGTGAAATAACTCAGAAATGGAAAACCGAATAGCATATATTCTCACTTATAAGAAGCAGCTAAGCTATGAATATGCAATAGTTTACAGTGATACAATAGACTGGAGACTCACAAGGAGGAGAGTGGGAGTGGGGTGTGAAATAAAAAACTACATATTGGATACAACATATACAACTCAGGTGACAGGTACACTAAAATCTTGGGATGTACCACTGTATAATTCATCCATGTAACCAAAAACCACTTGTACCCCAAAAGCTATTGAAATAAAAAAAATTTTAAATCAATTGACTGGCTGAGAGGAAAGGTCAAGAACTCTGGGAAATAAATTTCATTTTGAGGTACCATTGAGACATTCAAGTGTCCATGCAAAGTCGATGGTTATATAAATGGCTGTGGGGCTCAGAGGAGAGGTGAAGACTGGAAACATTAAACTGTAGAGCCATTAGCAAATAGGTGAAGGCATGTGCAAAGATAAGAGCATCCAAGGGACTGGAACCATCGAAGAGTGAGGGCTCCACAGTGTTGGTAGCATTAATTAATATTCTGGAATTATAAAATCCTAAAACTCCAAAAGCAAACACAGATGGTGTAAAATGACTTAAAACTCTCTCACAGAATGTCAAGATGAGAAAAATGCAATGATTCAGATTCTCTAATCTTCTTTAAAGACTTAACTCATCTGTTTATAAGAGATCTGATCTTTAAATTTCAAATTTCCTCATATTTGCAATCTAATCTCTGAGTAAAGGAGATGAGCATAGCCAGCTTAATTTCAGTTAATATGTTAACAGCACATGTAGGAAACTTATCCTTCAGTTGGAGTTACTTTGTCTTACTACATACATCTTTTCTATTTTTTTTTAAATGGAGTCTCGCTCTGTTGCCAGGCTGGAGTGCAGCGTTGTGATCTCAGCTTCCTGCAACCTCTGCCTCCCAGGTTCAAGTGATTCTCCTGCCTCAGCCTCCCAAGTAGCTGGGATTACATGCACATGCCACCACACCTGGCTAATATTTGTATTTTTAGTAGAGATGGGGTTTCACCATGTTGGCCAGGATGGTCTCGATCTCCTGACCTCGTGATCTGCCCCCCATGCCCTTCCAAAGTGCTGGGATTACAGATGTGAGCCACTGCGCCCAGCCCCATCTTTTCTATTAATGCTACTTTAAATTCCTCAGATGTCTAGATCCAAGGTAACAACCATCTAAATGTCAATGGTAATCTAATGACCTTATTCACAGGGATTCTAGATTGCAAATACTTTGAAATATCTTTAGTAAAATCATCAATTAGGGAAAATCATCAAACCAATTTATTATCATAATGTAAGAATGGTAAAAAGTCATAAATTGAGTATAAATGAGTGAATTTAATTTCTAGATTAATTTAGGAAATAACCTAATTCATTTACATAATTAAACTTTATTTATCTCCATTAACAAAATAGTTTGGACCATGCTCAATTTGAGTATTTCTTTGAATCAATGTTTCTTACATTTCTATTGACCCTAAATCAATAGAAATGGAATGAAGTGGAATGCTGGGATATGATGATAAGAAGGTCAATATAGACTGAAAACCTTTATAGTTCCATAAACAACCTTTTAAAACATTACATAATTTTAGTTCTCGAACTACATACAAATTGTTGACAGGCTCAAACCAGCCTTGAAGGCTTCTACGCCTACTTCTCTCTTTCTTACCTGGATTCTGAAAGTAAAATAAATAATTCTGGAGAGAGATTATTGTGGCTCCTGGTTACATTAAAGCTGATAAAGCAGGCCTGGCATGGTGGCTTATGCCTGTAATCCCAGCATTTTGGGAGGCCAAGGCAGGCAGATCGCTTGAGCTCAGGAGTTCCAGACCAGTCCAGGAAACATTGCGAAACCCTATCTCTATAAAAAATACAAAAATACTAGCTAGGCATGGTGGTGCATGCCTATAGTCCCAGCTACTTGGGGGACAGGGTGGTAGGATTGCTTGAGCCCAGGAAGTAGAGGCTGCAATGAACTGAGATCATGCCACTGCCCTCCAGCCTGGGTGACAAAGTGAGATCTTGTTTCAAAAAAAAATACTGATAAAGCAAAATATCTTTGGAGAACTTAGGAAAATTCTCTCAAACAGACCTTAAATGAGACTATTCACACAATAAAATCCATTCTTAATTAATTTCTATGTTAGCACAAAGGAAAACAGTGAAGAGTATAACAGACTAAGCTGATAATTATGACAGATTTGGGGGCACTGTCAGGTGCACATCTCTATTAATGGTGGACAAAAGCTACTGAGAACAATCCTACACCTTGTAGATAATGGGATTTTTCCTAGCTAGAATCCAGTAACTCCACCCATTGTAAAATGAATCATCCAAATCTGAAAATGGCCCATGAAGATGACTTCTGATCACCAGGATCCTTGTCAAATCATCTGCATTGCTACTTTACAAGTTTCCTTTGAAAATACTTAAGTCTCCTAAAGATACTGAAAAGATATGGAGAATTTCTCATCTTCCCAGTTAGCTAGTCCCCAGTTAGTAATCCCCATTTTCTGTGGTTTCACTTTCCACAACTGCAGTTACTCATGGTCAACTTCAGTCTGAAAATGTAGGTGGAAAAAAACAGAAATAAAAAATTCATACATTTTAAATTGCTTGCCATTCTGAGTAGAGAGATGAAACGTTGTGCCATCTCACTTTGTCCCGCCCAAGACTGAATCATCCCTTTGTCCAGCATTTCCACTCTGTAGATGCTACATGCCCTTAGTCACTTAGGAGCCATCTCTGTAATCAGATCAATTGTTGAGATATTACAGTGCTTATATTCAAGTAACCCTTATTTTATGTAATAATGGCTCCAAGGAGCAAGATTAGTGATGCTGACAATTCAGATAGGCCAAAGAAAAGCTGTACAGTGCTTCTCTTAAGTAAAAAGGTGATAGCTCTAGATTTTATAAGCAAAAAATTGTGTGCTGAGGTTGCTAAGATCTACAATAAGAACAAATCTGACACGTGAAAAGGGGAAAAGAAATGCACACTAGTTTTGCTGTTGCAGTTCAAACTGCAGAAGTTACAGCCACAGTGAGTAATACATGCTTAGTTAAGATGAAAAAGGCAGCAAGTCTGTGGAAGATGTGAACGGAAATGTTTTCCAATTGATGGCAGTGCTATTCATAGTTTCAGGCAACCACTGGGAGTCTTGGACCATATTGTCCTGAGGCTAAGGGAGAACTACTGCACATCTCTTCAAACTCTATGTGAGTTTGAAACTCAGGCTTTCAGAGGCAGGGCAAGTAACAGGCATGACGTGAGCCTGATGCTGAAGAGGGCATGTCCTGCTGGAAAGTAAAAAGGCATTCAAATTCAAGCCATTTTTTTTTTTTTACAAGAGAAGTAGTTTTCCCATTTACAGGTGAGGAAAGAAAACATATAACACATATTCCTCCTAGAGTAGCCACTTTGAAATTCCTATACCAAGGACAGTTTTAGAAATATTACTTATAAAAACAAATTCTAAAAAATCTATCCAACAATGAAACCTCATGCAGTCATTTAAATCTTTTCTTCTAAGAGTTAATGATAGAAACATTTTTTCCAATTATTATTACTGTTATATTTGGCAAACATTCCTCAATATTTACATGGTTTTAATAGGAAGGTTAGATAATTGTTCAAAGTTTAGATTTTGGGATAAGTTTTGGATTCAAATCCTACTTTTAAGCTTTGAGACCCTAGACAGGTTATTAACCTCTTTGATCCTCTGTCTCCTCACCTGTAAAATGGGTAAAATGATACCCTTAAGATATGAGAATTGAAATGATCTACATAAAGCAATTTGCATAGTTCCTGGAATATAGCACTCAAAAAATAGTAAACTTTCAGAACAATAAATTCTAAACTGGGCACAATGGCGCAGGCCTACAATCCCAGCTACAGACTGAGGGAGGAAGATCACTTAAGCCCAGAAGTTTTAGACTGTAGGACGCCATGACTGTACTTGTGAATAGCCATTGCACTCCAGCTTAGACAAAGAGTTTTTTAAGACCTTGTCTTTAAACAACAACAACAACGACAAACCTAACAAATCTTTCAACTAATCATAGATGTATTCTGCAATTAACTAATTCTAATATCATCAAGGACAAAGGGTCAGAATCACTTCAGTTCTATTTAGACACATTCTGGAAAATCCATGCTGAGATTGCTTGGTTTGTTTTACACAGTTAAGATGACTTACAATCCCTGCACTTAATTTGAGCAGTCCAAACTCTCTCCTTTATACTGTACGACACGGTGTCTTGGGAGAATTAATTAAATGTTTCCCCAAAAATCCAAGCCGATTCAAAGTTTAAGAAACAATTTTGGCCTTACCTATAAATATCACGAGGGCTACCTCAGATGACAGTTTTCATTTCAGTTGATCCACTAAATTTTCCGGGTAGGCTGGATGCAGTGGCTTATGCCTATAATCCCAGCACTTTGGGAGGCCAAGGCAGGCGGATCACCTGAGGTCGGGAATTCAAAACCAGCTTGACCAACATGGAGAAACCCCATCTTTACTAAAAATATAAAAACCGGCGCCTGTAATCCCACCTACTCGAGAGGCTAAGGTGGGCAAATCGCTTGAACCTGGGAGGCAGAGGTTGCCATGAGCCAAGATTGCGCCATTGCACTCCAGCCTGGGCAACAAGAGGGAAACTCCATCTCATATTAAAAAAAAATGTCCGGGTAAACTAACGGGTATGCTCGTATGCCTCCGAGGCTGACTCCCCCTCCACACAGGCGCAGAGCAACATTTCTGATCCATAAAGCCCAGCTTCACCTGGAGCTTGTTAGAAATGTAGACTCTCTAGCCTGCCTCAGGCCAGCTGAATCATATTTGTATTTTAACAAGAATCCCAGATGATCTCTATGCATGCTAATGTTTGAAAAGCACTACTCTGTAGTACATGCTGCTTTTTAACTAACAAAACTATCAGCAGTTTCTAGGAGCCACTAGAGAAATCTGTCATGAACTAAGTTTACTTTAGATACTAATAGTTGACAGATTCTGTAAATCCTTTTCTATTGCATTTTATGAGCTCTTGTTCATTGTTATGTAATACTAAAAACACACCTGGATCATAGTATCTTGATCTCTCAGAAAACAGGATTTAATTTTTACCTGATGGATTATACTTCAAATTAATTATTCATATCGCTCCAGTATGGTTTTGGTTATGCTAAACAAATAATAGCCATTGGATATACTACTTATGATTTCCCTAGCCCAACTTTCTATTCAAATATATAATCATTTGTAAAAAGCTATCTTATGAGGTTACATCCCATTTTCAGAAATACTATCTATTTTTGAAACAGGGTCTATGTTGCCTAGGCTGGTCCCAAACTCCTGGGCTCAAGCAATCCTCCCACCTTAGCCTCTTGAGTAGCTGGGATTGCACCCAGCTCCAGAAATGCTTTTTAAAAACAGATTATTTATGTGAAGCCACCGTATAGTAACTTAGTATCCACCACACAAAGCTTCGTACACATTATCTAATTTACCTGAAGTATATAGCACTAGAACTATGTTACAGATAATATGGAGCTCAGAGGTTAATAATGTGTCTAAGTTCCCATAACTATTAAGAAACAAAGCTCAGATATGAATTCAAACCACTTAGGTATGAATTCATGTCTGACGTTCAAACAGATCATTTTAATGTTTTCCAACTGATGGCAGTGCTATTCATAGTTTCAGGCATTCACTGGGGTCTTGGATGCCTAACTCCGAGTGTACTAACCACCACTACTGTTATATTTCCACAATGTGTTCCATGGACTGTTCTGTTAGATTTAAAGCCAAATGGAAACTAAATGCTGTCAGAATTCCTGCAGTCAAAAGTAAAAGAAGTATTTAATTTGATTAGCTGAATATCATCACAAACTTACTTGCTCATGGAGTCCTCTCCCTTTCTCAAAACCTGTATAATACTGAGATCAACCTTTTAGACATGTACTACAATGTAGTAACCTTCATAATTTTTTTTTTCTTGGAGACAGAGTCTTGCTCAGTCTTCCAGGCTGGAGTGCAGTGGCGTGATCTCAGCTCACTGCAACCTCTACCACCCAAGTTCAAGCAATTCTCCTGCAGCAGTCTCCCAAGTAGCTGGGATTACAGGTGCGTGCCATGACACCTGGCTAATTTTTGTATTTTTAGTAGAGATGGGGATTCATCATGTTGGCCAGACTGTCTCGAATTCCTGACCTCAAGTGAAATACCTTCCTCAGCCTCCCAAAGTGCTGGAATTACAGGCATGAGCCACCATGCCCAGCCACCTTCACAATTTTTTAAGAAGTTTTTAGAATTCTCTATCAGCCAACGACTTTAAGGCACATAAGATGTACTCCAAAAAGGAATTTAAATGCTTGCATGTAAGAGCTACAGGCAGAATTGCTAACACAAGAAGTTTTACTAGGAAAATAATTTCTGGACTACAAATATTTCCATATAGTATAGATATGCTTTTCTTAAGAAAGGCAAAGACAATCTAGGGTATAAAGAATCCAAATAATTCAAAGTGTTATACAGCACCTTGAAACTCTCAAATGTTATCAAATATTAAATCCCCTCAGCAAATATTATGTTAACTAAAAATAATCCAAAGGGTGGAAATCTAATTTAAAGGTTTATTCAAGCAAAATGTGTGAGGATAACCCATCTGGAAACACCAACTCCAAAGGAATGAAGTCAGCATTCTAAAGTAGAGAAGTTAAGCTTCATTTATGTAGGCAGACAGAGGAGTTCTTTAGGAGGATTATTACATTATACAAAGTTGGTGCAAAGTTATAGAAATATTTCAGTAAAGACAGTGTTTCTTTTTGGGAAGGGTACATGTAACATTTTTTACAGAGGGTGTAATAGTCACTAGATTTCTGTCATCTGGTCTAAACACAGGACAATAAAGGAGAAGTTAATCTATAACAATGTCATTAAGTAGGCAGGAAGCTTTTGTACCTGACATCATTTCTCTCTAGTCATTGTACAGAACAAGAAAAATAAGAAAGCAAGTTAATCTGTAATCTGAGAACAGAAGTTGTAACCATATGTGACTCAACTCACAATCACATCTCTCTCAAGGCTTAAAGTGTTTGGGGTGGTTTCAGCAGCTTTTCAATTTTACTTATTTTCACAAATAAAAGTTCATTTTATAATTGATTTTCCAAGAAAATATGTCTGCCAAACATAAGGAACATCTACACCCTCAATTATATCCATCATTTTAAAAATAACAAAAAAAATTGATATTGCTTTTGAAGTCAAGGAACTATTTCCTAGGGTGTTATAAAATGAGTATCTAGAAAAGATACTAATTATGAATCCAATGAATAAATATTAAATGTCATTTCTTCTAGCTAAAATCATCACTCCAAAAATATTTTGTTCAGTTTCAAGATGGCAAAATTCTATCCAACTTTTTCTTCCTCTTGGAAATCATCCTAAAACAAATTGAACAATAAACTGAAAGTAAACTCCAGCTACAACTAGGAGACATCTATAACCATAAACTACAATGAAAGGGGAGCATATGGGGGAATGGCGAAAGACTTAGTGAAGAAAAGTCAAATCCAAAAGCTTGCAGAGGGAGAAACTCAGGAAAAGCAAGTCATTTTACCAACGCAGATCCTCTGTCAGGCTCAGGGACTGCAGGTACTCAAGCACCAACCAAAGACAGAGGTAAGTGACCGGCTGGTAACCAAGGGAGATTCAAGATGCTGGGATCCAGCAGCGATTAAAAACCAGGTAAAAATTCTGCTGTTGTAGAGCTTACATTTTAGAGGATGCAGACAACAGTGAAATACAGAAGTCCTATGGAAAACAAAGCAGGAAATGGAGAGTATATTGGTGGCCGGGAGGTGTAATTTAAATACAGTAGTTAGCGCCCGATGTGTGGCTCACACCTGTAATGCCGAGGCGGGTGGATTACTTGAGGTCAGGAGTTCGAAACCAGCCTGGCCAACATGGTGATACCCCTGTCTCTACTGAAAATACAAAAATTAGCTGCACATGGTGGCGGGCACCTACTAGTCCCAGCTACTCGGGAGGCTAAGGTGGGAGAATCACTTGAGCCAGGGAGGTGGAGGTTGCAGTTAGCTGAGATTGCACCACTGCACTCCAGCCTGGGTGACAGAGTCAGACTCTGTCTCAAAACAAAAATAGTAGATGGTTCTCATTGATAAAGTGACATCTAAAAAACCACAAAAGTTATGAGGGATTATGTGGCTATCTGTAATAGCAGGGGTGATACGAAGTGACTTAAATACTTACAGAAGGGTCATTCTGGCTTTCAAATTGAAAATGGAAATAGTGGAAGGGCTTGAGGTAGCAATTGTTAGTGTTCAACCATATCTAGTTCTCTTCTGGGTACTCACAAGGTAACATTCCAATGCCTGTGAGTTAGCCTCAGGTGATTAGTCTTAGCCAACGAAACGTGGACAGAAAAGATGTGCGGAGGCATTAATAGGTATTAACAGCTATTGGGATTCCTCTGTACTTTTTCTGTTGTAGTAACTTTAGAAACCATGCGCTAAGGTGCTGTTGCAAAATGTAGGGAGCCTGGATCTCTTCATTGCAGGTGGGGCAGCCTTTACTGATCTACACTAGATTTTGTGAGAGTAAGAAATACATTTTCGTTATGTACACAGGTTTCAGAGTCTGTTAACAGAACTTAGCTACACAGCTAATACAGGGAAGAAGAAAGGAGACCTGTTAGGAAGCTATTAGAATGATCAGATTGGAATGTTCGTAATAACATCAGAGGTGGGAGAAGTTGAACTCTGGATATATTCTGAAAATAGAGCCAACGGAGACAGTTTGATAAGGAGCAGTTAAATCCTGCTCCTTCAGTTTCCCAGCTCCACCCACCCCACATTATCAGGTGATTACCCTCTCTCCCACCTCTCCTCTCCACCTGACTCATTACGACCACCACCACCAACTTCCAAACGAGACAGGAGGTGGAGTTTCTAAAGAAAACTGAAAAAGTTCCTCATTCAGGACACTGAGTACATAGAGGAGATAAGGAGAATGAGTTTACTAACTGAATGAAGAAACACCAGTCTAGTTCCCAGACTTCTGAGGACCACTATATAGACAGAAGATTGGAGGATCTTCCTTTAGAGAAAATAGTATCTCCAGAGAAAAGACCTGCAGACACTGACTTATGGGGAGGATCCAACAAAAACCATTTATCCCTTGATGATGCCATGGTGAAGTCCAACAGTCTACAAGCCCTACTTACACACAAACCTTTTAATCAGCATTCAGTGCTTCAGTCTTTAATAGAAACAGCAAACAAATGAAAAGCCTAAAAAGGGAACACAAAATGGTACAGCCACTTTGGAAGACAATTTGGGAAAAAACAAATACCATACAATCCACCAGCTGAGCTCCTTGGTACTGTACCCAAAGGAGTGGAAAACTCACATTCACACAAAAACATGAATATGAATGTTTCCAGCAGCTTTATTCATAATTGTCAAAACCCAGAAGCAACCAAAATGTCCTTCAGTAGGTGAATGGATAAGCTGGTACCCATGGAATATTACTCAGTGCTAAAAAGAAATGAGCTGTCAAGCTGTAGGGCTGAGGGCCCTACAGGATCGTGGGGCATCCCTTATGCTGTGCTGAGGCGCAGGATCCAAAAAATAAAGAGACAGGACACAGAACTACAAGGAAAATGCAGCTGGGCTTAAGGGGGCCACACCACCTATAAGCAGAGTCAGGCAAGGCCCTGAATGTCCAGAAGTGTGAGTATTTGTGTATAAGTTAGTGAGTATTTATGTATAGGTTAGGGGGCAGGGCAGTGCGTGAAATCATCTTTAAGGATAGTGGTAGGGTCGTGAGTAATAAAACAAGGGGTCCACCCCCATTAGGTCACCTAGGCTAGGAGGTGGACAGTGTGCAGCAAGGGGTCCATTCCCATTAGGTCATCGAGGCAAGGAAGTGGGCCGTGTGCAGTAAGGGGTCCACCCCCATTAGGTCACTGAGGCATGGAGGTGGGCCATGTGCAGTGAAGAGGGTGCAGTGTGCAATACCTGTATCTATGAGCAAACTACTTCTAAGAAGACTTATGGGGGGATGCTTTAAGTCACACAGTAGTGACAGAGCTGACAGGGTTACTGCCACCTGCTGGCAGCTTCCAATGAGTTCTATAGGAAGATGCTTTTTGAGCAGCACAGTAACAAGAGCTGATAAAGTTCACAGTCACCAAGGTGAGATTGCCAGTCTGAGGGCAGCCTTCCACAAAAACTGGAGCAAGGCCCTACAACTCCTTTATCAAGAGGAGTGGCTCTTGCCCCAAGCCTGCCATACAGTGAGTATCTTTATGATACTGAATGCTGCGGCTTGGGCCATGGATTCTTGGCCTGGAATAACTGTTTTTCCCTTAAATTATGCTCTGCACTGTGTCTGCTCTAGGCATTCCTCTGATTATAAGCTGCTTCTTAATTCATGCTCTGTACTGTGTCTACTCTAGGCATTCCTCCAATTATGAACTTAAGATACAATTATATGTATATATGTGTATATATATATGTGTGTGTGTGTGTGTGTAGGGAAATAGTCTTTAGGCACTCATACTATGAACTATTATATGATTATATATAGAGGGCAATAACTTAGTAACACTATAAACTGAGATAATCTTCAAGCCCTAATTCTATAAACTAATATATGATTATACATAGAGGATTATATAAAAGGAAATAACTGAGTAGTAACACTATAAACTGAGATATTCTTCAGGCCTTAATTGTGCCAGTGTTTTGCTTAGCTCTCCTTCCTCGGTGCCTATATGGGGGGTTACCCACATCAAGCCACAAAAGACACAGAATTTAAACGCTTATTACTACATGAAAGAATCTGATATGATTTGGCTCTGTGTGCCCACTGAAATCTCATGTTGAATTGTAATCCCCAGTGTTGCGGGAGGGACCTGGTGGGAGGTGACTGGATCATGGTGGGTGGATTTCCCCCATGCTGTTCTCCAGACAGTGAATTATCACAAGATCTGGTTGTTTAAAAGTGTGTAGCACTTCCCCCCTTTGCTCTCTCTCTACTGCTCCCATGTGAAGATGCTTGCTTCCCCTTCACTCTTCTGCCATGATTGTAAGTTCCCTGAGGTCTCCCAGTCAGGCTCCCAGTACAGCCTGTGGAACTATGAGTCAAAGAGTATGAATGTGAACTAAAGGACCACTCATCTGGTCAAAACCTGATCTATTATGGATCAGAGAAGAAATATTAAACAATTTAATATATGAAACAATTGAAGTTTTATGTTAAGCTTTTCTAATAATCACTTCCAAAGAAATTAAGCTAATAAATGTTCAAAATGATTTTATATAAATCTTTAGCTCTGAGCTAATATGTCTAGCTAATCATCTCTGCATAAACAGTTTGTTTCAACTTTTCATGTAAACATAGCAAAAATTCCTGGAATGCAGATTTGAATAACTACACTTGAATTCTTTTTAATTTTTTATTAAAAATGAAAGAAACACAGCTAAACAATTTATTTACAATTGTACAATGTTTGAAACGGCTATCCTATTCCTGTTAAAGCTTCATATTTAAAAATGTCTACATGATATGTGCTTGTACAAGGCTTGAGTATCAAACTTAACCACAAATGTCACTGTAGCAGCTTTATTGCACAATGATCCACATAACACTGCATTATTTGCTTAGTTTAGCCTACATCATAAAGTGCTATTCATATATGGGAAAGTAACAGCCTGTTAAACAATGAAATTCTCCATGATATTTTCTACTTGAGTTGAGGGTAAAAAGCTAATTTAATGCTACCAGCCTGAGTAACAGATTTCCATTAAAAATATAACAACAACAACCAAAAACAAAAAGAAACAACAACAAAAAAACAGGCCTAAAAGTTTTGGTTACTCTGTTAAAACATGTCAAAAGCATTCCATAAATGATTACTGCTACAAGGCATAACAGTAGTTTCAATAAAAACCACCTACCTGAAAGAACGCCTTTCAAAAACAAGACACACAGTTTAGATAGAATATAATTCCTCGAATTTAAAGACATTTTAAAGGGTACACAGTCATTGTGATCTTAGTTATCATTTCTAAGTAAATTTGCATTTTTACTGGCTTGTATTAGAAATGCTTATTAGCAGTGAGAAACAGAAAATGCTACAAAGGGAACAATGTTATAAAAATTTATATGTAATGCTACTAAATATATAATAAACTTTTCAAACATGTAAATATAAACCAGGAAAACCTGACAGGTAATAATTGTGCCAACACTGAAAAGCACAAAACGCAATAAGGGGGTAAAAGAATAAATATGACTTTAATATCAGTCCATCTTTACCAATATATCTGAAAAATAATTATTTGACATAAGAACAAATATTTTCACAGAATAAGAAAAATTGAAGATAAATTTCTCTGAAAAAAAGGATATAAAGTGAGAAGCTTAATGTGTTAGCTGAGAACTCTGTGTCTTCTGCAAAAGAAACCATGCTTACTACTCATGCCGGTAAACGAGTGTTACAGCTAAGGAGACTCTTAAAAATGTCCTTAACAATACAGTTTGTGATCTTAACAAAACAGTAGTATTCCTTTTCCAGGTAATATACTTTTAATAGTCACACACTTTAAAATACATAATTTTCCACTTAAATATGCTACCATTTTTTGGCGTTTTTCTTTTTATCTATCTAGAACTTTGTTTTCCTATTAAAAAGAAATGCAAGACACACTGCTTAATACTAATTCCTATCCATAAGGCATTTTTAAAATATCTTCTTTTAGGACATAAACATGATATTAAAAAAAAAAAATCAAACACAAGAGAAGCATAATAAATACTTTTGTATCCCCCCATAAGGAAAGTGTCAGCAACACCAGCTGACATAAATAAATTAGATATCCTGTGCATAAAGAAAAAGACAATCCAGTTGCAAAGTTAACCATTTCAGTATTAACTTGGAAAGAATGTCTTCACTTCATCATCTGTGAAAGGCAGAACAATGACACGAAAGACACAGGCTGTTTAGGTTTTCTGTATTTCAAGATGAATCATACACAAACACAAGTGTGGTGACAGAACACTCAGTGATATGTAATTAGTTACAAAGGTTAATGCTAAGGCATTGCTTTGCTCACAGTTTTTATCCTGAGTCACATCAGATGTTTCAACTACATGTTCTCTTGGTATTCCAGATATTTTGCTGTGATGGGTTCTTCAAGCTGAATTCCTCCACTGCCCATTAATGCAAATGCTGGATACAGTGTATGTGAACAGTCCACTTGGCGCTCATAAAGGCATTTCATGTGATCCATATCATAGAAACTTACTTTTCCTTTATCATAGTCAAGGAAAATCCCAATACATGTTGGCATAGGAAGAACTCTATTTTCAGGGTCATTAGAAGTAGGTGACTTGGGTATAAAAAATTTCTTCATGCCTATAGTAACCAAGGTAAAGGGTTGTGAAGAATCAAAACAGGCATCCTCGCTTCCACTGTCATGCCCACTGTCTTGCTCATATCTGAAACATAATATACAAAGCATCTGTATCTTCAACCACAGGTCTAAGTATCTTCAAAACATTTTCACAGGGTAATATTTATTGATGTAAAGTTAAAATAATCTTCACACCAAAAGCTTTCTATTAAAATGAAATCAAAAACATAAAAGTAACATATTGCCATTTATAATTATACCACAGACTCAGCCCCAAATTCCATCATTAAACACTGTTTTAACTTAGTTACATACACAAGGGTAACCCTAGAAAATCATTAATAATTTTGGCCTTCCAAAGAGTGAGGGAGCAGGCAGTGAAGGAACTGGTCAAACGTTAAATTTTTATAGCACACAATCATATACAGTCATGCACCACATAACAATTCAGTTAACAACAGACCTCATATACAACAGTGGTTCCATAAGATTATGATGAAACTAAAATATTTTAGCCAGACAGAGCGGCACATGCCTGTAATCCCAGCACTTTGGGAGGCTAAGGCAGGTGGACCACTTGAGGCCAGGAGTTCAAAACCAACCTGGCCAACATGGCAAAACCCCGTCTCTACTAAAAATACAAAAATCAGCCAGGCATAGTGGTGCACACCTGTAGTCCCAGCTACTTGGGAGGCTGAAACACAAGAATCACTTGAACCCAGGAAGCGGAGGTTACAGTGGACTCAGATTGCGCCACTGCACTCCAGTCTGGGCGACAAAGCGAGGCACTGTCTCGAATAAATAAAATAATTACTACTGCTTATTGATGTGGTAGCCACTGTAAGGCTACTCGTTAGGTTACCTGTAAGTTACCTGTAAGGCTACCTGTTACATGTTTGTGGTGATACTGGTGCACACAAACCTGTGCTGCCAGTGTATAAAAGTACAATTACACACAATTCTGCACATTATGTAATACCTGATAATAAGTGACTGTTACTGGTTTATGTATTTATTATACGATGTTTTTATTATTATTATAGATTTACTCCTTCTATTTATTTAAAAAAATTTTAACTGTACAACAGCCTTAGGCAGGCCCTTTAGGAGGCTTTCCAGCAGGGAGCACTGTTATCCGAGGAAATGACAGCTCTATGCATGTTACTGCCCCTGAAGACCTTCCAGTGGGGCAAGACGTGGAAGTGGAAGATAGTGATATTGATTATCTTGACCCTAGATGGACTATTGTGTTTGTCTTCATTTTTAACAAAAAGTTAAAAATTAAAAATTTAGAAGAAAAAACTTACAGAATAAGGGTATAAAAGTTTTTTTTATAGATGTACAATGTGTTTGTGTTTTGAACTAAGTGTTCTTACAAAAGAGTTAAAAAGTTTTAAAAAAAACTCAAAGTTTATAAAGTAAAGCTAAAGTAAATTTATTTAAAAATATGTTTAAATAAACTTAGTGTAGCTTAAGTGTACAGTGTGTTTATAAAGTTTATGGTATTGTACAACAATGTCCTAGGCCTTCAAATTCCCTCACTGATGCACCCAAAGAACTTCCAGTCCTGTAAGCGCCATTCATGTTAAGTGCCCTATAAAAGTATACAATTCATCTTTTATCACATATTTTTATTATACCTTTTCTATGTTTAGATACACAAATACCGTTGCATTAAAATTGCCTACAGTATTCATTACAGTACATGCTCTTCAGGTTTGTATTCTAGGACCAAAAGACAATTCCATATAGCCTAAGTGTGTAGCAGACTATTCCACCTAAGTTTGTGTAAGAACACTCTATGGCTGGGCATGGTGGCTCATGCCTGTAATCCCAGCACTTTGGGAGGCTGAGGTGGGCAGATCACGAGGTCAAGAGATCAAGACCATCCTGGCCAACATTGGTGAAACCCCGTCTCTACTAAAAATACAAAAATTAGCCAGGCGTGGTGGTACACACCTGTGGTCCCAGCTACTCAGGAGGCTGAGGCAGAAGAATAGCTTGAACCCATGAGGCAGAGGTTGCAGTGAGCTGAGATTGCGCCACTGCACTCCAGCCTGGCAACAGAGCAAGACTCCATCTCAAAAAAAAGAACACTATGATGTTCTTGCAACAATGAAATCACCTAGCAATACATTTCTCAGAACATATTCCTGTTGCTAAGCTAACACATGACTGTATAAGGAAATACAAAAACAAGATGTGTGCCCTAATCCAAGGAATGACCAGGCTAAGTAAAATAAATGAGCACTGTAAAACAATACAAGAGAAAAAAGCTTGTTTAATTCTCCTCCTAAGAACTCTATTTCCTGTTTGGGATTTCTACATGGATCTATGAAGCAAACAACGATTATGACGCCTTTTCCCCGTTATCATAAAACAATAAAAACTTACAGAAAATTTTGATACATGTTCCCTCCTTTTTTCAATATGCATATGTTGCTTTTCATATATTTTGGATAATACTGCATCAACAATGTTTATTAGGTTTTTCCATTTCTAGTATCTCTCATGTTATGAACTTTTTAAACATTAATACTAATATTCTATCAAGTGGACATGCCAGTATGTTTTACTGTTACAATTTTCAGTATTATATAAATTTCTCATCTTTCTGCAAAAAGCTTTTCCTATCATTCAGATTAATTTGGGATACTGTTCACGTAAGTGGTCAAAAATTATTTTTCAAAGCTAGTTGACCTTATTCCATTTAAAAGAACTAAACTGTACAATCTTCATTAGTCAATCTCTTAACAAACTGGAAGTCTTTGTTGTGGAAATATGTCTACTATGACCCAATTCTAAAAAGGACTTATGGGAAAGTTTAAAGAAACTGTGTCCCATAAGAAAAGAACAACTTAATGGTGAAATATAACAATTAGAGGCATTGTGTTATATATATGGGTAATTTTTATCACATAATTTAGGTAACATGTAAAAGACTTTCAAAATTTAAAACCATGAAGCTATATCATAATCAAGAGATATCCAAAACAGATTTATTTTCTCATGATATTAAAAAGTAACTGCTAACTCTCTTTATTCAATGTGTGATTACAAAAACACCTGGCTCCTTTTCTCAATCAAACTACAGCCAAAATACTTAAATTTAAGAAATAAGAAGTATATACTCCAAATGTAATAGAGCCAAATCCATTTTCAGGCTTACTTTTAAAAACAATTATCAAGTTCTAGATCAATACAAAAACCTACCTTGGACTAACTGCATCCCGAGGAGAACGGAGCCATTCTTGTAGTTTATCGCTAGAAGCAACTCCCACTTTTACCAGGTATGAATATGGTTCCACACGGAAGGCCCAGAAGTGTTTTCCTTTTGTAATGCCAGTATCTCCAATGATGTAGTCTAAGCTTGTGTAATAACCCACTTGGATGCGTTCCGCAGCAAGCAGAAGATTATATCCAGCTCTACTCTCTACACGGTCTCTCTTCAAGTTCAGCAGGAGGTGTTCATTATTATAGCCACATTTTTCATCAAAGAGGAAGCTGAAAACTAAATAGAGCTTAAAATTAATATCAGTCTAAAAATTATCATTGCTGTAACTTGTTAAATCTGATAGGTTTTCTTACAGAAATTACCAAAAAGAGGCAGGAACAGGGAAGGTGGTGTCACACTACCCCGGACAACTATAACAAACCAAAACCCAACTTGGCAATATATCTTACCCAGTATATTTTCTATACCTAAAAATCTTCAGAAATCTCAAAAAGCAGATGAAAACATTTCAAATATATGTGAAAATTTATAAATACAGCTCTTTGGAATAGAGATAGCAAATCTATCATAGGTATTTCACACTACTGAATTTGTTCTTTTATCTTTATTAAAGATAAATAATAAAGACTTGTATATTTTCATAAATATCTCTATATTTTCTTATTGTAAGTTTTGTTAATTTGGGATATTTTAGCTATTTTAATAAAGCTTTTTCTTTCTCAACCAACATGGCAGACATAAGAAACATGGGACAGTGTATTTAAAAAAAAAAAAAAAAATCCCAGCTTTTGGGTTGAGGGAGACCTGGGTTTGAATCCCTGCTCATACATTTAACTAGAGTTTGATTCAAACTTTAATTTCTTCATCTACAGAATGGAGATAACACCACTCCCATAAGTCTATATCAACTCAAATATATTAAGCATAAAATTGGCTGCTAGCCAATGGGGAAACAACCCAAAAGTCTATCAAAAGATGAAAATGTGGTAAATACATAAAATGGAAAATTATTCAGTCTTAAAAAGGAAAGACATTCAGATGCTACAGCATGGATAAATCTTGAAATAAGCCAGCCGTAAAAGGACAGATATTGCACTATTCCAGTTATATGAGATACCTAGAATAGGCAAATTGATAGAGACAGAAATTGGAATCAAGGTTACCAGTCTCTGGGGAGAGGCAGAAGGGGGTTAACTGTTTAATGGGTACAAAGTTTCAGTTTAGAATAATGAAAGTTAAGGAGATACAAGTGGTGATAATTGAACAATACTGTAAATGTACTTAATGCCAATGAGCTGTATACTTAAAAATTGTTTGTTAAGATGATATATTTTATCTTTACTTCACAATTTTATAAATGACCTCCAAGCATGGTAGTGCACACCTTTAGTCCTAGCTACATGGAAGGCAGGAGTTTGAGGCTGGCCTAGGCAACACAGTGAGACCCACCTCTCTCCCTCTCTCCCTCTCTCACTATATATTTTTTATATCTATCTATATATCTATATATAGATATAGATATATATATGCATGTATTTTTTTTCTTTTATTTTTTAACAGGCTATTAGCAGCTGGGCATGGTGGCTCACGCCTATAATTTCAGCACTTTGGGAGGCTGAGGTGAGTACATCACTTGAGGTCAGGAGTTTGAGACCAGCCTGGCCAACACGGTGAAACCTGGCTCTACTAAAAATACAAAAATTAGCCAGGCATGCTGGCCCACATACATAATCCCAGCTACTACTCAGGAGGCTAACGCAGGAGAATTGCTTGAACCCAGGAGACAGAGGTTACAGTGAGCTGAGATGATGCCACTGCACTCCAGCCTGGGTGACAGAGCCAAACTCCACTTCCAAAAAGAGGCTGCTAGCAAACTATAGCCATTAACCAAATGTGAGCCAACTATTCTTCCTGCTAATGCCTATTTTCCCGGCATGACTATTTGTGCTTCCTCTCAATCTCAAAAGTCTCCCAGTCTGCACAATAAATTTAAAAGGTCACCCTAGTCATGTATCTTCTCTCAGAAAAAGGAAGACAACCCTTAGCACTTCCTCTCCGCCTTCCCCCTTCCACTACGTGATTGAAAACAGCATTCTGTGCAGGTTTGTTTTTCTTCCACTTTCAGTCAAAAAGACTAGAAAAGGAAGCAGAAATAGCATAAACCATAAAATATTTACTTAATACTTGTAAATTTATCCCAAAACTCTATTGGATTTTATTAAAATTCAAGAAATACAATTTTAGCCAACTTCGTATGTCTGTATTCCAATTTTTTAAAAGCCACAATGTGCATGAAAACAAATTGTGCTTTTCTATTTTGAGCAAAAAAGGAAAAGTCAGAGTGCAGAAAATATGGGTATATAAGCCACTAAAAAGAGGCAGGGAGCAGTGGATCTAAAATACAATAAAAGGTATGTCTAAGGCAGAAACTGAAAGGGGAAAACGTTTTCCTCCTAACCAGGCTGAGCGCAACTTTGCTTCTAAATATCCCTTGTTCATGGATATATCATAGTGAGCATTAACAAAACTTTAAAGTCATTCTCACTCTATAAAAATCTTTCGGTGCTCTATATGTAGTATCAGTGGATTTTTTACTTGGAAAGGGAGGGAACGGTGACGGCATGAGGAGTTTTTAGCGCAGGAGGAAAAGCTATTAATGTAGTTCTAATAAATGGCTTCCATCCCTATTAGCTGAGAATTGCCAAGTTAAATTTAAAAAATCCAGACAAATCAGAATTAGATTAAATCAAAATTATATTTTAGGATATTATACCAATAATTTTTTAAAAAAATACCTACCTAGATCCTGTGTTTTAGAGATTTCCATAAACTTAGCAAAACTATAGAATTATATACTTAAAACTTTTAAGGTAGCATTTATGCTATTTTAATCCCAACTTAATAGCTCTGCTCACCCAAATTTCTTCCATGTTTGTCTCTATCTGACATCAGTTAAAACCTAATCCTGTTCTCAGCCTAGAAGGTAAAAATTCAAGTATTCAGTTAATTTCTAAATCCCAGCTGGAACAGAAGCTACTTCTCCAGAGTCTTAAAAACAAGAGCTGGTTTCAATGCAAGTCTACATGGAGATATTGTCTAGTCTACTTTATCAAGGTCTCTTGCAACTCTATGATTTTTTTTATTCCTGATATTCACCATACCTGGAGCTGGAGGAGTATGAAGAATTAATTCTCTGCTGCAAGGACTACAGATTGAACCCTTGTAAGCTCTTACTCTGAAAGCATAAGCACTACTGTTTTCCAGGTCTTGAATTATTTTACTTGTTCCACACACTTCAACCTCATTCCATGACAACATTTCATCATCTCTGTTGATCTTCCGATATTCAAGAACATAGCTATCAGCTTTATCCTTTTCTGGATGGTGCCAATTTATCAACGCATTATTATAAACTTTGCTCTGTTCCTCATTGATCTCTGGCACATCTATGCCTGAAAGAATTATGAAATAGAAAACAATGTTAAAATATTGATATTTTAAAACCTGTGTTTTTCCTCAATAAAAATGATATATAAGCAATATTTAATGATTTCTATACTGTCCAATAATTTTCTAAATTTATAATACACAAAACTTAAATGTATTAAATATTTTCATATATTTTATATTTAAAAGGTATATTTATATTTGTAACTGAAAGGAGAAAGAAGAATGAAAAAGACAAAAACTGACTCAAAACCACAAGTAAATTTTTTTTAACCACATGCCTTCTACCTACTGAATAATAACCCAGGACTTGAAATTTTTTATCTATGTCCTCCCATAAGCAAACTATTATTTTATTTTTTTTATTTTACTTTAAGTTCTGGGGTATATATGCAGATCTTGCAGGTTTGTTACATAGATATACACGTCATGGTGGTTTGCTGCCTCCATCCCCCTGTAAACTACATTAGGTATTTCTCCTAATGTTATCCCTCCCCAACCTCCCCACCCCTGCTTTCCCTTCCCAGCCCCTCCCACCCCCCAACAGACCCCAGTGTGTGATGTTCCCCTCCCCATGTCCATGTGATCTCATTGTTCAACACCCATCCATGAGTGAGAACATGTGGTGTTTAGTTGTCCTTGTGTCAGTGTGCTGAGAATGGTTTCTCTGTTCATATCCTTCACCCACTTTTTGGTGGGGTTGTTTTTTTCTTATATTTTTTTTGCTGGTTCACTCTAATGATTATTTCTTTTGCTGTGCAGAAGCTCTTACAAAGTATTATTTTAATATTTTAAAATCTAAGTCTGGTAAGAATATCAAACTCTCAATGAATACATTCTTTTTTTTGAGACAGAGTTTCTCTTTGTTGCCCACTGGAGTGCAGTGGAATGATCTCGGCTCACAGCAACCTCTGCCTCCCAGGTTCAAGTGATTCTCCTGCCTCAGTCTCCCAAGTAGCTGGGATTACAGGCACGTGCCACCATGCCTGGCTAATTTTTTTGTATTTTTAGTAGAGATGGGGTTTCACCATGTTAGCCAGGATGGTCTACATCTCCTGATCTTGCGATCCGCCTGCCTCAGCCTCCCAAAGTGCTGGGATTACAGGCATGAGACACCGCACCTGGCCTCTCAATGAATATTATATCACTTCTTTCCATATTCATTTTATTCTGTAGAGTTGCAAAGCAAATTATTTTTTCTGAATATTACATATATTTTTGGGTTTCTGTCCGAGAAACTCACATACACATGCCCAACAAAATTCTGACAAGGATGTGCGATACAGTATTGCTTATAAAATAAAAAAAAGTCTCTTAGTAGGAAAATGATTTATTTAATTATGAAATACTGCAAAGTTAAAATATAGCTTTAAACCAAAATTTCCTATATTAACAAATATTTGTTAATTTTCTAAAAAGAAAATTTACAAAAATCAGAAACTTAAAAATACATATTAAAAGATTTTAAGTAACTCAAAAGTAATTACTATGACCTTTTTGTATAGATCCTGCCAGTGTTTTCCCCCTCAATGGTACACTACTACATGGATATATCAACGTTTAACTGTTTATTTTTGGAAACAGGTTTCTGGTTAGTCACTAAAAGTAAAATGATGAAAAGCTAAATCTTTGTTCCTTTCTATAGAGCAATTCCCAAGCTTAACTGCTGGAATCATATGGTAAGAACAATAAGCTATAAAAGCTACACACACATATTTATGTCAAATCACAGAGAAGGACATGAAATAAGAAGCAGAAGTCTCTCTCTTCTCCTTATTCCCCAATGTATAAGCAT
Source organism: Aotus nancymaae (assembly GCF_030222135.1). Lineage (NCBI taxonomy): Eukaryota > Metazoa > Chordata > Mammalia > Primates > Aotidae > Aotus > Aotus nancymaae. Next base: position 107,416,539 of record NW_026988425.1, read on the forward strand.
GTGTGTGTATGCTGCATTTATACAAATGAATGTTACACAGCCATAACGAGATCTGGAAAGTCATCCCAAATAATTTTAAAATTTTTTTAAAAATTTACAAAATAACACGAATAGTATGACCCCTATCCCATACCCCTTTTCTGTCTTTTTTTGAAACTTGGCTTAATAAAAAGAAAAAGGTACGTGTAGCAAAAAGTGAGGGGAAGATCCATCAGCCAGAAGCTAGGTGACGACTATCCCATTCTCATCCATACATTTCAGTGATTCCTTCCTATACACTGGTATAACCCAGGATGACCCACCCTCAACCTCACCTTTCCAGCAACCATTTTGGGATTCACAGGGAGGAAGGACCTAGGACTCTGAAGTAAGCATATATGTATATATATATATATATATTATAATATGTATATAAACTATTTGAATATACATTTTGGAAAAAGAGTATAGTGTATGAAATACAATCAGCATTTTAAGTGATGACAAATATATATTTGAAAAGATAAGAGAGTCATAATAAGTATCAGATTCAGGTATAGATTTGAAAAGGAGGTCACAGTAATCCTTCAGAGTTTTAAACTTTTAACAAGACAAATTTCCTTTTATTAATGTACAAATCTACAAATCTGTATCTATAAAGTATGTATACTATAATTACTTTGTAAGTATTGTGATTGTTCACCATCACTAGAAGAGAAATCTTAGGGAGAGGAATTAGGTAAGAAAAGAAGAAAAAAAGACAAGGAAGACCTCCCTGCTAGGGGGTAGCAAAATACAAACACAAGCAAGTGTTATGGGCTGCACTACATCCTCCCCCAGTCCCCCACACCCCACCTCTCTCCCCTAGAAATTCACAAGTTGAAGTCCTAACTCCCAGTACACACCTCAGAATGTGACTGTGCTTCAAAATTGGGTCTTTAAAGAGGAAATTAAATTAAAATCAAGTCATTAGAGTGGGCCCTATTCTAATATCACTGGTGTCCTTATAAAAAAGAGGAGATTAGATCACACACACACAAAGGGTGGACCATGTGAAGACACAGGGAGAAGACAGCCATTTATCAACCAAGAAGAGGGGCTTCAGAAGAAACCAATCCTGCCATCACCTTGATCTCTGACTTCTAGTCTCCAGAACTGTAAGAAAATGAATTTGTTTAAGCCACTCAGTCTATGGTACTTTGTTATTGCAGCCCAAGCAAACTAATATAGCAATGTAAACAGCCTGCAGATTCTATGTCTAGGTTTCTGTCCGAGAAACTCACATACACATGCCCAACAAAATTCTGACAAGGATGTGCGATACAGTATTGTTTATAAAATAAAAAAAAGTCTCTTAGTAGGAAAATGATTTATTTAATTATGAAATACTGCAAAGTTAAAATATAGCTTTAAACCAAAATTTCCTATATTAACAAATATTTGTTAATTTTCTAAAAAGAAAATTTACAAAAAGGATACAGCATAATGCTATTTATACAATGTTTAAACATTGTTTAATGGAATATAGTTTTTATGCATAAAAACATAGTTATAAAAACATAAATAGGGTATGATCTCAGGATGCTACGGTGGTCCTGGGCAAGTGAGATGCCGCTTTATAATGTCAAACTTAGGAGAACTTGTGTTTTCTTCAACACAATACAAATTCAGACAAAAAGAATGAGGATTTTGTCTTCATTAAGACTTACCACTAGAGAAAAAAGACAATTCTCCAAGAATTTCTGTTTGTTTAGAGGTATTAACAACATAGTCTTCAAAAGAAGTCTGAGCGGCAGGTCTAAAGCTCTTCAAAGATTCTGTGGCTTTCTGTATTCTGCAGACAGATATTTTATATAAAAATGATTATTTAAGATGGCAAATCAGACTAAATATCTACAGCAACATGATTAACAGGAGAAAACCCACACTTCACTCAAAATTGAAGTTAAGAATGAAGCAAGACGTACCTCACATTAACAGTATTAAGAACCACTCAGAGCTAATGTGAGAGTACACAGCAGCATTTAATGACATTGCTCAAGAGGTTCTAAAGCTAGAAGTAACAAAGAATACCTGAGGTGGAGCTGCTTTGCTGTCTGCACAAAGCATGACTGATCCGTCTCCTTTAGCACTTCTTGAGCGTATCCCACAAGTCCATTGTTCTCTAGAAGTCCCTGGTACTCTTCCATTTGAGTCTGAAATTTGTCTAATCTTAGTTTCTTAGATGAGTCAATTGCTTTCAAAACAGATGATTTCCTCTCTTCCAGAATTTCAAAGAGCTTTTCAAAATGTGTAATTGCTTCTTCTTTAGCCCTCTCTCCATTACACTATGAAAAACCAATTTATCCATTACACTAAGATAAAACAAAGCATCAACTCATCCGCTAAACCCAAATGGCTTTCCACAAAGTTCTACATAATTACATTTCCTCTATGTGATGACAAAATTATCAAAATTCAATAAAACCAACCTAGATATTATAAGGAAAAAAAAATTTGTCTGACTCTGAAATTTTCAGAACAATATTTTGGCATCAAAGAACAATTGACAACTTTTATTCAGATTTACTTTGTAATTTTATAATATTGTACTTCTTTAAGCTTTTCATCTCCAAAGTCTGGCAATAGACAATTTAGTCAATTAGATAACAATCTTTCAGTGGTATGTTAAAAAAAATCTGAAGCAGAAATGAATTGATTTAACCAAAAACAGAAAAACACAATTCCAGAGTTTTGAATTCATTTCAAATTCAGAAATGTTTAACCCTTTCTGCGCTACTCCAACTTTTAAATAAGTTTTAAGCCACAAAACTAAAATAATCACATTCTTTACTAAGATATAAAAATAAAAGTATCTTCACATGAATTTAATAATTAAATCTTGACTTAGCTGTGTGACCATATACTGATCATTTCACTTCTTTTTCTGTTTTTCTTTTCTGAAAATAAGGGATAAAAAAACTGAACAGCTTCTCTTCCCGTCCGTGAAGGGCATGGTTTCAAAGGCAGGAGTTTACTCGCTCCACTCGGGAACCAGAGGGGTTTCAAATGTAAAGTTCTTTGTCTGGGTTTCCCACACCTGGGATAGGTAGAGAAATCCAGGTGAGGCTCCTTTGTCTCAAAAAACTCAAGGGAAGCTCTGGGAGGAGGCGGCTTTGTAACTCAGAGTTATGGACCAAGCAGCCAATCCAGTATCAGAGTCCAAGATCAATCACTACAGAGGAAGTCTGAAAGAACTCCTTTCACTGGACGAGAACATGAAGGCAGAGGGAATAACTCAAGGGTTAAAACTCCAGCTGCTCCTACCTATAAGGATTCCTTCTCTGGGTCCCCTCCCACAACACCAGGAGCCCGCTTTCTTTCTTTCTCTCTTTCTCTCTCTCTCTCTCTGTCTCTCTCTCTCTCTAATAAATCGCTTTTCCACAAAACTCATTGGGTCCACATATTTATTCAAACGGCAAACTCACCATGCCTTTGGGACCCCTGTCCCCATTCTTCCGGGTTAGCGAGGCTAAGAACCTCTTTGGAACGGGGAGCTGAGTACACTCCCCCGGTTACAAAACCATTTAGATTTTTGTGAAGATTTTAAAAGGTTATTTACAAAAAGTACATACCACAATGTCACATACTCTAAATAAACATTCATACAAACTGTCATAAAATGATGCTAGTGTTTGTTAAACAGTCTGAATTCCTATAAAATCAGAGCTCAACATGATTTTCAAAACACAGGCAGAGCACTACTAAGCACTTATAAGACTCATAGACAGCAGCCAACAGAAAAAGTCTTCAAGAACATTCTGAAAAGCTGACAATATATGGCAGAAGTGTACTGTGCATTTTCCAATAGCTTCTAGCCAACACGTATAATAAAAGGAAATTTTTTCCAGATCTCTTCCTATTTCCTAACCCCAACAGCCACATATTTTTAAAAGGGAAGGAGCAGAAGATAGTGACATTTTGATAGTATTTCACTGACATCACAACATTAAATTCAGAAATATCATTATATATATAGATTTTTTTCCAGCTAAGTATAATTACAGATAAAAAAGACAGCATCACCATCATCACTGAGTAAAAGTCAAGAATGGAGGCAAGTTATGTAGTGTAAATAAAGATTCTGATAAGCCTACAGATACAGCTTAGGCAAATGATACAAAACAACTCAATAATGTCCCCAGGATCCCAAGGACTCAGTGTCTACATGAATACTTAATATGTAAGTTCATCAATTTCGAACCTATTGATGACAAACCCCAAAACAGATTCTGGGTCTTTACTTCAGAAATGAAGAGCAGCGGGACTGAGAGGACCAACAAACAAGGCTATTAATAAAATGACCAAAGACGCAACACTTGAAGCAACCTATTAAAGTGATAATCTGCTTATGTTGCGAAATTATACCATTTAATCTGACAAAAATATGAAAAAGAAAACGCCACTTTAAACTGAATGGAAAAATGAGTGACTTAGGGCAGTGAATGCAATCAGTAACAATCAGGAAAATAAATTAAAAACAAAAGCAGTGCTGGTAACGGTGTTAATTCGCATGATTTCTCAATGATTTCACCCTATACTGGAAAAAATATTTCTTCAAGTAACAGTGTCATACTAGCTGGGATGTTTTTATGTTTAATTACTAAAAAGGATCAGAAGTAATGGCTCAACTTTGTTTCAAACAGAGAAGCAAAACAAGTGTACAACAAAGTCAATGAAGAATATTTGGACTTTTAAAATAACCCAATCAAATCCTCTTTTACTATATTTTTTAAATGCTGCTCCTTTTCCAATTTTTTATTAAAGCATAATACACAAATGGAAAAATATACATGTAAGTATAAAGACTAATGAATCTTTACACACACACTCAATGTAACCAGCATCCAACAGAGAATCCAGATTAGATAAAAGAACATTACCAGTATCCAAGAAGCTTCCATATAAGCTTTCCAGACACTAATCTACCCCTCTTCAACTCTAACATCATTATCTAGTTTCAACTTTTTTGGTACTTTCTATAAATGTAATCAGATAGTATGTATTCCTTTGTATCTGGCACCTTCCTTTCAACATTACTGCAAGATTAATCTACACTGTAATGTGCAGCTGCAGATCATTTTTATTGCTATTTATATTCTACTGTTAATGGGCATTTATGTAGATCTTACTTTGTGACAATAACAAACAAGGCAGCCATGAACATTCTAATATACATCTTTTGAGGAACATATATAGGATATACACTCACGAATACCTGAAATTTAAAACAAACCTGGTCCAAGCCACATATGGTGCTTGAGATCTTGTTAATTGCCACACAAAGAGTTAATCATTTTTCCCTCTGTGTTCCAACATCATTTAATGACTAGCTATATCACAGAAGTGATCGCACAACATTATAATTCATTTTTAACATTTGTTTCCCTAGCCCCAGAAAAGCAGGGGTGAAATCTAACACAACTTTGTATTCCCAGCACATATATTACTCTCACGATTTTATGAACAAATGAATGAATGTCTAGATAAAATAACAATAACTTAAAATATGCAAGTTAGTTTATCACTTACCTCTGTTTCTTTCATTAACAAGTTTAGTTCAGAAATCTGACTCTTCACCTGGCTTTCCTTACCAATAAGGTAATCAATATCCTTTGAAAGCTTTTCCTGTTGAAACACATTCATAATACAAATGTACAAAATGGAAGTTTAACAAAGACCTTGCAGAATTTTTTTTTTTAATTACACAGGACTCATCCTCTTCTACGGCCTCTGATAAACAGACAATAAAATCAACTATGGCCATTATCATTATTAACTGAGAGTAAACAGTTAATGGCCTTAGGAACAGAGGGCCAAAGGATGTATGAAAGATTACAATCAGGTTCGAAAAGAGAACAAGGTAATAATGCTTAAATTAGTCAAAACTTCTGAATATAAAAATACTACATTTTTATTGTTCCATTATCATTCCTAGAGCTCCTACTACTAAGGCTTCTAAATAAACTGAAGAGTAGCAATTCAAATAGTTTTGTCTTCAGATTTTATAATTCTCTCGCAAGCACCCATGTGCGTACACACACACACACACACACACACACACCCCATACACTGCAGGAATAGCAACAAAAACCCTTCCAAAATAATACTCACAGTCCATCACAGCTTATTAAATAGTTACACAATAAGGAAAATACAGTTTTACAAAAATAGGCAATTTCCAGAGCTCACTGAATAATCTGTCTGTAAGGCAGACATTCTGAAATAAGTATAGTGTCTTTCCCATAGAAATACCATCATAGGTTTTGGTAAGATCCCTGGTCTTGCCCAGAAAACCTACTCTGAAATATGCAAAAAATAAAACACAAAAGCCCTGAAACACCATAGGGTAAAAAGTTATAACAGAAAAATGTTATATTTGGAGTCTAAATAAGAACATCCAGAAAACGTCTCTCAAGCTGTAGCCCTTACAGGCCAATCTGAGCATTTCAGGCTCAGTTACCACCGGTGCTCTAGAAGAGGGCACTATTAAACACTAAACACTATTCCACAGGCTGAGAGGTACTTCTCAGCACCAACTTGAAAGTAAAATGACAATTCTAATACCATCCCTATCAGGCCTATGCAGAGACCAGAAGTACTAGGTGCAAGTGGTGGTACTCTTTTTTAACTACACTAGCAATGAGATAAATTTGGCCATTTAAATTGAAGTAAGGCTTAGTTCTATGATAGCAGCTTAAATTATAACTACAAGATAGAAAAATATAAGTTAATTGGGTCAAAGAGGTAAGGACCAGAGAAGAATAGATGACAGAATTCAAAGCATGATCTAAAAGCACCACACTCTCTGAGTTTTAATGCTCAAAGTATCTGACCAACTATACCTTTATCTGAGAATAGCTTTTATCTGAGACAGCTCCAGTCATAATAGTCCCCTCAAATCTAGCCAGTTTTTTTTTTTTAAAAGACTAGATCAGTTTTAACCAAGTATCAGGACGTCCATTTATTCACAGGTCTCCAAAAAGTATATGCACCAAACACTGAAAATAAACACTGAAAATTAAAATGTAAAAAGACAAGGCTACCTCTAACTCCTTTAGATAAATCAGGACCCCAGTTCTCTAGGAACTAATCAGAGGCTAATTTCTCAGGGACTCCAAAATTTCTTAGAAGTTTTTCTCTGGATCGGTGGTTCTCAAACACTGGTGTATATCCGAGTCTCCTGAGGGCTAACCAAAAACCCTGAAGAGATGCAGCTTAGTCCAATGAGGCCACAGTTTGTAAGGCATGTACCTAAGAAGAGACTTGTAAAGAGAAAGAACTCCAAAGAGGCACAAACCGGTCTCCCTTACATATTCAGCAGTTGTCATCAACTCTTGTGTATAAGGAAACTGCCCAAGGCCAGGCAAAGAATCACCCTAAAGCCTCAGAGGAAACAATCCCAGGAGCTTACCCAAGGCTGGGAAGAGTGCCTGTTCCCCACCAGCCAGTCCAAAAAAAAAAAAATCACTCAAAATTCACAGGACACTGAAAAGAGTAATAAAAGGCTTTTACTTCAATACTCAGGTAAAATTAGCCCTTAGAACTAAATGTTGTTCTGTCTTGCCTCACAAAGTAAGACCCCAAAGTTTCCAAGTAACTTAATCACATATTCAAAGAAAACAGTATTTGTAGGAATATAAAATTGTCCAATAACTGGCAGCCAATCAAAAATTACCAGGCATGCAAGGTAGCAGAGAAATATAAACTCTAATGAGAAAAATAATCAATCAAAACTGACCTACTAGTGAAACATGAGAAAATTAGTAGGCAAGAACAATTAAACAATTATATGTATTCCATATGGGCAGAGAAGATAGAGCACAACACAAATATAAAATGTAAAACATGAAACAGTTTACATATATGTAATTATATAGAGGCAAAAAAATGCATACACATACTGTTAAAGAGAGGAAGGAAAATGGGTAGTAGGTACATAGATGATTTCTTTTAAAAATATTGTTTAAAGGGAAAAAGAATAAAACAAAAAAATAGTATCATACCATTGCCTGCTTTGCTGCTGATTATCAAATTTGAAAGTTTTAAACATTATCAATAAAACTAACAGAAAGGAAGTATTTCTAAGGGTCCACCAGAATGAACAAAATACTAATTCTAAGAATCAAGTGTCTTAAAAAGCCACAACCCTTCAAAGCTTCAAAGTATGTCTTTCCTATGTACACACCCATTATAATAGACATTGGGCTCATTTAGGGATCATGATGAAGTATCCTTCATCCTTTTCTCTTCCCTCAGAATTCAGAGCTAATATAACATAGGTATCAATATATGCCAGGTCTTATCAGTACTACAAAGAACTGCTGATCAGGAATACTAACAACCTAACAGTAGTAAATCATTAAGTAACACTTTAACTCATTTTAGTAGAAAAAAGACCATATAACACACCATGATTTTGTAAATGAAAAAGTTAAAGGCATAAAGTTACAAAGAATCAAAATTCTGTTCCAAAAATAAGTCCTACCTTTAAGGTTTTGTAGGCACTGCTCATAGTGGTTACACGGTGGTTGGAATGATTACCACCCAACTTACAGAGATGGCAAACTGGCCTCCTACATAATTCACAGTACATGTTTATTCTCTCTGTTTCATGTTCTGGGCACATTAAAATCTATTGAGTAAAGAGTAAAAGTGTGATTAAAGATCTAGGTTTCAAGTAATCTGACAAACTACCAATATGCCAAGATTTGCTTTATAAAACCACTAAATAAAGCCATTTAAGTGAATATGAATGTAAAAAGAAATAAAAATGCTTGATACATCACATGAAAATTCTCTATATCAGAATTACTATTTTTCAATTTGAGGGTTCAAATGATTAATATGTACATGTTGTCTAGGGGCATACCCCATATCTCGTCATAATATGTAGATGTTATTTCTCCAAAACTTTTGGATAAGAAAGTGAGAGTTTCATTCCTATCAGATTCAAGTGGAATCAACACTTAACCAAGTTAGAAAGGCCATCTGACCACACTGACAAGGCAATTCTTAACGATTATAGTCAATATTTTTAATGAAGTACTGCAACAATTTATGAGACTCATGGCCTTAGTAACAGAAATCCATTACTAAGAGTCTCAGAAAACTTTGTAAACTTCTAGATGTGTTTGCTTTTACAAATTGCAAATGCACTGACCAAATTTGGAAATCTTTTTCTGATTTGTCTACCTTTTTATTTACTCTGTAAACTATCTTCATAGAGGATTAAAAGCTATCTGATAAATAACATAAAATTTTATGTAAAATAACTGTTTTCATTTGATAGAAAGGGGAGATTCCTTTAAGTTAGTATGTTAATAAAATCCAAAAGTTGTTAAAGATTCCAAAAGATTAGATTTTAAGCAACTGTAACTGGTCTAATGACTTACAGACATTTATTTATTTATTTGAGTCTCGCTCTATTGCCCAGGCTGGGGTGCAATGGCACGATCTCGGTTCACTGCAACCTCTGCTCACTGCAACCTCTGCCTCCCGGTTCAAGCGATTCTCCTGCCTCAGCCTCCCAAGTAGCTGGGATTACAGGCATGTGCCACCATGCCCAGCTAATTTTGTAACTTACAGACATTGAAAATGAACAAACAAAAAGTACAATATGGAAAGTCCTAATACCAATATGTAGGTTCAGGAGAAAAACAATTGGAAAATATTTCAAGTTTATCAGCATGTCCAAGTGTTTACATCCCCAAAGCCATTACATTTGAAATAAAATACAAAGTTTGTCTATCTGCAAGAAAGGATCAAAAGAACTCAACTTTATAGGTAAATAGTCTAGACCAATAGAGATACCATTTTGGACACCAATTTAGAATTTTACTATATTGAGTAGCACTAACTACTTAAAAAATAAAATTTTTCTCAGTATAACCTATTAATATTTCTCTGGTCTTCTCTCATTTATCTTTTATTATATTTGTAAACAGAAACTGTAAGACTATATTCAAAATTTCCTTATACCTATAATTCACAAAAACCGAAGCCTAATAAAATTCATTTAATCAACAAAGGTTATTTCATGGTAGAACAGTTATAATCAATTTAATTAATGATTTAAAAGAAACATTAAAACATCAGGTTGAAGTCACAATTTTTTCTTTTTTTTTTTTTGAGATGAAGTCTTGCTCTGCTGGCCAGGCTGGAGTGCAGTGGTGTGATCTCAGCTCACTGCAACCTCCATCTCCCGGGCTCAAGCAATTCTCCTGCCTCAGCCTCTCCCGAGTAGCAGAGATTACAGGTGTGTGCCACCACGCCTGGATGACTTTTTTTGTATTTTTAGTAAAGATGGGTTTTCACCATGTTGGCCAGGCTGGTCTCGAACTCCCGACCTCAGGTAATCCACCCATCTCAGCCTCCAAAGTGCTGGGTTTACAGGCATGAGCCACTGTACCCAGTGAAGTCACAAATTTTTAAAAATTGATGGCCTTGAGCCTTTAAAATGAGGAACATAATTGAGAATTAAAAGCTATCTGATAAATCTACTGCCAGACTTACACAGTTTGAGAAAGGTCATTCAAAATGTGATAACATAGATTGTTTTTGCCTTAATCTACCTATCCTTCACTTTTAATATAAGAAATAATAACAATTTCAAAAAATCTTTTGAGATTTTTTTCTCCATTTTTTTTTACTACAAATTAAAGGTTTTATGCTTAGGAATGCAAATAGATTTTCATACATAAGTTACTAAGTTATAAGGACTAAGAACTTTGAAAAACTCAACGATAGGTTTTAAAAATCTATGTAAATCAGAAAGAAGTGAAGATATCAAAAGATCAGTCTTCTTTCCAGGCACATAGCAGGGCAAACAATACATAAACTTCTTTTGGGCAATATTAAAGAAATTACTCAGAATGTTTAAGAAATGCAAATTCTACTTCAGATAATATATAACCATTATATCACAAGCTACAAAATATTAGGCTCTAATCACCATTATTCATTGTACAATTTTAGCTAACTAAAAACAGAAAAATATGTTTTTAGTTAAACCTTTTAAGCAATTACGGATTTATCACACTAAAAGCACAAAAAAGCTTTTTAACTTTAACCATTTCAATCTTAAAGACTATATCTGAGATAACTTTCTTTAATCAGAGTTAACACTATGAACATTCATTGTATTATATCACACTGGATAGTAATAGAAATAAACCACAATATTGCCCTCTATTAGTGAAGAGTTTTAGCCTCACAGTAAGTAACTCCAGCAACTAGGCCTTAAATTCTTATACCTGCTTTTAAAGTTATTTCCTTTCTGTCAAGTTCTAGATGCAATAATTTATTTCATAACATTAAGTTATATAAGTTTCATAACATTAAGTTAAAATAACATTCTAACTTAATAAAAACTTCACTTACCTTGGGCCTAAAGTTAGTAGTTGGGCCAACATACTCATGCTGAGCTTTTACAGTACCCCAAGGATGATAAATTTTGAAGCATTCATTACAGTAACTTGCACTACAGTCCATGCAGCTTTTTGTAGATTCTTGAGGCGGTGGTTTACAAAGGTCACACATAATAGCTGTGGCTGCCCTAGCTGCCTGCCGGTATCTTTCAACAATAGTTTCCAAAGTGAAGTTTCGAAACAGACCATTGATCCCTCGTTCTCCAAGATCCACATCATGCTCACAGCCAGGGCAAGGGAAAATTGTTGTCCTCGGGGTCAATGAATTGCGCTTCCAGCCTGTGTAATTAATATGTCTTTGTTTAGTTACGGCAGTAGGAAAATGATTAGAATGAAGAAAAGAGGAGTCATGTCTTAAAGACATAACTACAAATACATCACAAAAACAGTATCCAAAGTGGCTCCACGTGAATAAATTTGAATTGTGAAAATGTTTTTAAAATTTTTCCTTAGTATACAAAAGACAAGCTCAAGTTACTAAATAGTTATTAAATCAAAAAGAAAAATATTCTATAGTAAGTCCACATAAAACCCATACTAAATCAAACATAGATAGGTAAAACACATAATACAATACTACATGTGGTCAAGATCTTTTAAAATTATATAATGAGCATTTATAGCTACCTTTATATACCATATCCAAAGGCATTTAAATGAACACAGTCATTGCTGACTGACAGGAAATGAGTCAATACACGAAAGAGCAGGGCTCCCTAGGACAAGGCCCATGAAGAGGCGCCAGGCAGATCCATAAACTATTTGAAATTGTGCACAAAATATCTATATACATATGCAAATTTTCTGGTTAAGACCCACAGCTTTTATTAGATTTTCAAAAGAGTATGTGATGTGACCACAAAATTTTTAAGAATACTACGACAGAGGGTTTCCCACTGTAGTATTGTTTTATCTGGAAAAATTCAGTAGGGAAGATCATTAGTTAATTGAGTGCAATCTATAGAAAAGTGAAAAATTCATTCATAGACCTATAATTTAGTGATTTTTAAAAGGGACCAACCATTTAATATCTTCTTATGACCTGAAACAAAGAATCATTAAAATTACTTAATTCAGTAAGCCAAAAGTTACCACAAAAATACTACCAATAATTAACATATATAATACAATGATGACCTTGAACATCACATTTTTGTTCAGCATTATTATCCTGATTTTAATAAATCAAGAAACCAACACATGACAGTCCTTACCCACTGGTTCACAGGAATCCAGGGTTGTCCATTTTCCACAGGAGCATGCATATCATATTCTCTCATTTGTAAATCTGTTCTTAAGAGTATGAAGTCTTAGTTGCTCACAAAATAACTCCCTTAACATAAACACAAACTTCTTAACCTATGCCTTCTTTTACACTACCATGTATTCAATACCAAAAGTGAATGGTTAAACTTAGTATACCACACTACAAAAGGTCTTTAAACAGCTACATCAATATAGCCTTTGCATATAACTGTCATCACTCAAAAAGAATATCTTAAAAGATGTCTGACATGGTATCAGTTCAGGTAAAATTTAGCAATCAGCCTATAATATTACTTATAGGAAGGGTTGTTATAGCATGCTATATGGCATTGGGCCCCAAAATGTACTTATACAACAAACATGCAGAAAATTTTTAATATCTTCCTTTAAAGATATTTTACCTTTACATTTTTAAACATTAATGCATACAAAAAAGCTGCCCATACAAATTTGAAAATCCTAAAATATATGAAGGTAATAATTCTAAAAACATGCAATACAATCCAAAATCTTTCACACCACAGCAGGCATATAATGAAATAAGCAGCAAAGCTACTTTTAAAACACATGCCAATGAAAATTTCATTTAGGAAAACAAAACAAGCCAAACAATTCTGGAAATGATTTGGTGCAGTGGTCAAGTTTAAACAAATGGAAATTCATATTTAATTGCAGGTTTCCACACATGAACTAGGTGATGAAAATTTAGAATAAGAGAAAACTAATCTCAACAGTTGATGTTAAAAAAATGAGTTATTTTTGGTTTTATGAAGATTATGATCAATTAAGTAATGGGATAAAGAAAAGTAAATAATGACAACAAAATCATGTTTTAATATGCACGCTGGTGACACCCAAATTTGGGTCCTCAAAAATTTGAAGGAAAAAAAAGTTTTGTCCCTTTTCTGTATACTTCTGCTAACATGGTGTAAAACACTAAACTTCTTAAATCAGATATTAAATTAAGACATAATTTTTCACAACTCATTCAAATAGATATCTTGGCTATCTTTCTAAACAGATCTTGAAAGCTCTCAAATATTTCTTACAAACTTGAAAGAACTTTTATTTCATCTGTCTTATACTTCTTTCATGGTTTTCATAAAAACAAACAGATGTTCAGAGCAATAAAGAAAATGAGAATCTTAGGATATTCTGGGAAATAAACCTAATGAAAAAATCAAGGCAATGGAACTAAGAACAAAATGTAAGAGTCAACTTTCTACTTTCTATGGCTGTGCTATCTGATACAGCAGCCATTAGACACATGTTACTTTTAATATTTAATTAAAATTTAATAAAATTTAACATTCAGTTATTTGGTTACCATAGCCACATTTGAAAATCTCAAGAGCCACATGTAGCTAATGGCTACCGTATTATATGATACAGAGTTGAACATTTCCATCATAGTAGGAAGTTCTATTGAATAGTATTGCTCAATTACATTTCCCTACTTACATTTTCTTTTACAACGTAAAAGAAAAATAGAGGGATCATGGCGGACAGGAGAAAGGACTAGATTGCAGCTCCGACAGAGCAGCATGTGGAGGCCCGCATTGTGAAATTTTGCTCCAGAACGACTACAGAAATTAGGAAACCAGGAGGACCCACAGACCCCCTGAAGGAAGCAGATTGCTCCTGCAGGACCCGGGAGACACCCCAAATACTTCAAGTGCTCAAACTGTGAAGTAGAAAAGGGAGATTGTCTGTCCCCGAACACACCTCCACTGGGGAAACTGAAGGCCTGGACAACAGGAGAAGACTTTGACCTTACATGGAGCTGAGTCAATTTAGAGAGCTGAGTGAAATACAAAGGTAAAGGAAGCAGCAGGAAAACCCCTGGAAGCTCAATGGACCCCCATTAACTCATTTTTGCCTGGTCTCACAGGGATCCTTCGGGAGGGTGGCCAGAGGCCCTGGGAAAAGACCGCAGGGGAAGGAAATCTCCAGATGAAGTTTCTAACAATTTGAACTGATCGATAAGCCTCCTGGCCAGAACTTGGGAGACAGTGTAAATCCAGTGTACAGATTCTACAGGCAAGAGAAGAAGGAAAGCCATACTTGCTCTTGCAGCTAGGAGATGAGTAGACTTCAAGTTCTCAGCCCTGCTTACCAACTGTCTGGAAACAAACTTGGTACTGTTGTGGGGGACACAGTGGAAGTGACACTGGCCCTTTGGATTCTGTGAGAGCTGGGGGAGGCATGTGACTGCTGGCTTTCCCCTACTTCGCTGACAACCTGCATGACACACCAGTGGTGGCCATAATCCTCCTAGGAATGTAACTCCATGGACCTGGGAACCTCTCAGGTCAGCCACACATGGCTGGGAGCCACACAACCTCTGAGGGAAGCCCCCAAATCAGCCACAGCAAGAGCTGCTCAAGCAGAGTCAGAGCTCAGACACATCTAAGCCCTGCCCCCACCCAATGGTCTTTCTCTACCTACCCTGGCAACTGAAGAAAAAGGGTATATAATCTTGAGATTTCTAGGGCCCTGCTCACTGCCTTTTCCTCCCCATACCACCACAGCTGATGCTTTCTGGAAAGTGACACCTCCTAGCAAGAGGCCAACCAGCAGAAAAACAGTGCATTAAACCACCAAAGCTAAGAAGTTTACAGAATCCATTTCATCATCTGTCAGTCACCTCCATCAGAACAGGTGCTGGTGGTATCCATGGCTGGAAGACTCAAAGACGGTTCACATCACAGGACTCTGTG
Organism: Aotus nancymaae; assembly: GCF_030222135.1. Classification (NCBI taxonomy): domain Eukaryota; kingdom Metazoa; phylum Chordata; class Mammalia; order Primates; family Aotidae; genus Aotus; species Aotus nancymaae. Next base: position 107,431,972 of record NW_026988425.1, read on the forward strand.
CAGACAACTCCCAATACCGGCCTGGAGCCTGGTATACTTGCTGGGTGGCTAGATCCAGAAGAGAGAATCACTACAACTTCGCTCCCAGGAAATGGAGGATACATCAAAAAACATCCCATGGGACAAAAGGAACTGAACAGAAGCCTTGAGGCCTAACCTTTCCTCTGACAAAGCCTAACCAAACAAGAAGAAACCAGAAAACCAATTCTGGTAATGTGACAAAACTAGGTTCTTTAACACCAGCAAAAATCACACTAGCTCCCAGCAATGGACCCAAACCAAGAAGCCATCCCTGAGTTACCTGAAAAAGAATCCAGGAGGTAAGTTATTAAGCTAATCAAGGAGGCACCAGAAAAAGGCAAAGCCCAAGGAAATCCAAAAAATGATACAAGAAGTGAAGAAAGAAATGTTCAAGGAAATAGGTAGCATACATAAAAAGCAATGAAAACTCCAGGAAACAATGGACACACTAATAGAAATGCAAAATGATCTGGAAAGTCTCAGCAACAGAATCGAACAAGGAGAAAGAAATTCAGAACTCAAAGACAAAGTCTTTGAATTAACCCAATCCAATAAAGATAAACAAAAAATAAGAAAATATAAACAAAGCCTCCGAGAAGTCTGGGATTATATTAAATAACCAAACCTAAGAATAATCAGTGTTCCTGAGGAAGAAGAGAAATCTAAAAGTTTGGAAAACATATCTGAGGGAATAATTGAGGAAAAGTTCCCCAGCCTTGCTAGACCTAGACATCCAAATACAAAAAGCACAAAGAACACCTGGGAAATTCATTGCAAAACATATCATTGCCTAGGCACATTGTCATCAGCTTATCTAAAGTTAAGATGAAGGAAAGAATCTTAAGAGCTGTAAGACAAAAGCACCAGATAACCTAGGGAAAACCTATCAGATTAACAGCAGATTTCTCAGCAGAAACCCTACACGCTAGAAGGGATTGGGGCCCTACCTTCAGCCTCCTCAAAAAAACACAGTTATCAGCCAAGAATATTATATGCAGTGCTTCATATATGAAGGAAAGAGAAGAGTCTTTTTCAGACAAACAAATGCTGAGAGAATTCAGGACAAGCAAGTCACCACTAAAATAACTGCTAAAAGGAGCTCTAAATCTTGAAACAAATCCTGGAAACACATCAAAAGAGAACTTCTTTAAAGCATAAATCACACAGGACCTATAAAACAAAACTATAATTTACAAAACAAAAAGAAAACACAAAAAACAAAGGTATGTAGCAGAAAACAGCAAGATGAATGGAATAGTACCTCATATCTCAATATTAACTGAATGTAAATGGCCTAAAAATCCTCCACTTAAAAAAAAGATAAAGAATTGCAAAATAAGTAAGAATTCACCAACCATCTTCTGCCTTCAAGAGACTCACCTAACACATAAGGACTCACAAAAACTTCAGGTAAAGGGGTGGAAAAAGACAGTTCATGCAAATGGACACCAAAACCCAGCAGGAGTAGCTATTTTTCTACCAGACAAGACAAACTTTAAAGCATAGCAGTTTAAAAAGACAAAGAAGGACATTACATAGTGATAAAAGGCCTTGTCCAACAGGAACATATCTACAATCCTAAACAAATATACACCTAACATAGGGGCTCCAAAATTTATAAAACAATTACTAATAGATCTAAGAAATGAGACAGCAACACAGCAGTAGTGGGAGACGTCAATAATCCACTGAAAGCCCTAGACAGGTTATCAAGACAGAAAGTCAACAAAGAAACAATGGATTTAAACTACAGCTTGGAACAAATGAACCTAACAGTTATTATATGCACAACATTCCATCAAATAACCAGAGAATATACATTCTATTCAATAGCACATGGAACTTTCTCCAAGATAGACCATATGATAGGCCAAAAAACAAGCCTCAACAAATTTAAGAATACTGAAATTAAATGAAGCACTCTCTCAGACCACAGTGGAATAAAACTGGAAATCAACACCACAAGGAACCTTCAAAACCATGCAAATACATGGAAATTAAATAACCTGCTCCTGAATGAGCTTTGGGTCAAAAAAATGAAATCAAGATGAAATTTAAAAATTATTCAAACTGCATGACAAAAGTGAAACAACCTATCAAAACCTCTGGGACACAGCAAAGGCAATGCTTAGAGGAGCCCCAAACACCTACATCAAAAGGTCCAAAAGAGCACCAACAGACAATCTAAGGACACACCTTGAGGAACCAGAGAAGCAAGAACAAACAAAACCCAAACCTAGCAGAAGGAAGGAAATAACCAAGATCAGACTAGAACTAAATGAAATTGAAGCCAAAAAAAAAAAAATACACAAGATAAATGAAACAAAAAAGCAGGTTCTTTGAAAAGATAAATAAAACTGATAGACCATTAGCAAAATTAACCAAGAAAAAAGGGGAGAAAATCCAAATAAGCTCAAAAAGAAATGAATCAGGAGATATTACACTGACACCACAGAAATACAAAAGATCATTCAAGGCTACTATGAACACCTTAATGTGAATAAACTAGAAAACCTAGAAAAGATAAATTCTTGGAAAGATACAACCTTCCAGCTTAAATCAGGAAGAATTAGATACCCTGAACAAACTAGTAACAAGCAGTGAGATTGAAATTGTAATTTTACAATTACCAACAAAAAAGTCCAGGACCAGATAGATTCACAGAATTCTACCAGACATTCAAAGAATTGGTACCAATCTTATTGACACTATTCTATGAGATAGAGAAGGAGGGAACCCTCGCTAAATCATTCTATGAAGCCAGTATCACCCTAATACCAAAACCAGAAAAGGACATAACCAAAAAACCTACAGACCAGGCTGGGCATGGTGGCTTACGCCTGTAATCCCAGCTTTGGGAGGCTGAGGTGGGCAGATCACCTGAGGTCAGAAGTTCAAGACTAGCCTGATCAACATGGAAGAAACCCTGTCTCTACTAAAAATACAAAAGAGAAATAGCTAGGCATGGTGACACATGCCTGTAATCCAGCTACTCAGGAGACTGAGGCAGGAGAATCACTTGAATCCGGGAAGTGGAGGTTGTGGTGAGCCAAGATCACACCATTGCACTCCAGCCTGGGCAACAAAAGCAAAACTCCATCTCAAAAAAAAAAAAGAAGAAGAAAAAGAAAAGAAAACTATAAACCACTATCCCTGATGAACATAGAAGCTAAAATCTTTAACAAAATACTAGCTAACTGAATCCAACAACATATCAAAAAGATAATCCACCATGATCAAGTGGGTTTCATATCAGGGATGGTTTCACATATGCAAGTCAAGAAATGTGATACACCATGTAATCAGAATTAAAAACAAAAGTCACATGATCATCTCAATAGATACAGAAAAGGCACTTGACAAAATTAGCAACCTTTATGATTAAAACTCTCAGCAAAATCAGCATACAAGGAATAAATCTCAAATAATAAAAGCCATCTGTGGCAAACCCATAGCCAACATAATACTGAATGAAGAAGAGTTGAAACAAGAAAAGGATGCCCACTCTCACCACTCCTCTTCAACACAATACTGGAAGTCCTAGCCAGAGCAATCAAACAAGAGAAAGAAATTAAGGGCATCCAAATTGGTAAAGAGGAAGTCAAACTGTCACTGTTTGCTGATGATATGATTGTTTACCTCGAAAACCCTGAAAGATCATAAAACGGATAATTCAGCAAAGTTTCAGGATACAACATTAATGTACACAAATCAGTCGCTCTTCTATACACGAACAACAACCAAGTTGAGAATCAAATCACAAACTCAACCCCTTTTGCAATAACTGCAAAAAAATAAAAAATAAAATATTTAGGATTATACCTAACCAAGGAAGTGAAAGACCTCTACAAGGAAAACTACAAAACACTGCTGAAAGAAACCATAGAGGACACACAAAAATGGAAACACATCCCATTCTCATGGATGGGTAAAATATTGTGAAAATGACCATACTGCCAAATGCAATCTACAAATTCAAAGCAATCCCCATCAAAATACCATCATAATTCATCACAGAATTTTTTAAAAAAAATTCTAAAATTCATATGAAACCAAAAAAGAGCCCACATAGCCAAAGCAAGACTAGTAAGCAAAAAGAACAAATCTGGAGGGATCAAATTACCTAATTTCAAACTATACTGTAAGGCCATAGTCACCAAAACAGCATGGTACTGGTATAAAAATAGGCACATAGACCAATGGAACAGAGTACCCAGAAATAAATCCAAATACTTACAGCCAACTGATCTTCAACAAAGCAAACAAAAACATAAAAGTGGGGAAAGGACATCCTTTTCAACAGATAGTGTTGGGATAATTGGCTACCCACACGTAGAATGAAACTGGATCCTAATCTCTCACCTTATACAAAAATCAACTCAAGATGGATTAAAGACTTAAACCTAAGACCTGAAACTATAAAAATTCTAGAAGATAATACTGAAAAAACGTTTCTAGACTTTGGCTTAGGCAAGGATTTTATGACCAAGAACCCAAAAGCAAATGCAATTAAAACAAAGATAAAGTGCTGGGACTTAATTAAAAAGCTTTTCCATGGCAAAAGGAATAGTCAGCAGAGTAAACAGACAACACATAAATGGGAAAAGAATCTTCACAATCTATATAACCGACAAAGGACTAATATCCAGAATCTACAATGAACTCAAACAAATCAACAAGAAAAAAACAAACAATCCCATCAAAAAGTGGGCTAGGGACATGAACAGACAATTCTCAAAAGAAGATATACAAAGAGTCAACAAACATATTTTAAAACGCTCAATATCACTAATTATCAAGGAGATGCAAATCAAAACCACAGTGTGATACCACCTTACTCCTGCAAGAATGGCCATAATGAAAAAAAATCCAAAAACAGTAGATGATGGCATGGATGCAGTGAACACGGAACACTTCTACACTGCTGGTGGGAATGTAAACTAGTACAACCACTATGGAAAAGAGTGTAGGGATTTCTTAAAGAACTAAAAGTAGAGGCCAGGCACGGTGGCTCATGTCTGTAATCCCAGCACTTTGGGAGGCTGAAAGTGGGCAGATTACCTGAGGTCATGAGTTCAAGACCAGCCTGTCCAACATGGAGAAACCCTGTCCCTACTAAAAATACAAAAATTAGCCAGTTGTGGTGGTGTGCACCTGTAATCTCAGCTACTTAGATGACTGAGGCAGGAGAATCACTGGAACCCAGTAGGCAGAGGTGGCAGTGAGCCATGATTGCGCCATTGCACTCCAGCCTGGTCAATGAGAGCGAAACTCTGTCTCAAAAAAAAAAAAAAAAATTACTAAAAGTAGAACTACCATTTGATCCAGCAATCCCACTAGTGGGTATCTATCCAGAGGAGAAGAAGTCATTTTACAAATGTTTATGGTAGCACAATTAGCAATTGCAAAAACGTGGAACTAACCCAAATGCCTATCAATCACTGAGTGGATAAAGAAACTGTGGTATATACACACGATGGAATACTACTCAGCCATAAAACAGAATGAATTAATGGCATTCACACTGACCTTGATGAGACTGGAGACTATTATTCTTAGTGAAGTAACTTAGAATTGGAAAACCAAACATCATACCATCTCACTCATAAGTGGGAGCTAAGCTATGAGGATGCAAATGCATAAAAATAACACAATGGACTCTGAGGACTAAGGCGAAAAGGGTGGGAAGGGGGTGAGGTACAAAAGACTACAAATAGGGTGCAGTGTATATTGCTCAGGTGATGGGTGCACCAAAATCTCAGCAATCACCACTAAAAAACTTACACATGTAACCAAACACCACCTGTTCCCCAATAACCTATGGAAATAAAAAAATTTTTAAAATAAAATAAAGAAAGAAGGAAAAATAATGATGGCTTGAAAAGGTAAGGAAGTAACGTAGACCAAAAATGCAATTATATATGTCAAACTGAATCTGTGGGGCCAATAGTATTTGCAAATTATGCAAATACTAGCACCTTGCACAACCAATTCTTTTTCCTACATATCTTTACTTCAAAGATAGATGAAAAAGTTAGCATAATTTTAAAATTTCCATAAATTTTCAAATTGGCTTATAGCAAATCCCCTAAAAAAAGTCAGCTTTCAGTCATTCATTTAACCATTTAAATATCAAAGAGAAAATAAAGTATTTCAAAACAAAGAGAAGAGAGTCAGTTCATAACAGGTTCCGAACCTCTGCCAGCTGCATCCTCTCTCATATTCTAGCTACAAATTCCCCATCGCTATCCCTGGACAGTTCATGAACTACCTCTCCCAATGGTGGACACTACTATTGGGCATTTGTGGCCTGATATCTTATGCTGCCACCTTAATGCTTCTTTGGTACATTCTATTTGATGCTTATGAGTTAGATTTACCTTTTGGGTATTAGCATTCTTTACCTTGTAAAAATTATTTTTCTCAGCTACCCTCTGAATCCAAAATGGGTAGTAAAAAAAGCGAACTGCTCCTATCTCTCCTTCCAATTACTAAGTTTCAACACTTAAAATTTGTATTCTCAAAAAAGCCAGTATGAGAAAGAATTATACATGGCTTCTAATTATGGCTGTAAGATTTTTAAATCAAGAAATGCAGAAGAAAGAGAGACAGAAAGGGATAAATTTCAGGCTTTAATTATTCTCCCATGAAATGGAGTGTATCACCAGCATTCCATAGAAAAGCAGTCAGTTATTTTTAAAGGTCAACTGGAGTGAAAAAAAAAATTAGTAAGATAGATTGGCTCATCTTTTACACAGAATCAAATACTTTAGAAAGCCTAAAAAAAGGAGTATACATTATTTACCCACAAGCGGGTAAGACCACTAAGTTAAAACTCTGATGCCAAGTACTTTAAAACATCAATAAAGACTCTCTATATACAAAACAAGCCAAGATTATATTATTAAATAGAAAAATAATCAATACCTTTAATAAACTTTTTCAATACATAAGAAAGCATTAGCTTATTTAACCTTTTAAATGTAGCAATATCAAGCTTTGCTCCACTAAGTAAATATAAAGAATTTTTAAGGACAGGCACGGTGGCTCACGCCTGTAATCCCAGAACTTTGAGAGGCTAAGGCGGGCTGATCACAAGGTCAAGATATTGAGACCATCCTGGACAACACGGTGAAACCCCGTCTCTACTAAAAAATACAAAAATTAGCTGGGTGTGCAGGTGAGCACCTGTAGTCGCAGCTACTCAGGAGGCTGAGGCAGGAGAATTGCTTGAATCCAGGAGGCGGAGATTGCAGTGAGCTGAGATTGCGCCACTGCACTCCAGCCTGGCGCCTGGCGACAGAGCAAGACTGTCAAAAAAAAAAGAATTTTTATGATACCATATACAAAAAAAAAAAAAACAAACAAAAGGGGTAAATCATTTTCTTCAAAAATATCTTGTCATGTATATTGACAAAATGCAAGCAACAGTAATCAGTGTTCTCGCTTTAAGACATCAGAACTTGCTTGGAAATTTAGTCCTGTTGAACTTTAAGTCATTTCAGCCCAATTTGTTCATTCTCTAAACAATTTTGAAGACTTGACCACTGATGTTTAAGAATCTGACACAAGATTATTTAATTTAAATCAAACACTATACTGCCTGCGGCCACAAAAGCGATAAAACATTTTCTACCTCTCCACCCCACAGATCGCCGTTGTGATGCTGTGAACAATGAACAGAAAGCCGGATTTAGAATTTAATTTCAAAGAGAAGATTCACAACTTGTTAACAAAAGATAAAGCGGTAACAGTGTCCTGCAAATAATACGATTATTGAATTAACAGGAAAAATGTGTTCTTCCTGGTACGCATGGTATTTATGAAGCCAGTAATATAAAACATCCATCAAGCAATCTTATTAGAATTAGAATCATTATTGGTGCAGCACTTAAGAGACTATACTTTGTCCTATATAGATTTGTAATGTCAAACAATCATACTTACAGTAACTGTTACAAACACAAAGTAAAAGCAAACATATTTTGTTTGACTTTTTACTGACCTATAAACTGTCATAAAAAAATAGTAAAACTAAATATACTCAGTTTAGATAAGGGGAAAATACAAAATGGGGCAAAAGTTTATATATATATGATCAAATACAGTAATATGGCTTTTATTTGTACATAATATGCTGTTGTGTTATACATACAAATCTTACTCCCCTTTCAAGGTACCCTTTTAAAAAACTGTCAAAAATATAATGCAACGTTATCCAAAAGAAATATATGAGCCAAAACTATAATATATGTAAGTTTAAATTTTCCAGTAGCCATATTAAAAAAACAACTGAAATTCATTTTAGTAACATGTTATTTAACCCACTATATCCAAAATACTATGATTTCAAAATGTAAACAATATAACAATTATTAAAGAAATACATAGATTTCTTGCAGAGTTAGCTCACTGCAACCTCTAACTCTAAAGCTCAAGTGATTCTCCTGCCTCAGACGCCTGAGTACCTGGGACTACAGGTGCATGCCACTCACTTGCACCTTGCTAATTTTTAAATTTTTAAAAATATTTTCACAGTCCTTTTTATTATAAGTGTGAATTTTAACTCACAGCATATCTCAATTCAGACTAGCCACATTCCAGGCACTCAATAGCCACATGTAGCTAGTGGCTACCATACTGGACAATCCAGGTTTAATTAATCCCTTTATTAGACCAGTGGCAAAACTAGACTGGATGCAGTGGCTAACACCTGTAATCCCAGCACTCTGGAAGGCCAAGGCACAAAGATTGCTTGAAGAGAGGTCTGAAATCAGCCTAGGCAACAAAGTGAGACCCTCGTCTCTACAAAAAAATTTTAAATAAAGCAGCAGTGTGCAAGTGAGTGGCATGCACCTTAAGTCCCCCGGTATTCAGGAGGCTGAGGCATGAGGATCACTGGAGCCTCAGAGTTAGAGGTTGCAGTGAGCTATGATCAAGCCATTGCACTCCAGCTTAGGTAACACAGTGAGACCCTGTCTTAAATAAATGTCTAAATGATAAAAATCTATAAAGAAAGCTGTCAGTAAAAAAGGACTATTACTCATTAGTCTACTAAAAAAACTTATAGGCAAATGTCCAATAAATAGAGGGCAAGTAACATCACATTTGTAATGCAATGACTTCTACTAATTTAAAACTGGTGATCATATAAAGGACAATCCTAAAATTTGCATTAAAACCTCCAGGAATGATTTTCATACTTGCAGTATTCTCACCCTCTGGGTGCTCTCTTTAGCTATTAACTTGCTCTGTATGTATTCTTGATAAAGAACTATGCTATCGTAATTACATCTGTTATAAAGCTTTGTACAATGCTAAGGATTATGTGTCTTTTTTTAAAAAAAGAGAAGGTGAGTCTATCTTGTTCATTGCTCTTAAGCATTTAGCCATATCTAGTAAATAGCAGGTACTCAAATATTTGTTGAATGAATGAATGCCACTGGTATAATAAGGCATAAAACTTCAGTGCTGGATATATGGCATGTGAAGAACAACTGGCCCAACCTACCACCCATAGCAGAAACACCGTCCACAACATTGCAGACAGTAGCCACCCACTGTTTTAAAAAAAGTCTGTAAATACTGATGGCCCAAAAGCTGCATGGGTCAGAACCAAATGTATGTTTTGGCTGTCCTGCCCTGTTAAGCTAGTGTGGTATTTTTAAATAATCTGAGTTGAAAATATTTAAAAAACAGAATTCACATGGAAGCCACTATCAAGTTTTTGTGAAAAACCAATAAATCTAACAATCTGACATCTTCCACCCTGGTAGTGCCACGTGATGACTGCCACCTTTAACAAGGCATCCGTTTTAGTTTCTACAGTCTCAAACCACACCCTGCTTCTCCAACAGGGAGTTCTAAAATCAAGTGGCTGCTGTCACTTTGGGCTGATGGTTTTCTTATAGTAGTTGAACTAATGGGAAAATAAAAAATTTATAGTCTCTATATTTATAGCAAAGAACTAAAATGAAGGAGAATCCGATATTTATTATGCCTGGGGCTCTCTTCATTAATGCACCTGTTTGGCCCTGCAGCATCTAAATTTGACACCTGATGTAAACACTTTTAGTAGCAGGAGTCTGACATACTTAGCCCATTTCATTTCTTGACAGCCTTAGTAGGGGTAGGGGGTTGTCTTCTTCCATGCTAAGTTAAATCTGCTTTCCTATTCTACCTACTCATTGAACTGGAACCTCTGCTAGAGATACCCAGCACACTCCTTCTATTCATAAGAAAGCTATCATATTCTGTAGTCTTCCCTTCTCCCCTCCTGTAACTGTTCTTTACAGAGAAAAGTTTTCGAATTCCACCATTCTAAATTTCCCCCCTCAGGACATAATCTAACTTCATAGGGGTTCCTCCTAAAGAAGAGGGAGAAACATCTCAGTAATTCTATTTCTGATCTAGACAGTGAAATGACGGTGGAATGGAACTCATATTCCAAAAGACAAATGCCATTATTATTGAATATAAGCCATTGTAGCATGCTCTATATAAATCTTGTAGTATGTTTGTCATTCAACATACATTCAACAAATATTTATTAAGCACCTAGAGAGTACCATGCTAGGTAAATTTCTGAAAACAGAAAATCATTCATCTAGTTCTTCATATGAATCACATAAAAAACTAGCCAAATCTTAACACCAAAAGCCTTCAGAATTTCACGAAATATGTATGTAAATGCAATCTAATTATAAGTAGAAATACTAGTACATAACTAAAATTTTACTTAATTGTGCCAAATATTAATATACAAAAAGGAAGTTTCCTTTGGTTGATCAAGCAGGGGTTCCCAATTAGCCAATGAAGATCTATCAACAGAATATCAAGTTTGATCTGGTAGGATTGATTTCAAGCTGATGCTGTCTGTCTTTCCCTCCTCAGTGCACCAGATTGGTAGCAAGGAAGGAAACATAAAGGTGATGACTTCACAATGATCATGACCCTTTATAACATCATAATCTCTGCACTCTCTCAGTTTGCCTGATGTGATGCTGCTCGTTTTTTTGTATATACAATTTCTATATGTGCAAAATATCATCCACATAACTAGTGACTGCCATTTAAAAAAAAAAATTTTCAAGACAGCACATCACCCTTAAAACAAATCTACTATTCTCCACTCTCTGACGGAGCACACATAAATGTCACCCAAGGAGACTCTGTATCACAAAGAGACCAAAAGAAGATAACATTTTCCAAAATATAACTTAGAGTCTTTTCTGAAAAGATTTTTTTTTCACAAGATTAAAAAGTTACTCCTATACTTGAGGAGGGAGAAACTGACAAGAGTGGACGAAAGGATTAAACTTGAAACCTCAAAGCCCAAAATGGGAAGAGCTGCTCTGAAGTCTGATACTTATGGCTGCCACTGACTCTCCTCCATGAAGGACATGCCTACCATGAGACTGCTATTTCCTCTCACTTTGGTCTTTGCAGCTGACTTCCGTACTAGCATTTGGCCCTGAATTTCAGTGTCTCCAATGATTTCAAATTAATTTTGATCTACATTAATCCTGCAGTGGCTGACCAGAAGAAAAAGTAAACCTATCCCAATAAGAAACAATTTAAACAGTGGCCATGTAATAAAAGATGTATGTGCTGTACATCAATTTCATTTTCTATACATTACTACAGAATTCTATTATTTATGGTGTTCAAAATCCTTCTTTTAGAAATAGACAAAAATGGATGGAGAGGCTGAACACAGTGGTTCATGCCTGTAATCCCAGCACTTTAGGGTGCCAAGGTGGGCAGACTGCTTGAGCCCAGGAGTTTGAGACCAGCCTGGGCAACATGGTGAAACAAAAAACATACAAAAATTAACTGGGTTAGCTGGGCATGGTGGCACCTGCTTGTAGTCCCAGCTACTCAGGAGGCTGAAGTAGGAGGAGCACTTGAGCCAGGACAGGGAGGCTGCAGTGAGTCAGTATTGTACCACTGCACTTCAGCTGAGAGACATGGAAAGATACTGTTTCAAAAATAAAAATAAATAGCAAGACTGACCCATGTCTGGTTGCAACTCCTGGTGAAGCTTGCTTATTGTATGCAAGAAAAAAAAAAATAAATGAATAAATAAAAATAAAAATAAAAAATAAAAAAGGATGAGGGATGAAGAAAATAAAACCCTCAGATGGGACTAGATGGGAAAAAATGACAAAAAATAATTCCCCTAAAAAGTTATCTAGGACTAGCCATTAGGCAGTCTCACTCCTTAACTCTGCAGTACTTATTTACCTATTACCATATATGTTTTCCCAGTTAGTACTTCAGTAGTCCATTATTTTATGTATCAAGGATATCACAGAGAATAAGTCCTAAATACAAACACAGTTAATAAGGACTTTAACACAAAGTTTGTGTTCAATATCCAGTATGTATCAAAAGACGAGTTCATTTTGACATTTTAACAGTGGGGTAGAACTCTTTATAACTATAGTTTTAATTTATTTACCTGGAAAAATTAACCCTCAAGATGACAAAAATAATTTTTCCTCCAGTTACCACTGAACATATATCTATCAGCTTCCCACAACCCAGCCCACAGTTCTAACACATACCTGGTCTGTTAATTCGGTCAATTTTATCCATGCTAGGGGAGGGAAGCCGAAGTCGAGGACTGCTTTGATTGGAGTTGTCTGATCCCATGTCATTGAATGAATCATCAAGAGTCAGCAGGAGTTCTTTTACACATTTATGACAGATACTATGTTGGCAAGGGAGAATCAATGGGTGAGTAAACAGCTCCTTGCATGCTGGGCAAATGAGCTCCCTTTCGATATTCTTAATGGTAACCTTAAATTGAAAGGAAAAGAATCCAAGTTAAAAGCTCTTCATGGGTAAATATATTAACACTGTTACACCTCTTACATAAGTACATGTGTTTACTTTTCTAAACAGAATTAAGAAAATAATTTAATTTTAAATTTCTTTTTCCCAAAAAAATTTAATACCATCAACCACCCTCAACACCCATAACCCAGAATTTAAGGGACATGAGACAGTATAAGCCAAAAAAAAAAAAAAAAAAAGAAAAATTATGTAAAATATTAGAGGACCATGATATTCTATCAAAAATTTTAAAGTCGTCGTTCGAATCTCCATCACCAGTGCACTGATTTAGGACTTCAGCTAAATCCTAAAAGTAGATCACATGAAAAAATATTGAAAATTTTTTTCATGTGATCTACTTTTAGGATTTAGCACTAAGAGTAAGACTATATTCCTATTTAGTGAATTAATGTTGTGACTGGCAAATGACAAGAGCAATTAAACACTAGGTGAGTCAGTATGTTCATGGAACCCCAGCTGGTATCTATTTACAAGCTGAATTATCAGCAATTTTCTACATTAAATGTGACCATTTTTCATATGCTGCAACTGTAATGCAGCTAAAATACCCAAGGTTCTCATGCCGTATATCAAAGCAATTATCTTAAAAGCAATTTATGAATATGTATTAGTCCATTTTCACACTCCTATAAAGAAATAGCTGAGACTGGGTAATTTATAAAGAAAAGAAATTTAACTGACTCACAGTTCCACATGGTTTGGGAGGCCTCAGGAAACTTACAAGCATGGCAGAAGAGAAAGCAGGTATATCTTATGTGGTGGCAGGTGAGAGAGAGAGAAAATGAGCAAGAGCAGGGAAACTGCCTTATAAAACCATCAGATCTTCTGAGCCTTTATTATCACAAGAACAGCATGGGGGAAATCCACCCCCGAGATGAGATTGCCTCCCACCAGGTCTCTCCCTCAACACCTTGGGATTACAATTCAAGATGAGATTTGAGCCTAACCATATCATTCTAGTCCTGGCCCCTCCCAAATCCCATGTCCTCACATTTCAAAACCAATCATGCCTTCTCAACAGTCCCCCAAATTCTTAACTCATTTCAGCATTAACTCAAAAGTCCAACTCCAAAGTCTCATCTGAGACAAGGCAAATCCCTTCTGCCTAGGAACTTGGAGAATCAAAAGCAAGTTAGTTACTTCCAAGATACAGCAGGGATAACAGGCATTTGATAAATGCTCCCATTCAAAATGGGAGAAATTGGCTAAAACCAAGGGGCTACAGGCCCTATGAAAGTCTGAAACCCAAAAGGGCAGTTATTAAGTCATGAAGCTCCAAAGTGATCTCCTTTGACTCTATGTCTCTCATCCGCTGTACACTGATCCAAAGGGTGGGCTCCCACAGCCCTGGGCAGCTCCATGCCTGTGGCTTTGTAGGGTACAACCCCCCATGCCAGCTGCTTTCATGGTTGGCATTGAGTGTCTGCAGGTTTTCCAGGTGCATGGTGAAAGCTGTGGGTGGATATACAATTCTGGGGTCTGGAAGACAGTGGCCCTCTTCTCAGAGCTCCACTAGGCAGTGCCCCAGTGGAGACTGTGTGGCGGCTTATACCCTACATTTCCCCTTTGCACTGCTCTAGCAGAAGTTCTCTATGAGAGCTCCAACCCTGCAGCAGACTTCTGCCTGGAAATCCAGGTGTTTCCGTACATCCTCTAAAATCTAGACAGAGGTTTCCAAACTTCAGTTCTTGACTTTTGTGTACCAGTAGGCCCAACACCATGTATAAGCCACCAAGACTTTAGGCTTACACCCTCTGAAGCAACAGTCTGAACCCTTTCAGCCACAACTAGTACTGGAATAGCTGGGACATAGGACCCAAGTCCCAGTGATGGCAGCTGCAGCCCATATGAAGCAGCTACTTCAAAGATACTGGCTGCAGTGGGGAAGACATGGCTGGACCTGCTTGCTCTGCAGAGCCAGCAGGAACCAGGAACAGCCGGGAGTCCTGTCCCTTTCTAAGTTGGTGGGGAGGGAGCCCCGTGCTCCTGAGTACAATTGCAGCCACCCAGCTTCAGCTCTGGACCAGGACTTTCCCTTGCTCTTGGAGGCCCAGGAAGCCCTTCTCCCCCTGCAGGCTCAGAAGTGCCTGCTCCTGCTGCTTGGCCTCTCCCCACACCCAGTGCCCACTCTGATTTTGGAGAAAAGTTGTGGCTGAGCCTGGACACTGTCATGACCTGGCCAGGTGTGTGTGTGCTCAGAGCAATGCTGACACACCAGCCCCCTGCCACCTCGGCCCCTCTGGACTTCAGGTGCTGATTAGCACCTGAAGGGCAGGGCTGAGGCCAACTCAACATGGTACTACAGGCATCCCTCAGCTAAAACAGCCTAGGCACCATGAACAGCAGTGGGAGGTAGACAGGCTCTGGGGAGGAAAGGGACATGTCCCTGCTAAAACCCCACTTTCAAGCCAGAGAAGGCCTGAAGCCTAGGGGCCAGGCTGCCAGTTCCACTGACTAGAGTAAGAACTTAGAATGAATTTTCTGGGCCCACCTGTGGCCACCCATGGACCAATAAGCACACAATTCCTCCCCTCTGAAGTGCATAAAAACTGCAGACTCAACCAGACTATGCCAGATGATGAGATGACCTGCCTGTAGATAGGACTTATCCACTCTGGGTTCCCTCTCCACTGAGGGCTGCACACTTGACAAATGACCTACCTGCAGAGAGGGGATCCCACTCCAAGTCCCCTCCCTGCTGAAAGCTGCACTCATTGGGAGGAACTGCCTGCAGAAAGCAGCTACCCACTATGGGTCTCCTGAGAGCTATACTTTTGCTCAATAAATCATGTCTTCACCTTGTTCACCCTCCAGTTGTCCATGTAGCTCATTCTACTCTGAACCTACCAAATAGCAGGACTAAACAAGCTGTAACACAAACAGGGCTAAAATACGCCCTCCTGCCTGCCATGTTGTAGGTGACAAGAAGGAGACAAGAGAGGAGAGAAGAGCTGCAGTCCTCCAGGGAGCCTGGACTTAGGAGCTCCCCAAGCCAGGGCTGTGACACCCTCTTGGTGGCTCTGCAGTTCCTGGTGTCTCCAAGTTTCTGGGTGCCACCATGTTCTCCAGTGCCTGTAGTGGAAGCTGCTTACAGTACACCTGGTCCAGCCACAGCAAGAAGCCAGCACCCATACTGGCACCTGGAGCTGCCTGCCCTACCACAGCCAGCATGCCTGGCTGTGCACACTGTAGCCCATGCTCACTCATTCATGCACACCTTGCTGCTCAGCACCTGGCTTCCCCCTTGGCAGGTGTGAGATCAGGGCCAGTGGCGAAAACCAAGTGCAGACTGCCAGGCCAAGCGGGCAGAACAAGCCCAGTGGACCTGAGCAAAACTTGGGAAAAGGCGACACTTGCCACAGAGGTTTCCAGCTGGCGAAGCAACACCCTGTAAGGATCCTGCGGTACCAAGGCTGTGTACAGCAGCAGGGTCCTGGGCCCATACCAGGAAACCATTTTTCTCTCCTAAGCCTCCAGGCCTGTGATGGGAGGGGCTGCCACCAAGATCTCTGACATGCCCTGGAGACATTTTGTCTTGGCAAAATGTCTGGAGACCATTGTCTTGGCAATTGACATTTGATTCCTCCTAAGCAAATTTCTGCAGCTGGCTTGAATCCCTCCCCAGAAAATAGGTTTTTCTTTCCTACTCCACGAAAAGGCTGCAAATTTTTCAAACTTTTACACTCTGCTTCCCTTTTAAACATGTGCTGCAATTTCAGATCATCTCTCTTAAGTTCAAAGCTCTGCAAATCTCTAGGGCAGGGGCAAAACACAGCCAGTTTCTTTGCTAAAGCATAGCAAGAGTCACCTTTACTCTTCTCTAAATGAGACCACCGTGGCTTGGACGTCTTTGTCCATATCACAAAATCAATAAACAAGTCTCTAGAAAGTTCCAAACTTTCCCACATCTTCCTTTCTTCTTCTGAGCCCTCCAAACTGTTCCAACCTCTGCCTGTTACCCAGATTCAAAGTCACTTCCACATTTCTGGGTAGCTTTACAGCAGTGCCCACCACCCGGTACCAATTTTCTGTGTTAGTACATTTTCACAGTGCTATAAAGAAATACCCAAGAGTGGCTAATTTATAAGAAAAGAGATTTAATTAACTCACAGTTCTGCATGGCTGGAAAGGCCTCAGGAAACTTACAATCATGGCAGAAGGGAAACAAGCACGTTTTACATGACAGCAGGTGACAGAGAGTGAGTAAGAACAAGGACACTGCCTTATAAAACCATCAAATCTTGGGAGAATTCACTATCACAAGAACAGCATGGGGGAAACTACCCCCATGACCCAATTACCTCCCAGGGGATTACAATTCAAGAGGAGATTTGAGTGTGGACACAAAGCCTAACCATAGTAGAATATTTAAAAAGTGTGGAGGACCCTTTAAAAAGGTTTATAAGCACCACTACAAATGCTCTCAATACTATACAGGCTTTCATTATTTTAAGTGAAAAGCATTTTAGACTCATCACAACTAAAAAAGTTTGAGGACCTCACACTAGTTTTCCCGTCATTTCTCTATGTAGTTTTTTCCATATATCCCAGACTTCAAATCTATGAATCGTATAGTCAGCATCCCTGCAATTTTAATAATAGTCCAACTTGAAAGTACTCATAACCTTATACAATCATTTCATCTACTAGAAATATATGGAAAATTAAAATCGACTTAACTTATTCTAATGAAATTTTAAAATCTAGCTAATGTGTTCTCCATAAAGTGACACAATGTGCTTCGATAATCTCTGACAAGTTAATTGCATTAGAGCCAACTGGTTTTATCATGTCAATGGGTCTTTCAATGCAGTGTCTTTTGCTGCATCACTCCACTATGTGATGAAGAGCCACATTTCCAAATCTATGAACCTCCCAATTGTTCATAGATTTAGAAATAAGATAACCAAACCTCACAATTCACATCAAAGAATACAGAATATTCACATCCTACCTCATTTCACAAAGGGTTTGACACCTAATTCAAAAGAAAATCTTGTCCGGGATGTCCAAAATAGGTTCTTACATTCCGTTTTATATGTAAATATGGTCAGTGAAGGTTTACTTCTCACCGTGAGGGAGGATCTAACATCTTTTCCATTTTTCTTGCACATAAAGCAGTGTCTTGAATCTGATTTTTTTAATCACAATAGACATAAAGTATTTCTTACCCCAAAGAAAAATTAGTTCATCAGTCATTGAAGGAGAAACAAACTGATTAAGTGTGACTTGGTGGTACCTTCAATTAAGCGGTTCCTCGGGAAACTTCGGAAGAATTGCACATTCGACACCTTCAAACAAAAACTCTTGTACTCCGACAGCTGCCAGGGCCCCAGCCCGCCCCGCGCGGGCAGGCGAAGCCAGGGAGGAGCCTCTGCCCCAGGCGGCGGCAGCCGGCAGGGCCCGCGAGGGTCACGACGCCTAGACAAAGGGCGGCTCCACACGCGTGAGGCACGCGCCCTGGCCCTCGGTTTGCACCCAACTCCCTAACGTTAATTAATTCTACAGTCTGAGCTCCGTTAGAGAGACCCTCCAGGATTCCCCGAGGTACTCAGGTGGGAAACCACCGGATTTGCGCTCTTCTCCTGCCCAGGGGACCCCACGTCCGGCTCTCAGGGGTAGAAAGGGGACGCCCCGGGTTACGGAACCTGGTCTCAGGCTGGGAAAGGCGAACAGGAAGCGGGGTCCCCACACGCCTGCCCTCACTCTCTCGAGAGGAGGTTCCCTCCGGGCTCCCAGCGGAGGAAAGAGAAAGAGCCGGGGCGGCGGTCCCCTCCGCACTCACCGGAGAGTCTGAGCCATCGCCTTCCATGGCAGCCTTCTGCCAGGTGTCATCAGCGGCACGCTCCACTCAGGTACACCGGCTGCCCCGGGCAGGGTCCGGTGGGCGGGTCCCTGCGGCGGCCGTGGAATCTCGGTCCGAAGCTGGAAGACGAGCTGGTCAGCCGGATCTGGCCAGCGGACCGATGCGGGGAGAAGTAAGCCGGGGCCGGCGAAAGCACAGGCGCGGAAGAAGCGAGCTTCGCTCCCAGCGACGGCCCCGGGAATCCCGCCCAGTGGCCGGCTGCTGCAGCGGCTCCTGCGGACTGCGGCGGGGCGGGGCGCCGCGCGAAGACCTGGGCGGGGCGCCGTGGGGCGTGGACAGGGCGTGGCCAGGGCGTTGCCTAGGCAACAGCACCCGCCGCACAAAAGAGGCGCGGCCGCCCGGGGCGGGGAGGCCGGGACTCGGCTGGGCGCAGGTATGGCACGCGGTTGGGACTCGGCGCCCTCCACCGCCACCTCCCCGGTCCGCATCAGCCCCTCACTCCCACCCTGGCAGCCGCTGGTCGCCCCATGCCAGGCTGGGGCGCCTCTGAGGAGCGGAAGTGAGTGCTGGGCGGGGGCCGAGGGCAGTGCCGGGGCTTGCCCGCTCCGCTGCGGCAGAGCAGCCGGCTGTAGCCCTTGCCCCCGGCCCCGCGGTGCCCCTCCGCTCTTCAGTTTGCTCTCCCTGAGCTTTCTCCACGCGCGGATCGAAGCCCGGCTTTCTGGCTCTGCACAGGACGATGCGGAAGAGGGCGAGCCTAAGCCACCTTCCCTGAATGGCAGCGGCGAGCACCGCAGAGCTGCGCGAGGCGACCAGAGGGAGACCCCGCCCGCCCCCGCCGCCGCCCGGAGTCAGGAGCGGCCTGGGGTTCCCTGTTCTCTCTCGGCTTGACTCCCTGCGTGAACTTCACAGTTCCTGACTGGACACCGAACACTCCTATCCTGCTTTCTGCTTCTATACCCCAAGGAGGGACCTCCCCTCGTCCCGCCCACCACCCGGGCCTCTGCTTTCCCTCCTGAGGACCAGAACAGAGGGTCCTGAGCGGCTCCGGCACCCACGCACCCCCGGGCGGGGGCGCTGCTGAGCGTTAAGGCGCCCGCCAGCTCAGGGACTCGAGGCGCACATTTCACCTGCCATGGCCCAAGTGCGTTTCTTGTGTTATTTTCAGGACACATAGAGAACAAATTAACCTAGGATTATTAGATCACGCCACTGCCTTCCTGGCTAGCTAAATAATTCATTCCTATGCATTAGGCTTTAAGAACCGGTGCCCTAAACTGCTGGGTAAGTAGGGACTACAGAGCTGTAGCGAGACATCCCGTTTAGGTTTTGAAATGCTTCCCACTTTTATTTCCTGTTTGGGAGAATTCTCTCGCTATGGCAAGTTCCGCCGTCTTCCCACAGCCCTGTCTGCAGCGATAGCCTCGTCTCCAATCTGGAAGCGAAATAAGGAGTGTAGAATTAAGAACATTGAGGTACTATAGCAATTTTTTCTAATGGAACACCCTCTATTTACAGATGAGGTGAAGAGAGAACGAAAGCCTTGCCAGGTAATAATGCCCGGGCTGTTCTGATCCGGATTAATGCCCATTCCGTGGCCACAGGTGCTAGACCTGAGGCGGCTTCCTTCCCACAGGTTCTGAAAAGTGCTAATCAGGAGGAGAATAACAAATGCCTGAGTGAATTAGGTGCCTATATACAGTTTTAAAGGCTCAGCCATTAAAAAGCATTCTAAGTCTGTTTCTCATACCCACCTTTGAGCTAAGTAACTCCCTAGCTAATTTCACATCAGCACACCTGCTTTGATCGAAAACTTATTAGTTGACAGAGTAAAAGTGATTAGAAGGCTCCATTAACATGAATTAAAGAGAAAACCTGTGTAGACAATATCTTAGACAATATCTTGTAGAAAATATGTTGATACAGCCTTCGATTATGCAAATCAGACTTCACTGAGCTATCATTTTCTACCTGATCCACAAAATTCAAACATGACGTTAATACACTTGGCAAAAGTGTGTCTCCAAAACAATAAAAATAAAAATACTTAGTCAGTGGGCACAACCTTGCCATTATCACCCCAGTTTAGATTTTAGTTGTGTGAGCAACTATCTGTTCATCCTTCTGAAACAGATCATTTGGTGGTATTTTTGTTTTGGTCCCAGGAGATGTTTAAGACCTTATATTAGTCTAGATTTGAGGACTTTCTAAGCCTAATTCTTTCAGAGTATAAGTGTCTTCTTGTTTTAAAGTAAATATAACTTCTTGAATTTTTTTGTGCCTCAAAGATGTTCAAAGTTAAAATAATTCACCAAATAATGGTATCATTGCCTATTTCTCTACCAAAATTAAATATAAGGTTTACAAAGCCTCTCTTATTTTGCTCAAACTCTTTTGTGGTAGTACATGTTGGTACAGCTTATCTGAAGGGACATTTTACAAATCCTATCAAAAATTAACTATTTGTACCATTTGACTAAGTAATTCCACATCTAAGAATGTTTCTACCATAATACTTGCACGTGTGCACAAAAACATATACAAAGAGGTTATTGAGACCTTATTTATAATAAGTAAACATCATTGATAATGTACATTCATACCACGGAATATTATGAAGCAGTTAAAATCAATGTACTGATGAGAGAGGTTCTAAAATATAATGTTAAAAAAGTACAAAACCAGCCAGGCACAGTGGCTTATACCTGTAATCCCGGCACTTTGGGAGGCCAAGGTGAATGGATCATGAGGTCAGGGGTTCAAGACCAGCCTGACCAACATGGTGAAACCCCGTCTCTACTAAAAATACAAAAATTAGTCAGGCATGGTAGAGTGTGCCTGCAATCCCAGCTACTCAGGAGGCTGAGGCAGGAGAATTCCTTGAACCTGGAAGATGAAGGTTGCAGTGAGCCAAGATCGTGCTACTGCACTCCAGCCTGGTTGACAAAGCTGACTCTGTCTCAAAGAAAAAAAAAAGACAAAACTATATGGATTCTGTATGCTGCCATTCTAGCCAAAAGACTAAGTAGGTATATCTGTTTATACGCAAACTAAAATAAGTGTCTGGAATGGAGCACAAAAAGTGATAACTACTGTGGAGAATTAAGGAGTGGAGTCAGGTATACAAGACTTACTCTTCACTCACGCTCTATGATCTTTGCATCTTATGTACATCTTATACTTCTAAAACTTTTTAATGTTAAAAATCATTTCTATCTAATCCATAAACTTTTAAAAACAAAAGGGGTGAGGGTAAGAAGACAAGAAACATGAAAACTGCCATTTTAAACCAGTGCTTTCCCAGTTCCCTGAGCATTTCTGTCTCCCTGGGCTGCCATGCTGTGTCAAGTCATCAACTCTGTTTCAACATCCAAACATCCCAATCTCCGACCAAGACCCTTCCCAGTTCCTCAAGTTAAAATCCTGGTGGGTTTTGTTTGCTTGCTTTTCATCCTTCTTTCTTCTTCCCTGTCTATCTCTGGTCAGCCTTAAAGCACAGTTTGTTCTCAGGTTCTGTTCCTTCTCATCCTCACAGCTGATTCCCATGCCCACTCTAAGCGCCCGCTCCACATGCCTAGATTACAACAGCAGCCTATCGATTCAGTATTTACAGATGACTTTCCATATGTGTAGTCCTATCCTTATGCCTCTATTTGCACAAGGAGCAGAAAAAGCTACAGTCCTGGACCATAAGCAGCTTGGTATTGGAACTTAAGGGGGAGTGGGGTATGTGTGGACGTGTGTATTTGAATGTGTATTTGAGAGAGAGTGTGTGTGTGTGTGTGTGTGTGTGCTGGGGAGCAGGAGTTAGAGGAAGGGTGGTAAACCTGCAGTAACAAAGTAAGTCTGGTAAAGTATGGAAGGCCTCTATGCTTTTTTGTAGACGTTGAACAGCTTTTGAAGGCTTTTTACCAGGAATGGCATGAAATATCTGAACTTTAAAAAAATCATTATTCCCTTATTTTGCATGGTATATGCTATCCCTTGCTGCCTATTCCTCCCTAGTTTGGAGTATTCCTTTTTCAATAGTTTATTTTAAAATCTGGGTTAAAATGCAAAACAAGAAAACCTATTCCATTCTTGTCATCCTCCTAAGTCCACAGACCTTCATTGTGGTATCTAATTTTTTACTTCTGGTATTAATTGCTCTTCTATCACAGGGGCATGAGCTGTCTCACATCTGTCTACTTCATGAAGTCCAAAAGGTCAACAGTTTCCCCTCCCCAAACACACACAATTCGGGCTTTAATAAACTAGAGCCTCAATCAATGTTCACTACTTGATATTTAAAATATAAACCCCTTACCATATAAACCATATACTACTCCATAAGCTGACTTGGTCTCTTTCCATATTGAGTCCTAATACCCAACAAGAGATTAAATTCCTGGCTGGGTCAGGTCCTAATGACCATGTTGCATATTAATTGGTTTGATCTGAGATCAGACAGGCAGGGTACCACCATTTTATTAGTATATACTAAACAGGAAATAGAAACGAGGTAATATGGCCACATACTCCTAAACCCTGTCCTCTTTTGGGAACCCCTAATCATTAAGCAACCATAGTTATAAAATGAAGAGAGCCCCTGAACTTACAGAAAATAAAAAATATGGAAATAAAGTAAATCACAGGGTTTTACAGTAGATTGGCACACAGACTGCTTGTACTGCTGGGTATCAGGAGGTTACTGGTGAAGGGACAATGAATGGCATTGTCTATCAATTATTGACTCAAGCCTCTGACAGGCCCAGCATACCAGTCATAAAGTGTTTCTATGGGAACAAAGTCAGGGGAGAGGAGTCCAGAGAGTCAGCAAGTTCAGATTTCCACTACCTGGCCAACTCCTCCTCATCTTTCAAGCTGCACTTCTGGAGCCTCCTTCATTAGTTTTGATTTCATTGATTATCTCCCTTTATTCCA
The DNA here is from genome assembly GCF_030222135.1 of Aotus nancymaae. Taxonomy (NCBI): domain Eukaryota; kingdom Metazoa; phylum Chordata; class Mammalia; order Primates; family Aotidae; genus Aotus; species Aotus nancymaae. Next base: position 107,455,580 of record NW_026988425.1, read on the forward strand.
AACTCTTTTAGCACTTAGAGTCCTACCACTCAGTTTAATACAACTACCTACTCTTTGTACACTGATGTTTGATGTTTTGTCTTCTCAACCATTTAAGCTTTTATTTAAGACAAAATCTAGTAAGCATTTATCTACTAAACAGTAGCACCAGAGCAACCATTTGAATTTAGGAAGATACGAGGAACATAGTGCTGCTCTCACAGACATTTTTCCATTAATGATGAGTATATTGGCTGCACAACTAGTGGGCAAAGAGTTTTTTGATCAACTTGAGGTAAACAAAATTGGTAATATTTTGAGGTTATGTAGCAGGTCCCTCCCTGTTGACCACATCTTATTATTCTTCCCCTTAGGGTTGCTAGATTTAGTAAATAAGAACACAGTACACCCAGTTAAATTTGAATCAGATACATGGTAGTTTTTTAGTATGTGTTTCAAATATCACGTGACACATATTCTAAAAAAAGTATTTATCTCAAATTCAAATTCAACTCTACCTCCTCTACTTAATGATCATTATGTGGATATAGGGTACCTCAAAGCCCAATCCTGTTGTCATAACAGCTAGAGGTAATAGCTTTCATTTATTGAGGGCCTATGATGTGTCAATAACAGTGTTAGGAAATCTGTATAAAATATTCATTTAACCCTTGCAGTAACCCTGTGAAATAGGTATAATTCTCTTCAGAGATGACATGTAACAACTAAAACTCCTCCCCACCTCCACCCAGAGATTAAGTAGTATGCTCAAGATTACATGGCTATATACTTAAAAGCCAGGATTCAAACCTGGGTCTCACTCCAGCATCCTTACTGCACTGCCCACAGTTAAGTATAAAACATGGAATTTACGATTTCACTAAAAATCTGATTTAAACATTCTTTTACAAAGTAGTTTAAGGACACCCTTTTTTTTTAAATTATCTTTAGCATAATGTAGTGAAAAAATCAGAGGAAAATTATGATATTTATGAAATTAGCTTTTCAAATGATAATGCAAAAATCTAAATCTTCTGCCTGCCTTCCCTACTCCCCACAGCACATATATTTCGCCCAATTTCAATGTAGGCATAAAAAAACACTTCAAAAAATACTTTGTAGGCTGGACACGGTGGCTCACACCTATAATCCCAGCAATTTGGGAGGCTGAGGCAGTTGGAGCACTTGAGGTCAGAACTTGAGACTAGCCTGGCCTATAGGGCGAAACCCCATCTCTACTAATAATACAAAAAATTAGCCAGGCATGGTGGCTCATGGCTGTAGTCCCAGCTACTAGGAAGGCTGAGGCAGGACAATCACTTGAACCCAGGAAGGAAAGGTTGCAGTGAGCCCACAATTGCACCACTGCACTCCAGCCTTGGCAGCAGAATGAAACTGTCTCAAAAAAAAAAAAAAAATACTTATGCAGTAGGCACAACGTTGCCATTATCACCCCAGTTTAGATTTTAGTTGTGTGAGCAACTATCTGTTCATCCTTCTGAAACAGATCATTTGGTGGTATTTTTGTTTTGGTCCCAGGAGATGTTTAAGACCTTATATTAGTCTAGATTTGAGGACTTTCTAAGCCTAATTCTTTCAGAGTATAAGTGTCTTCTTGTTTTAAGTAAATTTTGTGTTTGTAAAACTTCTTGAATTTTTTTGTGCCTCAAAGATGTTCAAAGTTAAAATAATAATTCACCAAGTAATGGTATCATTGCCTATTTTGCTAACTAAATTAAATATAAGGTTTACAAAGCCTCTCTTATTTTGCTTAAGCTATCATATTCCTTAGATGTGCCTGAACAGTAATTATTAAATTATAGGAACCAAATGTATCTTCTGGCTATTTAAACATATGCTAAATACACACAATATATGTAAATATGCTAAATACACAAAATATAAAGACATATACTAAATTAGAATTCTGTATTCCTTGTCATCAAATCTTCATTATAGAAGATCTCCAGAAGAGTGTATGACAGTGATAAAAAATTAGTGAGGCAAATCTTTCAAGAGACCAAAACGGTTTGAAAATACTGCTTTAAGTAATCGTAGATAATGACCACAGATTTGGAACCCTCTCTTTTAATCCAAAGAGATTAGCTACAAAAGAAATTAAAAGACAGCTTTCAGAAATTGTAAAAGGTACCATTTCGTTAAGAAATGGTAAAAGTTACTATTAGTGAAATATAAGGTAATACATTTACATTTTTATGCCTCTTGAGAATGATCATAAATATTAACTACAATTATGCAGTCTTGTTTGATGAGCAGAAAGATCACAATGGCAGATATCACTGTGTACTTTAAATATTAAAGTAGCCATCACAATAGAATAAATAAGCTGATCAAGTTTGTCCTGTAGGTTTTAGGTTACTCTAAGAAAAAAGGCTCACCTCCCACATTTCGGAGAACACAAACACATAGTATGCTAATGTAATTTGAAATAGACACACAAACTGCTGCCACTGGGGAAGGAATTAGATTGTAGGTGGGCATGAACTTCCACTTTTTACTCTGTAAAACTTTCTGTCAAGTTTGAATATTTTGCAACAAGCATATATTCAGGTATTAAGTTTGTAAAAATTTAAAGCTATGTATTTTTAATTATGTACAGAGTTTGAGAAGTGAGTACAAGGATGAAACAAATCTGGGGGAAAACTGAGAGAAATTAAGAGGATGCTCAACTCAGTGGTCTCAGCTTTGAGAGAAGGTGGGGCGGGGGTCAGGCCAACTACAGGCCTCTCCTCTCCTTTAACTCTTACAATTAGACCAGTTTCCCATTATTCATTACATTACAAACCTGAACTACAAAGTGGAACCTAACTCCACAGAGGAAAATAAAGCAAGACAGTCTCAAAGGTCTGCTACTCCATGGTTAATATTCAGTGTTCAAATCCTGTATAATCACAAACACGGGTCTTAAATGGGCTAGGGCTGGGGCTGCGGTGGCTGGGGGGTGTTGGGTGTTGAACCTGAGGAGAGTGGGTAGGAAATAAGCTTAAGTTGAAACAGGAGGCTCCTCCTGACCAACTCTCCTCCTCCAACCCCCGACAAAGAGAGAGGAACCGTCCTAAGTTCTTGGGAGAGACTGCTTTCCAACCTCAGAGATTTCAAACGGACATGGGACCTCTCCACCTTTAGAAGTCAGCCAGGAATGGTCATGGGTTTGCTGCAGGCCCACTGCTGAAGCCTAGTGAAGAGAAAGGCAGAGAGAGCAGAGAAATCCAGTAAATGAAGCCAGAAAGTTAGTTTTTGTTTTTTCATTATACTGAGCATGCTGTGATGAACTCATTGCTATTCTGAGAGGGTTGGTTTTATTTTTGTTTACCTGACTTGATTATAAGGAGTTTTAAGGATTCACTAATGGTTTCTTCCTACTTCCCCATTTCCTGTTCATGGGACATCCATCTGTCTGCTTCATGGTCACCTGGAGTGTTCTTAACATGCACATCCCTGGGTCCTACCCCAAAATTATTCTCAAAATTTCAGGATTTGTCTGCTATTGAGGGAAAACGTAGCCAACTAATACAATTCTGGCTTACTGTGAAGAATGAGCACCAGAGAACAAAATTCAGCTATCAATCACCTTATTTTCCATCCTATCAAGAGTAGTCCATTTATTTTGTTCAACCAAAGGCCTTCTTTTTCCTCCTTGCCCCGCAGCCTCTCATCGTTCCCAAATCGATGCCCCGGTTAGACACTGCCCTAGACCTGAGCCTCCGGGGTGCTGCTGCACCTCCTGCTCTTTAGAGGCCCTGGTTCCGGCCCTCGTCTGGCAGCCTGCCTCTTTGCTCAGGGCCAGCCCCTTCTCGGGGTCCAGGCTTCAGAGGGAGGGGTGGGCCACAAAATGCACCCTAGCTGGTGACCCTTCGGGTGGTCAAGGGGCTGCTGTTGGGGCGACAAAGAGCTTGAATATACTGGTCAGCGCGTGCTGAAGGCCCCTCGAGGTGCAGGATGGAGCCTGGGCTTGGAAGAAAAGTAGAACGCGGGTTCTCCATTTGTACTTCCGGCCCAGGGTTGTAAATGGTAGGGGAGGCTGACGACACAGCTCCACTTTCGAAATGTTAATGAATATTCTGTTTCTGATGAACGCATTCAGTGCCTGTAGAACAAGAGAATTCAGGGAGGCATAGGATTCATTTGGGACTTTTTAGGCTGAGAGTGCATTAAACTAGCTCCCCAGCCCTGGGGCCGTAGGGACTGTCAGGCATGAAGCTAAAACTACTCCATATGCCATATCAGCTGTGTTGGAGTTAGTGAGGTGTGGGACTGCAGTTTCAGGTGCTCACATCAGGGCTACAGAATCATCCCTCTCCTTTCTGATAACCGCGCAGGGAGTCGAGTTCTCCTCTGTGCCATCACCTCTTCTCGAAGCTCCAAGCGCAGAGGGCAAACGCTGACGCCCTTTTCCGCCTTCTCTCCGCCTTCGAGTCCCGAAGGACAGTGCACTGTGCAGCCTCCGTATTTCCCGACACGTCCCTCCTGCAAATCACTTAGGAGCTTCTCCCGGCAGTTTCTCGGATGCAGCGCGGAGCCCAGCCTCCCGCACCGGCTCAGGCTCGGCGCCACCCCGCCCGCTGAGGGCGTGGTCGTGGGCGCCACCAACGGCGCCAGCCTGCGTTCCTAAAGGCTCCGGGACAGGTGTGGGGCTGAAATTCCGCTCCTCCAGCATCTTCCCCTCCCCACCAAAAGAAGGCTGCTTTAAAAATTCCCGGCCTGGACCATCAGCAGCTAAGAACGTGGAAGGGGGCCTGAAAAGGCCAGGGCAGGGCGAAGGAAGGTGTTGCCCCTATTTATCCGCCACACGCTCTGAGTGCGCGCTGACCCCAACCTACACTCCGAAGCTATTCACTCGCTGGGCGGACCCTTCCTCCACGCTCCGCGCCCAGGCAGGCGAGGTCGCCCACTCCCAGTCACCACGCTTGGGTATCCCCGGTTGCGCGGGGAAGCGGCCTCTTGGCCAACGCCCCGCCCTCCTCTCCATCTCCGGACGCTGGGCTCTCGCCCTTTGGCGTTCGGGAGCCCCTACTGCTGCCCAGCTGGCCACAAAAGCGCCCGAAAGTCCCCTCTTGGCTTATTTCAGCGATGCCACGCAATAAAGAAAACGCGGCTACTTTGCATTCCGCAGCGCAAATGCCCGGGCTGCGAGCACGGACCCTGGATTCCAGCCTCCCGCCCTTCCCAGGCGCTGGAATGGACGCGGACGCCGACAGCGGCTAGCCAGGTAGTGGTGGAGTGGGGGGCCCAGGCCAAGGCGCCGCGCGCCCCATCACTTACCTTGCCTTTAGCTAGCAATTCCATGATGTAGCCAAATTCACTCATCTCCCCCGACTCCGACATGTTTACGCCCCTTCACAAACTCTGGAGGACCGACACGGGTGCATCGGATTTGTCCTTTCTTTTCTCTTTTTCTGTTTTTAGTCTGAGTTTTGCCGAGCTCCCCGCCCGTAAGCTGTTAACCAGGAAAAGTGAGGAAGCGCGGGGGAAAGCAAGAAGCGGGCTTGGGTGGAACGAAGGCCATCGAGGGCTCCCGGGCAGCCTCGCTCGGCTTGCTAGGGTCTGGGTGCAGCGGTCGGGGTTGCGCGATCTAACGGAACAAACGAGGGCGGCGGCGGCGGCCGTGAAACCCTCACCAGGCGGAGCCGGGCGCGCGGAGGCCCCGCCTCCTCGGGGGTCGCGGCCGCGGTCGGACTGCAGTGGAGACAGACAAACGCGCACACAAAGCGGGTCGGCGCTCGGAGCTGCGGTGCCCCAGCCCAACATTCCCCAGCCTTTATCGGATGCGGGGAGGTTAGCTGTCCCGGGCTCTCCGCGGGAAGATCTGGGAAAAAACCCCATCGCACTGTATGGAGGTGCGAGGGCAGACAGAAATGAATGCAGAGGAGGCGCAACAAAGGGGCTGGCTGCCAGCGCCGGAAAATAAATAAATAAATACATAAGCGAAGGCCAGGAAATGGCAACGGCGCATCTCAAGTCAGCCTTCCTGAAATCCAATAGGTAACAAAGACAAGCCCCGCGCTTCTGAGATGAGAACAAATACAGGGATTGTATTTTAAACACTCTAAGTGTGTAAGGTCGATTGTATCTCCATATCCTTTTGATACTCAACTTTCCCTTAGCCAAAAAAAAAAAAAAAAAAGAAGAAGAAGAAAAAGAAAGGAAAGAAAAAAGAAATTGCCAGCCAGGTTCCTGAACACTCTCACCCTTAGTTACCAGAAGTCCATTTTTCTAATGATTTGTTTTGTTGGTTGAGTTAAAGCGTTTAGTGCACGCTTCTCACATTTCTATACTTCTTTTTATAACAGCAGCTTCCCTAGGAAGCTGCAGCTGAAATGGCCTCAGACAGTACCTGACGATCTTTGCTTCTCTTGAAAGGAAAACTTGGCTGAACAAAGTCCCAGACGATCACTCTGCTCTAGGCAGTCTTTGCGATTAAGGGCTTGATTTTTTTTTTTTTTTTTTTTTTCAAAAAAAAAAAAGCTTCCAACAATAATTAGGTTAGACTCGAATAAGATTTACTGCAAGGGTGAAACTACTTTCCTTAAGCAAGTTGGAAGCAAGTTGGCAGAGTTTGCATCGGGCTCAGCACCAGTGGGCAGGGTGGGGTGTGGAAGTGACCTATTTTATAGGCACGTAAGAGTTATGCAGGCCTAATGAGGCATGGGGGGTTTTCTTGTTTGCCTCTTCTTTTTGTCATTTTCTAATTTCTCCTCTCTGGGTCATAAATCCGAAAGCATGCACATTTCTTTCTTTTTTCAACACACCTCTCCATAAAGCTCCAATAGTGTTGCTCTGTGCTCTGTAACTGCTGTTCTGCCAGAACTTTGCTTCTTCAGTGTGTTACTTTCCTTTATGAGCTGCTGCTGAAAACCTCTTAGAACAAGTAGCAAAAGTTAACATGCTGATGTTCACAGTTACGGCTTTGTAGGAGGTAAGACACAATCATAATGCTTCTTGGATGTAGAGCTAGAAGCTTCTTGTCCCTCTTAAGTTCTGTAGAACTTACTCTCTTTGCATTCATAGGAAAGCTATAGAATTCAACTAAGTTCTGTAGTATCCGTAAATGGGTTCTTGCCTACTATTAGCAACACTTGATGAATTACCAGAAAGAGATATTGCTCTAAAAGTGAATATTTTTCACACACAGAATGGATTCTGGTACCTGATTTAAAACCACAGTGTTAGAGCTGAACAGCTAATCTTATGTCTGCATTACAAGCAGGAGAGGAAAAAAGTAGAGACAAAAGGGCACACAGGGCATTTGTTTCCCCTTAAAATGTTTCCCCCAACCCCGTCCAGTGACCTCCACTTACACCTTTGTGAGAAATGGGTAATATGCACTCCCAGCTCCAAGGAAGGCTGGGGAGGTGATTATTTTGTTCTGGGAACACTGCCACTCTAAACAAAATCAAGGATTTGTTAGTAAGGAAGAAGAGGAGATAGATATCGGGTAGAAAGTTGTTAGTTTCTACTAACCTTGAGTAAGTCCATTCAACTTTCAGAGTTTCAGTTTTCTCTTCTGTAAAATGACTGGTTTTGACTAAATGGTCTCTAACCCCTTCCTGTTCTAAACCCTAAGATCTCTGATCTGAGGATCTCTTTGCCATCTGGCAGCATTAGCTGTCATTCTCTTTCCTGAAAAAAATTGCTGTTAACAAAAGGGCTGTCCACCTGATCACTTGCTACTAGAAAATATTCCAGGCAAAACATCCTTATCAGTTGCCTAGATTCCTACCCAAGACCAAGAAAGTAGTGGGGGCAAGAGTTTTAGAATCAGCTCCTGCAGTGTCAGAAGATCACCGGTGAGCATGCCCATGTCAGTATTCAGAAGTTAGAACATAAGTTGGGTCCTGAACATTAACTCCAATGCTTGCTGGTATTTACCACTCTATCATCATTGTGTGAGGAACACTCTGGAGCTTTAAAGACCTTTCAAAGAAGGTAGGCATACAAAATGAAGACCACATTGAAATTTCTTCTGAAATTCTATGCGTGCTCTTCAAAGACAGAGGGCCAGACTGTCAATAGGTACCAAATAAAAGTTGCTTTATTTCCCTTTCTTCTTAAAAAAAAAAAATTGAAATCATATAAATTTAAAACTTCACTCTCTAAAGGAACCAAAATTAAGAAAAATATTAATTCATATTTCTCTAAAAATAATGAATGAAATGAACATGATAGATGCTGCTTCACATGGGACTTCCCTACCTAAGAGGAAGATATTTAATAGAGGGATTATGTGATGTGTGAATTTTTCACACTGAGAAGACTAGCAATATTAAAGGGTCCCTCACTGTGGAAAATCTGCTAATTGCCAACTTTCATCAAATGGAGAAAATTCTTCAACTGTTCTATTGCCATGCCAACTATTGAAATAAGTGTAACTTATAGAGATTCACAACATCCTATTTTCTCCTTCTGATGGGAACCAACATAATAGCTTTAGAAAATAGCATCAACAAAATACACAATCCAACTTTTCTTTTTAATGGTGGACACATAAATTGTATTTTTGAAGGTTTTGAATTTAAAATCTGTGATGACTTTTCAGCTTTTTAAGAGTTAGAGACTGAAATAAGGAACCTAAAAGATCTTACTTTTAATAAACTCTCACATTTTCTTTTTTTTTCTTTCTTTTTTTGAGACGGAATTTCGCTCTTGTTACCCAGGCTGGAGTGCAATGGCGCGATCTCGGCTCACCGCAACCTCCGCCTCCTGGGTTCAGGCAATTCTCCTGCCTCAGCCTCCTGAGTAGCTGGGATTACAGGCACGTGCCACCATGCCCAGCTAATTTTTTGTATTTTTAGTAGAGATGAGGTTTCACCATGTTGACCAGGATGGTCTTGATCTCTTGACCTTGTGATCCACCTGCCTTGGCCTCCCAAAGTGCTGGGATTACAGGTGTGAGCCACCGCGCCTGGCTCACATTTTCTTAAAGTTTTTATTTCAAAAATATAAACCTAAAATTTGATACCTGTACTCAAAAAGGTCATCTTTTAAAAATCTTATTTTTATTGAGGTACAGTTTATTTACCATAAAATTCACTAATTATCAGTGTACTGCTCAGTGATTTGTATTAAATTATGGATTTGTGCAACAGTCTCATAATCTGGTTTTACAACACTGGAATATCCATATATTGAGATTTTATTTCATTTTTCCCAGCGGTACTCTATCACTTTTAGTGTTTAGATATTGCACTTACTGTATTACATATTGCAAAGTACTCTTTTTAATATTATTGTGAATAAAAGTGATTTCTTAATGTCATTTTTTAGATTGTTAATTGTTCTTATATAAAAATACAAGTGATTTTTGCATAGGGTTGTGTTTTGCAATGGGGCGAAATTCATTTATGAATTCCAGATTATTTTCAGATTCCTTATAATAGCATCTGTAATTAAAGACAATTTTATTTCTTCCTTTCCAATCTGTATGCCTTTATTTTTCTTGCCTTATTGCTCTGGTTAGAACCTCCAATAGAACCTCCACTGAATGCACGCAGCGTGTGCGGCCATTCTTGCCTCATTCCCAATCTTGGGGAAAAAGCATTTATTCTTTCATCATTAAGTACTGATTAGTTTGGCTACATTCCATGACTTTTGATATATTTTTCAATTATGTTAGAAATATTTTTAAAATTTCCTATTGTGATTTTTTTCTTTGACTCATGGATTATTTACAAATGTGTTGTTTAATTTCCAAATTAAATTCCCAAATATTTTAGATTTCCCATTTTTTGTGTGTTGATTTCTAATCCAATTTTGTTTTGAGCAAAGATCATCCTTTGAATAATTTTAATGTCTTTAAATATACTCAGGTTTTTTAAATGATCTAACATGGGAGTCAGCAACATTTTCTTAAAGGGTAAGATATTAATTGAACATTTTAGACTTGAAGCTATATAATTTCTGTCACTACTTGTCTTAGTCTATGTTGCTACAAAAGATTACCTGGGAATGGATAATTTATAAGGAAAAAAGGGTTTCTTTGGCTCATGGTTCTGCAGACTTTACACGAAGCATAGTGCCAGCATACACTTTCAGAAAGGCTTCAAGAAGCTTCCACTTATGGCAGAAGGTGAAGGGCAGCTGACATGTCACATGGAAAGAGGAAGTAAGAGAGAAAGGAGGAGGGTGTCATGTTCATTTTAACAATCAGTTCTCATGGAAACTAATAGAACAAGAACTTCACTCATTACTGTGAGGACAGCACCAAGATATTCGTGAAGGATCCACCTCCATTACCAAAATAGCTTCCACTAGGCCCCACCTCCAACAGTGAGGATCAAATTTCAACAGGAAATTTGGAGGGGACATATATCCAAACTATGTCATTACTCAACTCTGCTATTACAGGATGAAAGGGACTATTGACAATAGGTAAATAAATCAATGTGGACATGTTTCAATAAACATTTATTTATGAAAATAGGCAGCTGAATAAGTACATGAAAAGATGTTCAATATTATAAGTCATTAGGAAAATGTAAATCAAAACCACAATAAGATACCACCTCATACTCACTAGAATGGCTAGAATCAAAAACAGAATAACAAGTATTAATGACAATGTGGAGAAATTGGAACCCTCTTAGAATTCTTAGAACTTAGAATTACCATATGACTCAGCAATTCCACTTCTATTTGTATGCCCAAACAACTTGAAAACAGGGATTCAAACAGATGCTTGCACACTGATGTTCATTGCTACATTTTTCACAATAACCAAAAGGTGAAAACAACTGAAATGTCTGTCAATAGGTGAATGGGTAAACAAAATGTATATACATATAATGGAATATTTTTCAGCCCTAAGATGTAATGAAGTTTTAACATATGTTACAATATGGATGAACATTGAAAACATTATGCTAAGTGAAATAAGCCAGCAATAAAAGGATGAATATTATATAATTTCACTTATATGAAATATCTAGAATAGACACTCAGAGACACAAAGTAGAGGGGCTGGAGAGAGTCTGGAATGGGATGTTATCGTTTAATGGATTTGCATTGGGAGTTTACATTGTTTAATGGATTTACATTGGAAGTGATGAAAAAGGTATCGATACTGGTAACAAGTTGCACAACATTATGAATAGAATTAATGCCACTCAATTGAACACTTAAAAATGGTTTAAAGAAACTAGGCAGCTGGCCCTTGGGCTGCAATTTACTAACCCATGGCCTAGAATACCACCTATTTTGAATGATATTCCATGTGTGCTTAAAAGTAATGTATGTTCTGCTGTTGTTGAGTGAAGTATTCTACAAATGTCAGGTAAAGTTGATTATTTCTCCTCTTGTTTTTTTTTTATTTGAGACAGGGTCTTGTTGCTCTGTCACCCAGGCTGAGTGCAGTGGTGCAATAACAGCACGCTGCAACCTCCACTTCCTGGGCTCAAGCCATCCTCTCACCTCAGCTTCCTGAGTAGCTGGGACTGCAGGTGCATACCACCACACCCAGGTAGTTTTTCTATTTTTTGTAGACAGAGGAGTCTCACTATGTTGCTTAGGCTGGTCTTGAACTCCTGGGCTCAAGCAGTCCTCTAGCCTTGGCCTCCCAAAGTGCTGGGATCACAGGCATGAGCCTCCATGCCCAACCTTCACAGTGTGTTTTCTCCAGAAGTTTATTACACACAGTCTTTGGCCCAAAGAGAGCAACAAAATTCCTTGGGATTGTTTGTGTCACAACAATGGATCACTTCTTAGAGTTGCTCAAATGGTAGAATTAGAATAGTGTGCACATATCCTAAATCCATCCTCATTCTCAGGGGATGATATTTCTCTAGCAAATAAGACTTTGCCCAGGAAAAAGCCCAGGGTAGCCAGCCCAGGCTATCACAGGAGCCAGTGGTCTCCTAAGACATGCTTTTGAGCACATGGCCTTCATGGCCTTCTGTGCCTGAAACTCAACTAGATCTATGGAATCCCAATGTGCCAATAGTATTCGTTCATTAAATAGTCCATTAAATATAAGTGACCACCAACTGTGTGCCTGGAAGTATCTGGCAATGGAGATTCAGCAGTAAACAAAATAAACAAGACTTTTAAAATATAAATGTCCTTTTAATACCATACCATGTTTTGAAAGCTTTTATTTTGTATTGGGCTTTCTGATGCTAAGGCAATATGATCTTGGTAGGTAGGGCAGAACCTTTATTTCTCTGTAGGGTACACAGTGAAATGATACACCATTTCTTTCCTAGGAAATGAGATATGTGGAGATCATCAGTTTGTTTGTCATTAGATCTGGTAGAACTATATTGGATAACCAGTGTTCTCTTAACTAAGGTCTTCACTAGCTATTCACCCACTCCCTCCCCCTACTTCTCCTTCCACCAAGCCCCGTACTTTCACATTAAGCAAAAATTCTTCAGGTGATGACAACTTCTATAGGTACAAGGAAGCTAGGGTTAAGAGAGAAATCTGCCTCTGATCAATACAGCTGCAGCATCATCATAAATAATTTAACCACTTACACTGTTTTTAGTTTCTTTGATCTGCTTCTCTCATCATGTCTGGTTGTGTTACTGCCACAAAAGTTTGCTCTTTGAGAGGATGAAAACCTTCTAGTCATACCTCAGTCATCATTCTGGGGCAAAGGTCAACTTTGTATTACTGCTCCTGCCTCATGCCTCATAGCTAAGCATCTGTGTTTTTTTTTTGTTTTGTTTTGTTTTTTACCATTCTGAAGGATACTGAGTGTGTTGCTGATTTGAAATTTTTCAAACCAGAGATAAATGGAGTTTCTTATTAGGCTGACCTTAAGAACTATCATTCTGTAGTTCTTTATTTTAGAAGATTGCTTGTTTTGTGGGTGTAGAGAGAGGTAAGCTAGAGAGAGGAAGAGGAATAATTTACCGGATCTCAGATTCAGTTCTAGTATTACTTTTAGGGGGCAGTCAGTGAGAAGATAGGATTATATATATATATATATATAATATATATATTTATTTATTTTTGAGATGGAGTCTTGCTCTGTCATCAGGCTGGTGTGCAGTGGCACCATCATGGCTCACTGCAAACTCCACCTCCCGGGTTCAAGCAATTCTTCTGCCTTAGCCTCCCAAGTAGCTGGGTCTACAGATGTGCACCACCATACCTAGCTAATTTTTGTATTTTTTAGTTGAGATGGGGTTTTACCATATTGGCCAGGATGGTCTTGATCTCTAGACCTCATGATCTGCCCACCTTGGCCACCCAAAGTGCTGGAACTACAGGTGTGAGCCACCACGCCTGGCAGAGATAGGGTAAATTAGGAGGTAGTAATTAGTATAGGATTTGCTGCTGTCTGATGATCAAACATGGAGTTCATTGGCTCTAGCAAAATAATAAATCATGTCTATTTTTCTATTTTGCCACTAACACATATTTTAAAAATCTTCTTGCTGTGCCAGTGTTCCTCAACAAAAGGCACAGCTCATATCTGTATTAAATTGAAATTTAAAATGTTAGTAACACCAATACAGCCTAGTGACTTATTGATTAAACTGAGTATTTGGTAGAGCTTGAGCACTGTTATTGTAGCTCTACCCAAAAGAGGGAAATGTCTGGGAAGAAATTTACCGAGTAGAAAAAAGTGCTAAGAAAGGATTCTATACATGTCACACCATAAAAATAACATTGACTTTGAGGAGCAGGAAGGACAAGCTCTTGGCAGAGAGGCAGACATCTTTTCATTTGTCCCTAAACTACACTCTGATCGGCCAATGCAAGGTGGGTAGCTATGATGTTTGTTTTTAAATCATTTTTCTCTGAGTAAAATCAAGGGCACAAAGGGTTAAGTGTGTTGAGAATTGTATTTATTAACTGATTTTCTGCTTAAAATAAAATAACCACTATATTCTCCTTTTAGAGAACTCTCTTTTTCCAGGTCTTGCTGTTCTTCATGCTTCCCTTCTCATGGACTCTGCTTTACTTTATTAACTTACTTTCTGAATCCATATTTGAAATGGAGGCTTCTGTGTCTTTTGTAATTTGAAGTGAACATGCTCTGTTTTAAGGACTCAAACCACTTCTGTGGCTTCTTTCTCAGTGCGCACAACATTTAAGCACATCTCTGACTGGTGTTCTACAGCTCCTAGGTGTTCTGAAGTTCCTCGCACAGCACTGTTGGCTGTGCACTCTGGCAAACAAAGATGAAGAGCTCAACAGTTTGAATGGCTTGTCTAGCGTCAGAAGGTAATCAGAATTAATAACAGACTGAATATAACCCACAACAACCCAGCCACAGCCTGAGGCTCTGATTCTGAATTTATACCTCTTCATTTACTGTGACATGCATGGTTTTGAATTCTGTCAGGGGAAACACTTTTATTATATTTTCCATTGCAAAATAACCTTCTACCGTGATTTCCTTCTCAACACATTTCTGGAATGCAGTAGCAATATTTAGAAATATTCCCTTAGAGAAACAATATGAATACATTAATATAAGTAAGAAGCATATTTTCTGCAAATATATCTATTTTGGCATTGTACCAGCTTGCTAGGGGAGAATTTTGTGTTTCACAAGGCATTTGTTTACTCTTAAAAAGGAAAATCGTTGCTATTTTCCTTCCAATATGTTTATCTTTAAAGATTTATAACATAAAATATGCTCTGTGTGATATGTACTTATTCAAACTATTTATATTTCATATAATTCCAAAAGGAATTTTACCTTTCTTTTTCAGGTTTCTATTAAGACAAATTTGGTTTACCCTTATGAAAAGAAACACTTTAACTATAAAAGTACTCATTGAGTAAGAGTAACAAGCTTTAAATCATTTGTTACACATTATCTCTTTTTTTGGTTAAGAATGAAACAAAAATGACTATCAAATATAAAGTATTAATATCTAACACATACTGAGTCCGAAAAGTGTTCACTCAATGAATAGGTGAACAAATGAATAAGTATACTTACTTTACAACAGGAGAAACTAATGTCAAAAGAAAGGTGTCAGCCACAATCTAGTATACTATAATCCAACTAAAAACTATCTAACCGTCTAATTCAAAGATTCTTTTCCCTTGTTTTATTTAGAAGACAAATGAAAGCTTTAATACTGAACATTTTGAAAGAGAAACATGAGAATAATGGCTTGCGGGGAGAAAAGCTTCAGATTAAACTTTCAGAATAAAAATAAGGAGAAAAGTAATTTTACCCAAACATCACTTTGCCTTTCTTTTACTCTTAAGTGGAAGAGTTTCAAATAACCATTTAAATACTATGAAGTTAAAGAATTTTCTCAATTATAAATAAATTGTGCTTAAGGGAAACCTGGAAGCTTTAGTAAGGTCCTGATTTTTGAAATTATGTGTGCCACCTTATTTGTATTTTCTAAATGACTCCTTCAAGTGGGAAATAAATACAGTGATACAGTTATGTCTTCAACTGCCAACCAACACCACAGTTACAGTCTAAGAAACTGTATTTTATGGTACATAGGTTCAATATTCACTTTTCCTCCTTCTTTGTAGCAGAACTTTGAGAAATGTGCCAAACTTAAAAAAAAGGAAAACCCATTTTGCAGCTTTCTTTGAAGAAAGTGTTGACCAATGAGACATCAATGGGAGTTTTTATGCTGAGCTTCTGGGCGAGCCCTTTTACCCTCTCTTTTCTTTCCTTCTAACTGAAACATAGTTCTGATGCCTGGCATCCAACCACCACCTTGAACTACTGCGGAGAACCTGAGGATAGAATTCATGCGCTAAAATGGCTGGAGAGGAAAGAGGGATGAGCCTCAATCTAAGGATGGTGGAGCTGCCATTCCAACTGTTGACCACCTACGTTCTATCTTCATTTACTCCAGAGACAATTAAAGTATAACTTAATTAATTGATTAAACCATGTTATTTGAGTTTTCTCTTACATACAACTAAACCTAGTCACAATTAAGATAGCCATGTTATGGCTATGAGACTTTTAGCAACTCATTTTTCTGTACCTCAGTTTACTCAACTGTAAATATAAACACAATAGTATTGACTCAGCTGTTACAAGGATTAAATGAATTAATATATGTGAAGAGCTTAGAATTGTAGCTAACACAGACTGAAGGCTCAATGAGTCTGCTATCATTGTTATTCACTTGTACCACCTATAGTACCCACAGAATAAATGAGAAAAAGAGTATGAAGAGGAGAAATCGCATTTGTTTCCTGCCATCTTCTTCAGACAAGAGACCTGGGTAAAGAATGTAACAGAACACATAACACATCATATTTCTCAATTAAAACCACTTTACAGATTACAAGTCATTCTATAAAGATACCCGAGTTGTTCTAATCCTTACTAGAGCTCTGAGATACGGGTCAACGTTGAAGCTTGCTTGAGTTGACAGGTAATTTGCTGGCTGGCTGAACAGCTGGAGTCCCAAGTTCACTGTTCCAATAAAAGCCAAGTTGGCTTGGTTCTAGTTCATGACCCTAGACAGTACAGTATACTTGAAATCTAATTTTCCCCCCAGCTAATTTGTTTAAAAGCCTTCTGAGCCTTTGGGGCTTACCTTTAGGATGACTCCCCAGTGAGCTCCACTCACCTCCTGATATAATAATGATAAAAGCTAATTTTTTTAAGCAGTCATTATACGTGAGGCACCTCATATCATAAGTGCTTACTCATATCATCCTACTTAATCCTCACAAAACTATACAAGGTACTACTGTATTTAACTTTTAGAGATAATCACCCTGAGGCACAAACAGTGCAGTGACCTGCCCAAAGTCACTAGGAGAGGTGGTGGCAGAGCTAAGTGAGAGCCCATGATCCTAGCCACCACTCACTACACTTGTCTCATATTTAAAAACTCCACTGTCTGCCTTCACTTTTCAAGCCTCAACCATTCAGAGGGCTTGGGTGTGTTTCTTTGCTCGGGTGCCTTTGATTGTGGTCATATTTGAATTACCTGTTATTCCACATGCCAGTCTTTCATTACTCACAAAAGATAATAAACTCCCTTAGGTGATGTCTTCCACTGCATCAGCTACCCAGGTTGTTCTGTCTTCCATGCCAGAGGCTTGTTGCTTTTGGTGTGTCCTTCCTTCATCTCAGCTCACTATCGAAAGCTGGGGAGAGCCTGTGGCTCATGACTCCAAGGCCAGCTCTCCAGGACTTTTACTTCTGTAACCTTCCTCCCCTAAACCCATAACAGTAGTCTAATATAAGAAAAACTTCAAACAAATCCCAGTTGAGAGGCATCCTACAAAATACCTGACCGGTACTTCTTAAAACTGTCACAGTCATCAAGAACAAGGAAAGTCTGAGAAAGTGTCACCACCAAGAAGAGACATGAGAATTATTCGTAATGTAGTATCCTGGATGGGATCCTGGAACAGAAAAAGGACAGCAGGAAAACCTAAGGAAAGCTGAATATAGTTAATAATAATGCATCAGTATTGACTCATTAATTGTGGCAAATGTACCATGCTAATGTAAGATGTCAATGAAAGGGGAAACTGGCATAGAATATTTGGGAACTCTCTGTACTATATTTGCAATTTTTCTTTAAATCTAAAACTTTTCTAAATTAAAAAGTCATTTTTTTAAAAAAAGTCGAGGCCATTAGTAAAGTCCTGTCCTATTTGCGAGATTCTACTGGGCTGGCTAATATTCTGTCTTCTTTATAGAAACCTTGAACCAAACATCTCCTTCTCTCCTCTGAAGAGTTTAGGGCACTTTATAGACAGGGATATATGTTTTTATTGTTTCTGCTGATCCAGGTGGCAACTTTTATGATTCCTGTGTTATACAGTAATGAAATCTGGCATAGGGAATGGCTTACTAAAGGTCACCAGAATGGCAGCATAGCTGGGTGTGGAGCCTTGGGTGGTACCTGTCCCAGTGCCATTCCAGGCTGAGCAGGAAAACTGGCTCAGATGAATTCAATTCCATTCAATTCAACAAATGTTAACTAGCACCTACTATGTATTGTAAGCACCGGGAAGCTATTAAATTGGTGCAAAAGTAATTGCAGTGCAATTAGGCGCCAACCTAATAAAACTGAAAAAGATTCTGTTTCGTGCTCAAGGACAGTGTGGTGTAATTGGGGAGAGACAAATGTATCAACAGACAATTTCATTTCAAGAAGGTAAGTATCATGCCAAATGTGTGAAAGGTATTGAGGGAGCTTGGGAGGAAAGATACCTCACCAGGCAGGAGGTGGACATTTAGCCCTAGGAAAAAAGTCTCAGCCTGAAGTGCAGGTGAATCCTGGTTAGGGGAAAATGTGTTCTGGTTCTGTAGGGGCTCTGCTATGTCGTATTTCTTAAGCCTTGAGGGCTCTTCTGAAGGGTTTACTCAATAGCAGTAGTGGGACTACATTAAAGCCAGTTTTTCTGGCAGAGCATTAATCTTACTTTCAGTGGCTCAAGTTTTGTGAGAACATGAAAGCGCTTTGATATATATGAGTAGCAAAATCATGGTTCAAATAACTTGGCTTACTCTTGTGTCTCTGTGGTATGAATGGGGAAGGGAGATTTGTAAAGGATTTTGTGGACTGTAAAATATGCTGGCACTCCTAGGAGGGCGGTAACGGCCTTGAATTTTCTGTTTATGCCTTTAGGAGTGATTAGCTAATCAGGACAATGGAAATTAATGCTGTTTTCTTATACCCTTTGACAGTAAGGCATAGGCATTTTTTTCCTTAGGCTGTGAACCAGATCTGGGAGACACTTATTGGGCCCCTTTCCATTTTGAGCCACATTCTCATTAGACCTCTAGGTCTCAGTTTGAGGTACTGTACAAAGCCCATTTTGCAAACATGAGAGACTTTTCTTTCTTTTTAGTAGTAAGTCACTGCATTGGAGAAACAATTTCCTGATATGGAGGTTCCAAATCAATTGTCTGTGCAGTCTAAATGTTTTTCCACATATTTTGAAATTATTTGCTCTCTTTCCATACCATTCTCTGAGGGATGAAGAGCAGCCAGGGGTTGGGTCCTCTTCTGCTTGCTGTCAGCATCACCTCCCCTTCCCTCATCCTAGAAGGTCCTTCCATCAAAGGCAAATGCCCACAACATATTCTGAGACAGTTAAGATCCTTCCCTTCAAATCCACTTTCTTAAGCTATGAAGAGTAAAGAAACTATTTGCTTGGCTTTACTCAGCACCTTGTGTCTCACAGACTGCAATTCTTTGGTAAATTACATCAGTAATTGTTTAGCCATCAGGGAAAACTGGTCATTTATAACATATTCTTTTTCTGAGTCTCCCTAACACAACAGAAAGGACTTAGTGTTCACAAGAGGATTTAAAAAGTGGTGTCTGGGGTAAGTTTACAATGCTTGGGGAAGAAAAAGGATTTACCACGACCGAGAAGGCTGAGGCAGGAGAAGCACTTGAGCACAGGAGTTCGAGGTTTGATCTGGAGAAGATCAAGGTGAGCTATGATCATGCCACTGCACTTCAGCTTGGGACAACAGAGCAAGACCCTGTACCCTGTCTTAAAAAAAAAAAAAAAAAGAAAAAAGAAAAATACAATGCAAGAACATGATTTTTGTTTTGTTTTGTTTCGTTTTAGACAGAGTTTCGCTCTTGTTGCCCAGGCTGGAGTGCAGTGGCGCAATCTTGGCTCACTGCAATCTCTGCCTCCTGGTTTCAAGCGATTCTCCTGCCTCAGCCTCCGGAGTAGCTGGGATTACAGGCATGTGCCACCACACCTGGCTAATTTTGTATTTTTAGAAGAGATGGGGTTTCTTCATGTTGACCAGGCTGGTCTCTAACTCTCAACCTCAGGTGATCCGCCCACCTCGGCCTCCGAAAATGCTGGGATTACAGGTGTAAGCCCCTGCGCCTGGCCAAGAACATGATTTTTAAAGTGGACATAGAACAGTAGGAATTAGAACTTCTTAGTATTTAAAAAAAAAAAAAAAAAAAGACAGTAGCTGACCAATATCTACATTTTTGGGAGGTAAAAAGCACTGAACAGCAGGGCACGGTGGCTCACGCCTGTAATTCCAGCACTTTGGGAGGCTGAGGTGGGTGGATAACGAGATCAGGGGTTCGAGACCAGCCTGGCCAACATGGTGAAACCCCGTCTCTACTTAAAAATACAAAAATTAGCTGGGTGTGGTGGCATGCACCTGTAATTCCAGCTACTCGGAAGGCTGAGGCAGGAGAATTGCTTGAACCTGGGAGGCAGAGGTTGCAGTGAGCTGAGAGTGCGCTATTGCACTCCAACCTGAGCGACAGAGTGAGACTGTTTCAAAAAAAAAAAAAAGCACTGAACGATTTATTAGACAGTGTTCATATAAAAAAAGTTTTCTTCCATAACTGATTTTGAAATGATTTAGTTTCTCATTGGTATCACGTTATTATATAAACTGACAGTTAAAATAAATTAAATTTGGAAAAGATGGACCATGATTTTATATCTGGTCTGAGGGATAAGAAATGGATTTATGTGCTCTCCTGCATTTTGTGAAACTAGCCACAAATCAGAGGAATAAAAACAGAATTATTTTGAAATAACTTATAAATATTATATACATTACTGTTTTTAAGAGGAAGTAATTTTCCAGCAGAAATGACCAAGATTACCTGATTTCTCCAATAAGCATGAATTGCATACTTATCATGTACTGTGTTTACCTCCTAGAAATTAAAAAATTAGTAGATCAAAGATGCTGACACCAAGAGCTCACAGACTGCTTGGGAAAATAGAGAATAAACAGAAAATTATGGTACAGTGTGATTAGTACTGTAATAAAGACACATAGTCAGAACTAGGGAGCAAGAGGAAGGAAGGAAGACTTTATAATGGGCTGGTCACTCCCTCTGTCTAGATCTGCTGGGGCAGATGAGGTTTAACTTTTAAGTTGAGAATTGAAGGATAAGTAGGAGTCCAAAAGGGCAGGTAAAGAGAATTAATTCTAGGCTAAGAACCACCTATGCGAAGGCACTAGGGTAGAGAGTACAGTGCCTTCAGGTGTTAGATACTTTACTATCATTAGGTTGGAGAGAGGCAGTGACCAAAGATGTGGCTGGAAGTGTAGGCCCTCCAAGGGCCTTTTAAAGCATGTCGTGGAGGTAGACTTTACTCTGCAGACCAACACTTCTTAAATTTTAATGCTTATATGACTCATTTGGGGATCTTGTTAAAACATAGATGCTAGCTGGGCATGGTGGCTTGCACCTATAGTCCCAGCTACTCATGAGGCTGAGGCAGGAGGAGTCATTGAGCCCAGGAGTTTGAAGCTCTATTACACTATGATCATGCCTATGAACAGTCACTGCTCTCCAGCCTGGGCAGCATAGATACAGCTCAGGTGGGGCCTGAGTTGTCAGCTTTTCTAAAATACCCCAGATGATGTGCTGATACAATAAAGTTGGTCTGCAGACCATGTGTTAAGTAGCAACTATTTACAAATTACAAATTCCATTACTTGGAATGAATTCTATATACTAAGACATACCTTCAGCCCTTGAGAGGAACTGGGACATGATTCAACTAGAGCTTTCAGGATGGTGAATTTTGCCTATAAATTGCCTCCTGGGTTTACTTTTGGTGTCCTACAAATGTAATAATTTTTTTCTACATGTTCTATGAGTGAAGACAGTGGGGAAGCAATGTAGCACAAATAAGCCAGTCAGTGCTATAAGAACCACAATTTGGCTTTTTTGGTGGGAAGAGGATTGCAAACAGTCCCAGTTATCCAAAGCAGCTGTTATTCATCGTCAGCATGGCCCAGAGCCTTTTTCCCTCAGTAATAATCATTTGGAGATTGAAATCTTGGCTCCAGTTCACCTCTGCAGTGGGACTTAATTCATGTCAGACTCTGGTGCTTTCTGCAGCAGCCCAACTCTGTCGAGGCTCAAAGTCCAAACATTCTGTCATGCAGTGGCAACAAAGGAGGGGTAGAATTAAAAGATAAAACTCTTGTTCCATGGCCTTTCAGTTATTGTTTAATTATTTTTATGAGTTTATAAGTCATTTTGCCAAGTCACTCCTTAGCTGTTTTTCAAAATACAACAACAGTTATTAACTTGGTCACTTAATAATCTATAGTAGGTATTTGGAATAGGAAAATGTCAGAATGCATCAAATGAAAGAAATTTGAATTTCTGTGCGGTTGGTCTTTAGGTTAACATTGTATATAACTATGTATGTATGAACATATTCACACATGAGATTGTACCTGCAGGTCAATTTCTAGAAAAGAAACTGCTCACAGGTGTTGCCACTGGAGAGAAGTGGGGAATGGGAGAAGGGTCAGCTGTGGGAAGAGATTTTTCAGACAACAGTATTTCTTTGATTTTGTTTTAATTTTTTTTCTAGTATGATGGCTTAAAAAATACAAAATAAACAACTGTCTCAATGACTGAAAAGTATGATAATACTTGTAGGTTTGGGTAATATAATCCTTTTCCTCTGGGTCATCTAGTATTGAAACTTTTCTTGTACTTTTTGTGTTAAAGGGGAAAAGATTAATGTGTTTAGGTCTCCTAAAGTTTAAGCCCAGGTTGGTAAGTTACCTAAAGCTTCTTAG
Source organism: Aotus nancymaae (assembly GCF_030222135.1). Classification (NCBI taxonomy): domain Eukaryota; kingdom Metazoa; phylum Chordata; class Mammalia; order Primates; family Aotidae; genus Aotus; species Aotus nancymaae. Next base: position 107,478,042 of record NW_026988425.1, read on the forward strand.
TAAGGAAATCAATTTTTGAGATAAAAAGAATTCCCTGTAAGAATTTTTTTCAATTGTTTCCTCAGATGATGATTTTCGCCATCTCTTCAGACAATAGTAAAACATAAAATGAGATGCAGCATTACAAAATGAAAAGAATTGGAGGGAAAGATGTTTGTTTTTAATGCACTCAATCATCCTAATTGATGCCCCTCTCTCCACCTTCTCTCTCACTCAACTTTAATATCATAGAATGCTGAAGAAAGCACATTCCAGATACATGCTGCATAGACTAGTAACATTTAATGGATAACTTTCATTATGCTATTATAAACTTATAAGCATAGAAGCAGCATTATTATCTTCCATAAATACTATGAGTATTAAACATTTAACAGTCATAATCCAGTTTGCAATCTCCTATGACTTACATAAAATTTTATCTTAATAAATTTCAGTTAAAATAAATGGTAGAAGAGAGGCAGGATTAGATTGCAGCTCTGACTCAGACAGAGCAGCATGCAGAGGCTCTCATTGTGAATTTTAGCTCCAGAATGACTGCAAGAACAAACTAGAAATCCAGAGAGGACCCACAGACCCTCTGAAGGAAGTGGACTGCTCCTGCAGGACCCAGGAGACACCCAAATACTATGCTGGTATCCATGGTTGAGAGACCCATAGACAGTTCACATCACAGGACTCTGTGCAGACAACCCCAAGTACCAGCCTGGAGCTGGGTAGACATGCTGCGTGGCTAGACCCAGGAGAGAGAGAACAATCACTTCAGCTCAGCTCACAGGAAGCTACATCAATAGGAGAAGGGGGAGAGTACTACATCAAGGGAACACCCATGGGACACAAGAATCTGAACAATATCCTTCAGCCCTAGACTTTCCCTCTGACAGAGCCTACCCAAATAAGAAGGAAACAGAAAATCAACTCTGGTAATGTGACAAAACAAGGCTCTTTAGTAACCCCCAAAAATCACACTAGCTCATCAGTAATGGGTCCAAACCAAAAAGAAATCCCTTATTTACCTGAAAAAGAATTCAGAAGGTGAGTTATTAAGCTAATCAGGGGGTCATCAAAGAAAGGCAAAGCCCAATGCAAGGAAATCCAAAAAATGATACAAAAGGTGAAGGAAGAAATGTTCAAGGAAATAGCATAAATAAAAACTTTAGGAAACATTGGACACACAAAAATGCAAAATGCTCTAAAAAGTCTCAGCAATAGAATTGAACAAGTAGAAGAAAGAAATTCAGAGCTCAAAGACAAGATCTTCAAATTAACCCAATCCAACAAAGACAAAGAAGAATAAGAAAATAGGAACAAGGCCTCCAGGAAGTCTGGGATTATGTTAGACAACCAAACCTAAAAATAATTGGTGTTCCTGAGAAAGAAGAGAAATTTAAAAGTTTGGAAAACATATTTGGGGGGATAATTGAGGGAAACTTTCCCAGCATTGCTAGAAACCTAGACATCCAAATACAAGAAGCACAAAAAAGACTTGGGAAATTCATTGCAAAAGATCATCACCTATGCACATTGTCATCAAGTTATCTAAAGTTAAAACAAAGGAAAGAATCTTAAGAGCTGTGAGACAAAAGCACCATGTAACCTATAAAGGAAAACCTATCAGATTAATAGCAGATTTCTCAGCAGAAACCCTACAAGCTAGAAGAAATTGGGGCCCTATCTTCAGCCTCCTCAAATAAAACAACTAACAGCCAAGAATTTTGTATCCAGTGAAACTAAACATCATATATGAAGGAAAGATACAGTCTTTTTCAGACAAACAAATGCTGAGAGAATTCACCACTACCAAGCCACCACTAAAAGAACTGCTAAAAGGAGCTCTAAATCTTGAAACAAATCCTGGAAACACATCAAAACAGACCTCTTTAAAGCATAAGTCACATAAGAACTATAAAACAAAAATACAAGTTAAAAAGCAAAAACAAATAACAAAACAACAAAGATACACAGGCAACAAAGAGCACAATGAATTCCATGGTACCTCACATCTCAAAACTAACATTAAATATAAATGGCCTAAATGCTCCACTTAAAAGATACAGAACCACAAAATGGATAAGAACTCACCAACCAACTATCTGCTGCCTTCAGGAGACTCACCTAATACATAATGACTCATGTTACCTGATAGGGGAGGAAAAAGGCATTTCATGCAAAGGACACCAAAAGTGAGCAGGGGTAGCTACTTTTATATCAGACAAAACAAACTTTAATGCAATAGCAGTTAAAAGAGACAAAGAGGGACATTATATAATGGTAAAAGGCCTTGTCCAACAGGAAAATATCCCAATCCTAAAATATATGCACCTAACACTGGAGTTCCCAAATTTATAAAACAATTACTACTAGACCTAAGTAATGAGATAGACAGCAAGACAATAATAGTGGGGGACTTCAATACTCCACTAACAGCACTAGACAGGTCATGAAGAAAGAAAGTCAACAAAGAAACAATAGATTTAAACTATACTTTGGAACAAATGTACTTAACAGATATATACAAAACATTTCATCCAGCAACTGCAGAATACCCATTCTATTCAATAGCACATGCAACATTCTCCAAGATAGACTATATAATAGGGCATAAAACAAGCCTCAATAAATGTAAAAAAAATTGAAATTATATCAAGCACTCTCTCAGACCACAGTGGAATAAAACTGGAAATCAAATCCAAAAGGAACCTTCAAAATTGTGCAAATACATGGAAATTAACCTACTCCTGAATGAGCACTGAATTCAAAAACAAAATCAATATGGAAATAAATTATTTGAACTGAACAACATTAATGACACAACCTATCAAGACCTCTGGGATACAGCAAAGGCTGTGCTAAGAGGAAAGTTTATAGCCCTAAATGCCTACATCAGAAAGACCAAAGGAGCACAAATTGACATTCTAAGGTCAGACCCAAAGGAACTAGAGAAACAAGAACAAACCAAATCCAAACACAGCAGATGAAAGAAAATAACCAAGATCAGAGCAGAATGAAATAAAATTGAAACAAAAAAATAAAAAAGATAAATGAAACTAAAAGCTGTTTCTTTGAAAAGGTAAATAAAATTGATAGACCATTAGCAATATTAACCAAGAAAAGAAGAGAGAAAAATCCAAATAACCTCATTAAGAAATGAATTGGGAGATATTACAACTGACACCACAGAAATACAAAAGATTGTTCAAGGCTACTATGAACACCTTTACACACATAAACTAGAAAACCTAGAAGAGATGGAGAAATTCCTGGAAAAATACAGCCCTCCTAGAGGGTGGAGGAAGAATTAGATCCCCTGAACAGATGAATAACAAGCAGTGAAATTGAAATGGTAATTTAAAAATTACCAACAAAAAAAGTCCAGGAACAGACAAATTCACAGCAAAATTCTACCAGACATTCAAAGAAGAAATGGTGCTAATCCCTTTGATATGATTTTATAGAGAAAGAGGGAACCCTCCCTAATTCATTCTCTGAAGCCAGCATCAAGTTAATACCAAAACCAGGAAAAAACATAACCAAAAAGAAAACTACAGACCAATATCCCTGATGAACATAGAAGCTAAAATCCTTAACAAAATACTAGCTAACTGAATCTAACAACATATCGAAAAGATAATCCACCATGATCAGGTGGGTTTCATATCAGGGATCCAGGGATGGTTTCACATATGCAAGTCAATAAATGTGATACACCACATAAACAGACTTAAAAACAAAAATCACATGATCACCTCAATAGATGCAGAAAAAGCCTTTGACAAAATCCATTATCATTTATGATTAAAACTCTCAGCAAAATCAGCATATAAGAGACATACCTCAATATAATAAAAGCCATCTATGACAAACCCACAGCCAACATAAAACTGAATTCTACATTGAAAGCATTTCCTCTGAGAATTGGAACAAGACAAGAATGCCAACTCTCACCACTCCTCTTCAATGTAGTACTGGAAGTTCTAGCGAAGCAATCAGACAAGAGAAATAAATAAAGGACATCGAAATTGGTAAATAGGAAGTCAAACTGTCACTGCTTGCTGATGATATGATTGTTTACCTCAAAAACCCTAAAGACTCCTCCAGAAAGCTCCTAGAACTGATAAAATAATTCAGCAAAGCTCCCAGATACAACATTCATGTACACAAATCAGTAGCTCTTCTATACACCAACAGCAACCAAACTGAGAATCAAATCAAGAACTCAACCCCTTTTACAATAGCTGCAAAACACACACACACCCCATGTAGAAATATACCTAACCAGGGAGGCAAACAACCTCTACAAGGAAAACTACAAAACACTACTGAAAGAAATCACAGATAGGGCCAGATGCGGTGGCTCACACCTGTAATCCAAACGCTTTGGGAGGCCGAGGCAGGTGGAGCATGAAGTCAGGAGATTGAGACCATCCTGGCTAACATGGTGAAACCCCATCTCTACTAAAAATACAAAAGATTAGTCGGGCATGGTGGCAGGTGCCTGTAATCCCAGCTACTTGGGAGGCTGAGGCAGGAGAATTGCTTGAACTTGGGAGGCGGAGGTTACAGTGAGCCGAGATCACACCACTGAACTCCAGCCTGGATGACAGAGCAAGACTTCATCTCAAAAAAAAAAAAAAAAAAAAAAGAAAAAGAAGAAAAGACAAAGAAGTTACAGACGGCACAAACAAATGGACACACATCCCATGCTCGTAGATGGGTAGAATCAATATCGTGAAAATGACCATACTGCCAAAAGCAATCTACAAATTCAAAGCAATCCCCATCAAAATATCACCATCATTCTTCACAGAATTAGAAAAAACAATTCTAAAATTCATTTAAAACCAAAAAAGATCTCACAATGCCAAAGCAAGACTAAGCAAAAAGAACAAATCTGGAGGCATCACACTATCTGACTTCAAACTACACTCTAACACCTTTGTCATTAAAACAGCTTGGTACTGGTATAAAAATAGGCACATAGACAAATGGAACAGAATAGAGAACCCAAAATAAACCCAAATACTTATAGCCAGCTGGTCTTCAACAAAGCGAACAATAACAAAGTGGGGAGAGGATATCCTTTTCAACAAATGGTGCTGGGAGAATTGGCTAGCCACAAGCAGGAGAATGAAACTGGATCCTCATCTCTTACCTTATAAAAAAAGCAATTCAAGATGGATTAAGAACTTAAATCAAAGACCTGAAACTATAAAAATTCTAGAAAATAACTTTGGAAAAACCCTTCTAAACATTGGCTTAGGCAAGGATTTCATGACCAAGAACCCAAAAGCAAATGTAATAAAAACAAAGATAAATAGTTTGGACTTAATTAAACTAAATAACTTTTCCATGGCAAAAGGGACAGTAAGCAGAGTAAACAGACAACCCACAGAGTGGGAGAAAATCTTCACAATCTATACCTCTGACAAAGGACTAATATCCAGAATTTACAATGAACTCAAACAAATCAACCAGAAAAAAATGAAATTCCATCAAAAAGTGGACTAAGGACATGAATAGACAATCCCAAAAGAAGATACACAAATGGCCAACAAACATATACAAAATGGTCCACATCATGAATAATCAGGAAAATGCAAATCAAAACCACAATGTGATACCACCCTACTCATGCAAGAATGGCCATAATAAAAAAATAAAAAAACAGTAGGTGTTGGTGTGGATTCAATGATAAAGGAATACTTCTACACTGATGGTGGGAATGTAAACTAGTACAACCATTATGGAAAACATTGTGGAGATTTTTTAAAGAACTAAAAGTGAACTACCATTTGACTCAGTAATCCCACTATTGGGTGTCAAACCAAAGGAAAAAAAAGTCATTATACAAAAAAGATACTTGCACATGCATGTTTATAGCAGCACAATTCGCAATTGCAAAATCGTGGAACTAACGCAAATGCTCATCAATGAGTAGATATATACACTGTGGTGTGCATATATATATATATAGGTATAGATATAGATATATGATGTAATACTATTAAACCAGAAAAAGGAACAAATTAATGACATTTGCAGCAACCTGGATGAGACTGGAGACTATTATTCTAAGTGAAGTAACTCAGGAATGGAAAACCAAACATCGTATGTTCTCACTGATATGTGGGAGCTAAGCTATGAGGACCCAAAGGCGTACAAATGATACAATGGACTTTGGGGACTGGGGAGAAAGATGGGAGAGGGGCAAGGGATAAAAGACTACAAATAGGGTGCAGTGTATACTGTTTGGGTGATGGGTGCACCAAAATCTCACAAATCACCACTGAGAACTTACTCATGTAACCAAATACCACCTGTATCCCAATAATCTATGGAATATTTTTAAAAGAAAAAAATTGCAGTGAACTCTATTAGCTAATTTAGACTCTAAAGTTATGTCAATACATGCCTATGTAGAAATGAGAACTGAAATAATTTGGGTTGTGTCTTTATTGTGGTGTAATCTGTTTCCTCTCTTCCAAGTAGATAGTACAATTTTGTTTAAAAAGACTTAAAAGCAATACTTCCTGAAACTCATTTTTCTACTTATATACTATAATCCTCCCATTTAAAAATTACTCTTTAAGGTTTCATCTATAAGGAATTTAGAGATAAAATATAAATGTTTGTCTGGCCATGGTAGCTCATGCCTGTAATCCCAGCACTTTGGGAGGCTGAGGTGGGCGAACCGCTTGAGCCCAAGAGTTTGAGACTAGCCTGGTCAACATGGCAAAACCTTGTCTCTACAAAAAATATAAAAAATTTGCCAGCATTGTGGCATGTGCCTGTGGTCCCAGCTACTCAAGAATCTGAGGTGAGAGGATCACTTGACCCTGGGAGGTCAAAGTTGCAGCAAACTAAGATTGTACCACTGTACTCGATCGAGCCTGGGCAACAGAGCAAGACCCTATTTCAAAAATAAATAAATATAAAAAATGTTTTCAATATAACTAACATTGAACCAACCTCACTTCATAATGGTTTCAATAAAAACATCTTCCTTCTTCAGTGTTGGACACAGTAGTCTAGTTAGCTAGGCCTGAAGCAGACAGCCAAGAGCTGGTGGTCTTTACTATTTTTTTTTTTTTTTTTTTAATCTTCAGGCTTTCTATTACTGATGAACCTCCTAGGAAGAGAATATTTTTGACAGAAATTTAACTGCCTCTTAAAGACACTGCTTCAAGCCACCATTTAAGATGCATAATATACGTAGTACAATAATTATCAGCCTGAAGTCCCCTTAAGATGATGGACTCTCCATGTTAGAAGGGGCTTTACGAATTATTTAATAGGTGATTCCTAAACTTGGCTTCTTATCACTATTACCTGTGGAGCTTAAAAAAAATTTCTGTCCTCACCATAGCCTTCTGAATAAAAAGCTTCAGAGGTGAGCCCTTGGAATCTGTATGTTTTATAAATTTACTAGGTGATTCTAATGAAACTAACCTTTCATTGTGTGGATAGATGTTTAGATATAATCAGTTCAAAACTTCAGCTGTTACATAAACTTAAATGCCTTCAGGGGCCAGCCAGGTAACAGAATTGTGAGAGGAAGTCCTGTGTAAAACCCAAGAAAGTGGTAAAATTGAGAATGATAAGAGCCTGGAGTCTAACAAAATCAAATTAATATTTTCACAACTTTGTAGTTATCAGAGTTTTCAAACAGAGATAATGGTATAATGGTTGCCCATTCATGCAGACCACAGATAGAACTACACAATATTTTGCCATACTTGTTACATCAATCTCTTTTTTCTTCTTTCTCATTCTATAGTCTTTTAAGAAGATGTCTTCATCGGGTATAAAATTCTTGGCTAACGGTTTATTTCTTTTAGTACTTTAAAGATGCTCTACCACTGTTTTCTCACTTGCATTGTTTCTGATGAGAAATCTTTCATACTTTGTTCTATACATAAGGTATTTTTCCTCTGGCTGTTTTTAAAATTTTCTTTTTATTACTGGCTTTGAGCAATTTGTTTCTTGTGCTTGGAGTCTGTAGGATTCTTGGATCTGTTGACTTACACTTTTTAATCAAATTTGAGAACATTTTAGCCATTTCAAATATTCTTTTGAAACTCCAATTACATGTACACTAGACTGCTTGGTAACCTGAGGTTGTTTTCACTTAAAAAAAATTTTCACTCCATTTCATTTTACAGTTTCTCTTGTTATGCCTTCAGTTCCACTAACCCTTTCTTCTGCAATATCTAATATCCTGAGAATACCATCAGTGTATTTAAACAATCTCAGACACAATAGTTTTAACATAGAAGACTGACTTGGGTCTTTTTCATATTTTCCATGTCTCCACTTAATATGTTCAATCTTTCTTCTAGCTTTTAAAACATATGGAATATAGAAAAATAACTATGTTTATGTCCTTGTCTTCTAATACTACCATCTGTGTCATTTCTGGGTCAGTTTCTATTGATCAATTTCCCTCCCCTTTTGGGGTCATATTTTTCTACTTTTTATGTCTGATAATTTTTGACTTAATGCCAGACATTGTTTTACCTTGTTGAGTCCTGGATATTTTTATATTTCTACAAATATTTTTAAGCTTCCTTCTGGGATGCAGTTAAATTGCTTGAAAACAGCTTGGGTGTTTAGGGGCTTATTTCTGAGATTTAGTAGGTGGAACTAGAGTAGCATTTAGTCAATAGCTAATTACTGCCACTACTGAGGCAAGATCATTTGGAGTGTTCTCAATTCTCTGAGTTTGAAAGTTTTCCAGTCAGTCTGGTTGGAACAGAAACTATTTCTGGACCTGGGTAAGCTGTAGATAATGTTCTTTTCTTTCCTCTCTGGTCTTGGGTAGTCTTCTTCCCACACACACTGAATACTCAAAAAGGATGCCTTGCAGATATCCATATACACTCTCTGTGCAGCTTTCTCCTGACACTTTGCCTTGTGAACTGTAGCCACTTTGGACACCAGAACCCTTAGCTTCACCTTCTCCATCTGGGGTTCTTATCCCTGTATTAGGGCCTAGAAATTCTCTAGGCACTAAGCTGGGCAATCATGGGCTTACCTTATTTTTTCTCTGTCTCTCAGGGTTCACTTTCCATTGCCTTATGTTCAATGTCTTCATAACCACTGGTTTATATACTTAATCCAGGTATTTTTTTTTTTTTTTTTAAGAAGAGAGGAAAATCCAGTCCTGCTACTCCATCTTGGTTGGAAGTAGAAGTTCCACTAATCTTTGAATTAAAGCTATGACATCATGCCAGTCCAAATTCTGAATGTTTCTAAAATATGAGAAATTTTTCTTATATAATAGAAATGATTATAACAGCTAACAGTTAAAAACAATTCTTTAATACCTAATAGCTAGGTCATATTCAAATTTCCTTAATTATCTCAAGTGTTTTAAAAGTTGGTTCAAATTAGGCCCCAAACAAGATCCATATGTTGTATTTGATTTCTGTGTCTCACATTTCTAGAACAGTCAGCCCTTCATTTCCTTAAGTTGTTGAAGATACCAGATTTGTCTTTAGGAAGTCTACATTTAGGATATGGCTGATTGCTTCCTCATGGTGTCATTTTACTTGTTCCCATTTCACTTATTAGATCTAGACCAAACTTGTCAAACCCACAGCCTGCGAGCTGCATGTAGCCCAGGATGGCTTTGAATGTGGCTTAACACAAAATTCATAAACTTTCTGAAAACATTGAGAATTTTTTTCTAGGTCATCAGCTATCATTAGTATCAGTATATTTTATGTGTGGCCCAAGATGGTTCTTCTTCCAGTGTGGCCCCAGCAAGCCAAAGATTGGATACCCCTGATCTAGATGTTAGAGCTATTAGACTGACCAGGTTCAGTCTCAGCTTGACAAGCATATTTTATAGATGACCTTGTGTACCTCACATTGCATTATAGCAGAAGGCATGCAATGTCTGAGTCACTTTTAGAGATGGTAGGATTGATCAGTGGATTCAGGTGGTGGCAGCTTGAGACTTCCACTTTTAAATTCTCTATCAACCCTTTCTCCTAATGGTTTCAGTATCCATTGATTACTGTAGCCTAAAGTCTATTAGCATTTGTGAGATAGTTATTTTCTAACCCCATCATTACTTCTCCATTTATCAACTGAGACTTCTGGAAAAGGAAACTTTCCTTATAATTAGGATGATGTTTTTCTTTAAAACGAGCAATACATACACACACACGTATAGAGAGAAATGAGTTGATGTTCTACAGCCTGTGTGTGTGTGTGTGTGTGTGTGTGAACATTGCCCTGCCAAAACCAAATGCCATCTGAAAGTGAGTCAAGCCAAGAGACTGCTAGCCTGCAGTCTTGGTGCTCTTTTCCTGCTTTCCAGAATAAGCCTCACCTCCAGCAGCAACAGTAATGGAGATCTTACCAAGGCTACCCATTCCAGCCTAATGCAGCTCTAATGTTGCAAAGTTCTTTATAGTGCTTAAATATGGCTAGATGTTTTAAGAAGTCCAGTTACTGATGAAGCCAAAGTGTGGCCATTGAAGGATGTCCAATCAAGATTAACCTGCAATCTTCACCTGCTCTCTCAAAAGCCACCACAAATACACAATAAATAAGGAGTACAGTTATATGCAAATCACCTTCATGGTAAGTCCTCTAGGCTTCACCTTCTTATTGATGGCCACCCCTAAGCCCCTCCTAAACAGGAATTTTAAAGTTGCCACTGAATGTAAACTTTCTTCCAGAGAACAGGCCTTTATATATTTGAATATGAAAATACAGTCAATTTCTCCTTGCCCTCCTGGAAAGCCTGCTCTTCTCTGACCTTTTTAATGTGTGGCACCTTGAACCTCTTGTGGTACCCGGACAGTACAGCAGACACTGGATATCATCACCCTCTTCATTTCTGCTACCCTACTTCTATTAATTTGGCAGGGATACAAAATTTGAAAAAGTCTAATGTGTATTTTATCTCTGCATTTCCCATTCCATCAGAGGCATTCATTTACCTTGAGAGGTTTAGAATATTACAGCAAGGATAAAAAGAGGAAATATGCAGCATCTGAGTTTGCAGCAAACAAGAATTATAGTCAGATTTTGTCACTTGAGAAATGATTTTTTGTTTCTTAAACTCCAATTAAAATGAAAATCAGTAGCAGAGAGAACTCAGGAAATGAAGAAATATTTCTCCCATCCCTTGAAAATGTGGGAAGGATGAAAGGTGAGGAGAGGAGAGGAGATGTGTGGAAGTAAAAAGGTCTAGACAGGCATAAAGGAATTTAAAAACACAGAGGCTGGTGGCCTGCCAGTGCTGCCCATAGAGTTGGGCAAGAGGGTCTTCTGCACTTTAGAGGATCCCATTCTGGTGCTTCTCTCCATAAGGTTAGGAATCAGTGGGGCCCCTTTCTAGACTATACCCCAAGTGCCAGAGATCCTGGAATTCCCTACTCCAGTCCACTTACAGAACCTGCCTGGGCTTCTTCCCTGGGTCATTTTTTGATTAGGCTGCCAAAGTATGTGGTCCCCTAGGTCCAAGGTGTGATTAAAGAGCAGTTTAGGGGAGCTGGAGGTAACATGGAGCTTAGACAAAGGGACTAGGATTCCTTCACAAATGTAAGGGAGCTCTCGAGGTGTGGAAAGGATTCTGGGGTGGGCATACAAGAGCCAGCAGTGGGCTGGGAACTTTATAAGGCCAAAATTTCTCAATGGGAACCTGGCCTTCTAGCTTTGGGATCCTTTAAAGCACCTAAATGGTAAGTTGGTGGGGGCTGGAGGCTGGTCACATGTTGTGAGTGAAGGTTGCCTGACTCCGGCTGGGTAGAGTATAAAGAAGCCTGTGCCCAGATGAAGAGGGTGTTGATGGGCAAAGAGAGATTAAGCAGGAGTGAAGGGACCACACCACTGCCCCCTCTACAAGAAGAGAAAGCGTATGTTTATCCTGTGAATATGCCCAGTGACTGTAGGGAGCCAGGGTTGGCAAGTCAACAAGCCAGGAAGAAATCTCTTTGCTTTGTCTACTCTGCTCCAGCCCAGCAACAGCCACTGCCAAATCATGGCCTGGAGTGGAAAATGCAGTTAATTTTGAATTTGTGCTATTCAGTTATTTGATATGCCTTGCTATTTTTCAATTCTGTCATTATGGAGTTATATTTGCCAACCTAAAAATAGAGAAGATAAGAATTTGCTAGTTTGATTTGTAACTTAAAAATATTCAGACGTGGTAATGTGGGATAGCCCTGTGACGTGCTTTTCCAAGCATAGCCTAGAAAAGGCTGTGGTCCTAAAAGAAACAGACTTTTGGCTTATATATCCAGGGTGTCCAGGTAGGATTAAAGTGGGAAGGGAGGTAGCTATAGGAAGAGGAGACAGTACTTCAGACATAAACAAGATCTAAGAGTTTCTGCATTTGCCAGATAGTAAATGTGAATGGGGAGGGGAAGTTGGGAAGAGCAGAGGATACCCAGATGGAGTCACTAAGATCAGTTGGCTTGAAAGAAGCCTGGGATTGGAGTGAAGAGGCCATAGAGTTGAAATCAGAGGCAAATAGTAACCCACCTCAAAAGGCCACACTAGCAGCAGACACCTCAGTAGGCACCAGTCCAGGGACCAGTCCATAGTAGCAGTGTGCAACAGAGACCTCCCACGCCCCACCAAGACTCTATACCCAGACAGCAAGAAGCAGAAAAAAAAAAGCCATTGTTGAAATTGGAAGAGACTGAGATTGTTAGCTAACACATTCAAATGGTCCTTTTCCTTAGTCTCCTCTCATCCATTGATATCCAAAGATATGGGTAAATAAAAATGAAATCCATTTGAGAAAACAAATGTTATATTTTCTTTGCATATTGGAGCATTTATTATGGTTCCGATCCTGCTACCACAGACTAAGATCATGTTAGTTTTTTGGGGGTAGGAGTAAAGATCACATTGTTGATTTATACTAAGCTTACTGTTAAGACTCGTATCTTTTAAAAATATAAATTTGCAAATAATTATGGGGGTCTCCACTACTTTTTCTACCCACACTGCTTTTTCTCTATCAGTGATTGGTTCTCAACTTTGAGTGAGCATCGAAACTACTTGGAGGGCTTGTTTAAAACACTAATGTCTAACCACACTCCCAAAGTTTCTAATTCGGGAGGTCTAAGGTACAGCTAGAGAATCTGCACTTTCTAACAAATTCCCAGGTGACGCTAATGTTTCCATCTGCAGACCAAACTTGGAAAATTAGTGCTCTAAGTCCTGCTTAAGTGGAGAAACATTATTCTGATTTCACTCTCACAGGCATACAATTGGCATTCATTCATACAGCACATATAAAGAATTAACCTCCCTTCAAACTTATTAGAACTTGATCTCCACACATTATCAATAATGGAATACCATTTTCTCCCACCTAGAATGAAAAACTTTTATGACTGATAAAATCCAGCGTGGCAAAAGATATGAGGAAACAGGTACTCTAATACCCGTTGTTGTGTTTATGAATGGCTACACTTTCTGGATAGCAATTCTAGGCAGTAACTACCAATATTTTTACAGCATAAATCCTTTAGTCCACGAATTTCTTCCTAGGAATCCTATAAAATAAATAAGTGAATAAATGTTCACAGCAACATTTGTGAGTTTTAAATAAATAACCTAAATTTCTCTTAATATGAGAAATATTAAAATGTATCAAGTCATAAAAGTAAAAAGCATCTTCTGATTATTTCTATAATTTAACCACTGAATAACTGTCTACAGTATGTTCTGTAGTACAAAAAAGATATTCTGTAACAGAATCTCATTTGTGGGTGTTCTAGTGTGATACTCAATTGCTAAAATTTAAATGACAAGATGAAAATCCATTAACAGGCTAGCATACTACTTAGTAGCTCTTTATCAAATTGATTTTAATGATTGTTTTTCTTCACTCCTTAGAGATTTCATAAAGCTCTACCAAACTCCTTGACTTGCTCATGCAGGATTAAATGAGATGGAAATTGGCTTTGAGCCTAAATTCATAATCTTTTACTTTTACTTCACAATTTCTCCAGTGAATTACATGTCTTTCATGTTCCCATTCATACTTTAAAACTTTTTGACACATTTATAGACTCACAAGAAGTTGCAGACAAACATGAGGTCCCACGTGCCAGTCACCAGCTGCTTCAATGAGGACACCTTATATGCTGGTAGTGCATTACCAGTTGGTTCAGGGAATCCCACACATACTTTTAATGGCCACCCTTAATTTAGTTAGAGCCTCAAGATCTTTCCTGAAAAGTTAGTGGAACAAACATGAAAAAATGTGGAAAGAAGAGAATGGAAAATGATCACTTCAAAAAAATTGCCATAAAAAATGCCATTTCTGGAGACAAAAAACTTGCACTCTAGTTACAGTACTGCTACTAATAATTAAATATCTTGTGAGTTAATTCATATTTGGAGCTCAGATTTATAATTTGTAAATGAGTTTGAGGAACTAAGTCACAATGGTTTTTTCCAATGCCACAATTATTACAAGTAGATGGTGTTTTACTATCAGAAGACCATTTTCTGATCATATTTAAAATCTTAGTGTCAAGATAAAAGTGTGCATTAGTACAACCTTCTTAGAAAGCAGTTTGGACAACAAAAAAAAAACCCTATCAAATTTAAATTGTGCACACTTTTTGCCCCAGGTATTCCTCATCTATAAATTTAAACAAACATGCAAATGGGCAATGATACATTTTCAAATATCTCACAGCAATATTTTTAAATTGTGAAAAATGGTAAAAACTGCAATTACTTTTGCACTGATCTAGTACATTTATGCAATGCAATACTATGCAACTATTAAAATATGGATATTGAAAGGCATTAATAATATATTGTTAAATGAAAAAAACACAATATTTAGCACCTCAGATCTTTATGTACAGTATACATACATGTATCTATGTTTGTATAAGTATATATTGTATTGCGATAAGTAATGCTTAAATGTACAGACATTTAAAGTATATTCTCTATTTTTATATCTCTATATGCAGAGATTAAAGGTCTGAAAGATTTATGCAACAGTGGTGTTTATCTCCAGGAAGTACAGGCTGTGGGTATAATACAGGCTGGGATCGGGAGAAAACTATCACTTTTTCTTTAAATTATAAAACTAAATGTTCATTTTAAAAATAATAGGTTCAAAGTGCAATAAGCTATATGTATTTTTAGAATGTAAATACCTGAATAATTAAGCACCAGTAATCTCAATAGCACTTACTTAAAAGTTCATTTTCCCACTAACCTGAGATGCTGTCTTTACTGTATTCTAATATGCCATTGAGTCCATTTCTGGAATTCTTCTTTTCCACTGGACTTCTTATTTATGCACCAATACAAAACTTTTCATTTATTTAACATTACAAATGCCCTCCAATATCCATACTTACAATAGTATTGAGTTACATAAATGTATCATAATCAGTATCTTATTTGTCACAATTACAAAAATGTGGCAGTGAGATGCTTGAAAATGTACTCTTAAGACTATACTTTCAGGGATCATTTCTATAGTGTGTGAAAATGTACTCTTGCCTATTTGCATGTTTCTTTATGCTAAATCTATAGATGCAGACTCTCTGGGCCAAAAAATTCTGACAGCTTCTGCCATGGAGGATTTAGAGTATGTTTTAGTGTCTGATAGGGCTGGTCCCCTCATTCTTTTCAGTTTCCATGGTTATTCTAGTATGTTCTCTCAATGAAAACATAATTTTTATTGGAATGGCACTGAATTTCCCCCTAAGGGGGAAAACCATGTTTTGATGTTCTCTTTCTATCTAAGAATATCATGTATCTTTTCATTTGTTGGAATCTACATTTGTCTTTCAAGAGTTTTTTTTTTCTCCTCACATAGATTTTTAGCCATGTCTTAAGTTTACTTTACTTTTGCTATCACAAAGGAGGTCTTCTCTTCAAGTATCCTCTAACTAGTTTAGGTTTGTATATATATATATACAGTCTTGTTACTTTTTAGTAAACATTTTTATTGAGCTATAATTATACATACAGAAAAGTGCACAAATATACAGCTTGATAAATATTCATAAGGTGAATGCACCTATGTAACCAGCACCTAGATCATGAAACAGAACATTACCAGCACCACAGAGTCCCCTTGGAACCTCTTTCAGTCCTACTGAGTTAAAGCCAGTTGAAAAATAATGTTTACTATATGGTTCCACTTATATAAAATTCAAAAACAGACAAAACTAATTGACGGTGATTTTGATATTGCTTACCTTTGGGAAGAGAGGTAGTGACTGAAAGGGGATGCTGATTTCTGACACCATACATAAATGCTGCCTGTTTTGAACTTCACTGTAATGGAATCAAAGTATGCACTTGTGTCTGGTAAAGCCTACTGATATTTGTATGTTAATTGTGTTTAACAGCTAATTTACTAAGTTTTTTTTACTGTTTAGTTTTTCAACAAGTTCCTTTGACCTTTCTAGATATATATTCATATCTGCAAATACTTTTACCTCTTCCTTTCCAATTCACGTCATTATTTTATCTAACTTCATTGGCTAAAACTCTCAACACATTGTTAAGTAGTAGGGGAGATAGTAGGCATATGTCTTGTTCCTGTCTTCAGCTGGAAAGTCTCTTCTGCTTTGAAATTCAAGATGCTGGCTTTTAGGCAGAGGTACAATGTTAATAGATTATTCATCAATTTCTACTTAGTATATTTAACATAAGTGAGTGCTGAATTTCTATCATGTCTTTTCTACAAAGATGAAATCATATCATTTTTTAAACTCTTAACATGATGAACATTAACAGGTTCTCCAGTATTGAATTACCCTTGCATTCTTATAATAAATCCAACTTAGTCAGGATTACCTTTTGAAAGTGCTGTTGGTTTGCTAATATATCATTAAAACTTTTCATTAATATTAATGAGACTGGTCTGTAATTTTCTTTTTGGTACAATCTTTGTCAGGTTTTTTAATCAACATTATTACATTCACTTTATAAAATGAATTTAAGAGTTTCACTCTTTTTTTTTTTTTTTTGGCACTTTGAGGTTCAAGATTCTTTTCCTAGTCTCTAGATTGTTTAAGCAAGAATGGGATTATTTAAAGGTTTGGTAGAAATTCCCTTGAAACAATCTGGGCTTGATGCTTTCTTTGGTAAGGGGTACTGTCAGCTATTTGTTTCTTCTATGGTAATTGATTTGTTGTGACTTTATCTACCTAGAGTAAATTTTGGCAATTTGCATTTTTCTTAGTTTTCTAATTTACTGTGTAAAACTGCTGAAAGTAGTCAATTTAAACAGATTTCCTGTTTTACTGTTTCACCCTTGTCATTTACATTTTTGTATCTGTGCTTCCTCCTTTTTTTCTTAAATAGGTTAGTTGGTAGTTTATCTCACTCAACTCTCCACACTACCCATCACCAACTTGGATTTATTGCCTTTTGTTTTGCTTTTATCTTTATTAATTCCTTCCTTCTGCTTTCTTTTGGTTTGCTTTTTACTCCAAGTGTTTGGTACTTGCTTAATTATCATCTTTTCCTACTTTTACTGATAATTGTACTACTTGCTATACATTTCCTGTCATAATTGCTTTTTATTTTTTGGCAAATATTGTTTTTATCTGTCTTGTGGTCATGTCTTTCTGGTGTGCTTTCATTGTCTGTGAGGATGTTACTCTATTTATTCTCTTATTTCTTATACTAAATTGAAAGAAGTTGGACTGTAATACTGGCTCAGTTACTCTTTTTTTCCTCTTAACTGAAATGAGTTTTTCTGTACTTTTAGGATGGAAAAGTGGCTCTAGGATGACTTCCAGCTTCATGGCCTTAGAGCTCCCTTTTCATTTTCACAGTGATTTAAAAGATTATATATGTTTGTATAGGTATATGAAAATACATATACATATATATATAATGTCTCTGTATCTTGGCCTTTCTTCCCAATATTTATCTAGACCTTCTCTTTCTTTTGTCCTATTTTACCCATCCTGACTCATTTGGATTCTAATTCTGGAAGTTTGTCCTCAGTGCTGGGCTTTGTCTCATTAGCTTCAAGGGGCATACAGTGTAAAACCCAGACTGCTCTAATGCAATCATCAGACCTTATCATACTTCTTTAACATTCACCTGCAAATGGGATTCTGTAGAACACTTCCCAGTTTCAGTATCTGTTCTTAGATTGGCCCACCGCACTTTGTAGTGAGAAACTGTGGGGAGTGTTGTAGTTCTCCAATTTGCAGAGCTGTCAGAAATTAGCTGCCTTCCTTCTACTTCCTCCCACAGATACTGAAACCATGTGGGTCAGTGGTTTCTCCTCACTCAGTTGTATTTTCAAGTTCTTAGAGATACCTTGTCATCCAGCATTGTAATAGAGTCTGTGGCTACCCTAGTTGCTCTGTGTTGTTATGGGGAGATTAGAAAACACTGCTGTCATTTTCCCTGAGTCTAAACTGTTAAAACCTTGTTCTGCTGTAGAAGAGAGGCTTTAATTAAAACAAATAATTTTATAATCATTACAACGAAACCTATAATTAGAAATCTGCTGTATTTCAGGTACTATCCTAAGTGCTTTATCTGATCTCAATTAATCCTAAAACAATCCTGTGAGTTAGGTTTTCCAATTTTCCTTATTTTATCAATGGGAGAGTTAGGGTCCAAGATCATGCTGCTGAATTGGCAAATCTGGGATTTAAACCCAGGTCTCTGATTCCAGAGCACCTCATCATTAACTGTCTCTCAAAAATGATCAGGTCCAACAGTTTTCAAATTATATATCACTGTCAGCAAGATTTCTATATGAATTTAGATTAAATACTTATAAGTAACTATTTAAAGTTCTAATAACACCTATCTATTATAGGTCAAATCTAAAAACACTGTAAATGATAAACAGGTTAAATTATGCCATATGATCTGATTACTTTGATTTGTATGCAGATGTTCAAAACAAAGCTCCTCCTACTACCTTCTTAAAAAAATGCCACAAAAGTAGGGGGTGGGAAAGAGACGAGCAGGGAATAGGAAATAGAGCTCTTTGAGATTTTGGACTTCATATTTCCCCTCATTATATCACTCCTGCTAAGAAATAAAGTATATATGTGAAATATTGCTTACAATTTATTTAACTGATAAATACTTTTCTTGTAAATAACTAGAAAAGTTAGAAATAATTTCTCCACAATTCACACTGGCCTATTTTTTGGTCAATTAAGTTGCTGTGGAATGAGAACATTTACTAGTCCATAAAGTTTCACAAGAAAGTCTCCCACAAGCATGTTAGTTAGAAGCATACTATAATTTATAATCTTATGGTATTATATTATAAGAAGTTAGAAAATATTTAGCCTTACGAAATACTTTTAGATTGAAATTTCTCTCTTTCATTTATGAATACAGTCACTGTTACTACCTTTCTTACCTTGTAACCTTTCTTGGTGACATAGAAAAAACAATTTGGGCTTTTTATATAGTCGTAAAGGCATTATATACATGCTACTTCAACTTCCAATGTCTAACAGATGACTTAGTTTGAGATATGAATGTCTTAATTTGCTAGGATTTAAATAGTAGCAACTGGAATAACCTATAAAAGAAGAACATCTATCATTAAGCTCATTCTTCCCCCACCATCAGATTTATTTTATTTCTAATTAAAAAACCTAAGTTAATTTTGGCAAACTCAGGTTTAAAACTAAGCATGCCAATAATAAATAAATCATTTTTCCAAGTACACAGTGTTTCCCTTGGGAACGACTGTTACTTTTCCAACATTTTTTTCCTCTAATTTAGAAAAAAGATAACATTTAAAATATTTCAATGCCTAAACAGTGATACCAGTAATCTAGATTTTGTACTGATGCTTGTAGCACTAATATTTCAACGTTTATTATCACCAAGGATAACTTAAACCCAACTCCTTTAGTGAAGAGATTTCTTTCTCCATTTCTGTACTAGACTCATAGTTCTGAATGTCACTAAGTAATGGATGTGACTTATTGATAAATTACTAATGAAGAGTTTTTATACAATCTCCTTTATAATTAGCTAGTTCATAGGCTTAAGAAAACAAAACAAGCTTCTTACCCTCTAAATGGTTACATTTTCCTCTCATTTACCTGATCATATGAAAATAATGACCATGTATAGAGTTGCACCACTGAATCTATTTGAGAGTTTCTGTTTTTGTATTTAATTTTTTACTTATTTAATTTGAAAAAAATTAGAAAAGTATTAGTTTGAAATTAGAGCAGCTAACACACTGGGGGCAACAAATTAAAAAAAAAATCAAATGGCTAAAAATAAAAACACAAAGTATCTTTCCTTCAATATAAAAAAAGATTGCTTTCTTCCCAGAAAGCAAAAAAGGACAACTAACGATTTGAGAATAAAATCAAACATAACTGATATTCACCACAGCAATGTCTAAATAAATGACCCAGATAGCACAAAACTCTCATTCACAATCACATACAGTTAAGTTGCTTTTCTCTCAGTTACGTAATAGTTGTCTTCAAACAATCTCCCTTTAGAAAACTATCACATTAGTTAAACCTATTTATTCTTACTATTTAGTTATTAATTTCATTTATATAGGCCACATAGGTTTAATTGGCACACTTTACTTAAGAATAAGACAAAATAAGTCACTCTTCTTTAAAAAAAATTATGGTCATCTGTTTTCAAAGAATAATCCCAGATACTTAATTCATTAAAGCAAATTTTTTACCATCAACAGTGAGCTTTTCAAATGATCACTAAGTGTTCACCTGAAGATTATCAACGCTATATGAATTGTAAACTTGTTTTGAAGATTTGCGTCCATTTTATAGTAAGATACAATTAGCACTGAAGAGATTTTAAAAAGATAACCTACACACATACAGTTAATTTGCCTCAAACAACTTCTTAGAAACACAATATAAACATTTAAGAACCACGACAAAGATGTGGTTCAAACTTCAACAAAGATTTTCTTGAAACCCAGTACAAAGATTACTGGTTCAACACCATATCCCAAAGTGACATCAGCAGGAGATTTGATTGTAAGACTCTACCTTTTAAAAAAAGAGCACACTTGGTTATACATGGCTTTTAAACTTAAGCTACAGTTATGCTACAAATCCCCCCACCCTCCCAATTTAAAGTCAGTCACGTGGAGATATGTACATTCTCTGAGCATTGTTTAGAGTCCTTGGTTTTCCAGCTTTGATGGAGATCTAGAAGGCGTTCTGAAGTTCGTGTGCTTACATTCAGAGCAGGATGAACTTTACAAATTCCACTTTCCTCCATTAGTGACAGGCCACAGATCCCAAAGTATGCATGCAAAGCATCTGAAAAGAAGGCATTTAAAAAATCGTAATAGGCATTCTTACTTGTACATTCTTCAAAATATTTTAGCTACATATTTACCAGCCCATCACTCCATTAAAAGCAAGTTTAGAGAAATGCTAATATAGTTCTAAAAATATTTGCTTTCTCAAAGTCTCAAACACCAATTTATTAAAAAAAAAACCCAGATAATCAAAATAAAATATTTTATTCATTAAAATATCATTAACAAAGGAAAACAGTTTCCAGCTGAGGACTTGATATTTTCAATAACCTTTGTGACTAAAAGACAGGAGAAGCAGCAGTAATACATAAGACTTGTCACTTTAGGGAGTTTCCCTTTTTGCTTACTAGAGAACATGGAAACGAGTAGCTTCAGTGCTACATCATTAAAAAAATTTTTTTTTAAATGACAACAAAATTCTGAATCTAAGTTGCAATACCCCTCTCTCCACGTTTTACCTCTAAAAGTTCCTAAACCATATACAGTACTATTCTAAGACTGTGTTAAATAAAAGGAGCTTAAGCAAAAATAATCCATTCTGGAATGCTATGCCATATTTAATCCTCCTATTTAAGGTAATGTCAGTCATTCTAAGAATATCTAATCTGACAATAAAAACAAACTCACATTTTATTTGGTTGAAATAATATGAGTGCTCATACCATGACAATTCTTCTGCACTGGCTCACAGTTTCCCATCTTTCAGGGGGCAGGAACCCTCTTCTATTAAAGTGGCCAATGAAATCACATGGCCATTCTTGCCTAGAAGTCTTATGTAGAATTGTGAAGAGCTCAGAGCTTTGCAGTTATAGAAACACTACAAAGACAGTTTTGTACCAGTCAATAATCTTTTTCTATTTTTGAACTGGTCAACATTTATGGCCTTTAGAGCTATTAAAGTTCAAAATAGGCCAGGTGCGGTGGCTCACCCTGTAATCCCAGCAATTTGGGAGGCCGAGGAGGGAATATTGCTTGAGCCACAGGAGTTTGATACTAGCCTGGGCAATACGGTGAAGCTCCATCTCTACAAAAAATACAAAAATTAGCCAGGTATGGTGGTGTGTGCCTGTAGTTCTGGCTATGTGGGAGACTCACCTGAGCCTAGGGAGGTTCAGGCTGCAGTGAGGCATGATTGTATCACTGCACTCCAGCCTGGGCAACGAAATGAGACCCTGTCTCAAAACAACAACAATAAAAAGTTCAAAACATCTTACCAAGTCAAACTATGCCAAAAGGGTTAAGGAAAAAGCTTTACTTACAAGAGTATCATTTATTTTTCAAAACAGAAATGACAATTAGTTGTGCTTACTCAATGCCATTGTGAAGAGTTATTTCACTAATACAGGCCCATGTTGATCACCTTTTAGACCTTCTCAGTAAATACTTAGGTTTCTTCTGGCTCACTTTCCTTTGACTTTCAGACTATAAAAAATAAATTTGTTTTCTCCTGTAATATCACATCATTCCGTATAGTTATTCTAAAACTACCAAGGGTACAAAGCAACATTAAGCTTTGTTTTCTAGAAACTAGGAAACTTTTCTATGAAAAAGTACAACAGAAGATATATATCCATAATAACATAAAATAGAACTGTGTAAAACTAAAATCTCTCTGGATAAAGTAACAAATAAAACACTTTTTTTCTCAAAAAGATTTTTGTAACAGCCAATGAGATCAGAACTCAATTATTTCAAGCTTCAAATTGTTTTTTTTTTTTTTTTTTTAAACTCCTTATCCATAAGTGGCAATGTACAAGCACTTTAGATGTGGCAATAGAGGTTTACTCCATAATGAAGCACTTTAGATGTTGAAATATATATTTACTCCATAATAAATTATTGTGAAGTTTCATAAATGTATATAAAATCCCTTTACGTCAAATTTGCTACTAGATTTACTAGAACCAAGAATAAGCTTAATCTTAAAGAATCTTGGTAAATTGATTATAAAGGTTCTGGGACCAGATCTTTACACATAAATTAAATTTATGAAAGACTTTCTATGTTTTCTAGTGCATACTCTGAAAACACTGTCATGTATCTGTAAAAAGTAAGTGGTACATCCAAATATTTACACAAATGTTAAAGTTAGCAACTGACTGCTCTAGAAAAAAGCCTCAAGAATTTTCTTTTAAAAAAGCTATTGAAAATACTGAATGTATTTCAAGTATGTTTATATAAGAAATGTTTTCTAAGAGACTGTCATTTTCCTTTTCCCACTATTTGTTAAAACAGTAACCTGCACTGATTGAAAAAATGGGATCAAGACCAAAATAATTCTCAGTTTTCTTGAGGCACTAGAGATACCAAAAATTTCAAAATATTATTTTGCTTGAGAACTTAACTTCTGAAAACACACTTTGGCTTACAACTTTGAAAGCACTGTATACTTTTTCTAAGGAAGCATGTATGTTTGTTTGTTTGTCTGTTTGTTTTTTGAGATGGAGTCATGCTCTGTCGCCCAGGCTGGAGTGCAATGGTGTGATCTTGGCTCACTGCAACCTCTGCCTCCAGGGTTCAAGCGATTCTCCTGCTTCAGCCTCCCAAGTAGCTGGGACTACAGGCATACGCCACCATACCTGGCTAATTTTTTGTATGATGAGGTTTTTTGAGAGATGGGGTCTTGCCATGTTGGCCAGGAGGCTGGTCTCGAACTTCTGACCTCAAGTGATCCACCCACCTCAGTCTCCCAAAGTGCTGGTATTACAGGCATGAGTCACTGTGCCGGTCTTTTTATTTTATTTTTTGAGACAGACTCTTGCTCTATTGCCAAGGCTGGAGTACAGTGCCATGATCTTGGCTCACTGCAACCAGTGTCTTCCAGGTTCGAGCAATTCTCCTGCTCCAGCCTCCTGAGTAGCAGGGATTACAGGCACCTGCCACCATGCCTGTCTAATTATTGTATTTTTAGTAGAGGCAGTTTTCACCATGTTGGCCAGGCTGGTCTCAAACTTCTGACCTCAAGTGATCCACCGACCTCAGCCTCCCAAAGTGTTGAGATTAAAGGTGTGAGCCAATGCACCTGACGTAGGAAGCATGTTTTATATGAAAATACAGGTAGGTATGGGTGTTAGGAAATATTCCTGCTCATTTCAAATATAAAAGTATGATTTCATGAGCTCATTTATATTTTGATTCAAGTACACATTCCAATCACAGCAGTTCTACGATGGAAGACGAGTTGATGAGGTATATTCTGGACTGATAATAAAAACCATGACTCTATTGCAATACTGGCATAAACAATTATTCCTTGTGTCTAGTTTCATATTCGTAACTAATTCTTTAACTACTTGCTTATCAAAACTGTCAGTGTATTTTTGTATTTTTAGTAGAGTCGGGGTTTCACCATGTTGGCCAGGCTGGTCTTGAACCCCTGACCTAAAGTGATCCACCTGTCTTGGTCTCCCGAAGTGTTGGGATTATAGATGTGAGCCACTGCACCTGGCCTATTTAATGACTTCTGAAAAGAGTAAGAACTGATTACCTTCAGGATTGAGGGTAATTTATTCTACTTAGCTCAAGTCATGACTAATAATCTTAATGACTTTGGATGGGCTAAATAATCCTCTATTTTGGAAAGGAATCATTCAGAACATCTACGTTACTGCTGCAAATGAAATAAAACATTACTAAGTAAAATATTTGGGAAAAAATGCACAATATACCAAAGCATCTCAATAATAAACTCTTTCCTTTATACTCCCCAACACGCTAAATCTATCCTAAGTTTACACAATCTACCTTTTAAAAAACATTATTTAATGCAACTTTGCAACTGTGGATATATTTTCTATCATATGCCTTTTCTGATAAAGATGCTTGAAGAAGAAATAATGGTTGTTCCAGATTAACACAGAAAATAAGTTACCTGGATGACTGTCTGGCCACTTGGCAAATCCTCCTACGAGGCGATCTTGAGTCGATAAGATGTAATTTCTATTTTTCTCAAAGTTAGTATATTGGAAAATTTTTAGAAGCTGCAATGACATGACAAGTAAAAATTTGCTGACATAAAACTTATATCAACCTTTGGCTCAAATTTCAGATATGTGTCATTTAGATATGCTTTTCTTTAGTTAAGGGGCTCAGAGCAAATCTCTGGGGCCTTGAGAACTTGAAATGAGTCAATTACCTTATCTTTTTTATTTTCTTATCCAATCTACTCTCCTTTTCTCGACCCTCTATTTCCTTCTTTTGAATTAGGCCAGCTGAACCCTTTGAATCACATTAAGCTAAATTCAAAAGACTACAATCCACTCAATATAATCAGTCATTTAAAAAAGTACAAATTCATCTATCCATATTTTAATTCTTATGATAAGCTCTTGAGGTATTAGTTATAAACTAGTAGTAATTGGAACTAAAAATATTTTTAAAAAAGAGCAAACAAAAATGACTAACCAGACGCTAGAGACAGTTTGAAAATAGTAAAAAATTATAGCTCTTTACTTAGGAAAGAAAAAGGTAAGACAAAAATGATTGCAACATTAAAAAGTATAAACTTTTAAATGATTTAGGACATATACTTGTTCTTTCTCTCAAGATCCCATAAAAGTAAAACACAGACAGGTAAATAAAACTGTGAAGTTCAAGATGAAGTATGCAGTAGATAAGAGGGTTCAAGAAATTTCTGATGATACAAAGCAATTTAATGTATGTTAATGAATCAAAGAGAGAGCCACAGCTTTTAGTGATTGATGAAGAAGCATTATTTTTCAAAAACAAAAGCTAATCCCATAAGAAAGTTATGGTACAAACAAGAAACAAATTTATTCATTAACATTGATTTAATTAATAGAATATAAGGAAAAGGACCTTTCTAGAATCTTGATGTTAGAAACATTTTCCATCAAGTGGCAAACTGGTCATTATAAAAAAATGAAGAAATGATAATCTTAACACTGCACTTGGCTTAGCAATAAACAATATTTGCACTATCATAATAAGTGTTGATTACTGGTTTTCAAATTTTATAATCAACCTATTTGCAAAGCCAAAGATGCAATTATTATTACTGAACAAAAATATGAATGTTTCCTAACTTAACATTATAAAAATAAAGGTAACCATATAGCATTGGAAGGTACAAGATAAGGAAAAGATTCAGAACTAAATATAATGGGTAACAATTTACTGGAAAAGAGAGAGGCTAAATCTTAATTTTTCATAGTTGGGAATCACAGATAATATCTAAAGGTGATAAGAAGTCAGTTTGTGATTTAAAGTTATGGTAACGTCCAAGAGAATTAAAACATTTTTAAAAAGTTTAAAAGTGGTTGCCTTCAGAAAGTTGTCAAATACTACTGATGTCGAATAAAAAAGACTTGGATCTCTGGAACACATTTAAAGCAGTACCTAGAGGGAAATTAAAAAAAAAAAAAGACTTAGGACAACTTGAAAGGGTTCCTATAGTCTAAAGATGGGACAATTTGAGCATAAAACACACATATACACACACACGACTAAAAAATTGTTAAAATCGATGTGTTCACAATGATCCTCAAAAAAACTCCCAAACTCCGAAACCTAATATTTCATTAGAAAAACTGAGGGGATGGTAGGGAACCAACTCATTTTGTTGAACACTATTAAGAGAAAGAATCTGGTATTTATCTGTCCTTCTCTGTACAAAGTATATCTCAGGGTAAGGTAAAATTATTCTTTAAAAAGAATGCTAGTTAATAAATTGAGAAGGAATGAAAGAATATCACTGTTTTGTAATTTCATAATGCCATAACTGATTTAAGCAATGATCCTTAATGCCTGTTAAAACCATTCTATAAAAAGTTGATAGTTTCTATAGACTAGCAACAAACAATCCAAAAGGAAATTAACAAAGCAATTTCATTCACAAGAGCATCTAAAATAATTAAATACTTAGAATTAAATCTTAACAAAAAGGTGAAAGACTTGTATGACAAAAACTACAAAACACTGCTGAAAGAAACTGAAGACAACCTATATAAATAGAAAAGCATCTTGTGCCTATGGATAGGATAGGAACACTCAGCTGTGTCACGATATCACTACTACCCAAAGTGATCTACAGATTCAATGCAATTTCCATCAAAATTTCAAGACTTTTTTGCAGAAATGGGAAAGTCAATTACCAGATTCATATCAAATTGCAGAGGGCTTCAAATAGCCAAAACAATCTTAAAAAAGGAAAGTTGGAAGTCTCAAATTTCTTGACTTTGAAACTTACTACAAAGCTACAATTAAAACAGTATATTACTGCCACAATGACAGTCATATAGAACAATGGAATAAAATAGGAAGTCTAGAAACAAAACTCACATATATGGTCAACTGATTTTCGACAGGGGTGCCAAAACCATTTAATGGAAAAGGACAATCTTTTCAACAAATGGTGTTAGGAAAATTAGATATCCACATGTCAAAGAATGAGGTAGGAGGTTAACTTACATCACATACAGAAATGAACTTAAAACTGATGAGACCTAACCTTAAGGCCTAAAACCATAAAACTACTAGAAGAAAACACTGAGGAAAATCTTGATGACACTAGATTCAGAAATAATTTTATGGACATGATACCAATAACACAAGCAATAAAAGAAAAAATTTGATAAAACTGGACTGCATCAAAAAACTTTTGTGCATTAAAGGACACCATCAACAGAGTAAAAAGGCAACTCAAGGAATGAGAGAAAATATTTGCAAATCATATATCTGATAAGGAATTAATATCCAGAATATGAAGAACTCCCACAACTTTGTAACTACAAAAGAAACCAGATTTAAAAATAGGCAAAGGGCTTGAATAGACATTTCTCCCAAGAAGATATACAAATGACCAATAAGTACATAAAAAGACACTCAATATCATTAGAAAAACACAAATCAAAACCACAATGAAATGACACTTCAAACCAATTAAGATGGCTATTTTATATATATATATATATTTATTTAGCAAACAGAAAAAAGAAATGTTGGTGAGGATGCAGAGAAATTGGAAATCTCATACATTGCTTAGAGGGAATACAAAATGTTGTAGGTACTGTGGAAAAGTTTCTCATTTCCTCAAAAAGTTAAATGAAGAACTACCATATGACCCAGCAATCCTACTCCTACATATATATAGTACCTCTCAAAAATGAAAGCAGGGACTTGAACATATACTTATACAACCATGTTTCCAGCAGTATTATTCACAACAGCCAAAAGGTGAAAACAAATCAAGAGATGATCAACAGATAAATGAAGAAGGAAAATGTGTTATTTATATACAATGGAATATTATTCAGCCATTAAAAAATGAAATTTTGATATGTGCTATGACATAAATAAATCCTGAAACCATTATGCTAAGTGAAAAAAGCCAGAAACAGAAGGACAAACATTGTATGATTTTACCTATAGGAGGTACCTAGAATAGACAAATTCATAGTGGCAGAGAGTAGAGGAGAGGTTACCAGGCTGAGGGGAAAGAAGAATAGGGAATTACTGTTTAATGTGTACAGGATTTATGTTAAATATAATGACAAAGTTTTGTATGGTGGTGATGATTACACAACATTGTAAATGTAATTAATGCTAGTGAACTGTACACTTACAAATGTTTAAACTGATAAGTATAATATGCTATGTATATTTTCAACTCTGGAGCTCTTTGGTTATAAGGAGAGCCAATTGGATATTACAAGCCTCTTGATGTGATGCAACAGGAAATATACATCATCACTGGATATTTAATGATAATAAACAATTACGGCTTTTTTTTAAGATGTGATAATGACACTAAGGTTCTGTTTTTATAAAAAGTTATTTTCATTTAGAGATTATATTAAAAAGTTTCCAGAGAATATAAAAAATGATATCTGGGATCTGATTTAAAATAATTCAGTGAATGCAAGGAAAGCTTTGGGTTGATAATTATTGAGAATGGTTGATGAACACATGGGGGTTCATCACACCATTCTCCCTACTTTTGAATGTGCTTGAAATTTCCCACAGTCAAAAAAAAAAAATTAAAATGATGCACCTGAGAAATGGTACTACAAGTAAGGAGAGACAGGGAGACTACTGTCATTATTTCAAATCATTTTTTTCCAATTTTTTTCAACCTTATACATGAATTTTAAGAGAAAAAATTAGGGTATTATAAAGAAGATGAACACAGACTCCTCTAACAGACTCCTGTTAGATTCTAGAATATGAGAACAAAGACAAATTCTTAAAACTGAAAAGGCATCTTTAAGATAGAAAAAACTTGTATTTAGTGACTAAATAACCTTTTGAAGGAATGACCCATGGTTTGTTTTTTAAGATTAACACCTTCCCGTATTATCTTTACTGTTATCATTTTCAGACAGATCCTTGATTTATATAAAGTAGTCAGTTCCAGTTACAAGTTTTTTATTACCTTATACCTACAAGAAAGTAAGTAGGCATAAAACTCAAGTTCTGGATTACTTGAGTTTTCTAAAAATGAAACTTTTCAAGCAGCACAAGAGATAACTGAATTCGGAGGATCCAAGATGGCCGGTTAGGAGCACCTCAGGATTGCAGCTCCCAGTGAAAGCGCAGAGGGTGAGTGGGCGCCGCATTTCCAGACGGATTTTTATTGCCCACAGACCAGGAGATTCCCAGGCAGAGGAGCCCCACAGGTCACCAGTGCGGCTGTTTTGGCCAGCACCCCGGCATGGTGGTTCTCCACACAAAATACACTGGTCTGGGTGCCCTTTTAGCTGGCAAGTGGAGCTCCAGGAAGGCAGAGTCGCCCATTCATCTGATTTAAAAGAGGACTGAAACAGGGAGCCAGGCCAGGAGATTCCCAGGCAAAAAAGCCTCATGAATCTCAGCGCCACTGTTTCAGCCGGCACAGTGGGTCGCCGCATGGGAAATCACACAGATCCCGGCACCCTTTCAACAGGCGACTAGAACACCTGGGAGAGAGCTGACCGTTCAACTAAAAAAAAAAGGCTCTAAGGCAGGGAGCCAGGTGATCAGGCTCGGCTGGTCCCACCCCCCGACAAAAAAAACAGCAATTGGAAACCCTCTGGGTTGAGAGCTTCACAGCAAGCACAGCTGAACCCGGGATGGTCCAGCTCTGTGGGGGAGGGGTGTCCGCCATTACAGAGGCACTCCACCACTACGGAGGTAGTCCGCCATTGCTGAGGCAGCCTGCCGTTGCCAAGGCAACCCGCCATTACAGAGAGAGTCTGCCATTACAGAGGTGGGCCACAATTGCTGAGGCAGTTCTAATACACCCATATAAACAGGACTGAAGGGAAGTTCACACGGCAGCTGGGCGGAGTCCACAGCAGCTCAGCAAAGCCTCTGCAGGAAAGACAGTGACTAGGTTGCCTCCTTGCTAGGCAGGGCAGCCCTGAAAAAAAGGCAACAGCACAACAGAAACTCATAAATAAAGCCCTAACTCCCCAGGACAGAACACCCGGGGAAAAAAACGGGTTTATGAGTTCCGCTGCAGCAGACTTAAATGTACCTGCCCAGCAGCTCTGAATGAACAACAGAGATCACAGTTCAGCACTTGAGCTCCTATAAAGGACAGACTGTCTCCTCAAGCAGTTCCCTGACCCCCGTATATCCAAAGAGTCACCTCATAAAGGAGAGATCAGATTGACATTTGGCAGGTATCCTTCTGAGACAAAGATAGCAGAAGAAACTGGTAGCAACCCTTACTGTTCTGCAGCTGCTGCAGGTGATCCCCAGGCAAGCAGGGCCTGGAGTGGACCTCAGCAGTCCTACAGCAGAGGGGTCAGACTGTTAGAAGGAAAATTAAGAAACAGAAATAACTTCATCATCAACAAACTGGACGTCCACTCAGAGACCCAATCTGAAAGTCAGCAACTACAAAGACGACAGGTGGATAAATCCACAAACATGGGAAGAAACCAGCGCAAAAAGGATGAAAACACCCGAAACCAGAACACCCCTCCTACAAAGGATCACAACTCCTCACCAGCAAGGGAACAAGGCAGGATGGAAAATGAATGTGATGAAATGACAGAATCAGGCTTCAGAAGGTGGGTAATAAGAAACTTCTCTGAGCTAAAAGAACAAGTTCTAACCCAATGCAAAGAAACTAAGAACATTGAAAAAAGATTTGATGAAATGCCAACGAGAATAAACAACTTAGAGAGGAATATAAGTGAATTGATGGAGCTGAAAAACACAACATGAGAACTTCGCGAAGCATGCACAAGTTTCAACAGCTGAATTGACCAAGCAGAAGAAAGGATATCAGAGGTCAAAGATCAACTCAATGAAATAAAACGAGAAGGCAAGATTAGAGAAAAAAAGGGTAAAAAGGAATGAACAAAGTCTCCAAGAAATATGGGACTATGTGAAAAGACCTAATCTACATTTGATAGGTGTACCTGAATGTGATGAAAAGAATGAATCCAAGCTGGAAAATACTCTTCAGGATATTATCCAGGAAAACCTCCCCAACCTAGCAAGGCAGGCCAATATTCAAGTCCAGGAAATACAGAGAACACCACAAAGATATTCCTCAAGAAGAGCAACCCCAAGGCACATAATCGGAAGATTCACCAGGGTTGAAATGAAGGAGAAAATGCTAAGGGCAGCCAGGGAGAAAGGGTGGGTTACCCACAAAGGGAAGCCCATCAGATTCACAGCAGATCTCTCAGCAGAAACCCTACAAGCCAGAAGAGAGTGGGGACCGATATTCAACATCCTTGAAGAAAGAACTTTGAACCCAGAATCTCATATCCAGCCAAACTAAGCTTCATAAGTGAAGGAAAAATAAAATCCTTTGTGAACAAGGAAGTACTCAGAGATTTCATCACCACCAGGCCTGCGTTACAAGAGCTCCTGAAAGAGGCATTAAACAGAAAGGAACAACCAGTACCAGTACCAGCCACTCCAAAAACATACCAAATGGTAAACAGCATCAAAACAATGAAGAATCTGCATCAACTAATGGGCAAAACAGCTAGCTAGCATCAAAATGGCAGGATCAAATTCACACATAACAATATTAACCCTAAATGTAAATGGACTAAATGCCCCAATCAAAAGACACAGACTGGCAAATTGGATAAAAAGCCAAAACCCATTGGTGTGCTGTATCCAGGAAACCCATCTCACATGCAAGGATACACAAAGGCTCAAAATAAAGGGATGGAGGAAGATTTACCAAGCAAATGAAGAGCAAAAAAAAGCAGGAGTTGCAATTCTCATCTCTAATAAAATAGACTTTAAAACAACAAAGATCAAAAGAGACAAAGAAGGACATTACATAATGGTAAAAGGATCAAAGCAACAAGAAGAGCTAATGATCCTAAATACATATGCATC
Source organism: Aotus nancymaae (assembly GCF_030222135.1). Lineage (NCBI taxonomy): Eukaryota > Metazoa > Chordata > Mammalia > Primates > Aotidae > Aotus > Aotus nancymaae. Next base: position 107,510,635 of record NW_026988425.1, read on the forward strand.
TAATACAGGAGCACCCAGACACATAAGGCAAGTTCTTAATGACTTACAAAGAGACTTAGACTCCCACACAATAATAGTGAGAGACTTTAACACCCCATTGTCAATATTAGACAGATCAACCAGACAGAAAATTAACAAGGATATCCAGGACTTGAACTCAGACCTGGAAAAAGCAAACCTAACAGACATTTACAGAACTCTCCAGCCCAAATCCACAGAATATACATTCTTCTCAGCACCGCATCACACCTACTCTAAAATTGACAACATAATTGGAAGTAAATCACTCCTCAGCAAATGCAAAAGAACGGAAATCATAACAAACAGTCTCTCAGACCACAATGCAATCAAGTTAGAACTCAGAATTCAGAAACAAAATCAGAACTACATAGCTTCATGGAAACTGAACAATTGGCTCTTGAATGTTGACTGGATCAACAATGAAATGAAGGCAGAAATAAAGATATTCTTCGAAACAAACAAGAACGAAGACACAGCATACCAGAATCTCTGGGACACATTTAAAGCAGTCTCTAGAGGAAAATATATAGCAATAAGTGCCCACATGAGAAGCAACGAAAGATCTAAAATTGATACCCTATAGTCAAAATTGAAAGAGCTAGAGGAGCAAGATCAAAAAAACTCAAAACCTAGCAGAAGACGAGAAATAACTAAGATCAGAGCAGAACTGAAGGAGATAGAGACACAAAAAACCCTTCAAAAAAAATCAATAAACCCAGGAGCTGGTTTTTTGAAAAGATCAACAAAATAGACAGACCACTAGCCAGATTAATAAAAAAGAAAAGAGAGAATAACCAAATATATGCAATAAAAAACGATAAAGGGGATATCACCACAGATCCCACAGAAATTCACACCATCATCAGAGATTATTACAAACAACTCTATGCACATAAACTAGTAAACCTGGAAGAAATGGATAAATTCCTGGACACTTGCCTCCTCCCAAGCCTAAACCAGGAAGAAGTCGAAACCTTGAATAGACCAATAACAAGGTCTGAAGTTGAGGCAGCAATTAAGACCTACCGCCAAAAAAAAGCCCAGGCCCAGATGGGTTCACAGGCGAATTCTACCAGACATACAAAGAGAAGCTGGTACCATTCCTTCTGAAACTATTCCAAATAATCCAAAAAGAGGGAATCCTTCCCAAATCATTTTATGAGACCAACATCATCCTGATACCAAAACCCGGAAGAGACTCAACAAGAAAAGAAAACTTCAGGCCAATATCCATGATGAACATAGATGCAAAAAATCTTCAATAAAATACTGGCAAGCCAATTGCAACAGCACATCAAAAAGCTTATCTACCATGATCAAGTAGGATTCATCCCGGGAATGCAAGGCTGGTTCAACATACACAAGTCTATAAAGGTAATTCACCACATAAACAGAACCAAAGACAAAAACCACATGATTATCTCAATTGATGCAGAGAAGGCCTTCGACAAAATCCAACAGCCCTTTATGCTAAAAACTCTCAATAAACTAGGTATCGACGGAACGTATCTCAAAATAATAAAAGCTATTTACAACAAACCAACAGCCAATATCATACTGAATGGGCAAAAACTGGAAGCATTCCCTTTGAAATCTGGCACTAGACAAGGATGCCCTCTCTCACCACTCCTATTCAATATAGTATAGTAGAAGTTATAGCCAGAGCAATCAGGCAAGAAAAAGAAATAAAGGGTATTCAAATAGGAAAGGAGGAAGTCAAATTGTCTCTATTTGCAGACGACATGATTGTATATCTAGAAGATCCCATCGTCTCAGCCCAAAATCTCCTGAAACTGATAAGCAACTTCAGCAAAGTCTCAAGATACAAAATTAATGTGCAAAAATCACAAGCATTCCTATACACCAACAACAGACTTAAAGAGAGCAAAATCAAGAACGAACTGCCATTCACAATTGCTACAAAGAGAATAAAATACCTAGGAATACAACTAACAAGGAACGTAAAGGACCTCTTCAAGGAGAACTACAAACCACTGCCCAACGAAATAAGAGAGGACACAAACAGACAGAGAAACATTCCATGTTCATGGTTTGGAAGAATCAATATCATGAAAATGGCCATACTGCCCAAAGTAATTTACAGATTCAACGCTATCCCCATCAAGCTACCAACGACCTTCTTCACAGAACTGGAAAAAACCACCTTAAACTTCATATGGAACCAAAAGAGAGCCTACATAGCCAAGTCAATTCTAAGCAAAAAGAACAAAGTGGGAGGCATCACACTACCGGACTTCAAACTATACTACAAGGCTACAATAATCAAAACAGCATTGTACTGGTACCAAAACAGAGACATAGACCAATGAAACAGAAGAGAGGCCTCAGAGGCAACACAACATATCTACAACCATCTGATCTTTGACAAACCTGACAAAAACAAGCAATGGGGAAAGGATTCCCTGTTTAATATATGGTGTTGGGAAAACTGGCTATCCATGTGCAGAAAGCAGAAACTGGACCCCTTCCTGACACCTTACACTAAAATTGACTCCAGATGGCTTAAAGACTTAAACATAAGACCTAACACCATAAAAACCATAGAAGAAAATCTAGGCAAAACCATTCAGGACATAGGTGTAGGCAAGCACTTCATGACTAAAACACCAAAAGCACTGGCAACAAAAGCCAAAATAGACAAATGGGACCTAATCAAACTCCACAGCTTCTGCATGGCAAAAGAAATAGTCATTAGAGTGAATCGGCAACCAACAGAATGGGAAAAAATTTTTGCAGCATACCCATCTGACAAAGGGCTGATATCCAGATTTACAAGAAAAAAAACACACAAGCCCATTCAAAAGTGGGCAAAGGATATGAACAGACACTTTACAAAAGAAGACATACATGAGGCCAACAAACATATGAAAAAATGCTCATCATCACTGGTCATTAGAGAAATGCAAATCAAAACGACATTAAGATACCATCTCACGCCAGTTAGAATGGCGATCATTAAAAAATCTGGAGAAAACAGATGCTGGAGAGGATGTGGAGAAATAGGAACACTTTTACACTGTTGGTGGGAGTGTAAATTAGTTCAACCATTGTGGAAGACAGCGTGGCGGTTCCTCAAGGACCTAGAAATAGAAATTCCATTTGACCCAGCAATCCCATTACTGGGTATATATCCAAAGGATTATAAATTGTTCTACTATAAGGACATATGCACATGAATGTTCATTGCAGCACAGTTTACAATAGCAAAGACCTGGAACCAACCCAAATGCCCATCGATGATAGACTGGACAGGGAAAATGTGGCACATATACACCATGGAATATTATGCAGCCATCAAAAACGATGAGCTCACGTCCTTTGTAGGGACATGAATGAACCTGGAAACCATCATTCTCAGCAAACGGACACAAGAACAGAAAATCAAACACCGCATGTTCTCGCTCATAGGCGGTGTTGAACAATGAGAACACATGGACACAGGGAAGGGAGCACTACACACTGGGGTCTGTTGGGAAGAAATAGGGTAGGGACAGCGGTGGGTAGCGAGCTGGGGAGAGATAGCACGGGGAGAAATGCCAGATATAGATGAAGTGGAGGAAGGCAGCAAATCACACTGCCATGTATGTACCTATGCAACAATCTTGCATGTTCTTCACATGTACCCCAAAACCTAAAATGCAATTAAAAAAAACAAAAAAGAGATAACTGAATTCTATGGAAGAACTGTAGAGACTGGCTTTGGCAGAGCAAAGAAAAAACTCATTAGCCTAAACCTAACAATATTTATATTTAATACATATTACAAAGATCAAATCTTTTTAGTGCAATATAAATGAACACAGAATGTAGGTTTCTCATTTTTATTATTTCTCTTACCTTCAGAGTTGCTCCCACCCAAAAAGAGTAACAGGTGTCTACAGGCTTATTAGGTCTTCCATGATAACCATTTTGTTGCCTCATTATACACCACCTCTTTATCCTGTTCAATTCTTTTTCTGAAAAAACTTCTTCTAGTTTACCCATCAGACATAGTGAGGCAATGCCACAAAAAGTAGATCCTCCTGTTAATCAAAACCACACAATGTTTTAAACTTCAAATTAGACACTATGAAAACAGTACAAAATGGTCAAGTGAAAAAAGCGGTTATAAATTCTAGAAAACAGTGAAATAAAATTTAAAAGATGAGATTTTAAAATAACCACTATACACAAGTCTTCAATATTAACTTGATAAAACAGAGGATAATATAAAGCTCTAAGAAACATTTTACTTATAAAAAAGTAAGACTTGGAATAAGATTAAGAAACTTGTTTAAAATTACATGGTTAATGGCAGATTTGGAACTAAAATCTGGGACTACTAACTCCCTGTCCCCAGGACCCAGTCACCTGAGACTGATTTTTAAGCCCGTTGAAGACTTATTGCTTATGAATTGAGGTTCCATCAGCCCTAAGCTACAGTAGACAAGTTTTCACAAATAACATAAACAAGTCAGAAGCTGATAAGCAGATATTACAACTAGTCAGTTTAAGAATTTTAAGGAAGAAAAGAATAAAGCAGTGGGTGAAGTGGGGGTGGCGGTAGTAGGAAAGAGGAAAACCAAATATGAAAGCAGATGCACAGCATGACTTCAAAACATATCCATACCCACTGTGGTAGGCTGAATAACGCCTCCCTTAATATCTAAATCCTAATCCCTGGAACCTGTGAATGTTACTTTATATGGAGAAAAAAGTGTTGCAAATGTGAATAAGTTAAATGATCTTGAAATGGGGAGATTATTCTGTTTATCTGGGTGGGCCCTAACTGTGCTCACAAGTGTCATTATAAAAGGAGAGAAGGAAAGCAGATTAACAGAGAGGAGGTGGCAATGTAACTATGGTGGCAGAGATTTGAGTGTTGTAGCCAAAGGCAAGGAATGCCAGAGCCACTACTAGAAGCTGGGAAGAGACAAAGAACAGATTCTCCCCTGGGGCCACTGTTGGAGAAAGGAGCCAGTCCAGTTGACATCTTGATTTTAGCCCTGTAAGTCTTAGTTCAGACTGAGTCACAGATGTATAGTTCTGGCCAGAAATTGAGAAAATAAATTTGTATTGCTTTACGCCCCTCTATTTGTGCTAAAATGCTACAGCAGCAATAGAAAACTGATACACTGGGCTGGGTGCGGTGGTTCACACCTGTAATCCCAGCACTTTGGGAAACCTAGGCGGGTGGATCACGAGGTCAGGAGCTTGAGACCAGCCTGACCAACATGGTGAAACCCCATCTCTATGAAAAACAAAAACAAAACAAAAACAAAAACAAAAAAAAATTAGCCAGGCATGGTGGCACATGCCTGTAATCCTGTAATCCCAGCTATTCAGGAGGCTGAGGCAGGAGAATCACTTGAACCTGGGAGGCAAAGGTTACAGTGAGCCAAGATTGCACCACTGCACTCCAGCCTGGGAAACAGAACAAGACTCTGTCTCAAAACAAAACAAAACAAATACACTCACAAAGGCAATTACTTTCCTCACGAAATGAAAAGTCAGTCTTTTTCCATATAAGAAAAGAAACAACACTTTTTACTGGCATTATTTGTTGTCAACTCCAAACAATTTGAAAATACTTATATTTCCAATTTATTATGACTTTGCATAGTGATTTTTATTAACTTCAGCAATTTAAATGTCTGTTCCTAATATATCCCATGCCTTAACTTTCCTCTTGGTGTTACAAATCTTAAATGTATTCCCTGGCAAAGAAAAGGTCAGCATTCCCTCTAAAAACTCAAGGTAGCTGTCATATTAGAAGTGTTACTGACAGTTAAGAACTTCTTAATCTTCAGAATTAGTTGAGACATCTATGCTAGTGATGAATCAAATGAAAAGTAAAAAAAAAAAATATTACAACCTTTTAGAATAACTTCTATTAAGCAACTATTAATCTTATTTCCTTTTCAAATGACTCAACTACTTTCCATTTCTCTTTCAGGATAACTGGGCCATGATTTCAAGTCTTATTACAACATTAAATAGAAAGCAAATTGGCACAATTCATAGTAAAAACACTCTTTACTTTGTCCAAACTATTGGTTTTTGAAAATAACAACTCCAGAAGTTAGTGTGAACTCTGGGTAGCTAGAAACATTTACAAAGTCTATGCTTTAAACTAACATTCATTTATGAATAGGTAAGCCTGAAGTCCCAAAGTCTCTTGTTTTATACAAATCTCTAAAAAACTAGTTCTAAAATCCTTAATAAAAAGTAGTATGTTAGGCTGGGCATGGTAGCTCATGCCTGTAATCCCACCACTTTGGGAGGCCAAGGTGAGAGAACTGCTTATAAGTCCAGGAATTTGAGACCAGCCTAGGAAACATAAGGAGACCTTATCTCTACAAAAAATATTAAAAAAAATTAGCCAGGCGTGGTGGTGTCCACCTGTGGCCCTAGCAACTTGGAAGGAGGAGGCAGAAGGATCACTTGACGGCAAGCCAGTCTAGGCAACACAGCGAGACCACGTCTCAAAAAAAAAAAAAGTAGCAGTATGTCAGAAGGGTGTTAAAGGCAGGTGTAAAAACAACAAGAAAAGTGACATCTTGATGAAAAGTACATTATGAAATACTATCTAAAAACAGGCACAGGGACTAAAATAGAATTTTTTGGGGGCTAAATAGGGTTAGATCAATGATCTATACACACTTCAAAATACTTCAAGAATATTATATCATTAAAAGTACAATACTGGAATTGTTTCTCATTATAATGATCTGAATTCATCAAGAAAAGGTTAAACTGTGTTCATTTTGCCTTAGTTGAAGTCAGTAGAAACAAAACTTTAAGGATAGCAGTAAGAATATTAAGGCAAATACAAATAGGAGAATAAGAAGAAAGATTTTCATCTGAAATGGTTAAATGTTTGCCACCTAAGTGATGTGCTTCAGTTACATTTAGGAATGAGCAATGCAGGATATCTCAGTCATAAAACATCACAGATGGAAGGAATCATAGAGATTCTCTCTTAACCTACCCCAATTCTTCCAGGTGCAGGGTAAAGGAGGCATTCCTGACTTCAGCTCTGTTATGTTATGATCTACTTATATTTTAACAGTGTAACAGTTACAACTTATTGTTCCAACAAGGTTTTACAGTTCAGCTTTAAACATTCCCTTAGTACTTATATATACTAAGTTATCAGAAAGAATCCACATCCTCTGAAATTTAAGGCAGTCAACAATCATATAGCTAACGTAGAAAATTAAATAAATAGGTACATAAATAAGTACATCATTTTACAGTTAAACATCACATTAAAATGGTAAAGTAAATTTTTTTTGCAGCGGGGGAAGACAGAGTCTTGCTCCCAGGCTGGAGTGCAGTGGCACGATCTCGACTCACTGCAACCTCTGCCTCCTAGGTTCAAATAATTCTTCTGCCTCAGCCTCCTGAGTAGCTAGGATTACAAGCGTGTGACACCACGTTTGGCCTTTTTCTTTTCTTTTCTTTTTTTAAGCAGAGATAGGGTTTCACTATGTTGGTCAGGCTGGTCCTAAACTCCTGACCTCAAGTGATCCACCCACATCAGCCTCCCAAAATGCTGGGATTACCAGGCGTGAGCCACCATGCCCAGCGAAGTGAAGTAAATTCAAGGGAGTTGAATATTTAGACAACGTTTATCTTCATAATTAAGAAGTAGATATTTTAAAAGAATTGTGGAACCAAATTAATTCATCAGAACTTCTGTACTATGAATCCTGAGTTGTGAGGGAGAGAATAGTTTTATCTCTAACGAAGTAGGAAAATCCTATTCTTCCAAAACACAGGAACATTTTACCCTAAAACTGTACAAGATGAGTATCCCTAATCCAAAATTCTGAAATCTGAAATGCTCCCAAATCTGAAATTTTTTAAGCACCTATATGGCACTCAAAGGAAATGTTCATTGCAACATTTCAAATTTCTGATTTCTGGAATAAGGAAGCTTAATTGGTAAGCATAATGCATATATTCTATAATTCAAAACACCTCTGATCCCAAGTATTTTAGATAAGGGACACTCAACATGTACTTTCTTAAGAGAATCATGGAGATAAAGAGAATCACTACATTTGATGATCATGGCCTAAAAGGCTAAAATACGTCTGTTTAGTTTTCATGAAAAATGGGCTCCAAGCTAAGTAACACTTGGAGGAGAGCAGCTGAATTAAAATATATATATATATAAATTTATTAATATAAAATAATATTTAAATTGGGGAATGAGACAGCTGCATGAAGAAACTAAATTAAAAAACTGTAGCAGAAGTACACATTCTAAATTCAACTTTCTAAGCAAGAGATGCAAAGTGGAAACAGGATAACGAATTCATCAAATACTACAGTGTACAAAGGCATATGGAATAAGACATGAATATGACATGACCAGCTTACAATCCAGCAAAGAAGATAAAGAGGTAAGTACCATAAAAATGACATTAATGAAGTATTATGGGAATACAGAAAAGGGAAATATTGCTTAGAACTAGATGGAACCATAAGATGATGAAATGTTTTACAGAGAAGGTGACACTGGAACCCCTGGAACCAGGTATAGAAAGATAAACTCTGATGGTTATGAAAAGAGAAACAAGCAGGAGCAGGTGGAAAGGAAGCATTTCAAGCAAAGCAAAAGGCGTATTAACAACATCCAGAGGTGAAAAGCCATGTACAAATGTTTGGAGAGTATGTTTTCTTATAACCTAGACTGCATGGAAGAGATGACTCATATATGAGTCTACAAAGCTAGACTGGAATCAGATTACAGAAGAATAAACTAGAGAGGCAGGACGGGATTATTGAACAAGCACAGAGTTTTAAAGTGAGTTATGACACTTACCTGATATGTGAGCCTACTAAGCAAGTGATTTCTCTGAGTGAAATGACAATAATCATTGTGGTTTTGTACTGTGTCAACTTGGCTAAGCTAGAATTCTGTTTCCCAGGATCCCCTTCCCTGTATGGTCAAAAGTTAGAGAAATCTGTGTGAGACTTGTAAGGTGGAAGTCTAGTAGCACTCATTACCCTGGTTATGGTTAGAGGAGGTAAGCAACAAATGCAACGGTGCTGTTAGAGTCCAGCTCGCCTTATTCTCCCATATACTTGGCATCCAAATTCTTCTTACTCTTGCCCTGCTTACCTCAGGCCCACAAAGAGATGCAGGAGTACCAGCTCTTTACAGACTTCTCCACAGTCACAATCTGGCAGATGACTGTGCTTGGCTTTTAGATTTCCCTGTATGGCCTGACTTGTCCACCTGTGCCACTGCTTCAGGAGGCCTGTCACTGATTTTTCCCTGACCCTCCAACTATCCCTTTTAGGTTCTTCTCCATCTTCCTCCACAGTTACTTATAAAATCATATTTCTATTACAGCCTTTATTCTTTAACACTCATAGTGGTTTTACTTCTCTGAGTTCTGACTAATACAAAAATGTCTATTCTCAGAGGCTGATATGCGGATTCAATGAGACTGTATGTAAAGTATCAGATGGTAGTAGGCACACAGCAGCTGGTTAATAAATACATTATTTTCCTTTTAGTCTGCAGATCAGGGATTATAAATTGGTAATTTATGGAGGACAACTGGTGTAACTGGCAAATTAAAAACAGAAAAGGAGATTAAAATTAAACTCAAAATTCAGGATTGCTGGCTTCCCCCAACCAAAAGAAAAAAAAGTCAATAAATCTAAGTTATTTTTGAATAGCAAGAACAGGCTCAGGAGAAAGAGAAGAGGAGAATGATGGTTTTAAAAATATGCAGTTTGAGATACTGAAGTTGTATTGAGAAAGATGCTTGGCTAACAAATGGGAAGGAGCACAGAAGCAACAGTACAGGTGGGGAAACACTGTTTTGGGTACCATCAACAGAGAGATAATTAATAAAGAACCTTCTGTTAGTTTGTTCAACTATGTGTCAAGCATGTTACAGGTGTAGGGGATACATCAGTGGGTAACACAGGCAAAAATCTCTCTTCTCATGAGGTTTAAGTGAGAAGCAGACAATAAACAGATAAAACATAGGTCATTTATAAAATAATAAGTGATATGGAGAAAAATAAATCCAGAAAGGGGGTTAGACAATGGGATGTGTATGTATAGTTGGTTTGCAATTCTATTATGAGCACTGGGTGTGTATCTGGGTGGTCTGCAATTTTAAACAGGGAGTTTGAACCAAGATCTGAAGAATGTGAAAGAAAACCAGGTGTATGCTGGAGGTGGAGGATGAGGGAGGAAGATTCTATGTACAAGAAACAGCATGTACAAAAGCCTTGAGATTTAGGAAGAACAATCCAAAGAAAAGAAGAAAGCTGAAATGAGAGGAAGAAACAAAGATGGTGAAGGAACCAGTACTAATTTATGAGGAATTAGGACAAGTGGAATGTGATGTGGGAAGGTTAATAGCTCAAAATGCTTCAATAAATATGAGGAATGAGAAAAAGACACTGGATTTGAAATACTCATGACTTTCAAAGACAAACTTCATTCTGCTGAAGGCTTACACAGAGAATTATAGAACAAGTCATCTATGAAGAAAGGTGAATAGTACATTTGGACCACTTTTCCAAAGACTAACAATAAAAAGAAAACAAGAGAACATAATGACTTGATGAGGTGGCCAAATTGCAGGACTACTTTTTAGAAGGAGGTTTCACTTTCTAGTGTAGATAGTGATGAGAAGGAGAAAGAAAACGAAACCAAAATCCTTTAGGATAGTACTTCCCAGCTAACCTCACAGCACACACAAAAAAATTTATAGTATTTGGTATTTGTAGGCCATACTGTAATACTGAGGAGGATGCTCCTGGTCAGAGACAACTTTACCAGGGATTCCAGATACCCAGGTCCTGCTTGGTTGCTCCAAAGACTGAATGGGCTATATTTGGTATAATAAGCTATTTAAGGTATACAAGTACACTGTGACACTCTGATTAAAAGGCCTTCCTCTAGGGCTTTAGGCCTCAAACCCACCAAGCCAAATTTACACATAGAAGGAAGATGTAAGCTTTTGCGCATGAACTATAGTCCATCACTGATGATCCTGATGGGTACGACCTATTCAAATCATACCAACTCAAAATCATGACTTGTATAACCCCGGAAGATTTTCTTCCTGACAGGACCCATTAGATAGTATCATGTTTGGGCAGCCCCCTTGTTTAATACTCCAGAGAATATAATCCCAATGTGAAATAATATCAGCTGTCTCACGGGTCTCCTGCGCAGGTGAGGTGACTCCTCAGCCAGGGTGCATATTAACAACCTCTACGATAGTGAACACCAGATCCTGTCTTCTCAGAAATTCTCAGAGCTGCCTGATTTCCTCTGAGTGCAACTATAACTATATCCCTCTTGATCATCTGGCGATGACTAGTAACATAATTTTTACTGTTAGCTCCTCCCAACCTCCATCTCACAGAGACTCATGCACACACAAAAATTATGCTGTCATAATTATAGTATGGCTTCAGAGGAAACGCCATGGAAGTATTCTATATACCCCTTAGAGACACATACTCTACAACTACCTATATTGAAGGAGGGAGTGAAGAGGTGAGAAGAGGAGGAAATACTTGTAGGACAAAATCCTAGAGTATATACAAGGCTATGGGGTTAAGGAATATTTGTTAAAAATATCTTTTTATAAGGTTTTATAATTTCCAATCTTTTTATACAGATTTTATAAAATCCACTTTCTTCCCTATCTCTTATAATCCTAACAACAATCCTAGAGAAAGATGCAATTCTTATTACTCTGTTGATGAGGAAACCCTCAGAGAAATTAAGTGAGGAGCCAAGGTCACTCAGTTGGTGTCAAGGCTGATACCAGAACACTGATCTGTTCTTTCTGCTCCATTATGCTAGCAAAGGGATGGAGATAACAAATAATCATACGGAAAACTGCTGTGATGAGGAGGAAACTGACATTCACTCAGAGAGCCTCCACGACCTGGCCTCTTTCTTTTTAAAAAAGAAGAATGGAAGATTATTTATTTCCAAATGGAAATTTCCACTTGAGAGAATTCAGGCTATTGATGTGCTGACAAACTTAGTGACTATCACATCATTATTCTGGTTCTGCCACAAGTTGAAAAGAAAAAAACATGAAAGAAAAAGCAGTATTAATGTTTGCACTGAGCAGCAAAATGTTTCATGACTATGACTAGGAATAACTTTTTTAAGGAAGGTAAATAAGAATTTTCATTTCTTCATGAACTTGTTCATTCATGTTTAATAGTCTGTATTTGGTCTAGCCTTTTAGAGTTACACCAAAAAAGAAAACCTGATGTTTTCTAATAATAGCATAAGAAACAATCCCAAGATATTTTCATACAGCTAACACTTGAATAGGTTACTAGAAAATATCATATGAACATCCCAGCCTAAATAATATCTGAATTATTACTGACCAAAGAAGCTTCAAATAGATCATACGGTGTCAAAAGAGAAGCAGGAAAGTGACAAAGAAGATAATTAGGCTGCACCAAGGGTTCAGAAAAACTTCTGAGGTTCTCCATACTGAAGACACCAAGATGTTGTTTAAGGGAACAAAAGAAACTACAAGTTCACTTATTTAAGATGTCTTACCATGAGATTCAAGTCCAGCTCCCTGTGCCAGTCCATTGTCATAGGACTGAAAAAGAAAAACATCGTTCAGTTTAATAGGGAAATAATAATGATATTAATAAATGAATAAATAAGTTGCCATTGCACTAAGTTTTTTTGGTTTCTTCTAATTTTATTTCTCCTTTATATCTTCCAAAATGTGCATTTTTCCCCATGGACAAGTAGAATTACGCATTTTCAAGTACCTGATTTTTGTCGTCTTAGTCACCAAACTAAATCACTAAATTCATATGCTAGGCACATTCCAAGAATAGATTGTTCAAAGTTATCTACATATTCAATCTCTACTCAATAAAAAACTATAAACCTTACTCCTTTCCCATTGCAAGTATATATGAGTTGGAGGAAAATGTAAGGATTTCACACTGATAGAACATTATAAACATGAAACAAGTCTATTCTGAGGCAGTTTGGGGTCATTGAGCATAATGGTAGCCATTATTGGGCACCATTATTTGAATCTCCCCACATACACTCCAAAATCAAAACAGAAGAACAAGAAAACTTTGAAAATTCAAACCTTAGCAAAGCAAGAAGACACACTCAAGCTTCAGATTACCTGTCTACAGAAAAAGAAACATCCAATCCCAGCAAGCCATCTAGTGCATCTCTGATACCCCTTTGCAGACAGCAAGGGTGAATTATGAAAAACCATGAGAGGAGGGGAGCTAATGGTAGGTCTGAGATTGATCTAAAATCACTGCCTAAAAGAGAAAGTCCACCCTAAATATGAGAAATAAAGGCAGTTCTCACTTTGTACGATTATCTTATGCACACATTCCAGTTACCATGGTTTAGCTAAATAACACAACATGATTCAAATTTCAGTAACCAAAGCAGTGTATTAACTGTGATTGCAAAAAGTACAAACCTTCATTGCCAGCTCTTCAGTCTGCAAATCACTATATAAATAACAGATGTGCATCACCATCATTGACCTATCATACCACCTTTTTCAAAGGTTAGGAATTGGTCATTGCATATGTTACTCAGTTCACACACAGATAGCAGAGTATGGCTGTGTTGGCTCTTTGTCTCTCAGTGATAAACCCACATGATGTTTCATTAAAAGGCACAACAAAAAGAGGGGCTTGGCCAACAAAGATGAAAGTGCAGTAAAGAAATAAAAAGCAGTAACACTGGGTGTGAAATTAAAATCAGTTACAGAAGAAACAGCTATTATGGGAATGTTGACGATATTGCTGTTTGAGACTCTTAGGTATATAGTCAGAAGAACTAAGTGAAGGTGAAACATCTATAAGGGGAAGGGGTTGTGATAAAAAGATGAAAAGATGAAGATGTTCTAGGGAATTCCTCCTGGCAAAAAAACTTCATATAAAAGGAATTCTCAGAGATATTTCACAACACTGAACACATAAAACATACAATGTTAGAAGCCGACAGAAACTCAGATTATGATCATTCACCAAGACACAGAAAAAATAATCCATCTTAAAACTTACATAATGAGAAGGCAATATTTTCATTATTTCTAATGTTTTAAATTATAGCATACTATATACTGATTTTACTATTTAAAACATTATACGTTTGTAACTGACAGGAAGAGTTTACGATGTTTTGGCAAAAATTTTAAAAGTCACAAAACAATTATAATTTTTCCCACTGATGATTAAAATCACTTTGTATCATTTTAGCTTGTGTGGTTATCATTACAGTTTGGCACTATCATGCAAAATGAGGATAGCCTGTTCTGAAAGAGGCCTGGTAAACACAGCACTGACCATGCGGAAGGGACTTAAAAGAAAAGTCAAGGTGGCAGAGGTCAAAGGGTATAAATTTTGGTAAATAAAGTTAAAAAAGAAAGGAGAAGCACTTTGAAAATCAGGTGATAAAGGAAAACTCAAAAGAGCAAAATTTAGATACCTGAGAAACAAAAGAGAACCTTTTTCCTACCAGAAAGATCATAGAACAACCCCAATTACTAAAAAAAGCCACCCATTAAAGAAAGCATACTTTGTTACAATGAAAGGAGAGCAACCTTAAACTAGGAATTCTTGTAAGAAAAAAAAAAACTCCAAGAAATTACTAACATACAAAGTAACTGTGAGATGAAAACACAGCAAATGAGATGAAAACACCTATGAAAATCTGCCTCTACTCCCAAGAAACAGGCATGAATCAAAAGAAAACTGTAATGCAGCACTCTAAACTCAATTACATTATCCTCAAACAAGCATTAGGAAATAAAAAGGGAAATTAAAAGTTAAAAACAGATGAACAAGCAATAGAAATAAAAAGAAAAATAGTGTTAGAAAAGAAATAGAAAAAGAAAAAAAAGAAAAATTCTAAATTACAGGATGACTAACAAAGAATAATCTCAAATGAAAATACAATAAGGGATACTGAAAAAAGCAGAAAACAACCAAGAGAAGAAACATGAGATAAAGAAGTAAAAAAGGTCAAAGAGAAAGTGGCTCAAAAGAAGGTCAAGCAAAGAAAAAGAACAGACACAAAAATGGAATTCCAAAAAAAAAAGCAAATGCAAAATAATGGACTCGAACTAGGGGTCAGCAATGGCCCAAAGGCTAATTCATCTGCAGTCTGGATTTGTATGGCCCTCAAGTTAAGAAAATGGTCAATTACACTCATAAGAAAAAAAAATGATAAAATGAAAAATCATGAGAGGAGGGGAGCAAAATTTAAAATACACTGAAATATCATTTTTCTACCACCAGAAAAAAAGGTAAAAACAAAAAAAGTGTAACACTTTTTATTGGTGAGGCTATGTGAAAACAGGTACTCTCCTATATTGGTAGGAAAACAAACTGGTCTATCCCTGTTGGAGTGAAAATGGGCAATCTCTAATAAAATTACATATGCATTTACCTTTTGATTAAGCAATTCCACTACCAGAAATTTACCCTGAAGATATATCCATAACAATATATAAATATACATGCAGAAAGCTATTAATTACAGCATTATTTGTAATTGCAAAATACATGCTCTGAATGTAGAATATTTGAAAAAAAAAGGCACTTTTTCCACAGTGTAGTATTATAATATCAGAAAAAAAAGAAAAATCTCTCTGAACTGATAAGGAGTAATTTTCACACTGTATTGGTGTTTTTATTTTTGTTTTTTGTCCCAAGCTATATTGTTAAGTGAAAAAAAGCAAACAGCAAAAAAAGAGTATGGTATGCTACCTTACGAAGAAAGAAAAAGAATTAAAAATATACATATCGGCCAGGCGCGGTGGCTCATGCCTCTAATCCCAGTACTTCAGGAGGCCGAGGTGGGTGGATCAGAAGGTCAAGAGATCAAGACCAGCCTGACCAACATGGTGAAACTCTGTCTCTACTAAAAAACACAAAAGTTAGCTGGGTGTGGTGGTGTGGGCCTGTAGTCCCAGCTACTCGGGAGGCTGAGGCAGGAGAATAGCTTGAACCCAGGAGGCAGAGATTGCAATGAGCCAAGATTGCGCCACTGCACTCCAGCCTGGAGCCTGGTGACAGAATGAGACTCTTTCTTAAAAAAAAAAAAAAAATACATACCTTCTCATCAATTAGGAATATAAGAAAGATAAACTGAAAACTAATGAGGACGGCTACGTACAGGGTGACAGGGAATGAGATGTTAAGTACGGGAGTTAAGAAGAGGGTGGAAGACAGGAAGGGTGATGAGCAAAAAGTCATACTTCTCTGAATATATATTTTTGTATAGTTCTGACGTTAAGAACCAAATTAGTTTCTCACATACAAGTAAATAAAGTCAACAAAGTTGTGGGCAGGGGAGGGCTAAGTGAAGGTAAAGCCTAAAATGGAATTCAAAGAGAAACAAATAACCTAACTGTATTTCAAATAAATAACATAACCATACAAAGGGGGGAAATAAAAGAACTGAAGTACTTCTTAAATACAGTATTCTGATTATATATTCTTAGACTCAAAACAAAAAGAACCAAAGTATTCTGGGTAATGGGAGCCAGGCTTTTGGTCACTATCAGAGAATGGAGTCACAAATGAAGAAGGAAAGTTAAAATGAGCCCTGTGGGTGTCGGACTGAAATTTGAGGCATCATTATAGATTCACGGTTTTAATATACAGATATATAAATAGACACAGAAATATAGATTGTGTGTGTGTGTCTGTAAGGGGATGCCTATGTATACATACACATATGCATACATTTCCTATCTCTGCCTGAGAAAAGGCCTAGAAGTAATGACATCTCAATACTAATGAGCACACCTAGGATCCAGATTCTGGTTTCTAAACCCTATCCTCCAACGAGAAGGCTCCTCAATGAAATGACTGATTCCAGAGCTGAGGATGGAAAAGTAAAAGATAAACCTGGAATATCTTGTGCCAGAAAGCAAGGAGGTCTTCAAAGAATAAAGGGAACATGTCAAAAGTGCATAGAGTCTACTCAAAGGGGTTTCCATAGGCCTAATCCGGGACAATCTGAGCATCGAAATAATGACAGTAACAGATTCCAACCCATTGAATTAAATAAGAATCTAGAGTCCACAGAGATATAAATAAGTAAGTAAGTGTAAGTAAATAAACAAAGGCAGAGAGAAAGTTTTTTTCAAACAGTAGAATTTTAACCAATATTTATAAGAAGGATGCTAAAGCTGGAAAATCATCAATGCATAAAAACAACACTACTGGATAAAAATTTGATTGGGAACTGACTGAATATTTATAGTTTCCAGATATCTCACCATAAGATACTGAATAATTACAAAAGGGAAAACATTAACTTAACAGAGAAAACTCTGGCATATGCCACCTTAACCAAATGAGCAGAATAGACTTGCTGCAAATAGACTTGCTGCACCTCCAAATACAGTGCACTGAGAAGACAGTATTACTTCTGTCCTATCCATACCAAAAATTCTTATCACTCACCTTCCTATCAAACATAAATCTCTTTTCCTCTTAAAACTCCTTTAATGGTCTCTTCTTTCTGTATCCACAGGCTTTCAAAAATTTGTGCTGTTGTAGATTCTACAAAAATCTGATCCACAGTTAATTGCTTAAATGCAACTCCATTCTTCTTAGGAACTCACAGACATTTTCATTTTGAAATACTGCCTATTAAAAGTTGAATTAACAGCCTAATATTCTAATCTATAAAATGAAAAACTTCGTATTTAGGAAATAATAAATCTGGGACGCAGTACTTGTATTTCTCCTTTAATACAGAGAGGACACAGCAGAGCAAAGGACAGTTCTGGCTGAAACTAAGCTTTCCTTACTAATGCTAATAAAAAGATTATAGTCTCACCAAAGATAACATAATCTTCCAGTTTGCTTGACAGGACTCTCTACTATCTCCTGTTACAGAACAGGCTGTCAATATTTGACTTTTGGATTTTACTTCTTTTTCTTTTAAGTCAACCAATCCCCTTCTTATAAAGACACTGCTTCTTTAGATAAAATCAAATTAAATTTTAATGGCCAAGGAGTTAATCAGCCCTTTAAGATTATTTCTTTACTGTGTTCTGATACACAATTTACCTAAAAAGCAATCTTAATGCCCTTATTTACAAATTCTTGGTGGAAGAGATGAGACATACACTATCATACAGTCCTCATGTACCAGCAAAACCAACCTAAATAGTCAATTTTATCAATAGGACTCACCATACTTCTTCTAATATAGGTGATGGCTTTTTTCATATCCATGCCTGACCAGTTGTTGAGCATATAGCAAATACAAGAAGCACAGTACACAAATCGCATGTCATTTTCACTGCCTTCGGGTACTGCACAAAAACTGAAAACAATAACAATGATATGATTTTCTATGAACAATGGAGTTTGATTTTTTTTGCATGGGGGTTAGAAATACCTCCATTGTGTCTTTAATGACAGAAAAATCTATTGCTGATTATTCTACTTGTATTATTCAATAAAGAATAAGATTACTAACTTAAATAATATAAAACTTTCTCTAAATCATTATTCTATTACAATCTTACGACTTCTGGGTAGTTTTACACACTATCATGTTACTGTTTCCCAGATGCTGACTTAGCATAAGCTTATTTGCTTCCAGCCAGGGACAGCTGCAGCACACTGGCTTGAGAATGGCAGAAAAAGTAAAAGGTAAAACCTGAGACCTACTGGGTAGTAAGAAATTTCCAAGCCCAAGTTTTTCTATGTGAAATTTCTTCTAAATGTATACAGAGATTACCATTTAATTGATTAATCATATTGTATTTTAATTTTTACATATTAGTTGTAGAGAGACAGCAATGTGTGTTGCATATACATTTATTTATAAACAAGAATAAGGAAGCAGTAATCAAAGACTACACTGAAACACTGAGATATAAGTCATATATGTGAAGTAAATAGTTTCTTAGTGTTTCCAATTAATGTCAATTTATTCTACTTGTCTCCATTAATTTTTCCCTCATCAAGAGCAGTGTTTTGAAAACACTGACAGGAAAACAGAGCTATTAGTAGATGGAGCACAAAGAGTTAACAGCACAGCAGGATTTGTTTGCAGTCTTTGGCCTTTTCACTACTGCTTTATCTCTTCTCAGACTTAATTTTTTCTACCTTAAAACTCCAGGAAGATTCATCTTTAGACACACCATGTGAATCACCAAATATTAATGAACATATGAACTCCCTTTTCTATCTTTTAAAATTTTCATAGAAACTATCTACCCTGGCATATCGAATGTTCACCCCTTTTCCCCTAATCAACATCGCAAGGAACTGAAGTTCAGACTAAATGTATACATACTTCAAAACATCCATTTTTCAACTAGAACGTAAACTAGATTCCAATCCTGAAATTATTCAACCATTTATCTATGTACCCATTGTTGTTAAAAAGCAAGAGAAAGGAGTCTGGCTATTGTAATTACTTTTATTTTCACTCACAGAAGAAATCTTGGGTCACTTTTTTGATTATGCACTTAATTATGTACCTTATAAACTTTAGGTGGTTCTAATAATAGAGTATGATCCTCTAAAGATCTAGTATAGTGTTGTATCCATTTTTTAGTTCCAAAATATTTTTGTTTATTACAAAAAGAGTAACAAAGAAACACTCATACCTCCCATCTTCCAGCTGAAGGGCTCTCAAGCCTGCTAAGCAAGCTTCTTTATTTACTCGGCTTAAGTCGTCTCCAAGAATAACTAAGCATGAAAGGCCGGTGTAGGTCATTGCAATGTGGCCACTATCATAAGGATGAGCTGTTCCAGGAGTCTAAATACAAAATTAATATAGTGCTAATTAATGAAGTGAAATGAAAACTTATTTCAATAAGAAATCTGACATACGTTTTTAGAAAATAGTAAAATTATATGTGGCTTACACTTATTATAGACATCTTATTAAGGAAAAAAAAACCCTCCATTTTATGTATGGCTCAACATGAACATGATTGCATATATTCCAAGCTACCTAATTTTTAAATTCTTTGATACCTCAGGCATTATGGAAGCAGTTATGATATTCAGGTAAACCAAATAATTTATTATTTGTTGTTTTGGATTTTTTTTTCGGGGGTAACAGGGTCTTATGTATAACCCCGGCTGGAGTGCAGTGGTGCAATCATAGCTCACTGCAGCCTCCAACTCATGGGCTCAAATGATTTTCCTGCCTCAGCCTCATGAGTAGCTAGGATTACAACAGACACAAACCACCATACTTGACTAAATTATTTAAACCCCAAATTAATGCTATTACTTACAACATAAGTCTATGAAGTCAGAAAAGCATACAGCCTTCCAGACAAAAAGATTTCTAAAACAAAAAATTTTTTTTTTTTTGAGACAGAGTCTCGCTTTGTCATCAGGCTGGAGTTGCAGTGGTGCGATCTCAGCTCTCTGCAACCTCTGCCTCCGGGGGTTAAGTGATTCCCCTGCCTCAGCCTCCCGAATAGCTGGGACTACAGGTGCGCATCATCACGCCTGGCTAATATTTTGTATTTTAGTAGAGATGGGGTTTCACCATGTTGACCAGGATAGCCTCGATCTCTTGACCTCATGATCTGCCCACCTCACCCTCCCAAAGTGCTGGGATTATGGGCATGAGCCACTGTGCCTGGCCAACAAAATTTATTTTATGTAGTACAAATCTAAATTAAATACCACAGTAGTGATCGCCATATAAGAAATTTTAAAAGGATACAGTTGAAAATCTTGTCATTCTGCTCTAATATAAAGTTTGAGTCATTAGTAAAACATTGGCTCTTGGAATAGCAAAAAACAAAACAAAACAAAACAAAAAACAAAAAAGCAAAGAGCTCCAAATACTAAAACAATTAAAACTAGAAAACTGATTTAGTATTTGGAGCTTTTCTTTGTATTTCTTTTTGTTTGCATTTTATTTAGAAATAAAATAGTGTAACTTTTAAAATTTAGAGCCCAAATGATTTTTGCCTGTAAAAAGTGATGAATCCTATGCTTCCAAGGAAAGATTATTAGACTAGCAATTATCCAGGCAAACAAAGAAGTCACACTTGGAAACTCATATTACCACAATATGTGTCAGATTAGTCCAAATGATTTGACTGTGGCACATATACACCATGGAATACTGTGCAGCCATAAAAAAGAATGAGTTCATGTTCTTTGCAGGGACATGGATGAAGCTGGAAACCATCTTCCTCAGCAAACTAACACAGGAACAGAAAAACCAAGCACTGCATGTTCTCACTCATAAGTGGGAGTTGAACAATGAGAACACATGGACACAGGGAGATGAACATCACACACCAGGGCCTGTCACTGGGTGGGGGGAAAGGGGACGGACAGCATTAGGACAAATACCTAATGCATGCAGGGCTTAAAATCTAGATGATGAGTTGATAGGAGCAGCAAAACACCACGACATATGCATACCTATGAAACAAACCTGCATGTCTAGCACATGTATCTGAGAACTTAAAGTAAAATTTAAAAAAAAGAGAATTACAGTTATCAAAGATTTCTTAAACTTAATAAAATATGTGACTCCTTGTAGGATACCCTATAAAGAACCTGGAAGTTGGCAATGGCATAGATAAAACTGGAATTAAAAATGGTTTATTATGCTAAATAGCTTTACATTCCAAAACATACAAAAGCACTGAGTTTTATGATCAATTTCAAATAATCAACTAACCCTATTTATTGGTTATGTTAAAAGATGTTTTGACTTGAAAAATATAAAATTTCATTGTACGATTTCTCAGTTTAAAAAAGTTTTACTTTTAACAGAATAAGAGTATATTGTTAATTCATCTTCTCATAGGAATCCCTTCCGTTTTAGTGTGTGTTCACCAGTAATAGCTTCAAATGCTGGAATAACTGCTTATAACAGTAGAAAGATAAAATCTGTACCATGATTTTGGTTAAAATAAACTCCTCTGCCTTCTTTAATAAATGTAAACTTTTATAATAATTGAAAGGCATAAAATCCTGGTTCTATTTCTTACTGCGTTGCTTAATATTCCTAACCTTAGAACATGAAGATATTAGTACCTACACCTCACTGGGTTATTGTGAAGATTAAATAAGTTACTGTCTAAAAAGTTGTTAGCTATCTTAATGACGATTAAGTGCAAGGCAAATATCAAAGGGGCCACTAGTTCTTTAAAGTCAAGATTCAAGGGTCTACAACCCACCCATGACTTAATCATAAGATTTTCCTACATACTGACCTCCTATAGGGTCTTGCTCTGTCACCCAGGCTGGAGGGCAGTGGCACAATCTGAGCTCACTGCAACCTCCGCCTCCAAGGCTCAAGCAATCCTCCTGTCCTGCCTCAGCCTCCCAAGTAGCTGAGACTACAGGCATGTGCCACCACACCCAGCTTTTTTGTATTTTATGTAGAGAGTGGGTTTCACCGTGTTGCCCAGGTTGGTCTCAAACTCCTGAGATCAAGTGATCCGTCCTCCTCAGCCTCCCAAAGTGCTGGGATTACAGGTGTGTGTCATGGATCCTGGCCAGATACACAGTTATATGGTCTCACAAATGGTCCAAGCAAATTTCTGTCTTTACAGCTTTCATCCTAAGTTCCTCCTTAGAACTTAAGCTCCCATTCTCCTGGCTATTCTATTCAATATTTACAACAGACTTCTTAGAATTCCTATTGTGTATTTCACTTTTTGGTACTTAAACACCTGCTATGTTGAAAGAACTGTAGGGAATGCAAATATTAATTAAGTGTGGACCTTAACCTTAAAGGCAGAAGATAAGTCTACTCAAATAATTACAACAGAATGTAATAAGCAGTCATAAGGCAGGGATAATGATACATGGGTTTAAACCGGAATTCTTTTCTGCAGAAGAGGAGTTTGCGCAGGTATAGGTGAAGAAGAGGCATTACAGGTAGAAGGAAATGTAAAGCAAATTAGAGATGGAAAATTCTGGGGTACACATTAAGGATAATACAAAATGTGGTAGAGAATATGGGATTCATGAAAGAAAATAGTGAGAACAGTGGGAAGATCCATCAGTGTTTCTCAAAAAGTGCTCTGCAGGCAATGAACATTCCAAGCATTTATCAGGTAAGTCAACGAATGGTCCATAGGCAGTTTGGTGGTTTCACAAGAAAAATCAGTGACAGTATTTTATTCATATACTGTACTGGACAATCCAAAGTGCCTCCTCACATGCTCTCGGCCTAATCTGTCTCCTGGACTCCCAGCCACCACTCTCAGTGACAGCTCTATGTGATACCACTTAAAATATCTACTTCCTTTTACCACCCGGAATTCAGACGGAGGTAATACAGCACAAAGTGGGACCTAGGTTGCCCAGATGATGACAGGGTCCCAGGTGACTGTAGGTCCAAAAAGGAGTTTCAGGAGACTCTATGAACTAAGGGCAATAATGGTTTCTTCTTCAATTTTACTCCTGTTATTTTGAAAACGTCTTGGTGCAGGAGTCAGTCAGGGGATCGTATTGTAAAAGTAATGTTATTAAAGCACACCAACAAATATAGGTAATATCTATATATGGTATAGTACTATATAACGGCCATCATTACCAATGGCATGACACTGTTCATTGTGACTAAATTAAGACATTACCTTTATTCAGGATTAACCTAAGTTGGAAAATCTGATAGGCATGAAAAGTAACAAATTTTACGAATCCTTTGTTTTCTCATTCCCTGCTAAGTGCAATGGGCACCCATAATTGGAGTCCTGCTGGTAAATTCGTATGACCTTGACACAGGCAAGCTGATTTACAGCTTAAGGCAGAGGAAGAAAGCCAAAGTAGTACCTTTATCAAAGCATGTCATCTTCTCCAAAATTACTGCTATTTATTCCAAAAATTTGAAGCACATTATGGAAATAACTGGCACCTCTCCATTTACCTTGCAAGTGGATACAAACCTTGATATACGCAGCCCAACAAGATACTGGCTTATAACCATATAAAGAGGCCTCACAACGAAAGTTCCTATGTTGTGAGGCCTCTTTAGAAAAAATGATGCTTTTCTCCATTTTCTACTGTAGAAAAATATTGGTATTTTATGCACATATGGAACACCTAAAAAGTTTCTTCTGAGTCTACTTCTTTGAAGAAGAAATAAAGCTCCACCCTCTACTAGGACTCACTGTTTTTATATTGGCATGCGTGGGTTTCAAAGTCTTTGGATATAACCATGAAGAAGTTCTGCCAATTCCCATAAAAGTCATTAAATGATCACTATTTAGGTCTTCAATCACCGCCTTTAGAAGGGTTTTTTCTTTTACTCCTAAGAAATGTGAACCAAATGTGGAGTGTTTCTATAACACAATGAAGTTTACTGGCTTCTTAGAGAGCAATCATCAAAACACTTCAGTACTCTTATTTCCTTTCTTCAGGAAATCACCAATAACTTTTACACACAGATACATGATATTAAGACAATTTTTTGTAAGAATTAATAGAAATTTCTGGGTTTATGTGCTGCATGTATTCTTCCTGGAAGATAATGCACTTCTTTGAGGAAGTAAAGTAGGTATAGGTTTCCTTTAAAGGGCTTCAGTTTATAATACATACTATTAAGAGACAGCATTTCGCCACATTGAAACTGGGAAGCCTGTTTTTTTCTGTGTAATTTCTTAGTTTTCTCTCTCACTGAAACATCCCTACATCATTTCTGCTTCCTTCTGACCCAAACAGAACCAACCTTTGATGGATTGAATGGAATACCCAGGTATGAAGAGCCTCGGAAACCACAGCGATTTAGATTTGATCCTAGAAAATAAAAGCACGTGCTTACTTAAAGTACGCTTTATTTTTGTACAGATTCTAAAGCAGTAATTTTCAAAAACAGACTATTTTAGTCTCCATTTTCATACTGGCTAATGCTGAATGCTTACCATGTGCCAGGTCCATTCTAGGTGCTTATAGAAATTTCCTCATTTAATTTCCATACCAGTCACAGACAACGTAATGATTTCTATCATGTACCTTTTTTTAATAGCCCACCTCACTGCCTATAAAGTGCTTTCATACTGCTCCTATAAGATCAATTTTTATGTGATCAACATATTCAATCCCCCTTTCTATAGAACAGAAAACAGAAGCCCAGAGGTTAAGTGACATGTTCGAGGTAACAGTTAATAACACAATAGGCTCTAGAATCCTAACTTCCCATTTATTGTCATTTTACTTTAACTCATTGCTTCTTTACATGTGAGCAAGCTAAAGGTATAAAGCTGCAGAGAAAATATGTACTTTATATTTCAGTATTAGCTAGACTTCATTCTGAGTCCAATAACCCACTTGGCTTTGAAGTATGTAGAATACTGTAAGTTAGTCTCTCTCTACTCTACTTTAGTCATACATTTTTTTCTACCTAAAAATTTTCATTTTGCAAGGTATTAATGGAATATAAGTTGGAAACTTAAGAGAACAATCAACTGTACAATAATTATGGTTTAAATAGCTATTCGAAAATCAGCATGATAGATGCAGAAAATAAGAATGTAGTATCAGTAGACTGTAAATACACTGCTGATAAAAAAATCGAGTTGGTCTAAAAATAGTCTCTGATATGAAGAGCTATCTTCTTAAGAGATCATGACTTGTATGTGACTAACTTCATTACAACTGTTTTGCACTCTCCTACTTCTTCATCAGGTACTGTAGTTTTTCAGCTTCTTATCCTCCCTCCCCCGCCAAAATACTTAAAATAGTAGCTTACACATTAATTCTTTGAATAAATTAGGAACCACTAAATTTAAACTCTCCACCAATTATCATCTCCCTACTGGCAAAAAATGTATTTTAAAAAGATACTAGCTGCCAGGCGCGGTGGCTCACAGCTGTAATCCCAGCACTTTGCAGGAGGGAAGCTGAGGAGGGCATATCACCTGAGGTCAGGAATTCAAGACCAGCCTGGTCAACATGGTGAAACCCCATCTCTACTGATAATACAAAAATTAGCTGGGCATGGTGGCATACGCCTGTAATCCCAGCTATTTGGGAGGCGGAGGCATGAGAATTGCTTGAACCCGGGAAGTGGAGGTTGCAGTGAGCCAAGATCACACCACTGTACTCCAGCCTGAGTGACAGAGTGAAACTGTGTCTCAAAAAAAAAAAAAAAAAGATACTAATGGTAATTATGATTTCAGTGAATATGGTTCTCTTATCCTTACTAAGGACTTTCAAATTGATAAGTTACTTAAAACTTGCCAATATATAACAGAAGTTATAAAAATGCTCATAATCTTTTGACCCAGTCATGATATATCTAAGAATTTACTCCAATGATTTCAAGTATGAGAAAGGTCATATGCATGGAAAGGCATACTGCAGTTCAATAATAATGAAAATCTAGAAAGTACAACAGGTTAAGCACATCATGCTACATCTACTCAAAGAAACACTATAGTCCTATTAAAAGTAATAATCAGTAAAACTATGTAGTGACACAGAGAAATACATTTGATCAAGTTAAGCAAAGCGGTAGGATCCAAAAATAAATGCGCACTATTAGGTTTATAATTAAGCAAATGGCATATATCAACAACGACTGGAAGGGAATAAACAAAATAATATTAATGGTGTGAGATATAAATAAGGGTGAAATTTGTTCTCTGTATTAATCACTGTTGCTATAACAGACTACCACAAACTTAGCAACTTAAAACACCTACTGCCTTACTATTCTGTAAGGTCAGAAGTCTAACACAGGCATTAACAGGCTAAAATCAAGGTGCAAGCAGGGCTACCTTCCTTATTTGGAGGCTCTGGGGGAACAATCTGCTTCCAAGCTCATTCAGGATGCTGGCAGAATCAACTTCCTTGCAGTTTTGTGACTGAGGTCTCCATTTCTCTGCTGGCTGTCAGCTAGGTATTCTTTTTGCTCCTAGATCCTCTCTTGTCATTTCTCGTAGGGCCCCATATCTCAGAGCAGCAATGGCACTCAAATCCTTTCCATTAGACCCTCTCTGACTTTCCCCTCTCTCTTCTGCTCCCTTTCTCTGCAATTCTATGACAAACGTTTCTGCATTCTTCTGCTGCTCATGTGATTATACTGAGCCCACCTGTACACACATCACCTATGGATAATCTCTGTATTTTAAGATGAGTTGATAAGCATTAACTCCCATCTACAAAGTCCCTTCACAGCAGTATGATCTCAGCTCACTGCAACCTCTACCTCCTGAGTTCAAGCAACTCTCCAGCCTCACCCTCCTGAGTAGCTGGGATTGATTACAGGTACCTGCCACCACACCCAGCTAATTTTTTTTTTTTTTTTGAGACTGAGTTTTGCTCTTGTTGCCCAGGCTGGAGTGCAATGGTGCGATCTCGGCTCACCACTATCTCCACTTCCCGGGTTCTAGCAATTCTTCTGCCTCAACCTCCTGAGTAGCTGGAATTATAGGCATGCATCACCATGCCCGGCTAATTTTTTTTTTTTTGAGACTGAGTTTTGCTCTTGTTGCCCAGGTTGGAGTGCAATGGCGCAATCTCGGCTTACCGCAACCTCTGCCTCCCAAGTTCAAGCAATTCTCCTGCTTCAGCCTCCCAAGTAGCTGGGATTATAGGCATGCACCCCCCAGGTCCAGCTAATTTTACTTTTCTTTAAGTAGAGACAGTGTTTCTCCATGTTGGTCAGGCTGGTCTCGAACTCTCAACCGCAGGTGATTCGCTCGCTTTGGCCTCCCAAAGTGCTGGGATTACAAGTGTGAGCCACCACAATTTTTGTATTTTTAGTAAAGACAGGGTTTCATTATGTTGGTCAGGCTGGTCTCAAACTCCTGACCTTGTGATCCACCTGCCTCAGCCTCCCAAAGGGCTGGGATTACAAGTGTAAGCCACTACACTGGGCTGCATCTTTAGAATTCTACCTAACACATCCTCCATATTCCAAATTGTACATTAGTTATCTTTCTCTTACCAAATTATGAATTCCTTTATTTTTTTTGAGACAGAGTCTTGTTCTGTCACCCAGGCTGGAGTGCTGTGGCATGATCTCGGTTCACTGCAACCTCACCTCCTGGGTTCAAGCAATTCTCCTGCTTCAGCTTCCCAAATAGCTGGGACTATAGACAGGCATTATCATGCCTGGCTAATTTTTATATTTTTAGTAGAGATGGGGTTTCATCATGTTGGCCAGGCTGGTCTTGCACTCCTGACCTCAAGTGATCTTCCTGTCTTGACCTCCCAAAGTGCTGGGATTACAGGCGTAAGCCACCACACCCGGCCTATTCTTTTATCATCACTTGTTTTAATCCCTCTCTAGTTGGATGAGGGGCAGTGTCAAAAGGCATATTTTCCTATATAATTTAAAAATTTTTAAATCTTGTTTCTCTTTTTGTTCTTGGGATTGCCTTTTTTCAAGTGCATCCTTTCAAGTTACTAATTTGTTGACAGTCCTCCATAAAAATGTGATCCCATTTCTACTTTTGATGAAAGACAGCTCTGATACCATCTGTCAGGTCTGAATTTATACTTTTAACTGGATACCTTTCTTGAGTCCCCCACCAACTTAAACAATTTTGTCAGGTATTTTACATAGAGGCAGACATAGAGTAGCAGTTCAATAAAATATCTGCTTCTGAGTGAAATAAATGAATTTACTCATTTTCTTAGAGGTAAATCAATAAATGACATTTCTGTTTGCTCACTTCTGTTTTTAGCTTGATTAAATAAATAACTTTTCTGAAAAGTGGCAGAAATATTGATACTCAAAAGTATCATATAAGGTTAGGAGATTATGGCATGGACACTGGGAATCAAACTCAGGATCCTATTCTTCCTATCAATGAGTTCTACAGGCAAGTAACATCCTCTCTGAGCCAGTTCCCTCCATTTTTGAACTAGGAACAATAACGTATTGCAAGTAATATAGTTCAGGCTTCTTGTAAAGGTTAAAGGACATGTTCAGATTGTGCTTAGCAAAGTGGAACAAGGCTTAATAAACAGTAACCATTCAAAATCAGTTAATTATATTTTATCAAAAGTGAAACAGGAAGAAATTAACAGCTTTTGTTGCAATTTACCAAGGAAAGTTTCTTTAAAGTAAAAATGCTTTTTCTTTTTCTTTTTTTCAGAAAGACTATATGCTGTCATGAAGAAAGTGTTCGGATCTTAAGCACCACAGTCACAGTACATGGAAAACATAATGTAATATTTCTTGCCCTCTTCTTAATCACCTGTGGTATATGAAGCTGGATAAAGAAGTTTATTCTTTATTCTTTTTTTTTTTTTTTGAGACGGAGTTTCGCTCTTGATACCCAGGCTGGAGTGCAATGGCGCGATCTCGGCTCACCGCAACCTCCGCCTCCTGGGTTCAGGCAATTCTCCTGCCTCAGCCTCCTGAGTAGCTGGGATTACAGGCACGCGCCACCGTGCCCAGCTAATTTTTTGTATTAGTAGAGACGGGGTTTCACCATGTTGACCAGGATGGTCTCGATCTCTTGACCTCGTGATCCACCCGCCTCGGCCTCCCAAAGTGCTGGGATTACAGGCTTGAGCCACCGTGCCCGGCCTATTCTTTATTCTAAAGTTTATACTTTATTCTATAGTAAGAGGTTTTACTATTTCATATGGAAAGCTAAGATAAAGTATCTAAGAAATGAAGAAAGTTACTCATCCACTAAATTATCAGTCACACCCTTAAATCCTAAAGTTTTAAAAAATGATGCTTATTAAGAGGTAACATTTTCAGCACTTAAAAATTTTCACCACTTACAAAATTTATGGCAGGGCACAGTGGTTCACGCCTGTAATCCCAGCACTTTGGGAGGCTGAGGCAGGCAGATCACGAGGTCAAGAGATCCAGACCATCCGGGCCAACATAGTGAAACTCTGTCTCTACTAAAATACAAAACTTAGCTGGGAGTGGTGGTGTGCACCTGTAGTCCCGGCTACTCGGGAGGCTGAGGCAGGAGAATTGCTTGAACCCGGAAGGCTGAGGTTGCAGTGAGCCGAGATCACGCCACTGCACTCCAGCCTGGTACCTGGCGACAGAGCGAGACAGTCTCACAAAAAAAAAAAAAAAAAATTTTATTAGGCACTCTTTTCTGGTTTCTGTCAAGATTTGTCTGCTCTTGTGCTTTCCTTTATAATTCTAGTAAGTTTACCTTTTCATGATAATTAAGGAAGTATACACATGCAATTCATTCTAAATTGATCCCTGAATGCATACTCTGGGTACAATACAAATTTATCTCCAGGTTATCAAACAGCACCATCTAGTGTTCCTATTTAACAGACAAACTGAAATGTTTTTGTGTGGTGTGGCTGCCCATCAGAATCAACTGCCTATTTTGAGAAAGCATAGATGCCTCTTGCATCCCCTTTCCGACGCCTGCATAAAAAGCATGAGGATAGGGCCCAGAAAATTGTATTTAAAAAGAAAAAAAAATCCCTGTTTGACACACAGTCAGAATCAAGAACTACTGATTTGGTAAATGTGTTTTCCACTTTTGTAGAACCACAGAGTCAAACTACTTTATGTTGTTAAATATAAGTACTTTAGATAGCGATATATCATAAAAATTGAGGTTACTTAAGAAAAATGAAAACTGGGTAGATGAGAGGTAGCAAAAATGGGAATATGTACATGGATGTAATGTGTGTGTTTATGTGTAAGTATGCAGGGGGTGTGTCATTAGATAGTATGTTTATAGTTATCAACTATAAAGAAAAATAATTCATTTATTTGCATGTCTACACATGAAAGAAAATTATTAAGCTGACTCTTGCCTGATGACTGAGCCGTATCTCACTTTAAAACTTAGTGTTACCGGGCGCGGTGGCTCATGCCTGTAATCCCAGCACTTTGGGAGGCCGAGGCAGGTGGATCACGAGGTCAAGAGATCGAGACCATCCTGGTCAAGAGATCAAGACCATCCTGGTCAACATGGTGAAACCCTGTCTCTACTAAAAATACAAAAATTAGCTGGGCATGGTGGCGCATGCCTGTAATCCCAGCTACTCAGGAGGCTGAGGCAGGAGAATTGCCTGAACCCAGGAGGTGGAGGTTGCGGTGAGCCGAGATCGCGCCATTGCACTCCAGCCTGGGTAACAAGAGTGAAATTCTGTCTCAAAAAAAAAAACAAAAAAAACAAAAAAAACTTAGTGTTTTACTATTAAGCTCATAAAACCAACTATATGTCAAGCATTAAAAGACAGAACATTTATATATTCTTTAAAAATGATTATCCATCTATGGAATATAAAAGTTTGAGAGTTTAAAGAGGTTTATTTTAATCAGGGGAGTTGCTTTGCTTTTTTTTTTTTTTTTTAATTGCATTTTAGGTTTTGGGGTACATGTGAAAAACATGCAAGACTATTGCATAGGTGCATAACATGGCTGTGTGATTTGCTGCCTTCCTCCCCTTCACCTATATGTGGCATTTCTCCCCATGCTATCTCTCCCCAATTCCCCACCCCCTGCTGTCCCCCCAACTCCCCCCCAACAGACCCCAATGTATAGTGCTCCCCTCCCTGTGTCCATGTGTTCCCATTGTTCAACACCCGTCTACGAGTGAGAACATGCGATGTTTGATTTTGTGTTCTTGTGTCAGTTTGCTGAGAATGATGGTTTCCAGGTTCATCCATGTCCCTACAAAGGACGCGAACTCATCGTTTTTGATGGCTGCATAATATTCCATGGTGCATATGTGCCACATTTTCCCTGTCCAGTCTATCATCGATGGGCATTTGGGTTGGTTCCAGGTCTTTGCTATTGTAAACTGTGCTGCAATGAACATTCGTGTGCATGTGTCCTTAGAGTAGAACGATTTATAATCCTTTGGATATATACCCAGTAATGGGATTGCTGGGTCAAATAGAATTTCTATTTCTAGGTCCTTGAGGACTAGCCACACTGTCTTCCACAATGGTTGAACTAATTTACACTCCCACCAACAGTGTAAAAGTGTTCCTATTTCTCCACATCCTCTCCAGCATCTGTTTTCTCCAGATTTTTTAATGATCGCCATTCTAACTGGAGTGAGATGGTATCTCAATGTAGTTTTGATTTGCATTTCTCTAATAAGCAGTGATGATGAGCATTTTTTCATATGCTTGTTGGCCTCATGTATGTCTTCTTTTGTAAAGTATCTGTTCATATCCTTCGCCCTCTTCAAGGAGAACTACAAATCACTGCTCAACGAAATAAGAGAGGACACAAACAGATGGAGAAACATTCCATGTTCATAGTTAGGAAGAATTGATATCGTGAAAATGGCCATACTGCCCAAAGTAATTTACAGATTCAACGCTATCCCCATCAAGCTACCAATGACCTTCCTCACAGAACTGGAAAAAACCATCTTAAACTTCATATGGAACCAAAAGGGAGCCCGCATAGCCAAGTCAATTCTAAGCAAAAAGAACAAAGCGGGAGGCATCACACTACCGGACATCAAACTATACTACAAGGCTACAGTAATCAAAACAGCATGGTACTGGAGTTGCTTTTCTTAAAAAGTAATATACTGTATTGTGAAATATAAAATTACATTCAAAATTATATTTAGGTATAATAAAGTACAACTCTTGGGCCAAAATATCACCATACTATTAATGATGATTATGCTGCTTAAATATATTTCAAAACTGATTTGCTCATGTTAACTTTCTAATCCTCATTTTAAAAGTTTTTGCACTAAGCAAGTGGAATTCAAGTGAGGAATGTGGATACTTTCTGATTTTAAAAGGAACATTTTTATTTTTATTTTTTATTTTATTTATTTTTTTTGAGACAGAGTTTTGCTCTTGTTACCCAGGCTGGAGTGCAATGGCACGATTTTGGCTCACCGCAACCTCCGCCTCCTGGGTTTAGGCAATTCTCCTGCCTCAGCCTCCTGAGTAGCTGGGATTACAGGCACACGCCACCATGCCCAGCTAATTTTTTGTATTTTTAGTAGAGACGGGGTTTCACCATGTTGACCAGGATGGTCTCGATCTCTTGATCTCGTGATCCACCTGCCTCGGCCTCCCAAAGTGCTGGGATTACAGGCGTGAGCTATTTTTATTTTTTATGCATAGAGAATTCTTTATAAATCTCAAGAAACAGTTTCCTAAGAAGACACACCTTACACAACTTGTTTAAGGATGTCAAGAAAATACCAGACAAGGTAAATGAAAAATTTTATAGCTAAAAAAGTTTTAATATATTTTCCAAATTTCACAGATTTTAGAATTGGACCTACCCAATTAAAGAAAAGACAGACAGGAGATAGTCTTTCATAGAGATTAGAGAATAATATTTCCCTCAACAAGATCACAAATTTAGAATTCAGAACTGCAGCTGAACTGTGAAAAGGTCTGTGGAATGGTCTACCAGACAACTGACCTGGGAAAGCTGGATATATAAATGAACACTGTGAAACTATTTTTGCCAAAATTTCTTAATCTATAAAATTTCCAAAACAGATGACCTATAATTTTTAAAACACGCAACATGCTTGACTTAGCCACATGAAACCATACTTACTTCTCCCGTTATTTTTTTTAAAAAGTGAGCAATCTGAAGAATCCACTAAAAAAAAATGATAGCATTAAATATCTTACCCTTTAATATTAAACCTTATCTACGTTTCCAAACACTTAATCCTAATACTTTATGGGATCTATTAAGGAAAAGATACTCAGTTTTCCTTTAAAGCTGTAAGACAGCCTCCAAGTTCCCATGAGAAAAATCTGTACCTCACAGAAAAACATGCATGGTAAACAGAGTACCTATTGCACTGAATCAGCATGTAAGTAAAATATCCAAAGGATTGGAAAACTGCATTCTAATCTTGTTTCTAGCATTAACTAGCTGTATTACTGTGGACAAATTATCAATATTTCTGAACCTTAATATCCTCATTTGTAAAATGATGGACTGTAATATTCCTCACTTAAACTCTGAAATTCTCTGGTTGTGCCCTCAAAGAAGGCACACACAATTCCCAACCTGACCCCTTGTATTTCCTTAATTTTTCCCTTCTGAAGTTAATGAGAAGGACCCGATCCTCCAATGGTCTCACCATACACTTATTACTAGGAAACCATTAAGGTCTTTATAATCCTGGAGTTAAGTGGAGGCCAGGATTAATTTTGATTAAATATTCACAATGTCTTTATATGCCAAACATGATGGTCTCCACTAGGGACCCATATACTTAAACAGTAAAGCAACACTGAAACTTAAGAGTCAGAAGTGCCAGATGTCAATCCAATTCTATCTCTTATCATCTGCGTGAGGTTTCAGGCAGGTCTCTGAATCACTTTGCCCCTCAGTTCCTCTTAGGGCAGATGAAGAACAAATCTATTTGATTGATTATGTATTTGGCAGTGCTTTAAAAATTATAAAATAGTTAATAATGTACTGCATTACTTCTTCCATTAACAAAAATCACTGTAGGGCTGAGGGCCCCACAGGGTCGTGGGGTGTCCCTTATGCTGTGCTGAGGTGCAGGATCTGAGAAATAGAGAGACAGGACACAGAAGTACAAGGAAAATGCAGCTGGGCTCATTGGGGCCAAGCCACCTAGAATCAGAGTCAGGTGAGACCCCAAATGTCCAGAAGCGGCAGTATTTATTGTGTATAGGTTAGGGGGCAGGGCAGTGAATGAAGTCATCTTTAAGGATAGTGATAGGGTCGTTAGCAATAAAACAAGGGGTCCACCCCCATTAGATCACCTAGGCTAGGAGGTGGACAGTGCGCAGCAAGGGGTCCATTCCCATTAGGTCATCGAGGCAAGGAAGTGGGCTGTGTACAGTAAGGGGTCCATCCCCCTTAGGTCACTGAGGCATGGAGATGGGCCATGCACAGTGAGGAGGGTGCAGTGTGCAATACCTCTATCTATGGGCAAGCTACTTCTAAGATTTATAGGAGGATGCTTTAAGTCACACAGCAGTGACAGAGCTGTCAGGGTTACCGCCACCTGCTGGCAGCTTCCAATGAGTTCTATAGGAAGATGCTTTTCGAGCAGCACAGTTAACAAGAGCTGATAAAGTTCACAGTCACCAAGGTGTGATTATCTGGAGGAGTTTTGAGCCCTCGGATACTCGAGGGATTGCCGGTCAGAGGGCAGACTTCCACAAGAACTGGAGCAAGGTCCTACAACTCCTTATTAGAATGAGTGGCTCTTGCCCCAAGCCTGCCATACAGCGGGTATCTTTACGATACTGAATGCTACTGCCTGGGCCATGGATTCTTGTCCTGGTATAACTGTTTTTCCCTTAAATCATGCTCTGTACTGTGTCTGCTCTAGGCATTCCTCCAATTATGAGCTGCTTATATTAATTCATGCTCTGTACCATGTCTACTCTAGGCATTCCTCCGATTATGAATTAAGATATAGTTTTATATATTATGGAAATAACTGAGTGGTGAGATATTCTTTAGGCACTCATGCTGTGAACTAATATATGATTATACATAGAAGATTAGGAATCATCCAAGATGGCCGCTTAGGAGGAAGTCGGGATTGCAGCTCCGAGAGAAGGTGCAGAGGGTGAGTGGATGCCGCATTTCCAGACGGATTTTTACTGCCCACAGACCAGGAGATTCACAGGAGGAGAAGCCCCACGGGTCGCCAGCACCGCTGGTTTGAGCGGCATGGCCGCTCAGCCTACACCCTGGGGCGGGGGGCAGTGGCTTCTCATGCAGAGCGAGAGAGACAGAGTTCCCTCTGAGCCAGCAAGGGGAGCTGAAGCAGGGAGTCAAGCCAGGAGACCACCGGGCAAGGACGCGCCACGAATCTCAGAGCTGCTGCTTCGGCTGACGCAGCGGCACACAGGGCAGCAGATTTTAACTGCCCACAGACCAGGAGATTCACAGGCGGAGAAGCTCCACGGGTTCCCAGCGCCGCTGGTTGGACCAGAGCAGCCGCTCGGCCTGCACCGGGGGCAGGGAGCAGCGGCTCCTTGAGCAAAGTGAACAAGACTGTGTCCCCTCTGGGCCAGCAAGGGGAGCTGAGGCAAGGAGGCAAGGGGAGTTGAGGCAAGGAGGCAAGCCAAGAGATTCCTGGGCAAAGAGGGTCCCACTGGAAACACGGCTCAACCTGGGACGGTCCAGCTCTGTGGGGGAGGGGCGTCCTCCATCGGGAAACACCCTGCAGTTCCCGGGGCAATTTGCTGTAACCAAGACAACCCGCCACTACAGAGACTCCGTCACTACAGGGGCGGGCCAGCATAGCCGAAGCAGTTCTAACTACACCCATATAAACAGGACTGCAGGGAAGCGCACACGGAAGCTGGGCGGAGCCCACAGCAGCTCAGCGAAGCCTCTGCAGGCTGAGTGTGACTAGACTGCCACTTTGTGGGCAGGGAAAATGGTAGCAACACAGCTGAAAAGCATAAAGCCCTAACCCCCTGGGCCAGAACACCTGGGGGGAAGAAAAGGGGGTTTATGAGTTCAGCTGCTGCAGACTTAAAATTACCAAAATCAGAAAGACAGCAACTACAAAGTCAATAGGCGGATAAATCCACAAAGATGGGAAGAAACCAGCGCAAAAAGGATGAAAACACTCAAAACCAGAACACCTCTCCTCCTCCAAGGCAGCATAACTCCTCACCATCACGGGAACAAGATTGGACGGAGAATGAGTGTGATGAAATGACAGAATCAGCTTTCAGAAAATGGATAATAAGAAACTTCTGTGAGCTAAAAGAACATGTTCTAACCCAATGCAAAGAAACTAAGAACCTTGAAAAAAGACTTGATGAAATGCTAACGAGAATGGACAACTTAGAGAGGAATATGAGTGAATTGATGGAGCTGAAAAACACAACACGAGAACTTCGCGAAGCATGCACAAGTTTCAACAGCAGAATTGACCAAGCAGAAGAAAGGATATCAGAGGTCAAAGATCAACTCAATGAAATAAAACGGAAGGGAAGATTAGAGAAAACAAGGTAAAAAGGAATGAACAGAGTCAACAAGAAATATGGGACTACGTGAAAAGACCTAATCTACGTTTGATAGGTGTACCTGAATGTGACGAAGAGAATGCATCCAAGCTGGAAAATACTCTTCAGGATATTATCCAGGAAAACCTCCCCAACCTAGCAAGGCAGGCCAATATTCAAGTCCAGGAAATACAGAGAACACCACAAAGATATTCCTCTAGAAGAGCAACCCCAAGGCACATAATCGTCAGATTCACCAGGGTTGAAATGAAGGAGAAAATACTAAGGGCAGCCAGAGAGAAAGGTTGGGTTACCCATAAAGGGAAACCCATCAGACTCACAGCAGATCTCTCAGCAGAAACCCTACAGGCCAGAAGAGAGTGGGGGCCGATATTCAACATCCTTAAAGAAAAGAACTTTCAACCCAGAATTTCATATCCAGCCAAACTAAGCTTCATAAGTGAAGGAAAAATAAAATCCTTTGTGAACAAGCAAGTACTCACAGATTTCATCACCACCAGACCAGCTTTACAAGAGCTCCTGAAGGAGACACTACAGATAGAAAAAAACAACCAGCACCAGCCACTCCAAAAACGCACGAAATGGTAAAGAGCAGCAACACAATGAAGAATCTGCATCAACCAATGGGCAAAACAACCAGCTAGCATCAAAATGACAGGATCAAACTCACACATAACAATATTAACCCTAAATGTAAACGGACTAAATGCCCCAATCAAAAGACACAGACTGGCAAATTGGATAAAAAGCCAAAACCCATCAGTGTGCTGTATCCAGGAAACCCACATCACATGCAAGGATACACAAAGGCTCAAAATAAAGGGATGAAGGAAGATTTACCAAGCAAATGGAGAGCAAAAAAAAGCAGGAGTTGCAATTCTCATCTCTGATAAAATAGACTTTAAAGCAACAAAGATCAAAAGAGACAAAGAAGGACACTACATAATGGTAAAAGGATCAATGCAACAAGAAGAGCTAACGATCCTAAATATATATGCACCTAATACAGGAGCACCCAGATACATAAGGCAAGTTCTTAAAGACTTGCAAAGAGACTTAGACTCCCACACATTAATAGTGGGAGACTTCAACACACCATTGTCAATATTAGACAGATCAACAAGACAGAAAATTAATAAGGATATCCAGGACTTGAACTCAGACCTGGAACAAGCAAACCTAATAGACATTTACAGAACTCTCCAGCCCAAATCCACAGAATATACATTCTTCTCAGCACCACATCACACCTACTCTAAAATTGACCACATAATTGGAAGTAAATCACTCCTCAGCAAATGCAAAAGAATGGAAATCATAACAAACAGTCTCTCAGACCACAGTGCAATCAAGTTAGAACTCAGAATGCAGAAGCCAACCCAGAACTGCACAGCCTCATGGAAATTGAACAACTTTCTCCTGAATGTTGACTGGATAAACACTGAAATGAAGGCAGAAATAAAGATGTTCTTCGAAACCAACGAGAACGAAGACACCACATACCAGAATCTCTGGGACACATTTAAAGCAGTCTCTAGAGGAAAATATATAGCAATAAGTGCCCACATG
This sequence comes from Aotus nancymaae, assembly GCF_030222135.1. Classification (NCBI taxonomy): domain Eukaryota; kingdom Metazoa; phylum Chordata; class Mammalia; order Primates; family Aotidae; genus Aotus; species Aotus nancymaae. Next base: position 107,549,152 of record NW_026988425.1, read on the forward strand.
AGAAGAAAGGAGAGAACTAAAATTGACACCCTATCATCAAAATTGAAAGAGCTAGAGGAGCAAGATCAAAAAAACTCAAAACCTAGCAGAAGACAAGAAATAACTAAGATCAAAGCAGAATTGAAGGAGATAGAGACACGAAAAATCCTTCAAAAAAATCAATAAATCCAGGAGCTGGTTTTTTGAAAAGATCAACAAAATAGACAGACCACTAGCCAGACTAATAAAAAAGAAAAGAGAGAATAACCAAATAGATGCAATAAAAAATGATAAAGGGGATATCACCACAGATGCCACAGAAATTCAAACCATCATCAGAGATTATTACAAACAACTCTATGCACATCAATTAGAAAACCTGGAAGAAATGGATAAATTCCTAGACAGTAGCCTCCTCCCAAGCCTAAACCAGGAAGAAGTCGAAACCCTGAATAGACCAATAACAAGGTCTGAAGTCGAGGCAGCAATTAAGAGCCTACCACCCAAAAAAAGCCCAGGCCCAGATGGTTTCACAGCCAAATTCTACCGGACATACAAAGAGGAACTGGTACCATTCCTACTGAAACTATTCCAAATAATCCAAAAAGAGGGAATCCTTCCCAAATCATTTTATGAGACCAACATCATCCTAATACCAAAACCTGGCAGAGACTCAACAAGAAAAGAAAACTACAGGCCAATATCCATGATGAACATAGATGCAAAAATCTTCAATAAAATACTGGCAAGCCGATTACAACAGCACATCAAAAAGCTTATCCACCATGATCAAGTAGGATTCATCCCGGGAACGCAAGGCTGGTTCAATATACGCAAGTCTATAAATGTAATTCACCACATAAACAGAACCAAAAACAAAAACCACATGATTATCTCAATTGATGCAGAGAAGGCCTTCGACAAAATCCAAAAGCCCTTTATGCTAAAAACTCTCAATAAACTAGGTATCGACGGAACGTATCTCAAAATAATAAAAGCTATTTATGACAAACCGACAGCCAATATCATACTGAATGGGCAAAAACTGGAAGCATTCCCTTTGAAATCTGGCACTAGACAAGGATGCCCTCTCTCACCACTCCTATTCAATATAGTACTGGAAGTTCTAGCCAGAGCAATCAGGCAAGAAAAAGAAATAAAGGGTATTCGACTAGGAAAGGAGGAAGTCAAATTGTCTCTATTTGCAGACGACATGATTGTATATCTAGAAGACCCTATCACCTCAGCCCAAAATCTCCTGAAACTGATAAGCAACTTCAGCAAAGTCTCAGGATATAAAATTAATGTGCAAAAATCACAAGCATTCCTATACACCAATAACAGACTTAAAGAGAAACAAATCAAGAACGAACTGCCATTCACAATTGCTACAAAGAGAATAAAATACCTAGAATACAACTAACAAGGAATGTAAAGGACCTCTTCAAGGAGAACTACAAATCACTGCTCAACGAAATAAGAGAGGACACAAACAGATGGAGAAACATTCCATGTTCATGGTTAGGAAGAATTAATATCGTGAAAATGGCCATACTGCCCAAAGTAATTTACAGATTCAACGCTATCCCCATCAAGCTACCAATGGCCTTCCTCACAGAACTGGAAAAAACCACCTTAAACTTCATATGGAACCAAAAGAGAGCCCACATAGCCAAGTCAATTCTAAGCAAAAAGAACAAAGCGAGAGGCATCACACTACCGGACATCAAACTCTACTACAAGGCTACAGTAATCAAAACAGCATGGTACTGGTACCAAAACAGAGATATAGATCAATGGAACAGAACAGAGGCATCGGAGGCAACACAACATATCTACAACCTCCTGATCTTTGACAAACCTGGTAAAAACAAGCAATGGGGAAAGGATTTCCTGTTCAATAAGCGGTGTTGGGAAAACTGGCTAGCCATATGCAGAAAGCAGAAACTCGACCCCTTCCTGACACCTTACACTAAAATTGACTCCAGATGGATTAAAGACTTAAACATAAGACGTAACACCAGAAAAACACTAGAAGGAAACCTAGGCAAAACCATTCAGGACATAGGCGTAGGCAAGGACTTTATGACCAAAACACCAAAAGCATTGGCAACAAAAGCCAAAACAGACAAATGGGACCTAATCAAACTCCACAGCTTCTGCACGGCAAAAGAAACAGTCAACAGAGTGAATTGGCAACCAACAGAATGGGAAAAAATTTTTGCAGCCTACCCGTCTGACAAAGGGCTGATATCCAGAATTTACAATGAGCTAAAAAAGATTTACAAGAAAAAAACAAACAAGCCCATTCAAAAATGGGCGAAGGATATGAACAGATACTTTACAAAAGAAGACATACATGAGGCCAACAAACATATGAAAAAATGCTCATCATCACTGGTCATTAGAGAAATGCAAATCAAAACTACATTGAGATACCATCTCACGCCAGTTAGAATGGCGATCATTAAAAAATGTGGAGAAAACAGATGCTGGAGAGGATGTGGAGAAATAGGAACACTTTTACACTGTTGGTGGGAGTGTAAATTAGTTCAACCACTGTGGAAGACAGTGTGGCGATTCCTCAAGGACCTAGAAATAGAAATTCCATTTGACCCAGCAATCCCATTACTGGGCATATATCCAAAGGATTATAAATCGTTCTACTATAAGGACACATGCACACGAATGTTCATTGCAGCACAGTTTACAATAGCAAAGACCTGGAACCAGCCCAAATGCCCATCGATGATAGACTGGACAGGAAAAATGTGGCACATATACACCATGGAATATTATGCAGCCATTAAAAACGAGGAGTTCACGTCCTTCGTAGGGACATGGATGAACCTGGAAAACATCATTCTCAGCAAACTGACACAAGAACACAAAATCAAACACCACATGTTCTCACTCATAGGTGGGTGTTGAACAAGGAGAACACATGGACACAGGGAGGGGAGCACTATAATCGGGGGTCTGTTGCAGGGGAGGGGGCGACAGCGATGGGGTGGGGAGTTGGGGAGGGATAGCATGGGGAGAAATGCCAGATATAGGTGAAGGGGAGGGAGGCAGCAAATCATACTGCCACGTATGCACCTATGCAACAACCTTGCATGTTTTTCACATGTACCCCAAAACCTAAAATGCAATTAAAAAAAAAAAAAAAGATTATATAAAGGGAAATAACTGAGTAGTAACACTATAAACTGAGATAATCTTCAAGCCCTAATTCTATAAACTAATATATGATTATATAAAGAATTATATAAAAGGAAATAAGTGAGTAGTAATACTATAAACTGAGATATTCTTCAGATCTTAATTGTGCCAGAATTCTGCTTAGCTCTCCTTCCTCAGTGCCTATATGGGGGGTTACTCACAAATCACTATTTATGTATAACTATGTAACTTTTAGTTTTTATTTTCCATGTTTTGAAGAGAGGTTAAGCTAAGTATTTTTCTAATTTAAAACTTCAAATACAGAAATATATTTACGGTAATCATTCAAACAATTCAGATATAAAGAAAAACAGTAAAGTATCTTATCTTGCCATCCCCCACCTCTGTTCCCATCTACTTCTCCCCCACAAAGATTTTCTATGTATCCTCTCTGAGTTTTTCTGATAGATTGTTAAACCACCTCTGTATATGTTTTAAATTTATCACTTAATCATACATGATAGACAGTTTAATGTCTGTATACATATATACCTCATTTGCTGCATAATATTCTTCACTAGGCCATAGTTTATGTAACTTTCACTTTTGATGAACAGTTATTTTGTTTCTAATTTGTTACTGTAACAAACACTGCCAAAACAAGCTTATATATACTTTTGTGCACATGTATTGGTTTCTAGAGGTCGCATCAAATTCCTACAAACTTGATGCTTCAAAACAACAGAAATTTACTCTCTCACAGTTCTGGAGTCCAGAGTCCAAAGTCAAGGTGTTACAGTGCAGCTTTTCTGGATACCCTGAGGGAGGATCTGATTTGATTTGTGCTTCCCTCCTAGTTTCTGATAGCTGTGGGATCCTTGGCATTCCTTAGCTTGATGAATCTCTCTAATTCCTGACTCTTTGTTCATCCAGTCTTTCCCCTCTGTGTCTCAAATCTCTCTCTCCTTTCACTCATGATGCACCAGTCATTGAATTTCGGGCTTACCCTAAATCCAGTATGATCTCATCTCAGGATCCTTAACCTAATTACCTCTGCAAAGACTATTCCAAATCAGGTCAAATTCTGAGGTTCTGAGCTTTATGGGGCCACTATTCAACCCATTACAGCATACATGAGAATATGGCAGATAGCGCAAAAAAAAAAAAAAAAAATTATACTGCTAAACTGCCCTTCAAAAGGTTGTAATAATTTTCACCTCTATCAACAGAATATTAAAGTACTCTCTCCCCCATATTCTCAGCAACTTTTTGCAAAACTGAAATGTTAGATTAAAACAAATAATAATGTAACATTGTTTTGATTGAATTTCCCTGATTTCTATTAAGGTTAATCATCTTTTTATGTATTTATTGACTATCTGTACTTCTTAACTACTTACTCATAAAATTTGTCGTTTTCTAAAGGACAATGTATCTTTTTCTTCTGAATCTTTAACAATTCTTTACAGTCGATGTTAATATTTTATTATACAAGCCATAATTTACTGCAAATACATCACTTGTTATCTTTTACTACATAAACTATTTAAATATTTATTTAGTCAAATCTATCAAATTTTTTCTTTATATTCTTCAGGTTTTGTTTAACATTTTTAAATTTTATAATTCCCTAGATCTTATGTGGTATCTTGAAGTAAGACAAGTACAGACCTATGAATTGCAGAAAGCATATTCTATCAGTTTGCAAATGCTTTCTGAATTAGAAAATATTTGAGAAGCTAGATGAGGTCCTAGGCTAAATATGAAAATATATAAAAGAGGAAGAGAAAAGTTGGATAAGGGGCAGGTAGTTTAACAGTCTAACAACTACTGATACACAACAATGTTTTAAGCACTGAGAGGGAAAAGAAATAGAAGACACATTCACTCTGTCTGCCTTCCAGAAGTTTACAATTCAGGTGGAAGCAAAAATATTTTAAGTAACTTTTAAGCAGCAATGACTGAAGAAAAAAAATAGCCATGAGCTTCAAACCAATGAAGTCCATGGAGTTGACAGTATAATGGAAAAGAGAATTCTGATGGGTCTCAAAAGGGATAGTGAGCTGCAACTCCCACTCCAAAAAATTTTTAAATTTTCCCTGAAGTATAATAAACATAGGAAAAGTACTCCTATTGTAAACAGCTCCATGAACTTTTGCAAAATAAACTCACCTGTATAACCAGCACTCAGCTCAAGAAAAAGCACATGACTAGCACTACAGAAGCCTTTCCCACTTCCTTCTAGTACTCCCCAAAAGCCCAGACTGGCTTTACCTATTTTTGTATCTTGTAAAAACTGGATGATATACAATGTATTTCTTTCTCTCAAAAACACGTTTGTGACACTCATTCAAACAACCGCACGTAGCTGTAGAGTGTTCATTCTCATTACTGTATCATTTTCTATGTTGTGAATATGCTAATATATCCTTTATCCATTATACTGAAGATGGGTCGGTAGACTATATAATTACTAGTTCTACGTTCTTAGAAACACACTGTTACAAACATTCTAGAACATATCTTTTGGGGAACATGTTTTCATTTGCGCTGGGTATATACTAAAATTGTTCAGTCATAGAACATACATACATTCAGCCTTAGTAAATATAACTAAACAGTTTTCCAAAGCAGCTGTAAAATTCTTTTAGCAGTGAATGAGAGTTTCAGTTTGCTGCATTTTTGTGAACATTGTTATTTTCCATCTTTTTCATTTTTAGCCATTCTGGTGATTATGTAACAAAATTATTATGGATTATATGAAACTTCAGATAATAGCACCTCTCATAACACAAGATTAAATAACGAGAAGTATGTAGCTTTTTAAAACAATATAGATACAAAAGTGTTTAAGAACTCATTTCATTAATAAAATGATAGGAAGAAGTAAACACTTATTAAAGAAGAAACCAAAAAAATTGCTCAATCACAGAGACTCCAGATAGTCCTTAAAAGTGGGAGGAAATAGAAGAAAAGACAGAAAGTAGGAACATGGTAAGTGACCAATGGTCTGGAAACTATAACCTACAGCTTGGTTTCTCTCATTAAATGTTATGGTCTATCCTTTTCTATAAACACAATAGCTATTTTATTTCAGGAGAATGAATATCAGTAAATTTTTAATTAAAAAATAATATAAAAATATATTTTGGCAAGAACTTAGAAAACAGCTTTTCTATGTGCCACAGCGTATGTGATTTCCTATCTGTAGCATGTAAGATACATTTTTTTTTAAAAAAAAACCTGCAGTGTATTTTGGATACGGGCATATACTAATAATTAAAAAAAAATACAAAGCACAATCTGTAATAATACTACCATACATCTGTCCAATAATTAACTTTTTAAAAAATCCCAGACTTTCACTCAAACTATTAAAAAACATCCTGGCAAAAAGGGAAAACAACAAATGACTTGTATTTTGCAAGTGACTAGGACTATGACCCGGCCTTAGCCATATGCTCCTGGAAAATGAGGACCATATCTTGTAACTTATCATAGCCCTTCTCTATAGGTTTAGAGGAGTAGTACTCTTCGCAGACAATTCAATAAAGCTTACTTGTCAACATGCTAGATCTGTAACTCTTGATCAAACTCTTATATATGCTTCTCATGAAGCTGGTAAAAAAGTGTTTAGATGTTTATATATTTAATTCTGATAAACCTAGTTCAAAATGCTTAATCATTTTAAATAAGAATTTGTAAATAGGCATAGAATTTAAAAAGTATATAAAGACAAACATTATAAACTTCAAGAACAAAGTAGAAAGCCACAAACTATGTCCAAGATCATCTGTCAAATAGAGAAAATCTTTCTAAGTAAACTTTTAGCTTATTATTTCTCCAAAGTTCACTGGATGAGATTTACATATGATTTCTCCAACCAATGAACCACACTGCTAATCTATAACTGCTGACTCTTTAAAGACAGATAAGTGGTGACCACACACACACACACACACACACACACACACACACACACAGCACGATTTTCTAGGAGTTTGATGTTTTTAAGGTTAAAATTTATAACCTGTATAAGTTATATCTTAGATATTTTATACTTACTAGAGTGAATAAAAGTTAGTAAAACTTGCATATTTGTAGTTGATTATGTAATTTATGAACTCAGAATTCACTTAATTAATCAAAAATTTTAAAGTATTAAGAAGTATAAAAAAGACTGAAGCATACATAAGAGCTCTAAGAAACCATTAAGAACGCTAATAAAACACTGGAGGGAAAATAACCAGGAAACTGAAAGAAAACTTTTGATGGCAAGGAGTTTTTCACTGAAAAGAATTGTTGGGAATGAAAAAAAGAGCTAATGCTACAGAACTAATCAAACATAAATACTGACTACAAATAATCAACAAGTAGTCATCAATGTGGAAGTGTACAACACAATATGGTGCCACAACGGTGAATCTCTATTTAATTCCAGATAACTCCAAATTATTTTCTTAAATGATTATGATCAGATTTGCTAAGTACTGTATTTCAACAGAATGGCAATGCCACGTTATAGGGAAATCACAGATAAATAAAATATGTTAACAGTATATGAGTAAGTACTAAGATTTTCTAGTCCAATGCATGTTATGTCAGGTATAACTAGTTACACTAAAAATAAAATGCTAAAAACTCACTCACTGTCTTCTGTGGGAAGGACCTGCAGGGAGTAAATCCACTCTATTATATCATCTTTGTTCACCACATCTAAGGAATCCAACATATCCAGCCCGGAGAGTGCAAAAAATGCAATTGTCAACCTAAAAGAAAAAAATGTAAAATTCCATCTTAACTATCAAACCACTTAAGTCTGAAGTCTTTCTCATTTAGAAAAACAATAAAATCATTCTACTTTTCTAATAATTTAAACAATACTCCCACTTTGCAAAAGCCAAAAAAAAAAAAGTATTCTTGTAACTTAATATTACCAGTCAAGCCTTTGTTTCAATTTTTCAAAAGGGGCCATTTGGGGGTTAAGAAACAAATCCTACCCAATTTATTTTCCCACAGACATGACACACTGAAGCCAGAATATCAGCAAACTGAAGGTTAGAAGTAGATTTGAAAAAGGATTCTCTACAACTAATCAGTACAAATAGCACCGGGATTAAAAATATATTAAAATGTCAATTTTCACTAATTTGTCAGGATCAATTATACTTGTAGCTGGCATTTAATTCTGGAGGAATATGAGAATAATATCTTAATTCAAAGGTGTTAACAACATGACTCCTTGGGAAAATATTTGTAAGTTTTGAGAAATATGAAACATTAAAAAAACACAAATGTACTTACACTTTATTTTCCCAGAAAGGAGCATTCTTTGATGGAATGAAAAACTATAAAGCAAAACCTTCCCCTTCTAAGACTGTACATTATAAATCAGAAATCTAAACCTATGCTTTCATATAAAAATCAGTAGCTTACCGATTGCTTTGAACACAAAGAACTTGTTATATAAAATTCCTTTCATGTTGAAAAGCAGTCTATAGTATAGCTTGATTGAGTAGTGTTAGATCATTCCCATAATCTAACAATTCATATGACTAATAGTAATAAATTAATACTTCAAATTATCTGGTCTAAAATTTTACAGCAGAGCTACTTGATGTATTCTATAATCTTTTTAATCAAGATTCTAAGAAAGAATGAAGCCTTAATGCTCTGAGGTATCCACTGTCTGTCATAAATTTACTTCTCTCCTGTGCCTCAAGAATAGTATTATCTAGACTAGTACTACAGTTTGAGTATCTCTTATCTGAAATGCTTGGGACCAGAACTGTTTCAGATTTCAGATTTTTTTGAATTTTAGAATATTTGCATATACAAAATGAGATAATATCCCACTGGGACAGGACCCAAGTCTAAATATGAAATTCATTTAAATTTCATATACATCTTATACACACATAAAGCTTATTTTATATAATACTTTAATAATTTTATACATGAAACAAAGTTTGCGTTAAGTACTTATATGTGGAATTTTTCACTTGTGGAGTCATGTCCAGTGCTCAAAAAGTTTCAGATTTTGGAGCCTCTCAGATTTCTGGATTAGGGATGTTCAACCTGTACTAACTTCGGGAGAAATGAGAAAATAGTGATTTATTTTCTTTTCTTTTTAGGGCGTAATTATCTCTCTGATCCCTGGTGGAAAAAAGACTAGCATCCATTAGGTAACAGGAGGAGATATCAGAGAGTAATTTAATTCCAACCAAAGCTTAAGGGCAAAAACTAAAACTAAAGAGATTTGGGTGCACTTAAGAACAATAAAAATTTGGGAATCATATGATTGAGAGACTACTACCATGTATTAGACACTGAGCTGGGAAATTTCTCATACATTATTTCAATTTAATCCTAACAACACACTGAGTGAGATCTATCTGCATTAGAGAGGTCATTTATCTAGGTAAGATCAGGATTATATTAAGGCTGTGGAACTCCTTTATGTGGGAAGCAGTGTTGCATGGTAGTTCAAAGCTCAGACTCTGTAGTCAAATGAGCTGGGTTCAAATTCGAAGTTGGCCAATTTCACTAGACTGACCACATGACTCTGGGCAGGATACCTCAATTTTTCTAATCAGCTTCCAATAATAACATAAATCATTACTATATCTTATACAGCTATTGTGCTTACCTGCTCACACTAAGCACTCAATAAATGCAAGCCATTATCATTGGTGTTTGCCATGATAACAGGAGTAACAACGACTTTAGGATCTAAACACACTCTATAATGCTACAGGCCTTTTCCATAGACTCTTGGTTGCAATGATTTTCCCCAGAGGAACATGCTTCTCCTAAACACAATGATACTTCAGACATAGGAAAAATCTCTCCATATGAGCAACAAAGTTTGACAATCACTGCTCTTCTTGGTGGTAATTACGTCTCATGAGATAAAGTCCTCTTTGTTTGTATGCACTCAAATATTTACTGAACTAACTAATAAAGGACCTGCAATATTAAATCTAACCCTTCTGGAGAGCTCTAACAGGGTTTTTGGTTCTAATGTCATACATAAAGTGAATGATTATCTTTATAGTTAGATACAATTAAGCATCTACTAATGTGGTTTATTAAAACATTATCGACGAAAAGAGCAAAAACAAGACAGCAACAAAAGTGGAGAAAAACATGAAGTACTTAAGCTTGGATAATGGACAAAAAAAAGATCTTCCTATCAGTAAAAGCTATGTAGTAAGAATTTATGCAAAAGGCTTTAAAAATAAGTTGGCATTTTTTCTAAATTAAGAAATTCAGAAATAATCCAGCCCCTCTTTTTAATTTTCTAACTGAAGAAAATTAAGTCCAAAAAATTCAACTAACTTACTTGAGATTTCAATACTAGACAATCAAAACTACTCAAGAAGTCTAGGTCCCAAAGTGGTGTTCTCCACCAGGGTGCTTCTCAAACCTGGCTGCACATTAGAATCTGCTTAAAAACAAATGACCAAAACACCACCAACATAACACAGAGAGACCAAGGTCCTACTTCACAATCAAATCTATGGGTGTAAGGCGGGGGCTAGGCACTTTGGGTTTGTTTTTGTTTTTAACTTCCCAGGTAAATTTAATGTGCAGGCAGGTTTGAGAAGCACTGTTCTAAGTGGTTCTCTACTGGGAACACTGTCCCTAATCTAACACATCATAATCAAACATTCTTGGTTGCCATAGTGGAGGAGGGAGTTACTGGTATGGAGTGGGTAAAAGCCAGGGCTGCTGTTAAATGTCCTACAATGCACAGGACAGGTCCATACAACCAAGAATTATCTGGCCTAAAATGTCAGTAGCGCTGAGGTTGAGAAAATCTGCTCTAAAATCATACTGTTATCTGTATATGTTATTTAAGCGATCTGTTGTCATGTTACTTGCTCCTGAATACGAATGCACTTTATTTATGTCTAAGTACCAAATACAAAAAATCAGCCATGTGATGGTATTTTAAAATCTTGCATATTTAATTATTAAGGGTTCCTGAAAGTCCAGCATTTTCAACTCATAGGTGAAGACCTAGGTTGAGACCGTAAGGTTATGAGTTATAGTGGGGCTTTTCTTTATAAAGTCAGGTCCCATCAGAAGTGCCTGGCAGATAGAACCAATATGTCACTTTGGGGCAAATGTCTGGCCTCCCTTTAAAATAGTCTGGGAAACCATTCCTCTTCCGATCACACCAGAATCCTCAACTAGTCCTAAAACTGAAAGAGAGATAATTAAAACAAGCCACAAAAAAACACAAAGGAATTCTGGGCTGTGGGCCTCTGAGAGAAATAATATAATGTAGGGTTTTATGGTTCCTTGATGACTTCTACTTGGGAATAAACTGCTGGGCAACCTGACTCAGGACAAGTGTATGGAGGGGTAACTGTGCTAACACGTACACCTAAAATCAAGTCAATGGAGTATTTTTACTTTATTACTTCTTTCAGAGAATATTTGTTTATTCTCTTTCTTCTTTTCCCTAGAACTCAATCTGAGTCTCCAGCCTGAGAAGTGGACATAAGCAAGCAATATCTTTCTGTTCACCCACTCTGAACAATATGTTTAAGAAGTCTGTCTTACAAGGATGAAAAAGTAACAACCCCAAACCCCAATCAAGTTGCTTTACCAAAGAATCAATTCACAGACAAGAGGGTTAACCTAAGTGTCTCCAAAAGATGTCAAATATTCCAGGCTTAAGAAACACATACCCTAAAGATTAAATAAGAACAACAAGGCCAGGGGTGGTGACTCACGCCTGTAATCCCAGCACTTTGGGAGGCCCAGGCGGGTGAATCACCTGAGGCTGGGAGTTCAAGACTAGCCTGACAGAGATGGAGAAACCCCGCCTCTACTAAAAACACAAAATTAGCTGGGTTCGGTGGCGTATGCCCTGATCCCAGCTACTTGGGAGGCTGAGACAGGAGAATCAGTTGAATTCAGGAGGCGGAGGTTGCAGTATGCAGAGATCCCACCACTGCATTACAACCTGGGCAACAACAGCAAAACTCTGTCTCAAAACAACAACAATAACAACAAAGAATGTAAAACAGTCTATAGTCTGGACAGTGGAAAACCAACTTAGTCATACTGACATAATACAAATACTGTTATGCTAGAGTAGTGAGTGACAATTTGGAAATATATTGGAAACTAATTTATGAGAGTTGACTAGATTCCAAAACTTTGGATCCCTTGCCCTGACCATTTCTGGTGCAACCCCATCCTTTACTGGCCTCTCCAAGTGTCTTCAACAACGGACTACATTTCTGCCTAGATATCAGATGGGCCTATGGCTACAAAATATTGCAGAGTTCTAAAATTATAAATAAGCAGCTATATTAAGAAATAAGAACACAAATAAAATTGATAACCATGTCAGTGAAGAGAGAGCTTTACAGGATACATTAGAATTAATCATGAAATTAAAATACTAGCACATAGATGCTGCCATAATACTTGGAAACAAATGACTGAAAGACTGCATGAATTCTGGAATTTTAAGCATTATTCTTCATTTAGAATTATTTTTCAATGGCTGATTCATCTGGTAAATACTTTTAAGTACAGGTACACATCTGTGCAATTATTTAACTTGTAAAATAGTTTTTCTACTATCCTAATTTTTCAGTAAGAAACATCTACTGAATACCTACTACAGATTAGATGTCATGACAAAAATAAATAAATAAAGCTTTCTAACCTTAAGGAGGTTACATGTTAAGTGCTACTATAGAAGTCATCTTCTTCCTTTCTAAACTGGCTCCTTTTGCCTCTTATTCTCCAGATGGGATGGTTGTTCCCATTTAGGAATCCTGGGACGACGACTCCTTCTTCATCCCCTCTTTTCTAGCTCTACTTCCACTGCCTCAGCATCTCTCTCCTGGACTACCATATCAGTGCCCTCACTGGTCTCCCTAGTTCTGGTCCTGTACCACGTGATATACGACTATTGACTATTCCTGTCACTTACATGATATCTAACTCAAGTTTCTAGACAAGCACACAAAGCTTTCCATGATCGGATGCACGCCTACCTCTTCAGATCACATTCCTACCATATCCCTCTACATTTTGAACCACTACTAGAGAACTCAGTGAAGTTTTCTGCTCAACACTCACTTCTCCGGCTTTATTCTTCTTATTGTCCATTTGCAACAACAACAAAAAACACTGGAACATACTCTTTAAGATTTAGTTTTAGGGTTACTTTTTCCAAGAAGCCTTCTCTAGGTCCCTGTCTCTCTTTAGGTTGAGCTACTTAGTTATTTCCAGAATGCCCTCAGAATATCACAATTATTTTGTGTAGTCAGGGGATTAAACACAGCAGAATCATCTGTGAACTTGTCAGAAATGGCAGCATCTCAGACTCACACTCAACATCACACTCCTCAGCTACTGCAATATACTTTAACAGGCTGCTTCACACAATACCGCACCTCTTTGGCCTACCATTAGACTTATAGCTCCCATAAAGTAAATATCTAAGACCTCAGGTTCTCTGCTGCTCCTACACGTTAAACACCATACACTCAATTAAGAGTTAATGACTTTACAGAGGACAGGGATGCGCAGGAATATTCATCTAAAAATACGACAACCCAGGCTTATGCAATCAGAATCTGCATTTTAACAAGATCCCCAAGTGATTCACATGCACATTAGATTGGGGATCACTGCTGTAAAAACTGTGTATCTGTTTCTCCTATAAGGCAAACAGATTCTAACTTTAGCCTGCATTAGAACCACCTGAGATGCTTGTTATAAGACAGACTCTCAAGGCCCACACAGAATCCAATGAAGGTCTGGGAAGGGGCATTTTTATAAGCAGACAGAAGTCATTACTTAGAGCCTCCCACCACCACACTTTGAAAGATGTACTGCTAGACTGTGATATACTTAACATAAGGGAGGAAATAAAGAAAAAAGTAGTTGCAGAATGGGAGGCAGCAGAGCGGTTACAACACAGGACACATAGGGAAAATAGAGGGACATGAGAATACAAAGCCTAGTTAGATTGTTAATGCCTTGTGAAATAAAAGCGAATTGCCTAAACCCTTCTTCTAGAACAGCTGGATCTGCAAAATAACAGAAAATTGTCATACTTTGTTCCTTAATAAAAAGGACTATTCTAATTCCTATTACCCAAATACAAATGGCACAATAACTCATAACCACACAAAACTTCCTAAACTACTTATAAAAGAAATCTGGTAACTGATAAAGCCTCCAATCCAAGTTTTAATATTTACTTGAATTATAAACTAGTTACTATCATTTTAAGAAGTTAATATAAAAGAAAAATCTCTCAAGAAACAGTAGAAAATACACTTTATTTTCATAAAGTTACTGTTACTAGAAAGGTAAAAATTATTCCAATTAGGCTAAAAGAAACAGGGAAATAGAGTAATTCTGCCAAAATGGTGAGTCAGAAAATAAGTGTCTAAATATCCAGTCTAATATTAGCCTTCTCAAAGGCCAGCTTTTTCATACCTATTAGTTAAAAAAAAAAATGAACAGAGGAGCACCTGAATCATTGGTTTAACACTGTATCCCTGTAGCTAGACACATGGGGAGGCACTCTATAAATGACTGTGGAATTTAAGTGCAATACCTCAGACTTGTGGCTTGCCCAATGTATTGTTTTTCTTACAAGTCAGCAGAAACTTTGTGACCAGTCACCTTTGCTGAAAAGGTTGGGGCTTCTTCACAAGCATCTTAAATTTAGTATTGAATCACATGTACCACCAAAGAACTTAGCGCTAAACTAAAGAAAATACTGTGAGTCAGGAAAGAGAAAAACTTAAAATCACTACAGAAACTGATATATGCAGTTATCTTAAATGCAGTTATTAAGTGAGCTCTAAGAAAACCAAAATGACATAAAAATTATATTCATGTGACGAACACTAGACATAAAGGGATATAATATTGCTTAACCAATGCACCAAGGTGTTATACAGCTATTATCTAATATATGACACCTGGTGTCAATCCTATGCTTAGTCATTAAATCAATTGTTAAAAGATTGAGTCAGAAAATTTGTGCTGTTTAACTTATGCCGTCAGCAGAATTACACAGTTTAATGTCAATGTGCATTATTCTATAGGGATTTGTCCAAGCTGGAATTTTATAGAACAGGCCAAACAAACTGGCATTTTGAAAATGCAATCACAGACTTACAGTGATAGCTGAAAGCAAAGTTCAACTCAACTGCATAACAATCACAATTTAACAACAGGACTTATTCACTGCATGTATCAAAACAGCAAATGTACACCATAAATATGCATATTATGTATCAATAACAAAAATACGATGGAAGACTTTTTATCCAAATGCTTTGAATTCACATAAAATTAATCCCCATTAGGATATAAATGATTTATCAACATTTTCAAATATCCAATATCGCTACAATCATAATCTTTCGGTTTGGAAATCTTCCTTTTTTAAGAATCTCTTCATCCTTCAGGACTCAGCTCACATTGTTCAACAAATATTTCTTAGTGCTTCTCATATACCAGGTACTATTTAAGGTCCTAGTGAAATGCTGACCAAAAGGACTAAGACGTTGCGAATGTTGAAATAGAAAAAACTGCCACTGGCCAATATGGCAACTGAGCACTTGAAATGTGGTGGCAACTGTAAACAGAATAACTTAATTTTTAATTTGATTTAATTAATTCAAATCTTAATAGCCAAATGTGGGCAGTGGCTATCAGATTGGACAGGGCAGCACAGTCCTAAGTATAGAGGTAAACGAGATAGACAAAAATGTTACCTTTGTGAAGTTTATAATTCAGTATAATAGAAAGACATTAAACAAATAAGCCAATAAATACGTAATGTAAGGTGGTAATTGAAAGTGGTCCCTTTGGGAAGGGTGTTTAAGGAAGGCTTCTCTAAAGAAATGTGGATTGTGTACATGCCTGTCTATATACTCCTACGAACCCTACACTAACATATAGCACAGAAGACTCTATACAAATGCTTTTCTTGTTCAGCTGTACTCTAGCATCTACCATAATATAGTTCTTGACCAAGTGTGCAGAAGTAATCTACAAAGCTCCCCAAACTGATCCAGTCATGTAGTGTTCAAAATACACCAGCAACTCAGAATTCAGAAAACGTGGAGAGAGAACACAGCAAAAACAGTCTGCTCTTTCCTCCTATCCAGTCTCACACAGCTTTTGAGCCTCACTTCAAAACACAGCAATGCGGACCAAAGATCTCCTTTCTTTCTTCTCATCCCCAGCTTTTACTGTGAACGAAGTCGCTTAGCCTCTGCCGCAACACACTCCTCAGCTATTGCAATACACTTGTAACAGGCTGCTTCACGCAACACCGCATCTCTTTCGCCTACCATTAGATTATAGTTCCCGTAAAGCAAGTTTCTAAGACCTTAGAGGTTCTCTGCCGCTCCTCCACATAAAACACCATACAGACGCTCAATTAAGAGTTAATGACTTTACAGAGGATAGGGATGCACAGGAGAGTATTCATCTAAAAATACGACGACAAACTTTGTCCTTTTCCTTTTACACTCGGAAGTAATGAGGCAAAGTGACAGGCTCTAGAAGAGGGAGTAAAAAAGCAGCTCAGAGTTGCCAGAAAAAATGCGAAGTGAAAAAGGCGGAAACTGGAGATTCCACAGCCCTAGACATACAGTCTTCCAGACCTTCCAACCGTACCTCGGGGGAGTGAGGGTGACCTCAAGCCCGCTTGCAATCAGTCAGTGCCGGGTGGGCGGCGGCGCAGCCCCCTTCCAGCGCCCAGTTTGCGGTCCGACTCCGCCGCGCCTTTCCGCGGGGGCCCGGGCCTTGTGCCAGCCTGGCTGACTGTGGCCACGAGTTACCTGCTTGTCTCGAGCGAAGAATAGCGCTCCGGCAAAACCTGGAGGCAGCGCTGGAAAAACCGCACGTGCCGATCCCGCAAGAAATCCAGCCGCTCTCCCTCACCGCTCCCCGCTAGCTTCTCGTCCTCAGTGGCCGCCATGCTGCTCCGGAAGCGACGTCCGCCGCAACCCGGAAACAGTTGGCGCGCGGAGAGAAACCACCTTCCTGGGCTGACCCGGAGTAACCTGGTGCGGGGACCTGCGCCTGCTGCAGACTAAGCCAGTATTTGAAACCGCTGTCATCTGGGTCTTGTGCAACAGTTCCACTCCCCGATATCTCCCTAGCTAGCGCATGATCCAGCCTTTTCTACTCAAAGCCCTCGAGGCTTGCAAACACCTCGCAGGCCTTGTGAAAATCCAGTCCACAAATCCCTGTGTTTATCTTGGGAAGCGCAAGATCAGAAGCACCAAGTTCGCTTTGAGACAATTCTAGCTCTGTAGAACGTGAGAATGGTATATCTGAAAACGGGGATGGATCAGTATAAACTTGCTAACAGATTCATTTTTGGAGGACCAGTTTTAAGCTGAATGGTTAGGGAAACTAAACAAAAAGCAAAAACAAAACAGTGGAAGTAAATGTTTATTGACACTACAAAAGTTCAGAGACTTTCCTAATTCTCTCTGAATACCAGGAATCAATTACAAATAATGTGTATAATGCTACACACACATACAACAGGTGTATTCATACCTCTGTGTGACTGCTTGCCTCATTCTTTTACAAATCTTACAGAGTTTACTTTCCTTGAGTCGACGTGTTATCAAGAATCAATGGTGCATTAATCTGCAACAGCAAAATAAGTCCACCATCTTCTGCAATTACCTGCATACTAAAAAAATTAAATATGCTTCTAGTTTTTTGTTTTCTAACAATAGGGATTTAAGTTGCTTTAGCCGTTATACTGTGCCTTTTAAACTTTCATGAGGCATTCCTGGGTAGTGGGGGTGGAGGTGGGGTGGAATCCACCCAATAATAGAACTAAACTAGGTTCCCTGTAATCAACTTAGCTAATAGAATTTTTAGTATAATTTTGTTAGCTTTCCTAGAAAATGTAATTTTTTTTTTTTTTAGACGGAGTCTCGCTCTGTCGCCAGGCTGGAGTGCAGTGGCGCGATCACAGCTCACTGCAACCTCCGCCTCCGGGTTCAAGCGATTCTCCTACTTCAGCCTCCCGAGTAGCTGAGACTACAGGCACCCACCACCACACCCGGCTTATTTTGTATTTTTAGTAGAGACGGGGGTTTCACCATGTTGGCCAGGATGGTCTCATCTCTTGACCTTGTGATCCACCCACCTCGGCCTCCCAAAGTGCTGGGATTACAAGCGTCAGCCACCACGCCCGGCCAGAAAATGTATTTCTTAAAAAAAAAAAAAAAAACCAGCTCTGTGGGCTGGGGTGATCTTACACTTATTCAACAATCCAAAGTGCTCTGAATAATTTTTGGTACTAGTAAATACTTATTCACAGGTATTCCTGCATGTCTTTACAGCCAGAGATGGATACTAGGCTGTCCTCGGTACTTCCCTACAAATATGGAGCTTACAGTCCTTGGCCCTTCAGTTGTGCCCAGTCTGGAGTTTTAACTGTTACTACAATTAAGATCTCACACTTAACACACATACCCCCAAATGCCTGAATATGTTGAAAGTGGAGTCTTATACACGTTTAACTTACTGGAATCAGCTATGGATATTTTATACATTCTCGGAAAATTAATTCTAATAAACATGACCCTTAAGTTAGGGAAGCCAAATATTTCCTCTGATTCTCAGCTCAAGGACTAGTAATCTGACCCAAATCTGGAGGAAAAATTTGCTATGTGGGACTCATTGAGAGATAATATAGTATGCCTCCTAGGTCAGTAAAAGGCTTTCCATGAGTGATTTTAGCCATACAAGATTTTTAGCATATGCATAACAGAATGGGAATAATAGAACATATATTAATTGAATATTACTTAGCTATTACACGTTTGAGTTATGTAGAAACATAGGAAAATGTGTAATGCAATTACAGCATAGTAATTAATGTACTATATGACTAATAATTTTAAAATATGTAAGTATGTTTTTTGAAAAAGTTACCCTGGAATTATGGGTACTTTTTATATTTCTTCTTTAGTATTTTTTTCTATATTTCTTATTAATGTACTTTTTTTTCCTCAGGCTTACTCCACTTTATTTTTCTTGTATAAAAACTCTATATTGTAGCCACTGCCTGAGCCTGGGTCCTCTGCACGGAGACTCTGGTGTGAGTCTTGAGCAGGCGGTCAGTGAATTCCTGATAGGGAGACTTGGTGAATACAGTCTCCTTCCAGAGGTCGGGGGTCAGGTTGCTGTAGGCCTTAGAGATGGCATCAAAGGTAACCTTAGAGATGGCATCAAAGGTGACCTTAGAGATGGCATCAAAGGTGACCTTAGTGAGTTGCCCTGGATGGCAGTGCAGCCCCTGGCTGAGGTGTAGCAGTCACCAGTACTAGCCATCATCAGCATCTTCTTGGCCATGGGGGCCAAGACAACGCCAGTGCCCCTGGGCAAAGATGCACCAGCACAGAACCATGGCAGCCTGTCACCTTGCAAGGGATGGTGGACAGTGTGGGGCTTGCTAACGTTGTTCCCCCAGTAGCTTCTGTGCATGGGGACAATGGAGAGGGTGGCCAAGATGATGGCCCTGCGAATGGCAGTGGCCACCTCCTTGGAGCACTTAACACCTAGCCCGATGTGGCCATTGTAGTCCCGGATGGCAACAAACACCTTGAACCTTGTGCACTGGCTGGTGTGGGTGGGTCTACTTCTGCACTGGCATGTCTTCAAAACCTCGTCCTAGAGAGAGGCCTCCAGGAAAAAGTCAATGATCTTAGTCTCCTTGATGGGTCCCTAGGGAGAAGAGATCTCCTTCAGGGACTTAATCTTCATGTCCTTGATCAGGTGGCCCAGCTTGCTGACAGACATCCACTCCTGTCCTCGGCCTTGCCTCCATGAGCTCCGTGAGCCTGCCCCAGCCCCAGCCACTGCTGCAACCCCAGTTCCCCATCCCAGGGCCCCCCAGGCCCCCCCCACCGCACTGGCGTCATCTGCCATTTGGTGTTTTCTTGAGAAGAAGCTAATGTACTTTTTAAACCAATATAAGAAATGTTTATTTGACATCTTGTCTATGAACCTGTAATGTCTATGAACTCTGCAACTGAAGACATTATCAATTGTGTTTATCTTACATCCTTTATATAAAGGATCTATATAATAAATTCATCATTTATTTCAGATTCAGCTAGAAAGACTGATTTCTTCAGAGGAATTTCCATACTTTTTTTTATTTTAAAAAAGAAACAAATCAAAAAACAAAGCCATAAGAATCACATCATCCAGAATGCTTACCTTAGACACAGGAATTTGAAAGCTGCATTTGCGTGCAACAAAAAGCAACATGTAAAAAAGCAACATGTAAAAAACATTTTCTGTATCTTGTAGTTTCTCAGTTCTGCTTTTAAATTCCCTCATCTTGCTCTATATCTTATTTATTTATTTTTTTGAGATGGAGTCTCACTCTGTTGCCTAGGCTGGAGTGCAGTGGTGCAGTCTCAGCTCACTGCAACCTCCACCTCCCAGGTTCAAGCAATTCTCCTGCCTCAGCCTCCTGAGTAGCTTGGATTACAAGTGTACCACACCGGGCTAATTTTTGTACTTTTAGTAGAGATGGGTTTCACCATGTTGGCCAAGATGGTCTCAAACTGCTGACCTCAAGTGACGTGCCTGCCTTGGCCTCCCAAAGTGCTGGCATTACAGGCCTGAGCCACCGTACACAGCCTCTTTATTTCTAAACTACTTCAAATTATTACAAAATAAGTTTGGAAAACAAGTAACAAATAAAACCAGCACTCCTGTTTAAAGATCTTTTATGTAAATTTTCTCATTTTGCACCAATAATTATATAAATCAGAATTTAGTTTCTAAAATTTGAAAGCCATCTACTCTATTAACTATAAAATAAGAAAAGATTCTGACTGCTATTTATAGTACATTTCTAACTGAGTCATTTAACCTAAATGTATCACATTAACAATAAAGATAATCTAAGATAAAAATTATAAG
Organism: Aotus nancymaae; assembly: GCF_030222135.1. Classification (NCBI taxonomy): domain Eukaryota; kingdom Metazoa; phylum Chordata; class Mammalia; order Primates; family Aotidae; genus Aotus; species Aotus nancymaae. Next base: position 107,570,272 of record NW_026988425.1, read on the forward strand.
AAATAAATTTCCTATGTTTTTATGTACATAGTATCTTTCCCATAAGATGGGAACAAATTAAAGTTAGAAAGGAATATTTTATAATATGAAAAGTTGAACTGTATTAAATTACATTGTGTTTTCATATATAAAAGTTTAGAAATTTCAGAACTAAGTATTTTGACCAAATATGTTAATCCAAGAGCTTTAAAAGACCTTATTCATTCATTCCTTCATTCATTCATTTTAGAGACAGGGTTCAGACTCTTACCCAGGCTGGAGTGGAGTGGTGCCATCTTAGCTCACTGCAACCTGGAAATCCTAGTTGCAAGTGATCCTCTCACCTTATCTTCCCAAGTAGCAGAGACTACAGGTTTGTGCCACCGTACCCAGTTAATTAAAAAAAATTTTTTTTGTAGAGACCGGGTCTCCCTATGTTGCCCAGGCCAGTGTCAAACTATAGGCCTCAATTCTCCTACACTGACCTCTGCAACTGCTGGGATTACAGGCATGAAAAACCATGCTCCACCTAAAACATTTTAAGTGCCATCAGGAGAAATCATAGTATTCTAAAGCTGGCTTATTTCAGATGATGTTTCAGAACAAAGAATTTTCCTATTTTGAGGCAAAAAGAAGCAGAAAAGAAAACTGCATTAGCCAGGAAGATGTGAAAGACACAAAGATTTTATAAATAGGTGAAATCCAGAAAGCCTGAAGGAAAATTTGGAATTGCTGAAGGAAACCAAAAAGATTATATCAATAATACAATTAATAGGGTATATGAGAGACATATTTTTAAAATAAATATTCTCTATATAAAACAAAGCATGCTTCAAACAAATACAAAATATTTATTACACAAAAATGTCGTAACTGACAAACTACCAATTTGTTAAACATAGAAAAAGTACTAACGTTTCATAACTCTAAACAAAAACCACTTTACCTTTTGTTACTCAAACTGACTTAACTCCAAGTTATAAAAGTTACAAAATTTTGGTTTAAAAATGTCATTGTATGATTGTTGTAATTTATTTTTCTATGCTATGACAAAAACAAAATATCTTTGAAATGTTTTGAGTATTTAAATTGAATAATGTTTGTAACATTAACTTATTTAAATAATTTTTATGTCAATAATAGGCCAAAATATATATTAAATACCTTCTTGGTAAAAGCAGGAATACTAATGACAAAGCCTCATGAAACTTAATACCTCTCAATTCACAATACAGCACAATAATCAATCTGACTAGGCTATATTTAAAGAACATGGTTAGTCACTCTCCCTGGTGTAACTTAGTATGTTAATATTCTTATCAACTGAGTAGCAATTTTATTATCTCATACTCTTCTCTGTATTCCTTGTCTCCAGGTTGGAATAGCCCTAAGGAGAAAAAGAGAAAAGTGTTGTAAATATATAGGAAATTAAAGAGAAAAAAAAAACCCACCTGATTAAATGCTAACTTTAAAATATACATATAACCTGCACTGCATGTTGTTTGTCTGGTTCATATGGTCATGTAGGTTTGCAAACCTCATTAAGGTTTTATTTCTGGCTCTTGCTCTCAAATTGCTCTCTGATTGACTGACAAACCAATCAGTTAATCTACGTATTAATCTATCAATCTTTCATTCATTCTTTTTCAATATTACTCTCCTTATTAAAATAAATATTAATATGAAAAAGAAAGAGAATGGCATCTACTAACATGAATGTAATATCAAGTACAATAAAGCATCAAGTACTACTTTTACTTTTATCTACTGTTTATTTTTAAATAAAAGTGACCTGAAAGGCAAACATATATATGAAAAATATAATTTATAAATAGTAAATGCATAAAATATAAACATGCAGCCATTAAATTATTAAATGAACACCCATTCCAACTCTTTCTTACCTGTGCGGAATATGTAGAAGTGGCCCAGAGCCTGTTGGTCCTATCTTTTTGGTTCGTTCTTCCCAACCTTTGGTAGGTTTGTAAAGCCTAGAGGGATCTCTGCTAACATTGTTTTCAACCTGTAATCAGACGTAAAGTAGTACCAATTAATTATACAAATTCAGTTCGTATGAGTAAGTGAGTAAGAGCCTTAGTGCAGTTTTAAAAGACATGAGTGATACTGGCTAATAAAACCATTAACAACCTCTTCGGTAAACTTCTCACTGGGCTCACATAGCTAGAAGAAAATTTAGACTACATCAATCTACTCATAAACTGTTAGTTTATTTCTTCTAGTTCTTCTATTTCTATTTTTCTATTTCTGTTATGAGAGAAATGTAATGCAGTTAATTATGCTTGTGATATAGCCAGACAACAAATATAGAATAAGTAACCACCAATAAGTCTTCTGTTTTATCCATGAGGATCACCAACATCCTTAGTTCTGAGTACTATACAAGAGATTAAGCAATGCTCATAGCTGCCACTGATCTAAAGTAGAGGTTCATATAGAAAAAATTTAAAAAATGACAAGTAGGGAGAATTCAGAGTGAAAAAAAGTGACATAATGTAAAGTGACAGAATTCAAATAATAGTTGAATTTACCAAGTTAAATTTTACCAAGTTAAATAGTTAAATTTTACCAAGTTATGCTTGCTAATATATAAATAAGTATGAAACTGAAAGCAGATGTTACAGAAATAAAGTGAGATATAAAGGAATTAGATTTGGTGTCAGTATCTGACAAATCAAGGAATTAGGACAATAACAATAAAAATAATCTCAGTGCAGAGTACCTTTTCTTTTAATTTTGCCAGTCTTCTTTGTTTTTGTGCCTTTTCATTTTCCTTTGCCTGTCTATCTAGAATTTTCAATTCAAGTTTATGTAAATCCTTAAAAATAAACAAACAAAAAAAACCCCATAGCATTAAGAAATCACCTGAAATAGAATTTGTTCAAAATTTAGTTGTTCGCAAGTAAAATTAAATTACCTTACCTATTAATATTCCTTCAATATTAACTCTTTCCACCAAATATTAAGAGCTTTATTTTCTCTGAATATAATGTTAGCACATGCATATCATTTCTATATTAGTTTATTTTCGGTGTCTCTTGTTTTACTTTAAGGTTCAACCTAAAACTCTTTTTTAATAAGTGAGATAAGCCCATTTTCATTCATCAATACAGGTATGTCTGATTTCAGAGCTCTTTTATTATTTTATATTTTCTGTTTTGTGGATTTTATTTTTTTCCATGTCTTTTATTACATGTCTGGCTTATTTTGGGGGATATGAGGAGGAATGGGAACTTTTGTTATTTAGGAAGAATTTTACATATGAACTAAAAGAATAGAACTAAAATACGTAGTATTAATGTGTTTTGTCTGTGTTTCTGTCTGTTATTTTTCTTTATACCTCCCTTAGTTTTTGCTTTACAAACATTGCTGCTATATATTTTCATGCACGTAACAATTCATAAGTTATATCTCATTTGCACACTTTTTCATTTTAAAGTCCCCTTCCTTGTCTTGTTTAATATTTTTTGAAATGAATTCCACCAGTATGTCTTTATTAGTATTTTTTCTTGTATATGTTTATTTAAAATCACCTTTAATTTGACCACCCAGCAATAATCTCAATTCCTTTAATTAGACAAGTATCTACAATGCACCTAACTCAAGGGTACAGGGGTACTCAAAAAACACACCACTAATGCCCTTATGGAGCCTACATTATGGTGGGGAAATGAACAAATAAGCAAGTCATCTATATGGTAAAGCCAGCCAGTTTGGCAGACAAGACAAACCATTGAGCCTGCCTATGGCTACCTTTCAAGTCTCATCATCTGTTGGTTCCCCTCTCTTGCTCAATGCCCTACGAATACTGAAGTGTTAATAGCTTCCCCCACAAACCACACTGTTAACACTCCTTCAAGCTGCTATCCATGCTGTTGTCTCTGCTAGGAAAGACCTCACCTTTCCTTCTCTTCTTCTTCAAGATTCAACCTAAGTATCACCTTCTCTCTGCCACTCATAGCTGTGGTAGTATCCTCCCTGTACTCCCTCCTAAGTACTCTGTCCATACCTCAATTACCACACTGTTTAACACATTATACTGTAATTTCTTACTTCCACATATCTTTCCTACTAGATTATAACCTACTAGAAGTTAGGGAGCATGGCTTACTCATTTTGGTATACTAATGCTATGTACAGGTCCAATATACAAGAAGTACTCAATTTTTGCTGAACTGAATTTGGAAGTAATACCTCCATGTGTAGCATTTAAAAATTTTAAATAATTTTAAAGATCTACTCACTCTTTCTTGAAACCTGGAAATTTCATCAGCAGTAGTTTTCCTTTTTTCTGCCTTTTCTGCCTTTTCCCTTATCTCCTTTTCAAGTCTCAAAAATTCTTCCTGTTCTTTCTTCTGCTGGGTGTAACTTTCTAGGAGTAATTTTAATTTAAACTGGCGTTGGCGTTCTTTCTGATGTTTTTTCTCTTTCTCTTCCTCTTCTTTTAACTGGGAAGCACATTTCATTGACATTTCTATACTTTTCTGTTTTTTCCAAGCTTCAACTGCCAATTTGTGTTTCTTTCTTTGCTCCTCTTTTTGCTTTTGATTATCTTCTTGTTTGTTATGAAAAAGCATAGGTGTGTTGTCTGCCTTTTCCTTTAACTTGAAAATTTCCTCCTTTTTTTGCTGCTTTTTAGTTTTCCAACTCTGAATTGACTAAATGATTTTTTTTAAAAAAAGAAAGCAAGGGAAAAACATTTTTTAATAACCAAAAGTATTTTAAAATATGGCTTTGATTTCATCTTTCTAGAAAGAATACTGATTGCAGGATGCTGGATGCTTAGGTTTTTTGGCTTTGTTTTGTTTTTAACCAATGTAATTCTTTTTCTACTTCCGTTTCTTAAAAATTACTGTCTCTTAAAACTCTGAATAATGGGTTATCCTTTTTGCCTTTCTCTTTCTCACTTAATCAACAGGTTCACAAGGACTACAACTCACGAACTATCCTTCTCCTCTTTACTTGCTTTTTTTTTTTTGAGACAGAGTTTTGCTCTTGTTGCCCAGGCTGGAGTGCAGTGGCATGATCTCAGCTCACTGCAACCTCCGCCTCCCGGGTTCCAGTGATTCTTCCACGTAGGCCTCCCAAGTAGCTGGGATTACAGGTACCTGCCACCATGCCCAGCTAATCATTTGTATTTTTAGTAGACATGGGGTTTCATCATGTTGGCCAAGCTGGTCTCAAACTTCTGACCTCAGGTAATCCACCTGCCTTGGCCTCCTAAACTGCTGGGATTACAGGTGTGAAACACCACACCAGGCCCACCTGCTTCTTTTATTTTCATGAGTAACATCCCTTTCCTCTAATCATCTCATTTCTGCTTTCAAATTCTCTTTCTAGGCTTAGAATACTTTCTGAGTGATCTTTAGTTGGTCAAATATCCAAAGAGGAATTAAGAGTAGGGTAGTTAAGAACATGAGTGCTGAAGCCAGACTATTTGGGACCAAATCCTGGCTTTGCTATTTACTAGGTGTGGCATTAGATGAGCCACTAAACTTCTCTGTCTTCATTTTGCTCATCTATAAAGTGGTAGGTAGTATTTCATGCATAATGTTGTTATGAAGGTTAAATGAGTTAATGTCTGGCACATAGTGCTTCCTAAGTATAAAAATAAATAAATGAAATAGCTCAATAGTTACAGAGGGTACATATGGGTATGTAAAAATTATTTCAAATTCTAGCAGGCTTCTCCTTGTCATTTAGGGCATATTCACTGAATTACTTTCCCCCCAAGTCAAGAAACTACTTCCTTATCTTTCCTTATGGTGTATCATTTGTTCCATTTAATAAATCTTTATGGTATGTGTACATACTATATACAAGGCAATGTGATAGGAACAGTAAAATAATGTTAAAACTATACCAAATGCCATCTAGTACAGTGCTACTCAAAGTACCAGTCTGCAAAAATATCAGCAATATGTGTCAAAATGCAAATCAATGTGCTGCTTCTTTCAATGTGAAAGTTTTCCATGGGAAAAAAAGTCAATTGAACTAAACGGTGCTCATTGGGTAGTTGATTCTGGTGCAACCATTTTACCCTACTATAAACATTAATGGTTTGCAAACCCATATATAGTCCATGGACCAAGGCTGAGCAGCACTGTTCTAGGTGAAATACAACATGGGCATGCCACAACACATCATATAAAAAGTGTAAGTGTTAGTGAAATCTTGAGGGAGGCTACTTATGTTTGGGTGGACAAGAAGGAGGCAACATCTGATCTGGGCTGATTTTGATAAGCTCGGAGTGGAGGGGGAAAGAAAGAATGGAGGTTCCAGAAAGAACAAGATAAGCAAGGGCATTCAGGTCAGAAAGTTCAGAGCATATCTGAAAATTTAAGTATAATACCTTCACTTATGAAAAACACAGGCTATATTAAAGGAAGTGGGAGATAAAAATGGTAAATTTCCTACTCAACATCTTAAACTCCGTAGATTTAAAACTGAACTCCTGATATTTTCCTCCAAACTTCTCCCTTCTCTATCATGCCCTACTTCAGTAAATGGCAGCTCCACTTTCACTACTCCTTCTATCTCACCCCTACATCCTGCTCATATCCTATCAAACTGATGATATATCAGTCATCAAATATCAAGAAATAGAGCAGATGGGAAGAAGGAGAATAAGCTAGAATCTGAACGGTTTACTTTTATCACAAGAAGCAGTGTATCTGTTTCTTTTTCCTAAGAGGTGATTTTCACTAGCAGAATAAACTAGAGGACTTGGTAAAGCACAGATTGCTGGGCCCTATGCCTTCACGGTTCTAATTAGGTCTGGAGTTGGAACCGGCTAAGTAAGGCCCCAGGTAATGCTGATTTTGCTGGTCTAGGGACCACTTTGAGAATTCCATGTTTTCAGTATCCTGGGGTAAAAACGCCCAAATGACTTATATTTCAAACATTTTTCTTAAAACCCAAAAAGTCAATTTCCCTACATTCAATTTATTTCTGGGGGAGGTGGCTGGGAGAATGACAACAACAACAAAGATGCAGTTATTTCCTCTAAAACTTTAGACTAAGCATGGACTTAATTATTTCTTTAATGCTCCTTAGGTATGCCATCTATGGAATAAACACAACTTTTTTGTCAAACCAGGTAAGTCAAACTTCATCATTGCTGAACTTTACAAAAAAAATATGACTCTGATTTACTATGGTTCTCAACCAGGGGATATTTTTCCCCTCCAGGGTACATCTGGCTGGAGACATTTTTGAGAATCATAATTAAGGGGATATTATAAACATCTACTCGCTAGAAACCAGAGATGCCATCCTATAATGCACAGAATAGGCCCCCATAACAAAGAATTATCTAGCTCCAAATGTCAATAGTGTGTCAAGGTTAAGAAATCTTGATGTAAACCAAAGCCAGAGTAACATTTTTGTAAAAATAAACCTTTGTAGGTATCTGCTACAATCAAATGTCATTTTTTTTCCCTAGGGTATCCAACATTTTGAGTCTTTAAAATAAGCAATAAGGTTCAAGTATAAAAATCTCAAAGAAACGTTTAATAATCAAAGCATTTTTTTCTACTGTCTGTTGATTTTTCTATTTAAAACAATGTGGCCTTTGCTGGTAAGATGACTTTTTTCAAAAGTCTCAGTGGATCTGGATTACTCACATTTCTGAGAAGTGGGTATAGAGGACTGTACCCATAATCAGAGGCTTTTTGTCCCATTGTGTTATTTGTAAGGGAGACATGTTTGGCTCTGAGGAAGTCATAGAACTGTAGTTCTATTAATTGGGTAAAATTACTTAACTTTCTTTTTTTATTTTTTATATTCTGAGAGTAAGTCTTGCTCAGGCTAGAGTGCAGTGGTGCAATCATAGTTCACTGTAGCCTCAACCTCCTGGGCTCAAGCAATCCTCCCACCTCAGCTTCCTAGTTGGGACCACAGGTGTGTGCCACCACACCAATTAATTTTTTTGTATTTTTTGTAGACATGGGGTTTCACCATGTTGCCCAGGTTAGTCTCGAACTCCTGAGTTCAAGAGATCCGTCCACCTCAGCCACCCAAAGTGCTGGGATTACAGGCGCAAGCCACTGTGCCTGGCCAAAATTACTTAACTTTCAATGTCTCAGTTTCATCTCCTATTAGATTGTGAGGGGACGGGAACTATAAACATACTTCATGAGATTGCTGTAAAGTTAATGAGACATGTTAGGTGTTTAGTGCCGTGCCTAGAACATAGAAACACAGAGTGAATAATAGCTATTATAATTATTACCTCTTTTTTTCTTTCTTCTAGAGCCAGAAATTTTTGATACCATTTCTCATGCTGTTGAACTTCATCCTGTGTTCTTCCAGGAAGGTGTTCTAGAACTTCTTCCATAAATGTTGGCTTCCCTTTATGTTTGTTTCTCACCTTTACAAAGTTCTGGTGATCATAATCATCCCAGCCACCTTTTCGTCCTCCTGTTTGCTGAAGGAATTTTTCAAAATCTAGTACCTCTTCTGGAAGAGTACTTGGTGTTACTTTGTCTACAGGAACTTTGCTTGAGATTGCTCTAAAAGCTTTCTCTGTTTCTGAATTACTCAAAGCCCATGTGTCAATTTTCCTTGATATGGCACTCAACTCATTATTAGTTGTTTTCTCTTCTTTAATTAGCTCTTCATATCTAAAATTTTAAAAATAAAGCTTGAATAAGAAGACAATCCATATTAACCCTTCAGTTTCCATCAAATTTAAGCTGCCTGACTTTATATTATCTTCTCCACTTAACATTATTAACATTTATAAATCTAAGCCTTAGTCTCCTCAGAGATAAAAACAATCTTTCAAATTCTTATTTGGGATTTTATAGTAACCATGAATAAAAATGCACTTTATGAAAAGCCACCTAAACCCTTAAACAAGAGAGATATTATATTATGTAATATCTTTTGTGTAAGACTCAAATACATAATAACAGAATGTGTTATATACTAAAACCTAGTGGGGCCAGTTATTGACAAAGGTCAATAATTTAATATTAAAATATTAAAATGAGTTTAAAACATACATCAACCTTTGCTCTTCTTTAAAAGTGTTAATTGCATTTTCAATTTCTTCCATCATTTCTCTGAGCTTCTCCACAACTGTAAAAGAAACAAACATGGAAAAATTATTTTGTGTCATATTTTCATATGGCTAAAAGTTAAATATTAGGAAAAAAATGGAATGTTCCTTTAATTTTAAAACATTTCTTAGCCTAAGGCATAAGAAAGCTCTGCTCAAAAGTGAATTTTTATTATTGTAATTGTTTCTCATTACAGATTTTTTTCCCTATACACTCATATCATTATCATCTCCATTTTAGAGCTGAGGAAATGAAAGCTCAGCGATATCAAGTAACTGGCCTAAAATTACATAGCTAACAAGTAAAAGATCAAGGGTTTGACCCAACACCTGTCTAATTCCTAAGTCCACACACCCTGAGCCCTTTAATTTGTTGCTTTGAGTCTCAGGAATGAATGTTACAGTAGGCAAAGATGTAAGGATATAATTTGTGGGATTTTTTTCCAAAGATCAGCATTTGTCCTAAATCAGTTTAACCTTTCCTTATGTATTAGAAATGCCTCTGAAAGGTAATTATTTCAAAAAACAAATGAAGGAAAAACACTGAGATAGGATTAAGGAAATCAATCTTTTTTTCCCCTTAATTAGTTGTTTTTACACCTTTCTATAACATAGATTCCCAATCCTGTAAATGACACTAGTATGTGTGTTCTGCTTACCTTATAATTTGTAAGGATTTGATGATACTTTAATGGATCCACACTGAAATGCTGGATTACGGTTCTCCAGTGTAAACTTACTAAGTGTTAACCGAGTTTAGCTCCATGAATGCAAATAGAAAATGCTAACAGGTAAGAAAGAGTATAGCATTTAAATTTACTTACAATCAAGTGTAGGCTTCACATCTTTTAACTGATGCTGAAGTTTCTTTACGTTGTTATGTATTTTGGCCAATTGTTGCTGGATTTTTGCTCCTAAAAGGAAGTAAGCACTTTAAATTAATTCTGTGACAAATGTGGTTACAATTCAGGATTCTACACTTAAGACTGATCACTATCAGTAAAAGATAGCCAAGAACAATTAAATAAAGAACAAAAGATAGTTATTTATGTAAAAACAATATTAATACTTTAAGTACCTTTGTTCTAAATAAAGCATCTTTTGATTTCTTCCAATATTTAAAAGCATAATGGGTTAAGTCTTAATACAGCCTGTGCTTAGGAAATGTCTTTCTCCCCTCTGTGTAGACTGAGTTATTGGGCATTGTTTTAGATGTAAAGATTAGCAGTTTAAACATGGTTTGTTTTGTCTTTAATAGTGTTTCTTTTCTTTTTAATTTGCTATAATTTATGGAAATAGAATTTGGTCTTAAACTTTATTCTGGGAATATTAAAACTGTCTAGTTAATTCTGTGAATACTCAGAAACTTCCCATTGACAAGTAATTTCATCTAACCAAATCCTCTAAGAAAGGGGCACATGATACTCATTGATATCACTATCACGGCCCTGAGGAGGTGCCTTGGATATCATTCAGTGGTGTACTGTGCCACAGGTTGCCAAGCTCAACCAAAGGGCCAGCCTGGGGTAAAATGTTAGGGCCACAGTAAAACCTGAAAAGTAAATGAGAGTCGGAAAAATGTTTTCAGATGGTCTTTATCAGCAGCAGAAAGACTGGATTCTTCTTTCATATTTTTTTCTGAAGGAATAATCTTACTTTAATATTTACATAAATTATTAGGCTAATATCAAAATGCATTCTTATAATAGTAATATTATTATTTTATCATCTTGGGGTACTTTATGCACCCTCCTCTTTTTTGTTTTTGCAACTTTTTCACAAATGAGCACGAAGCACTAAAGGCTCTGTACAAAAGTCCTTAAAAGCAATTTTTTTAAAAGAAAAAGTTTACTTATAGGTTTGCAGTCTGTGAATATCCAAAACACACCTCTTAATACATATATGACAGCTTTGGCTTGTTCTGTGTTTTTCATTAAATTCAAGAATTCCATAAAGGCAGAAACTTTGTAGGGTCTTATTCACTGTTGGAATTTTAGGTCAAGAAACTTCTCAGTAAAGTAATTAGTATTTTTTGTTGTTTTATTTTTGCTTTAATTTGATCAGCTACTAAAATATCATTACAGGGCTAATAATCTTTATTTTATTTGTTTATTTGGATATATAGACAAATCATTTAAGTACAATATGACATTAATGCAAGCTAAAATTGAGGCATGATATTTGAGGTAAGAAATAGGTATTTCTACAACTTAGCTGTATTATATGAAAGGAAAACCTCTCTATCTTTATACTAAGACAAGCATTCTTTCCTCTCCTAGACAGGACAAGCATGAAGTGTTACTAAAGAATGGCTAAATTGTAGAACAAAGGAAAATAAATTGGTACAAATAAAGTTGCCTTAATAAAGGGAAAATCAAGTGACCTAAAATTTGCACAAAATTTTACTTACTGGCATTACTGAGACATAGAAAAATCAGCCTCCCAGTTGTCTACAAAAGAACTGAGGGAAATAAAGAAATATTGAATCAGGGGTGTCTAGATATCTTAATGTATCAAAGAGAAGAGATAACTAGAAATCTGGTGTTTATTTTGGGTCCTGCTATCATTCCAACAAAAGAAGGAGAATGATTCCTGTCACTGCTTGACAAAGGATAACTTTTTAAAGTAGTGTAATCTCGTCTTTTAAAAAATCGTGCAATCTTATATTCTGAAAGAAAAAATTCACTAGGAATTTATTTTAATTGGTGATAAGGGAGTACCATAAGCAGTCTGATCTCTACAAAGTAAATCTTAATATTTATAAATCTTAGTTATTTGATAACCATTATTTTTCCTTTAAGAAATGTTAAGTAGCTTTTTTACTATGAAGATTTTACAACATACAGCATCTAATGCTACAATGAAACAGTTATTCTCAGAATTCTTTAAGGATAACATTTAGTACACTATTGACAATGATTATTATTCCTAACAAACAACAGAACATAGTTATGTACAATCTATCTATAAGGTACTTTTTAATATATTATCACATCAGATGCAGGACGGCTCTCCTGAGGTAGAAATGATAGGTTTTAGAATGTAGACAAGGAAACTTAAGTTTATGCAATTATCTGACTTGATCACTTCATACAATTACTAATTATAGTTTTGAATCTGTTGATGCTTACTGAGTCCAGGGCTCAGTCAACAATGCCAGGGTGATGAGCTAACATCAGATAGCCCAGAAAAATCACTATGCTTTTAAGAAATTTTAATAGCATTTGCTGGTTTGTCAACCAAAAACAACTCCCAAATCCTCTTTCTTGTTAAATTGAAAGAAACAACAGAAAACAATCCAGTTAGTATGACTAAATAGTGACCCCAAAGAATAAACACATGTCCCTAAAAGACAAATTTTACCAACTAAAATATAGAGAATGTAACACAAATTTTACCAACTAAAATATAGAGAACTGACGCCATTAATAGAGAACACAACACAGTCAGTGCACAAAGACAAAGCACAGGGTAAAGCTACAACTTAATATCGCTCAACAGTTTTTAGTTCATCATAAACTCAACTTACTTTCTGTTTTCCTGCTGTTAATCAGTTTATTTTCCAATTCTTCTAGCATATTATGCTCAATTCTGAAGTCACTTTTTTGATTGTAGAAATGACTGTGTTTATCTTTTTCCATGTTAATAACTCTTTAGGAAAAGAAACAAATGGTATATGATTTAAATATATTTTTTAATTGTTTCAAACATGAAGACACTCAATAGTGAGTATTTTATATCTGAATTAATTCATCTATGGAATAAAAATAATTGGTTAATAAGGCTAAGGAGTCAAAACATTAGTCAAAATAGTAGTTAGAAAAGAGTTAATTTCAATCAAAAACAACTGTAATTTGAACTGCTATTTAAATCATATAATGATAATTTGAGAAAATGTGGATATACATTTGCTTTGAAAATGCATAAACATTTGGCTATCAATTCCAAGTCAATCTCACTGGAGCCTGAAAATGGTCATCACTGCTGATAACTATTTTCAATAGTAGATACTGTTAACTTTGTAACCTTAGCCAAGATTATTAACCTCTTCTAGTATGAACCTCCTCATCACTAAAATGTGAATAATAATAGCTCTCCACTATCTGATAGGGCTATTATTCACATCAAATGAGTTAATATAAGTGGGAGATCTCTGTACAGTACATTATGGAAATGTAAGTTATTAATAATATTAATAGAACTAAAACTTCAAGTGACTAACCATCTACAAAGACAGGAAATTTCGTGTATTTAATGGCTACTGTCTACATTCACTTCAGAGCTTTTTACAGCAGATCTTTTCTCCTTGGATTTAGTCCATCCACCAGTGAGGAGTTCCTATTGTTAGTCTGAACCCCAAGATCAAACAAAAACAAAATAAAACACTACTGAGAAACTTTTTGATTGGGCAAAGAAATTAATTTTCAAATTACTCTTCTGTTTTCTTGAGTCAGGATCTGGCTCTGTCACCCAGGCTGGAGTGCCATGGTGGAATTTCAGCTCACTGCAGCCTTGACATCCCTGGCTCAAGCAATTCTCCAACCTCAGCTTCCTGAGTAGCTGGGATTACAGGGGCGCACCACCATGCCTAGCTAATTTTTTTTTTTTTAATTTTTTTGGTAGAGGCAGGGTTTTGCCATGTTGCTCAAGCTGGTCTTGAACTCCTGAGCTCAACTGATCTGCCCACCTCAGCCTCCGAAAATGTGTGAGCCATTATGTCCAGCCAAATTAATTTTCTAAATGTGTTTCTTTCTCCCAGAAGGTAGAAATTAATATGAATATTTCTCCACTAATTTTGGATTAAGTAAGTGGTGGAGCATCTCTGGTCATTGACTTAATTCACACAACCGGAGAGGCAACTATACCACAGAGTTTCCTAATCTTTTCCACTTTGCCACACATAGAGAAGTTGTGTTTTTTTTTTTTTTTTGAAACGGAATCTTACTCTGTCACCCAGGCTGGAGTGCAGTGGCATGATCTCAGATCACTGCAACCTCTGCCTCCTTGTTTTAAGCAATTCTCCTGCCTCAGCCTCCTGAGTAGCTGAGACTATATAAACCTGCCACACCTGGCTTTTTTTTTTTTTTTTTTTTTTTTGAGACAGGTCTTGCTCTGTCACCAGGCGCCAGGCTAGAGTGCAGTGGCGAAATCTCGGCTCACTGCAATCTCCACCTCCTTGGTTCAAGCAAGTCTCCTGCCTCAGCCTCCTGAGTAGCTGGGACTACAGGTGCGCTCCACCACACCCAGCTAATTTTTGTATTTTTTAGTAGAGATGGGGTTTCACCATGTTGGCCAGGATGGTCTTGATCTCTTGACCTCGTGATCCACCCGCCTCAGCCTCCCAAAGTGCGGGATTATAGGCGTGAGCCACCGCGCCAGGCCTAATTTTTATATTTTTAGTAGAGACAGAGTTTCACCATGTTGGCCAGGCTAGTCTCAAACTCCTGACCTCAAGGAATCCTCCCACCTTGACCTCCCAAAGTGCTGGCATTACAGGCATGAGCCACCAGCCACCACATCTGGTTGCCCATAGAGAGAAATTTAATGTTCATAAGGCATGAGGGGGTAGACAGATGAGACTGCCCCAGAATCTACCACACTGCTCCAAAGGTTGAGGGGATCATGTCTTAGCATGTGTGTTTAGGTGGCTTATATAAGAAGTATATTTGTGAGAAGAAGTAATGGGTAGATAAAGATATCAAATAGCTATCAGTCCACATGGCAACGCTCATGGACTGAGGACAGATATGGAGTCCTGTGTTGAGGACTGAGAAGCTCATCTAGGCTCTGGTTGCAGATGGGGGAAATTAGTATGATCAAAAATAAACGTCTGCTATGGACACAGGATATGCTACCACAGTAAGTTATGTGTTGCAATTTCTGGATTAGAAATACTAACCTATAAGGATATTCAAAATATGCTAGTTAATGGAGACAAGTTGCCAAAAATGAAAATATGCTCAACCTCCTCAATAGAAGAAATGCAAATTAAAACTATATCACAGTAACACTGCACACCTATCAGATTGGCAAAAAATATCACAAATGTAATATATTTTGTTGACAAAACTGTGAGAAAACAGGTCTTCTCATACATTGTTGGTGGAACTATTAAGTTGTCTACAGAGGGCAATTTAGCAGTATTTATCACATTTACAAATTCATTTATCTCTGACCCAGCATTTCCTTTTAGGAATGTATCCCAAAGATATACTCACAGGGTTGACCTATGTGGGTATGGCAATTAGTTGCAGCATTCTTTGTTATTAAAAATATTGAATATAACCTAAATGTCCATAAATATGGGCAGGTTAAATGAATCATATTACATTCATACACTGGAATATGATGCAGTGGTACTGTGTTCTATGTACTGACAGGAAAAGACCTCCAAGATAACTCTTTTTTTATAACAAAGTTTTTGTAGGAAAATGTTACACATACTCAAAAAAATACAGAATGATAAATGGACCCCCGTATGATATGCCCTTTATCTCACCCTGATTCTGCAGTTTTACTCATTTCATTTATCCATCTATCTTAGCTTTGTTTAGCTTAAGTATTTTAAAGTAAATCCATTACATCTATCTTTGCTTAGCTTAGCTTATTTTCAAGTAAATCCTTTACATTATGCAATTTCACCTCAACATACTTTTGTGTGTGTCTCTAAAGATTATAGATATTTGACTTACCTAACTATAATACTATTGTTGTACCTAGCAAAATCTACAATTCCTTGTTATCTAAGACATACACTTAAAAAAAAAAGATGCAGAGCAATGTGGACAGTATGCTACCATTGACACAAAAAGGGAAAAATCTGAGTATATATTTCTATTTCTTTATAAACACATAAAATATCTGTGGAAGGATACATAAGAAACTAATAGTACTGGGTTATCTTAGTGGAAAGGAATTGGGTGGCTTAGGTCAAGGCTAAAACTGAGACTTCCCCCTGGTTGCCCTTTGATATGTTTTGATTTTTGAACTATATTACATATTCTAAAAATAAAACAAAATGATATTATAGATTGTGTTTTTTCCTTTGTGTTTATGTGAACTGTTAGATAGAAACACTTTTCCAATGAGTTTTTCTAATATTCTTTCAGTGAGTTTTTCCAATGCCTTACAGGAGGTGAAGAACCCTTCTCAGAACTGTTAAGACACACTGGTTGCTGCATCTATGGATATTAACCAGCTGGTATACATTGCCCTATCTAGAAAGAAACATAAAACAGAACCTCTAACCTAGAATCTAATTCTATCTAGAGTAATGCATTTTGGAAATGTTTAAAAATTGTATTTTTTCAAATTCTGGATACTAAAGATACAGGTATTAGTAATTTCAAGTATACAATACATTATTATTAACTATAGTCACCATGCTGTATGTGAGGTCTCCAGATCTTTTCTGTTTTATTACTTGTATCCTTTGACCAACATCTCCCTGTTATCCCCACTTCCACCCCATCACCCTCAAACTCCTGGTAACCACCATCCTATTCTCTGTTTCCGAGTTTGACTTTTTTAAGACTCTACATATAAATAAGATCATGCATTGTTTGTCTTTCTGTGTATGGCTTATTTCACTTAACATAATGAAAATACTTTGCTAAGAAAGTTGATCTCAAATACTCTCAAACCTTCATACACACACAAGGTAACTATGTGAAGTGATGGATATGTTAACTAGCTTGATTGTAGTAATCATTTTGCAATGTATATGTACATCCAGACATCACACTGTAGACATTAAATATATATAATTTTTATTTGTCAATTATACCTCAATAAAGTTGGGGGGGGGGAAGTGAAAGTAATATATAAATGCAAGGAGAATTCAATCTCCAAAAGCTACAATATGGCATAGCTTTTCAAAATTCAAACAATATACTTTTTCATTGGTAGAATTTCTAAATAGAGAACTGCCACCTATTCTGATCCAGAGACCTTTCCTTACAATAGATTCCCTTTCTCTTGTGTTCTCTGGCAAATTAACATCATGCAGGTTCAAAGCAACGTTTTGATAAAGCTCTCAACTGTAGGGCAGAGTGGGGTGCCTTGAGTTCTAATTCTTTTTAACATTCCTCATATTTATCATATGATGGTACTGCTGACAACATTACACATTCAATAAATATTACTGGTTGTTTAAACAAAAAGTTCATATATAGTGAAAATTTAAAATAAATGGAAGCTTCTCAAATAGCTTGGTCATATGTGCAGAATGGCTTTGAAAGGGGCAGAAACCAAGGAAGCGAGATCAATTAAAAAGCCACTTCAAAAAAAAAAAAAAACATAAGAGTACAGACTTTTCATTAAAATGATTCACTGTCTTCCTTCGTGAGATCACACCCACGTATTCAAACAGGCTTGCTGGTGAACAACACTGGTTAGTAAGAATAATAATGGCTTTCAGAGTGGCTGGAGCCAGACTGAGTCCCTCAAACACCATTTATTAACCATGTAACCTATGACAAGATGCTTATTTTCTATGATTCTCAACATCATCCTTTGTAAAATAGGAAGAAGAACAATTTAAATATATAATGTTTGTCATTTATAAAACACTTTCATACATACATAATAAAAAAATTCACTTCCTCAAAAATATTTACCAGGCATTTAACTATAGTTATAAAGTGAAAATATATTAGATCTGTTATGTGTTACACAAAATCTAAAGAAATAGCTGTTTTGTTTCCTGTGAAATACACAGATACAAAATGGCAAAAATAGAGAAAATCGAAATAACTCTAGTTACAATTAACTTTACATTAAACAGCCTATTATCATTTGTTCATTTCACATCTCCCATCTTTCTCTTGTTATATTTGACAGGCTAGTGATTAAAATTTTGTAGCTTAACGTAAGACTAGGTAGGGTATAGTTAACTTTTTAATGTCCATTATAAAATGGCTAGTAATGCTATTTGAAGATAATATTCTTATACTTACTGATTTTTAAATTTTTCTGCTGTGCGTATGAATTCTGCTTTCTTTGTCTGATTAACTTTCTGCTTCCAGTTTTGAAGATGAAAAGAACGAATTCCACCTGAAGTACTAAAACAGCCATCATTCTGCATTGAGAACAAGAAAAACTTAATAGTAATGAAAACAGTAAGACATAAATGTGGAATTTTTTCAGAGAGATAAAATGTCAATAGTTGAGTTTCTTGCTTTGGGGCCAATCTTATTTAACTCTTAAAAGTACATTTGTGAAAGAAGGAATACCTATCAAATGAAGGAATATCTATCTTACAATGCTAAACTAAGTAAGAAATGTTAAATATCCAGGGATTATATGCAAAATAATCTAATTCATTCATTCAGTCATTTAACAAATATGTATTGAACACTACAAAGTGACACGGGCTGTATTAGACACTAAGGAAACAGTGATGATCCATAATAATATGGCCCATGTCTCAAAGTCTAGTGAGGAAAAACAGATTTAAAGAGAAAAGAGTAAATAAGCAATAAAACGGAAACTCCACCAGGTGCAATAAGTGCTACCAAGAAAATAAACATAAGGACTGAGATGGAGAAAGTGGAGCAAGGGTTTGCTTTTTCAGTTACAATGGCCACAGAAGGTCTATTTGAGGGGATGACTTTAAGGAAGAATGGAGCCAGCCATCACAGGAGCAGTAGGAAAGTGTGTTCTAAGCACAGGGATCCACATGTGCAAAAGCCCTAGAACATGAAAGACTTTGCCAAGTTCAAGCAGAGAAAGGCCAATTGTGACACAAGATTAGTAACAGTGGGGATCTTGGTAGGAGATAAAAGTAGAGAGGTAGGTATGTGCCAGATCATACAGACATTTTAGGTCACTTAGGGGGGTCTGAATTTTATTGAAGAGTTTTGAGCAGGGAAATGCCATGGTACATTTAATTCTTTTAAGAAAAATTTTCTGGCAATTACTTGGAGAATAAATTGATGAGAGATGTGGGGATGAAGTGAGGCAAGAATAAAAGCAGGAGGATCAATGAGGTACCTGGTACAGCTATACAGGCAAGGAATGACAGTGTCCAGCACTACAAGGCTGATAGGAAATAAGACTCAATGTATTTTGGAGGTATCACCAAGAGGGATTGCTGAGCAACAAAAATAGGTTGTGGGAGATGAGGAGAAAATGAAACAAGGCTTTAAATTTCTAGGAGCAAAGAAAAAAAAATAGTAGTAAATCTAAATCTAGGAAATATATTTTAAGTTGAGATGTAATTCACATACCATAAAATATCTGTTTAAAGTGTACAATTCAGTGGTTTTTAGTGTATTCACAAAGCTGTGCAACCATCATGACTATCCAGTTTCAGAATATTTTCATCATACCAAAAAGAGACTTCATACCTATTAGCGGTCACTCCCCACTCCCCTTCCTCCCAGCTCCTGGCAACCATTAATCTACTTTCTGACTCTATGGATTTGCATATTCTGGAGAATTTATATAAATGAGCTAGTACAATAAGTAGCCTTGTCTGTCTGACTTCTTACACTTCGCATTATGTTTTCAAGATTCATCTGTGTTGTACCATGAATCAATACTCCATTTCTTCTTACGGCTGAATAATACTTCATTATATGGATCTACCACATTTTGTTTATCCACTAATCAGTCATTAGCTGATGGACAATTGGGGTGCAACTATTTGGCCAAGTTACTATGAATATTTGTGTACATGTTTTAATGGGAATATATGTTTTCAATTCTCTTCATTTTACACCTAGCAGCAGAATTTCTGGATCATAAAGTAACTATCTTTTTACTTTCCCATTTAAAGAAATTGGGTGGCATAGCAAGGCCTGGTGGCTCATGCCTCTAATTCCAGCACTTTGAGAGGCCAAGGTGGGAGAACAGCTTGAGCGCAGGAGTTTGAGACCGGCCTGGGCAACATAGCAAGATCCTGTCTGTATAAAAATAAGTTAAAAAAAAAAATAGCCAGGCATGGTGGCATGATGCTACCAGGAGGCCACCTCAGGAGGCTGAGGTGGAAGGATTTCTTGAGTCCAGGAGATCAAGCCTGCAGTAAGCCATGACCACACAACTGCACTCCAGCCTGTGGGGACAGAGCAACACACTGTCTCAAAAAAAAGTTGGGTGGTTGCCCTTTTATTGTGAAGTTAAAAGCATTCCTTATATACTGAATGTAAAAGTCCCTTATTAGACATACGATTTGCAAATATTTCCCCCCATTCTCTGAGTTTTCTTTTCACTTTCTTGATAATGCCTTTTAAGCCCAAAAGTTTTTAACTTTTTAAAGAACTACCAAACTGTTTTCCACAGTGGCTGCACCGTTTTACATTCTCACTAGAAATGTATAGGGATTTCTATTTCTCCACAAATTCACCAATAACTGTTATTGTCTGTCTTTTTATTACAGTCATCTAAACGTATATGAAGTGATTTCTCACAGTGGTTCTGATTAGTCCATAATGACTATTGATGGTGAGCATTTTTTCATGTGCTTATTGGCCACTTCTAAGGAATGTCTACTTAAATCCTTTCTCTTTTAAAAAATTTGGTTATTTATTGTTGAATTGTAACATTTACATATGTTACTCAACTTTTATGGGAGGCTATTGTTTTGGACAGAGGTCCAGCAGTAGGCCCTTACACACCAGACAAAATAAAAAGAGTCATTCATGCTAAGTGCCACATGATCAAAATGAAACTTTAAGGAAATAGGTAAATTTCCCCAATTGATCATTTTTTTCCTGAAGAGATGCACAGCAACCAATCAGAAAGGGTCCAGTTAACCTGAGTCCGAGTAATAAGGAAAGCCTCTTTACTTTTACCCTCGTAAGTTACCTGAAGTAAACTGATGTTAACCAATCCTCTTTCTTTGTTTAATTGAAGTGGTGAAGGTCTTATGTTGCCCAGGTTGGACTCCTGGGCTCAAGTGATCCTCTCATCTCAGCCTCCTGCGTACCTGGGACTACAGGCACATGCTACTGTGCTCAACTCCAATCTGCTTTGCTCTTTTAGCTTCAAAACATTCTTTCATAATTGAGATTGTATTGGTTGTGTTGAAGATCAGTACACACACATTTCAATTTGCACACAATTTTTAACATAGGTACCAAAAATCTAAAATGCCATGTATATTTTTTTTTCTTGAGACGAAGTTTCACTCTTGTCATCCAGACTGGAGTGCATTGCTGCGATCTCTGCTCACTACAACCTCTGCCTCCCGAGTTCAAGTGATTCTCCTGCCTCAGCCTCCTGAGTAGTTGGGATTACAGGCACCCACCACCATGCCCAGCTAATTTTTGTATTTTTAGTAGAGACAGGGTTTCATCATGTTAGCCAGGCTGGTCTCGAATTCCTGACCTCAGGCGATCCAACCGCCTCGGCCGCCCAAAGTGCTGGGATTACAGGCATGAACCACCACACCTGGCTGCCATGTACTTTTAAAAGTTATTCCAGTGACTTTCTAGCTTAAATTTGGAGAGAATTTTTCCTTAAGAGGCGATCAAGTACCAGTATCTTCACATGTTGATAAGTTGTTACACACATCCCAGCAACTCATAATTTAATACCACATACACTATATACTTCTAATTTTCAATCTTTCACAACACACTAACAACGTTATTAGGAAAATATAGGATTACCATAACCAAAGACGTCACAGAGTGCACACAATGCTGACAGGGAAAGCCATGATCAAAGAGTAGTTTTTATAAGGAAACATTTCTACTAAATAATAACACATGAATGGAAGTAATTTAAAATGTTCAAGACATTAAATGCAGGACCGTGACTCCATATTGTCATTTGGTTTGCTTAGTATTAGAGGATATAAGAACTAACCCCCTAAATATGGAATGTTAAGCTGACACGCAAGACAGTCAAAGCCTCCTGTAATTTAATATTCCACACTATTTTGTAGTTGTACGAAAAAACAAACAACCTGCAAATGATTTCACCTCTTAAAACATTTACACTTAAAAAATAGGATGAGGTAGGATTCTTTCTTAAAAATGTTCTCAGAGTGACTAAAAAACTTGCATTTACAAGATAGTTGATAAAAATATGCCTCTGGATTGTACAAGGAGGGAGACAGGGACTACTAAGACACAGTAAATGATATTAATCAGACTTGGCTTCCTTTTTTTTTTAAATCAAACTCATTTTATTGCCAGACAGACTTGGTTTCTTTCCCTCAGCTTTCATCAAAGCTCTCCTTGGTTTTTAGTTTGTTTTCTGCAAGTAAGTCTTTAGTTTCTTGTTTAGCCACTTCAGCCAGTTTTCCTTTTACTCCCCTTTTTCCTTTGGTTTGCACTTTGTGTCTGAAGATTTATCCTTTCATGTTGCCTTTTTTGGCTTCATTTCTGCTTTTGTAGGAGCAAGTTTAGATGACAACTACATGAATCTCCTCTTGGGCTCTTCCTTCACTGTCCCTTCTGCTGAACTGACCTTCCTCTTGGGCTTCTTGGCAGCAGGAAAGGTACCTACCCAGTGCTGTGCTTGCAAGCCCTGGTGTGTGAGCCTCTGGAGCTGGGATGCCTGGCTATTGCTGCTCCTCCTGCCACCCCAGCTGCTGAGATCCCCATTTTTTTCTATTGTTTCTGGGTTTTCTGTTCCTACTTTACAGAATCCACTGTTCTGTCATGCCCTATGGTAATTCTTATTCTATTTTATAGAATAGGAAGCTACCCTGATTCATGAATTGCAAATACAAGCCTATTCGATCTATATTGAACTAAATTTGTTGTGACTTTGTTCGACATGTATTTTAGATGTAAGACCCTTATCAACGTATAATTTGCAAGCATTTTCTCCCATTCTCTGACTTACCTCTTTACTTTCTTAATAATGTTCTTTTGCAGCAGCATAATCGCGGCTCACTGAAACCTCCACTTCCACCACCCCCGTTCAAGTGATTCTCCTGCCTCAGCCTCCTGAGTAGGTGGGACCACAGATGCACACCACCATGCAGGGCTAATTTTTTTATTTTTAGTAGGGATGGGGTTTTACAATGTTGTCCTGGCTGGCCTCAAACTCCTGGCCTCAAGTCATCTGCCAGCCTGGGCCTCCCAAAGTGCTGGAATTACAGGCATGAGCCACTGCACCTGGCCTGAAGCACAAAAGCTTTTAATTTTGATGAACTCCAACGTATCTATTTGGTCTTTGGCTGCTTGTGCTTTAGGTGTCATGCAGGAGAAACTACTGCTGACTGACCAAAGGTCATGAAGACTCAGGCCTGTGTTTTATTCTAAGAGTTTTATACTCTAAGAGTTTTTTAGACCTACATTTAGGTCTTTGATCAGATCAGAGATTTTTCAAATATAGTATAAGGTAGTTCAGCTTCTGTATGTGGTTATTCAATTGTCCAAACATTTGTTGAAAAGACTATTCTTTTCTTATGTAATTGTCTTGGCACCCTTTTGAAAATCAACTGCCCATAAATGTGTAGGTTTATGTCTTGACTCTCATTGATCTATTTGTCCATTATCTATCCCTATGCCTGTACCACAGTTTGATTACTGTGGCTTTGAAGTTTATTTTTGAATTGTCCATTGCTAGTGTATAGAAATACAATTGACTTCTGTATATTTATCTTGTATCCTGCAACCTTGCTGTACTTATTAGTTTTCTAGTAAGTTTTTTTTGTGTCTGTGTGGATTCCTTAGAATTTTTAATATATATTATGTCATCTGTGAATAAGTATCACATTACTTCTTTCTTTCCAATATGAATGCTTTTTATTAACGTTTCTTGCCTAATGGCCCTAATTAGAACTTTCAGTGAGCAAAGTGTTAAGAGTGGACAACCTTATCTTGTTCCTGATCATATGGAGACAGCTTTCCATATTTTATCATCAAGTAATATGTTACAGCTGGGAGTGGTGGTGCAAGCCTGTAATCCCGCACTTTGGGAGACCGAGGCAGGCGGATCACCTGAGATTAGGAGTTTGAAACCAGACTGACTAACATGGTGAAACCCTGTTTCTATTAAAAATACAACAAATTAGCTGTACATGGTGGTGCACGCCTGTAATCTTAGCTACTTGGGAGGCTAAGGCAGGAGAATCACTTGAACCTGGGAGGTGGAGGTTGCAGTGAGCCGAGATCACTCCAGTTTGGGCAACAAGAGCAAGACTTTGTCTCAAAAAAAAAAAGTAATACATTACTTAATGATGCCTCTGTCACGTTGAGAAAGTTCTCTTCTATTGATAGTTTGTTGACTGTTTTTATCATGAAAGGGTGCTGGATTTTGTCAACTGCTTTTTTGTTTCTACTGGGATGATTATGTGGTTTTGCCCTTCATTTTATTAATATATTGTATTATATTAACTGATTTTCATATAGTAAACCAACATTGCATGTCTGGAATAAATTCCAATTGATCATGGTGTATAATCCTTTTCATGTTTTTAGATATGTTGGCTAGCATTTTGTTGAGGATTTTTACATCTGTATTTATAACAGATACTAGTTTGTATTTTTCTTTCTTGTGATGTTTTCTTTTGATTTTGGTATCAGGGTAATAATCGCCTTACAGAATAAGGAATGTTCATTAAAAATGTTCCTTCCTCCTCTATTTTCTGAAAAACATTTGTTACAAACAAAAATACATTTATGCTTTCATATTTACCTATATATTTACAGTACTCTATTCACATTATTCTTCATGTAGATTCTACTTACTGTCTAGTGTCCTCTTATTTAAGCTTGAAGGACTCCTTTTAATGTAGGGCAATTATGCTAATGACAAATTCTTTTGGCTTTTGTTTACCTCAGTATGTCTTAAATTCTCCTTCATTCTTACAGAATAATTTTGCTGCACAAAAAGAATAACTGGCTGGCAGTCTTTTTCTATTTTATGTCATCCCTCTGCCTTTTGTTGTCCATGGTTTCTGATGTGAAATCAGCTGTTAATTTTACTGAGGATTCCTTATATGTAATGAATTGCTTCTCTCTTGGTGCTTTCAAGGCTTTTTGCCTATATTTATTGGGAGGTTTATTATGATGTGTCGAGATATAAATTTCTATGAGTTTATTCTACTTAGAATTCATTGAGTTCCATCCCTACGTAGGCTAATGTTTTTCATCAAATTTGGGAAGTCTTCTGCCATTACTTCTTCAAATATCCATTTCCTCCCTTTTTTCTCTCTCTCCTTGCTTTCTGGGACTCTCATTATGCACATGGTAGCATGCATAATAGTGTTGCAGAGATCTCAGACTCTGTCATTTTTCTTCTCCCTGTTCTTCAGTCTGGATAATCTGAATTGACCTATCAAGTTTGCTGATACTTTCTTCTGCCAGCTCAAATCTGGTGTTGAGTATCTCTAGTGATGTTTTCATTTGAGTTCTTGCATTTTTTAACTCCATAATTTCTATTTGATTCTTTTTTATATGTTTAATTTCTTTATAGATTTCTATTTGATGAGACATAATTCCCACACTTTCTCTTAGTTCCTTAGCAATGGTTTCCTTTAGTTCTTTGAACATATTTAAATAACTGTTTTGAAGTCTTTGTCTAGTACGTCCAATAGCCAGTACTCCTTAGAGACAGCTGCTTTTTAGTGTTTTCCCCATGTATGAACCATACTTTCTTGCCATGTCTCATAATTTTGTTAAAGACTGGACATTTAAAATAATATAACGTGACAACTCTAAAAATGAAATTCTCTCCCCTTCTCAGGGTTTGTTTCATTGCTGTTTGCATAATGACTTTCCTGAATTAATTCTGAAAAGTCTGTAGTCTTGGTCAGGTGTGGCAGTGAAATCTCTGGTTAGCTCAGTTGTCAGCTAGTAATTGGTGAGAGAATTCCTTAGATGCTTTGAACCACTATGTGTCCTAGCCTGTGCTTCCTTTGGGAAAGGGTGTCTATATGCATGCTGAAGCATGCCTCCAACATGTAAGCAGGCAGTTTAAAACCCTACCTTAGTCTTTACTCTCTGCCATCATAGTGCGTCAAAGTTAAACAAGGATGAGGACTGAGAGCCTTCTTAGGTCTTTCCTGCTGTTTCCTATTGCTCCTGTAACAAACTCACCACAAGTTAGTTTACCACAAATGTAGTAGCTTAAACAACACAAATTTATTCCCTTATAGTTCTGGAGGTCTAGTCTAAAATCAAAGTGTGAACCTGGAGGACATTATGCTAAGTGAAAAAAGCCAGACACAGAGATGCAAATCCCATATAATCTCACTTAGACTGCAAGTGGAATCTAATTCAGAGTAGAACAATAGTTGCCAGAGGCTGGTGGGGAGGGCGAGCAAGGAAATAGGGAGTTGTTAGTCAAACAGTGCAAAGTTTCAGATAGACAGAAGGAATGTTTTGAGATCTACTACACAGTAGGTTGACTAAAGTCAATAAGAATGTATTGTATATTTCAAAACAACAGAGTAAATTTCAAATGGTTCACCACAAAAAATAAGTGAGGTGATAGATATGTTATTAGCCTGGTTTAATCATTCCACATTGTATACATATATCAAAACATCACATTGTACCCCATAAATGTATATAATTATGATTTGTACATTAAAAATAATATTAATTAAAACAAAGGTGTTAGTAGGGCTGCATTCCTTGTAGAAGCTTCAGGGAAGAATCCATCCCCTTACCTTTATTCCAGCATCTACAGCCACCTTCATTCCTTAGCTAACGGCCCCTTCTCACATCACTCCATCCTCTTCCTCCCATCATCATATCTCCTACTTCCAACTCTGATCCTCCCACCTCTTTCTTATAAGGGCCTTTGTGATTATTCCAGGTCTACTCAGATAATTAAGATATTGAATTTAATTTAATCACATACTATGTAAGGTTACACAGTAACAGGTGAAAATAGTTATTACTGAAGGGCTATTTCAGGCAGCCAAGGAACATAAAATTCCGGTCATCAGAGGGAAGGTCCTTAAAACGAAACAGAAGACAGAGCCTTATGCTAGTACCAAGCCAGCATCACACTAATGTGATGTGTTAGAGATAATTCAAAAATGTCATAATTCAACAACTAAAATGAACAAGAGAATAGCTGAGAACAAAGGGGAAATGACATTGGAGAGGAGGATAGAGATTTGTGGTCTTCAGTTTTGAAAGGCAATAGCTAATAGGGGTTATGAACAAATAATATACAAATATTAAAAAGCATAGATAGGGTACATTGTTACTTTTCATAACAAGAGAGGAATTTATGAGATTCCATGCCCCGAGGAATTGTAAAATAAAATACAATATAAAAGAGTTCTAAAACTTCAGAGATAATTACTCCAAAGTAATTTAAAGAAACTGTGATGGACTGAATTGTGTACCCTCAAAATTCCTATGTAGAAGGCCTGACCCCCAAAGTGGATTAAATGAGGTCATTAAGGTGAGGACCTAATTTGATAGAACTTGCGTCCCTACAAGAGACGCCAGAGATCTCTTTCTGTCCTCTTGTACACAGAAGAGAGACTATGTGAGGACACAGTAAGAAGGTGGCTGTCTACAAACCAGGAAGAGAAGACTCACCAGAAACCAACCCTAAGGGCAACTTGTGAACTTCTATCTTCTAGAACTGTACGAAAATAAACTTTTGTTGTCTTAGCCACCAAATCTGTAGTGTTTTGTTCCAGAAGCCCTAGCTGACAGTAACTTGAGATATTTTGGTGGACATCTCTAGTATCATGAGATTGCTATCTGGAAAATTACCTCTTCTCAAGAAAATACTAGTTGGTTTCAGCATAAATGTTTATGAGTAACTGGTAAAAACAAAAACAAAAACAAAAAAACCTATGTGTCCTTCAGACTTTAATGTTTTGCTTCTATTGAGAATCAGGTGGAAAGTCAGTAGGAGTATTTGCTCACTTAATCATATGACAAATGTTCAAGTTCAGTGTTAGGATGTAGAATTTGTGTGTATAGGTATGTGTGTGCCATATGCTGGGGGGAAGTACAAAGATGGATAACATGTAAACTCCTAAACATTATCATAATATTGCATGCAGTAACTAATTTTTTTTAATAAAGCCCGAACACAACGTGAAGAATTCTACCTCATTATGCTGAGGTAGAAAGTATACAGCATGGTTCTCCATCTCAGCACTACTGACTTTTGGACCAGATGATTCTTTGTTGGGGAGGGCTATTCTCTGACCTCTACCCATTAGATGCCAGCAGCCTCTTTCAGACATTTTATTAGTCCCCTAGAGGACATCTAGCAATGTTTTGGAGATATAAAGCCAGCAACATGGGGTCACACACTTTTTTAAGCATCGTAATTAAAAATATTTTATGTATTATGTATTTTTATATATTTTATATTTTTTCCTGAGATACTTGGGCAGAGTTAGAATAATAAAGAGAATTACAGAGGATGTGTGAGAAAACTTGCTTTAGGTGGAATTTCCTGAAGGTCTACGAGTAAAGACATTTCTTAAAGGAGGAAAAAGATGGAACCTGTCCTCAGCTCACAACAGCCTTCCTTCAGGTTTATATTGATCCACAAATATTCAGTAAATGCCTACTATGTTCCAGGCACTACACAACAGGCATAGTTCTTGGTGCTGGAAATACAATAAAGAATAAAACTTCCAACGCTTTCTGCCCTCATGGAGCTTACATTCTCATGAGGGTGCAAGGGAGGGTGAGGGATGTGAGGAAAAACACAAACAATAAAAATAAAATATGTAATATAATAAATGGTACTAAGCGCTGTGGAGAAAAATAAAACCAGAAACAAGGACTGGGTGTGCCGCGTAAACGGATTCAGTTTAGAGAGATAATGGAAAGTCTCGTTGAGCTGGTAACACCTGAACAAAGATACCTGGTCCTCACTACCGAGAAAGGGGTCCTAAGCCGATCTTTGGAAACACCTCTGCCTCGGACCATCCCATATTGTTTTTCTCCTTGTGTTCCCAGCGCCGGTACAGTAACAGAGCTGCCACCAATTACTGAGCACCGAGTCCCTCTCCAACCAAGTACTGTGCCAGGGGCTCCCCAGACATAACGTTAGTCCAAAGCTCGGGATGTGCATGTTACTCTTCCCAATTTTTAGAGAAGAAAGTGAGTCGCCGACAGCATATGTTCTTATCACGCGGCCAGGAAGAGGCAGAGCCGGGTTCCCACCCAGGTCTTCCTCGACTCCGAAACCACATGGAGGCGGCTCTGCAAAAGCTGTTAAACGCACAGCCAACAAAGAGCAACGCCCGGCGCGTGCCAGGCCCCGGGCAGGGGAGGCGAACGCCGCGCCTCCCGCCTCCCGTTGGCCCACAGAGGGCACCTGTTCAGCCAGGGCCTGCAGCCGCTCGGCCCCATGCCCGCCGCCAGAGCGGCTCTCAGCTCTCCCAGATTTACCTGTTGAGGCGCCGGCGTTGCTCCCACGCCGGTCCCGGTGGCTGCACCCGCCCCTGCTACAGCCCCGGCTACCGCGGTGGCCGCCGCCGCTACCACAACCGTCGTCAGGGCAGCCATGTTTACCCGCCGAGCAGCTGGGGCCGGCGGCCACCAGTCCCTGGGGGATTAGTGCCCGGCGCACCACGGCCTCTGCAGACAGCTCCCAGCGCTGCGGGCTTGGCCGGGAAGCAGGGCGGGGCCGAGATGCAGGGCGGTGCCGGGATGCAGGGCGGGGCCGGGATGCAGGGCGGGGCCGAGATGCGGGGCGGGGGGGTGCGGGGTGTGGGGCTGCGGGAGGGGCGGGACCGGGGTGCCAGGCGGGGCCGAGATGCGAGGCGGTGGCCGGGATTCCAGCTGGGAGGGAAGGGGTGGGGAAAAGACTGGGTGCTTGCAGGAAAGGGGCAGGGTTGGGATTCAGGGGCGGACGGCTGTGAGGGAGGGGGCCGGGGCGGGGGCTTCGTTCTGCCCTGTCGCGGGTTTGTAGAACCTTCGGGCACTTAATCCGCTCTGTCAGCCCAGTCCCAAACCTGTCAAGAAAATTCAGTCTTACATTGTCCTTAAATTTTATTTGTGTTATAGTCTCTCTCTATCTATTTTTTTTACCCAATATACATCCGCTTTCTAGGTTTCTACGTAGCGCTGCTGAGACTGAGTCTAAATGAAAAAATTATCAATAGGTATTGTGCTAAATACATTTCTGCTGAATTTTTACTTTGGCCATTCATTAAGCCAAGTCATCATAACACCTGCATGATTAAAGAAAAGCACAAACTCAAAAATAGCAAGAACTATCCCATAGCAGTCTCGTGCTAATACCTTAAAATAGCTTTTTGTTTGTTTGTTTGTTTTTAAGGTATCCTTTCCTACTCTTTTCCCATCTCTCTACCCCAGGCCTCCTTACACACATTTTTTATCTCTGTGAGCAGCTCACTGAGGTTATTCGTTACACTTCTAGTTATACTTTCTTTCTTTCTTTTTTTTTCCCTGAGATGGAGTCTGTCTCGGTGCCTCTCTCCGTCGCCCAGGGTGGAGTGCAGTGGCGTGTTCTGGGCTCACTGCAACCTCTGATTCCCTGGTTCAAGTGATTCTCCTGCCTCAGCCTCCCGAATAACTGGGATTACAGGCACTCTCCACCACGCTCAGCTAATTTTTTGTATTTTTGGAAGAGTCGGGGTTTCACCATGTTGGCCAGGATGGTCTCAATCTCCTGACCTCATGATCTGCCAGCCTCTGCCTCCCAAAGTGCTCGGATTACAGGCGTGAGACATCGCGTCCGGCCAACTAGTTATACTTTCAAAGTTAAGTTTAACTTTTTTGTTGTGCTTAGCCTAATGGTATCAGGATTGTGTGTCTTTTTCAAATGAACCTGAGAATGATGACGTCTTCCTTCTATAAAGGCACTCTTGCTATTGAATGTACTTTGAGGTTTGATGCAGAAACCACTTTTATGACCATAATTGTTGCTAACCTATTCATTAAAGGATCAATGATTCATAAGCTTCACACTTGTCCAGAAACAGTCAATAGTTAAACATTTAGGAAATTGAAAGAAGTAAACAAAACTAATAGACTGGAGAGTTTAGAAACATGCTGTGAACCAATGTTTTAGAAATAATGCACTGTGTAAAATTAAATCAGTTTAACTATAAAATTAAAAGGTGATATTTTCACTTAACAATACAACTCCAAATCAAATGCCACGAAAAGATGCATCTTATACTGGTGCTTGATATACATGTTAGGTAATTTTTTGATCCTTTATTCATCAACTTGGATATTAACAAAATTCAATTTCCTATAACAGTAATTCTTCAAATTTTTAAAACCAGTTTTAAACAGAGGTGTAGAAATGAAAGACAGCCACAGTTCTAAGTATTTGTTTTACTGTGATAGATAAGTGAATAAAATAGATTCTAAAGACTGGAAAATTCCACAGTGGACTAGCAATGCCCAGTAGCTCATCAGTGAAGCAAATTCAGTAAGTTAATCTGATCATGCCCAATTCCCCCTTACCTACTAATACTTTTCAATGTATAAATAATACAGTTATAATGATATTCTTGCTCAACTTCTGAGAAGGCACAGGCCACAAAATTTGTATGACTTGCAGCAGCCAAGAAGTAGAGTTCATGTATTGTGAGGTTGGCCTGAATTTCCTCACTGCTGTGATATAATGTATAGTACCAACTCCAAGAATTCATAGAACATGGATGGATACATGGGGAACCAAACAAAGAGTGAATAAGTTAAATGATTATTCGTTCAAGGAGCACTCATCAATTGCCTACCAGGCATGTGTCAGTTAAATACAAATCAGGGAGCACTAGCTTGTTTCTTTAAAAGTTCAACTCAGGAAACATTTATCCTATTGGAGAATGAGGATCTTCCCTGTATGAAGGACTGACTCTGGGTTAAAAGTTAATAATAAATCAGCAAATTTTATTACAAAAAAAATTATCAATAGATTCTAACAATAAATCTTATTTTACATTTTTAAATAAAACCCAGCATGCTCCACAGAACCAGATATCAGAGGCAGGAATGCCACAGATGCATTCCTAGGACTTGGTCAATGAGAGGACAGATTCCAAAAATACAGTGCTGAGAAGTTGGGGAAAAAAAAGCCACAGATGACTCCTCAGTCAAGGCAACCTGTGACAATTGAGTTGATTTCTGTAGGTACTACCTTTTCCCCGCTTTACAGGAATCAGTTCATTCATTCAATCAGTATGGAGCTCTTAACATATGTCAGGCAGTGTTCTAGGCCTCGGGAATTCATTGTTGAATTAGACACACAGGTAAGGTTCCTTCTATTACTTCTAGTAGGGAGTTTAAACAAGTAAACAAATAGGTATTTATTGAGCAATTCCTTTGTGCCAGTGCTGTTATAAGTACTTTATGTGCACTTTCGAATTTAATTCTCACAAATAACTTAGTGAAGTAGGTACTATTATCATCTCCATTTCAGTGATAAAGTTAAGGATCACAAGGCCACACAGTTAGAGGGTAGGATACCTATCTAGGCAGGCTGACTCCAGAGACCATCCTGGTGGAGACATAAAACAGGCAGCTGGATAAATGCCTCTGGAGCCCAGGAGAGAGCCAGCTAAAGATATGAATTTGGCCTTCATATAGAAAATATTTGAAATAAGACTGAATGAGCTCACCCAGGGAGAATATAAATTGAAGTCTGAGAACTAAGCCTAGGGCCCTCAAGATGGTGACCACAGACAAGAGGAGAAGAGGACCGAGATGGAGAGATCTGCGAGAAGGGAGGAAAACCAGAAGTCTGTGGAGGGACGAAGATTTTCAAGAAGAGAATGGTCAGCTGTGTGGTTCACTGCCCAGAGGCTGAGTGAGAAGGGAGAAATGATGGTTGCATTTGGCAACAGAGAGGCCATGGGCCACCCTGGCAAGAGCAGTGCTGATGGGGTGGGGAGACCAAAGCCTGGCTGACTGCATTGAGGAGATAATGGAGGTGATGAGGTAAAAACAGTATCTTTTCACCACGATTTTGATTGATTTTGTGGTGCAGGTGATCAGAGAAATGAAATGGTAGCTGGAGAAAGATGTGTGATCAAAGAGAATCTTTGTAGTTGTGTTTCAAGGTGGGGACTAGTAGAAGGAGTTTATCATGCTGCTGGGAATGATCTAGTGGAGACAAAAGACAGAAATTTTTTATTTATTTTATTGTACTTTAGGTTCTGGGGTACATGTGCAGATCATGAAGGACTGTTGCATACATACATACATGGCAACGTGGTTTGCTGCCTCCATCCCTCCTGTCACCTATACCTGGCATTTCTCCCCATGTTATCCCTCCCCAACCTCCCTACCCTCCCGCTGTTCCTCCTCTAGTCCTCCCCAACAGACCTCAGTGTGTGAAGCTCCCCTCCGTGTCCATGTGTTCTCATTGTTCAACATCTGCCTGTGAGTGAGAACATGCGATGTTTTATTTTCTGTTCTTGTGTCAGTTTGCTGAAAATGATGGTTTCCAGATTCATCCATGTCCCTACAAAGGACATGAACTCATCGTTTTTGATGGCTGCATAGTATTCCATGGTGTATATGTGTCACATTTTCCTTGTCTAATCTATCATCAATGGGCATTTGGGTTGGTTCCAGGTCTTTGCTATTGTAAACAGTGCCGCAGTGAACACGCGTGTTCATGTGTCTTTATAATAGAATGATTTATAATCCTTTGGCTAGATACCCAGTAATGGGATTGCTGGGTCAAATGGAATTTCTATTTCTAGGTCCTTGAGGAATCGCCACACTGTCTTCCACACTCCCACCAACAGTGTAAAAGTGTTCCTATTTCCCCACATCCTCTCTAGCATCTGTTGTCTCCAGATTTTTTAATGATTGCCATTCTAACTGGGGTGAGATGGTATCTCAATGTGGTTTTGATTTGCATTTCTTTAATGACCAATGATGATGAGCATTTTTTCATGTTTGTTGGCCTCGTATATGTCTTCTTTTGAAAAGTGTCTGTTCATGTCCTTCACCCACTTTTGACTGGGTTTGTTTGTTTTTTCTTGTAAATCTGTTTTAGTTCTTTGTAGATTCTGGATATTAGCCCTTTGTCAGATGGGTAGAGTGCCAAATTTTTTTCCCATTCTGTTGGTTGCCAGTTCACTCTAATGATCATTTCTTTTGCTGTACAGAAGCTCTGGAGTTTAATTAGATCCCATTTGTCTATTTTGGCTTTTGTTGCCAATGCTTTTGGTGTTTTAGTCATGAAGTCCTTGCCTATGCCTATGTCCCGAATGGTGTTGCTTAGGTTTTCTTCTAGGGTTTTTATGGTGTTAGGTCTTATGTTTAAGTCTTTAATCTGTCTGGAGTTAATTTTGGTGTGAGGTGTCAGGAAGGGGTCCAAGTTTCTGTTTTCTGCATATGGCTAGCCAGTTTTCCCAACATCATTTATTAAACAGGGAATCCTTTCCCCATTGCTTGTTTTTGTCAGGTTTGTCAAAGATCAGATGGTTATAGATATGTGGCATTGCCTCTGAGGCCTCTGTTCTGTTCCATTGGTCTATAGCTCTGTTTTGGTACCAGTATCATGCTGTTTTGATTACCATAGCCTTGTAGTATATTTTGAAGACAGAAGTTTGATGCTGAAGGAGATAGGTAGTCAAACCCTCTTGAAAGTAAGACTGATGGAGTCCAGGGCACAGGTGGGAGGTCTTTGATAGAAGCACAGACTCTTCTGACACAGGGAGGTAATGGGTGGGGAGTGTGGGGAGGCCAAAGAGTCCTGCACACATGGGTTGCAGCACGAGGTGGTTGGGAGATTTGGAGGGAGGAGACAGCTGCCTTCACCTCCGCACCCTTTTGTGAAGTAGGAGGAAGTAAGACGCTTGGGTGTATTGAGAAGGTAAAGCTTTCCTAATTTATGTATTAACCTTTTATCCAAATGAGCACTGTTACTGTAGCACTGTCTGAATTCATGTAATTGTTAGTCCAGATTATCTTGCAGCCTTGGAAAAAAATAAGTCAACTAACAATCTGAGTTGAGTGGTCTTTTACAATTTTAATACTATCACTAAAAATAAAATGTAGTCTAAGATCATTTTGCAATTCCTATTGTCCTTAGAGTATATCTTATATAGGATATCCAGAGTACTGTGTTCAAAAGTTTTCTGAAATCACCCATTTCTTTATGTGCTATGGAATCAATTTGATATATATTTCAGTTCTTTTGATTACATTTGTGTGCAATTTGTTTCATTTTTTGTTCTGTTTTCTTTCATTTTACCTTTTAAAGAATATGTAAATTATATATAACATGTGTAAAGTCAAAACTCTATGGCAAGGTATATTTAAAGAAGTTTTACTCCTCAACATATCCTCTCCGTGCCCTTTCAACTAATCCTCTGTGGTAAACAATTGTATTCATTTCTGGTTCTTTTATGTTTCATTTGCAAAAAAAAGGGTAAATGCACAAATTTTTATTTTTATTTTTTCTTATAAAAACATATAGCATATTAGTGTTCTAGGGCTGCATAACAAAATGCCATAAACTAGGTAGTTTATAACAACAGAATTTTTTTCTCTCACGGTGTAGGAGGCCAGAGTTCAAAACCAAGGTATTGGCAGGTCTGGTTTCTTCTTGGGGTCTTAGTGGGAAAATCTGTTCCATGCCTCTCTCCTAGCTTCTGATGATTGCCAGCAATCTTGACACTCCTTGACTCATAGAAGCATTACTCCAATTTCTACCTCCATCTTTACACGACATGTATCTGTGTCTCTGTGTCCAAATATTTCCCTTATAAGAATACCAGTCATTGGTTTAGGGCCTATTCTAACGCAGTATGACCCTATTTTAACTTGATTACATCTGCAAAGACCCCATTTCCGAATCAGGTCACATTCATAGGTACCAGGGATTAGGACTTCAGCATAACTCTTTTGAGGACACAATTCAACTGACAACACATATATAACACTCTGCACCTTGAAATTTTTGCTTAACATATACTGGAATTTGCTTCATGTCAGTTCACAGAAATTTTCCTAAAGTTTAAAAAATAAATGCATAATTCTCCATTATTTTATTTAGGTAATTTCTAATCCTTTGCTGTTGCAAGTAATGATTTATAAGTATTTCATATTTGGGAAAGTGATTATCTTCAATAGAATAGCTAGGTCAAAGGTTAAATGCAAATGCAACCTAGTTAGATATTGCTAAATTCCTCTTCATGGGAGTTGTACCATATTGCACTCCCACTAACAATGTGTGAGGGTGCTTGCTTCTTTATTACTTGCCATCTTAGTATTTAAGTTTTTGGATTTTTGAAAATCTAAAGAGATAAAAAATGGTATCTCTCAGTAATTTTAATATGGGCATACCTTTTTTTATTGTGCTCCAGTTTATTGTGCTTTGCAGGCACTACAGTTTTTACAGATTGAAGGTTTGTGGCAATCCTGTGTCAAGCAAATCTATTGGCACCATTTTTCCAACAGCATGTGCTCGCTACATCTTTGTGTCACATTTTGCTAATGTGATGGTATTTCTCAAAATATTCTTACAATATTTTAAACTTGTTTCCTAGTATTATATCTGTTATGGTGATCTATGACCAATGATCTTTGACATTACTATTTTAATTGTTTTAGGACATAATGAAGCATGCCCATATAAGACCTTGAACTCAATAAATGTGTATATTCTGAATACTCTACCAATTGGCCATTCTTCCATGTTTAATTTTGAAAGAAGTTTTACTGTGAGTAAAACTATCAAACAGCATAGAATGCTGTTTGAGAAATCTTTTGCGAAAGGAAGAATCAATTGAGGTGGTAAACTTCCATTTTCTTATTTCAAAAAATTGTCACAGTCTCCCCAATCTTCAGCAGCCACCATCAAAATAGAGGCAAGACCACCAGCAAAAAGATTACAATTCATTGAAGCCTCTGATGATTGTTAGCATCTTTAGCAATAAAGTATTTTAAAATTAAGGTATGTACATTGCTTTTTTAGATGTAATGTTATTGCACACTTAATAGACTACAGTATAGTGTAAACATAACTTTTATATGCACTTGGAAACCTCAAATTTGTGTGTAATATTTCCTGCAACATTTCTGAGGGATGTCTGTATGCCTTTATGTTATTATGAGGAAGGTCAGCCTTTTTCATAAGTTTAAGGACAATTGCTTGTTTTTTTTTATCATTTTTTAATGAATTGTTTCTTTACACCTTTCCCCAACTGATATCTGGTATCTTTCTTCCCAGTTTTTAAGAGCTGTTTATTAATTAGAAGATTGTGATATACTTTGTGAAATAAATTGCAAATATTTTCTTTCAGGTTTTAAATTTGTTTTATGACTTTTTTTGCTTTGAACAAGTTCTTTTTATTTTTATGTAGTAAAATTTGTCAGTCTTTTATTTTTTTTTTACGCTTTTGGATTTGTAATCATCTCTAGAAAGGCATTTCTTACTCCATGTTTATAATGAAGTAAATTCCTGTTTTCTTCTGCGGTTTCCCATTTCACATTTAGATATCTGGGTTATTTGGATTTCATTCTGATATTCAGTGTAAGATATGGATCCAGTTTTTACTTTTACCCAAATGACTATCTAGTTATTCCAACATTATTCTTAAAAAGTATATGTTCAGTGGTAATTTTTGGTGTCAGTTAACTTTTCATGTATGATTGTCCCATTTCTTCTGAATTTTCTATTCTATCATTGTATTTGTCTACTTACGTATTAATGAATACTTTTTAAATTATAGGGACTTTATGAAATGTTTTAATAGCTTATTGGACTAGTTCCTTTCATTGTTCTTTTCTGGAGTTTTCTTAGCTTTCCCTGCTTGCTCATTTTCCATAGAAACTTTGAATCAATAGTCTACTTTGGGGAAAAAAAGCTTAGCATTTTTACTGGAATCACATTAAATGTATTAACTTGGAAAGAATTAACATGTGTATGAGGTGCAGTTGTCCTACCCACGAACATAGCATATTTACATTTGTTTACATTTGTTCAAGTCCACTTTTGCATCTTTGAAGTATAAACATATTCTTTTAAGTTCATTCTTGAGTTTAACAATATTTTTATTGCAACTGTAAGTTGGATTTCCCCTTTATATCTTCTAGCTTATTATTGTTTGAATATATAAAGATAATTGCTTTTCTTTATTGCTATTTTGATCACTTTTTAAAATTTTGGTATTATTTTTAGAATGATTATCTTAGGGTTTCCATTTATAGTATATACCATCTGAAAATAGGTATCATGCTATTTCTTTCTATCCAGTCCTCAGACTTAGATTCTAGGTAGGAAGAAGGAAAAGGTCTGTCGTAGTGTGGGTTCCCCTGAAATTAGATCATGAGACAATGACTTGGGTACAGGAGGTAGGTTGTTTGGTAGGTGATCTCAGGAAGCCAAGTGAAGGTGTGGAGAAAGTGAGATAGGAAAGGGAGAAAAGCCAGTAGAGAGGGTTTTAGTGGTTACTGCTGTGGGCAACTGGCCTCATTCCAGCTCGGGACCTTCCGAGGAATCTTATAGGACATTCCTCAGAGTTTCCCCACTAAGGGATGGGAAAGCTGAGTTATCTATCTACCAAATCCCAAACCTCATTGGTTGAGGGTTGCCGTGGGGACATTAAACACCAGCATTTATAGGCTGCCCATACAATGACTAAACAAGCTTCTAGAGAAAGCTATTAGGTCAAGAAGCGGAGCAGCATGGACACAGGTGGAGGTGGTCAGTGTGGATGGGTGAACTCAGAGGCAGGACGTCTACAGTGTGTTGCTACAAAGGCAAAGAGCAAAAGGAAGATGACAGCGGACCTGTCACATTTTAAAAAAGCTTTTCTATGAGTCCTTCCATTTATGTATCATTCACTATAACTGAATCACACAGCCACCCCTAGCTACAAGGCATCCTGAAAATGTGCTTTATTGGGGTTGTTATGAAGATGAGTGGGTTAGTTGCTAAAACTGCCTGTCACTCCAGCCAGTCTTCAATTGTTCTTGTTTCTTGGTTCATAGGGTTCATAAAAATAGATTTGGGTCCAAGCCTATTTTTCCTCTAAGTCTACTTAATATTAAAGTACTATTTGAAAATATTTTATAGTCAGTTTTACTGCACACTATTGTATTTCCTACAAATCTTCACTTAATTTTTTGAATTCTTAGTCTCCTGATACTTATGTTTCTCTTCTTCTTCTTGTATCTCCTGTAGTCCTTCTAATGAATGTTGATGCTGTGTTATTTAGGGTATAGAATATATAACTTAGATTTTCATTGTGTATTACACCTGTTATTACGGTAAAGTATACTTCCTGTTTAATGATTTTTGCCCTGAATTCTATCTTATATTTAAGTCACTGTCTGGTGATTTCTTTTTGTTTGCAGTTTTTCTAGTATGCCTTTGCCCAGCCTTGTAGTTACAACATTTTACAATCACTTTGTTTAGGCCTGGCTCTAATCTGCACCATATAATTGAACATTGTTCCATGACCACTATGTGAGTAAAGTCACAGCCTTCTATTTTATTCTATTCCTTCTATTTCATTGTTAGTTTTTTTAAATAAATACTTTATATTAACTGTCACCAATTCCTGACTTTTCATTAGCTCCTCAAACCTTTCTTGACCTTGAAGTATCAGTGTGTTGAAGTAGCAGTGTGTTGAATGCAGAAAGCGGGTAGGTCAAGGAGAGTGAAAGAAGAGACTATACCTCTCTTATCCACTGCTGGTTTCTGATTCTGGGTCAGGAATAAATAAAAGCTTTATGATCGACATGATATATATGATGGTTGCTATTTAGGTAACACTGACTTTTCAATATCTGAAAATGGGTAATACTCAAAGTGATCAGAAAATGTATGGGCTCCTAAGATATCTGAGAGAAGGAAGAGATATCCAGCAGATTAAGTTTTAAAGCAATCAGTAAGAGAAAAAAAGAAGCTATTTTCCAATTATAACCAAAGGAGTTCAACCCAATTAATGAACTTGTTGCCGGGTGTTGCAACTAGTGATTTTCAAATGTTTTACATAAGAATCACTATTGCAAATTGAACAGATGGTAAGACAGTTATGACTTATCCTAAGGTCACAGAATAATATGCTGAAAATGGGTGGCATTGCTCCAGAGAGTTATGCCAAAATCAAATGTCTTCAAATGCCTGGGCACTGGATTTTAAAATAAGGCTTATTTATAACAAAATATTTGTATTAATCTTTCAAACACACCAACAAATGGATGATTTTACAGTGCCCGCTAGAATTTACCAGTATAAATAGACAGGGCAGGAAATACGCTTGCTAGTGAAATCACAACGCAAGCTAAGCAATATTACATATAGGGCGATAGCTCCCTCCACAATTTGCACTCGCAGTTAAAAACAATTGAACTTCTATCAAGTTTTCACTATTTCCATATAAAATATTCTGTTATTTAAACTAAACTATATTTCTGGATATGAAAAAGAGAAAGTTATTTAAAGAATTCCCAGTCATTTAGCTTCTATTTTACAGTTCCTTGGTAATGTTAGAGTTCCCTAACCAGACTTTCTCTAACAAACTATAGTTCCCCGAGGATGGGCCTAAAAGATCCAGAAAAGTTATTATAGAGTCATTTATTTTACAGTTACAAAATCAAATGCATATAGTAGATCATCTCTCTACATATTTCTTTGGATGACAGGAAAATTCTCAGAAACTTCTATCTCATAGGTACAAAATAAATTTTAAATTATTTACTCTTGCTTGAGAATTTTAAATAAAAACGAGGCCCATATATATAAATACAGAAGGTAAGAAATTATACCTCAAGAAATGATAAAATGTCAGTGGATGGTTGGGAGTTTGGTAATGTTGGGAATTTTTCACAATTATCATGTATTAATTTTAACAACTGTACTGGCTACTTCTAATGTACTTTTTATGTGAGAAAGGCAATCAACTATTTTTTAAACTACTGCTTTTGGATTTTTGTTACACATAGTCTGAGATATAATAATCCCAACTGATAGTTTAACATTAACTGGGACCTATAAAATGTAACAAGAAGGAAATGTCTAGTGATGGGTGCAATTTGGAGCACAGAAACGTCTTACAGATTGTTCATATTGGAAAGAAAATCAACTAACATTAGACTGTTATCAAGGATTACGACTGCAGATATCAAACCAGTTTGCCTACGACAGAGAAATACAAGGAAGTGGACATCCCACCCTGATTTGGGTGTGGAAGCAGGCCATGCTGAGAGACTACTTAGGGTATTACAGGTCAGTCTGAGGAAAGTGCCTAGTAGAAACCTTGGTGGAATCAAAAGAGAAAGCAAAAAAAGTGTGTGTAGTGGGAGAGGTTTTGTTTTGTATAATATGTAAATCCAAGCATGCGTTTGACCTGGCTGCCAGTGAGTGCAAATGAATGAGAGATAATGACTTGTTGATTTTTTTTTCTCTTCCTACCAATATTTCTGTAAGGTTTGGTTCTTAATATTGGAGGCAGGAGTGTTCACTCCCTTGGCAGAGGTTGAAGCTGTAACTGTTATAAGACACCTGTCACAAAATTGCTGATCTTCTTTAAGGCTACCGTGCAGAGACCAACTGAGGAAGGGTATGAAGAGTGGGGTTTCAATATAGAGCAGACTAAATGATATATTTTATAGGGTAGGTCTAATTGACACATATTGATTCTATGCATCAAAAACAAGGATAATACCTTCTTTTTTTTAACACTTATGTAACATTCACAAAAATTTAGGCCCCAAATCCTCGGTAAATGCCAAAAAACAGAAATAATGCAGATATATTTCATTGATCACAAAGGAAATCGACTGAGAAGACAAAAAGACCCTATTACATGGAATTCTAAAACTCTCTTAAAACTCTAGAATGAAAGATGATGTCAAAACTAAATTAGAAAACATTGATAACACTACATACATCCATGGAATACAATTAAAGTAACCCTCAGAAGAAACAGTGGTTTTCAATAATTATATTGATAAATACAAAAGAATGGAGTAAATAAATTAACTACCCAGCTAAAAAATATAGAGGAAAAAAAGCGGATACCAAAAAGGAGATTGGGAAAAATGAATTATGAAAGAAAATAATAAAATAAAACTAAGAAAAATGGTAATCCCAATGAATACATTTAATAAATTAAGATGGATAAACTACTAGCTAACCTGATCAAGAATAAAATTAAGGTGGCACACAAATACATAATAAAAAGATATAAAGGAAAATAAAATAATCATAAAACCTATTTCCCTCAACTGCCTGCAAATAAATTTGAACATTTAGATTCAATGAATCCTTTTGCAAAGAAAATACCATTAACTGAAATTGGTGAATTAAAAATCTAAACATTAAATATTAAAAGTCCAAGAAAAATAAAAAGGGAACAGATGTCAAGGAAGTAGACTCCCAGAGAGTACCAGGCCCAGAGGGCTTCACAGCCTAATCTTAGAAAATCTTTACGGAAGAAATAAATAGGCTCTACTGCTTTTTTTGTTTGTTTGTTTTTGAGACAGGGTCTTGTTCTGTCACCCAGGCTAGAGTGCAATGACATGATCACAGCTCACTGCAGCCTTGAACTCCTAGGCTCAAGCGATCCTCCCACCTCGGCTTCCTGAGTAGCTAGGACTACAGCTCTGCCCTGTTATTTAAAAATTTTTTTTTCAAAGATGGGGTCTGGTTATGTTGCCCAGGCTGGTCTCAAAGTCTTGGCCTCAAGCAATTCACCTGTCTCAGCCTCCTAAAGTGCCAGGATTATAGGCATGAGCCACCGTGACTGGCATCTAATGCTTTCAAATTGTTCCAGAGCAGAGGCAAAAGAGGAAAGCTTCCAAATTCTAATAGTGAAAAGCATACGCTTGTTACCAAAAACTGACAGCACAAAAATCACTTATGAATACTGATTTTAAAATGTTCACCAAAGTTTTAGCAAACAGACTCAAGCAGTATCTTAGAATAATTAAGGGAAAAAGAATATTTTCCCTACGGTCTCAAGAATGATTTAATATTATTCACTATTATAAGTGGTCAGGTACAGTCAGCTGGTTCATTCAGCATCTACCCCAATCTCTCTTTAGTATGCCATCCTATACCATAAAGGCTGGAAAGTCCAGAATCTTCATTTCTCTGGCTCCCTTGCAGCCAGGGTCTTCAATGTGAATTATATTTGACAATCAGATAGATGCACTTGTGTGAAACTTGATTTCAGAATACAATTGGTGGCACCTGAGGCAGCCATTTTGCTGGGGTAGCTTGTAGCAGACATAGTGAGACTCTGGAGCTGACAAAATTGGTTTTCTGATCCAGAGGTGAAAGATAAGAAGGTGTGTTCCTGGAGCTAAGAATTGTGGTGGCAGGCTCTCATTCCCAGATCACCTTCAGATGACATGCTCAAGAGCTATAGGATGGGAGCATGACTTCCTGACTGTGACAGAGCGGGCAGATCCCTGGGTGGGCCAGTTTCGCAATATAGTTCTGGGAGCTACTACTAGACAGCCTGCTCTTCCAGCTTTCTACTGATTTATATGCAGCCAATTCCCTGTATTAAACCCTTTTCTGTTTTCTGTGCCGGAACTTTGCCTGATAAAAGTGATTAACAGAGAAAAAAATTATGTATGATTTTCTCCAAATATGCTGAAAAGGCATCCAATAGATTTCAATATCCATACTTGATTTTTTAAAAAATCCCCATAAAAGATGAAAGATGGATATTTTCCAAAAGCCAGCC
This sequence comes from Aotus nancymaae, assembly GCF_030222135.1. NCBI lineage: Eukaryota > Metazoa > Chordata > Mammalia > Primates > Aotidae > Aotus > Aotus nancymaae. The sequence continues at coordinate 107,613,876 of NW_026988425.1, forward strand.
ATCTGCTCAATGAGGAAACACTAAAAGTATTGCCATTAAAATAGACAGCAAGACAATTGTGTCTGCAGTTGTCACTAGTACTTGGTGTAGTTCTGGAGGTTTAATCAATGCAATTAGACAAGACAAAGACATACATGTTACAAACATTGGAAGAGAGGTACAATATCACTATTTACAGATCATTGTATACCTGGAAGTCCCAAGAAACTCAATTATACCTCTGTTGTGAACAATATGAAAACTTGTGGAATGGATGGGCACAAAATTAGTGTGCAAAAATGAATCACCATCCATACAAACAAGAAGCAGTTTGAAAACATAATGGAAATAAAGACCCAGTTTGAAATAGTAAAACAAAACAAAACTGAAACTAAAAATAAACTGAAACGTAAGCTCCATTTTGGAAAGGACTTTGCCTGCCTGCTCACTGTTATGTTTTCTGAATATGTGAAAGAATACAACAAAAATATAAATATTTTAAGTAGACAAGCTGGTCTATAGCTTATAATAAAAAGTTTTAAAAAAATCCAGAAAATTTCAGCAAAAATAAACAACAGTGAGAGACATGCTCTAATAAATACTTAGTGGATACTTTCGCTAAGTAGAAGCATTTGACAATTGAGTATATGATAAAGATAGCATTTTAAATAGTAACTTTCAAAGAGAACTCATGCAAGGTTAACTTTCATACCCATGCATATCTGAAAATGCCTTTATTTTACTCACATCTGTTGGAGAGTTTGGCTCAGCAGAGAACTCTAGACAGAGTAAAAATATCCTTCAGAATATTTAAGATATTGTTCTCTTGTTTCTTCTATTTACTATTGTCACTGAGAGGTCAGATATTAATCTGACTCTTGTTCCATCTGTAGCTAATCTGTTTATTCACTTTGAAAACTCTTTAAAAAACAAAATTAAGTCAGGCCATTTAGCTACTTATTGCCAGAGGTTTGAGCAGGACCCAAAGCCTACCAAATCTACTAGAGCACTGAAATGTTCTTTCCATCAAATCTCATGTCACAATTTCTACTTACTGTGAATAATAGGATGCCAAAAATATAAGCAAAATTAATTATCAATTAAGCTCAACTTCTTTAACGACTTCCTTCCAATGGAATTTGAGAAGCTTACCTTTATCTTAAACTACATAAAACTGCATATCAGTTTTTATCCACCAGATGTCACCTGAGCAACAGTAGAAAACATACAGTTCATATTTGATTCTTTACAAAAGAAAAAAATATTTTCATCTTTTATGTGTGAAAATTAGAATATACTTGTTAAAATAGATCAGTAATAGAAGTAAGAGCAAACCAGTTGAAATCCTGGCAGATAAATAACAGCATTTACTTTCATATTAAGACTCACAAATATGGTCAACTGATGTTTAGTTTCTTAAATAGATTGTTCCCAAAATTTTATACTACAGCTAATAATTATTTTTAGTAAAAATGGTTAGAATAGTCTTTAATGCCACCCAATTTTTATGTGACACAAATAGTTTATTAAAAAAAACCTCAGTTACTTATACCAGAATATAAATCAAAAGAATAGAACTAGCAAATTTGAAGTTCATGAACTAATTTTTACCAACAATCTCATTCAGTCTTCTGTAATTAGTTATTCCCTAAAACATTTGAACAGACTTCTTAAATGACCTGTAAAACTCGGCATGATCTGGTCCCTGACCACTTTTCCTGCTTCACTCTCCATCTTTCCTGTTTTTTTTTAGCTGCTCTGGGCTTTTTTAGCTCTCATAACATGCCAGCATCCCTTAGCCTGTATTAGTGGTTCCGTCTGGAGGGAGCCTCTAACCCTCCCTTTATCTTATTAGTCACAATCTTTCCCAACACAATTTGAACGTTGGTTCCTAGGGAAGCCTTTTTTTGGCCACCTCCACCTACATCTAGATTTGCATCCCCTCTAATCTGATTTTTTTCCTTTATGACAGTTGTCATAATTCATTATCTATTTGTGTGATGATTTGATTAATACCCTTTCCCTTCTAGAAAACAATCTGCATGGGCACCCCTGTATTTCTGCTATTCAGCACTGAATCCATAGGAGCACTTAATAAATATTTGTTGAAGGAACGACTTCCTGAATACAGATTATAATGTTTATACTCCACCCCTATTCGAATGCAAACTCCACAAGAGATGATCTTTGTTCCATTTACTATCGAATATCTATAGCTGAGATAGCCCATCTTAGGCATCAATTGGAATTTGTTAGATGGATTCATGAATAAATATGTATTTTCTAAACTAAAAATTAGGACATATTTGGACAAGTATTTGAAATGAGGATCAGCTTCAGATATATGGGACAGACAACTTCTAAATATGGGGGCAGTTAAAAGTCATTTCTTAACAACTATTTTTGTTTCACTGATGAAGTGAGAAGGAGATGACGAAAACACTGGTCATCTATAAGACAAGTCCTAGGTGGATACATTTCACTTATTTTTTTTCAATAGTAATTTTCTTTTTATCATACTCACTCACTCACTCAGGAATTAACCAAAAACATGATGTTGAGCCCTTTCATGGGGTGTTCTTTCCTAGGGAAATTATACGATTTTTCAACAGGGATGGCTCAGTGCATTTATTGACTGTATCTCACAGGTGGGTGGAAGGATGAAGCAGCTCTTCAACCCAGGGAGGGGCTTGGATAGATTTTTGTTTTTTAGCCACTACCACAACATGGCATAGGGACCCTGACTGGCACAGTTCAGTTATTCCATAAACATTATTCATTCATTCATTCAAACAGCTTTTAATTAGATGATCATTATTGTGGATCAATTATGTGCCAATTACAGTGCTTGCTGCTAGGGCTACAAAACCAAATGAGGCATGATCCTTGCTCTCAAGCAGTTGTCTTGTTAAGGAAGACAGGTCAATAGACCAATAGCTCAAGTCCAGTTTGGCCCACATAAATGCACAGGGTATTATAGGAATATACAGTTTGGTATAAATCAGAATTGTGGGAGGGCTTCTTTGGGAGAGCTTCTTTAAAGAAGTGACACCCAAGCTTAGTTTTCAAGGACTAGATGCAGTTAGCTGTAGTAATAGTGGAACGGAAGGTAGCTTCTTAGGAGATAAAATAAGCTGAGAGAGAACACAGGGCAACTAGACACAATGGTTTGTTTAGGGAGCTAGAAGAAATTCAGCATGGCTGTAACAAAGCATGATGCCATTTGATGTACCAGCTAGGAGACTCAGTCAATTTGAGAGAACTGACCAGTTAATTCATCTATCCCTCACTCACAACCTGAACCCCCAATGAATAATTCTTTTTTTGCACGTAAGGCAAAATTAGAGATAGCAGAAAAGAATTTTTTAGCATGAATGACAGTTATGTCAAATTCAGGCTTACAAATTGGCATGAGCTTCTATTACTAGTTTTCTAGGAAAAATAATTGAAGCTTGTCATAGAGACCAGGCAAAGGCTCTAATAAGAATACTTTGCATCTGCAATAAGATGCTTTTGTACCCTTAGAAACCATTGCCTAAAGGAAAGGCTTATATATGTGTTGCCATCTTTTTTGGGAGGTACGTTCCCAGGGAAACAAAAGTGAGGGAAAAGGGGAAAACATGAGGAAAGCTTAAGTCAGCCTCTTGTTGGCAACAAGTATAGTTAATGTTCCATCTCATGGGATGTGTTCAGTAAGGCCAAATGAACTCTACAACTCAAGGCAGCCCATCATGGGAGAGGAAGGGAAAAGAATTTATCTGCCAGTCCATTTCATTCTACATATGCCTCTGGTCAGGAGTCTGTCCATGGCATTAACTCCCTGGGATGATGTGACCCAGGCTTTCCAGGTGGCTAGGGGAAGCTAAGGTTATACCATTTGAAGTGGGCATTGCTACCCATTACCTTTGAGCCCATTTTATATTTGGAGAGCGTCCTAATTTCTGAGAGTTTGTTCTTCAAAGATGAAGTCAGAAACTCTTGACATCTTAGATTTGAGGATCTAGGGTCTAGGTTCTGCCTATTAGACCCATCTGATTGAGACCTCCATGCAGAAGTGAGGCACCTCACAGAATCCATCATGGCAGATAGAGGAGAAGCTCCACCTTCCAGATATGTTGCCAGAGGTTCTAGCCAGAGTTTCCAGTGTTCACCACTGGGGGCAAAAGCTGGTTTGTCTGTGCCCAGGCACGGCAGCAATAGAGTGCCCCCTGGAGCCATCCTGCTGTGTAACTTGCATATGGCTCCCAGTCTCAGAGCAATAGTTTATTCTCTAGCCCTCGCTGAGATTCCGAGAACTGGTTAAAATCTTTAATAAAATTCCTTTTTCTGCCTAAACTAGCTAGAGTGAGTTTTATTGTCTGAAATCAGGAACTCTGAAAGATTCATGTAGCCTAAAAATAAATTTTGGATTGCCTTCAAGTTATGACATACTTTTAATCCTAAATCTGCTTGCTTATGTGAAACAGATTCCATTAATTTTTATACCATATCCTAGAATCATAGAATTCTTGAATTTTAGAGTTATAAGTATCCTTTTAGAGCCTATTTTATCATTCACCTTTAGTTTTGAGTGAATTTTCATTATCACAGCCATTTGAGGGAGCCAAGTTTCTCACACAACCAGAAAAAAGGTAATTTATGTGGGCTGAAATGTTTTTATGCCAGTCGTGAGTAGGGCTGAAAGGACACCCTTGGGAAATGTTATTTACGTGAGAGACAGGTGAAGGGCCTGCAGGATGTAACCTAATTTAGTCAGACATTTCTGGCACACACACACACACAAACCAGTGACCTATAAACCAGTACTTTCCTGCAATTTTCAGTGAAACAAGGTCAGTATTTCCAGCCCTTACTTTGTTCCCTGGACTCTTAGTATTGAGCTATGTCATAATTTCCTTTTGATAAGGGTGATTAGTGAATTTATAGGAAAAAAAATTAAAAGCTCACAGAAATCTTTGGAAAGTGTCACTCCATAAAATGTTCACTTATGTCCCAATAAGTCATGGCTGTATTATGCTAGGATCACAAATTCTTAGAATTATTAAGGTAGTTTTTGTTCCTTTTAGCATATTGAGAAAAATCTGGTGAAACTTTCCTTTGATTTAGTTTAATTTCCCCTTCCAGTAGAAGGTTATAATGACCCAATGGGCCACCAGTTTGATATTTGATTTTGAACAATTTATTTACCAAGAATGGCTGCCTGAGTAAGTATAGATGTTAAATTGGACTTGGTATCAGAATCGCCAAAGGATAGTACTTCCCCTGTTCTTCCCCAAGGTTTTCATATGCTACCCTTTCGATTAAGAGGGGTAAGAAACTGGATCCAGTATTGGGTTTAGGTGAGGCTGATCAGAAGCGTTTTAATGTAAAATGCATGAGCTGGCAAGATGGCCCTAAGCAGAACATATATTCTATCTTGGTTATTATAGGGGAATAGAAAACAATCATGGTTCAAAAGCATGTTTAATAGTTTTATAAGGATATGTTCCTTTAAAGCAAATTATTCTGTTATTACATTTTTGGGAATACTCTGCTCCTCCCATCCCTGCCAATGGCCCCTGGAACAAGTTTAAGGCTACTTGTCCTAGTCCTACGAAGTATGTGGCCCTAAACTGAGACTCACCTTTAAGAGGAGGTGGCTGTTCTTGAACAACATGGATCCCTCAATGTGTTTTGGGTCAAAATCAGATTGAGGAGCATAAACTTAAAAACTATTGAGGCTAGGTCTTATAATATTTGGCTTTCCTTCCCTTTTAATTTCAAATGATAACTACTATGTCTACTTTCACTAGACTTTAATCCTTAATTTGAAACTCTATTCTCAGTGGGGTGTGGAATTGACTACTGTACCTCTCTATGCTTCCACACAAATACACAAGCACAAACACATTCACATACACATACACATATTTATACAGTACTTTCAAACATAACAGAGTGTATGGTGATGAGTTAGTTGACCTCCCTGCCTTGACATCCACTCCCCTCTCTAGAAGTAACTATTGTTACAGGTTTCTCTTTAAAAATAATTCTAGAGATATTGTTTCCTACATAAGCAAATACATGTGTATGCATTTATATATACATATATCTTGTTTTTACACAAATATTTACATAATACATACACTGTTTATACATGCTTTTTAAATATCTTAGAGATGATTCTGTATCAGCACATGATTATCCTTTTTGATGGCTGCAAAATATTTGATTGTAAGAGAGAACCTGACAATCTCTTAGCTAAACTGTCATTATGATTACTTTTTCCTTAGTCTCATGTAATTGTCAACTCTAATTATGTCAACCCAGAATTAGAGATTGTGGCAGCATTTGCAGTTAGTCAAATAGTAATCACCTGTACAAAAGCATTTTGTTGTCCATCTGTCTGACTCTGATTTCCTTTTATTTGGTCTAGAATTTAGGTGGGAAGAGGGATTTTCTATAGAAAATGCCTTTTTACAGATGATTGGAAGGTACTTTGCTAAAAGTGGGATATTTTTTAGTTTTCCCCATATTTTTAAAGCCTCTTTTTAAAAGAGAGACTTAAAACTCCATTTTTTCCCAAATACCTTCCGTCCTCTTGGCACCAATTATTACTTCATCTGAATATGTGTAGGATTGGTTTTATGTTATTCCCAAGACGTTTTAGTAGGATTGTGTTTCCTGTTTTCACTCAGAGTTAGATGACCAGACAGTACACAGCGGTCTGAAGGCAGGCCAGAGTTTCACAAGGATAAGGCAAGAATCCAAACGACATCTCTATCCTAGCCCAAGAAGTTTTTTAGCTGTTTTGGCCTCAGAAAATCTGCCCTTGGAATTTCTGTTGGTATAATGTTTTGGCAAAACCAATCTGATTCTTCTAGTCTATTCCTTTAGATTTAATACAATTTTTCTAATGAGGTCATAGGCATTGCAGTAATTAAAGGCTCTGTCAAAGTCTGGGAAAGTGACAGCGAAAGGAGTCTGCTGTGTTACGCTTCCCTCACGCCCCCACCACCAATTAACAGCCAACAATGGCTCTCTTCCCTCTTGCCACCAGATCTGATGAGAAGAAAGAGAAGCTAGTAGTATTCCACCTATTTCTGCTATCAACAAACCTCACAAGTCTATAACAACACACTTTCGTACAAGGAAAGGGCCAGAGAATAAAAACCTTATAGTGAATAACTCTTCTTTGAAAGAATCAGCAATACCACTTTTAGGTGTTATGGCAGAGATGGTCAGCTATCCTGTAAACATTTATGTTCCCTTTCCATGGTAGAGTAGTCTTGGGAATAAGGCTGCACAATCAGGGTCAATATTTTTTAGCTGGATAGGATTTAACTGTACTACTGTTTCCACATACCAATAGAAGGTAAGTGGAAGTAATGCGTGAAATTTCTGAGCCAGAGAGATTAAAGGGCTAGTATAGCTTCACTTTTTCTTTCTCTATCTTCTGGCTGGATGTTGATAAACAGGCTGATTTTGAAAAGGGGCAGAACATCCTTCAGACTGGATCTGTGGATAGCTCTCTCTTTGTTCCCCACATCAACCTGGGCTTTACATAAGTAAGAAATAAATTTTCATTATGTTAAACCACTGACGTTTCAGAGTTTATTTACCACATCAGCTAGACTTAACTCATCTAGATATCTACCACTGAAAAATTCAGATACAAGGAAACATACAATAAAATTAACTATAGTATAGTTCACTCTGAGGATAAAATAGGAAAGAATAACTGTGGGTTATTCATAAGATGAGGTACTATATGGTAGTTAAGATGACTAGATCTACATAGGCATCAGTATGGAAAAATCTGAACAATAACATGGAATGTAAAAGGTGGGTTTCAAAAGGATGTGAGAAGGATGATGCCATTTTACAAAATTTTCAAACATACAAAACAATATAAGATTGTTTATAGATATAACTATACAGTAAAATGATCAAAACATGTATAGGGAGGATACATTCAGGTTAGTGGGTAGCCCTAGGGAAGGAAGAAGAAGAAAATAAGGTTTGGGATGGAGGAAATTTTTAGCTATGATGTTAACATTTATGCATTTTTAAAAGGAAGGCTTTGGGTATGGTCAAACTTTAATTTTGGGATTTGAGGAGTCCCTGAAAATAGCACTCTTCTTCCCACCTAAGTTCTGGACCAAATAGAAGGAAGTTGAAGTCAGATAGGTGTACAACAAAATGCCACATTTATTACTAGTTAAATACATGATGCAAATGTGGCTTGGATCTGGAATTCAAAATATTGAACCCATAGAAACAGACAGGAGTGCTTCTCCAGTCACCAACAGGGTTAGCCCTCCTACACAGGCGCCTTTGAAATGTAGCTTGTCACATGGCAGAAAGCAATCAAGAGCCTATGTACCCTGTGGGCAAGCATGCTCTCAAAAGGAAGGAAACATCAAGAGATATGAGTAGTTCCTGCTCCCAAACATTACAGTACATTAAAATGCACCCCATCTCCACCCCAACAGTTAGCATTTCCCTAATCTTGGAGGTGGTTACATATGGATCTGTTATATTACTTTTCTTTACTTTTCTGTTTGTTTGAAATATTTCCTAGTTAAAAATTTAAATTAGAAGTCTCTTTAGTGTAAATGGCTCCTAACTGTCCAGGATCCCTCCTGTGATACAGAAATCATGTTCAGAGTGAAAAACAGAAGCGCTAAGATCAAATATCTTTGCTGGGCATTGTCAAAATGAGTTCCTCAAATGCTCTGGAGTTTGTCCAGTGGATCTAGGCACTTCACTTTAGGAAAACAGTCAAGTGGACCATAATACCTCCCAGATTCAGATTCATATTTAAACAACATTTCTCAACTGAGAGGCCCCAGTGAAGTCATTGAATGTTTATGGACTCTAAAGTCAGACCTACATTAACATCTAGGCTTTCCCACTGACCTGCTAGCTGTGTGAATCTTCAGCATATTACTTAACTCTCTGAGTTTCTGTTTTCTTACCTGCCTCGTCAGGTTGTTTGCAAGGCTTAAATGAAGTAATAGTTCCTGGCACTAGGGAGATATTGTGTAGTCAGTAGGTAGAGCCCAGAGTTTTCCTATGTATGTGTGTGTTCAGAGATGGTCTCAGGGCATGCTCTCCATGTGAACAACAAAATGTGTTGCTCCGTGAACACTAATCTTTCTAATCCACCAAATAGGTAAAAGCTATTTTATTTCACAAACTCCATTTAGAAAATGCATTTTGTTACATGATTAGAACAAATGTCCAATATTTAATTTATTTCAGTAAAATCTGGGCACAATCCTCTTTCAGTTCAATAAAAATATAATCCTACTGGAAGACATACTTTTCATCTGCTCTACATATCTCACTCAGATCTGTGTCTTAATGAGATTCTGAATTCTTGCTAGAGTTAATGTTTCCTAGATCTGTCATAGGTATAAAATAATCTACGTGAAGAATAGTAAGGATTGGTCAAGATATTATTTCAGAGATCTTGCTTGACATTCAGAACTTCCAGATTTAAATATGGAATTAAATTTAGTCGCTTATTTTATAATTGTCTCTTTGCATCCACTAGTACATAAGCTCTGTGCAGTCTTGGAATTTCACTTAGTACATAATAGGTTCTTAATAAGATATCGTTGAATAAAAAGGTTTTTACTACTCAACTAAGAAAATAATGTCTGAGCTAGAAAATAAGGTTTGCATTCAGGTTAAGTGTCTTTCATTTAAATGTAATAAGAGTTTTTCTCTAAATTCAATAAAGTATTTTAACTTTCCTCCCTTTTTCATCTCTAAAGTTAAATCTAGAATCTTTTACATGCATGAACTATGTACATTTACATTTTATGTACATATAAGTACATTTTTAATGATAATATCCATGTGCTACTGCCTAATGCATGAAATGTTTTGTCCTAGGAGTGGAACCTGAAGAGTATGATGTCTGCTGAACAGCAGCCTTAGTTCATCTGTGTGCAGGTAACTTAAGGGGCTGTTTAGGTCTATCATTCTTTTGTGGAGTGTTTGTCTAAGTTTAGTAACAGTACAAATGAATGTCTGTTAGAGGTCTTCTGAAGGACAAATGACATCATTTCTTCCATGTGACAAGTCTATTTTTATTTTTTGTGAAAATATTGGAGAACTAGTTTTAGGTGCAAGGCTATTTTCCCTACTAGGCTTTGTATGTTAATAGCTTCTCATGTATTAAAAAAAAAAAAAAACTACAACGGGAACCATAAACAAAAAGTTCAAAGAGTGTTTACCAGTGATTTTTGTTCTCTTCTGAAAGAAATACTTGACTTTTTAACCACGATCCCAGAGAAACTGAAATGAAAAATTACCCCCAGGTGTTTAAGTGAGCTCAGCACTTGAGAATTTCATTTTTTGGCCTTAAAGACAGGTTGATGAAGATTGACAAGAAACAATGTAATTGTTAGTTAAAATATACCTCCCATAGACTTTCCAAGTATGTTGCCTAAATGGCAGGAGATAGGGCCCATGTAGAATGCATTTCAAAAGCACATTTTGAATAGTTCTACTACTAGACACTTATTTTTTGTATTCTGACTGTATACTACTCTTTGATTTAATTTTCCCTAAAATTTTCTTATTTTCTACTTCTGACATTTTTTTTTTTTTTAGTTTTAGAGTAAAAATCCTGCTGTTTCATTCATCCATTCATTGAACAATTAACTACCTATTAGGTACAGGAAGATAATCCAGGTAGTCAGAAAGGTTATGTACTAGTGGAGGGAGATGAACAAAGATTAAGGAGGCAAATGAAGAAACAAGATAATTTCACTTAGTGATGAGGGCTGTGATTAAATAAAATGAGAAGATGTGATGGAGAATGTGAATGGGTCATCTTGAGAGAAGGCTGGTTGGGGAAGTGCCATTTGAGCCAAGACCTAGCATGTGAGCAGGAGTCAGCCCTGTGAAGATGCAGGGACACGCTCTTCGAGGCAGAGAGAAGAGACGAAAGCAGGTGCAAACATCTGAAGGCAGAGCATGCTTGGCACGTGCTAGAAATCAAAGAAAGCTGATGAGCTTGGCTCAAATGAGTGAGAGGAGAAGGGTGGCAGATTAAGGTCAGAGAAGGAGACAGAGCAGGATCATGGAATTTGGACCTTATGCTAAAATAAGAAGCTGCTGGAAGATTTTAGTCAAGGGAGGTACCTAATCTGATTTGTGTTTTCAATCTGATTTGTGTTTTCAAAGATTACTCTGCATACTGTATGGAGAACAGATCCATTTTAGCCTTGTACTTTGCACTGACACCAATTAAACTGGTAGTTTTACCTGGGTCAGTAAAAGAATTATTATTTCTATTTTATTACAAATCCAGGGTAGTTTATGATCTCTCTCATTATTCTTTCTCATCTTTACACTTGACCTCCTGAAATAGCAGGGCTTTTTTAGGTAATAAGTTTTCCAAACCTCAGGCAACATGCCCAGAATGACCTAGGATAGGGGAAAAATCAGCCCATTGCTTCATGCATTACTACCAAACATATTTGTTTGTCTGACCTAGAAAAGCCATGCTGCAGCTATGCCAAAAACCAAGACCTTCTGATGATTAATTGAAGTGACTCTGTAGTTTTCCCTGAAAGTAGAAGCCTTATTATACCAAGCTATTGCCTTCATGGTACAGGCCTAAAACATGTATGGATTTTCTGAGAGAGACTTCAGAATTATGATGGAAGGATAAACTATTTGGAGTATGACTGTACCAGGCTGTTAATATGGGACAGATTTGTTCTCCAAGACATCAGGTGAACTTTTATAATAACAGTAAGAACAATAGTCAACACTGAGCATTTAGCTTTTGCCAAGCCATCATCTAATCAGGTGTCAGCAAACTTCTCCTGTAAAGACCAGATAGTAAATATTTTCAGTGTTGTGGGCCATATGATCTCTGTCACAAGTACTCAGCTCTGTTGTAATGAGAAAGCAGCTACAGATACTATGTAAGGAATGAGGGTGTTTGTGTTCCAATAAAACTTTATTTCCCAAAACAGATGGTGGGATTTGTGGGATTTGACTCACAGGACATAGTTTGATGACCCCTGATCTACATGACTGACATATATGAACTTATTTAATCCTCAAAACACCCTGATTGTTATTATTATTTTTAATTTAAGGTTAAGAACCTGTGGCTGAGAGAGATCATGTAACTGGCCCCAGACAGTGTAGCTTAGACATTGTAGAGCTGAGTTTCACACTCACACAGTGTGACACTAGAAGCCAAGCACTGACTCACTGTGAATGTGGCTGGGCCAGGGCAAACCCATGCTTAGTCACCCGTAGACTTCATTGACACATTGTAAGATGCTTACCTCATAGGATTGTTGGTGAATAAAATGCTGGGGAATGAAATGAACCGACAGCACAATTGTATCAGCACAATGCTTTGGAGGAGTTGTCAAGTCACTCCGCATTTGTGTGTCCTTTTGGTATAATAGTTGAGGAAATATCTGAAGTCTCTGGGCTACAGGAAACACCTGTGACTAGGTTTATGTGTTGGCCTTGGCAGTTCCTAGAAGAATGGTGGTATTTTCAGCCTGGGTTTTTCTGCTTATGTTTTTTCTTCTGTATACTTCATGCAGTTATTTTGAGGACCAAATACAAGGGAAAGAAATGCAGAGAATTGTAGAGAATTAAGAATTCCTGTGATAACAGAAATTCTGAAGCATGTTGTATGCATATAGTGAGAACCTTTATGCTTCACTTTCTCTAAAAATATGGATAACTATGTGTTCTTTTATAGCCATGCCAGGAACTCTTTGATATTTGAAAGATTAATAATAATATTTGGAGTTAAAGTTTAACATTATTTTAGAGAGCATACATTTTATGATAAGATCTACTTCATCTGTGTTAAGAAGCTAAGTCAAAGAGGAGGTCCTTTGGATTACTTTTTGAATCTAAAGTTTCCTCAATGCTCACTCTCTATACATCATTTGTACTGCCATAGGGCTCTCTTTTTATATATGTCTCTTGAAAAAAACACTATTGTGTGCAATGGAAATATATTTTGTGCAGAACTTCTATTTTATTTATTTATTTTTGTTTTTGCTTTGAATTAATTATACTTATTATAACTATTGTGAATGATTATAGATTTATGAGGAGTTACAAAAGTGTGTAGACAGGGATGTCCTGAGTACCCTTCATCCAGATTCTTCCATTTGTATTTTCTTGCATAACTGTAGTTCAACATCAAAACCAAGAAAGGGACAATGGTAAAACACATAGAGCTTATTCAGATTTTACCAGTTTTATATGTCCTTAATTGCACATATGTGTGTGTGTATGTGTGTGTGTGCCTACATAGTCCTATGCAATTTTATCACATGTGTAGATTAGTGTAACTGTGACCATAATCAAGACACAAAACTGTTTCATCTACACAAGTCCCTCATGCTATCCTTTAATAGTTATGTCCCTCCTCCCTAAACACTAATCTGGCAACTGTTAATGTGTTCTTCATTTCTATAATTTTGTAATTTTAAGAATGTTACACAAACGGTGTCACACTTTACGTAACCTTTCAAGATTGGCATTTTTCACTCAGCATAATTTCTGTTAGATCCATGCGTGTATCTATCTTGTTGCATGTATCAATAGTTTGTCCTTTTTATTGCTGAGTAGTATTCCATGGTATGGATGTACTACAGTTTGTTTAACCATTCATCCACTGAAGGATGTTAGGGTTATTTACAGGTGTTATGAGTAAAGCTGCTATGAATATTTATGTACAGGTTCTTGTGTGAGCATAAGTTTTCATTTCTCTGAGATAAATGTCCAAAAGTGCAATTATTGAGCTGTATGGTGTCTTAGTTTGTTTTCTGTTGCTACAGCAGGAAAATTAAGACTGGGTAATTTATAAAGAAAAGAAATTTATTTCCTGTAGTTCTGGAGGCTGAGAAGTCCAAGATCATGGCACTGGCATCTGGTGAGGGCCTGCTTGCTGTGTCACAACATGGTGGAAAGCATCACATAGCAAGAGGGCAAGAGCATGTGTGTCTGGTAGCCCAGGTTTCTCTTCCTGTTCTTTTTCTAATTATTATTTGTTTCTCTCTCTTTTCTTTTTTTGTTATTTCTCTTCCTGTTCTTATAAAGCCACCAGTCCCATCATGAAGGCCCCATCCTGATGACCTTATCTAATTCTAATCACCTCCCCAAGGCCCACTTCTAATCACCATATAAACTTGGGGATTAAGTTTCCAGTACATGGAATTTGGAGGATACATTCAAACCACAGCACACAGTATATGCATGTTTAGTTTGAAAGAAACTGCCAAATTGTACTCCAGAGTGACTGTACCATTTTATTTCTATTTATTTTCTAAAGTATATGTTAAATAAGAAAATACTTTTGTTATTCAATATTAACTGCAATATTTATCATGCATATTTTACAATTCAATCAAATTGTTTATTTTACCACTTGGTAAATTAAAAAATTAGTCTTAGATTTATTTTTAATTCAAAATCAACCCAATAGAGGAAGAGAATGTAATATTTTTAGTGTTCTTCTGCTATTGAATATACTTTATGTAGTTGATCTTTATTGATGTTTACCTCTTTAATCTTATAAAAAAACTGTAGCATTCCAAGGGTATACATAATGTGATTTTCTCCTCTTTTCATAAATGTAGAATATAAATAAAGTAAAGCCAAAAGATTCTTCCAATATTCTATAGTTTAAGAGCAGAAAATGTAAGCTCTTATTGTGTTGGCTCAAAGTAAAATTTAAAAGCCCCAGAAGAACTTGATTTTTGTCTCTTCTTTTCCTTTGTATTGTATGTAGGTAGATCAAAAGATCAAATTGCAGGAAGTTTTTTTTTTAAAGTCAGAAAGTGCTTAGAAATAAAGGTAGGATTCTATATATAAAGAGCAAACAGAAACTAGGACAACGGGTGACACTATTTCATGGACTGCAGAAGAAAAGAGTCCATGATCAACTGCAATATCCATGACTCAACTGACAAGTATTTGTTGAGAAACCACTCTGTGCCAGACACTGTAGTGGGTGCTGTGGGGAGATGGGAGTTTAAAGATTTAGGATAAGAAATATAATGTGACCCAAGCTCTTCCTGTCTAGCTGGGAGGAGCGGATCATTCATGAAGAGACTGGAGAGTGACACAGAAAGGCATATACTTAATGACAATGCCTGACACTTAGGCACATTGATTGTGGGCCAAACACTGGGCAGAGGGTTTTGCAGATGTTACTCAATCCTCACAACTCTGTGAAGTCACTTTCAGCATTACCATTTTACAGATGAGGAAACTGAGGACTGAGAAGTTAGTTGAAATATAACGTCATTTACAACAGTCATCTTCCATGTTCACTGAAAGAGTCTTTCCCATCTATATTATCTTTCCTGTCTTGAAGATGGAAAGGACACGTTCCTGCTCTTACAAATGTGTAGGCTGAGCTGGGAGGCAGCTATAGGATACAATCTTCTCTGGCCAAATGTAGCATTGAAGCTTACTCTAGCCACTGCATATTGAACTTACTTCAGCTCCAGGAAGCAGGGATTACAACCCAGATTCTTTCCACTTCAGAGAGCTTTAGCTCCTCCATCATTTTTCACCTTTCTTGTGACCAAAACCTCTTGTCAAACATTTTACACTGAAAAAAAGGAAAAGCAAGGAATTTCTTTGAAGAATAAAGGAGGGAAGGAGTCAGTTCCACCTGCTCTCACCATGTCCCTCCCATGGAGGCCCCTGAAGAGCTCATATTTAAGAAGCTCCTGCACCAAGCCCTGTTGACTGTTATTTTTTCTCTGATCTTAGGAGGCACAAAACCATTATCCTTTTGGCTGCAATGACATGAAAGTCTTGTTGAGAAAATGGAAGTGGTATCCAGGTGAGCAGGGTGAAGGAGGTTACCCCTCACTTACCTGAGTACTTGGAAGTCCCAGGTGCCCAAAGGGTCCCACCTCATCTGCTCCTCATCTGCTTGCTAATACTGGGATTCCACAATTAGAGCATTGATGTTAAAGTGCAGGTGTTTTTAAAGGAGTAAAAGTTTAAGCTATAGTCAGTCTGTCATTTGTACCTTAATCTTAATTAAAAATTTGGAAGTTTTTAATAGCTGGGGGAAAGAAGCAAAAGATTGCTCAAACTGGGAAACCAGGCTAAAAAAAATCCCTCAGCTTCACAACATTTTTGAGATCCAGGCTTTAATGTGATATTGTGGCCAGAAACCTTCCTGTCTGATTCAAATTGGTGAAACCATATCAGAGAAGAGGCAGTTCAAGGCACAAACAATCTGGACAAAGCATTTGCTTGACTTTTGTACCAGGCTTTAAATAGAGAACTCATTGGCTATGTCCAGATTTGAGAATTTCATATGGAACATGAGGTCATCCATCTGCTTTTTAAAACAGGCAAATCTTTTAAAGCAAGTTTTATTGCTTCCAAAATAATACGGTATTCTTTGGAGGCTTGCTTTCTTTTATACCATGTGGTTTTCTTTTGGTTTCTTAGAGTAAAAGAATATGATAAATATATTCAACATTTAAAAAACAAATCCAAAGTTATGCATGTTCAAGAGACAGAACTTTCACCCTTGCGTTTCTGATGTGAGTCTTTCATACTCTGCCAGAATTTGATTTTGAGCCATTAATCCATTGGGATGATATAAAAAATCAATGTCCTCTGCCCCATGACCCACAGCTGGAGGTGCTTAACAGAAAAGCTAACATTGCAGATGATGTTCCACAGAGCCCACTGGCAGCTTTCAGGGTCAGAGGTTCTAAAAAGAGGAAACTTTCCTAGAGAGTTTCTGTGTAAAGATTCTTAGCAAGTCTCTCTCTTTTGACTATTCTGAACCACTCATCCTTCCTTTTTGTAGAGTAAAAAGAGATTAGAAAAGAGAGACTGAGCACATATGCCTACCTCTCCAAATCCTTTCAATTAACACGTATTTTATAAATAAATAAATGCATGTAATGCTGGAAAACAAGAATGACTGCCGTTAATGTAGTAGGAATTTTGAAAATTACCTGAAAAACAGAAAGAACATAGGATTGGGTTGATAGAGGAAATCATAGCCCAAACCAAAGCTGGGGAGGACTGCTGCAGAGGCGGGGGCCGTTCTGGCATGTCCAAGCTCAGAGACACTGAACTCCAGATGTGAAGAAATGAGACTCACATGCTATTGGGACTTTGTGACTTACTGGAGACAATGTTACATATATAGCTATATATAACTGTTAACCATGATTATGTTCTTTTTTAACATGCTTCTATATAGATTAAATTTGAAAAAAAATAGAATATACTTAAGTATTGTGTGATTAAAAAAAAAAAAAATTAAAGTTTTAAAACCATAGAGGAAACCAACTATTGCAAATAACCAAAGTGCTAGATTTAATAAAGTTCTAATTAATAGAGCTCAGGTAAATACATTATTTCTTACTGTGCTTATTCCTAGTCTCATTATATGTCATAGTTTTAAAAATATGTGTGATACCCTCAGGCTAGGAAAAGTGAACTGAGTAATAGCAAATGCCTCCCTCTGCTTTAGAATTAACAGGGAAGGGCCGTACTTGGGAGATCTCAAGTATTATAACATAACACTTGTAATTGCTGAAAGTTCTAAGATTTGGGGAGGAGAATGCAACACGCATAATCTACAAGGATCACAAGTCCTAGTAGGCGGCTTGGACCCTGGTTGGAAGTCCCAACGGGAATGGCATGCTCTAAATAACCACCTTTACTGTAATGTAAAGAATAATGCATGGGCCTTTCCAAACATGACCCCTTATGGAACTCCAGACCCTTGTATGACGTTTGCTAATAGTAGCGGCTTACAAATCCGTGGGTAAACTGGAAACATCTGGATCGACAGCCCTTGCCACAAGGATCATCTGAGATAATGGCCAGGGCATATTATGTCTCTAATTTTTTGAAACTCCGTTTGTCAGGTGGACTCTTTTCATTTGGCATGTCAAATTCCAAATGGCATTGTAAGTGACTATCCTACACAGGAGGTCCCTATTATATATAAAGAAGGAAAACTTCTGGGATATGAGAAAGATCTGCCAGCGTCTCTCACAAGCCATAACTTAGAACTGTCTCTTCAAGGAACAGGGCTATATTTTCTGTGTGGCTACTGGATACACTTAATCCTCCCAAGAAAGTGGGCGGGAACTTGTACTATAGTCTCAGTAGTTCTCAACTTATTATTTTTAAATTCTACTGAGATGGCAGCATCATCTGGGAACAGCCCTAACTTAGGCTCTTTTCTAGAAATTGCAGTATCTTGAATATGCCAGACAAAATGATCTATCATTTCTATGCCCTCAAATGGAGATTTAACTGAAAGGGCAGACTAGGGAGAGCACACACATGGCAATCCCATCTTAGAAAAACCATGGATGGGAAATTCTATAGCCAGAGGTCGTCTATTCTGGTTTGCAGACATCCCTCTCCTTGAAAGATCAATACTTAATATCTCTATCATGATTCAACAAGGATGGAATGAAACTGTAGGGGCTACTGAGCAGGACAGCAATCTATAGACTCTTTAGCCTCAGTTGCAGCAAAAATAGATAAGCTTTAGATGTCCTTACGGCTGAAGTGGGAGGTACCTGTGCACTTTTAAATGAAACATGTTGCTTCTGGATTAATACCTCTAGTAAAGTAGAGGAAAATCTATAGGTAAAGATCAAATCAAAACTATTGACAGGCTCAGGGAAAATGCCAGCTTCAGCCCCGGGTGACTACAATCCTTATTTAATGAATTCCAGTCTTCCTTATGGAATTGGTTGATCCCTTTATTAAGCCCTCTCTTGCTTTTATGACTTGTATTGATATTTGGACCCTGTATACTGAATACTACAACTCGAATTCTTTCTTCTCGCCTAGAAGCAATCAAACTCCAAATGGTGCTGCAAACTGAACCACACACGGACACGCTGTTCTTCTGAGAACGCTTAGATCGACCACAGGAGAAGTCCTAGCTGCTGTTCCCCATTAAATGCCTCTTTCAGCAGGAAGTATCCAGACAGAGTTGTTGCCCAGAAACCCCTAATAACAGTTAGGGTGATATCTCCAGAGGGAGAAATGAGGTAGGAGTTAAGAAATTATTTTAGGCAGATAGAAAGGAAAAAAGGTCTTTGGAAAAATTTTCACAGCTCTTGTCTACCAAGAAAGCCCCGGCTCTCAGACCCAGGCCAGCAATATTTGATATGCAAATGCTAGCGGTTAGAAACTGGGTCCACCCAACATGGCTGGGCTGGCAACCTTTAATATGCAAATAGCCACTAGAAACTGGGTCCACCCAACGTAGTGATTCCTACTATTGACCTCTTCCCTTGCCCCCGCATATGCCTGGCAGCAGGGCCACCCCTACACATCCCCATGTGGGTGGAACATCTTGGCGTGCATTTGTATATTAAAAGACTAGGGTAGGAGGGCCAGTTTTTCTGCTGGCTATATGAATGACATGTCTGGTCAAACCAATCCCCTGAGCCCTATGCAAATCACACACTGCCTCCTCCAGCCACGGAGCTGGCTGATATTTCATAAGGGTGGGGTTCTGTCTCTTGGCTTTGGAGTCCTCCCACTCTGTCTCTGTACAGGGGAGCTGCTTCTTTCTTCCCCCTTCTTTCTTGTCTATTAAACTCTCCACTCCTTAAAAACACACACACAGACACACAAAAGATGTGTGATAGTTGTTACTTTAAGTATCATTTAGAACACATTGGCCTAGAATTGAGGAGGAATTATTTCAGCAAGGTCACAGTAAGGTAAATAACCATATGATGAATCTCATGAACCAGAGTAAAAACATCAGTCAGAATGGCCATTATTTAAAGATGAAAAATAGCAGGTGCTGGTGAGACTGCAGAGAAAAGAGAACACTTATATACTGTTGGTGGGATTGTAAATTAGTTCAGCCATTGTGGAAAGCAGTTTGGAGATTTCTCAAAGAACTTAAAACATAACTGTCATTTGACCCAGCAATCTCATTACTGGATATATATGCAAAGGAAAATAAATCATTCTACAAAAAGACACCTGCACTTGTACGTTTATTGCAGCACTATTCACAATAGCAAAGACATGGAATCAACCTAGGTGCTCATCAATGTGGACTGCATACATAAATTGTGCTACAAATACACATGGAGTATTACACAGCCATAAAAAGAATGAAATCACGTTATTTGCAGCAACATGGATGCAGCTGGAGGCCATTATCTTTAGCAAATAAATGCAGGAACAGAAAATCAGTTACAAATGGGAGCTAAGCAGTGGGTACACATGGACATAAAGATAGAAGTAATAGACACTGGGAACTATTAGAGGTGAGGAAAGAGGGGAACAGGGGTTGAAAGACTACCTATGGAGCACTGTGCTCACTACCTGGGTGACAGTATCATTCATATCCCAAGCCTCACACAATAAACTCGTGAAAAACCTGCATATGTATCCCCTAAATCTAAAATAAAAGTTGAGATAAAAATGAATAAATAAATAAAAGTGAAAAAATGAGAGTAACTCTTAGTTTTTTGCCTGGCACTTACTGATTTCCTTGACCAATATGGTTTCATGCTGGAGCTTTTATAGAGATTAGAAATGTATATGTAAACTTAGAAGCCAGGCTCAAATCCTCAGAATTTAGCTTAAGTTCATTCCAATATTTCAGTGTTACGGTTTTATTTCATTTTCCAAAAATAACGTTTTTCTCCTTATCCAAAAACAAAGCAATTTTTTTTTTAACCAGCTTGGTCATTGTATAGCTTTTGATTCTCTTCCTTCTGCTTGCTTTGGGTTTGTTTACTCTTCTTTTTCTAGGTTCTTGAGATTTTTCTTCTTTTCTAAGGTAGGCATTTAGTGCTGCAAATTTCCCTTTCAGCACTGCTTTAGCTGTGTCCTACAAATTTTTATATGTTGTATTTTCACTTTCATTCAGGTCAAATATAATTTTAAAATTACCTTTAAAACTTCTCCCTTGACCCATGGATTATCTAGAAATATGTTGCTTAGTTTCCAAATGTTTAGAGATTTTCCCATTATCTTCTTGTACTGGTCACTAGTTTGATAATACTGTGGACAGAGAATACATTCTGTATTATTTCAATCCTTTTAAATATGTTGAGGTCTGTTTGACTCAGGATGGGCCTGAGCGTATTGATGGGACTTGTTCACTGTGCTCCAGCTTAGTATACATTCTATTGGCACTTGAAAGGAATATGTATTTTTTTTTGTTGCTAGTTGGTATGTTCCATAAATGTTGATTAGATTCCATTGATAATGGTGTTCAGTTCTCTTTGGATCCCTGTTACTTTGTCTAGCTGTTTTATAAACTGTTGAGATAGGGAGTTAAGTCTTCAACTATAATTGGATATTTGTCTATTTCTCTTTTATGTTCTGTCAATTTTTGCTTTATATATTTTGCCTCTCTTTTTGGATACATACACATTTAGGATTGATATGTCTTCTTGGTGGATTTAATCTTTTATTACTCTAAATAGCCTTCCTTGCTTCTGATAATGTTCTTTGCACTGAAGTATGCTTTATCTGATGTTAATATAGTCACTTCTACTTCCTTTTGACTAATGTTCAAATAATGTATCTTTTTTCAGTGGTACTATTTTAAACTTCCAATCTTCTATATTGTTATTGAAGTAAACTTCTTGTAGACAGTATGTAGTTGAATCATGTTTTCAAATCCATTCTGCCAGTATTTTAAATGACATGTTTTGACTATTAACATTTAATGTAATTATTTATCTTAAGACCTAAGTCTGCCATTCTGTATTTTGTTTTCTCTTTTTGTTTTTCATTTGTTTCTGTTTTCTTTTTCCTGTATTCCGATGGATTACTTGAAAAATTTTTAGAATTCCATTTTGATATTTGTAGTGTTTTGAGCCTCTTTATATAGCTTTTTTGATAGTTGTTGTAAGTAGTAACATTACATATATAACTTGTCACAGTCTATTGGCATTGTCATTTTACCAGATTGAATGAAACATAGAAACCTTACATTACTTTATACTTCCCATTTCCTTTTTACACATTTAGAATCATACCAGTGTTATAATTTTTGCTTCAATCCTCAAACGTAATTTAGAAAACTAAAGAAGAAAAGGCTCTGCTCATTTTTGTTTCTTTTTCAAATTGATATAAAATGATTGTACAGATTTCTCAGATACATGACATATTTTGATATAAACACACAATATGTAATGATCAAACTAGGATAATTGGGATATACTTCTACACAAATATCATTTTAACATCTATTTTCTCTCTGTTAAGATTAGCTAATTTCTATTGTTCTATTTTCCAGTTGACCAATTCTTTCTTCTTTATCATCTATTCTGCTGTTGAGCCCATTCACTGAGGTTTTTTTTTCTTCTAACTTAGGTTGTTGTACATTTAAGTATTAAAAATTTCTATTTTTTTTTTTACATTGTGTATTTCTTTGCTTCAATTTTTAAGTTTCTGTTTGTTTCAAGCATGTTTTTAAGCATGTTTGCTTGCCAAAACAGATTTTGGTGGCTGCTTTGAAATGTTATCAGCTAATTCTAACATCTCTGTCATCTTAGTGTTGGCTTTTTTTTTTTCTTCATTCAGTTTGAAGTATTTTGGGTACAATTGAGATCTGGACATTTTAGGTATTTTGTTATAAGGCTCTGGATCTTATTTAAGCCCTCTGTTTTATCGGGATTTCTTAGACACTGCTTCAGAAGTGAGAAGGAGTTGCTACCTTGTTACTGCTGGGTGAGATAATTCAGTTTCTTCTCTTGGCCTTTGTTGACACCTTATAAATTGTACTCCTCATTACTGCTACATAGGGTTCGAAGTTGTGACTCCTGTGAGGCCTCTACTGATGACTCTGTGGCTGGAAGGGGTAGAAGTTCCCTAAATACTGTACCACTTAGGAGGTATAACGGGTTAGTGTCAGAACCACTGGGTGGTGTTGAAAGTGCTGAGTCTCCACTAGGCCTCTTCTGACCCTAGCCCAGCAGGAAGGAGGAGGATGTCTTGTTACTGTCCACTGGGTATAGAATTACAGGCTTCCCATGTGGCCTCAACTGACACTAAGGTGGGAGAGGTTTATTATATTCTGTCAGGGATGAAATTCTCAGCTTCCTTCTTGGCTTTTTTTTTGACACAACCTCACTATAGCCTGGTGAAGGTGGAAATTTATGCTCCCCACTCAATATTTGCTGGTATGGGTGAGGGAGCCACAGTATTTTCTATGCAGTTAGGCTGGAGGGGAGTAGTTTTTTGCCTTGCTATACTATCATTTTCCTGGTTCTCGATAGAGAGAACAGGCTTTTGTTGGACCTTTTTTGTCTATACACATTGACTTTTCTGGGTGGCTGGATTCTTCAGGTCTAGGTCTGGGAAACAAAGGAAAACCCAAGGAGTTCAACACTAAATTTCTTCTTGTGTTCCTGTTGTTCCTAGATGGTCTGCCTTTTCTGTCTACATTTCAGAGTCTTTTATTTTCCTTTTATTCATAATGTCCAAAGTTTTTAGTTGTACTTAATGAGAGTAATAGAGAAAAATGTATCTACTTTAGCTTCCTGGAAAGGGACATCTACCTTTTTCTTTTAAAATGTTCTCTATCTTGATTTAATTTAGAAAATAATGCATGTTTACTCTAACAAGTGAAATAATAAAAAGATCCATAAATAAAACCTAAATAATAAAAGCTCTACCATTGCTACCCCTCTGCTCTCATGCTCCTTTCTGAGATAACAAATGTCCCTGCCTGGGGTATATACTTATCATCTTTCTTCGTCATGTTAACATGAACATGCATAAATATAAATGCATTTTTTGTTTGGTTTTATTTTTGAAAAAATGATTTTCTACTTGTCCAACATAAACAAACTTTGCAGTGTATTTAAGTTTAAAAATTATCAGAGGAAATATTATTAAAACACCGGAGGAGAGACAAGCAAAATAAATTGCTATCTCAAATAGCAGAAGTTAACCTGAGTCTTCATTATGTGGGAGAAAGACAGAGACGGGAAAGGAAAAGGAGAAAAAAGCATCGACAATACATTTTTTTGCTGAGTATATAGATTAAAAAATATATATATATACACACACACACACACTTTTGATCATGTATATATTATTAAAACAGTTTAACTTATAGCCTATCACACTTTTCTATACTTGAAATCTGATCCTAGGATATATTTAAAAAGGGAAACCTGTGGTCCAGGAAGCGCCTGGAGAATGGACTGCAGGAAAGATGATTGTGTCACTTGGTGAGTACCCAAGAGCTATTTGGACCAGGTCTGAACAGAAGTATGTCTTCTTTCTCCCTGGTGAGCACCTCTCATTGCCACACCTAGGGTCTTGAGGGCCCTGTTTGTTCCCAGGAGAAAAATCTCTCCATCTGCATCAATTGCTCATGGTTCAGAAAAACTCCTACCCAAACGGAGGGATGGTGGAGGTGGAGCTCTGGCACCTCTGCTTTAGGGACTGCAGGCTCAAGACCATGGAGCCAGGACAGAAGATAGTGACCACTTCCCTCATCCCGACATACACTGTGGGGATCTTGACACCTAAGAAGGAAATGAACCATTCCTTTTAGAGGCATTTCTGCTCAGCGTGGTGACAATTGCTCTTTTAGAGCCCCATGGTTTCAGGAAAGAGTGAGGTCTATTTTCCAGAGCCTAGGTCTGAGGGGACTCACCCGATATTATTGACAGCTACTTCTGAGAGTTCTCAGGTGGAGGGGAAGCTGGGCCTCCTGAGAAACAGCAGCAGTGCTCTATGCTTCCCCATAGTCACATAGTCCATTTAAGGTCTTGTCAGGAGAACAGGAATGAAGTGTACAGTGTTTGGTTAATCTTCTTGTTTAAACAGTGGCTAGAAGCACAGACTCCATAACCACACTTCTGAGTTCCAATCCTGGCTCCAAGCTTTGCAACTGTGACCTTGGAAATGTTACTTATCCTTCTTTCTCCTTGATTTATTTCTCTGTAAAATCAGTATAATTAACATAGGCCTGATGTAGGGATTAAATAAGTTAGAAACAAGCTCGATGTATGATAAGCACTCCTAAAGTATCAGCAGCTTATTCTCCCAGTCTTCAAATCCAGTGCTTTTCGTGAGTGCATAGAGTAATTGTGGTGCATCTTGAAGATGCATTATGGCTTTCTGAGTTTCATCACTCTCCTTTGATAATTTTTGAACAGAGGGAATAGGAAGTTAGATGTATGAGTGACCACAGTGGAAAGGGTTGGAAGTGTAACCTCTTCTTGTTTAAAGAAGTTGGAGAGTGAGAGGCAAAAAATGAACAGATGGCTGGACAGCACATCTAAGTGAAGGCAAAGAAGAAGAGGTATGCATGGAAATTCAGTTATTTTATAGATTGAAAACAATTGGCAAAAAGATTCCTTCATTTAAAATATTATAGGAAACTTTCTGAATTTCATCATGCACAAACTGTCCTCTGTGATGGCATTTGGGAAGGCTGTGGAGGAAGGCATGGGAAGTGTGATATTGTCTATTTCAGAGACAGAGTAGAAAGGCTCTTGTTCCCTCTCTAAGCTGCAGATCAGCTTCCCTTTGCTTGGTACTAGAAGTCATTCCTTCTGCATTACAAATTTCATGTTCACCATTCAAATGTAAGATGGCCTGAAGTCTTCAGGCCTCCTGGTCACTTCTCTTGAAAGATGACTCCAGAGTAACATCATTTTCAGTTTTGTGTTTCTGAATGTTTCCTTCTTATGCGATTTAATGATCCCCCCGCCACCTCCTTTAAATATAGCCAGGTTAATTGTGTGTGCTGTTTGAAGCCAGGCTCAAAATAGGTGCAATTAAATTCATTAGACCTTTGAGGGATGAATTAAAGAAGTATGCTTTTTATTTTCAATAAATGGTACAACTTGAAACCTGATTCACAGCTACATTGCAACATTCTCAATATTATGAGATGATCTTGGTGTTCAACCTTACAAAATTATTTATATCTCACCATCTTAAAGCATGGAAACTTCTGTTGCTGAACCTGTTCCAGGGATGTGCATGGATCTGAATAATGAATAGGGAACTTCCTTTAAGAACACAGAGTCTCTGTCATACAAATACTTCATTTCTTAGAAATAGCCAGCTGAGCATTTGCAACAATGCCAAAGTTGTTCCCAAACCTACATTGCAGAAAAAAACTGACAGTCATCCCCTATCAGGATTAATTACATCATGGAAGAGGGTGAGGCATTATTAACTGTATCTGCACATGATTTTTCTCTTCCCAAATCCAGGAAATACTGATGTTGTGGTTTAACATAATTAGAACCTTGGAGTCAATTTTAATTCCTGAAAACATATAAAAAACACTTCTGAATTTGCTTGTATAATTACTTGAGTCCTCACTGACCACATTAATGAATCGTGTTCTTTTTATTTAGTAAAGACCCCTTTAATTATTCTTTGACAAGCCTTTTCTTTCATGTATTTCTGTGTCCTTAAAGTCAGAAAATTCCTCCGTTCACCTCCTCTAAAGCCAAGACAGAGTCTCCTAATCATTGGAAAATTTGTCTTTTATTTATAGTGTCAGCTGTAGACCCTGATAACTAAGGATTCTGAAGTGAAAAGAGAAGAGTTGCCCTCCACTTCCTTTGCCATGATTCTCTCTGCCACTTTCCTATATCTGATTTGCAAAAGCAATTTTTTATTGTTTAAATGGTAAAAAGAAAATAGAAATAAGTAATATGAGGTAGACAGCTGAGCCTAAAACATCCTGGGACATTGGAGACAGATAGCATTTCTCAATTTGTGATTACCACATCACCTACATCAGAAGACACCCCTGGAGAGCTTGTTAAAAATACAGATTACTGGGCACTCCCCCAGATGTATTTAGTCAAAATGTTTATGGGTAGGGCCTGGGAATCTTAGGTTTTTAACAATCTCCCTGAGTGATCTTTCACACTGAAGTTTAAAATGTTTAAAGTTTGCTGAAGTTGTTGCTCTCCCCTAGCCCCTCAAAAGTGACAGCTTCATAACTTGCAGACAACATCTGTTCCATCTTAATGCAATAGGGATGGAAAGTAAAGAATAAGTAATTATCAAATGTATAACGTGTGCAAGAAACTGTGCTAAGTAAGAAATTTATAGACATCCTTTCCTTAAATATTACAACTCTTTGTTGAGGTATTGATGAAATGTAAAGTCAGCCTCATAAGAGGTGGAACCAGAATGAATATCCACCTATCTCCTGGAGCTGGAAACCAGCTCTATGGCTGTACAAAGTCTGGGAAATGGATTGATACATTACCTAGGGAGATCTTAGTTGGCTCAGAGGTTGCACTTAGTCCCGGGGATGCCTCATCATTCTGATGATCAGTCAAAAGCTCACAAATGATTTATGAAGTGACCTTTTGTCCTACATGTGTCTGGCAAGAAATATAGATAGGAGGACAGGGCACGATTTCCCCCAATATATCATTAAGTCATTACCAAAGTTTTTTTTTTTTTAACAAGTGTATCAGCTACCATTTACTGACGATACATACCAGACTCTGTGGTACACAATTTTCAGAATTTATTCTTCATAATGACCCTATGCTACAGTTGGTGCTATTATTATCCCTATTTTCTCAGTTAAGGAACAAAAGTGTTGTGAAACTTGCTTACACTCATAGACTGTAAGCAGCACAGGCTGAAATATCTGTTTGGCTCTAAAGTTCACTGGAGTCCCACACATAGGAACTGATGGTGCAAAGTTCAGCTCATGCGATGGTACTTGAGTAGAGATCCATTCCTGTCATACATTTACAGAAAACTTTATTTATTATTAAGTAAATAGGATTTAGTAACTGTGGCCCTACCTGTTGTACAGTCTCTTTCTCTCTTCCTGGATAACCCCAATCCTCCCTTCTTCTTACTCTTTCAAGCCTTAAGTGTCCATTTAACTTAAGGTGAGGACACATTATCTTGTTACAGCTGAGAGCTGTCTTGGGTTTTATATGCATATGATAGAACCTATGCTAACCTTCAGCAGCCTAAACAGACTAATGTTCTTCAAACATTTCAGATGGAGCTATGCCAATTATCAGTGAACACTTAACTGTGAGTGGAACCTGGATAATGACCATACATAATAAATTTCACATCATGTATTAAGATGTTGCTCATGTGGGTCCAGGAACATTTGGTCCCCCACCAACACATCATACACACTGTAAATCTTACACTAAGAGAGAATTCGTCAAATGCTACAAGTAAGAAGATTTAAACTTGCCTTCTGTCTTAGTCTGTTCATGCTGCTATAGCAAAATGCTATAAATTAGGCAACTTATAAACAATAGAAATTTATTTCTCACAGTTCTGGAGGCTGGGAAGTCCAAGATCAAGGCACCAGTAGACTCAGTGTTTGGAGGGCTCACTTCTTTACTGTCTTTTCATCATAGCCTCATACAGCAGAACAGGTAAGGGATTTCTCTGGGATCACTTTTACAAGGGTACTAATTAAATTATAATTAGCTCCCGAAGAATCACCTCCAAAGGCTCCACTTCCTGACCATGATTTTATGGGGTAGAATTCCAAAGAATGAGTTTTGAAAGGACATAAACAAACTCACTCTATTGCAGGGTTCTTCTCCTGTAATACAACTCACTGCATATGCAGATGTCACCTGACGGTCTGGGAATCACCCTGTGGAAAATGGGGCTCAAGGAACTGGTTCAGAAAAGATGCTGGTACTCTGGCTATTGCTAGTGCTATGTATGAGTAATAACGTGCTTTATCTCTAATCCAGGTGTGTTGTGTCTTTTTCTAGGATCTGTTAAACCATGGCAGGCTGACTTGTTAAGGTAGTGAAAGGTATGAAATCTCAGACCCTTCCTTCACAGGTTTTCACAACAGCAATATTTTTATCATTATTGTGCTTATTGTTGTTCAATATTGTGCTTACTGTTTGGTTCAAAATTAATGAACCAAACTCTGTTCTATGTAATATATTATCTCATTTAATTTTTATCACATTGTTGTGAATTAGACAATATTATGATCATCTTATAGATGATAATACTGAGATTCAAAAAATGGACATTGTTGGTTGCCTTCCATTTCCCTTTGTTCAGTTGTATTCTGTCTCATCTACTCTCACCTAGCAAAGAAGTTGTTCCTTCAGCATTAAGAGCGAGCCTAAGGAAGTGATATTCTTCTGGCCATAGGACTTGGTCAGGAAATAAAACATTATCCAGTTTGGACAAAGAAAATTGGGAGACAGTGTGCCAGGGACTTTGGGGAAAGTTTTCTTGCTCTTTCATAGAGCCACAGAGAAATATAGGCCCTCACATAGCAAGGAAGTTGTCCCTTCCTCTAGATTAAGGAGTGAACCTAAGGGAATGACATTCTTCATGCCATAGGACTTGGTCAGGAAATGAAATATTAACTAGCTTGAGAAAAAAAAAAATTGGGAGACAATGTACTAGAGTCTTTGGGGAAAGTTTTCTTACTCTTTCCTAGGGCCATAGGGAAAGATAGGCTCCTCTGTTCCGTCTGAATGTTGATATGCATCAGCAGGGTGATAGCAATGATATTTGATACATACTTACCAGAATGAGTGCTGAACATAATACTGAAGGAGGATCTGAAATTCCTGCTGTGCCATATATCACCTCTTTATGTACTAGATTGTGGGGAAGTTCCGGGGGGGGATGCTACAGTGGCTGGATATTGGGAGCCCCCACCAGGTTCAGGGCAATGGCTAATTCTCAACTAGCATCAAAGCATTTTAGTATGTTAGTAACTAGTACTGTTATACTCTGTGCAGGTGTGATTCCTGAAACTGCTACCTCTAACTCATTCCTAATCAGAGGAAGAAGCTTACACACATAGAAGGGCAGAATCAAGATGATCACAGGAAGATGGAGAGAGAGCCATTGGATTGAGATGACCAGACTGCTGCCCTCTCTCTCTAGGCTTTTTCGGTTAATAGACTACAAATTCTCTTTTTATTTAAGCTGGTTTGGGTCTGAATTTCAGTTACTTACAGTCAAAAACATTCACTGAAGCATTAAGTACCTACCCAATAATTCAGAGCAAGTACATAACCACAGTGGAATTGAATGTCAGGTCTTCCTGGCTTAAACGTTTCTGCTGGTGTATCACAGTGTTCCCATATACCAAATAAATATGAAAAGGGTTATTTGCAAACTTTAAAAGCCTGCATTAACATTTTTGGTCACTTTTATTAGAAATAATAAATAAGACTAAAAATGCCAAGAAAAAAATGCAAAGAGACTGGTGTTTCCTTATTGTATGCATTGAGAGTTCTCCACATTCCTACTAAAAACATACTCATCTAGTTGAAGAATAATATTAACATAGGGAAAGGAAAATATGATGGAATATATATGGTGTTCAAATTATTTACTGAGGTGACTGGTGGTAGATATGAATGCTGAAGTCAGATTAGATGACCAGAAATCTGTTCCAGGAAAAGCCTCTCACATTTACACCATCTCAAGAGCATACACGACCCAGTTCTGAATTCATCCCAGGAATATTTTTGAGATGTCAACCACCACCTGCAGAAGTCTGGCCTGCAGACCCTGACTCAACAATGGATGAATGAATGCACTCTCACACCATTACAGTGATACAAGTGGGCTAGGGATGGCCATTGGCTGCTTTCAGAGGGCGAAATGCAACCAGTTGACCAAGACTCCCTCTCCATCATTACATTTATTCAATATGAATTTTACAACAGAGGTTCTAATTCAACATACTTGTAGATGATTAACATAGTTAAAAGAGTGGTATTACAAATGGTAAAAGCTTTAGGTTCTGGGCCCAGAGTAAACACTATTAACAGGTAATTCCCCTTTGATCTCCCCCTGAGAGGTTCATCCAGCACAAAGTTTACATGAGTAAACAGCATAGAGACAAAGGGATGTGGGGTAAACAGACTTAAAGTGGGAAAGCCTCTTATCGTCCCTATCTTCTCCCTAACTTAATAGACCTGCTGCCTTCTTCCTGTCCCAATAAAACCTTGCAGCCTTCCAAAAGGTTTGAGAATGTAATTTATAACTTTCCCTAATATTTTCCATAATATTTTGCCAGCCACCCCGAGTGAATCTCAGCGTACTGTGAACATAGTCATCAGCATTTTCACATGATCACAGTACCTTCTAGATGCCGGTACAGGGAAAATTTACTTTTTTATCCCTCAGTCACCTCAAAGTCCAAGCATTTGTCATTGCTGTAGAAAAAAAAAATGACATGGACTCTTCATTTTTATTTTTATTTTTGCTAAACCAAGGATCAATGTAAATGAAGATGTTACATTTGCCTCTAGTTAAATTGATGGTCTTTGACAGGTAACCTATTATAATACAAACAGAGTTGGCCCTTGAACAATACAGGGATTAGGGGTAGCAACACCCTACACAGTCAAAAATCTCCATATAGCTATGATTTCCCCAAAACCTAACTACTAGTAGCCTACTGTGGACTATAAGCCTTAACAATAACCTAAACAGTTTAATAACACATATTTTATATGTTATTTGTATTGTATATTGTATTCTTACAATAAATAAGCTATAAAAAAGAAATCATTATGAAGAAAATCATAAGGAAGAGAAAAAAATGTTTCCTATTCATTAAGTAGAAGTGGATTATCATAAAGGTCTCCATCCTCATCATTTTCATGTTGAGTAGCCTGAGGAGGAAGAGGAAGTAGAGGAGTTGGTCTTGCTGTCTCAGGGATAGCAAATCTGCATGTATTTCCCATGCTATTCAAACTTGTGTTGTTCAAGGGTCAATTGTGCTTATTAAAACAGAATATTTGCACAGTCAGAGTTCACCCACTTATACAATCTTAAGGGTTAGAAAGCCCTTAGAGACTTTCAATTCAAACCCTCTTATTTTGTATGTGAGAACACTGAGGCATAGAGAGGCCAGATGGAGAAAGCAGAGCATATCGAAAATATCCTTAATGTTACCAAACGGTTATACTTTAAGTGGGTATTTCATTTTTGGAAATATGCAAAAGTCAAATATTTTCATTAAGGGACAGGGTGGGGCATAGATCTAGTTAAATAATATTTGACATTGTAAAAAAGTAACGAGTTCTGAGTAATCAGTCTGTGTCTTTAGTATGGGTAAGTCCACCTATAGATCTAAAGATAGTTTCAAAGCAAATGTTTTTGAACTACACTAAACAAAAGCAGCATTATTTAGAATAAGTCCCAACCGTTACAGGGTTAACCTTAATTTGGAAGAGCATTGCTTATTTTCAAAATATTTGGGGAATTTTCTCATTATCTTTATTTTTAAATTATCTTTTAGTGATTGATTTCTAGCTTATTTCTACTATGGTCAGAAAGCATACTGTAAGTGACTTCAATCCTTTAAAACTTTAAAAATTCGTTGAAGTGTCTTTTATGGCCTAACATATTGTCAATTTAAATAAATGTTGCATGTGTCCCTGAAAAGAATGTACACTCTGTTGTCTTTATGTGGACTGTTTATGTATGTCAATTATATCAAGTATGTTAATCACATTATTTAGATGTTCTAGATCCTTATTGATATTACTTTCTGCTTCATTCTATCAATTATTGAGAGGTATGTTAAATTTCCCACTATGATTGTAAATCAATTTCTTTTTCAGTGCAGTCAATTTTTGCTTGGTATAATTTTAAGTTATGTTATTACCTGAATACAAATTTGGAATTGTTTTATCTCCCTGGTGGAACAACCATTCATCACTTTGACATAATCCTTTGTATTAGTCTGAGTCTAATCAGTGAGTTAAACAGTGGAAGTTTAATAAAGTGAATGGACTTAATAAAGACTTTTATGTTCTGATAACAGTGACTATAAAATATGAGGAAACTCTGTCAGGTAACCTAGGGCTTAGAGAATATCCAAGAAAGACCAACTTGGAAGGAGTCCAGATTTCATTGGATAAGATAGGAAGCAACTCTTCAGAATGCAGGATGGGGCAGGGGATCAGCAACTGGATGTGCAGAAGGAGCGGGGCCCTGAGAGAAACCCTCTAGTAGGAGCAGACATAACTGTGAATCTTTTTCATACTGTGGTCTTCTATCTAGCACACTTGAGATAGGTTGTTTTAATTATCTGGTTTTACATTGGAAAAAAATAAATATTAAGCCTTAAAATCTATAATGGTCAATGGCTTATAATTCATTGAAAGTTTTCCTAAAGGAAATTAAAAAGAAAAAGGAAAACTTCCAGGCCACAGGTGAGCCACCAGGTGGCTCAGGTTATCTCCAAGCCAAGCTGAGGCTGCAAGGTCACCAGGGGACTGGGCATTCTGGGCACATAGCTGGGGTAGAGCTCTACCAGATATCCTCACCCTACCACCACTGACCTGCCATGGAGCAGCCAGAAGCAGCAGGAGAGGGCCTTCCTCCTGCAGTGTTCTAGGATTGTCCACTGAGAAAGCTTAATAAACATAATGCTCTTTTTAAAAAAAGAGATGCCTTCACAATAAATAGCTAATGCATGTGAGCTTTAATATCTAGGTGATGGCTTGACAGGTGCAGCAAACCACCATGGCACACATTTACCTATGTAACAAAACTTAAAAAGAAATTATATTAAATTTTTTAAAAAGGAGAGATGCATAAAGGAATTCTGTCCATTGTGGCAAAACATATCTCAGCATGTCTTTGGAGCTGAGAGGCGATAAATTGATAATTGACATGCCATTTTTAAGTAATGCCCTTGCTTTAATGTCTACTTTGTCTAATATTAACATAGATATACCAGCTTTTAGTTAGTATGCACACGGTAAATCCTTTCTTATTCTTTACTGCCAATTTTTTCTGGTTCTTTATATTTAAGGTATGTCTCTTGTAAGTAGTATATAAAATTAAAATAATTATTGATATGTTTGCATCAAGTCTGCTGCCTTACTCTTGTTTTGAATAGAGTAAAAATTTCTATTTTTCCCCCTCTACTTCTTGGAGAGAGAGAGAGAGAGAGAGAGAATGTGTGTGTGTGTGTGTGTGTGTGTGTGTGTGTGTGTGTGTTTTAAAATATGAATGTAGTGGTTACCCCAGAGATTATACTATGCATCACTGACTTACTACAGTCTAATATAAATTACAGTAGTACCTTCTCATCCAAGGTTTCACTTTTTGTGATTTTAGTTACCTGCAGTCAACCTAGGTCCAAAAATGTTAAAGGGAAAATTCCAGAAATAAACAATTACTAAGTTTCAAATTGTGTGTACTGTCCTGGGTAGCATGATGAAATCTTGCATTGTCTCACTCTATTCTGCCCAGTACCTGAATCATCTATTTTCCCAGCATATTCACAATATAGAGGCTCCCACCCATTAGTCACTTAGGAGCCATCTGGGTAATCTTACCAAATGTGGAGTATCACAGTGCTTGTGTTCAAGTCACCCTTATTTTACTTAATAGTGGCCCTGACATGCAAAATAGTGATGTTGGAAATCCAGCTATGCCAAAGAGAAGCCAGAAAATGCTTCCTTTAAATGAAAAGGTGAAAGTGCCCAACTTAATAAGAAAAAGAAAAGTACATTGAAGTTGCTAAGATTTATGTGAAGAACAAATCTGTCCATGAAATTGTAAATAAGGAAATTTACAGGTCAGTTTTACATGCCAAATAAAGAAATTATGTGCTAGTTTTGCTCCTGCGCTTCAAACTGCAAAAGTTATAGTCACAGTGCATGATATGTGCCTTGTTAAAATGGAAAAAGCATTAAATTTGTGCGTTGACATTCAAAACGATGGCAATGGGGTTTGGTACTACTCACGGTTTCAGGCATCCCCTGGGGGTCTTGGAACATATAATAAATAAACATATAATAACATGAATTAAGGAGAGACTACTGTAATTCTTTTACTACTTCCCAGATGTTGATAAGCTATTAGAACACTTTAAGTCCATTTATCCTCTCCCACCTTTGTGCTATCATTATCTTTTTACTCCTGCATATGTTATTTATTTGTTTGTTTATTTATTGTGTCTTTAGTAGAGACAGGGTTTTACCATGTTGACCAGGCTAGTCTCAAACTCCTAACCTTAAGTTTTCCACCTGCCTCAGCCTTCCAAAGTGCTGGGATTACATAATGGAGTGAGCCACTGTACCTGGCCTCCTTCATATATTTTAGATGTCACATTATTATTTCTTAGTAGAGATAATATTTATTTATACATACCTTTGCCATTGTTCATCATCCCTTTCTACATTTCTGTGGATATGTCTGAAATAATTTTCCCTTTGCTTAATAATTTTATTTAACATTTCTTTGAGT
This sequence comes from Aotus nancymaae, assembly GCF_030222135.1. Lineage (NCBI taxonomy): Eukaryota > Metazoa > Chordata > Mammalia > Primates > Aotidae > Aotus > Aotus nancymaae. Next base: position 107,649,096 of record NW_026988425.1, read on the forward strand.
ACAGGACTCTTGGTTACACATTCTGTCATGTTTTGTCTGGATACTCTGTTTTGCCCTCATTTTTGAGGGCTATGTTTGTTAGCTATAGATTTTTTAGGTTGGCAATTGTTTTCTTTTAGCACTTTAATGATGCCATTACATTCCCTTCTGACTTCAATGTTTCTCCTTATAATTCATCTGTCTGACTGTCTTGTTCTTTCTTTACTTTCTCTTTCTTTTTAAAGATTTCGTTTTGTCATTTTTTTAAAGCAGTCATGATGATGTAATCATGGTGACATCATCACGATGTGCTTACTTGTGGTTTTCTTTGTATTTATCCCACTTAGAGTTTGGAGAACTTACTGAGTTAGTGGTTTAATATCTGTCATTAAACCACTAACTCAATAATTGGAAAATTAACTCATTTGGAAAATTCTTGGCCATTATTTTTTCAAGTATTGTTTTGATCCAATTCCTTCTCTCTTATATGTCTACTCTGTTTTGTAGTTTTTAACTCTTTTGTTTTCCATGCCTCAGCCTCTACATTTTCTACCAATATTTTTTCAGTTTAGTAATTATGTCTTTTGCTGAATCTAATGTACTATAAATCTACTTCTTAATTTCAGTTACTGAGCTTTTAGTTCTAGAATCTCGACTGTATTTCTTGTATAATGTTATTTGAATATATTATCTATCTTGTCTTATGCTTTCTTAAATCTATTAATTATAGTTGATACGGAGTTTGTGTCTGATAATTCTCAATAACTGGATTATCTATGGGTCTATTTTTATTGTTAGTTTTTCTTTTTTGGTCTTGTTTCTTGGTATGTCTGGAATTTTTTATTTTTTAATTAAATGCTGGACATTGTGTTTGAAAAATCATAGAGGCCTTGGAGGATGTCATACTTCTTCCGAGAATGGTTATATTATTCTCTGTGCTAGGTCCTATGCTCATCTTTGGGAAAATAGAAGGGAATAAAATAGACAAAATCCCTGCCTTCATGGAGTTTACATTCTACTAGGGGAAATAGGCAATAACAAATGAGTAAATAATAAAGTAAGTAGTGATAAATGAAAAATAATAAGTAAGGAAACAGAGGTTAAAGTAGTGCATTTGGATTGGGTGATTTGAATGTAACATTTGCGCTAAGGCTGAATAAAGTAAGCGAGGAGAGTCATCAAAGTATTCTGGGAAAACGTGTTCTAGGCAGAGAGAACAACAAATGCAAAGGCACTAAGGCTTTGATAAAGGAATGGCAAGGAAGCCAGCCAACGTGGCTACAGTGGAGTGATCAGCAGGAATAGTGGCAGAAAATGTTGAGAAGTGAGCAGGTGCTGCATATTAGAGTCTTGGAGCCCACAGGAATCCACAGGAATAACTTTAGATTTTGTCCTATGAGTGATAGTAGCCATTAAAGAATTTTGAAGAAAGGAATGATGTGACCCAATTTACATTTAAAAGGAATCATTCTTTCTGGTGTGTTTGAAATACACTACAGCAGAGCAAGGGTGGCATTAGAGGGCAAGTTAGGGGGCTGGATTAATCTAGGTCATAACTAATGGTGTTTTCATCTAGAGGGGTAGCAGTGAACGTTAGGAGGAACAGTTGGATTTGGGATGTATTTTTAAAGGCAGGCAGCAGATTCCAAGTGGGACTTGATGTAGGGTTTGTGGAGGCAGGTTTCCATGAAACTTAAGCTTCAGGGTCTGCTCCTTGCACCAGCCCATCCAAATATGCATGTTTGTAACTAGTTTTGTAGTCTTTTACTTAATGAGAACCCCTCCCTCCCAACTAGTGCATACAATTCAGTTTCCACAAAATCTGATTCTTTCCCTGGGTCTGAAAGTAAAGGGGAATTAAGAATTATGGTTCTTAGGTTTTGGTCAGAAGGACAGGAGGAATAGTAGTGTCATTTCTAAGCCACAGTACTCTGGAAAAAGAAAAGGATGAAGGGGTTGTAGAATTCCATTCACACCAAAAGAAAAAATTCCATTCTGTTTGTACTAAAGTCTCAACTTCTCACACTGATACCCTATCCTGCTCACCCAGGCTCTTCTCTCCCTGAAGTCCAGGCTTCTGTTTGTAAAATTGTCTCAAATTATAATATCCTTTCTTGCTCTTTCTTTTATTGACAGTCTACTCACCATTCAAGCGTTACTCTTCTTGTTAACTTCCTCCTCTCTGTTCCAGGGATTGAAAACTGGAAGTGCATGGCAAGTTTTGGTGAATTTTTAAATTAAATGTGAATGCTTTAGATGGAGCAAGCATTCTCCCGTTTGCTTGGTCACAATCACAGATTCATGGTAGCTGTCTCAGTTCTAGAGCCATCTGAGTTTATGACCTGTGGTCTTCTCAAATCATTTTGCTTACATTTCTCCTACAGCAGCTGCACACTGGGTATGTAATACATATTTAGCAAATCAATGAAGGAGCAAATGCTGTATTTCCCACACACAGATATGCTTGCCACCAACAGCAGTTTGGTCAAGGAAAGTTTTACATATTTTCATATAGTCCTTTTCTTTTTAAAAATCATTTTCTACTGGGAGCAGTGGCTCATGCTTATAATCCCAGTACTTTGGGAGGCCAAGGCAGGTGGAATGCTTGAGTTCAGGAGTTCGAGACTAGCCTAGGCAACATGGTGAAACCTCACCTCTACAAAAAATACAAAAATTAGCTGGGCATGGTGGCATGCGCCTGTAGTCCCAGATACTTTGGAGGCTGAGGTAGGAGAATGGCTTGAACCTGAGAGCCAGAGGTTGCAGGGAGCTGAGACTGTGCCACTGTATTCCTGGATGAAAGAGTTGTCTCTAAAAAAAATTATTTTCTTCTTTTTTTTTTCCTGTGTTGTTGCATTTTTCTTTTATGGCAAAATTAAGGCAGGAGAAAAAGGATGCAAAGGTAGGGAAAAAGACTACTACTCACTGGACTGGTGATGTTATTTAACCTAATTTCAAAATGCTCTCTGAGTTTGTTTTGTGATGAAGCAAATATTTCACACTTATACCATCAGAATAGAAGGTACATTTTATCTTTTCCTAGGCCAGGGCTATGTGATATAGGTCAGTATCATTTTAATTAAAAAGGAAGAAGAATTAAATAAATATTTTAACCATGGAATATTTGAACAATTTTTATTAATAAAATCCACCCCCAAGTTTAACTCGTAGGTCAGATCTTAGGTACAGAGAACAAGAATAAAGTGAATTTACTGTTGATTAGATAATGTTTCCAAACCTATTTGCTGTTCACAATTACAAACATGTGGCAAAGTCCATGGACAGTTTCCACAGAGAAGGGCTGTGATAGGACCAGATGACTCATTGTTTGTCTAATTTAGCAGCTGTAATACATAATCTTGCCAGTGTGTTTTGTTCCCACCTAACTTCCCATCTTCTTTCTAATGAAAAATCAGCTTTGAAAAATTACTCACCAAACTGCCTTCAGTAAGTTGAAATCTCACAATGCAGCCCTGACTAAGTCCTTTGAATGCTGGATTTTGCTAAGTTACCCCTGGGAGGCAGTCATGGAGAGAACATAAACAAATGCACAGAAATATGAACTGACATGCTAGACCATTTCTCCTCTGTGTATAATAAAATCAAGGTGAGGCTAAAAAACCACACTTTGATTTCCCACTTATCTCTCTCACCCTTCGTTTCAGAAATTATCTTCAAGGAAGTGTTTTGAGGTATCCAGGCAAAAGGCAATGTGTAAACTCATGATGCCCAACTCATCTTCGGTCTGTGCATAGAGGAAAGGAAGAATTATTCTGTGAGCTTCTTAGAAGAAAGAAGAGAATCCTTCTACCCCTACCCCACGTGCATATCTGACTGTGGAGTTACAGCATATCTGACTTTTAATTAGTTTCTAGACTCTCTACTGCTCTGGGGCCATGGCCAAGTGCAGAGTAGGCTCCATCTATCTCTGCCCAATGGCTCTGACACCTCCTATAACTTTGTCAGAAGGCTGCTTGGCTGTGTTCTCTTATCTACAGCTCTCATTCCAGGGACATGAAAAGAGATACATAGAAGGAAGCTCTTCAGGCACCTCATGGTCAAAAGACATGACAGTAGAAATGACAAAACCATTGCTTCTGTTCAGCCTCTTGTGGAATGGAGGAAGTCTCTTCCCAGCTAGCAAGGCTGCTATCATGGGCAGGAAGAAGGCAGGAAAGGGCTTCTCCAAGAGATCTGCCTGGCTCTCCTCTCTAAAGCATGGAGACCCTGCCACAGCCACCAAGGAGAGGCACCCACAGATGTTCCCTGCAGGGAAAGCAGCACCTGCTCTTCTCTGCACAGACCTAAAGAGCCCAACGATGGGGGCAGGGCATATGGTTGGAGCTGACTGCACTGCCATTTCCTGCTCACATGGACTGCTCTGACACTCCTCAGTGGCAATTTCTGCTATCTCCAGGGGGTATTGTATGAGTAATGAGGAGTTCTCTTTCCTTCATACTTAGGAGGCAGCACTGCTTATTTCTTCCTGAAATTAAAAAATTATATGTGTGTGTATATTCATATATATATATATCTATATGAGTATTTCTATAAGCATGTATATATGTATGTGTTAGTCTGTTCTCATATTGCTACAAAGAAATAACCGAAGACTGGGTAATTTATGAAGAAAAGAGGTTTAGTTGGCTCACAGTTCTGCAGGCTATACAGGAAGCATAGTGGCTTCTGCTTCTGGGGAGACTTCTGGAAACCTACAATCATGATGGAAAGTGAAGGCGAAAGCAGACAAATCTTACACAGCCAGAGCAAGAGGAAGAGACAGAGACAGGGAGGTGCTACACACTTTTAAGCAGCCAGATCTCATGAGAACTCTATCACCATATAGTACTTGTGTGATGGTGCGAAACCATTCAAGAGAAACTGCCCCCACTATCAGATTACCTCCCACCAAGCTTCACCTCCAGGATTGGGGATTACATTTTGACATGAAATTTGATTGGGGATGCAGATCCAAGCCATATCAATGTACGTTTATGTATGTATGTATATTTCTGTAAAAATTACACACATATATATGTATATACGTGTATTTTTATGTATACAACATGTATATTGAAATATATAATAGATATTGGACATTAAATTTATATATTATATATAAAATATATATTGAATATAATATATATTATATAGATTAAATGTCATATACACAAGTTTGTGTGTGTGTGTGTGTGTGTGTGTGTGTGTTTGGTGGATTTTGATTTGCTTTCTTGTCTGTGGCCAGAGAAATATTTACCTTTTTTCTTCAATATATAATATATTCAAATCAACAAGATGACTAAGCACCAAGGTCTGACTCAGCCTTTCTTAACTGCAGTTCTGTGACAGAATTGTTTTCTAATACCCTAATGTATTTATTGTATGTAATAAATTAACCCTATGCATCTATAATGGTACTAGTTATGAATTAACTTGTGTGTATGCATCCAGAATGGTAGCAGTTAAATGCCATTCTTAGTACCATCCTTGGGAGATTTAGAAATAACCATTCACATAATTTTCTATGCCTTGTCCTGTATCGAAAAACATGGCCTTGGATAGTGATGAACTGTTCTCTCCATTTAGAAGGCTAAAAAAGATAAGCAATAGGATTAAAAAAACAAAAGAAAGAATGCTTCACTTCTGCACTGCTGATGCTGACTTGATAGTTTCTTCTCCTCTCCCTTTTCCTCTCTCTCACTTCCACCCTTTCCCCCAGGGAAAGGAAGGCTTTCTGCAAAGACAGTGAGGCACCAGAAAGGAGGTGCATTTGCAGCGTCTGAAAGTGCGTTTTGGAAGCATTCCAATTCAGCTCAAAGTGAAATGTGTCAGATTCACTTGCCTAGAAAGAGACTTAAAACTAACCATAGACATAGCAATGTAAAATGTACTTCATTTGTAACATGTGCAAATGCTGCCTGTATAATTCAAACAAATAATAAAGGTCTGAAAAAGAACTGCTTTAAAATCTGATGGATAATATATGTTTCAAGGAAGGAATGTTTGCTTTCTTTTATGCCCCTTACTCTTGGCAGCCCTGTCTGGCAGTTTAAAGGGTTGGACAAATGTTTATCCTCAGTAAAATACTCATTCCTTCAATATGTATTATGCAGCTACTATGTGCCAGGCAGTAAGGATTAAATGGAATCATATATATATAATGGTAGCTAAAAAATGATTATGATGGTAATAATAATAACATTGCCTCTTAGAATCCAACTGTCTGTGTGTCTACTCTGAAATCCCCTTGCTATAAAAAGCCTCAGGTTGTGCGGAGAGGCCCTGAAAGATGAGACACTGTGTGCAAACAGAGGGCAAGGAACCAGGCCTGTAGGTGAAGGAACCATTTTAGAACACCAGCCCAGTCCAGTCTTGAGATGATTACAGAGCCACCCACCATGTGACTGCAGCTGTGTAAGAAAGCCCAAGAGGGAACCAGACAGCTGAGCCCAGTCAACCCCCGAGTGATGAAATATAAAATAGTACATTACTGTGTTAAGCTACTGAGATTTGGAGGGTGGTTTGTTAGATGCACCAACAGACCAACAGATACCTGGAAAGATAGGTCATTTGCCAATCAGAGTCTCCTTTAAAGCATAGTGGATTCAGGAAATGTTAAAAAATACTGAATTTATTATAATAGTAACCACCATATCAGCCAAGGTTCTTCACAATAAGCAACAGAAGCTAATTCTGGCTGAGTAAAGTGGAAAAGTTTTCTGAAAGGACAGTGGGTAGCTCTTAAATCACTGTAAGGCCTGAAGATCTAGCTGTAGACTTGGTAGAAAAGCATGCTCAAAGCTACGAACCCAAACCATCTGGAAAGGAAAGCGCTGACATTGCCATCACAGAAATGACAGAGCTCCTGGCCCCCTGATTTTGGCGTTACTATCTCCCGTGCCAGACTCTTGGCATAGGAAAACGATTTACATTCAGTAGAAGTCGTACTTCAAGTAGGCATACTATACTACAATTGTTCACTTTCAGTATAATTCAGTAAATCACAGAAGATAGTCAATGCTTTATTATAAAACAGATTTTGTGTTAGATGGTTTTGCCCAACTGCAGGTTAATGTCAGTGTTATGAGCATGTTTAAGGTAAGTCAGTGTAAGGTCTTTTAGGTTGATGGACTGCACCATGGACTATGCCATGGTAACCTCTGTGACCTGCATGTTACACTCCAGATGAGTTCCTGGAACTAGAAAGTCTGAAGTAACCAGAAAACCACAAAAAGGAGAAGAATGATCAACCCTTATGGCACCTAATTAACTTTGAGACATTCTTCTATTGTTCCTTATTCTCACCTTAACTGATAAGGAAGCTGGACTTTGTAACCAGACTTTGTAACCGACCTTGGTCAACCTTGTGACTCCAGACCATACGACCCCCTCCCAGCTTGCAAAAGTCACCCTGAACTGTAACTTGTGTAACTTTCCGCTGCCTTACCCCAAACCTATAAAACCAACTCCTAACCCACTGTCCTCTGCTGACTCTCTTTTCGGACTCAGCCTGCCCATACCTGGGTGACTAAACAGCCATGTTGCTCACACAAAACCCGTTTAAGGGTTTTCTTCATTCAGAGCATGTTTTAACATTTGGTGCTGAAACCCAGGACAGGGGTACTCCTTTGGGGAGACCAGACCCCATCCCTACTCTCCCTCTGTGAAGAGACACACCTGCAACCTCAGCACATCAGACCAGCTCAACAACCCTCTGGCCACCTTCAGATTGGGTAAGCAGTCTCTCCAACTTTCTCTCTCTTTTCCTTTAGAGAAAAAGGAGACAAGTTTCTCCCTCTTTCTCTCTTTTCCTCTAGAGAAAAGGAGACAAGTCTCCCTGTCTCTCTCTCTTTTCCTTTAAATCCCAAGGAGACAAGTCTTGGACACAAGTCTTCTTCTGTAAGTAGAGGCAAAGGAGACACTCTTTATCCGTGTACTCAAAAGCTCTGACGTCGGTCATGGACTCAGGAAAACAGTCTTTCCTTGGTGTCTGGTCTATCACGAGGACACTTGACTTGATCACTCACCCACGTTATAGCCTGGACTCAGTCAGGGACACCTACTGAAAACTCTGGTAGCTGCTCACTCCTTTTTCTTGTCTCTACTTCTCTTCTTAAAACTTACCTCCTTCACCTGGGGCAATATTCCACCCTCTATTCCTCTGTCTTTGCCTCTAGCCTGTGTCCTAAAAAAGAAAAACCTAAAACCTCTTCAACTATTGCCTGATCTGAAACCTAAATGTTTAATTTTTTTTTTTTTTTTTTTTTTTTTTTTTGGTAACACAGCCTGGCCTCAATACAAATTAGACAATGGTTCCAAATGGCCAGAAAATGCACTTTCAATTTTTCTATTCTGTGAGACCTAGACAATTTTTGTCGACAAATGGGCAAATGGTCTGAAGTGTCATACATTCAGGTATTTTTTTATACTCCAAATAATCTCTACTCCTTCTCTCCTTTCTGTCTGCCCCTCCTGCCTCTGCCAGTGACTCAGAATCCTCCTTGTCCACCGATCCTTCTGACCTTTCTCCTCACTGCCTGTCTGAATCAGACCCCAATCCAGGCCCTAACCACCTGCCCCCCGAGTCTCCCTCTTCTTCCTCTGCCACAACCCACCTCCTTATGCCCCTTCTGTCACTTCCCCACCTCATACCTGGTCTGGCTTACAGTTTAGTCCTGCAGCTAACTCCTCTGCCCCTGCCCAACAATTTCCCCATTGGGAGATAGCTGGAGCCAAAGACATAGTTGGGTGCATGTTCCTTTCTCTTTACCCGACGTTTCCCAAATGGCCAATGGTTAGGCTCCTTTTCATCAGATCCTAATAAATATATACAAGAGTTCCAATACTTAGCCCAGTCCTATAATCTCACCTGGAGTGACTTAAATGTCATCCTTCTATTATCACCCCTGAAGAACGCTTTACATGCATTTTATCACCCAACCAGCCCCGACATTAAAAAAGCTACAGAAATTAAAATCCAGCCCTCAAACCCAACAGGAATTAATCAACCTCACCTTTAAGGTGTTCAATAACAGGGAAGAAGCTCAGAACTACAGATGCTTGCCTCTGCTGTAAGACAAACCCCAGCCACACCACCGGCTCACAAAGACTTCAAAGCACCCAGACTGCAGCTTCCAGCCACCCCTCCCAAACCTTGCTTCAAGTGTTGGAAACCTGGCCACTGGGCCAAGGAATGCCCACAGCCTGGGATTCCTCCTAAGCCCTGCTGTGTCTATGCAGGGCCCCAACTGAAAGTCAGACTGACTCATGTTGCTGCTCCCAGAACTCCTGGAGCTCCTACCCAAAGCTCCCCTGATGAAATCCTTCTCAGATCTCCTCAGCTTGGCAGTTGAAGACTAATGCTTCCCGAACACCTCGGAAGCCCCCTGGACCAACACGAATGCCGAGCTTCAGGCAACTCTTAGGGTGGAGGGTAAGTCCATCCCATTCTTAATCAATATGGGGGCCGCCCACTCCATGCTGCCTTCTTTTCAAGGATCTGTCCCTTGGCCTTCATAACTGTTGTGGGAATTGACAACAAGGCTTCTACGCCTCTCAAAACTCCCCTAGTCTGGTGTGCCAGCACTCCTTTCCACATTCTTTCCTAATCATCCCCACTTGTCCAGTTCCTCTGTTAGGCTGAGATATCCTAGCAAAATTGTCTGCCTCCATAACTATTCCTGGGCTACAGTCACACCTCATTGCCGCCCTCCTCCCTGAACCTGGACCTCCCTCAGTGGCTCCCCTTATGTCCCCCTCCCTTAACCCTTAGGTATGGAACACCACCTCCCCATCCCTTGCTACAAGTCACTCACCCCTGATTATCCCCTTAAAACCTAACCACCCTTATCCCACCCAGCATCAGTACCCCATCCTACAACAGGCTTTAAAGTGACTAAATCCTGTTATCACTCACCTATTAAAACATGGGCTTTTAAAGTCTACAAATTTTCCTTACAACTCCCCTATTCTACTTGTCCGGAAATCAGACAAATCCTATAGGTTGGTCCAAGACCTTCACCTCATCAGTCAGATTGTACTTCCCATCCATCTGGTTGTACCCAACCTTATACCCTCCTATCCTCAATACCCACTTCTACAACCCATTATTCCATTCTTGATCTCAAAGATGCCTTTTTTTCACCATCCCTTTACACTCCTCCTCTCAGCCTCTTTTCACCTTCACCTGGACTGACCCCAACACCCACCAGTCTCAGCAACTTGCCTGGACCGTTCTGCCCCAAGGCTTCAGAGATAGCCCTCACTACTTTAGTGAAGCCCTTTCTCATGACCTACTTTCCTTCTGTCCATCTGTTTCTCACCTTATTCAATACGTGGATGACCTTCTTCTTTGCAATCCCTCTTATGAATCTTCCCAGCAGGATATCCTCCTGCTTCTTCAGTGTCTATACTCAAAGGGGTATCACATATACCCCTCCAAAGCCCACATTTCTTCCCCATCTGTCACCTATCTTGGCATAATCCTCCAACAGAACACACATGCTCTCCCTGCTGACCATGTTGGGTTGATCTCCCATACCTTGACTCCTTCTACTAAACAGCAGCTTCTCTCCTTCCTAGGTGTGGTAGGATACTTTAGTCTCTGGCTACCAGGTTTTGCCCTCCTAACCAAATCGCTTTATAAACTTACAAAAGGAAACTTAGCTGACTCCATAGACTCCAAATCCTTCCCCCATTCTTCCTTTCATTTGCTAAAGAAGGCCCTAGAAACAGCCCCTACAATGAGTTCCCCAATTCCTCCCAACCCTTCTCCCTTCACATGGCAGAAGTAAAAAGCTGCGCAGTCAGAGTTCTTACACAAGAGCCAGGCCCACGACCAACTGTCTTCTTGTCTAAACAACTCAACCTCACAGTCCTAGGCTGGCCATCATGTTTACATGCCATGGCCACTGTGGCTATAATACTTTTAGAATCCCTCAAAATCACAGACTATGCCCTACTTACCCCCTATAGCTCTCACAACCTCCAAAGTTTAGTGTCCTCTTCACACCTTACACACATACTTCCTCTTCCTCGTCTCCTCCAACTCTACTCACTATTCGTTGAAATCCCAACAGTAACCATTGCTCTCAGTCCTGACTTCAACCCAGCCTCTCACTTAATACCCAACACAAACCCTGAACTCCATGACCGTATCTCCCTAATCCACATAGCATCCTCCCCATTTCCCCACATTTCTCTTTTCCCTATTCCAGACCCAGACTACACATTGTTTATTGATGGCAGTTCCTCTGAGCCCAGTCAGTTGGCAATGGCCAAAGCTGGCTATTATTGAGGCTGCCACACTCCCCTCTTCCACCACTTCTCAGGAAGCTTAACTGATTGCCTTAACCTGTGCCTTTACTCTTGTCAAAGGACTACATGTTAATATCTATACTGACTCTAAATATGCCTTCCACATCCTACACCACCATGCTGCCATATGGGCAGAAAGAGGCTTTCTCACCACACAGGGGTTCTCTATTATCAATGCCCCCTTAATAAAGGCCCTCCAGCCAAGGCTGGAATTATCCACTGCAGAGGACTCAGGATTCAAGCCACTCCTAAAGAACCCACAAGGTATAGCCCCTTTGAACTCCTATATGACATCCTAGCTGGAAGTTCAGTCCTAGTTAGAAGACTAAACCCTTGGTCTCTGCAACCTCGGTGGACAGGAACCTTCCTGGTCACCTGTAGCACCCCAACTGCTGTCAGTCTACAAGACCCTCCCCAGGGGGTCTGTCATTCCAAGATAAAGCTGTGTCTGTCAGACAACTGGCCTGACTCTTCTGCCTCCTCCTGGAAGTCACAAGTACTCTCCCTCACTTCTCTTAAACTCACCCATATCCCCAAAGTGGAAGAATAACCCTATATAAACCTAACGTACTTTGTACTTTCATTAGGCATCTTTTTCCCTGTTACTGCTCCCTTATGCATTTCCTAGCAATCACCTGATGCAATTCTCCTAGGAGAACCCCCCCCCACCCTCCTTGTGTTCCTTTATACTTCACCTCCAAGGCCCTGTCACCCATGTTAACCAAGAAATAGGCACATTACAGAAAGGCCCTCCCTCATTACTAGCACTCTTAAGAATGACAATAGCAGGTTTTGGCTATGTAGGCATGTACCCATGTAGACTGAGAAGTCTACCCTTGGCTGCCCTCCTCTTGCTCCTCAGACTCTCCTCCAGACCCCTCTTCCTGTCAGCTCATACCCAATCTTGTTAATGAAAGTGAGTGCTTACTTATAGGTACCACATGCTTCCTCATACACCATGAAAACAAAAGCTCTGCCTCCATACAGTTACCCTATCAAACCCCACTACAACCTTTAGCAGCTGCAGCCCTTGCCAGTTTCCTTGGCATTTGGGTCCAAAGTCCCAGCTCCCTCAGAACACTTTCTCGCCTTTTCAGTTTGCACTTCCAGTTCTGTCTAAGCCAAGGTCTATTTTTCCTCTGTGATTCTTCTTCTTCCATCTGCCTTCCTACCAACTGGTCAGGCACTTGTACCCCTAGTTTTCCTTACCCCTAAAATTCAGTTTGCCAACAGAGATGAAAGTCTCCCTGTTCCCCTTATGGTCCCAACACAACACAAGCGGGTCATTCCATTGATCCACTTTCTTGTAGTCATAGGAATTACTACTACACTCGGCACAGGCATAGCAGGCCTTACCATTCCAATTGTCACCTTCCATAACCTCTCTAATGATTTCTCTGCTAGCGTTGCAGAATTAACTCAATCACTATCCCTTCTTCAAGCTTAAGTAAATTCCCTAGCTGCAGTTGCCTTCCAAAACCAGAAATCTTGATTTACTAACTGCTGAAAAAGGAAATCTTTGCCTATTCCTAAATGAAAACCATTGCTTTTATGTAAACCAGTTTGGCCTTGAATGTGATGCCATCAATAAATTAAAAGACAGAGCCCAAAAGCTAATCAGGCAAATGGTTATTCTGGACCTGGCTGTGAAGAGGGAGACCCAGGCATCTCAGATCAACTTCCCCTTTTTCCTAAGACTGTAAACTGAGATCCTTATCATATGTAATTCCTAAGACTGTAAACTTCCCCTTTTCATTCCTAAGACTGTAAACTGAAGCCCTTTTCTTAGGTAATTCCTAAGACTAAACTGAAACCCTTTTCATATGTAATTCCTGAGACTGTAAAATGAGATCCTTATCATATGTAATTCCTAAGACTGTAAACTGAAACCCTTTTCATATGTAATTCCTGAGACTGTAAACCAAGACCCTTTCATATGTTAAGCTATAAACCTAAGATTCTTCCACGTATAACATATAAAGTGTAAGCCTATATAAAGATGGAGCCTTCCTTTGTTCGGGGAGCTTGGCTGTTAGGCAACTATGCCACCTTGCTCCCGGCCGAATAAACTCCTTCCTCCTGTATTCGGTGTCCGAGAGATCCACTTCCCACAGCTGCTCCTGCTACATTTTGGTGCATTGTCTGGGAAGTGAGTCTCGGATAGCAGACGGCAGGAAAATGTCTCTTAGGTGGTTTGCCTAGCCCTGTGGAGCATCCCTGCAGGGGGACTCCTGCTCGCTGGGGTGATGCATCCTGAGAGCACTCCTGGGCAGGTATTTGCCTGGTGGAAAGCCTCACCAGAGTGGAGCAGGGAGGCCCTGCAGTGTGGATCCACCCAGTGGCTGAACACTGAGGAGGAACGAGCAGTTGGGGAAGTCTGGACCACTGAATTTGGTAAGATTGAACCTGTGTCTGTGTGTGGATGTGTGTCTGTGTCGTCGAATAATTTGTAAGAAAAGATTGAACCCAGGAAAGTAGCTCACCCCATTTTGGGTGGAAGCATGGCCTGATCACCCACGGGTGCCAGATTGGCATGTTGGAAGGTAGCTCTCTGTAACCTTGGAAGCTTTTGCTTATGGTTTTGAATTGGAAGGAGAGCATTCGGATGTGTGTCTGTGTGTGGATGTGTGTCTGTGTCATTGAGCAATGTGGTAAGATTGAACCCGGGAAAGTAGCCCAGCCCGTTTTGTGTGGAAGCGTGGCCTGATCACCCATCGGTGCCAGATTGGCATGTTGGAAGGTAGCTCTCTGTAACCTCGGAAGCTTTTGCTTGTGGTTTTGAATTGGAAGGAGAGCATTCGGATGTGTGTCTGTGTGTGTGGATGTGTGTCTGTGTGTAGATGTGTCCAGCTGGACTCATCAGTCATAAAAGGTATTGGGCCCTTTAGGAAGGGCCTCATGCATTGAGCAATTTGTAAGAATTAGAGACAGCCACATAAGGCTGAGTGAAGAAGCCTCTGGGCGTTGTAAAAGGATTGAAGTGAATGTAAATTGGAGAGTGCTCTGTGCTGCTTCTTGCTAGGCGGGAACTGCTGTAGTGAACTAACACTCTCCTAAGTTTGGGAATTGTTTCTTTGAAGGGTTAATATGGTTCACTCCCATAGCAAGCCCACCTCTTTAGAAACCATGCTGAAGAATTTCAAGAAGGGATTTAGTGGGAATTAAAGTAGCTATGACACCAGAGAAATTATGACACCAGAGAAATTAAGGGTTTTATGTAGGGAAGATTGGTCAGCATTTAGGGTAGGTTGGCCCCCAGAGGGGATCCTGGACAGGCCCCTTGTCTCCAAAGTAAGGCATGAGGTTATATACGGTGAGCTAGAACACCCTGATCAATTTCCATACATAGACTTGTGGTTGCAGTTAGTGTTAAACCCTCCGAAGTGGCTAAGAGAGCAGGCAGCGACTGTCTAATAGCCAAGGGATAGACTGCTAGAAACCACTATCCCCCGCTTTGCCATTGAGAAATGTGGACTCCCAAGTCCAGGCAAATTCAGTGGCAGAAACAGGCAGGATTTGCATGCATGAATACTTCAGTCATTGGAAGTAGCTAACCAGGTGTTTGTAAACCAAGAGGCAGTAAGCCAGAGGGAAAAATCATAGGGAAAGGGAATGTCAGGCTCAATGGAAGGCTGACTTGATAGCTGCTGCTATGAGAGGAATGCCCCCAAGAGTGTGGGAAAAGGGGGGTTCCTGGAAAGCCCCACAGTCTGCCCACCTGTGCCTGCAACACGATCAGTGTGCATTTTGTCAAGAAATAGGACATTGGAAAAAATGCCCACAGTTAATGGGAGAACAGGGTGACCCTAAGCATGAGGATCCAGATAGAAAGTGAAGGGGCTCTGTTCAATGTAATGGAGGGGCCAAGAGAGGGGGGCCAGACTCATATGCCCCCAAAGAGCCCACAGTCCGAGTGACAGCCCTGTAACTCCCCATGGAAAAAACAGAACCAATATTGTTAGAGCTATTAAGGTGTTAAGAGAACAGACTTTCTTGTACTTAATGGACTGCCCCTGCCCCTCTTCTCCAGCAAAACCTGTTGTGCAAATTGAGGGCCACTATCCCATTCAAAAAAAAAAGGAAGACTCCCTGCAGCTAAAAATGCCTCAAGCAGGGATCATCCAGGCTCTCATTGTCCCTTGGGAAGGAGGGTAGAGCCTTCCTAGCCAGAAGCAGAAGACTGATATTATCACCCAGGCCCATGCAGGGATTGCATGGCTTTGCACCCAACTCATACTCATAGTTGGGATTATTGCCAGCAGAGGATAGTTGATTCACTTAATTGGACTTAAAGAATACCTCCTTAGCATTGGACTGGCCTCGGAGGGTCAAAACTATTTGCATTTCAATGGCAGAATCCCAGAAGCAGGTGTAACCACTCAATATAACTGCACCCAGCTTTACAGGGGCTCAAAAACTCTCTCATCATCCTTGGGGAGGCTTCAGCCCATGACCGCCCCCCCAGAAGCTTCTTGCTTGCACGCTGCCCCCCTATGCTGATAACCTACTATTGGGACACCCCACAGCAGTCAGGTGCACAAACAAATGCCTTACTTAGGCATCTGGAGGACTGTGGGTATAAAGTGTCTAAAAGGAAAGCCCAGATTTGCCAAAAAGCAAATGGAATATCTGAGACTCACCATCTGGAAGGGGGAACGCAGCCTAGAAGCAGATAAGAAGCAAGCCACTTGCAAAGTGACAGAACCTGAGACTAAAAGGCAGGTGAGAGAGCTCCTGGGAGTGGTGGGTTTTGTAAATTGTGGATTTCCAAACTTTGCAGTACTAGCCAAATCCCTCTATGATGTGACAAAGTGGGGAGACAAAGAGTGCTTTGCATGGGGATCCCAGCTGTGTCAGGCCTATCAGGAACTGAAAACAAAACTAATGTCAGCTCCAGCTTTGGGGCTGCCTGACTTAACAAAGCCCTTCACATTATATGTGGCAGAAAGAGAAAAAGTGGCAGTTGGGGTCCTAGTCCCAACAGTAGGACCTTGGCCCAGGCCTGTAGCTTACCTCTCCAAGCAGCTGGATGGAGTTTCCAAAGGATGGCCCCCATGCTTAAGGGCCCTGGCAGCAACTGCTCTGCTAGCACAAGAAGCTGATAAGCTAACTCTGGGACAGAACCTAAATATCAAGGCACCTCACACCATAGTGACTCTAATGAATACCAGAGGGCACCACTGGTTATCAAATGCTAGACTGATCAAACACCAGGGCCTGCTATGTGAAAATCCCAACCACTCTGCTCCCAATGTCAGAGTGTCCCGTTGAACACAACTGTGTTGAAGTCCTGGACACAGTCTATTTCAGCAGGCCTAAGCTTCGGGATCAGCCATGGACAGTAGTAAACTGGGAGTTGTAGTGGATGGGAGCAGCTTTGTCAATCCATGAGGGGAAAGATGTGCAGGCTACGCTGTGGTAACTCTGGACACTGTAATCGAGGCCAGATCCCTGCCTCAGGCCATCTCAGCTCAGAAGGCTGAACTCATTGCTTTAACTCGAGCCCTAGAGCTGAGTAAAGATGAGGTTGTAAACATTTACACTCACTCTTGATATGCCTTCCTGACTCTCCAAGTACATTGAGCACTGTACAAAGAGAGAGGCCTGTTAACTTCAGGGGGAAAAGAAATAAAGTATCAGCATGAAATTTTGTAGCTGCTAGAAGCAGTCTGGAAGCCCCGGAGGGTAGCGGTCATGCATTGCCGAGGACATCAGTGGGCCCACACCTCCGTGGCCCTGGGAAATTCCCGAGCAGATTCAGCAGCTTGTAAGGCAGCATCTACCCCCTACTGAATAGCAGTTACAGCCCTGCTGATTCCCCAGATCCCTGATCTGATACCTACTTACTCTGAGGAGGAAAGAGACTTTCTCCAGACAGAAGGGGGGCAACTGATTAAAGAAGGATGGATCCAATGGCCAGATGGAAGAATAGCAGTACCGCAGCTGCTGGGGGTAGCAGTTGTACAAGCTGTACATGAGACCACTCATTTAGGTCAAGAGTCGCTTGAAAGGATGTATGGGCCGGTACTTTTACATCTCACACTTAACAGCCTTGACCAAAACTGTGACACAGTGATGCATTACATGTCGGCAACACCACACGAGGCAGGGTCCAA
This sequence comes from Aotus nancymaae, assembly GCF_030222135.1. Classification (NCBI taxonomy): domain Eukaryota; kingdom Metazoa; phylum Chordata; class Mammalia; order Primates; family Aotidae; genus Aotus; species Aotus nancymaae. Next base: position 107,666,507 of record NW_026988425.1, read on the forward strand.
CTATTCCCCCTGGAATTCAAGCTTATGGAACAGCTCCGTTTGAAGATCCCCAGGTAGACTTTATTGAAATGTCCAAGTATGGGGGTCATAAGTATTTGTTGGTCCTGGTGTGCACATACTCTGCATGGGACTGAAAGAACCCATGAAGTAACCCGTGTGTTGCTTTGAGATCTTATCCCTAGGTTTGGACTGCCACTGCACATTGGAGCAGACAGTGGACCAGCATTTGTGGCAGATTTAGTCCAGAAAACAGCAATGGCCTTGGGTATCACCTGGAAACTGCACGCTGCCTACCGACCTCAGAGTTCCGGAAAAGTGGAAAAATGAACCGGACCATCAAAAACAGCTTAGGGAAAGTGTGTCAGGAAACAAGATTAGAGTGGGTGCAGGCACTTCCCTTGGGGTTATTCAAAATTAGAGGCACCCCCTTTAGGAAAAACAGGATATTCCCCTATTAAGTCTTATACCATAGGCCCCCTCCCCCACTATTATCTGTTAAGATAGGTGAGCTGTTAGGGCATCTAGTTTACTCCGATAGGGAGAAAAGAGACCTAAAACTAGGGAATTGGACAGATGATGAGTGGCCACCGGAGAGAATTATTGAGTATTATGGGCTGGCCACATGGGCTGAGGATGGCTCATGGGGATACCGGACCCCTATTTACATGCTCAACCAAATCATCCAGTTGCAGGCTGTTTTGGAAATACTCACTAATGAAACGGGCAAAGCTCTGTCCCTCTTGGCCCAACAAGAAACTCAAATGAGAAATGTGATTTATCAGAACCGGCTGGCTCTAGATTATTTGCTAGCAGCTCAGGGGGGAGTCTGTGGAAAATTTAATCTAACCAACTGCTGTCTGCACATAGATGACCAGGGGCAAGCATTAGAGGATATTTTGCAAGACATGACCAAACTGGCACACGTGCCTGTACAGGTGTGGCACAGATTTAACCCTGAGTCCTTATTTGGAGGTTGGTTCTCATCCTTGGGAGGATGCAAAACCCTCATCATAAGTGTTCTAATAATAAGAGGTGTTTGTTTACTGCTCCCTTGTCTACTGCCCCTGTTCCTTCAGATGATTAGGGGATTCATCACTACTGTAGTTAGCCAAAAAGTGACATAACAAGTGCATTACATGAAATATTATCAGTCTGTTCTTAAGAAAATCTGGAAAGTAAGAATGAAAGTGAGACCTCTCACTAATATTATAAAGTGGTGAGGGTCTCAAAGAGGGTGATGAAGAGGGAGACCCAGGCATCTCAGATCAACTTCCCCTTTTTCCTAAGACTGTAAACTTCCCCTTTTCATTCCTAAGACTGTAAACTGAAGCCCTTTTCTTATGTAATTCCTAAGACTAAACTGAAACTCTTTTCATATGTAATTCCTGAGACCGTAAACCAAGATCCTTATCATATGTAATTCCTAAGACTGTAAACTGAAACCCTTTTCATATGTAATTCCTGAGACTGTAAACCGAGACCCTTTCATATGTTAAGCTATAAACCTAAGAGTCTTCCATGTATAACATATAAAGTGTAAGCCTATATAAAGATGGAGCCTTCCTTTGTTCGGGGAGCTTGGCTGTTAGGCAACTATGCCACCTTGCTCCCAGCCGAATAAACTCCTTCCTCCTGTATTCGATGTCTGAGAGATCTGTTTCCCACAGCCGCTCCTGCTACAGCTGGACTTGCTGGACACTCTTTAACTGGGTGTCAAGGCTTCTTCCAATCCTTAGTCTTCTGATACCTATCTTTCTCCTTCTATAATTTGGACCCTGTGTTTCCTGATTAATCGCTCAATTCCTACAAAATCTTATACAAGTGATAACCAATCAGTCAATCCTACAAAATCTTTTACAAGTGATAACCAATCAGTCAATACAACAAATGCTCTTTCTAACAACAGCACAATATCACCCCTTGCCCTGAAATCTCCCAGCAGTCTAAATTCTTTTCCATTTTTAGGTTTCCGTGCTGCCCCCAATCCCACTTGAAGAAGCACTGAGAAACATTGCCCCATCACCCCTCTGCGACAGCCTGCCTAATATTCCACCGCCCTCTACTCTTCATTTCTTTTTCCTTTATATTACTAATATAAAAAGACAGGATTGTAAGTTCTTTTAGGCTGACTGACTGCACCATGGACTATGCCATGGTAACCTCTGCACCCTGCATGTTACACTTCAGATGAGTTCCTGGAACTAGAAAGTCTGAAGTAACTGGAAAACTACAAAAAGGAGAAGAATGATCAACCCCTACAGCAGCTAATTAACTTTGAGACATTCTTCTATTGTTCCTTATTCTCACCTCAACTGATAAGGCAACTGGACTTTGTAACTGACCTTGGTCAACCTTGTGACTCCAGACCCTACGGCCCGCTCCCAGCTTGCAAAAAGCACCCTGAACTGTAACTTCTGTAACTTTCCACTACCTACCCCAAACCTATAAAGCCAGCTCCAATCTCACTGCCCCCAAACCTATAAAACCAGCTCCAATCTCACTGCCCCCCCACTGACTCTCTTTTTGGACTCAGCCCACCTGCACCTGGGTGAATAAACAGCCATGTTGCTCACACAAAACCTGTTTAGGGTGTCTCTTCACTCAGAGCACATTTTAACAGTTAGGCTAAGCTATGATGTGCAGATTAGGTGTATTAAATGCATTTTTCACTTTTGATATTTTCAACTTACAATGGTTTATCAGGATGTAACTTCATCGTAAGTCAAGGAGCATTTGTATACATACAGGAATATTTATTTTGCATGATGCCATTTCTGCACTGTTACAATATTTGTCTTTCTGATAAGTCTAGTGTTGTATGAAATTAACATAAAATTAGCATTCACACTAAAATTAACAGGGCTTACAGAGAAAATAATATTAGGATCACATCTCTTAAAATCTATGCATATTTGTAACCAGGACATCAATACAAATGGGAACAATACTAATAAGAATATTTGCACAGTAAAAAACAAAAGTTACATTTCTAATTTAAAAAGAAATCTCAGTGTAAAGGCTGCTGAGCTATGGTGACAAGGGCAAAATGCTCAAAGATTGAGAAAAACCATGTAATGAACACTTTCCAGATAGAACAGTGGGGTAGAACTGAACCAAAAATAAAAATAAGGGTTGAGAGGACATCACAGGCACTACTGTATTCCTCAGCGTGCCATGTTCATCTGTGGGGGTACATTCTGGGACCAGCTTCTGTTACTCATGGAGAACACTAATAGGCTGGTGAAGTCCAACATGACTTTCATGTTGTGCTGCCATTATTCCACTCTTTAGCAATCACATAGAGCTGATTGATGTTTACAAAAATAGGACTGTAGAAGAACACAATGTATGTCTGTATGTGTGGGTCCACAAGGGGCATGATTTCAAAGGGAGGAATTTTCCAGCGCCATGGCTTCATTCATATCCCCAACCGGGAACCCAAAGTTCTTTGTCTGACTTTCCCACGTGCAGGGTAGGTAGAAATTCCAGGTGAGCTTCTTTGTTCCAAAAAGCCTGCCAAAACCTCTGGGAGGAGGGGGCTCTGATTGTGGGCAGGGCAACCAATCTGATATCAAAGTTGAAGATCAATCACTCCAGCAGAAGTTTGAAAGAACTCTCATTGAACAAGAACATGAATGGGACGGGAATAACTCCAAAGTTAAAAACCCACTGCTCCTTACCTGTATGGATTCCTCCCTTGAATCCTCTCCCACAGCAGGAGGGGATTTTCTCTCTCTCTGCCTAATAAATTGCTCTCTTCTAAACTCTTTGGGTCCAAGACATTTATTCTAATGGTAAGCTCACTCCACCTCCAGGACCATTTCCCCATTCCTGGGTTAAGAGAGGTCAAGGACCTGGGCACATTGGGGAAAACATCGGATGGGAGAACAGGAAGCATCTTTGGAATGCCCCCACAGCTCTGCTCCCATCCCTCAGTTACATCTTTGGCGAGCACAGGGAGGGAGCTGAACCCTTGTGCCCTGCCCTGGTTACATGTATTGTGTATAATTTCACACAACCTCTGCCAACTAGGTGTTAATATAATATTCTTGTTTCATAAATGAGAAAATGGAAGCTCAGAGAATAAAAAATCAGTCCTACTTCAAATGGATCTAAGTGTTAAGCTGAGACTTGAAGCTTGTACTGTCAGGTTTTAAGATCAACACACTTTTTGCCCTATCATATGAAATGTTACTAAAATATCAGCTTCCACTTTTAGAAATGTAGACCTACCTCTCCAGCCTCTTCTTGGCAAGCAGATATGGCCCTAAGGATCCTGGACTTACATAATCAATGAGAACCAGAATCTGATTTTTTTTTTTTTATCTCTCCCAAATTCCTATCTAAGGGGTCTGGGGAGTCATGCCCTACAAATCATAAATTCTTACTTACTTACTTACTTACATGATACATAAAATCATACTTACTTTCCAACCTGACTCTGGCATAACATTACAAGACAAGAAAGAAAATCAAAATATTTTATCCCAAAACATGTTTCTTTGCCATATTTTGAAATGGCCTTGCAAAGCTGTTCTTTGTGGGGAAAAAATTTGCACCTGTAAAGAATCTCTATTAACATAGCTAGAAGATCTTTTTCTTCCAGACCTTCCTAATAATAAAGAGATTAACTAAGATCTGAATGGGAAACATTTGTCATCTGCTGTCTCTAAGGGCAATCACTATAAGACTCCAAAAAACTTTGGTCTCCACAATCTTTATCTTAACTGAAACATTCCTTTCTATCAATCCCAGGTCTTTAGACAAATTCAACCAACTGTCAATCAGAAAATGTTTAAATTTACCTATATCCTGGAAGCCCCCCGAGCTTTCAGTTGTCCTGCCCTTCTACATCAAACCAATGCATTTCTTACATGTATTTGATAGCTGTCTCATGCCTCTCTAAAATATATAAAACCAAGCTGCACCCTGACCACCCTGGGCACATGTTCTCAGGACCTCCTGAGGGCTGTGTCACAGGCCACAGTCACTCATATTTGGCTCAGAATAAATCTCTTCAAACATTTTACAGAGTTCAATTATTTTCATCAACAATAAAGTCTTTGAACCTGTAAACCAAAAAGAAAATTCTAAGCCCCTCCCCAAACAGTTTGAATGCACTCCCTCCTCAGATAGGGCACTCTAAAATAAACCCGAAAATCTGGTTCAGACCATGATGGAAAAGGCGGGCAGGGTTGAACATGCTTCATTATGCTCTTCTCCCTTTTGGCATTCAGGAAAAGATGACCTGCATTTAACATCAACACAGACCTTAAGTCTGATAAGAAACATTTATAAACTATTATCTCTGAAGCCTGCTACCTGGAGGCTTCATCTGTATGATAAAACCTAGGTCTCCACAACCCCTTGTCATAACTCAGACATTCCTTTCTACTGATAACTCAGCCAACTGCCAATTAAAAAATATTTATATCTACCTACCTATAATAGGAAGCCCACCTCCACCTTCAAGTCCTGCCCTTCCAGGTGGAACAAATATCAGTCTTACATGTATTGATTTATATATTATGTCTCCATAAAATGTATAAAAGCAAGGTGTACCCTGACCACCTTGGGCACATGTCATCGGGACCTCCTGAGGCTGTGTCATGGGTGTGTCCTTAACCTTGGCAAAATAAACTTTCTAAATTGATTGAGACCTGTCTCAGATACTTTTGTACAAACCTAAAGATTGTTTCACATTGATTTCCTCCAAGGTGAAGACTTGGCTTCTTGGTTCCTTGCACCCTCCAATGACTCAGCCTCAGCCAGCTCAGAGCTGGCTTCATTAGTCTACAAAACCAGCAGGTGACTTTTTTCTTATTTGGTAGTTAGCAATCAAATGATTGCTGCCTTAGAAGTACAACTCTATTTTCCAAAAGGAGTTTCTAATCCCTTTGCATAATATGATATTTTTCTTGCAGAATAAACATTTTCCACTTCTCAAAGACATCAAGAGAAAGAAAAGTTTTCTATTGTAAGCATAGATCTCTGCTAATTTGCCTCCAATTTATTCCTAAACCAACTAGTTGAATAAATAAAAATGCCTGAGTGGAGGCCTGCCAAGGAGTGGATTAAGTTCAGTCTTCTGAGTCTAAAAGCACTCATCAAATAATCTGCAGCTGATAACACTCAGTAACACTTAGAAGATGATGCTCACAGTCCAGCCAGTCAAATCAGAGGCTGCGATGTGCATAATGAATGAAATGGCTCTATGTTAAATGGACTCAAGTGGGCAACCAGATTTGAAACCCTTTGAGAACATTAACCTCCTGGCCAGGCCTGGATTAAAAGAGGATTGTTAATCATACTTCCTAACAAAGCTGTATAGCTGAGATATTTTCACAGGAAGGGATCTGAGACTGTTACCACTGGATAAACTCCTACCATTTAGCAAACAAGAGTGATGAGTCATTGAGTGCATTGCCCTAAATGATCCTTTCAGGGGTTTACATAATTGATGTAACTTCTTAACATTTGCCTTTGCTTAGGGAAGTAACTATCATTGTGAGTATGTACAGAATCACTAGGAAGATTGCTGGCTTCCCTCTTAAGAATTTTTGGTTCTTTACAACTGGGATAGGCCTGGAGAATCTGCCTTCCTAAATGTGCCCAAGTGATGTTTTGAGGGCTACAGGTACATCTCAGAGATACTGTGGGTATTTGGTTCCAGATAACAAGAGAATATCACAATAAAGTGAGTCACACAACATTTGGTGTTTCCTAGTGCATATAAAAGTGACGATTACTATATTATAGTCTATTAAGTGTGCAATATAGCATTATGCCTAAAAAATCTACATACCTTAATTAGGAAACGCTTTATTGCTAAAAAAAAATGCTAATGATCATCTGAGCCTTCAATGAGTTGTAATCTTTTTATTGGGTAAGGGTCTTCCCTTGAAGATGGCTGCTGACTGATCAGGTGGTGGCTGCTGAAGGTTGAGGTGGGTATGGTAATTTCTTAAAATAAGACAATGAAGTTTGCCACATCAATTGACTGTTTCTTTCATGAAAGATTTCTCTGTGGCATACAATCCTGTTCAATAGCATTTTACCTACAGTAGAACTTCTTTCAAATATGGAGGTAATCTTCTACATCTCCATCAGAGCTCTTGGGTATTGTCAATGAACATCAGGTGCATTGTTGATGAACACCATTATTTTAAAAGGAATCCTTTTTTCTGAGCAGCAGGTCTCCACAGTAATAGGGTTGTTTCACTTTCTTTTCATATGTGTGTTCACAGGAGTAGCGCTTTTAATTTCCTTCAAGAACCTTTCCTTTGCCTTCACAACTTGGCTGTTTGGCACAAGAGGTTTATCTTTCAACCTATCTCAGTTTAAACATGCCTTCCTCACTAAACGTAATCATTTCTAGCTTTTCATTTAAGAAATTCATTAAGAATTTCATTCTTTCCCATGAACACTTAGAGGCCTTTATGGGGTTATGAATTAGCCTAATTTAAATACTATTGTATCTCACAGGATAGGGAGACCCAAGGAGAGGGAAAGAGATGGGGGAATAGCCAGTCGGTAGAGCAGTTAGAACACACACAACATTTTAGCAATCAAGTTCACCATCAAGTTCATGGCATCCCAAGACAATTACAATAGTAACATCAAAGATCACTGATCACAGGTCACCATAACAGAATTAATGGTGAACGTTTAAAATATCGTGAGACTTACCAAAATGTGACACAGAGACATGAAGTGAGCACATGCGGTTGGAAAAATGGCATTCATAGATTTGCTTGATGCAGGGTTGCCACAAACCTTCAGTGTCTGAAAAATGTGTTATCTGAAAAGTACAACAAAGTGAAGCTCAGTAAGACCAGGTAGGCTGTATTGTCCTGGAACAAGCCTGAGCACCAGGAAGACTCCAGCTCCACCTTGTTCCAAGTGGCCAATCTGAGGTAAACACTCTTTAAGCTTCTTTGAAATCAGTGGATTTTCAAAGAAATCATCATTTTTCAAAGGCCATACATATTTCTTTATGTATGAGCTACTTGCCTCTGTCCTAAAAACATTCTTTCGGTTTTGATTCTTTTGGAAGATGGAGAAAGAACAGACCCATTTCCAGCTACTCAGAAGAATGCTTACTCCGCTCTCATGACTGCTAGCAGGCTTAATATGTTTTCAGTTATGTGTGGGAGTATGTGTGTGCTACAGAATAAAGTTGTTTTACTAGTGCACAATGTATATTCATGTATGAACAATTTAATGAAAGCATCTCCCATAAGAATTCTAAAGAGTAGGCCAGGCGTGGTGCCTCATGACTGTGATCCCAGCACTTTGGGAGGCCGAGGTGGGCAGATCATGAGGTCAAGAGATTGTAACCATTCTGCCCAACATGGTGAAACCCCATCTCTACTAAAAATACAAAAAAATAGCTGCTGTGGTGGTACACACCTGTAGTCCCAGCTACTTGGGAGGCTGAGGCAGAAGAATCACTTGAACCTGGGAGGTAGAGGTTGCAGTGAGCCAAGATAGCACAATTGCACTCCAGCCTGGTGACGGAGTGAGACTGTCTCACAAAAAACAAAAGAAAAACAAAAAGAGTTCTAAAGAGTATTCTTGTTTAATCTATCTATCTATTTATATATATTGGTTAATTCCCCTGAAGTACTTTAAAGCAAATATCAGATGCCTTGTCATTTCACCCTGTAGCCTTCAGAATATCTCTTTAAAAACTATGGACATTTTCTTATATAACTGCAATGACAATATCTTAATCAATAAAATTAACAATAATTCCTTGGTTTCACTTGATAGTAGTTTATGCAGAAGTTTGCCTGATTGCCTCAGTTCAACTCCAACCCTCCCACCCGTATCAGTTTGGAGTAGTCAGAATTGAAATAAGGTCTGTGCATTGCATTTAGTTATTATGTCTCACAAGTATCATGTAATACAGAACAGATCCTTCTCTTTCATCTTTTTCTTTTCCTTCTCCTCCTCCTTCTTTTTTTTACTTTTTAATCCCAATGATGTATTGGAAAAACAAGATCAGTTGTCTTGTAGAATGTTCTGTGGTATGGCTTTGACTACTTCCTGATGAAATAATTTAACTTTGTTCCTCTACCCATGTATTTCCTATAAACTGGAAGTTAGATCTATAAGATCAATTAGGTTAAACTGTTTTGGCAAGAATATCTGATCGGTGATGCTGCACCACACTAGGAGATCCATGTCTAGTGGTCTTGCTCTTAGAGTGTTGAGTTTCCAGTGAGTTCAGGTAAGCCCATCTTGATTCCCGCTTTGTACAATTTCCTGTCAACATATTGTCTAATGGTTTCACCTGTTGGTGATCATTCAGCAGAGCTCCTGGGTCTCTGGATAGAAATCATGGAGCTGAAATCAGAATTTCCTTCATGGCTACTGTCACCCCTTTCCTCTCCCTTGCCTCAGCAGAGTGCAGTGTGGGGCACTGATGTCAATCAGTGCAGGGCAATGGGAGTGCCCTGGGACTGGAGTGCTTCCATTTTGGAAGGTGACTTTCCAGCTCATTCCGAACTTCCCATGAACACTGCTTTAAATGTTCCAAGATGGTGAGCAGCATCACTTAAGGATTCTTATGCCCAGAACATTATCTCATAGTAGTTACTAGAACAGTGGTAATTGGGAGAGGTCTTCATGGCTGCCTGTTTACTTCATTTTCAGGATATTTTCTGAAGCAGGATATTTCCCTGGTCCCTGTGGGACTCGAGACAGGGGTGCCTCATTTATTCAGCCTGTCACTCTCAACTCCTTGTAGGGGGCAGTGTGAAAGCAAATGAGTGTGGGAACTGGAGTGAATGAGCACTAAAACTGGCCACTGCTTCAGCATCTGGGAGATCAAACTCCACTTGCTCAGACCCACTGTGTTCTACCCTTCGTGGGAGGGAGCATGCAGGTGAGCAGGTGCAGGCACAGGCTAGATGCTTTAGCACTGGCAGGAGCAAACTGTGCAGGCCCCGTGGAGGGCAAAGGGCCAGTATGACTGCCTTTTGTATCCACAATTGTGGCTTCTGAGCTCCTGTCCAGCATCCAGGAAAAATAAGGTTGCATGAATGAACTGAAAGATGGTAAATGCAGGGGATTTTATTGTTGATGAAAGTAGCTCTCAGTGGGAAGGGGAGCTAAAAAGGGGATGGGGTAGGTAGTTAATCTTGCCCTGAAGCCCAGCTGTCTTTGGCTGGATTCTTCTCTGAAGTTATGGCATCAAGCTGTCCTTCTGAAGTCAAGCTGCTTTTCTCCAATGTCCAGCTGTAGTCCATCTACGGGCTGAATCCAGGGTTTTTATAGGCACAGTATGGGGTGGGGTGGAGCCATGGGTGATTTTAGGAAAAAGAAACATCTGAGCAGGAAAACAAGGATGTGTTTTCACTTTGGACCATGGTTTGAGGCTTTTTAGTATGAGGGTGGGATTTCACTGGGGGCCCATCTTTTTCTGCCTAGAATTTCTCTGCCACATCCCTATCACTTCTATTATGTGCTTTGAATGTGGCAAACATGTTTCTGTGCTGAGAATATCACAGGCACATTCCCCTATGTTCGGGGACAGTGTTACATGTTTCCCAGGATATTTTTGGGAACTCTATACTTTCCTTTTCAATTCACAGTGGCTTCTTTCTTTCCATTTCTTTCACTTACTTAACAATGAAGGGACTAATATTTCTGTTATTATTTTTTTAATGTCAGAAATCTCAGTTATTTCTCATGGTGGCAATTCTTTATTTTCAGAAAAAAAACCAAGCTTCTCTAACAGTTGCTATGACTATAACTAACCTGTAAAGACAAATTTTACAGCTCATCAAATAATTAAAGAGGCAGCTCATTTGCTTATAAGCTTTTTATGTGTGGGTCACTGTGCCTATTTCTGGAGGACAGAATTTGGTCTATAGGAACATGGTCAGGCTCAGACCAAATTCTGAGTAGGAAAAACATGTCTTGGCCATGACCTTGAGCCCCCACCTTTCCTCTCTTCTCTTGTTCCCTCACCACTAAATGCTCGTTAGCTGCCTATATTGCTGCTCTTGAATCTCTGTCCTCATCACCAAGGCAGACAACTGATTTTCTTTTTTTTTCCATTTTTACTACAGACCTTGAAGTACAGCAGTTTCCAGCAAGCAAATTGGGCACAAAAATAGTGTCTTCCAGTTGAGTGGATGATGGTCACCTGGATGGGAGTGATACATAGGAGGCTCATCACAAGAAGAAAAGTGCCGTCTTCCAGGGCAGACAGTTGATTTATAAGCAAAGAAAATAAAGGAGAAATGCTTTTCTCATTTTAGATTCTTTTCATGCTCAGTGGCCTCCTTTTCTTTTTGTAAAGAGTCTTAACTTTCCAGTTCACCAGGTATAACCTCAGTCTAGGATGATGGTAGGAAAGGGGATGGTGGGTTTGGGTGGAAAAGGAGGATCTTACTTTCAGGATATTGGGCCTCTTTTCCCTAATCTCATGTCTGGACCTCTTCATTAAAGGTCTCTAATTTAAACTGGACTCTAGATCTCTGGGTCTTGGAAGGTAAGACTGGGGTCCAATTAGTGCTAAAGGCCTGCCCTTTCCTCTTCACCCCGGGCTGTGCTCTCTCTTTCTCTCGCTCCTCATCCGTCATTATCTATCTATCCCTCTATGTATCCATCCATCCATCCATCCATCCATCCATCCATTTTATTGGGGCTGTCTTGCTGGAGATCCCTTACGAATATACCAGCCCTGAGCCTGCTCTGCAGGTTGGTGTATGCAGGGAGGCCCGAGAAGCAGAAAGACTGGTTTCCATGAAAGGCCCCAGAACCTCTGATCCTTTCCTTTTCTCCTCACTCTGGACTCCTCCCTTTTGATTATTTTTGCCCTGTCTGCTCCGTGAAAGGACACAAAACTCCTCCAAGGAGTGCTGGTAAATATAGGCTGGTGGGGCCTCCCCAGAAATCCTCAGAGCTGAGCATCACCCTTGAAGGATCAGAGAGACCCACCACATGTTCCCTGACTTCTTCATGATAGTACTGGGCTTTGGGCCCATTCATTAGCTTGAAATCTGATGACATTGAAGAGCTCATTGGGCCTGAATTTGGAGATGCATGAAGCATAGGACATCTCACACAGAGTCTGCAGCCTAGTGGCCAAGTGTCTGCTGAGCTGTGAGGGCAGCTAATAGCTTTGCCAAGGCCTGCCTCACTGGGAGAAATGAGTTTGTTGCTATGGTGAAGTTGAACTGTCTCTGTGCCTATGAACTGTTATGTTAGCCTATCAAGAAATGTCAAGCTGTTTGCAGTTGGCCAGTTCTATTCTGTTTGCCCTGATGCCTCAAGGAGATAAAAGACCTCGGCATTCTTTACAGCATGCTTGATACAAATCGTCACATGCATCCTGCTTTCAAGCAGCTGCTGCATAATCCTCTGCAGGCACAGGGCTGGAGTGCAGGCTTAGAACAGGCGAAGGAGAGCCGTGGGCAAGTACCATACATGTTTTCCTATGTCTGAAATGGGTGGACTGCTTTAGTATTAGAATGTTTAATTTTACTTTTCTTAAGAAAAAAAATCTTAAGGCAGTCCTAAACTATTCCAACTTTTAAAAAAGAATAATAATGAATCTGGAAGAAGTAAAACTTCCACTCCACTCTATACTTTTCCCAGTAGGTTGAGGAGGTGGACAGGGAGGGCCAGTGTAGGCATGGGCTGGAGACTAGTTGAAAGGATATCATAAGGAAGAGAGAAAAAGTGCATTTTGTATTGTTCCAGAAGCCAAAACAAAGGAAGAAAAGCTAGAAAGGGGCAATTTTTCTTGGTATAAACAAATGTGTGTTTTTAAAAAAGATTTTTTATTGTGATAAAATATGTATAACATAAAACTTACAATTTTCACCATTTATAAGTGCACAATTCAGTAGCATTAAGTACCTTGACACTGTTGTATAACCATTGTCACCATCCATCTCTACATGGATTTATCTTTCCAAACAAATTCTGTACCCTTTAAATAATCCCTTCCCCCAGCCCCTAGGAATCACCATTCTATTTTCTGTATCTTTGAATTTGACTGTTTCAGATGCCTCATATAAATGGGATCATCTGGTATATATCCATTTGTGTCTGGCTTCCTTTACTTAAGAACATCAAACATTATGATGTTTTCAAGGTCTGTCCATATTACAACATGTGTCAGAATGTCCTTCCTTTTTAAAGGCTGAATAATATACTGTTTTATATGTATACTAAATTTCATTTATCCATTTATCAATGGACATTTGGATTGTTCCTACTTTTTGACAATTATAAATAATGCTGCCATGAACGTGGGTGTAAAAGTATCTGTTCGAGTCACTGAATTTAATTATTTTGGGTATTAAATATGTTTTCTACCGAGCATAACTAGATGAAAGATCTGTCTGCCCTTGAAGGCTATAAATTCTCCTTTACTGGAGCTAATAAAGTTCCTGGAAAATGCCCAGCCTTCAAAGACACCATAGAAGAGAGAGCCATCTCTATATAGGATATTTGACTAAATTAGTGACCCTTAAACCCAGTTCTACATCCAAATCACATGAGTAGCACCTAGAAATTATAGATGCCTAGAAATCTGATGAACACATTAACTAAGTGATTAAGCATAACATACTAATTATGAGGCAAACTGAAATCATGTGTCTTCTAGTATAACATACATCATTATTTATACTGTAGCATTCCTGGCCAAAATCCTCAATCGGAATCTAATCATGAGGAAACAAACCCAAATAGAGGGGATGTTCGGCCAAACAACAAAAATGTCAAGGTCGTTAAAGAAAAGAAGAAAAGGTTGGCTTCTGTCTTAGGAGGAGACGAATAAGAAATGAAAACTAAATGCACTGCAGATTCCTGATTAGACCCTGAATGAAAAACCAACTACAAAGGATATTATTGGAAAACTGGGAAAGTTTGAATATGGACTGTTAATAGTATTGTAATAATGTTAAATTTCCTGCATATGATAATTATGTTGTGGGTATGTAGGTGAATATGTTTGTTCTTAGAATAAAAATGTATCAATATTCTTTTCTTAGAAAAACATGTGTCAACATAGAAGGGTGGAGTGAAATTACATTTGCAACTAATTATCAAAAGATTCAAAAATACAGGTGTGTGTGTGTGTGTAAACACATAAATATATAAAGAAATATAAAACAAATGCAAGAAAATGTTAATGATAGTGAATCTAGGTAAAGTTTATAGTTGTATTTGATTGAACTTTTCAAGATGATGACAGTGTTTTTGGCTGTCTGGAGCAGCCACTACCATCACGCTGGCTGCAGTGGGGAGGCATAGACAATGGCAGCAGGAGTGGCTGCAGGAGAAGCAGTGGCAGTGGTGGGAACCCTGTGTCCTACACCCCTAAGGCAGCTGACTATGCCATCTCCACCCTCACACAGCCAGGCAGGACCTGCTCCCAGGCCTGGAGCCTCCACTACAGCCTCAACCTCACTCCCTGGTGCATCCCAGGAGCCCTGAGCACTTGACCGAAGGTGCAGCTGGGACTCACAGGGCTGGCCCTAGGAGCATTGGGTTCATTTGAGTGGGGTTGACTGGGAACGCTGTGCTACCTGTACCTCACCCATCACTGCTGTGGGGAAAGCACAAAGAGAAGGCACAGTGGGGGCTGCATGCTCCACAGAGCTGGTGGGAGCCCCACCCCTTCCAAGTTGGCAGGACAGGAGATCCTCAGGTGCAACTGCAGCTGCCCAAGCCACATCTACAACCTGAGGACCCCTGTGACCTAAGTACCTGGGATCAGGCAGGAGCCCTACCCTGCTAGGTGCAGCTGCCACTGCCCCAGTCACAGCTGTGGACCCAGGCATCCCTGTGCTCTTAGGAGCCAGAAGCAGGCAGGAGACCTGCCCTTTCTGGCACAGCTGCAGCCACTCAAGCTACAGCTGTGGATCCAGGCATCTCTGTACTCTCTGAGGACAGAAGGTGCCCCTCCCTCTCAGGCTGGAAGTGCCTGCTCCAACTCTCTAGCTTTTCCCGGCTGTTGGCACCCACTCCTATCATGGAGCAAAGTTGAGGCTGAGTCTGGGTGCTGTCACAACCTCGCCAGGTGTGCAGACACTTGGTATAGTGCTGACATGCCAGCCCTCTTCTTTCTTGGCTCCCTCTAGACTTTGGGTGGCAACGACATGGGAGGGAGGCCGAGGAGGTGCTAAGGGCAGCTCAGTGCAGGCCTGCTGGTGTCCCTCAGCACAAACAGCATGGGCACCATGGATGATGGAAGGAGGCAGATAGGCTCCTGGGCAGAAAGGGGCAGGTCCTCAGTGAAGCCCCACCTTCAATCTGGGGAAGGCCTGAAGCCTAGGGGCTGGGCTGCCAGTTGTGCAGACCAGTGTGGGAACTTGTGGTGCTTTTTCCCAGCCATCCATGGCTATCCATGGACCAATATGCATGTAATTCCTCCCCTCTGAGGCCCATGAAAGCCCCAGACTCAGCCAGATTCAAAGAGATGAATGGATGACCAGCTGCAGAGAGGAGGTATCCTGCTGAGAGTTGAAGAGATGATGGGATGATCTCTGCTGAGAGCTGAACACTCATTTGGATGACCTGCCTAGCAGACAGGAGCTACTTATTATGGGTCTCCTCTGAGCTGTTCTATTGCTCAATAAATCTCCTCTTTGTCTTGCTGACACTCTACTTCTTTGCATACCTTATTCTTTCTGGACATAGGATAAGAAATCAGGACCCATCAAATGGCAGGGCTAAAAGAGCTATAACCAAACAGAGCTGAAACACAGCCCTTGCTTGCCATGTTGCAAATGACAAGAAGAAGAGAAGAGAGAGGGAGAAAAGAGCTGCAGCCCTTCGGGGAGCCCAGACCTAGGAGCTCCCTGAGCCAGACCTGTGACACCTTTAGGGCTCTGTGCTTCCCGGCGTCTCCAAGCTTTCAGGCACTACCATGTTGTTCAGTGTCAGCCATGGAAGCTGCTTGTGGTATGCCTGGTCCAGCTGCAGCCTCGCAGGGAGCCTGCACCTATGCCAGCACCTGGAGCTGCCTGCCCCACTGCAGCTGGCGTGTGTGGCTGTGCACAGTGGCCAGACCCCATGCTTGCTCACACACTCCTTGCCGCTCTGTGCCTGGCTCACCCTTAGCAGGTGTGGGATTCAGGCTGGTAGTGTGAGCCGAGCACAGCCTACCAGGCCGAGTGGTTGGAACGAGCCCAGTGGGCCCAAGCAAAACTCAGACAGAGGAGCCACTAGCCACAGAGGTTTCCAGCTGGCCAAGTGACACCCCAAGGATCCCATAACAATGTTTTTGTTGGGTTAAAAACTTTAAAATAAACGGCTAGAGGCAAAAAGACAGTTTCCTAAACTCTCTCTGAGAATCTGAAGCTCCTGGGGAAGGAACTTGTATTTTTGGTGGGACCTTTGTGAAACCCTGAAGTGTCCCACAGAGCACCAATCCGCAAGTCACCATGTGGGAATGACTAAGCTTGATGCCTTTCTTGGGACCTTTCTGATGTAAATTCTGGAATTTTCTTGAAAGCAGTATTTCTAAACAGTGGGAAAAAGAAGGATTATTCAATATTTGATAGGCTAATAATTAAGAGAAAAAAGAAAATGGATGCCTACCTTTTACTGCAAAAGTAGCAGATGGGTCAGATATTTAAACGAATTTTTTAAAAAAGCACCAGTGAAAGCACCTGAAGAAATTACAAAATAATCTTTAAATTCAATCTTGGACTGAACAAGGCCTTTCTAAGGAGAAAACAAAACATAGAAACACAAACGATGGTTAAAATTATCTACATAAGAGTAAAAAAATTTCTTCACAGCCTGAAATACTTCAAAGAAATACAAAAGTCAAACTACAAATGGGAACTATTATTAACAAAACAGATGGCTAGGGTTAATTTATTCAATATATAAATATGTTTTACAAATCCAAAAGAAAGAGTTGTTACCAAAAACCAGTGGAAAAATGAGTGGAGGATGGGTGAAGAGAGTTCATAGAAAAATAGGTACAGTACCTCTTCCATACTAAAAAGCTTGTCCGTTGTTACTCATGATAAGACAAGTGGACATTAAAATTAAACTGAGATACTATCTTTCAATTTCTAGATTGGCAATGCTCCTAAAGTCTGACAGAGCACTATTTTACAGAGGATATGGGGAAACAGGAGATTTCAGGCATTGCTGCTGGGCCTGCAAATGGTGCAGCCTCTTTGGAGGTGATGTAGGCAACAGCAACCAAAGCATTAAATGCACATGCCTTTCCGGCCAGAAATTTTACTTCCAGGAATCTACTCAATAGACATTTGTGTATTTGTGCAAAGATATAAGGTATTAACTGAAGCATTATTTAAAATCAAAGTCTAGAATAGCCTACAAGAGTTCATTAACAGAACATGAAATCAATATTAGAACACCTGTATAATGGAACATCTATATACTGTACATCTCTTACAAATTAGATGAATATGTGCTGATATGGGATATTCTATAAGATCTGTAATGGAGAGAAAAGCAAGATGGAGAACAGTTTGTATGTTATGTGCCCTTTTATGTTACAAATGTGTGTCTATATCTTATTGTTTTATAACAGCAAGATGCTGCAGAGACTATATAATAAACCATCTATAGTAACTATCTCTGACTTCGATTTTGTGGTAGGATCATCTTTTCAATTCTTTAAATAAGCAAACTTTTTTTCAGTGATTGTATTTAGGTTTGGAGAGGACATAAAAATACAGATATTCTCATAGCCGTTAGTGAATGCACAAATTGATCCAGTCTTTTTAGGGGCCAATTTGACAATGCCTCTGAATTTTTAAAAATGCTTATACCCTATTACTCATCACTTGAATTTATTCCACAGAAATAAACAAAATCACAAAATTATAGGTACCTAGTGATAATTTTGGAGCCAATTAAGAAATTAATCAATATGAATTTTAAAATCAAGAGGGTATGATACAAGGTCTGGTGGTCTATTTAGATGTGTGATTGAATGTCAGCAACTGTGGAAATTATGATCCCTAATAGACTCTAAATATTATAAATCCTGACCATGTATAATAAAATGACTAACAGAAAAACAGAGGATAAAGAGAAGCAATGTTTGAGTGGATAGGTGATAATTCTAATTATTATATGTCTCATAGCAAAATGGCTTATTCAGCCTGTCAGATTTGAAGCATATAGATAAAAAATAAAGTTGTCGATCTTACGCTTTGTATAATCTCTTCCCCTCCCTCGCTTTTCTTTTTCTAAAATCTACTCTTCTAACTTTATAGGGCTAATTTGGGAAATATTATTTCTGTGGTAAAGAAACATTTATACAAATTTGATCAACCCTTTAGGTTACTCAGGCCATGGCACACACTGGTGTACAATGTACATTGCCCAGATCTAAGAGTACCCCTCTAGGGGCTGTAACATGGGTGAGGTTCCTATGGTTGGGCAGTGCTCATCTGAACAACTATACATGGCAGCCATGGTTTACTACAGTTTTCTTTTCTTCTAATATTTAAGTATAAAGTTATTACTTCTCCATTAAAGATAGCATATATAAAATGATCCCATTTAACCTAGTATATTTCTTTAGAGCAGCAGTACAATGGAATGGTTACAACACAGATTTAGAAGTTTTACTGGCTGGATTTGACCATCAACTAGCTGTGTGATTTTGTACAAATGACTTTTCCTTTCTGTGTTTCAGCTTCCTCATCCATAAAACAGAATAATTATAGCTCAAGCAGTAGTTGTGAAGATTTAATGGTGTAATCTGTGTAAATTGCTTAAGCTGAGAATCTAAGATAAGTTAGCAGCCAAATATGTTCAACCTGACTGTAACAAGAGAAACCAAATGAAGGTCTCTGCTGTCCAGAATTGCTTTGTGATCCTGAAAGGGGTGGCTCATTTGGGTATCATTCACTAGAGAGTTATGCCCATCTCAGGGATTTGCCATTGTTCCAATTTCCCATGATTTGAAGTTGCAATATGAATCTTCCCACATGAACCTTTTAAGTGCCCATCAAACAGAATCAATAGGACAAATCTTGTATTTTGCTTTTCTTAAAAAAAATTATTTTAAGGATTGTTTATAATAACTACTTCAGTACCATCATTCAGTAGTTATTAAGTAAATGCAAAGTTTTAATACTTCTGTACTGATTCAGGAGTTTTAGTGCTGGTAGCCTGCTGTAATTGATTTGAAAATTTGACAACAAACTGAGAGTCTGGTGAATTGTGACTTTCCCTCTGTGGCCTGCACAGAGGTTGAATGCAGCTTCTTTACTGTATTAATTTATCACCAAGAAAAAGCGATAGGAGTGTAAACAGCAGATTGTAGACATGGCCTTATCAATATTATAAAGCACTTTCTGTGTACATTATTTACTGTTTACACCTGAGAACACAAATGTATTCTGTCTTGAGAATAATTCAGAGATTTTATTCATTAAGGAAGATGGTGTTAAAATATCATCAAAACCCAATATCTTCCTGCCTGAGGTTCAAACTTGCCTTACAATATTAAACATGCCTTGCAATATTAAACACCCTAATTGGTGGTGGCCATCATAGAAACCCACACATGCATTTTTGCAGAATTTAATGCAGATGATTATTTCTTCTGGCTAAATCACTCAGCGTCACCAGGGCTTTCAGGTGCTTCTCCTTACCATGTGACCTAGGCCTGTCATCTGCCTGCCTGTCTGCTTCCCAGCCGTGGGTCAAAGGGGCCTGAGTATATACACATCCATGAGGGATATCTTGATATATTTGTATACATAATTTGTAAGGCTGAGTTCTGCTTCCTTGTTCAATGATTTCCTAGGGATCTACCTTCTGTATCTACACTTGGGTATCTCTCATCAATTTGCTTAAGATTACAGGTTACAACAAGGGATTGCAGCTACACTTATTCCAACATTCCCCTGCCCTCCTCTTTGAGGACTTAACATGTAAAAATCGGTTTTGTTTTGTTAATAGCTATAATAATATTGACATGGTTTAAAATTCAAAAGATATAAAAAAAATACAGTGAAAAATGTCCCTTCTTCCCCTGATTCCCAACTGTCCAATTTCCTCTCAGAGGCAACCAATGTTATCATTTTCTTGGGTGTTCTTCCAGAGGTACCATGTAGATACATGTAGTCTCTACCTTGCTTTTTAGCAACTAACTTAAGTACACTATATGTAAAGTTCAACTTCATTGACATTGTGTATACGCTTTATGAAGGAACCGTCTATCTGGGAAGGTTGCCTCTTTTTTTTTTTGACAGCTTCAGGAGATGCCCACAGGGACTAGCAATGGAAAACAGCCTCTCTGCTAAGCATGAAGATAAGCGCAGTCAATGCTTCCACATGAGGGGAGACAGATCTTACAGCTAGGGAGGTCACCGTTACATCCTCCTCAGGGATTAAGATAACACAGTAAATTCTCAATGCCAAACCTAACACTGGCCACCTGGTAGGTCTCAATAGATGTCTGCCAATCAGCGGATAAGAAAAAAATGTTGGACCTACTGAATTCACAATAAACATGTTGCAGAACCAGTAAAAGCTGTTTAGAATCTCTTAAAAGATTTTTGTGATGAAACAAGTTTAGCTGTATCTTTTTCCTGAATGAAGAGTATCCTCTGCACCCCCAGTCCCCACAGATGTACTAGCCCTGGGAAAAAGACTGGGTGAAGGTGTTACCACAGGCAGCAGAGGGCAGCTGTCATCCAAGCAGAGTGCAAACTGGAGTCCCAGGGAGGTGACAAGGGAATGGGAGAAGCTATCAAGCACTGGGTCTGATGGGCAAAGGTGAGGCCAGTGACTACAGGCAAGGCAAAAGCTAAGATGTGAAGAAGGTCAACGGCTGAGGGAGGAGCAGCAAATAGGGCAAGATGAGATGCTCAGGTGATAGGACAGGAACCAAGGCAGGGAGCTGAGAAGTCTGTTCCTCTTGGCTATCTGGCCAGCTTAGTAAGCGTACAGGCCAAGTGATAGGTGCTGTAGTCCTTTAAGGCCTTTGTGTTGGGTTGGTTCCAGGTCTTTGCTATTGTAAACAGTGCTGCAATGAACATTCATTTGCGTGTGTCCTTATAGTAGAATGATTTATAATCCTTTGGATATATACCCAGTAACTGGACAGGGAAAATGTGGCACATATACACCATGGAATATTATGCAGCCATCAAAAACGATGAGTTCGTGTCCTTTTTAGGGACATGGATGAAACTGGAAACCATCATTCTCAGCAAACTGACACAAGAACACAAAATCAAACACTGCATGTTCTCACTCATAGGCGGGTGTTGAACAATGAGAACACATGGACACAGGGAGGGGAGCATCACACACTGGGGTCTGTAGGGGGAAATATGGGAGGGACAGTAGGGGGTGGGAGTTGGGGAGAGATAGCATGGGGAGAAATGCCAGATACAGGTGAAGGGGAGGAAGGCAGTAAATCACGCTGCCATGTGTGTACCTATGCAACAATCTTGCATGTTCTTCACATGTACCCCCAAACCTAAAATGCAATAAAATAAAAAAGAAAAAAAAAAGGCCTTTGTTTTGGCAAACCATACCTTTTTGAAGGTGACTCTACACTTGGTGTGTTGCTCAAATCCCTCCAAGGACTGCCACTTGAAATCAGTCCATTCATCAGCAATCTAAGAAAATAAGTATCACACTTTATAGTTAAATTCTACACACTGCAGGATCAAAAACTCAATTACATATTTTTTCTACTTTTGAAAAGTAATAAGACAGCTAGAACAAAAATAGCAAAAGTATTTTGCTACAAAGGACCTTAGAAGATACAGGTCATGTTTGCTTGTGACTGTAAACGACTTAGCTGAAAAGTGATTGACATTTTATTTGAAGGCTTACAATGAATCCTTCACAGTAGTTTCACTGTTCTGCTATCAGAATCAGACTGAAACACCAGGCAGGCCATATTCAAGCCCAAGGTTTCTGTGATGATGCCTGGAAATGGAAAATGGGTCTGAGATCCCCAGGCAAAGTGTTTCCTATCGACATTTCCCTTCCAGAGGAGTACTGCCTGTTGCTCCATTTTAGGATGACTTGCAGTTGGCATAAACATGAGGGCTACTGCAATGGGACAATTCTATTGACTGAATCCAGACAAGGAGAAGACTCAGATGATCAGAGGTAGCTTCTAAGCTTGTGCTTTTATGAGAAAGTAGCATGGAAGTCTAGAATGAGATACTAGGGACATAATTGCAATGTAGCTTCTGGACGTATATTGGGCTCAGTTGCTTACATCTTCAAAACCTGTAGAACTACGTGGTGATAATGAAACAATGAGATCCTAGCAGAACCCCAAGCTCTTCTATATTGCCAAAGAAAGGATAAGCTAATTTTAATAGCTTCAATGTTCATGCATTTCATTGAATTCCAGTTCTTTGAAAGTTGGTAACCTGAGTGTGAACACAATAAACAGCTCAATATAATAGAACATACCAGTTTCCTCTCATTGTCAACTAAATTAGAGTATACCAAAACTAGAAATGCATGAATAAATCACTATGGCCAAAGATAGAGATATTCTCTTCCACTGTAGAATGTTAAGTGCACACCTAAGCCACACTTCAAAAAGAAGTATCTTTATTTTATTTATTATATATTTTGTTGAGGGAGGGTCTCACTCTGTCACCCAGGCTGGAGTGAAGTGGTGAAATCTTGGCTCACTACAAACTCTGCCTCCCAGGTTCAAGCAATTCTCCTGCCTTAGCTTCCCAAGTAGGTGGGATTAAAGATGTGTGCAACCACACCCAAATAATTTTTGTGTTTTTAGTAGGAGGGTGTTTCACCATGTTGGTCAGGCTGGCCTTGAACTCCTGACCTCAGGTGATCCATCCGCCTCAGCCTCTCAAAGTTCTGGGATTATAGGCATGAACCACCAGGCCCAGCCCAAAATATCTAGCAGTATCTTTCTCTGTGACAAAATGTTGTGACATGAAGCCAAGCAAAAGTGAACCAAAGTGCTGTGAAGTCTTGTTCCAGAGTGGACAAAGGTTAAACCTCATTATAGAACAGCTGAGGTTACATGATTGACGTCAAAAGTCCTTATATTTAGTAAACCTTCTCAATTTGCCTTGTGTATTGTCAGCCCTCTCAATCTGTCACTACTGGCAGCCACCGTTGGATCTGACATGAGAAGCTTGTGGTTTTGTCCCCCTCCCACAGGCCCGCGAACTTTGGGCTTTTGGTTCTCTTGCTGACTTCCTGACTCTCATTCCTGAACCCAAGAGATTCACTCTCATGGTGGCTGTCACCACACCCCCACACCCCTCCCTATGTTCCCTTAGGTGTGTACTTTCAGGTAGCATTGAAATAGTCATAGCTATTTTTTAAAATGTAATTCTAGAATTTAGCCATGCTATGCTATCTTGCTATTTTGAAAGGTGAATCTTTTCAATATATATTTTCAAATATACATTTCTCTGCTCTATATCCTTTTACATCTACCTGCTACCTATTGCTTCAGATCTCCTGCATCAGAAAAATTAAGAACTATCAGATTAAGTTGACCATAAAGAAGAGTGAGTATTTGTGGGGATGTAGCAGAAGGCAAAAACCAAATGTCTCACCATCGTTGTCATCTTCATCCTAAAGAAAAGGAGCTAAGATTGATAGTGCCGGGGCCTTTTCCAGGCTCTGTGTGGGCATCACCTCACTGCATCCTTTTAGGATGGAGCAGCTATTATGATGCCCATAGTATAAAGGAGGAAACTGAGGCTTTGGGCGATTGACTGATTTGTCCAATAACACATGTCTAGAAAGTGTCAGAGACAGACTTTCAGTCTAAGTCTGTCTGACTCCAGAACATGGCCTTTTAATCACTAAACAGTTATGCCTCTCATTATGGCTGGTTGAACTTTAGCAAAGACTACTTTAAGGCGCTTATAAGGGCAATCCCATAATCAGACCAGAAGTACAACTAAAGCTTTCTTAATCCAGCTACATGTAAAGCAGGTGATTGGAAGGTCATATGTAAATCAGTTTTTGAAAATAAAATCCTATTCTAAATTCACCAAGGGAGCATGCTCCATTCTTTCACAAAAAGAAAAAATAATACTATTGCATACAATCAGTTCCAATAGATTTATTTGCTAAGCTTAGCTTTTTATATGTATGACTACCTTAGAGTTGGGTTCATCTGTGGGTCCCTGTCCTCCCTTAGCACAAATTCACTCACTTGTGACGATGAAGGTAATTTGTGATCCAGACAGAAGAGGGAGAAAGAGCCCACATCCCTATCCACTAAGCCAGGAATTGTTGGCCAGAGGGTAGGATGGCAGAAATTAATGCTCCTTTCAGAGGGAGAAGAGGAGGCCTGAAATATGCATGAAAGTTACTTGCATGAATGGCTGATAAATTCCTCAGTTAGCCTACTACTTATTGCTCAGCCCTGGCAGTAAAATGAAGGTAACAGCACTATGAGTCAGCTAGCCTTCTTGAAGCTATTTGAAATCCTCTGAGGAAAACAACAGAGTCAATAAGTATCATCACATGATGGGTCATGTAGCTTCTCCTGCAGATGAAATCAGTTGTATGTAGCTAGAATCTCATCATAATTCTGTTAGCATTGTGATGGATCTGGAAGGAAGGGCCTTCAGCCCCAAAATTGCTGTTAGCAGACAGCCTTCATCTGTGGGTACCTTCAGGGATTGACTTAGCTGCAGAAAGCCACCTTGCCTAAGATTATGTCCTTTCCAGAGGAGGCCCACATCCAGTGACTGACAGAGGAAGGATCAGTTATAAAGGCCCAGACACAGTGGCCCAACCTGGGACGACTCTGATGGAGCATTTATGTCCAGAGCTCCCATAGGGTCCACCAAAGCTGTGGACCTGCCTGACCATTCAACGCCTCCGTCTGCTCCTTCTTCACTCTGCCACAGGTGTTGATCCCAGAGGCAATCCCTAATAAACACTTTCCACACTCAACTCCATCTCAGAGTTTACTTCCCAGAAAACCCAGCCTGCAATAAGAATCTATACAAATTATTATAAAATGAAAGTTATATGAAGGGAAAAGTTCTTCCATTTATCATGTATAAAATCTGGGAAGCCAGACTAAAACTAAACTGAGAATTTGCCCCTGTAGTTTTTGTTTTCATGGCATCAATATTAGTAAGAATGACTGCTTATTACTATTTTAAAGGTATAAATCTATATAATTTATTTATCAGCTCATTTTTTTTCTATGGAAAAATTCACCTGTGATTAAATTATTTGGATCCACTTTTCCTCCATTGCAGGTGTGCAAAGATGACTACAGTGAAATAACATTTGGCATCAGTGCCCCTAGCAATGTCACTCTGCAACTTGTCCCATCAAGTAGAAGGCTGGCCCTGAATCTGGGCTGGCTTTGTGACTTGGCCAATAGAATGTGGTGGAGGTAATAGCGTGCTAGTTCCAAGGTAAGACTTGAGGAGGCCTGGAACATTTCTTCTCTCTCTCTGGGGTCCCGGCCAGCCCCAGTGTGGAAAAGCCTGGGCTAGCCTGCTGGAAGGTGAGGAGACCACATGGAGAAACAGCAAGTTGACCAAGATGCCACCGTATGGTTTCCAGTCAACCCAGCAGACCCACAGTTGAG
Source organism: Aotus nancymaae (assembly GCF_030222135.1). Classification (NCBI taxonomy): domain Eukaryota; kingdom Metazoa; phylum Chordata; class Mammalia; order Primates; family Aotidae; genus Aotus; species Aotus nancymaae. Next base: position 107,692,068 of record NW_026988425.1, read on the forward strand.
CCTAGCCAAAATCAGAACTGTCCTGTTAGGCTCAGTCCAAAATGCTGATGCACAAAATTGCTAGCTGGATAAACAGTGGTTGTTTTAAGCCACAAGTTTTGGGGTAGTTTATTTTGCAGCACAAGCTATCTGATAGAGTAGCTAGTGGTTATTTCCAAGACTGATTCGGAAGAATGAATATTTGAGCAAACTGGTACATTTCCAAAAACTAAGAATTAATATAACTGTTTTCCACTCCCATCTTCCGTTTTCCAATTTCCAAGGCAGGGATCTGAGTAGATATTGAACAGATGGATATGGAGTAGATACTGATATTCAGTAGATGATATTGAGTAGATGGGAAGAAATCCAGAAAAAATCTACATAGTTAAAATTTGTCTTTGAAAATAGCTCCGAAAAAGACTATATAGTCTAAGAGATGGAATTCCAGGCAAATATATAGAATGAGATGTGTGATCAAGTTGGGAATTTGAGAAGCATGACCTTGAAAGTCCCTAAATTGTCCACTGTCTAATGTTATTCTATTCTATGGGCACAAAAGTGGGGAATTGCAGTTGACTTCCTTAGAGAACCCTTGGGAATCCAGTACTCTTCCTGCCTGCTATAAATTACAGCTTGTGAAGAAAGAAAGCATATTTCTATTTTGCTAGTAACAGAATAAATAATATTATGAATTTAAAACAATTATTTCAGATAGAGTTTTTCTTATACCTGGTGCTAAAACGTTGCTGGCACTGTTGCCATTTCCTAGAAAAATGTCACTCTGGTCTCTGGCCCAGGTCCTGACATAAACCTAGTTCCTTTTCTGCTGCTGTGATCAGTCCAGATAAATTTACACAGAGCAGCTGTTTCCACCTGCCGCTTTTATGCTGACGAGGTATGCATTCCTCTGATGTAGTGCCTGTGGTGGTTTGCTGAGTCATAATTAGATCTCAGAAATCAGACTCTTTTCACCTCAATCTCCAAAGCAAAATTTTCTATAAATTCAACATCAGTTTATGTAGGACCTTTAAGTTAAAAAACAAAACACAACAAAAAAACTCTTTGACTTCCTGAGAGCTTTTACTTCTCTAACCTAAATGCTTAGGAGGCATCAGGATTAATTAGTCTAGTTCCTGCTACCTAGCAGCCGGAAGAAGCTGAAAGAGGAGGAGTTTTGACCTGCCTCTGAACCTTCCATATGGGCAGCTGGCCCTGGGCAGGTGTACATAATTAACAGGTATGAGCTGGCAGGGTTCTCAGAAAGTCCTGTTAGCAGGTCCCATGCAATCTTCTTAAAATCGGGCCTTGAGCTCTCAATGACTTTCTTATATTTGCATGAATCCATGCACATAGTCACATGTCATTTGCCATGGCAGAATTGTCTTTCATAGAGAATTCAGGACATGGACAGTGGCCTAACATTCACCAGCATCTAGACTGTTAACAAGAACTGAAACATGTCATTTCTCTTCTTAACAAATTCCCTTTAGGTATTTTCTACTCCACCTGGCTCAAGCAAGTTCACACATTCACAAATATAGGGCTGTTGGTGGAGTGGGTAGGGGCTGGCTGGGGTGCAGGTGCAGCATGAGATCATACTCGTACAACATTTGCACTCCCCTCCACCTTTGTGTAGAGATTAAACACCCAATCAAAGTGAATATCAAATCTAATGATCCTGTAGAAACCATGCCTATTAATTAATCCACTTTTGACAATTTCAGGTGACACTTCATAAGAATGCCATTGTGTTTCTGAGCTTTATTTGTTATATACCTTAAAATAAGACATACAGTTTCTATAATTGTAACTTTAAACAGGTGTTCAATATTTTGAAGCTAATGAAATATGGACAAGTGCTTATAAGAACATTTTACATTTCTAGAGGTTTTTATAGTAAGTACATAATTTTGTGCAGCTTGTGCATTTATATACTTAAGAGTTTTTGATGAGTGCAGCCAAACCACCATGACACATGTATACCTAACAAACCTGCACGTTCTGTACATATATCTCGGAACTTAAAGTATAATAATTTTAAGAAGGTTTTTAAGTTTTAAGAAGTGTAAAAAACAGTATGTAAGAAATATTAATGCAAGATTAAAGATCAAATAGATCTTTATGTGAAACATAAAACTATATAACATGAAGATAAAAAGAATTGTTACAAATCTCTAGAATAGACATAAGACAATAAAAAGCAATCTCTGGATGTTAATAATCAATAAGCTATCATCAAAAAGAGAAACTTAAGAACTATATGGTATAAATAGGAGTACTTCAAAGGAAGACTTTGGGGACAAGAATTATGTATAATAATACTTTATTAGTACATTAAAATTTTCTAAAACAGTGGATGTAAATCTGAGAAAAGCTAAAGTGAACACATACAATTCTCAGGGTGAGAATTTTAACATTCTCAGAGTGAAAATAAGGGCACCTGTGTAAGAGTGTGGATGTTTTAGCCACAACTACTGGAGTTTCCTCTTTCTCTTACTAGCTGAGTCACTGGCCAGTCAGGAACTTCACTACAGAGGCTTTTAATTAACTGCAGCTGTATTTAAATATTTTACTCTCATAACAACAAGCAATAACAATAAAAGCAACAATTTAAAAATAGCATTCATACCTAAGCTTTATTGACAGCTGACTACTAGACTCTATTCCAACCACTTTATATGTAATACAGCATTGAGCCTCACTACAATGATGAGTTGGGGGCTATTATTGTCCTCATTTTTCAGACAAAGAATTTAAGATAGTTACTGTTCTTGAGCTCAGATCAGTCTTTACCACTTTTCAAATGTCAGAGTGGTGTATGATAATAAGAAGTGTAGGCCAGCGTGGTGGCTCACGCCTGTAATCCCAGCACTTTGGGAGGCCGTAGCTGGCAGATCACTTGAAGTCAGGAGTTTGAGACCAGCCTAGACAACATGGTGAAACCTTGTCTTTACTAAAAATACAAAAATTAGCCCAGCTACCTGGGAGGCTGAGGTAGGAGACTTGTTTGAATCTGGGAGGTGGAGCTTGCAGTGAGCCTAGATTGCACTACTGCACTCCAGCCTGGGCAACAGTGTGTGAGACTCCATCTCAAAAAAAAAAAAAAAAAATTGTAAAACTACCAGAGGCCTGGGGTGCCCAGGGACAGAGCTTTCTTGCTAGCTCTGGAGGCACACTGGGCTACATTACAGTCCTCTGTTTCCATTTCCAGTATTTCCAAAGGCAGCCTGTGAGCTGCCTTACTGCCCTGGACTCCTGGACATAGAGCTAGAGTCACAAGGATTTATGGTCAATAGTGGGCATTACCTTTAGTACAAGCTACTTAGGAAAATAAATCACCTTGTGTACTGAACACTCCCATTAACTAGGCGAGGAAGTTCATTGGTTAAGGAAAAAAATAAGGGCATGCTTTAGAATCAGGCTTTGGTTCAAATCTTACACCTATTACTCATTAGATGAGATTATAGGCAACTAACTTATTTAAGCTTCTGTTTTCTCCCACACTACAAAAAGGCAAATGGAATTAGGTTTTACCTGCAGCACGACCAATTTAAGTGAAAAATTAATAGACTTAGGTTTTTCTGAGTTAGCATTTCTAACACCTAGGAGGGTTTGCCAGAAAGGTTATAGAATTCTCTTTTCCTTAAACCTTCAAAACCATGACAGAATCATTAGGAAGAGGGGTTTCACTGAGTGCAACCCTGGTGGTCTGTGAAGGACTTACAGGTGATCCCTTTGGTCTCTTTATAGCAATATTAACCTATTATATTTGCCTAAAACATAATTTTCACTTCATGTAATTATAGTCTTGTTTGCCTCTACTCACATTCCAAACATTATTAAAATACATTAGAAAATGAAGATACTTCCATTTGAATATATTGGCTATTTCTGTTTCACGATAACAGAAAGCCCCCAATGAAACCTGAGATGTATGTGAAACTATTAGTGTGTGGAATGTATCAAAAACAGTCAATTACTTCCAAGAATTAATGAATAATTAAGCAGAGAAACAGTGCAAAATGAGAAATGGTTACATTAAATGAAGAACTTTTGTGCCTGAGCACAAAATTTGATTAGTCTAGGTCTACCTAGTTTTTGTGGCAGCCTGAAATTGTAGAGATAAGTAAACAAATATAGAGAGTACAATAATGAATTGTAGGCACTGGTGATGAGAGAGCTAGGTAGAGTAAGCAAATGAGGTAGGCAGCTGCCAGTTCTACCTGGGGCCGTTGCTGGAGAAAATCAGTTTGGTGTTTCTGCTCCATGGCAGGCCAGATGCAGGAAGGATTTTTTGAGAGTTGTGCAACAGTTAAGAAATAGACTCTTTTCATCCATGCCATAGGCCCACCATACTATCCCCTGATGGTTAAAACAGCCCGCTGTGCTGGAACATTCCATACAGGCAAGTGAGGAACACTGGAAATTCATTCCATCATTCCACAAACATTGCCTGAGTCCTGTGTGTGCCAAGCTCTATGCTATGCTGGGAATACAATGGTAAGTAAGACCTAAGACTCGCTTTCAGGACATACCACTCAGTTTTAAAAAGCCCCTGGTTATAGATGTTACAATAAAGTGTTATGGCAGTCACAGGGAACTGGAGGAGGCGTATGATGGGTGTCAGCCTAGTCTGGGGATCAAGGAGATGTCAGAGAAACAAGTTAGATACTAGTTAAAGTCAGTAAAGGCAGATCGTGTGCAGGAAGAACTACTGCAGGAAGAAAGAGATTTTAGTACAGAACCGAGCTCAGTTCTCAATGCAGCAGACAGCTGGGGATTTATAGCCAACAAGCAGAGTAAGGGGCCTGTGGATGAAAAGTTACTAAGAGGACATCAAGGGTAGGGGGATTTCTGCTAAACTGGCCTCACAGAACTCGTGATAAAGGTGGACCAAAGACTTAGACCTAATGTTAGGGGAGAGGATGAAGAACTTGAACAGAAGCCAAGGGTGGTCAGATATCAAGGGTGGGGAAATCTAAACTGACAAGGAGGATGCTTGATGAAACAGACTTCAGCAGGCCAAGGACAGGGCCTAAGGACGAGGACTGGTCAAAAAAAAAGACTCTGAGGAGCTGCTTAAAGTTTGGTCGAGGAAAGGGCCTTTGTCAGAGTTCTTGCAAGAACTGTTAAAGCTGATTGAAATTGGATGAAGGTGTATTCTAAGCGGAGGGAAGAGCATGTGTGAAGGCCTCAGAGGTGAAACCAGCATGGTATATTTGAGAAAGTAAAAAAAGCTAAAGGGTAAACAAAGTTTGAGGCAAATAGGATAGGAAATGAGACTAGAGACAGAAGCAAAAGAGAGATTTGAAGGCACTATAAATCTCCTTAGAAGGTCAAATTCTGTCTCAAGGCCAGTGGGGAGTAGTATGATTTGGTTTCTCTAGCCTGCAGAGTGGAAGATAGATTGGAGGGGGCAAGCTTAGAGGCAGCTGTCAACCTATATATCAGAGAGAGGCTCTCTAAAAGAAAAGAACATTTATTCAGGAATGCGCATTGCCATGGGAATATATGTACTGTGATGAACTATGTGTGCATTCAGGAAGGTAAAGGAAGACAAAGGCTTTTAAAGGAAAAATGAGGAGAATTGCATTCTTGTTTTGAGATAATTATCCTTGGCTACTACAAAGATCACTAACAAGGGTGATGCCAGTCTAAGGTTGGACACACATTTGCAGGGAAGATGTCCTTATAGAAGTATTTTTGTGTGTGTAGGGATGCTGTGGTCTTTTTGCAAGGTGGCTTTTGTAGACTCTTTTGTGATAGTTTTGTTATCAGACAAAAAAGCATGAGAAAACTCTCTTTATGACATTCTCCGGCTCTATTTGTCATGTGTTTGTTTGGTGTTTGTTTTTGTTTTTTAACACAAGTGTTAAAATATATATAACAATATATAACATTTTGATTCTGACAGCTTTTCCACTCGGAGCCCAGTTGAGCATATGCTACAATAATTTGGGAGTGAGTTAATGTAACTCAGATGAGGGTGATGGCATGGAGCTATGCAGAAATAAAGGATGAAGATATTTAGGAGATAGGAATAGTAGGACTTGGGGCATAATTTAGTAGGAGCAGAGAGAAAGGTAGGAGTAAAAGACATCTCTCAGGCAATTGGGTGGATACTGAAATTAGGAACATTGCTTGAAGAGCAACTTGCGGGGAAAGATGATGTATTAGTTTGGGACATACTGAGTTTGAGTTTTAAGACATTAAAGTTTGGAGCTCCGCTACTGAAACTCTGTTATCGTCTGTCCTGTGGTGCCTTGCATTGTCTTGTGAGGGCGGAAGTGGACATCTCCTGCTGTTCCTCACTGATTACTAGGTACTTGTTCTGATGATTCACCTACACTAGAGAATGAGACAGAAGACAGAGATGTTGGAGGAGCTATTGGCTGTCCCTCTAACAAGAGAATGTAGGCATTACCAAACAGATCAGTTTTTCTTCTCTTTGTCACCTTTCTGTAACCAGAGTCCAGTTATTAAGAACAAAGTCAGGAGGTATCATTCACTTCCCAAGACTAAACCTTGCAAGAATTCACACACCATCGGAGGATTGATACCTTACAGGAAACACTTCCGCAAATAACCCAATATTAAAAGCAATTGAGAGACAACTTACTGGTGAGATTAAGATGCCTTTCTTCCCATATACACACTTCAACCTGGATAGATCTCAGGACATAAAATTGAATGAAAAAAATCAAGTTTTAAAATCAAACATATAAATATGGAAGTCTCTTTACGGATATCTACATATATGTAAAAGCATGATATTTTCATCAATAGGGAAGGAGTGAGATAATTGAGAACAGCAAAAGACTTCAACCATATCAGGAATGATTTTTTTAAATGTAAAAAAGGGATCTGAAGCATATTTGGCAAAATGTCAACATTTGTTAAATTTGGGAGTTTGGTATGTGTATTTGTTTAAAATAGTTCATTAAAATGACCGTATGAAATTTTTCTTAGACAAGGATTTAAAATAACATATGTAGAGGCTCCCTACTCAAGGAAGTGGAGCTTAGTCCTTTCTGGGGGTGGGCTAGACCTAGTGATTTGGTTGCAAAAGATCAGAGAAGAGAAAAGGGGAAAATAATACAGTGGAGAAATCTGGCAGATGCCACCTTGACCAAGTGATGATGCTTTACATCACCATATGTGGGTATCACGTACCCCCAATACAATGGCAAGAAGGACACTTTACCTCTGTGCTCTTTTTTATAAAACCCTGTAACCCCAGTTCATTATGAGAAAAAAAAACACACAAACCTAGACAGGGGAGCATTCTAAGTACCTGGGAACTACTCCTTAAAACTGACAAAGTCATTGAAAATGAGGAAAGATTGAGAAACTTTCACAGACCAGAGAACTGGGAAGACCTGACAACTAAATGCAACATGATGCCCTGGATTTAAATCTACAATGGAAAGATGATATTAATGGAAAAGCTAGTGGAATCCAAATAAGGTCTGGAGTTAATAGTAATGTACGAATGTTGGTTTCTTAGTCGTGACAAATATACCTTGGTTATATAAGATGTTAACAATAGGGAAACTAGATGACAGGTATATAAAAGCTCTCTGTACCATTTTTGCAATGTTTCTGTAAATCTAACATTCCATTTAAAGTTTTTTTTTTTTTTTAAATGACTGCATGTCATCAACAACCCTCCAACTCAAAATGAAACCAGCGGGAAATTGTCTGTGTGCCTGAGGATTGTGCACAGTATCCAAGTACAGTGGAACCTTGTCTCTCAGCCTTGAGAGAGGAGGAAGGTAACACGGAGGTTAACTTTTCAGAAAATTGAAACTAACCCTTCAATCACAAAAAAAGTGTTATTTTCAGCTATTTTTTTGATGGCAAGCTTTCAAAAGTGGATGAAAAAAATTCACTGCTCTCTAAACAGAGGACACAGGAGTAATTGAATCCTTTCTGGGTGACGCAGGGTCATGGTGTATCTGTTACCATATTACCCTATTAAATGGCATGGTCCTGTCTTTCATTTTATTTTCCATGACATGGAGTTAGAAACACAGGAGCCATCATCTCACAGCTAAGAAGTGGCAAAGGGAAGGCCACAAAAAAATTAATGTGAATTAAGAATAAGAGAGGTGTTTATACAACCCCAGGTGAGCCAGCCATGAGTAAAGCATATTCTTCCACCTTCTTTAACAGGCAGTTTAACTGTTTGCTATGAGGGGAGCAGCTGGCAGTTGACTTTCCCATTTTTCTGTGCTATTTCATGGTTAGCAATGCAACCTCTGAATGCAAAGCACATCCTTCCGACAACACGTGAAGACACCGATAACCCCTATTTATCTCATTTCAGGCATGAGAGGCAGGTGAAGGTTAACTCATTGATATTTTCATGAGAGAATTTAAATTGTGACATTTTCCAGTTCTACTTGGAGAATATTTTCTTTGTTAAATATATAACAGGGTAATAATTTGGCTCATGCTACATACAGAAGTTTCTAATGAAGCCAAAGAAATAGTATAATCTGGGCCTTGGCAATAGGCAGCCAGAGAAGTAAAGGGAGTTTAGGAGGAAGGGGGACTACAAATCAGTCCCAAGCAGTGGTATTTCCCACAAAGGCTTTTTTATTCTTCTATTCTGGAGCTACATGGCACCCCATGCTTCTTCCTGGGAAAGACCAGGCCTTCCTGTAGTCCAACAATTGCCCAGCCTCACAGCCTAGCCAAGAGATGGGCCCTTCTTTTGGAAAATGAACTTTATCCTAAACTCTGTCCCAGCTTGTCAGTTAACCCACCAGCCTTCACTTAATCTGACACAAAGATGAGATTTAGAGTGTCTTCCTACAGTATCTTTTCCTAGTTATTATCTGCAACTCATATATAAGCCCATCAAGTACTGTAGTCTTATTTCCTGCCCCTTTTAATCATCAAAATCACCTTGTTCAATGCCAGTTGCAACAAATATTTCTGGATTAGCAGATTGTGTACTCAATAATCTCTCCAGGTAATCCGACCCTAAAGCCGTAGGTGGTGTTAAACTACTAGTGCAGACAAGAGATATTCGGGGATTTTCAAGAGGCGTCCTGTAGAACATCCACGTTGCCACCTGTTTTCTGGAGTCAGCATGAATGGATATGACTTAATTAGACAAGGCTGGAGGTTTTGACCTGAAATTAATTGTCAACTAATTCTGAAGAAAAGTCTCACTGCAAGAAAGATAGTTTAATGTCCACACTTTTTCTCTATTCCTCTAGAAAAGTATGCAAAGATCTAGTCTTCATTTTGGGCAGGATTTCTCAACTTCAGTACTATTCACATTGAAGGCCAGACAATTCTCTGTTGTGAATGGCTGTCCTGTGAATTATAGAAAGTTTGGCAGCTAGAGTTGCTAGAGTTACCAAATCAAAATACAGAATTCCCAGTTAAATTTGAATTTCAGATAAACACAAATAAACATTTATAGTATAGGTACGTCCTGTGCAGTATTAGCAGTATCCCTGACCTCTACCCACTAAATGCTGAGAGCAAGCTCCCCAACCCCCAGCTGTGACAACCATCAAGTCACCACACATTAACAAACGTCCTCATAGAAAGCAAAACTGCCCTTGTTGAAAACCACTGATTCCAGGTTACACATCAGAAAGCTACAAACATGAACATCTTTATCTTCACTTCCAGAAGAAATAGCTTTCTCCGATGAAGTACTCATGAGCTAGGCAGATGAAGAACTCTTCTACAAATCTTACTTAAGCCATTTTGAAAAAGTTTTTTGTTGTTTTTAATGTCTCCTGGGATAAATTCCCTTTAGATTTCTGTGCCAGGTAAATTATTGTATCTATTTCAGAATTAGCAGGCTCATTTCAATCAGTTAATGTAAATTATGAAAGCTGTCATATTTTTGTTTTTTCCTTAAATGCTAAGAAGCTTAAAGATAAATTTAGTGCTCAGTAGCAGAACCATCTAAGCTCATGGGACTAGTAGTATTTTTTTAAACAAACATATATAGTGGCTATTATATGCTGCATATATTTTAAATTATTTATAAGTATTAAATGTTTAAATTCATTCTGTTAATACAACAACCCTATGGTTAAGTCCTATTATTATCCTTTTGGTTTGCCTGCATAAAAGCAATTTTATTAATGTCCTGCAGCAGTGTACATTAGTAATTGTAACCAGGCATTACAATTCTCATTTCATGTCATAAAGAGTTATTCGTTTTCTTCATGATATATTATGTTTTACTGAATTTGTCCCTCCCAAGATCTTTCTGGGAACATTCCTTCTCCAGGGACTGCTTCCTAAGATGTCCAGTTTGCTTTTCGTCTTTGGTCATTTAAAAGCAGTCAAGCTGTCTGGACTGTACCCTCTTAACAGTTTGAGCCAAATTCCCTTCTCTCAAACCCTAACACTGACACCACTAGGAGAATGGGCATCTCGGCTTGGTCAGAGCTTTACTAACAACTTAATGTGGGATTCTCTTTGGTTATGGAATTTTACTTTTATTTAAGCATATAAAAAATATAGCTAGAAGTAGGCTCCTATATTCTAAAAGTATTTTTAATCAACTTAAACACAATTGTGTCCTTAGAAAATTCACCACCTGGACTGGTTCACAGTCTGCCCATTTCCCCGTGGAATCTAACATCAGTATTGTATTTGGCAAATGCATTTGAGTGACAAACAGTGACTGATCTTCAGGAGCCCCCAGGGCTGGGGGCAGCTGGGTGGGACAGACATAGATGCTTTCCATGGCTTTGAACTTGCTGAGGGCTTGCACTGGGATTACGTGCTTCTTCTGAGATGTCTGTTTAATCTTGGTCTGTGTCTCATCTGTTTCTCTCTCTTCACCAAGGGTTTTTTCTCCGGTGCCTTCATCTTCCATGACACAGCAGGAAGGTTGAGGGAAGCCATACCCTGTGACTTTTGATATTCGGTAGAGGTAACATAGGATGCCTTCACCATCTGCACCATGGTATTCATCAAATTCTTGGCTGCCTGGATCAGGGACATGGCACTGTCCATCCTGGAGACAATAAGCTCCACACTAAGATTCTGCACCTCGACCTTGACCTTGCTGCAGATGTTAAGCTGGTGGCACTAGAGGGCGATGTGTTGCAGGGTAGGCCAGCAGGTCTTGCTTGCAGACTGAGTTGGGGAAGTGGTCTATGATGGTGCAGCCAAGCTTGTCCATCCCGGATCTGGCCCTGGCAATTTTCTTGGTAGTACTGATGACATCCAATATATTTTTGAGTAGTCCTTTACCTAGGGTAAAGCTAGTCATCTCCATCATAATCATGCACATCTGCTTGGCCAGCACAATGATGTCATTGCCACTGTCATCCCATTTGGACACTTTAGCATCTAGCTTGCTCTTTTCTTCCTGGCTCTGGCCACCTGTTCTACAATCTTCACTTTTTGCTCCTGGGGAAGCTGAGCCATGATCACCTGGACACTCTGGTCAGCTATCAGCTGATCATCTTCTGTCTGGATGCTCATCCTAATTCTGACATCAAAATCTTTTATCTCAAGTCAGAATCATCCAGCTCCTCAGAGGTCCTTATCATCAGCACTGCTTTCCTAATGTCCCGGATGCCACTGTATACCAGGAGGGAGGCATGGATAAACTCATTCTCATGTATGAGCTGGGCAGGTCCAAGCTGAGGGCTTTCACAGCTGCTTCTACTTGCTCAGTAAAACATAGCATGACTGTGTTGGAGAGCAGCTTAGTGGCTTCCAGAACCTTCTCTGTGTAGACTCTTGGTTCATAGTTGTTCACCTCTGACGTGACTACATGAATGACCCAGGCTGCCCGGCCTTGAATTGCACCAGCTGTGCGGTTCAGGCCATCCACATCCTCCTCTTGGAGAGCAATGACACATTTGTTCACATCTTCCAAAATGTGATTATCTGAGACAGCCAAGAAAGCAGGCTTCTAACTGGCTTGCAGACATTTGAACAATCTTCTTCATTATTTGAGATGGAACAGGCCAAGTTGGCAATCTCAATCAATTTGTTGGCATGTTCACAGAAAACCTGCATTCTTCTTAACTTCTTTCTCATTTCCATTCTTTGCAGCTTCAATCAATACCAAAAGTGGAACATTGGTTTCCAGGAAAGAATCTGAAACATGTTCCATGACAGCTTTACAGAGCTATCTCTGCAAGTCCCTGGTCTTCTTGGTCATTTTATTGATTGCAGAATTGAGTGCATCACTTCTTTCTTTACATCCAGCATTGCCCATGTACTGGGCCTGGAGGACAGCGTTATACTCTGTCACAATTTGCTGACAATGGTCATCAAGCATGCAGGATGAGTCAGCCATCAAGGCAGCCCCGCTAATGATGCTTTCTAAATGCTCCTCCAGGGAAGGCCTAAAGCGCTCCTTGATGAAGCTCAAGGGGTCCACAATGATTTGTTTATCAAAGTTATTGAGTGCATATGCCAGTTATCCTCCTCCTCCACCCTGGTGCTGGGAGGCATCATCTGAGGCAGTGGCCTGGGCTTCATTGGAAATATCTGTGACCACCTGCTGCAGCTGCTTGCATATCAGGTCCCTGTTGACCTTATAGGCTGTGACATCAGGGTGCTGTAGGCATGCCTGGGATGCGGTATAGAGGATTGGAACATTCTTTTTCAGGATTCCTCTAGCTGCAGCCGTCTGATCATGATGGCCAACATCTTTCAGTTCCTGTTGTCTTTTGGCTGCCATAATGTTCAGCTTATTCACTTCAGGTTTTAGGGCTTTGTACTGTATTCCTAAGTCTTGTTCATTGCCAGCATTCCTCAACTTCAAGATACCATCTTCCACAACTTTCAGCTGAACAAGTAATTTGTAGACACTTGCCATGTCAGCCAAAATCAGCAACCAGGTATCAGCAGAGAGCAAAGCTCGAGCTGCCCGAACCATGTTTCCTCACTTCACAGAAGAGCAGGGATCATCTGTGAACTCTCCAGCCGCAGTCTTCATCAAATCACCTTGTTTCCTAACAGCTTCTATAGCAGCCACAAGCTCCTCCTTGAGAAACTGGCTCTCCATTGAGATTTTAGTCTCTTTCTCCAAGAAATTCTCAGTTGCTTGTTCAACAGCCATAGCCAAAACATGGGCAATCTCAGAACAACCTCTCTTTTTATTAACGGGCCCCTTATACTCGTGTTAACTAGGGTTGTAACTTGTGTAACAAGAGGCTACAACAGTCTCTCAACTGCCAGAGTCCTGATCTCTAGACTTTTGGGGTCCCACTTGAAGTTTATGTTGCCTGTGTGGACAGCAGTCATTGCTGCGGCTAGCAGGGCGAGCGCTGGATTCCAGAGGCCTGAAGCTGATGGCTGCTGCTTTTTCCTCTCCCTTTTAAAGATAAGGAAACTGAGGTACTTTGTTGTCATTGCTATTGCTATGAATTATTTTCTTTTTCACCACCATCCTTATTTTATATGTAAGCCTCATCAGATTCCATCTGGAAGTTGATTGGGTATAAGTTAACATATCACATACCTATTTCAGGTCCTCTCAGCCTCACCTGTCTTGTTCCAACTGCCACCTTGACACCTAGCTCCAATTATTTCTGCCAGGCACCTCCTCACAGAGCCCAGCCTCATACCCATGCCATGAGCCTCAATCATCCCATCCTAGGATTCTCTGTTAACTTTCAAGGTGTGGGAAGCAAAGGGCCCTGCCTCAGGCCCCAGAATTGCACAACTCATAATTACAGGGGAGTTAATACCACATGGTCAAAATGCTCACAAATGGAAGATGAAAACTGATGGATTTTTTTTTTCTTTTTCTTAAAATTCCAGACTTGGGATGCACCTTTTCAAAGTCCTGGTCCTGTAGGATAGAGCAATCAGAAGTATTTAATCGTGACCACCTGTTATGCCTGCTTGAATTTCTGTCTCTCCTTCCCTGCCTGACTTCCCTCTCACTTCTGCTCCATGGGATCAGACTCCCTATTACAGTAGTAGCAACACAGCCTTGTCAGGCTCTGCTTTCTAAGGAATCTGGATTAAGTAATTATAAGTAAAATTACACCAAATGGAAGTTTATCTAGTCATTTTCATTATCTTCAGAATCAGTAATATTTATTGTGGTCTAATCAGAATGCAATTCTGGAATATTATCCCTAGAAATGTTATGGGATCTTTGGGGTGCCGATTTACTGGCCAGAAACCTCTGTGGCTGGTGGCACTTTTACCTGAGTTCTTGTCCTGAATTCAGGAAGAATAAGGTATGCAGATAAGTGGTGGGTGAACAAGATGAAGAGGAGCTTTATTGAGTGATACAACAGCTCAGAGAAGACCTGCAGTGCATACTGTAGCTCCTCTCTGTAGGCAGGTCGCCCTGTCCAGTGTTCAGCTCTCAGCAAATGGAAGGCCCTGGAGAGGGTAGTTCCTCTCTGCTACTGGTTAGCCTGACATCTGTTGCTCTTAGTAGAGAGGAGGCCCTGGAGAGGGTAGCTCCTCTCTGCAGCTGGTGGTCCCGATGTCTTTGCAGGTCTCTGAAGTTCTCAGCAGAGAGGGTAGCTCCTCTCTGCAACTGGTCATTCTGTCATCTGCTCAGCTCTGGCTGAGCCTGGGGCTTTTATGGGTCTCAGAGAGGAGAAAGTACACACTGATTGGTTCATGGGTCTCCATGGCGGGCCCAGAAAAGGCACTAGCTCCCATTTCCGTCCATGGGACTAGCAGCCTGGACCTCAACCTTCAGGACCTGCCTGCTTCTGTCCAGGAATCTATCTGCCTCCCACTGCTAATCATGGTGCCCAGGCTCTGCCCCAACTGTGCTTCAAGATTGGAGTGGGTGCTGACAGCAGGGAGAAGCCATGTAGTGGGAACAGGCACTTCTGAGCCTGGAAGGGAGGCAGGGGGTCTTCCTGGGCCTCCAAGGGTGCAGGGATGCCTGAGTCTGCAGTCACGGTTTGGGTGGCTACAGCTGTACCCTGGGTGATAGGGTTGCTGCCAGCTCCATGAAGTGACAGACTGGGGTCTGAAGCTGTGGTCTGGGAGGCTGCAGCTGCAACCAGGAGGAAAGAGCTCCTACCTGCTCCTGGAATCCCCTAAGAGCACAGGGAGGCTCAGCTCTGCAGCCACAACTTTAGAGGCTGTGGCCCCACCCAGGAGGATGGGGCTTTTGCCTGCTCTGTGGAGTATGCAGCCTCAGCCATGCCTCCCTGCTGCAGCCAGTGTGATGTCAGTGGCAGGTCATCTGGAGTGTCCACTGCCATCAATCCCCGCTTCTGAAGAGGTACATCTAATTGCCATTAGGATAGGAATGATGACTGCTCTTAACTGCTTCATGCTAACAGGGAGCATTGTTTTGCAAAAATGACAGTCAGGTCTCAGGACTCTGAGCATGTTGAGGTTGACTCCATCTTCTTTGTAGCTGATGACACCAAGACCCAGAGAGGGAAGGGGTTTTCTCAAGATCACGTGCTCTACCGGTGGTGTCTGAATATAGTACAAATATTTATTTAGTGCCTATAATGAATGCCAGATTCCCATATACATTATTAGAGTTTGTGCTTGCAAATTGGATAATTAACATCAGCACCTGCATTCTATGCATAAGAAACAGAAGGTCAAAAAAAATGAAGTGAAATGTTGAAGGTCACAATATTAGGAAATAGAAGAATGAGGTTTATATCAGGACTCCAATTTCACATGTCCAGTTCTTTCCCCAATTGTATCCCATGGTCAGGAGGTGGGTTCTGGCTTTTTGGGGAGCCCAGTGGTAAAACAACACGGGCTTTGGAGGAAGATAGGCTTGAGTTCAAGTCCTAGCTTCATCACTTAACAGCTTTGTGATCTTAAGTAACTTAATTTCTCTGAGCCTCAACTTTTTAATTCTAAAAATGGGAAAACTAATATCTACTCATAATCTAACTGTGAAGATAAAAGGAGACAATATATGTAAATCTCCCACCAAAGTGTCCATATATTGGAGTAGGTAGTTAGGTAGACATAAACAGGGTGGGAGAGGTCCCCCCCATTCACACCCTGGCCACCAGGAATGTCAAGTGACCATCAGGTGATGGTCAGGTGGTTATTAAACTGTATCTCTAAAATAATAATTGGTTGCAGCTTGTTCCAGGGAAAGGCAGTCTCCCAATAGATAGAAAAAGCCTGAAACTGGTGATTAGCAGCTTCCTGATAAGATCTCAGAAGTTGAATGAGTTCACCTCTTAGTGAAGCATGTGCACTAAGAGGTAAAATGGTGGAGTGTAACTGGTACGAACTTCCTCTGGAAACGCTTGACTCGTAAGGGAAAAATGCCTCAAATGTGCATGTTCACAACTTCAGTAAACACACTGCGTGCTGCCCCTCCCAAGTGAAGAATCAGGGAAAAAGTAACACAGGCCCTAGAAACATGCCAATGTATAAAGCCCCAAGTCAAAAGTCAAACAGTGCACTTGAATCTCTCAGGTCACCCCCTTGGCCCTCTTCCAAGTGTACTTTACTTCCTTTTGTTCCTGCTCTACAACTTTTTAATAAACTTTCACTCCTGTCCTAAAACTTGCCTCAGTCTCTCCTGCCTTATGTCCCTCAGTCAAATTCTTTCTTCTAAAGAGGCAAGAATTGAGGTTGCTGAAGACCCATATGAATTCACTGCTCCTAACATGTACACAGTCAGGGCTTAATAAATGTTAACCAGCATCAGTTCTCTGGAATCAAAGATGCCTTCCAAAAAATGATGTTAGCTTCTATTTTATGGGTACTTTTTAAGTGCCAGGCATAGTACTAAGCATTTTCACTGAGGGAAGGAAGATGAGGAAGAATGTCTACTATCTCCCAATCTCTTGTTGCCTCTAACAACAGTTCATGAACTGTAGCCATCTGTGTGCTCTCTTCTTGAACTTGGCCATATCTGTGTAGCGGTTTTAAAAGTTAAATTTATAGTTTGGTTTGGTTTTTTCCAAAGCAATAATGCTGTGAAATTACAGATTTGATGTGCTAGTTACATATTTTTTGTTATTCACATTAAAACATTTACTTTAATCATTGAAATAAAAGTGTGTTATTACTTAAAATATTCCAGAAAAAAAATTAGATAATAAAAGATTGACAAAAGGTTGATCTTTTTAAAGGCTGGAAGATGGGTACACAGGGTTATAAATTCTCCAATTTTATGTATCTTTTGAAATCTTCCATAATAAACAGTGTTTAGAAACTAAAATAAAACGCATCTATCAAATCTGGGGTTGAGGTTCAGGAATATTCTCTCACAGAGGCCTAAAATCTACTCACATTCTGCAGAGGAGCAATAGTCATACTTTGGAAAATACTGGCCCATTATACCCAGTAGGAGATCACCAGCATGGGTCAGGCAATTAGGCTGCAATCTTCCTCATGGGCTGTGTCTCTGTGCTTAGAAAAATTAGTTACATAGAAAAATTCCCAATTAAAGTTTGTCGATTCAATGAATGAATGGATTTTAGTTATCTTCCTTGTGGCTTTTAGCTCTGGCTCCTTGGATGTGCTAAACTGCTACCTTTTCTTTAAGGGGTGGGCAATAAATTAACATAGAAAATTTCATAATAAGACGAGTAATATCTTAGAAAATAGTCTAATCTGAAAAGCTCCCACTGCTTTTCTCTTATTGCTATGCGCTTGGCTTCCATTACTATGAAGAACATACTTAGAAAGTTTCAATAAATTTCCACACGGTCGTGTTTGCTTGGCATTGGATATTTCTGTGAAATGAGGTCAAATGTATTAAAAGATATTACTTGGCTAGTAGTTTTAAAATGTATTTTGTAAAAAAAAAAAATCTCTTACCAGATATTCTTAAGAACAAGCCGCATCGCCATTTGTTTCAAATGGCTTATGTGATGTAGGTCTGGTAAAGGAGAAAGGAGCAATGTGGCCGCAGGAGCCAGAAATGGTCCAATGTGCTTTAAGAGTCTGACATGTACAAGTAAGCCAGCATCCTCTGTGACTATACTAAGATTTTCCAAAGCACACGGTCTCACACTTACATCTGGAGCCAAGCAAACACTACCATCTCCTCACCCATACTCTATCTGGAATATCCTGGGATCAGAGTCTGGTACAATATCAGGGATCTCAATTAAAGGTTGAATATACTAGAAGTCTAAATCTATTCCAAGAGGATAGAAAGGCCTTAACAGGATTATTTTTTGTGTATATAATTAGTTACGCTAAAAGATGGTAATAGTGTGCTTCTTTATTATGCAAAGCAATTAGTATTATGCAAAGTAGTAGTTCAAATTATAACATCATTTTGTTCCTTTGCTGGAGAATATGGACCAAATTTCTGTACCTTTTAAATCTTATTATGTATTCAGTGTAATTGTTTTGAATATAACAATAAGAGAAATTATATGACCAAATTAAAGGCCCAAAATAGCAAAAACAATAAAAAGTCTGGAAAGTTAGAGCATAAATTCTACTCTGCCTCTACAAATATAAATACAGAAATTGGGTTTCTACTCCCCAAATCTTTATCCTGGAAATAGAGTTCTCTCCTGCTTATAGAATGAGAGCACTCATCACCTAATTTTTATGACTCTTAATGGATAGAGAATGAAGTGGATGCATGGTTGGTGGCTCGGCAGCCTCTAAATAGCATCAGCACCATATGATGCATAGCCTGATCTGTATTAAGCCAGTGCAACTGGACCACCCAAGACAGAACAGAGGATCTATTTCATGGCTTGTGAAGTAAACTAAACTTCCAGCATGTTTTTCTGAAGAAAGTGATCAGCAGGAAATTGTTAGCTTAAAAATTCTGCATAGAAATAAAATGCAAATGGTCCATAAACAAAAGAAAAAGTTGTTCAATTTTACTCATAATTGAAGAAATTAAAATAGTACTTTCTCACTTCTCTAATGGTCTTTTGATTTATTTTAGATTTATTAAGTTTTCTTTTAGATTTATTTTAGATTCAGGGATACCTGTGCAGGTTTGTTATATAGGTGAATTGCATGTCATAGGGGTTTGATGTGCAGGTTGTTTCATCACCCAGGTAATAAGCATGGTACCTGATAGGTAATTTTTCGATCTTCTCTCTCCTCCCACTCTCCACCCTTAAATTCACATGTGTCCATGTGTACTCAATGTTTAGCTGCCACTTATATGTGAGAAAATGTAGTATCTGGTTTTCTGTTCCTGCATTAGTTAGCTTAGGATAATTGCCTCCAGCTGTATCCATGTTTCTGCAAGGGACATACTCTTGTTCTTTTTAATGGCTGTATAATATTCCATAGTATATATGGAATATTACATATGGAACATTATTCCATAGTGAATATGTGGGTACATATATATATATATATATATATATAATGGCTGTATAATATTCCATATATATTATACAGCCATTTATACACACACACACTATGGAATATATATATGTCACATTTTCTTTATCTATTCTACCATTGATGGGCATTTAGGTTGATTCCATTTATTTGCTATCGTGACTACTGCTGCGATGAACTCATGCATACGTCTTTATGCTAGAATGATTTCTATTCCCTTGGGTATATATATCCAGTAATGGGATTGCTGGGTCAAATGGTAATTCTGTTTTAAGTTTTTTGAGAAACCATCACACTACTTTCCACAATGGCTGAACTAATTTACATTCCTACCTGCAGTGTATAATCATTGCCTTCATCTACAACCATGCCACCATCTGTTACTTTTTGACTTCTTAATAATAGCCCTTTTGACTGGAGTGAGATGGTATCTCATTGTGGTTTTGATCTGCATTTATCTAATGATTAGTGATGCTGAGCATTTTTTCATATGCTTTTTGGCCTGATTGTATGTCTTCTTTAAAAAGTTTCTGCTCATGGCCTTTGCCTACTTTTTAATGGGGCTGTTTATTAATTTAAGTTCCTTTTAGATTCTGGGTATTAGACCTTTATCAAATGTATAGTTTGCAAATATTTTCTCTAATTCTGCAGGTTATCTGTTTGGTCTGTTGATAGCTTCTTTTGCTGTACAGAAGCTCTTTAGTTTAATAAGTTCCCACTTGTCAATTTTTGTTTTTGTCACAATTGCTTTTGATGTTTTTGCCATGAAATCTTTGCACAGCCTATGTCCAGAATATTATTTCCTTGGTTATCTTCCAAGATTTGTATAGTTTTACATTTTACATTTAAGTCTTTAGTTCATCTTGAGTTGATTCTTGCATGTGATGTAAGGAAGGGGTCCAGTTTCAAAATTCTGCATATGGCTAGCCAGTTATCCCAGGACCATTTATTGAATAGGGATTTCTTTTCCCATTGCTTGTTTTTATTGACTTTCTTGAAAATCAGATGGTTGTAGGTGTGGAACTTTATTTCTGAGCTCTCTATTCTGTTCCATTGGCCTATGTGTCTGTTTGTACCAGTACAATGCTTGTAGTATAAAGTCAGGTAATCGGATGTCTCCAGTTTTGTTCTTTTTGCTTAAGATTGCCTTGGCTATTTAGGCCCTTTTTTGGTTCTATATGAATTTAAAAATAGTTTTCTCTAGTCCTGTGAAGAATGTCAATGGTAGTTTAATTGGAATAGCATTCAATCTGTAAATTGCTTTGGGCGGTATGGCCATTTTAACAATATTTATTGTTCATATCCATGAACTTGAAATGTTTTTCTGTTTGTTTGGTCATCTCTGATTTCTTTGAGCAGTGGTTTGTTATTCTCATTGTAGAGATCCTTCACTTCCCTGGTTAGCTGTATTCCTAGATGTATTTCTCTTTTTGTGGCTACTGTGGATGAATCGGATTCTTGATTTGGCTCTCAGCTTGGATGCCGTTGGTATACAGAAATGCTACTGATTTTTGTCCTTTGATTTTGTATGCTGAAACTTGGCTGAAGTTATTTATCAGATTTAGGAACTTTTGGGCAGAGACTATGGGGTTTTCTAGGTGTAGAATCATGTCATCTGTAAGCAGAGATAATTTGATTTCCTCTCTTTCTATTTGGGTGCTCTTTATTTCTTTCTCTTGCCTGATGGCTCTTGCTAGGACTTCCAGTATTTTGTTTAGGACTTTCAGTATTTTGTTGCACAGGAATGGTGAGAGTGGGCTTCCTTTTATTTTTCCAGTCCTCGTGGAGAATACTTCCAGCATTTGCTCAATCAATATGATATTATCTGTAAGTCTGTCATAAATGGCGCTTAGTATTTTGAGGTATCTTCCTTCAGTACTTAGTTTGTCATGGCACTGAAGGAACGCATCTCAAAATACTAAGTGCCATTTATGACAAACTCTACTGAGATGATCATGTGGCTTTTGTTCTGTTTATGTGATTAATCACATTTAATGATTTGCATATATTAAACCAACCTTGCATCCCAGAGATAAAGCCTATTTGTTTGTGGTGGATTCACTTTTCGATATGCTGCTGGATTCAGTTTGTTAGTATTTTGGTGATGATTTTTACTTCTTTGCACATCAAGGATATTGGCCTGAAGTTTCCTTTTTTTGTTGTTGTGTCACTGCCAGGCTTTTGCACCAGGATGATTCTAGCTTCGTAGAATGAGTTAGGGAGGACTCCCTCCTCCTCAATTTTTTGGAATAGTTTCAGTAGGAATGGCATTAACTCTTCTTTATATATCTGATAGAATTAGGCTGTGAATCCATCTGGTTCTGGGCTTTTTGTGGTTGGTAGGCTTTTTATTACTGATTCAATTTCAGAACTCATTATTTGTCTGTTCAGCAATTTGATTTCTTCCTGGTTCAATCTTGGGAGGTCATATGTTTCCAGGAATTTATCCATTTCTAGGTTTCCTACTTTGTGTACATAGAGGTGTTTATAGCAGTCTCTGAGGGTTTTATACTTCTGTGAGGTCAGTGGTAATATCCCCTTTGTCATTTCTGATTGAGTTTATTTGGAACTTCTCTCCATTTTTTTTTTATTAGTCTAGTTATCAGTTTTATTTATTCTTTCAAAGGACAAACTCCTGGATTAATTGATCGGTTGTATGTTTTTTTGTCTCAGTTTCCTTCAGTTTATTTCTGATTTTGCTCATTTCTTTTTTTCTGCTAGCTCTGAGGTTGGTTTGCACTTCTTTCTCTAGTTATCCTAGGTGTAATGTTAGATTATTAATTCGAGATATTGCTAACATTTTTATTGGGTATTTATCTGGTGGTCTGTTGAAATAGCTTCCTAACCAGTCTCCTTGTTTTCATTCTTAAAAGCAGAGCAGTCTTTCAAAACCAAAAATCTAATCATGTCTTTCCACTGTTCAAAACCTTTCATTAGCTTTCCAGTTCATGTTATAGATATATTTGAATATAAATTATATTATGCTGTATAAAGTCTTCTGCAATTTTTTTGTATTTACAATGTCTTAGACATCTTTTCATGTTAATATCTAGCAATATACCTCCCTCTTTTTAGCTATTGCATAATATTACACAATATGGCTAAAGTTCATACAGCCATTCTATTAGTTAACAGACTGTTAAGAACTTTTTGCTTTTATAAATCAAGCTGCAATGAATATCCTATATATGCCTCCTTGTTGTCATGTGAAAGTGTTTGTTTAAAGAGGATATCAATAGGTAATAAAAAAAAATTAATAGCTGCTGCCAAATTGCCTACCAAAGTAGCTGCCCCCACTGCATCCCACCATCTATTCACTCACACCTTTGCCAGTATTTGCTTCTAGATGCTCTATATTGTTCCACTGATGTATTTTCTATTCCTGTAAACTCATATTATTAAATTCTGGGAAATTCTTTTCTATTCTGTAACTATTTCTTTAAACATTCTCTCCATTCTCTCCATTTCTCCATTCCCTACATTTTCTACTTGTGAAAGGTGAAACTTTTGAATTTATACTCTATACTTTTGAATCTTTGAGTATAGATTCAAAAGTTTCACCTTTCAAAAGTAGAAAATGGAGAGAACGGAGAATTCCTTGGCTTAGTCTTTTAACTCATGAATTTGCTCTTCTCCAGCGTCCATTTTAAAATACCAGTTTCCAGGGCCATTTGTGCCCTCTGGGATGTGTGTCCTCACAATGCTGCAGCCAGTGCCCAGCCCCAGAGCCTGGGGAGCATGTAAGCCAGGCCAGGGCCCAGTCATTGGTGCATTCAGGCCTTGTGCAGGGGCTAAGGGGGCCTCTGGAAGGCTACTTCACAATGTGACTATGGGGGCCAGGCTCCAGCAAGCACACTCTGCCATTGTGCATCAACAAACCCTTTGAACTGAACCACCTTTCATGTGAGGATTTGTCCAAACGCAGTATGTAGAGAGACACAGAGATTTGTCTGCTGGCCAAGACTTTCATTGACCAGGGGAAGCTCATTCCAGGTGATGCCATGATGTAACTGACCTCGCATGAGCTGAAAAATCTCACCCAGTCTCATTGACTGTTGTATGGTTTCACCAGGACACTTCCACAGGCTGAAGGCCTAGATTGAGTTTATCAGAAACACCTGGTGATGAACTCAAACATGCAATTTGAGGTCATCAAGCTATGCCTCACTGCTTGCTGGATTCATCCAGTCAATAGCCAAGTCAACAACCTCTAGTTCAACCCTCCAAAACAGTCCGCATTGATGATCTGACTTTATCAAGAGATTGAAGGTTTACTAATCCCAAATGCAAATGGTCCTGAAATAATGCCAGAAAAGAGGGGTGTTCAATCTTCAGAACAGAAACTAACAAGATCTGGCCCAATGTACTTTCCCACAAACAAAAGTTTCACATATAAACCAGAAAGCATCAGTTACTCCATAAAGAAAAACGCATATAATTAGCAAGATGAGCTGAACCTCCCCCTTCCTTTCATTTAGAAGCTCCTTGTTCTAAGACTCCAGCATATAGAAATTCTTTGAAAATTACATCACTTTTATTTCTACTGATTTTATTTTAAATGCTAAGGATGTGCCAAATGAGTCAGATACTAAGATTTATCTCTTGAAATTATGTAGTATGTTTCGTTCTGTTATCTTTTATGGGTGTGCAATTAAAAAACATTAGAAATGGCTAAACTTTAAGAAAGTGGTTTAGAGTAAAATTAAAAGAACAATTGGTAGTAATCTAACTTTTGTTCAGTATGAGTAAGTGGTTGATAAGGTTGCCATATTTTTCTGGAGAAGTAAAAAAATTATTCCAATTTAGGGGAAATATCTCATCAGAGTCTTTTGCATAGCCTGATGCCAAAAAGATATTTGTAGAATATGGGACATGGTTTTGTGAGACACTATACCTATAAAACTCCAGAGAAAAACAATGGGATTTACATATCAGCTGCAGAATGCAAACATACTGTTGACTGTAAACAAATAAACCTATAAGCTTTCTGTATAAGCTATATTTGTTTTATTATTCAACATACAGTTTTTAAGACAGGGTCTCACTCTGTCACCCAGGCTTGAATGCTGTAGCATGATCACAGCTCATTGCAGCCTTGACCTCCTGGGTTCAAGTGATCTTCCCAGCTCAGCCTCCCAAAGTGCTGGGATTACAAGTATGAACCACTGTCCCTGGCCACCTTCAGTTTTCATACTCAGAATTTTTAATTTGCTATAAAATTATATCAAATAGCATTTAGAAAAATTTGGGTTTGCTATGACTTGTTTTCTTCTGAAAATACATGTGTACTGGGGGTTATAACATATGTTAGAAATTGACATAAGTTCTTGGATAAGCACCAAAGTTGAATAGATTTTCTTCAATGGAAAATGCAATTGAAACCTAAGTACTATGTTTTAGATGTTAGTTAGGTTAAGAAATATGTGTGCTTACCAGTTCTCTTCTTAATCTAGGCATGCAATATGCCTTGATAAGTAACAATTAAAATATGTTTTAAAAGCAGCATCAATGAAATAATTATGACTGCTATTTTGCTCAAAGAAATATCCTCCAGGCATTCATCTATTTGTTTTTCCCAATGACAAAGTATGCTTATTTTATGTAGTGTTGCAAGTATTAGTAAACAGGTGTAACAATAAAAAGGCTTTATGTGACAGATTAAAAAGGACTAGGAAAGTAATTGGGCTTTCTAAAGAAATTTTTTATAACAAAAAAGTTGATATCTGTAGTGTTCACTGATATCATATCTTAAAGGGAAAATACTCCGACAGTGTGTGTAATCTGAGCAGCTATTTTAAAGCCATTATTTTAGATTCGTTTGTGAGAGTTGAGGATCCATGTTGTGTACTATGGCCTGGTAAGAGGAGTGAGGCAATTTGAGAGGTGGAGGAGAAACCAACTGTATCTTAAATGAAATATTTTTTCTTTGCCTAAATCATATAAAAGTCTTTGCATAAAATGTTATTAACTGCCTTTGAAAATTTGGCGCATTTTACTTCAGCCACTTAAAATACAAATGCCAGCAAGAGTTTCTTATGTATTCAAGAGAAAAACTTATTTTTCTTTCTTTTATTTTTTATTCATTGTTGATTTTCAAAATGAACGAAGTTTTTAAATACAGAAAATATTTCATTCTTTAAAATACTTTCTATAATGCCTCATTTTAATATTAATATCATGTACATTCTAAAAATGTGAACTCTTTTTTTAACCATCTTAACCATTTAAAAAAAAACTTTGTGGGTACATAGCAGATGTATATATGTATGGGACACGTGAGATGTTTTGATACAGACATGCATTGCATAATAATCACATCATGGAAGATGAGGAATTCATCTCCTCAGACATTTATCTTTCATGTTACAATCCAATTATATTATTTTTAAAAATGCACAGTTAAATTATTATTGACTATAGTCACTCTGTTTTGCTATCAAATATTAGGCCTATTCATTCATTCTATTTTTTTGTACCCATTAACTATCACTCCCACTCCTTACCTCCTCACTACCCTTCCCAGCCTCTGATAACCATCTTTCTAACTCTTTATCTCCATGGATCCAATTGATTTTATTTTTAGATCCCACAAATAATTAAGAACATGTGTGTTTGTCTTTCTGTGCCTGGTTTATTTCACTTAACGTAAAAACCTCCTCTTCCATCTATGTTGTTGCAAATGACTGAATCTCATTCTTTTTTATGGCTAAATAGTACTCCACTGTGTATAAGTACCACATTTTCTTTATCCATTTATCTGTTTATGGAAACTTAGGTTGCTTCCAAATCTTGGCTATTGTGAACAGAGCTGCAATAAACATGGAAATGCATGCATTTCTTTGATATATTGATTTCCTGTCTTTTTGGTATATTCCCAGCAGTGAGATTGCTGGATCATATGGTAGCTCTATTTTTAGTTTTTTGAGGAAACTCCAAATTCTCCTCCATAGTGGTTGTACTAATGTACCCTCCCATCCACAGTGCACGAGATTTTCCTTTTCTTTACATCCTTGCCAGCATTCGTTATTGTGTGTATTTTGGATATAAGCCATTTCAACTGGGGTGAGATAATATCTCACTATAGTTTTGATTTGCATTTCTCTGGTGATCAATGATGTTGAGCACCTTTCATGTGTCCATCATATGAATGTCTTGTATTGAGACATGTCTATTCAAATATTTTGTCTATTTTAAAATTGGATTATTAGACTTTTTTCTATAGAATTATTTGAGCTCCTTATATATTTTGGATATTAATCCCTTAACAAATGGGTAGTTTGCAAATATTTTCTCCCATTCTGTGGGTTGTCTCTCCACTTTGCTGTGCAGAGGTTTTTTAACTTGATGGGATCCCATTTGTCCATTTTTGCTTTGGCTGCATGTGCTTCTGAGGTATTACTCAATAAACCTTCGCCCAGATCGATGTCCTGGAGAGTTTCCCCAGTGTTTCCTTGGAGTAGTTTCATAGTTTGAGGTCTTAGAGTTAAGTCTTTAATTCATTTTGATTTGATTCTTGTACACGGTATGAGATAGGGGTCTAGTTTCATTCTTCCACATGAGGATATCCAGTTTTCCCAGCCCCATTTGAAGAGACTGTCTCTAAAAATGTGAACTATCAAATTTAAGAACTATTACTATTCACTAGGTCATAGTATACATTAGTCTTTATTATAATGAAATTAAATTTTAGAAAAAGATACCATCTACCTATTCAGCTTTTGTTTTGCTTTTTGTTTGCTTGTTTTTTGAGACAGAGTCTCGCTCTGTCACCCACACTGGAGTGCAATAGTGTGATCTTGGCTCACTGCAACCTCTGTCTGCCAGGTTCAAGCAATTCTCCTGCCTCAGCCTCCCCAGTAGCTGGGATTACAGTTGCATACCACCATGCCTGGCTAATGTTCGTATTTTTAGTAGAGGAGATTTCACTCTATGTTGGCCAGGTTGGTCTCAAACTCCTGACTTCAGGTGATCCACTCACCTCAGCCTCCCTAAGCGCTGGGATTACAGGTATGAGCCACCATGCCTGGCCTCAATTTTTTATTAGAAGCATTAATGTCAATGGTCTCTAGTTGATTTGTTTGTGGCTGCTCTATCTTAAGAATCTTGACCGTCATCTTTTTTATTGTTAAGATTCTCTGTTAGACTACATTTTCTGTAAGTGGGTGTCATGTGCTTGGGAAAATTGCTGCTCTGGACTGTCCTGTGGCCTGTTTTCAGGGAAAGTAGAAGACAAGCCACTGGGTGAGATTTCTTTTAGGTGTTTTAGTCTGGTACCTCTTGGCAATGACAGCCTCATGACATGGTCATGTCATGCCTCTTTAATTTGGGCTCCCTGGTCACAGCTCCTACCTGGAAGTGGACACTTTGTCACTGCTGTTTGGCTCCAGGGCAGATGGAAGGGCACTGATGAAGGATGATCTGCCTGGCCTCTTCTGCAGTGCCCTAAGGACCTACATGTTAATTGTCCTTTCAGACACCCTCCTGCTTCTGGTGTCTGCTGCTTTAGGGGATGGGGCAGTCTTGCTGCTTCCTGCACTGTTTTTAGCAATACTTCTCTGTGCACATTTTAGATTGGACTTTCTGTCTGTGATTGATCCAGTGTTCACCTCATCCTTTAGGATTTATCCCAGTTTCTGGTTCACTGAAAGTTTCACTTTTTATTCAGGATCACCAGTCAAGGCCCTTGCTATAGGAGTAAAGAAGCTCTAGGTTATTCTCAGTCCATCGTCCTGACACGGACCATGGAACATTCAAAATACCATCTCTAACCTCCTAGACCTGTAGCTTTCAAATCTGGCTGCATATTAGAACCAAAGGGGGAGGTTTAAGACAGAATACTGATACTCCAGACATTTTGATTTAGCTGATCGGGGTCGGGGCATGGACTTTGCTGTGTTTGTTTGTTTTAAAGCTCCCCAGCTGCTGCTAACCATTATCCTCAAATAACAGAGTTGACTACCTCCGAGAAAACCAGGTTTCAAAACAGTCTTCAGCCAAGGCTCAGAACTATCTGGAAGCCTCGCCAGCTGGAACTTTCATTATGAAAGTCCAGATCGTCCCTCTTCATCACATTTCTCCTCCTACACATGAGTATTTAAGCAATAGATTGTTTATTATTATTTTATCATTAGTCATTGTCATGGATAGTTAACATTTTTTATTATGTCTGTGTTGCTTATCAAATGCCACACTAAAGGTTTTTGGAAGCTTACTTCAATAAACAGCTTTTCCTGTATGGCCAGGTCTTGATGTGATTGGTCAAGTTCCCTGATATAACTGTCGTATTTAATTAAATTCAGCTAATAATATTCATTTTCAAGTGTGCAGGTTGTAAAACAACTTTCAACGAAATAAACATGTACTTGTTTAATATTTTCTAGTCTTCAGTAGCTCTTGTTTGGTTCTAACTAAAAATTGGAAAAATGGCAATTAAATGGCTTTTGAGGATAAAGTGACCCCAACCACAATACATTTCTCTAAACATCAGCAAAAATTTATATTGGTCTTTTACAAAAATTTATGCAAACTGAAATGGAAACATGTTTATGTGCAACTTGGGGATGTTCTTATTATCCAATTAGGCTCACAATCTAGGTCTAGGCCTATGGTCTTGTGAGCTCTTTGCACACTTTTGTTGTTTTATCATCTAGAGCAGGGGTTCCCAACCCCCAGGCCATGGACTGGTACTAGTCAATGGCCTGTTAGGAACCAGGCGCACAGCAGAAAGTGAGCGAGCATTATTGCCAGAGCTCTGCCTACTGTCAGATCAGCGGTGGCATTAGATTCTTATCGGAGTGTGAACCCTGTTGCAAACTGTGCATGTGAGGGATCTAGGTTGTGCGCTCCTTATGGGAATCTAATGCATGCCTGATGATCTGAGGTGGAACAGTTTCATCCTAAAACCATCCCCCCACCATCCATGGAAAAATTGCCTTCCATGAAACTGGTCCCTGGTGCCAAAAAAGGTTGGGAACTGCTGATCTAGACAACCTTATAGTACTGCCTTCTTCAGCAATGGGCAGGGAAATACCAGGCATGAAAAATAAATACTGAGTTAGAATACAGTACAGGTAGAAAGTAGGTATTAGAAAGAAGGAAAGAAAATTAGGGCCATGTGTTAGAGGACTGAATATCATGAAGTGATGGCACCTCCTTTCAGCAAGCTAAAACATTTTCCTAATGTCAGGAGACCTAGAAAAAATATTCAAGACTGGTGATGGTTGTGGTGGTGAACTCCAAAGTGGCTAAGATTATTTATAGGCAATCATAAAATGTGTGCTTAATAAAGAGAATGTCAGGGCACACAGATGCTGAATCTGGCTTCAAACTGTAAGACTTTGAGAATTTATCAGATATCCCACTGTCTTAGTCAGTTTGCACTGCTATAACAGAGTGCCATAGACTGAATAGCTTATAAACCACAGAAATTAATTTTTCACAGTCCTGGAGGCTGGAAGTCTGAGATCAAGGTGCAGCATGATTAGGTCCTAGAGAGGGCTCTCTTCTGGGTTGTAGACTCCCAACATCTCATATCCTCACGTGACAGAAAGGGAGCTATCTAGCTCTCTGGCCTCTTCTTATAAATGCACTAATTCCATTCATAAGGGCTCTACTCTCATGACCTAATCACCTCTCAAAGGCCCTACCTTCAAATACCATCACATCCAGGATTAGATTTCAACATATGAATTTAGTAGGGGGAAGTAAACATTCAGTCCATTAACACCCACTGAGCCAATGTTGCATGGATGGTAAATACACACCCACCTACGAGTAAGGGAAGAAGTTATAGAATGGAAGAAATGAAGAGGAAGCAAGGTTGGATGCTAACTGGAAAGACTCTCTGGGAGGGAAGTGGGAAATTGGTTATTTGGCAGAACATGGAATTTGAAGGTGGAATAAATTAGAACAAAATCTTTAAAACTCACAAGAGAATTGATGGAATTGTAATAGAAAAAGAAATAGGCTCACACTCAAAATCCTAGTTGTGCCTAATCAATGTTTTTATTCCTCCTTATCAAAAATAATTTCTATTATGTCTCCTGAGCATGGAAACATTGGTAAGAACTATTAATTTAGGTCAGTAAAGTGGGCTAGGTAAATTATTTGGAATCAAAGTCTTTTATCTAATAAGGACAGAACCCACTAATGGCTATTTCATGGGGCTATTGCAAGCACAAACACCGTGTGTGATATGTCTCCAAATGTGATCATTTCAAAAATTGTTTGAGAACCTGTGAAAATCTTTAGCAAACTTAATAATCCTCAAATCTTCCTTTTTCTAGTCATTATGAAATTGCTCTCAAAAGTTAACAAATTTCAGTAATATAACAGTCAGATGACATTTCTATATTTATATGGTGCTTGGGCTCAGAGTTAGCTTTTACAAGTGATGACAATATTCAGGCTGTAATAACTATAGTCTCACAGCAAAGTTTTCAACTGCAGTCATACAGTGCATCATGGCATTTTAGTCAGTGATGAACTGCAAATATGATGGTGGTTCCATAAGATTTTAATGGAATAAAAATTTCTATCACGTACTGATTTGTGTTATGTAATTCCCTGCAGGATTCAGTATAGTAACTTGCTGTATGGGTTGGTAGCCCAGGAGCAATAGGCTCTACTTCATAGCCTAGATTGTTAAGCGACACGACTGTACATTGTAATTTGTTAGCAGGTCTTTTGTTACTTAAAATGTCCTCACAAAATGCCAGTAGGCAGGGCCCCTCAGGAGCCAAAGTCATATCAGAAAGTGGTAGTGACTGCTGAGTCTCAATGAGGCCAAGTGCCAGCCAATGCTGCTTTTGCATTTGTGTGCACCAGAAAGGGGAAAATGTCAAGTTCTCAAAACAAACAAAAAACTCAACAACAACAAAAAGCAGCCACGTATAAGAACAATTCCAGTTTCTTCAGGGACACTGTCCTTCCATTTGCATACCTTTATGCTCCAGGATTCCTGCTGGATCTGCTGTGAGCTGGGTTGTTTTTTGTTTGCCCTAAGCAGAGCCTGCTTTAAACCATGGTTTGTGGACCATCATTTATTAAGGAATTAATAAAGCCCTCCTATTGCCCACAGGCTCTTCCTCTCCTGATGACAGTTATGGAAAGCGGGACACAATCTTCTATCTCACAGTTATCACTGAGACTTAGAATCATCTCGGAAGACTTAACACAGTGACTGGTAGTCATTCTAGGATAAGAATGAAGGATATTAGAGGGCAGAGAGCTTGATGATTGCTTATAGAGTGGACAGTGGTAAGACGATGGGAGTGAGAAGCAGGAAGGAAGGCAAGAAAATGACCTCGAAAGGGAGATGATGCAAGGATAACCTTCTGCCACATCTGCCTAGGGCAAGGCTAGGTGACAGTATTTTTGTTAGTCCAGCATACCTTCCCACTCCCACCCATAATGTGATCTCTAAAAATTTTCCCTGGCACAACAGGTACTTGCCACATGTAATTCTTGGAAACTGCTAAGTTTCCTTGTGCAGGTATTTTGAAATAGTTACATACAACTACTTCTCCTTCTGGGGCTGCTGCTGTGGCTTCCTGGAAAGAGCGTCCATGTGCTCTGATGACTCAAGCTGCAGATTGTTCAGTCTTTGCTCACCACCACATGGCTATCATGTCAGAAGCACGTTCATTACATGTGCTTTGGGGAAGTCATGTGATTATTTCTTCCATTACCTAAGGCTATACAGCCAGCTACATATTATGAGCCAGAAGTAGATTTGAAATGTAGCCATTAGACTCACAATCAGCATGAGCTATTGGGTAAATGCTCATGAGAACATCATGAGAACATGTTTATACAAGTGTGTGTGTGTATGTGTGTGTGGAGGGGGGAAGGTGTCTCATCTCTGAACACTTCTAAAAGTGTAAAAACCCCAAGCACACCTCACTCAGGGACCTCAGTTCATGCCTCACTTGAGCTGCATTACTGAGCTTGTGCATTCTTAGGTAAGTACATGCTTGGTACAGTTTTATCAGGGAAGCCAAGCCTCGAGTACATGACTGCTTACTTACTGTTTAGACAGCTGATACAATCCACTTGCTCCCATCTCCCTAAAGACAAAGCACACGGTTGCATCTGTGGATATCCACAGTCAAGTTTTGCCAGTCAGCTCAGTGGGTCTGTATGCTCAATCTGACCTTACAACAGTCAAATGGAGCCTCGCGGAGGCTTTGGATGAAAGATCACACTCTCCCTGCCAATACACTCAATGAATTGCTATTGTGTTTGGAGTGCCCTGCCCCCGTCATCACCTATTTTAAACAGCACATGACTCTGACTCACAGAAAAGAGCAAAGAACTGCATAAAGGCTGTATAACATGCTGCACATGCTGTATACCCACTCCCTTGGGCAAGGGCCCAAAAACACTCAGGCCTCTGAGTGTCTTAGATGAGAACCTGTTCCTCCTCCGACATCTCTGAACAGATCCAATGAGTGAGGTCACCAAGATTTTGCAACAAACAGGCAAACATTTAAAAACGTCTCCCAAACATGCAAGTTGACAACTTAAGCAAGAATGTGGGGCAAAAAAAAAAAAAAAAAAAGTTGTCATTTATAGCTTGATGTCTTCTATGATATAGTTAGCTATGCCCAGATGCTGTGGGTGGGAAGAAGCCTGAAAGATTCCCCATCAGCAGGAGCTCTGAGGCTGCCAAAGAGGGCCTCATTCAAGGGGCCAGTGGCTCCAGGTGATGTCATGGAACAGAGTCCAGTTCTCTTCTCCACTGGATCTTTTCTTTGCTAGGTTAATTCTCAGAGGTGGTTTTTTTGAGAGCCCCTTTGGCAGCAAGGTGTGAAATCCGCTCAAATTAGCTCACATAAATTGTCTATTGTGTGGGGACAGCAGAGAGAAAGGAGAAAGCTTACTGTAGGTACAAAAAAGTCTTTGGGGAGCTTTGGAATTGCTAAAGAGCTAGACTTTAATAGGGGCTGGAACTGGGACCCCTCAGAAGCCCTCTACATTTTTCACTTTAGGCAGGGTTCACTGATCCCATGCCTGTAGAGCTCACACATGTGAAATAGTAGGGTCTAAAATGGAAACTTGCATGTAACACTCAGCCTCAGGGCCCGGGGAACTGTGGAGAGAGGTGGGGAACCTGGCCACTTAAACAAAATTCTCTGTTCATTGAGTCTCCTGTGAGTTTGCTGAACATTGTTCAATTATTCTGAGCAGCAGGTAAGTCTGGGGCAGGTCCGTTGGTGCTCTGGATGGGCACTGACGGCAGCATAAGTGTGATCTTGGAATGTGTGTTCTAAAAGTCTGAAAAGTCTCAAATATACCTCAAGTCTGGCCTCTCTGGGTCAACATGTTCATTCTTAGATAACCACAGTTTCCATGCAGTTTGCTCTGGAAGGCCCGCCCAGTTTTAAATGTAAAATACTTTAGTTTTTAAGTGTTGGCAACCATTTAAATTTCAAACCTCACAGGACAAACAAAACATGTCGTGTATCAGATATGTCCTGTGGGTGGCTGGTTTGTGGTGACTGATGCCTCATCATACACAGTCCACACATCTGTTTCTTTATGGTCCTCAACCCAATCGTCAAGTTCTATATGTCTCTAAGCTCAGAATTCCTGGAGGGTGATTTAATTTGTGTCTGGCTTGGTTAGGGGACATCCCTGGCTCAATCACATGGTCCACACAACTGCCTTTGTTAGAAGTTGTAGGTGAGGAGTGGGTGTGGCAGATGAACTGACTGAAAGTCTGCTATCATTTTTGGATATTTCCAGATTTGTTTCCTCTTTGGATCATGTTCTCAAACTCAGAAGGAGCAGAGGATTTGTCTAGTTTGAAATTTCTGAAACTTTCTAAGTAAAATGAATCAGCAGTCATCAGCTGCCCCACGAAAATGTCCCAGAATGCATAGGTAGAGGTGGCATCTTACTCCAACAGGGACTGAGACTGCCTCCTTCTCCAACAATTACTTCTCCGTTTTTGAGAACATCGATGAAGACGGGCCATGGCCTGAGTTTTTCTCGTTGCCAGGATGCCTCTTTTCTTTTTCTTCACATTTCCATGCTATGCCTCTTTTCCTTACTATGTTTGTTTGGAAATAGGTCTGTATCTGATGACCTTTCCTGTAGGAAGAGTTCCAGAATATTCTCACCAGTAAGAAAAAGAATTGGCAACTGTCAGTTTCTGACATGAGCTTATTGTCTTCCACAGTTCTCATTTACAGAAAAGCGGGAAGGACTGGCAATGCTGCACATTCTCTGTGCTTGATTTGCCCACATAATTTGCATTCTGATCCAGCATTTTCCACTGCATTTTCAAAGCCTCTGTAGACTTCACTCTTAATCTGTGTAGTATAAAAGACAGCATTTCTCAACTTCAGAAAGATTTCTTTTCAAACATTCTATTTCTGGAAGGTAGAACCAATGTTCTTTGCTGCTTTTTCTACCCACCCACAGCAGGGTACAGAGTCACCCATCTGACTTGGGCCGGAACACCTGTGTGTGGGTCCAGCTCTCTGTTTATTGGCTGCTCTGAAAGCATCAGTGTATTCATTAGTAAAAACATAGAAAATAATGGGACAAAAAATAAATTAGACTGATTCCTTTAGGTTTGGAGGAGGAATTATAAAGCCCTTGGGAAACTTATGAATTATTTTACCTCTTAGGGGAATTCTTAGACCAGGAATTCATTCATGCCTGAGACTGGAACACATATATACACTTGTGGAGAAAACCCCAAGAGCATATACATGTGCTCCAGTCCCAATCGGTTTTTAACCTAAATACTTGGGATTACCTAAGAGACTGAAAGACTCTGGAGTAAGTCCCAAACCCTTGGGCTGTGGTCTAGGAACCTCTAATCTCCAACATTTCAAAGAAGAATCAATAATATACTGTGTAGTGTATTGGTAGTTCCTTTTTCATTCACTAATGGAAAATAATTGAAGCCTAGAAGTCTACCCTGGTGTGGTGGACATTTAATTATCTCCCAACCATCTCCCTGCCCCTGATAACAACATGCTAATTTACCCTTAAACTCCTCCCCTTCTCTTCCACTTATCTGAAGTAACTCTGGCTCCAGGCTTGGTTATTGGATCTGGACCCAGAAAATCAAAGGGATAGTGACTGGTTCAGAGCTGGGAAAGTGCCCCAAGCTGGTCCATGAAAATCAACCCTGAGATTGCTGGTGCCTTACTCTGGGGTTGCTAAGCTTGTAGGTGGAACTCTTGGTGATCATCTTCACCACCTTGTAGAGTATACCTGCCTGTGAATGAAACTAACAGAGGAAAGCAGGAATGAGCAGGAAAGAGACAGTGATAGTGTCCGTGCACTCACTGTCTAAAGCTGTGGATCACATTTTGCCTGAAACCACCCACTGAACTTTTCAGTTACAAAGATCAATACATTCTGATTTTTCTTTGAGCCAGTTTGAGTTGGGTATGTATTTCATAACCAAAACAGTCAAGACTAATATAGCTGGCCTAATGAGAAAATCATAGATTCCATTTGTCTAGTGACAAATCCATAGATCCACATATACCTCCCTTCATCTCTTAGACTTCATCAACTCACGTTAATCTATGTGAGAATTCACCCCTGAAGCAACCCTGTAATGTGCCACTTTTTAGATATGAGCTTTCTTGATTATCCTACAGTAATCCTTTCTGTAGGACCATGGGGTTGCCAAGGTTCAGATTTTATCACTGAAGCAAATAGCCAACATCTAAGATTACTTATAACTGTCCTAAAATTAAAGCACCAAGTTAAGTTTCTCCTATGAGCTTCACAAGACCTTACAAGCCTTCGGAACAAATGTCACCTCTCCTGCCATCTGCCTTATGGCTCAGGCTACCCTGCTGCTATCTTCCCACTGTGTTTCTATCCCACTCCCTTAAGCTGAGCTCTCATGCTCCAGGAAAGAATCAAAATAAACCTTTGCCTTCATATGGACCATGAGTAAACAAACTCCTGGACTTTTGCCAACCCCTGTCAGAGCACGTGTGTCCTCATTCATCTGCGAGAAACAAACAACCTGGCTAAAACCGCTTGGAGGCCATTGAGTGTTCCCGGACTCTGTGTCCAGGGAGAATATCAGTATCAATCACAGAGACTCCCTAGCTGGATTAGTCATCCCTGGGGAGATACTTTCTTGTGTCTAGTCTCCCCTGATCTTCTGCATGGATCCTGGGAAGACTAGGTCCTTGAATATTCAGTAAAATGATACATTATGAGAGGGGGAGGGAGGGGGAAAAGAATGAGAATGAAAGAGAGGGAGAGGAAAGGGAGAGGTGGACAGGGAAGGGGAGGCTGAAAGGGAGCCACTAATACCTTTACTATATCATTTAATTTAGTATAGACTAGAAATTAGACTGCACCTTAAATATTAGGATAGTAATATTAAAGAAAATTTAATGAGAACAAACTCTTTGTGCTATTAATTAATGCTTAGGTTGAAAAAAAAAGAAGTGTTGTTTACAGGGTTTGCTTTTACAAACAATACTTTCTTGCATGTAAAACTACAAAATGAAGTCCCGCCTCTGGGACTGTTGAGTCAATGATTCCATACAGTTTAATTTTTGGTAGGTAATACCAAATAGATGGTACTTTATTAACAATAAATCATCAATTATGTGTATCCAACAGCGTTAAGTCCATTTGCATATAATTAAAAACTTAAAGTAACTGTGGCTTAACCACATAAAGGTTTATTCTTGTTTGATAACATAAGCCCAGAGGTAGGCAGTTCAAAGTCACCAGAGTCCTCAGAAGGAGCACTAGATTCCTCCTATCTTTCTGCTGGGCCACATGAGGTATGTGGCTTTCATCCTCAGGACCACCTCATGCTTCAGCCTGGTTACGGGAACTCCATACCTCATGTCTGTATTCCAGGCAGAAGGAATAAGTGAGGGGAGAAGAAAAGAAGGAAATACCACCCAGATGTGTCAGCTACCTTTAAGGAACCTTCCAGGAAGCCCCACCTAACATTTCTGCTCACACTACATGACCATACCTCATAAGGGAGTCTGGGAGATACAGTCTTTATTTTGAATAACAATGAAGCTTGCAAAACAAAGTTCAGCTACTAAGAAGAGAAGGGAGGCAATTTTCCTCTCCCACAACATCATTACTCATCTTGGTAAATTCCAAAATGCTTTTTTTTTTTTTTTTTTTCAATTTTTAGCAGAAAGAGCTGAATATGTACATTTAAAACAAACAGAAAAAGCTCTTCTACAGCTCCCACCTTCTTGTAGCTGTTTCATCTATTATGTGGGCATTTGGATGTCTTCATCCTAGTGCAATAGGAAAGTTACTCTCTATGAGCAGAACAGACCATATAGCTCTGAAAGAAGTTTCTGGTACATGGTGCTAGCAGTTGTCAACACAAATAAAGCTCTGGCTCCATGTATAATGAGCTCAAGAACTTATCATGAAGCTTTAAGAAATATCAACTCAAAGCCAATATTGTCTCCACTGGCCTCTTCCTACTCCCCAATATTTTTAAAGCAAACTCCAGTTATATAATTTCATCTGTATCTCAGCACATACCTCTAAAAGGACTCAAAAAGCCCCACAATGCTCTTATCACATGTAAAATAATAATTCCTTAATACAAAAAGTCACTGATCAATTTTCCAATTCTCAAACTTTTTAACTCTTTGCTTGAATCAAGGATCCAAATGATATTCCTATGTTGCAATTGGTAGCTATATTTAGTTATATTTAACTTGTAGGTTTCTCCTCTATTTCTTGTTTCCTTACAATTAAAAACATTAATATGGAAAATTTAAAACACAGCCAAAAGCCTGTAGGTATTTGAATTTGCAATCAATTGTCTAACTGGTACTCAAATTTGTTCCCTTATCTGTATCTCCAAACTCCTCCTCTCAACTCCTTGTCTGGGCCACCATCATCTCTTCTAGACCACTGTAATGGCCTTCTAACAGGCATTCCAGGCATACCCCAACCTCTCTACCTGGCACAAATCTGGTCTTTTACCCCTCTGCTTAAATAGAAAGAGTAACATTAATAAATAAAACCATTGACAACTCATGATATTTATTTTATTGTGTTGTTCAAAAACTTGCCTCTGAAGGAAGTTTCCAGATGTTCACCTGAATACACATCAGATATTGAATACTACACTAAAATATTTGGGTGATAGACACCCCTACCTGTTGCACAAACAGTCGATGGATCTGGGCCCTCATGCATGCATTCTCTTTACTAATGCTGGGGCTTCAGGAAATGTCCTGGGTATTGTCACAGTCTAGCTTCCTGGCTCATATTCTGTGTCCCCTCCTGTTGTATGACAGCTCTTTCCTGATCTGGTTCCTGTCTTTTGAGTTTGTCTCTACTCACATACCTGAGTGTTTGTGCTTTCAGCATGGCTTTGTTGCTAGTTTTTACCTCCTGTTCCTAGATCCCAGCTTGGCTTTCCCCTTCCCAGGTTTGGACCTATCCCTTTTTAGAACTGTCATTTCTAACAGACTACAGTTACCCATTCTGCCAAAACATCTACACAAACTACCATCACCACCACCAAAGGTATATGTGTTCAGATCATTTTTCCTTAATTATCTATATTGAATTATCACCATACCACCTACCAAGATTTGTTCTGAAGGAATTAATGGCCTAGTGAAGCAATAAAACAGATTAGTATATACACAATAGCAGTGCCCCTTCCTGCACATGAATGTGAAAACAATGTCTAGCCTGGCTTGGAGATCTGGAATTTTGGTTAATAGAGATTGCCCAGGGTGATGGGTCATCAGAATTTACTTACTAAGGTATAGTATGTATTCAAATGTAAGTTCAGGTTGGTGTGCAAAGACTTAATCATCAAGTCTTGTTTCATTAGGCTTATTTGGATAAATTATACTTTTAAAATCCTAGATTTGAATCTGTACAGCAGCCAAAGAAGTATGACAACAGGGGAAATAGTTACCTTTCCAGTTTGTTTATTCTGTTTTCTTCCCCTAACTTGATCCCAAATGTTCTTAAATTATCTGTGCAAAATGGTCTTCCAAAATAATTTTCTCCCTAGGAATCTCTATCTCTGCTTCCTTCAGTGGTGTAAATGAGTGTCTTCCCAGTGGCTACTCTTCAGCTGAACTTTCTGCCTTCCAGAAATAGAGCTTGGCTCTAGCTAATCCTGTGTCCTGTGAAATTCCCCAGCAGGGAGGGGCAGGCTACTGTGCCTGCGTCTTACATAAGACCCTACACACCAGCAGCAGTGCCCAACAGATGCCAGACTGCCCCAGACAGTGCCCTCACAGTGTCCCAGAGCCTTCCGAGCCCTGTCAGCACTGGGACACGACAGCTCTTGGCCACACAGAGTGGGTCATTTAATCTCTTGTTATTTTTACTACAGTACTGGCTACTATTTTACTAGGGAATCTTAGGGAACGTATCCTTCCACCTGCTAAGTCCAGATTAGGAAAATAAGTAGCCTTTGTAAGAATAAAGGTCTTGATACGGCTGGAGAACTGGGCCTGAAACTCCCAGTTCTTGGACTGTCAGGAGCAGTGCTTGAGAGTGAGAGGGGAGACACCCTTGCCTCCTCCTATTTCACCTTCTCCCTCCCTGCTTCCAGATGGGAAGGAGGGAAAAAAAATATAATAAAATACCAAAGAGCTGGAAAAATGACTCCCTTTTTAGTTCCCAGCATCTCTGCTATCTGTTAGCCTTGAAAGAGCTACAAACAAATGTCATCCCTGCTGGCTGGAGCCCGGCACTGGGTCATGCCCCCATGTCTCCACAGACGAGGCTCCCTCCTAGAAACACCTCTGCCAGCAAACAGCTTGTTGCTTTTGTCTTGTCTCAGTAAGCCCCCTCCCCTACAGGTCCCTGCTCATGCTGCATATGAATGAGCAAATCAATGGAGCCAAAAGTTTGTAAGGTCAGACATCCAGCAAATGGACAATGACATAGTTTCACCTCAGTTTCCCCTTTAGCATTGTAAGCCTATAAAAGGGGAGAGAAACTACAGCTTGGAGAGCTCAGTGAATGAGGCTGTAGGCCCCCGCAGCTCCCAGCTGAATAAAAAGCCACTTCCTTCCTCAGTTGAATGTTCCAGAGGTTTGTTCCCCCACTGTTACTGCTTCAAAAGGTTGCATGAACCCT
The DNA here is from genome assembly GCF_030222135.1 of Aotus nancymaae. NCBI lineage: Eukaryota > Metazoa > Chordata > Mammalia > Primates > Aotidae > Aotus > Aotus nancymaae. The sequence goes on from NW_026988425.1 coordinate 107,732,400, forward strand.
GGGCCACACAAATGTCAATTATTTAGTCACAGAATCTTTGCGCCAGAGAGGACCTTAGTAAAAGAGATTATCCAGTGTTACCCTCTCATAGCTCTAGTTAAAGAATATTGGGGTAAGTGCCTCATAGACATTTCCACCTCCCTAGTGAATGCTGGATAGTGCTTATGTCCTCATCCCCTTGAGCACCCACATGGATGGAGAAGGAGGGGCTAGAACAGCTAAACACATAACCCCTACTCCATTTCAGACAAAGGCCTAGGAGGGAGACTCTAGAAGTAACAGCAACACTGAGATGTGGGGGTAATCTCTAGTTCTGCTTCTCTTTACTACTCCTAGCTTACATTTCCATGGGAAATAAGGGGAGGTGATCTTATGGATAACATTAAAAGTGCCATTTCTGGTTAATGCAGATGTAGTTCAAAAGGTAGATGATCTGACAAAATATTTTCCTCAAATGAATCCGTTCAGCTCCATGCTTTGATTCATTCATTCATGTTATTGTCTCTGATATGTTAAAATATCAAGGAGGAAAAGGTTATTTGCACATGCGTGCAGTTTCCCTGTCACAATTTGAGCTACCAGACCTCATCAAAGGAAACTAATCACAGTTCCTTTCTCTTGCAGGCACAGATGGCAGCTCTGGGGGCAAGATGCTCTACAAGGCCTAGCAATAAGGAAACGTCCAGTTACTCGCACCTAGGTGTCTAGAGCATGTTTGTTTATTAGGCAACTTTTAGCAGTCGTCCTCAGCTGTGCATATTAAAATAGCTCCTTAATTCATGTATAATATTTACATATATAGAATTAAGACATCCTTTTAAATACCGTATTTCATAAACAACTCTTCTTTGGTATCTACAACCTATGGTACAAAATGACAAACAGGGCTGGAACCAGTGGTATGTAGGTAAATGCTCTGCAAGAAAACAAAGCTCTGATTTGTAGTGTTTGCCATTTTCTATGGTGTAAATGATTCCACCTTGGCAAAGTTCAAGCTACCAACCGAAACTCACTGAACTGGATTTGGGAAGAGATGCACACAATTGGCTCCTGGGGGCAGGTGGGAAGCAGTGCAAGCCAGCATCAGCACACTGATTCCTAACAGTCAACAACAAATCATTTTTTTCAAACAAAATCATACTTTTCCTAAACAAGTGCAGAATGGATCCAAAAGGAAAATAACACTGTACCTCACTAAAGGAGCTACCGCTGTTTTTATTTTTATTTATCCTAGTCAAATAAAAGGAGCAAGTCAGGCACTTTTGGGCATCACTGTTGCATCCTGGTCTCTCCACTGCCCAGGACTGATTTGATTTCTACTTTGGGATTCTGCTTAAGTCCAGATAACTTTGGGCTGACTTGATAAGAATCTGTGGACTCAAGAGAAGCAGGACAGCAGTGACTGGGTATAGAATTTAGAGTCCAAAGTTCCAAGTCAATTTTATCTAGAAAATACAATAAGCAATTCAAGTAAGATCCATGGCCTCTCTAATTTAAAGTAAAATCATAATATAACAAGCTCATAGTATAGACGTGAAGGTTAAATAAGAAAAGTGTATAAAGAATTAGCTCAGCAGCTGGCACACAGTGCTCCATAAATAGTAACTATGATGATGATGATTCCTGTTACCTGCCCTGGTTTTTATACAGCATTGTCCCTGCCTCACTTGTCTATTGAGTCCCGCCCTATGAAGTGATCAAGGTGTCTGCTCCTAGTGCAGACTGCCAGGGCTGGTCCTCTGTCTCACAAGACAAGAGGGCCCTAGGGTGACACATCAGCCATCAATCCCTGTAGTCCATAGCCAGACATTTTCTGTTCAGAAGAAACACAAGAATTATCAGCAGTGAGGCCAAGCTATCAACAACAAACAGAGGGCCTTTGGAAGCAGGAGCCTCAGTGAAGAGTGGGGACGTGAACACAGTAGGCTCTGAATTTCCAACACCCTCTCCGGGACTTGGCTGCTAGGCAGCAGCTCTTCCCCTGTGTCCACTGGTTCTCTCATGGATCCCAACCTCACCTCCCTTCACCCCTCTGCCTAAACTCTCCCCATCTCTGTTCCTGTGCTGAAATTCCCCAGCCCGCTTCCTCCCTACACCCGCCGTGCACAGGAGCAGAAACAACTTCCAAAGCTAATTGCAATCCTTCTGTTTATGAATCATTTTATGGTTTTCAAACTCTTTTGCTTCCATATATGTTTTGACCTTATCAAACCCACTGAGCAAGGCAGGGCTGACTTTATTACCCTCTTTTCATATATATATAGAAATTGTGTCCCAGAGAAGTGAGTGACTGGCCAAAGGTCAGACAATGTTTGTGGCAGAGCCACCTGCCCTTGGTTTTAGGTCTCCCTCCAGCCCATGTTTTCATTACAGCAGGATTCTGAGAAAAAGCCAGTTTTATCTATCAAGCCCCAAGCTGGAGAGTGGCAGCATCCCAGTGTCTGCATCATAAGGTTCATTAATTCTATCAGCTTTCCCCGCTTTATGTGTGAACACACTGTCCCCACACTACCTTTGGCTGAAATAACTTTCTGAGCTTGACTAGTTCTTTGGTGATGAGAACAGAGCTGTGGCCCCTCTGCTTTCCCTAAATGGACTCTTAGCTGGGTGAGTCATGGAAAGACTTCTGGAATTCTCAGAGGAAAATTATTAAATAAACACTAGCTTGGAAGGATCTAAGGGATTATCTAGCTGAGCTTTGAGTTGCATGAATGAATCAAGACAGAGACATTGAGGGACATAAAATCCTTGGACTGGTTGCCAGTGGCCAAAGGTGGTCTAGACCCCACCTTTCCTAACTCCCTGTGCAAAGCTGTTTCACCTTAGCCCACGACTCTTTCCTGGATGTCTAATCCTCTTCTAAAGACTTGGGCTTTCCAGTTGTATTTTTAAGAAGGAAAAACAAACAAACAAACAAAAAAGACAAAGGCAAGGTTGTAAATCCAAATGTGGAAAACAAATTTAGCTCCTCTTTATCTATCATAAGATCCTGTTGTTTCATTTATTCATTAGGCCCAATGCAAAGATTAGAAAATGATAATTAAAGAAAACTACATTTTATACATAAAGTACTACACCTTTAAACATCCTGTGACATCTTTCTTGAAATATATATGAGGACTAACTAAAATAATGAGATTTTCTTTTTCAAATGATACCCAATATCTGAATGAGTAGTAGAAACATCATGGTTAGAATGCTTCGGAACTCTTTGGAATTCTCTTTACAATCTATGGCTCAGTCTTTTGCATGTCTTTAGTAAAACGAGGTTCTAACTTGATGAAATTGGACTTAGTGCCTTCTCCTTCAAAAACCACAAAAAATACTTCTTCATCTTTCCATTGTGGCAATTCAGAAAATGTTGACATGGATCTGAAACTTTTTTTCAGCTGCAGAAAGTCAATAGATTTTGAAAAACCCATTATGCCTCAGGTGGAGAGAGACTCAGAGCTGTGTATGATCTTTGCTGCTCATTCTCAAAAGAGCAAAATTAGTGGTAAATCACTCCAGTGAGGCTGATGAGCTGATCACTACAGTGAGGTTGATGAGCTGCCCCCTTCTGATGTGTTTGGTTCTGTGTCCCCATTCAAATCTCTTGTCAAAATGTAATCCCCACATTAGGGATGGATCCGGTGGAAGGTGATTGAACTGTGTGGCAGTTTCCCCCATGCTGTTCTCATGATAGTGTGTGAGTTCTCACGGAATCTAATAGTTTAAAAGTGTGGCACTTTTTCCTTTGCTCTCTCTCTCCTGCTGCCTTGTGAAGAATGTGCTTGCTTCTTCTTCACCACCCACCATGATTGTAAGTTTCCTGAGGCCTCCCCAGCCTTGCAGAACTGTGAGTCAATGAAACCTTACCCAGTCTCAGGTAGTTCTTTATAGCAGTGTGAAATGGACTAGTACACCTTCTTCCTTCCTCCCAATCTTCTAAAATGCTTGCTGAGCCCAAAAATTTCTTTAAGAAATGATTGCATATGAAAGAGGAAGGGTCAGACTGAGCAGGGAGAGAGATTACCAAAGTAGTGAAGACTTTCATTCTGCAATAAAAGATTTTTTTTTAATTAAAGGTAAACACCTGGCTGAGTAACCTGGTTAAGGGACTTCCAGGAGAGAGCAGAGCAACACATTTTTTTGTGTAAACAAACAATTTGCAGAGTCTTCCTTGGTTTGGAGAGTGTAAAAAGCTGAAGACAAAATGAGAAACACCCTCATGAGAATGAAGGATGTCTACTAGTGGTGGGGGAAAAGCCCTTTAGGGCTTTTTCCCATCTTACTCAGGAAAAAATGTAATAATGACAGCAGAAGAGAGTGTATCATGTAACTATCAAGGTCTAAGTTTCAAGTTTCCTCAACTGCACCAGCTCCCTTTATGGCTTTAGCTAATTTTAAATTTATATATTTGTTTTCTTTTTCTCAAGGAATCCCCCCACCCCAGATTAAATAAATTTCAGTGGACAAAATCTGGATTGGTCCCTGAGTGTGCCAGGTGGAGATTCTGTAGCAGAGTTACATGGGTAGGCTACTCTGATGTGGGTCATAGATGGAAATGCTTAGAGGTCCTTCTTTTACTTGGATGTGAAAGAAAGAGCATACCTAGTTTTTATAAATCAACCTGATTTCCATTTGGAAGCCCCTCCCTTGCTGGGTGGTACACACACACATGCACACACACACACACACACACGTGCACATACATGCTACCCCCAGGATGGCTGCTCTGCCCATGCTTGAGACTCAGCAATTGCTGGTGGCACTGAGAACTCCAGACCATGTATCTTCATCTCTTCTGGCACTTCATGCAACCATTTCCTTTGAGCATTGGCTGCTTCCTTGAGTTCTTAGACAGAATGAAAGGCACATTCTCTGATTGACATTCATAGACCTCTTCTGCCTTGGGAGAATAAGCTGCTCTTCATTAACAGTTTCCTCCAAGTCACTCACTACTTCTTTCAACCCTATCCTCTTTCTTGTTCTTTTACAATAATCTTTTGGCCTACTATCTCCCATAGTGTGATGATTAACAAATCAAATATTGGTTTGTCTTTCCATGTGGCAGAAGGCCCTGATCAGCAAACTCTCCCCAAAAGAGAGGGGACTTTACATTAAGTTCTTTTAGTGCAGACAAAAAACAGAGAGGGAAATGCAAACATTATGGTTCCACAAGATAGAATGATTTTTTTTATAAGGTCATGTCATCATTTATAACTGATCTTCCCTCATTATTTCACCAACCACTGGGAGAAAAGTCTGTTTTAAGGCAGAAGAGAAAGCCTCTGATAAATTTAGATGGTGCGGGAGATATTGTAATGGAAGACTACAGGTCACACATAAAGCAGTGCTCATTTCTAGGCTTGGTCCTGGGGCCAGTGAAAAACTCCCTATAGCGAAGGGAGTACTCCCCTTGCTATATATAGTTGGCCCAAATATAAACCAGGCTTGTTTTTCAGCTTCTTACTTAGTGAGTCAATATTTGCAAAAGTGCTGCAAATATCACCTTATGGAAATGTTATTACTGTGTTCCTGTGGTTTACTTTTATTGTTTGCTTATTGTTTTTCTACTCCAAGTTTGTTATAAGGCCTCTTTCAGGCAGTTTTTCAGTCTGATGTAGAAAGGTATGGTTCAGTGCAAAAACAGCCATACACGCCCTCCTCATGTCCAGAATCGATCAAGTAAACTCCGACCTTTCTCATTTCCTTCGACAGGATTGCTCCAGTCCCAAAGGGCAAGAGAGCTGGAACAGTAGGTATTTATCCATTGTGGTACTCAGGGCTAGTGCAACCGTACTGTGCAAAGAGTCCAGCGCGAAGAAGAAAAGTGCACTCTTTGTGCAGATGGGGGCCAGTTCTCTGTTGTTTCTGTTTTGTTTGGTTTTGGCGCACTGTTTCCTGATTCAATGAAATCTATTTTGCATTAACAGAAAAAACAAGTGCATAGCAGGGTCTTGTATGTGATGAATTAGATTCAGTGATGAATTAAATCTTTTAGGGAAAATGAGCCCTTCTTAGGTTTCCTCCTGAGGGCTGTGTAAACTCTGTGATACTAATCTAGCAGGGTGTCTATACTCCTGAGGATTGATAGCTTCCAGCTCAGGTTTGTGTGCCACAAACTCGCCCAAACAACTCTTGCTAATAATGTTTTAGATTCCCCTAATAACACCAGCTTAGGCCTGAGCATACCAGAGAGATTGAAAAAATAGTTATCAGTTGATTCTACCTCTCTATATTCAGCTTGTAACTAACACACCCTAGTAGAGAAATTCCTCCTTCATTAACCTGCTAACACTGGCCACGATTTCAAGCATACGTTGAGTTTTCTATCACTGTCATTATTTTATATCTCAGGAACCCACTGGTGCCTGTTTCTACATTTAATCATCTGACATTTTTCAGCCTTTAGTACAGCACCACCAAGTTTACCCAGGATGTTTACCCAGTTACTCATCGCAATACACCTGTGGGGCAGGTAGCTGCTGGGACTGCAGTTTATAGGACAGGAAACATACTCCAAATGATGACACACAGGGAATCTGAGGCAGAACCATGATCCGAATTCTAGGTACCAAAGCTATACCTGACCCAATACAGTAAATGCTACTGAGTTAGGCAGATTTTCATCATTGTACAGTAGACCTGTTATTCAAAGCAGTTCCTTCTCTAGAAAACATTTTTTCAACCACTCCAGTCCACAGTGACTCTCTCCTGAAGCATCCCTCCCCAGCTGCTTCCCAAACTCCTGACACATTTTATTTGTATGCTATGTTCATATTTAATCATACCCTCTCTGGATGGTCAATCGTTTTCAGATTACGTTACCTTCTTTCTGGAATATGATCTCCTCAAGGATACTCAGATTTGTATTCCTTCACCGTTCCTAGCACTGTGCTTATTCCCAGATGGGCCTGCAAGTGCACTGTCCTGTGGCCACTGCTGGCCTGGATGGCTGCTGAGGACAATAAACTGAACTAGGATATGCTACTCAGCTTGACCCAAAAGGGACACATAGACGGCCCACTTCCTGGTACTGCCTCACTGGTGGACTCATCTGAACCAAGCAGGTAACAGCACTGGCCTCCCTGCAGTCCTTACAGAAGACTTGTACTGTAACCTGCCTTCAGGCCTCACAATTTCATGCGTAAGCAGGTCATGAGCTAACCTTGAAGTGAGCACCCACAAATTGCCAGCTTGCCCTGGGGAGCTGGGCAGCAAAGACAGAGCTGCATTAGGTGGCCTCTGTGTTCAGACCAACAAGTTCAAGAGTGACTAATTATTTCTAGAGATGCTGCTCTGCCGTGACATGTCTACATCTGTCTACTCAGCAAGCTTCCCATTTAACCTGTTCATGCAGGGAAACCAAAATGGCATGTTCACTTCTACAAAAGGTAAAAATGTTCAATGTAGAACATTTGGGAAATAAGAAAAGTATATAAAATTATAAAGCTATCTGCTTTATATTTATCCAAATATAAAAGTATAAAGCTATGTCTGGTTGTTTATCTCACAACACAGAAATAAACATTAACATCTTGGTATATTCTCTCTAGTATTTTTTCTTTATAAAATATTTTTCTCACATAGCTGCAATTGTACCATTTTATAACCTGATTTTTTCATGTAACATTAGTATTTCACTTAGCATTTTCCCATGCTTCTGCTACTATGTTGTTCACATGTCATATTAATGTTACTGGAGTGTGCTACCGAGAAACCTGTCCCAAATCATTCCACTGAAATTTTTTTTAGGGAACAGCCAAACAAACTCTTTTTCTTCTGGAGAAAATAAATATAATTTCTCATGACAAACCTGTTTTTCATCTAGAACAATGGTCTGTGTGGCTGACTGTTGATGCCTCACCCTTATTTCTCTGGATCTAATCACCTGGGGAAACCATAGACTCTTTTCTTGCCAGCTGACAGCTTCTCATCTAAAGCACCAAGACTTTCTTCTCCTTCTCTACCTTGGGGTTTTCTCCAAGATTCAAAGCCCCAGGGGCAATCCTCAGCCAATGAGTGGAGAGTTGGTGGATAAATACCCCATTTTCTTGACCCTCCTTGGCCAGGTTTGGAAGCCGTTCTGCTCAGTTACTCTAAGGTTCCTGGAAAGACTAATGCCCAGGTGCCCACTTGGGTGGAATTCACCTACCATTGCCATTTTCCTCTTTCCTGTCTCACTGTTCCCACTTGTCAGTGATGCACCCTGAGGCTCACTCCGGAATAACTACCCAAACCTGGCCATGTTTCAGGTCTGTTTTGTGGGGGTATCAGACCCAAACAAAAACGGTCATCTAAAAGCTTATCATGAAGGAATGTAGAAGGGAAAAATATTATTTCACAACTGGCCAATAAGTTATTTACTGCTACTAATCAGGCGCTCTATGTGGAAAGTACAAGAGCTTACATTACTAACTTAAACTGAAGTCTCCTTCCTTTCTGAGCCATCCTTATCTCCTTCCAGCCCTTTTGAAAATTCTCTCCATAATTTTGAGCAAAAATAGAATGGTAGTTCCCATTTCTTTGGTGGTCATTCTTTAGAATACACATATTGTTTGTCTTTGGAGCTATTTGGAAACAGCCCTGTCACCTTCAGTGGCTGTTCTGTGGAGAATTCGGAGGCATACTAATTTGAAATGTCAGTGGATTTAAACAGACTGAAGTGTCTGTTGAATTCAACCAATAGGTTAATAGTCTTAGTTTATACAGCTGTGGTTTGCTATAAACCTGCAGGAGCAGTTGAGTACCACATAAATAACTTACTGAGGAGTGCTTGAGGCCAATTCATGAAGCAATAGATGTTTCAAATAAATTAGAGAGCCAAGGAGTCTTTGAAACCTCAAACTGTTTACAAAAAAACTGAGACTTTATCTTCCCTCACAAAATAATGTGAACCCTTAGCACACTTCTGGAACATTCTCTACTAAGAAGGATTTCATATCCCAATGATTTAATAGCCCAGGGCCCTTCCCTGTTGCCTTTTTCTTAGGACCCTCATTTCCTACACTAGTGTACCTTTTTCTCCTTTAGTTCCTGCTTTTATTCTTCTTGTTATTTAGAAACAGATCAAAATCTTTAGAGGCTAAGTTACGGTTCATCACCCATTCATCACTGATAAATAATTGAAAATCAACACAATTCTGAATCACAAAAATGAGTATAAGAAAGACAACAAAGTTCTGATATTTCTTGTGATAAATATTTTGATGTTTTTTTGAAATATAATATATATTTCAAAAGTATTTTTTTTTGGTACCTTCTGCATGGGCTAAGTTTACCTATTCAGTAACCTCACCAGTGACATCTGAGATTATGAATGTTTGCAATGTGGAATTATGAACTGAAAAGCTAATTGAAGTCCCAAGTCATATAATTAACTATGCCTCATATATATGCTAAGAGCCAAAGATTAGAAGCAAAGGCAGGCGAATTGATTTAACAGGAAAGTGGGATGTCTTGTCAGGAATGGTTACTGTGATCAAATGAGGGTGTTACCAGTGAAAAACAAATTAATCTCCACATCACCAAACAGGTATCCTCAGCAGCTTCTCTAATAGCTCCTGAAAACAAATTGACATTAAGATAGCAAGCAGAAAGATCTGACAGCACAGCTAATTAATCAGCACTCACATTGGGTTTGTTCGCCAAAAATCTCAGCTTCGTTTGACATGCCTAAGATGACAGTAGCAGATCTTCCAAGTAATTTAAATGGATTAAGATAAAGCACCCAACCTTAGAGCTCTTTTAGTTGACAAGGAGAGAAATCAAATTCAAATTATATCAAGGAACAAACGAGGGTAGGAGTTTATGAATCATGAATCTAGGAAGTCCAATGTTTTCAGAGAAGTCCAGGGACTTCAGGCAAGGCTGGATCCAGGGGCTCCAACAGTGCCATCAGAGCAACATTTCTCTCTCTCCTTCCTCCATTATGGGTGCTAGAGTTTATGAGTTATTTCACAGACTACAGCCTCTTCTTCACAGTTCCATTGAGACCCAGGACTTCCCCAATTGGGCACATATTGCACTGCTTGCTCATTCCTTCATCTCTGACTCTTAACCTGATATTCATGCTCAGACCTCAATCTGGAGGTCAGGCTGACCTCATACAAATGACCAGAAATGAGAGATGTATGGTTTCCCAAGAGACGCTGAGCAAGCAAGGAAAGATATTCACTATGATTTCTTATCCCTCATTTCTATTATACAACGATCGAAGGACCAACCATGTCGTATATCTTCATGCTCAAAGCAGCTAGTATGGATCCTCCTCTCTAGTAGGTACCAATCTCCACTTGTTGACTGGTGTAGAACACTCAGCAACTAGCAGGTTTTCCTTTGATCAAAGACCACACAACGGCAGTTTGCAGCAAGAAGACAGAATCTCACCAAAGCACAGTACTCACACACACAGGTTACTAAGGAGTCTTTGTAGATGCCTGTCTATCTTGGAAAGCATTTTAACTTCAAGTATAAAGCCCAAAGGCAGATCAGATGGGATAACTGACTCCATTTGCATATAGACGCCCAGCAACCCATAAGAGTATTTTTGAGTGGTGAACTAGCTGATCCTATATATAGGTAGTGGCAGCTACTTACACAATATTTTGACAGCTCTCCCAAGCACTTTCAAGTCTCTAATTTCCCTGTCGCCCAACAATCAAACCTGTGTGGTAGGGTATTATAGAAAAAACATATTTTGAGAGACGGAAGCAGGAAGATGTCTTGAGTTGTCCAGGATTTCAAAACCAGTGTGGACAACATAGGGAGACCCCACCTCTACCAAAAAAAGAAAAGATTAGCTGGGTGTGGTGGTACATGCTTGTGCTCCCAGCTGCTCAGGAGACTGAAGTGGGAGGATCACTTGAGCCTGGGAGATTGAGGCTGCAGTGAGCTGTGATTGCACCACTGCCTTCCAGTCTGAGCCACAGAATGAGACTATGTCTCAGAAAAAGAAAAAGAAAAAATATTGGGTTGGGACGGGTTCTAGTGACCACTCTGCTATAAATGGATTAATAAGATGTGTGATTTCCAGCAAGTCACTTTGCCTCTCTGAGTATCAGTGACCTCATCTATAAAGGAAGGAATTCATCTTCTTCAAGTTCTGGCATTCTGTAAGTTCTCCAGCAGAGTAGTAGCTCTCAACCTTGGCTTCATGTTAGAGAAAGCTCAAGAGTTTTAAAAAATAATGCTGATTTCTAGCCATAACCCATACAAATTACATAAGAATTTCTGGTGATGGAACCCAGGCATCAATATGTGTTTTAAATTTCCCTAGGTGATTCCAGTGTGTAGCCAAGGTGAGAATCACTATTGTGTTTCCTTCCATAATCTTCTAGAGGAGCAAACTGACAGGATTCGAAAAGATCCCCGGCTAAGTTATCTCCCTGATATCCTGTCTGCAGCCAGTGTGGGTATGTAGCTAGCAGATCTGCCATCAGCCTTTCACTTGCTGCATTAGAAATTATTTTCTTTTACTGATGATCCTAGTGCCATCTGGCACTCAGCATATTCCAATGAAAGCTTCCAGAATTAGGCCATTATTGCAGTTGGTGCTGAATTCTTAGTAAAAATGGCTTACCTGAAGCATTTCAGTCAAAGTATATTTTTCACTATTAAGAGAATAGAAAACTTCAAAGTACACTATATTTTGCATAATGATCTAGGAAATGAGAGGCACCCAAGTGATAGCTTAGTCTTTTCCCTCCTCTTATGTAATAACACATATTTTTGTTCAGTTACATGAATCATCAAATTCACTCTAACATCAGAATACATTGAAAAACAAGGGGAAGTATATCCTTAACAATTAGCTGCTTTTTAAAAGAAAAAAAATCATAATCAGTTGAGCTTTCTATAGCTTAATAATATTAACCAGTACTTATGTCACTTTCAATGAGAGGTTGGTCTGTTTCATTGAACCCTTTTTCCTAGGGAAAAAAAGACTTGCTATACAATTTCATGAGTCACATCCATACCTCCTGCCACATAATCACAGGTTCCATGCAAGCCTGTCTCCCACATACAAGGGCCTGCTTTTCACCTTTATTTGTTTCTTCTTGTCTTTGCTTTGTGAGCTCTGATGTCCTTTGAAGGTAGCAAGACAGAAATAACCTGGGTTGAAGTTTCAGGAAGTTACCTTGTCTTTATGAAGCTTTATTCACTTACAGGCTTCTAAAAATATATCTGACAGGATTCAAAAGCATAACATAAATGAAGTCAATGAAAAGATAAGCCCTATTGACTCTTCTCTTTTTTCCTAAGCCATAAAACAAGGAAACATTGTAGTGATCAAATAAAAATAAATGCCTCTTGATAAACCATATTAGCATTATTTCTTTTCTTCAGAGAGCCTCAAACTCATGACGTATTTTTCTTTGTGTAGGGAAGTCCCTGAATGTAAAAGGGGTCTTATGTCTGGCTTATGTGGCTTCAAATCCAGTAAATCCTACACTTTATTGTAGATTGCACTTCTGTGGGTATGCTCAAAATCTGTGCCTTCTGCAAAACCCTTCCCATAGTGATTTCCCATAGTCACTTGTACTTTGGCTTCTCTTAATTAATCACACGAATAACCCTAGACTTCCATTCTACACGGCAACACTTACATGTGGTTAAGTAGAAGTCACCCCTTTTTGAAGGATTAGTTCGCCCTTTTCTCTGCCACTACTTCACTCTCTTAAGTCACCATTTCTTCTTTGGGGTATTACACTTAGAAAAGCCTCCTCTGCTCTCAGGGTTCCTGAAACCCTCTGGGATTTTTAAGGAGCTTGTATTAGTTAGGGTTTTCTAGAGCAATAGAACCAATAGGATAGATTTAAAATATACACATATATTCTATCTATACACATGTATATGTACACATACATATATGCATATATATACACACACGAGGAGTGGGGGAGAGAGAGAGAGATCATGATTTCAAGAAATTAGCTTTTGCAACTGTAGAGACTGGCAAGTTCAAAATATGCAGGGCAGGCTGGCATTTCAGGTAAGAATTGACCTTGAGTCTGCAGGTTAAAAACTCAGGCAGAGTTTCTATGTTAGACTTTAGACAGGATTCCTTCTACTTTGCAAAATTTCAGCTGATTGGATGAGGCCCATGCACCTTATTATGCTGTAGTGGGTGCTTATAATTGTATGTTGCCTTGGCATCTATTTTAAAATATAAGTTTAACTTTCTCACACCCGAAGCAGGGCACAGTCACCCTCAATGTAGTTTCCAATACTATATCCCACCCAAACATTTCTAGCCAGTGGTCAGAGAAAGAATTCAGAGGCATCTCTCCTGCCTAGCAGGCTGGGTTTCCTGCTTTCCCACTGCTTCCTGTAATCAGGCCAATTAGATATTTGTCCATGAACTTCAAGTGACCACCTCTCAGTCACACTGTAGAACTAGTGCTTGTTTTTGTAAACCCACCAGTTAAAGTTCCCCACAGAAAACCTGTTTGAATAATGCCCTGGACCCAATAAAGGCATTGGTCTACTGGTTCCTTCACTCCCTTTGTCTTTTTTCACTGCCTTTCATGTGTATGTGGCCTCCACATATGCTGTATATTATCCAGGGTCTGTAAGCACTAAAAACTTTAAAATAGGCTGGGCACAGTGGTTCATGCCTGTAATCCCAACACTTTGGGAGGCCAAGGTGGGTAGAGCACTTGAGATCAGGAGTTCAAGACCAGCCTGGCCATCATGGTGAAACCCATCTCTCCTAAAAATACAAAAATTAGCCCGACATGGTGGTAGGCACCTATATAATCCCAGCTACTTGGGAGGCTGAGGCAGGAGAATTGCTTGAACCTGGGAGGCAGAGCTTGCAGTGAGTTGAGATTCCACCACTGTACTCCAGCCTGAATGATAGAGCAAAACTCTGTCTCAAAAATAATTAAATTAAATTAAATTAAACTTACACATGATTGTTTTGTCATTGAAGCTATGCCTATAATCCAAGCCCTGATGGCAAAGCTGCCCAAAAGGGACCCATACAACTGGGTTCCCCGCTGGTGCTCTTGTGTCTGGACCTCTCAGCTGCTGGGGACAGTAAATAGCAGCTAACTTGGTAGTTTCATTCCAAACATATTTGTCTGCTTTAATAAAAGTCTACTCATTGTAAATGTTAACCACATTTTCAAAATACTTTTATAGCAACATCTAATAACTTTGGTCACACAAAAATACATGAAACTTTTTTTTTCCTCCTTCCCCATTCATATATTTTTTGCCTTACTTTACGATCTTTACCTACTGTTGGTTCCTGAGCCACCAATTATAAACTGTTGTTTTTGAACGTTTTGACTTTAAACCTTCATAATAATGGATTAAAAATTTTACATAGCACCATTACAGCAATGAAGTATTCTGAGTTTGATTATAAATTTACCTCTACTGGTGAGTTTTATACTTTCAAGTATTTTCATGATAACAATTATTATCCTTTTATTTCCAGTTGAAACACCTTCTTAAGCATGTCTTGTAAATCCAGTCTAGTGATAAATTCCCTCAGTTTTTGTTTGTCTGGGAAGGTTTTTATTTCTCCTTAATTTCTGAAGGACAAATTGGCTGGAAATAACAATCTTGTCTGGTATGGTTTTTTTTTTTTTCTTTCAGTATTTGGAATACACCATCCTATGCTCTCCTGGCCCACAAGCTTTCTTCTGAGAAATCTGCTGATAGTCTAACATGATTTCTCTTGTATGTGACTTGACAATTTTCTCTTACAGCTTTTTCTCTTTGTCTTTTGACTGATTATAATGTGCCTCAGAGAGGATCTTTTTGAGTTGAATCTAATTGGGGACTTTAAGCTTCCTGAATCTTTATGTTTATATCTCTCCTAAGATTTGGTATATTTTTAAACTCTTATTTTGTTAGATTTTCTGTGCCCTTCTCCATCCTTCTCCCTCTGACACTACTATAATGCAAAAAATTGTTTAACGGTATCTCGTAAGTCCAATAAGCTTTCTTCATTATTTTTTATTCTTATTTTCTTCTTTTTGACTGGGTTATTTCAAAAGCTCTGTCTTCAAGTTCAAAAATTATTACTTCTGCTTGATCTAGTCTGTTATTGAAACTCTCAGTTGTATATTTTATTTATTGAATTCTTCAGCTTCAAGATTTCTGTTTGGTTCTTCTTATAATTTCTTTTTGTGGAATTTCTTATTCAGATCATGAATTGTTTTCCTGATTTCACTGAATTGCTTGTCTGTATTCACTTGTATCTTGCTGAGTTTCCTTAAGAGCATTATTTTGAATTCATTTCAGCCATTTTATAAACATCCTTTTATTTGGGGTCTGCTATTGGAGATTGCTCCTTTGGGGTGTCATGTTTTCTCGCTTTTTAATATTTCTTGTTTTCTTATATTGATATTTGCATATCTAGCAGAATAGTCACGCTTTCCAATTTTATGGAGTAGTTTTCATAGGGAAAGACTTTTTCTTATAGATGGGTCCTACAGTATCAGTTGGTAATGGCACGCTGTCTTTGGTTCTGTGTGGACTTAGTGGTGTAGTCTCCATGCAGTTTCTTCAGCTATAATGTTTGTCAGTGATGTCTGTGATTGTCTCAATGGCCTAGGCTATGGAAATTTGTGATGACAATAGCATGGTTTTGCTAGGGGCAGGGGTGTTGGGCTCATTGTTGGGGTACACCAGCCAACTGTACAGCTGTCTCTCCAGGGAGCAGGGTTGCTGCCATGCTGGCTGAGGGAGGCCAGCTGACTGTACAGCAACTTTCCCATTGTTCAGGTCTGCCTATTCCCCAGCGGTGCCTCTTGGGTGTGGACGCCAGAGTTCCACTCATTCTGCCTAGGCTCTGGGCAGCTGAGGTCATGATGATTCATGCAGCTTTGCGAACTTGATGGAATGATGATGGGGCCTTAGAGACAGAGAGAATCAGTGGTTACTGGCTGCCAAGGCAAAATGCAGTCTAAACAGTGGTCTCTAGCAGTGGGTCTACCTTCAAGATGGTGCCATGCCTTAGCAGCTTAGGTTACAGAGGTTAGAGAATGCACAGTGTGGGCTCCTATTCTGAGGCAATGCAGCTACATGAACTCCTGGTAACTGTCCAAATGGGATTTGGGCCTGTGAAGATTGGGGGACTCTTCTATATAGCAAGGACTGCTGGCATCTGTGGTGGCAATGGGGACCACTGAGGGTCTCCAGCTCACCTTTTCCCTGTAAGCAGCAGCTCCCGTCACCCCCCAACTCCAGGCTGCATCTGGCAGGGGAGACAGTGTGGCAGGGGCAGGGTTCCTTGTTCCCCTCTTTATGGTGCTTTCTGGGAATTCTGTGCTTCACAGGCATATTGTTGGTCCCTTGATACTCTACAGCATCCTTCCTTAGTCACTCCAGTCAAAATATAGTCTTCTACTTGTTTTCAACCCCTTTTGTTGGGGGACAAGTGCCAGGCCACTCTAGCTTGCCCTGTTGTTCACATTACTCTCCCGCTTACTCTTAAATAATTTTGCTTCCTGACTTCTATGATACACTCCGACTTAACTGAAGCTGCTCACTCGAGATTTCTTGATGACTGATTAGTTATCAGATTCTCTTGGGGCATACTGTCCTTGACTTTCAGCTGGATTTTGGGCTGTTACTGCATCTTTCTTCTTGGCTTTTTTTCTGATCCTGTATTTTCAGGAAAATCTTCTTTATCTGATGTCTTAAAGGCAGGTATTTCCCTCAAGTTTTCTCTTCAGTTGGGTTTTCTCTTCCACAATCTTCTTAAAAATTTTATCTACCCTCTAATTTCATCATCTTGATAAAAAATACTCCAAAATATATATCTCTAATTTCAAACATTCTGAAAAGCTCTAGACTAATATGTATTTTTTAAAAAAATATTCAGGACCTTTTCACCTGGCTGTCACCCTAGCACCTAAATCTCAGTATGCCAAAAATTCATTGTCCACGCCCTTGCTAAATTGTGTACGTGTATGTATACGTGTATTACCAGTACCAATCTATAAATGTACCATATTTTCCAATAACTGAGGCTCAAATTCAAGGGGAATTTTCTGATCACTATATGGCCTTAGCCCTGACATTTACCCTGTTTCCAAGCACTATTCATTCTACCAATCCAGCGTTTCAGTCTCTCATTTGATCTTTTTCTTTCATGTTCTCACCGTCACCAATCTGGTGAAGGCTCGTCTTTCTCATCTTCTTTCTTGCAATAGTGACCTTACTGTTCTTGCTCCACCTGGCAAATGAGTTTCTTGGATGTTCCAATCGCATTGGTTTCTTATTCTCTACACTTTTACTCAGGGGCTTTCCTCAGCATCCCCCTTTCAAAAGGTTACCCTGGAATCCATAGACTTTTCTCTGCCATTTTGGCATTTTACCACATTACTTTGTTGCAATTTCTGTACATGTAATTTTTTATTAATCCCTTAATTTGTCTTGGAAGCCCCTGTAGCGATGAAGTGTTTACAATCTGAGAGGACAAATAAGCTACCTCTGCAACTATAAAGCCTTTGTAGAAAGTAATAATGTGTGTTCATCCTGCTTCCTTATCTGAATATAAATTTAGGGTAATATTTTTGCTTTATATTCTTCTACTCCCACCCTCACTCCAAGCTCAGGATACTGTGGGACAGAGATTTCAATAAACCTCTGCTACTCGAGGGACTCGTAGACTTAAAATACCTGAAGAGAACAAATCTGCCTTGAGCTAGGAGAGGTCTCAACTGGACAGCAAACTGGTGGCCCTGGGCCATATATTGAGTGCAAATATATTTTAATAACCCTCCTAAAATTTTAAATATTTAAATTAATTTCTCAATCTTTATTAAGTTGGAAGATTGCATACAACAATCTGCATTTCCAGCTTCTCTTGAAAAAAATTACAGTTAGCAACACTGGACCCACTGAGTGACCCTGGACAACTGGCTGGAGTTGATGTATGTGCCGTTTTGGGACAGGGCCACAACTCTCCAGGTAGCCACAAGTTTTTCCCACCCTATTTAAGTTACCAGCCTGGTTCCTGCAGGCACAGAATTTGGAATCCCTGACTGTAGCCCACCCACCAGTTAGGTTCTTCCTACAGCAACATGCTAAAAAATATTTCAGATTTCTCACTGACCTCTATTTCCCAGGCTGATAAATGAAGGTCCATTTCACAGGGGTCCTGTGGAAACATTTCCTAGACCAATTACTGCTTGTGACCTCATTCCACTTCCTCATGCCTTTCTTCCCCTCTGTTTAAAGTGAAAGTAAGCCAAGACACTAAACAAAAACAAGCTTTCATCCTCACCCTCCTTAAAGAACAAATTAGAGCCTAAGCTTTAAGAGCAACTATTGCCAACCCATCTCAAGCTGGAGTGTCTCCCCAGAACAAACACCAGCAACTTTTACGTGGCCCAGAGGTCCAGGGCCATGGGGAAATAGAGGGAATTTCCCAAGTTAATAATTCAGTGCTAATGGCTCTGAAATAGTTTTTAAATAAAATGTGAAAATTCCAGAAGGCCTCTGAATTTTGTTTATAAAGCAGATATGCAGCAATTTCTAAGAAGTTTCCAGATGATTAATGGAATCTGCCCACTTTCCATGCAGCTACCCTATTTACTGTAGACCCAGCCTCTAGAACTGAATGAGATCACACGGTCTGTGAATCAGTTGAACTCCCCTTGACCCTTTATCGTAGCAGAAATACTAATGATGAATATGAAATGTAATTGCTGTGTGGGGCTGAACCAGGATGAGACGTGAAACAAGGCAATGCTTCAGGAGAAGATGTGTGTTTAATTAATGTAGTATTAAATTCCTTAGCTTTTATTGTAATCTTATTCATTCCCCTCAGTAGGTCTTTTCTGAGAGAAAAAGTTTAAAAAATACATTGTAATAGCACATTGGTTCTAAGGTAACTATGCTATCCTTCTCGAACTTTTGAGAAACACTATTAGATATGTCAGGAGTGTGTTTCCTAGATTGTAATTCAACTAAGGGGTGGGAGGCTATCACCTTGAGAGGTTCCACAACTCTAAGCAAGCAGGGGCTTTCCTTGTTAAAACTATCTTCTTAGACTGATTTGTGACTAGAAATTTACCCAGTGCAGCTTCATAGATGTGTGTGTGTGTGTGTGCATGCATGTGTATGTGCATTATGATGAGGAGCTCTAGCCGAGCAGCTGAGCAGGTGTTGGAGGAGCTGAAGGTCAATGATTTAGTTCATCGGTGTCCCAGCCTCCCACGTGTACAGCAGCAGCCCACACCCAGCCACTGCCATTGTTCCAGTGGGTGGGAGGGAGGGCGCCGGCAACAGACTCAGCCAGTCCATCTGAGAGCTGTGGCAGGCAAGGTGAGCAGTTCTGGCAATGGGGTATGGGTGGGCTACCACAGACCCAACAAAGGCTCTGCTCTTATGTGTAATATCTGGTGACAGTAATGACAATATTAAAAATTAACATGAGCATATAGAATTCCACGCCTCTGCAGAACAGAGAGTGTTTCTCAGCTGGGGCTCCTTGCTTCAGAGCCAGATTAGCTAAGTGCTAACCTGAATGGCAGTTGCTCAGCACTCAGACCCTCTCCCCTCAAGGGTGCCAAATCCTTCATATCTACTGGGGTCACCAAAAGTCGTGACCCCTGTTATTTCTCTTTCCCCACCCCTCTGTGTCTGTATAGACCTACCAGCCCAGAGGTCACAAATTGCAGCCAAGGGCTGGGGTCTGCCTGCAGGAGGGTTTTGTTCATCTGGCAAAGTTTGATCTTTTTTTTCTTTACCCTGAAAACCTTCCCCATGGCCCTCATCAGCTCACTGGATTGCACTGGCCACTTCACATGCTCCTGTCTGCCCTGCAGTTAAATGTGGTCCCCAGACCTTCGACACCTGGCTCTGAGGTCCTGTCTGCACCTTCTAGGCACCAGCTCATTTCTTCTCATAACATCCTTTAAGACATACAAAAGAGATCTGTGACACCCATTCCACAGGTAGGGTTTTGAGGCCACAGACTGATGAAATCAACCACAGACCATCAGTGGGCAGGCCTGAATCTGAGCCTAGACTTTCAACTCAGAGCTCTATTAAGTTATCTTGTCTTCCTTTGACCTATCTAGACTAGTGTCCTACAAGTGAAATGAAACAAAACAAAACAAAAATCCTTCTTCCATGTAAGTAAAGGGAAAAAACACAGAAACCAGTTAGAACTTCCCTTTCTGCTACTCATCGTGGAGGCCAATCAACAGAGTGAAGCAAATTGGCCAAATTAAGCCACTTTTCTTAGCAAAGCCCCACTCTCTGTATGCTTCTATTATGCCTGTATGGAGTCCAGAGTTTCCTGTGCACCTCAATGAGTTCCTGAGCCCTTACTGAATGCTCAGGGGAGCTTAGGGTGTGCTGAGGCATGGTTCAAAATTCCTAACAAACGCAGCCAATGTGGAGGTGTTCTGAGCTGTGGACTGTAAGTGTACCTTTGCTTGGCAGGAAAAATCTGCTCTTTTATATCTTATTCTCACTGCTCTAGGGAAGTTGTAAGAATAACAAAGTTACTCCAACACCTGCCCCCACCCTGCAGTGAAGTGGAGGTAGGGAAGGAGAATCAGTGATGATGACCACGGTTTCCTACCAGCTCTGCTGGTAGAGGCGGGGCTCATTTTCATGTTGTCTAGTAAAACAGAGCATGCAAGTTTCTTGAAATGACTATACCAATGACAAGGAAAGAAGGGCATATTTGGTAAGCGCAGAGGCTGTCAGGAGAGAGGGGAATTCGTGCAGTTGAACTGCTTAATCTCTTCTGAATAGAGCCAGTGCAGTCTGGCACTTGGTTGCTGCTGAATGGGAAAGCTCTCTGTCCTTGGGGTGGTTTAAGGTTTCTAGCATATCCCAGATAATGGGGTGGAGCAATCGGTGCTCAGATCTTACTCCTAGAAGTCATATCAAACCTGGCCTCCTTCCAGTTGAGGTCCATGCCTGCAGCTGAGCTGTCATTAAAACGTCTACTGATTCTTAGATTGGCATATCTCAGTGGCACAGGACTGGGTCAAGGCCTAGAGCATAGCAGGAAGATAACCTGGTAATTCACCTGAGCGCCAAAAGGGGAGGACTTAATTTCCACAAAATCCTAAAGTCATTCAAACAACTTTGGAAAGCCTTTCAATCCTCTAAGCAATCACTTTACCCTGCCCAGCCTCAGGACACCTCCTCACTTTTTCCATATCTCCACTTGAGGTGACACATTCTCACCTGACTGGGTCCTTTTGGGGATAGCATCTTCCAGTGACTTAGTGAGATGCCTGAGCCATGGCTCAAGACTCAAGAACATAGATTCCATTCAAATACACACATTTCTAGGAAGCCTCCAAGAAATTCAATGGCAAGAGGTCAGCACACCTTGGCTGGCTGGTAGGGGCAAGTGGATTGGATTTAATAACTTGAATAGATCATTTATTAACATGCTTCAAAACTCAAAGTCAAAAGTGCCCATTAAAAAGTCTAGTCCCCTCTCCCTCACCACTACCCTACCCATTTCATTCTCTACTTCTCAAAACTAACCATTTTATAAGTTTCTTGAATATTCTTCCAGTGTTCCTTTATGCAAACACAGGCAAATACGTACTCATTCGATCCCTCACACAAAATGTAGCAAACTATATTCACTGTTTTGCATTTTGCTTTTCCACTTATTAATATATCCTGGCAATCTTTATCAATTTACTGAGAACTTCCTCACTCGTTTTTGTAGCTGCATAGTGTTTATGTGGTTCTACCACAATTTATTTAACTGGTTTCCTACAGATGGTCCCTTAGACTGAATTTAATCTTTATTATTACAAAACAGAGCTGCAGCTGAAAACCTTGTACATTCATCTTATTACACATATATTATACATATACAGGTATGTACATAGGTAAATCCCCAGAAGTGAGATTGCTGGGAATGCAAGAGTCAATGCATTTGTAATGTTCAGGAATACAACACAACTGTCCTCCATAGATCTGGCCTGTTTGACCCCTCACAAGTATTGTAGGAAAGTGATTGTTTGTCAAGGGAAATATTTGAGGGGAAACAGCTCCTTGTGCCAGGGCAGTCCTCAAGACACCATGTGAAAGAGAGGTGAGGCCAGGCGCAGTGGCTCATGCCTGTAATCCCAGCACTTTGGGAGGCCAAGGTGGGTGGGTCACGAGGTCAAGAGATCGAGACCATCCTGGCCAACATGGTGAAACCCCATCTCTACTAAAAATACAAAAATTAGCAGAGTGTGATGGCACACGCCTGTGGTCCCAGCTACTCGGGAGGCTGAGGCGAAGAACTGCTTGAACCCAGGAGGCAGAGGTTGCAGTGAGCCAAGATTGCGCCACTGCACTCCAGCCTGGCGACAGAGCAAGACTCCGTCTCAAAAAATAATAATAACAATAAGAAAGATAGGTGAAAGACAGGAGATGGTTCGTGCTGTACTGTGTGGCATTCGGAAGAACACTGGAATAAGTCTCAGAGAAGCCAAATCCCTTTGAGTTCCTGTAGGCCTTAGGAAGTGTTCTGCAATGGGATTGCCCTTTGGGAGACCTCTTTCAGAGCAGAAATTGAACAGCTGCCTTACTCCTTTGATGAAGGACTCAAACATTATTTGAGTTTTTGAGCATACTTGCAGTGTCAATGGTTCGAATCCTGGTTATAGCAGGAGGGCGATGGGGCCATGCAGCAGAGCCCTGGCCTGGGAGTTGGGATGCGTGTGTTCTAAGTTCACATCTGCCTTTCTATGACTGAATTCGCCTCTCAGCTTAGGATGCCTCACTTGTGCAATGGGTTAAATGATTCTTGTCCTTTCTTTCTTTCAGGATTGTTGAAGGAATCAGACAATGTGGACAGAACTCTCTTGCAAAGTGGAAACTACTCTTTAAATGTAGTTTATTATTACTGAAAGACAGTGTCCAGTCAGAATGCTGAGAACGGTGGATTTGGAAAGGCAAATGAATGAAAAGTAGGTTACGAGAAACAGAGTCACGTCGGTTCATGGAGGGTAATCTGGTCATCTGTGGCGAACGCACGTGCCAGCCTGTTGCACACATTGCAGACAACTGTTCTGATTGGAAACCCTCTCACTCCTCCATGCTTCTTGGCCTTTGACAAGTTTATCACAGATGGAAGAAGGACATTCTGTTTCTTCAGTGTTATGGGCTGACTCACTTCCCTCTCCTCTGCAATAAGCACAAAGGCCAAAGCCAGTCCACTCTACCAAGAAACAGCAAAATGGCTCTAAGAGTGGTGTCCTTCCGGATCCATGGTAGGGAAAATATATCTATGAATATTCATTCACTGCTCATTTAGGAGTGTTCTGTGTAAAGACCCTTTGAAAGCTGATGAGAATGGGCATAAAAGGGTTTGATTAATTCCTGAGTCAGCTGGCCCCTACCCCAGAACACATGCAATGGTTGTCATAGAGAGCTGGTTTACAAAGAAAATGTTTCTGCAGATGTGTGGGCTTGGTACTGCCACTGCCTCCCACTCTCCAGCAAGAATAAAACAGATCTGGGTTGGGCTGGGCCTGTTAGGGTTAAGCCAAGATCCTAAAGTCAAATTAAATATCAACTCCTGAAGGAAACATCCCCAATGCTCACAACTTCCAAGCTGTCAGGCTGAGTAAAGGGGACCTCTATATGAAATCCCTCCCCTTTCCTCTCTGTATATTCAGCTCCCATCCATCCTTACAGACATCTCAAGCCCTCCTGGCCCTGGTGAAGTCTCACCTGACTGCTTCATCTCACAGGGATATTTCATTCTTTTGCAATCAATGAACCCTTGCAGGTCCCTCTGTCTAGAGAGTTAATTATGCACCCTTGCCACCTTGCTGTGTCTCCCTGCATTGTTGGTCAGCTTTAATAACGAGCTTCATTATCATGACTTAACTATTCATATGTGTTCATATGTTCTTTCTCTGCTCATGCAATCCCACATTCATTTTCCTTCAACAGCATATACTGATAGTGCAACCTGTACCTTGACTCACTGATGAGGAATCAAAGATAAAGATGATAATAAGGATGATGTAATAACCCCAAAACAGTATTTACAGAGTACTAGACCCCAGCTTCTTGTCTACACACTCTCTTATTTAATCCTTACAACAACCATTTGAAGGAAGGTTCGTCATTATCCCCATTTTACAGATGAGGAAAAGGGCTCAGAGAAGCTAATAAATCTGTCTGAGGCTACACAGCTAGCCTATGATAAAGTGATTAGTAAATCCTCCAGAAGCCAGGTTAGTGGGGAAGAAAAACAAATCTCCCAGCAATTTCAGCCTGTGAAAGAGCTGCTTTGATCAAGGGCAGGGTGCTGTGGGAGCACAGAAGAGCACCTACCAGAACTGCAGGCAGGGGTCAGGGCAGGCTGCAAGAAGGCAGAGCCTGAGCTGAGTCACAGAGGACCAGCAGGAGACAGCAGCAAAGGAGGATCTGCTTCTTACAAACAAAGGTCTGGGTGTCAGTGGGGGCCAAGCTGCCTCTTCTGCTCACCTAATATCTCACCATCAACCCCACCCTCAAGGGGACCCCTTCTAAATCAGGCCTGTTCTTCTGGAAGGGAAACTGGGGTGGCCACCTGAGCCCTAAGTTTGATGTCGGTGGTGGTGGTGGGTGCCCTAGGACATCGCAGTTATTTTTGATGACTGTTATTTTACATCACAAGCATACATAATTTCCTAACATCCGGCGCACACTGGCTGCATTGCTCTGGGCTCTGCAGCCCTGAATGATTTGCCCTCCCTGGAATTCTCCCTGCAGTTTCCCCACAGTTCCCCTCAAGAGTCTGAATCTTTGTGGAACTTTACTGATCCTGGCCCCAGACCATTGAAAGAAGGCACTAATTCTATTACAGCTGTATGAAATCCTTCAGAGGCAGCCTAAGGAAACTGACTTTGATTTTCCTTTTCTGTGTCAGTGGTTTCCATAAGACAGGCCTTGAGAGGCAGAGTATATTTTCTTTAAATTATAAATAACCAGAACAGGGAAAGGAGGTGGCACTGGGAATAGGGCAGGAATGGGCAAATTAAAAAAAAAAAGAAAAAAGCTGCAGCAAAATGATAAGATCCTGTGGTTTCAAAAACATTTTATGACTTTTTATAAGGCAATAACACAGGAGAAGAGAAGGTCCTTTTTAAAATCTATTATTCTGGGATGGTCTGTGCTGTATACACATATTGTGGCTAGTGTGTATTCTGTGTGGGTCTCATGTGGAACCTCTGAATTCCTAATACAAGATTGAAACTAAAACCAAGAAAGCAGAGGGGATTCCACCAAAGTCATGCAGACCATGAGAGGTTAGTGTGGAAGCCACCAATCCTATTTAAATATACAACCAACTGCTTCCCTCACTGATGGTCTCAGACCTCTTTCATATTTACAGCACCTGGAAAACTCCAAGAAAAGAAAATAACCTTACATAGCAGACCTTGTTAAATTCTAACCAGTAATGAGTCACCTGCCACTTGCTTTCTAACAGAACTCACATTTTGCTCACTCTCCCCAAGGATCCATGCACTTCGGGGATTTGCCTAAGCATCTGGGAGTTGGTTTGGGATGGACATGGGAACCAATGCTGGCCAACATGGCAGATTCCCAGGGAAGCTCCATGGAAAGAGATCTTCCCATCTCTTAAAAAGATAAATAGACATAAATAGGCATAGGCATACACTAGAATTAAAAAGAGAACATTTTGATTCATGTAACTGAAAAGTAGAGGCACTGCAGGGGAAGAGGGATTGTGCTGGGCTCAAACAGAATCCACAAAACCTGGTCTTTCTCCATTCCCAGTCTCCTTTGTTCTGAGTTGGCTTCAGACTCAGGAAGCCTCGTCCCACAGATGGGTCTCTATTAACTCCAAGTATGTATAATTTTACAGACAGCAGTTCCCAGGTGATATGGTTTGGATGTGTGTCCCCTCCAAATCTCATGCTGAAATGTGATCCCCACTGTTGGAGGAGGGGCCACTAGAAGGTGTTTGGGCCATGGGGGCAGATCCCTCATGAACGGCTTAGTGCTGTCCTTGCAGCTTTGAGTGAGTTCTTATTCTGTGAGTCCACGTGAGAGCTGGGTGTGTAGAGAAACTTGGCGCTCCTACTCTCTCTCTTGCTCTGTCTCTCACCATGTGACATTCTGGCTCCCCTTCACTCCATGACTGTAATATTCTTTAGGCCCTCAGCAGAGGCAACAGTGTTCTAGTAAAAAAATCTAGGTTTGAGTTTTATTGGATCAACTTAGGAGAGGTGTTCATTTCTGAGACAACCACTGTGACATGGGGAAAGAATATGCTAATTGTCCATGCTGGAGTTACTTGCTGGCATCTGAAACAGGAAATGGGGTGGAATCAGCTCACACAGACCACTTGCAGAAAGAATCAGGGAAGGGGTAGTTCCCCAGAGAAAAATGGAGAAGCAGATATTAGAAGAAGTTGGGTAGATGGTCAGACATGAGAGATGTCCACAAAGCAGGGCGGCGTAGATCATGGTAAGGAGTTGGGATTTTATGCTATGAGCACTGGGAAGCCATCAGAGCATTTTAAGCAGGAGAGTGATCCACTGACATATGATCTGATGACATTTCAAAAAAAATATTTTGACTGCAGGTTACAGAAAGTACTTCAGGGAGCTAAGCTTGGAAGGATTGAAATCAGGGGCTATGATAGAATGACAGGCAGGAGAGCTTGGTGCCTTAAACCAGGGTGGTAGTCATAGAAATCTGAAAAACATGGATACAGTTGAGATACTCTTGCAGAAGAGCTGACATCACTTGTTGATGGATCAGAGATGAGCAAGTAAGTGAAAGAAGTCAAGCATGATTTTCAGGGCTTGGGCTTGATCACCTGGGTAAATCGTGATGCTATTTACCAAGAGGGGAAAGACATGGGAAGTGGGAAGACAGAGATGAGCTGGGAGGGCAAAAACCAAGAGTTCCATTATGAATACAGAACAATTATAAATTCTGTGCTGGAATTATAAACCCAGGAATCATCAGCATGTAGACATTATTTAAATGAGAAAGACTGAGTGAAGATCACCAGGAAGTCATGTAGAGAAAAAAAGTGAGGCACTCACACAACTTCACCAATAATTTCTCCATTCTGTCCAAATGGGTCCTCTTGGGTTCTAAGCAAATAGGGGCTCTCTCACCCCCGGGCTTCTTTCTTGTGCTGTTCTCATTGCCTGCAATGTCTTCCTCCCTTTTATTAGTACCCCTGAATGTTCATTTATTGAGGATCAGCTCAAATCTACCCTCTCCAGGAATCATGGGCCTCGTTTAGCCCCACTGCCAATATAGGCCTCCTTGCTTCCTATAACTTTGTTTATTCACCATACATTTGGCAGTTGTAAATCAATGTCTTCTGCTCTATGTATATGTAGTAATTAGATTGTAAGCTCAGAGAAGGCAGGATGGAAGCCTTTATACTCCCCAATATTTGGCAGATTTCCCAGAAAAGAGTTAAAACAAAAATCTGTTGATTAATGACCACATTCACTCTTATTTTCTCTTGTAGTTTTGTGCCAGTGGTTGAGAATTAATCTGAAATTCCTAGCAGCTCAGCAAGGGGGTTTCAATCAATTTCTTGAAAATAAGGCAGCAATTGTCAAATGCTTTAAAATACTTATGGCAAATAAATGCTTGTGGCAAATAAAAAGAATATGACTCAACTCATATTGAAAAGAACCAGAGGAAAGTAGTTTCCCACAGAGGAAAGTCACAGAATTAAAATGAATGTCTATGAACCACTCCAACTATTTTTGCATCTATCCCTGAATAACAGTCCACTTAACTGGAACATATCTCAGTGTGTTTGTGCCCATTTAATACTCCCTGCCTTCCCAGCCCAGCATCTGCAACTTACAGACTGTAGTCATTACAAAATGCTTCCAAGTGGCTAAACTGGATTGCCAAGTCCCATCTGGCTCAGTCAGCACTGGAGATTCTGGAGAGCCCCACATTATCATTCTTTTCTGTTTGTATCACTAAAGACCTTCCCATCCTATCTCTTCTCCAAACTCCCTAAGTTTCATAGTTGTATTTGTTCCAACCTTGAATCCCAATGGTCCCCAGCTGTTCTAGATGCCCCCCATCTGGGCTCTCCTGGCTGGGCTTCCCATGACAGTATTCTCCAATTAGGCAAACCACCCTTTAATCCCAAAATTTTCTTTAAAGCTGTAGCAAGTACACCCACAGTTGTGACAATAATGGATAAGATTGAATAGGTCTGATTCACTTTCCCAAAGATGACTTTTGCTGCTGAGTCATATCTGTTTACCAGAGGTCATTTTATTTCCTTTTTTTTTTTTTTTTTTTTTGACTCACGCTTCACTTCAAAACTGGTATAACTCGAGTCTACCACTTGAATGTGACCTTCCTTTTTGCCTGTAGGACCTCCAGCTCTACTCAGCTTCTGGGGCTCAGCCAGCAGAACTGTGCAGTGGACAAGAACCCATCTTGGAACAGGATCCCTGGCTCTACCACTATAATTGCTGAATGATCTCCACCTAGTTAGTCTGAGCCTATTTCCTCATGTGAAAAATTGAGGTAAAAATACTTAGAAGTATTGTTGTGAGGGTTAAGTGAGATAATATAAGAAAAATGTCTGGAACCAAATCTTGCACCAGAATAGATAGGGGCCCAACAAATATTGGATGGAACCATATGAAATTGCCATTTGTATAGGTCAAAAATGGCCAAATATTGACAATTTCACATGGTTCAACCTGCCATCAGCCTAATACTCAAGCACCTAGGAAATCAGTGTCCAATTGGTTGGAGTATTGTGTACAAACAAGGTAGAACCTTAGCGGTAGAACCCCAGTGTTGACTTTTATTTACATCATCGAAGACTCGAGGAAGGCCAGCACCCTGCTATGCACTTTAAATTCTTGGAGGTTTTGTTGACTCTTAGCTAGTTAAAGCAGATTTAAGAGACAGGATAACAATGTGGTTTAGCCTAGACTCTGGGGAGAGATTGTCTGGGATTAAATTCCAGCTCTGCTACTGACCAACACTGTGAAACTGAGAAAGTTTGTTATTCAACCTGGGTCTCAGTTTTGTTCTCTATGGCATGGGATATTACAGGGTGTTGTGAGGATTACATAAGTTAATACATGTAACAGTCTTAGAATCTTGAAGTGTTAACTATCATTATCTTGATTTAAAATAGGTGGTTTGGCCTGAATAGTTAGTGA
Source organism: Aotus nancymaae (assembly GCF_030222135.1). Taxonomy (NCBI): domain Eukaryota; kingdom Metazoa; phylum Chordata; class Mammalia; order Primates; family Aotidae; genus Aotus; species Aotus nancymaae. Next base: position 107,761,529 of record NW_026988425.1, read on the forward strand.
AATCTCTTTCACAAGAGAGTACCCATTGGGTAAAAATCAGAACTCCAGCAATGGAACGTCAGCCTCTCCTTGTTGAGCAGTCCCAGTTTAGCAGCTGGGATACTCCTTGGGAAGCTCAAGGATGGTAGGTGTCACCACCCATGAGAGCTCAGTAAGAATCCACCCAGCTAGTGATGAGTGCTTCAAGGAGGGGGCAGTGAACATCACACAGTCATTTGGAGCAGTGGTGACTCATGCACACCCTGAAAACCTCGACAGAGAAGAGATGGTAGCAGATGAAAAGGAAGAGGGATACAATTGCCACAACCAAGAAGAAGCAGACACTGCTCATTCTGGTGGAAAATGAAAGCATAATTTGAATTCAGCATTTATTTAGAAAATCATATTAATGAGGACAAAGACATAAGAAAAATAATAATAAAGACCTCTGGACTTTCTCACAATCACTTTCATGTATATTATCTAACTATATCCACACACAGAAAGTCTCTTGGTCAGATAGGCAAAGCCAGCATTATTTTCATGTATGGATGAGGAACTGATGAATCATGGCATTTAAATGGCTAACTAGAGTCAACAAGAAGATAGAACCCATAAAAGACAAAGAGAATAAAGAAGACAAGCAGACAAGAGAATTTCACACAAGTTTGAAAGATAGGACCAGATGGAGGTGAGGTAAGTGATTTAGTAAGACAGAGGAAGCAAGGATTTAAGTCCCCTGCAGAGAAGTTACCACAAATGAATTAGCTAATTCATCCCAGTGGTAAACCTGAGATACTCAAGATTTGGAAACAGCAGATACAATGAAGGGTTGACTTGAGGTAAGAAGGTAAAAATAGACATTGAAAGTTTGTTTGTGAAGCAGTCATGTTCTTCCCTCATCTTGCACAGTCAGGCCACTAGTTTCCCAGGTCAGTGATGAAACAGTTTGTGTGTGTGTGTGTGTGTGTGTGTGTGTAATTTGATTGGGAAAGGCTTTGGCTTGGGGCTACACAAATAGAGGAAACAGAGAGGAGGGACATGGAAGTCTGTAAACCTAACGAACTTCTCTTCATTTCTCCCTTCCTACTACTCTTCTCAGCTTCACTTCTCAAAAGAAGATATGCAAATGACTAACAGGTATATGAAAAAATGCTCAATATCACTAATCATTAGGGAAATGCAAATCAAAAACACAATGAGATATCATCCTACCCCAGTTAGAATGGTTGTTATCAAAAAGACAAAGCTAAATGTTGATGACAACGTGAAGAAAGAGGAATGCTTATACACTGCTGGTGAGGATGTAAATTAGTACAACTGTTATGGAAACAATATAGAGGTTCATCAAAAAAACAAAAATAGAACTACCATATGATCCAGCAATCCCACTACTGGGTATATATCCAAAAGCAAGGAAATCAGAATATTAAAGAAATATCTGTACCCCCATGTTTATTGCAGCACTATTTGCAATAGCCAAGATAAGGAATCCACCTGTGTCCATTAACAGATAAACAGATAAAGAAAATAGGTCTGGCCGGGCGCGGTGGCTCAAGCCTGTAATCCCAGCACTTTGGGAGGTCGAGGCGGGTGGATCACGAGGTCAAGAAATCGAGACCATCCTGGTCAACATGGTGAAACCCCGTCTCTACTAATACAAAAAATTAGCTGGGCACGGTGGCGCGTGCCTGTAATCCCAGCTACTCAGGAAGCTGAGGCAGGAGAATTGCCTGAACGCAGGAGGCGGAGGTTGCGGTGAGCCGAGATCGTGCCATTGCACTCCAGCCTGGGTAACAAGAGCGAAACTCCGTCTCAAAAAAAAAAAAGAAAATATGGTCTATATATACAATGGACTGCTATTGTAAATAAATAGATTTTTTGGTCATATATAATGAAATCCTGTCTTTTGCTGCAACATGGATGGAACTGGAGGATATTATGTTAAGTCAAATAAGCTCAGCACAGAAAGACAAATATTGCATATTCTCACTCATATGTGAAACTAAAAGAAGTTGATATCTTAGAGATATAGAATAGAATAATGGTTATCAGAGAATTATCTTTTGGCAAATTAAATGATCCTAAAGAAAACGTTTCCAGCTTTATTGATCAACTCAATTGCATTTATGAACTCCATGTTCAATCACCTATAAATGGAACCCACAGGTCAATAAATTCTGCCCACACACGCAGGGCCTCTGAACAATATTTTAAAGGCTCACTCTTAAAGTAAACAGAGTTCCAAGACTCCCCAGATGGCTGAGGAAAGCCTCTAGCATGAAGGAGAAAAACCAGTGCAAGAAATAATTTTAAAAAAGAAATCTGGAGAAAACAAATAACATAAGAGGATATAAGATTTTTAAAACTATAACCCTTAATGAAGTTAGTGAAGACATTGTATCCTTATAACCAGAAATAGAGGTAATGTAAAAGAGTGAATCAAAGAACAAGAAATAAAAATGTAATCAAAATAAAACATCCAAGAGAAGAGTTGAGGAATAAATTTGAAGAAATCTTTCAACAGATAGCACAGAAAGAAATTGCACAAAAAAAAATAGAAAAGAAAAGCTGAGTGGTATAGAAGATGAATCTAAGAAAGCCAACATTCAACCAAAATGATTTGTAAAAAGACCATGATCACGCCACTGCACTCCAGCCTGGGCAACAGAGTGAGACCTTGTCTCAAAAAAAAAAAAAAAGAAAAAAGGGAGAGAGAGAGATAAAATGGAGAGAAGTATCAAAGTAAAGTGACAATAAAATTTCTCAGCAGTAAAAACAAAAATCTCCAGATTGAACACATTGCTTTTATGAACTGAAAAATAAATTAAGGCCCACCCTATACCAAACTACATAATTGTGAGATTATGTGTTACCTCCAAATTATGTGAGATGCATTATGTGAGACAATTGTGTTCCCAAAGAGAAAGGAAAGGTCACTTACAAGAAAATAGGCATGAGGAAAGAATAGGATTATACAACAGCTACAATAAATGTTAGGAGAGATCAATAAGATAGTACCTTACAATATCTGAAGGAAAATTAAGTTTCAACCTAGACTTTGAATCTCAGCCAGACTATGACTCCAGAGAGTTGATAAAATAAAGACATTTTCAGAAGAGTAAGAATGAAAAAACACTATCCCTATTCCTTTTTTAAAAAGCACCTGGAGGACTTTCAATTCTTTTAATGGCAGCCTAGAGCAACCCTCCTGTTGAGGTTAACTAAAACAGCTGTATGATATATGTATATTAAGAAATGTAGAGGATGAATATACACACATACATATATTTTTCTTAAAATCATTAAAAAGCAAATAAACTAGTGAAGGATTACCATGCCAAAAACTTGGGAGAATATGAGAAGAAAAATGCAAGTCCTCACAGATGCATTGGCCCTGATTAGGAAGAAACAGCTGCAATATAGAACTGTGGTATTTGGCAGCCTCACTGGACAAAATAGATAAAGGGACCTGCCAAGTGGAAAGTATGATAAATACCCACATGTTAAATTAAGGTCCTGAAGGGCTTTACTCTTAGAGCAGAGCTTCCCAAATTTGTCTGTACATTAGAATCACTGGAGAGCTTTTAAAAATTCCAAAGCTCAGGTAACACCATAGACCATTCAAATCACAGTGTCTGGCAGTGGGAAACAAACATCAAAACATTTTAAAGTTTCCCAGGTGACTCAAATGTACAGACAAATTTAAGAATCACTGCTGTTAGGGAAAGAATAAATTGAAAGTAACACTGTTCTCATATGGATGATCCAGGGAATCTACAAGTCTAAAATTTCAATTAAGGTAGTCTAGAGTGTCAGAAGCAAATTAAAATTTCTGTGGAGGTAGATTTTTCCTATGTTCAAATTATTTCTACAAATAAGATTTCAAATACAATGTTAAGCATAAGGTCTCCATGAGTCAGAGCCAGGGAGTAAAAAAAAGGCAAAAGAAACAAGCCCACAAAGATTTCAGATAGTGAAAGTATTAGACACAGCCTCCAAAATCATGTTTTCTGTCTTCAGAGATAAAAAGAAAATCTTGAACATTTCAGTTGAGAAGTGGAAACTTTAAAAAGTTGCTTTTATTTGAAAAAGAACTGAGTAGAAATTCTAGAACTAAAAAATACAGTAACTATAGTTAAGAATGCTACAGGTTTTAGGCAAAACCATTCAGGACATAGGCATAGGCAAGGACTTCATGACTAAAACACCAAAAGCATTGGCAACAAAAGCCAAAATAGACAAATGGGATCTAATTAAACTATAGAGCTTCTGTACAGCAAAAGAAACAATCATTAGAGTGAACCAGCAACCAACAGAATGGGAAAAATTTTTTTCAATCTACCTGTCTGACAAAGGGCTAATATCCAAAATCTACCAAGAACTAAAACAGATTTATAAGAAAAAACAAAACCATTCAAAAGTGGGAGAAGGACATGAACAGACACTTTTCAAAAGAAGACATATATGAGGCCAATAAACATGAAAAAATGCTCATCATCACTGGTCATTAGAGAAATGCAAATCAAAACCACAATGAGATACCATCTCACACCAGTTAGAATGGCAATCATTAAAAAATCTGGACACCAGAGATGCTGGAGAGGATGTGGAGAAATAGGAACACTTTTACACTGTTGGTGGGAGTGTAAATTAGTTCAACCCTTGTGGAAGACAGTGTGGTGATTCCTCAAGGATCTAGAAATAAAAATTTCATATGACCCAGCAATCCCATTATTGGATATATACCTAAAGGATTATGAATCGTTCTATTATAAAGACACATGCAGATGTATGTTCATTGTGGCACTGTTTACAATAGCAAAGACCTGGAACCAATCCAAATATCCATCAAGGATAGACTGGACAAAGAAATTGTGGCACATATACACCATGGAATACTATGCAGTCATAAAAAACAATGAGTTGGTGTCCTTTGTAGGGACATAGATGAATCTGGAAACCATCATCCTCAGCAAACTAACGTAAGAACAGAAAATGAAACACCGCATGTTCTCACTCATAGGCGGGTATTGAACAATGAGAACACATGGGCATAGGGAGGGGAGCATCACATGCTGGGGTCTGTTGTTGGGGGCCAGAGGAGGGACAGTGCGGGTTGGGGAGGGTGAGGAGGGATAACATGGGGAGAAAAACCAGACATAGGTGGCGGGGTGGGTGGAGGCAGCAAACCACCTTGCCATGTATGTACCTATGCAACAATCCTGCATGATCTGCACAGGTACCCCAGAACCTAAAATACAATTAAAAAAAGAAAAAAAGAACTCTACAGGTTTAACAGATATACAGGTAGAACAGATATAACCAAAATTTAGACTAGGGAACTGGAATATAAATCAGAAGAAAGTATCCAGAAAGACCAAAAGGATGAGTATTGATTGCCAAATATTTGTTTGCATGGCCAGAGTCAATATTTCAGATCATGCAGACCATACTGTCTCTGTGGTAACTAGTCAATTCCGCCACTACAGCTCAAGAAAAGCCAAAGACAAAAGGCAACTGAATAATCATGACTATATTCAAAACTTTACTTACAAAAACAGGTGGCTGCCTCCAAAGCCACAGTTTATCAACACTTAACACAGAATGAAAATTTTAACATATGTATGTTATGTCTTGGAGACATAGGTCTCCAAATAGACCACAAGGAGGGTAAAGGGGTACAGACAGTAAATGAAAAAAAATTACCCAAGAATTTCTCAAAATTGATGAATGACAGCAATTAACAAATTCAGGAGTTCAATAAATCCCCAATAGGATAAATATAAAGAAACCCACACCTTGGTTTGCAAGAAAAGCAGAGAAAGAGAAAATCATAAGTTAAAAAACACTTTAAAAGTCATGACAGAGTGGGAACTAACTTCTCGGTATCAAAAAACAAAGTCTTAAAAGTAAGACCTCAAACTATAAGAATCCTAGAAGAAAACCTAGGAAACACCGTTCTGGAAACTGGCCTTGGGGAGGAATTCATGACTCAGTCCTCAAAAGCAATTGCAACAAAAACAAAGATCGACAAATTGGACCTAATTAAATCAAACAGCTTCTGCACAGCAAAAGAAACTACCAACAGAGTAAAAAGAAAACCTACAGAATGGGAGAAAATATTCACAAACTATGCATCTGACAAAAATGGTCTATTATCCAGAATCCATAAGGAACTTAAATCAACAAGCAAAAACAACCCTGTTAAAAAGTGGGCAAAGGACATGAACAGACACTACTCAAAAGACATACAAGTGGCCAACACACATATGAAAAAATGTTCAATGTCGCTAATAATCAGAGAAATGAAAATCTGATGCTGTGAGATGGTACCTCACACCATCTCACACCAGTCAGAATGACTATTACTAAAAAGTCAAAAAACAACAGATGCTGGCAAGGCTGCAGAGATAAGGGAACACTTACACACTGTTAGTGGGAATGTAAATTACTTCAGTCTCTTTGGAAAACAGTTTGGAGATTTCTCAAATAACTAAAAACAGAACTACCATTAAACTCAGCAATCCCATTTCTTTCATTTAAAAAAATAGATTGTTCTACCAAAAACATACCTGCACTTGTATGTTCATTACAGCACTATTCAAAAAAACACACAGAATCAACCTAGGTTCCCATCAACAATGGATTGGATAAGAAAAATGTAGTATATACATACCATGGAATACTACACAGCCATAGAAAAGAATAAAATCATGTCCTTTGCAGCAACATGAATACAGTGTAGGCCACTATCCTAAGTGATTTAACACAAGAGCAGAAAACCAAATACTATGTGTTCTCACCTAGAATTGGGAGCTAAACTCATGGACATAAAAACAGCAAGAATAGACATTGGAGGCTACTAGATGGGGGAGGGGGGCAAGGGTTGAAAACCATACCCACTATGTGAGTGATGGTATCATTAATATCCCAAACCTCAGCATCGTGCAGTATATCCTTGCAACAAACCTGCACATGTACCTGTGAATCTAAAAATTATAATTTTAAAAAGAAACACAAGGGAATGTCTTCAATATAGTAAGAGAAAATAACTGCCTACTTAGAATTCTACACTCAGCAAAAATATACCTCCAAATTTAAAGCAATATGACTCTCTCTGACAAGTAAAAAGTTAGAGAAAGTTTTAAAATTGATTTTTATTAGGCCAGGCGCGGTGGCTCAAGCCTGTAATCCCAGCACTTTGGGAGGCCGAGGCGGGTGGATCATGAGGTCAAGAGATTGAGACCGTCCTGGTCAACATGGTGAAACCCCGTCTCTACTAATACAAAAAATTAGCTGGGCATGGTGGCGTGTGCCTGTAATCCCAGCTACTCAGGAGGCTGAGGCAGGAGAATTGCCTGAACCCAGGAGGTGGAGGTTGCGGTGAGCCGAGATCGCGCCATTGCACTCCAGCCTGGGTAACAAGAGCGAAACTCCGTCTCAAAAAAAAAAAAAAAAAAAAATTGATTTTTATTTTTATGACAAGTAAAATGTTTGTCTTCTGTAGAGCTGCACTGAAAGATATTCGAGAGCATGTAGCTCAGACATAAGAAAATAATCATTGGTAGAAGGTAAAGCTGAGGGGAAAAAAAGGAAAGCAAGAAAAATGGTAAATATGTGGGTAAATCTAAATGAATACTGATTATGTAAAATAATAACATGTTTAATTGTGTTTTAGATATATAGAGAATTTAAATAAGCAGTAATAATAGCATTGAATTTGGGAAAATGGTAATGAATTTTTAAGTGTTGTGTTGTCTAGAAGGAGGGTAAAAGTATTAATTAACATTTGATAAGTCAAGGATATGCATTGTAATTTCTAGAATAACCACTAAGAAAAAAGAAACAAAGTGTACAACTTTCAAACTAATGAAGGGGAAGAAACTTCAAACTAGAAAAACCAACGAGAAGGCAAAGAAAAGAGAAAAATAGAACAGCTGATATAATGGAAAGTACAAAATAAAACAGTAGATTTAAACACAAAGATACAGTTATTACAACAGACTAATTGCTGTAAGTAGAAGTCTAAGATTGTCCTTCTGGATCAAAAAAAACAAACTAATAAATCCCAAATATAGGTTGTTTAAAAGTAACATATCTAAGACATAAAGATAAAAATCAATTTTAAAGAAGCAAAAAATAAAACATAAAGAAATGGTGACAGCAACTAGAAAATATGCTCCAACAAAATGAGAAAATAAATTAAAAAAAAAAACCATGGGACTGAGGAGACAGGGGATTGGCATTGGAAGACAAAGAGTTATGGGAAGCAAGTTTTCAGGTAAAGTAGAGAATAAACCCTTTGATGCCTCTGAGTTTGGGGGTAAATATCAGCTGATAGGTATATGGTATCTCTGATGAAATATTTAGAAAAATTTGGATATTAGCTTTTTCAAATCACAGTGAAAATAGAAGTAATTAATAACTCTATAAAATCCCATAAAACGTTTCTTTTGGACCAGAAAGGAAATGTGATCATATAATACGAATTGATTCCACAATTAAAAGTGTTTGCCCAATCTCAATGTAAATACTATTTATTGATTGAGCTAAAATCTGTGATACACACTGCTGAGCAGAAGTAGGAGAGTGGAATGTAAGAGAGAGGAATACTTACCAAGTAAAACAGAAGCCACTAAATGAGGTCAAAAAGATATAAATCAAGAATTGGTAGTATAATCATATTATTTAGAATTATAGAGGTAAGTGCCAGAAAGATCAGCTAAAATAAATGAAAGTGACTACCTCCGAGAAGAAGGAGGTAAGGGTTGAAGAGTAGTGAGACAAGTGCTGTTTTTAATTATGAGCCTTCTGGTTTTATTTGGTTTTTAAATTATGTACAGGTATTACTTTGTTAAAATTGAAATGACAAAAATGAAATCAAAACTAACCAGAAAATAGAAGCAATGAAGGGGCCCTTTTCCTATCAGATATAGCAATTAAAATGGAAATTAAAATTTCTATGTAATGACTTTACATAGAAATGCATAAGTAGGTATCAAAATATATTATAAATTATGGTAAGTTAATAATTGTCACAGTAATAAATAGTTCCATGAAACAGGATACATAATCAAGTCAATATGGAAATTCAGTTCATGATAAAGGCAGCCTTTTAACAGCAGTATTTAATCAGTAGGGATAGTTATTTGATGATTGACAATTCATTTTGAAAAATCAGCATTAGATCCCTATCTCACACCATACAAAGAAAGAAATTTCAGTCAGATCCAAAAGCTAAGCGCAAAACCTAAAATTTAAAAAAGAGAACAAGATAATATCTGTATGTAGTGACTTTGAAACCGGTCTATAAGCTATTTTCAGTTGAAAAAAGAAAACAGGGGTACAGTATGATTAGCACAATTCTATTTTTTAAGTAAAAATACATACATGAGTTTGGGGGGGTGTGTGTGTGTGTCTGTGCATGCGTATGTGTATGCATGTAAGAGAGAAATACAGGGGAGGGAGCAATCGAGAACAAAAAAAGCCTAGAACATGCACTAAATCATTAATAATAGTAACTAGATTTTGGTGGTGGTGACAATGGAGAGATCATAACTAAAAAATGTGGGAAAGTTGTCAGTAAATATTACTTTCATTTTCTCCTTTTTTCATATTTTTCAAATTAAAAACTGTTAAAAAGAAAAAGGTTAAAAGAATTGGAAGTGAAGTTTTAATCTTAACCTTTAAATCTGTCCATTACCTTGGAATTTATAAAAATTGTGCTCACATATAAATCCTGTGTATATTTCTATCCACTAAAGCTTCTGTGATCTTTTTCTTTTAAAAAAAGTACTGTATTCAGCTTTTGTAAATAGGAAATGTTCTATTTAAGTAACATTTGTTGAATTATTATAATATGCAGAACAAATAACTAGATATGTTATGTAATTTTTCCTAACACCCTGGGTTCAATCTAGAAAATTTTCTAAGGAAAATTGCATGCAAGCCAAGTTAAAAGAGGGGAGTACTCTTTCTAGATTGTATCAAATAACTGCAAGGCAATAATGACAATTTTTAAATTGAATCCTGTACTGTAGAGAAACAAACAAACAAAAAAAGATAAAAACAGCATCCCTATGTATTATCAGATGTAAGACCTGCAAAGAAAAAGATGTATTGAGAAATATTTCTGAAAGTATTTAATTAAGAATAAATCCTGCTAGCCTCTACTGTTTTTAAGCTGCAATGCCAAGATCTTTTTTTTTCTCTGCAGAGCAGAAAGCAGATTAACAAAATCCAACTGAAAGCAATAGGAAAATGAGAATAGAGTTTTTATATCATCTTGGAAAATCCAAATGGATATTTGAGACCTTGAGGAACATGGTCTCTATATCCTAACCTTTCTATATTCGAGCTCAGTGTCATTTTCATCTTGCTCCATCATTTAATTAGATTTACTTTTTTGCCTGGCATTGCATTGGACACTGGGCATGTGACAACCTTGAGTTGCTGTTAGCAGAGGGAGTGGGAGAGACATAAGCCAACAGCAATTACGATTCAGAACTCAAATGCCATTCTGGAGGTGTGTGCAAGGGCATGGGAAGCCTGAGCTCAGACTTCTTCCCAAAGACATCCATTATCTCTCCAAAGATAAGAAGCCACACAAAGAAACAGATAGCAACAGAAAGCAAAAGCATTTTTGCTTGTGACTGCAATGGAAATACTCTCTTGATGTCACTCAGGTAGGAAAGAGTGAAGGTGGATTTGGGAAGGTGAGTAAAGCTCTCAGAGCCAGCGCTGCATTCACAGACGGCTGGGGCTCTTGGCAAGCCAGCCATGGCCACTACCCACACCCCTCCCCTTGCCTCTTCTCACTTGGTTCCTGGGCTCTGCCTTGTCTGTACCAGTGTCCTGGTGCTGCTGTCATCTGCTGCCTCTTGTCCTGCTCACTCCTGAGAGGTAAGTCCCCCAGACTCTTCTATGCCTAGCACAATCACAAAAATCTCTGATTTTTATGTGCAGGTTCCTTAAATGTTGTAACCTGGACATTTAGCAGGGTGGTAACATTTAAGGAACCATAATTGGCTGGGCGCAGTGGCTCTTGCCTGTAATCCTAGCACTTCGGGAGGCTGAGGGTGGACTGCTTGAGGCCAGGAGTTTGAGACCAGCCTGGCCAACATAGTGAAACCTCATCCCCACTAAAAATACAAAAATTAGCTGGGAGTGGTGGCAGGCCTGTAATGTCAGCTACTTGGGAGGCTGAGGCACTAGAATTTCTTGAACCCAGGAGTTTGAGGCTGCAGTGAGCTGTGATCATGCCACTCCACTCCAGCCTGGGCAACAGAGCAAGACTATGCCTCATAAATATACATAATGGATAATGAATAAGAAGTACAATTCAGGGAGTAGCTTCTAGTAAGTGCCAAGACCCAGACCCGCCCTCAGGGTCCATTATGTCCTGGTTCTTCTCTAGGGCCCATTGTGGCAGGGAAGTGCTCCAGGCTTCTGCCTCCCAGCCCAGAGAGACAGTATTTTCTCTTATCTCACCCCTCAGTGCCCTAAAAGGAGAGTGACCATCCGTCCCAATACACTTGATGTCTCAGAGTTAATAGTTTCCCTCTCACTCCCCAAATAACCCCAATTTGATGTTCAGCTTCATGATCGCTTTGTCTAGACATAATCGACTCTAGGAAGACCGATAGTGAGAATATCCATTCTTTTTCTGGGAAATCCCATCCCAACACCAAGGGACTGATCCAGCCTATGGGGCCTAACAGTGGTCATACACCAAGAGTCTGGAAGTAGTGCATTTACCAATGTCTGGCTCATTCCATCTTACAAAATACGATATGTGGGCATCACCAGTCCAATCCAGGTTGCAGGATGGCAGGATCAATCCTCTCCCTTTACAGTCGAAGTCCAAACAACCTCAAAGTCCAGCCTGACAGAAGCCTTTCTTATACAATATTCAGACTTATCAGCCACTTGTCCACAGGACAGTTTATGAACCATGGTTCCCCTTCAATGATAGGAGCCCCATGGTGTTAGAGGACTAAGCAATTTTAGCAAATATACAAGCAACTAAATATATAAATAAATAAACCAAATAAACCTTTGACCTAAGTCCCAACTCTGTTGGGAAAAGAAAGCAAATATCAGCTCTATCAGCTCAGAAGCAAGACTCTTTCTGTCTGCAACACTTGGGTGTGAACAGCCTCATGCAAAGTGTATCAGACAAGCAAGTTTATGCTATTGGCATGGAAGTGATGCAAATCCCAGGCCAATTAAAAAATTCAGCTTTGTACTCCCCATTCACCCTCAAGTCCAATCAAACTGAATCAAGATGTGGCAGGTGAGAGCTATAAAGGAACAGACCCTGGTGCCCAGCTGGTCTGGGGTCTATGCACCACATTTTTTCATTCACTCCCCATTCCCATGATTATACTGCAACTGTTGATGCTGTTCCTGCTTTCAAAGCCTCCTGGCACAGGAGACGAGTATTGCACAAGGGAACATTGGTTATGTCGGGGCTGCCCGAGGGCCTCACAGGCTGTGAGTGGCTAAGTTTTCAAGACAACCCAACTCAGCTCCTGCCAGATTTAAAAATTACACTGCCAGCACAGAGTGGCATCCAGATACCCTGAGGGCGTGTAACACTCCAACTTTTCCCATATGTCTGGAACTATGTGGAGTTTCTCATTTGCTAAAATTGGGCCAAGTCAGAAAATTTAGACCTGAGTTCTAATTCTAGCTTTGCTTCTAAATAGCTTACTTAACTCTCTAGACCTTAATATTCTCAACTGGAAAATATAGGAGTTGGCCTAGGAAGCTACTAACATCCCTCCTGCTCTGACATTCTGTGGGACTGCACTTCTCATGGCAATTACCATCTGGTGCTTGTACCTCAGAAAATATTCTCTCCGGGCCTCAGTTTCCTTGTTGGCAAAAGTGGTACCCATACAATAGGCACCTCACAAAGAGGTTGTGGATTTCAAGTGGGACTGTGTACATAGAAGCAGACGGCACAGTGAGTGCACACAGTAGGAACTCAATAACTGCTAATTTGTGACATCTCCCAGAGTCTCCATCTGTGAAAGAGAAATAATACTTGCCAATCTAGCTTGTGAAAATGTATATAGAGCAATGAATAGAGATGGAAAGTGCTTGGAATTAAGAAAAGCAAATGCAGATGACAGGAGTTATTATTATGCAAAAATGGACTGAAGTCAGAGTTTAAGACAGAGCAGGAACAGATCTGATGTGCCTGATTAATTTATTAAACGGACTAAAATCATAATTAGAGAAGTCTGCTTAAACCCCTAGACTTGTCTCAGATGAGATTTAAAAATGGAAGGCAAAAGAGGAATCTCAGATGTTTCCACGGCTTGCTGGGCCCAGAAACGAGGCCAAGAGGAGAGAGGGAGGCCGAGGGAGGGGCAAGGGTGCTAAAACGACTGTTAGAGAGGGGAGCTGCTGAAGCCAAGGGAGCAGCTGGGAGTAGAGGCGATGACAGCTGAAGCGAAGGGGTTATTTCAGAACTGCTCACTGTGGCCTGTTTCGCTTTGGCTCTCATTAAAATGAGGGGAATGAGCTAGAGGAAAGCTTGCTTCCCTTTTTATGAGAAAGGGTGAGCCTTGTTTGCCCAGAAGGGGTATCGCCATGTAAGAGAGTGTGCCTGTTTCAGCTTATAGGTCCTACAGAGAAGGAGCACTCATACCCTTAAGCAATGGGTTCTCTCCTGGAGGCCTGGAAGGAAGCAGGTGCCATGGGCTGATTGAAACTCTTGGTCAGAAATCCAGGCTTGGCTACAGGTTATTTTTGTCTAACATTTTATTATGAAAAATCTCATACAGCACAGTCGAGAGCACTTTTTAGTGAACACTGGCATAGGCTCACCTAAATTCTATTATTATGGTTTTACTATATGTGCTTTATTGCATCTGTTCATCCACCTATCCCTCTAACCATCCCTTACTTCATCCTAATTTTGGTGCATTTTGAAGTAAATTACAGGCTTCAATATGTTCCCATACAAATACTTCATTTGATGTAAAATTTACATGCTATGAAATGCACAAATACTAAGTCTACAGGTGCCTCATTCTGACAAACATATGCACCTGTGTAACCCAAAACCCCGTCTATCAAGATACAGAACACCATCACCTCAGGGTTGACTACGGATTTGTTACACAACCTTGGACAAGACTTGCTTAACTTTGATCTCAGCTGGTCCCCAGCTTTTCTGATCCTGGAACACTTTTTCCAAGTACCACGTTCAACAATTTTGTCTTAAACAATTAAGCCTACAGGGAACCTTGACTATCATGTAGTTTAAGCCTCCATATTGTCATCAAAGGAATCTGAAGATTGGAGATATTTATCCAAAATCACTAAACTGGTGGCACTGTTACAACAGGAAATTAATATTTATTGAGCAACTTCTCCAAGCCAGGAAATACACTAGGTGCTTTATACATGAACCCTCACCACAACCTGCCTCACAGGGCTATTATAAAGATGAAATAAGATTAAATATGCAGAGTGACTGGCATTGTGCCTGGCACAGAGCAGACACCAAATGTCATCACTGCTTTTCTCTTCAGCCCCACATTTACATTTTAACACATTCATACCGCTGAGATAGTAAATGTATATGCTTTGTCCCATTCAGTTATGACAATAACCCTGTGCATGCTTTAAAGGAGAATATAGTGCTTGTTTCTGATCACTGTTAGTGAATGACGATAGCACTAAGACTCAAACTGTCTCCTGACCTCAAATAGTTTCAGGCAGTGAGATGTAGGAGCTTTGTTTATGCTCCTCCCAGGCCATCTGGAGCTAGAGTGGAAGGGCAATTTGAAAATGCTATGAAGGATATATTTGGTTTAAGTGAGAGAAACCCAACTTAAACTGGCTAAATAGAAGAAAGGGGAATTTGTTGGTGCCTAGAAGAGAAAGTTTTGGTCACGATCTAGCTTTAGGCATGGCATCGACTGATTTAGGACTTTATGTGATATTACCAAAGATCTGACTTTCTCTCTCTCTCTGCACTCCCAGCCCCTCAAATTTTCTCTTATCTTGGCTCCATTCTCAAGCAGCACCGCCCTCATGGAGGCAAGATTTTCACAGAGGAAATGCCAAGATAGCCATCAGCAGGTTGTGGTTTACTTCTCTCCAGATTAGCACTCTCAAAAGAAAAAGAAAATTTATTTTGCAACATCTGACAAAACTCCAAGGATTGGTTTTACTGAACCAGGTTTTTTTTTGTGTCTACTCTTGAAACTATCACTTTTCAAAAAGGACAGAATCTATTAACTGGCCACCATGGGTTATGAGCTACCGCTCTAACCAGAGGTGGGTCCACCAAAGGTCACATCACTAGCATAAACTCAGGTATGGTTGAAAGGGGCTCATTATGAGTAACAAGATACATGCCTACCACTCAGGAAATTCCAAGGGTTTTGGAAACTGAGGACAAAGACAAAATGTATTTTTTATTATACCACAGTTCTTATGAGAGGTTTATAGATCATGCCTTAAAATGGGAAGCTCAAATTACAATCCACTAGGGTAAAGTCCAGCTGAAGTTCTTATTGCCTCATATAACCACTAAGAAAATACTGAGCCATTCCCTTATTCCCTGATTTAATAGAAGATTTGGAGTCAAAGAGTCAATGCATTCATGTGTTGGCCTTCCAAGGAAACTTACCTGAATTGTCTCAGGAATCCTTAGTGCCTAAGCCCAGGGAGCCAAAAATACATGAGGTCTACTCCAAACCCTTCCCAGGAAGGTCTCTAACCATCTATCCCCAAGGATGCCAACTGTCATGCCCTGCCCCCTTGCAGCACTCTCTTACTTCCCTCAGAGATGTTCAGGCATCAGTGAAATTCTCAGTAACAACTCCATTTTAGAGGCGCTTTCCCCTCTAAACTACTATGATGGTAGCCATTTTGAACGTCAGGCCATGAGGGAGCTACTTCTGCTTACATGGGCCTTGTGGCCATCATTCCTGGGGCATGTGAGGTAGGATGTGAAAGGGCATGTGCTCATAGCTTCCCTTTTTTTAGCACAGATGACTGAAATAAGAAAAAGTTGAGGCAAAAATTAGAAGAAGTCAGCAAAGTTTCTTTGGGCCATCCATCTTCTGTTTTGGTTCCCTTCTCCCACAGTCTTTCCCTTCCCCTTTACAGGTTCCCAGTGACTTCCTCCTTTCACACTACTTCACCGGAAGCAACACAGGGACGGGACAGGGAAAGGAAGAACAAAAGAGAGGACGGAGCCCAGGGATGCTCAGCATGGTGCACGCAAGAGAAACACGAAGTTGAGAAGAACCAAGACCAGTGATTTTTGAGTGAATTGACATGATATTTGCTCGAACATGAAAATGGTATCAGAGAAAATTACTGGAAAGCAAATTGCAGATTCTGCAAAACTCAGTATGTAAAAAAAAAATATGCATTTTTGCCAAATAAAATGAATTGAAAAGTCATCTTGTTCTGTAATCCCAATATAGACTCAAAAATTGGTCTGAATATCATTGGTAACCACCCAGGTCTGTCCCAGCCACTATCACCTGGACTCTCCATGCCTATTCTTTCTCCATCTATGGCATTCATTAGAGAGGCTGAAATTTGTATGGGATCTTAGAGGGAAGAATGGTATATAGGGAAAAGCATCATGAGACAGGAACTCAAAATGCAGGCTCTAGTCCCCTCGGACAGTGATTAGAGTGAACTAGGATTAATCAAATCCCCACTATGTGTCATAGTTACCTAAGTTTGGATGATAATCCTAAGTTTAGATGATAATCTTTAAGGTTACTTCCAGCTTTTATGTTTCGAGAGACAGTGCTATCTGTTTTCATTTTCCCCCTGCGGATTTCTCCTAAAGTGCTCTAAAGTAAACACACTCCTCTTAGCTTAGACACATGAGTGATAGAGAACTCTGTTTCCCAAGGCACTTACTCCTTGTTAGTCGATTTGTGGTTTTAGAGTCACTCTGTAGTTTCCTGGACGCCAGAATAATCCAGAACAAGAGACTGTGCCTGGCCACATGACAGCTGTTTAAATATTTAAAGACATTATCCTGGCCTCCATTCTCAAGTTATCCTCTCCACTTCCTTTCACTCTATGTAAATGATTTCCAGACACCTCAACATCTTTCTTGCCTATGTGGGGCCCCTCCCTAGTTTATCAATGCCCATCTTAAAATTTAGTTCCCCAAATCAAATTATATATCCTTGGAATCTCAGCAGATAGCTCAAGATAGCTCAAAGAGTATCTCTAGTAATCTAAGAAAATGCTTCTCCAAATGTTTTGTTTTTATTAGAGTGAAACAATAGCATGCATCGGCTGTTAATGTGGTGGTGATGGTGGCGGCTGATATTTAAACCAGCTGCATTATACTGTTGCTTCTCAGAGGTGGGGTTTCAGCTGAGCCTGAACTGGATTCAAACATTGAGAGTACAGTATATGAGGGATGGCTATTAATGGTGACCCACAGGCATTGATCATTCCGTAAGAGGTGATTTTCACAGAGGAAATAGCCTGTGGGAGGGGTTTGCTGCCAGCGTACCTGGGGATAGAAATGTGAAGTAGTGAGGACACGAGATGTCATTCAAAATTGCAGCCTTTAAGATAGCTTAGATCTGTGGAGAGTGGGGCTGGGAGTTAAATTAAGGTATACACAAGACTATGTGGGCATGGGGACAACAACTGACAGAGAATGAAGCAGGCAGCACCCTCCCTATTTCTGCTCATGACCCAGTGGAGTCCCACGGAACACCTGCCAGGCAGTAAGCAACAGGCAAACAGGCAGGGGCGGGATCTGCTCCTAAGGTAGCATGAGTGACATTCGGAGGAGTCCAAGGAAAGCTTATGGACACTCTGAAGATGAGCACCATCCTATCTTTGGCACTGCCGGGGAAGGTTGAGCTGGTAAAGTTGAATTATTACTGATAACGAGAGCTCATTGGAACCAATAAACTAATGAAACAAATACAGTTTGGGATATGTTAATATTAACTAACAGTTAATGTGACCTCTTTCAAATTTGTGTCAATCTAGGGCATTCAAGTCTTCTCTGAAAAATTCCCAAGTAATGTCAAATACGCTGGTTTGCCTATTATCCTTTGAGTAACAAGGAATTATAACCTATGGCCATAGATCCTCTAAAAGAATAGCATTGAGCTAAACAGTGCCCTGAACTTGAACTACAGTGTTGGTTTCATTGCTCTGTTTTGCTTCCATTTTTATAAATCCTCAGAAACTTCCTCTTACTTGCTAAAATTTAGACCCTGCTCACATTTTTGCCATCTTTGTGTGGTTACTGAAAATAAAGAGAAAACTTTATTTGTAAAGGAAATGCCTAGGAAGCAAAGCTGTCTACTTTGGGAAGGAAAGAAGTCTACTTTTCTGAAAGACATATTAAAATTAATCATAGAAACAAATTTTGAATTTTCATTGTATTTGACCTGACATTTGATTTTCCAGAATGACTAATAAATGAGAGAAGAGAGAAAAAGCAAAGTTATTTGAATATTATCCCTTCACTTCTGTAATCCCAATATAAACTATCTAGGGTTGTGAGGAGACTTTACAACATAAAATCAAACATGCGCTGGTGAGCTTCTAAATCTTATCATTTTGGCTCCAAGTGGTGCAGAAACGAGAGGGGTAGATGAGGGGCTACAGAGTACAGGAGATGTTTTCACTCTGGGTGACACACTCTGTTCTCACTCAGGTCGCAGGCCAAGGGGTTTGTTTATCTTCCTTTAAATATTGTCAGCGAAGCTTTTTAAAAAAAATAATAAAATATCATTTATTATTATTTTTACTTTATTTTTTCATAAGTTATTGGGGTAGAGGTGGTATTTGGTTACATGAGTAAATTCTTTAGCAGTGATTCAGGAGATGCTGGTGTACCCACCACCCAAGCAGTGTACACTTACACCATATTTGCTGTCTCTTATCCCTTGCCCGGCTCCCATTCTTCTCCCCAAGTCTCCAAAGTCCATTGTATTGTTCTTACGCCTTTGTGTTCTCATAGCTGAGCTTCCACATATCAGTGAGAACGTACGATGTTTGGTTTTCCATTCCTGAGTTACTTCACTTTGAATAATAGTCTCCAGTCTCATCCAGGTCATTACAAATGCTGTTAATTCATTCCTTTTTATGGCTGAATAGTATTTTATTTTATTTACATACCAGAATTTCTTATCCATTCATTGATTGATGAGTATTTGGGTTGATTCTATAATTTTGCAATTGTGAATTGTGCTGTTATAAGCATGCATGTACAAGAATCTCTTTCAAATAATGACTTCTTTTTCTCTTGGTAGCTACACAGTAGTGAGATTGCTGGATCAAATGGTAGTTCTACTTTTAGTTCTTTAAGGAATCTCCACAGTTTTCCATAGCAGCTGTACTAGTTTACATTCCCACCAGCTGTGCAGAAGTGTTCCCTGATCGCCACATCCATGCCAATATCTACTGCTTTTTGATTTTTTGATTATGGCCATTCTTGCAAAAGTAAGGTGGTATCGCACTGTGGTTTTGATTTGCATTTCCCTGATCATTAGTGATGTTGAGCATTTTTTCATAAGTTTGTTAGCCATCTGTATATTTTCTTTTGAGAATTATCTATTCATATCCTTAACCCACTTTTGATGGGATTGGTTTTTTTCTTACCGACTTGAGTTTATTGTAGATTCTGGATATTAGTCCTTCATCAGATGTATAGATTGTGAAGATTTTCTCCCACTCTGTAAGTTGTTTGTTTACTCTGCTGACTGTGCCTTTTGTTGTGCAAAATCTCTTTAGTTTAATTAGGTCCCAGCTATTTATCTTCGTTTTTATTGCATTTGCTTTTGGGTCATGAAGTCCTTGCCTAAGCCAATGCCTAGAAGGGTTTTTACAATGTTATCCTCTAGAATTTTTATAGTTTTAGGTCTCAGATTTAAATCCTTGATCCATTTTGAGCTGATTTTTCTGTAAGGCAGAGATGAGGATCCAGTTTCATCCTCCTACATGTGGCTAGCCAATTATCCCAGCATTACTCCCCTCAAGCATCACACTCTAAAATCTCACACAGAAAACTCTTCCCCACAACCAACGTAGAACATAAGGCGACATTCAGGGGCTAGAACACAAGCAGAAAAAAGCTTTACATTACACTCAGGGGTCAGGGATACACAGGCATACCCGTCATCATTAGAAGGCCATCTCTAATCAAATGGCACCAACTCAGGCTCAAACTCCAGGGCAAGTTCAGCAGGGCCCACCTTCCTCCTGCTTCTCCTTCTATCTTGAAGCCCTGGGCTTGGGCCCTCCACCAGGAGTACCTGGTAACCCTGCCCACTCGGGCTCAACTGACTTTTCTTCTGACAGTATGTGAAGAGCAGGTGTGTTACACAGCACTTCTCCAACGGAGGCTCTCTATGCACTGTATACCAATATTAGCTTCAGAAGGTGGTGACCAGCTGGTTTTTTCAGCTGGCCAGGCCCAAGCAAGTAACAGATGAGAGAACACGTACCTTGCACACAGATAGCAGAAAAGCAGCTAACTCAAGTACAATGTAGGCAGGCAGGAATCTAAACTAGGATAGGTGACTGATAAAGTAATTTGCTATGCCTTTCTATTTCAGCCTGCCAGTCAAGTGGTTGTTCTTCATCTGTCTTTCATTTATTTATAATCTATTCCTTGCCTATTTAAAAAAACGAGGATGCTTATGACAAAAGTCAAAAATCCAATGGACCCATTAAAACAAAAATGAGAGAACCAAGACTTGGGTTGAAGAACTAGGAAAACACTGACTTACAAAGCCTACTCTATAGAAACATCATTGCAATCATCCCCCAAATTAGCTCTGTGCTCCTGGTAGTCAAGGTGAAAAAAGGAAAACTAGTGATTTAAAAACTGTCATCTAATAAAAGGAAATACATCTGTTCATTAAGAGAAACAAAAATTTTTCTACCTCTAAACTCTAAGGTGACGTCTTCACATACTGGGCTTTTCCAGTTATGATTAAATAATAATCAAGAATGTCCTGTTATTCTGGGAACTGATACTGCCATATGCTGGAGAGTTAGAAGGCCGCTGCCTTGTTTCTGGATTTTACATATGCTGCTATGTAGGAAATATGTAATGATATTATAATATTGAAAATTATACTTCAGAAATGAAAATGACATATTGAACCTGGAAATCCAAACAACTCTAAGAATTAGCATCTCTTAGAATATCAATGATTTCCATATTACCATCCCAGTATCTTATGGAAGGAAGGTTCATGCATATTAAATATGGGATAGGTGAAGTACATCTCCCAAAATCTACCTTCCCATTTTTCCCCCAACAGATGATGTTTATTTTTTAAGGTTTTATTTTGGTAATTTTAAAAATTGTGATAAAATAGACACAACATTAAAATGACCATTTTAACCATTTTAAGTGTACAATTCAGTGGCATTATGTACGCTCGTTTTCCCTCCCATTGATGCAACCCCACCCTAGACCCTCCTATAAGGAGAAAACCGACAGACATTATTATTTTTCTTGGAACTTTATATCTATTTACCTCTTAAAAAGAAGTTTATCTCAAAAAGTGATGTCGATTATAAAAGAATGCATGGGGGATTTTCAGAGATGAGAGACAATAAGGCAAAGAAGTTTGGGTAAGAAGCCCTTCCATACGTCCTTAACGGAATACTTTCTTTCCCCCTGCCCTCTTCAGGGTCTAAAGAAAGAAGGGTGAGATTTAGAATTGCTACTTTGTCATGTGTTAGTTGCGCAGGCTTTCAACCAGCATCTTTCAGTCTCAATGTCTTTGTCCGAAAATGGATAGTAATCATACTGGTGTCAGTGTTACTGTATACACTAAATGAGGTAATATACATCAAGAGGTAACATTAAAATTGCTATGCATGAATTTGAAATAGTTATGTGAAATTCTGGTTCTAATTAACAACAATAGGTTGCAAGCTCCTTCGTGGCAGAGTCTGGTCTGAGTCCCAGCCTGAGCACGTGTTGGCACTGAACAAACATGGTTAAATATATGGAAGGACCAAGATACTTGCTTTCTATGGAAAATTCATAATGCATCTAGGATAATGAGAAACAAAACTACAATGAAGTAAACGATTAAAAAAAGAAAGTGAGTCTGTGTGGTTTGCTGTTCTCCGGCCCCAAAGTGGGTGGAATGATCGTGAAAACTGGTACTCAGGTAATGGACACTCATAAATGAATGGCACAACCTTCTGTAGAACAACTTTACAAAGTTATCAAAACCTTAAAAACAAACATAATATGCAACAAAATCCCAATTCCAATTCAAGAAAGCTATGAGAGATATTCAAAGATGTATCCAAACATGTAACTACGTGGAGGTTATTATACTGAATACAGGAAAACCAAAAGCCACTTTCTTGCCGAGCAATAGGAACTGACAAAATAAATTACGTATATCCAGACAACAGGACACGATACAGCCAACCTTTAAAATGATTGTATAGAAGAGTACTTATTGATAAGAAAAGATGTCTAGAATATACTTATTTTTTAAAAAGAGGTTACCAAGCAATAAATACAAAAAAAAAATAGTCACGCACCATATGATGGACAGTGATGAACAGTATATATGACTGTGGTCCAGTAAGATTATAATAGAGCAGAAAAATTTCTCTCACCTAGTAACATCATAACCATCCTAACATTATAGCACAACATATTACTCTTGTGTTTGTAGTGATCCTGGTGTAAACCTACTGTGCTGCCAGTCATATAAAAGTATAGCATATACAATTATGTATAGAACATAATACTTCATAATGATAATAACTGTTACTGGTTTATGTATTTACTACACCATACTTTTAATTGCTATTTTAGATTATACTCATATATATATATATATATATACACACACACACACACACACACATATATATGTAGTACTTTAAGTTCTGGAGTACATGTGCAGGATATATATACATATCTGTGTATATATATATGTAGTGCTTTAAGTTCTGGAGTACACGTGCAGGATATATATACATATCTGTGTATATATATATGTAGTACTTTAAGTTCTGGAGTACACGTGCAGGATATATATACATATCTGTGTATATATACATGTAGTACTTTAAGTTCTGGAGTACATGTGTAGGATTGTTGCATAGGTACACACATGCCCTGGTGGTTTGTTGTCTCCATTGCCCCGTCACCTACATCAGGCATTTCTCCCAGTGTTATCCCTCCCCAACCTCCCCATCCCCTGCTGTCCCTCCCCTAGCCCCTCAACCCCAACATACCCCAGAGTGTGATGTTCCCCTCCCTGTGCCCATGTGTTCTCATTGTTCAATACCTGCCTGAGTGAGAACATGTGGTGCTTGATTTTCTGTTCTTATGTCAGTTTGATGAGAATGATAGTTTCCAGATTCATCTATGTCCCTACAAAGGACACCAACTCATCATTTTTTATGGCTGCACAGTATTCCATGGTGTATATGTGCCACACTTTCTTTGTCCAGTCTATCACTGATGGGCATTTGGGTTGGTTCCAGGTCTTTGCTATTGTAAACAATGCTGCAATGAACATACGTGTGCATGTGTCTTTATAATAGAATGATTTACAATCCTTTGGGTATAAACCTAGTAATGGGATTGCTGGGTCAAAAGGTATTTCTATTTCTAGATTCTTGAGGAATGACCACATTGTGTTCCACAAGGGTTGAACTAATTTACACTCCCACCAACAGTGTAAACTGTTCCTATTTCTCCACATCCTCTCCAGCATCTGTTGTCTCCAGACTTTTTAATGATAGCCATTCTAACTGGTGTGAGATGGTATCTCAATGTGGTTTTGATTTGCATTTCTCTAATGACCAATGATGATGAGCATTTTTTCATATGTTTATTGGCCTCATAAACGTCTTCTTTTGAAAAGTGTCTGTTCATATCCTTCACTAATATTTTTAAAATTAACTGTGAAACAGCCTCAGACGATCTTTCAGAAGGTATTCCTGAAGAACGCATTGTTATCACAGGAGACGACAACTCCATTCATGATATTGCCCCTGAAAACTTTTCAGAGTGACAAGATGTGGAAGAGGAAGATGGTGAGTTTGTTGATCCTGACCCCATGTAGGCCTAGGCTAGTGCATGTGCTTGTGTCTTACTTTTTAACAAAATTTCAAAAAAATTTTTTTAAAGTTTTTAATAGAAAATAGCTTATAGAATAAAGATCTAAAGAAAGAAAATATTATACAGTGGTAAAGTATGTTTGTGTTTTAAGCTATGTCATTAAATGAGCCAAAAAGTTAAAAAAAATAAAATTTTTATAAAGAAAACTACAGTAAGTTAAGGCTAATTTATTATTGAATAAAAATAATTTAAGATAAATTTAGTATTGCCTAAGTATACAGTGTTTGTAGAGTCTACAGTAGTATACAGTCATGTCCTAAACTTTCACATTTATTCCAGTCACCCACCGACTCACTCAGAATAACTTCTAGTTCTCCAAGCTCCAGTCATGCTAGTGCCCTTTTATAGGTGTACCATTTCTAAAATATTTTATACCTTATATTTACTCTACCGTTTCTGTTTAGATATGTTTAGACAAATATCATTGCATTCTAATCACCTACCGTATTCAGTGCAGTCACATGCTGTACAGGTTTGCAGCCTAGGTAGGAGCAATAGGTTATACCATGTAGCCTAGGTATATAGTAGGCTGTACCATCTAGGTTTGTGTTAGTATACTCTATGATGTTCGTACAAGGACAAAATCTCTGTTGTTAAACAACCCATGACTGTACATGTAACAAAATGTTAACAATGATTATCAGTGGGCTTATACTTACTTTTTCATTTTGTTTTTCTGAATTTTCTCGTGTTTCTGTGGTTAAGCATGAATTCTTGGTGTGATTTAAAGAAAACAAAATTAACAAGAAAAAAGTGGTCTCAAATACATTTCAAGGAATTTGGGAGGTTTGGGAAACACATAAAAAGTCTTATAGCACAAAGACCTATATTTTGATTCCACTGAGGCAACTGGAAGGGTGAGGTGAAGCCTAAAGGATAAGGTGGAGGAGGAGTTGGAGATATTTTAGTAAGAGTCGCATGGTATGACACAACATCTAAGGAGAAGAAGTACACTTATCACAGTTGCTAGAGAGGTAAAAATTGAGGTTATGGTTGCTTTCCATTGACCAAACCACCTTTCAAACCAATTTTAAATAGGATTATTGATGCCAGAATTTTTAGCTAGCTCATTTGATAAAGCAACAAGTCCTTGGAAGGCTTTTGTTATGCTTCTATCAGGAGCAGTGTTGTTTGGAATAAAGGTACAACACTGGGTTTTAATCATAACACAAACACCACCTTTCTCCGCTAATATCATTTCTAAGGCTATTCTGTTTTCCCAGGCCATTTGGCTAGTCGATCTTAATTGTTCAGCTATTCTTAATTGTTACCCATCAGAACAACTTTTTTTTATTTTTTTATTTTATTTTTTATTTTATTTATTTATTTTATTGCACTTTAGGTGTTGGGGTACATGTGAAAAACATGCAAGATTGTTCCATAGGTGCGTACGTGGCAGTGTGATTTGCTGCCTTCCTCCCCTTCACCTATATGTGGCATTTCTCCCCATGCCATCTCTCCCCAACTCCCTACCCTCCGCTGTCTCCCCCCTACTCCCCCCTAACAGACCCCAGTGTATAGTGCTCCCCTCCCTGTGTCCATGTGTTCCCATTGTTCAACACCCGTCTATGAGTGAGAACATGCGGTGTTTGATTTTGTGTTCTTGTGTTAGTTTGCTGAGAATGATGGTTTCCAGGTTCATTCATGTCCCTACAAAGGATGCGAACTCATCGTTTTTGATGGCTGCATAATATTCCATGGTGTATATGTGCCACATTTTCCTTGTCCAGTTTATCATCGATGGGCATTTGGGTTGGTTCCAGGTCTTTGCTATTGTAAACTGTGCTGCAGTGAACATTCGTGTGCATGTGTCCTTATAGTAGAACAATTTATAATCCTTTGGATATATACCCAGTAATGGGATTGCTGGGTCAAATGGAATTTCTATTTCTAGGTCCTTGAGGAATCGCCACACTGTCTTCCACAATGGTTGAACTAATTTACACTCCCACCAACAGTGTAAAAGTGTTCCTATTTCTCCACATCCTCTCCAGCATCTGTTGTCTCCAGACTTTTTAATGATAGCCATTCTAACTGGTGTGAGATGGTATCTCAATGTGGTTTTGATTTGCATTTCTCTAATGACCAATGATGATGAGCATTTTTTCATATGTTTATTGGCCTCATAAACGTCTTCTTTTGAAAAGTGTCTGTTCATATCCTTCACTAATATTTTTAAAATTAACTGTGAAACAGCCTCAGACGATCTTTCAGAAGGTATTCCTGAAGAACGCATTGTTATCACAGGAGACGACAACTCCATTCATGATATTGCCCCTGAAAACTTTTCAGAGTGACAAGATGTGGAAGAGGAAGATGGTGAGTTTGTTGATCCTGACCCCATGTAGGCCTAGGCTAGTGCATGTGCTTGTGTCTTACTTTTTAACAAAATTTCAAAAAAATTTTTTTAAAGTTTTTAATAGAAAATAGCTTATAGAATAAAGATCTAAAGAAAGAAAATATTATACAGTGGTAAAGTATGTTTGTGTTTTAAGCTATGTCATTAAATGAGCCAAAAAGTTAAAAAAAATAAAATTTTTATAAAGAAAACTACAGTAAGTTAAGGCTAATTTATTATTGAATAAAAATAATTTAAGATAAATTTAGTATTGCCTAAGTATACAGTGTTTGTAGAGTCTACAGTAGTATACAGTCATGTCCTAAACTTTCACATTTATTCCAGTCACCCACCGACTCACTCAGAATAACTTCTAGTTCTCCAAGCTCCAGTCATGCTAGTGCCCTTTTATAGGTGTACCATTTCTAAAATATTTTATACCTTATATTTACTCTACCGTTTCTGTTTAGATATGTTTAGACAAATATCATTGCATTCTAATCACCTACCGTATTCAGTGCAGTCACATGCTGTACAGGTTTGCAGCCTAGGTAGGAGCAATAGGTTATACCATGTAGCCTAGGTATATAGTAGGCTGTACCATCTAGGTTTGTGTTAGTATACTCTATGATGTTCGTACAAGGACAAAATCTCTGTTGTTAAACAACCCATGACTGTACATGTAACAAAATGTTAACAATGATTATCAGTGGGCTTATACTTACTTTTTCATTTTGTTTTTCTGAATTTTCTCGTGTTTCTGTGGTTAAGCATGAATTCTTGGTGTGATTTTAAGAAAACAAAATTAACAAGAAAAAAGTGGTCTCAAATACATTTCAAGGAATTTGGGAGGTTTGGGAAACACATAAAAAGTCTTATAGCACAAAGACCTATATTTTGATTCCACTGAGGCAACTGGAAGGGTGAGGTGAAACCTAAAGGTACCAAGCCAGCTGGTAGTTGACTAGTATTTTTCCAGTGTCATGTGGTTAAGGAAAATGCTAATAATCCTGATCTCCACGTTCCCCAGCCAATGCCACATGAGCCTCCAGTCAGCCTCACTTGGAAATCTGTCAGCCTCAGAGTCTTTTATCTCCTATTTGAGATCTGGCGATCTGCACAAAGCAAAGTGACCCATGTTCTGTGTCACATCAAGTTTCAAGGCTGGAACCCACTGCACCTCCTTCCCACCCCCAGAGGAAAAGGTGAGGCAGGAGGCTTCAGGGCAAACACGCCAGCCAGTGCTCCCCAAAGCATGAACAAGGCACCACCACCAAGGCTCAAGGCCTAATGACAAATGCTTGCTAAACAATCTGATGGCTCAATTTTTTTAACTTGGCTACACACACACACACACACACACACACACACACGTGCTCACACAATATAAGCAGCAGAGAAGTATCAGTTCTGGTTTTCTGCAGTTGCTACATTTTTATATTTTCCGGTTGGAAATTGCTTCATTCTCTGCAAATGTCCTCCCCACTTTATCTCTCTAGCCTTCCTACTTTACTGAGAGCCCTGAAACTCCCAGTGCCTGGAGTGTATAAACCTGTTCACAAACCTATGGCACAACCATGAAATTATTGGAAATTCTTCATGAGCTGTCCTTTCTCTGAAAATGTCTTCTTGTTGCTATATCTCTAGCAGCCTTCTAGCACATGACTCGTGCCCTCCCTTCAGTGTTTGGATGGGTCTAAGGATACTGGGGCAGTTTCAGGAAAGATCTAGCACCAGCTTTCTCCAAGAAAAAAGGCTCTTTAGCATCAGCATCACACTGGATCCAGAATTTTGTTTTACAATGTCTTGAAGAACTATGGTCAGTTCCTTCTAAACACGGAATTGCTGTTCTGAGGTCAAGACCAAAACCAAGGCTTTCAGGGACATATGCTGGGCCCCTGATCACTTTCCTAATACTCTAAGGGAGAATAGGAAGAAAGGAAGGAAGAACTATAGCATTTGTTGTTGTTGGATGACAAAGATTTTTTTTTTCTAGTAGGTGTGGGCTTATAGCATGGGTTTAATGATGTAGTATAAGGAAACCTCACTTGTTGAGTGGATAAATCTTTTGAGACTTTTTGAGTTCCAATTGAGAAATAACCCAACACAAGAAGACTTAAGCAAAAGGAAATATATTGTCTCAAGAAAATGAAAATTTCAAGTGTAGGTTTGGCTAGATACACAACTCAGGTCAAATGATGGAATTAATCAATGCCTCTCTTGCTATTTGTCTAATTTCCACTGTTCACTTTATTCTCAGCACACTCTCAAACTGGACATCCAATAACCCAGGCTCTCATCAGATTAAAGAAAGAATGCTTCTCACCTTTAAAACAAAATATATTCCTCCCAGCTTTATTAAGGTATAACTGACAAATAAATATTTGTATTGTACAACCTATTTTGAGACAGAGAGAGATAGTGGAATGATTAAATCAAGCTAATTAACACATCTGGCACTTAACATACTTATTTTTGTGATGAGAACATTAAAGATCCACTTTTAGCAGTTTTCAAGTATATAATGTATTATTATTAACCATAGTCATCATACTGTACAACAGATCTCCAGAACTTATTGATCTTGTCTAACTGAAACTGTACACCCTTGGACCAACATCTCCCCATTCCCCACACTCCCAGCCCCTGGCAACCACTGTTCTACTCTCTGTTTCTATGAGTTTGTCTTTTTTAGATACCACATGTAACTGACTCATGCAGCATTTGTCTTTCTGTGTCTGGTTTATTTCACTTAGCATAATGTCCTCCAGGTTCATTTCTGCTGTTGCAAATGGTAGGATTTCCTTCTTTTTTAAGGCTGAATACAATTCCATTATATGTAAATATATATCACACTTTTTCTATCCATTCATCATTCAGTGAACCCTTGAGTTGATTGCATATCATAGCTATGATGAATAATACTTGATATGGTTTGGCTGTGTCCCCACACAAATCTCACCTTGAATTGTAATAATTCCCAGGTGCCAAGGGTAGGGCCAGGTGGAGACAATTGAGTCATGGGGGCGGTTTTCCCCATACTGTTCTTGTGTAGTGAATAAGTCTCATGACATCTGATAGTTTTATAAGTGGGAGTTTCCTGCACAAGCTCTCTTGCCTGCCCCATGATGTGATTTTGCTCCTCATTCACCTTCTGCCATGATTGTGAGCCCTCTCCAGCCACGTGGAACATGTGGAACTGTGAGTCAATTAAACCTCTTTTCTTTATAAATTACCCAGTCTTGGGTATGTCTTTATTAGCAGCATGAGAAAAAACTAATATAATACTGCAATAAACATGGGTTTGCAGATATCTTTTTAATATACTGATTTCATTGCCTTTGGATATTGTTGGAAATGGGTTTATAACATTGGGAAAAATCCACACTGAGGCACTCAGCAAGGGTAGTTTACTTCTTGCAGGAAGGGTGCAACTGACAGATAGCTGCAGGATTTGAGTCAAAGTTGTTCTGGGGGAAGTTCCAAGATGGCTGGTTAGGTGCAGCTCAGGATTGCAGCTCAGGATTGCATCTCCGAGTGAAAGTGCAGAGGGTGAGTGGACACCACATTTCCAGATGGATTTTTATTGCCCACAGACCAGAAGATTCCCAGGCGAAGGAGCCCCACGGGTCGACAGGGCAGCTGTTTTGGCCAGCGCGGCTGTTTTGCCTGCGCCCCGGCACAGTGGTTCCCGGTGCAGAGTAAACAGGACTGTGTTCCCACTTAGCCAGCAAGGGGAGCTGAAACAGGGAGCCAGGCCAGGAGATTCTCAGGCAAATAAAAGCACCACGAATCTCAGAGCTGCGGTTTCAGCCAGTACAGTGGGTCACCACATGGGAAATCACACAGATCCCGGCGCCTATTCAACAGGCGACCAGCACACCTGGGAGAGAGCCGACTGTCCAATTAAAAAATAAAAGGTTCTGAGGCAGGGAGCCAGGAGATCAGGCCCTGCTGGTCCCACCTCCACAAAAACAAAAACAAAAACAAAAAAACAGCAATTGGAAATGCTCTAGGTTGAGAGTTTCACAGCAAGCACAGCTGAACCTGGGATGATCCAGCTCTTTGGGGGAGGGGTGTCTGCCATTACTGAGGCACTCCACCACTACGCAGGCAGTCTGCCATTCCTGAGGCAGCCTGCTGTTGCTGAGGCAACCTGCCATTGCCGAGGCAACCCGCCATTACAGAGAGAGTCCGTCATTACAGAGGCAGGCCAACATTGCGGAGGCAGTTCTAACTACACCCATATAAACAGGACTGCAGGGAAGTTCACACGGCAGCTGGGCGAAGCCCACAGCAGCTCAGCGAAGCCTCTGCATGCTGAGAGTGACTAGGCTGCCTTCTTGTGGGCAGGGCAGCCCTGAAGAAAAAAAAAAGGCAGCAGCACAGCGGAAACCCATAAAGCCCTAACTCCCTGGGACAGAACACCTGGGGAAAAAAAAGGGGTTTATGAGTTCTGCTGCTGCAGATTTAAATTTACCGGCCCAGCAGCTCTGAAGGAATGGGGCTCACAGTGCAGCACCTGAGCTAATACAAAGGACAGACTGTTTCCTCAAGCAGCTCCCTGACCCCTGTATATCCAAACAGTCATCTCATAAAGGAGAGCTCAGACTGACATTTGGCAGGTATCCTTCTGGGACAAAGCAGAAGAAGAAACTGGTAGCAACCTTTACTGTTCGGCAGTGGCTGCAAGTGATTCCCAGGCAAGCAGGGCCTGGAGTGGACCTCAGCAGTCCCACAGCAGAGAGGCCAGACAGTTAAAAGGAAAATTAAGAAACAGAAATAACTTCATCAACAACAAACAGGATGTCCACTCAGAGACCCAATCAGAAAGTCAACAACTACAAAGCCGACAGGTGTATAAATCCACAAACATGGGAAGAAACCAGCGCAAAAAGGATGAAAATGTCTGAAACAAGAACACCTCTCCTTCTACAAGGGATCACAACTCCTCACCAGCAAAGGAACAAGACTGGATGGAGAATGAGTGTGATGAAATGACAGAATCAGCCTTCAGAAGGTGGGTAATAAGAAATTTCTGTGAGCTAAAAGAATATGTTCTAACCCAATGCAAAGAAACTAAGAACCTTGAAAAAAGATTTGATGAAATGCTAACGAGAATGGACAACTTAGAGAGGAATATGAGTGAATTGATGGAGCTGAAAAACACAACATGAGAACTTCGTGAAGGATGCACAAGTTTCAACAGCCGAATTGACCAAGCAGAAGAAAGGATATCAGAGGTCAAAGATCAACTCAATGAAATAAAATGAGAAGGCAAGATTAGAGAAAACAGAGTAAAAAGGAAAGAACAAAGTCAACAAGAAATATGGGACTATGTGAAAAGACCTAATCTATGTTTGATAGGTGTACCTGAATATGACGAAGAGAATGCATACAACCTGGAAAATACTCTTCAGGATATTATCCAGGAAAACTTCCCCAAACTAGCAAGGCAGACCAATATTCAAGTCCAGGAAATACAGAGAACACCACAAAGATATTCCTCAAGAAGAGCAACCCCAAGGCACATAATCGGAAGATTCACCAGGGTTGAAATGAAGGAGAAAATGCTAAGGGCAGCTAGAGAGAAAGGTCGGGTTACCCACAAAGTGAAGCCCGTCAGATTCACAGCAGATCTCTTAGCAGAAACCCTACAAGCCAGAAGAGAGTGGGGGCTGATATTCAACATCCTTAAAGAAAAGAACTTTCAACCCAGAATTTCATATCCAGCCAAACTAAGCTTCATAAGTGAAGGAAAAATAAAATCCTTTGTGAACAAGCAAGTACTCAGAGATTTCATCACCACCAGATCTGCTTTACAAGAGCTCCTGAAAGAGGCACTACACATAGAAAAGAACAACCAGTACCAGCCACTCCAAAAACACACCAAATGGTAAAGAGCATCAACACAAGGAAGAATCTGCATCAACCAATGGGCAAAACAGCCAGCTAGCATCAAAATGGCAGCATCAAATTCACACACAACAATATTAACCCTAAACATAAATGGAATAAATGCCCCAATCAAAAGACACAGACTGGTAAATTGGATAAAAAGCCAAAACCCATCAGTGTGCTGTATCCAGGAAACCCATCTCACATGCAAGGATACACAAAGGCTAAAATAAAGGGATGGAGGAAGATTTATCAAGCAAATGGAGAGCAAAAAAAAGCAGGAGTTGCAATTCTCATCTCTGATAAAATAGACTTTAAAGCAACAAAGATCAAAAGAGACAAAGAAGGACATTACATAATGGTAAAAGGATCAATGCAACAAGAAGAGCTAACGATCCTAAATATATATGCACCTAATACAGGAGCACCCAGATACATAAGGCAAGTTCTTAAAGACTTACAAAGAGACTTAGACTCCCACACAATAATAGTGGGAGACTTCAACATCCCATTGTCAATATTAGACAGATCAACGAGACAGAAAATTAACAAGGATATCCAGGACTTGAACTCAGACCAGGACCAAGCAAACCTAATAGATATTTACAGAACTCTCCACCCCAAATCCACAGAATATACATTCTTCTCAGCACCACATCACACCTACTCTAAAATTGACCACATAATTGGAAGTAAGTCACTCCTCAGCAAATGCAAAAGAATGGAAACCATAACAAACAGTCTCTCAGACCACAGTGCAATCAAGTTAGAACTCAGAATTCAGAAACCAACCCAGAACCGCACAGTTTCATGGAAACTGAACAACTTTTTCTTGAATGTTGACTGGCTAAACAATGAAATGAAGGCAGAAATAAAGGTGTTCTTCTAAACCAACGAGAACGAAGACACCACATACCAGAATCTCTGGGACACATTTAAAGCAGTCTCTAGGAAAATATATAGCAATAAGTGCCCACATGAGAAGCAAGGAGAGATCTAGAATTGACACCCTATCATCAAAATTGAAAGAGCTAGAGGAGAAAGATCAAAAAAACTCAAAACCTAGCAGAAGACAAGAAATAACTAAGATCAGAGCAGAATTGAAGGAGATAGAGACACGAAAATCCCTTCAAAATATCAATAAATCCAGGAGCTGGTTTTTTGAAAAAATCAACAAAATAGACAGACCACTAGCCAGATTAATAAAAAGGAAAAGAGAGAATAACCAAATAGATGCAATAAAAAATGATAAAGGGGATATCACCACAGATTCCACAGAAATTCAAACCATCATCAGAGATTATTACGAACAACTCTACGTACATAAACTAGAAAACCTGGAAGAAACGGATAAATTCCTGGACAGTTGCCTCCTCCCAAGCCTAAACCAGGAAGAAGTCAAAACCCTGAATAGACCAATAACAAGGTCTGAAGTTGAGGCAGCAATTAAGAGCCTACCACCCAAAAAAAGCCCAGGTCCAGATGGGTTCACAGTTGAATTCTACCAGACATACAAAGAGGAACTGGTACCATTCTTTCTAAAACTATTCCAAATAATCCAAAAAGAGAGAATCCTTCCCAAATCATTTTATGAGACCAACATCATCCTAATACCAAAACCCGGCAGAGACTCAACAAGAAAAGAAAACTACAGGCCAATATCCATGATGAACATAGATGCAAAAATCTTCAATAAAATACTGGTAAGCCTATTGCAACAGCACATCAAAAAGCTTATCCACCATGATCAAGTAGGATTCATCCTGGGGATGCAAGGCTGGTTCAACATACGCAAGTCTATAAATGTAATTCACACATAAACAGAACCAAAGACAAAAACCACATGATTATCTCAATTGATGCAGAGAAGGCCTTTGACAAAATTCAACAGCCCTTTATGCTAAAAACTCTCAATAAACTAGGTATTGACGGAACGTATCTCAAAATAATAAAAGCTATTTATGACAAACCAACAGCCAATATCATACTGAATGGGCAAAAATTGGAAGCATTCCCTTTGAAATCTGGCACTAGATAAGGATGCCCTCTCTCACCACTCCTATTCAATATAGTACTGGAAGTTCTAGCCAGAGCAATCAGGCAAGAAAAAGAAATAAAGGGTATTCAATTAGGAAAGTCAAATTGTCTCTATTTGCAGATGACATGATTGTATATCTAGAAGACCCCATCGTCTCAGCCCAAAATCTCCTGAAACTGATAAGCAACTTCAGCAAAGTCTCAGGATACAAAATCAATGTGCAAAAATCACAAGCATTCCTATACACCAATAACAGAATTAAAGAGAGCCCAATCAAGAATGAACTGCCATTCACAATTGCTACAAAGAGAATAAAATACCTAGGAATACAACTAACAAGGAACGTAAAGGACCTCTTCAAGCAGAACTACAAACCACTGCTCAACAAAATAAGAGAGGACACAAACAGATGGAGAAACATTCCATGTTCATGGTTAGGAAGAATCAATATCATGAAAATGGCCATACTGCCCAAAGTAATTTACAGATTCAACGCTATCCCCATCAAGCTACCAATGACCTTCTTCACAGAACTGGAAAAAAACACCCTAAACTTCATATGGAACCAAAAGAGAGCCCGCATAGCCAAGTCAATTCTAAGCAAAAAGAACAAAGCGGGTGGCATCACACTACCGGACATCAAACTATACTACAAGGCTATAGTAATCAAAACAGCATGGTACTGGTACCAAAACAGCATGGTACTGGTACCAAAACAGAGATATAGACCAATGGAACAGAACAGAGGCCTCAGAGGTAACAAAATATATCTACAACCATCCGATCTTTGACAAACCTGATAAAACCAAGCAATGGGGAAAGGATTCCCTGTTTAATAAGTGGTGTTGGGAAAACTGGCTAGCCATATGCAGAAAGCAGAAACTGGATCCCTTCCTGACACCTTACACTAAAATTAACTCCAGATGGATTAAAGACTTAAACATAAGACCTAACACCATAAAAACCCTAGAAGAAAACCTAGGCAAAACCATTCAGGACATAAGCGTAGGCAAGGACTTCACGACCAAAACACCAAAAGCATTGGCAACAAAAGCCAAAATAGACAAATGGGACCTAATCAAACTCCACAGCTTCTGCACGGCAAAAGAAACAGTCATTAGAGTGAATCGGCAACCAACAGAATGGGAAAAAATTTTTGCAGCTTACCCATCTGACAAAGGGCTGATATCCAGAATTTACAAAGAACTAAAACAGATTTACAAGAAAAAAACAAACAAGCCCATTCAAAATTGGGCGAAGGATATAAACAGATACTTTACAAAAGAAGACATACATGAAGCCAACAAACATATGAAAAAATGCTCATCATCACTGCTCATTAGAGAAATGCAAATCAAAACTACATTGAGATACCATCTCACACGAGTTAGAATGCCGATCATTAAAAAATCTGGAGAAAACAGATGCTGGAGAGGATGTGGAGAAATAGGAACACTTTTACACTGTTGGTGGGAGTGTAAATTAGTTCAACCATTGTAGAAGACAGTGTGGCGATTCCTCAAGGACCTAGAAATAGAAATTCCATTTGACCCAGCAATCCCATTACTGGGTATATATCCAAAGGATTATAAATTGTTCTACTATAAGGACACATGCACACGAATGTTCACTGCAGCACAGTTTACAATAGCAAAGACCTGGAACCAACCCAAATGCCCATCGATGATAAACTGGACAAGGAAAATGTGGCACATATACACCATGGAATATTATGCAGCCATCAAAAACGATGAGTTCGCATCCTTTGTAGGGACATGAATGAACCTGGAAACCATCATTCTC
Organism: Aotus nancymaae; assembly: GCF_030222135.1. NCBI lineage: Eukaryota > Metazoa > Chordata > Mammalia > Primates > Aotidae > Aotus > Aotus nancymaae. The sequence goes on from NW_026988425.1 coordinate 107,797,739, forward strand.
AGCAAACTAACACAAGAACACAAAATCAAACACCGCATGTTCTCACTCATAGACGGGTGTTGAACAATGGGAACACATGGTCACAGGGAGGGGAGCACTATACACTGGGGTCTGTTAGGGGGGAGTAGGGGGGAGACAGCGGAGGGTAGGGAGTTGGGGAGAGATGGCATGGGGAGAAATGCCACATATAGGTGAAGGGGAGGAAGGCAGCAAATCACACTGCCACGTACGCACCTATGGAACAATCTTGCATGTTTTTCACATGTACCCCAACACCTAAAGTGCAATAAAATAAATAAATAAAATAAAAAATAAAATAAAAAAATAAAAAAAAGTTGTTCTGATGGGTAACAATTAAGAATAGCTGAACAATTAAGATCGACTAGCCAAATGGCCTGGGAAAACAGAATAGCCTTAGAAATGATATTAGCGGAGAAAGGTGGTGTTTGTGTTATGATTAAAACCCAGTGTTGTACCTTTATTCCAAACAACACTGCTCCTGATAGAAGCATAACAAAAGCCTTCCAATGGACAATTTAGAGAAGAATATAAGTGAATTGATGGAGCTGAAAAACACAACACGAGAACTTCGCGAAGCATGCACAAGTTTAAACAGTCGAATTGATCAAGCGGAAGGAAGGATATCAGAAGTCGAGGACCAGCTCAGTGAAATGAAACGAGAAGACAAAAATGCAGAAAAAAGGATGAAAAGGAATGAGCAAAGTCTCCAGGAAATATGGGACTATGTGAAAAGACCTAATTTACGTTTGATAGGTGTACCTGAATGTGATGAAGAGAATGAATCCAAGTTGGAAAATACTCTTCAGGATATCATTCAGGAAAATTTTCCCAACCTGGCAAGGCAGGGTAATATTCAACTCCAGGTAATACAGAGAACACCACAAAGATATTCTTCAAGAAGACCAACCCCAAGGCACATAATTGCCAGATTTATTAGGGTTGAAATGAAGGAGAAAATACTAAGGGCAGCTAGAGAGAAAGTTCAGGTTACCCATAAAGGGAAACCTATCAGACTTACAGCAGATCTCTCAGCAGAAACCCTACAAGCCAGAAAAGAGTGGGGACCAATATTTAACATCCTTAAAGAAAAGAACTTTCAACCCAGAATTTCCTATCCAGCCAAACTAAGCTTTATGTGCGAAGGAAAAATTAAATCTTTTGCGAACAAACAAGTACTTAGAGAGTTCACCGCCACCAGGCCTGCTTTACAAGAGCTTCTGAAAGAAGCACTATACATATAAAGGAACAACCAATATCAGCCTTTCCAAAAATATATCAAAAAGCAAAGAACTTTAACACAATAAAAAATTCACATCAACTAATGGGCAAAACAGCCAGCTAGCATCAAATGCTGGTATTAAACTTACATATATTTTAATTGGATAAAAAGCCAAAACCCATCGGTATGCTGCATCCGGGCCCATCTTACATGAAACAATACACAAAGACTCAGAGAGAAGGAGGAAGATTTACCAATTGAACAGAGAGTAAAAATAAACTAATAAACAAAAAGCAGCAGATGCAATTCTCACCTCTGATAAAGTAGACTTTAAAGCAACAAAGATCAAAAGAGGCGAGGAATGACATTACATAATGGCAAAAGGATCAATGCAACAAGAAGAGCTAACGATTCTATAGATCAACGAGATAGAAAATTAACAAGGATATTCAGAACTTGAACTCAGACCCGGAACAAGTAAACTTAATAAATATTTATAGTACTCTCCACTTCAAATACACAAAACATACATTACCACCTCACACCTATTCCGAAGGTGACTATATAATTGGAAGTAAATCACTCCTCAGTAATCGCATAGCATTTCATAGGTTTAAATTAAATATTGGTTGGCTGTTTGTTTGTTATCTTCTTCCCTTACTCCTTCCTGATTACATCATTAAGTATAATTATCAGTATAAAAGAGGTTTTCAATACCCATTACTAAATTGCATTCTAGCCTGGGCAAGAAAGCAATACTCCCATTCTCTCTCCCTCTTTCTTTTCCTTCTCCCTCCTCCCCATTCTCTCTCTTTCTCTTCCTTTTTTCTCCTTCCTATTCTCTCTCTCTCTTTCTCTAAAAAAAAAAAAAAAAAAAAAAATGCAGTGGCTTGAGGTGACTTAAACAATTGGGGCAATAAATAAATAAAAAGACTTATTAAAAACCACTTAAGGCCAGGAGCTGTGGCTCACTCCTGTGACCCCAGCACTTTAGGAAGTTGAGGCAAGTGGATTGCTTGAGGCCAGGAGTTCAAAACCAGCCTGGCCAACATGGTGTAACCCCATCTCTACTAAAAATACAAAAATCAGTAGGACAGGGGAAAAAAAAAAAAAAAAAAAAAAGAAACACTACTGATTTTTGTATGTTGATTTTGTAACCTACTGAATTTGTTTATTAGTTCTTTTGGTGGAATCTTTATGCTTTCCTTTAGATAAGATCATGTTGTCTGTAAACAGAAACAATTTTCTTCCTTTTCAATTTGGATGTCATTCTATTTATTTATGAGATGGAGTCTTGCTCTGTTGCCCAGGCTGGAGTGCAGGAGCATGACTAATTTTTTTATTTTTTATAGAAACAAAATTTCACCATGTCGGCCAGGCTGGTCTAGAATTCCTGATCTCAAGTGATCTACCCATCTCGGCCTCCCAAAGTGCTGGAATTACAGGCATGAGCCACCATGCCTGGCCCATTCTCTCCTTTTAAATAGCTTCATGTAAGTTCCACAGAGATTCATGTTGGACTGGCCAGAGTGACAGGTTATCTACACAAATCAGATGACTTGGGAGATAAATTTATTGATGAAAACTTGGGTCACATGCTCTCCCCTAGCTACTCCAAAGAAAAATTGAGGTGATGTTACCAGAAGAAGACAGAAAAAATGGAGGTCAAGCAAAACACTAGATGCCTCCCACAATAGATATGTGGCAGTCTTAGAAAGAAAGACTGCTGAGGGTATAGGTAAGGACTCCTCAAGGGTCAGCATTTCCAAGGACCTATCATGCCAACAGCTCAGAAGCTCAAAGGTTTTAGAGAAAGTGGTAGAAACAACTTTCAGAAGCATCACTCCAGAGTTGAATCACCACAATCCCCAAATTCCAGGAAATATAGACTCATGTAAGCAGATGTGTTTCAAAAAGACTTCGTGAAAAATGTAGGACTTGCACCGAGTTTTGAAGAATGGGTAAGATTTGGGCTGAAAGATGGGGAAGAAGAGCAGCAGAAATCATCCAGACCTGCATGAATAAGGTCAAGGACTCTGGCTCAAATGCGGAAAACTGATGGTGGGAGAGGAAAAGCCACGTCCTCCTTGTGAGATCAGCCTATAGGAGGTAAGGAGGCATACTGGGCAAGAGGAACGAGGGGTTTGAGTCTCCCGACTAAATTGATATTACTGAGGATAGTGATTAACTTTCTTTCTGTCCTCTTCCTCTTTTTGTCTCTAAAGTTTTAACGTTGCCAATATGTTTATTCTCCCTTGGTCTAAATGTAGGAGTTTTCTGTATTCCATTCTAATTGTTCTGAGGAGCAGGGTTGCAGAGCCCATGAGCCACATGCAGGAAAGCATTCTCTCCAGCCCCTTCCCCCTGGATCCACTGTAAGCACATGCTTTACCCCATCATGTGTGTATTATACCACAAGCCTGAGGTTTCCATCCTCTCATCAAGGCGTCCATGCTGCCAAGCAACAGGGGCGTGTTGACAAAAGTTAAGGAACTCGATTCCTAGGAGATGTAGTAGATTAATTAGATCACTAGTAAGTAGAAATGAATATCTATTGTCATTCAGGAGAAAGAAAGGAGCTGGCAGACTGGGGCACAGAACAGCTAAGGGATGGAGAAGAAAGAGTTAAATAAAAGTCTGAGAACAAGGAGTCCTTTCAGAGTCCGAGAAGGGAGTAAAGTGGGAAGCCTGAACATATAGCCAAAAACACAGGTTTGGAATCAGAAAAACTTCAGTTTGAATCTTTCACCTACTAGCTGTGGGGCAGAATTTAATCTCTTTTAAGGAAAATAAAACTTGCAGTTTATTACAGTATTAATAAAGATGAAGGAAGTAGAGTAACTGGTTCTTCAGATGATTGTACTACCACTTCCCTGCTGTGAGTTCTTGGTCAGATTAACCTATTTAAACTACAGTTTCCTCATCTGTAAAGTAGAAATGATAAAAACACGTAGCTCATAGGGTTGTAGTGAAGATTAAATATGAAGATGCACATAACAAGCTCCACACAGTGTTTGGCTATTCTAAGCACCCAATACATGTTAATGATGATGACGGTGATGCTGAATATATTGATTATATCAGTTAGATGCTTGCAACTGAATGAGACAGAAAACCCAGGCAGAAGTGACTTAAACAGCAAGGATATGTTATAATTCACATGACAGGAAGTCCTGAGTTCAAGAGGTTACAGAACGGGTAATTCATTGGTTCAAAGACGCCAAGAACTTAAGTTCTTTCCTGTCTTCACTCAGAGTTTCTCAGCAAGTTGGCAGTTTTCTAACTTGGGTTGTCTCTTGTTGGGTGCAAGATGACTGCCACTACTCCAGATATGACATCTCGAACAACCTCCCACAGTGGAAGAAGGAAGAGACCACGCTTTTTAAGACAGAGGACAATTTTTCTGGCAACCACCATACACCAGCAGACTTTCCCTCATATCTCATTAGCCAGAATTGCATATACATGCTGATGGCTAAACCTATCACTGGCCTCTCAAGAGATAAACAAAATCACGTCTCGGTGAGCAAGCAAGAAGGTGAACATGGTGGTTGAGAAGGCAACTGACATCAACCCCTCAACAATGGTGATGAAAACTATGGGCCCTTAGAGGACAGAGTTCTGGGAGGGAAGAGAGAGCCACATCTGGGACAGAGGTGAAGAGGACACTAGCTGTTTAGTGGAGCTCCTAAGAGAAGAGTCTCGGAGTCACAAAATTTGGAGTCACAAACTGAACTCTTGGCGCTGCCATTTCCTAACTGTGTGAACAAATTATTTACCACTGTAGAAACAAATTGTTTCTAAATTAAGCCATACAGAGTATGTGATTAACAAATAAGTGAAACCATCATTAGTACTTCTGGCCTAGCAACAGGCACAGGAATCTGGTTGTTACACCAACAATCATTAAACTTACCGAATACAAACATGAGTCTATACATAGTGCTTCAATAGACCCTTTCTTCCCCAGGATGAGAAAGCTTGTTCAGAATGAAGAGACAAGGGCTGACTGCAGAGACAAACGGGATTCAAAATCAGATCCCAGCACTATCATTTAGGGAAAGTTATTGGGAAAGTTGCTGAATCTTGGGAAAGTTATTGAGCTGCCTTGTGCTCAGTTTTTTCATCTGCAAAATAGAGTAACAGCTTATTAAGTTATGAAGATTAAACAAATGCCTGAAACTGTGAATGAGGACAGCCATTGTTAGCACGTTTATTCTTTTTATGTAAAGATGCAGTAACTCTATTCTGTGCCTTACTCACTTTGCTACTTGTCACTACTAGAGGAGCAGTGAAAAATCTGGCTTGAATTCTTGTTCTTTCTCTTAGGAGCCACATGGCCTCCGAGTATCAGGTACTCCTTCAATAAAAGGATTGGCCCACTTTTCTCTCCAGAGATGAGAGGTTCCAAATAAAATGTTTTGAAGACTGAAACTCAGCATATGATGTTTCATTATTTATACTTATTATCTCCTACGATTCCAATTTTTGTCTCATTCTTTCTTATCACCTACGCTTTTCTCTGGCTTCGTGCCTGGAACTTTTTCCTATACTATGTCACTACTTACCATAATCTCCAATATCTCTACTTTCTCTTCTACCCAAATCTTTATGCATCATTACTAACAATCTCTTAAATGTGCCTTAAACTTTTATTATAAGATAGTGGTGTGTATATACATACATTTAAATTTATTTTAAATTTAATCTAGCCTTCCCAAGCTCACAGAGACTCATATTAAATTAGCATATGTAAAATGTCAAATAAGCGTATAGTAGTAATTACTATAAATGCTAAATGAAATATGATTTCAACAACTGTTTGCTGAGGTCCTGCCTGTGTATAACACTGTGCTACAGAGATGACTCTAACAGAGTTCCTGGCCTCAAAGAGCTGACATATTCCAATTTGGTAGTTAAGACCTGTGAATAAGTAAGCACTATACATAAAACACCTCTAAAATAATAAAGGTCTTTTAGAAAGATCGATGGGTTTATCTGACCCAGGTGGCAACATAGTTGCCCTCTCTGCCTGCCAAGATGGCGCTCAACCCCAGCGGCATCTAAGACATATCGAAAAAGATGTTTTGATCCTTAACATAATGAGAGGAATGACCAGAGAGAGGTGTTCTGCACAAGTTCAAGATTTTACCAAGTGTTGCAAGAACTCTGGAATCCTTATGGTGGTAAAATACTGGAAAGAAAATTCTGTATTGAAAGAATGTCTTAACTGCTTTCTATAATTATCCAATCTTTTACAAAGAATACAAAATGGAATACCTGAAGGCAAGTGAAGAATTCAGAAAAACTGGAATTTCTACCAAGTAAAAGCTACAGAAGCTTCCCACAAGCCTGTAGGCAATATTTGAATGGGACTCAGAACTCTAATACTGATGGACGTCATTTATAGTATAAATCACCTGAAATAATGAACTCACGATAAGAATGTGTGTTTGCTTTATCCTAATTATAGAAATACTAATTTTATCTGAAATCAGATCTTTTATTAAAAAGAGATTGATGGACTTCAAAGACTTTGAAGTGGATGTACCTGAAAAAAAAAAAAACACTAAAAGCATTCACTAAAAAAAGGTGAGTTTTCTTTAACAATATTTAATATTGTAAATGTTTGAGATTATGTCATTTTTCCAGAACAAGTGAAACCTAGATGACAACTTGCTAAAACTGTATTTAGATATTTATCAATTCCATATGCTCATTCTTTCTGATCCTGCCTAAGGAGGAGGCAGAGTCTGGTTGTGCATCACGGGGTGGGATTGTGGCCTCTAACCTGGGTGTTTAACTCCCAGAAAACAGAATGCTAATCAGGGTGCTGGGGAACACAGTCTTTATTGGATGGAAGGTGGAATGAATTCCCTTTAACATTTCTGTTTCAGTCTGTGTTCTTGGTAGTAAACAACAGAAACCAACTCTGACTATATTAAACAAAAACATTTATTTGAAGGTTCTTAGGGGCTCACAGAGTCCACAGCAAGCTAAAGGCTAGTCTTGGAACATAGGCCGGAACCAAGGCTGCTCCACACAGGCTAAGGCATTAAGATCACAGCTAGTCTCACTCCTAACATTCATCAGGCCCAGAACAAGAGTACAAATAGAGCCCATGGTTGAGCTCACAACCTATCCACTTTTTCATCCTAGCCCCAGCCCCATTTCACACCACAAGGGCCCTCAAGCACACTGGTGAGAACACTCAGCCCATTGTGCAAGCTCTTTCTACACATTGCTCACATTCCCAAACAGATGCTCCTGCCGCTCTGAGGACCTGTGACTGCAAACGGTGGTGGCCTGATCTGCTCTGACAGTCTTTGGGCCCTTTGGGCAGGGAATCCCAGGATTCTGGGTACCCATAGTCTAGTCTAGGAGGATAGTCTAGAGAATATGGACATTAGGTGAGCAGAGGTAAAGCCAGAAGAGATCACAGTGGGGCCCTCTAAAGCCAGGGGGCCATCCTGTTCAGATCTAAAGAAGATCCTGCTTACAGCAAAGGGCTGTCACACAGCAAGACTCATTGGGGCTGCCTGGAACCATACTACTGGCACGAACCTTGGATGCCACTCTTTCAAGAGACCATATCCAGGTGGCATCATCCAATGGCCAAGCCCAAGTCACCTGTCCCCCCAGGCTAGTCCAGGAAGGCAGAGGCTTCGCTCACATAGGCCCTTGGGCTTCCTCCTAGGACTAGGACCATGAAACAGTACAAAAGAAAATTAGGGTACTATGAACCAGGATGATTAATTGGATAACCCTAAAGCATCAAACATGTATAGCTGTCCCTTAAGACACTACCACTCTTTTTTTTCCCCCTTAGTTAGATTTCAGGCTGGTCTCAAACTCCTGGGCTCAAATGTTCCTCCCACCTCAGCCTCCCAAAGTGCTGGGATTACAAGCATGTGCCACCTTGCCAGCCCTTTTATTACTCTTGATAGCTGTTTATTCTGTGCTAGTTCTGGAAACATGACCATTGCCAAATACACCTAAGAAACAAATCTCTAGTTAATGTCAATTTGTGTGTGTGGGAGGGTTGGGGGCGGGGAGGATATACCCATCCATAAGATCACAGGACAAAAAGAACCATTTATTGTATTTAATTATTGTTGGCATTGATCTACCTTCCTACTTTTTCTCATGTTCCTCGCCCTCACCTCAAACATCTCTACTTGCTTGGAAGTTATAAGTAAGCAAAAGGACAGTCATGCACCACATAACAACATTTCAGTCAATGACAGACCACATATATTATAGCAGTCCTACAAGGTTATAATACTATATTTGACTGTACCTTTTCTATGTTTAGATACATTTGGATACATAAACACTTACAATTGTGTTTTGACTGCCTGTAATATGGTAACCTGCCTTATAGGCCATAGCATATACCCTAGCTGTGTAGTAAGAGGTACCATCTAGGATTGTATAAGTACACTCTATGATGTTTGCTCAACAACGAAATTGCCTAACTACACATTTCTCAGAATGTACTCCTATTGTTAAGCAACACATGACTGTACTAAGAAAGATATCATAGATTATTAGATCAAAAATCCCTCTGATATTATGAGGCTCCAAGAGTCCTTTGAATATGGCAAAGAGGAAAAACCCAGTTCTAGTATCAAATTGTGCTGGAGTGGGACCAGAAACAGACCCTTCCACGATGGCCCTCTCCTGAAAATCACCATCCTGGACAAATGTTCAAGAGCTAAGTCAGGGAGAAAAGCAGCAGACAAGTAATTTGGAGATCACAGAATCCTCACTGTATTAGTTTGCTCAGGTTATCATAATAAAATACCACAGAATGGGTGGTTTAAACAGCAGACATTTATTTTCTCCCAGTTCTGGGGACTAAAAGTCTAAGGTCAAGGTGCCAGCTGATTCCATTAATGAGGGCTCTTATCTCAGAAAGGGAGAGAGAAAGTGAGTTCTCTGATTTCTCTGTTAGGAAACTAATTCTATGGGATCAGGATACCCCCTTAAGACCTCATTTAACATTAGTTACTTCCTTAGAAACCCCATCTCCAAATATAACCACACTAGGGGCTAAGACATCACAGTAGGAATTTGCAGAGGGGACATAAACATTAAATCCATAACACTCACTAAACAGCCAGATATCTTAAATTTTTATGTTTATTCTCCCATTTATTAAACGTGAGGGGTCCAGGCGTTAACTGCACACACATACAAAATCATTGAGTGAAATCTTTACATACATATGAACATACAAGAGGTGGCGATAAAAATCCATCCTTTAGAAACACAGAAAGTTATGTGTGCTGGCTTATAATACTGTAGTGACCAAAATATATTATTAAATGAAAAAAGAAAGTTGCCGAACATTGTGATGGGTATGGGGCTGACTGTGTAAAAGTAAGGAGGAATCATATATACACCCACACTTGCATGCGTCTGAACTATCTCGGAAGGGACATATGAGCAAACTGACAGATGTGATGGCAGGGACTGGTGGTTGGGGACTGAAAATGAAGGAACACTTTTCATCAATTTCCTTTGTGCAGTTTTTCCTGAAGGAAGCGTTGTGGGAGCAAACAAAAGTTGAGGTGCACTAGTTTGTGATGTTGCTCCACAGATCCACAAAAGAATGGAACATGTACAGGTATTATCTATTCAAAATCTTTAAAGGAAAAATAGAGAAATACATTTTGCAATTAAGCTAATAGGGAAGTAAGCTACAAAGCAGTTAGCAGCTATACCTAAACCTCTCAGAGGACACAAGTTTTTTAATCCCCCCTCCTAGGAGCAAAGTCTTAAGCAGATGAGGTCGTTTTTAAAGAAATCACTGGGAAATCTATACTTAATTGAAGCCTGGAATTTGCTTCTGGAATTTGTTTCCTCTGTTTCTCTTGCTTCCTGTTTATTTCTTAAGTAATGGAAGCACAGAATCAGCAACATTATTTTCTAACCTTTGGAGAAAATAACTAAACATGGGCAAAGGAGATCCTACGAAGCCCAGAGTCAAAATGTCACCATAAAGTTTTTAGTGCAAAGTTGTGAGGAGAAGCACAAGAAGCACCACCAAATGTTTTAGTCAGCATTTTGGAAATTTCCAAAACATGCTCATAAGTGTAGAAGAACAGATCTAAACAGAAAGGAAGTTTGAAGGCATGGCAAAGGTGAACAAGGATCATTATGAAAGAGAAATGAAAATTCATAGAGAAACAACAAATTCAAATGATTGTGCCATTGACCAAATACAAGTTTGTAACTGAAAAACAAAGTTGTAGGAATTTTGTTGACATTCTCAATGTATCTAAGTAAATACATTTTTTTAACTAGTAAAAAGTTAAGAAAGATGATATCTGCTGTTTGAAAAAAAAAAAAAAAAACAAAAAAACAGTGAAATCCTCCAATATTGTTTGAATAATTGTTTTAAAAGATTTGCTTTTATCTGTTAAAAATGTGAATTGAGGAACTAAAGCACACTTGGTGCTTAGCCCTAGAATATATTAAGGGAGTAAAGCGAGCTTTCAGAATGGCTTGCTAACTGATTTCTAGCAATTGCCATGTTAAACAAGACCCAGGGGATTTTTGAGTTCAGTATTAGCACACGGGTATCTTTTCTCTCAAAAGAAATCTACCCTGGTGCATCAGCCCTCATCATTACAGAGAAAAAGAATGTGGGTACAGAGAAAATGGGAAACAAGCATAAAGCAGAGCTAGAGATAACTTCCTAGAGAGTACGCCTCCGAGAAGGAAAGGGAAGGAGGGGGCAGAAACCTCTTTCTGACACGTGTGTGTGCAGGCACTTTATAAGCATTGTCTGATTTAATCTTTTCAACAACTCAGTGAGACAGGTACTGTTATTCTCCCTATTTTTCCAACGAGCAATTGGGAAACCCTTGCCCATAGCCACTCAGCTTTGAGGGTGTGTAAGTTGCCATGTTGAGGAGAAGGTGGCAAAGGAGTGCTGATGGGGTTTGGGAGAGCTCAAAATTTCCTGCTTGCTCGTAACCTCACTTCTATTGGGGTCAACCTAATTTCACACATGGCCTGTATTCCCTTGTGCTAAAATTAATTTGTAAGATTGTCCTACATTTTTCTTTAGAGAGTGACTCAATTTGAAGGCACTTCGTCACTGGGGCACAAACATCTTTTCTAAGTGGGTACTGTTTCTGCTAATTAAGGAAAAGTGAACACTGGAACAAGCCAGGAGGGCAGTCTCTGACTCATCCTCTTTGGCTTCATCTGTGAAAATGGACTCTGGGAATTCAAAAGAAGCGAGATGATAAAAAGCAGGGCCAGGCACGACCCTTCAGCTTGTTGGAAAACATTTGAACGTGGCTTCTGTTTGACCCAGAAATAACGTTTCTACAACTGAAATCTGTTTAGACAGTCATCAAAAATATCTCTGCCTCTTTTCTCGCCCAGAGTGCTTCTGGAGCCACAGCAAATCTTAACTCAGATATTCTAGAACACCTCCACCCATTGGCAAAGGAGGACCAAAGCTGTCTATTTTAGGGTCTAACAGTTGGCATGCAATTAAAACTATACGGGCCTCCAAGGAGAATAATTTATTTATGGGTAAATTAGAATCACTGCAATATAAACATGCTCCCACGGATCAGGAATTCGCTATGCTCAACCAGGGACCGTAAGAACTCTGCCACTTTTACAATATGGAGCTTATTGTTTCAAAACAAGCAAAAGATCAGACATCTCTAATCCATTTTTTAACATCAGTCCCAAATGCTGCAGTAGGGCTCCAGTCAATACTATCCGTATTTTAGCATTGGTCATGATTTGAGGTATTTGATCATGAGAAATTATAAGCAAAAAAAAGGAAAATTTTCTTCTTCCTAAAATTATATTGGTATTAAAGTTCAGACTGAGGGTATTTTTGGTTTCATTTGGTTTTGGCTTTGAAAACTTTGCTGACCAGAGATTTAGATTGGGATAAATGAGTCTCATTATGCTGGTTTATTTCATGTCATAAATATGCTAAAATAAACTAAAGGAAATCATACCTTATGTTTAAACAGTGAAAAATAGAAAAATAAGATTGCTTATAGTATGTCATCACTGTTCTCCTGAGAACAGGGTTATTATAATACCTCTGTTTGCCAATACAGCATCTTTAATTTTCTTTAAAGATTTTTAATTTTTAAAAATCTTTAATTTTCTCCTTAAGAGTTTTCCATACTAATGAGAGTATGTCCCCACCGCCCACAGTACGGCTTTATAAAAAGATATAAAGTATACAGAAAACACACAAAAGCATGTGTTGCTCCCAACTCTTCAAAACTATATCACAATGTTCTGTGGCGTAAGTTATTTTTTTCCTTCAACTTATTTTTGTGTTCTGATGTAGAAAAAAAGTCTGAAACATACAGCTAGGATTTAGTTGTGTAGCTCTGTTATTTGATCTATGTTTCCCAGATTGAGAATTTAAAATTTTTGTAACCTGTGACTATGTACTCTGGGTTATATATTTATGCTCCTTTTCCTGCCCACCTGCCCCCTCCACTATCATGAATTGGCTCTGGCATAAGTATTTACATGTGATTTCTAACTAGACTCTTTGGTGGTCGAGCCCATTCCACAGAAAGAGAAATGGAGAGCTGAAAATTATCCCTGAGCACCTCTCCTTGGATCAGTCTTCATTAAAGCACCTATTGGTTTTTCATGGAAACAGTCATTACTACATAAAATAATATCATTTTTCATTTACTTGTTACTGTCTCCTCTCACTAGAACATGCATTCTATGAACTTAGGAAAACTTGTTTTTCTAATTTATTCCTGTATCCCCATTACCCAGAAGAGAGCCTGGTACATAATAGAGATTCAATAGATGTTTGCTGAAGGAATGAATTCCCTAACAACTTTGGGAGTACCAACAGTAGATCTGTAAGTGAACGCTTAAAGGTAACACTCAAGGATTTTTAGAATCATCTAGATGGAAGGAACCCCATAGGCCATTCAGAGTTGGCAAACTTATTTTGTTAAAGAACAAGGTAGTAAATATTTTCAGCTTTGTGGGCCATATGATCACTGCCTTGACTGCTCGAGTCTGTCACTGTAGCATTACAGCAGCCATAGACATTATGCACATGAACAAGCAAGACTGTGTCTCTATATTTTGAAATTTTATTACAAAAATAATTAGTGGTGGTGAAGCTTGCTGACCCCTCCTAGACAATGGTTTCCCAACAATTTTCTATGAATTTTACCAAGAACAATAAAAAGAAGACATAAGGATTTACTGTGAGATTTTTCATCAAGCAAGATTATTTCAACTTGAAAATTCTTTTTTTCTGAGTGTATGTTCTTTTTACTTCTTTAGTTTTCGAAACATTTCTTTAGCTAAATTATGGTGATAATAAATTGATTGTGTATTGTTAAAATCCTTTCTTGGAAAAACAAAATGTTGGCAACTTTAACAAAGTTCCAAAATATTTTTTTGAAATTTTACTATCCAACAAATTCAAACTTCTGACAACTTCCATTGCTCTGGCCCATACATCTTATTCTATAGTCCAGTTCTTATTTGCCATCAAGTGAGTCCTTTCTGTCTAGGATAAACAAAGGGGTTAATAAAAAGATCTAAGAAGCTTACAGAATCTGGGAGGACCAGAGAACTGAGCCCAAGGAGAAATCCACCCCACACCACGTGGTTGTTTTGGCAGAACACACACTCCTGCTGTCTGTGGCACTGCATCTACACTGATAAGGGCTGATGCCAGAAATGCTGCCTCAGCTGCCCCCAAAGAACAGATGGCTCTAGCACCATGCCTGTCAAAAGAACTGTTTCCCATCCCACTCCTATGCCCAGCCAATGCCTTACTGTACTCAAGTCCACCTCCGAGTCTCACACAGAACCATCACCTTAGCTGAAGCAAGGTGGCCTGCAGAACCCTCACTTCGAGGGAGGTGGAAAAATGAATGCTTAGCTCTCTATCTGCTTTGAACTGGAAGCCAAGCTAAAATATGGCTGGAATGGGTGCTGAGCAACACGTTTGTAGCATCTTCCAAGAGAATCCTGAAGCCCAGAGCTCTTTACCTTCAGGGCAGGGGAGTTTCAGCCCAATGATGGCTAAACTACATTTTTGGGAGGAAAATGTAGCATCTGGAAAAGTTGCCTAGTGACTTGGCACAACAGGAACATTTTTAGCCCATTAGTACAAAAGTAGAAAAGTGAGGAGCTTCCAGATAACTCAGATCTCAAAACCACTTGGCCTGATCACTAAAACAAAAAGTAAGAAACAAACACACGAACAAAAACTTCTCAGTCATTCAAATAATTGCTTTAGTGGCTTTTGTTTTTTTCACTTGCAGGCACATCCTCAAACCCTGAAGTTCAATAGGGTAGGGTTGGTGTTGCTTCCCCGGAGTGATGAACCTTAGCTTCTGCAGGCACCTTTCAAATATGAACAGTAATGTCAATGAAGCCACTTGCCCCTGAATCCAGAGAGGATTCTCTTTAAATAAAATAAATATAAGAAATAACATTAGCGTCTTTGCATCTATTAACACATAATTGCAGTGAGATAAGAGCTGGAAACAATACAATTATACAACGAACATTCCACTTACGACAAAAACTGTTTAATGTGATTTTTCAGTAGTTAGAGACTAAACATGCCAAAATTTTAGTAGTGGTTATATGTGAATAGGGAAATTATGACATTCATTTTTGCCAAATACTGAAAAAAAAGCTGTGTATACTGTGTATGATCATTTTTTTAAAAAAGCAATTTACTTTCAAACAATATGTTAATGTATAGATACAATGCATTTATTGTTTCTATCCCTTCACCAAATAATTATAGTTCTTTAAGTGCAGGATGTTATCTAAAACATATAAGCCTAAAAGTTATTTGAGATATTATCCCTTTCTCAAAAAGGTCACAATCGAATGAACAAAATTTAGTAACAAAAGATATCATCAAAAATCACACAAAAGCCTAAGTATTCTTATAAATATTCATTTTTGAGGGAAAAATGTGAATGCTGGTGTACACATGTACTTCTTGGAGGTACAAAGTTTATGATTCTGTGAGGGGATGAGGGGCTTCGGAAAGAGATGAAAGAACATTGCATTACAGAGGAGAAAAAGACTTGCACAGAGTGGTTAATGTCTGCTGAGAATCTCTGTTCAGTGGTGTCCTCAATTTCTTAGTAGAGCCCAGTGACCAAAAATATCATTTGTGCATATTTGTGTAACCAGTCCTCCACAGGATTAAAAATACATTTTTAGAAGTTATAGCTGCTGAATTTTCTAATGAAAGAAATCAGGACCAAAGATGTTATGTCCTAGTCTGTGCAAACAGCATGTGTCTTAGTCTATTAGGGCTGTCATAATAAAAACATCATAGACTGGGGGGCTTAAACAAAAGAAATATATTTCTCAGAGTTCCAGAGGCTGTGAAGTCCAAGACTAAGGTGCCAGTATATCTGGCATCTAGTGAGGGCCCACTTCCTTGTTCTTAGATGTGTCTTCTCACTGTCCTCACATGGCAGAAGGGGTAAGGGAGCTCTCAAGGGTCTTTTTTATAAGGACACTAATCCAATTCATGAGGGCTCCACTTCATGACCCAGTCATCTCTCAAAGTTCCCACCTCCAAATACCACCAAATTTGGGAATTTGATTTCAATATATGAATTTGGGGGGGACATATTTAATCCACAATAGAAGGCTAAAAATATTTGAGATTGGCCAGCCATGTTCTGAACATTAGAGCCAGCCCCCTCCGAAACTATGTTATTAAATTTTTCACTTCTTAAAGTAGAAAGCAAAGCCGTAAACAGGTTGGGACATGCCCTGTATTCATCTTTTTTTGTTGTTTTAATTAACACATAATAATTATATTTATAAGGTATGCGATATTCAACATGTATATATATTGTGTAATGATTGAATCATCATGTAGCACATCTATCACTTCAAACCTTTATCATTTCTATGATGAGAACCGTCAAAATCCTCTCTTCTAAGTATTTTAAGATATACCTTATTGTTTATTGTAGTCACCCTACTGTGCAATAGGATATCTAACTTATTCTAATTGTAACCTTGTACCTACTGGGCAACCTCTCTCCAACCCTTCCCCTCCCCAGCCTCTGGTAACCCCTATTCTATTCACTATTTCTATAAGATCAACTTTTTAAGATCCAAAGTATGAGTAAGAACATGTAGCATTTATATTTCTTTGTCTGACTTATTTCATGTAACATTATGTCCTCCAGGTTTACCCATGTTGTCACAAATGCCAGGATTTCATTTCTTTTAATGGCCAAATAGTATTTTGTTGTGTGTAAGCACTACAACATTTTCTGTATCCATTCATCCTTTTTTGGACATTTAGGTTGATTCCATATTTTGGCTATTGTGAATAGTGCTGCAATAAACATGAGAGTGAGATATCTCTTTGACATACTGACTTTATTTCCTTTGGATATATACCCAGCAGTGGGATTGCTGGATCATATGGTAGTTCTATTTTTAATTTTTTGAGGAACCTCCATACTATTTTCCATAGTGGCTCTACTAATTTACATTCCCACCAACCGTGTGTGAGAGTTTTTTTTCCTTCAGATCCTTGCCAACACTTGTATCTTTTGTCTTTTTGATAACAGCCATTCTAACTGGAGTGAGATAGTATCTCATTGTGGTTTTGATTTGCCTTTCCCTGATGATTAGGGATGTTGAGCATTTTTTTTCACATGCATATTGGCCATTTGCATGTCTTCTTTTGAGAAATGTCTATTCACGTCTTTTGCCCATTTTTAATGGGATTATTTGGGGCTTTGGAGGGTGGGTTTGTTGCTACTGAGTTCCTTATATATCCTGACTATTGACCCCTTGTCAGATGTATAGTTTGCATATATTTTCTCCTATTCTGTAGGTTGTCTCTTCACTCTGCTGATTGTTTCCTTTGCTGTACAGAAATTTTGCAGTTTATTTCCATTTGCCCAATTTTTTGCTGTTGCTTTTGCTTTTGAGGTCTTATCCAAAAAAAGTCATGCGCAGTTTAATGTCATAAAGCATTTCCCATGTGTTTTCTTCCAGGAGTTTTATAGTTTTGGGTCTTACATTTGTCTTTAATCCATTTTGAGTTGAATCTTCCACATGGTGAAAGACAAGGGTCCAGATTCATTCTTCTGCATGTGGATATCCAATTTTCTGAGCACCATTTATTAAAGAGACTGTCCTTTCCCCATTGCGTGTTCTTGGCATCTTTATTGAGAATCAGTATATTTTCTTGGCTGTAGACGCATGGATTTATTTCTGGATTTTCTATTCTGTAATCCTCTTTCTTTGAACTGAGTTGAATATTCTCTTGTGGCCAATTTCCAATCAGAGATTTTTAAAGAGTGCCATCTACACAGTGTTCTGAAACCTGCTTCTCCACCAACATTGGAAACACTGGTCTGGTGGTAGCCTCTAAGGTGGGTTTATATTCAGGGGATTCATTTACAAAGAAATAGTCTTGCTCATCAATGTCTAGGTTGCAATTTAATCACACTTTCATAACGAGTTAGTGTTAGGACAAAGTTGTGTTCTGACTACAGGGTAAAAAGGAGATGTGTCTCCAGGGGACAAACTGGAACCAATGTGTGGTCATTCCAACTGAAGCTTTTAGCCAGAATGGAGCTAATATTTACATATGTGTTTGGAGTTGGACCACACCCCTTTCTCCTCATATCTATTTATGTCTACTGATCTAGATGTGGGCTGGAAAAAGAAATGTGTCCACAGTTGTGTCCAGACATACAGACAAGGCTGACAGCTTTTAGGACTTTTACGGAAGCCTGCTTATAGGATCGGAGAGGCCTCTAAGAGTGAATTCACCACTTTGAGGTAGCCTGGCAGAGTTGGCAGCCAGACTTGCATGTCAGAGACAAGTAGTTTCAGATAAACAATATTTGAATCCATCCTGACCCAACTACTTGGGGGCATGCTTGTGTCCTAGGAAAAAATAACTTTGTAGTCCAGGACTAACAGAGTTGTCCCCAAACTCTGCAATGCTCCAGAACCAGCAAAGTCCTCTGCAGGAGCGGTGCTTCATAGTTAACACATTCAGATGTGAATGTTAATGGGCTGTGCCGTTACTACATGCTACGGAAGCTGAGAGATATTCAGGCTTCATGAGCAAGATTTTTTTTCCAATATAAAGATGATTTTTTTTGATAGAGACTCATATTAACAGAACTTTTGTCTTATAATATAGTGAACTCCCCAGCACTGGAAGTGTTTAAGCAGAGACTGAAACATCTTCATTGAATGGAAAGTTGGCCTAGCCAGTCTTAAGGTCCCTTCCAGGGGGCTATGCTTCTAGCTTAAAAAGTGGGCTTAAATGTGACTTTTTTGTTTATTTTCTGCTGCCTTTGTTGGCTCACATGCATATGAGAAAGTGTTACAACCATACAAAGAAGCCAACTTTCCTACTTCACTTGCTTGCTATAATGGTTAATTTTATGTGTCAACTTGGCTGGGCCATGGAGTACCCACATATTTGGTTAAACATTATTGTGGGTGTTTCTGTTCTAAGTTGGGGTGTTTGGGGAAGAGACAAACATTTAAACTGGTAGATTTCAACATCAGAGTGATTTGAATTGCTGGAGTAAAGAAAATTGCTCTCCATAATATGGGTGGGCCTCATTGGGTCAGTTGAAGGCTTGAATAGAACAAAAAGACCAACTTGCCCCTGAGCGGGAGAGAATTTTCCTGTAGACTGCCCTTGAATTTCATCTGTACCATTGACTCCCCAGGGTCTTGAGTCTGCTGACCCACACTGTAGGTTTAGACTTCCCAGCCTCCACAATCCTGTGAGCCAATTCCTTATCATAAATTATATATATAATTATGTACATATCTCACATGTAAGATCTACATCTACATCTATCTATCTATCTATCTAATTTGATCTCTTTCTTTGGAGAACCAACAGAATACAACTGCTTTCTCAGTCTCCTTGTTAACTCTGTCTCCTTTCCAATCTCTACTCATGCCCTTACTTCTCTGTCTGATCTTATATCCTACCATTCTCCCACCCTGGCCTTTCTGCTATTCCTGAAAATCCAAGAACAGGCTAGTTCTCACCTCAAGGCCTTCGCATTTGCTCTATCCTCTGCCTGAAGCAGTCTGTCCCCAAATCTTCACGATGGCTTTCACCTTTATAGCATTCATGCCTCTGCTTAAATGTCACCTCCTCAAAGGGGCTTTCCCTGAATACACTGCCTATCCCCTCTTCTCCCCTACCTTACGTCCCTTACACTGGTTTGATTTCTTCATACCACTGACCAAGATTCATCTGCAGAAGAGGCTAATCCTCCAGACCATGCCAAGCTTACCTATTCTGCTACAAAGGAAATTGCTACCTTGTATCTGTTTAGCCCAGATAGCAAAGACGGAGAGACAGATACCCAGAAGTGCCTGCAGAAGGTAGGTTCTGGGCCTGACCCTGGTGTGCTTACTGCAGGGGGGCAGGAGTGAATGGAGAATGCAGCTATCTTGAGAGCAGGGTGGCCAGAGAGACACCTGACAGGTCTAAGTCAACAAGATTCACAATCCGGTAATTACTTCTCCTTTACAGTAAGGAATGGAGAGAAGGGCTGGTAACAGAAGAACCTTTGCGGAAAGATGAGGCCTGGGGAACGGAGAGCCCTCTCACAATTTAGGGTAGTAAAAAATACTGCTGGAAGTGATTGGCTGAAAAGGAATCACTTTAAGTTGACGAGTGTATCTCTCAAAGACCTCCTCCAACCATAACTCAATGCTGGAAGAAAATGCAGCATCAGCGATGACATCCAACATCTTATTCTTTTATATAGAACACTGCTCACACTCTACTGGAACCTTGCTTATGACAAATAAAGGCACACGTTGCCCCACCCCTAGTCCAACACCCTTCTGCATGAACTTGGTTACATAAGTTAATTATCTTCCTACTCCTCCTGACTTTCATGTCATTTACAACTTAGGTTGCTTTTCTCTTCAGTGGCTTTATTCTCCTTCTGTGTCTTTGTGAATATCTTGTTTAACTTGTAGGTTCTCCATTTCAACCAAGGATGCAACATGAAAGCAACAGGATTATTGTGCAGAATGATACATGTTAAAAAATACTAGATAAAAGAAAAGTTGAACACCCTTTCCTTCCTTTATCTTCCAAAATGAACCCTCATCCATCTCTGCATGGATCAGCCATCGAGAGATGTGAGCCTGGGCAGGGCTAACCTAGTATTCCACACGTGAATTCACGAGGCCAGGCCCTGCCCAGGCTCACATCTCTGCTTGGCTGATCCCCTGTGTGTGTCTTAGCTGATCCCCACCATGCGTGCCTTTTATTGCTTCTCTTGACAGAAAATTACAGAGGAAAAGTGGCATTTTGGCAAATTTTAATAAATTTTGAACACTTCCAAAGACAAAAAAAGGCAACTTAAACTGAATATGGACCTTCAAAAACTATAAAGGACACAGTTGTTTTAAACCATATAAAAAGAAAACTTGCAGGAATAATTGTAGCATATGTTTGAATGAACACTCATATCACACTGTGTCTCCCTGAGAAAGCCATGGACATCAATGTGGCATCTAAAATCATTTTTAAATACACAGATTCTTAACACCATTACCTTCTAAAGTCTTAGCTATAACTAGGTATTTAAAGGGCACAAAGGTCTCTTTGAGCATTCTTTTGCAAAACAGTGTAACAGTTTTTATAGAAGCAAGCATTTATTACTAAAAAGATATAATTTAACCGTGTTTCAGTTAGCATTCTTCAATTGCAAGCGTTAGAAACTAACCTCAACTGACTTAGCAAATAATAGGATTTATTAACAGCATATGGTAGCAGATACTTGCTGAGGGAAAGCTGAAGAACCAGGTCTCAACAGGCACAGGACCCAGGCTGCTCTGGGAATCCAGGTAGTTGAAACCAATAGGGGGGATTTCTTCAAGATGCCACTGCTGAGTTTAATGAGAGCCAGCCATTTTTAAATGTTTGTATTACATCGAGATTCTAATCGAGAGATAGTGCATCTGATTGCCCCACCTTAATCAGTGTTAGCGGAACAGTGCCACTAAGGCTGTAACCACTGGGGAGGAATTAGTCTCAAACAAAATCATGAGGCTGTTTCCAGAAGACAAGAACAGATAATGCTAGTGGTGGTGGGAAGGAGAATAAATATCTACTCTAGACTACCAGGTGACTCACTGATAAAAGGATTTTCATCTCTGTCATGTACTTTTGAGTATTAATTTGATGACAGCATCTAACATTATATGTTATGTTAATCAAACACAATATTGACCTAGCAATCCAGGATGGCTTCTTTGCATGGTGATTGTCATGAATTTGTACCAGAAGGAATATCCTGTGTTCCAATGAAGATACCGTCTGCCTTTCTTTTTAGAGGGCAGCAAAAAAGTGTGCATGCCATATATTTATTTTGGCATATATTTCTCAGTGTGTATGCCATATATTCATGTTCTCTTTTTTTAATACTCAGGTGTATCTAAATCCTGCACTCCTTGAAGACCCATAAGCTAAATAGTCTTACTTTTTTTCACTTTTGAGCTATTAATATTATTTTGGGGAGACACATGTACTCCAACCATAGATAAATTGTCTTAATATTTCTTCCTATGAATCTCTAAATGGCCAATAATTTTTAAACATTTTCTTTTCATGTAGATTTTATTTTTATGTTTCATGTTGCATTAGGCCATTTTTGCATTGCTATACAAAAATATCTGAAGCTGGGTAATTTCTAAAGAAAAAGAGGTTCAGTGGGCTCACAGTTCTACAGGTTGTATACCTCATGGCTCCAGCATCTGCTTCTGGCAAGGGCTTCAGGAACCTTACAGTCATGGCAGAAGGTGAAGGGGAAGGAGGCATATCACATGGCAGAAGCAGGAGCAGGAGAGAGGTGTCACATACTTTAAACAACCAGATCTCATGAGAATTCACTTTCAAGAGGACAGCACCAAAACATCCATGAGGGATCTGCCCCATGACCCATATCTCTCACCAAGCCCCACCTCCAATTTTGGGAACTACATTTCACCATGAGATTTGGAGGGAAGGGCTGGAAATGAAACACCCAAACTATATAACATGTGAACCAATAATCATATACAGAGTTCATTTATTTATGTCTTTGGATTTTCTTTAATTTTTAAGATTCTAACAGCTAAGGGAATATTTGCTCTTTCCTTTCAGTAACAAAATTAAATCAATCTTTAAAAATTGTAAATATTTAACTATAAAAATTCCATTAGCATTCATGTATAAATATATACTGCCAGTGACTCCTGCTGTGGTTCATAGAGGGATGAAAATGACTGGATTATTATAAGAAAGACAGGTGTTGTTTTACAACTATTAAAGTGATAAGTTGCCAAGCATTTGACTAGAGCCCCTGATTCCTCTTCTTCCCCTCACATGTCTCATTTAATCTGTTAGCAATCCTTTAGGAACTACTTCCAAGTGTTAACCTATGTATTTCCACAGCTATTATCTTAGTCCCAGTCTCCTTCATCTTGCCGACAGCAAGAGCCCTCTAAAGGTTTCTAAGCTTCCACTTACAACTGATTCTCCAGGCAGCAGCCAGCTATCTTTTAAAACCATGGAGTATGTCAGTTCCAAGTCAGAACCATCTCTCAGTTTTCCATCACACCCAGAATAAAACCCTAGCTCCTCCACATGGCCAACAAGACCTGATATAATGCACTTGTCAACCTCTCCCATGCCTGGGCTATGTCCTTGCCATTCCTTGAAAGAGCAAGCGAGAGTCCATCTCAGAGCCTTATGCTTGCTGTTCTCTCTGCCTTCCACACTCTTATCTCCAGAAGGCTGCACAGCTTGCTCCTCTCTACATCTTAGTCTCAGTTCAAACAACAGATCCTTGGAGAGACCTCAGTAATCAGTCACCTCTCTATTGCCACCCAGTCCCATTCCCACTCACTCTCCCTTACTCTACATTAGGGTTTTCTGCAGCACATATAATCTGACATTATTTTTTGCCTGTCTCTTTTTCATGGAAAGACAAGCTTCATGAGAACAAGAACTTCATCTTAATTGCTCCTGATTCTCCAGTCTTGTAATGTCACCTATCACATAATATACTCTTAATTAATACTTGCTGAATGAATTTTCCTACTTCTGAATACAATGTCTATTCCCATGAGCTATTTATGATCCCAGTTATCATAACAGAGAAGACTGATATTAGTGCTACAAAGGTAAGGGTGAACGTCTAAAAACATGGTGGTACAACAGAGAAATGAGAAGAGACGCTGGAGTTCCCTAGCATTTCAGATAACCTATGTTGTACCAGATGGTATTATTAATGAGACTGTCAGTAATTCCCTACTCTGTGTACCTTACAGATCTTTGGCAAGAAAGCATATTCACCTGAGGCTGTAGTACCTTAGAGGACAAAAAAATGACGAGAAAGTGCCCATTCTGTAGCACGCAAAGGAAACCAGAAATCTAGGCCTTCTTCAAAGTCTAGGCTTGTGTTTTGACTTTAAAGAATTTGCCCAATCTCCTCTGCAGTTGTGGTCTAACTCTGGCCCTACTTAGTCTCTGAAAATGGAAACAGATACATAAGTGTAGTGGCAAGAACTCTACACTTGGAGTTAGAGAGTACAGGTTTGACATTATGATACTTAGTAACCTTGTGGAAATAATGAACCTCCTTCACAAGTTATCACGGAGAGTCCAGGAGATGTGGCTGTGAGGGAGCCCAGCCTGATGCTTACCTGCTTATATGGAAGTGCTCGGGGCATATTCATTTCCTTCCATCCTTCACACACTAGCTCTTTGCTTTTCATCTGGCAAACACAAAATAATGATTTGGCAGGCCATATAGGCTTCTAGAGCATCAATATACAGGCTTTAAAGATTTGTTTTCTGAGCTTCACATAACCAAGTGTATTACATCTAACCAGCCAGAGATGCAGTCTTCTTTGGCTAGAAACAACCTCAGATCTTGAAAATACATTGCCTTCACTGCATTTTATTCTCAGTGCATCACTAAAATGACAAGCTGCTTTCCTCAGAATGTATCAGGAATTCTGTTTCTTAGCAACACTCCTCCCACAGGCAATAAAAGACAGAACATAATTCCTTTGAGCATTAGAAATCTGCTTGTAATACTGAAAATGTGGTGAATTTCCCCTTATATGCAGAATTAGAAATCAGCTCTCCATGTTTGAAAGATAATACAACTGAGACCCTTCAAAATACAGCTTTTGAAAAGTTTAACAAATTTCTTATTCTAGGGTCTGCAATTTGAGGGCTTACTTTTAATGATGTTACAGAATTTTAATGTATTAGGTCATAATTCAAAATTAAGAATAGGGCATTTCTAATTCTAAGCTCTTTCCTCATACTACCTCTCAAATTCATCTTTTGAGAAAGTATATCAACATACTCATTTTGACTATCAGCTGCACTCTTCAGTTTTGTATTCCAGATTTCAAAAAATAAAATTTTATTTATTTTGAGATGGGGGTCTCACTCTGTCACCCAAGCTGGAATGCAGTGTCATGATCACAGCTCACTACCGCCTTTATCTCCCAGGCTCAGGCAATCCTCCCACATCAGTTTCCCGTGTAGGTGGGATGACAGGTGTATGCCACCATACCCAGCTAATTTTTACATTTTTTTTGTAGAGATGGAGTCTTGCTATGTTATCCAGGCTGGTCTTGAACCCCTTGGCTAAAGGGATCCTCCTGCCTCGGTCTCCTAAAGTGTTCAGATTACAGGAATGAGCCACTGTGCCCAGCCTACATTTGTAATCAAGTACAAAATAAGCTCATTATAGACATAAAGTTTGTTTGAAGGTTAAAATCCAAATAAGTCTAGTATTTATGATATATTAATGACTTACTTTTCCATAAAATAAAAATACTATTACATTTATTTAGAAATTATGTGCCAGGTACTCAGCCTTTTAAATGCTTTATTTGTTCTTCATAAAAACATTGTAAGATAAGTATTAATTCTCATTAACCATGGAACTGAGATTTAGAATAGTCACTTAACTAGGTCAAGGTTAGCCAGCTAGTAGAGACTCGTGTGTAAGTAATATATTAATCTTTACTCTCCAATATTTGTTTCCTTTTTGTCTTTATTTTGTGCTCTGCTTATCGCTATCTTTGACCTAGTTTGTTGAATCTAATTGAATGAATAAATAAAACCACATGTAACTTCACATTTCTAGAAAAGGTGATTGATATTCAATACTTTCCCAAGGAAACTTGAATATATCCAGAATTAATATTTAATCCTTTTACACTGCAATTATATGTTGCAAAGATCCAGAATTAACATTTAATTCTTTTATACTATAATTGTACGTTGCAAAGAAGGTGTGTTGAATAAGTTCAACGTAGTAAAAAAGCACCAATGAGCTCTGAGTTATTTCAGATAAGTTTCTCATCACCAAACTATTTTTCACCTGTTTGATAATTAGGGTGATTTACCCCATCTTCCCTGTATTTGCAATTTTGTCATGTTCTGTGGGTAACTAGGTGACTAGCAAGCAAAACAAATTTGGTCACAATTATTTAAAGTGTGTTGTCATCTCCGATGAATCTAATTTTTTCTTAGACACCTGACATTTGATGGCTTGGATGTTCTATGACTAAAAACAGTCTTGCCATTATAATTTAATAAACCACTCCTTAACTTCAACATGAGCACTCCAGCAAATGCACTATCTGTTATGCTGTTGGCACAATCCAACAAAGTGCATTATCATTTAGCTTTATATTAAGTAGTGTCTTGGGAGAAATCTCTCTCTCTTTCCATACATATACAAATATATGAGTATGTAGATATATAGGTATTTATATATTTACATATATGTATATATTAAATGAAGTATCTTAAGGACAAAAATATATATTGAAAAGAGTGCTTATGATGAAAGAATGTATTGAATACACATTTCTTCCTTTTAGCTACCTTCAGGTAGTAGTCCATTGCTAGACGCATATGACATTATTTAAAATGGCCATTAAACATTAAATGATTCATATACAAGTAAAAAAGAACATAAATAGAAGTTGTACTTTATACACTAAAATACACGAGTGAATTTTTCTAGTAAATTAAAGGAAATGCACTATACAATTCTTACTCTCCTTGTACCCTCAACCTTGCAGGAAGGTTTATTTGAGCTGGGACTACAGTCTGTGACTACAAAATGAAGAGAGGCTCAATGGCTCAAAAGGTTCTCAGTCCCAAATCTTGGCCTCATTACAGGTTGCTCTAAGCAACTTTGTTTTCTATTGTGGCAGAGGAATGACACAGTTCACATTCAGAACTGAATTCCATGGGCATACCCAAGGTCACATACGATTCTCAGCACAATTATAATTCTATACTTTCTGATCTATTAACAAAGTGTAATTAAACTTTAGGAAGAATGTCAATATAAGAATGATCTTGAATCAACTCTGATTTATAAAACAGCAACTCCCTTATAACGTTGGTACTTATGACCCAGCATAGTTTGAAATGACAGCAGTGGACTAGCTTAGTGTAGACTATTCTCCTATTCCAAACACATGGAAAGGCTAGATAAATACATGCACACACAAAAATTATTTAAGTAAACGGCTAAGCTTGAAAGGAAAATCTGTAAATTTCAAAAATGAAGAGGGTTATTCAAAGTCAGAGTATTAAGTGCATGAGGAAATACCAACTTTAATGGGGGTGGGACCATCTAATGGCTAGGGACTGAGGGTTTAGCACCTACAGAAGGCATCTCCTTGAGTCTCAGTTAAACAGAAGCTGAAACTGAATTTCACATAATTTCAAGGAATAACTGAGAATACTATTCCTTGAGGAAAGGGGCCAAGAAAACGTTAGTTTTCAAGTCCAAGGACACAGAAAGAAACTTCTGTTATCTGCCCATTAGTCTGGATTGGGTTAAAAAGTAAATGCTCCCATGAAAAACTGGAACTTTAACCCTGCACTTGGTACACAGAATCCAAATTAACTCCACTATCTTCATATAAAATGCCCAAGCTGGAAATTTAATATGAGAAACTGATTCTGGAATTGCTGGGGCCCTGATTACTGTGATGGAATTCTCCCAAAGCCCTCGGCTTACAGATTTTCACTTCGAAAAATGCTAACTGCTTAGCATACCTACAAAAATACAATGACAATCTACATGAGACAAGTATCCATCATGCAGTGGGCAGCACTACAACAGGAGGATCAACACTTTAAGAACTTGAGATAGCATAACCAAAGGAGACCAGAAAGTGGAGAAGTTTTAAATGGTATGTAGAAACTGAAAACAAACAAACAAAAAATTGGTAAACTTGTAAAGAAGAAATAGAACTTCTAAAATAGAGATACGGGCATAGAAATTTAAAAAAACAATAAATGTTAGCAGATATGATAGGAAGTAATATAATTTTTGAATAGAAGATTTAAGAAAATTTGAATCAAGTACAGAGAGATAGAAGATAGGTAAAAAGTTAAGACACAAGAATGGATTGGAAAAGTCTAACAATATGCCTAATAGAAGTTTCAGAAAAAAAGAATAAAGAGAATGAGAGTCCATACAAAGATATAATTTTCCAGAACTAAAAAAAGACATGAGTCCACAGATTAAAGAATCATACTGTGGTAACAAGCAGAATAAATACATAAATACAAAATAAGTTTCATCATAAACTGCAAAATGCCAAAGATAGAAAATACCAAAAAGAAAATGAGAAAAAAAGAAAAGATTACTCACAATGGAACAAAGAATGCCTGAACTCAGCAGCATTAGAGGCCAAAAGACAATAGACAAGCATCTTCAAAATTCTGAAGGAAGAGTAACTCCTGGGGCTGCACCATGGCATCCATGGGGACCCTTGCCTTCGATGAATATGAACACCCTTTCCTCATTATCAAGGATCAGGACCACAAGTCCTGTCTTATGGGACTTGAGGCCTTCAAGTCTCATATAATGGCAGCAAAGGCTGCAGCAAAAACAACATCACTTGGACCAAATGGGCTTTGTAAGATGATGGCGGATAAGGATGGCAATGTGACTGTAACTAATGATGGGGCCACACCATCTTAATTAAGCATGAGGGATGTGGATTGTCAGATTGCTGAGCTGATGATGGAACTGTCCAAGTCTCAGGATGATGAAATTGGAGTTGGACCCACAGAGTGGTTGTCCCAGCTGGTGCCTTGTTAGAAGCTGAGCAGTTGCTAGATGGAGGCATTCGCCCAATCAGAATAGCTGATGGTTTTGAGCAGGTTGCCGGCATTGCTATTGAACATCTGGACAAGATCATTGATAGTGTTCTTGTTGACATAAAGGGCACCAAACCCCTGATTCAGACTGCAAAAACCATGCTGGGCTTTAAAGTTGTCAACAGTTGGCACCAACAAATGGCTGAGATTTCTGTAAATGCCATCCTCACTGCAGCAGATATGGAGTGGAGAGATGTTGACTTTGAGCTCATCAAACTAGGTGTCAAAGTGGGCGGGAGGCTGGCGGACACAAAACTGATTCAGGGAGTGATTGTGGACAAGGATTTCAGTCACCCACAGATGCCGAAAAAAGTAGAAGATGGTTAAGATTGCAATTCTCACATTTCCATTTGAACACCCAAGCCAAAAGCAAAGCATAAGCTGGATGTGACCATTAATTATAAAGTTCTTCAGAAATGTGAAAAGGAGAAATTTGAAGAGATGATTCAACAAATTGAAGAGACTGGTGCTAACCTAGCAATTTGTCAATGGGGCTTTGATGATGAAGCAAATCACTTATTTCTTCAGAACAACTTGCCTGTGGTTCGCTGGGTAGGAGGACCTGAAATTGAGCTGATTGCCATTGCAACAGGAGGGTGGAACGTCCCCAAGTTCTCAGAGCTCAACGCTGAGATGCTAGGCTTTACCGGTCTTGTACAGGAGATCTCATTTGGGACAACTAAGGATAAAATGCTGGTCCTTGAGCAGTGTAAGAACCTCAGAGCTGTAACCACTTTCATTAGAAGAGGAAATAAGATGACCATTGAGGTGGCAAAACAATCCCTTCACGATGCTTTGTGTGTCATCCGCAACTTCATCCTCTATAAACGTGTGGCCTACAGAGGAAGAGCTGCTGAGATATCCTGTGCTCTGGCAGCTAGCCAAGAGGTGGGTAAGTGCCTCACCTTAGAACAGTACACCATGAGAGTGTTTGCTAACATGCTGGGGTTGCCCCATGGCCTTTTCTGAAAACAGTGGCATGAATCCCATCCAGGCTATGACCGAAGTCTGAGCCAGACAAGTGAAGAAGATGAATCCTGCTCTTGGCATCGACTGTTTGCACAAGAGGACAAAGGATGTGAAGCAACACCAGGTTCTAGAAACCTTGATTGGCAAAAAGCAACAGACATCTCTTGCAACACAAATAGAATGATTTTGAAGCTCGACAACATTCATGAGCCTGGAGAATCTGAAGAATGAAGACACTGAGAATACTGTGTAGTAAGATCCACTACTGTGATTAAATAAATGCATGTCTTGTGAGGTATCTATAGTTATTTATTATTACTTTTTTTTTCAGACACTGTAGATGCTGTAATAAAAAGAGCTCTTCGGTAACCATAGTTTCATTTGTTCAAAGCTGTGTAATTGTAGGGGTACTATCTCAACATGTTTTGGTATTCATTAAAGGAATCTCTTTAGACAATAACAAAATTTCTGAGGGAAAAGCTGTCCGAGTGAGACAAACCTAGTTTAACATACACAGTATCCACTCTCTCCTGCCCTCAAAAGAAGATTAAAGGAAGTAGTTTATGAAGGAGACTTTTCCCAAAAGGAAGGAATGGGATGCAAGTAATGAATAATGCTAGCAACAAAACTGGTAAGTAAGTACGACTGAGCACAAACTAAAACAATAACAACAAAATGAGGATGGGAGGAGGGTGAAAAGCAAGGTGAAACAAACAACTGTGATCTATATAACAACCTGAAAAATTAGGATTTTGTTCTATTAAGCCTGTCCTAGGGCTGTCACAACCAATTATCACAAACTTGGTGGCTTAAGTAAAACAATAAATGCATTCTCTCACAGTTGTGAAGGTCAGAAGTCCAAAATCAACGTGTTGACAGAGTAAATTCCTTCTGGAGGCTCTGAGGAAGAATCTGTTTCATGTCTCCCTGGCTTCTGGTGGCTGCCGGCAATCCTTGGCGTTCCTTAACTTGTAGCTAGGACTCCAATCTTTGCCTGTCTTCACGTGGCTTGCCCCTTTGTGAGATTGCCTTCACGTGCCTTCTCTCTTCTGTCTCTTACAAAGACATTCATTGGATTTAGGGACCACTCTGATCCAGGATGACCTAATCTTGAGATCCTTACATTAATTATATCTGCAAAGACCCTTACTCCAAATAAGGTTGTATTCTAAAGTTCTGAGTGGACATATTTTTTGAGGACAACAAGTCAACCCAGTATTCATGTTAAAAATGTAAAAGTAGCTACAAAAATGGTTTTTCTAAAAAGTAGAATGTATACATTCAGAGAGAAATAGAAATCTCTCGAAGGCAGGAAAGAATAAAAGCATAGTGAATCATAAACCAAAGTCCAAATAAATTAGAAATGATTTTACATGCAATCAAGTTAAAATGCAATTGTTAAAAGACAAATTCAGATTAGATTAAAAGCAAAACAAGACCCACACATACTATTGAATCTCTTAAATATTCACAGACGTGTGTTTCATTCTCTTTAATACCTTC
This sequence comes from Aotus nancymaae, assembly GCF_030222135.1. NCBI lineage: Eukaryota > Metazoa > Chordata > Mammalia > Primates > Aotidae > Aotus > Aotus nancymaae. The sequence goes on from NW_026988425.1 coordinate 107,828,710, forward strand.
TTCAGTGCCTTAGCTTAGCAAGAGAGAAGTATATTTTCATTTGATTTGCGTCCTCAAACCATTTTCACCTGTGACATTAAGCTCAGCCTGTAAACAGAGGTTATGGAATAGAAAAAAGAAAAAAAAATCTCTTTCAAACCAAATTTCTCCTTTTCGGGTGATAGCCAATGAGTTAATTTTTCTGGATCAGCTTTAAAATTTTTTATCTTTGGAGTACTTTTAGATGACTTACAACATTAGTAAAAGTTTGAAGCCATAAGATTTATTTTTCATCCCCCACTCATCGTTATTCTTCCACCAATTTCGTGTCTTAATTAAAAAAAAAAAAAATTCTTTGAAATCCCTGACTAAAAAAAATCGTTACCAAACCTGTAGACTACGACTGATTGTCAATCATAGTGAGCACGACTTCTGAATGCACGACATGGGTCAGTTTTAATGAGTTCAGAATTTCTTTTAAAAAGTCATTTGCAGACATACATACATGCACATCCAAACGGTAGCTCCTACAATTTTATCTAAGAAAAAATACGAGTTTCAAAATAAGATACAAAACACAAATTTTGAGCACAATAATGATGTCTAAAAGATGAAGAAAATTTAGTCAATGGACTAAATGGACTTTTCCCCTAAGCCCCATCTTGATGAAAAGATGCAATAGCCATCTAGCCCTAAACAGTGTGAACTATGTTTGTTTTTTAAAGTGGACAGTGAATATAGAAGCAACTTTAATTCAAGATCTAATCTAATTCTTATTAAACTTAAAAGTCAGACAAATTCTCTGCCCTTCAGAATATTGTTGAAAAATAGCTTTGTTTGCCTCCCCCAAAATATTGCTCACACTTCAATGGCAGGATTCTACTTTTTTTTTTTTTTTTGAGATGGAGTTTCACTTTTGTTACCCAGGCTTGGGTGCAATGGCATGATCTTGGCTCACTGTAACCTCCACCTTCCGGGTTCAAGTGATTTTCCGGCCTCAGCCTCCTGAGTAGCTGGGATTACAGGCATATGCCACCATGCCCAGTTAATTTTTTATTTTTAGTAGAAACGTTGGGGGTGGTTCTCCATGTTGGTCAGGCTGGTCTCGATCTCCTGACCTCAGGTGATCCGCCCACCTTGGACTCCCAAAGTGCAGGGACTACAGGTGTGAGCCATTGCACCTGGCCAGGATTCTATTATTCATCTTTATATACCTGACTCACTGCATAGTGCTTGATGGCCAATAAGTTTGTTGAATATGTGAATTTACACAATAAATTCCCCCAAAACATTTCTCTTAGGTCATAAAGACTCTTTCTCCTATACTTTCACAACATGAGCAGGCCAGAAGAGTTTATGTTCTGACAATCTGACCCAACATTATTCTCTGATGTCATTTTATGTATAAATAAAGTAGTTGAGGCCTAAAGAAAAGTCAATACGTTCAATCAATCAACAACACTATGAGGTATTATGAAGATGACCAGCAATTCTAACTCTTATTTTGGTTTTTAGAACAAATTAAGATATTTCGTTGTTTAAACATGAAGAATAATTTTCTTTTAATAAATTATTCCCTTTTATTAAATAAAATTTAAAAGATAATTTTAAATAAAAGACATCACTTTATTTGTAAGGCCTTATTCAAAATGGCAGGAGACAAATTTCACAAGTTGAAAACTTTTTATTTTATTTTAGTAATCACTGCTACATTTAAAAATGAGTTAGAGCTGGGCACAGTGACTATGGAAGCTGAGGCAGGAGGATCACTTGAGGCCAAGAGTTTGAGAATAGCCTGGGCAACACAGCAAGACTCCATTTAAAAAAAAAAAAAAAAAATTTAAGCAGGCATGGTGGCACATCCCTGTAGTCCCAGCTACTTAGGACTTCAGCTCTGGAGTTCAAGGCTGCAGTGAGCCAAGATGACATTGCACTCCAGCCTGGGTGACAGAACGAGATTGCAACTCAAAAAAAAAAAAAAAAAAAGAAAGAAGAAAAATTATAAAGTGAGCTAGAAAGTCAAGTAAAAGCAGTGAAAAGATACTAGAATTAGATTTGTTGAGCAATCAAATGAGCAGGAAAAAGAGAATAATTTTAAGTGATAACAGACTTCTATTTTAACTGTCTCTTACACATTTCCTTGTTTTGGTGAAGGTGAGCTATAGCTGGTAATCAGAATCTTATGTCACTTTCTTTGCTACCTATTGAGTCACTTAGGAAAAGTTTTGTTGGAAGAGAAAAGGTGCTCCCTAAAGTAACTTTGAAATATGTTTTGACTGTGTACTGTAAGGTTAAAGATGAAGTGTACTCCAGTAGGTAAACGTAACATAAATATGCTAGGTTAGCAATTCTGAAACCACTTTACATGTGTTCTAGGGCTGAAAAAAATAGGGAACAAATTATAATGAAAGTTAGGTTTCAAACTGGCAGAGAAAGACGTTACAAATAAACAAAGGGAAAAGCTAGAATGAACCCCATGGTGCTGGATTAGGAGTTGTAGATATCCATGTCAACTCCTTTTTATTTTAAATATATACAGAAAGATACAGAAATCATTATAGATATGTGTGTATACCTATGTTAGTCCACATTCATGTATTTCCTAGCTCTGTTCACTGAGGTCTAGAAGCCATGACATCCCAGTAACAACAAGCACGTTCAGCACTCAAATCTTGGATTGTAAATACCATCTTCTAATAAAAGGAACAGGGCTCGGGCTCTTTGGAGAAATGACTGATTCTAGGGCTGGGCAGAGAAAACACAAGATGAGCCTGGGGCATCGTGATAGTGCTAGAAAGTAAAAGCTAAAAAGAAAAAAAATGAGAGCATGCCAAAAAGACATGGCTCCCAATGGCCAAAGCTAGAACAATGTGAGCAACAAAACAAATAATTACTGGAAAGTACCACCAAAAAAATAAAATACATACCTAAAAGTAAACACTAAAAAATGACTAAATTGATCTCCCTTACATTAGAATTCCAAATAATGTACGTAGATACCCCTCCCAAGGAAGTGAAGCTTAACTCCTCTTCCTGTGAGCAATGTTGGACTTAATGACTTGCTTCCACAGAATAAAATATTAAATGAGAAAACAGTAACTTCATAATGGAGAAACCTGGCACACACCATTTAAACCAAGTGATTAAGGTTAAACTTAGCAGTGGTAAGTCATATTGCTATCAGGTACATATTGATATGAGAAAGTTACCTCACTTTTGTGGTATTCTTCCATGGAAAACTATAATCCTAGTATACTCATGGGAAAATATCAGACAAACCCAAATTAAGAGATGTTCTACTAGATATCTAACCAGTACTCTTTAAAAATGTCAAGATCTGTAAAAACAAGGAAAGGCTGAAAAACTGTTGAGTAAGGAGGCATAAAAATTAAATACAATGTAGTGTCTTAGACTGGGTCCAAAACCAGAAAAGGGGTATTAATAGAAAAACTGGTGAAATCCAAATGAAGTCTGTAGTTAATAGTATTGTACCAATGTTAACATCTTAGTTCTGACAAATGTTCCATGTTTATATTAAGTATTAACATTAGGGGAATTTGAATGGTATATGTGGGAATTCTCTGTATTAACTTTGCAACTTTTCTGTAAGTCTAAAATTACTCCAAGGTTTTTTAAAGTGTTGGAGTAAAGAATCCAAACATTCTACAGCTCTTACTAATTTTTGTATTCTACCTGTAAAAAAAAAATTCATAATTCAAATATATCGACATGTTCAAAGTCAGTGATATAGGAAGAAAACTGAATATAGCCATGTATCACATAACATTTCAGTCAACAATAGACTGCACATACAGTAGTGGTCCTGTAAGATAATGGAGCTGAAAAATTTCTATCACCTAGTATTTACTACACTACACTTTTTATGATTATTTTAGAGTATAATACTCATTTTTTTAAAAAAGTTAACTGCAAAAACTTCCTCAGGCAGGTCCATCAGGATGTATTTCAGAAGAATTGTTAACCTAATAAATGACAGCTCCCTGTGTTATTGTCCCTGAAGACCTTCCAGTGGGACAAGATGTGGAAGTGGAAGACAGTGACATTGATGATCCTGACCTTGTGTAAGCCTAGGCTAGTGTGTGTGTTTGTATCTGTCTTTGACAAAGTTTAACAAACAAAAAAATTAAAAATAGCTTATAAAGATATATTTTCATACAGCTGTACCATGTGTCTTAACTGAAATTACAAAAGTCAAAATGTTAAAACAAAGTTCATAAAGTAAAAAAGTTATAATCAGCTAATTTATCAAAGAATTTATTATAAATCTAGTATAGCTGTGTAGTCTAAGTGTACATTGTTATAAAGTCTACGATAATGCATAACATTCTAGGCCTTCACATTCACTCACTTCCTCACCAACTGACCCAGAGCAACTTCCAGTCCTGCGAGCTCTGCTCATGTTAAGTCCCCCATTTTTTTTTCTCTTTTAAACAGTATTTTTACTGTACCTTTTCTATGTTTAGATACACAAATATTTACCATTGTGTTCCAATTGCCTAAAGTATTCAGTCACTTGCTATCCAGGTTGGTAGAGTTGCAGCAATAGGCTATACGATGTAGCCTAGGAGTGTAGTAGTCTAGATTATCTAGGTTTAAGTACATTCTATGATAGTCTCACGATGACAAAATCATCTAAAGGACACATCTCAGTGCATTATCCCAGGCATTAAGTGATGCAAAATAGTACGAAACACTAGTTTATTCTTAAGATGATCATCAGAAAAATTTAAATGCATTTTACAAGCTCTGTATAACTAGAGCTTTCACCATTTCTTTAAAAGTTACATTTAGATGAATAGAAGCTATTCTACTATTAGCTACTGAAGAAGTAGAAAGATATTGTTGCCTAGTGGCATAAAATGCAGGCTTATTGATTTTTTTTTTTTTGGTGAAAGATTACTCTGAAAGAGCATGAGGAATATGCCTAATTTTCCTCAACATTCCAGTATATACTGATCACACTTATTTAAATTCATTCTTGACCTAATTTCATTTTCATAATTTACCAAATTTTAGCTACTACTACTTTAAGAATTTTTGTCTTGAAAAAGCTTAAGATTTAACATGGGAAAAAGAAAACAGGAAAACATAACCAAGATAGGTTTTAGAACAACTATGTACTACTACAAGTATCTTTTACAGTTGTATAATCGACAGTTATAATGATAAAAAGATATTAAAAATAGATACTAATCCTAGGATTTTCAATTTTTTCAAGGTAGGAAACTGTATTATTTCACTTTTGAAATCAGACATAGACATATTAGGAAAATCAATTAAATTGACAATTACATAAAGCTGTAATTTTATGAGATAAAATCTTATTTAAAAGCACCTTTACAAAATAACATGTAATAAATTAACATGGGACACAGGAATCAATGACTTCACTTAACTCCCACAACCCCAAACTTCTCAACAATGTTCTATCCACTAGTACAGAGATAAAAAAGATGAAATAAAGTATCTTGAAGAAACAGAGTATCTTGAGGACATGGTAAGACTTTTTCTTAAAGACTTAAAATACAATATTATTTTACTTATAAATTTGGTAAGAGTCCTCTTAAATATTGGAGGTGGTAGTGCAGACAACCATAGTACCACATTACCAAGGGTAAAGAAGACTGTTTAAAAGGGTTCGGTCAAAGAAAGATAAAACCTACACTTGTCATGAGTAAGGGATATTAACAATTCAAAAGGGAAAAACCTATAAAACGAGATATTTCAATTTATGCTTGGAGTTTAGAAATTACAGCTAATACATTTTCTGACTTAACTAGAGCTTTTTGTATTAGGCAAGTTAAACATTAAAAAAAAGACAAGGACTACTTTGATTTTACAATGGAAAAGTGATGGAAAACAAATGTATAAAACTTACCTTTATAAAACAGATTTATGATATACTTCTGATAATAGCAAAACAATTAAAAAACAAGAATTAAAGGTATCCCTTCTCTTATGCAGTTGACAAGTCTCCCTACATCTTTAGTTTCTGTAATCTCTACTAGAAAAAAATTTAGAATAACTGTACATAAATCATATTTACATAGAAGTATTAACAATAAATGCTATCTTTTAAGTTCTAACTGGCCACAAATGATTAATAGGTGTTTCTGAAACAGAAGTCTACTATCATTTGCATTAAGATAATACCAATCAAGTATTAAGAGTTAATAAGAATACACTTAAATTTGGTGTAAATTTAATTTTATTAAACCTTACAATGAATATTGTGGCATATGATTTTTCCATTGTGTGACAATTTATTAGCTGGCATCCGAATACAGTACTTCTTTTGGAAAAATACACAATGGGAACTGACAAAAGGGAGAGAAACTAGTTGTTTAGTGATACATGAGGGCAAAAAAAAAAAAAGAAAAGAAAATGATGACCAGTTAGTTTGTTTCCTTAGTATCTACCTCTAAAATGATTAAAGTTCTAGGCAATAACGCTGTTGTTACAGTGTACAAGAATACGTTATCTCATCCAGTCTGCATAATTCTAAGAATAATTATAAAAATTATCATATCTGTAAATTCAGCCTAAGGTTTCTGTTTGGGCAATATGATTTTTAAAGAGCTACTTTTCCCATATAACCTAAACAATTTTCCCAAATCATGGTAGACTGGGGTCTCTATACACATTAAGGTAGTCACTTCACAAGTGAGCTATAACTTAACTTCAAATTCATAGGGGCGCCAAGTTATCTTTGATTTGGGTTTATGCCTGTCAGATTTATGAATAAGAAAAATGACTATTTTTAAGTCCATAATCCATTTGTCTTTATAATGTAGACTGGCATCTAATCTGAGTAAAATTACCATTTCTTTTACAGAAATGATCAAAACAGTGGAACATCTAAAATTCAGCAGGCCCCAAACGGTTATTTTCATAGAAATGTAATAAGAACTTACACATTAACTCCAGTCAATACCACCATGCTACAGTGTACAGTTTAGTTTGACTTACATGAGTGTAACAGGTCCATTATTAAAATTTACTTAAAATAACACAAATTTAAGTATTTTATTATAATCCATCTCATAATTTTGAGAATACTTTCTGACAAAGGTTTTATTAGTGTCTAAGTTCACATTTATGAAACAATTTCCTCTAAAATAAAATAAAATCAGGGACAATTTTGAGCTATTAAACTGATTTTTCAAAACCTCCCAATGGCATCTGTGGAGATGGTAGAGAAGGGGAAATACATTCTAAGTGAAATAAGTCATTTCAGTTATCAAGACTGAGTTCTAAGTTATCTATTTTTAGTGCTACAAAAATGCTAAAGAAATCCTTATTTTACACTGGAGTTATACAATTCAAGTTCAGCTGTAAAACAGTAAGATATGCGTGCCTTACTCTAAGAGCATGTAAGCCCTCCTACCCAGCCCCCGAAGAGGAGGAGGAAATACTAAATCACTTAAAAATCCAATTGTCATCTTTTACCCCAAATTATTGAGATCTACCGATATAATTTACTATAATGGCAAAGTTTTCCTTTATAAAAATAATAGCTTATACATATATAATTATTATACCACAAAGTTAGAGGCAGATGATTTGAAAATACTGATATTTGATATTTCTAGAATATTGGTCTAAATCACAAAGTATTCTTAATATATGTGACAATTCAAATATTTCATCAAATTTACTAGTAAGAGATAGTAAAACTTCTTCATCAAAAGGTTGGAGAGCATTCATTCATATCCCAATTTACCGTTTCTTAATGGTGAAATCAAATTTGCAACCTAGTGAAACGTGTAAGAATATCTTTTAAAAATTAAACCTCAATTATTTAACCAAAAAGTCAAATAATGTTCTCTTGTTTATTTACTACTCTTCATGACAAGGTTTTTACTGGCTAAAGATGATGACAAACCTAATGTGACTGTTTGCATTGATGACTTAAATAGAGTGACACTAACCCTCAGAATAAAATGTCAACGCGAAAATCCAAGTGAGTAATCCAGCTCATTAAACTCACAGGTAAACTGAGTTTTTCTCAAATCAGTAAGGAGCTTTTTATTCAGAACAACTTCATTAAGACATTTGCAGGGCAAATATGCCATCATAAATTTTATTCTGAAATACAATAAAGTGCTTAATGATAATTACCTGAATCTTTTTTAGTACTTTTCACTTATCTTAAGTTAAAAGAGCCCTTTCTGTGGCATTAGCAAATCTGTGAGAGAAAGAGATAGAAAGAGAGAAAAGACAGTGAGAGAGAGAAAAAGGAAAAAAGGAAGAGAAAAGAAAAGCTAACTTCCAGTAAGGGAACAGGAAGCACTGCAACCTTTCATGTTTAACTAGGGTGACAAATAATTGAGACCAAAGTAATCAAAGTAATTCATGCAAGTTATCTGTAAAGGTATACGTAAGCTTGAAGAAAGAAAGAACACTGTTACTGACCTTTGATATTGTGGCAGTAAATTGCATACGAAAATACCTTAATTATCCTAGATGCCTAGATCTGGCTTGGCAAGCATCATGCCACTGACATGCTTTAGCTCTTTTTGTAACTAAAAGTGATTTGCAGTTCAATTACTGAATATTTGAATGTGACTCATTAAGCTGTGTGATAAACTTTGAGGTTAAATTTAAGCAAATTCTCTACATCTAGTCACACCATCAGCACAAGCAGGACAATGCTGGAGCAGCATGAAAGGTGGGTCACTTTAAAAAGATTCTTCCTTTTACTACATGATATATTAAGATGACAGACCTACATTTCAACTGGGTTAATGAGTTAGAATAGATCTGTTTCCCAAATTTAGCACACAATAATTTCAGTGGATTAGAGAAAGAAACCTTGGATGTGAAGAAAATGAAGAAAAAAAAACAAACAAAAAAGCTTGAGCTAAAATAGCTAACCTGCAGCTCTAAAAACTGTCATGCTACAGAGTACTTTAAAAAAAAAACTAACTTTGTAACAAACATAAGAAAACAGTGTTTTGAGTTGAAGTTGACCAACTGCTGCATAGAAAATATGCTAACATACAACAGTCAAGTTTAAGCCTGTGCATAGAGAAGATAAAGCACTTATGGTAACTGCAAATGGTAACAAGTCCTTTAAGTTTGTACAACCTAGCATGGGTCCATAAGGAAAAAACTGTAGTAGAAATGGTTAGGACAAAAAATAAAGTAGAAACAGGAAGGAAACTTGAGAAGAGAAGGAAGAAGCAGGAAAAAAACTTTCAATTGTATAAAATTCACAAACCAGTAAAGTATAAAGACACCACGGAAAAATGGTTAACTCTGCCCCAAACACCCAACAGCAAACAAAACCAGAATGAATAAGCCTTTGGCAGACAATTTTAGAAATTTGAATATGATGTTACATTTCTCAGTAATTCACAAACAATATATTATATGGTATATTTATATTAAATACTGGGAAACCAATCTTGTAAATTTGATGCTTATAATGGTTTAGCCAATGGGAGCACGATATCAATCAAGCTAAATGAATGCTGGTGTTATCACAACAGTGCTCATTTATGAAACAACTGTTACCAATTCGTGCTTTAACAGTGCTAAAATACAGTCAAATTATCATCTATGAAGTGAAACAAAGGTCTCTAGCTTTTCTGGGATGTGCCCTTTATAATATATTCTATGATTCACTATGACACGAGCAGCAAGACACTGCAATGTGGTATGATTTATAGGCTGGATCAAATTTTTAGCTATTTCTTTCTCATCCAGCAAGTCACTAGCAGTTTGTTTGTGCAAGTTTGTGGCATCAAAATGTGCACCTGATTTAATAAGGAGATTCATGATGTCTGGATGGTTGTTAAGAGCAGCGATATGTAGGGGACTGTTGTCATCCGAGTCTCTGACGTTCACATCAGCACCACATTCTATCAGTATCGCAGTAACTTGTAGAGATGGAAATTTACAAACAGGGTACCGCCCTACACATGTAGTATTCTTGTCCACAGCCAGATGAAGAGGGCTGAAGTTATTCTTTCCCCTTGGATGCAGCTTAAGAAACCTGTATATAGTCTGCTTTTTGAAATGGTCCTGTTCTAGAGTACAAGGAACTTTCTCTAACAAGCAAATTAAGTGCAAAATAATAGAAAGAGCCTTATTTAACTGTAACGGGTCAGCAGGACACTGAGTTTGTTTGATAGCTCGCTCTATTTCAAGGACGCTTTTGCAAAGTATGCCCATAAGATCATCAAATGTAACAGTAGTACCCAGCAGGCCTTTAGCCCTATCCTGTAGCATAAAGGAAAATAGTTCTGCAAAAGATAATAAGCTGCTGGCGGTCATTGGGCTTAAAGGATCCAAATTGCTCTGCTGCATATCCAAAGCATACTTCCATAGGTTGATGCATCGTTTGAAATTTCCAGAGTCTGCATAAACAGCACCTCTATATCTAATATAGTAAGAGGTATCAGGATGAGAAGGACCAAGAATACGTTCTCTGATTAATAGTGCCTGCATTCTCATCTCATCAGGATCAGCAATAAGACCTTCTAGCTCTTCTGCACTGTTCACCTCCTTGGCATAATCATAAGCCATTATGAGTGTCTGTGGCACTGGTTTACTAATAATATTAGTCCTATCACTGTACCTCATGTTCATTGCCTTTTTCCAGTATTTCAAAGCCCCAAGGAGATCTCTTTTTTTGTCTACAAATGTAGCTCCCAGAAGCTCTAGAGCGTTAATACGTTCTGTCTTGCTGGTCTGTGCATGGTGTGTCAGAAAATCCACAATATTTGTGTGACCAGTCACACTTGCTGAGAGAAGGGGAGTCATTCCATAACCATCCTTTTCCATCTTGGCACAATACATAAGAAGCATCTTCATGATGTCCAAACTTCCAGATTCTGCACAATCATGCAATGCAGTATTACCTTAAAGAGAGAGAAAGAAAAAAATAAAAGAAATAACATACACTGAGGGACCAGGATATAACGTAATATGTATATGTACTTTAGAACCTGAAGAAAAGCAGGCAGTTCTAAGCCCCTAAGTAGGACATACTTGGTTTACAAATGAGAAAAAAATTCCCCCAGCACCTAAAACTAGTGTCTGATATTAAACTTGTTGAATAAATGACATGATCAAATTAGGTATAAAAAGACATCCAAAGTCACCAGAAAAAACTCAAACTAATCCATAGTCTCTTGGTATTTTCCATTAATGTTTTCAAGTACATATTCTATGACTTAAAAATGGATAGAATACAAATAACCAGCTATTCAAGTCACTGAACTTCCAGGTCAGTTTCCACATTTATAAACAAGGAATTGGTCTTTTTTTATCTTTAGAGACCAGGTCTTGCTATGTTGCCCAGGCTGGTTTTGAACTCCTTGGGCTCAAGCAATGCTCTTGCCTCGGTCTCCCAAAGTGCTGGGATTGCAGGTGTGAGCCAGCGTGCCTGGCCAGACTGGCCTTTAATATACCTAAGATTCTTCAGTTTTATTCTAATAGTAGTCAGAAATTATTTTTTCAATGTTTATTTTTGATTGCCAAGTGAATTTCAACTGTCTTAGCCAATATTCTTGGTAACAAAGGATTGTCCCCAAAAAGCTCTCATAAGAATAACAAATCCATGGAATTTGAAAAATATGTAGGTGGTTCAATATCAACCTTAAAAGGAGATATCTGAAGTGTCCTTTCATAATGGATTATTTCCTATTATAATTTAACTTTTTATATAAATTTTTTATTATAAATTATAATTCTTTATAGCTGTACTAATGTTCTAACACTGTCCTTTTTTTCCCACACACAGATTAAAACTGACAACAGGCACTGGCACATTAGTAAAAGCCCGTATGAAACATATTAAGACATCAGAAACACGAGGTATTTTAGCTAAATTTAATGACAAACATTTTACTAATCGTCAAAATAGAAATGATCACGCCAACCTCTGGTATTTACATACAACATTTACATAGAATTTCAACACTCAGTCATTTCAGGCATGTCTGTAGAAAAGAGGCAGCACAGCAGGCTGAGACTGAGTCCTTAGAAAGACCTTCTTGCAAGGTTGGACCTTTGGCTGGTAGCTGGGAACTTGGCTGGTAAACAGTTTTTTATACTGATATAAAACTCTCCCTAAATGATAAGGGTGGCTTACTGTACCTAAACTGTTTGTACCAACAAGGCAGTTTATACTGAATGACTGGTTTCCTTCTGGGAGTCTAAAATTTTAGATATGAGCTAGGTAAAAGGTACCTACGTGACCAGCCCCCAATAAAAATCTTGAGCACTGACTCTGTCATGGGCTTCCCTTGGAAGAACATAATACATATGTATTTACATTACAGAAGAAGAGTGTGCTCTATGTGATCCCTCATGAGAGGAATAGAGCATAATAACACCTACGCAAAGATTTATCTACACCTCACCTGTGCCTTTACCCCTCATGATTTAGCTGCATGTTCTTCTTACATTACAGTAATAAATGTTACTTAGGAGTACAGTTGTATAGTGAGTTACCTCCAAATATGGGGGTGGCTTTGGGGATGGCCAACACAGCATGTTTACCAGAAAGTATTTTAAACTTGAATACTTTGAGTAAATCGACTTTTTAACTAAAGTTAGAAAAAAACAAGTTATCATAATTGAGTTTTTCCACAAGATTATCCTGTTTAGTCTTCTATGATATCTACAAGGATTATATAATTATTCTGACCCAAGATTTCAATGGTCTACAATGAAATAGTGTTTGATAAAATGTTTTAACAATGTGTAAGCTAACCAATCACTGAAAGAGCCCAGAACTTCTGACTATTGATGTTCATTTATTTAAAATAATTTCAATTAAACATGACTACTATACCAAGTATATTTTAAACACTCTTGTAGTGAGAACCCCTACTATTCCCCGTGTTTTACTAAGAAATAGGCAATATAAGAGAAATTTGAATATAAAGAAATGGCTTAGCACTCTTCTCTATTCAGAGTAGCACAAAATCAAGAATAAAATGTAGCAAAAGTCAATTTAATGAACTACATTTCTGTATTTATTGAAAAAATACAGAATATATTTATTTTGAATACACACACATACCAGGAGAAAAGAAGTAGCTTTAAAAAAACGAAGGATAAGGAAGACTTTTACATCCAGTAATGGCAAAGATACCTCTAATGTGATCACCCTCCCACTAACAACTAAAAAAGCTGAAAAATGTATTTTTAAAAATCTGCTTGACAGGATTTAAGAGATAACAATGGGACAATATGAAGGAGAAGAAAGAAAACTAAAGTCAAGTTCAGAATTAGAGGCAGCTTTCCCATAGTGGCCTCCACCAATTCCGGAAGAGAGAGCTGAAAACCTGAGCAGAACTTCTGACAGCCTTGCAGGGATAGAGTGGGAAAGCAGAGCCTACAGCCTACTAAGAAAGGAACTTAGAAAATTCCCCATACTTTGGGTTAGAGCTCCAACTTTTAATCCTAGGGAGTTAAAGTTAACTGAGTTAACTGCAAATAGACTAGCTTTCACAAAAACTGAAATCTAATTTAGAATCATCTCATTATTGAATTAAAATAATCCAGGATTGCTAGTATACATAATTAAAAGCCAGAAGCAAATATAAATACTATTTAGAGGAAGATATTATCATACTAGGGTTCAAATTATTTATATTTTTCATATGTAATGCTTGGTATCCAATCAAAAATAATGAAAAGGAAATAAGGAACCATAACACAAAAAACAAAGAAAATAAACAGCTGACAGAAAAGCCCAAAAGGAGACCCAGATAATGTAGTTTAGCAACACAGATTTTAAAACAATAACTATGCTTAGCATATTCAAGGAGATTTTTTTAAATTGAGAATTCAACAGAAAACTAGAAACTAAAAATTCAAGTAAACATTCTAGAATTGAAACACTCAGTGGGTGGCTTTAAAAGTGGATTTACACACAGCTGAATAGAGAATTAGTAACTAGAAAATAAGTCAGATGAAAATATACAGAAAGAAGCAGGGAGTGGTACAAGAACAGAAAAGATGGAGACTATAAGATAAAGAGGGAACAATATCAGAAGACTGTTGTTAACATACTCAAAACCAGAATTCTAGAGGAAGAAAATGGGACCCAAAGCAATATTTAAGAAGATAAAGTCCAAGAATTTTCAGAAGCTGATTAAAATTTAAACTGGAAATTCAGTAGGTTTTACAAACTCCAAGAAGGATAAATAAAAAGAAAAACACATTGACGTACAACACAGCAAAACTGCTGAAAACTAAGGACAAAGAGAAAAATCTTAAAACAAGAGAATGAATGGAAATTACCTATAAAAGAACAACAATCAAACCGACAGTAAAGTTTTCATCAGGAACAACAGAAGCTAGGAGACATGGAATAATATTTAAAAAGCACGAAAGAACACTAACTGCCAACTTAGAATTCTATACCCACATCAAGAATAAATGTCAAATAAAGAACCCTTTCAGGAGAGAAGGAAATGAAAAGGAAAAAAATTAAGATATTTATTACCAGCAACTCTAAATACTAATATTTTAGATGTGAAGACTTGGAGAATCCTTCAGGCAGAAGGAAGATTAGCCACGTGGAAGTCTGGAGATATAGGCAAAAACATCAACAGAAAGTAGAAAAAATAAATACTGATTTAAAAAATAACAGTATCTTGTAAGGCTTGAAATACATACATAGAAATAAAACACTTGACAGCAATAACATGGAAGTAAGGAGGGTAATTGGTGTTAACATGTTCTAAGATCTCTTTGTTGGAAAGATATAAAACTGGAAATTTATGCTAGCCTTTGATAAGTCAAAGCAGTGCTGTCTAGAATGACTACTAAAATAATAGAGAGTATGCACATAACTACATTTTCTCTGACATAGAGAAAAAAATGAAATAATAATCCAAAAGGTGGTAAAAAAGACCAAGGAACACAAAACAGGCAGGACAAATAAAAATCAGAAAAATACCCAGGAGATAAAAATCCAAAAATATCAGTAATTACATTAAATCCAAGTAAAGTAAATGGTCCCATTAAAAGACAAAAACTGTCAGACTGAAGATACAAAGAAAACTCAAGACACACTGCTTACAAGAGACACACCTTAAATATATGGGTAGAAAATGATCTTTAGAAGTGAAAGTTTGGGAAAAAAATACTCTCTGCAAAAACTAAATATTAAGAAGCTATCTGATAATAAAATATGAAAGTAGATGTTAATGCAAAATACATGATTAGCAATAAAAGGAAATATTTTATAATGATATAAAATTCAAAATATACAGATATAATAATTCTAAACTTGTTTTCACCTAATAACATAAAATTAAGTTACATAAAGCAAAAATCGACAGAACTACAAGGAAAGCAAACAAATCTGCAAACATTAGCACATCTAAACATATCTTTCTCAGTTTGGAAGATCAAAACCAGTAAGGATAAAGATTTGAACCTTACAAACTTGATTTAACTGGCATAAATAAAAAGAAAGGCTTAAAAAATAGCTAAGTTTCCATCTGAAGAAGTTAAAAGGAAAAACAGTAAATTAAATTAGAGAAAGTAGAGGTAAACAGTTAAAAAAAAAAGAAAAAGAGATAAGTATGCTAATACAGCATTTTTTATATTCCTACATTTTATTTAACTGTTGCCTCCTTTTAATCTTATATCAATAACTTTGCAAGGTAGAGATGACAAACTCATTCTACATACAAATAGGAAAGAGAATTTAGTGGGAAAACATAAACTCCAACTGCCATTTTAGTGTACTGCTCATTTCTAAGGTCGTATTTTAAACACTAGTCATATTAAACCTCAATGAATAAATTATATCTAATATAAAACCAAACCTCATAATAGAACTTCAACCAATCACATCATTTTCTAACTCTTCCTCCAACTTTCCAACTCTTCCAAAATCTTTCACACTTCCTCTAAAGAAAAGCAGAAAATCTTTGAGATGGCCTTCAAAATTCTACATCATTGATTCTCAAAGCACTATCTGTGTGGAAAGAGCAATGAGGAAGAAATCTATAGTTTCAGAAAACATTATGTGAAGTTTAATCTTGGACATGCAAGGACATGGATTTTAAAAGACTAACAAATATTTCCCTACCTTACCTGTTTAGCTTCATTTCTTATTATCTCTGGAATGGATGATTCACTGTGCATCTAATTCAGGGACTGGCAAACTTTTCCAATAAAGGGCCAGATAGTATTTTAGGTTTCCAGGCTCTAAGGTCTCTGTTATAACCACTAAATTCTGCCAAGTACCATGAAATATGCTATGGCAGTATATTAAATTAATGGACATGGCTGTTTTCCAACAAAACTTTTACTTATGTACCCTAAAATTTGATTTTCATGTGTCATAAAATATTTTTCATTTGATTACTTTCTCAACCATTACAAAAATGTAAAAACCTTTCTTAGCTCTCAGGCAGTACTAAAACAGGGTGGGCTGGATTTGAACCCTGGGCCATACATAGTTTGCCAAACCTGCTCTAACCAGAAGACATTGTCTACATCTCCCACACACAAGGCAGAAAATCTGCTTATGCTTCATATTATTCCATCCTAAGTACTTCGCCCAGCACCAGGAACAAACAGCCCTGTTAACTTCTACCTCTACGCCTCAGTTCTTGATTTTCTTCCTATAATGCACTTTCGTCTTTACCACTTTAACTTGTCCTTCACATTTCACTAGAAATTTCAACTGCTTAAAGATGTTTTCTTGGTTATATCATATTAATTTTATTACTGTGAGAATGAATGGTGAATATATGGATCATCCTAGTAATTACTCATATAACACCTATTATAATATCTGACAACAGTATAATGCTCGTGCTTCACAAGTAAGTTCTTACCTAAACTGTCTATTCTTAAAGTATACAGATCCTATATTGTATTTCTTTTATATCTCAGAAGCAACTAGCACTGCTAAAGCTAAGGTAGATTCTAAATTTTTAATATTTATCACAAAAAGTAATTAGCTTTTGCAGACAAAATAAGTTCAAAAAGTAGTATCCTACAAGGAGATCTTTTAATTACTCTAGCATGTTAAGTGTATAAAAACTATACTTTTCTGTCCTGGAAGGTCTTAAAGGTAAGTTTTTGAATTATAGCCTAGAGCACTACTTACAGATTAGAAAACAGAGACAAAAAAAAAAAAGCATGATCTTAAAGCAATTATAACTTTTCTGTCATTTCTCCAAGTCTTTTTATATAGTATGTTTTGACAAAGTTATAATCAGTACATACATATATATATGTATGTATGTGTATATATATATGTAACTATTCCCTGCTTTTCACCTACATCTTGGGCATTCTGTCATGTGTTATTACATGTCTGCATAGCTTCTGTAACTACACAGATTCTACATAATCCTTAATGGTTTTTTGCTGAAAGTTCAAGTAAGGAAGCATGTCATATTTTACATAAACATTTCCCTGTTGATGGACATCTGCACTGCTTCAGAATTTTTACTATTAAAATTAATGTTTAAAAAACTATAAAGACAGGTGACTGCCCAGGGCTGGGGACTGGGAGAGGGGTTAAATGCAAAGAAGTATGAAGGAAGTTTTTGTTCTAACTTTTAATAAACAAGTAGTGTATGTTTGTCAAAAATTATAGTACTATATACTAAACAGTATGAATTTTATTGCATGTAAATTATATGTCAATAAACAAATGACCAAAAAAATTAATGCCTAGCTTAAAATAGAATCAAAAATGTGTTAATACACATCAATTCACTACCAATGGGATTATAAAAACTGTTTAAAGTTCCCCCTTATAGTATTCTTTCTACTAACAAAATTAACTTTTTAATTTATATTACCTCTATTCCTTCGTAAATAGAATATTTTCTCATATCTGTTTATAAACTTTAATTCCTTTTATGACATGTCTATGTTTTAGTTTCTGGGATTAATCTGGCTTTCTATGTGTAAGCACTTTATAAAATGATAACCAGTTGCTTTTTAAATTTCTTGTAAATATTTTGCTATGTCAGTTGTTTCCAGTGTTAGATATGCTGTATTAAGTGTAATTTTTTTGTGAAAAAGTATTATAACATGCCAAATAAAAAAAGTGAGTTACCAAGGTCTTGTGACTAGCATGTGCTGTTACATGCCAAAAATCATTAAAATCATATTTTCTTTTTTTGCTAGGCAACATAATTGATTTAAACTTCTGGTGCATAACAATATATGCCAAGTACTATAGATGCAGCTCAAGAATTTTCCCTGGGTTAAAACATTCCTATAATACAGTGATCATACTTCCCAAAGATTTTGCATCTCCACATGATGTCTTCTTTTTACACTCTTAGAGTGAGAAAGACAATGAAAAATAAAGCAACACAAAGTTCAAAAATAAATACTACTAGGTATCTGAAATGAAATTAAGGATATGTACCTCTGAAATTTAATGCATTTACCTTTAGCTAAAGAAAAAAATGAAAAGAAAAAGAAAAACGTATTATATTAAACAATTCTCAATGCCTGATTAAGAAAAAGTTCATTTGGAGAAAAAAAAATTTCTGGCACTGAATTCATAAAACAAAAAATTCATGATTTCTCAAAAGACATGTTTGTTAAATGGACATTTCTTAGAAATCAGGTTACTGGCACAATATTAAGTATTAATTCTGTTAAAGAATTTCTCTAGAAAGCTAAAATAGTATGATACAAATATAAACAATACTAAGAAAATCTAGAAGAATGAAAAGCGCCATTTTCATTGGGATGCTTCTGAGATAAACATTAAGGTCAGGAAACTATGGGAAGTGCTCATGCATTAAAGGATGGTAGTATTCCTCAAGAAGCATCTGAAATGCCAATCTTCACTGCTGTTAATTTTACAGACATCTGTAATCTTTTGATTGCAGGTGAGTAAGGCATTAAAAATTCATGTTCAATTGTGAAGCTTAGGTGTCTAGGAACAGAATCAATTTTTTTTTTTCATATTAGGTAACTCAAAAACATATCTGTATTTTGAGGAAGAACTAGTTAGAGGCCCAAGAATTCTCTGGGTCCAAACCAAATGTTTTAGGTTTGATAAGGGCAAGTATTATTACCAACCAACCACCTAAATAATAAAAGAGCTTCGACATAACATAAATATCTCAATTTGGATAAAATTACCAAGATTCACCAGGATCAAGTCAGTTTCTAAGCCACCCTCATGGACTAGACAGAATTTACTGATCTTTTAAATAAAACAAAAATGTCCTCCTAAGAACTGCAAAATATTTAACAAACACAAAATGTCTTTAAATTGCTTTTTCTAGTAGTAACAACTCAGTAGATTCTGCTGTTTCTAAGTTCCTCATGCAGTTCAAGCTTTGTGTGTGTGTTTAGTGTAAGTCGAATAAAGCTATGCTTCTCAAACTTTCATGTATAAAATCACTAGAGAGTCATAGTAAAATGCAGATTTTGATTCAGTTCATCTCGGTTGAGTCCAAGTGATACCTATGCTGCTGGTCCTTGAGTAGCAAGAAAATAGAGAAGGAATATTATTTTCTTGCCACATACGGATACTATATAGATACTTGCCACATAGCTAATATATCTAATAGCAATATCAAGTCATAATGAACATGAATTTAAAAGGAGGGCTAGGTCACAGCCCTCTTTTACACCACACAGAAATAAAATTTTATCATTCCTTTTTATTTTAAATTTAAACATATGCCAAAGCAGGAATAGGGCTAAGTTTTACAATTAGATTACAAAGTTTCATCCATGGAAAAGTTCCTGTGTAGTAAATGGCATAGTATCAGTAAATCCCGCAGTCTACTCCTAACAATTTTCTTGCTTAAGACATTATATAAGTGAAACACAGTCAAATTTCTTTTTTTTTCCTTTTTCCTTTTTTTCTTTTTGAGACAGTGTCTCACTCTGTCGCCCACACTGGAATGCAGTGGTGCAATCTCAGCTCACTGCAAACTCTACCTCCCAGGTTCAAGCAATTATCCTGCCTCAGCCTCCTGAGTAGCTGGAACTACAGGCGTGTGCCACCACGCTCGGCTAATTTTTGTATTTTTAGTAGAGATGGGGTTTCACCATGTTGGTCAGGCTGGTCTCAAACTCCTGACCTCATGATCTGACCACCTTGGCCTCCCAAAGTGCTGGGATTACAGGCGTGAGCCATCGCGCCCAGCCCACAGTCAAATTTCTTTAAAAATCAGTTTGTAAAAGAAATATCCAAATTGCTATAAATACCATCAAAAAAGTAAAAGAAAAAAACATCCACAGAATGGGAAAAAACATTTGCAAATAATATATCTGATAAGACATATATAAGAATATATAAACTCTTACAGTTCAGTAATACAAAGATAACCCAGTTAAAAAACATGCAAAGGATAATGAAGAAACTTCTTCAAAGAAAATAGAGACAGAGAGAGCCAATAATCACATGAATTAAGCACTTGAAAAAATATTCAACATCATTAGCCACTAGAGAAATATAAATCAAAATCACAATGAGATATCACTTCACACATCCTAAAATGGCTATATTAAAAAAGAAGAGTAAGAACAAGTATTGGAGAGGGTGTGGAGAAACTGGAACTCTTCTTATATTGCTGATAGGAATGTAAACTGGTACAACTGCTTTAGAAAACAGTTTAATGGTTCCTGTTAAAGAAAAGAGTTACCATACAACCCAACAATGCCACTCCTAGGTATAGGCCTGAGAGAAATGAAAACATACATCCACAGAAGAACTTGTACATGAATAGCTGAAGAGTATAAACAAATGCCCACCAACTGCAGAATGAATAAAAGTGATATATGTTTCAATGGAATATTATTCTGCAATAAAAAGAAAAGCACTGATACATGCTACAAAATGGATGAAGCTTGAAAACATTACACTAAGCAAACGAGATAAGTCACAAGACTACATA
Source organism: Aotus nancymaae (assembly GCF_030222135.1). Lineage (NCBI taxonomy): Eukaryota > Metazoa > Chordata > Mammalia > Primates > Aotidae > Aotus > Aotus nancymaae. Next base: position 107,849,586 of record NW_026988425.1, read on the forward strand.
TTATGTGAATCCATTTAAATAATAGATCCAGAACAGGCAAACTGACAGAAACAGAAAGGAGATTAGTGGTGCCTAAGACTAGTGCAGTTTCCGGTGAATGGGGAGGGATAGGAGGGAGCGACTGTTAATGGATATTAGATTTTTTGAGAGGTGATGAAAACCTGATAGCTGTGATGGTTGTATAACCCCATGAACATACTAAAAAGCCATTGAATTGTATACACTTTAAGTGGGTTTGTGAATTTTATCTCAATAAAGTTGTTTAAAAAATCCAATTAAAATCAAAATACTGTATTTTTGGTAAAAGTTTTGCTGATAGAAGCAGCAATTAGAAGGTCTTTTATTATAATAGATTTATCTAGAAAGACACAAAAACAATCCTCATCTTTCTTCAGCTTACTATGCTTGGCACCAACCCATTCCTTCCACAACTTTGTAGCTGGGGTTGGGCTGAGTATAGAGGTGGTACACTTTTAAGATGAGGAAAAGGTATGTGGTTCAACTACACAATAATGCTGATTCCAAGTATTTTATTCCCTGAATAACTAATAGGTGTGGGTTAATAGAGGAGATAAGAAAGGATAGAGGGAACAAAACAACTTAGGGTATCAAAAGAGCACTAGAAGAAAGCTTCTCTGCTTAGAATGTTTCCCTTCCCCATGTAGAGTCTATCATGAGAGATTCTCAAGAATATTTCATAAACAAAAAGGAATTTAAAAAAAAGAAGCAAAGATAAATTATGCCAAGACTACTATGTGCCCTCCCTTCGTTAATTATTTGTATAAGGCACTGAGCAAAGAACATACAGAAATTTAACAATAAAGGTTCTTGAGCTTACGACAAAGTTAAACACTAAAAAAAAAAATCTGCTTCCACAGAGATAAGATGCATTCTTATAACCTGAGGGAGATGAGGAATTGCTTTTGAAATGAGTCTTGATATTAAGTAGAATTTTCAAGGCTAAGAGCAGTGGAGCTAAGGGATGAGGACTAAAAACAACTAATTATGTGTAAAAAACTCTAATGATAGAAAACTTCTTCGACATTATAATTCCCTATCCTGTTCTAGTTCACAGATTCCCTATTCAATCACAGCTCTTCCCAAAGGAAGGAAAAAAAGAAGGAAGAGATGTTTTGATCAGATTTGCATCCATGTGACTTTTTCATCTGGGTCTCTCCCTATCTCTTCCACTTCTATCTTCCATCATATATATTCCTGATGCCTCAACAGCATAAATCTCTGGAATGCCCAGGGTTTCCTGAGTTTTATTTCAAACAAACATATTGTATCAATCAATCTATGAAAATCTGATAAAAAAATGAACCCAGTGAAGGAGCCACATTGTACCCGAAGGCCAATAAGTGAAACTAAGTTCTATCTTAAGTTCATGTTACTGCCACCAACAATATGAACAGCAACAGTGCTCAGGAACTACTCCTCCTCACCAAACTGTTCAATTCTGTGAGGATTTACAGTTCAAAATCCAATCTCCAGAGACAAAGAACCACACAGATATTTCCCTACTAAACTCAATTTGCATACCATCTACGGCTTAGTTTATCCAACTAGGATACCAAGTCTTCCAAAGGACACAGAAAAGTATGCTGGGGATATAAGAAGGAAAAGAATGAACATGGAACAACTTTTAGGAGTAACTTCGTAATTTGGGATTAAAATGTTAACGAATTCAACTAGTAAGTTATTTAAACATTATTATTCAATCAAAATAAATACAGATATATTATGCAGCAGATACAATTTTAAGTCCTTCCCTTCCCCCTTGTATTTTTCTCTGAAAGTAGGTATGCTGAGGTAACTAACAGCTGAGAAGAATCAAGAAGGAAATGAGAACTTCAGCTTCCAACACTCAGATAGTATTAAAGTATACTAAAATAACCTATCTACCATGACAGCAATCATTATCTTAATCTATTTGAATACCAATGGTTTTTAGTTACAAAGGAGATTTTCTCATTTGAGATTCTTGTACATTTACAGTGGGGAATTAAATAAGATTTTTCTTTAGCATTTCCCTGACTAAAATACATCTATACTCTAAATGCCTATATTATGAGAGAGAAATAATATAAAGCCCTGGATTTGCTTTAAACTTCTACAGAAAACAAAAGGAAAGTAGAAACATTTTTTTTAACTTTAGCAAATGGATAATTGTTGAAGTAAAATGATAGATACTTAGCGGTTCAATGTATTTTCTCTGTGTATGAAATTTAGAAAGTTTCCTTAATGAAAAGGCAAACTGAACTAGCTCTCTCAAACCCTTTTCATGCTAGCTATCCTTGCTACATGCCTACATGGATTTTTCCCCTTTTCTGAACCCCTATAGAGTTCTACCTGTGCCAGTCACTTTTGTCAACTACTGTCTTTATTTCAAGTCTTCATGCATGTATTTATTTCCATATAGAAAGGCCTATAAAACAGTGCTTGCCAACAAGGAGCTTATAATCTTTCCTCTCTTAAATCCAACATGTCCACTCAACAAGCTCATTTAGCGCCAGATACTCTTCCTAGTATATGGGATGAAAACACCAGGTCTTTAGCCTCAAAGACTATGTAGCAGAATGCAGTCAGATGTCACTGTGATGTAGTAAAATGCAGTTAGGTAAGTTTCTCTGAAAACAAATAAGCAAACAAACAAGCCACTCCAGTTAGTCCTCTGTTGAATCACTGGCACGAAGAATAAAATCCAACTCCTTTATCGAGATTCAATGTCCTTTAAAATCCAGCCCTGAGTGCCTTTTAGTCCAAATGTGCCTACTTTCCAATTCCTGGACCCTCCAAGCATATTCTTCAATGTGCCTTTCCTTACACCATTTTCTAAACCTGCAAAACTACCAAAACCCTTCTGCAGATCTATACCCCAACAAACTTTCTTCAGATCTAAACCCCAACCTGTCTGTAGATCTAAACACCAAAATTAAAGGCCCTCTTTAACTTCTTTCTCCATGAAGCAATTCAAGTCAGTACACTTGCTCAAAATTCTGTAACATAGATTGTTTATACTACTCCTTCACAAGATAAAAATGTGACACCTTGTATCATCTAATCTCCAAAATGTCCAAAACAATGCTTTACCTACAGAACATGCATGTTAATTACCTTATTACCAATTTACTTAATTACTTTGAGTATCTAAACTGACTGACTGACCCACAAATGAGGACAGAATGTCTTCTAAAGCCAGTCTCCAAATCTTGAGCCTACAGAGTTTTCTACTGGTCTGTAGTACTGAATCAAGAACCTTTAGCTGCCCAATTTCCATTAGAATTAGGGTGTAAAAGTGGAATTCAAGAGGACTTCACTTTGGATCTGCAAAGTTCTATTCTAACTCCAAACAAAAACAAAACAACCCCAAAACACAAACAGAAGAACCAAAGGAAGCCAAAGATGACTATAACCACAAAGCACTGAGATCACTGTGATAGCTCTGAGAAGAACTCACCTAATCACTTCTGATTTGCAGTCTACAGTCCTAAATAAGAACCAACTCCTGTCTCAAAAATCAATTGTTGTGACTGTTAAACTGAAGAAGTATTCTTAAATATCTCAAAGATATTTTCCCTTTTGGAATGCCATTGGAAAAGAAGAAACTCATTGTCCCCTCAGGTTAAAAATTGTTGAGGATAAAGTATTTCCAAATATCTAATAAAAGAAAGCACTACTGTTGCACTTACCATACTGTGGTTTAAGTATCTGCTTATGAACCTGTCTCTCCAATCAAACCATGAGCTCCTCAAGAGCAGGGAATCAAGGATTGGATATCTTGTCTTATTCCTCTTTGTACATCCTAACAGCCTGGCACACTGAGGGACGCAACAATTGCTCTCTCATTTAGTAAATTCTACCTTAGGTTAAAACATGTTCAAAATGCCAGTAGCCTGTTAAAAAGTAATGAAAACAGGTTAAATGATATGTTAAAGTATCAACTGTCTGTTTAAAAGTAATGGAATGTAGAAGTCACATGCATTTTATCTTTAAGCAGACCAAGCACAATGTATTGGCATTTTCTTTCATGAGAACCATTTCCAATGAATGACGCACAAAACATCCTAAGAAATTATTCTATTTTATCTCTAGTCTTATTAGTTTTTTTTACTTTTTGGATGGGGCTAATAATGTGGGGAAAAATCCTCTCTTGCTGCTATATCACATCCTTCTTTAGTGTCCCTGACTCGGTTTCAACTGGTTCCTGCTTTTATTACCATTAACCCATAGAAAAAAATCCAGAACCAATGAGAGAATAAGTATTGAAGCTTTGGGATCAGAGTGGAGGAGGATGCACAAGTACTTTAATCTGCCCCCAACATTCATGAAGAATCACTATGGAAATTAAAAGGTACCATGAAAACGTAAAAATTCTGCACATAAAGTGACAATATGTACATGTATGTGTATAAAGTTGAAGTTAATAGAAAACAATTTTTGGAATGAAATTGTTTTCTCATGTTACATGTAGTTTTTTAAAGATATACATATTAGATATTGATACTGGGGAAAAAAATGACTTAGAATTAGTTTGACCAAAAGAGAGAACATACATACTCTCACATACAAGACTATAAGATGACAGTGGTGATAAAGGGAACGTTTGTCTGAAAGAGCTCAAAGTAATCAAGTTAAATACTGTTTGCGGCTTCTCGGGAGAAAATGTTAAAAAAATATGAGCTATTTATATTAGAGTTCTCTCATATATCTCCAGAAGTATATAAAGAAGCTTTGAAAAATATAAGGGAAGTAATACCAGTTCTCATCTCTCCAATGACATAAGAGTTTAAAACATACCCCAATTTGACTTAAATAAGAATTTATCAATAATCTCTACATCAAGCTGATGAATAAAAAGTCCAAAACAAAGAAACAAAAAAATTCAACAAACCTAAACAAGCAGTCATAATTTCAAACCATTCCCAATATTAACATGGTTAATTCAGCAGTAATTTGTTCTCTTAAAACAAGCATTCTTCAAAAGAATGATAATCGTTTGGAGAAAAAAAAATGTCGTCATTTGATCTACCAAGCCACCTAAAGATAATCATACTGAAAAACTGGAAGCAACATAAAACTCCATTAGTAGAAGAGTATGCAGCTATTGAAATTAAAGAGCTATAATTAGTAATATTAAAGATAATATTTATTAAGCTAAAAAACAGGTTATAGAACAGCATATAAAACTGCATACATATATCTGTAGGCAAAATTCAGAAATATCTTTGGAAGTATTATTATCCCTGAGTACTGGAATTTTGTGGGATTTTTACACTTCCTCTGGAAAAAAAATTCAGAAAATTCACAATGATTTTGTATCATTTTTATAACAAATCTTTTTTAAAAAGATCATACTATATACAGTAAATATCCTCAGTAACTACATAGTGCCCCATAATTGTGTGGTTTAACCTTTCTGAAAGGCAGACACTATCACAATTGCAAATGTATACTCACTTTGATTTAGCAATTCTAAACACAGGTATTTATACTACAGTTATTCTCATATAAGTGTGCAAAGACACATTTTTGTTCAAGAATGTTCACAGTAGCATTGTTTATATTAGCAAAGTACTGGATGTGACCTAAGTGTTGACCAGGAGAGACTAGATAAATTATGTACATTCATACAATGAAATATTGTATCACCATGAAACAGAATGAGGTTGCTATATGTGTTGAAGTTGAATGACATCCAAGGTTAGAAAAATAAATAAAGACAGAACAGTATGTAATCAACCACTAGACGGAGGGCTATGCAAATAAGTATGCTTGTACATAGACAAGATTGCTTGTATTTGCATAGATCAGCTCTAAAAGGACACATAAAAATTGTAAATGGTGATTGTCAGCACATTAGAGATCTAGAAATCAGGAATAAGACTTTTTATTGTAAACCAATTTACAGTTTTTTTTTTTAACATGTCTATATGCTACTTTTAAATTTTAATAGCTTTTAAAAATTAGGTAGTGATTTTTTTTGCTATTGTATAAATAGATTTGTTTAAGGAAAGTTAAGGTTTTCAAGTATAAAAATTATGCTATGAAGACAGTTGCTTTTAAGGGTTAAGAAAAATTCTAAACTATCTTTTGCTACTTTTGGATTATTACAATCAACGAAAATTATACACAATTGTAAACTGGAGCCCTTTTTCTGGACAAAGGTGTTTACACTGTTGCTAGCCAACGAATCCACATCTGTTTAATCTAGTTCTTGTTTTGCACTCTGAGTACTGAAGCAGTTTTAAAAATGTGTTTTCTCTCTTGCTATATTTAATGCATGGTCTTATAAAAGGATTATCTATTGACAACAAATATGGAATAAGGGAACAGATTTTTTCCTATTCCACTGATATTAATCCTTCCAGGTCAGTTTGAACTAGCCTTTTCTGACAGAATAAGTGAAACTACCTAGAACAAACAAGACCATGACTCAATAAATATAGTAGTTTCTACTCCAAGGTTGTTTTAAAAAAAAAAAAAAAAAAACTAAGAAAAATGTATTACACTTAACCATATTCCCATGTAGATTAATGTAGATTAAGTAAAAGCCTAAAGGCTCAGCTCAACTACCATTAACATGCTCTGTAACTCTGGGGAACCCATTTTCCAAGAATTTTAAGTTACTCCAAATAAGAGACAAAATACTGCTTAACAGAGTAACAGAAGTCTTTCATCACACTTTTTCAATGTATTACCAAACATCAGAGAAACACTCAACAAAGTCAGACTGGAAGACTTACCTAATCAAAACAAGGTCTGTCAAATGTTGGTTTACTCAACACCAATGCTTATAATTATGTATCAAACTTCCTGAAAATAAGTGGTAGGCACTTAGAAAAACAAAGAAGCTGAACTCACCTTTAACACTTTTTCTATTAACATCTGCCCCCTTTTCAAGTAAATACTGAGCAATCTCTTTATGTCCTTTGTAACACGAAATCATCAAGCACGTATGCCCATGTCGGTTTGACACTTCCAAATCAGCTTTGTGTTCTACAAGGTACTTCACTATTTCCAAATGGCCATCGAAACACGCAGCTCGAAGAGGAGTTGAATTGGTTAAAGTCGTGTTGTTGACAGATGCTCCATGATTTAACAAAGACTGGACCACTTTCAGATGTCCTGCTGCAGAAGCGGCCCATAAAGGGGGAGCCCCCTCAATGGTTTCGCCATCAAAATTGACGGATCCCCCAACTTCTATGGAGGCACTGCACTGCTCTAGGAGGAATTCCACCATGTCAAGGTGCCCATACCTGGCGGCCATCAAGAGTGGCGTGGCTCCATTTGTTTTTTCAGATATCAAGGAGGAAACCTCCTCTTTGGATTTGCTTGCCAACAATTTGGTGAGAAGCCGGAGTTTGCCATCCCGAGCTGCGTTAAATACTGCTGTCTTTAGATCCATTTATGTCCAATTGAGACGCTGTGCTTTATTTATCTTTCAAAGCAGAGCTCCAGCTTAACTCTATCGACACAGGCAAGAGTCACAGGAACCAAAGTTCAATATTAACTGCTGCACCCTAGAGCGGATATACAACCACGAAGAGTATGTTCCGTCCTACTGCCCTCCAACATCTGACAAACGGCACCAAACTAGAGAAAGAAAAAAAAATAGCAGCTTTTAATTTTCTATAGGTAAAGGCAAAACACTTCTTAATTCCACTTCTGTGGGAAAAAAGGAATAAAAGCTAAACTTCAGGCACTACTCCGTCCCACGGCCCCCTACCCCCAAAGAAAAGGTGGTAAAGAAAAATACAGAAGGCTACACAGAGACCCAAATGTTTTGGTGGCAGGCAGTCTCCTCCATGTGCGGAAAATTTAAACACTACAGGCAGCCCGTTTTCTCGCCTCCAGCTCTTATCAGCCAAGCTTTGTTCTAGTTTGGCTTTGCACACGCCCAGGGAGAGTACAAACGAAAGAGGCAGGAGACTCGGGTTCAGAAATGTTTCTCTTTCTTGCATCTGCAGGCGAGCTGGCCAAGGGCGCCAGGCTAGAAGGCCTCACTGAGGCCGAGTTTCGAGAAGGAACAAAAAGGTGGGACACACCAAACCTCGGCTAAGGCCAAAACTCCACCTCGCAAAATTCTCTTTCCTTTAAAACTACTCACGGCTCTCAGGAAATCCGCCTGCCTTTTAGCCATTAACTTCGCCCGCCCCATTTTGATCACCCCAACCCCCCACCCGGCCAAGAGATGATCGCAGGTTCCTCAAACCGCAGTCGCCCAACACAACACAACATTCCCCTCTCCCTATTCCAGACAACGGCAGCCCCCTCCCCAGTCTCCTCCATCGACTACAACCCGCTCCCGAAGGGCCAAGCCTGTGGCCTCCAGCCCGCTGCCCGCCTTCGGCTTCCCCGGCGCCCTCCTTCCCGCCCAGGCCTTCCGCGGGCACCTCAGGGCTCCGACTCGAGCCCTGGCAGCCTCCGCCGCCGCCACTACCTGCCCGAGGGCTAGTGCTCCCCGCCGCCGATGGTCACTCGGGCTCACGCCGTCCCCTTCAAAGGGAAACCGTTGTCCCCGCCGCCGCTCGGACCGCCCTGCTCCGCCTGCAGCCGCACAGCTCCTCCATGCCCCGCGCCCCACAGGAATGAATCCGGCCGCGCTATTCGCCCCGCCCCGCCACCCGAGCTGCCTCCCGCCCTCTAAGGCGGCTTCGGGCTGCAGCGGCGGCTGCGACGGATGGTGTAATGGGCTGCGAGCCGGGGGCGGGACAAGCCTGGGCAGAGCTTCACATCACAGACTGCAGCCGCGCTATTGGGCAGTGAGAGGGCGGGAGCCGCTGCCAGCAACCCCTAGGGGCGGGGCGGGGCGTCATGGCCGGGGCGGGGCGATGGGGGGCGGGGCCGCGAGCTGCTGGAAGGACGTGCCTGCGTGCAGCGTGCCAGGGGGCGGGGCGCTGCGAGGGGGCGGATCTGTGCCTATTAAAATCTCTCGAGGCAGATCGAGTTCTGAGATCTCGCTGGCTCCTCTCCTCTCCAGTTTTCGGGGTGCTCTTTTAGTCTTTCGGTTCCATCTCAGAGACCCCAGAAGGGTAGTGTATTAGTGCGTTTTCACGCTGCAGATAAAGACATACCCGAGACTGGGTAATTTATAAAGAAAAAAAGCTTTAACAGACTCAGAGTTCCACGAGGCTGGAGAGGGGAGGTCTCACAATCATGCCAGAGGGGGAAAGGCACCACGTCTTACATGGCAGCAGGCAAGAAAAAAATCAGAGCCTAGCGAAAAGGGAAACCCTTTATAAAACAATCAGATCTCATGAGTGTTATTCACTACCATGAGAGCAGCATGGGGGAACCGCCTTCTTGATTGAATTATCTCCCAATAGGTCCCTCCCACAACACGTGGGAATCATAGGAGCTAAAATTCAAATTTGGGTGGGGACCAGTATTATCCTCACACACGTGAAGGCCCTCAGATTAGTCTTCTGTCCTTCCTTTGGTAAGCCCTGGAAATTACCAAGCTTGTAATTAGACCTCAGAACACACAAAGGAGACGGAAATTTCAAAAAATGAGATTAGTTTTGGAGTCTGCCAAACGTGACTCTCTTTGTAAAGTGGTCTCTAAATCTATAAAGGCTATGAGGAATGGTAACCCCTAAGAGCAATATAAAGTCAAGTTCTTCAGCTCTGAATAATAAAATTGGGAAATAAAAGAAAGCTAAAAAGGTTATATATATGAATGAAAAGAATTACTACTTCATACAGCAGCTGATAAACCTCTGGAATTTGTGATGCTGAGATCTAGGTTGTATTAAACTAGGAAAATGTTTAAATGTGTTTGGGGAATAATACCCATAATGAAGCCTGATGAGAAAATAGAATTTTTGAAAATGGACCTTCAACCTCTTGAAGTGGACATTCAGTCACTTTGTTTGAGGGAACTTAAGCTCACATAATTCCTTAGTACCACTAGGAGCAAGAGAATATTACAGTAGACAGTCTGACCCTCAGCATCATAAATGTAATCAATAACGTTATGTTAGAAGCCATGTAACACTAAAAACATTAAAAAAATTATAACTTCATTTTCATATGTTATAGTATTGTCCAGAAGTTTATGTAGTTTTGCATAATTGAAATAATTTTCATACAACTAACTATATATTTTGCTTTTATACTCTAAACATTTCTTATGTTTTTACAGTCAATCATTTTTAAGTATAGCATAGTATTTCTTTAGGTGGTCAGTATCAGACTACACTCAACATCAGATTCCCAAAACTGAAGTAATTGCCACTGAGAAGAAAATATAAAAGAATAAAGTATAAAGCATAAGACTGACCATCCACGAAAATTAACCAACCAAGGGGACTGGCTATTTTATCACTAGCATATAAGTCACAGTTCTATACTCTTCCAGGGTACAGATACCAGTATACAATGTTCCAACCAAGGCCTAACCTGAACTGACTTGTCTCTCTCATATAATTCAATAAGATGTAAACATTCACATCAGCCGTCTTCAAACTGAGCTCTGTATCCCCCATGGGATTGTTAAGGGGTAAATGGACACAGCTTAAAGGCTACGAGTTCTTGCTGTGGCTCACGCCAATAATCCCAGAACTTTGGAAGGCTGAGGCCGGCAGATTGTGGAACCTGAGAGTTTGAGATCAGCCTGGACAACATAGTAAAACCCCAACTCTACACATTCATACACACACATGCAGACACACACACACACACACACACACACACACACACACACACAAAATTAGGCATGCCATGCAGGAGGCTGAGGTGGCAGAATCACCTGAGCTGAGGTGGGGAGGTCAAGGCTATGAGCCATGATCACACCACAGCGCTCCAGCCTGGGCCACAGAAAGAAACTCTTTCAAAAAAACGGCTATCAGTTTCCCAATCTTCGATTTACACCTATGACCTTTCCTAGAATTGATCTGCCGGTAAAGGAGTATGGTCAAGGTGTCTCCTTTCCAAACTCTTTCATAATAGCTGTATATTTCCCATTTGTAAAAGGAAAGACATTTGAGAATCTTACAGGCATTGCTCTGGGTCGTAAAAACCTCAGCTATCTTTGCGAGTTCTTTATAAATTTAAAACACTGGGCTGTTTAGAGAATGTATACTTCTAATGACTGGGTAACAAATTATTTTGCAAGTCAGATGATTTCCAAATAAACTCTTTGAACAAAGTATGACCTAAAGATCACTGATATCAATTAGAAGGAGTTCAAAGAATTAAGTGACATTGATGTAATGACAAAACTCCTTATAGACCCAACTACTTTTTTTTTTTGAGATAGGGTCTCTTCTGTTGCCCAGGTTTGAGTACAGTGACACAATCACAGCTCACTATAGCCTCAACTTCCTGGGTTCAAGTGATCCTCCCATCTCAGCCTCCCAAGTAGCTGGGACAATAGGCATGCGCCACCACACCTGGCAATTTTTTTTTGTAAAGACAGCATTTCACCATGTTGTCTAGACTCGTGTTGAACTTCTGAGCTCAAGTGATCCACCTCCCAAAGTGCTGGGACTACAGGTGTGTGCCATCAAACTGAGCCTCCATCTACTTATTAATGTGAAAATATTTTCTCAGAATTTATAAAAAAATGAAAAATTGAGAAAACATTGAATCTGAACTCTGTCTCATTCTAATAAGAAGTAATATTTAACAATAAATGTGTGCACTTAACTGTAAAAATACAATAAATACAACAATAAATGTGTGCACTTAAACTGTAAAATCATGTTTAATAATAAAAAATTATATTTTGTATTGTTTTGAACACTTGAGAATTGCTAATAAATACAACAATGCCTTAATCTAGAAGAAAATAACTTACAGTCACTAGTCATAAGAAACTTAAAATTTCAACTTATATGTATTTTATATATATATGTGTATATATATATATATATATTTTTTTTTTTTTGAGATGGAGTTTTCCCTCTTGTCATCCAGGCTGGACTGCAATGGCGCAATCATGGCTCACTGCAACCTTTGCCTCCCAGGTTCAAGCTATTCTCCCTGCCTCAGCCTTTAGAGTAGCTGGGATTACAGGTGCCTGCCACCACACCCAGCTAATTTTTGTATTTTTTTAGTAGAGATAGGGTTTTACCATGTTAGCCAGGCTGGTCTTGAACTCCTGACCTCAGGTGATCTGCCCACCTTGGCCTCCCAGAGTGCTGGGATAACAGTTGTGAGCCACCGCACCCAGCCTTCATATGTATTTTCGTTGCAGTGAAATATAATAGAGTGATTCATAAAACACATTAAGCTAGTCATGGTGGCTCAGGCTTGCAATCCCAGCATTTTGGGAGACCTAGGCAGGAGTATTACTTGAGCTCAGAAGTTTGAGACCAGGCTGGGCAACAGAGTGAGACCCTGTCTTTACAAAAAAATTAAAAATTTGCCAATCGTGGAGTTACATGCCCGCAGTCTCAGCTACTTTGGAGACTGAGGTGGGAGGATCGCTTGAGCCTGAGAGGTTGAGGCTTCAGTGAACTGTGATCGCATCACTTCGCTAGCCTGGGCAACAGAGTGAGACACTGTCTCAAAAACAAAAACAAAAACAAAAAACATAGTCAAACATAAAACTACATTAATTAAGATATATTCCTGAGGGGTGGGATGTGGAATTTAATTATAAATGTGAAGAGAAAATAAATTATGTAAAAGTAAAATATCCTACAGGTAAAGAATAATTTGTTCACATATTTTTTAAATGGTTGATGGTAGGCACAACTGTTATGATATTTAGATTTCATTGTCTTCATTTAAAAGTATGACTGTTTTATTTGAAAATGTAAATTTTTATGTTATGTGGAAAATTGCTTCCTTTGCAAATACTTAAACTTACGATGAAAAATTTTAGGTGACAACTGAAAATTTTGTAGGAGAGTGGATACCATCTCATGTGCATGAGTAAAAATGTTTGAAGACTTAATTGAAATGTTTTAAGACTTAATTGAAATTTTTGGAGACTTATTCACAATTCCCTATTGGAGGTAGTTTCCATTTCTAAAGATTGTGGAAACATTTGTTCTTCTAATCGTTAACATTTTTTTTCTTAGATAGAAAATCGACTAAATTTCCTTTTATATAGACTTTACGTTGTGTTTCTAAATGTCCACCTTTTTTCTACCTTCCATCAATGGGAAGGCCAATTTTTTTGTTTGGTTTAGTGGTTCACTTTGGATTGGTTTGGTTATTAAGACTTTGACCTTTGGTTTAATCAGCAATTACTGTCTTTCTGAAACCCACAGAATGCTTTGGGGAATAACAAGAAGACTCATTTTTAAAGGGTCTGTAGGTGGGAGCCAAAGACTGGAAAAGGGGAAAAGCAACCAGAGATAGCCTCTGAATTACCCATTCGGGCAAGTGGGCGAAGATGACAGCCAAAAACAGGAAAACGTTGTCCCATTTCGAAGAAAAATGTCTGCATGCAGACTGAAGGTGGAGGTGGGCCCTGCCAATTCCCAGCCTCTGTATCTCCCTGGTTATAACTGGATGCCACGTATTGCCCTGCCTACTTCCTCCACTGCCCATAGCTGCCGTTGTGCCCTTTACTTCCTCTTTCAGGATGCTCGTGATGCTGTTAACTATTATTTCCTTTATACAACTGGAAGGCCCAGGAGGGCAGGGACCGTGTTTGGATGTTTAATTCTGAGTCACCATAATTCAGCAGTATGTATGGCAAACAGGATGTCCTCAGTGAATATTTGCATAATGAAAATGAATGAGTGATGTGTTGACTCAGTCCACCTCTGTGTCAGGTACAAGCTGGACTTTGAATAGGAAAACTCAGCCTTTCCCCTTGTTTCCAGGACAAACTAGATACAGGGAGACAGATTAAAATCAATATCACTTAATTCTTTGAACTCCTTCTAATTAATATCAGTGATATTTAGGTCATACTTTGTTCAAAGCTATTATTTGGAAATCATCTGACTTGCAAAATAATTTGTTATCCAGTTGTTAGAAGTATACATTAGTGAACTCATCAGGCCAGCACCTCTAGAACAGCAGGAACCTCCAACCTCAAGGAAGTAATGTATGAGCTGAGATCTGAAGGAGCTATGGAAGTTTTAGCCAGATGTAGACAAGAGCAAAAAGGTTCCAGGAATGAGGAATACCTTATGCAAAGTCCTAAAGAAGAAAGGGGCATGGCAATTCAGAGCTAGCAATGACAGCTCTTGTGCTGACCATGGGTTTCCAAATTGTTTCTTAGTTTCCTTTGTTGCTAATTAGTATTATAGTTTGCTGTGGCTAATAGCAGTGAGCATTTATTTAGTGTTTCTGTGTGCAAGAGGCTGTACAAAAAAGCTTTAGTATTGCTATGTTAATTTTTATAACAGACATTGTAAGTACTTCTATACAGATGGAAAAACTGAGTTAGAGAAGTTGAGTAACTTGAACAAATTCACATGGCTAGTAAGTGGCAGGGTGGAATTTGTCTGATTCTAGACAGTCTGACGCCAGAATGTAGGTACTACCTTGCCTCACCAGTGTATTTCCTCAGTAATGAGTCTTCTGTCTCCAATTTGCCATTCTTATACCCTCTCAGTCCCTAGGTCCTGGGGCTGAGTTGCTGTATATAGTTGTCTCCTTGAAAGACTCCCACCTATTTGGGACCTACCCTGCAGCTTATAGCTTGCAGGACCACATCCCCATCACTGGGGAAACACCAGCAAGAATCGGCCCCTCCACCTTGGTCTTGTTTTATATCCTGAGCAGTTTCCCCTAACTTGCTTCCAACCTGCTTTCTTCTTCCATTCCTGACTCCTGGACTCCTAATCCCTAGATTTACTGCCCATTTGTAGACTTATTTGCCCTTCAGATCTGACATGTGACCAGATCGCACTGGGTTATTTGTGAATAGCTCATGTTGATTATGGTTTGCACTTACCCTTTTGTTTTGCTGTTTCCAGTGTTTTTGAGCAAACACTTCATCTGAAAAATCCCATCCTCTGAACCCTGCCCCTATGATAGGCTCCATGAGGATGTCCATGCCAAAATTGATATAAATGAAGGATAGATGGAACAATGGCATGGTCTGAACTCCTGGGTCCTGCCATGTCAGAAGTCAGATATCCTCTGGCTAGTGCCACTGTGTTGATTGTCTCCAGAATCACTGAATGGTGCACCCTGGAGTTAGGCAACATGCTAACCCTGTCCTAGCCTCTCAGTTATATGAGCAAACACATCCCTTCCCCAACACTTTTTGTTTTTTGTTTAGGCTGATTTTAGTTGGATTTCATTCATTGCTATCAAAAAATTTCTGACAACAGTAAAAAAACAATATATACAAAGCGAGTTCAGCACTAGGAAGAAGAAACACAGATGCTTTTGAGGGTGTGCAGTGGAAGCCCTGACCTATTTTAAGGGGTCAACATGGGCTGCTTTGAGAAAGTGTTACTTGAAGTGAAAGCTAGAGGAGGAGCAGTTAATTAGGAAGAGAGTAGAGCAGGGAGGAGGAGTCCAGGTGACACTAAATACTGTTTACTAAGGACCCGTCTTGAAGTGAGAAAACTCAATGCACTTGTGGAAGTAAAAAGAAAGCCAACATGTGTGGAGTATTGTGAATAAGAGGGAGAGAGGTGGGCACCTCCAGGCTAGAGGCAGGCAGGAACCAGACCATGCAGTCCGCAGAACTCTGTAATCGTGGAGTATCCAGACTAGTGATGAATGCAAAGTGTTTTTTACCTGGCAGAGAAATAACTTGGTGGTGAATGTAGGAGTGGTAGTGGTGCCAGGCGGTGGGAGATTTCAGACGGTCCCATCAACCCTTCCAGACGGAGGCATTAGCCTCCTAACAGGTTTTGCTACAACTGTTCTTGCCTCCTTAACCAAATTTCCCCTCAGCTACCCAGAGAGAAAGGCTCCTGTGTCATGAGGCTCCTTTAGATCCAGCAACTTCTTCCTGCTCTTAGGGAAAAGTTTACAAATATTCATGAGGTTTCCAAAGCCCTCCAGGCTCTGGCCTGCACCTGCCCCACATCCTTGATTTGTACCTCTCTCCTCCCCGACAGCTCCTTGCTGCCGTATTGGTGTTGCTTTCTGCCTGCGTGTCAGCCTCTTGCTGGTCCCTCGGCTTTAGGCCCCACACACACTCTTTCCCTGGCCGGTGCCTACCTTATGATGCTGCCACCAGGCCTCCACTTAAATGCTCCTCATGCTTGCCCTAACCCCGAGGACTAAGTTGGGTCCCCCTAATTTATTCTTATAGTCCTTGGTATCTTCACTGTTGTCAGGCCTCATTCACTATCTGTGAATCTGTGAGCTCCGTGGGTCCTTTCCTATCTTCTAGGGCCGGGCAGTAGTAGTGTCAAGAACGTAGGAACCTAGCAATATCTGTCACATTTCTTTTGTTATTTTGTATGCTCTGTGGGGTGGGTGGGGAAGCAGTGAGAAGAAGTTAAAGGAAGAAAGATTTACAACAGTTTGTATGTACTGTTCGTGGAGACCAGTTTCTTTTATCATCAGGAAGTATTTGCATGAACAAATAATTTTGAGAATGAATTCTTCTGAAGAGAAGGACATAGGTCATTTCTGGACCTTTCAATGTTAAAAAGCTGTGTTTTCCTTGCCTCCAGGACCTAATTGTGTCCCTGCCATGTTTTTGTCATGTTCTTAAGGCTACTGAGTTTAGGTAGTCAGCACATCATGCACATCGTGCCAGATGATAAGATCACAGGCTTTATAAGTAGATTATTCAGTTCAACACACATGTGTTGCCTGCAGCAGGATCAGAATAAGACAGCGTCCCTCCCCTCATGACCTCATAGTCTGGTGTGGACCTCATAGTCTGTTGACACATAAACAAGCAATTTCAATTTACCGGGTAAACTGTAAGAAAAGTATGCAGAATGCTACAGAGCAACCACCACTTCCTAATTGTGTGTCCTTGGGCAAATAATTACCTCTCTCAGAGCCCCAGTTTCCTCAGCTTTCAAATAGGGCCAGAAGTTCGTACCACCAAAGGATTTTTTTTGCAAACTGAATGAGATAACATTTGTAAAACAAACAACACAGTGTTTTACACACAGGAGACACTTGATAAATGGTATCCATTAGATTATCTAATCAGGTCAGAATCTGGAGTTCGTATTCTATTTGTGCTGGCTAAATTTGTGTGATTCTCTCACCACAAACTGAATTTTCACATAACCCTGTGCACTGTAGTAATTGTAACAACAACGCATTATCATCCTTGCCCTTGTTCAAAGGAGAGACTGGAGAAGAAATGATGACTGTGTTAGCACGAATTCATGAGTACTACTTGTAAAATGCTTTCGAGAACATTCTGTGCTGACAGCATGCCAGGGCCATTGTTTTAATATACAAAGAACAAAATGTCCACATTATCACTGTAACTTCTTCTACCATCTTCTCACTTCTATTCACTAGTCCATTTTTTATTCTATTGCCAACCTTATCTCTGGCTGGCTGTTTCAGCAATATTAATCCCTCTATTCAGAAATCAAAGATTCCCTCTGAATCAAAATCAGACACATAACTATATTCTAGGCTTCAAGTATTAGGTAGTCTTTATCTTTGCCCACTGTCTGCTATAATTCATTAAAGATTTTTTCTCTTTCTTTTAGTTGATATATAAATAGTTGTACCTAATTTGGGGGTACATACGATGTTAAGATATATCTATAAAATGTGTAATGATTAAATCAGGGTAATTGGGATATTCTTCACCACAACATTTATCACTTTTTTGTATTGAGAACATTATGGTTCTTTTCTTCTAGCTATTTTGATACATGCAATAAATTACTATTAACTGCAGTCTTTTCTCTCTCTTTGGTCATGTCAGCCTTCTCATGACTTTGTCCAAAATAGCCTTACACTGAAGTGGTATCCAAGGTTGCATGATTTAAATGCCACTCCCAAAATTCCCCCGAAGAGTCTTCCATGTACTGGACATTTTACCTAGATTAAGTGTTAGGGATCCCTTTTGTATTAAGATCCATTTTATATTAAGAAATTGACTACCCAAATGCAAGTGATATCTGGTTGGCTTTTTCTTGTTGTTGACACTTAACTATTCTTAGAGAAACCTTAGCTTAAAAAATTCCTAATATACTTTAAGAAATTTATTGTCAACTTTTTTCTCAGTTCTTTGATTGCCTCATGCTTAATTATTGAGATAATCATCTATGAGATCACCATTACCAATGGAGGTGCCTTAGTTTTAGAAGTCATCACTTATGAGTATGAGATCACTGCTAGAGAATAACCAAAAGACTTAGTCATAATCTGGCATATGGTAGTTAATATCATCATGCTTAAAAATTGCAGTGTCATTTCACTAGCTTTATAAACATTTGAGTTATAGCATACTTGTCACTATATCATGTTTCTATGTATCTGCCATGAATTCTTTAAGACATATGATACGTGCGCTACACAAAAAATAGAATCATTGCTATGGTAGGCAGAATTCTAAGAATGACCCCCAGTGACCCTCATCCAAAAGGCAGAACCAAAAGCTTGGGTGGGGAAAGCCAAGAGCCTAGAGAATGAAGCAGAGAGTCAGGGACATTTATTCTCAAGCTTTGAAATGCAATGGAGTTGGTACAGCTAGATGGCAAAACTTCTTTGAACTGATAAGTTATTTGTACCTTCTTTTTTGAAATGAAATGCCCATAACTGTCATCTTATGCCTGTCCCACTATTGTATGTTGATGGTGTGGGACTGGTAACTTGTCTCCTTAGTTTCACAGGTCTATAAATAGTGAGGAATTGTGCCCAGAATTAATTAGAACTAAGAGCCTCATCAACACCTTGTTTAGATGATGATATTTTGAACGTTTGAGCTGATCATGTTTAGATAAGATTTTTGGACTTTGAACTGATGATATATAGAGAAAAGACCCTTGGGAACTTTGAGGGGGATGTGTTTTGCATGTGTAACAGATGTAGATCATTGGAGGTAAGGGAATGGACAGTAGCAAGCAGAATTCTGTCCCAGTGACTCTCAACCTTGTACAATTGTCTTGCTTTTGAATGTGGCAGGAACCTGTAAATATGAAATATCAACCCCATGAGTATGTTATGTTATAGGTCAAAATTGGAATTATCCAACTAGACTCACCAAAATTAATTGCATAAGCCCTTTAAAAGCAAAGAGTTTTCTCTGGCCCATGGCAGCAGAGGGGTAAATAAAATTAGAGGGATTCACACTCAAGGGAAATTCTCCTAATGAACTCAGAGGCTTCTGTTACTGTCATGTTATGAGAAGGTCTATGAGAAGGAATGGCCTCCAGGCATGGAGAGTAATCCCCAGCTGACAGCAAGAAAACAGGGACCTCAGTCCTATAATTACAAGAAATTGAATTCTGCCAACAACTTGAATGAGCTTGGAAGCAGACTGATTGACTGTCCCTTAGCTGAGCCAAGAGTGCAGAATGTAACCCACTAACACTTCAGTTTTAGCCCTCTGAGACTCTGAGCAGGGATCCCAGCACTGCTATGCCAGACGTTGGCAGAAATGTGAGCTAATAAATGGCTGTCATTTGAAGCCACCAAGTTTGTAATAATTTATTATAAAGCAAGGAAATATAATTCCTAAATATTTATTGACTATTTCAATGTATGTACCATATAAGTGGAAGTCAATTACTATTCAAATCATCAGTTGCTCATTGTCCTATTAGTTATTACAATTTAACCACTAATAATTCACATATTCCAGCTTTAAAACTCAATCAAATCACTTTTATTTTCCTTGAACCCCCAACAGAGATTCTACTTCATTATATTAATCACAGCAATGCAACTGAAACAAATCAGAGCTTTATAGACAATAAGTTTCATGAGGAACTTAGATGATAATAGAACAAGACAGGCCAAGAATGGTTGGTGCATATAGAAGGGGGCTTGGCAAGCACTGAAAGTCATGTGGGTAGGGCAGTAAGGCTGTAGGTAAGCCCAAGAGAAGATGCAGCCTAAGAAGACTAGCATCTAGGTCTCAGGCTCTAGATAAGAGGTCCAGGAAACAGACTTAGGGCACCAGCAACAAGAAGGGACTTGAAGCCAGGCGTATTAGTCTGTTTTCATGTTGCTGATAAAGATACAGCTGAGGCTGGGTAATTTATAAAGAAAAAGAAGTTTAATGGATTCACAGTTCCATGTGGCTAGAGAGGCCTCACAATCATGGCAGAAGGCAAAAGGCACATCTTACATGGTGGCAGATGAGAGAAAGGGAATGAAATGAAAGGAATTTCCCTTTATAAAACCATCAGATCCCTTAAGACTTATTCATTACCATGAGAACAGTATGGGGGAAACCACCCCCATGATAACATTATCTCCCACCAGTTCCCTTCGACAACACATGGGAGTTATGGGAGCTACAATTAAGAGATTTGGGTGGGGACACAGCCAAACCCTATCCACCAGGCCATCTCAAATTGATCTCAGCATGTTGAAAGATTAGTCCTAAAAGGAAGAGCATATAACCCACCTTGCAGGGAGTTCAACAGGTAGTGCTTTAAATAATTCCTTTTCCAATAGAGTAATGTTTTCTAAAGTATGGTTCCTATACCAGTGGTATCAGCATCACCTCAAAACTAGGAAATACAAATTCTTGAGCCCTAGCTGAGACTTGAGAAATCAGAAACTCTTAGGGGTGGGGCTCAGCAAGCTGTGTCTTAGCACACCCTCTGGGTCATTTTGATATGCAATAAAGTTTGAGAACCGCAGCAAGCGTTTTCACCTTTACCTTTTACTGATAAGCATCTTGAGATCCACAGAAACAAGTCATTAGCCTAGATACAGCTCCCTCTGTTTTCACACAACAGCCTGTCTATCAGGACATTGGAGAAGAGCAACAGTTTCCAAATGTTGCTCATCTTGCTTTTCATCATGGGTATATCATAAAGCAGAGAGAGTTTTGTGCCTATCTTGGGTCAGTAGTTCCATTTATCATCTAAGTATTATCTTAAAATTTCTTTTTCAGAAATGGCATTTACAAAAATACTTTTATTGTGTCTCCTTGACTTTTTCCTATGTAGTTTATATTTCAGCTAGCAATTCAGAAACACTGCAGCTCTTATTAACCCTACATCTATGTCTACATGGTTTATTATTATTTTTCAACTGGCCACATGGCATTCAAATATTTCTAGAACTGAAACACAACTGAAGTTCATTTATAACTTATTACCTGTACATTTAGATGCTATTGCCTTGATCTTTTTAAAAATATATAAATATGAATAGATACTAAGAGAAACCAAGGATGGTCAAATATTTTTTAAATTTAATTTACATTTTTTTCTCATGAACAATCATATTTTTTAAAAAAAGACTTTTTAAAAAAGTAAATATAACTGGGATTTGATTGCCAAAAGTTAATCGTGGAATGACTAAAACATAAGGTAGAAATTATCTTTTATTTGTACCACAATGAAGGATACAGCCAGTCTAAGACTATACCTTTTGAGGAAACATGTTTCTGCTATTTTGTGGTATTCTCAGTCTAAATTCCTTAAATCATCCAAAGAGAACTATAGAACTTCCCCAGTGAGGACCATTAATAAAAATAACAGTATTTTATTTCCTTAATATTAAAATACCATCACCTTATTGTTTTAAAATCTGAATTTTGAAATATGGCAATACCTATAGAAAAACAGATGTGCATTTTATATTGTTGCACTTTGCAATGAAAGGAAAACAAAAATTACAGTCCTTGACATTCAGAAGCTCACCCTACACTAGGCCATATTATTCTCCTATTAGGCATAAATCATCACATATTATACTAACTACAGACAAGATTACTCTAAGACCATGACGAAACCAGACAAAATAAGGACTCTTCATAATTTTGTCTATGCACCGAAAAAGAAATACAAAATACAATCCGCAAAATATAAAATGTCTCCTCTCTCGGCCAAAATAATTGACTACTACTTATTAACCAATTGCAACTTTATGCTCATTCTAACCTCCTCTGCGTATAGATAAGATTTATTGATATACCCAATATACAGTTACCCCTGCTTTCTTACAGTCTCTAATCTAGAACAAACCCTCACCAACTTAGAAAATTCCCCAAATTACCTTGCCAAAGTCCAACTCTCTAATGGGTTTCTTCTCATACCCATTTACTGAGGTGTTCCATAGTCTCCCTCTCTGCAACAGGTAATAAACCCACCTTGTTCAGTTACGTGTGTGCTTTCAGTGGTCAATTGTATGCTATTTTAATTTTTTTTAATGAAAGTTTCTTTCATGTAGATGCCTACAGTCCTTTAATATACATTATGAAACTTGAATAACTTGAATGTATCTGCAAAGCTAATTAATGATTGATCCAGCAGCTCACCTAGTAGTTCAGTGCTCTGTGCTAACTCACCTAGTTATTACTTGGCATTATGTTTAATCTCCTGAGAAGTCAAACAGCATCAACTATTTGATTTATATATTATATGCTTAGATTTGGTAAATTTAGAAATGGTAATTGGTATAGTTTGAGTATTTGTCCCCACAAAATCTCATGTTGAATTGTAATCCCCAGTGTTGGAGGTGGGACCTAATTGGAGGTGTTTGAGTCATGGGGGCAAATCCTTTGTGGCTTGGTGCTATCCTTGCAACAGTGAGTGAGTACTTGTGAGATCTGGCTGTTAAGTGTGTGGCACCTTTCCCCAGCCCCTACCTACTGCTTTCGCCATGTGATGTGCCTACTCCTGCTTCATCTTCTGCCATGAGTAAAAGCTCCCTGACCAGGTGCAGTGGCTCACACCTGTAATCCCAGCACTTTGGGAGGCCAAGGTGGGCAGATCACAAGGTCAGGAGTTTGAGACCAGCCTGACTAACATGGTGAAACCCGGTCTCTACTAAAAATAGAAAAATTAGCAGGGCGTGGCAGAGCGTGTCTGTAATCCCAGCTACTCAGGAGGCTGAGGCAGGAGACTCACTTGAACCCAGGAGGTGGAGGTTGCAGTGAGCTGAGATCATGCTACTGCACTCCGGCATGGGCAACAGAGAGAGGCTCTGTCTCAAAAAAAAAAAAAAAAAAAAAAGATCCCTGATGCCTCCCTAGAAGCCAAGCAGATGCTGGTACCATCCTTGTATAGCCTGCAGAACCATAAGCCAATTAAACCTCTTTCCTTTATAAATTACTCAGTCTTAGGTATTTCTTTATAGCAATGCAAGAATGGCATAACACAGAACGTTGGTACCAGAAGTGGGGCATTACTATAAGGATACCTGAAAATGTGGAAGTGACTTTGGAACTGGGTAACAGGCAGAGGTTGGAAGAGTTTGGAGGACTTAGAAGCTAAGACAGGAAGATGATGGAAGTTTGGAACTTGTTAGCGACTGGTTAAGTGGTGGTGACCAAAATGCTAATAGTGATATGAACAGTGAAATACAGGCTTATGAGGTCTCAGATGGAAATGAGGAACTTATTGGGAACTGGAGCAAAAGTTACTCTTATGGCTTAGCGAAGAACTTGGCTATATTATGTCTATGTCCTAGGAATATGTGGAAGTTTGAACTTGAGAGCAATAACCTAGGGTATCTGGCAGAAGACATTACTAAGCAGGAAAGCATTCAGGATGTTCATGGCTGCTTCTAACAACCTATGCTCAGATGCAGAAGGAAAGAAATAACTTAAAGTTCAAAGTTATATTTAAAGGAGAGGCAGAGTATAAAAGTTTGGAAAATTTGCAGCCTAGCCATGTGGCAGAGAAAAAAAATGCTTTTTCAGGAGAATTCAAGCACACTATGGAGCAACCACTTGTTAGAGAGATTTGCATGATTAAAAAGGAGCCAAGTGCTAGTATCTGAAATAATGAGGAAAAGGCCTTGAGAGCATTTCATAGATTGCAGAGGCAGCCCCTCCCTTTACAGGCCCTGAGGTCTAGGAAGACTGACTAGTTTCCTGGACCAGGGTCAGGGCCAGGGCCCCGCTATCTTGCACAGCCTCAGGACACTGCTCCTCACATACTTGCCACTCTGGCTCCAGCCTTGGCTCAAAGCATCCCAGGTATAGTTTGTGCTGCTCCTTCAGAGGGTGCAAGATGTAAGCCTTGGCAGCTTTCATGTGGTGTTAAGCCTGTGGGTGCACAGAATGCAAGAGTGAAGGCTTGGCAGCCTCTGCCTAGATTCCAGAGGATGTATGGAAAAGCCTGGGTGTCTAGGCAGAAGCCTGCTGTAGGGGCAGAGCCCTCATGGACAACCTCTACCAGGACAGTACAGAGGTAAAAGGTGGGGTTGGAGCCCCCACACAGAGTCCTCACTGGGGCACTGCCTATTGGAGCCATGGGAAGGGAGCCACTATCTCCCAGATCCCAGAATGATAGAGCCACTGACAGTTTGCACCCTGCACCTAGAAAAGTAGGCACTCAACAACCTGTGAGACCAGCTCTGGGGGCTGAACCCTGCAAAGCTACAGGGGCAGGGCTGCCCAAGGCCTTAGGAGCCCATTTCTTACACCAGTGTACCCTGTATGTGGGACATGAAATCAAAGGATATTATTTTGGAGCTTTAAGATTTAATGACTACCCTGCTGGGTTTCAGATTTGCATGGTGCCTGAAGCCCCTTTCTTTTGGCCTCTTTTTCCCTTTTGAAATGGGGAATGCTTACTCAATGCCTGTACTCTCATTGTATCTTGGAAATAAATGACTTGGTTTTGATTTTACAGGCTTATAGGCAGAAGGAACTTGCCTTGACTCAGATGAGACTTTAGACTGTTGAGTTAATGCTAGAATGAGTTAAGTCTTTGGGGTACTGGGAAGGCATGATTGTATTTTGCAATATGAGAAGGACACATGATTTTGAGGGCCAGGAGTGGAATGACACAGTTTGAATATATGTTCCTGTCAAATCTCATGTTGAGTTGTAATCCCTAATCTTGAAAGTGGAGCCTAATGGGAGATATTTGGGTCATGGGGGCAGATCCCTTTGGGCTTGGTGCTATCTTTCCAATAGTTAGTGAGTAGTCATGAAATCTGGGTAAGTAAGTGGCATCTTTCCTGCTGCTTCTGCTTTACCTTCTGCCGTGAGTAAGCTCCCTGAGGCCTCCCCAGAAGTTGAGCAGATGCTGGAGCCACGCTTGTACAACCTGAAGAACTATTAGCCAATTAAACCTCTTTTTTGATAAATTACCCAGTCTCAGGTATTTCCTTATTGCAATGCAAGAATGCCTTACTAATAATGATCAAAAACTACAAAATAAACACCATGCTTAGATGACCTTGACCAAGAATATTATAATAGCCTCTATTATTAAGCAGTTAGACTATATGCCAGTATTATCCTTAGTGCTTTATGCAATTTAGCTCATCTAAAACTCACTACATAGGTTCACCTATGAGTAACAGAATGTTCCATTAAAAGTGGTATAAATACTGAAGAAAATTTACTGTTTTACATAATTCCATGATGTTATTGGCTCAGTGATGTCAAAAAGGACTCCTTTACTTACCATTTTTATGCAGTTTATTCTTACCATTTTTATCCAGTGTGTTCATGATATTTCCATTTTAATGTGAAAGTTAGCTAGAGTAGTATCAGGTTTAACATGACCATATGTAATTAAAGCAGATTTCTAACATCTCTTTTTATTAGAGAGAAAATGTTTCTTCTGCTGATTTCCCCCTTTGGATTCCATTGGCGAGGACTATGTCATGTTGTATTCAGGCCCTAGCAGCTGGGATCATGAGGATCTACAATTTTTAGCCACAGTAATTGGAGGTGAGTTTATTGGCAAGGAGTAAAGAGAGCAGGAAGGGTAACTATTAGGTAGGAAGCGAACAGCATCATGCACAGGTGCTACTATTATCCTCATTTTACAAAGGAGAAAACTGAAGCTTAGAGAGTTATGTAACTTACCAACAATTACTCAGCTAGAACATGTGGTACTAGAATCCAAATCCAGCCCTGTAGAATTCCAATGGCCAAACTCTTTAAGGGCTTAGACTCCAAGTCAGATGGACCCAGGTTTATATCTCGACTCTGCCTCTTTTCATTAGTGACCTTAATTTTTTATTTGTAAAAAGAAATTATTGTACTATCTATTTCATTGGAGTATGGTGATGATTAAATTCATGACATATATTCATGATGTATATATAGATATATGTTATTACTGCTGTCATCATCATCAATCAGCAGGAGCAACATTATTACCCCACTGCACTGAGAATGTCACCCACTGGATGAAACTTCTAGGTCATTGTTCAGAGTCCAGTTGTTCTTTTCCCATCTTTTATAACACCTGGTATATGGAATTCACTTCGTTACTATGGCCATACTCTTACTTGGATTTTGTCTTTCACTTATATAGAACCTTGAACGCAGGGATGATGTCTTATTTATTTTTCTATCTTCAGCCTCTTGCACAATGAATGATGCATAGTGTGTGCTCAATAAAATATTTTGCATGAAGCTGTAGGTAAGGGAAGGAATAGCACTATAGTGCAACAATTGGGAGCCATAAATTCTATTCTCAATATTAGAGAAATCATCATGTTCCAGAAAAACATTTGATTACAAATACATTATACAGGAAGGTCTATAATGACAGGCTTAGCATTTAAACAGCTATATATTGTCAAAAAAAAAGTTTTTTTATTCTCCCCAAACTCCAAAATGAAGGGCTACTATTACATAAACCTCTTTCATTTCGAACTTAGTGTACTTTCATTCATTAAAATTTATAGTAAGATGTCAACAAATTTTCAGCTTCAAGCATTTCATTGCCCAAGTCTCCAGAAAAATCCATGTGTATTAAAAACCGAAATACTTTAAAAATTCGGGAATAACATTTTAAAATTCAGCAATAAAATACTTCTTGGAATAAGAGGACAATGTCTTCTAGAAACATTTCAAATAAAACCAAATTTAAATGTGCATTTCTTATATTTGATTTCAAGTTCTCGAGTTTCCTTGTGTCTGGGGATAGGAAACATAACTCCTCAGCACAGGATTAATAGCAGCCAGTTTATAACACTCACCCTGAGAGCAAATAAACACATTGTGGGAAGCAGATGCTGCTCTAGGTAAAATAGATATTTCAGCGGCAGTCAAAACAGGGCAGACATATTGATGTCCTCATCTGCTCATGATCCATATCACAATCATAGAATTAACCTCTTGCTAATTTATAGATGGCTAAAGATTTCTTTGACAGTAAAATTACAATGGATGATTTCTCTTTTTTGTTAATTTTGTTTTACAAGAACTGTATAGTTATGCTACTAGCAAATAATAAAACTGTCTAATAATTTCTTTCCAATTATGCACATTTAAAAAAATTCTTTAAAAAAATTCTACAAGCCACTATTTTTAAAGTTATATTTTTACATATCAGCCGTTCATTAATGAATCTATGATTTTACTAAGTGTTTCTCTAGGAAGGGCAGCTGTGGCATAAATAAAATGAAGAAAACATCCAGCATTTGTAGGTTGCTCTAATTTGGGAATATACTGTATTTTTAAACTACCAATACACCTCTTATGCCTGTTATTCAAACACAACCTTGTTATGTAAGCTAATGTTTTAGAATTTCATTATGTATATATCAAATAATACTGTTTCTTGTAGAAAAGTTGGAAAGTACAACAAAACAGAAGGAAAAAAACATAATTGTCCACAATCCAACCCTTGTAGATGGCTAAAACTAACATTTTGGTTTACTGCCTTCTTGTCTTTTTTCAAAGCATACATAATATATACACATTCAACTTTTTAAAACAAATTCAAGCCATACTAAATATATTTTTGGTTTCTTGTACTTTTACTTAACATTATAGCTAGAATTTTTATGTCAATAAATATTTATGGAAAAAAATTTTGAATCACTGAAAAGCATTTCAAGATAAGGATTACTATAATTTAACCAAATCTTCACCTACTGGCATTTACATCATTTATAACTTTTGTTATTGTGTTAAAAATAATATAAGCACTTGTATACAATGCTTTCTTCATATCTCTAATTTTCTTGCTTTGGAAAAGAATTACTATAATATATATTTTTAAGGTTCTTAATATTTTTAAATTAAAAATGTTTACTGTTAACTTCAGAGACACAGCTGCAATACAGTGTCAAAATGTTTTGCTCAAGTCCTAAAGTAAAATCTATTGATAAACTAGTACAAGGCTTGCTTTAAACATTTGGCACACATAACATATACAAAAGCTTTGCATTTTTGTAAAAGCACCCAGAGATGGCACATCTGTGTTGCCCTTTGGCATAAGATGTCCCTAGATGGGAAGACACAGCATCATAAAGATATTAAATATCTTTAAGCTAAGCTATAAATGGAATGCAGCCCTAATAAAAGAATTTTTATAGCAATGTAAGCATATTAATATACTAAAATTAATATTTCACATTTATATGAAAGTAAATAAGCAAGTATAGAAATAGAAAATTTTGAAAATGAAGAAATAAGGGTGAACAAGCTTTCTCAGATATTAAAGCATATCATAAAACTTAGAAAAAAAACCTCAGATAAAAGAAAAACTGATAAATTCTGCTACTTACAAATAAAAAATATCTCCATGGGGAAAAAACTACCATAAGCAAAATCTAAACCTGCACTGAGAAAAATATTTGCAACTTAAATCACAAAGGTTAATTTATCCAACATATAAAGAGATCCTACTCTTAGAAGCTCCTACTCATATAATAGTTACACAAAGACCAATAATCCAGTAGAAACTTGGGCAAAGGGTATATTCAGATATTTCAAAGAAAAGGGAATACCAGTGGTTCTTGAACATATAAAAAGATGTTCAACCTCATGTCTTAAAAAAATGCCAATTAAAACTTTGATAAAATACAATTTTTTACCTTTAGATTGGCAAAGTTTGGTGACCACTCTTCTAAAAGAGGCACTCTCATTTATTGCTGGTGGGATTTATTGCTGGTGGGAATGTAAACTGATGCAACTTTTGTGGAGTATCTATAAAAATTTCATATCCACATGCTCTTAACCCAGCAAGTTCACTTCTAGGCTTTTATCTTACTGATATAAGATAAAAGAAATTTTGCATTTATACATATGCAAAATTTTACATATACAAGGTTGCTTGTTACAGGGGTGCTGTAATATCAAAAGACTGGAAACAAAGGGCCATCCATCAATGGGGACTCATTAAAAGGAATTATAATACATGGAAACAACTGAGTACTAGGCAGTCAATAAGAAGAATAAAATGAAAAAGCTCTTCATGGATTGGTATGGGATGACCTCTGAAACAGATGGGCACGGGTAGATTTGTATATACTATATGTACATATGTTATTGACTATATGCATAAGGCATCTTGGCAGAACTCATAAGGAGCTGGTAATAGTAAACGGCTTTGAGAATGGAAACAAGGTTGCTGCATTGTACTCTTTGAATTCAAAGCATTTGAACATATTCACTATTTTTTTAATTAAATAGAACTAAATTACATGTTTTAAATTGAGTAGGCCCTTATAACCACAAGAAATAGCTTGGGTCCTAATGAGGCAGTCCAAAGAAGACTAAAAGAAATAACTCAGCAAAAGGCTAATAAACTAACCAGGACCTATTGTTCCCCTAAGTCCTCAATTGTTAGATAGTCCAGATTCTCTACTGTTCATGCCAACCATGCAGCAGGGTACTAACCAGTGCCAGAATTTCCTTGGCGGCTAAAATCAGGCCTAGAGCTGTCCTCAGCTCCCTCTTGTTGCTAGCAACAGAGAAGCTACTACAGCACACACATAGAACTGGACGGTGAATGAATAGCTGGGAGCCTTCCAGTTCTGGGCAAACATAAAACTCAGGAAAACAAAGACAGTATTAGAGTCGCTGGGTCAGTGATTACAGATCCTTATGTCACTCCCTTTAGAACACCAGCCCTGAGTTTTCTCTCAGCTGTGCACCAGTGACTGGATGCTTGACTGCATCAGCCACTGCAGCGAGGAGGCAGTAGAGATGAAGCCCACCATAAGACGGAGCACATCCTTACAGAGATCTTTTATTTTTTTTAAGTTAAAAGCAATAAATTTATTCTTAAGTGGTAGATGGCTTGTTCTTCGGCTTTAGGCAAACTTATTAGAGGGTAGTAACACATATGACCTTGAAGGGAAAAAATAAACTGTCAAGATCTGGATCTAGTTGCTTAACTAGTTAGTCTCTTAGCAGTCAGCCTTGAATAATAGGGAAGGGCAGGATGAAAGTGACTTCTAAGAATGCCTTACTTCCCCTGTCCTAAGTACTTTATTAACTCACTTTTCAGAACAACCGTGAGGTAGTCATTCCTATGATTTCCACTTTACAAATTGAAAGCATAGAAAGGTTAACTAAATTTGACCAGTTACCAAACAAATAAATGGTACAACTAAAATTAACCCAGATAATGGGGCTGCACAGGCTGCATTCTCATCAAAACACATGGCTTTCAATATCGTAGTAGTTTTACATAAAATCTAAGTGTGAAACATAATTTTTGCTAGATTTATCCCACCCTGAAACTCACAAATCACGGTGTATATAAGTGTCTACATTTGTTTCCTTTGGTCAATGTTTCCTATATTGCTGAACACCATCTTTGTTCTGAAATACAGGAAAACACATGATTATATGCATCCAGGAGCTAAGCAACACATTTTTCCTGAAATAATGTCCCCCATGTTTCTTCCTCCCTCTAAATCAAAGCAGTGTTTCATTTCACATATGCGTCATCTAGTATGAGCAAATAAAGTACGAAAAGCAAAACAAAACAAGAGTACTTGATGACCCTGTAAATTACCATCCAAACATAGTGGACTTCTTGTTCAGAGCTAAATGACACTGCCATCCTCTTCTCACCCTAGACATAGATAGGATGTACTAAGAGAGCATCATTTCCATTTCCAAAGGTCAGAGAGTTTGTGACAGAAAAGTGCTGAGTGATGCTTGTTCAAAAGCTGAAGTGAAGAAAGTACAACAAAAGAGGGAAAGCATTTTAGAATTGGCAGAGACCTTAGTTGTTAGAGCTCGGAAAAAAATTCATACAACTAGAAAAACGTCAGAAATCAGCTACTGCAATACTTTGAGTCTTCTGGAGGAAAGTGAAGATTAGAAAAGTTAGCTCCACAGCAGCACAGTGGAATTAGGACACATAATTCCTGACTCTCTGTTATGAGTTGTTCTTACTAGGCAAAGAAGGCTAGAATTATGGTAACCTCGCCATGCTCTTTCTTTCTCACTTAGAAATTGCTATGGTTTTCTCTTTGTACTACTGACCTCTCCTAATTTCTCCACCATGAGAAGAGCAGACAGGTACATTGAGAAGCAGCATTATGAAGCCTAAGACCTACCAGGCTTTGGAGCCAGGCCACTGGATATTTTAATGACTCCATCATCTACCAGCCTGTGATGTTGGATGTATTATATCTCTAGCATCTGTTTCTTGGCCTAATATTGGACACTGTAAGACTAACCCCATGGGAATCTTGGGAACACTAGATATAATGTAAGTTAAGTG
Organism: Aotus nancymaae; assembly: GCF_030222135.1. Taxonomy (NCBI): domain Eukaryota; kingdom Metazoa; phylum Chordata; class Mammalia; order Primates; family Aotidae; genus Aotus; species Aotus nancymaae. The sequence goes on from NW_026988425.1 coordinate 107,881,022, forward strand.
CCAAACATAGTAGATGATAAAAAATGAAACATATTATTAATGCATATATTTCTCAATCTATTGACAGTCTTCATTTTTTAATTCCCCAAATCATTGCATGTGTAAGAAACTTCTACAGTACTTAATGACTATAAGTATATGCTAATTTAAAAAATGATTATGAACTTTTTCAAACATACAGAAGAGCATGGAAAAATAATATACTATCACCAGTACAAGTATCCGTTAAAAATATGGAGCTGTCTTGTATGTTTTAAAACTTTATATAAATATTATCAAACTTTCCATATTATTCTATAATTTGCTTCTCTCCAGCATTACATTTTAGAAATTTACCCATCTTCATATATGTAGCTTTCTTAGTTATTTTCAATGCCCTACAATACTGATTGCATGAACCTACCATAATGTATTCCTGCATTCTGCTACTGATGGCCATTTAGATTGTTTCCTGCTATTCACCTATTACAAATAATGCCGCATGGGCATCCTTCTCACTCTTGCTTCTTTAGGTACCTGTGAGAGAGTTTCTTTGGGATACAAATCCGGAGGTAGAATTGCTAGATTCATAAGATATGCCCATCTTCAACATTACTAGTCATTGTTAAATTGTGTTTTCAAATCACTGTAGCATTTTATTGTAGTCTCTGCTTGAGAGTATTTTTTAGGTTTTTATTGAGATATATTTTATATATCATAAAATTAACCATTCCAAGTGTACAACTCAATAGTTTTTAGTATATGTGCAGAGTTGTGCAACCAGCACTAGAATCTGTTAGAACATTTTAATGTGATAGCATTATTTATAAATACACATAAAATATATAGAAATCTGTAAAGCTCATTATGTGTCCTGTCCAATATATACATGGGAAAATTCTGGGAGGAGCTAATTTGTAGAGCTCCCCTACAAATAATAGAGAAAATGAATTTTCTTGTTTTAAACCCGTTGTTTGAGTAGGTAGCTTGAAGGAACATTTCTAATTAGGCTTTGAAATTGCTTAAATGCAGGTACCTGTTATTTGCTAATAATAGCATTCCTATTTATTCACCTCAGAGTAAAATGACTCAGAACTCACTCTATGTGAAGAGAAAGAGAGGAGTGTTATACTAGCTAAATAAATGATTTCCCCAGAACAATTCTTGATCACACAAGAAAGGAAGGGAGCTGTGAAGGAGTATAGATGTTGGAGTTAACAGTTGTGAGAGCAGGTTCATTGGCAAAGGAGAAGAGAGAGCAACTGTCTTTCTTTTTTTCCACAAGAAAGAGCAGATTAGTGATACTCTTACTCCCTTCTCCACCCAACCCAAGGGGAACAGTATAACTAAACTCATCCAGCCTATTCCCAAATGAGGCAAAATTATTTAGGAGTTGCTAAGCTCCAGAAAAGAGCTAAATTAAATGGGTTACACCCCCTGCCCTCCAAAATCAAATGAATACAAAGTTGATCCACCATTTTTGAGTGTAAGAAGCAACAAAACTCTGCTGAAGGCATCCAGGTCTGAGCTATTCTTCCTCCTAACTGGCTTCAAAGCTGGCTCTCCGAGACTCCATTTTCCTGCTTTTCTAGTTTATGGCCCAACTTTCCCAACTTGTTAGAATCACGGCACCATGGTCTTGCATCCTCCATGCCACCAGCTTCCTCCACACTCATACTCATCATTAACAGCTCACACATCGTTTGCTGATCAAGGGGGCTCTTCTGCTTTTCAGTGCCTGACTAGGCACTGTACTACATGTGAAAACAAGGCCTGGAATCTTCCTTTGTCTTTGTCTAAAATCTATTCAAGTTGCGAGGTTTCCAAAAATAGGATTGTGGGCATGTAAAAATGCATATGTGTCCTCCCCGCCAACCCATGCTGCAGATTGAATGTGTGTAGGCAACAAAAATAGTTCTAGTAGCATAGTTATGGTAGCTATATGTGAGGCACTAGCTCATTTAATCCTCAAAATAACCGTTCAGGGAGGTATTTATGATCTTTATTTTTAGATGAGGACACTAAGACTCAAAAATGTTAGATGTCTTGCTTAAGAATATAATTTATAGAGGACAGAGGTGGAAAATAACCTTTCAGGGAGGTATTTATGATCTTACTTTTTAGATGAGGACACTAAAACTCAAAAAAGTTAGATGTCTTGCTTAAGAATATAATTTATAGAGGACAGAGGTGGAATTCAAATCCAGGTAGTCTGACTCTCAGAAATGAGATGTTGGGAGTTGGAAGATGTTGGGAAGTAGGGAGGCTAGGAGGTGTCCACTCAGGGTAGATGTAGGGAGAATTTTTAAATAATAGAACCAGCTGGGAGTCAGATGGCTCTTTATTATCACTGGGTATCAACAATTTTCGATAATGCAGTGGTGAATTTTTTTTTCCATTTGGGTGAATCACTTCTATTATCTTATTAGGCTGGACACTGTCATGTCTGTATATGGTGTCTGACACTGGAGCAACCAGGCTACAACTTGGAAGGGAGCTCAACTGAAACACAGAGAATGGCAGAGCAAAAGATAGAAAGAACCTGGTTTGTTTTTTTACCTTTTCTTTTTACAAGTTGAGCACCTCTAATTAGAAAATCCAAAATTCAAAACACTTCTGGTCCCAAGCATTTTGGATAAGGGATACTCAACCTGCATTGTGGTAAAATATATATAACATAAAATCTATCATTTTAGCCATGTTTAAGTGTACAATTCAGCGGTATTAAGTACATTCACAAGGTTGTGCATCATCACCATTACCCATTTCCAGAACGTTTTCATCACCCCAAACAGAAACTCTGTACCCATTAAACAAAAGCTCCCTATTCCTCCCTCCCTGCAGCCCCTGGTAAACTCTCTTCTTTCTTCTGTCTCTGTGAATTTACCTCATATAAGTGGAATCATATAATATTTGTCCTTTTGTGTCTGGCTGATTTTACTTATCATGTTTTCAAGGTTCACCCATGTTGTAGCATGTATCAAAATTTCATTCCTTTGTAGAACTGAAAAGTATTTCAGTATATGACTGGATTTTTAATGACATCTTTGAGCCCCTATACCTTGGCAGACCTCTTATTAAGTCAGATAATAATTTTATCTTATGGTTTAGGCCATGTGGCATGGGGTTTTCCTAACTGATACATAAGGCTCAACTCAGGTTCTCCCCTGTGAAGCTCCAGGGTGGGCAATAAGGCCTACAGAGTACTCAAAATGAAAGCTCCACAGCATGGTGCAGAATTTCCCAGATTTCCTGATATGTGTATGTACCTAGATATGTGTGGGTATGTGTGTGTGCGCATGCACATATCTACACATACATACAAACACATGACGAAGCCCACACCTTTACCTGTTTTCATCCTCAGTTTAGCTATTTTGTTACCATTGATAATTTCAACGTATACAGGAATTCAGCACTTAACATTTTTCTTCACCATAAAAAAAATATGGAACTCCAAATTGGGTGAGACATTGTATCTGGTGCTCTATGAAGTATAAATCAATGCTTCATTTCAAAACACTTTTCCACAATCTTCATTGGAATTGAAAATAAACAAGTTTAGTCAACAGTAAAGAATAAAAACATTTATTTTAAAAACACCATTTAGCATCAATTGCCCCAAATTTAGCAGGCAAGAAGGTTGGACACTTCATGTTTTATTAGTATATAAAATTGGATTTACAGGAAGCATTATTGCAAAAAAATGAATACTTACTATGAAAACGGAAAAAGGGAGTAATAAGTATCAGAATGTTAAGGCTAAGAAAATGTCACTATGCAATGAAAACAATCTCCTCCTCTAATAAGTACTAATGGAATAGGAGCTTTGACTTACTTGCATGCTCCTCATAGAACATTTTCGTTCATGGCTATGAAGAGGTGAACTGCAAAATGATATGTGCAGATCCCAGTACTGTAGGGGATACAGAAGTGGGGATAAGAAGAAAAAAATTAAGCAAAATGTCTTTACTCAAGAATCTCTATAAAAAGGTATTTTTAAGAAAACCTGAGTAAGCATGTATATTTTTTCCTGTGACTTTAAAAGTGTAATGACAGCATTAAAAATCAATTATGCTGTCAATATTCAAAGATCTTTTCATTATAAGCATACGTAAAGGCTTCTGCAACTATTATATATCACACTATCAAATCCTAACTTTTTTGCTTGTTCCGTTTTGTGGTCTGTAGTTTTTCACATCCTCACAGAGGACAAAGGCCTTTAGAGATCCATCAATTCAGTCCTTTCATTTCACAGATAAAGAAGGGTAAATAGTTTGCCCACAGTCACATTCATCCTCAGTGGCAGAGACTGGACTAGAACCAGGTCTCATGAACCCAAAGAGTGCTTTTCTCATTACATGACATGACCTGTTCTCCACCCCATTCCTGATCTGAAGTGGACTATGCTCCCTCAATCTCAGATGGGCAGAAGGGCTGTGAAGGAAAGAAACAAGCCTGTTTGGGGCCTCTGGCTTGTTAGGAGCATGGGGCTCTAGAGCAGGAGGTAATAAAATACATCTCCTTCTATGCCAAGTTTTTACAAATAACCCATTACATACACACATGCACACAGTCAGGCTACTCTGAAGATCTAAATGAGAAATACTTCCTGAGTGGAGAATTGTGTGAGGGAAACTTGTTTAAAACTTCCATAACAGTCGTTATTGATTTTAAAAGTGAATATCTGGCCACTCACACAGTCATACACCTTTTAGAAGCTCTGCAAATAAAGCCCTAGTTACAGATGATGACTAATATGAAGAGCTTCAAGCCCCAGGGGACATCTGAACACCACTCCACGAAGTCCCTAACTACCACACTATCAAATGAGCTGTGAATTGGTGGTGGGAAATGTCTCCGAATACGCAGATTTCAGCAGAAAATACATTTGACTGGGTTTTTTTAAAAAAGTTCCACCATTCTCACATCTGTTTCTGATTTTATATGCATCAACACTCAACATGCTAAATGTTCTATTCTGGCAATTCATATTTCTAGGCGATAGTACCCGAATGCTTATTGCAACATCCATGAGAGGTGCCTCAAGAGGAAGTATGGTCAGATCTCCTGGGGCCATTTTTTTTCTGTGTCCTTTGAGATCAAAATTCAGAGAATAAAAGTGTTACCATGTTTTAAAATGTCTGTCATACAAGTTTTTGTTCAAGGTTCAATATGAGGAATATGGATTGAGAATTCCTTTTTCATATCCAAGAACTAGGAAATTGTGAAAGAAAAGTTCTTGAAACTCTGACAATGTCATGTTTACTGAATTATCAAAAAGTACCACAATTTTATAGATTGTCCTGCAGAAATTTATCTTTCTTGTGCTCTATAGGTTTCTGTAAGGATAAGACTCTCTTTTATTTAAACATTTCCTAGAAACTGCTTTCTCAAGTGAAGATTAATCATTTAGTTTACAAAACAGGAGCCAGCCACATGTTTTATGTTTCACCTCGGGCAATAAATTGTCTTTGTACCATATTTCTTGTCTCTTTCCATATAGTTTGTTGTGTCTTATACACAGACTCCTGGAAAATTCTTTCTACTTGTGTAGGAAAGCCACGACTTTCTTCCTCTAAGGCATTGATGGTTTGGAGAGCAAAGGGAGTCCTTTCTCGGGGGAGGGGGTTGTTCAGAGGCCGCATGGGTATAACAGAGTTGTATTTGTGCTGCCTGTTAACAGAGTTCATTAGGGACGTATAGAACTGGAAATTACACCAGGTATCTCTTAAAAAGTTTTCAGTCAGTAATAAGATTGTCCATGCAGATCCATTTACGGCATCATCTAAATTCTGTAAATGCTGTCTGCCACATGGCATCTCAGCGAAGATTATTCCAGGTTTGATACCAAAGTCATCTTGTAGCAGATTCTGGACTCTGAGGGCTTCATCCGTGTCATCTTCTGCATGCAATATCACAAATTTGAGGAACACCTCTTCTTCAGCTTCTTCAAGCATCTCTTCCACGCTCTGAGGTCCCTCCTGCTTTCCTGTTGGCCCCTCTGTTGAATTGCTGTGCTCAGCAACATCACACAAGGACAGATCTTCAGACTTCTTGGAATCTGACTCACGGTATCCTGGACTTGTATCCACACTGTGCCTTTTACCCCAAGAGAGAGAAAGAGGGCAGGAATCTATTTTAGACTTCCCGATACCCATTATAAATATCCAAGGCAGAAGAGGAAAACTTTATGTATTTCTCAGCATTTCTTTTCAATCTAAAGGAAGTAACAAAGCAGAAGAATATTATAAATTTAATCAAAACAATTAAAAATGGAAACTTTCATTCAACCTGAAAAGCTCAAAAAGAGTATAATATACAGATCCAAATAAATAAATGACAAACAGATAATTGGGAAGCTAAACTACTAGTCTTTTGTGAGCCTCACAAGGACTATCACAGGCAGTGAAGGGTATGTTAACTAAAGGGTCCAGTTTAATATAATAGGAGACATTCAGAAAATGTAAATGGTATTATATTAGCACTACAAACCTCCAGATTAAAATAAATTACATTGGCATTTTCGTGATAGGTAACATATCATTCTAACTTTTTATGCAGTTTAAATCTAATTTCTCCATTATCAAATTACCATGTAGACTAGAAACAAAAAGCTAAGGAAACTGAAAATTTAAATATTAAGTGTAAATATATTTTTGTATTAAGCACAAACAAAATAGAACACAAATATCCTAACAATGATGGCAGCATCTCTACTGACTTAGCATAAACGGAAGATCTGAAAGGTTCAGAGACTTTTTTTTGTTTGTCCAGAGTCAGGCATTGTGTTGATGGTGAACTAATGGAGAATCCATTATAATAAGAGTGTGTGAAAAGTAAGAAATATCTTTTTCCAACGAATCCTGGAACTACTGAAAAAAATATATTTATTCACCTAGGGAAAAATTAACATCTTGGTTTGGAAGTGAATTCTAGAAACAAAGACTTGAGACTTTCTCCAGTGAAATCAACAAAGAATGATTATAGTCTAAATTTATTCTTGTTATTATTTTGTTGTTGTTATTTATTATTATTATTATTATTTTTCAGAAGGTCTGGCTCTGTTGCCCAGGATGGAGTACAGTGGTATGATCTCAGCTCACTGCAACCTCTGCCTCTCAGGCTCAAGCCATACTCCCACCTCAGGTTCTGGGGCAGCTGGGACTACAGGTGCATGCCACCACACCCAGCTAATTTTTGTAATTTTTTTTTTTTGGTTGAGATGGGGTTTCACCATGTTACCCATGCTGGTCTTGAACTCCTGGGCTCAAGCAATCCTCCTGCCTCACCTTCTCAAAGTTATGGGATTACAGGTATGAGCTACCATGCCTGGCCTAGACTCATTCTTTTATTTAAAAAAATTATAGAGAGAGAGATCCAAGATGGCTGATCACTAGCAGCTCGGGCTCGTAATTCCCAGTGAAAGTGCAGAGAACGAGAGGACGCCACACTTTCAGACGAATATTTGTTGCTCACGGACCAAGAGATTCCCAGCAGAGGAGCCCCACGGGTCGCCATGGCGACTCTTGTGGCCGGCGTGGCGGTTTTGCTGGCGCCTTAGCGCACCAGTTCTTGGTGCAGAGTCCGGAGATTCCCAGGCAGAAAAGCACCATCAATCTTAACCGCTATTTTGGCCAGCGCAGTGGATTGCTCAGATTTCGGCGCTGGGAATCAACAAGTTGGACGTCAGCTCAGAGACCTAGTTAGAAAGTCGGTAATTACAAAGACGACAGACGGATAAATATATAATGAAGGGAAGAAACCAGCGTAAAAAGGCAGAGAATACTCAAAATCAGAATGCCTCTCCCTCTACAGGGGATCGCAATTCCTCATCAGTAACGGAACAAGGCTTAATAGATTACGAGTGTGTTCCGATAACAGAAGCAGGTTTCAAAACATGTGGGTGATAAGAAACTTCTATGAATTAAAAGAACTTGTTCTAACCCAATGCAAAGAAACTAAGAACCTTGAAAAAAGGTTTGACGAAATGTTAACGAGAATGGACAATTTAGAGAAGAATATAAGTGAATTGATGGAGCTGAAAAACACAACATGAGAACTTCGCGAAGCATGCACAAGTTTAAACAGTCGAATTGATCAAGCAGAAGAAAGGATATCAGAAGTCGAGGACCAGCTCAGTGAAATGAAACGACAAGACAAGAATGGAGAAAAAAGGATGAAAAGGAATGAGCAAAGTCTCCAGGAAATATGGGACTATGTGAAAAGACCTAATTTACATTTGATAGGTGTACCTGAATGTGACGAAGAGAATGAATCCAAGTTGGAAAATACTCTTCAGGATATCATTCAGGAAAACTTTCCCAACCTGGCAAGGCAGGGTAATATTCAACTCCAGGTAATACAGAGAACACCACAAAGATATTCTTCAAGAAGACCAACCCCAAGGCACATAATTGCCAGATTTATTAGGGTTGAAATGAAGGAGAAAATACTAAGGGCAGCCAGAGAGAAAGGTCAGGTTACCCATAAAGGGAAACCTATCAGACTTACAGCAGATCTCTCAGCAGAAACCCTACAAGCCAGAAAAGAATGGGGACCAATATTTAACATCCTTAAAGAAAAGAACTTTCAACCCAGAATTTCCTATCCAGCCAAACTAAGCTTTATGAGCGAAGGAAAAATTAAATCGTTTGCGAACAAACAAGTACTTAGAGACTTCACCACCACCAGGCCTGCTTTACAAGAGCTTTTGAAAGAAGCACTATACATATAAAGGAACAACCAATATCAGCCTTTCCAAAAATATATCAATAAGCAAAGAGCATTAACACAATGAAAAATTTACACTAACTAATGGGCAAAACAGCCAGCTAGCATCAAATGCCAGTATTAAACCTATATATATATTCTAATTGGATAAAAAGCCAAAACCCATCGGTATGCTGCATCCAGACCCATCTCACATGCAATGATACATAAAGACTCAAAACAAAGAGAAGGAGGAAGATTTATCAACCAATCAGAGAGTAAAAATAAACAAATAAACAAAAAGCAGGAGGTGCAATTCTCGCCTCTGATAAAGTAGATTTTAAAGCAACAAAGAGCAAAACAGGCAAAGAAAGACATTATATAATGGCAATAGGATCAATGTAACAAGAAGAGCTAACGATTTTATAGATCAATGAGAGAAAATTAACAAGGACATTCAGGACTTGAACTCAGACCCGGAACAAGTAAACTTAATAAACATTTACAGAACTCTCCACTTCAAATACATAAAACATACATTACCACCTCACACCTATTCCAAAAGTGACTACATAATTTTAAGTAAATCACTCCTCAGTAATCGCATAGCATTTCATAGGTTTAAATGAAATATTGGTTGGCTGCTTGTTTGTTATTTTCTTCCCTTATTCCTTCCTGTCTACATCAAGTATAATTATTGGTATAAAAGAGGTTTTCAATACCCATTACTAAACTGCATTCTAGCCTGGGCAAGAAAGCAATACTCCCATTCTCTCTCTCTCTCTCTTCCTTTTTCTTCCTCTTCTTCATTTTCTTTCTTTCTTTCTTTAAAAAAAAAAAAAAATTCTAAATTCAGAGTAGAAGAGCTAGATCAACTGTGAAAGAAAAGTACACTATGTGAATCTAATTTAAATAACTTCAGAAATTGTTGGCGATATTCCTAATAACCCCCCACCACAAATGGCAGTTTTCTTTTTATCAAAAGACAGAACATTTAGAATATATAAATATAGGTTTCATATTGTCAAATGTGAGCCACAAGCTATATTCCAGAGCATTTTTACTTACTCTTTATGGGCAAAGGCCAGATCTCAAGAAGAAATTATAATAACATTCATAACAACATAAGTAACATGGCTACATATGCTAAATAATTGAAGTTTAGAAGAAACTGTTCAACAAAAGTGGTGAAAACTGTCATGGGAACAAAAACCAAGGGAAAACAACATAGAGAATTTCATTCTAATGTATATGAGTAAATGTTTGCAGCTGCATCTGACTAGTGAGGAAATTGCTGACATTCACTCTCTGTACTTTAGGTTCTGGCGCTGTAGTATATTGTGCTAATTACCAAGAGGTATTCTAAGGCTTAATAACTCTAAAATGTGACATGCATACATCCAAAATAATAAAACCAAATTAATTTGGACTCTCTTCATTGAATGGGATTCACTGCTAACTTTTGTTACTGCATTATTTAAAAAAAGGGCTTTGCTATGCAAAGTTGTGGAAAGAAGTTTCCCCTGAATAAGAAAACAATTGTTAAACCATCCAGAGGCATCTATTTTCTGTCAATTAAGATGATTTACACTTATCATTGAATTCAACACCATTATCTTAGTCACTAGCTAGTACAGATAAGTGCATTTGAAGGAATATAACAGCTCTTTATAAACAATATGAAAACTTCTAGGGTAAGATAGTGTGTCAAGGCAGATCGCAAAATCTTTTAAAATAAAAACAAAGAATTACAACTTCTACCTATTTTTCTTAAATACCAATTAGCAAAAAAGAGCAAAAGACTTCAGAAATCTATGATGTGTTGCTCCAACTTCCAAGCAGTGTTACCCACCAAATCAGACGGAGAGAAAAAAGCCGGTGGCAACGTTTATAAAACTTCACTATAACCTTCTAATCTGGAGGGAGGGAGTAAGGAGACTGCCAAGAGAACAAGATGTGGAAAGTTGTGCTGTTCCCACCACCACTGTGACTCAGACATGGAGAGATATTCAGGATTCATCAGTGCACTTTGGTTCTCAGGACTGGGAGGAAGTAAGAGGACATGACTGTGCTTCACTGTGGGCCAATTAACTCCATCAATAAAAAGGGCTCTATTAGAACAAAGGAAAGGCATAGCATGCCGAAGAAAATCTGGGGAAGGTTGGCCAAAAGAATCCTGGAAAGCTTCCTTTAAAGTCCTCCTCCTCTACCAGGACAGTGAACACCAGGCTTAAAAAATTTAGGTTTCACCTCCTTGTCTCAGTTAAATGGGAGGAGAGTGAGGGTGCCACTTGGGAGACATGCACATGAAACCACTGTTCATAAAAATTAAAATGTGTATGTACATACATTTTCATTTACTTTTTTTAAAAAAAGGTGGTGACGTGTCTCCATCCATCCTGTTACTTATCCCCAGGGTCTCCTGCTGGTCACCACTTTTATCAGTTCCTCCTGCATCTTTCCACCGTTTCTCTATGAATATATATTCTTATTTTTCTTTCCCTTTTTTCAAAAATTTCCCAAGATTCAAAATAAGAATATTTTGAAAGAATATTCTTGTTTTTCTTTCCTTTTCAAAAACAGTATCATTATTCATATGTACATAAGACATATAAATGCCAAACAGCAGTGGATAAACATTAGTATACATTGCTTTTTCCCTTCATATCTTTGGAGCTTTCCGTAACAGCACATAGATAACTTCCTCTTATTTACAACTACATAATCTTGCAGCATGTGGCTATCCCATAATCACTCCCTGTTCTTAGGTATGTGAGTTGCTTCCATTCTACTACTAGGACAAACTATGCTGTAATGGATAATTCTGTACAAAAAGCATTTCATATGTGTGCAAGTTTATCTATAGAACAATTCCCCCAATGGGATTTCCACGTGTAACAGTGATTCATTTGGTTAAATGGATCTCTGTAGGGCTGAGTCATTTGTTTTTAAACTTATAACTTGATAGAATGACACCCCAACTCTATCCCTTGCCTCAGAAAAGACATAAGACAAAAACTATCAATTAATATTGACCAAAGTCTGACAGAGCGAATCATATCCATCCCCTCGGGCAACAGAAATGTGAAGAAACATAATCAATCCGAATGGTGTCCTTAAACTAAAGTTCTGAAGGGAAGATCAATAGGTCTGAGATAAGCAGGAAGGAATGTCCAGAATGTATCTACTTTATGCAAAAGAGGACCTCAGTAGAATTCTCTATATTAAACAGGAGAGGAATAAAAAAAAACCAACATGGCAAATACGCTATGGCAAATATGCAAAATATTACAGGAAATATAAAAGAATATAAACAAGAATCATAGCATACAAAAAACAGATTTAAAATTCCATTTCATGAAGACTAGGCACTCTGGAATCAGACTGCCTGAGTGTAAATCCCCTTCCTGCTATAAAATAACTAATTTTGTACAACTTAATCAATACATTTATGCTTTGATTTCATTATCTGTAAAATAATTATAGTGCCTATCCTTAGGGGTTTTATGAAGATCAAAATGGCTTAGAATAGTGCAGGCACATAGGAAGTACTCAATAAATGTTAGCAACTATTATTGTTATGAAATACATAACAAAGAAGCTAAAAATTTATACAACAAATGTTTATATTTTAGGATGGTGCTACTCAAAGTGTAGTCCATGAACAAGTTGCCAGTCTCTGAACTGTTTGTTACTAATGAGAAGATAAGCAGATTATGCCAGGATGCAAATCAATTACAGCAGTAAGTATGCTGTTTAGTTCAGCTGACATTTTTTTGTTAGCAAGATACACTCGGTGCAGGAAGCAGCATGGTTTACATTCTGGGGCATGTTTCTTAGAATATCGTGAACAAGCACTTTGAGTAACCTTGCTCTAGAAGGTATTAAAAAGAATATGTAATCAGTGAAACAAAAATATCAAAGATGAGATAAATTAACAGAATCAGATAAAAAGGAAGGCTGTAGACAAATCAAGGATCCAAACACTATTAGGAAAAAATAGGAACAGGAAAGGGGTGCAGTGGGGCTGGAGGGAGCCAAGGGTAGCCTAGAAAGAGATAACCTAGAGGAGAAGCCAGGGGAGGATTTTGAGCAGAGGGATGACATGATCTGACTAGTGTTCATAGGATCGCTTTGGTTGCTGCATTGAGAATAGAAGGCAGGAAGGCAAGGGTGGAAGCAGGAACACTAGTTAGGAGCCTGTTGCAGAAACCCAATGGAAAAATGATGATGGCTTGAACCAGGATGGTAGCAGTAAAAGTAGTGAGAAGTGGATAAATTTGGGGCATATTCTGAAAGTAGAACTGAGAAGATTTGCTGATGATGTTGACTAGGCATTGAATATAGAGTCTGGAGTATAGGGGAAAGATCCAGTGGGGAGACGCATATTTGGCCTTTATCTTCGTATAGATTGTATTTGAAAAAGACAATATGAGATCATTAAAGACTACGCAGGATATTAAGGAGGTGAGTATAGATAGAAAAAGAAAGGCTAAGCCCTATGGTATTACAACATTATGAAGGTAGAGTTATTGTTGTCATTATTATTAACTATTCCTGCAGTGATTTATTTATACTATGTTACAAATGATTTTTTGATAGTTGATGATCTGTCTTCAGGTTAGATTTATGGCAATTTGTTAGTCACTTTTACTTATTACTGCTAATGACAACATGCAATTCATAAACCATTAATAAAAAATATTAATAAAAGTAGAGTGTTTGGAAAAAAAAAAAGAACAGAAAGAGCCAGCAAAGGAGGCAGAAAGAACTAGTCAGGAAGGTTGATAGAAAACCAGTAGAGAAAACCCTAGCCGCTAAGGAAAGAAAACAATTCAAGAGGAAAACTGTTTAACTGACTTCAAATGCTTATGACTGCTCAAGTACGGTGACCGATGAATGTAGCAATACTAAAATCTTAACATATTTAAAATAATTTCACATAATACTGAATCCTTCAGCCTTGGAGAGCCTTTTTCTTTCATATCTGAACAGCACCATCTTGTGGCAAATATTTGTAAAATCAAAATTCCTGTGTTCAATTAATAAGTTTTGTAAATGTTTCTGTTATTAACAAATATTTTGCTGGAAACTCACTGTGCAACAAAATATGCTAGGCTTTAGAGATGTGAATCCAGGATAATTAGACAAGACAATTAGGACTCACTGCACAGGTGCTTCATACAGAATATCAGGTGCCATGAAAACACTCAGGAGGGCCGTCTGCAGCAGGGGACACTTCATACTAGCAAGACAAAGACAGGTGGACATTTTCTAGGCAGTGGGGGCGGCACTTGAAAAAATACTGAAGTACCAGAGAGCAAGGTGCTGTATGCTAGGATCATTTTGCACAATACATTTATGGCTCAAGTCCACAGAGGAGGAGGTAAAAGGGGAAGCAGGTAGTGGTGAGAGCAATGGAAAGGTAAACTAGATTAAATGAGTATAAGGAACCTAAGGCATTTTGCTCAGGACTTTGGCTTTCAACATGTTGGCAGACAGACAGCCCCTGGCAGGTATTAAATGGGAGTGATCTGATCTGACTTCATGCAGGTTAAAATAGTCTTAAAATTGTTGGTGATGAATATTACAGATGATATGGTGACCTAAGGGACTATGGGTTGTACCTTTTAGAGAGAAGGTGAGTGCACTTTTGTTTATGTGAAAAAGATGTGTATTCTATTGGAAGACAGCATACTGTTACAGCTATTGCTGTTGTCTGGAAGTTTAGGTTTGTAAAGAAACTAGGCTACAGAACTGGAAGATCCTAGACTGGGAAAACAATTAGTTAAGAGGCTGCTACAATATTTCTAGGTGAGAAAGCAGAGCCCCAAAACAATGAAGTGATAGTAATGACAAAGACACATAGTAGGTAATGGGGGTGGCAGAGAGAGAAGAGTCAGGGATGCCTCCCAAGCTTGTGCCTCGTGCAACTTGGTGGGTGATGGTGCCATTCGCTGAGAAAGGTAATATAATCAGGATGAGGTGGGGTGGGGGTGACCAAGTAATCCAGTCTGGGACCTATGGAGCTTGGGTGCCCATGGCCTCCAAGAGTTGTCCCATAGACACTTGAACATGTAGATCTGGAGCATAAAAGAGCATTTTGGATTGGGGATACAAATTAGGTTCTTGCTTAAATCATGTGAGCAACTGAGAATAGGTAGCGAAAAGAGAGGAGAGAGAGCTAAAGACAGAACCAATGACTGAAGTGCATATGCAGGGTGAGGGACCCATAATGGAACAGAAGGAGTGGCCTGGAAGCAGCAAGAAAATCAGACACAGAATGAGATCTGAAAGCCGAGGGAGGACAGTGCTTCGGCAGTGGTCAGCACCCATGGCTGCCAAGAAGTCAGCATCCACTGCATTTAACATCTTGACATTCAGAGGAAAAGCTTGGCTGAGAGGGAAAGGAGAGGCCAATAGTCACAACTAAATGCAGGGTCAGGAGAGGCTTTCATTAAGAGAAGAGATACTTGGAATGCTTATGAACTGAAGGGAATGTGTTAGTAAAAAGAAAGAGGGTGAAATATATGTGTGGAAGCTTCTTAGAATTAAGTTCTTATCCTCTTGGGCACTGCTCTTTCTACCACTGCTTCTTTTGTGAATAGGAATAGGCCACTTAACTCCTGAGTGTGCTGGGTAACAGGATAATGTCTGTGATGAACATTACAGATGATACAGTGACCTACTGGACTTCAGGCTGTACCTTTTAGAGAGAAGGTGAGTGCACTTCTGTTTGTACGAAGGAGAGCTGCATTATATTGGGAGATAGCATACCATCATAGCTATTGCTGTTGTCTAGAAGTTTAGGTTTGAAAAGAAGGGTGATGATGTTAATTAGCTAAAAGGGTGTTCTGTAGATCTGCTGCAGTATCTACTGAAGATTTCTTCAGCCAAAACTTATTCCAGTCTCTTTTTACTGTATCTTCCTGTTCTTCCTATACTACAAGTACTAAAAACTTTTATCTCCCAGACTCCCTCAATGCCAGGTTTCCTAAATGTAATTTAAGTTAACCAATCAGATGTATTTACATGTCTGAGTTTAATATGCAAGGAGGTAGAACATGAGGCAACTCTTTTGCTGGCTAAAATTCTGGTAGAGTTGGTGTAATTAAGGAGCTGGCTGCTTCCTGATTTGCCAGGAGGCTTCTGAGTGTGCCAAAAGCCCAAGGCCAGTAGATAAGTCTGTTAAGTGGCTTTGAGAGGTGTGTCTAGAAACCCAACCTAGAGTGCAGCTCTTCAGCTTTCCAATGATACTGTCCATCTTGTAATACCTCTTAATATGTACCTTTCGGCTTAACAAAGTTCTGTTCACAACCAAACCATGATTGATATAACATCCAAAACACACTCTACTACCTGTTGCTCTAAATAATTTTTTATTGGAAGGCAGATATGTCCCTTCACTGACATTTTTGTCTCTGGCTTATTTCATACTACAAAGGCAGAATTGAGTAGTTGCAACAGAAACCATGTAGCCCATAAAGCCTACAATATTTACTCACTGGCTCTTTACAGAAAAAGATTGCTGATCCCTCAACTACAGCATAGGAGTGCCAAGCTCTGCCAAGCTGTCAGGACACAGCAGAACAGATCTATGCCAGCCAGATGAGAAACATGTAGACTATTCTTAGACATCTTAGACACTGGGAATATTTAAAAATCCCAAGAAGGGTAATAAGTATTTTCAGGAGTAAGATGAGTAGAATTTAAGTCCATCTTGATCTTAGATTGAAATAACATTCTTGAGAATCAGCTATCATTTGTTATCTTTCTTTAGGGGATTGCAGAGAATCAATAAGGATGGCAAAGGCCCAATCTAAATAAAAGGATTATCAAATATTACCTATTGGCACTTATTTACAGTTAGAGTAAGCCAGTATTTATACTTTTCATTCTAGCTGTTAGAGCTTGCATTAGAAAGGTTAGAGTTATGGGATCTATCAAAGCCTAGCACTCTGTATTTTTCCTTCATGGCACTAATTACAACTACAATTAATTAATTATGTGCATGGTTATCTGCTTGGTTTCTCATCTTTCCCTCTAGACTGGAAACTTGATCAGGACAAGGATCAAATTGTCTTATTCATCGCTGTATCCCCCAGAGCCTAGCATATAGTTAGCATTCAAGAAATACCTTTTGAATGGATAAATTAGACAGTGCCAAATATATGACTGACAGAATTCTGTAGCTTTAGAAAGATAGCCAAACAGATAGCTTTTTATCATCCCTATTACATAAATCATTGACTCTATCAGAATAGAAGGAAGGTAATTAATCCAAATATATTTTGTTGGATTTTTAAAATGAGCAATTATGCTGTATTTTTTAAAATTATGTGAATATAGGGCCTGGCTTAGTTGTTCATGCCTGTAATCGCAGTACCTTGAGAGGCTAAGCTGGGAGGATCACTTATGGCCAGGAGTTTGAGACCAGCCTGGGCAACACAGCAAAACCCGATGACTACAAAGAACATTTAATAAATAAATTTAAAAAGCATGAGGATCACTTGAGTACAGGATTTTGGGGTTTCAGTGAGCCATGACTGCACCACTGCACTCCAGTCTAGGTAACAGAGAAAGGCACTATTTCAAAAAAGAAAAAATTATGTGAATATAAACATGACATATGCATTACATGTAATATGAAAAACAGAAAGGATTACAAAGTAGACAAAAGGACCATTTTCTAACTATCAATAAATGAAACATGAAACCTTTCCATAGTGCTTCCCATACCTGGATTCAGAAATTTCTGTACAAGTTGGTTGTCTTGTTGATAGAAAGCAATACTAACAGAAAGTCAACAGGTGGATAAATCCACAAAGATGGGAAGAAACCAGCGCAAAAAGGATGAAAACACCCAAAACCAGAACACTTCTCCTCCTACAAGGGATCACAACTCCTCACCAGCAAGGGAACAAGACTGGATGGAGAATGAGTGTGATGAAATGACAGAATCAGCTTTCAGAAAGTGGATAATAAGAAACTTCCGTGAGCTAAAAGAACATGTTCTAACCCAATGCAAAGAAACTAAGAACCTTGAAAAAAGACTTGACGAAATGCTAACAAGAATGGACAACATAGAGAGGAATATGAGCGAATTGATGGAGCTGAAAAACACAACACGAGAACTTCGTGAAGCATGCACAAGTTTCAACAGCCGAATTGACCAAGCAGAAGAAAGGATATCAGAGGTCGAAGATCAACTCAATGAAATAAAATAAGAAGGCAAGATTAGAGAAAACAGGGTAAAAAGGAATGAACAAAGTCAACAAGAAATATGGGACTATGTGAAAAGACCTAATCTACGTTTGATAGGTGTACCTGAATGTGACGAAGAGAATGAATCCAAGCTGGAAAATACTCTTCAGGATATTATCCAGGAAAACTTCCCCAACCTAACAAGGCAGGCCAAGATGCAAGTCCAGGAAATACAGAGAACACCACAAAGATATTCCTCTAGAAGAGCAACCCCAAGACACATAATCATCAGATTCACCAGGGTTGAAATGAAGGAGAAAATACTAAGGGCAGCCAGAGAGAAAGGTCGGGTTACCCACAAAAGGAAGCCCATCAGACTCACTGCAGATCTCTCAGCAGAAACCCTACAGGCCAGAAGAGAGTGGGGGCCGATATTCAACATCCTTAAGGAAAAGAACTTTCAACCCAGAATTTTGTATCCAGCCAAACTAAGCTTCATAAGTGAAGGAAAAATAAAATCCTTTGTGAACAAGCAAGAACTCAGAGAGTTCATCACCACCAGACCAGCTCTACAAGAGCTCCGGAAGGAGACACTACACATAGAAAAGAACAACCAGTACCAGCCACTCCAAAAACACACGAAAAGGTAAAGAGCATCAACACAATGAAGAATCTGCATCAACCAAAGGGCAAAACAGCCACCTAGCACCAAAATGACAGGATCGAATTCACACATAACAATATTAACCCTAAATGTAAACGGACTAAATGCCCCAATCAAAAGACACAGACTGGCAAATTGGATAAAAAGCAAAAACCCATCAGTGTGCTGTCTCCAGGAAACCCATCTCGCATGCAAGGATACACAAAGGCTCAAAATAAAGGGATGGAGGAAGATTTACCAAGCAAATGGAGAGCAAAAAAAAGCAGGAGTTGCAATTCTCATCTCTGATAAAATAGACTTTAAAGCAACAAAGATCAAAAGAGACAAAGAAGGACATTACATAATGGTAAAAGGATCAATGCAGCAAGAAGAGCTAACGATCCTAAATATATATGCACCTAATACAGGAGCACCCAGATACATAAGGCAAGTTCTTAAAGACTTACAAAGAGACTTAGACTCCCACACAATAATAGTGGGAGACTTCAACACACCATTGTCAATATTAGACAGATCAACGAGACAGAAAATTAATAAGGATATCCAGGACTTGAACTCAGACCTGGAACAAGCAAACCTAATAGACATTTACAGAACTCTCCACCCCAAATCCACAGAATATACATTCTTCTCAGCACCACATCACACCTACTCTAAAATTGACCACATAATTGGAAGTAAATCACTCCTCAGCAAATGCAAAAGAACGGAAACCATAACAAACAGTCTCTCAGACCACAGTGCAATCAAGTTAGAACTCAGAATTCAGAAACCAAACCAGAACCGCACAGCCTCATGGAAAATGAACAACTTTCTCCTGAATGTTGACTGGATAAACAATGAAATGAAGGCAGAAATAAAGACGTTCTTCGAAACCAACAAGAATGAAGACACCACATACCAGAATCTCTGGGACACATTTAAAGCAGTCTCTAGAGGAAAATATATAGCAATAAGTGCCCACATGAGAAGAAAGGAGAGATCTAAAATTGACACCCTATCGTCAAAATTGAAAGAGCTAGAGGAGCAAGATCAAAAAAACTAAAAACCTAGCAGAAGACAAGAAATAACTAAGATCAAAGCAGAATTGAAGGAGATAGAGACACAAAAAACCCTACAAAAAATCAATAAATCCAGGAGCTGGTTTTTTGAAAAGATCAACAAAATAGACAGACCACTAGCCAGACTAATAAAAAAGAAAAGAGAGAATAACCAAATAGATGCAATAAAAAATGATAAAGGGGATATCACCACAGATCCCACAGAAATTCAAACCACCATCAGAGATTATTACAAACAACTCTATGCACATAAACTAGAAAACCTGGAGGAAATGGATAAATTCCTGGACAGCTGCCTCCTCCCAAGCCTAAACCAGGAAGAAGTCGAAACCCTGAATAGACCAATAACAAGGTCTGAAGTCGAGGCAGCAATTAAGAGCCTACCACCCAAAAAAAGCCCAGGTCCAGATGGGTTCACAGCAGAATTCTACCAGACATACAAAGAGGAACTGATACCATTCCTACTGAAACTATTCCAAATAATCCAAAAAGAGGGAATCCTTCCCAAATCATTTTATGAGACCAACATCATCCTAATACCAAAACCTGGCAGAGACTCAACAAGAAAAGAAAACTACAGGCCAATATCCATGATGAACATAGATGCAAAAATCTTCAATAAAATACTGGCAAGCCGATTACAACAACACATCAAAAAGCTTATCCACCATGATCAAGTAGGATTCATCCCGGGGATGCAAGGCTGGCTCAATATACGCAAGTCTATAAATGTAATTCACCACATAAACAGAACCAAAGACAAAAACCACATGATTATCTCAATCGATGCAGAGAAGGCCTTCGACAAAATTCAACAGCCCTTTATGCTAAAAACCCTCAATAAACTAGGTATCGACGGAACGTATCTCAAAATAATAAAAGCTATTTACAACAAACCGACAGCCAATATCATACTGAATGGGCAAAAACTGGAAGCATTCCCTTTGAAATCTGGCACTAGACAAGGATGCCCTCTCTCACCACTCCTATTCAATATAGTACTGGAAGTTCTAGCCAGAGCAATCAGGCAAGAAAAAGAAATAAAGGGTATTCAATTAGGAAAGGAGGAAGTCAAATTGTCTCTATTTGCAGACGACATGATTGTATATCTAGAAGACCCCATCATCTCAGCCCAAAATCTCCTAAAACTGATAAGCAACTTCAGCAAAGTCTCAGGATACAAAATCAACGTGCAAAAGTCACAAGCATTCCTATACACCAATAACAGACTTAAAGAGAGCCAAATCAAGAACGAACTGCCATTCACAATTGCTACAAAGAGAATAAAATACCTAGGAATACAACTAACAAGGAATGTAAAGGACCTCTTCAAGGAGAACTACAAACCACTACTCAACGAAATAAGAGAGGACACAAACAGATGGAGAAACATTCCATGTTCATGGTTAGGAAGAATCAATATCGTGAAAATGGCCATACTGCCCAAAGTAATATACAGATTCAATGCTATCCCCATCAAGCTACCAATGACCTTCTTCACAGAACTGGAAAAAACCACCTTAAACTTCATATGGAACCAGAAGAGAGCCCGCATGGCCAAGTCAATTCTAAGCAAAAAGAACAAAGCGGGAGGCATCACACTACCAGACATCAAACTCTACTACAAGGCTACAGTAATCAAAACAGCATGGTACTGGTACCAAAACAGAGATATAGACCAATGGAACAGAACAGAGGCATCGGAGGCAACACAACATATCTACAACCAGCCGATCTTTGACAAACCTGATAAAAACAAGCAATGGGGAAAGGATTCCCTGTTCAATAAGTGGTGTTGGGAAAACTGGCTAGCCATAGGCAGAAAGCAGAAACTCGACCCCTTCCTGATACCTTACACTAAAATTGACTCCAGATGGATTAAAGACTTAAACATAAGACCTAACACTATAAAATCACTAGAAGGAAACCTAGGCAAAACCATTCAGGACATAGGCGTAGGCAAGGACTTCATGACCAAAACACCAAAAGCATTGGCAACAAAAGCCAAAATAGACAAATGGGACCTAATCAAACTCCACAGCTTCTGCACAGCAAAAGAAACAGTCACTAGAGTGAATCGGCAACCAACAGAATGGGAAAAAATTTTTGCAGCCTACCCATCTGACAAAGGGCTGATATCCAGAATTTACAATGAGCTAAAAAAGATTTACAAGAAAAAAACAAACAAGCCCATTCAAAAGTGGGCGAAGGATATGAACAGATACTTTACAAAAGAAGACATACATGAGGTCAACAAGCATATGAAAAAATGCTCATCATCACTGGCCATTAGAGAAATGCAAATCAAAACTACATTGAGATACCATCTCACACCAGTTAGAATGGCAATCATTAAAAAATCTGGAGACAACAGATGCTGGAGAGGATGTGGAGAAATAGGAACACTTTTACACTGTTGGTGGGAGTGTAAATTAGTCCAACCATTATGGAAAACAGTGTGGCGATTCCTCAAGGACCTAGAAATAGAAATTCCATTTGACCCAGCAATCCCATTACTGGGCATATATCCAAAGGATTATAAATCGTTCTACTATAAGGACACATGCACACGAATGTTCATTGCAGCACAGTTTACAATAGCAAAGACCTGGAACCAACCCAAATGCCCATCGATGATAGACTGGACAGGAAAAATGTGGCACATATACACCATGGAATATTATGCAGCCATTAAAAACAAGGAGTTCGCGTCCTTTGTAGGGACATGGATGAACCTGGAAACCATCATTCTCAGCAAACTGACACAAGAACACAAAATCAAACACCACATGTTCTCACTCATAGGCGGGTGTTGAACAAGGAGAACACATGGACACAGTGAGGGGAGCACTATACACGGGGGTCTATTGTGGGGGAGTGGGGGGGGACAGCGGGGGGGTGGGGAGTTGGGGAGGGATAGCATGGGGAGAAATGCCAGATATGGGTGAAGGGGAGGAAGGCAGCAAATCACACTGCCACGTATGCACCTATGCAACAACCTTGCATGTTTTTCACATGTACCCCAAAACCTAAAATGCAATAAAAAAAAAAAAAGAAAGAAAGCAATACTAACGTACATTTTCTATATTGCTTTGGTTTTTCTTTTCTTTTTTTAACAAGGAAAATCCTTTCAGGGATACATTGCATTAAAAACTCAAGTTTACTTTATTACCCATCCATATCCTATCTATTAGCATACAGATGTATACAGATGTCTGAGCTGCTGACAGTTTTCTTTAAGATTTATCAGGCTCTTCTGTTTCTACTTTTGCTCTCCTGCTTTTACTTGCATGTTGTACCTATTTAATATCTTTCCCTTTAGAACTATCATCTTACTTTCTTTCTCCTCCAAAGATATAGGCTACAATGGAAAGAGGAAATAACCCCTATGAAAAGTTCTTTAATTCTCTATTATGGCTTTAAAGTCACTAAAGGCGTTTCCCAAGATCCATTTAACTACAGCATCATGTCTCTGTCTCTCTCTCTCTCATCTCCTCCTTCTCAGTCTCCTTTACTAAATGCTCTTTCTTGGCCTGTTTTTTAAATATCAAAATGTGGCTATTTGCAGCTTCCACTTCTAGTACTGGTGGACTAGGTAAGTTGGATCAATGCTACTGCTAAGGGCAACTAGAAAAGCTGGACAAAAAATATATATATAAAAGGCTTGAAGCACATAGAACTAATGACATAGTCAAGAATTATGGAACCCAAATCCAGAAGACAGAAACCCAGAGATGACTCTCCTCCTAGAGTGTTTTCCAATTCCAGAAGAGGAAAGCTAGTGCTGTGCTTTTTGACAGCCCCTCATGGTTAGTGAGACAAAGGTGTGATCCAGTCATGTGCTTTGGGTTGGGACCCTGAAAGCTATACCCTAGGTGTAAGGGTGATCTAAAAACAGATTGATCCCCCCAAGAATGTAACCCTTCTTTTTAATAATCCCCATTGCTGAAATCTGATTAAAGTGATCACAGACTGTTACTGCTACTAGGAACCTGGCAGAAGCAAAAATTAAATACTCTCTGGAAGAAAACAAGAAAACCAGCAAAGCAGCTAACAATAGAAATAAATCTATGTGGATTTCAAACTTTTATTAATAACTGTGATTGCACAAGGGAAGGAAAGATGGAGAATTTTGTCAAATAACTGCAAACTTAAGAAAAAAAAGAAATCTAAAATTGAAAAACATAATAATTGAAATTAAGAACTAATGGGTGGATTTATCATTAAATTAGATCAGCAGAAGAAGGAACTCATGAACTAGAAAACAAGCTAGAAAAAACCCTTCAGAATATAGCAGAGGAAAAAAAAGAATGGAAAATACAAGAAAGCAGGTAAAAGCTATACATGACAACATATAATTAGAAGGTATAAAAAATGTGTGTAAATTGGAGTCCCAAATGAAAAGCGAGATAATTAAACCAAAGCAGTAATTTAAGAGATAATGTGAAGACTTTGCAATATTGAAGAAAGACATCAAATCACACATTTTTTTATGTCCTATGTGCCTCAAAGAAAATAAATAAAAAGAAAAGCACATCTAGCTTCAACACAGTAAAACTTCTAAGAGCCAACAACAAAGAAAAAAATCTTAAAAAAGGCAAGTGAAAATAGATTACCTTCAAAGATGCAACAATAAGAATGTTTCTCAAGAGAAATAATGATAGTTTTAAAGTGCTGAAAGAAAATAGCTGCTAATCTACAGTCATATACACAGTGAAAGAAAGCACAAATAACCAATGTCAGAAATGAAAATGGGACCTCAGTGATGATCTTGCAGACATTAAAATGTAATAAAAGATTATGAGCAACCATATATAAAAAGTGAAAACTGAGATGAAATAAACACATTCCTAGAAACAGACAAGTTTTCAAAACAGAAACAGAAGAAATAACCTGAATTCAATTATTTTTTTTCAACTTTTACCTTCAGAGGTACATTTACAAAATATGCAGGATTATTACAAAGGTAAATGTGTGCCAAGATGCTTCGCTGCACAGATCATCCCATCACCTAGGTATCAAGTCCAGTATCCATTAGCTATTCTTCCTAATTTTCTCTCTCAATTATTATTAAAGACATAAATTCATAATTGGAAATTTCCCCACAAAGAAAACTCCAGGTTTAAATGGTAGCGAGGGAAGTCTATCAAATATGTAAAGAAAAAAATAATAAAACAAGATGATTAAAAAAGAAGAAACACTCCCCAACCCATGTTTATGAAGCCAGCATAACCATGACACCAAGAACTGATGTGAACATTACAAAAAGGAAAATTACAGATCAATCTAACTCATCATGATTATTACTTCAAAAATCACAAACAAAATATGACAAAATGGATTCTTTTTATAAAAAGGGTAATACATCACAACCAAGTTGGGTTTATTTTAGAAATATAAGGTTGATCTAACAAATAAAAATCAATCAATGTGGCTATGTGTCATGGCTCATGCCTGTAATCCCAGCACTTTGGGAGGCCAAGGTAGGCAGATCAATTTGAGGTCAGGAGTTCAAGACCAGGCTGGCCAACATTGCGAAACCCCATCTCTACTAAAAATACAAAAATTAGCCAGGTGTGGTAGTGCATGCTTGTAATCCCAGCTACTCAGGTGGCTGAGGTAGGAGAATCGCTTGAATCCAGGAGGCGGAGGTTGCAGTGAGCTGAGATCCCAACACTGCACTCAAGCCTGGGTGACAGAGTGAGATTCTGTCGCAAAAAAAAAAAAAAAAAAAAAAAAAAATCAACCAATCTAAGTAATCACACTGACAATAAAGTATAAAAATCTTTTCATAAAATTCAATATCCATTCATTATAAAAACTCTTAGCAAACTGGAAATAAAAGGGACTTCTATCATCTGAAAATTCATAAATTACCAAAACTACTAAAATATAAGAAAGTTTAGCAAGAACACTGGATGTTGTAAGATCAACACAAATAATTTGTTTTTTTTGAATACAGTAATAAAGATAAAAAATAAAATTACAAAAAAATGTCATTTTTCAATAGATCAAAACATGTCAAATAGTTGGGCATACATCTAACCAAAAAAGGGGGCAAAATTTCCACACAGAAAACTATAAAATATTAGTGAGATAAAATTTGAAAGGAAAATACTAAATAAATGCACATATATATCATGTTTATTATTTGAAATATTCAATATAGTAAAGATGTCAATTCTCTCTAAATTGATCTATATATTCAATGCCATACCAATCAAAATCTCAAGACTTTGTTAGTTGGGTTTTACAGGTTCAATTCCAGTATTTCTATGGAAATATAAAGGGTAAGAACAGTCTTACACTTGGAAGAATAAGATGGGAGGACTTGCTTTATTGGGCATCAACACTTACTATAAAGTTACAACAATGAAGACAATGTGATATGGCAAAATGTTAGACAAATTGCTAATAGAATGGCATAAGGTGCTCTGAAACAGATCCACACATTTATGGACACCTGATGTACAACAAAAGAGGTACTGCAGAGTAGTGGGGAAAACACAATCTTTGGGAAAAATGACTGCGCACCAGAAAATGGTTACATGGGTGATTGGTTTTTTATTTATTCAACTACATACGTTGCTCTATGCACTGTTGTGTTTTATGTTATTACTACATAAAAACGTTTTTCAAAAATGTGAGTATCGTGCTTGGTCTTTTCTCTTCTGCCAGGATGCCCAGGCTTTTCAGCTCAGTAACTTCACACATGCCTGAAATGTGTTTCCTCTGACTGAAATGACCTTTATAACATTGTCTACTTATTTTTTAAAATGCTCAAATCAAAATATATTAAAATACTTACAGTATGACCCCAATTCTGTGTTAAAATTACACTGAATTTGTGCATCTTTGCATATGGTTGCTTAAAAGTATATGTATGTATACATACCGATTCACATACACCCAAACACACATATGGTTGTGTGCCTTTCTATGCAATAGCAATTCATGGGAGCACTGTTTGGTCTTAGATGTCTTTTTATAATTTTAAATAAATAAATGTATGTGAGTATGTCCGTTTAAATACCAAATAGTGGAGTTACATATTTTTTGCTAGTACATCAGTCAGTTTAGGAGACTAAGTTCTATCACTGGCTCTCAGCCAGAAAACACAAAATTATTCAACTTACTAAGTTTTCCTTAGTCTGAATGGCAGCTTGACAAGGTGCTTATATTGTGTGCCAAAATGTCATTTGCTTGCGAACAGTTTTCACACATAACGACTACATAAAAGTGATAGTGGCTAGATCTGTTGGAAAAAAATATATGATGGATGTTTTGGCTAAAAGTACCTTCAGGAAATGATCAAAGAAAAAGAGAATACAAATAGCAGGCAATTAGAAATTGGTGAAAATCCTTTGGCATTAAGAAGGTACCATAAATACCCTTGCAGCCTGAAAGGAGGACTGACTAACAATTGGATGAACTGAAATAAATGATGGCTAAAGGCATATCAAGACTTTAGGAGATTTTTTTTAGAGACAAGCTCATCCCCATCTGAGATGATGGATACAGACTCAGTTCAGTCTGTGACTTGTTTCCAAACAGCACTCCTTTCTCTAGGTTTGTAGCACCCCTGACTCTGCACACTACTTTGACATGATTCCAATAGAGGCTGGGCCACAAGAACTAATATGAGTGACAGATATCAAACTGGGCTTTGGTACAGTCATTCCCTCTGTTGACCAAAGTTTGCTTACTGGGTCAATCTAACAGTAACTGGGCCGTAATAGGTACTAAATAAGTGTAGGGCAAATGGACAGACAGATGGATCAATCAATCAGCCAATCAATCTTTCCTCCTCAATCTTCTCTGCCTCAGTCAATGATACTAATATCCTCTCTACCTATCAAGACAGAAACCTAGAAATCATTCTCATATTCTTCCATCCATTCAAACAAACCCCACAACTCCACTCACTAAACTTTAAGTCCTACTAATAACACTGTCTCCTAAATATATCTGTCTCTTTTCCCATTCTCTCCATTCCCTGTGTACGCTTTAGTTCAAGACCTATATTATTCCTCCTTCGAGGATTACAAATTCCCATAATATCCAACTGGTTTCATTGTCTCCAGTCTCTTCCCCTTTACATCATTTCTAGAAAGATCTTTCTGCAATGGAAAACTGATCCTGTTTTTCTCTTGCTTAAAGACCCCTTTGATAATACCCTAATGCCTTCAAGAAAAACTCTCTCTTATTAGAATAACATTCTAGGCCCTCTAGGATATAATCTCTCCTTTTATCTATAACGTTTGCTCCTACTATATTACTCTTCAGAGTTCCAATATCCACTTACTTACAGTTTTTCCAAATGTCATGTCTTGCCTCCATGTTCCATCTTAGAATATACCCTTCCTCAACCATCTACACGAATAGCTCCTTTTTATGATTCAAGACACTACTCAAGGATTGCATTTCCTTTTATCTCCAAGTTGAATTAAGTACTCATCCTCTGTATACACATAATATCTGGTTCACATCTCTTATAACATGTATTGCACAGCACTCTTAATTTGTCTTACTTGCTGGCCTGGAAGGTAGCTTCCACCTCATTTTCCCAGACTTCTCCATCATGGTAAATGGCATTATCATTTGTCCTGTCACGACCCAAAACCTGGGGTATCCATGACACCTTCCTCTTACTCTCCTATTCCTGCACTTCCAAGTGATGACCAAATCCTGTGTATCTAACCCTAAAAGACAATCTCAAATTGTTTCATTTCCTCTCTAGCACATTTTCATTCTAGATCAATGTCTCTACCCTGGTCTTCTGCACTGCCTCCTAATTGGTCACCTACTTTCAGTCAGTCTAACCCATTCTCCTCTCAACAGCCAGGATGATCTTTCAAAACATCTGTCTGAGTTACTTCCATTTATAACCCTGCATTGGCTTCCTACTGTGCTTGGTATAAAAATTGCTTGATATGGCAAATAACACCCTGCATAGCCTGACTCCTTCAGCTTCAACCTCATCTTATGCTTTTTTACAGTTTGTTCCTCCAGCTCCCTGCACATGGGTCTTCATGGGTCTGTGAGAGTTGTCAGAATCAAAATGGAGTCACTAGTGTTAAAAAACTGGATAATCAGAGAGCCAGGGAAGGCCATGAAGCAAAGGTTCTTATACACAAATGCCTAGTAACCAGAACTATCAAAAAAGTCTCCACAAAAACCAGAACCTTGCACAAATGCCATCATAGTCCTATAGAAAAAATACTTCTGCAAGAACATCTGACCAGCAACTTCCTGTCCAACTTCAGACTGGTGCCACCCTTGTTATTTATCCATGTAGCCAAAAATAATTATCTCAAAACAATTATGTAGACGTCCTCATCTTTACTTTTAAAATCTTTGTCTGCCTTTACTTTCCTGAGTACACACAATTTACTATGGCACACATATTTTCACTTCAATGCCCATTTCTGAATAAATGTTACTTTCTTTTAAAGAGCCCCACTCTCTCTGTCTGTTGTCTAGGTGGACAGGCCTTTTTGTCAGTTTCTCAAACTGCTTAGCTTTCTCTTATCATGCAATCTATGGAGACTTTTTTTTGTAAATTTGAAGTATGAGTTATATGACTATATTTTATTACCATAAGAGATCTTGTATGTAGTATCATAAGCCAGTCAAAATTCCATTGGAGGTAAAAATCAAAATATCCCAAAACTGGTGAATGACAATATTATGTCACATTATATGACTGAATCCTATTAAACCATTAAAAATGTTTATGAATCTTGTATTTTAATGACATGAGAAAACACTTCTTATGACACAAAAATAAAATGAAATGTAATTAAAGTTAAAAATACTGGCTATAAAATAGTATATAGAATATGATCTCAGCTTTGTTAAACAAAATCCAGAGAAAATAGATTGGAAAGAAGTACAGTCATCTCTCGTTATACTTAGGGATAGGGAAGACTGATTCCAGAGGTTCCAAGACCCCTGCATATACCAAAATCCAAGCACACTCAAGTCCCACAGTCAGCCTGCAGAGCCTGCCTATACAAAAAGTCACCCCTCCATATGTGGTTTTGCATCCTGGAATACTGCATTTTCAATCCACGTTTGGTTGGAGAAAGTCCACATATGAGGGGACCCACATAACATAAACCCGCGTTGTTCAAGGGCCAAGTAAATACTAAAAAGTTAACACTGACACTCTGTGAATGGTATATGCATAAAAATATATAAATGTGTATATATGTATATTCTTTCATATATACGTGAAGAACTCATATATGTTCTTCACATGTACACATATATACACATACATGTTCACCTTTTTGAACAATGATCATAAAATCTGAAAAAATAGGTTTTTAGTAAATATTCATTTTCTAGGCTTTATATTTTTAAATATCAATTATGTTAACATGATTTCCATTTAAATAGAGAGGGAGTACAGTGAGCAATGGTCTAGCAGAGACCTGCTGCAGGCAAAGGCAACAGCAGCACAATCAGTGTTACTACAGTGGAGTGGGCGAGAGGGAAGTCAGATGACTTCAGAGAAGTAGTCACAGGCTAGATCACACAGGGCTTTAAAGCCATTGTAAGTCTTGTGTGTGTGTGTGTGTGTGTGTGTGTGTGTGTGATTCTGATGAGAAGTCACTAGAAGGTTTTGAAGGAAATGAAATGAGTATGTATAACAAAAATCACTGCTATTTGGAAAATACTGTACAGGAGCAAGGGTAGAAGCAGAGACTTCTCAATCATGTGGGTAGGAGAGGACTGTGGCTTAGCTTAGAGAGGAAGGGAGAGGTGGGCAGATTTGGGATCTTCTGTTTAAGGTAGAGTCAACAGAATTTGTTGGATGCTTGGATGCAGGGTCTGACCTAAAAAGAGAAGTCAAGAGTAATTTCCTAGAATTCCAGCCTACTTGAATGGCAGTAACTGAGGCAGTTTATTGAGATATTGAGGGGAAACAGAGGGAGGACTTGATGGGTGTGGCATCAGGAGTTCTGTCTGTCCATACTAAATTTAAATGCTTATCAGATTTCCAAGTGGAGATGCTCAGTAAACAGATGGATATACACATCTGGATCTCAGAAGAGAAGTAAAGTTAGAAATAAAATTTTGGAAGTCATCAACTTATAGATGTTATTTATAGCCAAAGAATACGGCTTGGGATAGAAATTGCCTTGGGACGCAGTATGGCCAAGAACTGAACTCTGTGGCACACTGACATTTAGTGGTGGGGAAGCCTGGCAACACAATGAAGCAAAATGAAATGCAGGAGAATGTGGTAACCTGGAAGCCAATTGAAGGAGAAAGAATATTAGTGAAGAACATTAGTGAAGAAGAAAGAATATTAAGGAGGAGGGAGTGATCAAATGCTACTGAGGGGTCAGGAAAAATGAGAACTGTGCACAGACATTGGATTTCGCAGTCATTGGCAACGTCAGGACCATGCAGGGGTTAAGGGGGACAAAAAGCCTCAGATGAGAGCAGGTAGGAAGAAACAGAGGAAATGAAAATAGAGACGTAGAGGCAAATCTTTCAACGAGGATTTTTTGTTTGTTATAAAGAGAAGCGGATGTGTGGTCTAGGGAGGATTAAAGACGAGATTTAACAGCAGATATTTGTTAAATGAATATGTTTTAAGAATACCATAAGGAACAAATGACTCAACAGATAGGTGGACATGATTCAACAGTGTAAACATGGTTATACTTCAAGTCCCATACTGTAAGACGTACATGTCACATTCACTTTGCTTCAACTGTGTGTCGATATCCTATACTTGCTTATCTATTTTCTGATTTGAACGAGATATAAAATGGAGTTGCTTAACTCGATTTGTAACCAACCACTTTAAAATACTAAAATGTGAGGACTGATGGGCTGATAGGTGCAGCAAACCACCATGGCATACATTTATCTACGTAACAAAACTGCATGTCCTGCATATGTATCCCAGAACATCAAATCAAATCAAATCAAATAATAATAATGAAAGAAATAGAGATTCTGGAAATCGAGCTTACCAAATTAAAACTTTCAGAGGTAGGGGGTATGCATTTCAAACAAAAGTCCCAAATGTGTCTTACCATCAGGCTTGTTTTTAGTATTCCTTACTAATCTAAGGAATACTAAACACTTGGAGAAAGACAAGTTCTCCTACTTTGTAGACGTGCAATATGGGTTCAGGGGATGACAATTCAAATCTATATAAATAGTGTATTTTTACCTCCAGATCATGTAGCCTTTCTCACCCTTGCTTCCCAAAATTAAAAGGATAATTAAAAAAATAGTAAATGTAAGAATATTTTAAAATACTTTCTTTAAAAAAAAAATTACTACTGTGGAAAACTGGAGATGTCCTAACTAATATACTGAAAACTAGCTCACAAGTGCCAGTCCAAATTATTTTTATTTAATTAGCTTTGGACAAAAAACCAAGTAGGAAATCCTATGCAGAAGCCTCCAGCACTGGCTCAGCATGCCTGACAGGGGCTCACGCGGACTCTTTAGAGCATTTAAGACTCTAGGCTATTTATTTATGGTTCTGAGGTGTCTTTTCAAAAATGGGTTTTCTGGTCAAAATGAAACAAAAAAGCAGCCAGCTGTGTGGATTTTCCCTTCAGAGTAAGCCAAGTGATGGAAAGGCCGGGCCGGTCCCCCGGGGACAGCAGCGCCTACACCCTCGCCTTCGGCTCCGATGGGAGGTAGTGCGAGCGGCCTGGCCCCAGCCCACCCTGCGCCCTGACCGGAGAGCCCGGCACTTGCCTGCTGGTGAGCGCGCGGTTCTTCCGTCTTCCCTTCCGGCGGAGCCCGACCAGGCGGTGGGCGTCTTGCCCCGGGCGTTGAGAGGCTGGGGACGCCTCTTACGCGGCGGGCAGCAATTCCGTCCCCGCTACCACCGCAGCCTGCACTCCTTCACGCTCGCGGAGCAGTTTGCTCGTGAGTCGGCGGCCCCACGCCTTTGCAGACGCGCTGCCTCAGCTCTTGGAGGTCTTCGCTCACCGGGCCTGACTGCGGTCGGCACCTGCCCCGCCCCTCCCGAGGGGTCGCTCGAGGGCGGGCGGCTGCATTGCCAAGGCAGGCCCCACCCGGGACGTGGCGCTGAGGGCCGGGGCAGTACAGCTGCGAGTCAGGGGTTAACGTGGCGGGAACACTCGGCAGAAGGAAGGAGCTCGCAAAGAAGGGTGGAGGAGGGGAAACCGCAATGGGGAACTGTCACCAAGGCTAGTGGACTCTCCCTGCTTTTTTTTTCTTTGGCATGTACCCCAAAGCCGGACGTCAAGGGCCAGAAAAGTCTGGAAAGGAATTCCACCGTGTTTGCCCCTTACAGACCAGACAAACCCCTAGACCCTTCGGAGGTACAGAGACTCTCCTGGTTCCCTAAGACAGTCTCTCTCACTTGACTACCGCAGCCAACCATACCCCTGACTAGGGTGTGCAGCACATCAGCCCCTGCCCCCAAAAACTACCCTGGCAAAGATCCCTTTTTTCAGGTTCGTTCTCCACCACCGAACAGATTGGAACTCCACTGAATATCAAGAGAGAACAAAAAAGCAATTAGGTAAATAAAGCGTAAGAAGCCTTATAAAGCCCCAAATTGATCTTACCATTGCTGTCTCAGGCACCTAATCCTAGTCATAATCTAAGAGCCCCAGTTCAGAAATCTCCCTCCCCTTTTAAATCTCAGGCAATCTCTACTCCCTGCCAAAGGAGACCCAGTTACTGAGTCTCAGATGAGACCATAGATAATAAATTGGGAGTGAAGGTCCATACCTGAGTCTCAGAAACACGGTACAGGTAAAGCTAATAACTATTTCCTCCCTTTCCCCATCCAACAACAGGATGGCTTATTGAAGGTAGGCACTTCAGGTAATAATTACTTGGTGTGCTGCAATGTAGTCAGAAATGCCGTATTATGTACCATGTCAACACAATTCATTATCCACACAGTTGATTCTCCAACTGCTCCACCTCCCAACAATTCTACCTAAACTCTTTGGGTAAACAGTGGCCTCCTAAATCCAATTGATACTTTTGTTGCCCTCATTTTCCCTGGGAGTCTCTCTTTGGTGATTGACAAAGTTGACCATTGTCTTCCAACACTCTTGTTTCCTTGATGTTGACAACCCCACTTTGCCTTTATGCTCATCCTGCTTGTTAACATTCTTTCAGTTTCCTCTGCCTGTTCCTCTTTCTCTGGCAACCCTGCAAAATCAATGCTTTTCAAGCTTTCCCACTGAAATACCACCCATGACAGATTCCATAAACATGTACTTCCCTATTCACCATAGGTCACATGCATAAAAGAACCTGAAGTCACTAGTGTCAAGGGCAAATTTACTTGAAGTGTTCCATCTTTTAAATTGCTCGAAATTTTGCATTGTTCTTCATAATATAGTCACATGTACTAAAAAATATCTTAAATTGGTTACAAGTTTAATTGCTTAACATTTTCTCTCCAAATGTTCAAGAAAATGCATCAGTCACTTATGCCACATATATTTAGATTACATTCTATGTGCTAGGCATTAGGGATATTGTGTGAACAGCAGACACAGTCCTAGTTCTCATGGAGATTTTATAGTCTCATCTGGGAGACGGATACGTAAAGAAGTGAGATAATTTCTTTTTTTCTTTTCTTTCTTTTTTTTTTTTTTTTTTTTTTACTTTTTCTAAATTTTAGTCTACTATCCAGTTCAGGGACACACGTAGTGTTGATTTTCATGTCCCTTTACCCTTCTTCAGTCTGAAGCAGTTCTTCTAATCTTTCTTTGCCACTCACGACCTTGGCATTTTTTAAAAGTACGGGACATTTATTTGGGAGAATGTTACTCAATCTGAGTTTCTCTGATGTTTTCCCTTGATCAGATTTAGGTTATGCATTAGAATAGCATAGAAGGGATGCTTCGTTCTCAGCATATCATGTCACGAAGTACATGATATTGATTTGTCCTTTTACTGGTGAGGTGAACATTGATCATTTGATCAAGGGGTTGGCGGCCAGGTTTCTTCAATGTAAAGTTACTATTTTTCTGTGTTATTTATAAGCAATTTATGGGGAGATACTGTGAGACCATGTAAGAATTCTGTTCGGCCGGGCGCGGTGGCTCAAGCCTGTAATCCCAGCACTTTGGGAGGCCGAGGCGGGTGGATCACGAGGTCAAGAGATCGAGACCATCTTGGTCAACATGGTGAAACCCCGTCTCTACTGAAAATACAAAAAATTAGCTGGGCATGGTGGCACGTGCCTGTAATCCCAGCTACTCAGGAGGCTGAGGCAGGAGAATTGCCTGAACCCAGGAGGCGGAGGTTGCGGTGAGCCGAGATCGCGCCATTGCACTCCAGCCTGGGTAACAAGAGCGAAACTCCGTCTCGGGAAAAAAAAAAAGAATTCTGTTCAGCACACTTTCACCCACTAAGTTTTACATCCATCAGTGATTCTTGCCTGAATCAGCTAGTACTGTGATGATTGGCAGGTGGTAATTTTTTAGCTCCATCAATCCTTCTACATTTAGAAGTGAGACAATTTCTGATCCATGCATTGATATGGGGACAGGGAATCTTCCTGGTGGGCAATGTCTAGCTATAAACCTGGTTATTCCCATTCAAGAAAGGAGGGGATGACCTGACAAACTGATAAATATACTGACTTACAGGCAGTGTCTAATAGATCATCCAGCTTTTAGGTTCTTGGAAAAATGAAATGGAAAATTTGTAAAAGATCTGTTGGTGAGACTTAAAGATAAGCCTCTTGGAGTAGTGAGATTATGTTAAGATATTCATGTCCCACATAAGTGCCTAACAGGATGCATCAGGTGGAGATTTGCAATAAGGGGAACGAGATAAATTGCCTGGTGGATGTCAGTCTTTTTCTCCAGCCAACCCAGGGCTTGGTTAATGGGCCCATGGCAGTGACTATTCAGTTGACTCTGACTTAATCAAAAGGGAGATTATCCCAGGTGATTCTGACGTAACCAAGTGAACTCTTTCTGGCCTTCTCTGAAACAGATTCCAGTCAGTTCTGCTGACTTTAGAAAGGCAAATAGTCATGCTGTGCACTGCTTATATAGAAGAGTAGCCCTAAGTAGCTGAAGACCTCAGTTCTACAGCTTCTAGGAACTAAATTTTATCAACAACCTGATTAAGTTAGAAGAGAACTGTGAGCTCCAGATGACAATGCAGTTCAGCTGACTTCACTGCAGTCTTGTGAGACCCTATGCAGAAGACCCAGTCAAGCCATGCCGAGACTCTTAACCCCAAGAAATTGTAAGAAAATAAAATTATGCTGTTATAAACCAGTAAATCGATGGTAATTTGTTACCTGGCATAGAAAACTAACACAAGAGATAAAATAGCACTTGGATGGAAACTATAGCTTTAAATATGTAAATGAGAATAGAAAGTCGAAAATTTGAGGAGCTAACCATCCACTACAATATGGCAAATTAACATGGAAAGAAAAAGCTGAAATCAATAAAACAGAAAAGAATATAACAAAGAAGAAAAACAAAAATACTGGCTTTAAAAAATTTATAATAAGTGTGATAAACCTCTGTCAAGACTAGTCAAGGAAAAAAGATACAAACAATCCCAGATACAATATAAGGAATACAAATACCATCCTTACAGATCTGGCATATGTTAAGTATACAAGAAAAACACAGTACTAATAAATTTGAAAGTGTAGATGAAATGGAAAGATTCATAGGAATATGCAATTTACCAATATTACATAAAAGACAGAAAAGCTGAATCTTATTAATAAAAAGAAATTGAATCAGCATCCTATAAAGAAGACACCAGACCCCAAACACACTTTACGTACAATTTCTAATAAACAGTCAAGGAAGAAGTAACGTAAAGATTATATACAAGCTTTCCCAGAAAACAGGAAAAGAAAGCCACTTTCCAACTCACTTTATAAGGCTAAACCAGGCTTAATATTAAGCAAAAATCTTAAAACAAATCCAGCTATTAAAAATAAACCACATCATGCCAGGTTGTTTTTACCCTAGGAAGAAAAGGCTGGCTTAACAACAGGAATCCAGTTCATGTAACTGACCACATTCAGAGAATAAAGGCAGAAAAATCATGATTTTCTCAATAGAGCTTTTTGATAAAATTCAAAATTTTATATCATCTATGATTATAAAAAACTCTTAGTAAACTAAAGATAGGTGGGAAATTTCTAAATTTAATAAAAATACCATAAAATGCTTACAGGATACTTTGAAAGCATTCCCAGAAAACAGAAACAAAACAAGAATGCCTACACATAACCTATTCAACATTATAGTGGAGGTCCCTGCAAATGTAATTAGGCAAGAAAAAGTAAAGAAAGGGAGAATAGAAAGACAGACAAATGTATCATTACTTATAGAAAGTACAAAAGAATGTATAAATTACTAGATTTAAAAAAAGATTTTTGCAGGTTTGATGAATAGAAAAATTAATTTAAAAAGTTTTTCCACATACCAACAAAAAATTAAAATCTTAAAAGATATCATTTATAATGATAGCATCAAAAACATAAAGATACAAGAAAGTAAAATTAAGGAAGTATATGTATACAGTATTTCTATGAAGACAATTATGATTTTATTCAGATACAATGGAAAGACATTAACTCACCAAAAAATGCCCTATTATAAAGAATTTGTTCACAGGTAAAATACAATCCAAATCAAAATCCTAACAATTTTGTTTTGTTGAAATTCCAAAATTTGTATAAAAATGCAAAAAACTGATTGCAGCCAAAATCTTGAAGAACAGGGTATAAAAAGACTTATTTTACCAAATATCAAGACTTTTAGAAGCTGTGACAGTGTGTTACTGATATATGGGCAAACTGATCAATGGAATAAAAGAGCCCAGAAATAGACTCATGTAAATATGAGCATTTCATAGATGACAGAAATGGCATGTCCAACCAATTGAGAAAGATGACTTTTCAAGAAACGAGAGGAGAAAAAAAGAAACTGGATACTTACCTCACCCACAAAACGAAATTCAATTTAAGTAGAAAACAAAACTACACATATTTTAGAACACAGTATAGAAGATATTCATGACCTAAGGGAAGTATTTTTTAAACAAGACACAAACACACCAGAAATAGAGAAAAACATGGTTACATTTCACTAGGAGCAGAAAGATAGAGAACTGTGAGAAGACATTTATAACAGTTATAACCAAATGATTAAGTATTCTTGGTACATGAAGGAATTTTATTAACTTAAAAAAGTCAAATTTAAAAAAATGGACAAATAATTTAAATAGCAACTTAGCAAAAAGGGAAATCCAAATAGTAAATTGTACAAAAAAATAATTAACCTCATGGAAATGCAAATTAAGCAACAATGAGGTACCATTACAAGCCCAGATTTTCCAAAGTTTTATAAATGTGGAACCTTCTAATGCTGCTGGTGAAAGCACTGATTAATTACTTTGGAAAAGTTAGGTATTACCTAGTAAATTTGAAGATACACATATGACTCACCAATTCCATTGCTAGATGTATTCTCAAGAGATCATACACATGTACAACCTGACATATATACAGGGATGTTCATAGTGGCTTTGTTCAAAATAGCAAAAAAGGCGGAATGATCCAACTGCCTTCACGGAAGAGATACATAACGGTGGTATATTAATGTTAAAACATAGTAACAAAAACTATTGCCATATGCATCACCATGGATGATGCTAAACATTCAGCAAGTCACAAAAAAGTGACATTTCTATTTATTAAATATAATTTAATACTTTACTAAATTTTATTAATGTTTACTTCTGTCTGATTGTTTAGACTACTTTTAAGGAATGCAGGCATCAGTACTACTCTAAATGTGGTCCCATACTGATCCCATATTGATCACCTGTCATTGGTTGATGGAGAGAGAAGCACATAAAGTGAGTAAACATGCATAAACTTTAGAAATGCTGACAGTAATCTGACAGTGCCAGTACATTCAAGTACATGATTGTATATTTACAAAAATATCAGTTTACGATGATGTAGAAATTTTTTTAAAAAAATGTGAGAACTAGTATATTTAACTGGTAAAAATACGAAGAAAAGATTATTTGCATTACAAGCAGAACATTGGTTATCTCTCGAGGTGATTCAGGAAACTGACCAGGAAAGGATACATAGGAGCTTTCTAAGGTAGTCACAATGTTATATTTCTTTACCTGAGCATTGGATATATGAGTATCTGTTTTATAACTTTTCTTCTCATTAAATTGTACATCCTGAATGTGCTCTTCTATATAATTTCAATGTAAAAGTGTAAAAATTTGTTATAGACAGTACAATACCAATTTCTTTTAAAAATACACAAATATCTATAAAAACTGAAATACACCAAAAAGAATGATGGAATTATGGGTAGACTTTGTTATTTGAACAATTACTTATCAAATTCTTACGCTGTTGCCTTTTCGAGATAGTAGTGATCATTAGGAATCCTCCAGCACTAAAAACAGAGTATGCCAGACCAGTGTCACTTTTGTATCTAAATTTCAGCAAGGAAGCTGCTTCCTAATGATAAAAATAGGATAACATCCTTGTATTTTCCTCCAGAATTTGGAAACTCCTGAGATGGAGAAGTTAGTCAGGAGATCAAATATCACTTTTATTGTTAACAAAATTAAAGAACATGTTTTTCAATCTGTAGCAAGAGGGACTGGTTAATACCCATATCCATAAACTGAAGATAAACCACTCAATTACTGGCATAGTCACATAACCAGGGCTTCCGCTGTGGGGAGATGATGTAAAACTCCCTAAGGAATAAGTCTTTTGACCTTCATATTCTCTTATTCCTTTAGGACTCTGTAAATATGGTAGACCCTTAGAGTCCATTCTGCTTCATTACCTGTGTAACATTAGTTGCTCATACAGCTATCCTATGTACACCAACTAGGTTATGTTCCTGGCAGTCAGACTGTCTTACTCATTTTTTTTTTGAGACCAAGTCCTGCTCTGTAGCCCAGGCTGGACTGCAGTGGTGCAATCTTGGCTCACTGCAACCTCCACCCCCTGGGTTCATGTGATTCTCCTGCCTCAGCCTCCCGAGTAGCTGGAATTACAGGCAGGTGCCACCATGCCCCGCTAATTTTTGTATTTTTAGTAGAGACAGGGTTTCACCATGTTGGCCAGGCCAGTCTCAAATGCCTGACCTCAGGTGATCTGTCTATCTCGGCCTCCCACAGTGCTTGGATTACAGGCATGAGCCACCGTGCCCAGCCTGTCTTATTAATTTTTGAAACTTCTAGCAGACCATTATGTGCATGACAGACATTCAAACACTTTCATAGTTGTGTCATGTATTATTCATATAGGAGCCACATGAATAGAAGTCATAGTAAGGACTTTAGGAACTAAAAAAAGATCAAGAGACCAGAATTAGACTAATGATAAAAATAGAATTACTAAGTGCTTGTATATGCTAGGCACTGATCCTCAGTGTTTCATAAACATTTCATTCTCCTTACATCAGATGGCAACACCTTAGCAGCAGATGGAAAACAGAAATATATAGTTAATAAAATCCAAAGTCACACAACCATGACTTGAATTGGGCTGTGACTCCAAAGCCAAAGCACTGAACCACTGCTGAGCTATAGTGAAATCAAGATAGCTAAGCCTTCAGAGATCTATCCTTAATTGTTTTTTTGTAAGGCGGTATTACATAGTGCTTGAGAAAGAGGGCTCTGGAGCCAGACTGCTATGGTTCATATTCAAACTCTGCTAATTACTGTGTGAGATGAGATTTCTTAACCCCTCTATGCCTCAGTTTCCTCATCTATAAAATGGGAGTAATATCTTTATTGCATGGAATCATTGCAAATATTAAATATGTCAATAGAAATACTCAGCAAGCATCTAGCACAAGGTAAGCATTCAATAAATGTTAACCTATATTTACAGTTATTTCCCTGTTGTTTATGGAGAATTGTGCCCAGGAACCAGACTGTCCCCTCTGACCACAGTATTAAGAAAAACACTGATACAACTGGGTATTATACAACCTAAAATAAATTTACTTAAAAATTAAGACCTCTTTGGAGCAAATGATGATTTAAATGCTTTTGAACTACACAAACTTTCGGTAAGGAATGCAAAGAGGAGGTTAAAAATTAGGCAGTATAGACGTGATATTTCTTCTTTTTTGGACAGTCCCTTAGATATTTTAATAAAATACCAAATAAATAATCACTCTCATTATAGAACTGTACTCCAGGATTTAAGTTTATAAGGAGCTTTAGAAAGATTTAAATCCTGACAGAAACAAGTGAAGTCAGTTTGTTGAAAATTTTTTTTTTTATTCTACAGGAAATTGGTAGGTGCAATCCTGTTAAAGAAATTTCTTGTTTTCAAAAGTAAATGAAAAACCCCTCTGAATTATTTATATATTAATTTAATTTTTGAAAACAATAGTCATAGGGCCTGCTTTGTCCTATTTAACTATAAATGTTACACATTTACAAACTAAAACAAAAATGCATAGTACAGAGATTTAAATGAAATTTAAAAGAATAAATTTGCTTTCAGTCCACTGTATTTTCAAAGTTATTACCAAGCTTGGATGAAAGTTGTGAACCACAAACCATTTGTTTAATAGAAAAAAAAAAAAGTGTAGATTATTAGCAAAGTAATACCTTAAAATGTATCTTCACACAGTTGAAATTTTAGTATAAACTTATATATCAAGTTGCTTTCCATTATTTATTCTACTTTAAAAATATATACAACTATGATGTTCAAATATGTATTCTGAGCCATTATGTCCAAACATAAATATTTGGGAAATTCAAACTGCTGCAACACATTAGGAAAGGATTAAGGAAAAATGATGAGTTACAAATTATGTAGTTGGAGGAAGAAAAAAACATTACTTAGCATTTATGTCTGGATAGGTATGTATTTTCTCATTTACATATACATATCCAGTTGAGCATAAACAACCATCAAAATTTAACCAGTTACATAGAAACTAGACTCAGCCCACATTATTTTCTATAACAGGTTAACAGTAGTGATTTCAAAAATTTTAATATATCTCAATAGTTTCACCAAAAATTATTTGCGGTAATATTCTAGTATTATGAAATTTTGAGAGGTACAGATTAAATGAGTGCACTATCTATGCCAAACTCAGCAAGATCTATACCTTACTGTTTAATTATGGTGTGAGTATCTGAACACAATAGCATAGAGGCGCAACCAGAAAAGGACATTTTACATATGCCCATGCTGATCAATCACATTAACATTAGTGCTTACAACTCTCAAATTTAAATAGACAGGGACACTTATAAAGCTGCAGGACAACTTCAATACAATAACCAAAATTGATAAATCTGAAAAATCTTAAACTTTACTTCTTAATCCATTGATAAATATTATTTAAAGAGTAGTTATTTGGTCTTCAAAAATCTTAAAAAATTAAAGGGTTGAAAACATGTTCACTCTGCTATACTGTGGCATCTGAAATTACCAAGCATGACAACTTGAATTTGTTTTGCTCTTACATGCAAGAAGTGTATATATGCATTTTAAGATACTTAGAATTAAGAGTT
Source organism: Aotus nancymaae (assembly GCF_030222135.1). NCBI lineage: Eukaryota > Metazoa > Chordata > Mammalia > Primates > Aotidae > Aotus > Aotus nancymaae. Next base: position 107,923,202 of record NW_026988425.1, read on the forward strand.
AAACTTTAGTCAGTAACGGTAAGTGAGTAGGATGGTTATCCAATCTGTATTCTATGGTATCACATATCAAAGTCTCTACAATATGACAGTCTTGTTCAGAACTCATCACCTTTGGGTAGAGAAGAGAGGCATGGCAGAAAAGCAGTTGCAATTAAAAAAAAAAACAGCAGAAAAGCTTTAAATAGCTATACAATTTTGAATCATCTTGTATTCTATCAGATAATACTCAGAACAAAATCTTATTTCAGTCAGCTCAATCTATGCAAGTTATAAGATGCAAACACAATGTAAACTCTACAGTGTACAGAATATGCACTATTTAATACTAATTAAATAAAGAACAGTCAATGAAGATTACCGAATAGAAAACACATAGCATTCTGAATTTTTAAATCACTTTAGGGTAGCTAACCAGAAACTACAGAAATAAAATATGCAAGACAAAAAAAAAAAAAGAAAAAAAGGAAAGCAACTAACTTTTCAGTGCATCACACCTATGAGGATAGAATGTATGGCACTTATGTGATACCAATATTAACAATTGTTCATTTAAGCTGGGAATGACTCACAGACATTAAAGTCATATAAGGGCAAGAGCCACCCAATTAAAATGTTAAAATTAAACATATCTCCTTTTTTCTTTGTGAAAGCACTGCAAATGTAATGAGTACAGGTAACTCAACAAAAATTTTCCTATTTCATTTGCCCCCATTGTAGTGTCTTAAATTATTCTGTAATATTTCTACCTGTTATAAACAGTCTGATTTTTAAGGCCTGTATAAACTCTATTATGATACTCAAACACACTGTTTTCTGTGTGCTACAAATGCCTTTATGAAAAAATAGCATAGCTGGTTATAAATCATAGAATAAACCCAAAAAGCAAAAGTTTGACATTTTCTAAGCTAGTGAGAAATAAATTATACCATGATGTATCAATATTAACTAGCATTCCTATGGTAGATTTTTTTTTTCCCTCCATAAAATTGAACAGTGCAGAACAGGGCTTGGGCTACAGTTCATCACATTTGGTTTTCTTATAAACAAAAGGCAATTTTGTTCCTCCATAACATGTAGACATTAAATCCAAGGTTTTTAAAATATCATCTACCTATAAGAAAAGTAGTTTTAAATGGTTAAAAGGAATCAAAATACCAAAGTTTAGTGTGCCAAGAGTAGATATAAACAACCAAGAACAGAGTAGATCATTGGTATTGATTATTTAACATGAATAGCCCAAAATGAGTTCCAAAGTTTTTCCACCTTTACAAATAAAAAAAGGTGTCCTTTCCACAGTTTGGGGATATGCATTGTACATCCCTCCCAACAAGTGTACGAGTAAGGTTTTAAAAATGTTGTCAATATTAAGTTCTTCAGTACCTAAATTAGAGGACAGCAATTACAGTGGCAATGGTGCATCAAATCTCAAAACGTAGTTATGATCCAACACGAGTTGTGGTGGTTCTTTTATCTGAGAAAAAGCTTTTCAAAAGAAATACCTGCCCTATGCTAACCACCAGAAGAATGAGGGCTTCTCCTACTGACCAATAGGCCACTCTGGTATTTAGATCCTCTGCTCGGCTTCGGCCTTGAGCTTCTCTTAAACGGAAATGAGTCTGATAATCAATGACAGACTTCAGAGCTTCGTGAATTGAAACACAGGCAGATTCCATCTAAAGAGAAATATTTTCAGTCAGTATGTGCGATACTTTGTGTAGACTTCATCTGTCATATTCAGCTTTTTTTTCAATTTGATCTCAATTCCTCTTTTGATTAACATGCTACTAATCTGGCATTCATTCATACATTTATGCCAGTTGTCCTTGCGGTGAAACCCTCCTACTCATTTTCACTAGGACAACTGTTAAGGCTAGAGATCTCATGAAGCAGCTGTTTTCCCCAACTGAGATGTCACAGCCATGGCATCAGTAAGGTGGCAGATGGAACACTAAGCTAACAATAGCAGAAATACTTATCAGCTAAGGTTGGTGACTACAGAATTTCCACCCCAAGTTCTTTAAAGAAGAATTAGAAGGAAGAGAATGGCAGTAAGTTCACCAATAATGAGAATATAAGTCAAAGCCCAAATACCTATAAAAATAAACAAAACTTGGTACAAAAATAAAAGGCTGAATTAGTCAAAGTTCTTTGAACTATGTTTAAAACAGCCACAACATCAAAATCGTTAGGTAACTTTTAAATCTGAAAAGGATATAATCAGAAGAGGAATAAATTTTTTTTAATATTTATCTATTTGTTTAATCAGCCTTTTCCCTCAAGCCGTCAACTAAACCAATATGTATGCTCCCAACAGGATGCAAGTTTCAGTTTCACTGTGTAATCAGTTCGTGAACCTTTAGCTAATAACAGCTTGCCTTTTTATACATTTATTATACCATCTGTTTTTAGAAAGGTTAAGTGACTAATTTTTTTGTATACCATGTTTAATATTTTTCTATTGCTGCAAACTTAATCCTACTTGTAAAATACATGTTTTATTATTATTTTATGCAGCAAACCATGTATTAAATTTTTACATCAAATCTAAGGTTGTCTTAATTTTAGTTAAGGAAAACAGACATTAGAAAATAACATTTAATAAAGTTCTGCCAAAGTATGAAAGGAATAATTATTAAAATACTCTATTAAAACTGCTTTTTAAAAATGTAAGAAATTAGGAGGCAAACAAACTGCATTAACCTATTAGAAGAGTCAAATGTTTTTGTTGTCCTTGCTTTGTTTGGTCCCTAGGAATGAAAAATTTGCAAAACTGTGCTAAAATGATTTCTAATTTGTGATAAGGAACTACAGAGAGATGTGCTTCTAGCATTTCTTTGCTTTCTCTGTATTCTCAAAATGACATGTTGCCCAGGGATTCTTCACCTGCAAAGTAAACATAAAAGCAAGGAGTTGATGCAAATGCAGAATGTTTAGGAACTCCTTCAAGCCTGTCCGTGGGGTATGGGTTAAGAACTACTGGATTAGAGAAAATCACAGAAATTAAACTACATGCATCCATACAACTTTTGAGATGTGATTTTTTAAAGAAACTTTTATAGTGAAAACTTCCATACATATCCAAAAGTAATGAGAAAGTACAATGAACTCCTACCATGTCAATAACAATTAGCACATGGCTAATCATCTACATTCCCCATGTATTTTCCCCAATTATTTTTAAAGCAAATCCCAGATTTTTTATTACTGCAGTTACAAATACTTTTATACTTTATTTCTAAAAGATAACACTTTTTAAAAACATAACCCCAATAGTATTATAACACATAAAATAATTTAAAACAGTTCCTTAAAGTCAGGAAATACTGTTCAAATTTCCCCTATTGTCTCAGAATTTATTTTCAAATTAGAATCCAAGTAAGGTTAACACAATCATCTGGTTAAGTCTTCGTTAATCTTTAGGCTTTTTTCCTTGTTTTTTTCTTTTTTCCTTGCCACCTATTTACTGAAGAAAGTTGGGGGAAAGAGGACCCCTATCCTGTGGCATTTCTCACTTTCTGGATTTTGCTGACTGCATTCCCGTGCTGTTCCTTTATCCTTTGTATGTCTTGTAAATTGGCATTTGGAGGTAGAGACTTGATGGAATTCAGGTGCAATGTTCTGGGTGGGAACGCCTAGTAGTCAGTGTTGTGTACTTCTTACTGCATATTATCACAAGACATGTAATGTCTAGTTATCTCTCCATTTGTGAATGATCATTCAGTCTGATCCACTCACTAAAAAGTTCCCCACCAGCCTTTTACTTAATGGTTTTAGTAGTGACTGGTGATCATTGCCTACTCTAAATCCATCATTTTATCAATGGGTAAAAAATGGTGAGAGTAAAACTCTTATCATTTATTCCGCATTACTAGCCAGTAATTTTATTCTGACTTACTAGCTGGTAATTTTCAATTTTAAAGTAGGAAAAGTTGCTTTATAAATATCCCTATTATACGAGACATTAGCTTTTTGAAAGTAGAAAAATGAGACTAAAAAAATAAAAAACGTAGTATGGATAAAGAAGAGTGTGTTACTAAATGCTTTATTACCATTCATTTCTTATATTTACCCACTTAGGTTTTTAGAATAAGCCGCCTTATATAAGTTAAAATTCATGAAGGAATGGATACAGGTTAAGGTACTGACCCCAGAGAAACATCATTTTACAAAGCAAAATGTCTTTCACACGGGACTTTAAAATAAAGAGAACATTTCTAAAATTAAGAGTATTTGAATACATCTTACTGATTCTTACAGGTTTATGAATTAAGGCTTTTACACATTCTTAAAACTGCCTCTTTCACCATGACTTTGGCCAAGAGACTAAATAGAACCTGGGAACACTAAAATACCAGTTTAAGGTTTTAACAAATAGGTGGTAAATAATTCCTTTTCATGCCTAATTGAGAACTTTTAGATATGATCTAAGCCCACACAGGTTAAGTATCCCTTATCCAAAATGTTTGGGACCAGAAATGTTTTGAATTTCAGATTTTTTCTGATTTTGGAATGTCTACATATACACAATGAGATATCTTTGTGATGGGACCCAGGTCTACAATTATGTTTCATATACACCTTATACATAGAGTCTTAAGGCAACTATATATGATATTCTCAACAATGTGTCATGAGGTCAGATGTACAATTTTCCACTTGTGGCGTCAGGTTGGAGCCTAAAAAAAAAAGTTTTGCATTTTGAAGCATTTTGGATTTTGCTGTATTTGAACTAGAAATAAAATAGTCCTCATCACCTAAGCAATAGCTGTTCATTGGGTTTAATTTTTTTTACACTATCTTTGTCTATTTCTCCAAAACAAAACTGAATTTAGCTTTTATAACTATTTTTGTGAAATGACTTGCCATTAATCTTCACTATTTTACCTAAAGTTACAGCACAAATTACTGTTAACAGCAGCTTGAGTAACACTAAGTAATGGTATAAAGGCTATCATGTGGTACTATTTATCTACTAATTTAGGCATTATTTTGCTTCCAGTTACACCAGCCTAATGAGGATGATAGCTACATTCCTTCAGGGATTAAAAAAAATGCTTCAGAAGACTGGAACATTGCTCAGCCTTCCCAAACTTCTTTTACTATTGATGTTTCTACCTTAGTGACTTCCTCGTATTTTAATGCTTCTTTCTCCCTTTATACTTAAAAAGTTCATAAAAGCTTTCACATTATTTTTCACTATAATAGTTCTCTGTGAAATGCCTACTATGTAACAAATAAGATATATTTTAAAGATTGTCTCAAAATTCCGTGCTCATCAGTTAGTGCATGATATTAAATTATGCTTTTTTCCTCCTTTTAAACATACCAACATTATATTGATTTTTTATTTACCTGGGTAAGAGCACTGACTCGATTCTCACTAGGAAACAAAGGTGGGTCTTCTCCAACTTGAAAATCAAAATATACAGTTTTATGTGTGAAAGTAGAAAATTCATTGCTGAAGCAAAATTTGTATGTCCCATTTTTGGAGGCTGTGAAGGTAAAACTATCATACTGTTTCTTCATCTCTTTGTATAACACTTTACCATCAGGATCTTCTAATCGACAGTCTACATCATAGTGACCACCAGTAATCACCTGTAAGAAATTAAAAAAAAAAAAAGTCACTGCAAAAAGTCTGAAAAATTAATCAGATTTAATCAGATTTTCTATGAAAATGGCAATAAAGTAATGAGCAAAGGACTTACTATCACAGACAATTTTACATTTTTTGATTTTCACCAGTGGATGGAACTTGGGAGGAGATTTTACTTCAACTAAACTTTACAGAATCCAAACAAGTTTCCTCCAACTTTTATTCACTTTGAACTAGCCAGACAACTGTGCTAATGAATGTAGATCTATTGTATCACTTAATTCTCCCAGCAACCCTACAAGAGACTTTTCTTCCTTCCATTTGACAGATTGAAAAATTGATGTTAAATAAGTGACCTATTCGAGACTATTTATCTAGTAAGAGGCACAGGCAGAACTTGAACTCCAAAGTCATATTCTTAACCTTTAAGTTTACTGCCTGCAATATTTTCCTTCTGAAAATTTTCTCACTCACTTTCCTATTAGCATCATCCAAGCACACACAGACAGTGAAGTAATAAGGTAGGTCAATCTTTAGGATTACACTCCATGCATACTTCTATCATAGAACTTAGGCTCATTTTACTGCCAAATTACATATAGGTTGTGTTTCTTAAGTTCTTTTATAGTCAAATATATGGACTTTGATACATATTTTGTTTTGAACTACACTATGAGATGAGTAATGGAGTGGGCTATTCTAAAAGTATATAATCATTTACAACCTTGTTTTCAGGAGACACAAAACTGATTAAACAAAATATTGTTGAAACACTTGTGATTAAAGCAAAAACAAAAAAACATAGAGGCAAACAAGTCTGTTTATCTGGAAAGCCTGTATTAAGGGGAAACATACTGAAAGGAAGGCTGGAGGTAGGTGACATGAGTCTGAACAGAACTGTAGAACTATTGTTCAAGGGCTTATGTTTAATCAGTTACAATTCCAGCCATTTGGGTTGTACAAACAGAGGAGGGAGAGATTTTTCCTGTGGTCACTGGACAATATTGTAAGAGACAAAAGGGGGAAAGGATTAAAGAGAAAGGCTTCCTTACATGAGAAAGAACTGAGTAGGAAGAAAGAGGGAGTGGAGAGAGGTGAAGAAACAGAGTGAGAGTATAGTGAGAGTATCCACTTGTGAAAGACATGATTAGGAAGAGACATTGGGTTGAAGGGTTCCCAAACCACCATGTGATTGGGTAGCACAAGATTATTTTCAACCTTGAACCCTCTTGGTTAGCATACTGACATTCTAGGTCTGTAGAACAGAGACTTAAAAGAAGGATCTGTGACCTGTGTGACCTTTTCCCACTTCAGAGAGAAGATGACTAACTGAACTATGTTGCAGATCATTTTGATAATCAAATGAAAATAATTATGCACTTAGGAAACTGTAAAAATATGTAAATGTTAATATAAAGATAAAATGTTTTGATATAACTGTCTTATCAATTGGGCATTTACCAATCCCCATCCTCACCAAAAAGGATGGGGATTCACTTTTTATCCAGGTGAAAATAATAACTTCATTTTGCTGTACTCAATTATTCATACTTGACCATTGTATTCTGAATCATCAAACACATATATACAAACTGAATGAGACCAGAACTTATCATTACCCTACTTCTCTTCCATCAAACATTAAAACAAGTAATCTCACTTAATAGTATCCCATTAAACCTGTCTAGTCACCTACTATTGAAACTGAGGATCATCCCAAACTAAGTATTCCTGTCTATCCATATGATCACACAAATCTCTCAATCTTTTTGCCCCTCTCAAATTCACTGCATTCCTAAACCACAATCCAGACAGGACTACTGCCACAACTTCCTAAAAGGTCTTCCCACTACCCAATCTCTTCTGCCTCTAACTCAGGGTTTCTCAACCTTAGCATTATTCTCATTTTTAGCAGACTAATTCTGTATTGTAGGAGCCTGTACTATCCTGTGCACTGGGGCACATTTTTAGCAGCACATCTGGTATTTACCCATTAAATGCAGGTAGCTACCCTTCTCCCAACATGATGCCAAATGTCTCCTGGGAAGGAGGGGTGCCAATCTCCTCATCTTTCCTCATTTCCCATTGAGGAATCACTTAAAACGTTTTGATAATTACCTGTGGCCTGCAGAAAAATCTAAGCCTGTTAACAATGACACACTATTCACCTGTTCTTCCTCCCAGGTGGCTTCAGAACCTCTTTTATTCACACTGTTACTCGTTCTATGTTCCTAAAATACCAGATTATCAGAAATTCTCTGAACAAGTCTTTGCTTTACATCTGCACTGACAGTGGCAATTCAGTGAGTTTGCTAAACAATCACAGGACTCAAAATGACAGTGTTTGCAAATCTACAGTTTATTACAAGAAAATAACATAAAACATCACAGCCAAAGGCTGTCTCACAGCAAGAAGTCTGAAAAGGTCAGGTATGGGCTCCTTTGTTCCCCTCTGTTAGGTCTGTGGCCAGACACATACCCTCTCAGATCTGGAACAACCCAGGTGTGGAAAGAAATCACCTTGGAACCAGGGAACCCAAAATGGAGTCTGGACTGCATTTTTAAATATGTTGTTGGTCACATAGACATATTCCTGCTATGTGGCCAGTCTCAACAGCAGAACTCTAGGTTGGGAGTGTAGTCTCACTAAGACCAGGAGCAAATCATCAATCTCACTGTTATCAATAAATAATGTTGACAAACTGCCCCCAAAGCCCTTGAACTCACAGTCACAAGGCTATTATAACAGCTTTATATTAAAGCTAGTAATAATAGTTTTGTGACTATTAATATATATAACTATAGTCACAAAACTATTATTATTCAGTGTATTTCAATGCCATGCACAAACGTTAGCAATAGAACTCAGGCTAATTTCAGGTCTGCTGGAATTGTCATGAACATGACTGCCTAGGGCCCTTTCTTCTCTCCACTGCTGCCTTATAGAGAAACTCCTATTTATCTTTCAGACTCAGCTCTAACATCAGCTCCTCAGCTGAATTTCCCCTGAAGATCCTTCTGTCTTCTGCCAGCACTATACCTAGTGTATACCTTTATTGTTGCATTTAACATTATATGACTATATACGTTTATGTAAGCTCTCTGAGGCCAAAGTCAGTCTCTGGGAGGTAGTATAATAAAGTTAAGAATTTAACTTGGGACTGCATTACTGATTCAGCTACTTCTAAGTTTTGTGCCCTTGGATCTATCCAAGGTTAGCCTATCTAAACCTCAGTTTCATCAGTAAAAAAGGAGTAAGAACTTTATCAATCTCATATCGAGCTTCCCTGAGAATACACCTGAAATGCTTAGCATACTGTCTACACATAACAGATGCTAATTTGTTAGCCGTTGTAGTAGCATCCTTATCACTAATCACTGAGTCTGCACACATAAACATCCAGGAAATGCTTATTAACTTCAAACAAAGAAAACGTTGGCTTATACTTTTTATCACAATTCCTGCGATCTTCTTTTCTGTTCCCTGGTGCTAATCCATGAAAGTAACTACGCCTAAGGGTCATCCTTAGCCTCCTCTCCCTGACACACTACAGCCATATAATCACCAAGTCCTGTTGATTCTACCTACTACATTCTCTCCAATCCTTTCACTTTTCACTTACCCCATTGCTATCACCCTACTCTAAGCCACTATCATTTCTTGTCTGGACCACCACAATAGCCTCCTAATCAGCCTTCCACATCCACTCTGCAACATCTTACCACCACTTCTCTACCTGCACAAGTTATTATCAATGTAGCTACCAAGAATACTCTGGTCATATCACTGAACTGCTTATAACCCTCTGATGGCTGAACTGCTTATAACCCTCTGATGGCTTCCCATGCTTTCACGAAAAACAAATCCTTAACATGGTCAGCAAAACACTATCTGGCCTGCCCCTGCTGACCCCTTGCTCTGGCTCCTTATTCCCAACCACACTGGACCTTTCTCTATGGCCCTCAAATTATCAGTGTTCACTACTACCACAGGCTATTCCCCCTCCTCCCTTAACAAGGTATTTACAGCCCATCCTTTAAAGTTCAACTTAAAATAATTTTCCAAAGGAAGCCTTCGTGGATCCTATCTACTGCTCTTAAGGCACAGTTCTGATGAATGAGCAGGTACCAGTTAAAAGAGTAGGATGTGGGGGGAATCATGAATGATGGCAGTGACCCTGTCTGTTTCGACCACTTCTGTATTACTAGCACCTAGTATTCAATAGCTACTCAAATGTTAAATGTGCCAACCAACCAAAATTGGAACTCAGTAAAGACTGTTCTAACCAACTGAAGAAACCACATTCTGTTAAATAAAGTTTCTTTTTTATATAATCCCAGAGATCAGAAGGGGCATCTCACTCATCACAGAAATTCTTTCTACAACACCCTTGGCAAATGGCCGTTCAACCTGTAATGGAGCTCTTCCAACGACAGGGACCGCATTAACCCGATAGTCCTAATATTGGTAAAACTGAAAAGCAATGAAGTTAGACACTGGCAGCACTTCAAATCCAATTAAATTCAAGTGCGGATTACAGAGTAGGGGATTGACACTGGGAACTGTAGAGTAGAAATAATTTTCTTTAAGGGAATCTTTTAAGGGAGAAATTTCAACAGGCCTTAAAAATGAGAATGCAAAGAAAGGCTAGAAGCAGCATTTCTGAAATTCATATATTTTAACATCTGGACTTAACATCTCTCGCTCAAGGTTTAAAAGAGGAAAGTCAAATTCTGGGCATCAGCTACCTAGAAGCGATTTTTCAATCAGCCCCAGAACTGGGAAACACGGACAGGAAAGGGCCATCCCTTCAAGTTACAGCCTCAACCCTGGAGCCGCGAGTTGGGGCCCAGGGACTGCTAGGCCCCTGATACCTGGAACTCCAGGGTGCACTTGGTGCCCTGAGCGATGTCCTCGTAGAAGCACTGCTTGGCATTGTCAGGAAGCTCGAAGGTGATCTCAGAAGCGCCGCCGGGTCCCGGCACCAGCAGCAGCAGCGCAAGCAGCCTGCAGCACCAACGACCTGCAGCGGTAGCCCAGCGCGGCAGCGACCCCGGCCGCGGCATCCCGAGAAGGCGGCGGCGGCCTCAACCGAGCTGCGAGACGCGAGGTCAGGTCTGCGCGGACTCACCGCGCGCGGCAGGCCTCAGCGCAGGACACCCCGCAAAGATACACCGCAGAGCAGGTCCGCGCCTCGGGGAGATTCGGGATTAGAGCGAGCCGCCGGGTTCCTGCGAGGGGCTCAGAGGGGCGCTCCTGAGGAGGGGAAAGAGAAGCGGAAAAGGCCCGAGATCGTCGGAAGTGGGGATTAGCCCTTGTGAGGGGGGGAAGAGGCGGAGCCTGAGACACCGGCTCTAGTGACCCGGATGTGTTCTCCTTCGTGGCGAGGCGTTGGAGTGCGTACGTGGAAGCCCGCGAGGCGTTGGCTCGGCCTCTGCGGCCTCCTGGGACGAGGGGTGGGGTCAGAGTCATGGGCGGAGAGAGGCGACGCGAAGAGGGGGGTGTGGCGGCCGCGGTGGGTACTGGCGGTTGGCGGGGCCAACTACGCTCCACTTACTGACTTTTTTGTTTTTGTTTGTTTGAGACAGAGTCTCATCCTGCCACCCAGGCTGGAGTGCAGTGGCGCGATCTGGGCTCACGGCAACGTCCACTGGGAACTTAGCTCTTGGGGAACATCGAGGGAGAGGTAAAGGGCTCATTTTGCCCTAGGGTGCTAATCTTTGGTGGTAGAGCGTTTTCCAATTTGCAGAGTTTTCTCATAAGTAATAATAAGTATTTGGGGGATGCAACTGGGCAAGGAGCGCGAATTCTAAGAGCAGACTGCAGGAGTGCTTAATCCCTGCTTTGCCACGTACTGGTTGTGTGACTTCTGGCCGCTTGCTTAAACTCTCTGCCGCAGTCTGTATTTCTAGAATGGAGATAATAATAACACCTACTACAGAGAATTATTACAAAGTTCCAATATTTGCAAATACCTAGAAGTGGTTGGTATATAGCAAGCACTACATGAACTTTTGTTAAATAAATTAAACATCTTAGAGTACGCCTTATCACCAAGCATTGTGCTAAGCACATTACATATATTATGTCATTCCATGCTTCAAACAACCTCATAAGGTAGATATTGTTATGCTTATTTCACTGATGAGAAAATTGAGGATCAAAAACATTGAGTAACTGCCTATAATCACACCACTGGTTTGTAGTGAAGTGCTTAAGAAATAATCGTATTAATAGGTAATCAGGTGGTGATTCTTCTGGTGCATTATACATTTTCTCATGCATTATAAACACTAATTAGATATTCTTTTTTCAATAAATGATTGGATGAGGCTTTAGTCAGTAGAGGGTTTTATGAAAAGGAAATAGAGGCAGATAGGAAGCAGGCAGAGGAGTGAAGAGGGTGAGAGTGGGGTGGATGAGTAGTGGGGTATGAAGGGAGGGAGATGCAGGGCTGCTGTGCAGTCCTCCAGCCGCCTGTAGTGCCCAAAGCCTCCACAGTGGAGAAATAAAGGGAGAAGATTTGTAGTCAAATTCCTTAGTTATTGGGAGGGGATCTGGGGGAGGTTGAGCCTTCCTGAGAATTGGGTCAGAAACAGAAGCATTATTTTTGTTAGTGAGTGGAAAGAAGGCTGAATTCGAAAATAGAAACACGGGTTCTATTTACTAATTCTGTGACCTGGGACAAGTAACATTGGTCTTTTAAATAAGCCTCAGTTTCTTCATACATAAAATGGCTGTACAAACCAAAAAAATGAATGAATAAAATTACAATGCAATACATTACTTACCACTAGACAGGCAAAAATTTTAAGAGTAACAATAACAGATATTGGTCAAATTATAGAGCAACAAAACCTCTTATACACTGCTAGTGTAAATTGACCAATCAAGTTGGAAAACAATGTGCCATTATCTAATAAAAGTAGAATATATGTACACACACAGAACACACACATGTATATACTGTATACTGTGTGTGTGTGTGTGTGTGTGTGTGTATATATATATATATATATAGCCTGGAATATAGCCATAACCTGCAAACTCCACTTTACATATACTTACAGAGTATATGTTTAGAGCAGTGGTTCTCAACTGTTGCTCTGAAGACCCTGAGAGACCTCTTGAAACCCTTTCAGAGGGAATGTAATGGTCTGTGTGAAGCTGGATTTTCATTGTGTATTTCAACCAAACAACATAACAGATTGAGTATCAAAGGAAATGAGCACTCAGCTTCTTCTGTAAATCTAGATATGAAAGATTTATTTAAAAAATTCTCGCTAAATTTTTATTTGGAAAATATTTTTATTAAAAGATGTATTTATGTAAATGTGTGCAGTGAGTTGAATTGTGTCCCCCTAAAAAATATATGTCCAAGTCTCAATCCCTCCACCTCTGTGAATATGATTTTATTTGGAAATAGAGCTTTTGCAGATATAATTAAGTTAAGGACCTCAAGATGAGGGCTTCCTGGGATTTAGGGTGGGTCCCAAATCTAAAGACTGGTATCCTTATGGTATGATTTGGCTGTGTCTCCACCTGAATCTCATCTTGTAGTTCTTATTCCCATGTGTCATGGGCAGGACCTGGTGGGAGGTAATTGAATCCTTGGGGCAGGTTTTTCCCATGCTGTTCTCATGGTAGTAAATAAGTCTTATGAGATCTGATGCTTTTATTGTAGTTCCCATAATCCCATGTATCATGAGAGGGACCAGGTGCGAGATCATTGAATCATGGGGGCAGGTTTTTCCCATTTATTTGTGTTTCCCATAAAACATTATTAGTGTTTATAATGCATGAGAAAATGTATATAATGCACTATAAGAAAGACTACCTGTTAGCTACAGAAGATCTGATGGTTTTATAAAGGGCAGTTCCCCTGAACATGCTCTCTTGCCTGCTGCCATGTAAGATGTGCTTTTGCTCCTACTTCACCTTCCACCATGATTGTGAGGCCTCCCCAGACACATGGAACTGTGAACTCATTTAACTTATTTTTCTTTATATATTACCCAGTCTTGAGTATTTCTTCATAGCAATATGAACATGGACTAATACACCTTATAAGAGAAAGGAGGGCAGATCTGAGATGCACAGACACAGAGATACAGGGGGCAAGGTGGGGGGGAGGGGAATGGCATATTGAAGACAAAGACACAGATTGGAATGATATGTTCACATCTTCAAGGAACACCAAAGATTGCCCATAGCTATGGGAAACTAGGAGAATTGCTTGGAACAGCTTCTCCTTCAGAGCTTCCAGAAGGAATCAACCTTGGCAATACCTTACTTGCAGACTTCTGGGCTCTACAGCTCTAAGAGAAAAAAATTTCTGTTGTTTCAAGCCATCACATTTGTGCTAATTTGTAACAGGATCCTCAGGAAACTAATGCAATGTGTAATAGGATTATTGTTTACTTTAAATGAATTATCAAATATTTTAAAATGTCTCAGATCTCAATAACCTTTACTGGAAATTTTTTAACTTTAAAACTTTTATTTAATCTTCAATTTTTATGATTCTGAGGCCCAGCTGAGCATGGTGGCTCACGCCTATAATCTTAGCATTTTAGGAGGCTGAGATGGGAAGATCCCTTGAGCCCAGGCATTCAAGACCAGCCTGGGACACATAGTGATACCTTGTCTCTATAATAAGTTTTTAAAAATTAGCTGGCCATGGTAGCACATACCTGTAGTCCCAGCTACTTGCAAGGCTAAGGCAGGAGGATCGCCTGAACCTAGGAGTTTGAGGCTATAGTGAGATATGATCACACCACTACACTTCAGCATGGGTGACAAAACCAGATCCTGTCTTTAAAACATTTTTTTAAAAAAGATTCTGAGGCTAAAAGTGTGAGAATCACTCCTTTCAAGAAACTCATGCACAGGTATACCAGAACACATATACAAGAATACTAAAAGCCAAAGCCTAGTAACAGTCCCAACTGGAAATACCCCAGATATCTATAAATGTAGGTATATGTAGGTATATTCATAAAATGGAACACAGCATTGCAATGAGAATGAACGTATTATAGCTACACAGCACAACATTGGAGAATCTTACAAACATGTGTTGTACCAGAGCGAGCATAGAAAGTCAACACCAAGAAAAAAGTATGCCAAATTGCAGGGTCTTTAATGCTGGCAGCCATGGAGGACTCGGGTCTCTCCAACCCATAGCCCCGAAAGGAGGCTGTCAAGACCTTTTATGCCCGTAAACCACCTCCTGGGCAGGGGTAGGAGTGAGGGGCTTTGGCATTCTGAGGGCCAGTGGACTTTGGACATTCTGTAAACCACCTCCTGGGCAGGGGTGAGCGTGAGGGGCTTTGGACATTCCAAGGGCCAGGGGACTTTGGACATTCCGATTGTTACTTAAGTGGTTCACAGAAGTCAAGATAAGTGTTAGTTTACACACTGCCTGGGTAGGGTAGAAATTACAGACCTTAGATACTTATTACAAGTCGCAGGGGCCAAGATGGCGTGGGTTTGGACTACCTGCCTGTCACATCAGGGTTACAGAGAGCAGTTTCAACAGAAAGCCGAGGTATGGTTGAGGTATGCAGTTTTATGAGGTTTTTGCCATGTCACACGTGATGCAAAAGAAGGTAGGCAGAAAAAAAATCTTAGCACAGAAAGGCTGACAACAAGCAAAACTGAACAATCCCATTTTCCTTATATGTGGTGAAGCTATGCAAAAAAGCAAGAGAACGATTGATGATCTCAATAGGAGAGCAGGGAAGGATGGAGTAATAAGTGACAGGCAACACAGGGTGGGGAAAGTCGGGGGCTTCTTCAGTGCTGGTGATGCTCTTTTTCTTGACATTGGTGGTGGTTACGTGTATGGTCACTTTATATTTACTTGTTAAGCTTACATAATGGTTTATGTACTTTTCAGCGCTTATGTTATATTTCATAGCAAAAGAAGGAAAATTTAATGTACTGGATGCATCAGTAGTTAGTATTGTGAGAAAAACACATCAACACTTGTAGCTTAAAACAATCTGCATTTAGAGTTTCCTGCACATTAGAGCCCAGGTCAGCTGGGTGGGTCTAGTCTCACCTGGGCTCACTTATCCTTGGTGGTCCACTGGGGACTGGACAAACAGCTTTGCTGATCTTCACTGGGTTCATTCATATTTTGACAGGACAACTGGCTATAGGCTGGTCTAGGATGATATTGGCTGAGACAACTGAACTCTTCTCCATGTAGGAATCTCTCATCCTCTAATGGGCTAGCCTGGGATTATTCATATGATGATCCCAGAATATTGGGAGAGAGAATGTGAAAGACCTCTTGAGGCCTAGGCTCAGTACTGGGCCCTGTCACTTCTGCCTCATTCTATTAACCAAAAGTCACAAGGTCAGCCCAGATTCCAGGGATAAGGAAGACTTTTGTTTGTCAGGGTTTCACTAGAGAGGCAGAATCACTGGAAGGTTAAATAAATAAATAAACAAGTACATAGATATCTTTGTATATACATATATTATCTAGCTGATTAAACAGTGTATGGGAGGCTGTTGCTTCTGTGTCCGGTGCTAGAGCCTGAAGTCTGAAGAGATGACCATAGTCAAGAAGGAAAGATGAAGGTGAAGTGGAAAAATAAAGAGAAACTGGAGGGCCACATGTACAGCCGTTTCTCACTGACTCCGAGCCCCCACCTTCAATGACAGGTAAACTGCAGGAAAAGCTGTCTTTCTTCTTCATGGAACTAAACACGTACCTGGCCTGGGGGTCAGAAGAATTCAGGCATAAAAAAGAATATCGCTGCTGCTTCCTCACTTCAGATACACTGACCTTTATCTACGCAAGAAATAGAATTCTAGGAAACAGTAGCTCCAAATTAGCTAATTTAATACAATACAAATCTACCACGGATACTTTGCAAAAGTGGGTGTGGGGCCAGGGAAGAATTTTGTTCATTTTTGCACTTAATTCACTCCCCCAGATAAAGACAGAAAATGAACTAAACAAGATTCTTGCCCTTGGAGGGTTCATAATCTAGAGAATATGAATTTAATTTTGGTCCAGATTTTTAGTTTTTTTCCTTTACTTCCCCGGATTATTTTAAGGATCGGAAAGAACATATATGTGAGAAACCTTTATAAAATACACAAACTAATATAATCTTTATGTCAGGTACACACTTTTACTAAGGACCACAAAGTATTACAAGAAAAAAAACCTCATAATTTGGTTGGTTTACAGTGAAAACACAGCAATGGGAATTTTGACCCAAATGTAATCTTTGAGACTATGATAGTCTCACGCTCCCTACTAATATATAGGCTTGGGCAAATTACCTAACCTTTCTAATACAGATTCTTCATATATAGAACAGGAATAATTGTAGGTGGCTGAGAGGATTGAATGAGATAATGAGAAAATGTCTGTACAGCACACAGCAGTGCTTGAAATACAACAGGACTCTATATAATTATTCCACAAAAGGCCATTATTGAAACAAAAACTATCATTTTATTCCTATAGATACGGAGTCTCCTCTTATTTCTGTATGTTAGAATATTAAGTTAGGTTAAATAATATAACTAACATAAATATAAGATTAGAGAAGTTTCAAAGGACAAGGTTTAGGTGGAGGAAAGGAACATGGTCGTGACCTCCTTGGTGTCAGCATCAGATACACATAAGTGAAACTCTGAGATAAAGCATTTGCCACTTTTAGGCAGCTCCTGACATAAGGGAGTGAAGACTAGAAATGTCAGCATCTTCACTGTTACATCTAGCGCCTACATTCATAATTATCTGAATCTGAGCTATTCCTGAAAACATTTTGGATAACAATTTTGGGAAGAGTTAGCCTGTATTCTATTTCCTATTGTTTAAATAGGAAAAATCATCTCTTCCATATTCATCAAAAAAATTGAAGCAATTGTCCTAAATATCACCAACAATACTGTTCAATTTATCTAACAACTCATCAAGTGTATCTTCATTATATAGTCATGTGCTGCATAACTACACTTCAGTCAACAACAGACTGAATATATGACAGTGATTCATTCCTTAAGATTATTTTTTTCAGGTTTCTAAAATAACCTTTATTTTTTAAAAGTTAATGTGTGTGTTATAGGAAACTGAAAACACAAGAAGCAAAGAACAAAGTCATCCACAATCACAAGCAGTTTTCTATGATTATAATACTATATATATATGGAGTCTCACTCTGTCCCCCAGGCTGGAGTGCAGTGGCACGATCTCGGCTCACTGCAACCTCCACCTCCCAGGTTCAAGCAATTCTCTGACTCAGTCTCCCGAGTAGCTGGGATTACAGGCACGTGCCACCACACTGGCTAATTTTTGTCTTTTTAGTAGAGATGGGGTTTCATCATTTTGGCCAGGCTGGTCTTGAACTCCTGACCTCATGATCCACCTGCCTTGGCTTCCCAAAGTGCTAGGATTACAGGTATGAGCGACTGCTCATACAATAAACAAATACTACTATATTTTTATTGTACCTTTTCTATGCTTAAATACACAAATACTTTTTATTGTGTTACAGCTGCCTGCAGTATTCAATGCAGTCACATGCTATACAAGTTGGTAGTTTAGGAGCAATAGGGTATACCATGTAGCCTAGGTGCATAGTAGGCTATACCATCTGAGTTTGTGTAAGCATATGATGTTCACACAACTTGAAATCTACAAACACGTTTTTAAAAATGTGTCCATCATTAAGCAATGCATGACAGTATAAGCATTTAAAGCATGAATTACCCAATTTTTTCAACACTTAATGAACTAATTAACGGTATGTTCATATGCAGCACTCAAGGATACTCTACAGTATCAGATATAAATTATCTTTTCCTTCTACACTGCAAAGAACATGCACTGTAGTGTAAATAAACAAGGACACACTATGTTAAAGATACATCATACCAAAATAACTTGATAAAACCAGGCAATTAAGAAATACTTGTTTGGGACCAGCCTGGGCAACATGGTGAAAGCCCCTCTCTTCAAAAAACACAAAAATTAGCCAGACGTGGTGGCACATGCCTGTAGCCCCAGCTACTCAGAAGGCTAAGCGGGGAGGATCACTTGAGCCTAGGAGATGGGGGTTGCAGCAGAGAGCTGAGATTGCACCACCGCACTCAAGCCTGAGGGACAGAGTGAGACCTTGTCTCAAAAAAAAAAAAGGAAGGAAGGAAGAAAAGGAAAGAAGGAAGGGAAGGAAGGAGGGAAGGAAGGAAAGAAAAGAGGAAGGAAGGAAGGAGGGAAAGAAAAGGGAAGGAAGGAAAGGAAAGAAGTAAAGAAAGGAAGGGTTACTTTCCAATTGCCCAGGTGAGATTTGGTAGTGGGAAGAGAGAAAGGGGGTTGTGATCTTGGTAGCAGTTTGGTGATGGGTGAAGAAAGAATGAGCAAATGAACGAGTTAAGTCATGCAGTACATGCCAGAAGTTTGTCCAGGTCTAAATCTGAGGAGCAGATAAAACAGTCTTCTCACCTTGGCACTCAACAGTCAATGACTAAGAAGCATGGCCTGCAGCGAAAGTATAAACCCCAATTGCCTATTGTTGAATATGCAATCCTTCAAGATGGACAGAATTCCCTTAGCTTGCAGTTATAAAGTTCCTAATAATAAGATTGTACCTGTAAATATATATTTGGAGCAAAGTGTGGTACTTCTGCTCATGTCATAATCATTGCCATTTATGACATCAATTCTTTCCCGTGCATGCTCTAAAATATCTATTAAACATTAGTCATTGAATATTCAGGGTTGCTTTTCTTTTTCTTCCTCTTCTGCTGACTTACAGTGATTATTCAGTTGAACAAATTTCAACATTTTCCTTAACTATAGACACGCACACACACACACAATATAAACCTTGGCAACTTCTGTGATTTTTTATTTTGAAATTATCACTGCCTCCAAAACATTGTTAGTTAGCAACTGATTGCAGAATGGATTTTCAAGAAGATATTTTTATTTAATAATGTGGAGAAGATGATATCTATAACATACAACCCTTTTAAATAATGAAAGCAGGGACTCATCCACTCGGGAAAAGGTTGGAACTAGGTCTGCAGTGTAGTCTGCATCCTCTCCTCTAGATATCAAAAATAATGTACATGTTTTGACTGACAGATGCATGGCAGATTCATTATAGCAGGCTTTGATTCAGAGTGAATTTGCAGAGAAATTGTTTGCAATCTTCAGATGATGAAAATTCAGAAAGTGGAAGATACCCATATTTTTGCCCAGCTCCCACAGATTATTCCATAGGCAAGACTTGTCTGATGTCCCTGATATTTAAGAGAAAGCCAAATAGACATGTCAATGCATTATTTTTCACAGTTCCTTAATCCATTTGAAGAGATGGTCACAAAGATATACACAAAGGACACATTTTCAGACCTTTGTGAATTCCCAAATCTATGAGTATTTCTACAGGATATAATTTTCTACAGTGGGCAATGCATTTGAGACTTAAAAATTAATGTGACATTTTCAGAGCCTTACTAAGAGTGATTGCCTACTTGATAGTGTATTGAATAGAAAGCAAAACCACAAGGAAACCCTGATGTTGGCCAGTCACACAAATCATATTTGTGTCTCAAGAAAAGAACAGATTGTCAGAAGCCACTAGTCCTCAAAAGCCACTTATCAATGGCTGAAACTGAAAACACGAAATCTCTGGAAGCCAGGAATCTAGTCTACTAGATTGTCAGCTCCTCAGAAACCTCTGTAGTTGGACCATGTTGCTCACCTTCCTGCAGAAATTCTTCAACATTGTAAAGATCAGATTATAAGCATAATATTATGGGGCAAGACTTTAAATCCACATCTAACATGGAAGTTGAAGACAGCTGCAAACATGCCACTCTCCTTAAGAAAACCATTCTCCAAAATGTAGGGAGCAACAGAGGAAGAAGTTTCTCTTGTAAATGGCCAGTGAACCTGAAACCACTCTGTGAGCTTTCATGTTCATTGGCTCCCTTTCAGCTCTCCCTCCTACCCCACCGACACCATGCCGGCCACTAGGGGGTGCTGCTCCCATTCTAATATTTCTGCCCAAGAACTAATAATGGATTGTTCCTTTTTCAGCTGACATTTATAGTAGCACAGCTACTTTATTCTTTGAAAATATAAAATATTTTAAAAATAAATACTGAAAATATTTAAAATATTTTATAAATAACATAAAATATCTTAATATGTGTAATTATTAAATATACATTTAATGTATATTTTATAGCCAAATATTTAAAAATATATTCAACAACCTATTATTATTAAACATTAATTAAATATATTAATATATTTATAAATAGCTTATAAATATATATTTAAAATATTTTATAAAATATTTTGAAAATAAAAATTTTTTTTGAAATATTTGAGCAAAATCTTGCTAAAAGCATCAGGATAAAAGAAATAGAGATGAGAATAAAATGTTATCAGTGAATAGATCACAAAATTACTTTGACAACTAGTTCTGAAAGGTCACGTGTAGAAAATTTGGGCGTTTTCCTAGGGCAGTGCAGAACCATGGAAGAGTGTTAACCATGCAATAACCTAACTCCTATTGTCAAAAGAGCATTCTGGCTGCCATGTGAAGACTAACTTAGAGAGGTGCACTACTCCTCCAGTTCGCTGACATCAGCTGGGTGTCCAATAATTCCATTCAATTCTGATGCTATCTACCCGGAGTTATAGTCAGTTCCCACAGGTTAAAGAGCTCGGTCTCACAAGACTACCCCCACATCAGACACCAACACAAGTTCTGGGCCACTTGTACTTCAGATTGACCATCTATAAATCAGAGATTCCCACAACTCCCTGCTCAGATTTGACTAGAATAGCTCATATTACTAAGAAAGGTACTTTACTTACCATTACTGGTTTATTATAAAGGATGAAACTCAGGAGCAACCAAATGTAAGAGATGCATAGGGCAAAGAAGGGAAGGGGATACAGAGCGGAATCCCTCTCTGGGCACACAAACCTCCTGGCATACTGCCCTCCCACTACCTTGAGATGTTCACCTACATGAAAGCTTCCTGAACTTTCTCATTTGGTGTTTTCATTATGTAGGAGTGGTGGATTACATCTTTGGTCACTGGGGATTAACATTTTGGTCACTGGGGATAACTCTAGCCTCTCTGCCCTCTCAGGAGATTTGAGGGTGGGTTGAAAGTTCCAAGCTTCTAATTAAGACTTAATCTTTCTGGTGACCATTGCCAATCTTGAAGCTATGTAGGGGCCCACCAAGAGTTACTTCACTAGAACAAAAGATACCAGTATCTCCCCTGTCACTCAGGAAATTCCAAGGGTTTTAGGAACTCTGCATCAGGAACCAGGGACAAAGACCAAATATTTTTCTATGGCACCACAGCCACTGTGAACTTGTGCTCTGATTGATGAATCGTATTGATCTTTGGGGTTCCAAGAATTGGTGTTAGTCAGTAAATAATAATCTTCACAATTAAAATTATTTCTCCAGTGCATGGGTTTTGAGGTAAAGGGTGAAAAATCCCTTGGGGGAAGGCTAGCAGTATGATCGCGGAAAGGGCCTTTCTCAAGAATATCCGACATCTTTTTATTCAAAACATTCTAGGCATGGAAACTGACTCAGGTCTAGGATTGCATGGACTGGGACTTTCTAACGTGGAGGTTAAGAGCAGATTTCTGTTAGCCTTCACTTTACTTGGAGTTCTGTGATTGTATAAATCAAGGACTTTCGTAGGTTGCTTATCAGTTTTATTCCTGTAGACCCCATTAATTAGCCACAATAAATCTCTGCATATTATCTCCTTCTTTGGATCTAATTAACAAACCCATTCTGCTGCCTTTGCAAATTAGCAGAACCACATTCTTTAGGGCACTCTTCTGGGGGATCCTCTTTATTCCCCTGAGTTCAGAGAGCCCATTTTTATTCAGCTTTTCCCTCAAGCCCTTCCAGCTTACTAAGGACAGACAATAAAGCATGTTTTAGTGATTCGAATGCATTCCTCACCAATCTCATTATCATGGCAAGAGTGAAAGGAGAGTCTTCAGGGCTGCAGAGTGGTGAAGGTGAATTGGAGAGACACTCATCATATTCAGTTCAACATGGATGTTCTCTGAAATCTTCAAATTTCTTCCTCAACCTCATGAAAAGGAATTTGCTGCCTTGTAATGTCACTTAATGAGCCATTCATTGCAGACTTGTATTTGCTGGTTCAGCCAGCACACTTTTAGAATCACAGTTGATTGCCTGAGCCAGCTCAATGAATGGCAACACCTGCATCAAAACATAAGCTATCTGAAAAATTCCCTTCCAAACCAAGAACCTTCAAAATCTAATTTTATTAATATTCTGAAGATTTTTAGTGGCACAGATTAGTAAATGCCTGCAACTCCTTGTGAATGGAACTCTTATTATTATTTTTTTTTCTACTCTGTTCTGTACTTTCTTTGTTTTGAATTCTGGTTACTAGCCAAGCCACAATAAGACTTAGGGCATGATTCTTAGCTTTCTTCTGCAAGGGAGGTGAGCATTCATAGCAAAGGCAAGTCGTGGTGAGTATTTCAGAAGATTTTCAGGGCTCTGAGTGTGCCCAATGTTGCTCTTCTAATTGTCAGGATCCTAATATTTCTTGATGACTGTCCTAATTTACCCATGAGATATAGTGAAGTTTTGAATTCAATCAACATTGTAATAAGGTAGCCCAATAATTAATGTCTGGGTTTGGTTTTCAGCAACCTCAGGCTCTAGCAATCATTGGAAAGGCTCTGAGTATTGTGCTTTGCTTTTGGGGAAGAATTTTAAGATTTGAGAGTGTCTTTCTTTTACTTTATTAGCTACTACCTTCAAGAACAATTCTCCTGCCCACATACACCAGAGATTTGCATGGGACACAAACCCTCAGAGACGAGCCATCTCATCACTACCTGCCATGGGTTGTCACCTTCACATCCTGGAATCTGCACATAAGTTTCACTGCTTTTTGTCTCATTGCAGCTTCTTCCACCAGCTTTTCCAAGTTATTAAGGACAGCCAGTGAGGCACATTTTAGTGATTCCAATGCTCCTATCACACCAATCTAATTATCATGGCAAGAGAAAAGGCAGAGGCTTCTGAACTCTGTTGTGATAGTAGTGAGAGGGTGAGTGGCAGGGATGCTTATTATAGATCCAATCCAACATGACTGTCCTCTGAAAATCTGGGAATTTCTTTCTTAACCTGAAGAAAAGGAATGATATTTTTTAAAAAATATCATTTAATACAATCACTCCTTTTAAAAACACCATGTTTCCCAGGGGCACTATTGCCTCCCACTAACTCTTTGATATCAGTAGCTGAATTAGTCAGAGTTCCTTGGCTGCAAGCAATAGAAATCAGCTTTGGCTCATTTAAACTGAACAGGGTATTTGCTGAAAGAATACTGAGTCAAAGCACTACTCGATTTCAGGAAGGACCAGAATTGGGGAAGCCCCACTTAACTCTGCAGATGTCTAAGTATTCCCATTGGATGACTCAGGTCCAACAGTCTTCAATGCTTATGTCCCCACTCAAGATTCAAATTCTCCAGAGCTTATGATAAGCCTAGCTCGGAGCATCCACTCTTGTGGCAGGGTAAAGGAGGGGAATGTCTCATGACTGGTACATTTCAGAATCACAAGGCAAAGATGTTCCCTGAAGTGACTTGTGCAGTCAAGGTGGCACACACATGTGAACATACACACACACCCACATGCATGCAAACACAATAGTGACCTTTTAACTTTCCATTTTAAATGCAAAGATTATAACACTCTTCATGTACTTTCTGTTACATGGTCAATCCAAAGTAATTTTTGGAAACTATTTTATAAAGACAAAGGATTGAAATGTATTTTTACCTTATACTTCAGTTTTTGATCATCTAATTTACTATTACCTCTTGGGCAATGGTACAAAGAGGGCAGCCAGTCACTGACTTGTCCAGCTGCTAGAAGTTTAGCCAATAACTACTATATCTCCACTCACCTTACCTGCTAGAATGTTACATGCTGAGACTGACCGATGAGCTTAGCACAGTGGCATATTGAGCAGCCTCCTTCCAGTTCTGTGAAAGGTAGCACTGACTTAAACAAAGGAACTGACAACAGGACGAGCCTGGCTAAGGGACTCTGTGAGGTGATGATCTGCTCAGCCCAGATACAGGGGTTCCTGAGTTCCCTTGCTTGGTTCAGCTCCTGGGTCTGTAAGGCTAGACTAGACCTGCAATGATTGTTCAGTGGATTTCAAAAAAGAAGGGGTTGCCGATTCTACCACATCCCCTATCTAGCCCTTGAGACTACCCTGACAGTCTGAAAATGCCTCTAAAACTGGGCCCCACCTGTGCTTGATGCAGTTGGTATTCCTGTAGTCACGGGGGCTTCTTAGTGGACATAAATCTGTAATAATTTAAGTGGTGGAGGATCAGGATTGTTATTTTTGCTTTTAGCAAATCTTTAATTTTAATTTTTCAGATCTTGTTGCAAATCTTTAGAGAGGAAAAGTGAATTTCCAGTATCTAGATGGGCAAAAGTAAGTCATGTTAAGATTGGGACCCAATTTTAACCAGCAGGAGTTAGGCAAGAAGACTTTTGAGTAGAGACTGCTCTAGATAGATAACATGAATGAATGAATGGAGTTCCCCTGTTTCACTCTCTGTTAATCCTGATACTTTCCCCTGAGCACACGGCCTTGAGCACAATCACAACTCATTAATTGTTTCTCGGCTTATTGATCTTATGCCAGTCTAACATATTCTAGTTGGCAAGCCCATGGGAGTTGGGACTTTTCTACATTTACTTACCATTGTATCCCCAGCACTCACCTAGTGCCTGTCACTGGATTTAAATGTGCAGAATTGCTGTATTTTCTGAAACTGTTCTGCTCTGGCCTTCCTCATGAACCCCTTCATTCTCTTGGGAAATACCTTATCTAGGATATGAGGATAACTTAGATGTGCCAATTGAGAGATGTTGCTGGGCATGGTGGCTCATGCCTGTAATTTCAGCATTTTAGGAGGCCGAGGAGGGTGGATCGCTTGAGGCCAGGAGTTCAAGATCAGCCTGGCCAACATGGTGAAACCCCATCTCTACTAAAAATACAAAAATTAGCTGGGCATGGTGGCACATGCCTGTAGTCCCAGCTACTTGGGAGGCTGAGGCACAAGAATTGCCTGAACCCGAGAGGTAGAGGCTGCAGTGAGCTGAGATCACACCACTGCACTCCAGCCTGGGTGACAGAGTGAGACTCAACCTCAAAAAAAAAAAAAAAAAAGAAAAGAAAGATATTTCAGTTTCTTTTAAATAGTATAAGTAGACAGACCATCAGAGCTGTTTATATAGTCTGTGTGTGTGTGCGCGTGCATGCATGTATGCCATCTTCTTTAGGTAAATGCTTAGTCTTCCGGAGCATTTTGTTTCTTTCCTGTGACCTCTAAAATTACGTCTGGGTGTGGGACCAGCTGCCTTAGCAGAAGGAGGAAATCACTGAATCCAGGAAGTGATTTCACTGACCTCCAGAGTGTCCTCTAGTGTCCTCAGTGGTGTCTCTTGAGTGCTGGCCACATCCTGCCCTTCTGGCATGAGTGGCTGATGCCTGGGGCTAGTGGAGCTCAGTTTGTGATCCACTGGTCCAGATCTTCTAGTTGTGTCAGGGCCTGGCATTGCCTCTGCTGCAGCCTCACCTGGGCTCTTGCCAGTGCTGTGGACCTTCTGAATCTCTGCCACATGCCTCATCCAAACCTTGATCTAAGAGGTCTACTGCACAGCCTCTGAAGCAGGGTGGCTTCTTTCCTCCCCATGCCAACACCCTCTAGGGCTGCCTGTTCTCAACACAGCCTCCTTCACAGGGTCCCCTGTGTTATACAGGAATCAAGGGGTCCTGCCGCCTGGGAACTAATAGAGAATTGGGAAAGTTAATCTCTGCCCTCCCTCTGTCTAATGAGGCTACACAGTAGAACAATAGATTAGCAAACCTCCCTGTTGGTAAGGGGCAAACGGAGAGATAATTGCCTCTTTCATGCTCCAAACATGACTTGGACGAGCGTCTGCCCCTTAATTCATCTACCACACTTCCAGCTAAAGCTTATAGAGGAGAACTGGGGCTCCCTGCCTTTTTCATTCTCTTCCCATAATTTCCCAGGCCTATAGCTTTGGGCTGTCTACTCTTACGATCATATTTTCCTCCAACTTGACTGCAGCTTCAGCTAAAATAAAATGGCACTCAGCATGCTGTAGAGAAAAAAGTGCCCATGTTACAGATGAGGAACTTTAAATTGGGAAAAATAAAAAATCACATATTTTGTAAATAGATAGTTCCCTTCAGGCTTTCACTAATATTACAATTTAAACTTTATTTTGATATAGGATGCAAAATAGATGCTATGAGAGCATCTAATGGGGAAGTGAGTTACTGACCTAGTCAGGGTGGTCAGAGAAGCCTTCCAGGAGGAAGTGAAAAGCAAGCTAAGGACTATAGATTGCGCTAAAAAAAAAAAAAAAAAAAAAAAGGGAAGGTATTCCCTGTGGAAGAAACAGCATGTCTAGGTGTCCTGTGGTCAGAAGGTGCCCATTACTATTCATTTTACCTTCAACGATGGTTGATCGTCAGTTTAACATACGAGAAGGATAAAATCTGACCATAGGCTGAGCTAAGGCTAATGTGGACAAATGGCTATGAAGACATTTTCTAATTGCAATCTCCTGTGTAGTTCCAGTCTAATGGAGAATGATTTGTTAAATTAGTACAGTTTAGTATCTTTTTGTTAAACAATTCTCTGAAAATATTAACTTTTCTCTTCTACAAACTAGAAAATAGAAAATTATTTTACTTTTTTTGAAGACAATAATGATTTCAAGGAGGCAACATTGCTTAAAGCAAAGAAATATTTTTAAATTCATAATAGGAATATAAACCTGACCTTAAAGATTTTTTTTATAGTGCTAAAATTTTATTTTCCTCTTTAGAGACATTGGCTCAGTTTGATCTTTACAGAAGATGTATGAAACATAATGTAATAATCATTTAGATTAAAGAGGCTTGTGACTAAAATAAATGGATAAAGTGTTTTATTATTGGGCATTTGGTATTTATGCTAACTAAATATTAGTCTTGAATGTGTCTCCAAAGATCCTGACAAAATAACAGACCATCCCTTGTGAAAATTCAGGCCTTCAGACAGTGTGAGAACATGAGCTCAGAGTTTCATCTGGTAATTGCCCACCTTAATTCATTTTAGAATATGATACACATAGGTGGAAAAAACAAAACAAAACCCGATGACTAATGACTCATTCTTTTGTTGTCTTTAGCTTTACCCTCACAATAGCTTTTTGAAATTCTGTGACTTGTATGGTATAGAATCTGATCCCGTTAAGAAAAGCACAGAAAGATTACATAACATATGTTAATGACCATCGGAACATCAATATGATTAGACAACTGCACACTGACCTTTCTGAAGAGATAAAAGAAATTTGGTATGTTGGCAATACCCAGATGGCAATCATTTGTTATGTGCCCAATGTATAAATTTCTCAGCATACAGCTGATTAAGCAAGAGGAAGAAAAATATCCACCAGTAATTTGACATATATTATATTCAATAATGGGTGTGGATACTTTGTATTTTGTGTATTTGCATAATTCTAGTGACAAATAGGGTAAACTTTTATTTTTGAGGTTATAGTATTTGTGATGAAAATGAACCTCATTCATTTTCATATTCCTTATTCACTGGTTACATGTGATGAAATAGTTAATCTTCAAAGTGGGTGAATTTATTGAGCTTTTGTTCCGGCTAAACCATAAGTTTATGACAAAGACAGTTTCTGAATTATGATCTATGCATATATATGTATGTATATGTACATGTATATATGTATATATATTTGGTTTGAAATTTCACTTCAGAAATTGGACATGGGAAAAAAAAGAATTAGGACAAGATGATGTGTTAAAGGTGAAAATGATAAAATGCTAGAGTGCAGAGAATAATCTCACATGAGCTTTCTTCATACTTGGGAATAAAACATAACAACATATTGTTCTTATATAACTCTGGTCTAGCTAATGGTATGTCATCTGTATATGGTACTACATAAAACTATGTTTTCCCTAAACTCACACATGATACTTTATACTGATTTATAAAAAGAAAGCATGTTCCCATGAACTAAATGCAAGAATAAACACTGCAGTAGGTAGACAAGCTCGGGGGCAGAAGTCAAACAATGAAGCTCTTTTTGAGGAACTGTGGTTACAAGATGAGGTCCTGCCACAGTACACAACTAGAGCTGCAAACAGTTGAGAAAACTGAGACTCTTTGGGGAAGGTGGTATGCAGAGTTAAACTTGGGTATGGGAGGTAAACCAAAGGGTATATGTGAGGGGCAACCGTAAAGTGATAGGCGAGATTTAACTTATGTGCCAAAAGTAAGCGTGGTCCTCTCTGCCCTAAATGTTGCATTCTAAAAAACCAATGCTCCAGGGCACAAAAGAGTCTCTTGACCACCTCCTTTGTTATTACTCGTAGCACATTCTTTTGAATATTCCGGGTGTGAACATTTTTTAGATTTAAGAAGACAGATGATTTTAAGGAATTGCCAAATGCCATTGGATAGTGAGTAATTTAGCTTTTTTTTATAGTATTGTTTTTTTTTTTTCTTTTTAGAGAAAGAAGGGGAAAGAGAAAGGAGCTTATTACACAATAATCAGGCATTGTCTTGCATATCTCTTGTAAATTTATTATAAAATATTATATAGCTTATATATGTATATGTATGTTCTTATGTATAAAGCATGTCTATTCAAAAATTTATAATTACATAACATTAACAAGTTGTTCTTAAAACAAGAAATGTAGCTAATCTCTATCTGGACTACAGGTCTTTTGTAATTGGTTCATATGGAATATGTTCATAGTACCCATGTCAAGTCTGGGGATGCATAAAAATAGGAAACCAAAATACATGGACAAAGCATAAATCTTGGTGTCAATATGCATAACAAATGAAAGCTTTAATTGCATCAAAATATAAATATAGTTTAGATGTAAGGAGTTTGTGATCTGTCAGAGGATAGAGCCGCTGCAGAAGCTGCCACTTGGCCTGCTGCTGTGTGGTTTAATGGTTGACAAGAAAAATCACCTGGAAGAGACACGGTGTGTAGAATGCCTTCCAATTCCAAGGGTCACAACTCTGCGATCTGTTGGTCAGCAGTTGGCTAGGGCTGGTGTTGCTGAACATCAGACTACAGCCCAAACTTATAGAGCAGCTGCAAGGACAAGGGGAAAAATTCATTTTCAGCCATAATGACCTACTTTTAGTAGATACTTTGGAGCTCATGCAAAAGGACATCTTCAAGTGGCTTCTGCCTCCTTGCAATAGGGAGATAGTGATGTAAGCCATCCCTGGGGTCTAGTCCTGGTCCTGCTCGTTCCTGTCTGACTTTGGCTTTGAAAGTCAGTCTGTGAAGTGGAGACAGTTCTTCCTTCGAAGGGTGATACCTGGTAGGTTCTTGGGAACTGAATTAGGTTTCCCCTCCTGAGAGTGGGTCTCTGTAGACAGGCACATAGGTCCTTCTGAAATCATCTGTTGCTATCTCTGTCTCTGTTGGAGGTGCTTTCAGTGATGTGTGACTGTGTCTTATCTCAGTATCCCTGCCCAGCATGGGGTCTTATGTAACATACATGGGCAGTCAGTCAATGTTAGGACTGGCTGGGTTTTAGGCTGGAAGACAGTGGAAATATACAAGCAAAGGCACAGTGTCTTGAATTTACACTTGGCCTGTAGCAGTTTCCAAATGAAAGGAGCCCCCTGCTTAGGAGAGCCTTTTGAATTGGGCCCCCTGTATAGTTTATAGTGGGCCTGAAGATGATGGCTAGACTGTTGGGGAGTGCCCTTTAAGTACAGAGGGAAGACTTGGTACAGACATAAAAACGTGGAGGAAAAGGAGCGAGACAGCCAAGTCCAAAAAATGATTCATGTGGTTTGGGCAGAATCTGAAATGAGGGAGTCCCTTGAGATTGACTAAATGTCTCTTCATAAAGAATGCAAATTCAGCTGGGCTCAGTGGCTCATGCCTGTAACCACAGCACTTTGGTAGGCCGAGGCAGGCAGATCACCTGGGGTCAGGAGTTGAAGACCAGCCTGGCCGACATGGGGAAACCTGTCTCTACTAAAAATGCAAAAATTAGCCAGACGTGGGGTGGGGGCACATGTAATCCCAGCTACTTGGGAGGCTGACGCAGGAGAATCGTTTGAACCCAGGAGACGGAGGTTGCAATGAGCTGAGACCACACCACTGCACTCCAGCCTGTGCTACAGAGCAAGGCTCTGTCTCAAAAAAACAAAACAAAACAAAAAGAATGGAAGTTCAACTAAGAATTAAGTGCCAGGGACTGTGCTGGAAGCCGTATCATGAGTTGCTTCATTTTACTGTCCCAGTACCCCTGGGAGACCTGTTTCCCCTGTCCTCTTTCACAGCTGTGAAAACTGCCACCATGGAGATGAAGTCCTTTGTCCAGGGGCTCTGTCCAGCTGCAGAGCCAGGTTATGAACCAGTAGGTGCCCCTCGTCATTAAGGACACTCTGTTGTTGCGGGTGGCCAGGACCAGGCCCTTCCCTATGGCAGCTCTTCCGCAGGGCAGCTCTGGGAGCTGATTGTCTCTGCACAGGCACTGGCGCCCCCTGCTGGTCTGTGCTCAGGAAATGGGATGACAACCAGTTGCCAGAAAACAAAGGCACAGAATGAAGCAAAGGAAGGAAACGGGCTATGAGAAGCTTCATTCACCCCTGTCTACTCAGGAGTTCTGCCCATTATGGCCAAGCTGAGGTGGGGGTGGGGGGGTGCTGGATTTGGCAACCAGATGGGTTCTGAGAGGCTTGCAATGGGGCCAGTCCTACTGTTCATCCGTTGGATGACCTCGGGTGGGTTATTTCACTGCCCTTACTTCTGATATCCATAGAAACAGGATGATGTGGGGTCAGAGAGGTTAAATAATTCACCCACATGGCTGTTAGCTGGAATCCAGTGCTTAAAAGTTCACTTTCGTGGCTCACGCCTGTAATCCCAGCACATGGGAGGCTAAGGCGGGCAGATCAGCTGAGGTCAGGAGTTCGAGACCAGCCTGGCTAACATGGTGAAACCCCATTTCCACTAAAAATACAAAAACATTATCCAGGCATGGTGGCTCATGCTACTGGAGAGGCTGAGACAGGAGGATCGCTTGAACCTGGAAGGCAGAGGTTGCAGTGAGCCAAGACTGCACCATTGCACTCCAGCTTGGGCAACAAGAGCAAAACTCTGTCTCAAAAACAAAAAGAAACCACAAAAGTTCACTTTATTGGCCTTTCTGTGGCCAAGCACCTGCTGGGTTCCAGGCTCTGGGGATACATGAGGTGAAAGAGACACATGGTTGCTCCCTGTGCGGCCTGGTGACTTCTTGGACCTCCCATTCCTCCTTATCGTTCCTGTTTAAACCCGAGAAAGTCCTGTGCTTTTAAGAACGTGTGTGGTTAGATTGGGCTCACCTGGGTTTCCAGGCCAATCTCCCCATCTCAAACCCCTTGCTAATCCCACCTGCAAAGACCCTTTTGCACATCCAGAGGTTTTGGGGATTAGGGCATGGACATTGTTGTGTGAGGAGAGACAGTCTGCCTACCTAGTCAGCCCTCTAGACCCCAAAGATGTGTGTTATCCCAAATACAAAATACATTCACCCTGCCCCAAGGCCTCATCTCATTATAACATCAACTCGAGATTCCAAAATCTGCTCTAAATCTCGTCACCTAAATCACCTCAATCTGGCATGGGGGAGACTCTGGGGATGACCCATCCTGAGCAGTTCCTCTCCCTCTGTGAACCTGGAACTTGCTAAACCAGTTACCTGGTCCTAAGGTTTAGTGAGTGGCCACCCAGAGGGGTACAATCTAGTTCTGTCCCTGATCCAAGGCACCTGAGATGTGATATGGGCAAGAAAAATAAGGAAGAAACAATGAGGCCGTACACCCAGAAATACCAGACCACTAAGCCTCCTTTCCTCCTGGTCACACAGGACAGGAAAGGAGTTTCTCCAAAGGGTCTGTCGGCACCTAATTTCATATCCTGTGAGCTTGGGAGAAGGCCAAGCTAGACACTTTCCTTCCATGGGCACTGCTCATTTTAGAAAGTGAGTCAGGCCACGTGCAGTGGTTCACACCTGTCATCCCAGCACTTTGGGTGGCCGAGGCGGGCAATATCCTGAAACCAGGAGTTCATGATCAGCCTGCCCAACATGGCAAAACCCTGTCTCTACTAAAAATACAAAAATTAGCCAGACGTGGTGGTACACGCCTGTGGTTCCAGCTACTCATGAGGATGAAGCAGGAGAATCAGTTGAACCCAGGAGGTGGAGCTTGCAGTGAGCCTAGATTGTGACCCTGCACTCCAGCTTCAGCCACAGAGTGAGACTGTCTCAAAAAAGAAAAAAGAAAGAGAATTGGAGTCAGAGCCTGCCCTGGATCTTCCATCGGACAGCTGTGCATTACTTGCAGGTGAAAGTTTTCCCAGAGCACAGCTAAGCCTGGTTGTCCTGTGTGTAGGACTCCTGCACGTAGTTAATTATCAGCTCCACCTGGGCTGTTTTTAACCCGGTCCCTACCCATATCTTTAATTAGGATCCACGTGCTGGTGGATCAAGAAAGTCTAAGCTTTTAGAAAGCTCTCCGGTGAGTTTCATTATCAACCAAGTTTGGCAGCCACAGATCTACAGCTTTCTGGCCCAGAGACACCTGGGGCACAGAGGGGTCAGAGCTTCCTGTGACGCTGGTTGTGAACTGGTGAAGATTCCCTCGAGTGGGGACCCTGGAGCCCAGAGGATCAGGACCAAGGGGTTCCCACATGCCTCAGGCTTCTGAGGAGGAGAAGAAAGGAAGGCTGGAAAAAGCCCATTTGGAGGAATAGAGCTGCTCTACCTCTTGGACGTCCAGGGCCATCCTTGATACTGGGCCATTGCAAGGTAGTGATATCAAGTTCCCTTCTTAAAAAAACCCTGTGACTGGGTGCAGTGGCTCACACCTGTAATCTCAGCACTTTGGGAAGCCAAAGTGGGCGGATCACCTGAGGTCAGGTGTTCAAGACCAGCCTGGCCAACATGGTGAAAACCCATCTCTACTAAAAATGCAAAAATTAGCCAGGTGTGGTGGTGTGTGCCTATAATCCCAGCTACTCGGGAGGCTGAGGCAGGAGAGTAGCTTGAACCTGGGAGGCGGAGGTTGCAGTGAGCCGAAATCACTCCATTGCACTCCAACCTGGGTGACAGAGTGATTCCATAAAAAAAAAAAGTGAGACTTTTTACAGAAAACTGTTAAGTAAACAATAGTACAGTGGTACCTGAGTGACTGGTGTGTGGGTACTTGCTTTTCCTTGATGTTTGAGAGTAGAGCTGTGCTGTCTAATGTGATTGTTGGCAGCCTCATGGAGCTATGGAGTACTTGGAATGTGCTGGTGTGACAGGCAGAGTTGCCAAACTCAGTAAATAAAAGTTTAGGATGCCTCCTCCATCAGTGTGGGCTATGCACAGTGACTTCTTCCAGAATGGAAAGGGGGATAAAAGAGTAACTTTACAGTGGCAAAACTTGACAGACTGCCCCAGCCAGCCAGCCAGCCAGCCAGCCAGCCAAGGTTAACGTCAAGCGATACATCACATTAATAGCACACCTGGGTAAGACACCTTAGGCCCTGGGAGGCCAGGACTTAGAAGCTTCAAATTCCACAGCCGCTCCTCTCTGCCCTCACGTGGCTCCTGCCACGGACAGTGGAGTAGTGACAGTGCCCTAAAGGGCCTTTGGGAGACTGATGGGACCACAGGAGATCTCTTGGAGGCCTGGAGAGGGATGTGATGACTTGGCATTTTCCATAGGTATGACTGCCGGGGTTGGTGCTTGAGACCTTTGGTCAGAGCTAGTAATGCTGCATAATGAACTGCCACAAACTCAGTTGCTTAAAAAATCAAATATGTTGGCTGTGCGCAATGGCTCACACCTGTAATCCCAGCACTTCGGGAGGCCAAGGCAGGCGGATCACCTGAGGTCGGGAGTTTGAGACCAGCCTGACCAACATGGAGAAATTCTGTCTCTACTAAAAATACAAAAAATTAGCCAGGCATGGTGGTGCATGCCTGTAATCCCAGCTACTTAAGAGGCTGAGGAAGGAGAGTAGCTTGAACCTAGGAGATGGAGGTTGCAGTGAGCTGAGATCGCACCACTGCCCTTCAGCCTGGGTGACAAAGCAAGACTCCATCACAAAAAAAAGAACAGCTTTGTTAAATTCCTCCTGTGTGTTGATGCACTGGCTGTAATATTTATTCCTGCTATTATGAGTCACCTACTCCCAGGTCTGCCCTGCCCATTGTGAGAACCTCTTCTGTCTTCCTAGGTGTGAGATTGTGTTTTTTCTGCCTTTACCACATTCTCCACCTCTCTGGCTGGTGTTGTGGTCCTTGAAGGAGAGTGAGCACATTGGCTCTGGGATCTTGGTCTCCCCAGTTTGGTGGCAGGCCCCAACTTGACATGAGAAGTAAATGTCAGTGGGTAAATTTTTTTTTTTTTTTTTTTTTTTGAGATGGAGTCTCGCTCTGTTGCCAGGCCGGAGTACAGTGGCATGATCCCGGCTCACTGCAACCTCTGCTTCCCGGCTTCAAGAGATTCTCCTGCCTCAGCTTCCCAAGTAGCTGGGACTACAGGCATGCACCACCATGCCCAGCTAATTTTTGTATTTTTTAGTAGAGATGGGGGTTTCACCATGTTGGCCAGGTTGGTATTGATCTCTTGACCTTGTGATCTACCCGCCTCGGCCTCCCAAAGTGCTGGGATTACAGGCATGAGCCACCACGCCTGGCCAGGAAAAATCTTTTTAAAGATGCACGTATATAGTAAAATGCGTATCCCAACACAAATGTCGTTGCCCTGTTGATGTGTGTCTTAGGAAGCCTGAGGTAGGGAAGTTTGGTAGGTGGAAGTTACTTTCCATCTCCTTTCTCATAGCATGGCACATGGAAGAGGAGATTTTGGCTTTAGCATTTTGTTGTGAGCATCCTGTTTATTCCATGGTCATGGGCCTTTAGTACCAAATTGACTTGAAAACCTTGTGAAGTTATTTATGCAGAAAGAAAGAATGAGGAATCTTGGGTAATGGGAAAGCAACCGGCCAATTTTGCAAAAACTCCAACTTGGGTGGTTTATAACTAATTGGAAAAACATGTCTCGTCTCAGTTGACTTAATCCTTTTTGCAGTGCTGGGGGCCTTAAGTGTTCCCAGAAGGTTTAAGGAGCATAATCAGCTTCCAAGGTGGTAAGCACAGTGACAAAAAAGGACAAAGGACCTCTAAGGGGTCTTCAGTCATGACCAGCTCTGTCTAGGGGAGCAAAGACCCTGTATGTCCTCAGCCTTCCTGGCTATGGCAGGGGCATGGGGTTGGGAGAGCAGAGCGTGGGCCCTTGTTCTGGCTGGAAACTTAGCCTTTGAAACAAGGTTCCAGAGGCAGAGTTTAAGACTCAAACAGGAAAAGGAGATGGCCCATGTTGATGCTCTCAGAGCTGAGAGGTCCCGAACTGTTTGATTATAAGCACAGTGTTGGGTCCTTAGGTAGTTTTACAAAGTTATTTTCAGAGACACGGCAGTCAGTGGACCCACTTTCTCTTCCTCATTGGAGTTCTCTGGAAAAGGATATTCCCAGGGACAGATGATCTGTCGGGGCCATGGCCCCACCAGTGTCTTTAAGGGGGAAAGCTCTGTCAGCAGAGGGAACCTCAGCCCCAGCTGATCACACAGGCTACACTAGGCCGGGATCCACAGACACCAACAGCCTGCCCTAAGGCTCCCAAGTCAGAGAGGCTGGGTCGGTCCCGGTCCTGGCTTTGCTAGCCAGTCTCAGTCCCTGGCTTCGTCTCTTGTGAGAAGATGTGGGAGCTGATGTGATGTTGTTTGTGAGTTGGAGCAAATGATGGCATTGCTCCTACCCCCACCAGGGTGGCTTCAGGTTGAAATTCAACACAGAAGCCACCCTCCCCCCACTCCCATGGACCAAGAGGTGATGCTATTAGTTATAAGGGTTTGTGGTTTCCCCTTACTGTTTCCACTTCCTTCCTGAAACCCAGCAAGAGGCTTCACGGGAAAGGAAGGGTCTTTCACATGCCTGAGTGCAGCTGGGAATGGCTGTCCTCAGTTAGCCAGGCTGGTTGGAGCCCAGGGCGAGTTGTCTGGGTTGTGGCTTTGAACCACCAGAGCCACTGAGGCACAGGTGGCCCGCTGCCAACCATCCTGTTGCTCATGCCTGGGAGACGTTCCAGCATTGACCAAAAGGGTTGCTGGGTCATGTCCTGCTCAGGACAGGCCACTCTAGAGTGATCTATAGTCATACTCTAAGGACAGATCTGGGTCCTCTGCCTCCCAGGGACCCTGAACACAGAATGCCCATGACAGGACCCCAGCCCATGGGCATGGTCCCTCTTGTTAGTATTAATTATGCACTTATATGAAATGCACCTGCTCTTGAAGAGGGGAACAGCCAGTGATTAAAACAGTTGAGGGCAGGTCACCAGGCTGTTTCAGGCTCCATTAGGAAATGGCTTTGAGAGGGTTACTTCAGAACAAGGGAAAGGTCTCCCTGCTGGAGGGGCTCCGTGCCTGGCCAGCCGCTTACTTTAAACCCCGGCCTACTCCAGCCACCCAAGAACCTTCATTAAGTGCCTCTGAAGTAGGAACAGCTACTTAATTTGCAGGGATCAGCATAAAATGAAAATAATTTTCAAAAATTAAGATTCAAGTGGGCCGGGTGTAGTGGCTTACACCTGTAATCCCAGCACTTTGGGAGGACAAGGCAGGCAGATCACGAGGTCAGGAGCTCAAGACCAGCCTGGCCAACACGGTGAAATCCCATCTCTACTAAAAATAAAAAAATTAGCTGGGCGTGGTGATGGGCACCTGTAATCCCAGCTACTCGGGAGGCTGAGGCAGAATTGCTTGAACCAGGGAGGTGTAGGTTGCGGTGAGCCGAGATCTCGCCATTGCACTTCAGTCTGGGTGACAGTGCAAGGCTATCTCAAAACGAAAAAGACTATCTCAAAAAGAAAAAAAAAGATTCAAGCAGCAGAGCATTCAAGCAAGCGTTAAGGACCCTTCTGAGCATGGGGCCCTGGCTATGCAGTTTGTACACTGGCCCAGGTCTGGAGAGAGTGCAAGGCAGGCAGCTGGCCTGAACCATGTGGGTGAACTGAGTCACCCTGCCCTTTGTGGGGGTTGATGGGGATCTTTTCTAGGCTGTTGACCTAGGCAGGGCTGATGACATGAGTGGGGCTTTCCCTAGTCTGGGTTGAATGTGATACACTGGGACAAGTTGAAGGGAGAGGTATTGGAGCGGGGTGCTCCAGGGAGCATCATCTCTGTGCAACAGGAAGTCCCTGAGCTTGGACACATGACTTAAATCATCTGTCACAAGGTTCAGAGTAAAACCCAGAAGGCCAGGCAATGATGCATTGAAACTGTCACTACCCAAGTTAGCATTTTCCAGTATCATTAAAAAATGTTTTAGAGATACGAGGTCTCGCTGTGTTGGCCAGGATGGTCTTGAACTCTTGATCTCAAGTGATCCTCCTACCTCAGCCTGCCAAGGTATTGAGATTACACTCATGAGCCACTGCATCTGGCCTCCAACAGTGTTTTAAAATTTTTGATATATCTGTGATTTTGGATTATACCTGTTTTATGCTTCTAGTACGGAAAATTGACCTGGCCAGGCGAGGTGGCTCACGCCTGTAATCCCAGCACTTATGTATGCCATTTGTGTTCTGTTTTTCTTTTTTTTTCTTTTTGAGACAGTCTTGCTCTGTCAGCCAGGCTGGAGTGCAGTGGCATAATCTTGGCTCACTGCAACCTCCGCCTCCTGGATTCAAGTGATTCTCCTGCCTCAGCCTCCCAAGTAGCTGGGATTACAGGTGCACGCCACAGTGCCTGGCTAATTTTTTTCCTTTTTTGTATTTTTAATAGCCAGTGGACCTGACCTATTTCTCTTGTTTTTTGTTCCTCCTCTCTTGCCTTCTTTTGGATGGAGTGATTCTTCATGTATCCTTTCATCTCTAGTGGCTTTTTGGCTGTATCTTTTTGCTCTGTTTTTAGTTATATATGCTTTCTTTAGCAATTGTTCTAGGGATTACAACACACACCTTAATTTTTCACAGTTCACCTGCAGAGCTTATGACACCACTTGGGCAATAAGGCAGTGAAAAGGAATGAAGCACAGACAGGGGCCACATGTGGGTGAGCCTCATACTTTATGCCAAGTCAAAACAGTCAGTCACCAAGGGCCACATATTATATGATCCCATTTATATGAAATGTCCAGAATGGGAAAATCCAGAGAGATAGGGAGCAGATTACTGGTTACCTAGTGCTGGGGGTGGAAGGAAGAATTGGGAGTGGTGATGACTAAGGATAATCGGGTTCCGTTTTGGGGAAATGAAAATGTTCTAAAATTGATTGTGGTGATGCTTGCACTGTTCTGTGAGTATACAAAGAGCCACCGATGTTGACACTTTATTTTTATTTATTTATTTGTTTGGAGACAGTCTCACTCAGTTGCCCAAGCTGGAGTGCAGTGGCATGATCTTGACTCACTGCAACCTACACCTCCCGGGTTCAAGTGATTCTTCTTCCCCAGCCACCCAAGTAGCTGGGATTACAGGCATGCACCACCACACCTAACTAATGTTCTTTGCTTGTTTTTTGAGACAGAGTCTTGTTCTGTCACCCAGGCTGGAGTGCAGTGGTGTGATCTCAGCTCACTGCAACCTTCGCCTTCCAGTTTCAAGCGATTCTCCTGCTTCAGCCTCCCATGTAGCTGGGATTACAGGTGCCCACCACCGCATTGGTCTATTTTTTTTGTATTTTTAGAAGAGATGGGGTTTCACCATGTTGGCCAAACTTGGTCTCTAACTCCTGACTTCAGGTGATCTATCTACCCAAAATGCTGGGATTACAGGCCTCAGCCACTGCATCCGGCTCCATAAGGTAAATTTACATTTACCTTTTAAGAAACTGCCAAACCCTCTTTTGGAATGGCCATGCCATCTTATGTTCCCCCAGCATGTGTGAAGGCTCCACTTTCACACACTCCCACTTGATACTGATAATGACATCATTTTTTTGTTTGTTTTCTGAGATGAAGTCTTGCTCTGTCACCCAGCCTGGAGTGGAGTAGTGCAAGCTCAGCTCACTGCAGCCTCTGCCTGCCAGGTTCAAGCAATTCTGCCTCAGCCTCTTGAGTAGCTGAGACTACAGATGCATGCCACCATGCCTGGCTAATTTTTTTGTATTTTTAGTAGAGACAGGGTTTTGTCATGCTGCTCAGCCTGGTCTCAAACTCCTGACCTCATGATCTACCCACCTCGACCTTCCGAAGTGCTGGGATTACAGGTGTGAGCCACCATATCTGGCTGTGACATCTTTTTAAGGTTGAATGTTTCTCGATAACATGTGCAGTGTGGTTTTCTTTGCATTCAAATGGTATCATTGAAAGATTTCTTCATATGGATTGTGTGTACATATTTTAGCACATTTATTTCTGAGAGTTTTGTTTTTTGGGGTGTGCTGTTGCAAGTGGGATATTTTCTTCTCTTTTCTAATTGCTTGTCTGTACATAGGAAGACTGTCTGAGGCCAGGCTTGGTGGCTCAGGCCTGTAATCCTAGCACTTTGGGAGACTGAGGCAGAAGGATTGCTTGAGCCCAGGAGTTTGAGACCAGACTGGGCAGCAAAGTAAGATCCTGTCTCTTTTTTTGTTTTATTTTGTTTTTTTTGAGACAGGGTCTTTCTCTGTCGCCCAGGCTGGAGTGCAGTAGTGCAGTCCTGGCTCACTGCAACCTCCATCTCCTAGGTTCAAGCAATTCTCATGCCTCATCCTCCTGAGTACCTGGTATGACAGGTGTGTGTCACCACACCTGGCTAATTGTTGTTATTAGTAGAGTCAGGGTTTTGCCATGTTGGCCAGGCTGCTATCAAACTTCTGGCCTCAAGCAATCTGCCTGCCTTGGTCTCCCAAAGTGCTGGAATTACAGGCATGAGCTGTGCCTGGCCCCATCTTTATAGTATAAAAATTAAGAAAAAGGAAGGCTGTTTAGTATGTTACTTTTGTATCTAACTTCTTAGCAAAATCTGTCTGCCTCATTTTTCAGAGTAAATATAATTCTTTCACCTCCTGCCTTTTTCTTTAATGTCTTACTTTCCTCCTTGCCTAGTTTCATCAGCTAGGGCCTCCAAAATAATAGTGGTAACAGAGGGCATTCTTTTGTTTGGAAGGTTGATGGAAGCTTCTATTGCTTCCATCCCTTACAAATGATGCTGGGCTTTGGCTTTGATGGGTGTGTGTCTGGGTGTAATTTCCTTTATTGTGTGTAATTTAAGGAGATATCCCTCTTTCTAATTTGATGTGGTTCTTTTATAAATTTTGTATTAAATTTAGTCAAATGCCTTTTCAACGTCTATGATGATTATGATTTTTAACATATTAATATAAATGGAAAGATGTTCCAAGTTTGAGCCATCCTTTTCACATTGTACAGGTCTCACTTGGTTTAGTTATTTTTTTTCTGCTTTGCCTAATTTTAATTTTTGGAAAGTCCACTGCATTTAAAAAATAATGAATTTGCTTCCATTAAGGCTAGATTAATGGAACAATTAGGCAGCTGCTGATGATCAGTTTCCTTTCTGGTGGGTCTCAGAAAATGGACAGTTTCCTTGTTCAGCATTTTGAGGTTAAAAAATTGTGGAACAGGTAGGACTTGCTGGGTGATTGCATTCCTTTTGTGAGTCAGGAAAGGCGGAGGAGGAAGAGGTCAGAAAATGCCACTGATTTTATGCTTAGTACTCTTTAATCCTTCAACATTCTGAATGTGCTAACAAGATTCACAAAGGGAGTCTGGGCTTTGGCTCAATACTCTCAAATCGCCTGCCCTGTCCACTTCCTGCACCCCTAGGAAAGACAGCACAGTGATCTGCTTCATCTACAAACTTTAGTGTAAAACATCTGCATACAGGACTGTGTTCTCTAATTCATGTGAATGCAGCAGCCGTATCTCCCTGTGGATGGGCAGGACTGTCCTCCAAGCCAGCTCTGCTCATCTGCCTGGCTGGCTGCTCCACTGCGCAGAGCTGTGGCTGCAATGCTGAGGGTGTGTTGCGTGTGCTCTGTGGTG
Organism: Aotus nancymaae; assembly: GCF_030222135.1. Classification (NCBI taxonomy): domain Eukaryota; kingdom Metazoa; phylum Chordata; class Mammalia; order Primates; family Aotidae; genus Aotus; species Aotus nancymaae. Next base: position 107,965,020 of record NW_026988425.1, read on the forward strand.
GGCAAAGCAACCTCACGCTTAAAAAGTTGTGGGATCCGACAGGGGCTTGTCACCATTCCCCACTAAGGAAGGGAGATTGCCACTACCGTTCTGTCACCCACAACCTTAGACTTTATTTTTAGAGACAGGGTTTCACCATACTGGTCAGGCTGGTCTCAAACTCCTGACCTCAGGGGATGCACACGCCTCGGCCTCCCAAAGTGCTGGGATTACAGGCATGAGCCACTGTGCCTGGCCCATAACCTTAGACTTTATGGTCCCAACTCGGTCCTCAAACGACTTGAAGTTTGCAGGGTTCCTCATTGTCTCCAAGCTTCCTGTTGATGGCAGAGCTCACTGTGGACAGGGCAGCCGAAGTCTTCTGCCTGTCAAAGAGTTTCCTGAGTCTTCTTGTAGGCATTAGAGACCTGCACATCATGGCAGCTCCTGGACAGGTTCTGTTTCAACCCCCCCAGGGTAGAGAGGCCCAGCCTCCCCTGTGCTCTCTGCAGTGCCTCTCCTTGGCTGCCAGGACCTGGCGTAGAGTAACAATTTCCTCTTCCACCTTGGTCAGCTCAGCCCTGAGCTCCTCCTCAGCCTCTGTCAGACCCTCAACAGCAGGAGTCTGGGCAGCCACACCTGTATCGACAGGGACATCAGTCATGGAGTCAGACAGCAGACCTTTGTTAGGAGAATTCAAGTTGATATCTTGGCCGGCGGAGTCCATGTTCAGGCGGCATCTGGGCCACTGTCATGGGGGCTAAGGGAGCTGAGTGAGTGGCATTGGGACTGGGTTGCCGCATACACACTCACCAGTGGAACTGCTTCGGCCCTGCAACGTTATGTAATCAATGACCTAGGTCTTTTTTTAAGCCTTAGTGGGGTTTATTTGCTAACATTTTATTTTGGATTTTCATACATTGATTTTTATGTAAACGTCTTATCTTGTTTTATTTTAGAGATAGGGCCTTGCTCTGATGCCCAAGCTGGAGTGCAGTGATATGATCACACTTTGTTGTAATTTTAAGCTGGGCTCAAGTGATCCTCCCATCTCGGCCTCCTGGGTAGCTGACACTATAGGCACATGCCACCACACCCGGCTAATTTTTAAATTTTTTGTAGAGACAGAGCCTTGCTATGTTGCCTAGACTGAAGTTCAGTGTACATTGTAGACGTGAATATTTATTGGTCTTTCTGCTGGAATCATTTCGTCTCTCATCTGTTTGTCTTTAAATTCTGGGCATGCACACACACTCCTCCCACACCCCCCAACTGCAAAATATTGATGTTTGCCAACCTGCCTTGAGAAGGGAGAACTATTTTTCCCTCTTTGCATCTCTGCTGGTGTCCAGTCCACTGCTGTGTTTTTCATAAATACTTGACCCACAGAGTGTGGGAGGCAGGAAGGGAGGGCTTCTGCATTTCCTTTCTGGACCCAACATCATGGATCCACTAAGCACACTGGGAAACCAGCAGGTCAGGTGGCCGCACACTCTAGTTGCATCTGACTCTGAATTGCTCAGGCCCCCTGCGTGCCAGTGATTTGCTTTGCTTTGGTTTATGAGTTGTCTCTTCGCTCATATTCCTAGGCTGAGTTCCCCAAAACAAGCCTAGCACACCACCTGTAACAGTTGTGGGTGCATTTCTGATCCTACATCACCTGATTTACAGGGTATTTTGAACAAGAGCTACCTATTATGGCTTAGGATATGGCTAAAGTTTACTTGACTTTCTTTCATAAAGTAACTGGTAGAATATGTGGTATAAGGCTATTATTGCAAAAGCAGAAGTGGTGGGGGTTGATTGAGCTTGGGCAGCGTTGGGAGGCAGACAGGCCTGCATCAGCACTATCCTGGCCATTTGTAGGTTATATGACCTTGGGGGAATCCCCTCAGCTCTCTGAGCCTTTGTTTCTTCTTTCATTAAGGAGATCATCCATTTCTCATTGGACTATTGTAAGGCTTAAGATCAAACATCTTTCAAGGCACTTGGAGCAGTGCCTGGGCTCCAGGGTCTTTAGGCTGTAACCATAGCAAACACTCAAATCCCAGCTGCCCTCCCTTCTCTTCCTTCCAGTGTGGGAATGTGGAGGACCAACCTTCTCGTTCCCATTTACCCTGGAGTTCTTTCTTCTAAACTTCCTCTAGCACCTGCTGTGCACCAGGGATTCATGGGTGGGGAGGCCAGGGATGGCTGAGTGGGGTATCTGGCCTTCAGCTTGCCTCAGGCTCTGTGGCTGACACCTGGCCCTTTGCTCTGGAATCTGGACCCTACAATCTCCTACCAAAGGCTCAGCCCAAAGAGGGCTTGAGGGCAACCCCTATCCATGAGAAGATTCTGTAGCTGCCCACGTCTCCCCATCTTTTGAGTGGATGATCAGCCTCAGCAATCCAGAGACACATTCTTGGATTCTGCCAGCTTTATTTTTCAGTTGAAAACTCAAAGGAAAAGGTTATATTCCAAAAGAAAGTAAAAAACTTTGCATGCTGTAGCCTGGGGGCTTGTGTTCACAGGTGCCCCCACCAAAACAGAGGCCCTCCAAAGCATTCAGTCCCAATGTCTACCCCAAAGACAGCAGCTCTCTACCTGGGCCTCTGAAGGGTTATCAGTTCCCCTCAAAGAACCTCCTGCCTCAGGAGACCCCTGGATCAGGCCGGGAAAGCCAGGACCAGGCAGCTGAGAACCCGGCTTTGTGTCCCCCTCTGTGCAGTCAGCGTTCTGAAGCGGTGGCTTCCCACATGGCTGTTGAATAAGTGAATAAATACCTTGGGCATGAACAAGAGCCAGGTAGAGCTCTCTCTGCAGGGCTGGGACTCACTGGCCGCATTGTCTCCTGGCTTACAGTGGAGGTGTGGAGGAAGGGGGAGAATTACCCAGACCAGTGGGAGAGTTTCATGTCCTCAGAAGTATTTTGAGCACAACGGCAAGCAGCTCTTCTTCCCTGCATTTGCAGCATGTGAGGTTCTGAGTTTCCCAGCATTCCATGCTGGTTATTCTGTCCCAGCCAAGAATCTTGCCCTTGTCAAGGAGCTGGAATTAGAGTAGAAGGTGAAGGAGTTTGAAGTCTTTGGCAGCCTAGTGCTGGCTTAGATGAAATCTCAAACTGTAAAGATGAGAGAAGAGAAGTAAGGCCAGGCTATGGGCCCCAGAGGAGAGGGCCCCCTGCTGTTTGCTGAAATAGATTATGCTGGGACCCCTATTATAGCACCTGGCCCTCATTGTTAAAAGGACAACTCTCCATCCACTCCCACTCATCTCCCTCTCCCCTTTCTGTAAGAGCAGCAGGCATGGGTTGATGAGTCCTTATACCTGCCAGGCCTTTGCAGGCAGTGGTGTTAGGCCCAGCCTGCTGAGCTCCTAGGAAATTGAACAAGCATCTATGGAGTGCTCACTCCATGTCAGGCTCTGCCACCAGCACCCTGGAGACAGAGAAGACCAAGACACAGTTCCCAGCCAAGGAGAGGGTGGAACCATGGCATACGATGCTTTGAGAGCTCAGGATTCATCCAACCCAAAGTGCAGGCTAAAGGGAACTCTCACTGTGTGGGTGGGATCTTCAGTACCTATGCAGTGGAGGCTGCTCTACTGTTTCCCCATCAAGTGTAGTGGTCAAGGGCACAGACTGGACACTCAGAGCTACCAGGGGAAGGAAGCGCTCTTTTATCCCTCATCTGCTAAAAGAACTGTTTAAAAGATGGGCTTTATTTAATTTTTTTGAGATAGAGTCTCCCTCTGTCATCTAGACTGGAGTGCAGTGCCTCACTGCAACCTCTGCCTCCCAGGACTGAGAAATTCTCCTGCCTCAGCCTCCTGAGTAGCTGAGATTACAGATACCTGCCACCACACCCAGCTAATTTTTGTATTTTCAGTAGAGACAAGGTGTGGCCAGGCTGGTCTCCAACTCTTGACCTCAAGTGAGCTCCTGCCTTGGCCTCCCAAAGTGCTAGGATTAAACAGGCATGAGTCACCACACCCTGCTGTTTATTTTTTTGATATGGAGTCTCGCTCTGTTGCCCAGGCTGGAATGCAGTGACACGATATTGGCTCACTGCAACCTCTGCCTCCTGGGTTCAAGTGATTCCCCTACTTCAGCCTCCTGAGTAGCTGGGATTACAGGCATGAGCCACCACGCCTGGCCAGGAAGTCCCCTTCTATCCCTCATCTGCTAAGAAAACTGTCTAAAAGATGGGCTTAGGTGGCCTTTTCTGCCATTTCTTTCTACTACATTCTGGTTCTTTTTCAGTATGTAATTTTCAGTAATTAGTAAATTAGCTGATTGGTTAAATTAATTACTAAACTACAAATTTAGTGATTAGTAAATTTAATAATTTCTAGTTCCCTGCTGAAATCTAATAATCCGTGTCTAGTAAGCCTACTCTCTGTGTTCTATGGGTCTGTGTCTATTATTGTGTGTCTATGCTAGTTTTTACACTTAGAATTTTATCTCCCTAAGAGTGTTTTTTCTATCTATGGTGTTCATAATCATATCATCATGCCTAGCACAGAGGTGCTCAGTAAATATACATTTCCAATGTAAAAAGTTTTAAATGTGGTAAGTCACATATAAAATTTACCATAACCATTTTAAAGTACCACAATTCAGTGGAAGTACATTCATATTTTTTGCAGCCAAACTCTGAAACTCACTAAATCCTGCCAAACTGAAACTTTTTCCCCACTAAATAAGCCATTACTGCTGTCTCCCAGCTCCTGGCAGCCACCACTCTACTTTCTGTGTCTATGAATCTGATTACTCTAGGTCCTACACATAAGGAATCATACAGTATTTCTCTGTTTCTGACTGGCTTATTTCACTTTGCATAACATCCTCAAGGTTCATCCATGTGTTAGCATGTGTCAGAACTTCCTTCCTTTTAAAGGCTGAATAATGTTTGACTGTATGGAGAGACCACATTTGTTTATCTGTCAGTGGACACTTGAGTTGCTGCTGTCAATAACACTGTGCTGAGACCAGCTCAGCCATGGAGACCCCAACCCAGGCGGCACTGAAGTAATTAAGAAACAGACACGTGGGCCAGGCATGGTGGCTCACACCAGCACTTTGGGAGGCCAAGGCACGGGAGGATCATGAGGTCAGGAGATTGAGACCATCCTGGCCAATGTGGTGAAACCTCATCTCTACTAAAAGTACAAAAATTAGCTGGGTGTGGTGGTGCATGCCTGTAATCCCAGCTACTCAGGAGGCTGAGGCAGGAGAATCACTTGAACCAGGAGTCAGAGGTTGCAGTGAACCGGGACTGTGCCACTGCATTCCAGCCTGGTGACAGAGCAAGACTCTGTCTTAAAAAAAAAAAAAAAGAGACACAGAAATAGAAAGCAAAAGGTAGGTTCAGAGTGGAGCAGCAGAGTTCTCACAGTATTTCCAGCTTAGAGTCCACAGCAGACTCTGACCTACATATTTATTCTTGACTTTCCAGTGACAAGTTTTACAAGCAGATGCTCTGTATTCTTTCACTGGTTAAAGGCAAACTAACCAGGCAGCAAGTGTATGTTTACTATAGGTTAAAGTTTGTCTTTAACATGCTCTTTATGAGGGAACAAAGGAAAGGGTCACATATCCTGTGTTCAAAGAAGTAATTCATCTGGCGTGAGACATATTTATATTGGTTACTGTTATATAATGCTTTGAGCAGTTTTCTGCTATGGGGGCTGACTAATTGTTCCTTGCCGCTGCTCTCAATAGGATTTCTCAGCAAACAATAGGATTTCTTACACATGTCAGAATTTGCTCTCAACAATGCTGCTATGAACATCAGTGTATAAATCTGTGAGGCCCTTTCAATTTTAGGTGGTACATACCCAGAAGTGGAAATGCTGGATTATATGATAATTCTTTGTTTTGAGACAGAGTCTCACTCTGTCCCCCAGGCTGGAATGCAGTGGTGCAATCTTGGCTCACTGCAACCTCTGCCCCCTGGGTTCAAGCAATTCTTATCTCTCAGCCTCCTGAGTAGCTGGGAGTACAGACCTGCACCATCACACCTGGCTAATTTTTGTATTTTTAGTAGAGATGGGGTTCACCATGTTGGCCAGGCTGGTCTCAAACTCCTGGCCTCAAGTGATTGGCCCGCCCTGGTCTCACAAAATGCTGGGATTACAAGTGTGAGCCACAGTGCCTGGTCTATTTTTAACTTTTTGATGAATTGCCATACTGTTTTCCATCACTGCAGCTCCATTTTAAACTCACAGTAAGAGTACACAAGGGTTTCAACCACTCAGCATCCTCACTAACACTTGTTATTTTCTGTATTGATTACAACCATCCTAATGACTCTGAGGTGGCCTCTCCATGTAGGTTTGCTTCTTTTTCTTTGTTTCAGATGGAGTCTCGCTGTCACCCAGGCTAGAGTGCAGTGGTGCAATCGTGGTTCACTGCAACCTCTGCCTCCCGGGTTCAAGCAATTCTCCTGCCTCAGCCTCTCTAGCATCTGGGACTACAGGCATGTGTCACCACACCCAGCTTATTTTTCTGTTTTTAGTAGAGACGTGGTGTTACCATGTTGGCCAGGCTGGTCTCGAACTCCTGACCTCAAGTGATTCACCCACCTCAGCCTTTCAGAGTGCTGGGATTACAGGCATGAGCCACCATGCCCAGCCTCTCCACATGGTTTTGGTTTGAGTTTCTCTAATAATTAGTGATGGTGGGCATCTTTTTATGTGCTTATTGGCCATTTGCATCTCTTAATTGGAGGACTGTCTATTCACATCCTTTGCACATTTTTGAACTGTGTTAGTTGGGTTTTTGTTGTTGCATTGTGAGAGTGCTTTATATATTCTAGATGGGAAATCTTTCATGTGTAATTTGCACATCTGTTCTGTCATTCTGTAGGTTGCCTTTTCACTCTGTTCATAGTATCCTTCAATGCAATCCAATTTGTCTACTTTTCCTTTTGTTGTTTGTTTGTGCCTTTGGTATCATATCCAAGAAATCATTGCCAAAGAAAGCTCTCCTTCTGTGTTTTAAGAGTTGTCAGCTGGGCATGGTGGCTCATGCCTGTAATCCCAGCACTTTGGGAGGCTGAAGCAGGGTGAATCAGGAGGTCAGGAGTTCAAGACCAGCCTGACCAAGATGGTAAAACCCCATCTTTATGAAAAATACAAAAATTAGCTGGGTATGGTGGTGGGCACTTGTAATCCCAGCTATTTGGCAGGCTGAGGCAGAGAATTGCTTGAACCTGGGAGCCAGAGGTTGCAGTGAGCCAACATCACATCACTGCACTCCAGCCTGGGAGACAGAGTGAGACTCTATCTCAAAAAAACAAGAGTTGTATAGTTTTAGATCTTACAGTTAGGTCTTTGATACATTGTTGAGGTTTCCTTTTCTTTCTAAACATGATATAAAGTAAGGGTTTCACTTCATTCTTTGGCCTGTGGATATCTAGTTTTCCCATACCATTTGTTGAAAGACTGTCCCTTCCCTGATTGAATAGTCTTGGCATCCTTATTGAACTCATTTGACTGTAGGTGTAAGGGTTTCCTTCTGTACCCTGTATTCCATTCCACTGGTCTCTATGTATGTCTTTACTGCCGTACCACACTTTTGACCACTGTCACTTTTGATAATACATTTTGAAATTGGGAAGTAAAAGACTTCCAACTTTGTTATTCTTTTTCACGATTTCTTTGGCCATTTGGGATCCCTTGAAATTGCATATAAACTTCACACAATTTATAAGGATGAATTTTTCTATAATTGAAGAAAAAATGTCACTGAGATTTTGAGAGCAATTATACTAAACTTGTAGACCATTTTGAGTCATATTGACATCTTAAGAAAACTAAGCCTTTAACCTATAAATATGAGATGACTTTACATTTCTTACATAACTGGTCTTTGAAACTCTAAATCCTGCCAAAGTCTTTGCTTCCTGGTTAAGTTTATTCCTTTTATTATTTTTGATGCTATTTGTAAACTGACATTTTTTCCTTCTTTTTTTTTTTTTTTTTTTTTTTTTTTTAAAAACATCTCACTATGTTGCCCAGGCTGGAGTACAGTGGCTATTCACAGCTATAATCATTATAAAAATTGACAGCATTGACCTCCCAGGCTCAAGCAATCCTCCTGCCTCAGCCTCCCAAGTAGCTGAGACTATAGGCTTCCACAGCCAAGCCCAGAGGAACTGTTTTCTTAATTTCCTTCTTGGATTGTTGACTGTTAGTGTGTAGAAATGCAACTGACTTTTGTATGTTGATTTCATAATCCTGAAACTTGGACAAATTATTAGTTCTAACAGTTTTTTTTATGCAGGCTTCAGGATTTTCTACAAAGATGATCATGTCATTTGTTAACAGAAAATTTTACATCTTCCCTTCCAATTTGGATGCCTTTTCTTTTTCCTTTATTCCTTAAGAGCTCTAGCTAGGATCTGCAGTGTTATGAAAGCAGGCATCACTGTTTTATTCCTCATCTTGGAAAGCGTTGTCTTTCATCATTGAGAATGATGTTAGCTGGGGGTTGTTCATATGACCTTTACTACATTGAGGTTGTTTCTATTTCTAGTCAGTATGTTTTTAATCCCAAAGTGCTGGGATTATAGGTGTGAGCCACCGCCCCCGGCCAGCTTTCTTTAATGTAAGTGTGTACAGCTATAAATTTCCCTCATGGCACTGCTTTTGCTGCATCTCATAAGATTTGATACATTGTTTTGTCTCAAAATACTAATTTTCCTCATTTTTCTTTGATCCATTAGTTTTGTAGTATGTTGTTTAGTTCCCATAGATTTGAGGATATTCAGGTTTTCCTCCTGCTATTATGATTTCAGTCATTTAAAATGTATTAGATCTTGCTTTGAGGCCTAATATATGATCTTTCCCAGAGAACATTCCACATGTACTTTGAAGAATGTGTATTCTGCTGTTGGGTGAAGTCATCTGTGTATGTCTGGTAGGTCCAATTCTTCTATGGTATTGTTCAAGCCCCGTTTCCTCCTTGATCTTCTGTCTGGGTATTGTATCCATTATTGAAAGTGAGTTATTGGGCTGGGTGCAGTGGCTCATGCCTGTAATCTCAGCACTTTGGGAGGCCGAGGGGCCGGATTACTTGAGGTCAGGAGTTCAAGACCAGCCTGGCCAATGCGGTGAAACCCTGTCTCTACTAAAAATAGCCAGTCATGGTGGTGTACACCTGTAATCCCAGCTACTCTGATGCCAAGGCACGGGAATCACTTGAATCCAGGAGGTTGCAGTGACCCATATCACACCACTGCACTCCAACCTGGGCAACAGAGAGAGAGAGAGATTCTGTCTCAAACAAAAAACAAAAAAAAGTGAAGTGTTGAAATCTCCTACAATTATCATAGAACTGTCTGTTTCTCCTTTCATTCTGTCCAGGTTTGCTTCATATGTTTAGGAGCTCTGAGGTGCGTTGCATGCACATTTGTAACTGTTACATCTTTTTGGTAAATTGACTGTTATTATCTCTTATAACAGCTTTTGATCTTAAATCTATTTAGTCCGATATCAGTCTAGCTCCTCCTCCTTTTTTTTTGGTTACCAATTGCATGGAGTATCTTTCTTCATCCCTTTACTTTCAACTTATGTGTAAGTCTCTTACAGTCTTTTGATTGTGGAATTCATTTGCATTTTTAAAGATTATCTGATGAAACTCACTAGCCTGGTGGGTGGCTGTGCCATGAGGCCCACACCCAGGGATGAAGTGAGCAGTTGCTTTGGGAGGACTCCAGCACACCATTTACGGGGCCTCCCGGTGCCACTCTGTGGATTGTTTTCTGCATGGCTTATGGTCTGTTTTCTCTCTCATTTCCTCCCTTCTGCCTTCCTTTGTGTTTAATTGATTTTTTGTGTGTGGCACACTTAGAATCACTTCTCATTTCCTTTTGTGTACATTCTATAGATATTTTCTTTGTAATTACCATGAGGATTACATAAAACGTCATGAAGTTATAGGAATCGATTTTAAACTAGTAAGTTCAATCACATACAAATACTCTACTTCTTGACAGCTCTGCCCCCTCCTATGTTGTTGTTGTCACAAAGTATATCTATTTCTTAGAGACAAGGTCTCACTCTGTCACCCAGGCTGGAGTTCAGTGGCACTTTCATAGCTCATTGTAACCTCAAGGCCCTGGGCTCAAGCAATCCTCCATAGCTGAGACTACAAGTGCATGCCACCATGCCTAATTTTTTTTTTTTATAAATTATATATTTAACATAGGCTTATGGTTATACATCTCTTTTAAATCCAATAAAATAATTAAAATCAGAGATATGAATAAAAATCACAGTAATACAGGTCTTTATACATGGCTTCAAATTTCCACCTAGAATCCTTTTGTTTTGACTTGAAGGATTCTCTTTAGCATTTCTTGCAGGGCAGGTCCAAATGTAATGAAATCTCTCAACTTTTGTTTATCTGAGAATGTCTTAATTTCCCTGGTCAGGTGCGAGGTGGGAGGATCACATGAGGTCAGGAGTTTGAGATCAGCCTGGCCAACATGGTGAAACCCTGTCTCTCCTAAAAATACAAAAACATGGTGGCAGATGCCTGTAATCCCAGCTACTTGAGAGGCTGTGCCACTGCACTCCAGCCTGGGCAACAGCGCGAGACTCTGTCTCAAAAAAATAAATAAGGTCCTCTCCCATCTGAGAGTTTAACTGCAGATAATAGTCCATTGTTATCCTGTGGCTATAAATCTTCTGAGTTGCTTGTCCTCCCAGATGTTCTGTTGATGGCTGTAGTAGCTGACAGTTTTGTCTTTACATGTTCAAAACAACGAGTGCTCCTGCTTGATTGACAGATTCTACAAGCTTCCCATGGAGCCACATCACCTCCTGTCTTGGCACTTTGTGAGTCCAAGGCTGTTTCCCAAGAGGATCTGGTTGGTAGACCATGACATTGATTCCTGCCTCTAAGCCTAGCTTGATTCTCAGCAGCCACCAGTTTTTTGGTACTAGAATGGTGCTTTTTATGGCACACTCATAAGTGGATGCTGAAATCACAACCTGGCCTCAACTAATGCTTTATGCTGCGGAGTCCCAGGAACTCACCAGCCGGTGCCAGAACTCACTGGAGCTCAGGTGTGTAGCACTACCTTGTTTCTCTATGGTTGGGATTGTAAACATTGTTCATGTGTTTATTTCCCATTTTTTACTTTGGAGGTTTTGTTTTGTGAGACAAGGTCTCACTCTGTCATGCAGCCAGTAGTGTGATCATGGCTCACTGCAGCCTTGATCTCCTAGGTTCAAGCCAGATCACCTCAGCTTCCCAAAGTGCTAGGAGTACAAGTGTGAGCCACTGCACCTGACCTACTTCTGAGCTTTGAGTTCTTTGTACATTCTAGAGATGAGTCTCTGGAATGGAATGAGTCCTTGGTCTGATAGGTGGTTTGTAAACATTTTTCCCAATCTGTATCTTTTCTTTCCATCTTCCTAATAGTCTTTCAGAGAGCAAAAATATGGTCTCTTGCAAATACTCTGGACTGTAGCAGGAAAGCAGACACAGACAGTACATAAATGAACATGTGGATGTATCCCTTGAGTAAGTGTCCATTTGTGGTAAAGCTATCTCTAGACTGATCAGTACTGAGAGGTTATTTCATTAAGTAATAGTTGAGCTGGATATAAATTCTAACCTCAGGCTTATTTTCTATTATTCTACTGTCTTCTGTTGCTGCTGGTGGGACAGCAGTTGTGAGCATGTTCTTCCTTCTTTCCACCCTCCTCAGTTGCTTTTAGGACATTTTCTTTGTCTTTTCTGCAATTTTGTTTTGCTGGGTCTAGGTTGGATGGATTTATTGTATTGGGGATTGTGCATCCTGGGTCCTGTCTCTGTTTTCATTCTGGAATTTGTTTTTTGAGCCATACTCTCACTCTGTCACAAGGCTGGAGGGCAGTGGGAAGATCTCAGCACCCTACAACCTCCACCTCCTGGTTTCAAGCATTTCTCCCACCTCAGCCTCCTGAGTAGCTGGTATTATAGGTACACATCACCATGCCTTGCTAATTTCTGCATTTTTAGTAGAGACAGAGTTTCACTATGTAGGCCAGGCTGGTCTCAAACTCCTGACCTTAGGTGATCTACTCATCTTGGCCTCCCAAAGTTCTGGGATTACAGGGATGAGCCACCTCACCTGACCTGGAATTTCTTTGAGACATATTGGATCTTCTCATTTCATCCTCCCTTTGTCATATTTTCCAATTGATCGTCTCTTCTGCTGTTGAATTCGTTAAGTTTTAAATGTCTGTGAATGGCAGCCACTAATTCTGGCATCTGAAGCTCTTGGAAGTCCACTCCTCTTATTGCCACTGACTTATATGCCCTTAGGTGGGGCTTTGGCTATGGCAATCATATGCAGCACTGGCTGAAGAATCTCTCGCCACGCGGGCTCTGATGCTATCTCAAGGTAGCTAGTGTTAGAACTGAATTAGAGGGATGCCCTGGTAGTGGGGACAAACCCCCACACATTTGCTCACAGAAGTCATCTTCTGTATTGATGACGATGTGGTATGAGAGCAGAGGGAAAATGGGGGCTGAGCATTTTCCCTAAACAGCAGTGTATATTCAAATCCCTAATGAGGCTGGGCACAGTGGCTCACGCCTGTCATCCCAGCTCTTTGGGAGTCGAGGCAGGCGTATCACCCAAGGTCAGGAATTCATGACCAGCCTGGCCAACACAGCCAAACCCCATCTCTACAAAAATATGTGCCTGTATTTTTGGGATGCTGAGGCAGGAGCATTGCTGGAACCTGGGAGGTGGAAGTTGCAGTAAGCTGAGATTGCGCCACTATACTCCAGCCTGGGCAGTTCATAAATAAGAGATATAATTGACTCACAGTTCTACAGGCTGCACAAGCACAGCTCCAGCATCCGCTTGGCTTCTGGCGAGGTCTCAGGAAGCTTACAATTATGGCAGAAATGAGAGTGGGTGCAAAGAGAGGAGGTGCCAGGTTTTTTATAAACAAACTGTTCTCATGTGAACTAGTAGAGCAAGAACTCATGCTTCACCAAATGGAGGATGCTAAGCCATCCATGAGGGATGCACCCCCTCTAACAAATGCGAGATTTGTAGGGGACACAAATCCAAGCTATGTCGGGCCTTAAATGTTTTGTTTTGCCTCTAAGCTCCTTGAATGACAATTGAGTATTTGTCCTCCCTGGCAAGAGAGAGAGAGAGATTTTCCCTCTGGGCTGGAAGGCAGATGCCAGACAGGGATCAGAGTGCCAGCTGGCTGGGGCGGCTCACCACACTGTGGAGGAAGGGCCAGGGGCACAAAACTGCAGGCACGTAGGTGGATGTAGGTGGCTGCCAGGGTGCAGGCAGACTGGAGCTCCCAGGTGCCACATGGGTCCTGCACACACAGGCTGAGGAATGGTGCAGGGTCCACCTGAAATCACGGCCACCAAGTCACTGTCCCTACCTTGGGGAGTGGTGTGGAGGAGGGGCCGAGGCTAGATTGGAGAAAGGGCTCTCTGTGCCCCACGGGCCAGGTCCACACTCACCACCCAGAAGCAGTTCCCCAAGCTGGAGCCAGGGGTCTTGGAAGAAGGCCCGGCAGGTGGGGCTCTGTCCTGGGCAGGCCTGCTGAGTCTTCTCGGTGGCCCTGCAGTCACCATCCACCTGGCAGGACAGACACAAGACTCAGGCCTCCCCCTGGACCATGTGGCTCCCCCACATACATCAGCCTTAGCAGAAGACTCCCCCAAACCCTGGGCCTGCAAAGTCCTCTACAGAGCCAGCAGGCGACCTGCCTCTCAGGAGACTCTGCAGCGAGCAGCCCTGAAGAGCCTCAGCCGGAGGCTGGGCAGGTACACCCGCTCACCTGCCAGGTCAGGCTGAGCTCCTCCAGGCTGTGGGCCACAGAGCCACCCAGCAATATCAGCTCATTGCCTGCTTCATTGTCGTTGGTGCCCAGAAGTCTGGAGGATATACCTGTGGGGAGGAGGGAAGCTGAGGAGGTCCTGAGAGCCCGTGATCCTCCATGAGGGGACCTGTGTGTGAGATGAGCCTGAGGCACACCGAGGAGTGGTAGAATCTGTGACCTCCACCCTGGACTCCTGGAGCCCAGGGCCCTGGCTCCAAACCCTCATCAGAGGGAGAGAAAGCACAGGGACTGAGGACAGCATGTGTCCCCTGCCATCCCCTCCACACATCCTCAGCTAGAGTGGCTGGAATCCAGGCCCGTCCTTTGTGTTCCTTGGCAGAGGGACCACAGAAAGCCCAACTCCACCCTGGAGCCGCATATCCCACAGATGGGGAAGAAAGCCCTGGGCCTCTGTGCGATCATCTGGACACAAGGTCAGTAACAGGCTGCAATGCTAGAGACAAGGCCTGCAGAGGCTCTGCATCCACGGTCACCACCTGGGACCTTTGCACTGGAAGCTGAGAATGGTGCGTCCTGAAGAGGCCCTTGTTGGTGGGGCCAGCCCTGCTGGGGCCCAGACTCACCGTGGTGCCAGAGGCCCAGAGTCAGAGGCCAGTAGGCATGTCATAGGAGACGGACACTCCATCCTCATTGGACAGCTCAATTCTGGAGATGTCCCTCCTTGTCATGGCAGGACGCAGCTGGAGGTCTGGACAGCTCTTCCCTGGCAGGGAGGAGTTGTACAGCCTGTAAGCCTGTGGGCCAGAGGAGATGGGCAGGAGGGCTGACCCACAGCCAGGGGACGAGCTTGAAAGTGCCATCCCCCCAAGCAAACTGCCACAGGCACAGGTCTCCGAGAGATGCGCAGACCTCTCCTCTTCACCTGCAGGCTGTGGTAGATGATGAGGGTCATGTGGTTCAGCTCCACAGTCAGGGCTGTGAGCCCCAAGCCTGTCCGACTCAGCATCAGGGTGAATGTGTTGTGAGCAAAGTCTTGGGCCGGCAGGATGCTGCCACACTGAGCGCTGAGGTCCCACACCTCACCTGAACTGTTTGTACAAACATGGCTTATGCCGGACCCCTGCTTGCCTCCTAGAAGTCTGACAGTGTGGTCCATGCCAAGCAGCACCTGCCAATGTGGCAGCCCCCACTAAAAACCCTGGGTGACATACTGCTGGGATAGCCAAGTGCATCCCGTGTGAAGGCACTGGGACTGGGAGAGGACACGGTGCTGGCCCTGGTTCCCCTGGACTCTGCCCCAGCAACCCCCCTTCCCTGCAGCAACACTCCTGCCTCCTCCCGCTGTAGTCAATCACAGCCGCGAACAGCACAGTGTGCCGAGTCCTGGAGCACTCCTCCCAATTCACTGCCCTGTGGGTGGCCATGGGACTCTGGCACAGTAGAGAGGATGTGGAGGTGACATTCAACAGCCAGTCAGAGGGATGCCCACCCTGGTGCTGGGCCGGGCATTAGCCTTGGATGGTGGAGAGGCCAGAAGTTCCTAGTCCTGCCAGGAGGGCGGCTGGGGTAACAGCTGTGAGTGTTTAAGGACCACATGGCCACAGAGAGCTCATTGTGGAACCAGAAAGAAACCCCGTGGCAGTGAGCTTCACAGAAACAAGACAGGCGGAAGAAAGCAGGCGGAAGACTGAAGAAACCTAGGCAGCAGGCACAAGAGATGTTAGCTTGGACACCCTGAGACAGCAGTCCACGAAAAAATGAAGGTTGGGCCAGGTGTGGTGACTCACACCTGTAATCCCAGCACTTTGGAAGGCTAAGGCAGGCAGATCATGGGGTCAAGAGATCAAGACCACCCTGGCCAACATAGTGAAAACCCATCTCTACTAAAAATACAAAAATTAGTTGGGCATGGTGGTGAGAGCCTGTAGTCCCATCTACTTGGGAGGCTGAGACAGGGGAATCGTGTTAACCTGGAGGGGTGGAGGTTGCAGTGAACCAAATTTTTGCTACAGCACTCCAGCTTGGGCAACACAGCAAGACTCTCAAAAAAAAAAAAAAAAAAAAAAAAAAAAAAAAAAAAAAAAAAACCCAAGGCTGTAGGTCTGTAAGAAATAAGGTGGGGGTCTCAACACAGCTGGGCTGCAGGCCTGTGGGAAGCAAGGCCATGTTCTGATTGAAACAGTGCCATAGGCCAATGTGAGGGCTTAGGGCCCCAGGCTGGTCATGAATTTTGGTACAAGATTGAGCCCTCCCTCCCACACACACATTCCAGCTCATTCCACAGCTGGTCCAGGTAAAGAGGTGCTGGGTCAGTGCCTGCCTGGCCTGGCTCTGGCCCCACAAGGTGGTGACCGCCTGACCACTCGCCTGCACAGCCTCCAGCCCTCCCTGGGACAGCTGTAGGAGGAGGCCTGCCATGCCATCCAGGGTGCCTGCTGGCTGTACCTGGCCAGGGAAACTGAGGCAGAATTGGGGTGAGGTCTGGGGCAGAGAGATCCCCAGACCCTCCTGCCCAGGGTGGGATGCCTGGTCAGTAAGGGCTACAAGCCAGGCTAGAGCGGGAGCTCTCCACCCAACCCTTCCCCCCTGTGCTACCCACCAGGTGATGGAAACTTCTCACAGAGGCACCCAAGCCTTGAACCTTCTCTTCCAGCCGGGCTTGCACCTGGGAGGCAGCCGCTGCATCCTGGACCATGAGGACAGAGAAGAGGCTGGGACTCCCTTGGGGCCACGTAAGAATGAAATAGACAAAAGGTCTCGGTGCCAGTGGCAGGTGCAGGCCTCACCCTGGGGCTGTCTGCTGTGGTTTCTGGGCACAGATGTACCCAAAGGGTACAGTAACCCCTTCCCTGTGTCCCAGTCCAGGCCCTCTCACCTCCACGTGGCCCAGCAGGCACCCCTGGCCGCTGTGCGCAGCCAGCAGGAGGCTCTGGTTGGTAGCCTGTAGGGTCAGGCGTCCCAGGGGCTGGAAGGGCTGCCTGCTATCCCAGAACAGGACATCTGCCTCCGCTGTCCACCCGTGGGCATGCACCCGCAGAACCACTCTCTCTTCTCTGCCCCCTGGAGCTAGAAGGGGACCTGCTTGTACACCCATGATGTTTCCAGCTGCCCACTCCTCCTCCACCACTTTCCATAGCTCCCCACTGCCGCAGGCCAAGCCTCAAAGCCCTAGGACTTGAGAACCTGGAGCTGCCCCACCTCCATCAACCTGCTGAACCACCTGAAGCCCCCTCTTCTGTACCCTTCCCAGCAGCCTCACCTGACATGGCAGTCAGGGAGGGATGCCATGCAGTCCTGATAGGGTTTCCTGAAATTTTTTGAGACAGGGTCGCACTGTCACCGAGGCAGGAGTGCAGTGCCACCATCACAGCTTGCTCCCAGCAGCTGGGACACAGGAGCGCACCACCCCACCAGGCCTTTCTTTAAGTAGAGACAGGGGTCTCACTATGTTGCCCAGCCTGGTCTCGAACTCCTGAGCTCAAGCAATCCTCCTGTCTTGGCCTCCCAAAGTACTGGAATTACAGGTGTGAGCCCCTGTGCCCAGCCCTGACTTCTGAGATCTTAATGCCCAGACCCCTCTCCTTTCTTGAGCCAACAGGGGCCATGACCAAGCCAGCTGAGCTGGGACCCAGCTGCCACTCACCCTCCTCATGGGCCACAGAGTCCTGGAGACAGCTTGGGGCCTGGGACATGGACAGCCTCACTTTCTCCTCCCCGTTGTCCACAATTCCCTCCAGCCGGATCAGGCTTTGAGAAGCCGAGGTGGAGACATGGCCCAATAGGCCGACCTGCTGAGCCTTAGAGTCGTGAAGCTGGGAAGGGGAGGGCAGAGGCCTGAGTGGAGCCTAGGCCAGGCCCTGTCCCTGGTCTCTGTCCCCTGCCAGCCCCAGGCTCAGGAAGGGGTTGGCTGGGGAGGCTGTGGTCGGACCTGTAGGAAACGAAGGGAAGGCACAATACCCATGCCCGATCTCCAGGGCACCAGCTTCCCCATGCCACATCCCTCCCCAAGGCTCCCAGTGCCCCATCACAGAAAGCACCTATGAAAATACTCAGGGCTGGGTGCAGTGGCTCACTCCTGTAATCCCAGCACTTTAGAAGGCCAAGGTAAGCAGATCACTTGAGCTCAGGAGTTTGAGACCAGCCTGGGCAACATGGCAAAACCCTGTCTCTACCAAAAATACAAAAATTAGCCAGTCTCATAAAACAGATTTATAAATTTTTAAAAATATCCATCTAGGCTGAGCGCAGTGGCTCACACCTGTAATCCCAGCACTTTGGGAGGCCAAGTCAGGTGGATCATGAGGTCAGGAGACCAAGATCGTCCTGGCTAACACAGTAAAACCCTGTCTCTACTAAAAATACAAAAAATTAGCTAGGCGTAGTGGCACACACCTGTGGTCCCAGCTACTTGGGAGGCTGAGGTAGAAGAATCACTTGAGCTGGGAGGTAGAGGTTACAGTGAGCCAAGATGGTGCCACTGCACTCCAGCCTGGGCAACAGAGCGAGACTCTTGTCTCAAAACAAGACAAAACACAACACCCATCTAGGAGCCCACCAACCCAGCAGCAGCCGCCACAGGGTAACGTAGCAATGACTGCTTCCCAGGCCCCGCCCAGACAGTCTGATTTAATTGGTTTGAGGGTGGCCCGGGCACTTGTATTTCTAACATTCCCAGTGCCCTGGTGTTTCTGCCAACAGCTCAGGCTTTCCAAGTTTGCATGGGAACCACTGCAAAGGTCTAAGCAAGTTCAAGGAGACATGGGTAACACCTGGCGTAACACCTCAGGCATGGAGCAGTTTACCTTAATCCCTGCAGGTGCCCAACCTTGGGAGCACAGTGGGGACCAGGACCAGGACCAGGACCAGGACAGGTGAGTCTAGAATGGGACTGGGGAGAGGCATAGAGGCCCCGAGAGAACACAAGCCTGGAGGAGGCCCTGCAGGGGAAGGAGCCTCAGCTACCCTGTATTCTCGTCCAGACACTGCAGCTAACAAGCTGTGCACCCTTCAGTAAGGGCGGCACCCTATCCGGGCCTCAGCTCCAAGTTCTGTGAAACATACAGAACAATGGTTCACAAAACTTAGCAGGACTTGAGAGAGAGAGAGTGTGGTGTGTGTGTGTGTGTGTGTGTGTGTGTGTGTGTGTGTCTGTGTCTGTCTGTTATGGGTTGAATTTTGTTCCTCAGATATGTTGAAGTCCTAACCCCATATACCCATGAACGTGGTGCTATTTAGAAATAAGTTTTTTGCAAAAATGTAATCAAGTTAAGATGAAGCCACAGTGAATGAAGGCAGGTCACACACCCAATGAATGCTGTTCCTGGGAAAAGCCACCACATGGGACAGAGGCAGAGACTGGCATGATGCCACCACAGCCAAGGGTTGCCGGCAGCCACCAGAAGCCAGAGGTGGTATGGAGGATCTTCCCTAGGGCTTTCAGAGGGAGTTCGGCCCTGCTGACAATTTGATTTTGGACCTCTGGCCTCTAGAACTGTCAGACAAGACATTTCTGTTGCATTAAGACTTCTGGTTGGAATTTTAATACAGTAGCTCTTGGAATCGAATCCAGGGTGCTTACTATACATGCAGAAGCATGTCGCTCTCCGAGGAGATCCAAGTTGGTAGGAGGGTACAGCCCCGGACTCCTGTGGAGTTTCACAGAGCACAGTGTGATCCTGCCAGGCAGGTGGGGGCAGGGGACGGTGTGCAGACCACACGAAGTCAGCCCTGGATGGCTCCCCACGCCTGAGCTCAGCCCCTCACTGGCTATCACTGAAGAGCGAGGGCCCCACCTGCCTCTGTGCAGCCTGGGCCAGTGCCTGACCTCCCTGTATCTGTCCTGGGGCCACTGGGTTGTGCGGAAGAACAAACAAGGCTAGGAAAGCCTCTGACCACTCCACAGACACCAGAATGGAGCGAGTGAGAAGGAGTCAGAACGGCTGTCCCAAATAAATCGGGGACAGAGAAGCAAGAGGACCAGCCACTTGCTGAGTGTCTGCCACAGGCTCATTTCCAGGCATCCGGTTCCATCGGGCATGGGGCTTACAGATCTGGGAGCAGCCAGGAGCCTGGCTGGGAGATGGGGAAGTGACCGTAAGTCCCGGAGAACAAGAACCTTGGAAGGAGGAGCTCCTTTGAAATGGCCATGGTTGCTGAACTCTCAACCCACAAATGTCATCCTCATCCAGCTCCAGATGCCAGGAAGGGAGGGAATTCCCATCTCACAAGCACCTACTACGTGCAGATGTTGTACAAATGTCTGTTTTCCTCCTAACGATTCTGCAAGGGAGATGGTAGATGTTCCCATTTGACAGAGGGGAACAGTGAGACTCAGCAAAGGAAAGTCACAAGGCCAAGTTCACTCAGCCAGGAAGACAGAGGAGGTGAATGGAAACACAGAGAGCACCTGCTATGTCACGTGCCTTGGCTATGCAGGCAGTGGGAACTTGTCTCCAGACCCCCAAAAACTACCCTGTGAAATACCTGATCCAAGATGAGGAAACATATTCAGAGAGGTTCCTTGCTGGGATCACCTGGCCAGGTCAGGGCAGAGTAGGCATTGGAGGCCAACTCTGTCCCTTCCTACTTCCCAGGGCTGCTGGGAGGCAGGAGGGGCAGGAGATGGCTAATGACAGCAAATACTTACATAGTGGCTGTTTCCATCAGGCACTGCTGTAAGCAATCTATACCTGTGAACATATTTAATCTTTGCAATATTAACCTCATGGGAGATAGGGCCAGTGCAATTATTATACCCATTTTACATGGGAGGAAACTCAGGTGCCAGGAGGCAGCTGGGCTCAGATTCAAACTTGGGCAGCCCAGCCACTACCTCTCCATTACAGGAAGGGCTGGGTGTTGGGGTGGTGGAGGAGCTGCTTTGTCTTGGTGCCAGGGCCAGGCCTGGGGTTCAGGAGGTGTTCCCCGCACTTGGAGTGACGCTCTGGCCCCATCCAGGGTGCTGGTCTGCAGTTCCTCAGGTGGCCACTAGATGGCGGGGCCGCACAGGCAGTGAGGACCTGGCCAGGGAGGAACGGAGGGAAGTCCGGGCATCTTCCCCAGGGACTGTGAGCTCGATCCTGGCCACCCACCTCCAGCTCCCCGGAGAAGTCAGGCGAATGAGGCCTGCTGTGGTTTCAGAGGGTGAGGCTGAGGTGTAGGCCGTGGTCTGGGGCTGGGGCGAGGCCCAGCTGGCAGTGGGAAAGCAGCAGGAGCCCATCCAGCCCGGGATGTGCTCTCTGGAGACCAAGAGGGCCTGGGATGAGAGAATCTGGGTATCAGGCGGGTATCAGGCAGGTACAAGGGGTGGCAGCTTCCTCTCCTTACCATACCCTATGCCAGGAATGCAGCAGCAGCTGTCACCTCCCAGCCTCCATGCCTGCCCCTGCCTGAGGCAGGAGAATCACTTGAACCCGGGAGGTGGAGGTTGCAGTGAGCTGGGATGGCACCACTGCTCTCCAGCCTGGGCAACAGAGCAAGACTCTTTGTCTCAGGGAAAAAAACAAAACAACAAAAAATGCAAATCGGACGTTGTCCCCTGCACTTAAAAGAGAAGCCAGGCTCTGGCATGGCTGAGGCCTGCTTAGTTTTCCCAACCTCACCTCCCTCTCTCCCTCCATAAAGGCTGCCCCGTGTTCCTCAAGGCAAAGTCCTGCGTCAGGTCCCTTCCCTCTGCAGGGCTCACCCTCACCAGTGAGGCCTCTTTTTTCCAACACCCTGCTCCCTCGCCCTGCTCCCTTCCTGTACAGCATATACCATGCCCTGACCACAGACCTTGCAGCTCTAGTTTGCTGTATCTTCCTGGCCCCGCTGGAATGCACCACCTAGGAGGCCGGCACTGGGGCTGTCTCTTTCACTACCCAGTCCCTGCACCCAGAGCACAGCCTGGCATAGGTGAAACACACACGTTTTCTGAATGAACAGAGGAATAGATAAGTGGTGGGAAACTATGGTTCAGGGCCGAATCTGGCTCACTGCCCACTCTTGTAAATATTTTTACTGGAATACAGCCATATGCATTCACTTACATATCATCTATAGCTGCTTTCACAAGACAGTGGTGGAGTTGGTAGTTGCAACAGAGACTGGATGTTTCATAAAGCCTGAAATATTTATTATCTGTCCCTTTACAGAAGAGTGTGAGTCCCTAGGAAGGATGGATGGATGGATGGTGGGTGGGTGGATGGATGGTGGGTGGAGGGATGGATGGTGGATGGATTGTTAGATGGTAGATGGATGATGGATGGTGGATGAACTGATGGATTGTGGATGGATGGATAATGGGTGGATGTTGGATGGATGGTGGGTGGATGGATGGTGGATGGTGGATGGATGGTGGGTGGATGGATGGTAGATGATGGAGGAATGGTGGGTGGGTGGGTGGTGGATGGATGGATGGTAGGTGGGTGGATGGTGGATGGATGGTAGGTGGGTGGGTGGATGGTGGATGGATGGATGGTGGGTGGGTGGATAGATGGACAGGTGGATGGTGGATGATGGATGATGGATGGATGGTGGAGGGATGGAGGGATGCAAGGGTGGGAGGGCAGAAATAGGGGGATGGATGGAAGGATGGGTGAATAGAAGAACCAATCAACCAGCTACCAACCCCAGAAGGGGAAAGGGGTTGAGGAAAAGGGCCCCAACACCTCTCTTCTGAGGCAATTATGACAACAGCAACTCTAACTTCTGTGCCAGACAGCAAGGCTGAGCATTCCTGCATCACATCTCTCTTAACTCACCATCACCTACATCCTGGAACCTGCTGCTGCTTCCATTCCTCAGATGAAACACTGGAGGCTCAGGGAGGAGAGGCGCCCTGCCCAGTCACCCAGCAGGTGAATGGCAGAGCCACCATGCTGGCATCTGGCTGCCTCACTCATACCTCTGCATTCTGTGGGCACCACCCTCCCTGCTGCCCCCTCACCATGGGTCCCTGGTCTTCCAGCTGCCCCTTTCCCCCAGGGCAGACTCACCCTGGGCAGGTCACAGAGTCCCAAGTGGAGGGAGTGCCACAGCCAGTGTGCATAGTCGGTCTGTACTTCTCCCCAGAAGCTCTGCTGGGCACAAGAGGCCCCGAGGATGTGCTCCAGCATGACCTCTATGAAGATCTTGTCTGGCTGAGATGGCCGATGCCTCTGGAATGAGAAGGCTCATGGGTCGTGGGCTTATCATGTAAGAGAATGCCCATGGCCAGCTGCAGGTGGAGACCCTCACTTAGCAAGAGCATGTGCCAGGAATCCACCGTCAGAACACTCATCCGCCACAGCACCCCCTTACACTCTGGGGCAGGATTTTCTTTATTTTTTTCTTTTTTTTTGAGACAGAGTCTTGCTCTGTAGCCCAGGCTGGAATGCAGTGGCAAGATCTTGGCTCACTGCAACCTCCACCTCCCAGGTGCAAGTGATCCTCCCACCTCAGCCTCCCAGACAGCTGGGACTACAGGTGCACGTCACCACACCCAGCTAATTTTTTTGTATTCTTAGTAAAGACAGGGTTTCGCCATGTTGGCCAGACTGGTCTCGAACTCCTGACTTCAGGTGATTCCCCTGCCTCAGCCTCCCAAAATGTTGGAGTTACAGGCGTGAGCCACCGCACCTTGCCTGTGGCAGGATTACTGCTGTGAGCACTTAGGGAGCTGAGCCTAAGAGCCCCAGGAACCCAGGTGGGAGGCCCAGAGGAGGAAGGGGGCCTCCAGGGCCAGCTCTCCCCAGTTCTCCATGTCCTGGTTCCTGCCCCAGGCTCTGCAGAACAGCGCTTGGCCCCATGAGGAGCCTGGCAGGCAGTGATGCTGGAGGAGACTTGGTCCCTGATGCCTCCAGGAACCTGAGCTCCCGATCTCCCTGCACCCCCTCCTGAGAAGCCCACTAGCAACCCACCTCCTTCCCCAGCATGAGATGCTGGTAACACATGCTTTTCTTATCTTCCAGAGCCCTCACCACATCCCAGGTAGGAAGGAAGTATTGTGCCCATTTCAAAGGTGAGAAAACCAAGGCTCACAGCAGAGAAGTGAGTTGCCCAGGATCCCGCAAGCACTGGAATCCAAGACCACACAGTCCCAGAGTGGGGCGCTCCTGCAGCAGGTGGAGCCACCTAGGGGTTCCCTGCCCAGACGCTGCTCCCCAGGCCGCATGCACTTCTGGCCCCAGGACAGGTCAAGCTGTACAGTGAACATGTCTGGGGTCTGTGTTATGGTCTCGCAGGCCTGGAGGGTGTCCAGGCCCCAGGGTTCCTGGAGCTGATACGGAAGAGAAATAAGGTACATGACCTGGGGGCCAGCCTGGAGCAAAGGGGAGCCCCATACTGGGCGCAGTGGTCAGGCCCCACATACCTGCCCTGGGGAGGTGGCCAGGCAGCCATCCCAGGCGGTGCTGTGTGCTGAGAACCTGTCAGCCCAGGCGAGCTGCAGGGTCACAGGCTGTCCTCTGTTCCAGGTGAGCTGCACCTGTGTTGAGATGAGAGGGCAGTGGTGGGGGTAAGGGAGAGATGTCAGGGAGAAGAGAGGCTAACAGCACCCCACACCCCATCTCTGTTGGAAAATGAGAGGCTAGGGAGGATGGAGAAGCTGGCGCCCCTCCCCGCAACATCCCTGTAGAGGAATCAGGATGGGGGGTAGAGAGATTGCCCTGCCCCCATCTCTAGAAGATCCCAGAGCCATTCCCAGGCTGGAGACTGAAAGCATCTGGATTAAAAAACCTGCCTCATCCCCAACACCCAGACTCAGCATTTCCAAAAGCAGAAAGCAATTGCACACCTCACTGGGGCCTCCGGGGCCAGCAGGATCTATCCCTGCCCATCTGACCTCATCTCCCTGTCCCCCGCCCCTGCCAATCACTCTGCCCCTGTCTTATTCCCCTTCCAGCTCTCCCCGAAGCACCAGGCTCCTTCCCACCACAGGGGCCTCTGCATGCGCTTTCCTGCCGCCTGCAGTGCTGCTGCTCCAGCTTCTCCAGCTTCTCCAGCTTCCCCCAAGCCTGGCTCCTGCCCAGTCACTCTCAATCTTATATACTTTTTACTTTTTTTTTTCTGAGATGGAGTCTCACTCTGTCACCCAGGCTGGACTGCAATAGCATGATCTGGGCTCACTGTAACCTCCGCCTCCCGGGCTCAAGTGATTCTCCTGCCTCAGCCTCCCATGTAGCTGAGATTGCAGGTGTGCACCACTGTGCCCAGCTAATTTTTTGTAATTTATTACAGACAGGGTTTTGCCATGTTGGCCAGGCTGGTCTCAAACTCCTGACCTCAAATGATCCACCTGCCTCGACCTCCCAAAGTGCTGGGATCACAGGCATGAGCCACTGCGCCTGGCCCCTTTACTGCTTTATGGTGCTTATCACACCTTCTGATTTTTAAATTCATTCCTTGGCTTGAATTCTGGAGAGCGTCTTTTGCCTGCACACAGCTGGTCTATCGTCCTCCCTTTCACAGATGGAAAAATCTAAGGCTCAGAGAGGCAATGGGAGATGCCTAAGGCCACCCAGCCAGACAGGGTGCCCAGCTGCCTCACTCAGTCTCCAAAGCTAACACTAAACAGGCAACTATAAATGATGAATTGGAGATGTCTGTATCTGTTTCCCACGTTTAAATGTGAGCTGTCCTCAAACACTGCCTGGTATACAGTAGATGCTTAATGAGGTATTGATAAAGAAACAACTGAATGAAGGACCTGGAGATCCCCAGGCTTCAGGGAGCTGTGATTCTGGAGTCCTTGTCACTGATGAACACACTCTCCTTCTCCTACCTGAGGGGCCCAGCCCCACAGGCTCAGCCCTGTGGCTCCCGCTCCCACCCCCACCAAGGGCGCCCGGGACATCCTCACTCACCTGCCGGCTCTGCCTGCCACCCCTGCTCTCAGCAAGGCCACTGGCCTCGGCTTCTGCCAGGAGACATTGAATGGGTAAGCCAGGGCCAGGCGGGCAGCCAGCTCACTCTTCCTCAGCCATGGGGAGGAGGAGACAGCACCTGGGGAGGGGGACAGACTCAGCCAGGGGCCTTACCCAGACAGGCTGCACCTCTTTCCCACCCACATAGACCACCTTCTCCATCAAGGCCAAGGCTGCAGGGGCAGGTGGCTTTGAGCACAAACCCAGCCCTGCGCAAGGCCCTGGGTTTGTGCTTAAAGCCACCTGCCCTGAGAAAGAGCACAGCCATTTCTCAGAGAAGGACATTGAGGCTTGGAGAGGAAAGGATGGAGCAAACACATGACAGAGATGAAACTGGAGGTCGCCCTCCTCTTCCACTGTTTTCCCATAGCTCTGTGGCTCCAGGCAGGTCACGTCGCCTCTGAGTCCTTCAATTTCGTCATCTGAACATGGGGCTATTAATAGCACCAAGCAGATGCGAGGCTGAGGTGTGGGTTGACACACAGCACCTATCATGGGATAAGCATTCAGGGCCTGTCAGCCACTGTCAGTGCCATGCCTTTCAAGGTGTTGTGGGGACCCAGGTCTCCTGCTGCCCTTCTGGAGAGACTGTGGGACAGGATGTAGCCTTGTCAGCCCCAGGTAAAGCTCCTTGGGCAGGGGAGGGCCCCAAGGACTCCACTCAGCCTGCAGGGTGGAGTTCAGCTCTGCCCCAGGGTCACCGTCCGGCCCTGACACCTACCTGGTCCCTGCCATCCCAGCTGACAACAAGGCCATCCTGGTGGCTGCCTCCCAAATGCTCTGAGGACAGGAGGGGACTGCAGTGGCACGGCTGGGGGAGGGGCAGCGGGTGGGTGAGCTCCACTGGGTGGGTGAGGACACACACAAAGGGTAGGGCGTGTGAGCTGAGGTCAGCAGCTCCAGGCCTAGGGGGGGCGTTCAGGGGACCCTCAGCGGACACCACTGCCAGCTCAGGCAGATGGCCACTTGGGGGCTACATACCCCGATAATTTTCACAAAATTCGGAAGCTACACACTCACTTTGTCACCATCACCACTTGACACCCTGCACTGTCCCCGTGGGAGCCCCTGTTACAATGAGACTTCACGGCTCCTCCACGAGGTGGTGTCTGCCTCCCCAGCCCTTGGACCTGGGCTGGCCTCGTGATGTGCTAATGGGATTCAGTGAAGTGACCCAGTGCCAGTTCTAAGTCCAGGCCTTAAGAGGCCCCGCCCTGCTTCCTCCCTCGAACCCCTTCCCAGCCACATGAGAACAAACCTGCTCGCCTGTGGGCTGGTGCCACCTGGGGTTGGAGGGAGCCTGGTTTCAGCTCAGGATATCCGAGTGCAGCTGACAGCCAGCCCCCGAGCAGGTCAGAGAAGCCCAGCCAGCAGAGCTGCCTGCTCACCCTACGCTGACCTTGAACATGCGGAAAACCAGAAATGCTGCCCAGGTAACCCACAGACTCGTGAGCAAGGAGCAATGCTCACTTTATGCTGCTGAGTTTCAGAGCAGATTGTCACTATCTTGAATCAGGAGCTAATGGGTGCAGCCCCAACCCCCGACAACCTGTATCACTCTCAGGGCCTCACATGCATGGGTGACCTGCGCCCCTTCACAAGCCCCACACCCCCATGCTGCCCAGTCCTATGCTCTCCTTCCATCTCGGGGCATGACAGGTTGCATCCCATAGCTGAGTCCTCACAACAGTCTTCACATCCTGGGTCTTCTTCCTTTGTCTCCCAGGTGAGTCAAGCTGCCCTGACCTCCTGCCTCACTTGACCCCACCTCCTGAGGCCCCTGAACAGCCCTGCTTTCCCAGACCCCCACAGCAGGAGGCTGCCCATGGGCCCTTTGCACTGTGGTGAGCTCTGAGCTCTGTACAAAGGGTACGCACGTGTTCAGATGGGCTACAGGGAGCCATGTCCAGAGACACAGCTGGTTCTCAGGGCATCACCCAGTCATTGGTTCTGGGGAGGCTGACCACATGCAGGGCTGGAAGCCTTTTCCCTGCCACCTGCTGACCCACCATCTGCAATGCTGTGACCACAGTGTGGGGCTGCAGGCTGTGAGGCTCACCAAGGGTGGCACAAATACACACACACGTGCATGCACGTGCATGTATACACAAACCATGCACACAGGCATGCACACACACACATACATGCACACATGCACACATATGGACACACACATGCACATGCACATGCACACATAGAGGCATGCCCACACAGGCATACACACATGCACACACATACATGCACACACATGGGCACACACATACATGTGCATGCACACAGAGGCATGCCCACAGGCATCCACATGCACACACATACATGCACACACACATGCACACACAGGCATGCACCCAGGCGCACACATACATGCACACACGCACAGGTGCAGATACATGCGCACATACAGGCATGCACACACACACACAGGCATACACACATGCACATACACATGTGCACATACAGGTGTGCACACATACACAGGCACACACGCACACACAGGCATACACACACATGCATGCACACATGCATACATACATACATGCACACTGCCTTGGCTCGCTGAGGACCTGCTCATTTCCTCTGCCTTCCAGGGCACACATGTGGCAAACATGACTCTGGGAGGATTTCATAGGCCACCTGGCAAGCCATGCCCCCGGGCTGGGGCTTGCACTCTGTCTCCACACCTGGTGGGTCAGGGGTTGGGCTCTTCTCTGTGCCCAGCGGGTTTCTCACACAGAAACTGACAGTCTGCGTGGCTGCACAAGCCACGAATGACAGCCCCTTCCAGGGATTCCTGTTCCTGGAGGACCCCGGGACTCACGGCTGCCGTCGGGGCTGCATTGGTATTCACCTCCCCTGGCACCAGAATTGCCCAGGGAAGCCACCCCTCCCACAACCTGACCCCTTCTCCCTGCCCAGTCGCACTCAGGATAAACCCCAGCTCCTGTGTGACCTGGGTCCCCTAGCCCTCCTGCCTCACCTCCTCCCTTCTCCCCACTCCAGCCACACTGACCTCCCTGATGCTGCTTTCCACCAGGGGCCTTCCACCTGAAGTGCCTCTGCTCAGCCTCTGCACCTCAGCCAGCTCCTTCTTATCCCTCAGATCTCAGCTTGGAAGTCACCTCCTCCAAGAAGCCTTCCCAAACCACCCCACCTAAAGGAGCCCCACATTCCACACAGACCCTGCTTGCTCTCACAGTCTTTCCCAAGCATGGAAATGGTCATGTTGGATGTTATTTTGCTTATGTGTGTCTTGTTGCTCAATGACTGTCTCCCTGAGGGGAGACACGTGGGCCATCTTGCTTCCTGATGGATCCCTTGTACCTAGAATCACACCTGGAATCAGCAGGTGCTCAGCAATGGCTTTTTTTTTTTTTTTTTTGAGATCAAGTCTCACTCTGTTGCCCAGGCTGGAGTGCAGTGATGCGATCTTGGCTCACTGCAACCTCTGCCTCCCAGGTTCAAGCGATTCTCCTGCCTCAGCCTCTCAAGTAGCTGGGATTACAGGCACCCACCACCACACCTGGCTAATTTTTGTATTTTTAGTAGAGATGGGATTTCACCATGTTGGTCAGGCTGGTCTCGAACTCCTGACCTCAGATGATCCACCTACCTTGGCCTCCCAAAGTGCTTGGATTATAGGTGTGAGCCACTGTGCCCAGCTAGAGATGATTTTTTGAGTGACTGGGTCACTGCTGCCTGCATCCCCTTACACACTCACCCTGCAGGCTGAGGTTCCTGAAGAGCTTGGGGAGAGGCCCAGAGAGGCTCCCAGTGATGGCCAACACCTGGCCATCCCACAGCACCACCTGGCACAGGACATGGGTCCCATGAGCTCGCTCATATGTGGTCTGCAGGACCAGCTCCCTGGGAAGAGTGCTGAGCTGGAAGAGAATGATGGTGTCACAGGGGAACCTGACACACGCTTCTGCCTGGGATGGGAAAGGAGAGAAGTTTGCAGAGGAGGAAAAGGGAGTATTTGTGGATCATTTATAGTTTCCTGCATGGCGACATATGTCAGGGAATCAAAAAGCCAAATCTTCCTAAGGATGAGTGGATAACACAAAGGAGGGGAGTGGGTGAGGGGACTATGGCCAACTGGAGGCAGCGCAGAACAGCCACCTCTCAACTCCAAACCGTGTGGCTCTGGACAAGTTTCTCAACCTCTCTGAGCCTCACTTTCCTAGACAATGGAGGCAAGAAAGTATCAACCTCCGCAAGATAATACGAATGGTGCATTCAGCCCAGGGCTAGATCATGGAGGGGAGCTTGTAGGAGCCACACAGTGGTATTGAGATTTCTCAATCATGTACTAAGCATGTATTATGCTCCCAAGTCAGTGCTGAGCGCCTGGGTACAAAGATAGCCAAGACCTGGTCCCGGGCCTTAAGGGGCTTCCAGGCTGACAAAGAGATAGTCACAGGACAGAAAATGATGGGACAAGGATGGTCACAGAGGCATTCAAGGGAGAAAGGAATGCAGAGAAGCAAGCTTGGGGAGGAGGCAGGGAAGAGCATTCCAGGCAGATGGAATAGTCTGTGCAAAGGCTCGGAGTGAGTCGCTGTCCTGCTGGTAGGTACCATAGTCCGAGGGTCACTTGAGGACACTGCAAGGGGACTGCTAGGGTGGGGTTGGAAGTTTGCTTTTTTCTTTGAGATGGAGTCTTGCTTTGTTACCCAGGCTGGAGTGCAGTGGTGTGATCTCTGCTCACTGTGACCTCCACCTCCCAGGCTCAAGCGATTCTCCTCCCTCAGCCTACTGAGTAGCTGGGACTACAGGCATGTGCCACCATGCCTGGCTAATTTTTCTATTTTAGTAGAGATGGGTTTTCACTATGTTGGCTAGGCTGGTCTTGATCTCCTGACCTTGTGATCCACCCACCTTGGCCTCCCAAAGTGCTGGGATTACAGATGTGAGCCACCACTCCTGGCCTTCTCTTAGATTTTCAAATGGCTGGTGCTTATCATCCATGGCTAACTCAAGAGCCACCTCCTCAGTGAAGCCTTCCCTGGCCACCTAATCTAAATACGCTCCCTGTCCACTCTCAGTCCCTTCAGTGCGTCTTCTCCACATCATACTACTATCTGGCATATTTGTGTGATTTTGGGTAGTTAATCTCCCCTACTAGAGTGCACATTTAATGAAAGGATTGATCAGTTCCATTTTAGGTCACACCCCAGCTTCTAAAATAGTGCCTGGCACCTAGCAGATGCTCAATAAATAATGCAAAAGGAAGAAGGGATGGATATAGGCATGAGCTGATAATCGACTCCAGCAAATTTTGTACATTTCACAGCCTTGCCTGCCCTTCCCTCCCAGGAACCAGAACATCAGGACAATTTCTCTTTTCTCAAAGGGCTGTCCCAGGAGCTCCCCATCCCCACCCCAGTATGCCCTGGGCCTGGGCTGTCCTCCACACACCTGTAGGAAAGTCTGTTCCAGCTTCATGAAGTTGGCGAGACTGGCCTTAGCAGCTACCAGCCAGGTGCTGATGTGAAAATGACGCTCCTCCACACCCAAGGCAAACGTGCTCTGAAACTCACCCTTGGAGTAGTGTAGCTGGGTCAGGGAAAAAAAAAAAAAAAGAATGATAGATCTCCTCATCAGGGCTCTGATGGAACATTTAAGCAGATGCTGGCTCTAAGCCATGAGGTCTGCCTTCCAAAGCCCCAGGCCCAGGAGACCCACAGCTTCCTAGGCTGGAGGAACTCCGATGAAGCAAGGGTTTGGAGCCTCAGTTTAGGCCATCAAATGTGGCCATGACAACTATCTTCTCAGGCCCTCCCTGCTATAACACTGACTTGAAAGTATCTACCAGCCTGGTGCCAGCAGGCAAAAATTCTAGTTGCAGTACTGTTGCAGACCGCAGGGGGCAGTCTAGCAGAAAGGACAATGCTTGGGCTTGTGTCGGCATCAAACACACAGAACTCCAAGTGTGGATCCACCACGGAGAGGTGAGTGATCTCCAGCTAGTTCCTTAACCACCCGAGTCTCAGCCTTCTAATCCAAAACACGATAAGGACCCCTATTTTATTATGGGTTGCTGTGAAAATTGTATGAAATGATGTGCTAACTTCCAGGATGGCTGAATAGCAGAATCACTGGGGGAAACTTACTAAAAATATAGATTCTGGGCTCCCACTTAAAACCTACAAAAACGGAGTCTCTGAGAAGAGGTTCAAGAGCTGGTACTTTTTTTTTTTTTTTTTTTTTGAGATAGAGTCTTGCTCTGTCGCCCAGGCTGGAGCTGGAGTGCAGTGGCACGATCTGGGCTCATGCAACCTCCGCCTCCCAGGTTCAAGTGATCCTCCTGAGTAGCTAAGATTACAGACGTGTGCCACCATGCCCAGAAAATTTTTCTATTTGTAGTAGAGACGGGTTTTCGCCATGTTAGCCAGGCTGGTCTTGAACTCCTGACCTCAGGTGCTCCACCCACAAAGTACTGGGATTGCAGGCTCGAGCTGGGGCAGTGGCCTAGGAGGGAGGGGAGGTGATGCTGGCCTGAGAACAGCCGCTCTTTGCTAGAAGGAAGGAAAGAGAGGGCTTGAATCTGGCAAGACACCGCCTTGTCCAGTGCCCCCAGGGCCAGGTTGGGACCAAGTCGACTTCCCTAAGAGAGGGTCAGAGAGCCATGATCACATCAGTGGCCCCATGAAGGGTTATTCACACACCCTGAGGCCTCAGGACCATAGGTGTCCTGGTTAGGGCTGGACCCTGGATTCAGGTGACCTGGGTTTGAATCCCAGCTTGGCCTCTGCCTAGCTCTGGCACCATGGGCAAGCTTCTTGGTTGCCCCTCTCTGAGCCTCAGTTTCCCCATTCATATCAAGGGTTAAGCATGGCTCTGGGCTGCAAGTCTGCCATGAGCCCATCCACAAGCTTTCTTGGGTTGGTCCCATGGGAGCCCCAGCAGGGTCTGGACAGCAGGATTGTGACCCCCTGGCCGCCTCCCAGGGCTCCTCCTCACATAGCTCCCCTCCCCTCACTCCTTCAGGCCAGGGTGGGAATCGTCTCCATGTTTCCTTTTCTTTTTCTTTTTCCTAGAGACAGGGTCTTTCTCTGTTACCCAGGCTGGAGTGCAGTGGTATGATCTCTGCTCACTGCAGCCTCCACCTCCCAGGCTCAAGTGATCCTCCCGCCTCAGCCTCCAGAGCAGCTGGGACTACAACATGCATCACCACACCTGGCTAATTTTTAAGACGTTTTGTAGAGGTGGGGGGTCTCACTATGTTGCCCAGGCTGGTCTCATATGTTGCTGGAGCTCCTGGGCTTAAGCAATCCTCCCACCTCAACCTCTCAAAGCACTGGGATTACAGGTGTGAGCCACTGTGCCAGGTCTGTGTAACCCCAGGGCACTGCACCCTCCTGTCGGGTTCCTCTCCACCCCAGGGTCTCAGCCTTGGCACAGCTGACGTCTTGGCTCATGGACTCACAGTCATGGGTGTGCCCTGCACACCGTAAGATGCTTAGCAGCATCCGTGGCCTCTGTACACTGACCCTCATAGCGTCCTCCTCCCCAGTGTAGTAACCAGAAACTCCCCAGACACTGCCGAAAGTCCCTGGGGGCGGGGGGAACTTGCCTGTAAGTGAGAACCACTGGTCTATCCCTTCAACAAGTGGCTTACTCACCCTTCCCCCACTGCTGAGATCTGAACGCTGGAGACTGGCTGGTGGCCCCTGACGTAGCGTACGCGTGCGAACACCAAGCACTTCACCAGGCCCCCAGCCCCAAGGGCAGCAAGAATCACTAACAAGTGTTTGGGGCCTGGGATACACTTAGTTTCTGAGACCAAAAACTCATCAGTGCCCTGCCTGGAGAGGTTGAGGGATTTTTATAGCTGTGTGACCTTGGAAAAGTCACTTGCCCTCTCTGAGCCTTCCTGCCTGCATCTGTTGATGCGAGCTGAGCAGTGGACTGAGAGGTGCTGTGTCCAGCGTTGGTGCATAGTAGGTGCCCAGTCAATGGTTCCTCCCCCCAACTCCTCTCCTCCTAGTGGGTGGGAGGTCTCACCTGACTGCCTGGTTCTGGCCACGGGCGTTAAGGACCAAGCTGGCCCGAGAATCACAGGTCAGCTGCAGTGAGGAGCTCATCTCTTCTGCCGCCCAGCGTCCTTGGAACATGAGCTGAGGAGGGAGCAGACTGCGAGGTGTGCGGGTGTAGACAGCCTGAGGAGGCCACGTGGGGACCCCGGCCAAGCTCTACAGCCCAGCACGTCCCTGTTCCCAAGCCCTGCAGGCCTGGCTCATCCAACACTCTCATGGGTGCTGAAGATGCAGGGCCAGGGTCGGCCCCTGTTGCAGCTCAGATTGGCAGTGCCCACCGAGGGACCCCAAAGGACAGCTGCAGCCCAGACATCAGCAGAGAACGTGCTCCCTGCGGGGCTCCCCGTCACCTGGCCTCAAGTGCAGGAAAGAGTTTAGATGAAGTCAGGGGCACAGGGTATCCAGTCCACTCAGCTTTAGGGTACAGAGCTGAGAGCCTTTGCAGGAGGGGGTGACATCCTGGCCCCCTGAGACCCCAGGAGCCGTCCCCTCCTCCAACCACAGAGTGGACTGGGGCAGGGGTTGCTGGGTAATCTAAAACAGGAGGCTGTGAAAGCAGCATTGGCTCTGGAACACGCTCCGTGGCTGTTGGAGAAGGAGGGCCAGCCAGGCAGGGCGAGTTCATGCCAAGTGACAGTGGCCAGGGCATGGCCCCATGTAGGTTCCTCTGCCAAGGCAGGAGGGCCCCGTGTGGAAGGACCTGGGTGCCAAGTCTGAGGCCCTATTTTGCTGCTTGCTTGCTAGGTGACTTTGGGCGAGTCACCCACACTCTCGAATGTGACCCAGAGATGATGGTGATGATGATGATAATGGTCACTGTCACAGCATCAGCATCATCTTTTTCTTCTTCATCACAGCAAGTGTTTCTTAAGCATCGACTCAGGCATTCATGAGATTAACTCACTCAGTCCTCACAACCTCCACGTTACAGGTAATATCATCATCCCCATTCTGCAGATGAGGAGATGAGGACACAGAGAGGCGAAGGAATTTGCCCAAGGTCACACAGCCAGCAAGCAGCAGAGGTGGGGTCTGAACACTGGAGAAAGCCTTGGTAAGGAAGGGGCCATCCTGCCTCTCTCTGGGGCATTGGGAGGATGAAACTATCAAATGCCCATGAATCCTTCAAAGGGGGCTGGGCATGGGGCAGGCACTGGATAAGCAGGAGGTTTGATTCTGACTCAAGACTGCAGGGCAGAAAGACACAGGCCAGAAGCCAGACGCTAATCCAGGGTACCCGTCCACACCAGCCCTGTGATTGGGAACACAGAGACTGCTCAGCAGACCTGGTTATAGCAATTACAAATGAAGCCTTTGTAAACTGTGAAGTGCTGGGGAAACCCAAGGCCTGGCCCTCCCCATCCACCCTGCACACAGCGGGTCCTCTACGCCCCAGGAATTGGACAGAGGGGACAGAATTTGGAGGGAGGTCCTGCCCCATCCACTCCTTAACTGGCTGGAGAAGGGCAGGCCCAGCCTCGGAGAGCAGGCACTGTGTGGCTGGCACTGGCCACCAGCTGCAGTGGGCCATGCAGTGGCCAAGCCACCAGGGCTGCCAGGTCCACGCTGACCCCACCTTCCCTGCCACAGAAGGCCATGCTGGCCTGGGTCTGGGTCTCTAGAAGAAGAAAATGCCACGGGCTACTGAAGCAGGTTCACCACCCTTCCCAGCCCAGTAACACACCAGACTTTGGGAGGGGCCATGCCCTGTGGCCCTCAAACACAACACCAGCAGGAAAGGGAAAGGCTCCCATGAGGTGCTGGGTGGGGTCAACCCCATTTGAGCCTCCTTGACATCATCTGTTATCATTTGTCCCTGAGGATCTAGGTCTGGGTGGCTCCTCCTTTCATTGAAGTTGAATTGCTGAAATGACACCTCCTCCAAGAAGCCTCCCCTGACTGCATATCTGAAGTCCCTCCCAATCCTTTGCTGCCAGGCACCCTCCATCCTATCTCCCTAGAGTGGGGTTTCTGGCACAACCTGTAATGACCTCACTCACTTACTTACTAGGTTCCTGCTCCCCTACTGCCACCCCACAAGAAAGACAGCCACCCCCCCACCCCCAGCCCCCCCACCCCCATTTCTTTTAGGTCAGCTCCTCACACACAGCAGGGGTTCAGTGAGTGCCTTCTGAATGACTGTGGGATGAAGGGCTCTGCAGGGATTCCTGGGGATTCTCTGAGCAGCCTGCAGAGGAATCAGCATGAGGTCTGCTCTTGACAAATGGCCACTGATACCCACCTGCAGCCACCTGGCCCTGGCTGGAGGGTCCCATCCCTCCCATCACCCCCCACAGAACAGGAGAGTCTGGTTCACAGTTAGGAGTTTCTTCTTTGACTTAAATTCCCTCTGCTACACACAGAACCATCGGGTCCAGGAGCCCCAGAGCAAACAGATGGTGCCTAATCTATGTCAGAGGCCAGGTTCTCATGGGTGTAGCTCATGGCTCAGGCCCAAGTGACACTCAGCCCTATCCAGCACCTCCCATCTGGCCAGAAGGGTGGATGAGCCCTACAGCTCTGAGCCTTGACTTCCTTATCTATAAGGTGGGCACAGCCCACCCGCCTCAAGGGACAGCGTCCAGAGTAAATGGGGTAACACATGGGAGGGGACCACATGTGGGGCATGCAGGAGGCCTGGGAAATGCTTCCTTCCTTCCTTATTCAACATTCAACCATGTGTACCTACTACGTGCAGGGCCAGAGGAGGGAGGGGACAGTTCCCACACCTGGGGGGGTCTGGCTGTCAGAGACACCAAGAATGTTAACAGGCAAAGTGTCCCCGAGAAGGGGAGCAGCAGACTGCGTACAGCAACGGGAGGAGGGAGAGGTCACTCCTAGCTGGGGGTGGCCACACCAGGCATCCTGGCTTGGGAACTAGAGCGGCGTGGAGGTGTTCATCCAGAATGACCTCCCATCACTTGGCCACCCTGTCCCCAACAAATTCTGAGGTCAGCTCAGACTGGGGACAATTTCCTTATGTGATCCAGTCCTCCATTCACCCCTCAGGAAGCTGAGGGCCAAAAATAAGTAGTTTTTTCTTGTTTGTTGTTTATTTTTTTGAGATGCAGTCTCACTCTGTCGCCCAGGCTGGAGTGCAGTGGCGCAATCTCAGCTCACTGCAACCTCCACTTCCCACGTTCAAGTGATTCTTGTGCCTCAGCCTCCTGAGTAGCTGGGACTATAGGCAGGAACCACCATGCCCAGCTAATTGTTGTTTTAGAGACAGGGTTTCACTATGCTGGTCAGGCTAGTGTCAAACTCCTGACCTCAAATGATCTACCCACTTTGGCCTCCCAAAGTGCTAGCATTACAGGCATGAGCCATCACACCTGGCCCTCAAAATAAAAAAAAATTTGAAGCCAACAGAAGATGCCCTAGGGGACTTGGGAGACCCAGGGGTCCTGAATGGTGAAGAGCCAGGTCTCTATAATCTATATGGGGCTCAGAGGGTGGCTTCAGGTTCAATCCTTGCTCCGTCATTACTAGCTGTGTGGCCCGGGCCAGGTGACTCAACCTCTCTGAGTCTCCATTCTTCATCTGCAGAATGAGAATGACATTCCTAACCCTACCTCATAGGCTCATTCACACACGTTCAACACCTTCTATGTGCCCTGTGGCAAAGCAGACAAAATTCATCCCTGCCCTCATGGAGCACACATTCTGGTGATTCTAGTGTAGAGAGAATGAGGAACAAAGGCAATTGTATGCTACACGGTGTGTTCAAATGACAGAACTGGGGAGAGGGTGGAAGGGGATGTGGGGGATGGGAGGAGATGGGGAGGTGGAAAAGAGGCCTCCCTGAGACGACATTGGAAAAATACCTAAGAGAAGTCAGGGAGCCAGGCAAGTGTGTGGGAGAGAGGCATTCCAGGTGGCAGGATCAGCCCGTGCCAAAGTCCTGGGGCAGCACCAAGCCCGGTGTATTAAAGAATAGCAAGGAGTGGAACAGGTGGGATTGGGGGCTGGGAGACAAGGTCAGATGGGGGAAGGGTGCAGGTTCTGACAGCTCGCAGGCCCCTCTAAGAGCTGTGGCTTTCCCCTGTGTGATGAGGACAGCTGTACTGTACTGAGCTCTCGTGTGTACACAGCTTGCCTCGTGTATGCAGTTAAGTGCCCAGCCAATGCTGGCTCCTCTTATTGCTTTTATCTTCCCCCCAAAATGGGTTGAACCGTGTCCCCCAAAAAGAGATATTGAAGTCCCAGCCCCCTCGCCCTCTGTCCTATGAATACAACCTTATTTAAAAATAGGGTCTTGGCTGGGCGCAGTGGCTCACACTTATAAACCCAGCACTATGGGAGGCCCACGCAGGCAGATCACGAGGTCAGGAGTTTGAGACCAGCCTGACCAACATGGTGAAACCCTGTCTCTACTAAAAATACAAAAATTAGCTGGATGTGGTGGTGCACCCGTAATCCCAGCCACTCAGGAGGCTGAAGCAGGAGAATCGCTTGAACATGGGAGGTGGAGGTTGCAGTGAGCCAAGATCACACTACTGCACTCCAGTCTGGGAGACAGAGTGAGACTCCATCTCAAAATAAATAAATAAATAAACAAAAATAGAGTCTTTACAGATGGAATTAAGTGAAAATAATGTCATATTCAAGCCGGACGGGTCCTCAATCCACTGTGGATTGTTTTGTTTTTATTTTGAGATAAAGTCTCATTCTGTCATCCATGCTGCAGCGCAGTGTTGCCATCATAGCTCACTGCATCCTCGACCTTCTGGCTCAAGCGATTTTCCTGCCTCAGCCTCCTGAGTAGCTGGGACCACACTTAACATGCCACCACATCTGGCTAAGATTTCTGTATGTTAAGCCATCTGGTGTGTGGTTGGTTGCGGAAGTCCTAGGGAACAAATCCTCCTGCCTTGGGAGTGAGGCCATCAATGGGCAAGGCTGTCCTGGTCATCCCAGAGCCCAGGGCCACACTGGGCTTGATAGGGTGCCACCTGGGTCCAGGCCTGAGGCTGCTGGGCTGGCCCAGGCATGGAGGAAGCCAGCTCCCCAGTCCCGGGGCTGTGCGCTGGGTGCCTTACCATGTATCTGCAGTTCTGCACTCAGGGAGGCCTCGCCTGGGAACCCCGCCCACAATAAAGCCTCACTGTTGTGCCAGCTCTGGCCAGAGAGCTCCAGGTGCCCATCATGGTAACAGCAGCTCATGGAGTAGTTGAGAGATGTGGGTCTCATCAGGATGTGTCCAGAATGCTCAGAGCCTGAGCTGTCGTTGTGAGTGTCCATGAAGACCTGGAATGATACCAAGGAGACGCTGGACTGCCCTGTGCAGAGAGAGCCAGCCCGGGGCAAGCTGGCACTGGCTCCCACACACCCTGGGGTTATCAGTGCCATCTGTGTCCCTGTGGTGGGAGGAACTCAGATCCTCTTGAAGGAGCAGGTTTGATGACCAACGCAGTTACTCCAACTAACTATATGTGCACCAAGGAACCCACAGAGGAAACACAGAGAAACCAATCAGGAGGTGGGGCAGGCAGTGGGGAGGGGGCCTGGGGAGGACGGCTGGAGAATGACTTTGGGAAGACGAAGATGTCCTGGCTGACGTGAAACAGGTTGGCAAACCACAGCCCACACCTGTTGCTGTAAATAAAGTTTTATTGGAACACAGCCCTGCCTGTTTGTCAGAGGCATTTGAACCAGAGCAGTTCCATCTTGAATAGAGGCTGGGTAAAATGTGGCTGAGACCTACTGGGCTGCATTCCCAGACGGTTAGGAATTCTAAGTCACAGGATGAGATAGGAGGTCACACAAGATATAGGTCATGTCCAGGTGCAGTGGCTCACTCCTCTAATCCCAGTACTTTGGGAGGCTGAGGGGGGCAGATCACTTGAGGTCAGGAGTTCGAGACCAGCATGGCCAACATGGTGAAACTCCATCTGTTTCTAAAAAACACAAGAATTAGCTGCGAGTGATAGGTACCTGCCTATTATCCCAGCTACTGGGGAGGCTGAGGCAGGAGAATCACTTGAACTTGGGAGGTAGAGGTTGTGGTGAGCTGAGATTGCACCACTACACTCCAGTCTAGGCAACAGAGCAAGACTCCATTGCAAAAAGAAGAAAGAATGAAAGAGAGAGATACAGGTCATAAAGACCTTGCTGATAAAACAGATTGCAGTAAAGAAGCTGGCCAAAACCCACCAAGTTGGCGACGAGAGTGACCTCTGGTCGTCCTCACTGCTACACTCCCACCAGCGCTATGACAGTTCACAAATATGGTGGCAACGTCAAGAAGTTACCCTACATGGTCTAAAAATGGTGGCATGAATAATCCACCCCGTTTAGCATGTCATCAATAAATAACCATAAAAATAGGCACCAGCAGCCCTGAATTCTTTCTTGCACAAGATCCAAGAACCCTCTCTTGGGTCTGGATCGAGATCCCTTTCCTGTAACACGCTCATGTCCTATTCCCGCGGCTGCTTTCACAACACCACAGCAGCAGAATGGAGTAGCCGCGGCAGAGACTTCGGGGCCACAGAGCCTAAGACGTTTACTATCTGGCCCTTGACGGAAAACGTTTCTCAAACTCTGCTTCGAGATGTAATTCCCTCCCATGCCACTGCACGACCACCTCAGTAAAACCTTCAGTGAGGCCGGGCGCAGTGGCTCACGCCTGTGATCCCAGCGGTTTGGGAGGCTGAGGCGGGTGGATCACAAGGTCAGGAGTTTGAGACCAGCCTGGCCAACGTGGTGAAACTCTATCCTACTAAAAATAGAAAAATCAGCCAGGTGTGGTGGTAGTCACCTGTAATCTCAGCTACTCAGAAGGCTGAGGCAGGAGAATTGCTTGAACCTGGGAAGCGGAGGTTGCAGTGAGCCAAGATCACGCCACTGCACTCCAGACTGGTTGACAGAGCAAGACTCCATCCGAAAAAAAAAAAAAAAAAAAAAAAAACAAGATCATTTGCAGGACTGGATGTGAAAAGGCAAAAAAATCTAAACCAATTTTTAAATAAATGTACAAGGTTAAATGTGTGCTGTACAAGAACCGTCACCTGCTCGGCTGCTAAGCTCACCATCATTCCTAACACAGCAAAAGAACCCACCCTCCGGGAAAAACTAAAAGCGAGCCGCTGTTTCCAAAATGCATTTTTACGGTTGGAAATCTGTTTTTCCCAAGCCCTCCTTCCAGTCCTTGGCACTGTGACAAACATTTCTCACCCCTGGGGACGTGGGGCTGGAGATGCAAAAAGGAAAGTCACCAAGGCTGAGTTTCAGCTGCCTGCATCCTTGCAGCCAGGGCCAAAGGGCCATGTGGGGTTCCCAGCTCCCACCAGCCACACTGGACTCATGGGGCACGGCTCTGCTGCGGTGGCCGGGCTCACCTCCACGAAGTGATTGCTCAGGGTGGGCCCCGAGTCATTCTTGAAGGTCTGGCTGACACGGAGATGCCTCTTGTTGCTGCTCTTATCCCAGTGCTTCCCGTAACTCACCTCCAGCAGTGAGCGCAGGTGGCTCGAGCCCTCCTCGTGTCAGAGCTGGACCTGGGACACACAAGAGTGGTGAACTGTCCATGGAGGCCCTGCCTATCTAGTCTCTGGGCCCCCTCACAGCCACCCACTCCAGACAGTTCTGTAGAAATCACTATTTGTTGTTGTTGTTGTTGTTTTGAGATGGAGTCTCACACTGTCTCCCAGGCTGGAGTGCAGTGGCACAATCTCCGCTCACTGCAAACTCTGTCTTCCCAGTTCAAGCAATTCTCCTGCCTCAGCCTCCGGAGTAGCAGGGATTACAGGCACCTGCCACTACGCCTGGGTAATTTTTGTATTTTTAGTAGAGATGGGATTTCACCATGTTGGCCAGGCTGGTCTCAAACTCCTGACCTCGTGATCCACCTGCCTCAGCCTCCCAAAGTGCTAGGATTACAAGCATCAGCCACTGTGCCCGGCCTTGTTTTTTGTTTTTGTTTTTTTTTTAATTTATTATTTATTTTGGAGACAAGATCTCACTCTGTTGCCTAGGTTGGAGTACAGTGGCACCATCTTGGCTCACTGCAACCTCTGCCTCCTGGGCTCAAGCACCCCTGCATGAAGAGACATAAGACTGAGGCTGAAGTGCCAGCCCTGGATCCATCCTGTATGGCTATGCTATTGGGAGCAAGTTCATCTCCTCAAGATTGGGCCCGGGGTACTCAGATCACCACCTGCCTGACTCTGGTGCTCTATCTGGACATCCCACCTGGCCTGGGCACTCACCTTGTGGCTGAAGGCTGGGATCTCTGTGCAGTGGAGTTCATGGCCCAGCTCCAGCCTGTAGGCACCGTCTGAGCCACTCTCTGTCTGCAGCCTCTCGCTGGTGCTGCACTCATGCGCTGGCTGCTTTGCCTGAGCTGTGAGGATCGATCCAGAGACCGCTGCCCTCCTCTGCCAGGCAGCCCTTCACCACGGCTCCAAGAGGAGGAGGGCCCAGCCCAGCCTGGCCTCAGCCATGCCCCCCCTTCAGCCCCGTGCTCTGCTCCACCTGTCACTCCATTAGAACCTGTTGGTGGGGAGGTCTTAAGAGATGGGTGAATGTCCCCTCAACAGACACTTTTTTTTTAATGAGCAGGTACTAAGCCCTACTCAGAGTCCACAGAATGACTAATGGAAAACCCCATGGTGACAGCATATCTTAGCTTGTAGAGCCACAGCCACAGGAAACAGGGCAGGCCCTGCTACCTCCATCTGCCCTGCAGCCAGGCACGCGGTGCCTTACCCAGGAGGCTGTACTGCATCCTTAGGGAGTTGGTCCAGAGCCAGCCTCACTGCTGCAGCAGGCCAAGGGCACGCAGCCCTGCCAGCCCTGGCATGAAGAGCTCGGCACCCAAGGCGGCCACCCACCGTCCATCCTCCTCCTTCCTCTCCAGCAGTGCTGCAGGGACAGAGAGCAGGCAGATGAAAGGGTCAGTCTCTGAGTACCAAAGCCCTCAGCCCCAGGCAAAGAGGGAATCCCCCAAGGGCCTTGGGGTTGGGGGTTCCTTGAAGAGCCAACACCTGTGCCCTACACAACAGGCCACAGACAGGCCTGATCACGGCTCATTGCCACCTTGACCTCCCAGGCTCTGTCGACCCTCCCACGTAAGCCTCCTGAGTAGCTGGTACTACAGACATGTGCCACCACACTTGGTTAATTTTTCTATTTTTTTTTTTTAGAAACAGGGGTCTCACTATGTTGCCCAGGCTGGTCTTGAACTCCTGGGCTCCAGCAATCCTCCTGCCTTGGCTTCCCCCAAAGTGCTGGGCTTATAGGCGTGGGACACTGTGCTTGGCCCAAGAATAAAGTAGAATGAGGCTGGGTGCAGTGGCTCATGCTTGTAATCCCAGCACTTTGGGGGTCTCTACTAAAAAGAATA
This sequence comes from Aotus nancymaae, assembly GCF_030222135.1. NCBI lineage: Eukaryota > Metazoa > Chordata > Mammalia > Primates > Aotidae > Aotus > Aotus nancymaae. The sequence goes on from NW_026988425.1 coordinate 108,008,069, forward strand.
TAAAAAAAATTACCCGGGTGTGGTGACAAGCACCTATAATCCCAGCTACTCAGGAGGCTAGGGCAAGAGAATCGCTTGAACCCAGGAGGCAGAGGTTACAGTGAGCCAACATTGTGCCATAGCATCCAGTCCCATCAACAGTGCAAGACTCTGTCTCAAAAAAAAAAAAAAAAAAAAAAAAATCAAATAGGACAGATGAGAAAAGAATTAACCACGCATCACGGGTTGTCGGGTAAATTTCACCTTCTGAAGCTTCTGCTTCTGCAATACTGAAGGTCAGCCAGAACACACAGGCGGAACTGGACCAGCTGTTATGACTCCCAAACACCCACATGAGGTGGTCAACAGCCACTGCCCCAAGTGCCCCCAGCCCCAGCTCCTGTCCTTAACCTTGGAATCTTTCAGAACACATAAGCGGCACACCCAGGTACCACCACCCCAGCTCCGGCACAGGGCCAGCACCTGCTCAGCCTGTGTGTGTTTGTTTAAATGCCCAGTGTATTTTACATCAAAATGCTACCTGTGTTTCTTATCATGGGTCAGAATAAAAATAACCCAAAAGCTGCTATTTTAAGGTTTGTGGGGGCAGTTGGAGGTTGGGGGAGGTTCTGGGGGCTCACACTGAGCCTGTGTCTGTCCTTAGATGGGATGTTGATATTGAGAGGCTGGGGTGATGAGGACCATCAGGAGGCATTTGGCCCACACCCTAGCCTGGCCAGGTAGGAGATGGGGCACAAGGGGTCTCATCTCCTACCTGTCACGTGAGCCTGGTCACTCAGCAGATGGCTCAACGATGCAGAAAAGGCTAGCTTGCTGCCAACCTGCCATGTGAGGTTCCCTGTAAAGAGGACAGTGCTGCTTCCATCACCAGTTTCATCTCCAGCTGCTCCTGGAACGACTCAGCCTCGCCACCCATGGGTGGCTGCAGATCACTCCAGCCCTGAAAAGGCCTCAGTGTCACCTGGGAGGATAGGCTTGGCCAGCAAGCCCAGCCATGATCACATAAGCTGGGACCAGAGAAAGGGCAGGAGAGCCCAGCTAATGGCTTTCTATGCCAATCCTTCTCCAATGTTTGTTTTTTCTTGAGACAGAGTCTGACTCTGTCACCCAGGCTGGAATACAGTGGCAGGATCCTGGTTCACTGCAAACTCTGCCTCCTGGGTTCAAATGATTCTCCTGTCTCAGCCTCCCAAGTAGCTGGGATTACAGGCAATCACCACCATGCCCAACTAATATTTGTATTTTTAGTAGAGACGGGGTTTCACTATGTTGGCCATGCTGTTCTCAAACTCCTGATCCCAAGTGATCTGCCCACCTTGGCCTCCCAAAGTGCTGGGATTACAGGCGTGAGCCACTGTGCCCAACCCCCTTCCCCAATTTTTTAAACTCCAGATTTCTCAAAATTAGAAACCTGTGTTACGAACTCAGACATAAATACAAAGGACTCCTCTTCTCTCCTCGACAACCCCCTCGTTGGATCCATCAGGAACTCAGTCGACCATCGCTATGGAATGTGACTAGAATCAACACCCTTCTGCCACCTCTGCTCCCACACCAACTCCAGCCCTGGTCATCGTTCCTGTCTCACTGCAGCATCCTCCTGGCTCTCCCGGCTCCCGTCCCACCACTGGTAACTGATCTCCACGTGGTGACCAGACATGTCGAATGATGGCACACTATCGTTTCTTACAGTACAATCCAAAGTCCTTGAGAAGGCCAGTGAAGCCAGAACTTTGTGGTCAGTGGTGCAGATGCTGGCAAGTGGGCCACGGGGATGGCTCACTACACTCCAAGGCCCCACACGGGATATCCTCTAGAAAAGCCGTGAGCAACTGCAAATACCATCTTTGATGGCCCCGCCAACCTGCAGACCCACCCCACACACCCCTCTGATGGCCACTAGCTGGTCAGTTCACCCAAAAGATGTCAAAACAACACTTGCTATTACCAGACCATCACTACTTAATGCTGTCTTTCCCTGATCCCCACAGATGTGTGTGCAGATGTGTGTGTACGAATGTGTGTACAGATGTATCGGTACATGGATGTGTGTGTATACAGAAGTGTGCGTGTGTAGATATACACAGGTATGTGTGCACGAATATGTGGCTATAGATGTGTATGTGTACACGGATGTATCTATATGTAGATGTGTATGAACATGTGTATATATGGACGTGTGTGTATGGATGTGTGTAAAGACGTGTATATACATGGATGTGTGTATATGAATGTATGTGTACAGATATGTGTACTTGTGGATGTAGATGCTCACAGCTTTTCCTGCTGACAGGCGCATCCTAGCACCGGCTCTCTCCAGTCTGCATCAGAGGCTGCACGGTGGTGTCAGAGCTTCCTCAGGGTGCATGTGAACAGGATAAGCACAGAATTTCTCACCCAAACCACAACATTTTGCAGTTAAAGAGAACACTAGTTGTAAATGTGTCAGGTCAGCAGGTGTAAGCTGGGGCTCTCCAGGCAACCCAGGACCCAACCCCCACACACCAGGGGAGGGGGTGTCAAACAGAACACTTCCCACACCAACCTTAAATCCCATAAACTTTGAGACAAATTGAACTCAAGCTCTGGCACTTAGTATTCATGAGCTCATCTGCCTCAGTTTCCTCATCTCATATGGGGTTACAGAGAGGACTTGAAGAAGGGACCTCATGTCTGCTAGAACAAGCTCCAGAAAGTTCCAGAGTGCTGTCTGTTACTGGAATTGTGATGAGTCTGGGGTGGATGGAACTAGAATTTCTCCAAAGGCAAATAAGCATTTCCAGGCTGCAGACAGCTCTATAGGGAGCAGCAGGAAGGTCTGAGGGGAGGTACAGGCAATCCATGCTTGCACATTTAGCAAACGAGAAGTTCGGGGGCCCCTGGGAGTTCCAGAAAGGAGGCGTAAGTCTCAGCCATCAGGCAGGTGTGGCTTTAGGAGGAAGACTGCTCTCCCCTGACATGGGTCTTCTCCCCACCCAGGCTGACGGCAGAGCTGGAAGTGGAGAGTGCATTTATGCAGCAAGACCTCCAGCCCTGGTTTCAGATGCTCCATTCTAGGTCTCTCTGAGAAGACACTGAAAACTGAGGCAGAATTGGGAGATCCACTGCTGAACGTGTCCAGGGGTCATGCCTGGCGGGATCAAGTCTAAAGCTGCTATTTGTACCTGGTTGGAATGCAGTGGTGCAATCTCGATTCATTGCAACCTCCACCTCCCAGATTCAAGCAATTCTCCTGCCTCAGCCTCCCAAGAAGCTGGAACTACAGGCATGTGCCACCACGCCCAGCTAATTTTTGTATTTTTAGTAGAGACAGGGTTTCACCATCTTGGCCAGCCTGGTCTCATATTCCTGACTTCAAGTGATCCTCCCTTCTCAGCCTCCCAACATTTGTATACTTTTTAAAGTCATCGATCTGCTTGAAAAGAGGATAGAAGTTTTAAATCTTATCCCCAGGATGGAGGAGACAGATGCAAAACTTCAACACAATGACAAGGGCTTCAAGTGACTCACTAAGTTCCATCCAGGTACCCTTGGGTAAGAACCATTGAAAAGCACCTGCTAAGATGAAAATGAGCTTGGACAACATAGTAAGACCCATCGCCACAAAAAAGAAAAGAAAAAAAATAGAAGAGCATGGTAGCACAGGCCTTAGTCCCAGCTACCTGGGAGGCTGAGGCAAGAGGATCGCTTGAGCCCAGGGGTTCGAGGCTGCAGTGAGCTAGGATCATGCCACTGCATAGAAGCTCTTGTAAAAGAGAAAAGTGGGGGAGAGAGAAAAGGGGGGGAAGAGGGGGGAAAAGACATGGGGGGAAAAGACATGGGGAAAGGGAGGGAAAGAGGTAGGAAGAGGAAAAGAGACAGAATAGAGGGAGGGAGAGAAAGGAAAGAAAAGAAAACAAAAGGAAGAAAAGAGAAAATAAATGAGAAAAAACATAAACCTTGTGGCCAGGGAATTCCACTATTAAGAATTTACTCTGCAGAGAGAATGGTGTTCGCAGGAGAATGTTTGTAAGAGAAGAAACATGGTAAAAACTCAAGAGCACTTCATTATGAAACTAGCTGAATACATTCCATTCCATGGACTATTACACGGTCATTCACGCTACACGGGAGATGCTGATTTTTTTTTAAGTGGACACATTAACTCCGTGTGCTGATTGTGTGCATAGATCATCTCGGAAAGGAATCACCAAAACAACCCTAACAGCAGTTGGCTTTCAGGAGGGGTGGGAGAGAGGCTTTAAGGCTGCAGCAGCACCAACCAATAGAGCTTTCTGCAATGAGGACCATGTTTCAGGGCCACCTGCAGCTGTGGAGCACCTGAAATGTGATCCGCGCAGCCAAAGAACCAAATCTTTCATTTTCTTTAATGTTAATTCATTTAGGTTTTTTTTCTTTTTTTGAGATTGAGTCTCGCTCTGTTGCCCAGGCTGGAGTGAAGTTGCGTGATCATGGCTCACTGCAACCTGTCCCCCAGGTTCAAGCTGTTCTCCTGCCTCAGCTTCCCAAGTAGATGGGATTACAGGGGCTCACCACCACATCTGGCTACTTTTTGTGTTTTTAGTAGAGATGGGATTTCACCATGTTGGTCAGGCTGGTCTCCAACTCCTGATTTCAGGGGAGCCACCTGACTCGGCCTCCCAAAATGCTGGGATTATAGGCCTGAGCCACCATACCTGGCCTCATTTAGATTTCAATAAACACATATGCCACTGGCAGCCATACGGGAGACTCAGTTCTGTACCCTTCCATAGCTTTTGAACTTTGAATCATTTAAATGCATTGCCTATTTTTTTAATTGTAGAACTTAATAGAAGAGTACTTAGATAGAATTAATCTAAATGAAATCTACAACAGAATTTAAATTGTACCAGTGCATGCTGATATATAAAAAGATTGCCAGGGTGTGTGTGTGTCTGTGTGTGTGTGTGTGTGAGTGTGTTATGTGTGTGTGAGTGTGTGTATGTATACATATGTATATTTCTTTTTTTTTTTTTTTTTTTGAGTCGGAGTCTCGCTCTGCCACCCAGTCTGGAGTGCAGTAGTACGAACTTGGCTCACTGCAACCTCCACCTCCAGGGTTCAAGTGATTCTCCTGCCTCAGCTTTCTGAGTCACTGGGATTACAGGCACGCACCACCATGTCCAGCTCATTTTTGTATTTTTAGTAGAGAAGGTGTTACACCATGTTGGCCAGGCTGGTCTTGAACTTCTGACTTCAAGTGATCCACCTGCCTCGGATTCCCAAAGTGCTGAGGATTAGAGGCGTGAGCCACCAAGGTATATTTTTGAGTAAAAAGAGCAAGGTAAACAAAAAATAGGGACTAGCTGGGCATGGTGGCTCACGCCTCTAATCCTAGCACTTTGGGAGGCTGAGGTGGGAAGATCATTGGAGCGCAGGAAGTGGAGGCTGCAGTGAGCCACATTTGCACCACTGCCCTCCAGTCTGAGTGACAGAGCAAGATCCTGCCTCAAGAAAAATTAAAATTAAAATTAAAAAACCAAAACCTAAGCATGACGACTGGGTTTTCATGCTATTTGTGATATAGCCTTCCTCAAAACTTGTTATGACATCATCACATCACCCATCTGATGCGAAAAAGAAAAAATGGAATGCAGAAACCCAAAATAAAAATGTTTGCAAATCTATAGTGTTACGCATTGTCCTGTGTCTCCCCGAAAGACGCTGAAGCCCTACACCGCAGGGTCTGTGGATGTGACTTTATTTGGAAATAGGCTCTTCACTTGTGATCAAGCTAAGCTGAGGTGATGAGGGTGAACCCTAATCCCGTGTGCCTGATGTCCTTATAAAAAGGTGATGTGTGGACACAGACACCTACAAAGGGAAGACGATGTCGAGACAGAGACAGAAGACCACCTACAAGCCAAGGAACTCTGGAAGCTACGAGAATCCAGGAGCGAGACCTGGGACAGATCCTCCCTCACAACCTTCGCAGAAAACAAACAGACAAAAACCCCTTGATTTCAGACTCCTGGCCTCCAGAACTGTGAGAATAAGTCTATGGTTGAAGTCACACAGTTTGGGGTACTTTGTTAAGGCAGTGCTGGGAAATGAATGAAGATTTCATGGGGCATGTGTCAAGACTGCTGCAGGAATGTGGGACATGGCATGCTTGAACTCACCATTCATACCTTTCTCTACTCTGAATTCTTTTTTTGAGAGACAGAGTCTCTGTCACCCAGGCTGGAGTGCAGTGGCACAAGCATGGCTCACTGCAGCCTCAACCTCCTGGGCTCCAGCAATCCTCTTGCCTCAGTCTCCTGAGTAGCTAAGTCTACAGGCATATGCCACTGTGCCTGGCTAAGTTTTTAAAAAACGTTTTGTAGAGGTGGGGTCTTGCTATGCTGCCCAGGTTTACCTGGAACTCCTAGCCTCAAGTGATCCTCTCACCTTGGCCTCCCAAAGTTCTGGGATTACAGGTATAAGCCATTGTAACTGGCTTGCCTTTTTTGTTGTTGTTGTTGAAACAGAATCTTGCTCTATCACCCAGGCTGGAGTGCAAGGACATGGGACATGACCTCAGCTCACTGCAACCTCCACCTCCTGGGTTCAAGCAATTCTTCTGCCTCAGCCTCCCAAGTAGCTCGGATTATAGGCACCTACCACCACACCCAGCTAATTTTTGTATTTTTATTAGACACAGGGTTTCACCATTTGGCCAGGCTGGTCTTGAACTCCTGACTTCAGGTGATCTGCCCACTTCAGCCTCCCAAAATGCTGTGATCTTGGCTCACTGAAACCTCTGCTCCTGGGTTCAAGCAATTCTCTTGCCTCAACCTCCCAAGTAGGTGGGATTACAGGTGCCTGCCACCATGCCTGGCTAGTTTTTGCACTTTTAGCAGATATGGGGTTTCACCATGATGGCCAGGCTGGTCTTGAACTCCTGACCTCACATGATCCACCCGCCTCAGCCTCCCAAAGTGCTGGGATGACAGGCGTGAGCTACTGCACCCAGCCTACTTCTACTATTATAATACTTACACAACTCACCATAATGTAGAATCAGTGGGAACCCTGAGCTTGTTTTCCTGAAACTAGATGGTCCCTTCTGGTGGCGACGGGAGACAGTGATGGATCATCAGGCATTAGAGTCTCATGGGGAGCATGCAGCCCAGCTCCCTTGCATGTGCTGTTTACAGTAGGGTTTGCACTCCTGTGAGACTCTAACACTGCCACTGATCTGACAGGAGGTGGAGCTCAGGCGGTGATGCCAATGATAAGAAGTGGCTGTGAACACAGATGAAGCCTCCCTCGCCTGCCTGCTGCTCACCTGCTGTGCTGTCTGCCCAGTTCCTAACAGGTGAGCCGGGGGGAGTGGCTCACACCTGTAATCCCAGCACTTTGGGAGACTGAGGTGGGTGGATCACCTGAGGTCGGGAGTTCGAGACCAATCTGACCAACATGGAGACACCCTGTCTCTACTAGAAATACAAAAATTAGCCTGGTGTGGTGGCTCATACCTGTAATTCCAGCTACTCAGGAGTCTGAGGCAGGAGTCACTTGAATCCAGGAGGTGGAGGGTGTGGTGAGCCAAGATCACGCCATTGCATTCCAGCCTGGGTAACCAGAGCAAAACTCCGTCTAAAAAAAAAAGGGCCGAGTGCGATGGCTCACACTTGTAATTTCAACACTTTGGGAGGCCAAGGCGGGCAAATCACCTGAATAAAGGAGTTCGAGACCAGCCTGGCCAACATGGTGAAACCCCATCTCTACTAAAAATACAAAAATTAGCCAGGTGTGGTGGTACATGCCTGTAATTCCAGCTACTCAGGAGGCTGAGGCAGGAGAATTGCTTGAATCTCGGAAGCGGAGGTTGCAGTGAGTCGAGATCGCACCATTGCACAGAGCGAGACTCTGTCTCAAAAAAATAAAATAGAAACAGAAAAGGCCACAGACTGGTACTGATCCATGGCCAGGGGGGTTGGGACCCCAGCTGTAGACAATATGTAATGATCAAATCAGGATAACAGACAGTCATCACCTCAAACATTTATCTTTTGTTTTGGGAATATGAAAATCCTTCTCTTCTAGCTATCTTGAAATATACAAATAAATTTTCATTCACTGTAATTGTCCTTGTGCACTGTTGATTACTGTAACTTATTCCTTCTATCTAGGCCTTCTTGTCTTTCATTCATTCTTTTTTTAAATTATTTTTATTTATTTTTGAGACAGAGTCTCACTCTTTCTGACAGGCTAGAGTGCAGTGGCATGAGCTCAACCCACTGCAACCTCCACCTCTTGGGTGCAGGCAATTCTCCTGCCTCAGCCTCCCAAGTAGCTGGGATTGCAGACATCTGCCACCATTCCTAGCTAATTTTTGTATTTTTAGTAGAGATGGGGTTTCACCATGTTGTCCAGGCAGGTATCGAACTCCTCACCTCAAGCAATCCACCCTCCTTGGCCTCCCAAAGTGCTGGGATTACAGGCACGAGCCACAGCACCCGGCCATTCATTCATTCTTACATTCATTAATTCATTCCACTAATAACTACTATCTGGTTATCATATACCCAGCAGGGTTCCAGGCTCTGGGGAAACAGCAGGGAACAAAACAAAGTTGCTGCTCTCTCAATGGATCCATCATTCTAATGAGGGGGGGAGAGACAGGCCATCCATAAACAAACCAGTAACACAGACAGCACATCGGGTGCAAAACACTACGAAGAATAAATATGAAAGCAGGTGCAGCCAGGTGCAGTGGCTCATACCTGTAATCCCAACATTCTGGGAGGCCAAGGTGGATGAATCCCTTGAGGTTAGGAGTTCAAGACCAGCCTGGCCAACATGGTGAAATGCCATCTCTACTAAAAGTACAAAAAAAATAAATAAATGAGCCAGGCATGGTGGCACCTGCCTGTAATCCTAGCTACTCAGGAGGCTGAGATGGGAGGATTGCTTGAATTCAGAAGGTGGAGGTTGCAGTCAGTCAAGATTGCACCACTGCATTCCAGCCCGGGGAACAGAGCAAGACTCTGTCTTCAAAAAAAAAAAAAAAAAGTAAAGAGAAAGCTTCGGGTGTAGGGTGAACTAGCATGAGCAGGGGTGCTGTGGTGGTGGAGAAGGTGGTCAGGAAAGGCCTCTCTGTGAAGGTGACAGACACGAGGCCTGAGCCTGGGGACTCCTGGGGAGAGCAGCACGGGAGGGCTCTAGGTGTTGGTGCCATCTGTGGTCCTTTTGTTTTGTTTTTGAGATGAAGTCTTGCTCTGTCACCCAGGCTGGAGTGAAGCAGCACAATCTCGGATCACTGCAACCTCCGCCACCAGGGTTCAAGCCACCTCTGCCTCCCTAAGAGCTGGGATGACAGGCGGAGTCCCTGTGCCTGGCCTATGTACCAACATTTTCAAATTCTTCCGAAAGCACAGCTTCAGGAAGGTTGGTCTGAGAGCTGTCGGAAATAAATTATAGAATGTCGGGACAAGGATGACGTCAGTGACAGGGTGGCCATGGACATCTGCTGGCCAGCAGCAGGGAAGCCACTCAGACCCCGGATTCCACCTCTGCAGCCCGCCTGCACATGAACCCTCCTCCCCACATCAGTAGAAGCCTGGAACTCTCAGAAGAGCAGACCTCATCAGCCGCTGCCACCTTCACCAGAATGATGTGATTAATTCCTTCACGCAGAAGACAGCAGGAACCCCGAGAGCACAGGATCCCGAATGTGTGGGTTTTGGTGGACAGGGTGGTAGGATCTGGGAGGCTCCACCTACCTCACCCCCCAACCCCCACACTCCTTCCCCAGTCCTGCTCGGCATAGAGTCTAGAGTTACATCACCAGAAATGAAGATGCTTGGAAGGACACCAGCGACACGGAGAAGAGGAGTCCAGAGGTCTGCAAGGCGCCCAGCTCCTGGCCCCGGACGCCCAGGACCCTGTCCAGAAAGGCTCCCTCCTAGCCATGGAACTTGATGATCCTTGGGTTTCTGAGGATGGAGCTGGTGAGCCGGGCCTGCAAGTCCTTCTGCCTCATTTGCTCTTCTGGAATTGGAGGGAAGAGAGATGAAGACAGGGCTGGTCCAGAATTCTCCCCTGCACCCTGAGAGCCACCCTGCAGCAAATCCCACTGATCTCGCCAAGTGCGTCCCACAGCTGTCTGCCTTTCAGCGTCTCTGACCCTCAGTCCTGGTCCATGCACCGTCATCCTGTGCCCGGACTCCTGCAGGAGCTGACCCAGGACAATCGCCCCAGGGAGGCAGCCCCTGAGCCCACCTGGGTATGGCGCCATCAGGAAGGCTACCTGGAGGTGGGCGATGACTGAGCTACATCTTTTTTTCTTCCTTTTACATTTTTTGTGGAGTTGGGGGTCTCACTATGTTGCCCAGGCTGGCCTCAAGCTCCTGGGCTCAAGTGATCCTCTGCCCTCGGCCTCCTAAAATGCTGGGATGAGAGCCTGAGCTACATCTTAAATGACTAGGATGTGGGTGCTGAGCAGGCAGACGATGGGGGGATGGAGCCTGGAAGAGGGAGGGGAGGGCTTTGAGACAGGGGGCAGCAAAAACTCAGGACCAGGGAACAGCATGACTCGGAGGACACTGTGTGCCCAGAGGAGTGTGTGGGCAGGGTCACTTGGCCTTTTAGGGTCAGGCAGGAGTCTGGGGTCTCCTGTGCTTCACCGGGGTGCGGGGGGCATCATCAGAAGGCAGCTGCCTGAAGAAGCTTTTTTGTTATTTTTTGAGATAGAGTCTTGCTCTGTTACCAGGCTGGAGTGCAGTGGTGCGATCTCAGCCCACTGTAACCTCCACCTCCCGGGTTCAAGCAATTCTCCTGCCTGAGCCTCTGGAGTAGCTGGGATTATAGGTGCCTATCACCGTATTCAGCTAATCTTTGTATTTTTTAATAGAGATAGCATTTTGCCATGTTGGCCAGACTGGTTTTGAACTCCTGACCTCAGGTGATCCACCTGCCTCGGCCTCCCAAAGTGCTGGGATTACAGGCATGAGACATAGTGCCCGGAGGAGGCCACGCAGGAGGCTGGAGAAACAGTCCAGGTGACAGATGGACATTGGACAGCTGGGCCTAGAGAGTAAATAAGTTCCTTCCATCCCTCCCTCTCTCCTGCCTTTCTTCCCTTTCTTCCCTACTCCTTTCTTTCCGCTCTCCTGCCCTTTCTTCCTTCCCTCCCTCATTCATTCTCTTCCTCTCTTAACTCTTTCCTGCCCTCCTTCCCTCCCTCCGTCCTCCCCTTTCCTATCTTTCCTTCTCTCCCTCCTTTTCTCTCCTCCCCTCCCTTCCTTTTTCCCTTCCTCTCTCCTTCCCTTCTTCCCTCCCTCCATTCCTCCATAGTTCTCAAACACTTATCCAGCACCTTCTGTATGCCAAGCACTAACTAGATACCGAGTCTGCTGCTGTGGAGCTTCCAGTCTAAGGAAAGCAAGGTCATTGGCCCCCTGCCAAGCGCTTCCTGCAGGGCCCTTAGGAAGTGGGAAGTGCTGGGGAAAAGCAAAAATGGACCCAGGACAGGCCAAGGAGAGGAGCTGCTGGGAGGAGAGGGATAGGCGGGCCGTGTCCTTGCAGGACAGTGGTGAGGGAGGTCGCCCCGACTGCAGAGGGGTGATGGAGGGGACAAGGCTCTTCTGGAGTGAGGGTGGTCCAGGCAGAGGGAACAGCTAAAGCAGATGCCTGGAGAGATGTGTGAACATCAGGAAGGGAGGGAGATGGGTAGAAGGTGAGGCTGGGGGTGATGAGGCAGCTCAGGGTGGGCCTGGTGGGCCACTGTGGGGCCTTTGGCTCAGACTGAGGAAAATGGGGCTGCTGTGGGTCTGAGCAGAGGAGGGTGCAATGGATTCGGCTCACACAGGTCTCCTGTGGCTGGGAGTGGAGAGAGGTTGGGGCAGAAAGGAGTGAGCCAGGGCCTTGATGCTGGGTGCATTTTCAAGGTGACACCAAGCAAATCCGCTGACCCATGGGGTGCGGGAGAAAAAGGGATTGAACTGACCCAGGGCCTGGGGCCTGAACACTGGAGGGAGGAGCCGCCATCCATTGCGATGGGGGAGGATAGGTGCAGGTCTGCACAAGGGCAACTCACAGCCGAAGACCCATGGGCTCCCACTCAGCTCCCCCCTCCCCATCACCCACACCAGCACTGTGACTTCCTCCCTACTTCCTGCCTGGTCCGTCCCTTTCCCAAAAGCCGAAACTGATGGTGATTCCTCTTGTTGGTGATGAAGAAATTCAGAGGGAGGAGGCTCAGGAAGACAGCGATAGCAGTGAGGGCGGAGGGGCCCAGGACCTGGGGACAGAGGGGACAGGATGTCAGGAGATCCTGAGGGGCCCAGCTGCCAGAGGCGTGTGAACCACAGCAACTCCATCTTGAATAGGAGCTGGGTAAAAGGAGGCTGAGACCTCCTGGGCTGCATTCCCAGGTGGTGAAGGCATTCTAAGTCACAGGATGAAATAGGAGGTCAGCACAGGATACAAGTCACAGAGACCTTGCCAATAAAACAGGTTGCAGGACAGAAGCCAGTCCAAAACGCACCAAAACCAAGACAGCCAGGAGAGTGACCTCTGCTCGTTCTCACTGCTGCAGTCCCACCAGCGCCATGACAGTTTACGAATGCCATGGCAAGCTCAGGAAGTTGCCCTGTATGATCTAAAAAAGAGCAGTGTGAATAACCCACCCGTTTAGCATGTCACCAAGAAATAACCCTGAGATGGGCACCAGCGCCCTCTGAGCTGCTCTGTCTATGGAGTAGCCATTCTATCTTTAGTTTCCTAAAAAACTTGCTTTTTTAGGAAAGAGTAAACTTGCTCTGTGGCTCCCACCTGTAATCCCAGCACTTTGGGAGACGGACGGAGGCAAATCACCTGAGGTCAAGAGTTCAAGATCAGCCTGGCCAACATGGTGAAACCCTGTCTCTATTAAAAATATAAAAATTAGCCGGGTGTGGTGGCAGGCACCTGTGATCCCAGCTACTTGGGAGGCTGAAGCAGGAGAATCACTTGAACCCGGGAGCTGCAGGTTGTAGTGAGCCAAGATCACAGCACTGCTCTCTAGCCTGGGCAACAGAGTGAGACTCCATCCCAAAAAAGAAAAACAAAACAAAAAGCAAACAACCAAACAAACAAAAAAAAAGGGGTTTCACATTACGGACTCACCCTGAGTTGTTTCTTACACGAGATTCAAGAACCCTCCCTTGGGGTCTGGATCGGGTCCCCTTTCTTGTACACAGCTGCAGATCCTGAAGGGGGTCAGACTTGGGTCCTAAGATGGGGAGTCGGGGATGTGATAAGGGCAGCCACCAGGTCCCAGGGATCTGGGCTCATGGGGATCTGCTGGGTCAGGAGGCGCCTGCTGAAGACGGGGTCCTTCAATATCAATGTCAGGGAGGGGAATGGCCCACTTACACAATGGGGAGAGGGTTATAGTCAAGACAGAACTTGCACACACAGAAGTGGGACTAGGGGATGTTGAGACCTCTGGAATCAGGACCGGGTTCAAATCCTGACTCTGATGCTTGTGAGTGTGGCCTTGGGGCAAGTCACCTCCCTAACGTGCAATTCCCTCGTCTGCAAAATGGGAACAGAGTTGTCCTCATTTTGCACATTTGCTTTTTACATTTAATAATCTTCCTAATCTTCATTTCACCCTCATGAGGGTTGTCAGACTTAGCAAATCATCATACAGATTCCCAGTTACATTTGAAGACAAAGAGTGAATAAGATTTTAGTCTAAGTCTCGTGCATTATTTGGGATATACACTGAGAGTCCGAAACTCTCACTTCACTGGATGTCTGGGGTTTTCTCTGGCAATCCTGCTCCCCACCAACATGGTGCTTTTGGGATAGTTATCTTCCCCCTCTCAGTTTTGGTTTCTGTATCTGGAAAATGTGGAAGTGGGAGGTAGAATAAATGATTTTTAAGTTGCTGTGACTTCTGAGAGTCCTTGACAGGTTACTTGAACTCATTCTCTCACCAATCCCCACCCCAACTCCAGTCTGTGTGCCTCAGGTTCCCCTCTCAGTCCTTAGGAATACTTTTTTTTTTTTTTTTGAGATGGAGTCTCACTCTGTTACACAGGCTGGAGTTCAGTGCAGCGATCTTGGCTCACTGTAACCTCCACTTCCCAACCAATTTTCCTGTCTTAGCCTCCCGAGTAGCTGAGATTATAGGCGTGCATCACTATACCTGGCTAATTTTTGTATTTTTAGTAGAGACAGGGTTTCACCATGTTGCCAGGCTGGTCTCGAACTCCTGGCCTCAAGTGATCTACCCACCTCAGCCTCCCTAAATGCTGAGATTACAGGTTTGAGCCACTCCGCCCAGCTCAAAGAAAATAGAACACTGTTCTAATCGTGGGTCAGTTTGTTTCATTTATGCAGCAATGGCGCCATCTGGTGGCTTCATGGAAAAGTGCCCTGAGGGTAAACCTCCCACAGCAGGTGTTGGAAAAACACTCAAAGGAATACGACAGAAGATGAACATTTATCTCTGGGGGAAAAATGGTTCATTTAACTGTAGCAAGCAACCCCAGTATCCACCCCTCCTTCACCAGCATCTCATGGTGATGTTAGGAGCTGTCTACAAAGAGGCAGGAAAAGTGAACAGGAAAAGTGACACCGTACATTATCTGCAGATATCTTGGTCTTGTCTGATTTTTTTTTTTTTTTTTTGAGGTGAAGTCTTGCTCTGTCCCTCAGGCTGGAGTGCAGTGGTGTAATCTCATCTAACTGCAATTTACGCCTCCCAGGTTCAAGCGATTCTCCTGCCTCAGCCTCCTTAGTAGCTGGGATTACAGGCGCCTGCCACCATGTCCAGCTAATTTTTCTATATTCAGTAGAGGAGGTTTCCCCATGTTGGCCAGGCTGCTCGAACTACTGACCTCAAGCGATCCACCTTCCTCAGCCTCCTAAAGTGCTGAAATTACAGGCATGAGCTACTGCGCACGGCCTGGTCTCCTCTGATTTTTAGCAACAATGGGGCCAACCTGATCAATTGCCCTGAATTTTCCCATGTTCTTCCTCTCTCCGTCTCTTTCTTCCTAATGATGACATGTACGCACTGCACATCAAGCACTGTCTGAGTGCCTTCTATTGCACTTGCTAAGCACCTATTGTTTGCAAGGCCCTGGAATACAAGGTGAAGGCATTAGAAAAGGTCCTGGCCCCTAGTCCTGGCAAAAATAATCATATGCATGCACATTTGACTTTTTTTGAAGTAGTCAATTATAATCAAAATGCCACTAACATTTTTTACAAGGCCGGACACAGTGGCTCACACCTGTAATCTCAGCACTTTGGGAGGCTGAGATGGGTGGATCATCTGAGGTCAGGAGTTCGAGACCAGCCTGGCCAACAAGGTGAAACCCAGTCTCTACTAAAAATACAAAAATTAGCCAGACCCTGTGGCGCATGCCTGTAATCCCAGCTACTCAGGAGGCTGAGGCTGGAGAATTGTTTGAACCCAAAAAGCAGAGGTTGCAATGAGCCAAGATTGCACCACTGCACTCCAGCCTGGGTGACGTAGCAAGACTCTGTGTCAAGAAAACAAAACAAAACATGTTTTACAATTTTTAGAAAGAGGGTCCTGCTGTGTCTCAGAGCTGGAATTCAGTGGTGTGATCACAGCTCACCATAACCTTGAACTCCTGGGCTCAATGATCCTCCTGCCTCAGCCTCCCAAGTAGTTAGGACTATAGGTGTGCAATTACCACCAACATGCCCAGTTAATTAAAAAAATTTTTTTCTAGAGATAGGATCTCTCTGGTTGGTATGTTGCCCAAGCTAGTCTTGATCTCCTGGACTCAAGTGATCCTCCCACCTCAGGCTCCATATGCCATTATACCTTAAATGTACCTAGCCAGGGCTCATGCCTGTGATCCCAGGACTTTGGGAAGCTGAGATAGGCAGATCACTTGAGGCCAGGAGCTTGAGAGCACCTGGCCAACGTAGTGAAACCCCATCTCTACTAAAATACAAAAAATTAACTGGGTATAGTAGTGCCTGTAATCCCAGCTACTAGGGATGCTGAGGCATGAGAATTGCTTGAACCTGTGAGGCAGAGGTTGCAGTGACCTGAGATCACACCACTCCACCACCCTGGCCAGGGTGAGACTCTGTCTCAAACAAACAAACAAACATCCAGCCAGGGCTCTGGAAACCACGGCATATAGTATCTACACGGGAGACACACAGATGCCTCACCTGTTTTTATACAGCCCATGAGCTGCTAAGAATGTTTATTTGTTTTATATTTTTAAATACTTGAAAAAAATCAGGCTGGGCACGATGGCTCATGCCTGCAATCCCAGCACTTTGGGAGGCCTAGGTGGGAGGATCACCTGAGGTCAGGAGTTGGAGACCAGCCTGGCTAACATGTCGAAACCCTATCTCTACTAAAATACAAAAATTAGTCAGGCCTGGTGGCATGCACCTGTAATCCCAGGCTATAGTGTAGTGGTGCGATCTCGGCTCACTGCAATCTCTGCCTCCTGTGTTCAAGCAATTCTCCTGCCTCAGCCTCCTGAGTAGCTGGGACTACAGGCATGTGCCACCACGCCCACCTAATTTTTTTTTGTATTTTTAGTAGAGATGGAGTTTCACCATGTTGGCGAGGATGGTCTCGATCTCCTGACCTTGTGATCCGCCCACCTCAGCCTTCCAAAGTGCTGGGATTACACGCATGAGCCCCCAGCCTTTTTTTGAGACAGGGTCTCACTCTGTGGAGGTGCAGGCTGCGCTGAGTTCTGACTGTACTACTGCACCCAGGCTGGAGTGCAGAGGTGACATCATGGCTCACTGCAGCCTCTACCTTCCCTGGATTCAAATGATCCTCCCACCTAAGCCTCCTGAGTAGCTGGTGACAAGCATGTGCCACCATGCCTGGCTAATATTTTTGTGTTTTTTATAGAGACTGGGTCCCCCTATGTTACCCATGGTGGTCTCAAACTCCTGGCTTCAAGCAGTCCTCCTGCCCTAGCCTCCCAAAGTCCAGATATTACAGCTGCGAGCCACTGTACTCAGACTGTTTTATCTTTACAATGGGATTTTTTTTTTTTTTGAAGACAGGCTGGAGTGCAGTGGTGCAGCTGTGGCTCACTGCAGCCTCCACCTGTCAGGCTCAAGCAGTCCTCCTGCATCAGCCTCTCAGTAGCTGGGACCACAGGTGCACCACCATGCATGACTAACTTATTTTTTGTAGAGATGGGCTTTCACCCTGTTGCCTGGGCTGGTCTCAAACAGCTGGGCTCAAGTGATCCTCCAGCCTCAGCCTCCCAAAGTGCTGGGATTACAGATGAGAGCCACCAAACCTGACCTGTTTTATTCCTTATAGTGGTCACCTGTATTAGAAGACATTCTGTTGTATTCAAGCCCCTGGTTGACCAAAAACTCCACGGCCATCCCTCTGAGCCTGCTTATAGAGAAGATTAATGGGGGTCGAGTTGTCTTTTCTCTTTTTTTTCTTGAGATGGAGTCTGGCTCTGTCCCCCAGGCTGAAGTGCAGGGGCATGATCTAAGCTCACTGCAACCCCCACCTTCCGGGTTCAAGCAATTCTCCTGCCCCCATCTCCCAAGTAGCTGGGATTACAGGCAAATGCAACCATGCCCAGTTCATTTTTGTATTTTTAGTAGAGACAAGATTTCATCATGTTAGCCAGGCTGATCTCGAACTCCTGACCTCAAGTGATCTGCCCTCCTCAGCCTCCCAAAGTGCTGGGATTACAGGCATGGAACCCCATTCCTGGCAGAAGGATCGGGATTTCTTATTTTTTATTTTTATCTTTTATTTTTTAGATGGAGTCTCACTCTGTCACCCAGGCTGGAGTACAATGGCGTGGTCTCGGCTCACGGCAACCTCCGCCTGCGGGGATTCTCCAGCCTCAGCCTCTTGAGTAGCTGGGACTACAGGCATGTGCCACCACACCCAGCTAATTTTTGTATTTTTAGTAGAGATGGGGGTTTCACTATGTTGGCCATGATGGCCTTGAACTCCCGACCTCTGGTGATCCTCCCACCTCAGCCTCCTAAAGTGCTGGGATTACAGGTGTGAGCCACCATGCCCAGCCATGGGTTTTCTTAAACCAAAGCATATTCCTTGCCTTGTTTGATAAGATTGTGCCCCAGCCTTGTATTTTCCTTGATTCATTCTCCTTTGAATAGCGAACCTCTCCAAAGCTGTAAGGAATATGGAAGAGCCACTGGCTGGGTGGGCTGGGTGGTGGCAGGGGGCTGGGGTCCCAGCAGTTGGCATCCCCTTTCCCAGGATGTACATGGGGCCTCATGTACCTGTTATCTCCTAGATCAGCTTGTCCACACCGTCTGGGTGAAAAAAGGAGACAAGACCTTGTTTTCTTCCATGCTTGAAGCCAATCTCACCATCCACAACATTGCTGTCAGTGCGTGCCCGACCCACCAGTAGCCTAGAAATATTTAGACCTGGTTTATTAACCATATGCCTACCAGACCCAACCCAGCCAAAACATGAAATCGACCAGGCGCAGTGACCCACAACTGTAATCCCAGCACTTCGGAAGGCCAAGGTGGGCGGATCTCCTGAGGTTAGGAGTTTGAGAGCAGGCTGGCCAACATGGTAAAACCCCATCTCTACTAAAAATACAAAAATGAGCGGTGTGTGGTGGTTCACACCTGTAATCCCAGCTACTCAGAAGGCAGAGGCGGGAGAATCACTTGAATACAGGAGGCGGAGGTTGCAGTGAGCTGAGACTGAACCACTGCACTCCAGCCTGGGCACAGAACGAGACTCCATCTCAAAAACAACAGTAACAACAACAAAAACAAAACCACAAGATCAAGCCCCCTCTGCCCCCCTTTTTTTTTTAAGAGATAGGGTCTTCCTGTGTTGTCCAGGCTACAGTGCAGTGGCACGATCATAGCTCACTGCAGCCTCTTACTCCCAGGCTCAAGCAATCCTCCCACTGCTGAGCAGCTGGGATTACAGCTGTGTGCTACCATGCCCAACTAATTTGTGTGTGCTTGTGGAGATGGGGTCTCACCATGTTGGCCAGGCTGGCCTCAAACTCCAAACTTCAAGTGATCCTCCCATCTCAGCCTTCCAAAGTGCTGGGATTACAGGCATGAGCCTCTGCTCCTGGCGAAAACCTAATTACACATTCAGAAATGACCGAGGGCATGAACTTCTGTGTCCTTTAACAGTGAAATGGGCCAGGCATGGTGGCTCACACCTGTAATCCAAGCACTCTGGAGGCCAAGGTGGGCGGATCACCTGAGGTCGGGAGTTCAAGACCAGCCTGACCAACATGATGAAACCCTGTCTTTAAAGAAAAAAAAAGACGAAGAGTGAAATGGATTATTCCTTGGGTATAACTTTGCTGGGGATGATGTAACAAAGTACCACAAACTAAGTGGCTTAGAACAAGACAAATTTGTTGTCTCAGGCCAGATGCCATGGCACATGTCTGTAATCCCCATACTTGGGGAGGGTGAGTGAGAGGATCACTTGAGGTCAGGAGTTCAAGATCAGCCAGGCCAACATGATGAAAGCCTGTCTCTACTGAAAAAATACAAGGCTGGGCATGGTGGCTCACACCTGTAATCCTAGCACTTTGGGAGGCTGAGGTGGGTGGATCATGAGGTCAGGAGTTCGAGACCAGCGATATGGTGAAACCCCGTCTCTACTAAAAATACAAAAATTAGCTGGGTGTGGTGGCGCATGCCTGTAATCCTAGCTACTCAGGAGGCTGAGGCAGGACAATTGCCTGAACCAGAAAGATGGAGGTTGCAGTGAGCAGAGATTGCACCACTGCACTCCAGACTAGGGGACAGAGCAAGAATCCATCTCAGAAAAAAAAAAAATCAGCCAGGCATGGTTGCATGTGACTATGCTCCCAAGCTACTCGGGAGGCTGAGGTGGGAGGATTGCTTGAGCCAGGGAGGATAAGCCTGCAATGAACTGAGATAACACCGCTGCACTCCAGCCTGGGTGACAGAACAAGACCCTGTCTCAAGAAAAAAAGTATTTTATTCTCTTTTGTTTACGGGCAACAAATTTCCCTTTTAGTAAGGACACCAGTTATATGGGATCAGGGCCCCACCTCATGACCCATTTTAATTTGATGACCTCTGTAAAGATCCGGTCTCCAATAAGGTCATGCCTGTAATCCCAGCACTTTGGAGGGCTAAGGTGGGAGAATCACTTGAGGCCAGGAGTTCGAGACCAGGCTGGGCAACATAGTGAGACCTCACCTCTACAAAAACAATTTAAAAAAATTAGCTGGGTGTGCACCCAGTAGGGGTGTGCACCTGTAGTCTCAGCTCCTCGGGAGGCAGGAGCACAGAGCGAGTCCGGAAGGTTAAGGCTGCAGTCATCTGTGATTGTGCCACTGCACACCAGCCTGGGCAACAGCAAGACCTAGTCTGTCTCAAAAGAAAAAAAGAAAAACAAGGTTTGCTGATCCAATTTGGGGTAATTTTTTTTTTTTTTTTGAGACGGAGTTTCACTCTTGTTACCCAGGATGGAGTGCAATGGCGCGATCTCGGCTCACCGCAACCTCCGCCTCCTGGGTTCAGGCAATTCTCCTGCCTCAGTCTCCTGAGTAGCTGCGATTACAGGCACGCGCCACCATGCCCAGCTAATTTTTTGTATTTATAGTAGAGACGGGGTTTCACCATGTTGACCAGGATGGTCTCGATCTCCTGACCTCGTGATCCACCCACCTCGGCCTCCCAAAGTGCTGGGATTACAGGCTTGAGCCACCGCGCCCGGCCTGGGGTAATTTTTAAAAACTTTAACTCTATATTTTTTCATATTGCTTAGCTTTTCCGCATGAACTTTGTGATTATAACCAGAAAATAGCAGTTGCATTACTTTTGTTTTTTGATATAGAGTTCTGATCTTGTTGCTCAGGCTGGAGTGCAGTGGCATGATCTCTGCTCATTGCAAGTTCTGCCTCCCTGATTAAGCGATTCTCCTGCCTCAGCCTCCTGAGTAGCTAGGACTACAGGTGTATGCCACCCCGCCTGGCTCATTTTTGTATTTTTAATAGAGAAGGGGATTCATCATGTTGGTTAGGCTGGTCTTGAACTCCCGGCTTCAAGTGATCTTCCCGCCTCAGCTTCTCAAAGTGCTGGAATTACAGGTATGAGCCACCGCACCTGGCCATACTTCTTTTTGTCCACAGAAATGACCAGCATTTCAATGTTTGTTTTGTCTTGTTTTGTTTTTCTTAGATGAAAACAAACTGGCAGTTATAACTGGGGAGGACAACTTGTATTATGGGAATCTGGGCGTGCTGCCAAGTTCTGTAATCAAAGTTGGTAAAAAGGAACTGGGGTCATGGGCTGGGGGAGGTGGTGCATGCTTATAATCCCGGCATTTTGGGAGGCCGAGGTGGGTGGATCGCCTGAGGTCAGGAGTTTGAAACCAGCCTGGCTAACATGGTGAAACCCTGTCTCTACTAAAAATACAAAAATTAGCCTGGTATTGTGGTGGGTGCCTGTAATCCCAGTTACTTGGGAGACTGAGCTGGAGAATCACTTGAGCCTGGGAGGGCGAGTGAGACTCTTTCTCAAAAAAAAAAAAAAAAAGAAAAGAAAAAGAAAAAGAAAAAGTGAGGTTATGAATCAGTTGGTAAGGAATAATGGTCTTGTTCACAAACTTCTGATCCTTTTTTTTACAGGCTAGAAATAACTCCAGTTAGTAAAATAATAACAGTAACAGCAACAGCCAAAAGGGAGTATTTAAAATGCAGGAGGTACTGGTCTAGGTACCTTTGTGGGTTACATTATTTAACCTTGAGCATCATCTTAGGAGTAACTCCTCATATGGTTCCTATTTGACAGGTGGAAAAACTGAGGCACAGAGGCCTATGTCGTCTGTCCGGACTCTAAGTGGTACTAAGTGGTGGTGCAGGTGTCATCTGATATTATCTTGTGCACTATGCCCATCTAATTATTATTACTATTATTTTTGAGACGGAGTTTCCTTCTTGTCATCCATGCTGGAGTGCAATCTCAGCTCACTGCAACTTCCGCTTCCCAGGTTCAAGTGATTCTCCTGCCTCAGCCTCCCAAGTAGCTGGGATTACAGGCATGAGCCACCATGCTTGGCTAATTTTGTATTTTTCGTAGAGATGGGGTTTCTGCATGTTGGTTAGGCTGGTCTTGAACTCCTGACCTCAGGTGATCCGTCTGCCTTGGCCTCCCAAAGTGCTGGGATTACAGGCCTGAGCCACCACACCTGGCTTTTTTTTTTTTTTTTTTTTTTTAAGATGGAGTCTTATTCTGTCACCCAGGCTGGAATGCCGTGGGATGATCTCGGCTCACCACAACCTCAACCTCTTGGGTTCAAGCAATTCTCAGCTTCTCGAGTAGCTGGGATTGTAGGCACATGCCACCACGCTGGGCTAAGTTTTGTAGTTTTAGTAGAGACAAGGTTTTACCATGTTGGCCAGGCTGGTCTTGAACTCCTGACCTCAGGTGATCCACCTGCCTCAGCCTCCCAAAGTGCTGGGATTACAGACGTGAGCCACCACACATGGCCACTGTGCTTATCTAATTGTATTTCTAAAAGGAGAGGAAAAAATAATAATTGTATTTCCATCCTCACGTAACTCCATGAAGGAGATAATATCATACACCTTTTACAAATGAGAAAACAAAAGCTCCCGCTTTTTTTTTTTTTTTCTCCTGAGATAGTGTCTCACTTTGAAGCCCAAGCTTGAGTGCAGTGGCATGATCTTGGCTCACTGAAGTCTTGGCCTCAGGGACTTTAGTCCTGATCCTCCCACTTTAGCCTCCCAAGTAGCTGGGACTACAGGGAGACACCACCAAATTTGGATAATTTTTTGAATTTTTCTGTAGAGATGGGGTCTTGCTCTGTTGCCCAGGCTGCTCTCAAACTCCTGGGCTCAAGCAGTCCTCCCACTTCGACCTCCCAAAGTGCTGAGATTACAGGCATGGTCGCTCCAGCTTCTTTTCTTCCCAAGGCCATACTAAGTTGATAGTGGCTGAGTCAAAAGAGTCCCGGGGGTTTACTGACTCCTACTTCAGTGTTTTTCCAGCTAGACTACAGCCACTGTCATTCCTGGAAGTTGTCTGACAGTAGACTAAGATGGATTATTTGGGTGTGGAGCACAAACAGAGGAATCATCTCTTAAGAGCCTGAACCCTGACATTCTGATGGGGTCAGGATGTATTCTGGGGAGAGGTTCCATAGCTCCCATCTACAACCTGTGAATAGGAATTAGGTGCCAGGTGCGGTGGCTCACACCTGTAATCCCAGCACTTTGGGAGGCTGAGGCGGGTGGATCACGAGGTCAGGAGTTCAAGACCAGCCTGGCCAACATGGTGAAACCCTGTCTCTACTAAAAATAGAAAAATTACCTGGGTGTGGCAGCAGGTGCCTGTAATTCCAGCTACTCCAGAGGCTGAGGCAGGAGAATCCCTTGAAACTGGGAGGCAGAGGTTGCAGTGAGCTGAGATCAAGCCACTGCACTCCAGCCTGGGTGACAGAGCAAGACTCCATCTCAAAAAACAAAACAAAACAAAACAAAAAACAGATATGTGAGGGATCCAAGATGGCCAAATAGGAACAGCTCTGGATTGCAGTTCCCAGTGAAAATGCAGAGGGTGAGTGATTACTGCATTTCCAAACAGATTTTTACTGCCCATAGACCAGGAGATTCCCAGGTGGTAAAGCGCCATGAGCCCCCAGCGCTGCTGTTTCAGCCAGTGCAGAGGGTCTCTGCACAAAAACTCACACAAATCCAGGCACCTTTTCAACTGGTGACTGGAACACCTGGGAGACAGAGTCACCCATGCAACTGAAGAAAAAAGGGGACTGAAACAGGGAGCTAGGTGATCTGGCTCAGCCGGTCCCACCCCCACAAAGACCAGCAATCTGAAATGCTCTGGATTGAGAGCTTCACAGCAAGCACAGCTGGACCCAGGAGGGTCCAGCTCTGTGGGGGAAGGGTGCCCGCCATTACCAAGGTAGTCTGCCACTACTGAAGCAGTCCCCCATTACTGAGGCAGCCCGCCATTACAGAGACAGTCTGCCATTACAGAGGCAGACGCCATTACCAAGGCAGTTCTAACTATACCCCTATAAAGAAAACTGCAAGGAAGTTCACACAGCAGCTGGTTAGAGTCCACAGCAGCTCAGCAACGCCTCTGCTGGCAGACTGTGACTAGGCTACCTCCTTGCTGGGCAGGGCATCTCTGAAAAAAGGCAGTAGCATGACAGAAACTTATAAATAAAGCCCACCTTCCCAGGACAGAGCACCTGGGGGAAAAAAAAAGGCAGTTATGAGCTCCACTGCAGAAGACTTAAACATACCCGCCCAGCAGCTCTGAACAGAACAATGGAGCTCACAGCTCAGCACTTGAGCTCCTATAAGGGACATACT
Organism: Aotus nancymaae; assembly: GCF_030222135.1. NCBI lineage: Eukaryota > Metazoa > Chordata > Mammalia > Primates > Aotidae > Aotus > Aotus nancymaae. The sequence continues at coordinate 108,032,413 of NW_026988425.1, forward strand.
GTCTCCTCAAGCAGCTCCCCTACCCCTATACATCCAAAGAGTCACCTCATAAAGGAGAGCTCAGACTGACATCTGGAGGGTATCCCTCTGGAACAAAGATAGCAGAAGAAGAAACTGCCAGCAACCCTTACTGTTCTGCAGCCACTGCAGGTGATTCCCAGGCAAGCAGGGTCTGGTGTGGACCTCCAGTAGTCCCACAGCAGAGGGGCCTGACTGTTAGAAGAAAAACTAAGGAACAGAAATAAATAACTTCATCATCAACAAACTGGATGTCCACTCAGAAACCCCATCTGAAAGTCACCAACTACAAAGACCACAGGGAGATAAATCCATAAAGATGGGAAGAAACTAGTGCAAAAAGGATGAAAACACCCAAAACCAAAACGCCTCTCCTCCTCCAAGGGATCACAGCTCCTCACCAGCAAGGGAACAAGACTGGATGGAGAATGAGTCTGATGAATTGACAGAAACAGGCTTCAGAAGGTGGGTAATAAGAAACTTATCTGAGCTAAAAGAACATATTCTAAACCAATACAAAGAAACTAAGAAGTTTGAAAAACGTTTGATGAAAAACTAACGAGAATAAACAGCTTAGAGAGGAATATAAATGAATCGATGGAGCTGAAAAAACACAACACGAGAACTTCGCAAAGCATACACAAGTTTCAATAGCTGAATTAACCAAGCAGAAGAAAGGATATCAGAGACTGAAGATCAACTCAATGAAATAAAATAAGAAGGCAAGATTAGAGAAAAAAAGGTAAAAAGAAATAAATAAAGCCTCCAAGAAATATGAGATTATTTAAAAAGACCTAACCTACGTTTGATAGGTGTACCTGAATTTGACAGAGAGAATGAATCCAAGCTGGAAAATACTCTTCAGGATATCATCCAGGAACACTTCCCCAATCTAGCAAGGGACGCCAGTATTCAAGTCCAGGAAATACAGAGAACACCACAAAGATATTCCTCAAGAAGAGCAACCCCAAGGCACATAATCATCAGATTCACCAGGGTTGAAATGAAGGAAAAAATGCTAAGGGCAGCCAGAGAGAAAGGTCGGGTTACCCACAAAGGGAAGCCCATCAGACTCACAGCAGATCTCTCAGCAGAAACCCTACAAGCCAGAAGAGAGTGGGGACCAATATTAAACATCCTTCAAGAAAAGAACTTCCAACCTAGAATTTCATATCTAGCCAAACTAAGTTTCATAAGCAAAGGAGAATGAAAATCCTTTACAAACAAGTAATTGCTGAGAGATTTCATCACCACCAAGCCTGCTTTATAAGAGCTCCTCAAAGAAGCACTAAACATAGAAAGGAACAACCAGTACCAGCCACTCCAATAACGTAACAAATGGTAAAGATCATCAACACAATGAAGAAACCGCATCAACTAATGGGCAAAACAACCAGCTGCATCAAAATGGCAGGATCAAATTCACACATAACAATATTAACCTTAAATGTAAATGGGCTAAATGCCCAAATCAAAAGATACAGACTGGCAAATTGGATAAAACGTTAAAACCCATCAGTGTGCTGTATCTAGGAAACTCATCTCACATGCGAGGATACACATAGGCTCAAAATAAAGGGATGGAAGAAAATTTACCAAGCAAATGGAGTGCAAAAAAAAAGCAGGAGTTGCGATCCTAGTCTCTGATAAAATAGACTTTAAACCAACAAAGATCAAAAGAGATAAAGAAGGACATTACATAATGGTAAAAGGATCAATGCAACAAGAAGAGCTAATGATCCTAAATATATATGCACCCAATACAGGAGCACCCAGATACATAAGGCAAGTTCTAAATGACTTACAATGAGACTTAGACTCCCACACAATAATAGTGGGAGACTTCAATACACCATTGTCAATATTAGACAGATCAATGAGACAGAAAATTAACAAGGACATCCAGGACTTGAACTCAGACCTGGACCAAGCAAACCTAATAGACATTTACAGAACTCTCCATCCCCAATCCACAGAATATACATTCTTCTTAGGAACACACCACACCTACTCTAAAATTGACCACATAATTGGAAGTAAATCACTCTTCAGCAAATGCAAAATAATGGAAATCATAACAAACAGTCTCTCAGACCACAGTGCAATCAAGTTAGAACTCAGAAACTAACTCAGAACTGCACAACTTCATGGAAACTGAACAACTGGCTCTTGAATGTTGACTGGATAAAAAATGAAATGAAGGCAGAAATAAAGATGTTCTTTAAAACCAATGAAAATGAAGACACAACATACCAGAATCTCTGGGACACATTTAAAGCAGTGTCTAGAGGAAAATATATAGCAATAAATGCCCACATGAGAAGCAAGGAAAGATCTAAAATTGACACCCTATTGTCAAAATTGAAAGAGCTAGAGGAGCAAGATCAAAAAAGCTCAAAAGCTAGAAGAAAACAATAACTAAGATCAGAGCAGAACTGAAGGAGATAGAGACACAAAATCCCTTCAAAAAAATCAATAAATCCAGGAGCTGTTTTTTTGAAAAGATCAACAAAATAGACCACTAGCCAGATTAATAAAAAAGAAAAGAGAGAATAATCAAATAGAGGCAATAAAAAATGATAAAGGGTATATCACCACTGATCCCACAGAAATACAAACTACACACAGAGATTACTACAAACAACTTTATGTACATAAACCAGTAAACCTGGAAGAAATGGATAAATTCCTGGACACTTGCCTCCTCCCAAGCCTAAACCAGGAAGAAGTCAAAACCCTGAATAGACCAATAACAAGGGCAGAAGTTGAGGCAGCAATTAATAGCCTACAAACCAAAAAAAGCCCATGTCCAGATGGGTTCACAACTGAATCCTATCAGGCATACAAAGAGGAGTTGGTACGATTCCTTCTGAAACTATTCCAAACAATCCAAAAAGAGGGAATCTTTCCCAAATCATTTTATGAGGCCAACATTATCCTGACACCAAAACCTGGCAAAGACTCAACAAGAAAAGAAAACTTCAGACCAATATCCATGATGAACACAGATGTAAAAATCTTCAATAAAATACTGGCAAACTGCTTGCAACAGCACATCAAAAATCTTATCGATCACCATCAAGTAGGCTTCATCCCTGGGGATGCAAGGCTGGTTCAACATACAAAAGTCTATAAATGTAATTCACCACATAAACAGAACCAAAGACAAAAACCACACAATCACCTCAATAGATGCCGAGAAGGCCTTTGACAAAATTCAACATCCCTTTATGCTAAAAACTCTCAATAAACTAGGTATTGATGGAACATATCTCAAAATAATAAAAGCTATTCATGACAAACCCACAGCCAATATCATACTGTATGGGCAAAAACTGGAAGCATTTCCTTTGAAATCTGGCACTAGACAAGGATGCCCTCTCTCACCACTCCTATTCAATATAGTATTGGAAGTTCTAGTCAGAGCAATCAGGCAAGAAAAAGAAATAAAGGGTATTCAATTAGGAAAGGAGAAAGTCAAATTGTCTCTATTTGTAGATGACATGATTGTATATTTAGAAGACCCCATCATCTCAGTCCAAAATCTCCTGAAACTGATAAGCAACTTCAGCAAAGTCTCAGGATACAAAATCAATGTGCAGAAATCACAAGCATTCCTATACACAAATAACAGACTAACAGCCAAATCATGAGCAAACTCCCATTCACAATTGCTACAAAGAGAATGAGATACCTAGGAATACAACTAACAAAGGATGTAAAGGACCTCTTCAAGGAGAACTACAAAGCACTGCTCAACAAAATAAGAGAGGACACAAACTGAAGGAGAAACATTTCATGCTCATGGCTGGGAAAAATCAATATTGTGAAAATGGCCATACTGCCCAGAACAGAGGCCTTCGAGGCAATGCCACACATCTACAACAATCTGATCTTTGACAAACCTGACAAAAACAAGCAATGGGGAAAGGATTCCCTGTTTAACAAATGGTGTTGGGAAAACTGGCTAGCCATGTGCAGAAAGCAGAAACTGGACCTCTTCCTGACACCTTACACTAAAATTAACTCCAGATGGATTAATGACTTACACATAAGACCTAACACCATAAAAACCCTAGAAGAAAATCTAGGCAAAACCATTCAGGACATAGGCATAGGCAAGGACTTCATGACTAAAACACCAAAAGAATTGTCAACAAAAGCCGAAGTTGACAAATGGGACCTAATTAAACTCCAGAGCTTCTGCACAGCAAAAGAAACAATTATTATAGTGAACTGGCAACCAACAGAATGGGAAAAAATTTTTGCAATCTACCCATCTGACAAAGGGCTAATATCCAGAATCTACAAAGAACTAAAACAGATTTACAAGAAAAAAACAAACAAACCCATTCAAAAGTTGGCAAAGGATATGAACAGACATTTTTCAAAATAAGACATATATGAGGCCAACGAACATATGAAAAAATGCTCATTATCACTGGTCATTAGGGAAATGCAAATCAAAACCACATTGAGATACCATCTCAACACCAGTTAGAACGACGATCATTAAAAAATCCGGAGACAACAGATGCTGGAGAGGATGTGGAGAAATAGGAACACTTTTACACTGTTAGTGAGAGTGTAAATTAGTTCAACCATTGTGGAAGACAGTGTGGCAATTCCTCAAGGACCTAGAAATAGAAATTCCACTTGACCCAGCAATCCCATTAGTGGGTATATATCCAAAGGATTATAAATCATTCTATTATAAGGACACATGCACACAAATGTTCATTGCAGCACTGTTTACAATAGGAAAAACCTGGAACCAACCCAAATGCCCATCGATGATAGACTGGACAGGGAAAATGTGGCACATATACACCATGGAATACTATGCAGCCATAAAAAACAATGAGTTTGTGTCCTTTGTAGGTACATGGACGAACCTGGAAACCATCATTCTCAGCAAACTGACACAAGACCAGAAAATCAAACACCGCATGTTCTCACTCATAGGTGGGTGTTGAACAATGAGAACACATGGACACAGGGAGGGGAGCATCACACACTGAGGTCTGTTGGTGGGGGACTAGGGGAGGGACAGCACGGGGTGGGGAGTTGGGGAGGGATAACATGGGGAGAAATGCCAGATATAGGTGATAGGGAGGAAGGCAGCAAACCACATTGCCATGTATGCACCTATGCAACAATCCTGTATGTTCTTCACATGTACCCCAAAACCTAGAACACAATAAAATATTTAAAAAAAAATTAGGCTATGTGCAGTGTCTCCTGCCTGTGATCCCAGAGCTTTGGGAGGCCAAGGCAGGAGGACTATTTGAGGCCAGGAGTTCAAGACCAGACTGGGTAACATAGGGAGACTGCATCTCTAGAAAAAAAATTTAAAATTTTGACCAGGCACAGTGGCTCCCACCTATAATCCCAGCACTTTGCAAGGCTGAGGCAGGCAGATCACCTGAGGTCAGGAGTTTAAGACCAGTCTGGCCAACATGGTGAAAACCCATCTTTACTAAAATATAAAAATTAGTTATGTGTGGTGGTGAGCATCTGTAATCCCAGCTACTTGGGAGGCTGAGGCATAAGAATTGCTTGAACCTGGGAGGCGGAGGTTGCAATGAGCCCAGATCATGCCTGTGCACTCCAGCCTGGGCATCAGAGCAAGACTCTGTCTAAAAAAAATAAAAATAAACAAAATTAGTTGGGTGTGGCGATGCACACCTATAGTCCCACCTACTTGAGAGGCTGAGGCAGGAGGATCACTTGAGCCCGGGAGATTGAGGTTTCAGTGAGCTATGATTGCAACACTGTGCTCCAGCCTGGGTTATGGCATGAAACTCTGTCTCTTAAAATTATAGTAATTTTAAAAACTAACAAAATTTTTTTTAAAAAAAGAATTGTTTTGGCCAGGCACAGTGGCTCCTTCCTGCAATCCCAGCACTTTGGTTCCAGGAGTTCATGACCAGCCTGGGCAACATAGTGAGACCCCGTCTCTACTAAAAATATGAAAACTAGCTGGGTGTGGTGGTGTGCGTCTGTAATCCCAGCTACTTGTGAGGCAGAATGGCTTGAACCCAGGAAGCAGATGTTGCAGTGTGCCAAGATCATGCCACTACACTCCAACCTGGGCAACAGAGACTCTATCTCAAAGACAGAAAAAAATAATAATTACCAAAGGATGAATGAAGCTGAAGAGTAGTTAGAACACAAGTTGTTGTTCTTATGACTGTGTTTCCTCCCTGCCCCAGCCCTCTCTCCTTCCTTTAATTTCTTATTTTTTTTTTTTCCCCTAGACAAAGTCTTGCTCTGTCACCCAGGCTGGAGTGCAGTGGTGCAATCTTGGCTCACTGCAACCTTCATCTCCCAGGTTTAAGCAATTCTCCTGCCTCAGCCTCCTGAGTAGCTGGGCTTACAGGTGCCTGCCACCACGCCCAGCTAATTTTTACATTTTCAGTAGAGACAGGGTTTTATCATGTTGGCCAGGCTGGTCTCAATCTCCTGACCTTGTGATTCACCCACCTCAGCCTCCCAAAGTGTTGAGATTACAGGTGTGAGGCAGGCGCCTGGCCCTTTCTCTTTCTCCCTTTCTTTCTTCTTTCTTCCCTCTACCTTCTTTAAGTCTGTATCATGAAATAAAATTTAAATCTCCAAAAAACTATTAGAATGACTGGAACTAAGGAATGACTTTCTTCTTAGTTTGCAGACCAACCCATGTGGTGGGAAGAGGTGGCCCTGATGCTCAGGAGCCCAGAGATTGTGGAAATATTCACCCACTGCAGGACACAGCCTTTCAGCTTTTGATTCCAGAAGTGCCTTATGAATATCTAGATGCTTCTCACGGATCCTCAATTCCACATTGGGAAGTGCAGTGTATGTGATCCTGACTGTTTACACCAATGTTCAATGCACTCTTTTTTAAAAAGACAAATTCAAGCTGGGCATGGTGATACATGTCTGTAGCCCCAGTTGCTCAGGAGGCTAAGGCTGGAGGGTTGCTTGAGGCCAGGAGTTCAAGACCAGCCTGACAACACAGATCCATTTCTAAAATAAAACTGAAAAAAGAAAAAGAAAAAAAAAAAAAAAAGCTGCCTGGCCAGCTGTGGTGACTCATGCCTGCAATCCCAGCATTTTGGGAGGCCAAGGCTGGCGAATCACCTGAGGTGAGGAGTTCAAGACCAGCCTGGCCAACATGGCAAAACCCTATCTCTACTAAAAAAAATATAAAAATGAGCCAGGCATGGTGGTGGGTGCCTATAATTCCAGCTACTCAGGAGGCTGAGGCAGCAGAATCACTACAACCCAGGAGGCGGAGGTTGCAATGAGCTGAGATTGCACCATTGCACTCCAGCCTGGGCAACAAGAACAACATTGTGTCTCAAAAAATAAAAATAAAAATGCTGGGCATTGGCCAGGTGCACTGCAGTGGCTCACACCTGTAATCCCAGCACTTTGGGAGGCTGAGGCAGGCAGATCATGTGAGGTCAGGAGTTCCAGACCAGCCTGACCAACATGGCGAAAGCCCATCTCTACTAAAAATATGAAAATTAGCTGGGTGTGCTAGCAGGCGCCTATAATTCCACCTACTTGGAGTGCTGAGGCAGGAGAATCACATTAACCTGGGAGGCGGAGGTTGCAATGAGCTCAGATCCTGCCACTGCACTCCATCCTGGGCAACAGAGTGAGACTTCATCTTAAAAAAGAAAAAAAAATTGGGTGTGGTAGTGTGTGGTCTCAGCTGCTCAGGAGGCTGAGGTGTGGGGATTGCTTGAGCCCAGGAGTTTGAGGCTTCAGGAAGCTATGATGGAGTCACTGCAGTCAGCCTGGGTGACAAAATGAGACTCCCATTTCTAAAAAATTAATTAAAAAATTAACAAAATGAGAGAGACAATAGTATAGTATTCATCACCAATAACAGATCAATCACATCACCCATTGAATATTACCAACACAATCAAACTCTAATGTGATGGGGCAAGCATCAATCCAGCTGCAAATTTGCCACAAATGCAAAAGACAGAGAATGGGTTCACCTGTACCAGGGAAATCCAGACTTTGAGAAATGCTACGGTCCAACAGCATGGCATCTTCCAAAATCCACAGAAAAAACAAGAGAGAGGGCAGGTGCGGTGGCTCATGCCTGTAATCCCAGCACATTGGGAGGCCGAGGTGGGCAGATCATGAGGTCAGGGGTTTGAGAGCAGCCTGACCAACATGGAAAAACCCCATCTTTACCAAAAATACAAAAATTAGCCGGGTGTGGTAGCATGCACCTGTAATTCCAGCTACTCAAGAGGCTGAAGCAAGAGAATCACTTGAACCCGGGGGGCGGAGGTTGCAGTGAGCTGAGATTGTGCCATTGCACTCCAGCCTGGGTGACAGAGCGAGACTCAGTCTCAAAAAAACAAGAAAAATAAAGAAAGAAAGGAAAAGGGATAGAGGAGAAACTTGTAGATTGTGTCTTTTTTTTTAATTTTAGTTTTTGGCCAGGCACAGTGGTTCACACATGTGATGCCAATCTTTGCACTTTGGGAGACTGAGGTGGGCAGATCACCTGAGGTCAGGAGTTTGAGATCAGCCTGGCCAACATGGTGAAACCCCGGCTCTACTAAAAATATGAAAATTAGCTGGGCGTGGTCGCATGTGCCTGTAATCCCAGCTATTCGGGAGACTGAGACAGAAGAATGGCTTGAACCCAGGAGGTGAAGGTTGCAGTGAGCTGAGATGGCACCACTGCACTGCAGCCTGGGTGGAGTAAAAAAATAAATAAATTAGTTTTTGTAGAGACAGGAGTCTCCCTGTGTTGTCCAGGTTGGTCTCAAACCTCTGAACTTAAGTGATTCTCTCACATCAGGATTACAGGTGTGAACACTCACCCAGCCAACAAACCTGGAGATTGAAAGAGGCTTAAAAGATGTAACAGTGCTGGAAAATAGTTATAGGCTAGAGATGCATACCAGGGCAGCTCTACTCTAAAGAAACAGAAAGAGGCCAGGCATGGTGGCTCACACCTGTAACACTGAACACTTTGAGAGCCCAAGAAGGGAGGATCACTTGTGCCCAGGAGTTTGGGACGAGCCTGGCAACATAGTAAGACTTTGTCTCTACAGAAAAAAAAATGTTTTTGATTAGCCGGGAATGGTGGTGCATGCCTGTAGTCCTGGCTACTTGGGAGGCTGAGGGGAGACGATCGCTTGAGCCTGAGAGGTCAAGGCTGCAGTGAGTCATGATTGCACCACTGCACTCCAGCCTGGGTGACTGAGCAGGACCCTGCCTCAAAAAAAAAAGGAACTGAAAGAAGCAATTACTGTGAATGTCAGGTTGGGGTATACTGCTGGAGAGAAGGGAGGGGCTGGCATTGTGCCCATCTCCAGTCCCTTCTGGAAGTACAGTCCAGTGGGGAAGACAGCAGCACAAGCGGAGATTCAGGCTGCAGCACCAGGAGGTTCCCTGCCACCTTCCTGCCTCCTTGCCCTTTCCTTTAGGGGACCAGAGCATGAGTTTCTTTCTTCTTTGGCTTTCTAACTAGATAGAGTTTCTGATGGGAGAATTTATGTACAGGTTGTGTAGCATCAACACGGACAGCCAGCTGGTATTGATGGCTTGGTTGATACCCCAGTCAGGCACATCCCTGATTCCTCTGCTAAGTACATCTGGATGTTTCTGCTGTCCAGGATTCTCAGCCACATGCTCGGTGCCCACTCCCAGATTCTGGAAATCCCTTGGCATCCCCCCTAAAAGGGGACACGCTCACTCACAATTCTGCATAGCAATTGTCTCTATGTGTCTTTTTTTTTTTTTTTTTAAATACAGAGTTACTCTGTTGATCAGGCTGGAGTCCAGTGGTGTGATCTCAGCTCATTGCAACCTCCGCCTCCCAGGCTCAAGCAGTTCTCCTGCCTCAGCCTCCCAAATAGCTGGGATTACAGGCACCTACAACCATGCCTGGCTAATTATGTATTTTTAGTGGATACGGGGTTTCGCCATATTGGTCAGGCTGGTCTTGAACTCCTGGTCTCAAGTGATCCGCTCACCTAGGCCTCCTAAAGTGCTGGGATTACAGGCATGAGCCATCGTGCCCAGCCATTTCTGTGTCTTCCCCCTAGGCCAGCCTCTGCATGTTTGGGCGTGATGAAGCTGTGGCTGTCCAGCTGCCCACTTGTCATCTTTAGTGCTGTCTCTGTGCCTCCTGCATCCTTCTCAGCTGCCCATAAATTCATTTTCTTTTATTTTCTTTCTTTTTTCTAAGAAATTGTTTTGCTCTGTCACCCAGGCTGGAGTGCAGTGGCATGATCTCAGCTCATTGCAAACTCTGCCTCCCATGTTCAAGCAATTTTCCTGCCTCAGCCTCCCAAGTAGCTGGGATTACATATGCGTGCCACCATGCCTGGCTAATTTTTGTATTTTTAGTAAGATGGGGTTTCAGCATGTTGGTCAGGCTGGTCTTGAACTCCTGACCTCAGGTGATCCACCCACTTTGATCTCCCAAAGTGCTGGGATTACAGGTATAAGCCACAGTGCCCGGCCTCAGTTTTTTAACTCACCCTGCTAGTTCTCTTGTTAGCCTCTAGGATCCCTGACCCCTACGGGCTTCCCCCACCCATTAGGAAGTGTTTGGATGTTTCTGGATCTAAAATCCAAGTGTCTAAGCCCAGCATTAATTACAAGTGCCGATGGTCACACAGTTTTTTGACTACAATGGCACAAAAACGATCACATTCAGTAGAAACTGTGCTTCCAGGACCAATACAATCTTTCTGTTTCTCACTGTTAGTATAGTATTCAATAAATTGCATGAGGGCCAGGCGCAGTGGCTCATGCCCTTAATCCCAGTACTTCAGGAGGCTGAGGTGGGAGGATCACTTCAGCCCAGGAGTTCAAGACCAGCCTGGGGAACATAGTGAGACCCTGTCTCTATAAAAAAGATAAAAATTAGCCACATGCAGTTGCATGCACCTGTAGTCCCAGCTACTTGGGAGGCTGAGGCAGGAGGGATCACTTGAGTCCAGGAGGTTGAGGCTGCAGTGAGCTATAATCATGCCACTGCACTCCATCCTGGGTAAGAGAGCAGGACCTCATCTCTTAAAAAATAAAAAGTTTAGGCCAGGTGTGGTGGCTTATGCCTGTAATCCCAGCACTTTGGGAGGCTGAAGTGGATGGATCATGAGGTCGGGAGTTCGAGACCCGCCTGACCAACATAGTGAAACCCCATCTCTACTAAAAATACAAAAATTACCTGGGTATGGTGGCATGTGCCTGTAATCCCAACTCGGGAGGCTGAGGCAGGAGAATTTCTTAGAACTTGGGAGGCGGAATTTGCAGTGAACTGAGATAGCGCCATTGTACTCTAGCCTGGGAGACAGAGCAAGACTCGGTCTCAAAATAAATAAACAAACAAATAAATAAATAACAATTTAAAAGTAGGTAAACTATTGCTTCATGAGGACAGAGTTTCTGTTTGGAATGATGAGAAAGTTTAGAAACAGATGGTGGCAATGGTTGCACAATATTGTGAATCTACCAAATGCCACTGAATTATACACTTAAAGGTGGGTACATTTATCCAAGTTTATTATCTATTTCTACAAACATTCACGAAGGCTGGACCCCTGAAATGTCAAAGTCATAAACCAAGGTAGGGAAGGGTGAGTGGGTTTTGTTCTCCTTTTAGTACTGCTTGGTTTGTTCTCAACCTAAAGTCAGCTGGGCTATCCTCCAATGCATGTATTACATGCATTTTCAGGCCGGGTACGGTGGCTCACACATGTAACCCCTGAACTTTGGGAGGCTGAGGTGGGCAGATTGCCTAAGCTCAGGAGTTCAAGGCCAACCTGGGCAACATGGTGAAACCCTGTCTCTACTAAAAATAAAAAATTAGCTAGGTGTGGTAGGGTGCTTATAGTCCCCGCTACTCAGTAGGCTGCGGCAGGAGAATCGCTTGAACCTGGGAGGCAGAGGTTGCAGGCAGTGAGCCAAGATGGGACCGACCACTGCACTGCAGCCTGGGCAACAGAGTGAGACTCTGCCTCCAAAAATAAAAATAAAAATAAATAAATAGACCAGGTACAGTGGCTCATGCCTATAATCTCAGCACTTTAGGAGACTGATATAGGCAGATCACCTGAGGTCAAAAGTTCGAGACCAGCCTGGCCAACGTGGTAAAACCCCATCTCTACTAAAAATAGAAAAATTAGCCAGTGTGGTGGTGTGCGACTGTAATCCCAGCTACTTGGGAGGCTGAGGCAGGAGAATCACTGGAACCTGATAGGCAGATATTGCAGTGAGCCAAGATTGCACCACTGCACTCCAGCTTGGGTGACAGAGTGAGACTCCATCCCAAAAAATTAAAAAATGATAATAAATAAATAAATAAATAAATAAATAAATAAATGCATCTTCAACTTAGTATATATTCAACTTTTTTTTTTTTTGGTACAGACAGGATCTCGCTGTGTTGCCCAGGATGATTTTGAACTCCTGGGCTCAAGCAATCTTCCTACCTTGACCTCCCAAAGTGCTGTGATTATAGATGTGAGCTACTGTACCTGACTGATATTACCAATTTATGATAGATTTATGGGAATATGACCCTGTCAAGAGTCAAGGACCATCTGTAATAATGCTGAAAATGGGGGTGGCTTGTGTGAGGATATGGGGGAGTGTCATAAAATACAAGGGGACCAGGGCCTGCAGGAGGACACCCCAGGCTGGCTCTGGCTCAAACCCAGGGCTCCCTCCTCTGTGTCTCCTGCTGCAGGACAGGCCCCAGGCTCACAGCTCTACAAATCCACACTGTCTGCACTGCAGGGCTTTGAGACCACAGCTGGGGGTTGTGGGAGATGTTGGGGCGGGAGCAGGGCAAGGGGGACACATCAGGGATTGCACCTGTAGCCACATTTGCAGAGCAAGTTTGTTTTCTTCTTTCTTTTTTTTTTCAGATGGAGTTTCACTCTTGTTGCCCAGGCTGGAGTGCAATGGTGCGATCTCGGCTCACTGCAATCTCTGCCTCCCATGTTCAAGTAATTCTCCTGCACCAGGCTCCTGAGTAGCCAGGATTACAGGTATGCATTAGCATGCCTGGCTAATTCTGTAATTTTAGTAGAGACGGGGTTTCACCATGTTGGTCAGGCTGGTCTTGAACTCCTGACCTCAGGTGATCTGCCCACCTCTGCCTCCCAAAGTGCTGGGATTACAGGTGTGAGCCACTGCACTTGGCCAATTTTTTGTTTTTGTTTTGAAAGGGAGTCTTGTTCTATCACCCAGGCTGGAGTGCAGTGATGCAATCCCTGCTCACTGCAACCTTTGCCTCCTGGGTTCACACAATTCTCCTGCCTCAGCCTCCCAAGAAGCAGGGATTACAGGCTCCTGCCACCATGCCTGACCAATTTTTGTATTTTTAGTAGAGATGGGTTTTCACCATGTTGGCCACCTGGTCTCGAACTCCTGACCTCAAATGATCCACCTGCCTCAGCTTCCCAAAGTGCTGGAATTACAGACCTGAGCCATCGCACCTGGCCCTGGTTTTTCATCTGAAGGTATGCTGGGGTCACTGCAGGGCGTGGGATGGGGTTGTTGCCCTGTCCTACCTGCTGGCTCTTTACAGCCTCAGCTTCTCTTCCCCCCACCCCTAGGTGATGGTGAGCAACCGCCACTCCCTGGGATTCTAGGCCACCTTCTATGAGAGCGGTTACACATTAGATGGGAACACCAAGTACAATCTGGTGAGCTATGTCCCCACCAAACCTAGCTGCATGTCCCCTGAGGGCCCCCTCTTTCTCCTTCCCTTACCAGCATAAAGAGCTGAGGAATTTCCAGGGGACACAAGCCCCTAGCCCTGCCCTGTCTGGGGAAGATAATCAGGCAGACATCACCTATGCACCTGACCTCATTAAAGTGTCACATGGGTCAGGTGCAGTGGCTCACGCCTGTAATCCCAACACTTTGGGAGGCTGAGGCAGGTGGATCATGAGGTCAAGAGTTTGAGACCCACCTGACCAACATGGAGAAACCCTGTCGCTACTAAGAATGCGAAAATTAGCTGGGCGTGATGGCATGTGCCTGTAATCCCAGCTACTCAGGAGGCTGAGGCAGGAGAATCACTTGAACCGGGGAGGTGGAGGTTGCAGTGAGCTCAGACAGTGCCACTGTACTCCTGGCAACAGAGTGAGATGTCATCTCAATCAATCAATCAATCAATAAAATCAAGTGTCACATGGGAGATTCCCAGATGTCATGACAGGGAGGATCCTAACCCAGCCCGGGGGAGGGCTGGAGACCTGAGTTAGCTGAGTAAACTGAGGCATGAGGATTCAGTGGGGGCAGTTTCCACAGGGCAGGGGCCTGACCAGGTACAAGTCAGCAGCAGCAAACTTCTTTGACCAGGCTCATCACATCACATCTAGGTGAGTGAGGAAAACAGTCGCTCCTTACTGTAGGTCCCCAGAACTTAGAGAGCAAGGGAATGGGAGCTGTCATACTGGGGCCATTATTTCTGTGAGCTTCCAGAAGCCTTTCACAGGTGGTGGGATTAGAACTGAGCAGGGCTTGGCCGAGCAAGGTGGCTCATGCCTGGAATCCCAGCACTTTGGGAGGCCAAGGCAAGTGGATCACCTAGGGCCAGGAGTTGGAGACCAGCCTGGCCAACTTAGCAAAACCCCAGCTCTACTAAAAATGCAAAAATTAGCCAGGTATGGTAGCACTCACCTGTAATCCCAGCTACTCAGGAGGCTGAGGCAAGAGAATCGCTTGAACCTGGGAGGCAGAGGTTGCAGTGAGCCGAGATCGCATCTCTGCACTCCAGCCTGGTGACAGAGAGCAAGACTCCATCTCAAAAAAAAAAAAAGTGAGGGGTGGGGGACAGATCAGGGCTAATCAGCTTCCAGGGTCACTTCCCCTCCAACACCCCATCTCTCCCACTGTCCTTAGCTGGGGGATGCCCATGGTGTTCCACAGGTGCACTGGGGATTTTCTCTCTTGACCCCACAGGGTATTTACCTAAAACAGCAGCAGCACTGGGGCAGGACTGACCCAACTTCACTTTCAGGTATGCTATCTCCTGGACAGAGGCGGGGACTGGGCTGCCTACGGGGGTTCCCTTAGCAGGAGCGGAGAGAAGCAGGGCTGAGATCAGACCCCCAGCTCCAGAACAGTAAAATAGGATGATTAAAACACTTTACAAGAGCCAGGTGAGATGGCTCACACCTGTAATCCCAGCACTCTGGGAGGCCGAGGTGGGCGGATCACCTGAGGCCAGGAGCTCGAGATCAGCCTGGCTAACATGATGAAACCCTGTCTCTACTAAAAATATGAAAATGAGCTGGGTGTGGTTGCAGGTGCCTGTAATCCTAGCTACTCAGGAGGCCAAAGCAAGAGAATGGCTTGAACCTGGGAGGCAGAGGTTGCAGTGAGGCCAGATCATGCCACTGCACTCCAGCCTGGGTGACACAGTGAGACTCCATCTCAACAACAATAACAAAACAAAAGCAAAAATACTTTACAAATGGTGGTCCCTCAAAACACTTAAACACAGAATTACCATTTGCTCTAACAAACCCACTGCCATCCATCCTAAAAGATTAGAAAGCAGAAACTCAGGGAGGTATTTGCACAGCTGTGCTCACAGCAGTGCAATTCACAACAGCCAAAAGGCAAAATCAACTGACAGGTCCATCATCAGATGAAAAGATAAACACAGTGTGATCCATCCGCATAGCAGAATATGACTCAGCCTTAAGAAGGAAGAGAGGTTGGGCACGGTGGCTCACGCCTGTAATGCCAGCATTCTGGGAGGTCAAGGTGGGTGGATCCTCTGAGGTCAGGAGTTCAAGACCAGCCTGGTCAACACGGTGAAACCCTATCTCTACTAAACATACAAAAAAGTTAGCTGGGCACAGTGGTGGGCACCTATAATCCCAGACACTTGGGAGGCTGAGGGAAGAGAATTGCTTGAACCCAGGAGGCAGAGGTTGCAGTGAGCCGAGATCATGCCATTATACTCCAGTCTGGACAACAAGAGTGAAACTTTGTCTCAAAAAAAAAAACAAAAACTTCACCAAACTGACTCATGAAGCAGTGAAAACTCGATAGAAGTTTCAGCCCCATTTGGGACCACAGGCTTTCAGTCAGTATTTGGATTTTTTTTTGACAAGGTCTTGCTCTGTTGCCCAGGCTGGAGTGCAATGGTGCCATCTCAGCTCACTGCAACCTCTACCTCCTGGGTTCAAGCAATTTTCTTGCCTCAGCCTCCTGAGTAGCTGGAACTACAGGCATGTGTCACCGCTGGCTAATTTTTGTATGTAATCCTAGCTACTTGGGAGGGTGATCAGAGAACTGCTTGAACCCTGAGAGATGGAGATTGCAGTGAGCTGAGATTGTACCACTGCACTCCAGCCTGGGCGGCAGAGCAAGACTCCATCTCAAAAAAGAAAAAAAATGTATTTTTAGTAGAGACAGGTTTCACCACATTGGCCTGGCTGGTCTTGAACTCCTGACCTCAGGTGATCTGTCCACCTCAGCCTCCCAAAGTGCCAGGATTACAGGCACGAGCCACCTCCCCAGCCAGTATTCGGAAATTAATGGATGGATGGGTGGATGGCTGGGTGAACAGATGGATGGATGGTATATTAGTCTGTTTTCACACTGCTATATAGAACTACAGGAGACTGGGTGATTTATAAAGAAAAGGTTTGATTGACTTACAGTTCCTCAGGCTTAACAGGAAGCATGACTTGGGGGTCTTAGGAAACTTCAAATAATGGCGGAGGTGAAGGAGAAACAAGGCACATCTCATGGTGGCAGGAGAGAGAAAGAGAGAGAGAGAGAAAAAAGGGAAAGTCCTGTACTTAATTTTTTTTTTTTTTTTGAGATGGAGTTTCACTCTTGTTGCCCAAGCTCAAGTGCAATGATGCAATCTCAGCTGGCTGCACCCTCCTGGGATCAAGCAGTTCTCCTGCCTCAGACTTCTGAGTATTTGGGATTACAGGTGCCTGCCACCCTGCTTAGCTAATTTTTTTTTTTGTATTTTTAGTAGAAATGGGGTTTTACCATGTTGGCCAGGCTGGTCTCAAACTCCTGACCTCAGGTGATCCACCCACCTTGGCCTCCCAAAGTGCTGGGATTACAGGCATGAGCCACTGTGCCTGGCCTGTCATATGTATTTTTTTAAAGACACTGTTCCAGTTTTTCACCCAGTCTGGAGTGCAGTGGTATGATCTCCACTCACTGCAACCTCTACTTCCCGAGTTCAATTGATTCTCATGCCTTGGCCTCCCAAATAGCTGAGATTACAGGCACGTGCCAGCATGCCTGGATAATTTTTGTATTATTAGTAGAGACAGGGTTTTGTTATGTTGGCTAGGCTGGTCTCGAACTCCTGACTGCAGGTGATCTGCCCACCTCGGCCTCTCAAAGTGCTGACATTACAGGCAGGAGCCACCGAGGCTGGCCCCATATACTTTCAAACTATCAGCTATTGTGAGAATTCACTCACTATCACAAGGACAGCATGGGGGAAACTGCCCCCATGATCCAATCACCTTCCACTGTGTCCCTCCCCTAACATATGAGGATTACAATTCAAGATGAGATTTGGGTGGGGACACAGAATTAAACCGTATCAGATGGATAAATGAGTAGATAGATGAGTGGGTAGATGGATTTGGAGATAGAGATGGATGGATGGTTGGGTGGGTGGGTGGATGGATGGATGGATAAATGGATAGATGGATGAGTGAATGTATGGATGGATGAGTGAATGGATGGATGGATGAGTGGATAGAATGAGTGGATGGATAAATCAGTAGATGGATGAGTGAATGGATAGAGAGATGGATGGGTGGATGGATGGATGAATGAGTGGGTAGAATGAATGGATGGAAGGATAGATGAGATGGATGGATGAATGGATGGATGAGTGAATGGATGGATGGGTGTGTGGGTGGGTAGAATGGATGGATGAACTGGTAGATGGATGAGTGGATGGATAGAGACATGGATGGGTAGATGGATGGATGGATGAGTAGGTGGAATGAATGGATGGAAGGATGGCTGGATGGATGCTTGGATGGACGGACTGATGGTTGTTTGGATGGATGGATGGTTGGATGGATAGATGGATGGTTGGTTGGATGATTGAATGGATGGAAGGATGAATGGAATGCAGTCTTGTTTAAAGGGGTGCCATTCTCTAATAACACAGATTCCATTGCCTTGAAGCTTAAAGAGAGCCACCATATCTACTTTAACTGTGAGCACAGCAAACACAGAAATTTCATGTGTGGATGTCAAGCCCCTGGTAGATCCAAAATTTATGCTGTCTCATATTCAGTGTTGTAAGTGTTAAGACTCATAGAAGCTGGCCCTGAGGGACTGGCCAAGCCCTTGTTCAGGGTCTGGAGATGGAGGAGATTCTGTCCCCATTGCTGGGGTCACTGTCCCCTCCCCCATCATTATCCCCCAGGGCTGCCTCCTCATACGCAACATCCTGAAAGCATGTGCTTGTTGCGTATCCCCAGAGCTGCATCAGGACAACTCAGGTAATGCACTTCTAGATGCTCTAAGCGAATGGAAGTCCACACATGGTCCACCATTGAGCTTAGGCATGAATGTTCACAGCAGCATGTTTCACAATGCCCAAAAAGCACAGACCAGCCAGGCACAGTGGCTCATGCCTGAGGTCAGGAGTTTGAGACCAACCTGGCCCACATGGTGAAGCCCCACCTCTATTAGAAAAAAAAATTTTTTTAAATAGCTGGGTATGGTGACATACACCTGTAGTCCTAGCTACTTAGGAGGCTGAGGCAGGAGAATCGCTTGAACTTGGGAGGTGGAGGTTGCAGTGACCCGAGATTGTGCCACTGCACTCCAGCCTGGGTGAGAGCATGAGCCTCTTTCTCAAATAAATAAATGAATAAATAAATAAATAAATAAATGTTCTGGAATTAGACAGAGGTGATGGTCACATTACTCTGTGAATGTCTAAAAACCACAGACCTTGCCAGATGTGGTAGCTCACACCTGCAATCCCAGCAATTTGGGAGGCAAAGGCGGGCAGATCACCTGAGGTCAGGAGGTCAAGACCAGTCTGGCTAACATGCTGAAACCCTCTCTCGACTAAAATTACAAAAATTAGCGGGACATGGTGTCATGCACCTGTAATCCCAGCTACTTGGGAGGCTGAGGTAGGAGAATCGCTTGAACCCAGGGGGCAGAGGTTGCAGTGAGCCAAGATTGTGCCATTGCACTCCAGCCTGGGCTATAAGCATGAAACTATGTCTCAGGAAAAAAAAAAAAAAAAAAGCAGCCCAGAGGTTAGAGAAGAGGGGTCTGACCTCATCAGGAGATCAAAAAAGGCCTCCCAGTGGGCGGGGAGTAGGAAGATCAACGCCTCATCAGGAGGCCTTCCTCTTAGGCTCAAGGAAACATGTGGACTCTGGAGACAGGATAGGGCACACCCAGCTCTGACATGCTTAGGGGGACACGAGCCTGGGGCGCAGCACTCTGGCAGGACAGCATCAAGAGCTGCCCTCTCAACCATCCAGGAGCTGTACCCTCGGTTCCCTCCTCCCCTACGTGACAGCTCA
This sequence comes from Aotus nancymaae, assembly GCF_030222135.1. Taxonomy (NCBI): domain Eukaryota; kingdom Metazoa; phylum Chordata; class Mammalia; order Primates; family Aotidae; genus Aotus; species Aotus nancymaae. The sequence goes on from NW_026988425.1 coordinate 108,051,975, forward strand.
CGTGTCAGAGAATGAGATTCACATGAGACAGGACCTGCCCTGGCTCAGATGTTTCATGTTGCACAGAAGCCAACAGTTCTTGTGACAGCAGTCTAGGAATGTAGCATCCAGAGTCCCCTGAGGGGACAAGACACTGCACAGAGAGATGTCCAAAGCTATGGCTGCCAACCAGGTATTCAGTCAATGGACACAACTTCCAGCTCAGATGGAATTTGGGGTCTTTTTTTTTTTTTTGAGATGTGTGTCTCACTCTGTCACCCAAGCTGGAGTACAGTGGCGTGATCTTGGTTCACTGTAACCTCCCCCTCCTGGATTCAAGCGATTCTCCTGTCTCAGCTTCCTGAGTAGCTGGGATTATAGGCGTGTGCGGCCATACCCAGCTATTTTTTGTATTATAGTAGAGATGGGGTTTCACCATGTTGGCCAGGCTGGTCTTGAACTCCTGACCTCAAGTGATCTGCCAGCCTCAGCCTCCCAAAGTCCCAGGATTATAGGCATAAGCCACTGCACCCAGCCTAGGGGTCATTTTTACCACAAGCAGTATTGTCTGGGAACACAGCTGATCGGCCACCTTATCAGAAGGTTAATCCTTTATCCTCAAGGGGGAATGAGTAGAAGTTAAAATTAGGCTCAAACATTAAAATTAGATTAGGAGGAGTGGACATGGTGTCTAGGCAGTGAAAACAAATGCAAAGACCCCAAGGTGTGTGGGTTCCTGGAGTGTTTGAGGAAGAGAAAGGAGACCTGTGTGGCTGAAGGAGAGTGAGCATGGGAGGACGTGTGTGTGTGAGACGTGATAAGGTCAGAGAGGTCCCAGGAGCAGATCATAGAAGACCTTACAGAAATACCTAAGGAGGTGAGGCAGATCACTTGAGGCCAGGAGTTCGAGACCAGCCTGATCAACATGGCAAAACCTTGTCTCTACTAAAAATACAAAAATTAGCCAGGCATGGTGACATGTGACTGTAGTCCCAGCTACTCAGGAGGCTGAGGCAGGAGAATCCCTTGAACCTGGGAGGCGGAGGTTACAGTGAGTCGAGATTGCACCACTGCGCTCCAGCCTGGGCAACAGAGCGAGACTCTGTCTTGAAAAAATAAATACATATAAATAAAAAGAAATAACAAGGGAAGTGAGAATATATCATGAGTGACTCTAATAAGTAAGGACTGAACGCGTTCTCAGCTGCTGATAGCATTACTGCCAACCAGCTCAGTGATGTTGATTTTCCTGGCCAGGAAGGCCTGCACTTGTCCCCCGGGGCTCACCTCTCTGTACACCAGGCCAGTGATGGCCAGCTGCAGCCTTATCTGCAGCACCTTGAGTCAGCACATGTTCTGCTGCTCAAATAGCATTTGCAGGCAGGCTGAGAGGAACATCAGCACGGTGAGAAGGTAGCCCTTCCAGGCTGGAGGCTTGGGATCACCAATAAACTCCAGTAATGACTTGCAGGGGAAGGCGGGAGAAGGTACAGCTGGTGAGATGAGGTGCCCGTGTGTGCTGCCTTTGCCCAAACCAGGCCAGGTGTGGAGGATCAGTCAGCGGGGTTGACTTTTTCACAATCATGATCTCGGTTATTTCCCCCACTGCCCATGCTTCTTTTCAATCTGACTGCAGCTCCTCAAGATCAAGAGATGTTCTTGTCCCCCCTTGTTATGGGCTAAATTGTGTCCTCACAAAATTTGTATGTCGAAGCCCCAACCCCCAGTGCCTCTGAATGTGACTGTATTTGGAAATAGGGCCTTTAAAGAAGCAATGAGGTTAAAATGAGGTCATTAAACTGGGCCCGCATCCAGTCCAACTGGGGTCCTTAGAAGAAAATGTTGACACACAGGGAGATGCCAGGGCACACACAGAGGAAAGACCATATGATGACACAGGGAGGAGGTGGCCAACTGCATGCCAAGGGCAGAGGCCTCAGATGGAACCAACTTGCAGACACCTGTTCTGGAACTTCCAGCCTCCAGAATCATGAGAAAAATACATTTCTGTTGTTGAAGCTACTCAGTCTGTGATGCTTTGTTATGGCAGCCGAGCAGACACCACTTGAATCTGGGCTGGCCACAAAACCAGCTTTGACCAACAGAGTACGGTGGAGGTAAAGCTATGCAAGCTCTGAGCCTAGGCCTCAAGAGAAAATGTGGCTTTTGGCCCATTACTCAGAACCCTCCCAAGTAGCCACATGAACAAGTCTGAGTTAGCTTTTTGGAGGATGGGAACCCACATGGAACAGAGACAGCCATCCCAGCTTCAGTTACACAGCTGTAGGCACATGAAAAAACCCGGCCAAGAAAAGAACCACCCAGCTCAGCCCAGCCCACATTACTGATCCACATTACCATGAATTAAATAAATGAATGCTTGTCATTTTAAACCACTCACTTTTGGAGAATTTTGTAGCAAAAGCTAATTGATGCAGTCAGGTAACAGCTTGCTTATTTGCCCTTCTGGGGGTCAGTCACTTTCTCATTAATCATTTCCCTTCCTCAGTATCTTTCTCATCCACCCTCCAGTGTCCTGAGCACCAGATCTATAGGCAGAGGCAGGAGAGCTGAAGCCTCCTGACCCTGGAAGGATGCCATTCAGAGACCACCAACCTTAGCAGAGCACCTGAAGTCTGGACTCACCTAAGCAGCTTGGGGACAGTGAACCTGAAGACATCACTGATGATGAGACTGCGGGTCCCCAGGAGGAAGGTAGAATGGAACAGCTGCCAAACGGCCCTCAGCAGTGGTCCCCACCGGCTCCCTTCTCGCCATAGGAAGGGCTCAGTCTCTGGAGCCTCCATGCCACTACCTCCTTTCCTTTTAAACACTATTGCCTTGGCATGCCTTAGAGGAAGGGAGAGGTTGGCTCTGGGTCCCATTTTATACTTTCAGCCACCAGGTGTAGGACCAGGCATTAAAGGCTCGTTTTCCTAACAATGGGTGTGGGTGCGTGTGGATCCAGCCTGGCTCACTCACCTGTTCCTCCTTATCACCCTGAGTACCCATTTAAGAGGCAGTCACAGGAATTGTGGGGGAAGGGCAGGAGGGCAGCCCTGAGGCCTCTTAGACAGCCCTGGGAAAGCACATGTGTTGAGCACCTACTACGTGCCAGGCACTCTCCAGTCATCTTCAGACTCCCAGCAAGCCAAATGTTGTTCCCATTTCACAGATGAGAAAACTGAGTCTCAGAGAAATGAACTTGTCCAAGGGCACACAGCTGAGAAGTAAAAGCTGGGATTCAATTCCATCTCTCTGCCTCCAGAGCCCATGCACTTTTCTTTTCTTTTTTTTTTTTTTGAGACAAAGTCTCACTCTGTCACCAAGGCTGCAGTGCAGTGGTGTGATATTGGCTCACTACAACCTGTGCTTGCTGGATTCAAGTGATTCTCCCACCTCAACCTCCTGAGTAGCTGGGATTACAGGCAAATGCCACCACACCCAGCTAATTTTTGTACGTTTAGGAGATGGGATTTCACCATGTTGGCCAGGCTGGTTTTGAACTCCTACCTCAGGTGATCCATGAGCCTCAGCCTCCCAAAGTGCTAGGATTACAGGTGTGAGCCACTGTGCCCAGCCTCCCAAGTACTTTTCAATCTACCATGTTGCCAACCTGGAGGAAGAACAGCACCTCCTCTTCCACATGCACAATGAGCCAGCCCTTAGGTGGTTTTGAATCAGTGGAGAATCACAGCTGATGTGTATGGGGCCTGGTGCTCTGGCTCTGGGTGAAAGCACAGACAGAAGCTCAGGCTGCTTCAAACTCATAAGATCCCCAGCCTTTGGCCATAACCAGGGGTCACAGAGAAGAGCTAAAGTGAGGAAGGGAGAGGAGGTGGTAGGGGGAGGCCCAAGGGCCCCTCCAGGGCAGGTCAGAAGCCCAGGGCTATAATGGAGAGGCTGGGGTGATGCAGCTTCTGACAGTTGGTTGCTGTGTGGTCTTGGGTAGGCAGACTGCTCCCCTCTCTGTGTTTGACAGGATGGGTGTGGTCCCCCCTCTGAGTCACTTGTGAGCCTCTGACAATCTATAAGGTTATCATTACTTTCTTGTTTGCTTTTTTAAGACAGTTTCACTCTTGTTGCCCAGGCTGGAGTGCAGTGGCACGATCTCAGCTCACTGCAACCTCCATCTACCGGGTTCCAGCGATTCTCCTGCCTCAGCCTCCCGAGTAGCTGGGATTACAGGCACACACCACCATGCCTAATTTTTGTATTTTTAGTAGAGATGGGTTTCACCACGTCAGCCAGGCTGGTCTTAAACTCCTGACCTCAGGTGGTCCACCTGCCTCGGCCTCCCAAAGTGCTGGGATTACAGGTGTAAGCCAACATTCCTGGCCACTTATCAGTAATTTCAATCCCCATTACAAATCTGTGACCTAGGGCCACGTGCAGACATCAGCTCTTTACACAAAGGAGCTCACTGACTTCCCTGGACCCCCTTGCCAGGTGGGTATTATTAGACTCTCCGTTTTACAGAAGGGGAAGGAAGCTGAGGCTCTGAGAGGTGGTGATAGCAGCCCAAGGTCACACAGCAAGGGCAGAGCAGGGATTGGAGCCTAGATCTTGACTTATGGTTCTCAGAGTGTTTCTTGTGCACTAAGGACCCCCAACCCCACAGTAATAATAATAATAATAAAGAAGCATAACAAAAATCCCCTTGTGAGCTCAGGTGGCAAGACCCTTCCAGGCCAAGGTCTTTGTCCCTCATTGCTGGCCTGATCTGGTGTTTGGTTTGGCTTCTATGGAGGGTTGTGGCTCAGCTCTGTTACTGAGGGGCATGGCTACTCAGAGGCTGAGGCACAACAGTGGCTTAAACCCAGGTGGCAGAGATTGCAAGGAGCTGAGATCACACCACTGCACTCCAGCCTGGGCAACAGGGTAAGACTGTCTCAGAAGAAAAGAAAAGAGAAAAGAGAACATTACTATGGGCTTTTCTTCTTTTTCTAGGAAAGTATGCAATGGTGATGGGAGTGCTGCAGGCCCGCAGCCCCGAGCCATGCCTGCAGGCTGTGAAGATGACAGACCTTTCTGATAATGCCATCCATGAAAGTATGTAGGAACTAGAAGTGGAAGATTTACACAGGAATATTCCTTAGATGGTGTTGGAACTGTCATTAAAAACAACAAAAATCCTGAAATGATTTAGAAGCTTATAATGATGTGGATTTCATGGACATTTTTCAATGCGTATTTTTCAAAAGTTTCTCAGAGAGCCTTGCTTTGGTTGATGGAGGAGTCCGGATGTAGGGATGTTTCAATCCTGGGATACTTCAGTGACTGCCTCTGCTGCCCCTTGCTTTGCCTGTGTTTGCTGATAAAAAGCAGATGCTTTTTTCTTCCTGGTGTGTGTGTTTTAATTCTCGCTCTCTCTTTCTCTCGGACACAGAATTCTCATGTTGCATTTTCCAAATTGTATGCATGGTGATACTTTTTCCATTACTGCTGCGTCCCTGTTTTACAATGCAAAATTTATCTCAGTCATTGCCCATGGTGACTGAAGTGTGGTTATGGGCAGGAAGACATACTGCGTAAAAAAGGAATGACATCATGGCTCCTCATCTTCTTCATCAGCAACTACCACAACCAGTTTGCAAGTCAATTTTCATTTCCTAACAGCAGGCATGGAGGCCCCTGAAAGACAACAGCTCCCTTTCTGCTTCAGACACCACTCAAACATTTAGACACCGCTCTATCTATTTCCCTCGGCTAGAGAAGGTGATACCTACTTCCATCACTCATAGACGTTGAGACATTTTCAGAATTTCTTGTTGAAATGAAAAACATCAAGATTAAGGACACCTTTCAGGCCTTAGCTAAACTTCCGCTTCATAACTTTGGGCGAGACACAGTGAGTTCCTCGTTTTAAGTTCTTTTGTCTTTTTGTATGGAATGACTTTGCTGTGATTTGAATGTTGGGTTTCTGCTGTCTGCTTAGTATCCATGGCTGATTTTTTGAGATTGCACATATCAAGGGAGTTCGGTTATGTTCTGACATGGTTGTAGACTTTCACCAGGATTATTGATATTCTACCTCTAATAAATTGTTTAATATGCTGTATGGGTTTTTGTTTTTTAAATAGACTTTTTAAAAAACAGATCTAGGTTTTCAGAAAAAACGGAGCAGAAACTACAGCATTCCCATATACTTCACACTCACACCCCACTCTCCCAGTTTGTCCAACTGTGAACATCTTTTATTAGGATGATACGTTTGATAAACCAACATTACATTTTTATTAACTAAAGCCTAGTTTACATTAGGATTCATTCTTCCTCTTATACATTCTGTGGATTTTGCCAAATGCATAATAACATGCATCCACCATTACAGTATCATCCACAATAGTTTCACTGCCCTAAAAATCCTCTGGGTTCCCCTTGTTCACCCCTCCCCCCAACCCTGATAATCACTGATCTTTCTATTTCAGTTTTGTCTTTTCTAGAATATCACATAGTTGACTCATATAGTATGTAATTTTTTTGGACTGGCTTCTTTCATTTGTTGTGCATATAAGATTCCTCCATGTCTTTTTTTTTTGAGACAGTCTCACTCTTACCCAGGCTGGAGTGCAAGGGCACAGTCACAGCTCACTGCAGCCTCAACCTCTCGGGCTCAGGTGATCCTTCCATCTCAGCCTCCCATGTAGCTAAGACTACAGGTGTGCATCACCATGCCTGGTTAATTTTTTGTAGAGACAGGATTTTGCCATGTTGCCCAGGCTGGTCTCAAAGTCCTGGGTTCAAGAAATTCTCCCACCTCAGCCTCCCAAAGTGCTGGGATTACAGGTGTGAGCCACTGTGTCTGAACTCCTCCAGGTCTTTTTGCAGCTTATTAGCTTTTTAAATAAATGCCCATGTTTATTATAAGATAGAAACATGAAGAATTCCTTAGGAACTTTTTGTTTTTTGAGACAGAGTCTCACCCTGTCACCCAGGCTGGAGTACAATGGTGCAATACCTGCTCACTGCGACCTCCACCTCCTGGGTTCAAGTGATTCTCCTGCCTCACCCTCCTGAATAGCTGGGATTACAGCTGTATGCCACCACACCCTACTCATTTATTTATTTATTTGATGTGTTTTGTTTTTGTTTTGTTTTTTTAAGATGGGGCCTTGCCCAGTCACCCAAGTCACCCAGGCTGGAGTACAGTGGCACGATCATGGCTCACTGCAGCTGCAACCTCCCAAGCTCAAGCAGTCCTCCCACCTCAGCCTTCTGAGTAGCTGAGACTATAGGCAGGAACTCCTGAGCTCGAATTCCTGGGCTCAAGACATCTTCCCACCTTGGCCTCCCAAAGTGCTGGAATTACAGGCATGAGCTATCACACCTGGCCAGCTCATTTCTTTTTAATCACTGAATAATGTTGCATTGTATGGATGTACCATAGTTTTATATAATCCACTGATTGAAGGACATCTTACTTGGTTCCAATCTTTGGTAACTATGAATAGAGCTTCTGTAAACATTCATGCCCAGGTTTTGTGTGGGCATTAAGTTTTCAGGTCATTGGAGTAAATGCCTAGGAGTGCAATTGCTGGGCCATATGGTAAACCTATGGTTAGCTTTGTAGAAACTGCCAGACTACTTTTACATTCTCACCAGCAATGAAGGGGAGTTCCTATTCCACATCCTCATTGAGTGTTGTCAGTGTCTTGGGTGTGCTGTGCTCTTTTTTTTTGAAATGGAGTCTAACTGTGTTGCCAGGCTGGAGTGCAGTGGCGTGATCTTGGCTCACTGTAACCTCTGCCTTCTGGGTTCAAGCGATTCTCCTGCCTCAACCTCCCAAGTAACTGGGACTACAGGCACATGCCACCATGCCCAGCTAATTTTTAAAAACAATATTTTTAGTAGAGACAGAGTTTCAACATGTTGGCCAGGATGGTCTCAATTTCTTGACCTCATGATCCAACTGCCTTGGACTTCCAAAGTGCTGGGATTACAGGTGTGTGCCATTGTGCCTGGCCTGTGCTGTGCTTTTAAACTCTTTTCTTTTTAAAGTGGGGCAGATTGGAAAGTGTGCCTTGTTTTCATTGCCCACATGAAGCTTGTTTTGAACTGTTTTATGTTCACAGTTTGGGATTTTTGAGGTGATATTGCTGAGCTGTCCTGTCAACCTGAATTTCAGCCCTTTATCTGCCACTAAACTTGCCATGTGACTATGAGCAAGGTACCTAGCCTCTCTGTCCTTCAGTTTCTTTATCTGTAAAATGCAGATTATGCCCATCTCATAGCACTGGTGTGAGGAATAAATGAAGATACGTGTAGATCACTTTTACATGGTATGTGACACTTGGCAGGCACCAAATCATTATTGCTGGGAGGATCAGTATATTCTTGCTTGTCTACACACACACACACACACACACACACACACACACACACAGAGAGAGAGAGAGTCAGAGAGAAATTGCAGAGGTAGTACAAAGAGTTCCCATGTACCTGTACCCAGCTTCCCCTATTATTAACTTCTTACAGTAGTACGGTGCATTTGTTAAAATTAATGAACCATTATTGAGATGCTTTTATTAACCCAAGTCTGTACTTCATTCAGATTTCTTTGGGTTATTCCTAATGTCCCTTCCTGTTCCAGGGTCCCATCTGGGACACTGCATTCCATTTTGTCATTGTGTCTCCTAGGCACTCTCCCTGGCTAAGTCACTTGATGAGTTGGTTTTGATTACATTGAAATTAAATTTTGGTGCAGACAATGAGATCTCTGTTACAGAATTCTTAGGTTAAAACTTAGTCACAATGCCTGGGTGCAATGGCTCATGTCTGTAATCTCAACACTTTGGGAGGTCAAGGCAGGCTGATCACTGGAGGCCAGGAGTTCAAGACCAGCCTGAGCAACATAATGAGATCTCCACCTCTACTAAAAATAGAAAAAAAAATTGCCAGGCATGGTAGCATGCACCTGTAATCCCAGCTACTTTGGAGGCTGAGGCATGAGAATTTCTTGAACCCAGAAGGCGGAGGTTTCAGTGAGCTGAGATAGCGCCACTGTACCCCAGTCTGGACAATGAAGCCAGTTTCTGTCTCAAAAAAAAAGGCAAACTTAATTCACAAAATTATTATGGGGCACCCGGTAGTAGCCCCTGAGCTGGATGTGTAGTAGACTCCTGAGATCTTAACCTGAAGTCGGCCCTACTGTGGCAAAACCTGTTTGTATGCCAGAAAGCAGACCCAAGCTGCCCAAAACCACCTGTAACCTATCCTACCCCATTTGTCCTCACCCAACTTCTGGTAAATAATGTCCATTGAAAAATGCTGGTTGGGCTGACATGGTGGCCTGAGCAATAACACATGTCAGGAATGTTGGGAGGTGTGGGATAGGAAAAGGAGGCCACTGTGTTTTTTTCTGACAGTCCCCTCAAAACTGCTGGTGTCTTGGTGCTGGAAGGGTGCTATCCCAGCATGTTAGCTGAGCTGTTTGATTTCTCTGAATGTTAATAACTCATTGTTTTGGCTTGTGTTTCCTCCTTGACATCACCAAATGAAAACATATGTCAGAGGTTTTGGGTTTCTGGTGCCAAATCCAAGCTGGTTTATCAGCAAACGCCCCCCGCCAGACAATGGAGTCTGTGTGCTGGGGCAGAGCCGCTTCCCCTTTGACACTGCCTCTTTTCTAAGAACCAAAAATAAGCTGCAGAGGCTGACTTCCCTTTTCTTGTAACTGCTTTATATTACCCCCCAAAAATGCAGAAAACCCTCATTTGGCAGCTTTTGGATTGCTGAGTTCTCTAATTCTTTCCATTGCACATTTTTGTAATGCTCAAGTTTGACTGATAAATTCTCCTACATTGGGTGAAGCAGGAGGAGAAAGGAACAACCGTGTGAAGTAACTGAGCACTTACTGTGTACCAGACCTGCCAAATCGCTTTACACATATATCTTGCTTCTTTCTCAGGGCGGTCCTACTACAGGGAAATTACTGTCTTCCACTTTTAATATAGGGAGGTTTAGAGAGGTTAGATAAGTCAATTAAGGTAACACAGCTAACAGTGGCAAAGCCAGATTTTGAAACCATGTCTGTCCAACACCAGATTCTGCACTCTTAATCCCTTAACTCTCTTTTGTGTGTTTCTGCAAAAGTAAAAAATGAATTGAAATGAATGTGCTCTGCTTACATTGAAACTATTACACCAAAAGTCTGTTCCTTGGCCAAAACACACACACACACACACACACACACACACAGATAATGGCCCTTACCGACTTATACACACACGCCAACTTAGAAGAGTCCCTTCTCTCTTGTCTTTTACCTTTTGTCTTCTTTTACCTCCCTCTTTGACTGTCATCCTTCCCATCTGACTCTGCCTTAACCCCACTATTCCCATCCCTTTCACCTGAATCCCACCTTTACTTTTCTCCTTTCACAAAGGCAAAGACTTTGATTCTGGAGGTAAAAAAAGGAAAGCCCCCAACCCCTAGCTGCCTTGCCCTTTCCAGCCATAGGCCATGACTCCCTTCAGCTGTGTCTGAGTTCTCATTTCCTCATCAGCTTGTTTGCCACAACCGCCAAGTCTTCTCCAGTTCACAGGCAGGGATGCCTAGAGTAATCTCAGTTTAGTTTTCCTCTGTATTGTGGTCCTCCGAGACAAAGCTCTACCATCTGTTTTCCTTTCTTAATGAGATTAGGAAGAGGGAACACAAGAAATGAGGTGCAGGAGGAAAGCTTTTCCACATTTACATGGTTTATAGTGTGTGTCACACTGCCAGATAGAAGTGAGGCTTGTTAAAGGAGTATTCAGTAAGTGGGGCTGCTCACCTGACATTGCTTCCTCTGGGTATCAGTCATGACTCTATCAGGCAGGTGAAGTCCATGACTTGTCCATATTCCACAGTTCCCTAGGAGTGGGGGCAGGAGGACAGTTCTTTAACTTCAGATTTCATTAAAACACTTAGTCCGTTTTCACACTTCTATAAAGATACTACAGGAGACTGGGTAATTTAGAAACAAAGGAGGTTTAATTGACTCACAGTTCCACAGGCTTAACAGGAAGCATGGCTAGGAGACCTCAGGAAACTTACAATCATGGCAGAAGGTGAAGGGGAAGCAGGCACTTACTTCACAAGGTGTAAGAGGGAGTGTGTGTAGAAGGAACTGTCAAACATTTATAAAACCATCAGATCTTGTGAGAACTCAAGATGACAAGAACAGCAAAATAAGGAAACCACCCCCATGATCCAGTCACCTCCCATCAGATCCTGCCCTCAGCATGTGGGGATTACAATATGAGATGAGATTTGGGTGGGGACACAGAGCCTAACCACATATCAAACACCAACAGCATTTTCACGTAATGATTAAATCAACTCTATGAAATAAGAACTAGTTTAGCCATGCTTATGTATAATAAACAAATACACAAAGTTCCTGATATAAATATCCAATGCTTTCATAATCAAGAATAGCTTTAAAATGTTGCTGGCTACTAGCTAAGAGAATAGTCAACTAGTCTTTGTTCTGCTTGAGTAAATGTCTCTTCTATAATACATTATCCAAATTCTACTTACCTTTGATTTTTAATGATTCTCAGGCTGTTCCTGTTCCATACTGAGACGTCACCTCTCTGTGTGAGGGCCCCTGTTGCCAGTCAGTAAATGATCTCTATCTGCAACTACTTGAAGTTAAGATTTTAAACAACAAAAGTCATTGTCATAGAATTGCTAATGTTTGTTTTCAATATACTCACCGAGATGCCTGGCACTAAGTATTTGTTGCTCCAAGAATAGTGTCAGGCAAGTAACAGGGGCCTAATAAATTGAGGTTAAGGGGGAAAAAGAAGCAATTTATTAGAAGGATGGGGGTGATGTGTGTAGCTTATGGCTCCTAACTGCAAGAAGCTCAACTAGACTCCCAAAGTTATTCTGTCCACAGTCACAGGATCTCTTGTTTCCAATTTTCTCTGGGCAAAGGCTTCATTCTCTCTCTTCTAGGATGGGTCTATCTGCTTATCCCAGCACATGGGAGGATATAGCCACAGCATCAGCCCTAATTGTTCTTCTCTTTCAATTTATACATTCAATAAAGACTTAGAGTTTGCATTTACCAAATCCACATTTGCAGGAAAATTAACAGATTGACCAGCAGGAATTAGGATTCCATCAGTCAGACACACCAAGGGAAGGGGCCAACATGGGAGCCCATGAGAGAAGGAGGTGAGGAAGGGTTCTCAAAGGAGAAGGGTAGGATGGGGAGAACAACGGCTTCTCTCTCTGGGACAAATGTCTTCACTTCTTTCTGATTCATCTGTCCTGCATGCTTCTGCACTCTTGGGCAGGACAAACAAATTTTTCTTACCAGACCCCAAGAGGCAAACTGATCAACCACTGGGCTTAATAATGGATATTAGGTCATGTCCTATATATTACCATTAAACATGCTCCTGATAATAGCTGTTCAAGAGTATAGCTGTTTAACGATGGTATCCTCTTGGTTCAGAGACATAGAAGCAAAGAGGGAGACCCAAACCTCTTTGTTCATGAGCCAAGAATGAAAGGAACAGCAATTAAGTTAGTTGTATCTTATTACCCCATTGTAGGCTGTAATCTTTTATCAGGATTTAAATCCTATCCAAGGGAAGCTCTCTCTGGCACAGTGGAGGCCAGAAGTCAGTCAACTAACTTTTTAAGAGTTACTTAAATGTGAAATTACAAAAAATAAATATATACCTTAAACATTCTATTTTAACTAAAAACATGTAAATGCATATTCATTTGCAAATCTTTTGAAGTAGCCCTGAGGCCTTTTCTTTGAATGCAGAATCGTTTGGTATTTTGCTCCACATTGCTTGTCTAAACCACATTTATTTTTTCTTATCTCCAGATACTATTTATTTAAAGTGGAATGAATATTTAAAGACTCATAAAACAGAGTACAAAACACTAGATGTTCACCAATTGTTCTCTTTCAAGTACATTTTTTAGTAATATATCTTTATTGACTCTTTCTAAAATATTCAATATGGTTGTCATGAAACAATCATTCCTTTTCTTTTGCCTTCATATTTCACTAGTAAACATAATTGTCAATTAAAATATGTAAATAGAGTGACAAGTGCAATTGTTATGAACATGTATGAGAACTAGACCCACAGTCTCTCAGTAAGGATGCAGCTCAGCTGAGGGGAGTTTTGCAGAGTGCACAGGAGCAGTATCTTCTCAAACTTGGGTGTGCCTCAGAATCACCTGGAAGGCTTGTGAAAACACAGGTTGTGGTGTTTTAGCAATTCTAGGAGGTCTGGGTTAAGCAAATCCAGGAGGCCTGAGAATTTGCATTTCTATTAACTTATTGGGGCTGCTGATGCTTCCAGTCTGGGGGTCATAATCTGAGAATCACTGTTCTAGTGAGTGACCCAGTAACCATGAGCATTCAGCAGGTCATGGTAACAGTCTGGATGCTTTCCAGAGTGATTGGAGAATGCTGATTATATGAAGTTTGTTATGAGAGCTTGCCCTGTGATTCTCCTCTATCAGTCTCTCATATTGCTTATCCAGATGCTCCGTGTTTAGCTGTTGAGGCTCAGTCACCCTGGGCTTTGGTTCCATCTGCAAGTAAATGACCATGTGCTCTGGGCTGGCTATTTACTTTTAATGAACCCAAGTTTAATTATCTGTAGAAAATGGGATGATTTTTTTTTTAATGGATAAAGGAACTTGTTACTCACTGCATAGCTGGCAACAGGAGCATCAGCTTGTTTGTGTTGATTTTCCTTGCCACCAAGTCCCACAGGGTGATGCAATATGGGCCATATGGATGATATGCACACAGTGGGTTTGTGTGGTAGCTAAGGAACACTGAGCCTTGGGAATCCATTGCTTTATAGCAAGCACTAAATAAGCCTACTCTTAGTGTGAAGGAAGATCGTACCTTATCTCTCAAATTTACCAGCACATAAAATAACCCTGAGAAACTGCCCATGTAACAGAGCAATCAGTCTTGCAGTCTTGCCACATCCAGAAGAGGCATGCCAGGGGCCCAAGGAGGACTGACTGTTCCAGCACTGTGCACTTGTACAAAGTGCAGAATTACTGTATCCAAGCATATTCCCATTTTACAACTTGAGATCCATTGCCAAATTGCCCTTAAAAAACTTTTAACAAGTTACATTCCCAGCAAGGACCTATTTCCCTATGTTCTTACTATGCTGAGTATTACCAACCTTTTAATCTTTGCTAACTTTATACGTCAAATGCAAGTTCTTGTTTCACTTGTGTCTCTATGATCAATAGTGAAATCGACATCTTTTTACACTCAGTAGTCACTTATATTTCCCCTGTTGTAAATGGCATATGCTGATTTTCTCAAAACTAGTTGGCTTGGCTCTTCTTGGACCCAGGAAGAATGCAGCCTAGACCTGATCTTATGTGCTGAGTATCTATTTATTATGAGCAAGGCTCTGGTCTCTGTCCTTCAGCTTCCCCACAGTAGCTGGGAAAATGAACCATGCTCAAGTAAAGGGGATCTTACAATGCCAGCCTATGAATGCTAAGGGCCAAATCTATGACACAATCATTTATTCAGTCAAACATCACAGAACCCCTTCCAGTACCAGGCATTTCTCCAGGCACTGGAGATATAAGAACCAGACATATTTCTGCTCCTAAGGCACTCACTGTCTGGTAAAGAACAGGCAAGGAGAACATAGTGTGAGGAGGAGCTATGATAATGGGAGTGTACATGGGGTGCTATGACAGCATATCAGGTGATGACAATTTTTATCTTTTCTATTTATGTAACTTTGTGAATAATGAGAATACATAAAATAATATACAGCTCAAAAAATTATAAGATGTTACTATTAGGGATGGCATGATACTATGAGAGGATTGTAGTTTTGGGAATCAAACATTCAAGAGTTGGTATCTCATTTCAGCCACTTTCTAACTGTGTGATCTTGAGGAAGTTTCTTAATAATATCTTCTTCAGGAGGATCCAAGATGGCCAAATAGGAACAGCTCCGGAGTGCAGTTCCCAGCAAGAACAACGCAGAGGGTGAGTGCCCACTGCATTTCCAAACAAATTTTCACTGCCCACGGATCAGGACATTCCTGGGCTGAAAAGCACCACAAGTTTTCAGCATGATGGTTTCAGCTGGTGCTGGGTTGGTGCAGAGAAACTCACACAAATCTGATTGGCCTTTTCAACTGGTGCCTGGAATGCCCCGGAGACAGAGTCACCCATTCAACTGAAAGGGAGGGGGCCAGGCAATCTGGCTGGGTGGGTACCACCCCCACAAAACAAGCAATCTGAAATGCTCTGGATTGAGAGTTTCACTGAAAGCACAACTGGACCCAGGATGGTCCAGCTCAGTAGGGGGAAGGGTGACCACAACTACCGAGGCAGTTCACACAGCAGCTGGGCAGAGCCTGTGGCAGCTCAGCAATGCCTCTGCTGCAGACTGTGACTAGACTATTCTGTGTGGGGCAGGGCATCTATGAAAACAGGCAGTAGCATGACAGGAACTTATAAATAAAGCCGACCTTCCTAGGACAGAGCACCTGGGAAAAGAGGTGGTTATGAGTTCTGCTGCAGCAGACTTAAAAGTACCTGCCCAGCAGCTCTGCATGGAACAGCAGAGCTCCCAGCACAGCACTTGAGCTCCTATAAAGGACAGACTGTCTCCTCAAGCAGCTCCCCGACTCCTGTATACACAAAGAGACACCTCATAAAGGAGAGCTCAGGCCAACATCTGGCAGGTACCCTTCTGGGATGAAGATAACAGAAAAAACCGGCAACAACCCTTACTGTTCTGCAGCCCCCACAGGTGATTCTCAGGCAAGCAGGGTCTGGAGTGGACCTCTAGCAGTCTTGCAGCAGAAGGGCCTGACTGTTAGAAGAAAAACCAAGAAACAGAAAGAAATAACTTCATCATCAACAAAAAGGACATCCACTCAGAGACCCCATCCAAAAGTCACCAACTACAAAGACCACAGGTAGATAAAGCCACTAAGATGGGAAGAAACCAGTGCAAAAAGGATGAAAATACCCAAAACCAGAATGCCTCTCCTCCAAGGGATCACAACTCCTCACCAGCAAGGAAACAAGGCTGGATGGAGAATAAGTCTGATGAATTGACAGAAACAGGCTTCAGAAGGTGGGTAATAAGAAACTTCTCTGAGCTAAAAGAACATGTTCTAACCCAATGCAAAGAAACTAAGAACCTGAAAAAAGGTTAGACAAAATGCTAACGAGAATAAACAGCTTAGAGAGGAATATAAATGAATTGATGGAGCTGAAAAACACAACATGAGAACTTCGTGAAGCCTACACAAGTTTCAACAGCCAAACTAACCAAGCAGAAGAAAGGATATCAGAGGTCAAAGATCAACTCAATGAAATAAAACAAGAAGGCAAGATTAGAGAAAAAAGAGTAAAAAGAAATGAATGAATGTCCAAGAAATATGGGATTATGTGAAAAGGCCTAATCTACGTTTGATAGGTGTACCTGAACATGACGGAGAGAATGAATCCAAGCTGGAAAACACTCTTCAGGATATTATCCAGGAGAATTTCCCCAACCTAGCAAGCAGGCCACCATTCAAGTGCAGGAAATACAGAGAACACCATGAAGATATTCCTCAAGAAGCGCAACCCAAGGCACATAATCATCAGATTTACCAGGGTTGAAATGAAGGAAAAAATGCTAAGGGCAGCCAGAGAGAAAGGTCAGGTCACCCACAGAGGGAAGCCAATCAGACTCACAGTGGGTCTCTCAGCAGAAACCCTACAAGCCAGAAGAGAGTGAGGGCCAATATTCAACATCCTTCAAGAAAAGAACTTTCAGCCTAGAATTTCATATCCAGCCAAAGTAAGCTTCATAAGCAAAGAAGAAAGAAAATCCTTTATGGACAAGCAATTGCTGAGAGATTTCATCAACACCAGGCCTGCCTTACAAGAGCTCCTGAAAGAAACACTAAACAAGGAAACGAACAACCAGTACCAGCGACTCCAAAAACATACCAAATGGTAAAGATCATTGATACAATGAAAAAAAATGTGTCAACTAATGAGCAAAAAAACATCCAGCTAGCATCAAAATGGCAGGATCAAATTCACACATAACAATATTAACCTTAAATATAAATGGGCTAAATTCCCCAATCAAAATACACATAGCGGCAAATTGGATGAAAAGTCAAGACCCATCGTTGTGTTGTATTCAGGAAACCCATCACACATGAAAGGACACAGACAGGCACAAAATAAAGGGATGGAGGAAGATTTATAAAGCAAATGGAGAGCCAAAAAAAAAAAAAAAAAAGCAGGAATTGCAATCCTAGTCTCTGATAAAATGGACTTTAAACCAACAAAGATCAAAAGAGATGAAGAAGGGAATTACATAATGGTAAAAGAATCAATGCAACAAGAAGAGCTAACGATCCTAAATATATATGCACCCAATATAGGAGCACCCAGGTACATAAAGCAAGTTGTTAATGACCTACAAAAAGACTTAGACTCCCACACAATAATAGTGGGAGACTTTAACACTCCACTGTCAATATTAGGCAGATCAATGATACAAAAAAATTAAGAAGAATATCCAGGACTTGAACTCAGATCTGGACCAAGCAGACCTAATAGACATCTACAGAAATATCCACCCCAAATTCACAGAATATGTATTATTCTCAGCACTGCATTGCACCTACTCTAAAATTGACCACATAATTGGAAGTAAATCACTCCTCAGCAAATGCAAAAGAACAGAAATCATAACAAACAGTCTCTCAGACCACAGTCCAATCAAATTAGAACTCAGAATTAAGAAACTCAGAACTACACAGCTTCATGGAAACTGAACAGCTCCTGAATGTTGACTGGATAAACAATGAAATGAAGACAGAAATCAGGATGTTCTTTGAAACCAATGAGAACGAAGACACAACGTATCAGAATCTCTGGGACACATTTAAAGCAGTGTCTAGAGGGAAATTTATAGCAATAAATGCCCACATGAGAAGCAAGGAAAGATCTAAAATTGACGCCCTATTGTCAAAATTGAAAGAGCTAGAGGAGCAAGATCAAAAAAACCTCAAAAGCTAGCAGAAGACGAGAAATAACTAAGATCAGAGCAGAACTGAAGGAGATAGAGACACAGAAAACCCTTCAAAAAATCAATAAATCCAGGAGCTGGTTTTTTGAAAAGATCAACAAAATAGACAGACTCCTGGCCAGATTAATAAAAAAGAAAAGAGAGAAGACTCAAATAGATGCAATAAAAAATGAAAAAGGGGGTATCACCACCGATTCCACAGAAATACAAACTACCATCAGAGATTACTACAAACAACTCTATGCACATAAACCAGTAAACCTGGAAGAAATGAATAAATTCCTGGACACTTTCACCCTCTCAAGCCTAAACCAGGAAGAAATTGAAACCTTGAACAGACCAATAACAAGGGCTGAAGTTGAGGCAGCAATTAATAGCCTACCAACCAAAAAAAGTGCAGGTCCAGACAGGTTCACAGCTGAATTCTACCAAACATACAAAGAGGAGCTGGTGCCATTCCTTCTGAAACTATTCCAAACAATACAAAAAGAGGGAATCTTTCCCAAATCATTTTATGAGACCAACATCATCCTGATACCAAAACCTGGCAGAGACTCAACAAAAAAAAGAAAACTTCAGGCCAATATCCATGATGAACATAGATGCAAAAATCCTCAATAAAATACTGGCAAACCAATTGCAACAGCACATCAAAAAGCTTATCCATCATGATCAAGCAGGCTTCATTCTGGGGATGCAGGGCTGGTTCAACATACACAAGTCTGTAAACATAATCCACCACATAAACAGAACCAAAGATAAAAACCACATGATTATCTCAATAGATGCAGAAAAGGCCTTTGACAAATTCAACATCCCTTAATGCTAAAAACTCTCAATAAACTAGGTATCAAAGGAACATATCTCAAAACAATAAAAGTTATTTATGACACACCTAGAGCCAATATCATACTGAATAAGCAAAAACTGGAAACATTCCCTTTGAAATCCAGCACTAGACAAGGTTGCCCTCTCTCACCACTCCTATTCAATATAGTATTGGAAGTTCTAGCCAGAGCAATTAGGCAAGAAAAAAAAAAGGGTATTCAATTAGGAAAAGAGGAAGTCAAATTGTCACTATTTGTAGATGACATTAGTGTATATTTAGAAGACCCTATCATCTCAGTCCCAAATCTCCTTAAACTGATAAGCAACTTCAGCAAAGTCTCAGGATATAAAATCAACGTGCAGAAATCACAAGCATTTCTAGACACCAATAACAGACTAACAGAGAGCCAAATCATGAGCAAGCTCCCATTCACAATTGCTACAAAAAGAATGAAATACCTAGGAATACAACAAACAAAGAATGTAAAGGACCTCTTCAAGGAGAACTACAAACCACTGCTCAACAAAATAAGAGAGGACACAAACTTACGGAGAAACATTCCATGTTCATGGTTAGGAAGAATCAATATTGTGAAAATGGCCATACTGTCCAAAATAATTTATAGATTCAATGCTATCCCCATCAAGCTACCAATGACCTTCTTCACAGAACTGGAAAAAATCACCTTAAACTTCATATAGAACCAAAAGAGAGCCTGTATAGCCAAGATAATCCTAAGCAAAAAGAACAAAGCCGGAGACATCACGCTACCTGACTTCAAACTATACTACAAGGTTACAGTAATCAAAACAGCATGGTACTGGTACCAAAACAGAGACATAGACCAATGGAACAGAACAGAAGCCCTGAAGGCAATGCCACACATCTACAATCATCTGATCTTTGACAAACCTGACAAAAACAAGCAATGTGGAAAGGATTCACTGTTTAATAAATGGTGTTGGGAAAACTGGCTAGCCATGTGCAGAAAGCAGAAACTGGACCCCTTCCTGACACCTTACACTAAAATTAACTCCAGATGGATTAAAGACTTAAACATAAGACCTAACACCATAAACCCTAGAAGAAAACCTAGGCAAAATCACTCAGGACATAGGCATAAGCAAGGACTTCATGACTAAAACACCAAAAGCATTGGCAACAAAAGCCAAAATAGACAAATGGGACCTGATTAAACTGCAGAACTTCTGCACAGCAAAAGAAACAATCATTAGAGTGAACCAGCAACCAACAGAATGGAGGAAAACTTTTGCAATCTACCCCTCTGACAAAGGGCTAATATCCAGAATCTACAAAGAACTCACAGATTTGCAAGAAAAAACCAAACAAACCCATCTAAAAGTGGGCAAAGGAGATGAACTAACACTTTTCAAAAGAAGACATACATGAGGCCAACAAACATATGAAAAAATGCTCATCATCACTGGTCATTAGAGAAATGCAAATCAAAACCACATTGAGATACCACCTCACACCAGTTAGAATGGTGATCATTAAAAAATTGGGAGACAACAGATGCTGGAGAGGATGTGGAGAAATAGGAACACTTTTACACTGTTGGTGGGAGTGTAAACTAGTTCAACCATTGTGGAAGACAGTTTGGCAATTCCTCAAGAACCTAGAAATAGAAATTCCATTTGATCCAGCAATCCCATTACTGGGTATATACCCAAAGGATTATAAATCATTCTATTATAAAGACACTGACACACGTATGTTCATAGCGGCACTGTTTACAATAGCAAAGACCTGGAACCAACCCAAATGCCCATTGATGATAGACTGGACAAAGAAAATGTGGCACATATACACCATGGAATACTATGCAGCCATAAAAAATGATGAGTTTGTGTCCTTTGTAGGGACATTCATGAATCTGGAAACCATAATTCTCAGCAAACTGACACAAGAATAGAAAATCAAACACCGTATGTTCTCACTCATAGGCAGGTGTTGAACAATGAGAACACAAGGACACAGGGAGGGGAGCCTCACACACTGCGGTCTGTTAGGGGGGCCAAGGGAGGGACAGTTGGAGGGGGTGGGGAGGGATAACATGGGGAGAAATGCCAGATGTAGATGACGGGGGGATGGAGGCAGCAAACCACATTGCCATGTGTGTACCTATGCAACAATCCTGCATGATCTACACATGTACCCCAGAACATAAAGTACAATAAAATAATAATAATAATATCTTCTTCATAGGGTCACAATGAGTCATAAATATAATATAAATAGAGTTCAATCTATTTTTGGGGCTGGAGATCTACAGATCATATTTATAAATATTTAAAAGTTTAAATCAAGTTAGTTAAAGATCAAATGCAATTGCTATCAAAATTTTAATTGCCTTCTTTGCAGAAATTGACAAACGGACCCTAAAATTCATATGGATATATAAAGAACTTCTAATAGCCAAAATAATCTTGAGAAAGAAAAACAGTTGGAGGATTCACACTTATCAATTTCAAAACTCACTACACAACTACAGTAATCAAGACAGTATCTGATACTGGCATAGGAATAGACTTACAAGTCAATGGAATGGAACTGAGAGGTCAAAAATAAAACACTACATTTACAGCCAATTGTGCTAAGTTGATTCAGTGGAGGGGAAGATTAGACTTTTCAATAAATGCTACTGGTACAACTAGATGAATCCGAGACCCTCTTCCTCACACAAATGATAATGAACTAAAAATGAACTATAGCTCTAAATGTAGGGGCTTACACTATAAAACCCTTATGAGGAAGCACAGGTGTACATTTTCATAACTTTTGATTAAGAAATGGTTTCTTAAATATGGCACCAAAAGCACAAAGCAACCAAAGAAAATATAAATAAATTAGACTTCAAAATTAGAAGTTCTTGTGCTTCAAAAGATACGATAACAAAAGGATAAAATCAACCCACTGAATGTGAGAACAGATTTGCAAATCATACATCTGAGAGTGAGATGTATTGTCAGAGATGTCAATAATAAATCTAATAAGCAACTATTAATGTCCCATCCTCTTATTTGACAGAAATAACTTCATAAAGAAAAAAAGAAAAATTTGTGTTAAATGTGGTTTTATGTGATTGAAAGTTGATAAAATATTAAACAAAATTTAAAAATTATTTATTGATGCATCAAAGACATAATTCAGAAAATATATTTATTTCATAAAATTTATTTTTTCTTGCTTTCCTTTCAGCAAAATCACTAATTTTGCTGTTAAATTATGTGCATAATTTATCTTCTGTTGAAAGTAATAATTCTGAAGAATAAAATTTAGTTGTATTACAGTGTACAAAATGTGAATATATTTTAATGAGAAATGTAAACTAAAATACATGCAAAAATCAAAATAATTTAATTATTGTCATGTTTTAAGAAGTTTCCCTCTAAAATATTTAAAATTATGTACTAGAATTTCAAGCCAAACAGAATGTACAGTATAGTCAATACATATCAAAAATGTAAATCAAAAGTATTTAAAGTAAAATTTTTAATTTAATTTTTTGAAAATGTAATTAACTATCATCAAATATTGTTAGAAAAGCAGAACTATTTGTATTTTAGCATTTAATGTCTAACTAGCTGCCAATATAAACCATCATTAAGGGATGTTACAGTTTAAGCCTAAATACACACAACTCTAAGAGAATATGAATTGTTTAATATTGCAAAATATTTCTCAGCTATCTTTGTGCAGTGCAACTTTGTGAGTTTCCTGTTTCACTAGTACCTCTGGAATTGGGAACTGAAAGATAATGAGAAGGAAGAATATAGATGCTGTTTAACCTTACTAGGAAAGAATACCTTTGCGTAAATGAATCTATTTTATTCATGCTAAGAAGACAGTGAAAAGTTAATAAATTTGTTTTTGTTTTTAAACTGTTTCTACTACTTAAATACTCCTGTATTTTGAAGCAGTATGTTTCTCTGATGTCAGCCACAGTACAAACCACAAACTTTCAAATTTATGGACACAGTGACTTTTTGTTTCAAGGACATAGGGGAAGAGAGGTGGAGAATTTCCCTAGGACCAGAATGATCCTGAAGGCTGACTGACAAATGAATTGTGTGTGTGTGTTTATGATATGCAGAGTCCTCTACTGTGCAGATCCCAGGGCAGTGGCTCCTCTAGCCCAGGTCTAAAGATGGTCCTGTAAGGCATGACACATGGCATAGGAGAGGTAATGGACATTTTCACTCTTTATCCTACTTGATTATCAGAGGGTTGAACAGTGTAGACTTTCATTGTCTTGAAACACCCTTTCCTTGTCTTTTGTTATATCAGCCTTTCTGACTTTCTTCTCAGCAACTCAGCTGCTTTTTCTCAGTCTCCTTTGCAAGACCATCTTCCTCAACCCAATATCAATGCACAATGGGGCTCAATTATAGGCCTTCTACACCCACAGCTTTAAATATTGTCTATCTGCCATTGATGACTACTCAGCATCTACATTTAGGCATCTTTAAGGAACCTCAACTTTTAACATCATCAGGATCAATTCATATTTTGCTGGACATTTTCCAATTGCCCTTCTAAATCCACTCTTCATTCCTTTCCATCCTGATGTGTATCCTGTAGGTATATTCTACCTTAACAGACTACCTTGTTAATTAATTTCCTTTGTATTTGGATTTGGGTTTGAAGATCCCTGGTAGAAAATCTGAGGGAGGGTAAAAAGTAAGGTAGAGGCTCCTCTCCCTGGCAGCTGGGGGTGCTAGGGGAGGGACAAGGAGGGTGCGTGGGAAGGGTGGGGAGAGATGACATGGGGAGAAATGCTGGATATAGTATGCACCTATGCAACAACCCTGTATGACCTGCACATGTACCCCAGAACCTAAAGTAAAATAAAATTTAAAAAAAAAAAAAGGTAGAGGTATTTGTTCCCTTAGCTACCTCCGTCCAGGATTGCCTAGGCCTGGGGGCAGAACCTCTTGCCTAAAGATTTCATCTACTATCATGTGACTTCCTAAACTAGGTTCCTGTAACTGCTCCTTCTCTTTGCCCTTTGGAAATTCCACTATTTACAGTCCCAGAGTATTGTACTATTTCTCATGGTTTGCCCTACTCTGATTGAACTTTTATAAACAGTCCCTTCAAATTACCCAATTTGACTGCACCATATTTTTTCCAGTGGGACCTTAATTGGTGCACTAATTGATACTGTGACTGGTCCCAGAAAACAAAGTGGCCCTTCTAGCCCAGGTCTAATGGTGGTCCTGTAAAGCCTGACACATGGCAGAGGAGAGGTGATGAACTTAAAATCCTGGATTGGATTGTGCAATACTTGAAGAGTACAGGGAAATGGGGTTGGACAATCCTTGACACACAGTAGCATCAGAATTACTCAAACTGTCACTGGTGATGACACAGGAGGGCAAGGTTTTGGGAAATCAGGTAGCTGTGGAACTTGATTGCTACAAGTTCTACGGATCTTAGGAACTATAGTGTCTTCTGGGTTGTTCTAATAGCCCTAGTGAGAATAAGCAGGGGTAAGGAGAAATGAAACTGCCAGATGAGAATTTATGCAGAGAATCAGAAAGCCCTGATGGCAACTTTAAAAGCACATCTTATTTCCTATAATTGCAGGAGGAGGTAGTTGAGGACTAAGCTTAGGATCTGATTATAAGGATTGCAGCATTAATTAAATGCTCGAGTTCATGAGGCCTATTACATTAAAATAGAGGCACTTATGGAGAATGAGTACAACCCTGTCTCCTGAGTCATGGAATGAGTCATACTACAACAAATAAAATATGACAATGCATTCACACCACTGGAATTCACTAGTCTTGCCATGTGCTCCATCTCCAAGAAGGAGCCGGATCAACAGAAGAGCAGTATAGCCTGCTGCCCACACAATTTTGGCATCAGCTAAAAGAGAGCACCTTCAAGGTTAGGGGGCTATCATGCAGGATATGGCAAATCCCTTATGTGAGCAACAACTTCCTCCATATCTGTCTCTACAGGTAGAATGAATGGATCTGGGGACCAAGCAAACATGTGACATTTGCAAAAATGTATAATGTACAAAACTATAAAACAAGGCTTAATAAATTCCTAAGAATGGATGCCATACAGCTTGTTCTCCAAAAAGAATGCCGCAAAATTAGAAACTAACAACAGAAAGAGATTAGAAACTCTATGTTTTGAAATGTTAAAAAAACACTGCAAAAATATTCATGGCAAGAGAAAAAATAAAAGGTATAGTGTTTGAATGGAAGTAGTTAAATTGTCATTATTTGCAGATGACATGAATTGAAAAAGAAAATGAACCTTGCTACTTTTGCCATACTATATACAAAAATCAGTATAAAATGGATCACAAACTTAAATGTAAAGGGAAAACATGACGCTTTTAAAAAATACATAAGAGAATATCTTCATGGCCTTGAGGTGAGTAAACATTTCTTAAACAGAACACTAAAAGCACTGCCAATGAGAGAGAGAAAAACATACTTAATTGAAGTATAAACTTTTGTTAATAAAAAGAGATTATTTAGAAAGTGAAAAGGCAAGCTACTGACTGAGAGAAGAAATTCACAACATACATGTCTGTTAAAAGACACATGCAGAATATATAAACTCTTATAACTCAATTATAAAAAGATATTAATGCAATTTAGAAATGAGAAAAAGGTTTGAATTAATATTTCCTAAAAGAAGATATGCGAATAGACAATTAGCATACAAAAAGGAGTTCAAAATTATAGTCAGCAGGTAAATGCAAAATAAAATGACATTAAGGTACTACACTTCACATCAAAATAAGTAAAATTTAGAGAAAAAACAAACTGACAATACCAAGTATGATGGAACATGGAATGACTAACTTTCACACATATACAGGTGGGAGTGTAAGTTGGTAAAAATCACTATGAAAAACAATTTGGAAGTATCTAATACAGCTAGATATATGCCCATTCTATCAGTCAGAAATTCTACTGCTAGCTGTACTCCCAACAGAAATGAATATGAATGTCCAGCAAAAGACATTTTTAAGAACTTTCATGGTAGTTTTACTCACAATAGCCCCACACTGGAAGCAATCCAAATATGACTTGAGAGAGAATGGACAAATAAGTGTATTCATTCCCAGTAATGGAGAGGGGGGACAAAACCTGTTACTACAATATAAATAAATCTCACAGACATAATGAGGAGTGAAAGAAGTCAGTCACAAAATGGGACACGTGGTTCCATCTGGATGATATTTAAAAAGAGGTAAGACCAATCCATGGTATTAGTCAATAGTGGTTACCTCTGGAGAGGTATTTTTGGGAAAGGGGAATAAAAAAGCCCTTTGGGATGCTGGAAATGTTTTATATCTTTACCTGGGCAGTAGCTACACAAGTATATACATATGTAAAATTCATTGAGTTATTGCTTTAATCATGCACTTTATATATAATAAGGCTTCATAACAATGTTTTTTAAGTCACAGAATAAAGACAAATTTTAATGAGAATTATAAAATATTTAGAACTGAATGACACAGAAAGCACTGCATGTCAAAACTTGTGGGATACAGTTAATGCAGTACTTAGAGGGCAGTTTATAGCCTTAATTGCATATATTACAAAGCAAGAAAGATGAAAAACTAATGAGTTATTCAACTAAAAAGTTGCTAGAAGAAAGACCATAGAGACTCCAAGGAAAATAGAAGAAAAAATATATATTGAAAGCAGAAATTAATATAATATAAAACAAAAATAGTAGTACAGAAGATGACAAACACATAAAGAGAGAACAATAAATAGAAACTATGAACAAAGGAGGAGCAGAAATGAGTTAGTAGCTATAAAAACAGAAGAAACAGAAGCACCATAATGGTTGCACACTACAGGAGGAAGCATGCCAGACTCTAAGACTCCAAGATGTGGTAAATTTTTAGAGTGGCTGTTTTGTTCCAGAGTTGCAGTCAGACTACTGGAGCTATGGTTGTATAGGAATTATGCTGCATTTCTCCATGAAAATAGTTGAGACTGTTTCCAATCTACCTTATTTCTGCACATATTTTTGCAATAAAATCTTGACCCTAGACGTAACTTGAACTTTTCTCTAATTCTTGCAACCTGTTACATTTACCTGACTGACATCCTTTCCCTGTTCTTTTGCTAACCACATACCCTTTAGCCTTCTGGGAAGCACTCCCAACATGTTTATGATGACATATGTGTCTTGTTTTCTGAGATGCAGATTCAATTCCCTGCCCAGCCAGGCCAATCAACGTCATTCCTTGGATGGCTTTTCCTAAAACCATTGCGAAGAAGGCAATCTTTTTCCTTAAGGTTACTAGCTAGGTCAAATTAAACATGAAGTTACTGAAGACTATCTTTCTAAAACAAGGAAAAGAGTACCTTGCCTGAGAATGAAGCTGACATAAAGGAAAGCAGAGCAGAGATGGGGAATGAGGCAAGGTGTAAGAGAGACAGAATGCTAACAATGTTGTTGAGGCCCTGGATCCAGTCATGGCTGGACCCATAATCGACTGCTTTTTTGCTTAACTAATTTGTTTTAGATGTCTGCACTTGCAACCCAAATTGCCCTAATAGCAACAACTGACCAGTATTTTAAAAAAACTCTGTCTCAACATTTTTTTTTTAAATCTCACTGCTCACAGGATCTTCCTATAGGTTTCCTTTAGTGTTACACTTAACATTTTCTGTTCAGATTAGTGCCTCTAAGATGGTTCTATATTATGCATCAACATATTCAAAGTTTTTGCTAGACTGCAGAAGTTTGTTATAAGTTGTAGAAGATTCACCCAGTGGGTTTAAGTTTAAATTTGAGAGAGAATAAAATAATCTAGCAAAGCTCATGCTCATACAGTAGAGGTAATACAAATAGAGCTTTTCTGAAGAATCATTCTCTTCTGTGGAGCCTCTGGGTGCAGGCTGCTAAAATGAAATTTACAATTACTGGCACAATCAAAATGCTCAGAAAGATCGAGGCTCTTAGAAACGGTGTTGAACTCTCATGGTTTTCAAATACTTGGCATTCAACTCATCGGAATATTACCCTCAATTTCCCCACAGAATCTATGAATAAAGAAAACAAAATCTCAATGCCAACAGAGCCAGCAGAATGAGTGCTGAGCTAATCTCCATTTCACCCTGTGACCTGCTCCCAGACTGAGTGAGCCCTCAGCCAACGCTCATGAATGTGCTCTCCTCCAGAGAAAAAGCTTAGCATTCCTACACCAGAGATTCTGAACAGATTCTGTGGTGCTTTCAAAGAATACAACATGGCTCTAAGAAAGCCTGGAGTTTTCATTGTTATGATTTTCAATTCCAATTTTAATAGGGTGAACTTTGAAAGCAAATCTTCTTTCTTAGTTAATGCTTACCAGCAGTTAATTAGACATAATTTTAGAGACTGTAGATGACTGGATTACTCTTCCCTCAAAAATAGAATCTTAACTAATGAAATGCGCAGCTTCCTGAAGGAGGCTATTCAAAGAACAACCCTGCAGTCTTCAAGCAAACAGGTCCTCTCACATTGGCTTTGACGGATTTTGTGTATAGAATTTCCCCCTCTGACTGGATTAAGCAAGTTGCATTCTCTCCTAAGAGATGCTGAAAACTAACTACTTTTCAGTAAACAACCAACAGAAATATTTCTTTCAGGTCGCTGCCTTGTTCATTTTATTTCTAAAAACTGATAGCACAGTATCAATACAAGGCTATATACTGAATTTGGTTTACAAATATTTAATAGAGTAAATTCAGATAAGACTACATGTAAAGTTCTCCCAAGAAGCGAAAAACAAGAAGCATATTTGCCTCCTACCTATGACCTAATACTTGCAAGTAACTTTTGCAAAAAAAAAAAGAATTTTTTCTTTTCAACAAGTCTCATCATTATATCTCTGGTATCTAACATAAATCTTTCTTGAGTAAGTGGATTAATGAATGGATAACTTTTAGTTTATCATGGGGTTGTCTTTTAAAAAATCATACTCTCACATTTAAGATAAATTTATTATTTATTTGTACCATTCTAGTAACTTTGGTGTCAAATAGTTTGCAGTTTAACCTTGACTGCTGGAGGGTAAGTAGAAATCCTTGTTTTGTTAGATCCCCAAGATGTCCTCTTTTAAATGAATTGTTTCCCTCTTAGATTTTTAGTACAGAGTGGTGATAGAAAAGGAAAATACAGTATTCATCATCTTTCTTGGAATTGGCTGGTAATGGTATAGCCTGAGAAAATTTCCCTGTTCATTAATCGGTGGAAGTCTTGTGAATGCATAAACAGTTCTTTGCACGATGCTGACCTGCAAAATCAAATTGGTCACAGACTGTCAAAGTAGAGGCAAATGCCATTTCCCCAGAGGGACAATGTGTTCTACCAAAACAGAGCAAGTTTCCAGGGATTTACATTGTTCTACACATCATGTCCAAGTATGCTTTCCTCTATAATTTATCTCATTAGTACCACCATGGATTTGATTTTTTTTTTCCTTTTATAGAGAAAGGGTCTCACTATGTTGCCCAGGCTGGTCTCGAACTGCTGAGTTCAAATGATCTTCCTGCCTTGGCTTCTGAAAGTACTGGGATTACAGGCATGAGCCCTGAACCATGCATTTTTCATCTAGAATGAAAACTTTCTTCCAGAACTTTTAAGTGATTTGTTCAATTAATCATCTGTCTTTTTTTCATGGTAATGATTGGTTTTTAGAGTAAGAATTAAGCCTGTAGTATCTAGTATGTGTGTGTGTGGTGGGGGGGACCGTTTGTTTGTATTTTGTTTATATTGCACAAGAGCAGCATTCCTTGCTTTAACTGTTTCAGCAACAACCAAAATCCATCTCTATAAGATTTTCTAGTCTCTCAAGTTTTGCTAGCAGGCACCCAACCCACTGTATTGTAGTCTTCATTCAAAAAAAAAAAATATCTGGACACACCTTTCAATCAGGCTTTAGCATTATGTCGTGATCTTTTTAAAGCATCAGAGTAACATATTATGGTAGTGATCATCTTTCCTCTACTACTGTGTCAGGAGCTCCACATTTTCTCTCATCCGTTCTCGCTCAAGGAAAAAGTGATTCCTATACCAAAAAAATGCATGAGTTTTGGTATTTATTCCATGTAAATGATGACTTCATTTTTTGAAATAGTTACTTTGATGAACTATTAAAGTGTCTCCTTCTCTTCCACAACTTCATTACTGCCTTATTCCAACCTCCTGTTCACTCTCTCCTGAGATTTTCCACCTCATCCCTCAATGGCCACCATCCTGAAATAGCCACTGGCCCTGTGGATCATCAATCAAATAGCCTAGCTTCAGAATTCCTTGACCTCCTCAGTGCCAGTGATTTCCATCCACAATTCCACAAACATAATTCACATGGGTCACATTCTGGACCACATTATTTAAAGCTTTTTTTCTCCAACTGGCATCTTTAGCATTAACAGTGTGCCTTCTTTCAGCAACCTCTTATTCTTCTAGCTGAGCCTTTTACTCACAATATATCTAATCTGACCTATGTCCATTTAATTGAATCCCTGATTTTTTTTCCAGTTTACCACCTTTCCTTAGATGATGCTTTTGTTCCATCACTGTATTTGCTTACTTATCTTCATGTCCTTCTATTTTACTGAACTCACAAAACCACAGCCCAGTTTCCATCCGTCATATTTCTTATCTGATCATACCCATAGCTGAGTATAAATGGTGGAAATGATTGTACAATATAAGAGATTAGAAATGCTGGTGAGAGGGGCAAAGCAAGGTGGTTGAATAGAAGGCCTCACTGATCCCCACCTTCACCCCAACAAGGACACAGATTTAACAATTATCTACACCAAAAAAATACCTTCATAGGAACCAAAAATCAGCTGAGCACTCACAGTTTTAACTTTCTATTGCTGAAAGAGGCACTGAAGAAGGTAGGAAAGGCAGTCTTGAATTGCCAATTTTACTCCTCCCACATCTGTTGGCAGCGGCCATGTGACATGAAGAGAATATGCGCTTGGGAGAGGGAGAGAGTAGTAATTGTGAGACATTGCATTGAACTCGGTGCTGCCCTGTCACAGCAGAAAGCAAAACTGGGCTAACTCAACTTGTGCCTATCCATGGAGGCAGTACTTAAACCAGCCCAGCTAGAGGAGAATCACCCATCTCAGAGATCAGAACTTGAGTTCTGGCAAACCTCACCACCATGGGCTAAAGTGTTCTTGGGCTCTAAATAAACTTGAAAGGAAGTCTAGGCCACAAAGACTGCAATTCCTACATGAGTCCTCGTGCTGAACTGAGCTCAGAGACAGTGGGCTGGGGGGAATGTGACTTACTGAGACACCAGCCAGGGTGGCTAAGAACATGCTTGCACCAACCCTCTTTTAACCCCAGACTGTACAGCTTGCAGCTCCAAAAGAAATCCCATCCTTCTGCTTGAGTAGAGGAGAGGGAATAATAAAGAGGACTTTGTCTTGCATCTTGGATACCAGCTCAGCCACATTAGGATAGGGCACCAGGCAGAGCCCCCTTTCCAGGCGCTAGCTCCCGGACAACATTTCTAGACACACTCTTGGCTAGAAGGGAACCTGTTGCCTTGAAGGGAAGGACTTTGTCCTGTCAGGACTCATAAACTGCTAACTAAAGAGACCTTGGTCCCTAAAAAACCAGCAGCAATACCCAGGTAGTATATGGTAGGCCTTGGATGAGACTCCGAGACTTGCTGGCTTCAGGTGAGACTCAAAACATTCCGAGCTATGGTAGTTACAGGGAGAGACTCCTTGTGCCTGAGAAAAGTAGAGGGAAAAGTAAAGGAGACTTTGTCTTTTACCTTAGGTACCAATTCGGCACAGTGAGGTATAGCACCAAGTGGGATCTGAGGGTCCCCAGTTCCAGTCTTTGGCACTTGGATAGCATTTCTAAACCTGCCCTGGGCCAGAGAAGAGCCTATTGCCCTGAACAATGTGTTCTACCAAAGTTTGGATCTTAGGCTAGGCAACATTCACCATAAGCTGACCGAAGAGTCCTTGGAACTTAAGGGATCATCAGTGGTAACCTGGTAGTACTCCCTGAGGGCTTGTGGTGGTGGTGGTGGTGGTGGCAGTGGTGATGGGCTGAGGCCCCCCTGCCTGTGGAAAGGGAAGGGATGAGTGGGAAAGACTGCATATCTTGGTTTGAGTACCAGCTCAACTTCAGTACAATGGAATACCAAAGAGACTTCTAAGTTTTTTGACTCTAGTCCCTAGCTGCCAGAGAGCACCTCTGGACCCACCTGGGGCATAAGAGAACTTGCCACACTGAAAGAGAGACACAAGCCAGGCTGGCTTCACCACCTGCTGATTGTGGAGACACAAGGACTTGAGCAAACATATGTGGTAACCAGGTAGTGATTACAGTGGACCCTAGGAGATATCCAGTGCTGTGCTGTCTTCAGTCTGACCCAGCACAGTCCCGGGGTGGTGGCCACAGGGGCTCTTGTGTCATCCCAACCCCAGTTCCAAGAGGCTCAAAACAAAGAGGGAGAGAGATTTCATTTGTTTGGGAGAAAGTAAGAGAAGAGAATAAGGGTCTCTGTCTCATTATCCAGATAATTTTTCTGGATCTTATTCAAGTCTACCAAGGTAGTACCTCTACGAGTCTGCAAGAACCACAGCATTACTGGGCATGAGGTGCCCCCATAAAGCAGGCTTAGATCACAACACTCAAGACCATTTGAATACTTGGAAAGCCTTCCCAAGGACAAGTACAAACAAGCCTAGTCTGCAAAGACCACAGTAAATATCTAACTCTTCAATACCCAGACACTAGAGAACATCCATAAGCATCAAGACCATCCAGAAAAACACAACCTAATCAACTAAATAAGACACCAGGGACCAGTCCTGGAGAAAGAGAAATATGTGATCTTTCTGACAGGGAATTCAAAATAGCTGTTTTGGGGAAACACAAAGAATAAAGAAACATGCAGAAATTATGGAGGTAAAAAATGCAATTGGCATACTGAAGAACACATCAGAGTCTTCTAATAGCCAAATTGATCAAACAGAATAAGAAATTGATGAACTTGAAGACAGACTATTTGAAAATATACAGAGAAGACAAAAAAATAAAAATAAAAACAATGAAGCAAGTCTAGAAAACAGGCTGAAGAGAGCAAATCTAAGAGTTATTGGTCTTAAAGATGAGGTGGGGTAGGAAGTTTATTCAAAGGCATAATAACAGGGAACTTCCAAAACCTAGAGAAAGATATCAATATCCAAGTACAAAAAGGTTATAGAATGCCAATCACATTTAACCCAAATAAGACTATCTCAAGGCATTTAATAACCAAAGAGAGTAAACAAGGACCCTAAAAGCAGCAAGAGAAAAGAAACAAATAAAATACAATGGAGCTCCAATACATCTGGCAGCAGACTTTTCAATAGAAAGCTTACAGGCCAGGAGAGAGTGGCATGTCATACTTATAACGCTGAAGGCAAATAACTTTTACCCTAAAAGAGCAAATAGAAAATGTTCTTCAAATATGAAGGAGAAATAAAGACTTTCCCAGACAAACAAAGCTGAGGATTTCATCAGTATCAGACCTGTCCTGCAAGAAATGCTAAAGACAGTATTTCAGTCAGAAAGAGAAGGACATGAATGAACAATGAAAAAAAAATCATCTGAAGGCACAAAACTCACTGGTAATAGTAAGTACCAAAAAAACCCCAGAATATTATGACAAGGTAATTGTGGTATGTAAACTACAATGATCTTAAGTAAAAAGATAACCAATCATTTTGATGAACCAATCAAAAATATAACTATAGCAACTTTTCAAGAATACACAGTACAAAAATATATAAATAGAGACCTAAAAAAGTCTTTTTAGGTTTAACTTTTTAACCTAAAAAGTTAAAAATGGATGAAGCTAAGGTGTGTAGTATTTATTAGTTTACCTTTTACTTGCTTATTTGTTTGCTATTTGTTTATGCAAACAGGGTTAAATTTTTATCAACCTAATATAATGGGTTATAAGGTACTCTTTGCAAGACTCATGGTAACCTCAAATTAAAAAACATACAACAGATAAAAAAAATAACAAGCAAGAAATTAAATCATACCACCAGAAACAAGATATCTTCACTAAAAGCAAGACAGGAAAGAAAAAAGGTGGAAGAGAAGACCACACGTACATGCACACACACACATGCACACACGCACACATACACAAACAGAAAACAAATAACAAAATGACAGGAGTAAAGTCCTTACTTATCAATAATAACATTGAATATAAATGGTCTAAACCCTCCAATCAAAAGACATAGACTGGCTGAATGGAAAAAACAAAAACAAAAACACAAGACCCAGTGATATGTTGTCTATGAGAAACACATTTCACCAGGCCAGTTATGGTGGCTCACACCTGTAATCCCAGCACTTTGGGAGGCTGAGGTGGATGGATCGCAAAGTAAGGAATTTGAGACCAGCCTGGCCAACACAGTGAAACACTGTCTCTATGAAAATTACAAAAATTAGCCAGGTGTGGTGACACACAGTGTAGCCCTGGCTACTTGGGAGGCTGAGGCAGAAGAATTGCTTGAACCTGGGAGGCAGAAGTCACAGTGAGCTGAGATTATGCCACTGCACTCCAGCCTGGTAAACAGAGTGAGACTCCATCTCAAAGGAAAAAAAAAAGAAATATATTTCACCTATAAAGTCACACATAAACAGAAAATAAAAAGATGAAAGAAGATATTCTATACCAATGGAAACCAAAGCAGAGCAAGAGTATCTGTACTTATATCAGACAAAATAGATTTGAGGACAAAAACTATACAAATAAGATAAAAACTATAAGAATAAGAGAACACAAAGAAGGTCTTTCTATAATGATGAAGGAAGTAATTCAGCAAAAGGATATGACAATTGTAAATATATATGCACCAAGGACTGGAACACCCAGATATATAAGCAAATGTTATTAGATTTAAGAAAGAGATTGACTCAAATACACTAACAGTTGGAGATTTTAACAGCCCACTTGCAGAATTGGATAGACCTTCCAGACAGAAAATCAACAAAGAAGCATCAAACTTAATCTGCACTATAAACCAAATGGACCTAATAGATATTTACAGAACATTTTACCCAATGACTGCAGAATAAAATTTTTTTCTCAGCACATGGACCATTCTCAAGGATAGACTATATGTTAGATCACAAAATATTCAAAAGAATTGGAATAATATCACACATTTTCTCTGACCATGATGGAATAAAACCAGAAATCAATAGCATGAGGAATTTTGGAAATTATACAAACACATGGAAAGCAAACAATATGTTCCTGAATGACCAGCTGGTCAATAAAGAATTTAAGAAAGAATTTGAAAAATTTATTGAAATAAATAATAATGGAAACACATATAACAAAATGGATACAGGTCACGCCTGTAATCCCAGCACTTTGGGAGGCCAAGGAGGGTGGATCACCTGAGGTCAGGAGTTCAAGACCAGCATGGACATGGCAAAATGCTGTCTGTAGTAAAAATACAAAAATTAGCTGGGTGTGGTGATGTGCGCCTGTAATTCCAGCTACTCAGGAGGCTGAGACACAAGAATAATTT
Source organism: Aotus nancymaae (assembly GCF_030222135.1). Taxonomy (NCBI): domain Eukaryota; kingdom Metazoa; phylum Chordata; class Mammalia; order Primates; family Aotidae; genus Aotus; species Aotus nancymaae. Next base: position 108,087,443 of record NW_026988425.1, read on the forward strand.
GAACCTGGGAGGCAGAGGTTGCAGTGAGCTGAGATTGTGCCAGTGGACTCCAGCCTGGGTGATGGAGTGAGACTCTCTCTCTCTCTCTCTCTCTCTCTCTCAAAAGCCATATTTTGAGGTCAGCTATACCTGGATTCAAACCCTTATTCTTCTGCTTATTAGTTGTGCAATTTTGGACAAGTCAGTAACCTCTTGGTACCTCAGTTCCTCATCCATAAAATGGGAACATATGTAACACTAGTGTTATAGGTTGGCTGTGAAAAGAAATGGCTCATGATTTGCTTGCCACAGTGCCCTGCACACGGCAAGGGCTCAGTGTGTTAGCTGTCATTACTGCTATGAAGGTAGGCTGATTCCACGCTTAGGACTGGAGGATTTATTTTATTGTTTTCTTTACAGCACCAGCTTTTGAGAAAAGAATGGAAGGATTGTTAAAATCAAACTTAGTTTGTTTTTTTGGCAGTTACATGGTAGGTGCATGGGAGAGAGGACCAACTTTAGTTAATCTATAACAATATTTTGTTTGGCTTTTCTGATAAAATCAACCCACAGAGAATTTCCAGCAAGCATTATCTGAGACGGGCAGTTACTAAAAATGTAACCTTTCTTTCCCCCGATAGTTTCTGAGATATATTCTGGGAACTGAGTGTTAGGCACATCATAGACAAATCGCCTCCTTTGAGCTCTCCAGGTTATAGCCCCTTGGTGAACCCATTCTCCCATTCCCAGGGCCAGCCAGCCTGCTTCTGGGAAGCTGTAGACATGCTTTTCCTATGTGGGAGCAGGCCTGGAGCCAGCCTCTGAGGTTCTTGGCTCAATAAAAAAAATGCAATCCTCAGCAGTCCCTGGCCTCAATGACTCACTGCTCTAAAGAGTATAATTCACATGTCTAGATGAGAGGCTCATATATCTGCTGGACACTGTTACCATGAGTGGAGTGTTACTGACAGCCAATCATAAGCATTAGTGAAAAGTATGACCTCAATAGCAGCCAATCAGGCCATTCCTAGGGGAGCTGGGCCTTCCAAAGGTCTCCTGTTATTTGTAACTCACCTTCAAGGACGTGGGTCAGGGATACAGGTAGAACCTAATTACTTGGAAAAGAGTTTTGCAACGTGGAGCCTGGAGATACTACTTGAAAAAAGAGTCTTGTGGTTGCGTAATTTGGAGATCTGGCATGTAATTAGCATATTATGGACTAGAAGTGATCATGGTATAAAGAAAATGGCTGGGCATGGTGGCTCACCCCTGTAATCCCAGCACTTTGAGGGGTCGAGGTAGCTAGATTACTGTAATCCCAGCACTTTGAGGGGCTGAGGTAGCTAGATTACTGTAATCCCAGCACTTTGGCAGGTGGCTCATACCTATAACCCCAACACTTTGGGAGGCTGAGGTGGGTAGATTGGGAGTTCAAGACCAGCATGACCAACATGGTGAAGCTCCATTTCTACTAAAAATATGAAAATTAGCTGGGTGTGGTGGTGGATGCCTGTAATCCTAGCTAACTGGGAGGCTGAGGCAGGAGAATCGCTTGATCTTGAGAAGTGGAGGTTGCAGTGAGCTGAGATTGTGCTATTGCACTCCAGCCTGGGTGACAGAGTGAGACTGTGTCTCAAGAAAAAAAGAAAACTCTGCAACTTTGTTTTACTCAAGTTCTTAGAAGGAGATTGGCTATACATTCATATTTTAAAATAATGCCCATTTAACATTGGGCTAAACTAATGTTTCACAGGGCAAAATTTGAGAGTCGCTTGGAGAATTCTGAATTCTGCAGCAATTACGTCTCTGTTATTTATCTTGCCCTCAATCACTTAATTTAACTCTGGGTTCTGGGGCTACTTCTCAGGGCATTGTTAGGGAGGACCTCTCTGAGGAGGTTCCCTTGAAGTTGAACCTTGAGGGATAAGGATCCAGGTTTCTGAGCTGGGGAAAACACTGCTGCTGGAGTGAGCAGGACCAGCCGGTGGGAAATGCGTAGGGAGGAACAAGAAAATACAGGGCCCTCCGGGCTACAGTGAAATGCCTGGAATTCCTCAAGTGTGATGAGAAACCTTTGAAGGATTTCAAGCAAGGCTGTGACATGGCTTTGTTAATTTTAAAAGTAACACTTTGTCCACTGAATACAAGGTGGTTGATAAACAAAACTAAAAGGAATTGGGATGGATTATGTGTTCCAAAAATGGCCACAAAAAATATCTTCCATCCCACATATTCTTGAACCTTCAAGCATTCTATCAAGAGATGAAGTGTAATTGATGTCCCCTTGAACTTAGGCAGCCTTCTGACTTGCTCGTAATGGATAGAATGCACTGGAAGTGACGCTGTGTGACTCCCAAAGTGAGGTTATAAAAAACAATGGCAGTTTCCACGTGGGGACCTGTGCTCAGAGCCCTGGGATGTCACAAAAGAAATCTGACCCTCCCTTCTCCCCCAGGCCGCCATGCTGTGAAGACTCAAAGCCACATGGAGGCGCTTCATGTAGGTTCTCCAGTTGACAGTCCCAGACTTTTCGTTCTCCCAGCCCAGGTACCAGACATGTAAGTGCATAAGCTTTAGGATGAGTCTAGCTTCCAGCCATCAAGACACCCTCAGCTTTTGAGGCTTCCCATCTGAGGCTCCAGACATCAGAAAACAGACACTGGTGTCCTTTCCAAATTACTGATCTATGGAATCATGAGCAAATTGTAGTAATAAATAATAAAATAATTGTAAGCTGCTAAGTGTGGGGATAATTGTTACACAACAGTTGTGAGCAGAACAGGGAGAAAAGGCAGAAGGCTGCTGCAGTGGTTTGGGCAGGAGAAGATGATGGCTTGAATTTAGGATTGTCGGTTCCCATGAGGTATAGATCATACCAGAATATAGCTGTAGTAAAGAAGAAAAAATTTAGGTTTATTATTTTCTGCAGCAAGGGAGCGTGTACACCATGGGGAACCATGAGTTATCTGAAAAGAGAGGAGTCAGGGAATGGCTACTTATAAGGTTTTGGGGGTTGGAGTCAGTTATAGATAGTCTTGGCAGAAATTGACCAGAATTCTGTTATCTTGGAAGCTGCTGCAATGGTGAGTGGTCTTACCTTTAGGGCTTCAGAATCTGTATATAGCTCTGTTAATTTGTCAGTAAGGTCAGTTTGTCTGGTCTGCTTGGAATATATGGGTTTGAATGAACTGGTGTAAAAGGAATTTTTGTTTTAGATAGTCTATGATGTGCTTCATGGCTTAGTCTAGCACAGATTCTCTCTGTTTGTGAGTCAGGGTACGTTTTGCAAGATGTGGATTCTGTTTCAGTTCTAAATTCTGCTCAACAGCTTTGCTGCCAGCTGTTACTTTTAAGAGTGAGATTGTGATTATGTTAAAAACAGGCTTCTTATCTTTAAGAGATACAAACTGAAATATTGACAGTATAAAGCAGCATTTCTCAAATGTTTTGGTCTCGAGACATCTATGAACTAAAAAATTATTGAAGACCCCAAAGAGCATTATTTTATTTTATTTATGTATCTTTTTATAATTTCAATTTTTATTTTAGATTCAAAGGGTACATGTGCAGCTTTGTTACTTGGATATATTGCATGACACTGAAGCCAAAGGGCATTTTAAAATGTGAGTTGTAGTTATTGATATTTACTGTAATGGAAATTTAAAAAAATTTTAAATTATTTATAACATTTGTTTATTTATAATGAATGACATGTTTTTAAAGAAAATAACTACATTTTCAAAGAAATTGATGAGAGGAGTGCTACTGTTTTATATTTTTGCAAATATCTTTGATATTCTGGCTTAATGGAAGATGGCTGGATTCTCATATTGGCTTCTGAATTTAATTGGTCGCAGTATGTTGTTTTGATTGAAGTGTACAAAATTTGACTTCATTCAAATAATAGTGGGTAAAGGCAGGAGTATTTTAATAGCCTTTTTCACGTAACTGTGGTTTTTATTCTTTGATATTGCATCAAGACTTGATAAGTGGTACTTTCTATCTGTAGTCAAATTTTGTACTCCATTCCATTATAATCCATTGATCTATCCTATGCTTTAAATGAATCTTTTATGTATGCATGATTTTGTATTATCACTCATTTGTATTATTCAATATATATACTACATATAGTATATATACAATATAAAATATTACACTTGTTAATTTCATCACTGATATTGTCAGAACAGTTTTTTATCTTTCTTTTGAGATAACGGTCTCGCTCTGTTGTCCAGGCTAGAGAGCAGTGGTGTGATTTTGGCTCACTGAAACCTCGATTTCCCTGGCTTACGTGATCCTTCCAGCTCAACTTCCTGAGTAGCTGGGACTATAGGTGTGCACCACCATGTGCAGCTAATTTTTGTATTTTTTGTTGAGATAGGGTTTTGCCTTGTTGCCCAGGCTGGTCTCAAATTCTTGGGCTCACATGTTCCTCCCACCTCAGCCTCCCAAAATGCTGAAATTATAGGCATGAGCCCCTGCGCCTGGCTTGTAAATATTAGTTTATTGAATATTCACATCTTCCAAATCTTGACCGATTTCATTATGTAATATAAAATATTACACTTGTTAATGTGATCACTGATATTGTCAGAAAAGTTTTTAAGTATTTGGAAGTTGTCAGACGCATGGTGGCAGACAAAACTTCCCCAAATTCTACATTTTGGTTTAAAACTTGAAGCGTATCATTGGCAACAAATGCCCTCAGTTGTTTTCCTTGAAATGACAGTCTCACTGTATTCATTTTTGAGAAAATATATGCCAAACACCTGAGTCTGTATAACCATAGTTAGTTAAACTTTCAAGTAAAAATGATGTTCCATGAAAAAATCAGCTAGGTTAGCTTGTCACTTGAACATTTGTACAAGTGCTTTTCCAGGAGGCAACTATTAGACTTTGGTTTGCAGCTTAAAGCTCTTTATGCCTGCTTTCACTTGGTGGCTCATAGTATTAAGATGTGTACCCAAAAGTTGAGATTTGACAAAAATCAATAGTTATTACTGCTTTATCAAGCACATTCTAAGGGCCACTGGTAATTTATTTATTTATGAATGAGATGGAGTCTTGTCTTGCTCTGTTGCCCAGACTGGAGTGCAGTGGTGTGATCTCAGCTCACTGCAACCTCCGCCTCCTAGGTTTAAGTGGTTCTCCTGCCTCAGCCTCCCGAGTAGCTGAAATTACAGGTGCCATCCACCATGCCCAGGTAATTTTTGTATTTTTCATAGAGACGGGGTTTCACCATGTTATCCAGGCTGGTCTTGAACTCCTGACCTGAGGTAATCTACCTGCCTTGGCCTCCCAAAGTCCTAGGATTAGCCACTGTGCCTGGCCCACTGGTGTTTATTTTAATGTGAGTGAGTGGTAGTGAAGACCACAATGCTGCCATGCTGCCCCGGCTAGAGCTAAGGCACCAGCCACTTACCCGCCATGGCTTTTGCGCTGTTAGTGTGAATGTCAATCCAGTGAAAAGGCAGATGATGTCTTAGTAATAGAGTAAAGATACACTTGACCTAGAATTTTCCCTAAAAGCATCTTGGGGATCATGAAGGGTCTACAGATCAACTTTGAGATGTAGGATTTACTTCAAAATAATCCAGGAGGGAGGAAGGGGAGGGGATGTCTAGATGAAATAGACATGGCCAGGAGTTGATAATTGTTGAATTTGAGTCATGGGAGTTCACTGTACTATTCTATTTTTGTATGTATTGAACTTTCTTTTTTTTAAATAATAAGTCAAAGAAAAGATTAAGTCCTAGCGCTGTAGATTTAGTTCCCAGGTAGACACTAGTGCTATTTATTAATGGGGAAGATTGGGGGAGCAGGGACAGGTTTTGGTTGGGGAATCTAAGAATTGTATCCAGAAAACATTACATTGAGATGCCAGATTGTATTAGTTTGTTTTCATGCTGCTGATAAAGACATACCTGAGACTGGATAATTTATAAAGAAAAAGAGGTTTAATGGACTCACATGGCTGGGGAGGCCTCACAATCACGGCAGAAGGAGAAAGACATGCCTTACATGGCGGCAGACAAGCGAGAAATCTTGTGCAGGGAAACTCCCCCTTATGAAACCATCAGATCTCATGAGACTTATTCACTATCAGGAGAACAGCATGGGAAAGACCTGCCCCCATGATTCAGTTGCCTCTCATGGGCTTCTCCCACAACACATGGGAATTGTGGGAGCTACGGTTCAAGATGAGATTGGGTGGGGACACAGCCAAACCGTATCACAGGTAGACCACCCACTTTGCATGTGTGGGTCTGGAGCACAGAATCCCAGTGGTCAGCTGGTATTTCAAACCATGGAACTGGCTGTGAGGACCGAAGTGTGTAGAGATGCGAGGGCCAGTTAAGCAGCCTCTCTCCACAACCTGAGCTTGATGATGTGGCCTTGATTAACCACCTCCAGCTCCAAGAGCCTTCACGGTCTTCCTCTGCCCAGGGAGCTTGGCACTGCCCCCTTGGAATTCAATATTTCATCCTCTGGTTCACTGATTATCTCCTGGGATTAGGAGGCATTAGAAGAGCCCAGGAGAGGGAGGCAGCTTTTGGATTTCCTTGGAAAGCTCTAAGCAGATTTTATCCCTTCTCCACCTGTTAAGATGGGAGTTAGTGGGAGGGGGAGGGATCACAGGAAACTGTGAACTCAGAGACTCTTTAAGCCTAATTTTGACTAATGTTTGTAGATTTTACCCACCAAAATATTTGCTGGAGTGATTCAGAGTTCAAACATTGTCATGTATGAGGCTAGCCTGGTGGTGAAGAGCTTAACTTCTGGAATTCAATCAACCTGAATTCAAATCCCCCTTACTGGCTGTGTGACCTGGGATGAGTTGCTGAACTCCTCTAAGTTTTAATCTTTTCCTGTGTAAAGTGGAGAGAAAACACACATCTTCTTCATTGGTTTGGAGAGAGGGTTAACGAGGAAATGCATTCAGAGGGCTAAGAGGAAACCCTATCTTTACATAATTAGCCAGGTGTGGTGGCATGCACCTGTATTTCCACTACTCCGGAGGCTGAAGTGGGAGAATTGCTTGAGCCCAGGAGGTGAGGTTGCAGTGAGCTAAGTTTGCATCACTGAACTCCAGCCTGGGTGACAGAGTGAGACCTTGTAACAAACAAACAAATGACTCTACTTACGGCAGATACTGACATATTCCTACCCTTTCCAGCAAGTATTCAGCTGGACTGCTTTGTTCCCCTTTCCCCATCCTTGCCCCTGTCTCTCGTGTAAAGCAGTAAGATGTAATGATAGAATGGAGATGGGCAGCAGAGACTCAGGCAGGTGACCAGATGGCTTTACGTGTGGTCATTTTATAAGTATTGGATCTTTCCTGCCATTCTGTCAGTTAAGAGTTCCCTGACCCGGTGTTAAATGACTTATCAAAGAAGCCAACCAGGTCCATCTGGAGCTGAGTGAGGTCCTTCTGTCTAGAACATTTGGGAGCCTCTAGTGCCCTGAAGAGCATCACTGCCTTCCAGGGATGGGATGGGATGAATGAAGCGAGGCTGCACCTGCTGCTTGCTGCTTTCTCAGTTTGCAGAGCTGACTTGCTGCTTCCAGTCCCTGGACACCCCACCCCCTGTTCATTGCTGGAACCCAGGTTGCAGGGTCCTGCCTCGTGTTTCAGCATTTGCTCTTCTGCCCTGAGTCATTCTCTTTTGGTCATTACTATTTAAACTTTGCCATCTAGGATACCTAGGTGTCTGTCCTGTTGGAGAGGCTTGCACCAATTAAACTATTGGTGAAAGAGGTGCCATGGCAGTCTATTGTCCTGATACCTTGGGGTTACGTCGTGTGTATCAAGGGGTTTGTCTGACTCAAAGGCTCTCACTCCACATCTCCTGCTGATGCTGCTCAGCAATAGTTGAATCCTCATAAACTGTTTTTTTTAAACCTAAGACCTGTGATAGCCATGATCTAGGGTGGCACATCAACAGAGGACTCGTAATTGAGACAGGCATCAAAGAAGAAACAGCTTTGGTAGTTACACTTGGTCAGACATGGAAAGATGTCAAGGTAACTGCAGCTCAAGGCAACCTGGGGTCACTTTTCCTTAGTTGAACCAAGATCTATACATACTCCAAGTTCTCCTTTTAATTCTTTTGATTATACCAACTCGTTAGGTATGTCTTTTTATATCACTATTTCTATTTGTTAAGACTATACTTGGCCAGGTGTGGTGGCTCATGCCTGTATTCCCAACACTTTGGGAGGCCAAGGTGGGCAGATAGCTTGAGCCCAACTGTTCAAGACCAGCCTGGGCAACATGGTAAAACCCCATCTCAACCAAAAATACAAAAATTAACCAGGCGTAGTGGTGTGTGCCTGTAGTCCCAGCTACTTGGGAGGATCACTTGAGCCCAGGAGGCAGAGGTTGCAGTGAGCCAACTCCCACTGCACTCCAGTCAGGCCAACAGAGCAAGACCCTGTTTGAAAACAAAGAAACAAAAACCAAAAAAACAAAACTATACTTATGGCAGATACTGACATGAACACTGAAAATACAAAAATGCATGTTACATTCCTACCCTTCCCAGCGTTTTAACTTCAGCGGGTTGGACAGATAAGGATTAGAGTTGGTGTTACCATGCAAACATCTACAGGGGTCCATTAATAATGCAGGAACGAGGTGGGGCCTATTTGAGCAATATTACTCTGGGAAGTCAGTGTCTTTACCTAGTGACTTTCTTCCTTGCAAAACTCCTTCCTCTCAGTTTCAGGGTCCTTTCTCTACAAGCTCCCTAGTGACCAAAGCTCTCACAACTTTTGAAAGTTCTTATCATGTAGGCAACTGATGATTTCGACTAGTTCAAATAAGTTTACACAGATTTAACGAATTATTTCTCAAATGGTAATTGCATTTTTCAAAGAAATTACCTGCAGATGACATTTTCTAAAAGGTTCATCTGCAGAAAGTGGACAAAATGGCATTACAGTCCTGGAGGATGACCTTAGCTTTCAACATGGGGTTCTACTCGTCTCTGAGATGAAGATTTTCTGGCAGTGGTCCACTCCCCATGGAGAGGTTCCATTCCAATAGCTCATCGAAACCTCACATTAAGCAGAAATTTCTGCATCCTGGACAAGAGCTTACTTCCTGTCATTCCCACTCATCCAGTCCTCAACAGCTGCTCAAGCTCAAGACCACAGTCATCTTTTAACCTTTGCTGTGGGAGTCAATAGAAAAAGCCAATCACTGGTTGGCTCCTTGGCGTAGTCCCTCCCATCCACTTTCTTCTCTCCATTTCTATTGCCACGATCTTGGACTGGTTCCTCTTCTTTCTCCCACTGTCATCACTGGAATGAGTCTTAAATGCTCACCTCTCCAAGTCAGATGCCGGGTTTTGAAACCACACATGCTTTGGAGCTCAGCCACTGGAACATCTTGGCTCATTACTTAACCTCTTGAAACCTTAGTTTCTTTTTCTGCACAGTGGGATAATAACAGCATCCACATAGTAATTTTAACAATAGCAACCACACGGTAAGGTTGTTGAATGATTCAGATGAGATTCCGCAAAGACTGAGAAACTGTTCCGGTGTCATGAAGGAGTCTAAAGAGACGTGAGAGCTAAACACAATGCCTGATTTTGAACTAGACCATTTTACTCTGAAGGATAGTGTTGGGACAACTGATAAAATTTGAATATGGGGAGAAGACCAAGTGGTGCTAATGATCCAGGTTAAGCTCCTGATTTTGATAATTTTGTAATATCTATGTGGATAACGTCCTTTTGTATAGAAAATTCAATACAAGGGAATTTGGAGGTGATGGAGACTCCAATTCGCAACTCATTCTCAAGTGGTTCAAGAAGAAACTCTACTTGCAATTTTTCTGTAAGTTTGTGACATTTCCAAACAAAATATTTAAGAATTAATCTTAAATATTAAAAATCTTTAAAAATTTAAGAATTAAAATCAAGGTCCTGTACGTCAGGCATCTGGCCTAGAGTTGGGACCCAGAACAGGCACACCTTTCCTTTCATCTCCTCTTGCCTGTCCTGCACATGGTAGCTCAAGATTTTCCTCATGCCCTGCTTTTGTCATGTCCTTTTCATGCTTAGAGTTGGTTCATGAATCCCCACAAAGCCCAAACTCCTTAGGCTGATTTGAAGGTCCCCCATAATCATTCCTCAGTCTATAGAACTCCATGTTTCGGGCATTCTTATTCACGTCCAGCTTGAGACTGGTTTCAAGCTATTTCCTCTGGTCTGTGGGTATTTCATTCTTCACATTAGGTGTTTTCCTTTCCCTGACCTGATTTATAAGATTACTGAGCTCAGAGCCTACAGCCCCTAGGATGTAAGCTCCCTAAGGGCTGGGAATTTGTCTTGGCTTGTTCACTGCTGAGCGCTGGAGCCTAGAGCCCTGGCTCATAGCAGATGCTCAGTGGGTATTTGTTTATACATTTTGCATCAATGTCATAGACTTCATTGCATATCCTACAACATGGAGCATTGTGCTCTGCAGACGGGTGCTTGGAAATACGTGTTGAACAAATTAATGGATGAATTGAATTGACCAGTGTGAGCATCACAGTTACCTTGGATAGCCTAGTGTCTCTGCCGTAGGAGGGCAGGATGCACAAGTGATCAGTAACCACACTTGTTTGGTGGCACTAGATATCGACCATACAGTTCCTATTGCAGGGTCAGTAGAATTCATGACTGAGGATGACGGTCCTCATTGTGTTATTTATGGGCCTCTCACCTACCTTCCCTGGCAGGATTTCTTTAGGAGTTGTTTGCACATGATCAATTTCCTCTCCTGGAATGAGGCCTCATTCTGGCCTTAGTGGTGGCCTGCCTGACGAGACATTTATTCGATAGGACCATGGGAGGTGAAAGGATGACAGGCCAGCCTTACAGCTCTATCAGGCTCCCCCAGGGCCAAGGTCAAGATAAAAGACCTTTAATACTAGAATCTGACAGGGAGCGCTGACAAGCTGTCAGAAAGTCATCTCTGTGGAAAATGGCCAACAGATTAAATGCAGGTAGATTAAAAGGACACAAATTTGTATTTTTGAGTGCCTGGTGTTACCAAGCGCAATGATAGTCCCTTTACATACATTCTCACAAAAACATTTTAAGTCAACAATAGGCTGTGAGTCATGGCTTTTCCCACCTCCTCACCTCCCAGTATCTCTTCTTCTCACTCTGATCAGGTTTTGTCCGTATCACTCCTGTGAACCATTTTTTTAAAATCAAGATCACCAATGATATAACTTACCAAAGCTAATTCTCTTTCCCGGGTTCTCAGCGTTGGGCCGAGCTGACAACTCATTCCTTGAAACCCTTGCTGTCCTCTGCTTCTGCGACAGCCACATGGTTCTCACCTTGCCTCACTGGACATTCCCTTTCTGTGTAAATTCTAAATGATGAAACAGCTGTGGCCCTCTTTTCTTCTCTAGTTACTTTCTCTCCCCGGGAGGCCTTATCTGGTCGCATCTGTTTACTGATGACTCCCAAGTTTATTTTGTCTACCTAGGCTTCTCCCTTGAGCTCTCTGGACTTATGTTCAATTGTCTACTTGATATTTCTACTTGCATGTTGAATTCATGTCTAAGATACAGTCAAAATGAAAGTATTGATTTCTACTTCTGTATCTCATACTCCTCCAATAGAAAATTAAAAAGAGTGTGACCAGCTTTTACTCACTTCTCCTGCCTTTAATTTTCCCTTTTCTTTACTAAGTTCAGTAACAAGCACCATAGATTTGTGGAAATCCATGTTGTAGACGTGGTTTGGGGATTTGCTATTCAAATACCTTCATTTTACAGATGAAACCAAGACCTAGAGAGGGGAAGTGATGAGGTCAATTAACAATAATTAACTGCAGAGCTGGGACGAGGAGCAAAGTTTCCTGACTTGTGGTTTGTATGTTACTAAGACCTTATTTTTCACTTTCTCCTTCAAGCATATGCACTTGAGGAAAATAATGTCTTCGGCTGCTTACTTTATTAGCTGTTTTTCCAGCCTCACTCATTGTCTTCTTCCCAGCACTAACGGTTTCCAAGCCTGACCTTATTTGTAGAATCCCACAATCTCTATAAGAAATGGTGAATACCTGACTCATGTGCTGCGACTCCTTCAGCAGGTCCACGGCAGATATCACCAGTTGATTATGATCCTTTTCACTGCTGAGTCCTGATGGAATCCCGGAAGGCTTCACAATATAATGTTCCATGCAGCCACTATCAGTTGATCAGAATTGACTTTAAGATGAGAACTGTGTTCCTCTATACAACCTCAAACTTTATCCATTCCTCTCTGGTCTAATTTTTTCCTCCAAATCTGTCTTTGGAGGCTAGGTAATTTGATTCAGGGTATTAGTGCTATGAGACATTGTATTTTACCATCAACATTTAGAAACAATGCTGATCCCCAAACTTAATGGTGAAAATGTGAGGGCTTGAGGCAGGTGGTCTGTCTGTCTTTAGTTACACTAAGCAGACAAATGGCTTCTGAGTTCAAGTTCAACCCTCAGCAATTTACTGGATGTGTGACTTTGGACTGGTCCCTTAATCGCTCTGAGCCTCATTTTCTTTATCTAATAAGTGTGAATAACAGTTTACATAAACTATTGTGGTTCCTTTACATAAATAAATCTTAGACCCCCAAAGAGATTCGCCCTGGGAAAGCCATCAGCTTTCCAAAGTCCTTTTTCTAAAAATGGTTCTTGCAAAATGCTTCACGTTTTGCTCATAGTACAAAAGTGTTCAATCAACATAGCAATAAAGAAAAGACACGTTGCTTATAGCTCATCCTTTGAAACTAGAATTGCCAAGTGAAAAGTCAGTGCAACTTCTTATTTTTACTTAAAAAAATAAAAAGTACACGTTGAAATTGAATGGCTGTTTTTCTTGATATACATATTTTCTGGCAAGTAATGGTCTATCACACATAAACCAAGGCAGACAGATGACCAGTAAAGCTGTTTACAACTTCCTACTCATACAAAGCTCAACCAGTGGAACACCGTTTCAGTAGGAGAGAATTTTGACAGGAAGAGGAAATTAGAGTTCCTACCTACCCTACAGAAAGCCTAACAAACTGGTTTATACAGAAAAGATTTTCAGCAACATGCATAGACTCATTTAATGTGCTCTAAGAACAGGATACTGATTTAGCTGGTTTCCAGCACACAGCATGAATTCATTGGTGCTGAGTAAAATGGGAATTAATGCCAACGTAGAAGGCATTTTTGCCTTCATGGCACTAACAACTAAAAAGCACGCAGCATGGGATATTTTGATCTTTAAGTGGGTAATCATGGAAGTTGCAAGATCACATTCACTAGGCTAGCCTGATTATTCATCTATAAAATTATTTTTTAGAAATATAATGCTTAAAAAAGTCTTCTGGAAATGGGACTACATCAGGACCAGCAGAAGACGTGGTGATACAGGACTGTACATGTAAGACTAGAAATTGATTTTTCACATGTAGCTATTAGATAAAGGATCACACTCTTCATAGATTCCTACAGCCAAGACAACCTGTGATCACAGGAGATTCAGAAGTCTCAAGATGGTCAGCTGGCTTGAGTAACACCCTAGATAGATACTCCTACAAATAGTCAAAAAGTCCACTAAAGCTGATGTACTGAGACTCTGACCCATGTGAAAGAGAGCTGTAAGTGCACAAAAAGGTTTGTACAAGGCCTAGCTCAAAGAGTTTGTGATGGTGGATTATTCCACACTGTTGACATGCCAATATATATGGTGGGGAAAGAAGCCCCCAAAGGATTCTAACCCAGAAGCGCCTGAGGGAAGTGTCTACTTGGGATTGGGAGGAGTACCAGGATTACTGAGCATTTGGGGAAATGTACTAGGGTTACCGAACACAAGAAGGTGTTTCAGGAGAAACTGTTCTGGGGGATTAGGTTGTTTTGGTTTTAATACATCAATACTTAATGAAGACGTGCAGAACCGAGTCAGTTTTTCCAAGATGTATTCCTGAGTCATCAGAAGTTGAAACTTTGCTGAGTGTTTCCAGTTGGTGACATTAGAATGATCCCATTCATTGCCTGGAGGTGGGATCTGGGGCTGCAGATTGTTCTGGAAAAGCTGTCATAGGGGATGATTTGCACAATGAAGTCAGCAATATACCACACTGTACTGCTGCTTTAATCCAATCCCTGGCTGCCTTTTTCTGCTCTGTAGTCCAGAAATATTTCTCTAAAAGTCAGACAATCTGTAAATGTAAGCAGCATGTGGAATGTGTGACCTGCCCCTTCATCTTTATGGGGCATTACCTTGCTGTGAAGGCAGCCATGTTGAATCCAGGAATCCACTCCAGCAGCTGTTCTTCAAGATACTTTTCTACGAAAGAAATGCATTCATTAAAAGTAGGTGTGTGGGTGAGTTTATTCTCTTTCATGTCTTCAGAGTCTCGGTAGTACTGTCCATGGAATTTCTCTGCAATAACTGGAACTTGGCATCCATGATAATGTTCTCTAAATATCCAACCACGGCATCAAATTCTGCATCAGAGGCAGAGGAGAAGGACAGTCTGATGTTGTCTTTCTCTATAGTGTCGACTGTGGCCACAGCCACCACACCCACCTATGCTGGTGGCCATTGACCTCCTGTTCTCTCTGTGGCTCGCCTGGCCCCCAACTGAGGCTCCCGGGCTGCAGCCATCCATGAGCTGGCCCAGCCTCCATGTCTGGCCAGGTTGCTCTGCACCTACTGCCTTCCAAAGACGTTTAGCTTCCCAGGGTGGTTTGAGGCTGTATGTGGCTGAGATTGGGGTGTCATGTGTTTAGTTTTCTACCTGCCACCCCCTGGTTGTTTTATAATGGGCAAGTGATTCAGCCTTTCTGAGACTCCATGAGGACCTCACAGTGTCCTTAAAATGTTTCAATTCATAGTGCCTGGCATGTAGTAGATGCATAACAATCAATTCAATTCATTAAACTAGTATTTATTGAGCATCTACAATGTGCCAAGAATGGTATTGGTGATAAGGCAATAAACAAGGCAGATAAGGTCCTGTTCTTATGGAACAAAGGAGGTGGCTTATGTTTGTATTAAATATTGGGTGACTATTTCTCCCAGGTGGAATCACTCATCCAAGGGCTTTGCCTTACTCAGGGCTCCAAGCTCTCCCAGCACCTTTTGCCCCTGGGTAGGTATCACATCCAGGAGAGAATGAATATGATGTCTTCTACTCCTTTTCACCATGTTCTTGGAGAAGGATGGTGGAATCTGGCCACATATCCTAGCTTTGGTCTGGAGCTGGGCTACAGTGGTGCTCCTCTGGTCTAATGAGGGGCCTGTGCCTAAGAGGCCATGTTACATCTGAGCCCAGTGTTCACCGTTTCCAGGCTCCTTCTTGGGCATGTGACACTGGGATTTTTGTCAGCTAGAAAGCCACCCAAGCAAAGAACAGATCTTCCCAGGAATGGCTGTAATTTCTTGGTGGGGAGTTTAATTCTGTGGCCACTGTACAAGGTTCTGTGGAATGAATATCATGTCAATGCTATTTAATAATATGGTAACCACTGACCATTTAATTACACGGTAATTGTCACTTAGTGACTGCGTAATTGCATAGTAAGTACCATCTAATTTTAGGGTAAAGGGTAAATACATGATTATTTCAGCCTCCTTAGGCACAGTATAAGTCACCCAGGAATTAGGTTTGGGTTGACTAAGTATAAATTACCTAGAAATCTGTTTTCGGGTGATTACTCCTGTCATCCTTCCTCAACAAAGCCCCTAATGGTTACCATAAAATTAAAAAGAGATTTCAAGATTTTGGGCCTCAGGAACTTAAAGGGACAGTGCTTCATTTTAGAATCAATCATTGCCTGCTATGCAAGAGATGCTGCTTGGTTAGGGAGGAGATAGAGAAGAGCTCACAACTTCCTCACTTTTCAGTCTGGCAGCAGAATTTTATTCTGCTGTGGTGATGTGGGGAGCTCAACACGAGATCCTGAAACTGACATCACAAGATGTAAACACAGCATCCATTCCATTGCCTCTTACTATGAGCCTCGTGCTAGCAAGAGGGATGGTTTCTCTAGTGGTTAAATGGTGGCTCCCAAAAAACTATGTTCACAACCTAATCCCTAGAACATGCAAATGTGACCTTATTTGGAAAAAGTGTCTCTGCAGATGTATTAGAATTAAGGATGTTGAGATGAATTCATCCTGAATTATCCAGGTACGCACTTATAATCCAATAACAAGTGTCTTTATAAGATAGAGGAGACAAAAATGAGAGAGAAGAAGACCATGTGAAGTCAAAGGCAGAGCTTGGAGTAATGCAGCCACAAGTCAAGCAATGCCTGGAATCAGAAACTGGATGAGACAAGGAGTGAATTTTCCCCAGAGTCACTGGAGGGTGCCCGGCTCTGCCAAAACCTTGGACTTTTGGACTTCCGGCCTCCAGGGCTGAAAAAGAATAAACTCCCCTCCCCTCCCCTCCCCTCCCCTCCCCTCCCCTCCCCTCCCCTCCCGCTTCTAGCTCTGTTGCCCAGGGTGGAGTATAGTGGCAACATTTCAGCTCACTGCAACTTCCCCTTCCTGGGTTCAAGCAATTCTCCCTGTCTCTGCCTCCTGAGTAGCTGGGATTACAGGCACCCGCCATTATACCTGGCTAATTTTTGTATTTTTTAGTAGAGATGGGGTTTCGCCATGTTGGCCAGCCTCGTCTTGAACTCCTGACCTCAGGTGATCACTGTCTCAGCCTCCTAAAGTTCTGGGATTACAAGTGTGAGCCACTGTGCCCAGCCTGAAAAAGAATACATTTCTGTTGTTTTAAGCCACCCAGCTTGTGGTACTTTGTTACAGCAGCAACAGGAAACAGATACAGTCTCTAAGCAGCTGTGGGGCAGCAGGAGTCCCTGGCTGGAGTTAAGGAACAGCTATAGAGAAAAGAAAAAAGTTTGCACAAATCAAATGGCATCTTGTGTGGTGAGCAGAGCAGCTCTCAGCAGGCCACTGAGCAGGGGTGCCTTGGATTTCAGTCAGAGATGGCAGGCAGGAAGCAGGGCCCACTGCTAGGTCCATTTGAGGCCGCCTGTGTTTGCTGGAATGTCATATGGGAAGGGAATACACAAGATGTTCTTCCTCACAAAAGAAATTTTGGGGTCCTTCTGGAAAAATGCAAAGCTGTTTTTAAAAATGCCCAAACTCTCAGGATCCAGATACAATCAAATTAGTCTATTTCCTTGGAATCTTTTGTGTTGACCCTAGCTAGTTGTTTAGTGTGATGGCAGAAATGAGAGTGCAGGCTTTCGGGAGGTTGGGCAGGCCAGGGTTTAAAACCCATTTCTACCATACAGTAGCTGGATGACCTTGGACAAGTGGTTTAACTTTGAGTCTCTGTTTCCTCATCTTTCAGGCCAGGAAAATAAAACCTACCCTGTAGGGTGTTAGTTTCGAGAGAGAGAGAGAGAGAGAGAGAGAGAAAGAAAGAAAGAGTAAGTAGCAGAGAGTGTATACACACACACATCCTTTAATGAGTATATATCATAGAGTTTGTGCTCAGTCAAGTGTAGCTATTATTTCTATATGATATACAGGGTGGAGTAAAATAAGCATTTCCTATGTTATTATGAACTCTCCATAGACATTTGTAAATGGCTACACCACAGACCACCAGATAGATGTGGCAGAGATTAAACTGATATTGACAGCAGTCACATTGCCTCCCTAGAGCCCCTTAGTGAGCTTATTGCTAATTATGCGGTCCCTCCACCACCCTACCTCTGAGTTTCAATGGCACCCTCCTGTCCCTCTGCTTCCCTTCTTCCCCTACTCCCTGCCGTGGGCTCACAGTTTTGGAAGACATAAAAATTAGTTACCCTGCATATACACCTTGGGTACCTTGGGCACTCAGGTTTAGATAAAAAAAAGTATTTGGAGGCAAATAATAAGGTCCCAAAATAACCCATTCAAGACTACACCTAGCTTTATGATTCTGCAAGAAGGAGCTATCCAGCCAATAGGAGGATTAACCAATAAAGGATTTAAAAGACCCTCACTAAATAAAAATAACATGAACCATTCTCCAGGAGGCCTCCAGAGTCCTTGTTGCATTTAAGTGCTGCATGTGGAGTCTGGTTTATTTTTATGGGTTTTGGGTCATTTGCTCTCACAGCCTTCCTCAT
Source organism: Aotus nancymaae (assembly GCF_030222135.1). Taxonomy (NCBI): domain Eukaryota; kingdom Metazoa; phylum Chordata; class Mammalia; order Primates; family Aotidae; genus Aotus; species Aotus nancymaae. Next base: position 108,105,557 of record NW_026988425.1, read on the forward strand.
TTCTGTAACAACACTCTCTGCTTAGTTACATGTGGCATTCTGCACACCTGTCCTCCCATCTCCCACTTGGTCTGTGTAGAGCACACTCTCGCTAGGGGGTGGAGGTAGCCAGGGAGGGCCCTCTCTCTGGGTTTGTGACTCAGTTTTGCATCTTGGTGGTCAATTTTGATCTGTGGAGCATCTCAAGGGTTTATCTTGTGGTTTGACAATTGCAGCCAGGCAGGGTGATACCTTGGGGCAGTCTCAGAAAATGGTATCTCCTAAAGGAATAATAAACAACAATAAGCTTCCTTTATTGGATGTTTCCACCACACAGGCATTTTGCTAAGAGTTTCACGTGTACTCTCTTATTTAATCATTACAACAAATGTATGAGACTGGCCTTGCCGTCTTCATTTCCCTAGGGCCAAGTAAAGCTAGAGAGGTCCCTGACCCAGATAAGGACCATGTGGCTAATAAATGGAGGTGATGGAGTTTAGACCAAACCACAGACCCACACTATTCCAGCCCATGTGGCACATGGAAGGGTGGGTGATGAGTCACTTTCACTCCAGAACCAAGTCTTTTTGAGGTGTTACGTGTCTTAGTCCATTTGTGATGCTACAATAGACTACCTGACATTGGGTAACTTATAAAAAACAAAATTTCCCCTGACAGTTCTGGAGGATGTAAAGTCTAAGATCAAGGTGCTGGCATCTTGTGAGGGCCCTCTTCCTGTGTGCTCACATGGCAGAAGAGAAGAAGAGAGTGAATCCACTTTTGCAAGCTTTTTTTTTTTTTTGGTCATGGCAGCTTGATCTGTTTTATGTTGCTATTAAAGAACACTGAGTCTGGGTAATTTATAAAGGAAGGTGGTTTATTTAACTCATGGTTCTGCAGGCTGAGAAGTTCAAAGGCATGGCCCTGGTTTCTGGAGTGGGCTTTTGTGTTGCATTATAACGTGGTGGAGAAGGTCAAAGGGGAAGAAGAGGGAGACCCGAGGGACATCCTGAGTTTTATAACAACCTGCTCTTTCAGAAAGAGATCCATTCCTAAGATAACTAATCCGTTCCTAATCCAGATCCTGATCCATTCCTAAGAGAACTAATTCATTCTCTCAAGAGTAAGAATTCACTTCCTACCTCAAGAGCAGCCCTAAGCCATTCATGAAGGATTTGTCCTCATAACTGAAACCCCTCTCAGTAAGCCCCATCTCCCCACACTACCACACTGGGCATCAAATTTCAACATGAGCTTGGTGGGAACAAAGAAGCCATATCCAAACCACAGCAAACGGCACCAGTCATTTCACCTCCCAAGAGGCCCCACCTCCCAATGCCACTACACTTAGGATCAAGTTTGCAACACATGAATTTTCGGAGACATATTCAGACTATAGCACTGAGTTTAGTGGTTTACACTGTCACACTGAAGAAGCCCATAATGGACTTGGAGTCTCACCTTGACTTCTCTTCTATCTAAAAGCTATTAAAATATGGACTGACAGAAATGATGCCTACATATCAGAAGGCATGGCTGAGGCACTTTGTCATCCTCCAGATAAGTGTTTCTCATTTAGAATTCCTTTAGAATTGTCCAAGCAATTAGATTCCTCAGGGTTGAAGTTCAGGCATCTGTATCTTCTTAAAGGTAAGCTGCAGGTGATCCGGATGTATCTAGTTTGTGGACTAGTTTTTGGGAACCCCTGAATAAAACATTCCAGAGTTTATCTCTGGATTAAGCCACATCATTACACAGCTGGAAATCAATGACATCTTTTTAGCTTTGAAAATCACAACTTTTACCATCCTGGGTGGCCACTGGCTGAAGATGAAGGATATTGTAAGACACAGCCATATATAATTCAGAATGAAACAGAGTATATATGGGATAATTGATAGTGCTAAAGATAAAATTCAGAAATCAGACAAGTCACTTAGTTAACTTTCTTTCAGGATTCAGTCCCAGAAATAGCTTTGCTTCTCCTGATGGCCATTTTTTGTCTTTCCATGTGGATCTCGTGTTGTGTAACTGATTGAATTTCTTTCTTTAAATTGGCCAGTGGGAAGCCCAGAACAAAATTTACACCTTTTAAGCAAACTGTAAAAAGCCTTATGTGTTTTGTTTCTAAATTTACTTCAGGATTCTCTTTATTCTGTCCTTTTCTTCTGTTCTTGCATTCCCACAGTTGCTATGCCAAATGGAGCTTTGTTGCTCTGCCTGCCATGGTTGTTCATTCATAAAATGGAGATCTCTTTCACACTTTAATTTTTAGAAATTGGGATAAACCTACACTTAATATATACACATAATGAGATCATGTATTAGTTTCCTAGGGCTGCCATAGAAGAGTACCCAAAACTAGGTGGCTTAAAAATAACATAAATTTATTGTCTCACATTCTAGGGGCAGAAGTCTGAGATCAAAGTGTTGGCAGGGTTCTGCTGCCTCTGACAGCACCAGGGAAGAATTCTTTCTTGCGTCATCTAGCCTCTGGCATTTGCTGGCAATCCTTGGTGTTCCTCAGCTTGTGCATCTATCAGGCACGTGGCTGTCTTTCCCCGTGTCTCCACGTTGTTTTTCCTCTGCGTGTGTGTCTGTGTCTTTGTTCAAATTTCCCCGTTTTATAAGCACACTGGTCCTATTGGATTAGGACCACCCTAACGACCTTATTTTGGTAACTGCTGCAAAGATGCCTCTTCCAATGAAGGTCATGTCTTTAGATACTGGGGGTTAAGACTTTAACATGTATTTTCTTGGGTGATGCAATTTGACCCATAACATAGTATATTTCTTCCTTTTCTTTCCATTTCTTCTTATTTCTGAATGGTCACATAGCTGGAAGACACTGTTGGGTGTCAATATCATTTTATTTATTTATTTATTTTTTATTTTTTTAAAGACAGGGTTTCACCATATTGGTCAGGCTGGTCTTGAACTCCCAACCTCGGGTGATCCGCCTGCCTTGGCCTCCAAAGTGCTTGGATTACAGGCGTGAGCCACCGTGCACGGCTGTCAATATCATTTTTAAAAAAAATTAGAATGCGTTTAGAAAATACCTGTTTATTCAGTTGCCTTGGTTTTTCCTAGTCCCAAATAGGTTGAATAGTTTAATTAACAGTCGACATTACACAAGCCCCTTCTTAAATTTGTCATCGACATAGGATGTATTCATGAGCCTTACTGCCTCCTGATGTCAAAAACCATCATTTCCCTGCCTCCCCTTAGTCTACGGGGCCATTTTTTTGTTTCCAGAGGAGGGGATTAAGTCACTGCAGGGGGGCTCTCTTTCTGTATAATCCCTGCCTCACGTGTTCCCCACAAAACTATGTCTCATCTCCAATGCCCTAGAACAGTGAAGGCCATAACAATAAAACTCACTTGAAAAAGCAAGTTTTCTCCAACCAGTATCTCAAGGGTCTTGGAGTAGTGGGAAGGGCTTCCAGCCGAAAATCGGTACTCAAGGTTTCTTTTCTCCCTATAACCAGGGAGATCTTAACTACTCACCCATCACAACTGGAGATGGTATCTGTAGGTCATATTCATAGGCTTTTTCTGGAGCATGTTTGCAGAACTTTCATTTCTAGTTGCTTCAGCACTTGTGGGGCAAGACAGGGCAAAACCCTGTTGTGACTGAAATCTCTGCATGAACTTGGAGCTATGTAGAAACAGGTGTAGAGACAGAACTCTCAGTAAGTGCTCGTTTGGCTCCAATGTGGGCAAGTGGCTGGTCTAACATAGATTGTCATGGATCAGCGAGGATCTTGGACTGGCATAGAACGTGGAAATGGAGCAGGGATGATGAAGACATCAGGCTACAAAGGAAGTTGTAAAGCCAGACAAAGGCCAGTCCAGAGTTGCTCTCTGAGCTACTTCTGGCTGGATTTCATGAATTACCTGGAAAACGAGGAGGAGGCAGTTAATAGCAAACCCATATGGTAGTTATGGCTCTTTAGTATTTGAATTTTTTGTGTAAATCCATGTTTAAGTTAGTAGTTTAAGCTAGGTGCAGTTGCTCATACCTGTAATCCCAACTAATTGAGAGGCAGAGGGGGTAGAATCCCTTGAGCCCAGAAGTTGGAGAGCAGCCTGGGCAACACAGCAAGACCTAATCTCTTAAAAACAAGGTTAGTAGGCTGGGCACAGTGGCTCATGCCTGTAATCCCAGCACTTTGGGAGGCTGAGGTGGGCAGATTACGAGGTCAGGAGTTTGAGACCAGCCTGCCCAACATGGCAAAATGCTGTCTCTACTAAAAATACAAAAAATTAGCTGGACATGGTGGCAGGCACCTGTAATCCCAGCTACTTGGGAGGCTGAGGCAAGACAGTCTCTTGAACCTGGAAGGCGGAGGTTGCGGTGAGCTGAGATTGTGCCACTGTACTCCAGCCTGGGCAAGAAGAGCGAAACTCCTTCTCAAAAAAAAAAAAAAAAAAAGGTTAATAGTTTAGTAAATGGCAGATTAAAAGCATGACTTAGAATACTGCTCTGAGGAGGTTCTTAAATGGATGGGTCTTCCCTGTGTAGTCACAGCCTTGGTTGCTGGGGGTGTGCAGAACAGGGAAGCATCTGCCTTGCAGTGACAACTCTTCCTCCAAATGCTCCATGCTGGCTCCCGCCCCCATCAGTCTGTCAAAATAGTCATAGCTGAGGTCACCTGAGTGCCACGTGATATCTGAAATCATCCCTTTTCTGCCTTCCATGCAGTCCTCCTCTTCATTCACCTCTAAGCAGCACTGGATGTTCTTGAAACACACTCTTCCTTTATCTTCCGTGACACTCTGATCTTCTTTTCCATCCTCTATCTCTGTTGCAGGCTCATTCTCTTCTACCGAATTGTTAGATGTTGGGATGGTTAAACATTGGGACGGTTAAAAAAAGCAGGCATTATTCTCTGCAGCTGGTATTTATGTCGCAACTGTCACGAGGTAGGTTGGTGGGTACAGTACACAGAGTTGAAAGAGCTAAGACTAGGACATGGAAATGGGGATGTTTGAGAATATCTGAGAGTCCTCACATGAGGTGCAACATTTTTGCAGAGCCACGACATGCTCAGTGTTGGCTGATATTGCTCTGACGCTGGGACTATGGGATGCACTCCTAAAACTCAAACCCTTGTCTGCTACCATCTTGCTTATTCATAAAGAAGAATTCTGAGATTTCTGTTGAAACAGAACGCAACAACAGAAGTGATGCCAAAACACCCCCCACCAAAACCAACCGCCACAAAGGGTAGATGCAGTGTAGCTACGTCAGAGGCTGGAAGGAAATAGAGTAGGTCAAGTGCTGGAAGATTATTCAGAAAGGAAGAAGTGACAAAATCAATTATTCTTGTTATTCTTCTAGTTAGCAGCCTTCCAATGTTGCTTGGTGACTTCATTAGCTTGTCACTGAAAAGCACCAATTATTACTTGAACCATCATTTTATAATGGATGGGTATAAGTTTAATTTTTTTACTAGTTTGAAGAGCCAGGCAAGGAACTGAGCTCCTTGAAATGTCAAGCTCCCTACTCCACGTGTTTGTGATGCTAAATAGGAGTTGCCTTCATTGCTTGCAGAGAATATAAACAAATGTCAGCCATTTTAACAAACAGGCATCATTTGACTTAATTGCAAATTAAAAACCATAAACTACCTTAAACACAGAGCTAATGCCGCATCAAATCAATACAGTAATTGCACCAGGGCAATTGAGAGGCTCATGGAGTTTCTGTACCCTGCATACTAAAAGAATGCAGTCCCCAAGAGACTTGGTAAGTCCCGTTGAATGGTGAGTGTTCATGGTAAATTGCACTGACTGGCTTTTTCTTTGAGGGTGGACCAGACCGGCTGATTTCTTCATTGTCTGTGGCAACACAAAGGAAGGGTCTTTGTTCCTGAAAATAATTTAATTTTTTTTGTGTGTGTTGGGCTGGAGAAGTTCTTGGAGTTTCATAGTCAGGGGAAGAAAAGGATACTCCTGGGCCCACTTGTAAGGCCTTATGTCAAGCATCAGTTCTCTTGGGACCCAGCAATTATTTCTTTACAGACCTGACATATAGTGGCAGCTAAATTATGTCAGTGGAATACGTCTGATTGACAGATCCCAAGTCTATTGTGCTTTGTTGAGCCATTCAGGTGACACTGACCTTTTGTTTAGCCATAGATCATAGAGCAGTGCTGGCAGGCTCCACTCCAAGTGGCCTTTTTCTTCCTTCTTAAAGTGGTCCTCAGTGTTATTCCAGAAATGGCCTGGGATAAAAGGTGGATGAATTTGGTTCTTGCCTTCGTCACAGGATTTGGAGGGTACAGGGAAGGCCTCCAGTCCCAAACAGCTGTCCTCCACTATGCTGTCACAGTCCTGAAATAATTTCCTGTAGACACACATTCCTTTGAGTGTCTGAAGTGCCAGTAAAATGCAATTGCCCCTGGGAAGGATGAACAAATTAAACAATTAACAGCTATTCATATCTCAATGTCAAGTCGGTTCAAGAGGAAACATCCTATGTGGCCCCATGAGGTGCTCATGAAATAATGCCTGATCGTGTGTCTTGATTAGTTTTACTAAATTAGCCAGTCCCTGTGCAGGAACCCGAGGGAACAAGACACCCCTTGAGTAAGCTTGGATGAGGTAGAGGAAGAGGATGTGACAGGCATGCACTGTGATGGGGCCTGGTTGGCTCCTGGATGCCTTCCTTTCTTTCCTGGCTTTCTTGGGGAAGGAGGAGATTTCCTCTGCAGCCTTGTCTTCCCCAGCAGGTGCTAAGGTGTGTGTGTCTGGAGCCTGAGCGGGTCTCTGTTCCCAGGAGCTTTAGCTGTCTTCCCTAGGCACTCCTCCAGCTGTGGGCCCTGAGTGTGAGATAGGCCCCTGCTCCTTTCCCCTGTCTCTCTCCCCTTCCCACTCAGAACCCCAGCTCTGCTTTAAGCTCACATGGCTGCCCCACCTATATAGTTTTCACCATGCTCTCTTCTTGAAGGTCAGATTCTGATTCTTATATTCCCGGCTATGGTTAGCATCTGTCCCTAAATGAAAACATCCCTGCTGGGCTACATGCCACCATCAGCTACTTGACATGCTTCCCCATCTCCACCAGATTGGAACTGTTGGTGGGGTTCCTCATGAGTCTATAGGTGAAGCCTAATTAGTCACAAGCCTTTGAAACCTGTGATTTTTATTATTAAAAATTGTGTTTATAGAATAGATAATTTAGATACAGAGGTGGGAGGCTGAGGTGGGTGGATCAGTTGAGGTCAGGATTTCAAGACCAGGCTGGGCAATATGGTGAAATCCCATCTTCAGTAAAAATAAAATTAGCTGGGCATGGTGGCAGGTGCCTGTAATCCTTGCTACTCGGGAGGCTGAGGCAAGAGAATCCCTTGAATCCAGGAGGTGGAGGTTGCAGTGAGTTGAGACTGCACCACTGCACTCCAACCTGGGCAACATAGCGAGACTCTGTCTCAAAAGAAAAAGAAAAAAAAAGGCACAGAGGAGTATACAAAGAAAAGTGTGTCTCTCTGTCTTCAGCCCTAGTTGGCCAATTTCTTTGAGGGAACCATTATTAATATTTAATCTATCTTTATATGTTACATGTATACATGTGTGTATGTGTATAGACATGTATACAGATACACGTATGTTTTCTCTCCTCCCCACCATGGTAGTTGGAATAATATTCTAAACATTACTTTTTTAAAAATAGACTTTATAGAGCAGTTAACAATAAAGCAATTGTAGATTCACAACAAAATAGAGAAGAGGATCAGAGATTTCCCATCCACCCTTTCCTCACACATGCACAGCCTCCTCCGTTATGGGCATCCTGCCCCAGAGTTGTCCCTTTGTTACAATGGATGAGCCCACACATCACTATCACCCAAAGCCCATAGTTTACATCACAGTTCACACTTGACATTTGCTTGGACCAATGTCTATACATGCATCCACCGTAATAGCATCATACAGAGTAGCTTCATCACCTTGAGATCCTCTGTGTGCCACTGGCTTCTCCCTCCTTTCTCGAACTTTGTTTTTTCATTTAAAATTTTATCTTGGAGATCATTTCATCATACAGAGAACTACCTCATTATTTTTAAAGGCTGCATGGAGTTTCATTCCATGGGTGTACCATAAAGCGTAGGCTGTTTCCAGCCATTGCTTTGATAAACAATGTTGTGATGATGATGCTTTTCACGTGTCATTTGGCACAGAGATCAAATGTTTAGGATAAGTACCCAGAAGCAGACTGCCTGTGCAAAGAGCACAGGCATTTTAGTTGGAATATTGCCAAATTGTCCTCTGAACGTTACGATTTTTAATGCCATGGACATCAAACCCATCCATTCCCAGATTCCCATCCAGGTAATTTCCTCCATGCATTTCCTGCCTCTTCTCCTAATTTTAGCTCTGATTGCATAATGCCTATGGCTGATCCATAGCTCAGCAGGCAGACAGCTGGTGTCTGAATAGGGGCGCAAAGTTTCCCCCAAGTGGGAAGAGGAGGGGCAGGGGAGGCATGACAGGAACACAGAGAGGAACTAGTATGTACTGAACATCTTCCAGGAGTAGGAACTTTCCCCGTGAATCTCCTCTGAGCTTCACAGCAGCCATGTGAAGTGGTCACGGTTCTATCTCTTTCAGCTGAGAAAGCTGTGGATCAGAGAGGTTAATCAGCTTCGTCCAATTCACACATAGTTCTGTGGGTTGAATTGTCTCCCCACAAAAGATATATTGAAACCCTAACCCCTACTCCCCGCTTGGTACCTCAGGGTGTGACCTTATTTGGAAATAGTGTTGTTGCAGATGTGATTAGTTCAGATGAGGTCACATGGAGTCCAGTGGGTCCCACATCCAACGTGACTACCGTCCTTGTAAAAAGAGGGAGATTTGGACTCGGACACAGGGACAGAGAAGACAGCCATGTGAAGACAGGGGTTGAGGGTGGAGTGATGACACCACAAGCAAGGACCCCCTCCCTGGGACTGCCAGAGCTGGAAGAGGCAGGGAAGGATCCTCCCTAGAGGGTTTCGGGGGAGGTGGTCCTACTAAGAGCTTGATTTCAGATGGCTCGCCTCCGGAGCCGGGAGAGAACACGTTTCTGTTGCTTTAAGTTGCACAGTTTGTGATGCCCTTTTATGGCAGCCCTTTTATAGCAGACACACACAGCCAGTAAGGGCCAAAGCCAGACATGTAGCCTAACACGGCCTGACCTTGAACCTCAAGCTAGCTCAACTCTGTCACTCAGTGACTGCTGCCCGAGAACCTTCAATGGAGTCAGAGGTCCAGGCCTTCCTTAGAGCTGGTAGGGGGAGGCAATGAATTGGAAGCGGGTGAAGTGATTGGAAGCTGAAGCCCGGTTCTGGGCATTTGGTGACCCCTCAGCCTCCTGGCAGGCGTGTTTTAGGAAGACTCCAAAACAGTGGGGAGTTGCTCTGTTTCAAATTCCCTTGTGCTCGGAACACGACTCTTTTATAAACAAATCCACCTGCTATGTAGCGGTGTCAGGATTATCAAACCTAATCTGGGCATTGCTAATGTGATATGAGAGGGACGAATGGGGCCCGATTCCCACCGCCTGCTCATGAAGGGTTGGCCGTGCTCTTTGCAAACGGGCTTCCAGACTGGCCAGGCTGTTTGGTTACTGTTTACAGGGTTGCCCTTGGAGGAAAACAACCAGTCTTTCTCCTGTTTCCAGTTTCCGTGACAACAGGGAGGACGTGCTTTGATTTCTGGGGACATCCCTTCCAGTGTGCAGGGGTGCGGTGCCTCTGTGTTTCCAGGCTACAAGAACTGCAGGAGGCCTTTGCTGAGCAGAGGCAGGGGTGCAGCCCAGGAGGGGTCCCTGGAGGAAGGAAGGAAGGGACTAGACAGAGAAGGCCAAAGAAACTGACTTCCTGAGTCCTCACTCCTGATTTCAGCTGGAGCTTATGCGCATGTCAGAGATCACCCTCAGCAACTGAAGGAAGAGAAGGCACTTGTCACGGAGGAAAGGGTCTGAACTGGATGCAGCCAGGGCAGCATTTGTAAGGCAATCCACTGGAATGCAAGAATTAAAATAACAGAACTCTGAATTAGATTTCTGTCTTGTCTCTTTAAAAGATTTACTTTTTGTTATGTGCTTTGTAAAATGCATAATATGTTAATAAATTTGTGCATGTAAAAAACAACTCCTGTATTGGAAGGCATGCTCAATTTCAGAAAACTGGCAGGTTTTTGATTAAAAAACGTGGAGATGTTATTGGAGAAGACCAAGACATCAATCCATAGCCTGACATTCAGGGCCCTTCCCTCCTTTAATATCCCTCTCCTCCGAAGTCCAAATTTTCCGTCCACTGTACCTTAAGCTGAGCCTTTGGCCTTGATTCATGCTGTTGTCCGTTCTTCCTGAATGTCGTGCATATGTGTGCATAGTGCAAAGCCCGGCTTTGGAGTCAGAGATTTAAAGGTACAAATCTCGCCTCTGTCACTTACTAGCTGCTGGACCTATGGAAAGTTACCTATGTATATCCCTGAGCCTCAGTTTTCTCCTCTGTAAAATGGGAATAACAACCTCTACCTTGCAATGTTGTTAGGAGGCTTAAATGATGCAATATATACAAAGTGCTTTGTGTTGCTTACTAGGACCTCAGTCGGTGACTTACCATTAGCATCGTGGCTATTTACCTAATTAATCAGTGGTGTAAATCCTACTTGTTCTTCAAGGACTAACTCTAGGATACCCTTCTGATTTTGTCTCTTCCTGATCTAAACTCCCTCCTCCTAACTTGGAAAGCATTTGTCTGCAGAACTAACTCACCCCTTCCTTGTATGTTGCTTCATGTTATTAATCAGATTTGCAAGTGTTTGTATCATTGGCCTATATTGCAGGGATCTACCATAGCTCATGCCTGCCTTATGGGATTGTTGACAGTGCTCAGATGGGGAGGGCTGCATTACTCCTACTGCCAGTTAGCAGCCCGGTATTGCCTTTGGTCCTCAGGAAGCCCTTCTTTTATTTTTCCCCTGTATCCCTATTTCTTACTCCTATCATGTCCCATAGGCACTCACTTTTATGTTTGGCATGTCATTAATAGGCTTTCTGTCCTTGTAAAATATGCAAGGTTACATGACTTTGTTAATTTATCTGAAATGATATGCTAAAAAGTTTTATTTTGTTTATTATGTCTTCTTCTCTCTAATTGCCATGTTTTAAAGCTTCATCCCGCATTGCTATATGTACATCTATTTGACGTTTCTAAATGCTGCAGATAATTCCTTAATATGCATTTGCCTTATTTTAGGTATTGAATCCCTTGGTGATAGACATATACTTTTTCTCAATTCCTTGATTCGACAATGCCACAAGGCGCTTCCTTGTTCCTTATGGACAAGGATTTGTGTAATTCTTAAGGGTAGGGTATGTCTCTTAAAGGTCTCTGTGATTCCTTCTCTGAGGTATAAATTCAGGAATGGGATTGCCAGGTTATGGGGTAGGGACATATAGTCAGGGCTGTCACTAGGGTGAGGCATGCAAGGTGCATAGTGCAAAGCCTGGCTTAGAAGTCAGAGATTTAAAGATATGAATTTAAAGGTACACCTTAAGGGATCATTCACTCCCAGGGTCATACAAGTACAGAGTTTTAGGAACCTCTCCTAGTTTGCTTTCCAGAATGGCTGGACCCCATTAGCAGTGCATGAGGGCCCCCTCTGTCCCCACATCATCACCAGCATTTGATATTACACATCTTTCTGATTTTTGGCAGTTTGATGGGAATATAGTGGCATCTCATTGCCATTTCATCTCCTGCCTTTCTACCTTTCACAAGGGCTTTGCAGTTCCATTAAAAAGTGAATGATGGCTTTGAGGAAATCTTCAGGGTGGTTCTGACTCTGAAATGGGATGCTGCCTCATTTTGCCTATTTTACTATAAAGCGAATAGTGTAGTATACCTGATATTCACCAATCTTTATCCCTGAGGAAGATGTGGTTGCAGTCAACACAAGGCAGAGCTGAGATCAAAAGGAGGTCTCTGGACATTCAGTGCTCTTCTCACTATGCCCTGAGCATCAGTTCCATCAGCACTGATGATTCCTTTGTGGTGCAAATCCTAAACTGCACAGAAATGCAGGCTTCAAGATGGCTACTTCTCATAATGTTGACTAAAGCCAGGTGTATTTGACTTCACATAGTAGTAATGACAGAAACAAAACCCAAACCACCAAGAACCAGCCCTTCTATAGCACTTTTTATGAAGAAGGCTCTGTACTAAGCTTTTGAGGTATTTTAACGCTTTTGCTGCTTGTAACAATTTTATTGGGCCTACGTCCCATTATTATACCCATTTTACAGATGAGGACACTATGGTAGAGAGAATTTAAGAATTCCTCAAGATCACAGTCACACAAATTGTAAGTAGCAGAGTCAGGAAAAATACACTTGTTCAGATGCCCAGGTGACAAGTATCTGGGGATTTGGAAAAATTTGGGATTTTCGTTTTCTGTACACAGTAAAGGGATGTGTGCTATGTAGGTTTGTGAAAGCTATGACTAATTACCTTCTGGTAAAGTCAGGTCCAACTAAAGATGCAACAGATACGGCTTAATAATAATGCCTCACATTTATTTAAGGCTGCAAATTCCAAAGCGCTGTCTCACCCAGCAGTTCCACCTCCTTCTGTATATTTTTTTTAAAATGAGGACACCAGTCACTGGATTAGGGCCCACTCTAATCCAGTAGGACCTCTTCTAAACATCTGCAAAGATGAGGTGAGGGCACCAAGCACCACTGTTAGCTGTTTTTTTTTTTATCCTTAGATTTATTCAATAAATACTGGCTTTTTTCACTCTCTGGAATACACTGAAGTTAGTTTTGTGGAAGACCCAGAAATGAGTAAGATGTAATCTTAACTCTTAAGGTATTCCCTGACTACTAGGGGAAGAGAAAAAATATACAGAGAGATGGAAAGTGATACAGGCTATGAGACAAGCAGGTGGCGAGGGGAGGCTGGAGGCCGGCACCAAGCCTTCCCGCCGAACAGCATCGGGAGGCTGCGTCTGGTACTAAGACCTGCCATAGTCTTGTTGGGCCAGAGACTGCGCTGTGGCTTTTCTACAGATCATCCCTTTATTTATCATAATAACCTAAAGAGTTAGGTTCTATAACTAAGGCTTTGTGAGATTAGAGATGTTAAGTAATTTACCCAAAGACACAGTCTAGTAAGGGGCTGATGGGGGCTTCTCACCTGGGGTCATGTTGCTTACCTTCGTAAAACCCTCCAATAGTTTCTCTTCCCACTCAAAACAGAATCAAAATTCTTTTTCCTGGACTACAAGATCCTGCATGACGAGGCCCCTGCCTGCCTCTCAAACCTTATCTGCACCATCTCCTTCTAAGCGGACATGCTGCAGCCATTCTCATGTTCTCACAGCTTCTCAGACCCAGCAGGCATGCCCTTCGTTCGCCTGCGCCTTTGCATTGCGCCTGTCCTTTATTTGGAATGCTTTTCCTTCAGGTCGGTATGACGTGGTTTCCTTGTAGGTCCCACCTCCAATCCCCGTCTCAGTGAGGCCACCCGAGCTCTCCAGTTGTACTTGATTGTCTAGGTCATGTTTTATTTTCCTCCCAGCACATATCATCTCCAGATAATTTCTTTCATCACCCCCTTATAGAATGACAGCCCCACGAGAGCAGCACCTGGCCTGTCTTCTACACCACAGTCAGGGGGCAGTCCCAGCTCACGGTCTGCTCTCAGTAGATGCATGTCAATGAGTGAAACACTGAATAGCAGGTTCTAGAATCCGGTGTGGAGGGCATTGTAGAGCAGAGCCTTAGCTTCAAATGTCAGGCTGCAGAGTTTCAGTTGGATTTACTAAAGTGTGTTTTTGGCAAAGGCATTAAACTCATGAGAAAGGTTTATATTATTTTTGAGTTGAGGCAATTGCTATCAGCGTTTTAAAAATCTTGATTGGAAGGACCCCTTTGCTTTTTTAGACATTTTTGTTTTTGATCGTGCACCATTCCCTTCCCCTGATGGAAGAAGCTTGAGTGCTGGGGCCATATGCCTCTCACCCACGGTGTCCAGGCCAGAACTCAGGCATGGAAAGCCGTGGTTCATAGAGGGCATCTGAGGTTGCTGATCATCCAAGCCATGGAGGGAAGATCTGGAGTTTAATAAACGAGAAGTACAGAAAGGGCAAGCCAAGTCTGGCCGTGAGGAAGAGACTAGGAACGTGGGAGCTGGGACAAAACAGGGAAGCTGTGTTGATTCTGGGGCAGATGCCAGTTATGTTAAAGGAAGTCATCTCCATTCCCTTGGCAGGGGGAGAGAGCTTTCTTGTGACTGCAGCTGGCGTTCCCTCTAGAAAGAGTCTTTCCTCCCACTCCAGTTTGCATACAGCTCTTCCAAGTCATGGCCGAAGGACAGCTGCCCCGGCCTTAGAATGATTTCCTTGAAGTCAGTGTTTCTCAGACTTTTCCATCAGAGGTGCCACCCTCTGGGAAGAGTCCTGCAAAGTTGGCCCCAGGCATAATATTTCTTGGAATATTTTAATGTTTTATTTGAAAACTATGTGAATTTTGCATTTTATATTCATATCTGTTTGAATATCAAATCATGTTTGAAATGATCATTGAGTAAAAAACATAATTATCATTTTATTTTTAAAAGCCACATCTTTGATTAAAATGGATTTCTTTGAATAAATCTTTGGATATCATTTTATTAAAATTAAAAAGCACAGAGAACATGCTCTGTATACTCTGAGGCTTTGCATGCCTCCATGTTCCTCTGGGAAGAGTTGAGCTCAGGAAGAACAACTCGAAGTAGCTCTTGGCTCTGAAGGTTCACAGGTCTGGGAGAATTCGTGCTGCCGGACTTGGCCATGCTGTTCACTGACTGACCATACCAGAACAACTCCCAGATAGAGCAGGCTTGTTTCCGAGGAGTTGAGAGCCGTGAAATGGCAAGACGTGAGAGCAGCATTGGCCTAGGTTCACTCTCATCAGTGTCTTTGTGTATGAGTCTAGCTGGCGCTGGCAGATGCCTCACATCAGCATGATTTAGACATTAAGCGATTCTAATTGGAGACTAACGTGTCCTCATCACAGTTGACCTTATTTATGGAGTGGCTGACATCTGAATGTCAAATTTGCATCAGCGACTTCTCTCCTCTAATAACCACTTTAATATGTAAATAGCAAATTTGCAGCAGGCAAAAGTGTACATGATATTCTGGTGATTGCTTGGAAGATGGCTGCCTTCTGTACGTGAAGATGGGAGGGCTGGTGGGTTCCTCCCTTTAATTAGGAGACATTGGCTAAAAGAGCCAGTAAGAAAGGACACACGTTACCTTAGACCAGCAGACATGTAGAGTTCCTCGTTGGTTCATACGCTTGGCTAAGGATGAGGGAGACCCAGTGCTTACAGACAAGGGAGCTAGGCTTTGGTCCCAGAAAACTCGAAGCTGTTATAAGGTAGGAAGTGTGCAAATCATTATACTTCACAGAACTATGTTTCAAAGTCACGAGGGAGATGTAGAAGTAACACTGTTTTGTGGTTGTCTCATTGGAAGGGCACCTGGAAAGGTGTTGTATTAATAGGCATGTGATTGCCTCCCAAGCCCAGCAAGCCCTATGACTGTGACTTCAGTGAACACCTGAGTGGTCTGCTTCTGTGAGAAGTCTTGGGTATGTAGTCCAGGCAGGCACAGTGACTCTCTAGGGCCCCAGAAACCCTGGCTCTTTCTAGCTTTCCCACTTTGCCACCCTTAGTGAGAAGGGCTTGGTGCTGTGCTTGTTGCCTCATGGTTGCAAGAGGGCTGCTTGGTCTCTAGACCTCAAGTCCGCATTCCAGGTAGGAAGAAGGAAATGGGAAGGGCGACGGGGGAAAAATGGCCTCTCTTCAAGAACTTTATTATTATTATTTTATTTTAAATTCTGGAAGGGAAGCCCTTCTTGGCAGACTTCTGACTTTATCTTATCGGCCAGAACTATGTCACAGGCCAGCCCTAGTGAGAAGTACCCAGGGAGGAGGGAATTGTGAGTGGGGTTTGGGTCAACAGCGGTGTCTGCCAAGAACTGTCACTGTGATAAGGAAGAAAAGATAGAATAAGTAACCATGCCAGGCAGCACAGGGTGACATTCCCAAGTGAGTGGTTCAGATAGAATGTGAATTCACGGGAGCTGGGCGGCGCTGTGTCACAGAGAAGGTGGCACTTAATTTGTAGGCTTTGAAAAGGTGGTAGAATTTGAATGAAAAGTGGGGAGAATGGGGGGTCATTCTAGGTCAGGGAAGAGACTGAGGAAGGAGGTGATGTGACACAGGAGAGGGTGCGGGACTGGTCTAGGGAATGCCAGGGTGGGATGGGGACCACTGAGTCAGGTCATGATGGTTCCTCTGTCAGGAAAGGGCAGAGGGAGAAGGGGGTGGTCCTGGGATTGATCCCGGCTCCACTCACCACTAACCACTTAGAGAAAATATTTCAACTTCCCAGAATCTCAAAATTATCTTTAAAATGGAAGCAATAATACCGACCTAGAGGGTAGAGGTGGGTTGCCTTGCAGCGGTATCTTAAATTAAAGCTTGTGTTCTGGGCCAAAGAGACCTGGGTTTAATCTTGATTATTAGATGATCTTGGATACATTATAATTTTACCTATAAATCTGTCAGAGTTCTTAATATTTTTGAGATTCACAGAAACTTTTGCTGGAGGTTTAAGCTCACAGGAGTTTAGTAAAGGATATTTGTTAGTGTCTGGCTTTTTCAGGAGGGCTAGTGAGCCAGGTTTGGAAGGCATGCAGGCTACACGGCAGGACAGCCTCAGGGAAGACCCCCTGCCACTGCTGCTGGTCCACTGTCACCTGCATCCCTCCTCCTGGATGTGGATGTCCCTGAGGCCACCCTTTCCACGGTGGCTTTCCAGAGGTGCTGGCTGCTTTAGGTCACCGGATTCCCAAGGGAGATTTTCTGGGTGCATCTGTTTGGCAGAGATTAGGTCACATGCCTGTGCCCTAGCTGCAAAGGAGGCTGGGAAATCAAGCTCCAATGCTCTACCCTAGAAAGTGGGAAGGTTTCTGAATGAAAAAGGTATTCAAAGGTTTTAGGAGCCAAAAGCCTGACTAACATTCCTGCAATGCAGCTTATGAGCTTTTCGTGAGAACTAAATGATATCATGTGTGTCAAGCACTTAGCATGGTGCCTGGCACAATAAGCAAGCAGTAAATGCTAACTATCATTAACATTAACTGTTAAGAACAAACGTGGAAATGCCTAGGAAGAAGCGGGTGGTAAGTGTGCTGACAGCTGACAAAGCCGCTTCCCAGGGAGAGGAATTCGGCACAGCTCACGACCTCACCCTTGGTATCAGAGGCCCTGAAAGCTGACTCAGCCACACGTGGAGACTGAATTTGTCTGAGGAGCAAACTCCCCCATTCCCAATGAGTAATTCTAATTTATTAAATAACAGTGAGACATGTAACCACCCTGTCCATGTATCATCACATAGTCCTGTCCCTGTACGAGAGACCCATGAGAAGCCATTTGAATTAGAAGCTTATTTGGTGAGAAGCAACTCAGATTGTGGAATTTCAGAATAAAGGTTAGATGATTAAAAGTTGTTTGACTCATCAGTCCAACCGCAGGGAATCAGGGGTATCCTGTGGCTGGGCAGGTCCTGTCCTAGACCAGTAAAACCCCTGGACCAGTGGTATGCTAGTAGGTTGGAAAAGAGGCCCAGATTTGAAGGAATTACCAATTACCATGGCCAATTTCACTGTGGCAAATTTCAAATTACCAACCTGATGTGATATCAATCACACCAAGAAGGAAGAGTTGGGAAAAGCACTCAATATGCTCTTGTAAGCCTGTATAAGCTGATTCTACCACGTGTCTTCTCTGGACTGAATTGCACTCTGCTGGGGGTAGCCTCTTAAACTTTTACTTCTTCTTCTCCTTCCTTCTCCTTCCCTCCCTTCCTCCCTTCTTCTTCCCTCCCTCCCTCCCTCCCTCCCTTTTTCTTCCCTCCCTCCCTCCCTCCTTCTCCCTCCTCCTCCTCCTTCTTTTCTTCCTCCTCCTCCTCCTTCTTCTTTTTCTCCTCCTCCTCCTCCTCTTCTTTCTTCTTTCTTCTTCTTCTTCATGGAGTCTCATTCTGTTGCACTGGCTGGAGTGCAGTGGCACAATCCTGCCTCACCACAACCTCCCCCTCCCAGGTTCAAGTAATTCTCATGTTTCAGCCTCCCAAGTAGCTGGGACTACAGGTGCACACCACCACGCTCAGCTAATTTTTTGTACTTTTAGTAGAAATGGGGTTTCGTAATGTTGGCTAGACTGGTCTCAAACTCCTGACCTCAGGTGATTAACCTGACTGGGGCCTCCCAAAGTGCTGGGATTACCGGCATGAGCCACTGTGCCCAGCCACTTTTTCTTATTTTTAAATTACCACTTTTTCCCTCCTCTAATTGCAAAAGGTCTGAGGTAGAACATTGGAATAAAGAGAGGGATTTAAAAAAAAATTTTTAAACGTCAACCGAGCAAACCACTCTTACCATAGTGATATTTTTTGTTTATAGTATTTTTTTCTTTTTTGACTTGCATCATATGAAATTGATGAAATTCGACCATTTTGACCCATAAAAAGGCAATTTTATATATGATTCAACAGAATACATTTCACATTTTATATCAAGTTTTATGGCCTGCTCTGCACGTACTGTTATATCATAAACATTTCTCCATGTCATTAAATTTTCTCTGAAGGTGAGGTTTGTAATGGCTATTTTCTAGTAAATTGGTTGTGTGGCCGTAATTTTTAAACCGTTTATTTCATCATAGAATATTTGAATCCCTCCCTCCCTCCCTCCCTCCTTCCTTCCTTCCTTCTCACTTTCTCTCCCTCACTCTTGCTATTATAAGAAATGCAGAAGTGAAAATTCTTGTAAGTTTTGTGCTTATCTCTGATTATTTCCTTAGGATATAACTGAGCATTACCTTAGAAGACAGTCTAAAGGCTGGAATAACTTTTACAATCCTGATACATGAATGCCAACATGCTTCCCTGTAATTATACTAATTTATCCCCTAACTAACAATATATGAAAGTGAAGGTTTTATTGCAAAGTTGTTACCAATGAAGACTGCATTTATCTTTTCCGAGTGCATTAGAGAAAAGATGGTAGAGTTAGAATAAGTTTGTTTCACGTTTAAAGATCTACAGCAATGAACAGAGAGAAGAAATGAGGGAGATTCTCGTCTGAACCTCTGTTATGACCATCTGTCATAATGCTTATTTCAACAAGATGGACAGAGGCAAAGATGTGGACCCATGGCCCCAAGCCATTCAGTGCCAACCCTCTGTCCCTGCCCTCCCTTTTACCTACTACCTTCTATGTTCTTTTCCACCAACGGTATGTCAGTGGCCCTGACAGGCGGGTAAGCCTGTGGCCAGATGGCTGTGCATTTCTGATTTTTTACATGAAGGAGTTGAATTACTATCATTTGGTATAGGTGACTCAGCTATGCAATCATAACACATTGTCAGGAGCAGAAAGAACTGGTGGGGGTGGCTTATCGGGCCTTGGGCACAGGGCCGTGTTATGTTGCTGCGGCTTGCCCGTTTCAGTTTATTTCCAACTTCAATATATGACTTCCAGCATTGCCAGACCTGGCTTTTAATTTCCACCTGTGTGTTGGGGGTGTGGGGAAGGGAGAGGGAAAAGGCAGGACGAACAAGAGGAATGCACAAGAGTGTCATTACGGGTTGGCAGGCACAGATTGAGAATTTGCTTTGGGGTAGAGGGAGGAATGAGATAAATAATTCCTCCAATTCGGTTCCAATTGTCAAAGTTGAAAACTCAAACGTGGGAGAATGGTGTTGCCTTTGTTCTACCAACGATGAAGAATGTCAACAGCTGATTGTGCGTTTAAGCCAAAACATGTAAAACAGGGATGTTAGAGGAGAAAAGGCTCATCCAAACCAGATTTTCCAACCACTGAGATCATGGACCCAGGAAAGGGATTTTTCTTTCTCAGCGGTGGCCGCTGTAGCCTATGTCTCTTCTTGCCCTTCTCTTCTGTGGTTCCTGGTAGAGAATGGTGAGCACTTGCTGTTCCGTGTCATGAGCTGGGTTGAGATTGGCTTAGAACTTCCTGTGGTAAAATGTGCACAGGATGGCAGCGTTGGTCACACTGGGGGACACCAGCGGCCCTGGCTGGAGAGTTAGCGAGTGTCGCTACAAACTGAGTATGGTAGTCACCGTATATCGCCTCTGTGGGAATTAAGACCCCGTACTTCTTTAAAACATTTTAGAAATAAGGTCTATATATGTATTTTTCTGTTTATTCTCCATTGTGGTGTAATATACACGACATTTACCATTTTAACCATTTTAAAGTGTGCAGTTCAGTGGCATTAAGTACATTCACATTACTGTGCAGCCATCACCACCACCCATGTCCACAACTTTTTCATCATTCCTAATGGAAACGGCTCCTATGAAACAGTCCATCTCCATCCTTCCTCTCTCCAGCCCCTGCTAACCTTTATTCTACGTTCAGTCTCTATGAATCTGACTCTTCGAGGTACTTCATGTAAGTGGGATCACACAGTATGTGGCCTTTTGTGGTTGGCTTACTTTAACCAGCCTAATGTCTTTAAGGTTCATCCCTCTTGTAGCATGTGTCATTCTACCTTCCTTCCTTTTTTTTTTTAAATCAATTTTCCTTTAAGTTCTGGGGCACATGTGCAGAATGTGCCGATTTGTTACATAGGTATACATGTGCCATGGTGGTTTAAAACCATCACCTAGGTTTTACGCTCCACATGCAATACGTATTTGTCCTAATGCACTCCCTCCCCTTGCTCTCTACCCCCTGACAGGCCGGGTGTGTGGTGTTCCCCTCCCTGTGTCCATGTATTCTCATTGTTCAACTCCCACTTATGAGTGAGAACGTGCAGTGTTTGGTTTTTTGTTCCTGTGTTAGTTTGCTGAGAGTGATGGTTTTCAGATTCATCCATGTCCCTGCAAAGGACATGAACTCATTCTTTTTTATGGCGGCATAGTATTCCACAGTATATATGTGCCACATTTTCTTTATCTAGTCTATCATTGATGGGCATTTGGGTTGGTTCCAAGTCTTTGCTATTATGAATTGTGTTGTGATAAACATACGTGTGAATGTATATTTCCTTCTTTTCAAGGCTGAATAATTTTCTATTATATGCCACATTTTAGCATGTGTATGTATATACCACCTTCTGTTTATCTGTTCATCCATAGATGGCTCCTTGGATTGTTTTCATCTTTTGGCTGTTGTGAATAATGCTGGTATGAACATGGGTGTGCAAATGTCTGTTTCAGACCCTGCTTTCAATTCTTTTGGGTATATTCCCAGAATTGCTGGATGATATGTTAATCCTATGTTTCTAAATATGTATGTTCTAAAAATGAGGCAGTAGGGCTGTGAAACTATTCTGTATGACACTGCAATGGTAGACATATGCCATTATACGTATGTCACAATCCATTAAGTGTACAGTGCAAGAAGTGTACCCTGAAGTAACTGACGGACACTAGTTCATAATAATGTATCCATATCCATGCAGCACAATTGTACCACACAGAGCAAGACAATAATAAGGGAAACTAGGGTAGAGGGAGAGAAAGGGCGTATGTGGGACCTCTCTGCCCTTTAGGCTCAACTTCTCTGAAAAAGCTTTGTTTCTAAAAAACAGTCTATTAATTTTTTTCAAAAAGAGATTATAAACTTAAAACAGAACTACAGTTTGACCCAGCAGTCTCATTATTATCTCATTCTGTCAAAAAGACACATGCACTTGTATGTTCATCGGAACACTATTCACAGTAGTAAAGACATGGAACCAACCTAGACGACCCTCTATGGCAGATTGGATAAAGAAACCGTGGTGCATATACACCATGAAATACGATGCAGCTATAAAAAAGAATGAAATCGTGTCATTTGCAGCAACAAGGATGCAGCTGGAGGCCATTGTCCTAAGTGAATTAACACAGGAACAGAAAACCAAATACCGTATGTTCTCACTTATAAGTGAGAGCTAAACAGTGGGTACTCGTGGACACAAAGATAAGAACAATAGACACCGGGGCCTCCAAAAGAAATGGGAAGGGCTGAATAACTACCTATTGGGTCCTATGCTTACTACCTGGGCGATAGGGATCAGTCAAACTGCGAATCTCAGTATAATGCAATATACCAATGTAACACATCTGCACATGTACCCTCTGAACATAAAATAAATGTTGAAATTAAAAAAACAGAGAGTACTTCCTGGAGTAGTCCACTGGGTAGTTCCCATGTAAATGTCAGGTCCTCTTCCTTCACTCCATCTGTTGCAATTCCCTGCCTTGCTGGCTTTGGATGTCACGAGTGGTGCCTTCCTTATTCACGTCACCCTCCTGGATCCTCCCTCTGGCCCCCAATTCCCTGTCTCTGTACAGGACCCCCCCGACTCCTTATCCATGGGAGATATGTTCCAAGACCCCCGGTGGATGCCTGAGACCAGGGATAATACCAAACCCTATATATAGTATGCTTTTTCCCTATATATACACACCTATGATAGTGTAATTTATAACTTAAGAACAGCAAGAAATTAACATAATAACTAATAAAATATATAACAATTATAAAATACACTTTAATGAAATTTATGGAATGTGAGCTTGCTCTCTCTCTCTCAATACTTTACTGTATGATACTTAGCTATTTTTGGACTGTGGTTGGAGTGTGGGTAGCTGAAACTGCAGAAAACGAAACCTCAGATAAGGAGGACTACTGTAGGTCACTCCCAGCATCTGGCCTTTCTCCTTCTTTCTGGAGACTTCTCTGAACTCCTTTGCCCTTGCTGGGGTCACACAGAGGAGGAATGCTGTTCACGATGGAGAAGGAGTCAGCTCTAGAGAAGCCTGGTGAGCTGCGAAGGGTCTCAGGTGCATACCAAAGCCTCTGTCTCCAGGGCTCCAGGCGGTTGCTGGCTCCAGAGCAGATTTTCCAGTCAGCAGCAGTGTCAGCGAAGGAGGTCGCTGTGGAACCTTCTAGGCTCTATTGCTTTCCTCGGAAAGAAATCAAAATTCTTTATTACGGTGTCTAAATCTCTATGTGGGGCTTCCAGCAACATGGTAACAGTTTGTTTGCTACAAGACAAATATTCTATACACAATCAAACACTAAAAAGTGACTGAGCTTGAAAGGAGAGAAAAGGGAAGCCCCCAGGTGCCATAAACACAGAGGGTGGTAAGAGTGAGAATAAGAGAGGGATTTTACTGCTGCAGCTGGCTGGGGTTTTGGGCTGGATAAAGGCTCTGTGTCTTAGAGGCTGAGTTTTTATTTCCTATTGAGCTGTCAGAGACCTGAGCCGGGGGCTTATGAAGAGTAGGGAGAGGAGAGCCTCAAAGTGCCCCTTGGTGTTGGGGACTAGAAAAGCCCTGCCCACCAGCATTAAAGTTATTAAAGGGAAATTACAACTCCAGGTCTGTATCCAAGCTGGGCGTGAATCACCGAAAGGCAAGGGATTAACATAAAAGTGGTCCAAGACTATTTTTGTACCAGGCTCCTAACAAAAGCAAACCTAAGGCTGCTCTGTTATGTTTTACAACCCAGAGTCCATTAAAATTCTATAGGGAATACAACACTTATTAAGGATGACCTAACAACAGCACCAGCAGCAGTAATAATTAAAGACAAACCACGTAAGAAAACCAGCCACAGAGAGGTAGAGTCAGCATGTTTAGCACATTTAGTACTACTTAGCAGAACAGTACCCCAAGAAATAAAAATTACAAAATACACTGAAGAAAACCCCCCATGAAATAAGTAAGTTTGAAACAAGAAGGAAAGAAAAAAGAATTAAGGGTAAGAGAATGATAATAAAAGAACAGGACATTCGAATCTGTTTTCCCCACAAGATATTGAACACTTCGAGACAGCTTCTCATCTTGTTGATTCATGCTGTGCCCCCAGAACCCAGGACCCAGTAAGACTTAATGGATGTTTGGTGAAAGAATGGTGTCTCCTCATCACTGCCTTAGGAGAATAGTGGCTAGGTACACCTGATAAGTGCCTAGATTCTGCCCCTTTCTATTCTATGTGCATCAATAGGACAGATCAGTGGTCTGCAGGGAGCAGCTCCAGGGTCTTCTGTTTGGACACCCTTGTCTTTTATTTTGCCTTCAATGGTATAAGGGTGCTAAGCCTAGAATCCGGCATATGCCCATTTTGTAATATGGTACAAAGGTGAAATAAATAGAATAAGAGTAACTTTTCTGTTCAATATGACCATCAATACCAGGAAGCCCATTTTTTCCCCCAAAAGACTATGACAAAGGTCCCTGCAGAGCTCCATGCTTATATACACACAGAGCTCCCAGCTGTGCGCACAAAGCTTTCCCTCCAGCTAATCCTATGGGCAACTTGGTGAAGTGGGAAGACCTTGAACTTGTGCTGGAAGAGTTGGGTTAGTTTTGTCCTCAGCATCATGAGCCTGGTCCTTGTGTGACGATCTCAACTTCTCTGATCATCAGTTTATATCAATATTGAATGGGGTGAATAAGACACAGTCTCCCAGGATAAGCTAGGAAGCTTGAATAACAGGGTGAAAACATCCTATAAAAAGTGCAATATAATGTAAGGGAGGCTGATCCCTGACGTAGAGTAAAATGCTTCACTGCGTGTGGCATAGCACGTGACTGTGTAAGATTGGCGGTGAGGGGGGCCTTAGGATTTGTAGGGATGGCTCCCAGAGGAGAGAACATCAAGGCAGGACAGGAAGGAGGAATCTTGCCTGGCAGAGGAATGAGCACGTGCAAAGCTGGAGGGGAAAGCACATGGCACTTTAGAAAGAAGACCAGTGTGACTGGATCACGCTCTCTCTCCCACCCAGTGGCCTCCCTGAAATTCATGGCATTGAACTTCTAGGTCTTGCCTGTAAGGCCGGTTGCCTTGCCGGGGGCTCGGACACACCCCCTTCCCTTGCCAGGGGCTCGGACACACCCCACACCCCCTTCCCTCCCCAGGAGCTCGGACACACCCCCTTCCCTCACCGGGGGCTCAGACATACCCCCTTCCCTCTCCGGGAGCTCGGACACACCCCACCCTCCCCCGCCGGGAGCCTGGGAAAAAAGCCCCATCAGGACCTACCTGATACCATTTTGTCCCATCCAGGCCCCACTCCCTACCTACTATTTTGTCCTATCCAGGCCCCACTCCGTGCCTGCCATTTTGTCTTCTGCAGGCCCCACCCCGTGGCTGCCATTTTGTCTTCCTGCCTACTATTTTGTCCTATCTGGGCCCCACTCCCTGCCTACTAATTTGTCCTATCTGGGCCCCACTCCCCTCCATTTTGTTCCATCCGGGCCCTACTCCCCTCCATTTTGTCCCACTTACCTTGGGCACGACCAATCAGACGCCTCTACTCCCTATAAAACCCCCTGCCTGAGAGGAGTCCACGCGACTTCTCTGGCCCCTCCTGTCCGGACCACAGAACCTTACCTGGGAGCCTGAATAAACTCCTTCGCATTGGATTATCTTCATGCTGGCCTCAGTTTCTTAATTTTAAACGCGGCAAGAACCCAAGAACAAACCGTACATTGCCCATGTAAACAGTTGATGAATGAGAGTCCCCCCAACTCATACTGTTTACTCCAGGCATCCTGTGCCACGTTTTGCTCAGCCTTTCCAGTGCTGGGCTCCCTTTAACCTCACTCAGTCCTTACTCTAAGTATCATCATCTTCCATTAAATTCTGATATTCCCAGCCACAGGGGTATTTGCCTCCCCTCCTTCCCAGACTCCTCTCTCTGAAATGCCCACATCTGTTCTATTTCTAGCCCTGTTCATGTTCCCCCTCCCCATTCACTGCTCTGCTTCTTCCCAGCTGCCTTTTATTTTAAATGTGGGGTGAGCTGATACTGAACAAGATTAATTTCACAGCCCATCAGCACAACACATGTGACAAACATCTGTGGAAACAAGTATCTTAGGAAAGTTAAATCAGGCTTAGAAAAATACTTCCTAGTATCAGACTCAGAAGCACTGGATCTGGAAGGAGACAGAGATAATGGAATAAAACCAGGACCAGCAAAGGTCCTGAATTAGTCAGCACTTAACAGGCTTTCTTATGCACAAGGCACAGTATTGGAGGCTGAGGGAGACACTGAGATGTCTTAAGATGTGGTCTTTGCTATAATCTATTTTAGAGTGATAGGAAATTAGAAAATAAAAAAAGCAATCAAAATTTTAGATAGTTCATTGAGTTCCTTCTCACTACTTGAGTCCAAGCTACAGAGATGTTATCTTCCTCGACCTTACTGTTGACTTTCGTTCAGGAAATAGAGTTGACGGGCATGTCACGGGCTGAATTTAGAATGCACACATACAGATGGCGTTGTGTAGGGCACTCAGAGTGTCAGGGCAAGAGCTACGCTGGGTTTGCTTCCCTGGAGGATACTGCTTCTTTGGAGTTTGTGAGTAAACCCTCTTACAGTCTGTGGGAGAGATCATTGCAGTGATAGAAACTTGGAGTTCCAAGAGTTGATGAAATTGTTGGGTGCCACCTACCACCTATGGATGGACATGCTTTCATGTGCCCCTCTCAGGGAAAGAGAGCAGGTCAGTAGAGAAGACACTGAGTTTAGGGAGTCACAGAGATCTGGCTCGGTGCCCAGTTCTGTTGCTTTTAAGCTGCGTGGCCCTGAGTGAGTTACTGTAAATTTCTAAGCCTGGGATTCTTGGTTGCAAGTGGTAGAAAATTCCATGTTTACATGGCATGCCACTTGTGACACTAAATATATGTCTTTTCTTCACACCAACAACCAATTCTCCAACACCAACTGGGTGTCCAACAATTCAATTTAATTCTTACATCAATGACCTGGAGGTAATGGAGATCCCTCAGGTTAAAGACAGTCTCACAAGACTTCCCCAACTTTCCATGCCATTTGGAAGATCTGAGACCACCAGAACTTCTGCCTGAGCAGCTATAAATTTGGGGATTCCTAAGGGCCCTCCCCCTCAGGTTTGTTAATTTGCTAGAGTGACTCGTAGAACTTAGAAAAGCACTTTGCCTGCTGTTACTGAGTTATAAAGAAACAACCGAAGAATATCCAAATGGAAAACATGCAGAGAGCCAGGTCTTGGGGTAGTGAGTGCAGAGTTTTCATTTTTTTTTTTTTTTTTTTTTTTTTTTTGAGACGGAGTCTCTCTGTTGCTCAGGCTGGAGTGCAGTGGCACGAACTCGGCTCACTGCAACCTTTGTCTCCCAGGTTCAAGTGATTCTCCTGCCTCAGCCTCTTGAGTAGCTGGGACTACAGGTGCGCACCACCACTCCTGGCTCATTTTTTGTATTTTTAGTTGAGACAGGTTTCACCATGTTAGCCAGGATGGTCTCGATCTCCTGACCTTGTGATCCACTCGCCTCAGCCTCCCAAAGTGCTGGGATTACAGGCGTGAGCCACTGAGCCCAGCCTGGGTGCAGAGCTTTCATGTTCTCTCTTGGCTTGCTACCCTTCCAGCACCTTCCCAACCCAGAAGCTCCCCAAGTTTGTTGTTTGATAGTTTTGTAGAGCCCTTTCCCAGAGGTCAGTGGATGGGGCTGAAAGTCCCAACTCTCTAATCACTTGGTCTTTCCGGTGACCAGCTCCATCCTGAGGCTACCTGGAAGCCTCAATCTAAGTAAACTCAGTATAAACTCAGGTGTGATCAAAAGGGATTCATTATGAATAACAAAAGATGCTCTGATCCCTCAGCAAGTTCCAGGTGTTTTAGGAGTTCTGTGCCAGGAACCAGGGACAAAGACCAAATACATGTCATTAATAACACAGTGTTTAATTATGATAAGGGGTTTCAGGCATTTGGGGCTCATGTAATTGAAATAGTCAGTGCTTGTTTAATCCAGAGACCTGGTTTGTTTTGGAATTCATTTTTTCCACTTCTCAGCTTTAGCCTACCTTTGTGTTAGCTACATTCTCAGGCAGACTGTCTGCAAGAGAATAAAACTGACTTCTGGTAGCCTGAGATGTGTTTATTCCTAGAGTTTAGCAACCTCTACAGACAAAAGGTCTTTCTTAATAGTTTCAGAAAAAGAAAATCCCAGAATTTCTCTTTTGTTTGGTATGGGTCATATTTTATCCCTGAGTTAATCACATACCCAGTGGGTGCAACTCTCTGATTAGCTCCACCCAAATCGTCACTAAACCCTTGGATCGAATGTGAGCCCCACCTAAACCACAAGACCCAAGAGTGGGGAATAAGTGGTTTCTGAAAGGAAAATAGCATTTGTCTCATCAGCAGGAGGAGAAATGGTGAACAGGCAGACAAAACCAACAGTTTATTCACAGCCCTTTTCTCTCTTTCTCTCCCCCTGCCTCCCTGCCTCCCTCCCTTTCTTCCTCTCTCTCTCTCTCTCGACAGGGTCTCTCACTTTGTTGCCCAGGCTTGCAGTAGCATGATCATAGCTCACTGCAGCCTCAACCTCTTGGGTTCAAGCAATTCTCCTGCCTCAAACTTCCCACTAGCTAGAAGTACACACACCACGCTCAGTTCATCCAGAAAGTTATTATTATTTTTTTGAGAGACAGGGTCGCACTATGTTGCCCAGACTAGCGTGGCTTTTTATTTTATTATTAGACAGAGTCTGGCTCTGTTGCCCAGGCTGGAGTTCAGTGGTACCATCTTGGCTCCTGCAACCTCTGCCTCCTGGGTTCAAGTAATTCTCATGCCTCAGCCTCCCAAGTAGCTGGAATTACAGGCGCCCGCCACCACCCTCAGATAATTTTTGTGTTTTTAGTAGAGATGTGGTTTCACCATGTTGGCCAGGCTGGTCTCGGACTCCTGACCTCAAGTGATCTTCCTGTCCTCGGCCTCCTAAAGTGCTGGGATTACAGGGGTGAGCCACCGGACCTCACCTAGAGTGTCTTCTTCCGATCATTAAAATGGGGGTAGTGGTCACTTCAGTAGTTTTCTCCAACTCTTCTTCTATCATAATCTCTGCTTCTGGGACCTTCTACAACGTCCAGGTGTTGTGTGCCCTGAGTCTTTGTCCTGCTTCATGCAATGTAATCTCTAGCAATTTCTTTAGGGAGATACAAAACCAGTTTAACAAGGTTTCCCATTGGGCGACGTTGCTCCACATTTTCCTAGACTTGGATTTATGCTCCTTAGCCTGGCTGCACTCTGAGAGTTTACAGAGTGCAATATTCCTATCCAGTCCATGTCATCTCAGTACTTTATGTGTTTTTCATTTGAGCCCATATTTCATCTGAAAATGTCAAAACACTGCCCACACACGGCCAGAACCCAGCAGAGAAGATAGAGTCTCTTTATGAGACCTGCCAAATGGGGTTCAGAGCTTATCTGATCATGAATCACAAAAGCTTTTAGGACAGATGGTGTAATCATATCCAAGAATAATGCCCTTTCAAGAGCGATGCTGATTGGATCACGTGGCATAAGAGTCTCACATCTGTCACGTGGCAGAGACGGAGTTTCCTTTAACTTTAGTTCGTTTCTATCTCCAGGAGTGGGTAGAGCTTCCTTCAGTGTGTTCAGTAAGCACATGCAGGGCGCTAATACACTCATTCGTTCATTCATTCATTTATTGTGCACACATTCTCTCAGTTTCTTCTACGTGCCTGACACTGTTCTACATGTGCTCACTCCCTGAAGCTTTCATTCTATTTGGGGAAAGGTGAGTAATAATTAGGTAGACTAATAAATCAGTAACATAAATGCAGCTCATGATAAACACTGTGAAGACAACCAGTAGGGTAATCATGAGTGTATGCGCGTGGGTGCGTGTGGAGGACATGGCGGAGGGGAACCTACAGGGAACTCAGTGGTGATGTCTCTGCTTGTCTCTGAATGAGACAAGGGAGCCAGGCATGTGAAGATCTGGGGCGAAGGGTGTCTGGAAGAGAGAACAACAGAGGCAAAAGCGCTGAGCTCAAAATAACCTCCATCTATTTAAAGATCAAGAAGAAGTTCAGTGTGGCTATTTATTACCTAGTGAGGGGCAAAGAGGATCAGAATGAGGTCAGAGACATAGTCAGGTGCCGTGGTAAAGAGATTAGATCTTATTTTAATAAAAACCTAGCATCAGTGAATGCTACATATAGTAACTCATCCAGTCCTCACAAAATGGTATGAGATAGGTACCTTATGAACCCCATTTTACAGAGCAGAAAACTGAGGCATGGGGTAATTAAGATTTGAGCTCAGAGCTAAATCCAGGACTTGGCTCCAGAGCTGTGCTCTCAGCCACTGTATAGGTAATAAAATGGAATCCACTGGGCAGTTTGAAGCAGGGTGACATGACCTGTCTTAGATTTCTCAAAGTTTGGGATATGCAAAGGGAGAGAAGAGACGACGCAGGGAGAACAGGGAGGAGCTGCTGCAAGAATCCAGGTGACAGCGGGCTTGGGTGAGGGTGGTGGCCCTGCAGGGGAAGCATGGAGGGATTTGGGTGTCTTCAGATGCACTGGATGTGTCTGGTAAGAGTCGAGAGGAATCAGATATGACTTAGATTGCAGCAGAGGCTGTTGAATCTCTACCCTCACAAAGTTAATGGTCAAATGGTCCAATCAAATGCTCGTTTATTTATTTTTTTTATTTTGGGAGACCAATTTGCTGGTGTTCTTGGTGTATCCACTCATACAATCATGGGAATGGCTTCATGCCACTGAGGGAGGGCTGCAGCTTCGCCGAGGAGGGCTTGGTATAATAAAACTCATGTATAATTTCACCTGATCTTCTGCTCCCGGGACCTGGATCTCCAAATATATAGGGAAGCCACAGTTTATTTTCTCTTTCGCCAGCCCCATTGACCCAGGGAGAATGCCTGAGCTGTGATTCGAGTCTTTAACCTTGGCCCAAGCTGAGAGAAGCTGGCGGTCTGGATGCTTTTATTCTCCAGAAGCACCGAGCTATCCAAATCCCCTGAATGTGCCAGACTCCTTCAGCCCTCTCATCTGTGCTCTTTTCCTTCCCCAAAGCCCTCTCTCCTCCTCACCCTTCAGATTTCAACTCGGCACCTCAGCCCTGTGCAAATCTCTTCCTGACCTTCCTCAGCTGACTAGCCCCACTCCTCAACTGCGCTCCTCAGGAGTAGGGTATGTGTGTGATTGTGTGTGTGTGTGTGTTTGTATGTGCATGCATGCCACTGTATCTGTTGTGTGCGTGTTTGTGCATGCGATTGTGTGGTTGTGTGTGTTCATGCATGCGTGTGTGCATGTATGTGTTTGTGTGTGTGTGTGTTGGTTCATCTTGATATCTCCAGCATCTAACATAATA
This sequence comes from Aotus nancymaae, assembly GCF_030222135.1. Classification (NCBI taxonomy): domain Eukaryota; kingdom Metazoa; phylum Chordata; class Mammalia; order Primates; family Aotidae; genus Aotus; species Aotus nancymaae. The sequence goes on from NW_026988425.1 coordinate 108,136,809, forward strand.
CCTGTTATACAGGAGCAGGGACTGTAAAAGGAGGCTTTAGCTTTAGAACAGAGAAGTCAAGGAAGATCAGCAAAGGAATAGTGGAAGAAGCAGCCATGGAGAAAAACTTTGTACGTCAGTCTCTGTAATGGAAGCTAAGATGGCTTCATTGCGGTCTTTGCTCTCCCAAGTAGGTGCAATGTGGGGAAAACTAGAGTAAGACTTGAACACCGATGAAATGGCTCTTCCTCGGGGGATGTCCCTTGGCATGCTGGTAAGTCTAGTTGTGAGGATCTTCCCTAGTAGCTCAAGTGAACAAGCTTTTCCACTTGAAATGTTCAACCATTTTTCCTCCATTATTTTTCTGGGCAAATTTACCTTCACACAATAATTACCTCATTCAGATTCCTCCAAAATGTCATTGGATTTGAGAGGTGCTCCAGCTGACTTTGTGCCTCTTCACATCAGAATCGTTGAATTCCTTCATCTGGGCAAATTGAGAACTGTGCCAATATCCACCGTCCATTATACAGCACGGGCAGAACAGGGGAGAATGGGGAAAAATAGATGAGCTGAAGGAAAAGAAAACTATGGGTTTGTGAAACAAAGCAACAATTTTGAAGGAAAGAAAAGAGAAAAAAGATCCATCAGTTAGGTTATTAAATACATTGTGAAATTTCCTGTTTTCATATGCATTCCTCTTTTGGCTTTTATTCTATCATCGTCTCACTAGATTTTCATGGTGCATAGCCCACATGCTTTAGGAAAGAAGACCACAGATTTGGAATTCAAAAACAAGACTTTGTTGTTAATAAGAATTGCATTTCTGGAAAGGAGGGGGAGTGGGAGTGTCCATACCCACCAGCAACCTCATACGTTAAAAGGCTAGGCTTTCTTTTACACCTGAGTAAAATCTAAGACCCCTTCTACAATTTTCCTTGTCACCCACCAGGGAACAGGAGCCCCATGACCCGCAGGTAGGAAGGATGGGACATGAAGATGCGTTTGAGGAGGCGGGGGGAGGAGGGGGAGGAGGGGAAGGAGGGGGAGGGCGACGACGGTGGCCTTGGGGTCACCAGCCAAACTTTAAAAGGTCTAGTTGGTAGGGATGTTGTATTTGACACATACTGTATTTAACACATACTTGAAAGAGGCTACCATTTTTGTTCTGAAAAATATTTTGGATCTTAACAAGTTACTGTATTTGTGTAAGGGAATAAAATGAGGGACGTCTATAAAGGAATCATAGTGTTTAGCCAGTGGACTACAGGATTTTAACATTCAGGATCTATTTGCCAGGTGATTTTTTTTTTCAACTTTTAGAATAGGTGGCACAAGATCTGAAGTTCCAGAGGAGATGGATTTCCTGGACACACGATCCAGGCACCATGGAAACCCTGAAGATGACTTAATGCCGTCTCTGTCCTTCAGGCGTTCTCAGTGTGGTGGAGAGACAGATGAGCAAATTTATAAATTATATGGTGGGTGGAACGTGTGATAGTAAAGAGATAAATCACCTGTGAGGAGAATGTGTGGCAGGAAATAATTTGGCTTTGGCCCAGGGTATTGGAGAATTTGCGTACAGGAGACAACATCTGAGCTGTGTTTTTATGGATGAGTAGGTGTGTTTCCGTCATAAGGAGAAGGACTGATAAAGAGGAAGGGGCACTCCAGCAGAAGCCATGGCACATGAGAGGGCAGAGCACCATGACCGGCTGGGACTGGAATATCGGGGGTCCCATGAGAAGTTAGGTGGTGCTGGGGTGTAGGGCTTGGGGAAGAGCAGTGGGAGATGATGCTGGAGGCATGCGGGAGAACTCTGGAGGCCAAGGCGGGGCATTTTGATGTATTCCTGCGGTCATATGAGTTAAACTGAAGGTCTCTGTGGCTGCTTGCCCACCTCCTCCTTTAGTCTAAGAGGGGAGTAAGTAGCTATGGTATTTACCGCCCCAAGCTGTAGCCTTCTGTGTTAGTCTGTTAGCATTGACAAAACAAAGCACCACAAACTTGACTTCCTTATGGTCTCACAGTTCTGGAAACCGGAAGTCTGAGGTCAGGGTGTCAGCAGGCTGGCTGCCATCGGAAGGCTGTGAGGGAGCATCTCTTCTAGAACTCTCTGTCCCCAGCTTCTGGTGGGTTTCTTGGAAGCACTGGCATGCTTTGGCTTGTACATGCATCAACCCAATCTCTGTCATCTTTTATTATGTTTTTTTAGAGAGGGGATCTCACTTTGTCACCTAGGCTGGAGTGCAGTGGCACTATCTTGCTCACTGCAGCCTTGAGCTCCAGGGCTCAAGCCACCCTCCTGCCTCAGCGTTCTGAATAGCTGTAACCAACGGCACGTGCCCTCAAGTCCAGCTAATTTTTAAAATTTTCTTGTAGAGACAGGGTCTCACTTTGTTGCCCAAGCTGGTTTCGAACTTCTGGCTTTAAGCAGTCCTCCCACTTCAGCCTCCCGAAGTGCTGGGATTATGACCAACTCCCAACCAACAGGATGGAGAATCATAGAGGAGACCCCGGCTGCGCTGAGGACTAGCACAGCCTCCCACCTGGCGCTGAACTCAGCCCCTGACTCAATGACTGGATCTGCAAGATCCTAGAATCTGAGCATGGAATCCAGAGCTCACATTCCCAGCCTCCCTTGCAGCCATAATGTAGCTGTGTGGGACTTCAATGCTTAATGTGAGCATCGTGAGGAAAGCAGGACCTCATTGGTGATGGTTGTGGCATCTGGATTTCAGCTGCTGCAGGCGTGGTTTCCCAGAGGCTGCAGGGTCAAGTTCCTGACTCAGAGGTGGCTTTCCTGCTCGGGACATGGGGGCTGGGGTGATGAGGTCAAGTTCTTGGTATTTCATTGAACTCAGTGTTGGGTAGCAGCCATGGAGGCTGTTTTCACATCAGGCCAGACCTGCAGCTTATATTTTGAGTGTTGCTTCTGGATACTTAGGAAAATGTGGCATGTATACACCATGGAATACTTTGCAGCCATAAAAAAGAGTGAGTTCATGTCCATTGCAGGGACATGGATGAAGCTGGAAACCATCATCCTTAGCAAACTAACGCAGGAACGGAAAACCAAACATCACATGTTCTCACTCATAAATGGGATTTGAACAATGAGAACACATGGACACAGGGAGGGGAGCATCACACACCCAGGCCTGTAGGGGGAGGGGGAGCATAAGGAGAAATACCAAATACATGCGGGGCTTAAAACCTAGATGACGGGTTGATAGGCGTAGCAAACCACCGTGGCACATGTATACCTACGTAACAAACTTGCACGTTCTGCACATGTATCCCAGAACTTAAAGTAAAAAAAAAAAAAAAAAAAAAAAAGCATTACTGACACAGTGTGTTTAAAATGCTTTGTGCTGAAAATACGGATGAAGGAAGGAAGGAAGAAAGAATACAAAGGCTGACCAATCAATTGGAATTTGAAGGCCCTGGCTTTAGAGCTGGGCAATGCCTTTGGGCAAGTTGCTGCTCATACCTGATCTCTAGAGAATTTATAGTATTATAAGTGGGGATTTAAGGCCTCTCTGGTTTAAACGTCCTTTGAAACAATGTAATAGTTCAATGTCTATATGACATTTACTTTGAGGTTTTATTTTCTTGTCATCAAAAATGTGGAATAAGATTTAGATGAGATCATAGTCACTGATTTAGATCAATCTCATAAAAACGCAATGTGTGTTTTTCTTGCTCCAGGACACTGGAGGCAGCAGCCTGCCGCTTCCCCCATGGCAGACATGTGGCTAGGGGTGCAAGTCAGAAGAGTGAGTGGGGCTGCTGCAGCGGCTTTGCCCGGGCTCCCCTGCACCTGCGGGAAGGCTTCTCCTTGGCCGGTGAGTTTTGCATCATGAAGCAGCACATTCCTACCTTTCACTGTGTGATGTTAAAGTCTATGAGATGAAAATATAAAGGAGCGACTTATCAAAAGCCTCGGCGTTGTTAAATCAGTGAACTGTGCACCAGCACATTTGTTCTCAGGAAGCATTGACATGGCAGTACCCAGTGATTGTCACTGCATTTGCCCAGGAGACCCAGCCCCAATAAGGTGGAAATACAACTTAACGAGTTTCCTCAAAAAAGACCACACAGCCTGGCCCCGCTTGGTGACGCGGAGCGCGCATCGAGATTGTTCACTCTCTGTTCGGTTCTCCTCTTTCTGGGTCAAGAAGCTTTACCCACAAAGGTGGATTCAACACCCTTATTTGCAGGTGGGAAATGGCCTAGAAGTTGGAGCATTGGTCCCCACAAGAAACTGGTCCCGTTTCCAGATTATTCTCTCAGCTAGAAAGGAGGGCAGTGGTACAAGTGAAATGAGCAACGTTCCCTTGTCCCCCTCTGAGGGCGTGCAATGGGGGTGTGGCTTGATTCTTCAGTGCCCCGCTGCTCACATCTCTAGGGGAGTGTACGGACTGGTGGGCTGTCGGTTCCGACCCCACGGCAGTGTCTGGGGGTGACTGTTTATAGCTGAAGCCCCTGTAGGCGTGCGTTACAGGGTGCTCCTTTAGTTTGGCCGTCCGTAGGTGGCTTATGTTAGCCCAATTAGACCTGTGCCTTATAGACCTGTGCAAGGACAGAGGGCTTTCTGTATCTCAGGGTTCTTGCCTTGGTGTCCCATAAGAATCAGATCACACGTGGGATTGGAGAATGAGTGCAAGGTTTTATTGAATGGAAGTAGCTCTCAGCAGATGGAGGAGCCAGGAGGGAGATGGTTTTCGCCTGGAGGCAGGCTGCTTGGCGGCCCAACTCTTCTCTGACTGTCCAGGCCAAACTCCACATCTTTACTCCAGTCAATGGCCTGCTGGTGTGTCGGTGTGCTCCTGAGTGGGTGCGTTCCTCCACTGCTGTGCTCCTCTCGACGTCCAGCCGCCTGTGTGTCTACTTGCTTGACTCTTGGGGTTTTTTTTATAGGCACAGGATATGGGTGTGACAGGCCACCATGGTCTTGGGAAATGCAACATTTGGGCAGAAAAACAAAAATGCTTGTCCTCACCTAGGTCTGTGGGGACAGGGCCAGGGGTGGAGCCCTAGCCGGGGGCCACACCCTCTACCCAGAACTTCCCTTCCCGCTTCTGTATCACATATGCTGGATTTCAGCTGTGATAGCTAATTTGGTGTCAGCTTGGCTAACAGTGCCTTGGTTAAACACTAGTCTAGATGTGGCTGTGGAGATATTGTTTAGATGTGATAAACATTATGTTGAGAAATGCTAAGTGTATGATTGCTGAGAAATGCTGAGTGTGTGATAGAATATATTGTTTGCTAGGAAGAATGATGGCAAGGAAAACCTAGGCAACGCCCCCTGCAGGCAACAGCAGGAAAGTCTGCTGTTCAGTGCCACCAAGCTTCATAATAATATCTGACGTCCTTAACATCAAAACACTACCCTGATCTGGGGGTCAACACCCTTATTTCCAGGTGGAAAATGGCCTAGAAGCTGGCATTACCTCAGACTTCATCATGTCACGCCCTAGACCAGACGCAGTGAAACTTCACTCCCTTATCTGCCTCTGTGCTTTTGCACACGCTCTTTGACCTGACTGAAATCCACCCCACCACACGTCCCCTGTCACTTGGCAAACTTCAAGGCCCAGTAGAAGGGTGATGCTTTTCCAGGCCTCCAGGGCCTGAGCACATACATCTAATAACTCTGTTATAACATTGACCACATCAAATTACCATCTAACTACGCTTCTCCGTTGGCTGCAAACTCTTCAATGTTCGGCATCCCATCTTTGTGTCCACATAGCCCAGAATGATGCCTGACATATAAAGCTCAATGAATTTTTGCTGAATTTAAACCACAAAACAAGCTCCTCCTGTACCGATTCCACACTCACCAAGCAACATTTGGATAATTTGACTTCCCCGGCAGCTCCTGCTGATGGAGTGAATGCGTGTTCGGTCAGACCGATGTGAGTGTCTGAGCCACATGACAGTGCATTTATTCCCAGCTGTAAATTAATAAATAGCAGTCCTGGTTTACACACACTTTGTTGAATAAATGGCTTGCCTGTGGTCATAGCTCTGTTATCCAAATACAGATGATCCTCCCAACCTATTATTTGCAGACTGGTTTTTATTTATTATCTTGAATTTGTTCTCTCTCTCTCTCTTTTTTTTTTTTTTTTTTTGGCTCTGCTCAGTCCTTCTTCTCCTCCCCTATGTGGATAATTGAAAGCTGGCACCATGTGTGATCCCATCAGAAAGGCAGTCTTAGAAAGCATTGGTGTTGAGTCAGTGTTACTGATGGTCTTGGCTACATATATATCTGGGGCAGAATCCACCAGATGTTGGTGTGGCAAATCTCCCCTCCATTCCAAGGAGTTTGCTGCAGCAAAATCTAGTTTAGGACTGTGCTGTGTAAGTTCTATCAGGAAGACAGGGACCCTTGCTTGTTGGTTGGAAGGCGAGTGATGGAGAGGGGACCCTGCTGGCTTGTAAGTAGGCACTGATCTTTCTTACTCTCAGCATCCCACATATGTTGCCCTCTTGAACAGTCTGAAGAGAAAAACCAAACTTTTTTTCCTCTTTCCTATGGAAGAGATGCATAGGGCAAGACATGTGGGAAGGGGTGACACTTCCATGTCCTCTCTGAGAGCATCACCTTCCAGGAACCTCTGCAGGTCCAGCGATCCGGAAGCTCCCTGCATACCGTCCTTGCGTTTTTACGGAGGCTTCCTTAGCATGATTAATGACACGGTTGGCCTTAGTGATCAACTCAACATTCAACCCCTCTCCCATCCTTGGAGGTTGGGAGTTAGGGCTGAAAGTTTCAACCCTTTAATCACCTGATTAGTTTCCCTGGCAACCAGCCCCCATCCTGGTGCTATCCGGGAGTCCACCAAGGGTCACCTCATTAGAACAAAAGATGCTCCTATCACCTTTGAAATTTCAAGGGATTTAGGAGCTTTCAAAATTATAAAGCTCTTAGAAACTCTGTGGCAGGAGCCAGGGTCAAAAACCAAATATTAGAACAAAAGATTCACCTAGCATCCCTATCTATGAGAGTTTTAGAAGCTGTATGTTAGGAAGTAGGAGCAGATCGATCGATCTCTCTCTGTGTGTGTGTGTGTGTGTGTGTGTGTGTGTCTGTCTGTCTCTTTATCTGTTCCAGATGTTGGTAGGGTGAATCTCTACTCCATTCCAAGGATTTTCCTGCAGGAAAATCGATTGTACAGCTGTTCTGCATGAGTTCTATCAAGAAGACAGGAACTATATATACACACATACAGAGAGATAGATATAGTTATGCAGATATCTAGGTATCCTATACATATATGCTTCTTCTATCACGGTGTCCTTCAGCAGGCTCTTTCTGGTAGCTGGAGGAGGCCTCCGGCACCTTGGAAGGGAACTTTTCCGTGGAAGAAGCTGGAGTCAGTGTGGTACAGTAGGAGCCCCCCAACTAGGGATTAACAGGAACAGTTCAAGCCCCGCCTGTGCCACCTTGTGCCTAGGATGATGGGCAGGCTCTGTCTCTTGTTGCTTTCACTGGGAGCTGAGATTGGCTTCGTGGCCACTGTGCACTTGAGATTAAGGATGGATATTAGGGTGGGAGTGTCTTTTGAAGGAAAGTGAGACAGGACCTGCTAAATAGACCTGTGGCAGGTCCCGTAACCCACCCTCCTCAAAGTCACACCATCATTCAGGAACCGCTTTGCCCCTGCCTTGTTCTATCTCCCACACAGCCTTGCAGCAATCATGGGAATTCTGTAGAAAATCGGAGTTCTTTGCCCGGACTCTTCCAAGTCATCTTGGCATGCCATGAGCTTTCTTCTCTGACTGGACCATGCCCCACACCACCCTGCGCCCTGCACTGCCAGGAGGTTCTCTGCCCCCACTAGCTCTTGCCTCTGTTTTTCTCTGAGCTGCCGATCCTACCGCCCACTCCCCTCACACTGCAGCAACGAGGAGCCCGCCTCACAGCCTTGCCTTATACCTCATTTTCCACGTGGCTGCCACTCGGAGGAGTTATTGATCTCAGGTTGGTGTGGAGGGCGCTGGTCGGGGGAGTAATGTGGCCCAGAGCAGCCGGCTGCAGTGGCTTGCCTGAGGCCACTGAATTGTACAGCTGTGCTGGAAACTGAGATACACTCTGTGCTTTAGCAGAGGCTTTTCTTTCTGACTTTGGGAGGTGGCGCTGGCATAGTGATGACTGCAAGAGCCTGGGGGAGGGATCCTCAGAAGCTGACCCGAGAAGGCACTGTGTCCTGTGGGCTGCCTGGAGGAGGAGAACTTGAGAAGACACACGGTGGAGAGGAATTAGAGCAGAAGCAAAGCTAAGCTCCAAATGCAGGAGAAAGAATAGAGCTATGGTCACAGCCCCCACTGAAGAGTGGACTTGCCAAGCAGCGTTGCAGCAGGACTGCCTCCAGGATGCACGTGGGTGGGCGAGCAGTGGTGGAGACCGGCAGGGAAGGCGTCCTCACCTGCCCTGGGCTAGTGAATACACTGGCCTACTGTGCATGCCAGAGGTGGCTTCTCCTATCCCGCATTTCACAGGACCCAGCCAGGGGCCACTTTAACCAGGAAGTTTTCTTTGACTTTTCCCATCACCCACAATCTCAGTAGAAGAGAAATAACCACGAGAAGTGCTGCATCAGCACTTCTCAACTAGAGAGCCTTATAAAATACAGATGTCTGGGCCCCTTTCCAGACCTGTTAAAATGTAATCTTGAGGGGAGGAGCCCAGGCATATGTATTTTTCAAACAAGTTTTCGAAGTAAGTCTGAAATGCCTCCCAGTGGACCTAAGAATGGCTCCGTTTTATAGCACTTTACAGCTTACCAAGAAGCCTGCAGACCCCATCTCACTTTCTGACATCACTTGGGTTTGTACCTCATCCCCAAGCACCACCTAATTGAAATAGCTGCCTTGCCCTTCTGTTGCTCCGCTCTTGCCTGGGGGAGAGAACGAGGCTCTGTCCTTTATGTACTTTTTGATCACTCGGTACTTTCTTCCACACAGTGCTAGGGAAAGACCAAGAACTCAGTAAACACTTAACGACTGGGGCTGGGTCAGGGAATTAAAGGCCACAGTAAACACACAGACACTCACACATTGTTTGCACACAGAGAGATGTGTACACTGCAGGAAAATGAGAAAGTTCAAAATGAGGAAAAAAGAAAAGAAACGAAAACTACCTATGTTCACCCCCCATTCTTAAAAACTTCCAATTCCAGGGGCGTGTGTGTGTGCGTGCGTGTGTGTGTGCGTGCGTGTGTTTTTGTGTGTGCATTTGTGTGTGCGTGCGTGTGTGTGCGTGTGTGTGTTTGTGTTTGTGCGTGTTTGTGTGTGTTTGTGCATGTGTGTGCTTGTGTGTGCGTGTGTGTTTGTGTGCATGCGTGTGTGCTTGTGTGTGCGTGTTTGTGTTTGTGCTTGTGTGTGTGCGTGTGTTTGTGTGTGCGTGTGTGTGTGTGTGTGTGTGCAGTTTTATATCAATACGGGATTATGCTGTGTATACTTTTTATAGCTACATTTTACAATTTGGCAATAGATCATAAGCAAATTCCATTCTCTTACAAATATTAACATAGCATTAGTTCCTAAACAGAGTTTTAACTAGGAAATCATCAGCAAAGATATCTCAAAGATGTATCTTGAAGTCCAAAATGAGTCTGTAGGTCCCACCCTAATACTTAACACTTAGGCGCGTCAACACTCATTCTCAAAACATCCTGTCATACATACTTAAGTTGAACATAGAGATTAAGTGCAGTTTACTATTTTCATTGTTATTTCTCTGCTCAATTCTTTTTGATAATTCTTCCTTATAGGATAGGGACCAAAAATATTAGCTTGCCATTCAAGATCCTCTGTGACCTGGACCCAATTAACTTGCTAATTCTATGTCCCACTGGTCCCCATGTAATGCCTTTACTCTCATCATAGCATGCTACTCAGTGTTTTTGAAGGGCAGCCGTGAGAGCTTCTGCTTTTCATTTGGAAATCTTATCCTGTCTGAATGTCATCCTTCTTCTCTTCCTATATAACTGCCAATCCCATGGTGAACAGTGTCCGTGTCACTACATAGGGGGATCCTGCAGTTATGTGTTACTGTATAACAAATGACTCCAAAACTTGGTGGCTTACAACAATAATTTATTATTTCTTGTGTTTCTTTGGATCAGCAATTCAGGCTGGCATCAGCTAGATGGTTCTTCTGCTGGACTCACCAGTAGGGTTGTCAGATTTAGCAAGTAAAAATTCAGCACACCTACTTAAATTTGAATTCCAAATAAACACTGAATAGTTTTTTTTTGGTATAAGCATGTTTATACAATATTTGGGACATATAACTGCTCTTTATCTGGAATGCAAATTTAACTGGGTGCAGTGGTGTGTGTTTTAGCTGGCAAACCTACTGATCTGGAATCTCTCCGTGTGGAGGGCCTTGGTTCTCCTCCATGCGGCCCTTGTCCTCTAGTAAGCTACATGGGACCTCTTTCTATGGTGGGCTCAGGGAAGCATTTCAAGAGGGCAAAGATGCAAGCTGCTATACCCTTTAAGACCTAGCCTTTGGCCAGGTGCAGTTGCTCATGCCTGTAATCCCAGCACTTTGGGAGGCTAAGGTGGGCAGATAACCTGAGGTCAGGAGTTTGAGACCAGCCTGGCCAACATGGTGAAACCCAGTTGCTACTAAAAATACAAAAATTAGCTGGATGCAGTGGCACATGCCTGTAGTCCCAGCTACTTGGGAGGCTGAGGCTGGAGAATTGCTTGAGCCAGGGAGGTGGCGGTTGCAGTGAGCTGAGATTGTGCCAGCCTAGGCAACAGAGCAAGACTCCATCTTAAAAAAAAAAAAAAAAAAAGATAAAAGACCTAGCCTTGGATGTCACACACATAATGTCACTTCCTATTCAGTCTCTCAGTCAAATGAGTCATAGGATACGGCTGCCCACATTCAATCCTCTAGAAGCGGGCTCTAACTTTAGATGGGAGGAGCAGCAAAGTGGCATTGCAAAGGGCATGCATCTGGGGATGAGAGTGAGGGCTGCAACCCTTTGTGCAAACAGTCATCATTCTTCCCTATCACTTGCAAACATTATCCTGTAGTCTACTGTACCATAACTCTTCATCTACTTTCTAATTTTTATATTTACATTATTTCTTTTTTATGTTGTGATGAACTTTGTTTCAAATAACAGGGATTTTTTTGTGTACTTGTCTAATTTTGTGTATTTTTTTCTCTTATGAGTTAGAAATCACTGCCTTATGTTAGAGTCCAGCTTTATCACTTACTGTGTGTCCGGGGGAAAATCGCTTAGCAGCTTCATGCCTCAGTTTCCCTATCTCAAAAGGAAGACAAAAATATGACTCATCACATGGGGTTACTGTGAAGGCCAAATAGATACTGAATATAAAATTCTCAATGACTGTTGATCATTATTAAGATAAATCCCTGGAAGCAAAATTATTGGGGCAAATGGTATCAAAATATTTAGGACAATTGATATATATTAATAAATAAAAGGGGACTATTAAATATATATATATATATATATATATAAATAAAATTTTAGATTCAGAGTGTGCATGTGCAGGTTTTTAAATATATATACTGGGTGATGTTGGGGTTTGAGCTTCTAGTGAAGCCATCCCCCAAAGAGTGAACATAGTATCCAATAGGTAGTTTTAAAACCCTTTTTCCCATGCCTCCTTTTTTCCCCACTTTTGGAGTCCCTAGTACCTGTTATAGGGGTCATGTTTTGAATCAACAGAAACAAGGCCCAGTTCTAGAGCCTAGTGGTTAAGAACTAAGACTTTAGACCAGGAGTCAGAAAACTGCTGCCCGTGGACTGTTTTTGTAAATAAGGTAGTATTGGAACACAACTATGCCCCCCTTTGAAAATGTATCGGCTCTTACTGCTTTTGTGTTAGAGTAGTAGAATTGAATAGTTGTGGCAGTGATCAAGTGGTCACAAGAGTGAAAATATTTACGATCTGACCCTTTACAGAAAGTTTGCTGACCTTCAGTTTAGTGTAAGAAAGTCCTGGACTCGAATCCATACCCTGCCCAGTACACTCTGTGCTGGTGACATAAGCCCTTGGTAAAGGATAGCCCTCTTATTACTCTGTTTTCCTGCTATCTTGGTGGACACTGAGCAAGGAGGCCAGCAAGATGGTTTTATCTACGCCAAGTAGAAGGGCTCTACCGAGCAGCAGCTGCTTAAATAGAAAGTGCTGTGTGTGTTCATGTGTGTACGTTCATGTGTGTGCGCATGTGTGTACATGTGCATCCAGGCGTAGGTGCATCCTTCTATGTGTGCGTGCATGCACTTGTGTGTGTATGCAGCCAGAGGACTGACCGGTGGAGTGGTCATTCTCCCTGAGCACAGTTGTTTGTACTTGTAATCGGTATCGTTGGCATGACTGTTCTGAGCAATGATGAGAGATGCCAGAGGAAGCAGTGTGAAATACTGTCATAGGTGGAAATACGGGAGCCTCCTCAATGTGTCTACCCACCCAAGAACAATGACACTGGCCCTCCCGCGGTGCCCGGGGTCTCCCAGCAAACTCTCCCCGTTCCCGTGGCTGATGCTTGCCCCTGGCTTCCAGCTGCCTCTTCACACTGCCCTAGTGAAACCTGGTTTCTCTGATTCATTGTGCTGACCAGAGCACCATCACATGCTGTCCAGTTGATGAACCGTGGTGTGGGTATGTGTTGGGTTATGAGCACTGCATTTTAAGTTAGATGTTGTTAAATGTAGAGACGTGATGTGTGCTATTTCCCTTCATTCTCACACCAACGCTGTGAAATAGGTCTTATTATCTTTCCTTCATAGGTTAGAAACGAGAGCTCAGAAAGGTCAAATAACTTTCTCAAAGCCACACAGCCGTGTAAGGACTGGAGCTGGGATTTGGTCCATGTGACTCAAAAGCTTATTGTTTCTATTGTACTAGATAGTCACTAGTCTAGCAGAAAGAATGCCATGGTACAAACATTGTAATTAAGGTCAAGGTGAGATATAGGTCATAAAAGAGTTACATAAACACTAGAAGAATTCAGAAGAAAGGGAAACTTTATACAGATGAGAGCATTTGAATTTGTTTTTAATTCCGTATGACCAAGAGAAGAAAATTTGTTTTTTTCTGAATCTGAGGTCTTAGGTAAAACTAGGGGAAAAAAGAACATCAATCCTGACAACGTTAGGTTGAAATGTGTTAAGTGTATGACAGTCTTTACTTGACTGAAGCAAGCAAGCAAGTTGACTTTGGGCCATGGGAGGGCTGGGCCCAGTCAGTGTTTGCTGCAGGCTGTCCCTCTGGAGGCACCCAGATGTTACTGTTTTTAGTTGTGAATAAAGTCATCACTCCCTTAAAGGATGGGTCCGTCATGGGCCTGAGGCAATGTCCAAGGTGCATCCGTCATCATTTCCACAGAGTTCTTTCTCTGGCTCTTACACTGACCTTGCTTCTGCAGTGTGTGTACCAGAGCTAGGTCCCAGGTGCCCCTCTCTGCCTAGCGTGTGCCCAGTATAGTCCTGTGATAGAAAAATTATGATTCTGCAGTACTCTTCAGAGAGAGTTCAAGAACCTGGAAGTAATAAGCCAACAGAGCTGATAGGTGTTGACCATTTGTCTGTGGGTAGCAGTTCCCTACCTCTGCACCTGTTCCCTGAGGCCTCCAGGAACCCTTCCTCTGGTCTAAAGAAGACCTAATGATGCATTTCTTACGGAAGCATCCTGAGGCCTTGAGACACACATTCATGGGTCCAACCCAGGATGGGTCACATAGAAGAGCTCAGAAAAGTTTGTTGACTGAAGGGAAGAATGAATGTGCAAATGCAAACTGGATGTCTCTATCATTAATTGCTGAGCTCACTGAAGTGAGGAATTTAAGCATTCTATTTCCAAAATAAAATTCTCTGCTTGGATGTTTGAGCTGAGGCTAGATGAGATTCAAGACCATGCAGCCCTAGAAAGTCTGGTTTAATTGGTCTGGGAAGGAACCTGGCAATGGCGTTTTTAAAACACTCCCCTGGTGATTCTGATATGCTCTCAGGGCTAAGAACTGTTTGGATTTTATCCAGTCTAAATTCTCTCAATTTAAAAATGCAGAGGTCCAGAGCAGTGGTGGCTTATGCTTGTAAAGTAATCCCAGCACTTTGGGAGGCCGAGGTGGGTGGATTGCTTGAGGTCAGCGGTTCGAGACCAGCCCGGGCCACATGGTGAAATCCCATCTCTACAAAAAATTAGCTGGGCATGGCAGTGCACACCTATAGTCCCAGCTACTCAGGAGGCTGAGGTACAAGAATTGCTTGAGACTGGGAGGCAGAGGTTGCAGTGAGCTGAGATCACGCCACTGCGCTCCAGCCCGGGAGACAGAACAAGACACCACCACAAAAAAAAAAAAAAAAAAAAAAAAACGGAAAGTGAAGCCCAGAGAAAGACCACAGCTTGGAAGCCCTTGGCCGTGAAATAAAGTGAGGAAAATCTGTTGGTTGCCTCTGGGGGCTTTTCTGCAAGTTGTGTTTCTTGCTCTTCCTTGCTCTACCTGTGGGATTGAACTTGGACCCGTGGTCAGGACCAATCGCTTGCCCCCAACTAAACTTCTTTCTTCCCTGTATCTTCTGTGACCCTGTGGTTACCTCCTGCCCACTTTTTTATTTCCCAAGTGACTTGGGTTCAATTTTTGTTTTAATTGATAAAATGTCCCTTCTGGAATGTCATGTCTGTTTTTCCTGCTCTTTCCCCTGGAAGTGAATGGGAGAGATTTATGCTTCCTTGTAAAACCCAAGCCTTGTTTAGAAATTGCTTGTGATTGATTAAGTAATAAAAATGCTTTTAAGACAGGAAGGTAAATTTTCCTGCTAATTGCTCTGTGCCTTACATTAGAACCTTGTTACACTGCCTGATGCTCTCTAGGGCTGGACAACTTGGTAATTTCCATCACCCTGAAAAGTCACATTGGAATCATTGTCTGCATCTTTATTTTTTCCAGGACCGAGACTGTTAAAAGACACAGGCAGATAATTAATAGGCCAATAAACATAATCAGCAACACATTTGAAACAAGAGAGCAAATCTCTTCTTTCCTTTGAGTATGAGCTCCAGCGTTTATCTGGGTGTGCAGACAGGAGCCAGGCCCTGGTGGAAAGGTGGTCCAGGTGGGATATGGATGGGGTTTCTCAGCCTCCACCTGTCCCTTCTCTCTTTCTAGTATTAGGTTGGTGCAAAAGTAACTGTGGTTTTGGCCATTACTTTTAGTACCCTAAAAGATGGATTGAATATGAGTCAGACTCCCCGGCCTGGAGCCAGAAGGGGATGAAACTTGCATCCCAGTGGGGAGGGCACGTTCCTGGACAGGGCACAGGGAGTGTCTGGTACATGGTCTGCAGAGCATTGCTGCAGCATGGCTGAGCATTGCTCCAGAGCCCTAAGGGAATACAGAGAGGCAGCCATCACCAGTCATTCTCGATCTCCGTCAGCGGAGTCGTTGAACTTTTATGCAGCCCTCCACACTTTCCAAAACGTTTTAAACCTACAAATAAGTGAGCATGAGGGAGTTAAACAGCTCCTCTTGCCCTTCTCCAGACAGCTGTGTCAGCCTCCCATGGACTTGCACAGTTTTCAATTAGCCTTGGAGGCCAGGGAAACATCTCATAGGGGAAGAGGAGAAACGGGACCCAATTGAAGGGTTTCTAGTGTCCAGAAAGAACTGTCTAAGGGCATTTGGTCCAGGAGAAACTTCCTGTCTCCCCTAGAGCCATGATCATCTGGCTGCTCGCCGCTTCCCTCTACCACCCTTTTGTAGTGACAGCGTTTGAGATATATTTGCCTTGGAGAAGATCCAGTTATCCAGAATATTCTGTCTGGCATAAATGTTCTTGATAGCAAGTGATTGAAAAATAACAAGAGGAGGAATTTGTAATTGATCCATAGATGAACTCAGGAAATCCTTGAGCACTCTAAAATTACCTGTCTTATGAGTATTTTCCTGGGGAGGGTTCACTTCCTTCATGAACGTTTTAAGAGATTCATAACCCAAAGATGATTTTAGAAATGGTTAGAAAGGTGGCAAGAGAATTCCAACTTTGAGGGTCAGGGAGGGTTTCACAGAGGTAATGACATTGGACTCAGCCTTAAAGGGAGATGGAGTTCTCCAAAAGGAGAAGGAGGAGGACTCTAGCACAGAGGTCTCATGTGCACAGATTCAGAGTTCTGGAAATCACGATATGATATCCCTGCAGCCCAGAGAGAAGGGAGGCTGGAGCAGAGGGTGCTGGGAAGAATGTCCCTAGAAAGGCAAGCTGGGGTCCCGTCACTGGGGGATGTCCTTGGGTAAACACTAAAGGGTTTGGGCTTTAACCTCAAGTCAAGTCTCCAGACACTAACTCCTTCCTGTGTCCATTGCATCAGGGTTGTCTTTTGAACAAGGTCATTACCAGCTCAGAGTAGGGCAGTGGGACATCACTTGAGTCCAACTGTCGTAGCGGTAAAGCAACTTGGAGGACTTCAGTGGAATCTGAAGAGCAGAGTGTGATAAAGTAGAGATTCCCGCCTCAAATACATGGCTTGGCTAGCTATTCTTGGCTAGCTACACTTAGGACTTCTCTAGGACTTCCTATCACTCTTGGTCCCTGGCCTTTCTGGATCAACTTCCATATAAAGTCATGCTGCTCTCACTAGTTACTGGGGAATAATTTATTTCCCAGGGAAGGGTTTCAGGTTTGGACTCTGGCCAACCGGGAGCTTTCAAGTCACTTTAAGAGTATTATGTAGGACAAGTGACAGGGACAGATCATGGGTATGAAGATGTCATATGCTTGTCACAGCATTATTTAGCTATTCTCTTCTGTGATGCCTCTGAGATACCCAAGCTTTAAGTTGCAGAAAAGAGCTAGTTGCTTGGGAGAGGTGACTTCATTCAACCCCAGGCTTCCTTGGTATCCCTGAGAAGCTGTAGCTCTTAGGCTTCTCAATGTGGTAATAGAACAGTGATAATGCTCATTCAAGGAAAAGTCCTGGTTTTAGAAGTACTGCCCCTCAAGTTTTGCCACAAAGAAACTCCTAAGATTCTGTCTTGGGATGAGGGTGAGACCTTCAAGGTTAGGTGATGATTGCACATAGACAGGGAGCTCCCTGCCCCTTCTGTCTCCTGCTTCTCATCCAATCTGCCCCTTAAGATCTACTGAGTTCTTAGTCAGGGACTTTCATTTCTTTTGGGTAGTGGTGAAATGGTCCTTCTACATCCCCTTGTGGAAGGGAGAAATTGAGGGAAGCTAAAGAGACAGAAGGTCCTTATCCTCTAGGCTCTAGCTGTCCACATTACCAAGTCCAACAGAGCGAGGAATGCTAGTTGAATAAAATGAGTAGCTAACAACTACCAGTACACAGGAGGCAGACAGTGTGCCGAGTGTGTGCATTACTAGGGGGATTATCTAACAGAGTCCTCCCAGCAGCCTTGTGGACTAGGTACTACAAGTGTCACACTTTACTGACGGGAGAATTGAAAATTGGAAAGGAGGGGCATTACCTCGCCCAGGGTTTCACAGTCAGAGAAGAGTGGACTCATGATCCAAGCCCAAGCCACTTGGTTTCAGAGGGGATGTTCTTAGCCACGAAGCAGTTTCCTTCTGCCATGATCTGTGGCTGGCTTCAGTCTCACTTGGGGCAGGGGGCAGGAAGAAGACTTCTAGGTGGCTGTAATTCCAGATATAATGTGGATGTGGAATAGTTACATCTGAACTGTCTGAGTTGTTGCAAGGGATACTAGAAGCATAGCCCGCAGAGAGATGGTCTGGATAAGAACCGGGTGAGGTGCCAGGCTTCCCACCTTCTGTTCAGGGAGCTTGAGGTACGGAGGCTTGCCAGCAGGTTATTTCCGGATATTGCTCCCTATGGACTGAGGAAGAATAGGGAGTGGTTCATCCTCCGAGGGTGGACAATGGTAGAGATTGGTGGGAGGGGTTATAATTCATGCTCTCTGCTTAGTGGCGCCTGGCTTCACTGAGGTTGTTTTCATCTGGAGGGCAGCTCCTTCATCTCTATGCTCATCTTTCTAGAATGCCAAGTAGACCAAGTGCCCACAGAGATAGAAAACAGTAACAACCGCCACCGTCATCATAGCAGGAAACTTAAAGGGCTTGCATTTGTCGGCCTGAGGAGCTTCCCCATCCTGTGTGCACAGTTGTGTGTAGATGTGTATTGGCAACTGGGTGAACGTAGGTCAAGGGAATATAAACTAATGGCAGAGCCTCACAGCCCAACATGCCTGCTGGAGCTCAACTTACACAAGCCACTTTTGGGAGTGGCCTAAGCATTGGTTTGTCCTAGTGCTCCCAGGCCTCCCTGGGAAGAATCTCATGCCTCTTCCTTTCAAATTATGTCTTGGCATTCAGTGGATTATAAGGCGGTAAATACATTTCTCAGAAGTTTCAATTTATAAGGGTTTAAAAGAAGTAATATCATGCCTAAGGAAAAGGGAAATACATCACATACGTTTTTCCATTCGTCCTACGTGAAGTGTGCAAAAGATTAGTCCCTGAAAGTGTGTAAATAGATTGAATAATTTACAGCATTAAAAAACATTTTCTGTGGGAAATAGTGTTCTACTGATGATATTGAAGAAGGAAAATAATATGATTTGCTTTCTGCATTCTTATTCAACAAGTAAGAGTTATAATTCATGCTCTCTACTTAATTGTGATGCCTTTAGGGATCAGGAATGGAGCCTTTGCTTTTGTATCCCTAGCAAGTTAGCAAGCAAGTGCCAGAGTGCTACACATGTATTTGCTATTCAATACATCTTGAATGAATGAATGAGTGTGAAGGAGAGTGTCGGCAAATACAGGCAGAAATGGGATTAGAGTTGAGGTTATAAGTTCAAAGCTGAAAGTAGACAGAGTTAGGGAAAGAAGCCAGAGGAACTCAAACACAAGACCAGGAAGACAAGTTAAAGAAATGGGCTTCTGGGTATGGTGGCTCATGCCTGTAATCCCAGCACTTCGGGAGGGCCAGGTGGGCAGATCACCTGAAGTCAGGAGTTTGAGACCAGCCTGACCAACAATGGAGAAATCTGTCTCTACTAAAAATACAAAATTAGCTGGGCATGGTGGTGCCTGCCTGTAATCCCAGCTACTCAGGAGGCTGAGGAGAATTGCTTGAACCTGGGAGGTGGAGGTTGCGTTGAGCAAAGATTGTGCCATTGCACTTCAGCCTGGGAAACAAAGAGCAAAACTGTGTCAAAAAAAAAAAAAATACCGTGGGGAGCTGGGTGCTGTGGTGTGCACCTGTAATCCTAGGTACCTGGGAAGCTGAGGCAGGAGGAATGCTTGAGCACAGGAGTTCAAGTTTGCAGTGAGCTATGAATGTGCTTCTGCATTCCAGCCTGGGCAACAGAGTAAAACCCCATCTCTAAAACAACCAACCAAACAGGACTGTGTAGCTGTGGGAATGGAGAAAAACGGGAGGATACAGAACATTGCTTGCAAGCAAGATGGGCACACATTTCTATGGTCTTGAAGGGGCCTCTGATGTAGAGCAACACTCCAATAGGACTTTCTGTACTGACAGAAATGTTGTGTATCTACATTGTCCAGTATGGTAGCCATTAGATCGATATGGCTCTTGAGCATTTGAAATGTGGTTAGAGCAATCAAGGCACTGAATTTTTAATTAAAATTCATATTTAAACATAAATAGCCACATGTAGCTAGTAGCTACCACACTGGGCACTGAAGAATACTCTTAAAATCTCCAAATTACAAGGAAAGGTTTTGTGGGTTCAGGAAAATGATGGGGGATAAATTGGCAGTAAGAGTATTGATACGCCAAGTGATAGTTTTGGAGACAATGATGATAGTAAGTTCCACAGTGAAATCTGAGGTTTGGGTTGTTTACATAGGTACAAACTTGGTGGAGAAGAAATAAAATTACAGTATCCAAAAGACTGTCTCTCATGTTCTTCACATCTTAGCTGACTTGCGGCTGGAGTTGTTTTTTCATTAGTTTTATGGTTAAAAATGAACTAAAGTATCAGAAGTCCTCCCTGTTTCCTTGGCATCCACTCTGGTCCAGGTGAGGACGCTATCCGTTTTCCCTTCCAACCCTTCGTGCAGACGTGCACTGACGAGCTATCACTGGGGAGGCATAATCTGAGCCAGCCAAATTTAGCTGGGATTTTCATGATCATTTAACAGCAAATTAACCCAAATTTGCTTTGGAGGGGGGAGGGTTATATTTTCCTGGCATCATGTACTTGTAATAAAAATGCCCTTTTTAATAAAAATCAATAACAACTGAAAATACACAATAAATGTTGTAACATTAATAAAACATACTACCCACTAAATCCAGCTTTACTATGTAATGTACACTGTTTACAGCCTGCATTTCAGGCCTGATCATGCTTCCAACAGTGAGCGAAATGGCCTAAAACAGCTGTCAGATGGTGTGAAATGAACGCAGACACAGGGTAAATAAAACTCAAATGAACCCTGAATGTTCTCCCTCAGCAGTGAGTCCAGCCCTAGGTAACTAAGGATGAGTGTACGGCTGGTGCCCATGTGTTCTATATGCCCTTCCTCCCTCCATCTGTCCCTCTTTCCTTTCCTCCCTCACTCTTTCTCTTCTTCCTTCCTAACATGTGCATGGAATTTGAGGGACACAAAATAAATGGAAGGTGTCCCTTGCTTTCTAGGAGCTTACAGCATCATTATGGAGATTAAATATTAACTATATACATGATGCAGTTCTTCACGACTCCCTGATGCTTAAAGGGTATACTTCTCTGATCCATTGTGTGAGCTGTTTCCTCAACCTCAATTGCCTTGCCTCTCCTTCTCCACCCAGAGAACCCCTGTGTATCCTCCAAGGCCTCAGTTAGATGTCATCTCCTTCATGAAGACTTCCTTGTGCTCCCAGAGACTGTGACTACATCTTTTGTGCTTCCGTAGTATTTTTCCATTCTCCAATGATAGTGATCATTACATGCACGCTGTAGTGAGAGTCCTTCTCTGCAAGGGAGGCTGGAAAACATAGTTTAGCTGTGTGTCCAGAGGAAGTAAGTTTAGAGAGCTAGACAGAGGTTCAAATTCGTATCCAAACACTCTCCCTCTCATTCATGATGTCCAAGCACACCAGCTTTCTGAATATTCTTTGTGCCAAGCGAATTCTCTTTATATTTGCTGTTCTCTCTTCCCAGAATCTTTCCCCTAAGGTATCTGTGATCTCTCTCAAGTAGTTTACATGCCCCTGACCCCCCAGTTACTGTCTAGTCCCTTTTGCTGCTTTGTTTCTTTGTAGCACTTTGCACTCACTATAGTTATGTTATCATTTACTCTCCACTAGGTTGTGTGTTCAGTGAGGGCACTGTGCTCTCAGACAGCCCCATACACCAGCGCCTGGAACATGTCTAATGTAGTAGGCACTCCATGCATATCTGTTAAATGGATAAATCCCAGTTGGAGGCCAAATTTCAGGTGCCTTCTAATCTGGCCCTTCTTGCAGTAAGTCTCCGGCCTTGGCTGGCTGCATCCTGAGGTCCACCCTCTGGGGCCAGATAGTTCAGGTTCCTTTAGCGGACAATCTGACAATCCCATTCTCCTTAGCACTGATGAATCCTAAAGAAGATTCTTTCATCTTCTACTGGTTTTAAAGCACAATTGACATGGGGTGGGGATAAAGCAGCTGACATGCTAAGGATCAACCCCTCCCTTCAAACAAGCTAAAGACACAGCATGGTCTATAAAAACGACCTTTAATGAGCTCTGCCCGTAAATGGTCAAATTGGAGCCCAGCTATTTTCTAGTTTATGTGACCTCGGGGATTTAATTTTCATGGGCTCAGTTTTCTGTAAAATCGGCAGAGTAATAGAGACGGGATCACCTACGTGTGTAAAGCAGAGGACAGTGCCTGACATGTCGTGGGAACTCAATAGATACCTCCTCACCACCTGCCTTTTTCTTCCCCGTTTTTTCCCCCTTCATTTTATTCTTTTTATCTCCTCTTTTTCCTTCTTTTACCTTGTTTTCTGATAGGCTCTTGCATGGATATCTAATAACTTGCTTTTATTTGCTTCTCTCTCTGTCTCTCAGAACTCACAGACCCTTTTCTACTTACAGGACTCTGAACATGACCCTTGTTTGTCTCCCTTGTCCACTGAACTTTCAGCATAGACTAACTTTCCTGAAGAACGTAGCAGATTTCTAGTACATGCACTTAATAGGTTAATAGGTTTCAGGGGACCTGACTTGGCCTATATTTAGAATGCAATAATGAATTGTGCTTTAATTGGTTTTCCCTCATTTAGGGGCCATGGGAACATAATTTCCTCAAATTCTCAGTAGGATCTGTGGTTGGGGTAATGACTGAATTCTGTTTCAGCCAGACTAAACGTGGAAGGTCCTTCTAGGACAAAACACAGATCTCTGTTCTTTCCCACAAGTGGGGGTGAGATCCAGTTCCTACATTCCTGCTAAAGTACTGAATTCAGTCCCCAGAGAGGCTTTTTCAACGGAGTCACTAACAGCTGCCTTTGCTACACTCCTTAGGCAGCCAGGACAATGTGGCTCTTTTGGATTTGCAAACACTGGATAGACAGGAAGACCAAAATTTCAAAAATCGAATTATCTTGGTTTCAATTAATAGTAAAAAGATGATCATATACAGCAGCCTGGGGAAATGCATAGAAGGCTTTGACATATCCTGAGTTCCATCAGATGACTGAAAGGGACAGGAGGATCAGTATCGACTCTTGTGTGAGTACCTTGAGGACTGGGCTGATATATACTTTTTTATCTTTGCAGCCTGGGGTCTATCATCTAATAGACACCTGGTAGATATTTATGGAAATAAAATGAAAAGTTCCTAGGGCTTTGATTAAGATTGGAAAGGGCTACTTGATGTAAGAATATGGCTTAGATAATGTACTTTCTCTATGCTTTAGCTTGGTAGGTATTGAAATCTCTCCTTTGTGTGTGTGTGTGTACCTAGACAAATGAACAAACGACCTGCCCTAGCCCCCAGCTCAGGAAACAAATTTGAGTATTTTCTCCTGTGTGCTTGCCAGTTGACTTGCAATAAACCTTTCTCACTGCAAACAAGTGTTTGACTTTCCATAGTACGCAGACAAACGGACCGGTTTGGTTTGGTAACAGTCCCATTGCAACAACTCTGCAGAGTCCTCCGAGCTCCAGAGCCTCTGTGGCATGGGCTGAGGCATCTGTTGCAACATCCGTGTACTCGTCGGTTGCAACGTCAGTGTACTCGTTGGTTGCAACGTCAGTGTACTCGTAGGTTGCAACGTCAGTGTGCTCATCGGTTGCAACTCAACTCCTTGCTTTGCACAGCTTCTCCCCTCCCCCTCACAGGCACAGCCTGCCTCCTTACCCCTCACAGGTGCGGTTTTTGAGAGTACCCTCCTACAGATTCCTTGCATGAAAATTTCAGAACCTTAGTCTCTCCCCTAGATTTATCCCCTTCAATATGTGAATCATTTTCACAATTGAATTGCCAATCCCCCAAACTCTCATGAGACGGACAATGCCTTCTACCTTCTATAATTCCCAAGCTCCTTTTCAGACATTTTCTAATAATTAGAAAGTTCTTAAAAAGCGTATCCAGCATTTGTGTAGCTCTTTTTTATGTTCATTACAAAGCATTTCTGTATATCTTATTTCTCTTGAGTACCATCAGATCTTGCTAAAGCAGATCTTATTAATATTCCCATTTTACAGAAGAGCAACTCCATAAACATAAAAGACTATCAGCAACTTTCCCAAGATTACTTAAGGATTTGCTGTTAGAGACTTATAAAGCAGATTGGCTCACAGATCATTTTTTTTGTGTCTAATGCATCCTTTAAAAAATTGAATTGCAGTGACGAGTTAGTCCATTTTGTGCTGCTATATCAGAATACCTGAGACTGTGTAATTTATAAAAAACAGACAGACATTTATTTCTCTTAGTTTTGGAGGCTGGGAAGTCCAAGATCAAGGTGCCAACATCTGACAAGGCCTTCCTGCTACATTCTCACATGGTGAAGGAAGAAGGGGTGAATCGCTCTTGCAAGCCCTTTTTATAATGGCATTAATGGACTCGCGATGGCAGAACCCTCCCGACCTTAACACCTCGCAGTAGTCCTCACCTCTTAATACAGTTACAATGGCAATGAAACTCCAACATGAGTTTTGGATAGGACAAACATTCAAACCATAGCAGATGACTTGAGTTTTCGTCATCATCTTTATCCTTTTGATGAATTACTCCACACATTTCTGTCACCTGTCTGACCTTGGGAGACAGTTTGAATTCAGGACATTTCACTTAAAAATGGTAGAAAACAGACTGGGCGTGGTAGCTCACACCCGTAATCTCAGCACTTTGGGAGGCCAAGGTGAGCGGATCACGAGGTCAGGAGTTCCAGACCAGCCTGGCCAACATGGCAAAACCCTGTTTCTACTAAAACTACAAAAATTAGCCGAGTGTGGTGGCAGGTGCTTGTAATCCCAGCTACTTGGGAGGCTGGGGCAGGAGAATTGCTTGAACCCAGGAAGCAGAGGTTGCAATGAACCGAGATTGTGCTGCCGTACTCCACACTCCAGCCTGGGTGACACAGCAAGACTTTGTTTCAAAAAAAAAAAAAAAACAACAACTGAAAACAAACAAACACAAAACTGTGGTGAAACAGGATTCAACCTCAGACATTTGGAGCTCATGGACTTTCTAGTACACCAAGCCGTCTGGTTTATCTCTTCCTATATATGTCCTATTTCTGGGTCACACAACAAAAATACAAAATCTACCTTGTATGTGGCAACTTTTTAATCATCCCAAGTCCCTACTGACAGGTGAAGGTCCCCAACCTCTGCATCATTTTTTCATGGACTGTGGCTGTAAGTTTGCGTTTTACTTTGGGCTCACTTACCTGGAGGAACTCCAGTTTGATAATGACACTCTTCAAAATGGCCCTAGAACTTGTTAGGATCGTCTCGATGTGACCTGACCAGGGCAGAGTAGTTGAACTGAAGCTCAGCCACCTCCATATCACCACAATCCAGTTTTAATGTCTGGCCACATAACTTCACAAACCTCTTAAGTGTTTAAGTATTCCACTCAACCAGAAGACATGAGACATATGTGAGGGTGTCTCTCTCCTTTATTATCTCTCTTAAAGTTTATGTGTGCAAATATGGTCTGGTTATGAGTTAACAATACAGGAACAATCAATACCAGACGCTAGAAAAGAGCACTGTCGACATGTCCATAAAAGTGAAATTAGCATCATAAAACAATTATGGATTCAAGTTTTATTTTCTTTTTCTTTTTTCTTTTCCTTGACTTTGCAAGGGGCGTGGTTATCTCTGTGCTCCTAAATTAGAACTTCAGTGTTTTGTAGGAATAAAAGGGTCCTCACCCATCATAAGGGTCATAGTTGACACTCTTATAAAAAAAGACACATTAACAAAATTAAAAGAGGACAAATTTATTTAATCAAAGTTTTACGTGACACAGGAGCCTTCAGAAATAAAGGCCTAGAGATCGATTTCTGTGCTTAGGCTTGATGAAGAAGGGACAGTGGTACAGAAATGTGATTGGACAAAAGGTGTGATGAAATGCTAGGAGACTGAGGGCAGACCCCCAGCAAGGCCTGTCCATTCAGATTCTTCTTGGTCTTCCTGCATAGCGTTCCTTCCTCCTGGATAGGGTAGGGACCCCTGTGGAATGAGAGTCTTCAGGAAAAAAGGGAGAAGGGAGAGAGGGACCTTTCTAGGTTTTATGGCTTACTTTGAGGGAGAGGAGTTCTAGTTTCTATGACCCATCTTGGGAAAGAGGAATTCTGGTTTCTGTGGCTCACTTCAGAAGTGAAAAAAGGTGTGAAACAGAAAGGCAGGAGGTGGTCAGAAAGACCTTGCTCCTGAGGCCTCCTCCCCTTTAGTTAAAAGTACTCAGCATGCAACGGGCCATACTTTGGGGTGTAGTGTTCTGAGCACAAACCCTTTAAAATCCATGTTACTTTTTGCATGTGTGATTTGGGTTCAGCTGCACCGTGTTTTTGTTGACTATTTGCAGGAAGATAATAGGAGCCAACAAGTGTTTAGAACTGTGTGCTCTCAACTGTGCAAAGCATGTTGACAGATATTTTCTTGTTTTGTTCTCACAATAACGTTGAGAAGAAGTTTGTTCTCACAGTAACCTTGAGAAGAAGTGCAGTTATTAGTAACTTGCCTGTGTTACACAGCTTTTAAGAGGAACTACAGGATGTGAGGAACTACAGGTGGCGACATTTCTCAAGAATAGTTGTTTGATCTTCCCCTGCCTGTTGGCTGAGCCTATCACCCAGTTGTTCTGAACTTGAGCAGGAACAAGCGTATCCTTTCCAGGTCGCTGCAAACTCACATTTTCAGCTGAAGAGCCGGGAGGAGAGACTTGGCTCAGGACCCAATTCTGTGCCTCTGCTTGCAGCCCCACCGCCCCATACCTATCTGCTTCTTGTCTGAGATACATTCTGAATTCCAAGCAGTTATGAAATCCCCCTTCACCAAAGTCCCAGAATCAACATTATTAAATACCCAAAAAAACTCCAGGAAAAGGAGAGAGGCAAACTGAGGAAAATGCCTGCAATTTGATTTTACAAGAATTACGTCATCACGTCACCTAAAGATTTCCTTTAGAAGTACAAGTTCAATAAATCCAGGGAATGGCTCAAACTTTTATAAAAGAAAATGGCAGCCTTACTGATTTTTAATATCCTAAATATATTACCTAAATACGGTAACAACCAATTTCGTAAGCTTCCTTAGAGGCTGTGGCCTGGCGGACGGCGTGAAACAGGAAGTGATTCTTTGTGCAGTACATTTCCAAATACCTTTATAAACACCTGTCATGGCCTCAGTGGACTCGTCAATCGTACATGCTTCCAGTGCCATCTCTGTGGGATAAGCTTTCTTACTATCTTGTGACCCTAATGGAGAATCATTTTGAGGATGTCTTTCCCACATATTGACAAATTGCCTTAAGGAGGAAAGGCTGGGGATCCTTTAAAGATGTTGACATGAGTTCTTTTTATGGAAACAATAACACTTGCTCTTGAAATGACATTGCATATGGTTTTCTATATACAATAATTACACGTTTAGCACGTGTGCATTTGACATAAGCCTACGGTGATGCTAGGGTGAAAGTCTCCGTAACATCTCATTCTCTTGGTCCTGGTATATTTCCTCTGGCTCCAATTATTTTTTCAGAACATTTGAAGAGCCGTCTTCCACCCCGTTGGTTACTTTTACTGTAAAGTGTGAGTAGGCGGATGAGAGTTTGCCTTTTTAAAAGCAGAATAGTATCATATACCTTTGTGTTATTGGCGTCTTCGCTCCCTGTGGTAATTGGTGACTCCTTAAAGAAAGCAGAATATGTTTTGCTTCCCGAGAAGATTTGGAGTGAAAGTCAGAAGCCCACTGAAGCCATCTCAGAATAAAGTTCAGGTGATGGAGAGAAATGGAAACTTGCTCCCCATGTACCGATTAGGTTTCATTATGACTGCAGGAAAAACATGACACCCTGTTTCTCTACCAAGATCCTGATTTGACATCGATTGTTTGTTTCTATGGGGAAAATAATTGTGAACAGATGGGCTCTGATGTCCTCTCCAGCAGCGTGGATGGGGATGTAAGTGCTTGATTGCCTGTCCGCGATGTGGTGCAGTGGGTGTGTGCTGGGACTCTGGATTTCAATGGTTTGGGTTCAAATTCTATCTTCTGGTGGCATCTTGAGCAATTTAACTTCTCTGTGCCTCAATTTCTGCATTTCCAAAGTGAGAATAGCAATTATACGTTTAGTTTTAGAAAGTCCCAAGCAAGCAGTGTGGTGAAACCAAGCAGATCAAAATAGAATCCTATCTTTGCCAGTTATTAATGTTCTGAACTTGAACATACTATCTACAGTATATTTGCATGTATAATAATGATAGTAGTAATACGTACTTCACAGGGCTTGTGGTGAGGATTGACAAAGATAATATATACTCTGTACTTAGGATAATGCCTGGCATATATGTGCTCAATAAATCGTCATTTTATTATGGTAAATATCATTGTTGTTGTTTTATTTTTTAAATAGAAGAGCATGTTAGTGGCATCCAGTGTTGATAGCAGGAGGTCATTATTAGACCCTGGAAGCCCAGTGGAGGAGGTGCCTCTAGTTGTAGGAAAATACAAGAGCTACTGCAGGCCGTGGGGAAATGAAGGACAGTTGCTGGGACAGGAAAGGGAGGGGCAGTTGCTATGAAGATTCACAGTGTCTGTTGCATGCTGCCTCCTGGCTATAAATGGGCTGTCACGCATGTGCTGCCTCTACACCAGTGACTTGTTTTTCCCTTTCATATCTAGTCCTGTAGGTAATGTAGGTTTTTGCATCTGACTATTTTTCTTTTCTTTCTTTCTTTCTTTTTTGTTTTCGGAGACAGAGTCTCCTTTGTTGCCCAGGCTGGAGTGCAGTGGCTTGATCATAGCTCACTGCAGCCTCAAACTTCTGGCTGAAGCCAGCATCTTGCCTCAGCCTCCCTAGTAGCTGGGACTATAGGCATATGCCTCTACCCCTAGCCACACCAGTGACTTCTTAAAGCCATCAGCTGAACACTGACCCCACCACAAGGTTCCATGTTGGAACGTGGGCATGCTGGGATCTAGGGAATACTCACAGGTCCCAAAGGAGACAAAGACTCTTTTTGACCAAACTTAAATCAGGCTCCTCCGAGTCCCTAGTCCCTATGATTCCTTTTTTTTTCTTTTTTGAGACAGAGTCTTACTTTGTTGCCCAGGGTGGAGTACAGTGGCATGATCACGTAATGTTGGGGTTCAGGGTGTCCTCAGCTCCCCTGAGAGGACGTTTCTCCAGATTCTTGGTCTCCTGCCCTCTCAAGAATGAGAGAGGGGACCGTGTCACAGTGCGCAGTAAATGCCAGACTCAAAAGTGTTTGTACAAAGTGATTTATTTAGAGAGAGAGAGAGAAAAACAGGAGAAGGAGAGAGAAAGAAACGGCTAACTCTCACACTGAGTGAGAGAATCCAGAAAGATGGAATCCAGGAGAGGAAAGCAGCTTCCACACTGAGTGGAAGGGAATAGAGAGAGATGGAGTTTAGGAGGAGAAGACAGGCTTCCACGAGTGAGTGTGGAAGGGGACTCCAGAGGGGAAATCCAGGAGCGAGAAAGACGGCTCCCACGAAGGGAGTGTTTGTGGAAGGGGACCCGAACATGAAGTCTGAATGGGTGTGGAAGAAGGGGAGGAACCCCCACCTTAAGACCCCAGGCCAATGAAAGGAGTTGCTTAGAACCCTCTGCCGGAGTGATTGACTCTTAGTTTCTTCCCACGCCCTTGAAATTTAAACATAAACCATTAAATCTCCCAGATGGAGAGAGATGGGAGAGGGGCACGGCGCTACAAAGTTCTTGCACTAAAAACTGTGCCCCTTTGTGGACCTGGAAAGAGAACACCTTCCCTCAATCATGGCTCACTGTGGCCTTGAACTCCTCGCTATACAGTGGCATGATCATGGCTCACTTCAGCCTTGAACTCCTGGGTTCAGATGATCCTCCCATCTCAGCTTCCCGTGTAGCTAGGACTATGGGTGTGCACCACCACACCCAGATAATTTTTTATAGAGAGGGGGTCTTGCTGTGTTGTCCAGGCTGGTCTTGAACTCTAGCCGCAATCCTTCTGTCTTGGCCTCCCAATATATTGAGATTACAGGTGTGAGCCGCTGGCCCGAGTCCTCTTTTAGATGAAGACTCTGTCCTTGGCCTGCTGACTCCAGTTTTAGCAAGAATCCTGCTGTGTCAGTTTAATGAAAATCTCCTACCCTTGGTATCTTGTCAGATTTCCCATCCCCACCCTCCGTATCTTATCACCCTGGCCTGCCTTCAGCAAGAATCTTGCTGAGTTGCTCTCGCAAGAACGTCCATAGCCTTCATGTTTTCTCTTAGTGATTTTCCATCCACTGACCCTCCTCTTGCTTCTTAGCTCTAAACCTCCACTCATCTTTGCTGTATTTGGTGTTGAACCTGATCTCTCTCCTCTTCTGCAAAACCCACATTATGGTGGTCTGTCTTGCATAAAGACTTCCTTTCCAGCTTGAGACTGACCAAGATTCTTCACTTCACCAAGTTTTAGCCAGACTCCTGAACTTTCTCCAAATTAATCTGTGCATTTCCTTGCAAAATCCAGTTTTAACAAAGAACACTGTGAAGTTGGTTTGGTAAGAACCCCCATCCTTGATATCCAGTCAAGTTCATCATCTTCCACCTCCCCTAGATAACGTCTGATTACCCTGGACCATCTTGAGCAGAATTCTATGAGGTCAGTGTAGCCAGGATCTCCCTTCGGGATGCTTCCTCCTAGGGATTCTCCATTCACCGACCCTGCCCTGCTCCTTAGTGATAAATTCCCATTTTCCAGCTCTGTATTTGGAGTTGAGTCCAATCTCTGTCCCCCACTGTAGGACCCCACTGCGGTGGTCCCCTGCCTATCATGATGGTCCTGAATAAAGTCTTCCTTACCATGATTTAAACAGTGTCATTGAATAATTATTTTCTTTAACAAGGCCCAGAGTTAACAGATTTTGAGATGAAGACTCAGGCTGTAAGAAAAGGCAGCTTTAGCTTCTGTCTTAGGGCTGCAGTTGGTGCTGGAGAGCCTCATCAGGGCCTGGGGAAGCGGTGTTTGTGTGGGCGTGTGTGTGTGCGCGTGGATGTGTGCATGTGTCCATGTGTGCCTTTGGATATACGCTGGTTTGTCTCACATAATGTAGCACTGTCTGTCTTTCCAGGAGGAATGGATTAATAATCTACATAAGGCATTTAATTAAAAATGTGTCATCACCTCATTAATGTCTTCTCCAAGGATGCATCATTATTCTCTCTCGTTAATAGAAGTGATGTGCCTGTGTGCCCGTGCAGAGGCCTGCTTGTCTGTAATGGCAGGTGCAGAAGGCGGATGGAACGGGAGAGGGGGCTGCTTTGTTATACCCTAAAAGGCCCTGCTTCCATGTGCCCAGGAGCAGAATCTCTCCAGGAGTGGAACCTCTCCCTCTGATCCCTGTGTTCCTGGTTTTTTGCAGTGCTCAGTGTTCAGCCCCTGAGGTGTCTGAGGATCCAGGGTCCTAGCTTCCTGGAAGGCTGCTGGACAGCTCCTCTGCACAGAGATCAAGGGAAGATAGGGAGCCCCACTGCGTCACAGTCCCCAGCTCTAGTTTCCTTTCAAATGTAAGTACAAGGAAGCAGAAAGGAACACAGAGGGGCCCCAGAAGAAGGGTGATGAATTATTCATCTCATAGTCTGGGCTGTAGGCTCATAGCACCTCCTCCTTCCCCCATCCTGAAAGGCAGCCAGTGAGAAAGGCACCTAATTCGCTGGTTGAATTACTGCATATGAATGGCTAGAGGATCTATTCCAAAGCTGCACTTGGAATTGGCCTATTAAAAAAAGCAGCCCAATTTGTTTCAGAGGCTACACTGGAAATGAATGAGGGCTGTTCCATCTTTACTGGCTATTAAAAAAGCTTTGCTGGCTATTAAAAAAGCTTTGCTTCTCACAGAGAAACTATTTTAATTAAATCAATAATTATGTTTTATTGAATTCAATGCTCTTCAGCAAAGATCAGCATAAAGCCTTTGAAAACTTAATTTAGGTCAACAGCAGGTTAGAGGAGGAAGGGGCAGCAGGTGGGGGTGGTGGTGGGGGAGAGGATCAGAGAGGGAGCTGGCCCTTTAACCACACTAGTTACAATGGCTCCTCCCCTTTAGCTTTGAGAGAGGTACCATTTGGGGTCCAGTTTCAGTTCCCTGGTGTGATCTGAGAGACCAAAATAGATGTCCCTTTGTCCACTAAAATGTGCTCCAAGGTGAAGAAAACAAAAGTCGGACCAGCAGTCCGGGGTTTGGGACTGCTGACATGACAGATAAGAAAAACCACACTCTTGCTAAGTTCCTTAGCAATAGGAGTTATTAGACCCCTCCTAACTCTGATTTGCAGCCCAGACCATTACAACTCTGGCTGGACAGAGGATGAGACTTACAAACATTCTTTCCTGATAAGCAACGGCAGACCTCAGGCCAGTTTTAGCTTGCTGATAGAGGCCACGCAGGGGGCATCTTTGTGTCCTATGGTTCACCTTTTGACAGAGCCAAATTCTACCTCAATTTAATGCTGAAACCCTGCCTCAAAGTGAACAGGGTTGTATGTTCCACATCTGTTTCCCCACTGTGCCTTTCACACTCCACCCCCCTCATGCCCTTGTGTGGCTTTTCCTCTAAATCTGCTGAATCTGTATGCTTCTATTGAGTAATAGGGACCCCGTGAGGTGTCAAACCCAACCTGCCCTTCACCTCTTTGAAAAGAGAGCACCTCTGGTCTGGAGACTGTCTCTTCCTGGTGTGCAAGCTGCTATCACCAATAAAGCTCTGCTGGTGTTCTTCTGGATAACACTAGGAAGCATGTAGGTTTTTGTTTTGGGGGGTGGAGTGGGGAGATAATATTAGGTTGGTGCAAAAGTAATTGTAGTTTTTGCCATTACCTTTATGGCAATGGCATATTAAATATTAAATATAAATATTAAATCTAATATTAAAAACGAAGCTTTCTTTTTTTAAAAAAATTATACTTTAAAATTGGGGAGTTGGGGAGAGATAGCACAGGGAGAAATGCCAGATATAGGTGAAGGGGAGGAAGGCAGCAAATCGCACTGCCATGTGTGTACCTATGCAACAATCTTGCATGTTCTTCACATGTACCCCAAAACCTAAAATGCAATAAAAAAATGAGAATATGAAAAAAAATTATACTTTAAGTTCTGGGGTACATGTGCAGATCGTGCAGGTTTGTTACACAGGTATGCATATGCTATGGTGGTTTGCTGCACCCACCAACCCGTCATCCACATTAGGTATTTCACCTAATGCTGTGCCTCCCCACAACAGGCCCAGGTGTGTGATGTTCCTCTCCCTGTGTCCATGTGTTCTCATTGTTCAACTCCCACCTATGAATGAGAACATGTGGTGTTTGGTTTTCTGTTTTTGTGTTACTTTGCTAAGAATGATGGTTTCCAGCTTCATCTATGTTCCTGCAAAGGACATGAACTCATCCCTTTTTATGGCTGCATAGTATTCCATGGTATATATGTGCCATATTTTCTTTATCCAGTCTATCAGTGATGTAAACCCAAGCTTTCTAGTGTCACTGTTTTTTTCTTTTCTTTTCTCTGCCCTGCCCCCAGCCCACTCCAGGATGCTTTAATTGCCTCAAGGCAACTGACAAAGCGTCCTTCTGTGGACTCTTATAGGCTGCTTCCGGTGGGCTGTTCCACAGGTGAAGAACAGTGGACAGAGTGTTTTGTCTCTATTTTTGTAAAGTACATTCTTATGCTGGGATAGGGATTATTGCAGTAACTTTCTACCCAGTGTCCGGGCTGTGTCCTGAGCTATCTCTCAAGTTCAGACTCTTAAACTGGAAAGTAGAGCTGGTCCAGTCATCCTTCTTCTTTATCTCTCCAGTAACTGCTCCTTGGTCTAGGGCTACAAACTCATCTGCTTTATCTGAGCTGGGCAGGTAACCTAGATGAGTGAGCAGGAGGGCGGGGACGGAGGCAGGCAAGGAAGAAGCACACCTTGGCCTAAAAGGCATGGCTGAAGCCCAGATCCAGCTAATGGCTGCTGCATAGAAACACAGCCTCATGTTGCTGGTATTTTGATTTCTTTTCTTCAAGAAAATCTGGAAATCCTGGCTTTTGTGTGAGTGTCAAGTTGTAAATATTGGCTACCATGGAGGACTTGGCCACATGACGTACTATGGCCCATGACATGTGAGTAGAATTATTGATGTGCACAATTGCTAAGCAGAAGTTCTAGAGCCAGTGCATGGTTCTGCCACCCTTCTTTTCCCTTGGTTACAAAAATTTGTTGGGAGGAAAAATTTTTCTCTACCGATTTAGGTTTGAAATGGTCGGAGGGCTGACAGATTAACAGGAGAAAAGACAAGGTTTATTTTCATACCTGCCTAAGTGGAGCTGTCAGTCATGGAAAACTTGAAGAAGAATCCCAAGGAAAGGTTGATATATGTCAACAAAATGGGTTTTTAGGGCTTTCATGGGAGAGAATGGGATAGTCCATGGGTTTTTTTTGATGTGAATGGAACAGTCTGTCTTCTTGCTGGCTGGAAGTTTCCCTGTAGTGGAGGTTTATGGCAGCTGAATTCATATTTCCTGGGGTGAAGGGGAAGTCTTTTTCAATCCCTGGGAGGAGTTCAGTGGCAGATGAATTTTCAGAAGGTTCTTCTTAAGTTGAAATAATGGTTCTTTCTGTGGCTGCTATCTATTCAGATGTCTTTAGTCTAAAATAATCTTCATGTCACTTTGGTTGGCTCCTGATTTCTTCAAATGCACATCCCAGACATGGCTTGCTCCCTCCCTCAGCCTTTGTCTCATGGCTGGAGTCGGCCCACAACAGGTGTAAACACAAGCAAGATAGAAAGCTCAATATTTTGAATGCCACTAAGATTGCAGGCCATTTCTTACTGTGATGATTTAGCCTAAGCTGATGAATACATCTACTAAATTAAAAAGTGTTTTGGAAATATAGTGAAAGCTTACAACCATAAATCTATGGGTCATCAATTTTCAACCTGTGTTCTACAGGATGAAGTTCAGCTTTCTTATCATGACACGTGGAGCCCTTTCTTAGACATGCCAGCTCAACTGTCTTGAAGTTTAGCACTTGGCACTAGTCATTTCACCCTCCTTGCAGGCCACTCTGCACCACAGGCACTGCGTGTATGCCTGCACAAAATGCAGCCTCTGTCCAGAATGTTCTTCTCCTCTTGGGCTAATGCATGGCCTCAAGATGCAGCTTCAGAAGGAGCCAAGCCAGCAAGGAGATGATTGCAACAGTGGATAAGAACCCATCTTCCTGGAAAGACCAGCTAGCAACAGTGAAACTGTTCAGAAGCCATAAGAAGCTGGTCATTAAAAATTGATACCTTCCAATGCATTGATC
Organism: Aotus nancymaae; assembly: GCF_030222135.1. Classification (NCBI taxonomy): domain Eukaryota; kingdom Metazoa; phylum Chordata; class Mammalia; order Primates; family Aotidae; genus Aotus; species Aotus nancymaae. Next base: position 108,171,788 of record NW_026988425.1, read on the forward strand.
ACTGACCATTCTTTAATGCCTGGAATTTGCCACATTAAGGAAAGTGAATGTATCACTTGCTTTGGTACATGGGCTTTGGATGAAGATAGGACAGATATAGATATACAAATAATTTTTCTATTTTAGAATGATTTTATATATATAGAAGATTTGCAAAGATAGTACAGTGCTGGGGCTCATGAAAATTAGCCTAAAATTAAGGGTGTCAGGACCAGCCTCACAAGCAGAGTCTCTCTCTGACCTTCCCTGCCTTCCTGCCTCTCACCTCCTATTGTCCCCCAAGGCTAGCCATAGAAACTAGAATTCTTCTTCCTAAGGTGGGGCCATAGAAATCAGAACCCTTTTTCTCTGAAGCCAGACATAAACCATAAACATATTACTCTAAATTTCCCTTGCCTTTTTGTGTAAGAACTGATCATAAATAGATTCTGTACATATCTTGTTTGACGTAGGTAAAAAGACCCCCATTTGAGAGAGGGTGCTACCCTATACTTGGGAAGAAGGAGTGCTGCACAGAGCGGCCTGAAGGAGATTTCAAATAGACAGGCCTCGCTGAGCTTCCCCACTCAGTCTATTAGCATCAGAGCCTATGATTCTTTTTGTCCAATCATAGTTCATGACTGTCCATTCTTCAATGAACTTAAGCTTAAAAATGGATAGTTTTTCCTGTATCTCTGGGCCTTCAATCTGAAGTCTCCCATGCCGTGTAAAACTATGAACAAATACATAATTCAACTTCTCTTAATAATAAAAACTCTAAAAAAATATTAGGTATAGCAGGAACATACCTCAACATAACGATGTCTGTTTAGAACAAATCCACAGCTAACATTATAATAAGTGGAGAAAACCTGAAAGCTTTCTCTTTAAGATATGGAACAAGGCAAGGATGCCCACTTTCCCCACTTTTATTCAACATAGTACTGGAAGTCCTAGCCAGAGCAATCAAGCAAGAGAAATTTGTAAGCAAAGGGCATCCAAATTGGAATGAAGGAAGTAAAATTGTCCCTGTTTGCAGATGACATGATCTTATGTATAGAAAACCACGAAGACTCTGCCCAGAAACTATTAGAACTAATAAATGAATTCAGTAAACATGCAGGGCACTAAGTCAATGTACAAAAATAAGTAACATTTTTAGACAGGAATAGAAAATTATCTGAAAAAGAAACAAAGTAATTCCTTTTATAATAGCTACAAAAAATATCTAGGAATAAATTTAACCAAGGAGGTAAAAGACTTATACACTGAAAGCAAAACATTGATTAAAAAAATTGGAGAGGCACAAAAAAATGGAATGATATGCTATGTTCATGGATTGGAAGAATTAATGTTAAAACATTCATGTGACCCAAAGCGATCTACACATTCAATGTGATTCCTGTCAAAATACCAATAACATTCTTCACAGAAATAGAAAAAACAAGCCTAAAATTCATGTGGGCCCACAAAAGACCCTAAATAGCCAAAGCAAACTTGAGCAAAAAGAACAAAGCTGGTGGCATCACATTATCTGACTTCAAAATATACTACAGAGCCATAGTGACCAAACCAGCATGGTACTGGCATAAAAAAGAATCATAGACCAGTGGGACAGAATAGAAAGCCCAGAAATAAACCCATGCATCTACAGCCAGTTGATTTTCAACAAAGGTATCAAGTACACAGTCTAAGGAAAGGACAGCTTCTTTAATACATGTTGCTGAAAAAACTGGATATCTACATGGAGAAGAATAAAAGTAGACTCTTATTGTTACCAAAGGGGAGGATGTTACCAGAGGGGACAAGGGCCCTATTCCCTCCCTGATCAGATGTATCTGAGGTTCTTGGGTCTCACACTCGCCCAATAATGAGGAAGTGGACCCCGCTCATGATGGTGAGCTCCTTAGAGTAAATATCGGACCCAAAAAGTTTTATAGAAAAGTGATTTATTTTGGGGAGAGAAAGAGAGGAGTGAGAGAAAGTGAAAAACAGGAGTGAGAGGGAGAGAGAGAAGTGAAAAACAGCTCTCACACAGAGTGAGAGGGGATCCAGAAAGATGGAGTCTGCACCAAGGTGGGAGAAGGGGACTTTTAACCTGGGAGAAATTCCTGTCCCATTGAAGTTTTCTGGGCCTACGAAAGGACTTCCCCCAAACTTCCACTGGAGTGATTGATTATTCCTACCCCCTACCCCATACCGAAAGTTTAAACCTCTAGGCTCCTGGATGGAGAAGGGGGAGGTATAAGTTCTTGCCTTTGAAACTGTGGACCCGGGGAGAGAATACTTTCCCTCATTATCTCTCACTGTACTCAAAATGTCAGCAACATAGGCCCAGAGTTGCTTTTCTCAAACTATGCTCTGTGGAAAAAGTAGACCAGAGAAATGTGTGAGGAAAAAAGCCTGGCACCATCAAATACATTTAGTGATGTTTGGGTTAAATGAACTCAAGCTGGCCTCCTTACTGTAGGACCCCCAGGACAGTGAAAAGGCTAATGTGATTGGGAACCTCCCAAAGGTGGTACAGAAAACTGTTCCCCAAACATGCCTGACCTTAGGACACTTTGTCATGCAGCTTGTGGAAGAATGGATTCCACTTTGGGAAATGCTGATCTAGCAAATATTAAGCAGCAAAGTTAACATTTATTTAAAAAGATCCACTCCTATTTTCACATGTTTAAAAAAGGCATTCTCCTTATAATAAACAGCCTTTTCATGCTTAGAGTTTACAAAGTTCTTCCACATTCACTGGCTCATTAAAATGATTAATTTGTGCTAAATGTAATTTTTTGAATGGGTAATACCTTCTCCTGGTTCAGAAACAGTAAGAATGTTTAGGTATTCAATATAAAGTCCCTGTCGTCTAATCCTTGTCTTCCATATGCTCAGATTCCATTTTCCTCCCTTATTCCCAAGCAGCTACTGTTGTTACTCTATTTAGTTTCCATATAGGCTTCATTTATATATATGCAGAAAAATACAACATCATTTCTCAGCCTCCAAGTTTTTAATAGAAAAGGACAATTTTACAGTACCTTAAAATATGAGGTTTATTGAGCTTTAATTTACAGTGAATAAAATCCGCCCTTTTATAACATACAACTCAATGAATTTTCTTTTTTATTTTTTAGACAGAGTCTCAGTCTGTTGCCCAGGCTGGAGTGCAGTGGCATGATCTCAGCTCTCTGCAGTCTCTGCCTCCCGGGTTCAAACAATTCTCATGTCTCAATCTCCTGAGTAGCTGAGATTACATACACACGCCACCATACCAGGCTAATTTTTGTATTTTTAGTAGAGACGAGGTTTCATCATGTTAGTCAGGCTGATCTCTAACTCCTGACCTCAGATGATCCATCCACCTTGGCCTCCCAAAGTGATGGGATTACAGGCGTGAGCCACTGTGCCCGGCCTCAATGAAGTTTAACAATGTTAGGTACCCATCACCACAATTGTGATGTAGAGCAGCCCCCTCATTCCAGAACGTTCTCATCCCCTCTTTAAGTTAAACCTCTTCCTCCACCCCAGCACCTGGCAACCATTGACCTAGTTTTGCCTTTTTAAAAATAATGCTGAATGAATTGCATTATAAAATATGTAGGCTGTTTTGCTAGGCTTCTTTCACTTGCCATAATGCTTTTGAGATATGTGTATAAGAAACTCTTTCATTTTTAATGCATAGTAATATTCTGTCCAGAGGAAAAACTTGTCTACTATCACGTTAGGTTTGAGTGATTGGGGGTCTGTGAATTAGTTGACAAATATATTAACAGGAGAAAAGGTTCCTTACAAGTGTATATGGGAACACTCTATAAGGAGTGGTTCTCCAAATATCTAAGGCTAAGGTCTTAAATAGCAGCTTATTAAGGTGGTGTGGGGTTTCAGCAGTAAGGTATAAAATGTTTTCATTAGGTTTGTTTACACAGTTCCTTGGACGCCTCAGTGCTAGGTCCCAGTGCTGGAAGTCAACTTCCTAATTACAGGAAAATCCCACAGAGGGGCGTTTGTGGCAGCTAACTTCTTGGAAAATCTGCTTTAATAATGAATGGGAAGTTCAGATAAGACTTCTCTCTGCAGCTATGGTTTGTCTAAATGTTTTCAATTTGAAATAGACTTTCTGCCATTCCCTTTGCGTGTATAAATGAAGTCACCGCCGTTTACTTCCCCATTCAGCAACTGGTGGACACTTGTATGTTCCCAGTGATGGTGCTGGTGAGTCAAGCTGTACGACCATTTGAGTACAGCTCTTTGTGTGGATGTTTTCTGTAAACACTGCTATGGGATAAATCATATTTCCCTCAAGTTCCTATGTTGAAGTGCTTGCTCCTGTGTCTTAGTCTGCTCAAGCTGTTATAACAAATACCATAAACTGGGTAGCTTATAAACAATAGAAATTTATTTTTCTCTGTTTTGGAGGCTAGGACTCATCAGTAGATTCATGGTCTGGTGCAGGCCCACTCTCTGGTTCAAAGACAGCACCTTCTTGGTCGTCTTCACGCGGTAGAAAGGGCAGGGCAGCTCTCGAGTCTCTCGTAAGTGAACAGAACCCTCATGAGCTAATCACCTCCAAAAGGCCTCTCTACCTAATACTATCATCCTGGGAGTTAGGATTTCAATATAGAAATTTTGGGGGGACACAAACATTCAGATGATAGTACCCTAGTACCTGAAAATGCAAGTATATGTGGAAATAGGGTCTTTAAAGATATAATTTAAAGGTAAAATGAGATGATAAGGGTAGGACTGGCGGTAGGACAGGGTGGTACTGGTAGGAAAGGCTACTTGAGAGAAATGAGTGATGCTGGGATACACTCCTATCACAATTCATGGCTCACCCACTATGCCCAGGGCATTGTACTAAGCATCAAAGAACAAAACAATATAGAAAATCCCTTCGAAACCAACTTGTGTAGCCTTCTCCTATTTACAAAATGCCTCCTTACTCATCATTTTCATCTGCCCTTGGAAAAAAATCTTATGAGGCAACCAGAGCCAGGAAGACTCATCTTTAAAGGTGCAGCTATTGGGAAATCAGTTGAATGAGTTGATAATAAAATAACACAGAACTCGGGCCTTTAATTTTAACTTAAATGCAAATTGTTTTACCAACACTTTGATGTAGACTTTTATGAGTATGAACCTACTGATTGGAATTGTACATGGTTTTCCTTACATAAACCTCATGCATAATGCATCCTCTGTAGTTTCTAGATATAATTTAAAGGTAAAATGAGATGATATGGGTAGGACTAATCCAATATGACTGGTGTTGTTGTAAGAGGAGATTAGGACACACACACACACATAAGGAAGACCACGTGGGGCACAGAGAGAAGACAGCCGTCTGGAAGTCAAGGACAGGAGGCCTCACAAGGAGAAATCAGACCTGCTAATACCTTGATTTGGGGCTTCTTGCTTTTAGAACAGAGGAAATAAGTTTTGATTGTTTAAGCCACCTACTCTAATACTTTGTTTGGCGGCCTTGGCAAACTAATATATGTAGCAGGTTATATCTTGCTTTTTCACATTTAAGCCATATGTGTTGGTGGTGTTTTCCTACTGGTAAATGAAGAGCTTCCTTACGTATTTTGGAGCTAGATAGTATACCTTTGTGTGAATCCAATCCATACAACAACTCTGTAGGAAAAAGTAATCCTAATTATCCCCTAGTTTAAACCCATTGGAGACAATCAGAAGCTCACAAAGCTGAGTGGTTTTCCCTAGCTAGTAAGTAGAAGAAACAGGAGTTGGTCCTAGGTCTGTCCAACTCCAAGTCTTACGTTGTATATAAAATCAAGTCTAATGGCCTTATTTAGGGTGTTTAGCTCTGCCATAATTTGTTGCCACCATTTTTTTTTTTTTTTTTTTTTTTTTGAGACAGAGCCTCGCTCTGTCACCAGGTGCTAGGTTGGAGTGCAGCGGCACGATCTCGGCTCACTGCAACCTCCGCCTCTTGGGTTCAAGCAATTCTCCTGCCTCAGTCTCCCGAGTAGCTGGGACTACAGGTGCATGCCACCACACCCAGCTAATTTTTGTATTTTTAGTAAAGACGGGGTTTCACCACGTTGGCCAGAATGGTGTGGATCTCTTGACCTTGTGATCCACCCGCCTCGGCCTCCCAAAGTGCTGGGATTACAGGTGTGAGCCACCGCGCTGGGACACACTCCTATCACAATTCATGAGTCACCTGCTATGCCCAGGGCATTGTACTAAGCATCAAAGAACAAAACAACATAACAAACAACCCCTTCCAAGCCAACTTGTGTAGCCTTCTCTTAGTTACAAAATGCCTCCTTACTCATCATTCTCATCTGACCTTGAATAAAAATGTTATGAGGCAACCAGAGCCAGGAAGACTCATCTTTAAAGGTGCAGCTATTGGGAAATCAATTGAATGAGTTGATAATAAAATAATTCAGAACTTGGTCCTTTTTTTTTAACTTAAATGCACATTGTTTTACCAACACTTTGATGTAGCCTTTTACGTGTGAACCCACTGATTGGGATTGTACGTTGTTTTCCTGCACAAACCTCATGCATAATGCATCCTCTGTAATTTCTAGATTTAGTTTCTTAAAAGTGAAATCAAAACCTAAAGCACTTCCACGAATCCTTCTGGATATTATAATTTCCCCCAATCACTTACGGTTGTTTCAGCCATACCTAATTGGACGACAGTTTTTAAGCTTTATTGCCTTTGTTGTGATTTTCCTTAGTATTTGACTTAGTTTCCATAGAAATAAAATATTTTTGCATTTATGTTTCATTGGTTTAGATAATCTTTAATAAGATGACACAGTTATGTTAATTGGCAAACCAGGTTTGTAAACAAATGCAGTTAACAGTTGATGAACATAGCGGTGTGACCATATCCACTGTGGGTTCAGAGAGACTGCCTGGGTATTTAGCAGAGGAAATAGAGGATATCTCTTAGTTCAATAAGTGATTGTCCATAGTGGTGGCTAGCCTGTAAGACCTTTTTCTCTGGGCAGTGCAGCACTCTGCCATGTGCAAGGTTTGGTGGATGGTTCCCAGGTAGGATTTCAGCCCCCACTCCCTCCCTCAGACCTCAGACAAAAATCCTTGTGTAGAACCTAATTTGGATGAACACCCTTACATGGCGATGCAGTGTATTGTATTCATAAAATTTAAATATTAAACCGAGATGGAAATAAAAAGACTACCCTAAATAACTAAGTTGTCAAGTGGGGAAACTAGAATTTGGACCTAAGCAGCTGTTACCTGATCCAGAGCGGACTGGACCACCTGGTCCCGGTGTCTGGATAAGCCACCTCCTCTTGTCTTGGTTGTGAAACAAGAGCCTCTCCAGTCTTGGTCGAGCATTTATTAATCGTACCCTTCAGCGAGCCATATGCAAGGCTGCTGCTTGTCTTCTACCCAGAGGGTTTGCTCACCCTAGGTTATTGCTATGATTATGTAATTGTAGCTTCTACATAGTAGAATGGAATTAAGCATTACAATTATGTAATGCTTCTACTCCTCCAAATCTCTCCCTCTGCACTTCCTTGAAGCCCCTCATTTGTTTCAGGATTCTCTTTGTTAAACTCTTCTATTGAATTCGATGCCAATGCCTTGATGTATTGCTCCTATGCCAGCAATCCTTCCCATTTCCTCCCTGCCTTTCTGTCTACGCAGAGAGTTTGCACAAAGTATGATTTTGTTCCTAACCAGGCACAGCTAAGTGGATAAAAATGAACACTGTGGTCAGTAACAGTTTGCTCTTTTCAGAGGGACAAAGCTGGGCAGTTAGAGGAGGTGTGCAGATAAAGAGACAGGGTGATTGTCCTGGTTCCTGATGGTTTTCAAGTTCTCAGTCCTGGTTTTCCTTGCATCCATTCGTTCATTCGCGGGGCATCCATTCGTTCATTCGCGGGGCATCCATTCGTTCATTCGCGGGGCATCCATTCGTTCATTCGCGGGGCATCCATTCATTCATTCGCGGGGCATCCATTCGTTCATTCGTGGGGCATCCATTCATTCATTCATGGGACACACATACACTGAGTGCTTACGTGGGACAGAGCAAAGGGAAGTTATTACAAGGGCTTCAGCTTTCCCTCTGAGGAGGAGGGGGAACCACTAAAACAGCATGGTATGATGTTGGTTTAAAAGGCATTTGAGCTGTTATGTAGAGAACAATCTAGAGGGCCAGGAGCAGAAGCAGGGAGTTAGGGGCCACTGTTATCCTCCAGGCAAGAGGTGATGATGGTTTGGGCCAAGGTAGTTGCAGTGGGGGTGGAGGGTGGGGTGAGAAAGAGTTGGCTTTGTGTCTTTTGAGACAGAGAAGACAGATTTCCTGGTGGATTTGAAAATGTGGGTGTGAGTTGAATGTGGATGTGAGAAAGGGCAGAGTCTAGGTGAGCAATTATAAGAATGGAATTTTATTTCTTGAGGTGGAGAAAATCGGAAAGATCAGCGTTTTGGGTGAAAGTCAGAAGTCTTGCTTCGTCTGTGATAGGTTGGAGTTGCCCACTTGACATAAGTGGGGATGTTCACAAAAAGGCAGTTGGACAAGTTGGATACACAAGTCCGGAGTATCCTTGGTTCTTCCCTTTCTCTCACATTCCCCATCTAATTCACAGGAAACCTGCTTAAAAACACTGCATGTTCTCGCTCGTAAGTGGGCGTTGAACAATGAGAACACAAGGACACAGGGAGGGGAATGTCACACACTGGGGCCTGTTGAGGGGTGGGAGAGCTAGGGGAGGGATAACAGCGGGTGGGGGAATTGGGTAGGGATAACATTAGGAGAAATACCTAATGTAGATGACGGGGGGATGGATGCAGCAAACCACCATGGCATGTGTATACCTATGTAACAATCCTGCACGATCTGCACATGTACCCCAGAACTTAAAGTGTGTATATATTAAAAACAAAAAGCCTTCTGATGGCATTCATTCTCCCTGATGCCAGTGTTCTTACCTTGACCTTGGAGGCCCTCTATGGTTTGGCCTCCCTTGGTCTCTGACCTTGGATCCTGTGAATCTCGCCAGCTCAGTGTTCTGGGCCACACAGGTCCCCAGCTGGTCCCAAGCAGGCCTGGTCTCTTCCTTTGCATTGCTTTTTGCATCCTCTGTCTGGGATGCTCTTTCACCAGGTGTGAGTAAGGCTTACCCTCTCATCTCCTTTAAGACTTGGTTGAAGGAGAACCTTCAAGGCAAGGCCTTCCATCATCATCCTGTTTAAAATCATCACCCTGCGAGTTCTCACCCTTCCCCACTTTGCTCCCCTGCCATTTGGTCTTCTCATGTCCTCAGATAATTCATATTTGACTCATTTTGTTTATTTTTTGCCCCCTTCCATTGGAATGCCAGCTCCAAGAGGGCAGGGATTTTGTCTGCATAGTTTGCTGCCGTATCCCTAGTGGCTGACACACAGGAGGCCCTCAGTAAACATTTGTTGAATGAATAAATAAACCGAACTGTCCTCTTGCCTTTGGTGCTTGGAAGGTACTTCAGTGCCTTTATAACAGACTCCCTTTCGCTCAGCTTAGAGTGAGTGGATCTTGTTTCTTGCAACAGGATGATGTCTATCTTATACAAGGTCCTCTCTGTGTGTGGTGTCCATAATACCTTGTAGCTCTGGTACAGCACGTGGTGTATTCTGTTTCTATGGTATTTTGCCACATGTGTGTCTCCCCCACAAGGTTGCAAGTGCACCAGAGTTCGGGACTGTACTTTATATAAGTGCATTGCAGTGCCTAAGTCGCACCCTGAGCAACAGTCATTTATAGAATGAAATGATTTTAAACTAATTTCCCACTGATTCCAAAGGTGAGACATATTATAAGAGGAAAACATCTACCAAAGGCTTGCAGGTAAATCACTCAGTTGTATCTTACAAAGAGTTTGCTTTGTAGGCAGGAGGCCCAGTTTGTTCTGAAAGGCAAGAACCTCAGAGGATGGGTGCTTGATGATTTGAGGGAATGTTTTGCTAAAACGGAGCAAAAAATTAGCAGTAACACTTACATGTTAGAAACTGTTTGAAGGACTTTGTTAAGTCCTAGTTCCTTACGTCTCAAAACAACGCCGTGGGTGTGGGCAATCTTGTTATGCCCATTCTACAGATGAGGAAACCAGGTCTTAGAGGCATGAAGCGACCTGCTCAAGGATACACAGGCAGTCAGTCTTGTAAGAAGGGGGCCAGGATTGAACTCAAGCAGTCTGGCTCCAGAGCCCATCCTCTAAAGGAATACACAGGGGAAGTACATCGTTCAAAAAGCCTTCCTTGAAAGCTGGAACCAATGCAACTGGTGAGATAGAGAAGCGCCTGGCTAGGAGAAAGGAAGAGAAGAGCCGTGACCTTTGCATGGCTCTCCTTTACGCAGAAGCAGACTCTAAGCCCTCCAGGTAGAGCTAGTCACCTGAACTGAGGATGCATTGGAAGGTAGGCTGAGCTTTCAGAGTTGATTCTTGGACCAGCCTTCACCCTCCATAGACTTGGGGTTGCCTTCTATCCTGCAGCGCCTGACCTTCCCCTGCTGCTGCCCCGCTACCCTCTGCAGCCTTCTGGCATGGTTTCCTGGATGGCAACCGACTTGCTCCTTCTTGGTCCTATGTGTCCACAGCTAGGCACAGCCTGAATGTCGTGGACGCCTGGGTCCATACTGCCCTTGAGGGGCCCAGCCTGGCTTCTTTCCTGTTCACATTCCAAAGGGGCTGACTCAATGCCTCCTCTCCCATGTGCTAGTTCTTCTGTCCTACAAGGTGGTGAATGTTATATTGAGGTATGACCTGCTTGAACCCAACAGACTAATTAATCTCCAGGCACCTACTGAGTACAAAATGGTTCTTCTGCAGAGAATAAACCAGACACATTACCCTAGTGCTTGCCTTTCAGCAGCTGCACATTTATTAGATAAATGAGACTGTGTATGGGAAGCAGTTATTGGATAAATGAATTTCTTGTCTTTTTTTTTTCTTTTTGAGAGAGAGTCTGCTCTGTCACTCGGGCTGGAGTGCACTGGTGAGATCTTGGCTCACTGTAACCTCTGCCTCCCAGGCCCAAGTGATTCTCCTGCCTCAGCCTCCAGAGTAGCTCGGATTACAGGCCTGCAATACCATGCCCAGTTAATTTTTTTGCATTTTTAGTAGGAATGGGGCTTCACTATGTTGGTCAGGCTGGTCTCGAACTCCTGACCTCAGATGAGCCTCCTGCCTCAGCGTCCCAAAGTGCTGGGATTATAGACATGAGCCACCGTACCCGGCTAGATAAGTGAATTTCTAAGTTGCATGGCAAGGCTGTGAAGTGCTGGAGGTCAGAGAGTGGACCAGCCAGAATGGCCTAGAGTAAATCACAAAATGTCACAGCTGAGGGAGACCTTGACTATCATCCTGGTTTCCAAAGAGGAAAACGAATGTGGAGAACTCAAGTCACTCACTGGTGATAAAACGGCAAAGCAGGTGTGGGCTGTCAAGTTCTCCTGAGCCAAATGCTCTTTTCACTTGACTGTGATGCCTTCTCCAAGGAGCGGGGAAGACAGGGATCCTGAGAGCGTCTTCTGGTTAGAAGGAGTTGCATAAGCACGGGGACATCGCAGGAGTGAGGCCCCATAATAGAAAAGAGTCATGAGGACAAAGATAGGAAGACAGAAGGAAATTCCTCCCAGAAGACAGACCTGAGCCCAGCAGCCTATTCCTGATCAAAGCCAGTGGCTCGGAAGCTGTGATGGTGGCTTCTGCGTGGCTGTTAAAGTGCTGCTGTTAACAAGCAAGTACCGTATCTTCTCACGATGTCCGTGTACTCATCCTGAAAACGCTGACAGCAAAGCAGCCCCCGTCACGGGGCGATGGAGAGGTGCTCGTGGGCAGTAAAGCCACTGAGGTATGAAGACCTGCACATTAGAGCTGTTGGAATGAATAACTTCACAAGGAAAGAAATGGAAGTCCTGATACCAGTATCATTTAATCTTCCCGTCTGGAGGGCAGATTTTGACAGGATTAACAGAAACTTTCCCAGGGGTTCCTGCTCCCCATGAGGTGCAGATCTCTTCCAGGGGATGCGAGCAGCATCTGGGAGTCTTTGGGGCTGACTGTCTCCTTTGCTTGTTTCCTGAGTGTAATTATGGTCCCACAGCTGCTTTGGGAAGACAAAAAGTGCCAGCCTTGTTCCCCAAATCTTGTTCTGCATTTCTTAATGATCTAATTTGATAGTGTAATATCACACAAAGTTGTAGCCCTTCTGAGGAGCCAGGGATGATGCCCAAAAAACACTGGAATGGGAGTCAGGAGTTCTTGGCTCTACCATGGACCGGCTGGGGGACCTGAGGCAAATGACTTAACCTCTCTGGGCCTCAGAGCTCAGACTAGATTATCACTAAGGCCCATTTTGATCCTAATGTTTCTGAGCCTAGGAAGACGATGTTGTAAGAGAAAAACAGTGCACATTCCACGGTCGGATGAGCTGGGATTCAGAACTCCAGCTCGCAGCCTCATTTGTTGTGAGCCCTTGGAAAGTTACTTAAACGCCCTTGGTTTTTTAATACATAAAATATACTGAAGGAAATAAAAATGCTTATAATAAAGTGCTTAGAATAATGCCAAATACATATATGCACTTAATAAATGTTAGTTTCTCTCTTTTTCCTTTGCCTATCTCTAGCAACCTAAGGAAGCCAGCCAACTTTCATGTAAAATATCTTCTTCCCTCCCTCCCTCCCTCCCTCCCTCCCTGCCTCCTTCCCTTCCTCCCTCACTTCCTCACTTCCTCCCTCCCTCCCTCCCTGCCTCCTTCCCTCCCTCCCTGCCTCCTTCCCTTCCTCCCTCACTTCCTCCCTCCCTGCCTCCTTCCCTCCCTCCCTGCCTCCTTCCCTCCCTCCCTGCCTCCTTCCCTTCCTCCCTCACTTCCTCCCTGCCTCCTTCCCTTCCTTCCTCCCTGCCTCCTTCCCTTCCTCCCTCACTTCCTCCCTCCCTTCCTCCTTCCCTTTCTCCCTCACTTCCTTCCTCCCTGCCTCCTTCCCTTCCTCCCTCCCTCCCTCCTTCCCTCACTCCCTCCCTCTTTGCCTCCTTCCCTTCCTTCTTTCTTCCCTTCTTTTCTTTCTTTCCTCAACATACATTCCCTAAGCATCTCCAGTATCCCTGGCTTAGGATTAGGCACTGGGGAAACACAGGCGACCATGCTCTGGTCGAGTATGGGAGGTTATGGTAGACTGTATAATGGAGAGAAGGCATGCTTTTGATTCTCAGTAGGGAAAGAAAAGATTCATCCCTGGAGGAGGCCTCTGGGAATGCTTTGCGAAGGAGCTGGCGTATTAGTTGATTCCTGATGGAAACTTGCAGAAGCACAGAAGATGGAGAGAGTGTGTGTGTGTGTGTGCGTGCCCGCGCGTGTGCACTTGAGCTTGTGCTTATGTGTGTAAGCTGGAGGTGGGAACACTTGTTATGCAGCATTGGGCAAGAGACTGGAAAAATGAGCCCATAGACACTTCACTGAGGCCAGAGGCTTTGCAGGAATTGCCCAGCAAGGCAAGCTGGGATTGAGACATTATCTTCTTAAGGCTTCATTAAATTGTGTATGTTTCCCAGCGTGGGCAATGGGGCTGCAGCTGCACAGCTTACCTTTCCAGCCTGGTGGGGCTACACAAGTTTCTGGAATCCTGAAGCAGAGCATGACATCAGTGGAGCCCTACCTGCTTTGAAAAGTGCCTCTCATTCCCAGAAGGACAGTGTAGGGGCCTGCAGAACTAGCCTCCTGACTACCCGGCTTTGCCTCTGTCTGACCCTGGCCACTTGGCAAAGACTCGAGCTCTTGGGGAGGTGAACGGATAGATGCTTGTCCTGACCAGAGGTCGACAGGCATCAGAGCACACTTGCAACCGTACCCGAGTGACGGAACCTGAGCTGCAGGCAGAGCCAGCCCTGTCCCTGTTGTATGGCATTAGGATGCAGTAAGCAAAGGAACCCGGAGGATCTCCCTGGTCCAAGCCCGGGAGCGTTTACTTTTGCCTTGGGTTTCGGTCCCACTTTGGGCAGTTTGACTCTGTGTCAGGCTTGGGTGCTAGGAGCATGTCTTTTCTTCCAGTTTGACTCTTTTCTCAATACTTTGAATAGGGGCAGTCCCTGTTGTCTGGGGGAAGCTTTAAATGGAAGGATTATAAGATTTGGGTGTTTTCCCTGCTAATCTTGCTTTGTTACCTGCTTGGATACAAGAGTTGATTAAGTGAGGTATAGTCATTGCCTTGAAAGAAACCTCTGTTCTGCTCATATACCTCTAAGCAGTTGCCATTTTAAATCAGTAACGTAATTTTGTTTGGTATACAGGAAGCATTTCTCCTCTTCCTCCTCTTTCCTTCTCCTGCTCCATCTTCCTTGTGATTAGAGACTTTGCTCTAGGATGGAATGTATTTGCTTTATCTGAGCTTAGAGGTGGTGGTGGTTATGTTCCCATATTCCAGAGCAGGAAGCCACAGGGAGGCAAGGGGAGGACCCGGAAAGCATCACCTGGGGCCGGAAACCACACAGACCCGACGGTCTCCATCTTGGCGGCTGGGATTTCCACTCTGAGATAAACAGCCAGTCTCTCCCAGGGCAGCAGTTCTTATTATCCTCTGAAAATCCATGCCTCTGAAATAGACAGTTTCTCACAGATTTACTGACAGGTACAATTGTCGCCAGAAACAGAATAGACAATGCAAAATAGCTCCTCTAAGCTGCCTTTAATTGGCTCGTAAAGTCATTTTCTTGAGATGGATTAATCACACCCAGACACAGTTTGCTAGCGCAGCTCATAAAACCTGTTTTTCCCGATCATTTCCCAGGGTGAGGACATATTCTGTGCCACTCTTGGTCCTTATGTACAGTCCTGCTATTAGATTTTATAGGAGCTGGCCGATGAGACACACCCACCCAGGTTTTGGCACTGCAAGTCCAGTGGACAGGTGTGGCCTAATCCTAGAGGCAGGATTCTTTCCATCTTAAAGTGCACATTAAATTCTTTCTGCTTGTGGAAAATGACAGACCCCCAAAACTACCATTCTTCTGGTTCTGACAGGGAGATATGAGTACTCTGCAAACTCTTTCTTTGAGCTCCGCAGAGCTTACTACTAATATTCTATTTCCTATTCAAAGAAGCTTCTACGTGGGTATTGATCTTTGCACCAGCTGCCATTTCAGTGTTGAGGGAGCGTCCCAAGTGCAACTGGGCTCCCCTCCCCCAGAGTGAACTAGTGAATCAGAAGAAATCTGTTAGACATGGCAGTTCTTTTAATTTTTGTTTTAAAGCTCTGTTACTTGGAGGAGAAAACCATGGAGGCTTAGCTTCCGTGGAGAATTCAAGGCTGAAATCGAATAAAACTTGCACAAGTTAATCTTAAACACTTAATGGTATGCAAATTTGAACTCCTATTCATGTAAATCACTGTAATGAGAATCGGTTTCAACCAGCCAGATCAGATTTTGCAGTTTTTCTCTTTTGCTTCCTTATTTTTGAGTGTGAATGATGTGCAGGCATGTGGATGATTTCCCTGGGATTCCTGTTTGGTTGGGTAGATTGCTGGAGGGTGGGGGGCAGGAGGGAAAGGAGGAATACAGAAGGTAGAGCAGCTGGGCTGGAAGCTTTGTTCATGATTATGGGTTTCTCTAAAAGGATTCAGTCTAATCCTCCTCTGGCCATGTGTGGTAGCTCAAGTCCATGATCCCAGCACTTTGGGAGGCTGAAGCCAGTGGATCGCTTGAGTCCAGGAGTTTGAGACCAGCCTGGGCAACACAGTGAGACTCTGTACAAAAAATAAATTAAAAAGAATTAGCTAGGTTTGGTGGTGCATGTGTGTGGTTCTAGCTACTTGGGAGGCTGAGGCGGGAGAATCACTTGAGTCCAGAAGGTTAAGGCTACAGTGAGCTGTAATCAAGTCACTGCACTGCAGCCGGGGCCTCAGAAAGAGCCCCTGCATTAAAAAAAAAAAAAAAAAAAAATCCTCTAGCAGTAGCATAGCAGCAAGGGACATGGGGCAAGGGCAGGCTTGGGGTGTATGCTGGGCTTTTGCTTCCTGCTGCCAGGCCTCCGGAGGTGCCCACAGCTCCTTACCACATGTGCTTTCTCAGCATGGCTGCTTACTTCATCAAGCTAGCAAGGAGAGTCTCTAGAGTGAGTGTGTTATGTGTGTTATCAAGGTGGCATCTTGTACAATGCAGTGGAATCACAGGAATGCCTTCCATACCCATGCCATATGCTATTGGTTAGAAGAAGCAAGTCCTAGGTCCTGCTTACACTCAAGGAGTGGGAATTACACAAGGGCATGGACACCAGGAGGTGGGGATCCAGGGGCTGGTACAGCAGGGGCTGTCTGTCATACCATTCCTTATGAATTCCACTCCCAAGTATCGTTAAAGGGTTAAATTATGTTGACTTTGAAGTCACTGTGGAAGGATATCCTAAATTATACCAAGCTTAGGGAGAGTTGGTCCTCCTTACCTTTCAAATATCTCTGCCTGCTTTTAGGTATTTGATATTTCAGGTATTTAATAGTCTTCTATTATAAAATAAGCTGATATCTTTTGTTAAGTTGATAGAAGATAGAAGACTTAAATTTCAAATGCTTCTCTGAGGTTATTCTTTACTGAATTTAGTTATCTGAACTGGTTGCCATTGTTCATGTCTAAATCTGATCATCATTTATTTGTATGGGAAACAAGATGTGGGAGAGAAAAGAACAGGTCCTACTGGATGAAGTCTGAGATACAAACTAAGCAGGGAGACAGAACACTTTGCCTTTCCAAGGATCTTGCTTTCTAGTTACCTGACAGCTAGGCTGCAAGTAATGATGTGTCCTCTCTGAACTACTGCAAGGGCAGATAGCTCAATGGAAGCGGTTGGTCATGATATCCCAGAAGGGAAATCCAGAGTGTCTTATAGGTTCACAAAGTACTGAATATCCCCAGAGAGATCCATTAGAAGTTGTTCATCAATTGTTTAACTGCTAAAGAGAGCCTCCAATTGTCATGAACTTGCTAGACATGCATCTGAAAAGAGGAGAAAGGGAAGGGATTTGGGGAAGTGCCTTGAGTCTCAACATCCTTCCTTCTCCGGATGATGCCCCAGATTTCGTGAATTGTGTCCTGGTAAACTACAAATTCTTCTGGTGAAGCACTGCATCTTACTTTACTGGTTATTCACAGCCTAGTGTGAATGAGGGGATAGGGAGATGGATTTGCCATGCATATCCTCCCCTGCACGTGGAGTTGTGGAAAACTAACCTTTTCATGGACAGAGAAAACATTTTGACATGAAAGTGTCCTTTACTTATGTCTTTTCCCTACTTACCTACTTTAGCTGGGCTCTCTCTCCACATTATAGAAGATAAAACTATTTTATTTGGCCCACGTTCCCTCTACAGCTTCATCATGAGTGCTCTAATACTTATATACTGCACCAACCTTTCTTATAACAACCCAAATTCTTTCATGCAGGTATACCCGTCTCACACTCCTACTTCTACCTTGGATACATCTCTGCTCTTTTTAGCCTATTCTTAGTTCTTAGAGAGATTTAGTGCAATGACCACACGCTTTGGGAAGATTTCCCCAACTACTCTAGGGAGGAGCAGTTGCTTTCTCCTTGGGGCTACCACATTGCAGTTGGTAGCATCAAATCACACTGGAAAAGGTTATATGAAAGCCAATCTGTCTCACGACTCTAAGGGCTCTTTAGGGGCAAGGACTGTACTTGCTTATTATAATCTCTTTGATGCCATCCTAGGGCCTGATGATACTAAGTACTAACATTCACTGAGCACTTATTGTATGCTAGACACTGGGCTATACATTTTAAATGTATTACTCACTTAATCTTTACATAGCGTCAAGGATAGGATGACCTCTGAGCTGCCACTTGCTGGATGGAGCCCTTGGTTCCAGATTTGTATGACTTCGTGTTACTATTCTTGCTTTAGTGATGAGAAACTGTGTCACAGAGAATTTATGTAACTTTTTTAAAAAGTCATGCAATTACAATTGGCAGAGCCTGGATATGAACCTGGGCTTTTTGATGTAGAGCTTTTGTCTTAGGTCCTATGTTATGGTCTTGTGCATACTCCTTACTATAGAACTATGATTCACACATGTTTATGGAGCGACTGACTGAATGAAAGTGTCAGGTGTTGGAGTATGACCTTGCCCTCATAGCCCCTCCTCAGTGAAGCCCTGCCTCTGTTCAGTTTGGCCTTTGGTTTCTGTAGTTCTGGCTTGCAGTCCCTCCAGCCTTCATTGAAGCAGAAGGAAGCATCTGGACTGGTGGCCCTGATGGCTGATATCTCTATTCCTCCTCCTCTGCACTCTGGGTAGCCTGACCTGAGAAGTCCTTAGTTCCAGCTTGTTTGTGACCTGATACTTCAGCTTTGGGGCCCAGAATCCTTGAGCCTCTGGGCTGGCCTAGCTGCAAGGGTCTGATGGACATTCCACAACTGTCAGCACTACAGGTCTGGCCACAGATGAAAACAGCCTGGGTGGGAGGATGGGGATTGTCTTGGCTTTCCCTGAAGAACTTTGTCAGGTGTCCATGGCAACAAAGCCCTGAGTGGATGCTGAGTAGAGTTGGCCCTCTGCCTCATAGGGCCAAGGATAGGATGACCTCTGAGTTGCTACTTGCTGACAAGGCCGGCAATACTAGCATGTATACTAGCCCAGAGATGGGGCTTTCCTCTTTCACTGGAGGCAACTGAAACCCAAAATATTTGCCTGGTGCTATGCTGGATGTTATGGACATAGAGGGCTCCACAGGCACTTGAAAGACTTAAAGCCTAATGCCAGAGATATCCATATGAATTAACTATTGTAATATATTATAATGAGTACTTTGCTATACATGTACGTGCTTTGGATACATAAAAAGAGGAGTATTTAATTCTGCTGGTAGACAAAGTGGTGTATGGTAAGCTGCCAAAAGAGGAAAACATGGTTTAGCATGAGATAAAGTAAGTACAATTCCTGTATGGTAGCTGACACATAATAGTGCAAACATAGTGCTTGGCAAGCAGTAGGTGTCCAGTGAGCTCAGATATCATGGTCAGCAGCAACAGCATTGGCATTTCTAGATCTAGAAGAGTGAATAAGTGATATTCAGGCACAAAAATCAGGAAAGGGATCAACATTCCCTCTTTAAAAGGAGAAAATATTATTCCCATAGAGTAAGTTTGGAAAAAATATTGAAAAAAACATGAAGTTAGAAAGTTGGGAAAACATGGAACTCAGGGTTGGACATTTAATTACACTTTTAGTTCTGCTACAGTGAGCTATACTAACTGAGCATTTAGTAAATTGCCTTTCCCCTATGGATTCTCTTTTATAATTTGTAGATGTAGAAAGATGGACAGCATGGTACCCAAGCGCTCTTCTAATAACAGGATCTTCAGTCTCTACAATGTCTCACCCACAATGTCTTGCAGTCAATAAAAAGAGATCAGACATGTATGGAAACAGAAACATGTATTCCATAGTCAAAAGAAAAAGCAGTCAATAGAAACTAACTCTAAGATAATAGAAGTAATAGACTAATACTCTAAAGCATCTATTTAAAATATGGTCAAGGATTTAAATAAAAATATGATTATCATAAACAAACAGATGTGTAATATCAACAGAGAAATGGAAAGTATAAAAAACCAATGGGTATTGTATAAATGACAATCAAAATATTTGAAATTTAAAAATTACTCAGTGGGTTTAATATCACATGGGAGATGACAGGTAAATATACTTGTAAACTCAATAGAAGTTGTCCAATCTGAAGAACTGAGAAAAAAAGGCTTAAAAATAAATAGAGCATTAGGAACCAGGGGTACCATTTCAAGTTATCTACGATACATTTAATTATAGGTCAAGAAGGAGGGGAAAAATGGAGAAAAAAACAATAAAAAAAATAAAGGCTAAAAATGTTCAACATTTGGTGGAAAACACAAATTTACAGGTCAAGGAAGTCACTAAACATAAGCAGGATAAATAAATAAACAATAAAATAAACCACACTTAGTACTACAAAGTCAAAGGGAAAGCAAAATTCTTGAAAGTAGCAAGAGCAGAAGGACACATCACATGCTGAGAACATTAATACATATCATGATTAACTTCTCTTTAAAAATAGTGGAAGCTGGTTGGGTGCAGTGGCTCACACCTGTAAACCCAGCACTTTGGGAGGCTGAGGACAGCGGATCACCTGAGGTAAGGAGTTTGAGACTAGCCTGGCCAACATGACAAAACCTCATCTCTATTAAACATATAAAAATTATCTGGGTGTGGTGGTGGGCACCTGTAATCCCAGCTACTCAGGAGACTGAGGCAGGAGAACTGCTTGAACCCGGGAGGCAGAGGTTGCAGTGAGCCGAGATCATGCCGCTGCACTCCAGCTTCAGTGACAGAGACTCTGTCTCAAAAATAAATACATACATAAATAAATAAAAATAGTGGAAATAAGGCACAGAATGATATCTTTAAGGTGTTTAAAGAAAAAAAAAATCTGTCAATCCAGAATCTCAGAATTTTCTATTTCCTTCAAGAATGATGGCAAAATGAACACATTTGACAGTAAATAAAAATTGAGAGGATTTATTGCCAGTAGATCACAAATTCAGGAAATGCTAAAGAAAAATTTTTCAAGCAGAAGAAAAATGATACTTGATAGAAACTCAGATCCACAGGAGGGAATGACAGATACTGGAAATGGTAACTATGTAACAAGATATAAAAGATTATATATTTTTTTCCAAATTAATATAATGTGAGGTTTATAACAAATATAGAAATAATACATACAACAACAATATCCAAAATACAGACAGGGGAAGGCAAGTGATATTATTCTGTTGCATGGTTATTATATTTCTACATAAAATGGTATTATATAAACTCCAACTAGACTGTGATAAGTCAAAGATGCATAATGTAGTCCCTTGAGCAAGCATTAAAATATAATGCATCTCAGAGATAGAGCTGAAAAGCCAATAGCAGAATTAAAATTGAATACTAAAAAACATTTGATGAACCCAAAAGAAGGTAAAAAGGGAGAGAGAGACAAATCTGGTAATCATAAGATATAGAAGATTTCAACAGAGGTGTCAACCACTATCTTAGTCCATTGAGGCTGCTATAACAAAAATACCCCATGGACTTTATAGCTTAAATAACAAATACTTATTACTCATAGTTCTGAAGGCTGGTAGGTCCAAGATCAAAGCTCTGGGAGAGTCATTCTCTTGTGGGGACTCTCTTCCTGGTTCAAAGACAGCAATCTTCTTACTGTGTCTTTATATGAAAAAGGGATGAGTGAGGTAACTGGGCTCTCTTTTATAAGAGCACTGATTTCATTCATGAAGGCTCTGCCTTCATGGCCTAATCACCTCCCAAAGTCCCCACCTCCTAATGCCATCATATTAGGGATTAGGATTTCAAATCAAATTTTGGAGGAACACAAACATCTAATCCATCACAACCAGCTTGATATTATTGACAGTTATTGTATGTTACATCCAACGGCTGCACAACATACATTCTTTTTTATATACACATCTGATTTTCTTTAAGATTAACTATAAGCTGGGTCAAAAATGAAGTCTCAGTAAATTTTAAATGACAGAAATCTTAGGATATTTTGAATATGTTCTTTGTCCATAATGGAATTAAACTGAAAGTTAAATTTATGAAGGGAACTCTGGTGCCATGGTTTGGGAGTTTGATCCTTCCAAATCTCATGTTGAAATTTAATCCCCAGTGTGGTAGTGTTTGGAGATCGGGCCTAGTGGGAGGTTTTGGGGTCATGGGGGTGGATCCCTCATGAATTGATCAGTGGGCTCCCTGAAGCAGGAGCGTGAGTGAGTTCTCACTCTGTTAGTTCCCGTGAGAGCTAGTTGTTAAAAAGAGCCTGCCACCTCCCCTATCTCTCTCTCTCGCTTCTTCTTTTACCACATGGTCTCAACGTACACTGGCTCCCCTTTGCCTTTCACCATGAATGTAAGTAGCCTGAAACCCTCGCCAGAAGCAAATGCTGGTGCCGTACTTCTTGTATAGCCTTTAGAACCGTGAGCCGAATAAACCTCTTTTCTTTATAAATTTCCCAGCTTCAGGTATTCCTCTAAAGCAACACTGAATGGACCAAGACATCTGGCAAAGTCCCAATATCTGCATATTTATAAGCCACATGTTTAAATATCCCACGTGTCAAACATTAGAAAATATTTTCAGCTAAATGATAATGAACACACATATGAGAAGTTGCGGGACTCAGCAAAGGCAGTAGATAGAGGGAGATTTATAGGTTTATATGCTTATGTTAGAAGAGAAGAACAATTTAGATGATTGGTAATCTAAATTTCTGCCTTAAGGAACTAGAAAGATATGACCAACATGGTGAAACCCCGTCTCTACTAAAAATACAAAAATTAGCTGGGCATGGTGGCACGCGCCTGCAGTCCCAGCTACTTGGGAGGCTGAGGCAGGAGAATTGCTTGAACCCAGGAGGTGGAGGTTGCAGTGAGCCGAGACTGTGCCATTGTACTCCAGCCTGGTGATAGAGCAAGACTCTGTCTCAAAAAAAAAAAAAAAAAAAAAAAAAAAAAAAAAAAAGCTTAAATCCAGAATAAGTAGAAAGAACATAATAGAGAGCAGGTATTAATGAAGTAAAGAAATAGATAAACAATAGAGACCAGTCCAAAGCCAGTTACCCTTCTCGTATTCTCTGATAGAAATAATTAAACCAATGAAACCATTTCCATAAACATTATAGAATTAATTGGGAGAGATGGGAGGGAGAGAAATGAAGATAAAGCAGACCTGTGGCACACTTGGCATTTGCTAGCTCGGCTTATCCTCTCTGACGTGCTTCCTTTAGGTTCGCTGCCTCCCACCCCAGAATCGTGGAAATCCTGTCACAAGATTATAGTTCCCCTTAACTGCTCTGTAGATAACAACTTAATTATTGTGAAACATTAAGTTTTCCCTTTGAGATGTTCTTTCTGGTCATGCATATCAGTGAAACTACTGATGCCAGCTGGTCTGAAGGACCCCACAAGGAACTGACTCCTCAGAGAAGGCAGTTTCCACATCCTGATGATTTCATCCCCGTTACCCAAACCAATCAATGGCCCTAATTTTCCAGCCCCTCTCTCTCTATGACCCTCTTAGAAACCTCAGCCCAGAACTCCTCAGGGAGACATATTTGAGGGTTTCCTTATACCTCCTCACTCATCCGCCCTGTGATCATTTAACTCTTTCTCTGCTGCACACCTGGCCTCCGTGTGTTGGTCTGTCACTTTGCACCAGGTGTGGGAAACTGCTGGTCCTGGAATGCTAATATGATTTCCTCCTGGGACCGGTGATCTCTTTTGTGATAATAATACCTTTTTAGGATTCTAGAATAACTTAAGTCTATGTGAAAAGTTTGGAAGATTAAAAAAATGCTTTATTATATATTTTTTTCTATCAGAAAATACAATTTACATATAATGAAGCAATACGGTCCTTGATCCTGTCTAAAAAGTATGCATTTTAAAGCAAGGCTTCCATAGTTCACAAGAATCCATCACACAATCTGCTTCCTGTATGAACTCATCCTAACTATAACCCTTATCACTCCACACCAGATGTCAAAGGGGTAGGAGGTTTGGGTGGTGATGGTGTGTGGTTGGGTGGGGGCAGCTGGGCACTATTGAGAGAAGGAGGATAGATTAGCTGCCACTGAAACCTCCCCTCACTGTTCTAGGCATTCCCCCTTGTGGGACTTTTGCATTCTACCACTCTTCATAGGTCCTGAAAGATGTGGGCTTTGCTTCACATCAACCAAGGGGAAGAGAAAAACATTTCAAGACAGTGAAGGAGAATGAGTTATCACCTGGACACCCTGTTTAATAGATCAGGATTTGTAAATAGGAAAAGCTGAGTGATGAGCTTTCTGAATCTTGGACTAAAAACTCTAATAATTAAGCTGGGAGAGTGGTGGTCAAGAAAGCGCTCCCAGTGCCAAGGGAAGTCTTCCTATTATTATCGTCCCCAAATTTATGCCAGAAATGATTGAATCGTAGCATTCAGCAAGAATGGTTGTTCACCTGTTTTGTACACTCTGGGCCCCGGGATGGAATAGCCAGATACAAAGTCATCCAGACATAAAAATATTTGAATTGTTCTTTGAGTCTATCTGCTAGTAAAATATGAGTACATTCACTTTCATTTGAGAACAACATACAATTTAAAAGACATAGCTTATGTAACACTATAAAGAGAATAGAGTAGATTCAATTCCTCCTTGTCTTAGTCCATTTGGTCTGCTAAAAGAAAATACCTTAGACTGAATGACTCATAATCAAAATCAATTTATTTTCCCAGCTCCGGAGGCTGGGAAGCCTAAAATTCAATGTTCGTTTAAGGGCCTGTTTTCTGGTTCACAGATGGCTCTTTCTAGCTGTATCCTCAGGTGGTGTAAGGAGCAAGGCTCATACGTCACAATATTAATACATGGCCCTTTATATATAAGGGCCCTTTTATAAGGACACTAATTCCATTTATGAGGGCTCTACAGTCATGACCTGATTACCTCCCAAAGGCCACATTTCCTAATACCATCATATTAGGGATTATGACTTCAACATGTTTATTTGTGGCGACACAAACAGAGCATAGGACTTCCATGAGGAGGTAGTTCCCCCTAACCAGTGCAGCTGGGAGAGCAGTCTTGTTCTGGCGTTCCTGGAGGTGCCTTCTCTGTCCCTCTCTGTCGTGTCCTGTGTTGTCCTTGTTACAAGATCTCACTGTGCCGGAGATGACTAAGCTGCTTCAGATCTCCCACTTTAAGTCACAAGTTAGTTCTTTTTCAAAGGGCAAAATCCCTGGTGTTGGGCAGCCCATCCTCGCTGCAGCCCATCCTCGCTGCACAGGCCACTGGCCGTGGTGGGCCATGCCGTCGCTCTCTGTCTCTCCAACTGAAAGGGGCTGAGCTCTCATCTCGTTTTCTTTGCTTTGTCTGGTATTTCAGCAGGCTCTCTGTGGCACCTTCAGTTGCACATGCCTTGTGGTCACAGGAATTCATCTGAGACATGCTTGGGAACGATCGGAACTCAAAACCTATTCCTTACTGGGCAGAAATACGGATGTCATCAACTTCCATTAGTCACTTCCACATGCATTTGCTCATTTAATCCTCCCACCAATTATTTTAGTAGGTTATCAAATCTGTAATAAGGGTAATAATAATCACAATAGTATCAATAACAACTGCATTTATTGAGTGCTTTTCAGATGACAAGCACTGTGCTAAAAACATTGTGAGTGCTGTTCAAATTAATCCTCTTAGCAACTCTGTGAGGCAGGCATTATCATCCCCTCATTTAACATATGAGAAAACAGACTCATAGAGAGCTTAGGTAACTTGTTCCAAGTCACATAACTAATAGACATGGGAGCAAAAGCTTGAAACCAGGTGTTCTGTGTTTAGAGTGGAATGGGGTTGGTCCGGGTGAGTAGTAGAGGAACTCCCTGCTTTCATGCCTCCTCTCCTGCATGTGGTACCTGCATGTGGTACCTGCACTCATGAGCACTCAAGGCCCAGCTGACTCCTGGAAGTTATGCTCCCATCCTCATGGCAGGGCATGCTCTCCTGCTACCTACTCTCTCTCTTCTATCAGGAAAGAAATCCTATTTGCCATTTATGAATTTACGGGCCAGGTGTGGTGGCTCACACGTGTAATCCCAGCACTTTGGGGAGGCCAAGCTGGGCAGATCACCTGAGGTCAGGAGTTTGAGACCAGCCTGGTCAACGTGGCAAAACCCAGCTCTACTAAAAATACAAAACTTAGCCGGGCGTGCTGGTGTGCTCCTGTAATCCCAGCTACTTGGGAGGCTGAGGCAGGAGAATCACTTGGACCTGGGAGATGGAGTTTGCAGTGAGCTGTGATCACAACACTGCACTCCAGACTGGGCAACAGAGTGAGACTCCGTCTCAAAAAAAAAAAAAAATTTATGGAGAATTTCCCCTCCAGGGACCTTTCTTCTTACTGGAACAATCTCAGTTCAGCCTCACTGTCATTTTGGTTACAGATATAACATTTATCCCCTTTTAAAGGTGATGACATTAGATTGAAAAGATGCTTTGGGGATATGGGGCCATGCTAATAACTCCGATTGGTCTCACCTTTGGATAAACCCCAAGCTTTGTTCACATTCAACGGTGTTTAGCCAAGCCTCCCCACCTTATTTTTGCCAGGTGGTAGTGAAGACCTGGGGGAGGGAATTTCCACTCTTGGCTCTGCTATATTTCATCCTGTAGGATCTGGTCATTACTCAAGGCTGTTGAAATCTTTCTGGATTCCAACTCTGTCATCTGACGTATTTCTATCTTTCTTAACTGGGTGTCATCTGAAAATGTGATGAGCATGTAGCCTTTATTTTCACCCAGGTCATTGATAAAAATGTTGACTAGGAAGGAGCAAGGGGACCGAATACTCTAAATGCTGTTAGAAAGCCCTCTATGTCTGTGTCAATTTATTAATTACTATTCTTTGAGTCTGTCATTCTGCTCGCTGTTCAGTCCTTCTAATTATACAGGCCTGGACTTCTTTCTCTGTCTTATTCATAAGATATGAGAGTCTTGAGTCTGAGATTATGGGATGAGAGGGCAGGTGTGTGGCAAAGGATTAATCTTGTCCAAAGGGAGGTTTGTTCCTTGTCTAGTTCCTGGAAGCTAATCTCTAAATCCTTGGAATGTCCTGCCTCATGAGTGTCTTTGTTTACCTGGGGGCCCTGGGCCATACATTATAAGCCCGACCTCTGGCAGGGATAGAGACTAAGGCTGTTCGTGTCTACATGACCAACTCCCAATAAAACCCTGGGCACCAAGGCTTAACCGAGTTTCCATGGTTGGCAATATCCCGTGTGTGTTGCACACATTGTTGCCGGGAGTGCTGGCTGCGTAACTCTACAGGGGGAGGAAAACTGGAAACTCATGCAAGGTTTCTCCTGGCCTCTGCTCTGTGTGCCTCTCTCTTTTTGCTGATGTGGCTCTGTATCATTTTGCTGTAATAAACTGTAACTGTGAGTACAATGGCTTTGCTGAGTTCCGTGAGTTCCAGCCAATCACTAAACCTGAAGGTGGTTTTGGGGCTGACTGAATTGCAAGAGGAATCTCTGGATTACATTGAATGTATCTTTCTTTAAAGCCAGAGGACTGAGATCTCTTTGTACTTCTGCTTGAATCTCCTCCTGGACTTCCCAAACCCCTTCTTCAAAAGATACTATGCAAAATGAGTAGGAAGTCCTCTCTGCTTCACAAAGAAGCCTCCTCCTCCATGGCCTGTCCTACTCACTGACCATGGCCTGTCCTATGCACTGACTGTGGCCTGTCCTACACACTGACCGTGGCCTGTCCTACGCACTGACCATGGCCTGTCCTACGCACTGACTGTGGCCTGTCCTACGCACTGACCATGGCCTGTCCTATGCACTGACTGTGGCCTGTCCTACACACTGACCATGGCCTGTCCTACTCACTGACCATGGCCTGTCCTACGCACTGACCGTGGCCTGTCCTACGCACTGACCATGGCCTGTCCTACGCACTGACTGTGGCCTGTCCTACGCACTGACCATGGCCTGTCCTACGCACTGACCTTGGCCTGTCCTACGCACTGACCATGGCCTGTCCTACGCACTGACCAACCCCTCTTGGCTGCCCCACGGGGATGAATGAGTACTCACTTCGGTCTACGGCGGGTAGGATATTGTATTGCCCAGGCAGACTCCACACCTGCCTGCCTTTCAGGAAAGTCCCTGCTAAAATCCAAATGTTAACTGGGGAAGAGCGCAATTCTCTGCTGTCACCCATTTATACTTTTGCCTAAAGTAATCAGTCCACTAACAGAATGGGCTCTCATTAAGATAGAATTCAGGAGAGAGAAGATCGGATGGGGGTACTTCTGGGGCTTCCCCTAACTATGAGAGTGAAGAGAGTTCTTCTAGGCAGGGGAACAGGGTTTCTGGGGTCTCCACAGGGCTCTGTCGAGGCATAAGGAAGGAGAGTGCTGGAGGTGTGGTGGAGGGCTGACAGTAAGCTGGACCTGCATCCTAGATGTGTTAGAAAATTAGAGGGTGAAAACCAGCTCTTTGCTCCTTGTCTGGCATCCACGTGTATCCACCCGGCCAGGTGGGCAGTAACTTTCCAGAGGATGGAAGGGAGAGCAGCCAAGCTGGGCATGGGAGGCAGATGTATCACTAGAGAGAGAGGGAGGCCACTCCTTACCTTATCTCACAAGGGGTTTACTGAAAACCAGGTTCCTGGCACTATGCCGGGAAAAGCGTCATTAAGTAGAAGAGAGCAATCCCTTTACACATAGGGTTTTAATCTCACCTCTGCCCTATGCAATTCCAGGGAGCTGAACCAAGACACTCTTCAAAATGGAGACAATTTGTCTTCAATTCTAACGTCAGGGAGTGTGACCGAAAAACCTTTAGATCTCTCCTCAGAGGTCATTTTTATGACTTCTTGCTACTTTTATCTATAAACTATTTTTTAGGTCTATGATGGGAAAATAGTTTTGTTGTTTTCTTCCTGTCTTTTTCTTTTATCCTCCCGTCAAGAACCATGAAATAATCTCCCCTTAAGACAGTCACATGAGACGGTTCTGTCTTCCCTTGACCCTGGGCCTTAGAGGATCAGAGAGCACATGACCTGAAAAGTGTCACCCTCCCATAGAAATCCGCGGGGAATCTTTATTTCTATCCTCCTAGCACCAGAGGTCTTAGAAAGTGTAGAGAGATGGGGGTGGGGATAGATGGGGTCAACCCCACCCCCCAAGCTTCATAAATGCGAGCACTTAGAGTCAGTTCCCAAGATGAGAGCCTTCGTATTGAAAGCCATTAAATGAAAATTTCTTGAGAGCAGGAACTACATGAATTTGTCCTTGAATTGAGGGTTTGGCCAGGCCTGACCCCTGACTTGAGACTTCAGAACGCTTAGGTGAAGCAGGATCTGGAAATGCAAACTTTCTTCAGTCACCCGAGTGTGCTTGGTACCTGCCTGACGAATGCTTCTGATGCGCCCTCCCTAAACTCTGCATCGAGGTATTAGCTGGGAGCTCCCTCCCGTAGTGACCAAGGCTCTTCTCTAATACCTGACTGTGCTCTTGGTCAGAATCTCCACTGAGCTCAGCTGTCCAATTTCACACCATAAAGTATGCTTTCAACACAGTAAAGTTGTGCTTTGGGCTTGCTGGGTACTAATTTATTGGGTCAAACGTTGTCAGAATTGTTGAACACACAGGCAGTGTAATCAATATAGTTGAAATGGGAGATTCCCAGACTTTAATCCTCTGGTCCTTTTGTTAAATCTCCCAGGGATCTGGTTGAAATGCAGCGTGGGACACAGTGGTTCTGGGGAGGGTCCTAACAAGCTTCCAGGTGACTCTCTGCGCCAGACTTTGAGAAGCCAGCATTGAAGGATGTTGATATGGGGAGGAGGAGAAGCCAGTCACTACGGCTCTGCTCATACATCCCCAGCAGAAAACACAGAAAGGGATCATGGACTCTACATTGGTCTGAAGGAAACTCGCCCCATCCCTGAGGCTGAGGGCAGGGCTCTCAGCCCTCCATCACTTTGATTGAAGTATTTACAGCAGCAAGAGGCAGGATGGTGCAATGGTTAGTGCTTGTGCTCTGGTGCCAGCTTGCCTATTTGAGGCCTGACATGCACTCCTAAGCTCTGTGTTCTTGTGGCTTAACATTTTAGTGCCTCAGTTTTCTTACTTGTAAAACAGGGGCGGGCTAGTCCTAATAGCACTCACCTCTATAAGGTTGCTGTAAAAAATTAAAATATTATGTAAGGGACCTGGTCCATAGAAAATGTCATTATTTTCCTTTTCAGCTGGAGCTCCTGTTTCTAAGCCTGGGACCGACCTCAGGGGGCCCCGGGTTTCTGTGCCCTGAACTGCCACAGTTGTGCAAGCACTCGGGTCTCCTGTTACCCGGGAGCCGGCAACAGACCAAAATAAAGGGGTTGGGTGTGGGGGGCGGGTAGCAGGGCGGGCTGAGGGAGCCTCTAGAGGGAGTCTGAGCAGGCCAGCTGGGAATGCCTGTCAGCCATCCAGGGTGGCTTCTCCTTTGCTGTGCTCCTGCATGGGCCTGGAGGTGGGTGAGTGACTCATGCTGGTGCCCTCCCCACCCCTGCACCCAAATGCTCAGCCCTCCCCACAGCCAGGGCTCACCTAATCCCCACAGTGGGAGTCGGGGGGTATTCACGCCTGTGCCGAGGTCTAGGGTTGCACCGCGGTGACTTCACACTCAGCAGCATGTGCAGCTGAGGCCTCTGTGCAGCCGTCTCCTGCAAGGCGGGCAGCGAGGTCAGCTTGGCAGCCGCCGCCTCTCCAGCCTGGATCTGGCCGCAGGCAGCGGTTCCCTAGGACCCAAGGAAAGGATGGCCGAACAAGAAACTAGTGGGCTACAGGTCCTGCTGCACACGCTTCAGGTAGGAAAGGGTAGTGTGGGTTCAGAACCCCGCCGGCTGGGTCTTTGCCTGGGCTGGCCTGCCTGGGAGCTGGGCACACAGTCCCCTTTGGCAATCACTGGCCCAGTTTGCTAACAGCAACAGAGCAGGAGTCGGCTCTCACCTTGAAACTGACCTGAGTGATGCTATGGAGTTCAAATATTAAACATGACGATGTTGATGATTGTTCTGCTTAAATTATTGATCCTGGTGGGATCAGAGGCTCTGGGTAAAAGATTCATGTTTGCTAGAGATGGGGAAGGTGGAGAAAAAGCCTGTTTGGGAAATGAAGGAGGTCTGTTAAGCTCTTTCTGAACAAGGCTGGAGACCTGCTGAGGGCATGTAGAGCTGACTGGGAGGACAGGGTAGCTGAGGAGAGGACCCTTCTGGGCTTCTCCTGCTAAATGGCTATCTTACTGGGCTTCCAAATTGTAGTTATGTCAGAATGCCCTGGGATGCTGATGATTGGTGCATATTCTCAGGCAGGGTCCGACTGGAAGGTGTTTGAATCACGTAGGGCAGTAGCCTGGGAATGTGTCTTCTCCCTGGGGGAAGCTGTTCAGTCCTGATTTTGAGAATGCTTGTTCTAGAGCAGTGGTTTGCCAACTTGTCTGCACATTAGAATCACCTGGAGAGGGCCACAAAATACTCATGCTTGGGACTCACCCCCAAAGATACGGATTTAACCGGTCTAGGGATCAATCTAAGCATTAGATTTTGAAAACTCCCTGGGGGTCTCCATGTAGATCATGTAGATTTAAGGTTGAGAACCACGACTGTCTATGCTTGCATTTAGCTGGATTTGGAGGATGCTGGTGTTCAAAGAGGCCCAAGGGGTCTTCTACCTCAGGAGTTTAAGCTTGAAGTTCATGGAAGGGGTCACAACATGGTGGGCTTGAGGGAGTCCATGCCCCATTTAGAATGTAAACATCTTGTTCTTATTTTGCTTTTTCTCTGCTGAGAAAAATGTTCTTAATTTTTCTCCAATTTTTTTTTTTTTTTTTAGACAGAGTCTTGCTCTGACCCCAGGCCGGAGTGCAATGGCGCAATCTCAGCTCACTGCAACCTTTGCCTCCTGGGTTCAAGCAATTCTCCTGCGTCAGCCTCCCAAGTGGCTGGGATTATAGGCTGTCATCACCACGCCCAGCTAATATTTTGTATTTTTAGTGGAGACGGGTTTTACCATGTTGGCCAGACTGGTTTTGAACTCCTGACCTCAGGTAATCCACCCACCACTGCCTCCCAAAGTGCTGGGATGACAGGCGTGAGCCACCGTGCCTGGCCATTTTTCTCTTGATTCTTAGGAAGATCTGTATTCCTGAAAGTTTAAGAACCAATAAATCCAACCCTCAGGTGTGCATATAAGGAAACTGAATCTCAGAAGTGAAATAGGCTCCTTGATGTCATACGGCTACTTAGTAGCAGAACTGGGACTTCAGTATTCATTTGACTTGGCGTCCTTTGACTCATTCTATCTGAGGCACGCAAGGCGAGAATGTATCTGGCCAGGGGTGTTGGAGGCAGGAGTGGACTTCAAAACAAATTTGCAAAATAAATCCAAGGATTTATTTTTATCTGGCTAGATTTATTTGATTTAATAACCAGGTATAATAAGCTGACATTCTGAGAGTCCTTCTAATTTCTGAATACTTATATGGAGATCTTGATTAACTGTGATTCAAACAACTTAAAAGTGTCGCGTTGACAGAATTTTCCTTGCACTAGCTGTCTAGGAAAGAGGGAAAATAATAAATTGGTATTAGGGGTTCAGTAAAAATGGGTGTCCTGTAGCTGGCCTCGAAGTCACTTCAGGTTGAGCTCAATTGCCTGCATTCCCACCAGTGAGAATTGATAATTGATGTTTAGCATGATCACCCCAGGGCACTGCAAGATTCTCAATTATCAAAGAAAGATTTAATTATGTTCACTAGACTCTACTTGGTTCCCAATTAACCAGAACATTATGATAGCAGGAGCATGCTTCCTGTGTATACTTCAGATGATCAGAGTTTGGTTTAGAATTGACGTGGGTTCCTGGCCCGGCCCACACCGAGTGCTTCCATGAGCCCTGTTTCTATCTATGGTAGAAGTCAGAACTCTGAAACACATTTGAAAAAAGAGAACCCAGAACCTACATTCTGTGGAATGATCTTTCATGATGGATTTGATGTCCTCTCCCATAAACTAGGTGAGCCCTCATTGTTTTCGAGAAGGGTTAGCTGAAGCTGTCTCAGTTGGGGATCCCAAAGATCTTACCGATTCAAACCAGTGTGTCTCTCCTTGTGCACAGAGGTGACAGAAGGCTTTGAATTGCTTCTCAAACCTTCGGGGAAACCAGTGAATAGGTTCAAACCGCATGCGAGCTTAGGTCTCAGTTCCCGTCTTTTAGGAGTGCCCCAAAAGATTGCCAAGGGAAGGAAGAAAGAGATTGGAGGGCCAGGAAAAGCCATCGCAAGCATAACAGAATATCCCCGTGCTGTGTTTGTGGAGGTCTCCCTACGTGAGCACATCACCATTTCTGACTCTTTAGGGGCATAAAAGAAACCGGGCCACTACGAAACATCAGTTTTCTGCCTGTTAACCTTTTCCTGCACACATGAGGAAGGGGAAAGTAGTTCTTCCTACCACAATTTAAAAACAGCTTTTTTATCTCTGTCCTGAAGGTCTGAGGATCTGATTTCTACCCAGACATGTTCCAGCTTCCTGGCCTTTACAGCGTGGGTGTGAGGCAGAGAATCAGACGGACTGATGTGGGTCTGAGTGAGGAGGGAGGCAGGCAGCCCACGGCACAGGTGTTGGAGGCAGAAAGGACTGGATCCAGGCCCTTTTCTGGCACTTACTGGCTGTTTATCCTTACGAAAGTCCCTCGACCTCTCTGAGCCTCCATGGATGTATTCTGTGAAAGAAGGGCCATAAAAAAACGTTCCTCAGCACTTTGTGTGAGGATTAAGAGAATACATTTGAAAAGCACTTGTCAACTCTAAATGGCTGTTCAAATGACTGTGGTTTTATGATTTCCCTAGTGGAGTATGCAGTGGAGAGGCTGGGAACGCTTGCCTACACTTTTCATCAACCTGCCTTGCTTTTTTCCTGGGTGGACTCCAATATACTTGGAAAAAAAAGAGGTGTCTCATTTGTCCCGCTCTCATCTCTCCATGTGGTTTGAGCTAATGGAGAAGATGGGGAACTGCCAGGATTGCAGGATGTGGGCTCCCTGCCAGCTCTGATGCTGCGAGCTCTCACCCAGCAGTGTCCCACAAAATGCCAGTTAAGTACCTTTATTGAAAGATGAAAAATGTATAATTATTCGGTCAGCTTTGGCACACTCTACGTTGTGATATGGGCACATTTTTGCCATTTGCATTTGTACTTTATTATTTTATGTGATAGCTGCTTAGATCAAACCCAGGTCTACATCTTTGCCAAAATGTGCATAGTTAACTTTTTTTCTCAACTTGAGCTCCAAGAACAACACATCCATAATGGATTATGAATGATGCTGCAGGATGTGGGGCTTCCTGTCTTGAGTGAGCATGGAACTTAGATACCCTTGGCTGGGGTGACCAGTCCACTTTTCTCCCTTGGACTTGATCCTTCAGGGATTATTTCCAAGATAACAGGTGACTTTAGCTTCTGGGCTGCAAATAGAGAAAGGGTAGAAAAATGATGACTGATATGTTTCATTCATAGCACTTGGGACTTTTGCTTCCAAAACATGTGTCTGAAATTTTCCCTTGTAGAACTCTCCATGGGGGACATGGGAACATCCATCTATTGTATCCATAGGCCAGGTGGAAAGGAAACTGAGCTTTTCCCTTGGACTTAAACAGAAGGATTTGGACAAATCAAGGGAAGAACTTTCCTTTTGGTAGCGAACACTGTGTAGATTTTCCAAAGTTTCCTGGGAAGTTTGAGGCTTTCTGGGTTTGTGGGAGATGTCTGCTTCAACCACAACTCAAACATAAAAACAAACTGAAAACTGTCTTAATTTCAGGCATTAATAGAAGCAAAGAAAGAGGAAATCCTATGAGGATGGGTGCCAAATGGACAAGGAACAAAACTGGCGAGAAATTACATCTGTCAGAGCCTAAGGAATGGCTTTGTGACAATCAGCCTGGGCAGGGAAGGGGTGATGACGGTGCATAGGCATATGCTGAGCTGTAAGTGGGAGAAACCTTCATTTGGTATTTTGTTTTTCAAGACCTCATTACTTTCATAGCTTCTTAAATTTCTTGGAATTAGAGATTGGAGAAAATGAACAATTATTAAGGGTCTACCTGTGCCAGGCTTTTACCTCCATTACCTAACTTTCCTCCCTCTGTCACCTGTGAGGGAGGCGTGGTTGTTCTACTGTCTTATAGAGGACACTGATGGTCAAGGAAAGGGTAAGCTGCTCAAGGCTTAAGGACAGAAACTTAGTAAATCCTCAGATAAGAGATGTGAGGCAGGTTTTGTTCCCCTAAAGCCTTTTCACTGGTTTATGTTGCTTAAGTTACGTACAGAATACTCTTTTTTTGGGGGGTATTGCCTTCATCTGATAAACCTGACAGTTGGGGGAAATATGAATTTTCTACACTACAGGAAGCCTTATTTAGAATTGAAGTCATCTTCCACATTCTTATTTGGTGTAGGGGCAAGGAACTCCTAATGAAGGAAGGTAATACTTTGGATTTGAGTCAACTGAATGTTTTCAATACTCCTCTATCCATTCATGTATTCACTCATCCACCTATTCATTCACCCATTCATCAATTGATCCATCCATCCCATTCACATGTTCATCCACCTGTTCATTTACCCATTCATCAATTGATCCATCCATCTCATTCACATGTTCATCCACCCATCCATCTATCCATTCATCCACCTAGATATAGCTTTCTATGTGCTGGAAGAGATGTGTAAAAATGAGAATTATAACACCTACTTATAGGGTTTTTATAAGTTTAGAGAAAATTTATGGAAAGAAGTAAGCACATTGGTACATACCCAATAACTTGGAGCACTTATTGTAATGAAATGCAGTCACACCGCCCTCATGAAAATGCAGCATAGGAGCTAGGAGGAAGAAACAAAATTATTCGTAAAGCAAGTTTGCGTGCGGTCAATGCCATGGTAAAGGTAAACATCAACAGAAAATTTTCTGGAAGTTGGGGAAGAAACTTTTCCTGGTTAGGGATTCAGGGAAGGCCTTGGAAAATGGGTCTGATTTCAGCAGGGGGAGGTACATTTATCAGGATGAGGAGGGTGCCTAGTGATCTTCCCCCGTGAGGGTGGGATTTGCCATGGCATGGAGTTTGATTTAAAATGACAGTTCATGAAGGGGAGGAAATGAGATGGAGATGGAAGTTTGGCCAAATGCTGGAGGGTCTTGAGTGGCAAGCATCCGGTCCAGCCATGCCCTTGGTAATGGCTGCCTATCCCTGCATGTGAGTGGTGAAGCTGCAGGACATGCAGCCAAGGTGATAATTGCAGAGCTCTTTGGACTGGGAACATTCGACATGGCTGCAGCACTGTTTTTTCTTATCACGTAATGTGATCTGTCCTCATTCCCCATTCTCCACCAGGCTTTTGTCACTGGACTTCTTCCTATGCCTGTTCCTAACTCTTAGTTCCAACCTTCAGCCGCTCCTGTCACTTACCTCGTCCTTGTATCTCACCTCATTCTGAGTCTTTCTAACCCTAGGAGGAAGGGCTGGGATGAACTGAGGCTCAGGGACTGGGGCAGGAGAACTGTTCTAAAACACTTGTTTTTTTTTTTTTTTAAATTATTGTTTTTAATTTGGAAGAAACATAAGTTATTTTAGGGGCAGCATTCAAATGTCCTTGCATCAAAGCAGCTCTGACAGCATGGCTGAATTAACCAGAGTTGAGTCAAGAAGTCTCATCCCCACTCTCGAATTGGGAGCAGTTGGCATTTTCATCTTCTGAGCCCAGATTTTGGATCTGTTTCCCTGAACACCCACCTCTGCAAGGCAGGGGGTGAAGGACAGGGGCCAGTGGGGCTTTGAGGTGTAATTGGAGATTTGGCATTGCTGCTGATATGCTGAGGGAAATGGCCAGCAGAAACCCATGCCCACAGCAGAAATCCGTCACTTGGCAACATTTTCTCCACAATTTACTCCGTTTCTAAAACTGGAACTGATCTTTTGAAAACCAAACACAGCCTCAGTTCCAGCCCTGGGAGTTGGGGAAGAGAACTTGCTCTGGATTATCAATTACTGTATCTGCAATTGTGGGACAGGCAGCTATGAATCAAACAGCCTGGGCACCTCTTCGTATTTCAGCAATGAGTGTATGGAAATTCATCCTCCTGGGTGTGAGTCCCATCTCCTTTCGCCAGGCCTGAAATAAAGAAAGTGGAGGGTTTGTGGGGTCTGTGCTTTTTCACTGAGCAAAGACTACATGGTTCCTTCAAAGCCATAGATCTACAAATCAGGTTTTTGTTAGAGGAAAGGTGATAAGAGACAAGAGAGCAGTCAAGGTCAAGAGCCAGGAACAAAAAAATGAATATAAAGGAGGGCGTGAAAGAAAACAGAACGGCCAAGAGCGTGGGCTCAGTATGTCTCCCTTCCTCTTTCCCTCCCTCCTTTCCTTCTTTTCTCTCTCCGTTCTTTCTGTTTTTTGGTAACTTTTTACAAACTGAATATATCTGTGTAACTAGAACCCAGGTGAAGTAGCAGTACACTCTGAGCATCCCAGCAGGGCCCCTCACTCCCACTTCCCGGGAGTAACACGCAGTAACGTGGAGGAATCGCACAAAGTTAAGCAAATAACTTAAGTTGCTTAAATTTGTGCAGATAACTTAAGTTGCTTAACTTTGTGCTATTTTCCTCCATATAGCCCTATGTTGTTGTAGATGGTTCATTCTCATTGGTCAATAGCATGCCATCGTGTGAATATACCACAATTTCTATGTCCATTCTGGAGTTGGTGGTATTTGGGGCAGTTTCCGATTTGGAGTTATAACAAAATAGTGCTGCTTTGCACATTCTATTATCTGTCTTTGCAAACAACTGTATGCATGTCTGTCGAGTATATGTCTAGGAGTGAAGTTGTGGGATGTTAGGGTGCACATATGTTCAGCTTTATAGATAACAACAAATGGTTTTCAAGAATGGTAGCTCCAAAACAAACATCTATTAGCCACATGGGTGCCATTAGCTAGTGAAAGCACTGGATGTTCCAGATCTTGCCAAAACTTGCTTAACACATATTTGTTAGTTGAAAGTGATTTGAGATGCTTTGCATCAAAGGATTACTCATAACATTTATGTCTTGTGTGTTCAGTTCCGCTTCTTGGTCCTTTTTATAACACTTAAAATAATAACTAACATTTATGAAACAGCTTGTGCAAGTCAGGAGCTATGCAGAGTTTTTCACATGTATCATCTAATTTAATCTTTTTTTATTCTTTGAGACAGAGTCACTCTCTCACCCAGGCTGGAGTGCAGTGGCACAGTCCTGGGTCACTGCAACCTCTGCTTCCCAGGTTCAAGGGATTACCCTGCCTCAGCTACTTGGGAGTAGCTGGGATTACAGGCATGCACCACCATGCCTAGCTAATTTTTGTATTTTTAGTAGAGACAGGGTTTTACCGTGTTGGCTAGAGCTGGTCTCGAACTCCTGATCACAAGTGATCTGCCCTTCTCAGCCTCCCAAAGTGCTGGGATTGCAGGCATGAGCCCATTTAATCTTTCCAACAATCCTGTGAGGCAGTTAATATTATTCTCATTTTAAAGCTTTCAAATGGAAGATTGGAGAGGTTACTGAATTTTCCATGATCACAGAGTGAACAAGTGGCATAGCTGGAATTTTAGCAGCGGGAATCTCAATCATACCAGCACAAGTGCCCTCACCAGGTACATTAACTTTCTGAGGAAAAGGGGGGCCATTTAGAAGACTGTCAATAGATTTCCCCAGGTGTAGGTGTCTTCTAGGGAAGATGGAAACCCTCACCTAGCTCAGCCGGCCAGGACAGTAGCTGTCTCCACAGGCTGGGAGGACTGGCTCACAGGGTGCAGAACAGGTGCCCAGAACACGGATCAGCAAACTCTTGCAAAGGGCCAGTGGCAAGTTTTAAGGCTTTGTCAGCCATACATGGGATCCCTGTTGCAACTGCTCAACCCTGCCACTGCAGCTGTAGACAATATACAAATGAATGGGTATGTCTGTGTTCCAGTGGAAGTTTATTTAGAAAACAGGCAGTGGGTTAGATTTGGCCCACAGGCCATAGTTTGTTGCCCCTGGTCTGAGGGCCTTTGAATCACAAGCCTGGTATAAGGGTGGGAGATGGGGTGGAAAGATAATGAATGGAGCACCGGGGGCTAATTGCTGTGGCAAACTGCCAGGTGGGAACTTACCTCTCTGTGGTGGATGCTCTCCACTCCCAGGCTACCCTTCTTGTAAAAGCAACAGATCAAACCATGCCTCTGGGGACAAGTCTTGGAGAACCAGAGCGTCATCTCCCGAGTCTCCTGCTACCACCACAGCTTGTCTGGCTATCAGTGGAGAAAGCGCCTGTATCCATTAGCCCTCGGGGGTGGGCTTTCAGGTTATTTCAGCAGCACTGATGTGTGATGGGTGACTATTCTGTAGATAATGGTCTACATTCAACAGCACTAGAATCCCAAGATAAAACCAGCACTTCTCGAACTGGATTCCAAAGAACACTAGTGTTTCCTGGAATGCCAATGGGTGTTCCATTCAAAAAAGTTGTGGGGACAGATGGAGTTGAAATGTCAGGATAAATAAATTTACTATATTTCTTTACTGAAAAATCTTCATTTAAAAAAAATTCTTTAAAGACACTCATGTCTTTCAATTCTCAGTTTAAATACCTTTTACTCAGAGAGGATTTCTGTGATAGCCCGATTAGTTACCGGGTCACTGTATGCCCCACCTCTCTCATTTACCTGTCTGTGTGTTCCCTAATATTTGTTTTTGTGCTTCTTTTCTTCTTCCATCATAGTTGATGTCTTATCTGTCTTGCTTACTCTTTTTCCATACTACTGTTATAAGTAAAATTTCGGTGCCACAAAAGAAATAGCACTGGAAGATAAATCCTCTCAGCAAGGCGGTTTACTTGTATAGAAGGGTGCGGTGTATGGATGGAGCAATGGTGGCCGCATGCTTGGACGAGGAGGGAAGGGGTCCCTATGCCTGACAGGGGTCGTCCCTACTGCTGTGTCGTTTCTCTATTGGCTAGGGTTAGACCTCGCAAGCTAGACTGATCCCCACTGGTTATTATAAAAAGAGCAGTTGTCCGAGCTGGAGTGGCAGGGTGGGTGTTTTTGTGGGAAGGATGGTTACAGGAGGGTCAGAGCAGGTAGCCAGGGGTGATCGAGGTCAAAGAAGGTGACTGGAGCAGGTGACCGGGATGAGTCAGGATGGAGCTGGGAGCTGGGGGAACAGATGTGAACTACTGATTAGAAGTGGTGGAGAAGGTCGTTTACTGAAATTACAAGGAAGTGAAACTTTAAAATAGAGAATTAAAGAATAGGAGGGCTGAGCATACTGACATACTGATGCCTTGAAGAGAAACTTGGGGTTCACTCTAACACTACCTAAAGCACTGTCTGGTACATGCGAGGTGCTCAATAAATATTTGTTGATTGACAAATAAAATGAATGTGTATGGTATATTAATAAGTTGGAGACATAATATATGGTATTTCTAAATTATCTTGGAAATCAGATAAAATTTTTTTGGCAAAACCCACTGGTATTTCACAGGACATTAGGAGTCCACGGAACACATTTGGCAGGTAATGGTTTCAGATCGATGCCACGTTATATCTCCGCTGGCTTGTGAGTGTTAATTTTCTCTTGGTTTGGAAACTGGTTTCAGCATGTTATAACTGTTCTGATGTGAGTGGATTTGAAGTTAGGTCTGTCGGAAACCTAGGGACATTCCTCCGGTTGGTTTATGCCACTAGCTAATGACCCTATAAGTGGTTTGGAGGCCTTGTGTTGATATGAATTCTGGTCCTTACTTGATTGGGATAAAATGATATAAGCAATAGATGCAGAGGTTTACAACGGGGTTATTTCTAGAGGCTCAAGAGAGCCATTCTGATTCTGATCAGAAGGCCATATGGTGATAAGGATCGCTTTAGCTTCAGGTTTCACATTAAAGGCAGGGTCAGGTTTCACAGTCACGGTATCTGATGAAGCTTTTCCTAGGGGACTTGGAGAAAAGCCGCTTCTCCAATGAATGGTCAGCAATGAATTCTCCCCTCACCCTTTCCCCCACCAATTCCCCCAAAACAATGTATGTTAACATTTCTAATCTCCAGATCCCACCAGTCAGTGCTAGCTCAATACCCCACAGTTTTGACCCAGAGCATCCACATCCTAGCCCTCGAAAGACAATTAAGCCAGCCAGTCCTGAAGATAATGCAGACACCTTTTACTTTTCATATTTAGATTAAGAGCAAATGCCACTTTCTCCTTGACTTTAATTGCACCAACCTAATATGTTCTTAAGGAAAAAAAAAAGTCCTGAATGACAATTAAATTTTTGCACTGCAGATGAGATTAAGATGATGATAATATTGGAAGAAAAATGAGTATTAAAATTCAAGAAGTGTTTTTGTCAAGAACCCCTCACATTTGTCAAGGACTTACTGTGTACCAGGAAATAGTCTAAGCATTTTTCCTGTCTTCTCTTATGTAACCTCACAACAATCCTGTGAGGTATATATGGCTATTTTTTCCCATTTTACAGATAACGCCAGGCGTTTGCTTAAGCTCTTGCAGTCTTTAAGTGGCAGTCACAATTTAAACACTGGCAGTCTGACTCCAGATTCCATTCCATTCCATTCACCAGTCCACGACATCCCTTTTGTGTTTGCCTGTCTTTTCTCCACTAAACATATTTTTCTGTAAAGGTAATAATACCAGTTCATTATTTGTAAAAAAATTTAATTAATATGCAGATATAAATTATAGGGAGGAAAAATCCACCCCATTAAATTCTGCTTCCTAAGACTACTTCACAATCACTTGCTAAGTATTCTTCTAAATATTTATATACATATAGCAATGAGATTTTTCTATAATTATATACCTGTATCTTCAATTTGCTTTTCCTACATCCGAGGTACTTGAACATTTTTTATGCCAACACATGTAGCCAGCTCTATCTTGGGTGATAGTTATATAGTTTTTTTAGTTCATGTTGTGCTGTAATTTAAATAAATAGAAGTGTGTTTTTTTCTGGCATTTCACTTGAGCTTCACTTTGTTTATGCTCTTTATTTTTTGATATTGCATATGTTACTTTTTAATACTGAACTTTATCAAACTTTTCTTTAATGGATTATTTTTGCTGCAAGGCTTTCCCCCCGCTGATCTAACTCTTATACTTAATGATGTTTGAGTTTCATACCACATCATTTCCTTTTCCTTCTATCTTGTTTCTTTCCTAGAGCCTCTCTGCCATACCATTCTTCACTTGCTTGTGCCAATAGTTAACCCATTTATAGCTTTAAAATTTCTTTTACTGGAAAACCTCATTTCTCTGCTACCCAATAGAGCTCTACGTGATAACATTTGAAAGTTTGAAATTTGATACACATATTTATTTAAATTAACATATATAGGCTTCTTAGCTGGGCTCCAGGAGGGCCAAAGTTGATTTTGGGTACTGCCACTGATTTTCTGGTTGACTTGGATCCTATGGGTCAGATCTTCTCTGTGTTGACATCAGTGCTAGGAGATTTGTCTAGTAATCTCATCTGTTTTTTTGACAATATTACTCTCTTGTTACTGTTCATATGTTTATTAAATGTCTCCCTGTGCCAGATGCTGTACTAAATGCTGGCTGGAAAGTTTTTCAGAATTTTATCAGTAGACACTTTTCTACTGAAATTCTTTCAAATGCTAATGTCTGATGTCAGGAAGAAAGAGATCCGAAATGCTGTGGTCACTCTTGATGCCCTTTGCTCTATGACCCTCTATTCTGTGGTGACCAACTGAGAACACAGTAGCATCATTACTCCAAGTCTCTTGGGGAAGATCAGAATGCTCAGTAAACATGTAACATGTTTAGCTATGCCTATGCATTTCTATCTGCCTATGCAGTCATGCCTAGGCCTATGCATTTGTCAGTTCACACACTACAGGGCAGTGAGTCATAAGCTTTTAGCTTTGTTTTTGTTTTTTTTTTAACCCCACAGATTCCCTTTGAAACTTAAAGATACTTTCTCCAGATAGATATCCATAAAAACCTGTGAACAATTCAGGGCAATAAGCCACTTAAACACTACTTGGGTTTTGTCTTAGGGAATGAAGCTCTTAAAGGTCAGAATGATACAGCAACTTCCAGTAAAGTAAATCTCACATTTATTTTCCCAGTTGTGATATATCGCTAATAAATCTGTACTGGACACAATATTCTTCCTGTATCCACATCCCAACTTGGTCTTGAACATCTTTCATACTTGATCTATACTCGTGAAAGTCATAATTGCCTTTGATGGATCAACTAAAATGTTACTTTTCATAAAAAGCCTTTTCTGACAATCTAAGTAGATGGTATATCTCCCTTCTCCAAAGTTGCACCCAAGCATTTGTACCTCTCTGGAATCATCTATGATTTACTTGGTTATAAAAATCGTTGTCCTTAATCTATTCGACAAACCTTTACTAGGCATTGAGAACCTCAAAATGAATATAACATGGTTCTTGTCCTTCCAGAGATGAAGAATCAGATATACATTTGAGAGTCTCCTGAAAATGAGAAGCCCTCTCCCTAGATAAGCATACATATGCACTTAAACTAAACATTTGAATCTCAGAAGATTTGTCCACAGTTGGATTGAGAACTTACGCCTTGTGGTTGCTTGAGTAAAAATATGAACATATAATTATAAATTATTATTATAAATGAAGAGGTAGCAATGTTCCCAGTGTATTTTTTAAAGAAAGGGGATCTCAGTTGATCTCTAATCGTCCATGAACCTCTGCCTTTGAATAATGGTAGATTAGATATTTCAGACCAACTGTTGAACTTTAGATAATTAAAAATATGGATAAAATATAAATACTTATTCTAAAAAAATGAGTGTTCAAATGATATAATGAGCTTGTAATGGATTGAAGTCAAGAGAGGCGAGAAACTCAGAGAAAAGAGAAAAACTCTGGTACTTTTGCCTTGGTCTTAGTCTATTTTGTACTGCTGTAACACATTACCAAAAACTAGACAATTTATAATGGACAGAAACTTATTGGCTCATAGTTCTAGAGCCTGGGAAGTCCAAAATCAAGGGGCTGGCATCTGACTGGAGCTTCCTGCTGCATCATGACATGGTAGAAGGCATCACATGATGGAAAGCCAAAGAGAGGGTGAGAGAGAGCAAGAGGGGGTCAAATTTATCATTTTCTAAGAAATCCACTCCTGAGATAATAAACCTACTCCCAATAATGGCATTAATTCATTCATGAGAGAAGAAACCTCATTGCCTAGTTATCTCTTAAAGGTTCTACCCTTCTATCCCTTAATATAGTTGTATTAGGGATTAAGTTTCTAACACAT
Organism: Aotus nancymaae; assembly: GCF_030222135.1. Taxonomy (NCBI): domain Eukaryota; kingdom Metazoa; phylum Chordata; class Mammalia; order Primates; family Aotidae; genus Aotus; species Aotus nancymaae. The sequence goes on from NW_026988425.1 coordinate 108,215,768, forward strand.
GGCTTTTGGGGAACACATTCAAATAATGTGTAAATGCTTTGGAAGCATTTACTGTTTTGGAAGTTGTGGCTGGAAAGGTTGAATTGTACATTCGGTGACCTCGCTCATCTAGGAGAACAAGATCAGTATAGAGCGTTCCAAGAATGGAGACCCTGGTGATCCACTCCCCGCGTTAGGGCTGAGACCTGAAGGACTGCTGTCTAGAAGTAAAAGTGAACCATATACAAGCTAGTCTTCACATAGAGCCATTCTTCAACTCTTCTGGTTGACCCAGAAAATTTTAAGACTTGAAAAGGTAGTCTCAGATTCTTTAAAATCCTAAGTACCTGCTAGTTGCTAATTAAAAACATCATTGGTGGAAGAAAATGTCCTATGAGGCCCTATACTAATTTTACAAATAATTTAAAAATCAGGCATTAGAGGGAGGTAAGCTAATATGGGTAAACACCAGAAGAAATAACAGATGACAGAATTAGTTCCACCGGTACCCCAGAAACTGAAATTACTGGACATAGAATGTAAGAGAACTTTGGTTACTGTGGTCAAAGAGATAGAAACCAAGTTTGGAATTTTTGACAGTGAACTATAATCTACAAGAAGTGATACAGTAGATCTGAAGAGGAACTATTAATCAGTAGAAGTTCTTGAACTAAAAAATAAAAGAACCAAAACAAACAGCTCAATAGATGGGTTTAACTGCAGATTAGACTTGGCCAAAGAAGAATTGAAAATCAGGCCAGAAGAGACTATACAGAATGAAGCAGAGAAAGTCAAAATAATCGAACGTGCTGAAGGGCAGGCAAGATACATGGAGTGAGAAGGTTGGACGTACATTTAATTGGAGTTCTGGATGGAGAGGAGAGAATGAGGCAGCAACAGTATTTGAAGAGATGAGATAGTCTCAGCCCTTCATTATACTGATGATATTCTGTGATAATAGCAATAGCATCTTACTGAAGTCTATATTCCCTGAAATATAGCCTTTATTAAGTGTCTGTTGAATTTGTTAGGTGAGGAAACATTCTATAGTGTTCTATTCTAGTTTTATATCTTTGAAATTATATCAAAAGTTCTTTCAAAGTGGTATGCTCTTTAAAATAATATTAGACAATGTGAACTACTGTCTGATGTGGATGTGTGTTCAAATATTTGAATCTCTGTATTTGTGGTTGTCACCTCAAAAATTAGAGCAAAATCTAAAATTGACACTATAGATTAAATTTAAGCTCTCTCTTATGATTAATTTTTGACCAAAAATCCCCTTAAACTCATATATGTTATCTATGATAATACTCTATTTGAGTTCTTATAATGTAAGTTTTATAGCAGCCTTTGGCATTGAGTCAAATATTCTAATCTGGTCACAGGTAATTAAAACATTAATATTTACTTTTTCCTTGTCTTCTTTAATTACATGGTATTTTGATAACTTTATATTTTAATTTGAAATAGAGAAGAAAAATGATGTTTTATAGCTTCCTTGGGAAACAGCTTCTGAGACAAAGATTTGCATACAGGAACTTTATTGGGCGAGTGCCTGGATCCACACGTGGGATAATGGAGGAAGTAGGATTGGGCAGAGGGGAGATTGAACTGCAATGTAGTCACAACAAAGGCTCCAGATGATTACACACTAAACTCTGGAACTTAGACGGTCCTTCAGCAGTTGTCTCATCCTGCAGCAAGGGGGTTGAGGCTGTACACCTTCTCCCCTGCGTCATTGACTGGGCATTGGATGAAGGCTGCTTCCAGATACGGGACATGGCTACTATGATCTGTTTGTATCAATACAGCACTTCTGATACAAAATGTGTGAGGTGGTTCCCACACGAACAACCAAGTCTTCAACTTTCTGGATGCCACCTGGGTATCCTACCTTTCACTTCCATTCTGTTAGTAACTACCTGGAGTTAGCATCAGGTCTCACAAGTGAAGGACTTAGTCCCATGAGACTGCTTCTACTTCAGATGCCAATCACCTGAAACTTCTGACCAATTGACTTTAAAGCCCTGGAGTTCCCATAGCTCCCTCTTCAGGTTTGATAATTTGCTAGAACAGCTCCCAGAACTCAGGAAAGCACTTTACTTACATTTACCAGTTTATGATACAGGATACAAATGAATAGCCAGATGGAGAGGTACATAGAGGAGGTCTGGAAGGGTCCTGTGTGCAGGAGCGTCAGTGCCAAGAAGTTAGGGTGCACCAGCCTACTTCCTGTGTGGATGTGTCCAACAACCTGGAAGCACTCTGAACCCCATCATTTAAGGTTTTTATGTAGGCTCCATTATATAGGCCTGATTGATGATCTCCAGCCCCTCTCCTCTCCCTGGAAGTTGGGAGCTGAGGCTGAAAGTTCCAACCCTCCAACTATGTCTTAGTCTTTCTAGCAACCAGAGTCTATCCTGAATCTGCCTAGGGTCCTCCAGTCACCAGCCATCTCATTAGCATACAAAAAGATACTGTGAGCACTCTGGACATTCCAAGGGTTTTAGAAGCTCTTGTGTCAGGGACCAGGGACTAAGACCAAATATTATAACAAAATGATGCTCCTATCACTCAGGAAATTAGAAGGATTTTTTTTTGTGTTCCAGGAAGTAGGGGTGAAGACCAAATATATATTTTTACTATATCATAAGGTCACTTGACCTTGTATACTTTTTTTTTTTTTCAACCTTACAGCAGTTCCCAGAAGATACTGCTGAGAGCTGTCAGTCACTGATACTCTCTGTGGTTGCGGGGATAATTGCCTCAGTTCAGAAGGGGAGACCTTGGAGGAACATGCCCAGCATCCACTACATGTGATTACTGATAAAACTGAGCATCATGAGACATAGGTTCAAATCCTGGCTTTGCTAGAAATTGGCTTGGCTATGTGACCTTAGGCAAGCCATGTAACCTTTTGGGAAACAATTTCCTCAGCTGTGAAATAAGTGGTAGTGATGAGATGAGTTTTTCCTTAACTTTAATCATTTGCATACCACTTCCATATTTTTGGTTCAACTAAACTATTGTTTACTTAACATTTCCAGTAAATTTATTCATTAAATTTTTTTTTGTTTCTTTTTCTAGAACTGCATGTCAAAAATGTAATCATTTTAACTTAACATTGTTTAAGGTGAAACCTTTTATATAGCCACAATATAGCAGTAGCACTTACCACATACAGGAAGTAGCCACAAAAATAAGTGTAATATAAACACATAATGTTATTTAAATCCAACTAGATATGTTGCCTGTGGAGTCTCTGAGCCTTGGTTTGCTTTCTGTTTTCTGAAAAGATTAGCAAATATTGGAGAGGTATTGGAAATAGACTAATAACTGAGACTTCAGCAGACATTTCCCCAAAGAAGAATAAACACTTTACTGAGAACAAACATTTTTCTTTATGTGATACAGTGATATTTAATGCTGTGTCTCCTGTGGCATCTAAATCTAGATCATATACTCTCAGTAGGAGGTTTTTGACCTTTCAAAAAAATCCTGGATTAGGTAGTCTTTTGGGTAAAATTATATTGTTCCATGATTCGCTACTTGTGCGAGAAGAGAATTGGGGAAAAGATATGAACTATATTTTTTTCAGGTCATGCATCTATTAAATACTATCCGGAAGCCTGAAGAATTAAGTTTATTGGATGAGGTTCCTAATATTATGAGCATGCCATATTTGAAATGGAACCATGATGAATAGCAAAGATAATTCAATGCTTCAATTCTTTCTGTATCCCTGGAAGAAGGAGCCTTTCATAGAAAATAGACACTCCTTCCTCGAGTAAGCTAGTATAGGCCTATCCTGTGTCCCAGCTTCCCCTCCTCTGGAGTGGCTGATCTGAAGTCACATGCTCTAGGAATCTCCTCTTTGTGAAATCAGCAGTTTCTTAATCAGATGCCTTTTTGGGACATTTAAGCATTAATAGGAGGGACCTAGAAAATCCTTCTTCTTGTGATCTTTCTAGAAGATCTCAGACCCTGTACTGAGATGCTCAAACCTTCAGACTTACTTCTAGAATTCTATTACCTTTGCATATGTAGGTCATTAGGAGCAGAGCTTTGAATCTTGTCTAGGACTTCAGCTGTATTCTAAATGTTACCAGGGTTACTATTCCTGGTTCTTCTTCTTGTTTATTTTTAGAATTGATACATCATATTTTTACTTATTTATGTGGTTACATGTGATATTGTTACATATATAGAATGTGTAATGATCATGTCAGAGTGTTTGGACTATCCATCGCTTTGAGTATTTGTCATTTCTGTGTGTTGGAAACATTTCAAATTCTGTCTCCTAGCTCTATTTAAATATACAATATATTGTTGTTGACTATAGTCACCCCACTCTCCTATTGAACACTAGAACTGATTTTTCTATCTAACTGTATGTCTGTGCACATTAATCAGCCTCTTTTAACTCTTCCTCCACATTGACTGCCACACACCCTTCCCAGCCTCTGATAACCAACAAGCCAATTTCTATTTCCATGAGATCCACTTTTTTAAGCTCCCACATATCAGTGAGAACATGCAATATTGATCTTTCTGTGCCTGGCATGTTTCATATAACATAATGATCTCTGGTTCAATCCATGTTGCTGCAAATAACATAATTGTATTCTTTTTTATGGCTGAATAGTATTCCATTGTGTACATATGCCATATTTACTTTATCCGTTCATTCACTGATGGACATTTAATTCAATTCCATATCTTGGCTCTTGTGAATATTGTTGCAGTAAACGTGGGGGTGCAGGTATCTCTTTGATATACAGATTTTCTTTACTTGGATAAATATTCAGTGGTAGAATTGCTGGATGATATGGTAGTTCTAGTTTTAGTCTTTTTGAGAAATCTCCATACTGTTTTCCACAATGGCTGTACTAATTTACACTCTCACCAAATGTGTATGACTTTCTTTTTCTGTGCATCCTCACTAACATCTGATTTTTTTGGTCTTTTTAATAACACCCATTCTTCCTGGGGGTAAGATGATACCTCAGCATGGTTTTGATTTGCATTTCCCTGGTGATGAGTGATGCTGAGTAATTTTTCATATATCTGTTGACCATTTGTATGTCTTATTTTGAGAACTGTCTATTCATATCCTTTGCCCACTTCATAATAATGTTATTTATTTTATTTTATTTTTACCATTGAGTTCCTTGTGTATTCTGGTTATTGGTCCCTTGTTGGATGAATAGTTTGCAAATATTTCTTCCAGTCAACAAGTTATCTATTCATTCTGTTGATTGCTTCCTCTTCTACACAGAAGTTTTTTAGTTTACTGTAGTCTCATTTGTCTATTTTTGTTTCTGTTGCCTGTGCTTTTGAGGTTTTAGCCATAAAATCTTTGCCTTGACCAGTGTCCTGAAGTGTTTCCCCTAAGGTTTCTTCTAGTAGTCTTACAGTGTTGGGTCTTATGTTTAAGTCTTTAATCCATCTTAAGTTTATTTTTATACATGATGAGAGATAGGGGTTCAGTTTCATTCTTCTGCACATGAATTTTCAGCTTTCCCATCACCATTTATTGAAGAGGATATCCTTTCCCCAATGTATGCTCTTGGTACCTTTGTCCAAAATCAGTTGGCTGAAAATATGTAGATTTATTTCTGGGTTCTCTATTCTGTTCCATCGGTCTATGTGTCTGTTTTTTGTACCAACACCATACTTTTTTGGTTGCTGTAACCTTGTAAAAGATTTAGAAGTCAGGTGGTGTAATGTCTCTAGCTTCTTTGTGCTTAGGATTGCTTTGGCTCTTCAAGTTCTTTTTTGGTTCTATACAAATTTTAGATTTGTTTTTTTAATTTTGTGAAAAATAACATTGGTATTTTGATGAGCATTGGATTGAATCTGTGGATTACTTTGGGTAGTGTGGTTGTTTTAACAATATTAATTCTTCTGATTCATGAGCATGGGATGTCTTTCCATTTTTTAGCATCCTTCTTAATTTCCTTCATCAGTGTTTTGTAGTTTTCCTTGTAGAGATCCTTCAGCTCCTTGAAGCCTTGAAACACAACATACCAAAATCTGTGGCACACACCAAAAGTTGTACTAAAAGAAAAGTTCATAGCAATAAATGCCTACCTCAAAAAAGTAGGAGATATTTCAAATAACCATTGTAATAATGCACCTGAAAGAACTAGAAAAGCAGAGCAAAACAAACCCAGAATGAGCAGAAGGAAGTAACTAGTAAAGATCAGAACAGAGAGAAATGAAATGTTGACTAAAAAATAACACTGAGAATCACCACCTCAATTTATTCCCAAGAATTTCATGTTTTGGTAGCTATTGTAAGATTGCTTTCTTGATGTATTTTTTAATTGGTTATTTATTATTGGTGTATAAAAATACTACTGAGTTTGTGTTTTGGTTTTGTATCCTGCCACTTTACTAAAATGGTTTATCAGTTCTAAAAGTTTTTGGTGGAGTTTTTAGGTTTCTCTACATATAAGATTATGCTATTTTCGAAGAAGGACAATTTGGCTTCCTCTTTTCCAATGTGGATGTTTTCTTTCTTTTTCTTTTTTTTTTTTTTTGATGGAGTCTCATTCTTTTGCTCAGGTTGGAGTGCAGTGGTGCAATCTCAGCTCACTGCAACCTCCACCTCCCAGGTTCAAGCAATTCTCCTTCCTCAGCCTCCCACACCTGGCTAATTTTTGTATTTTTAGTAGAGACTGGGTTTCACCATGTTGGCCAGGCTGGTCTCAAACTCCTGACCTCAGGTGGTCTGCCTGCCTTGGCCTCCCAAGTGTTGGGATTACAGGCGTGAGCCATTGTGGCCGGCCCCAGTGTGGATGTCTGTTATTTCTTTATCTTGCCAGATTGCTCTGCCTAGTACTTTCAGTACTATGTTGAATAAGAGTGGTGAAAATGGCCATCATTGTCTTGTTTCAGTTCTTAGAAGAAGGGGTTTCAGTTTTTCCTTTACTGATATGATGTTAACTGTGGGTTTGTGATATATGGCTTTTATTAAGTTGAAGTTTTCTTCTGTTTAATTTTTTGAGATTTTTTTTTTATCGTGAAGGGATATTGAATTTTATCAAATGCTTTTTTCAGGAGGTATTGGGATTGTCAGATGGCTTTCGTTCTCCTTTCTGAAGATGTGATACGTGACAGTATGTTGAACCATCCTCGTATCACTGGTATAGATCCCACTTGATCATGGCTTGTTCTATTTTCGATGTGTGTTAGCTTTAGTAAGCTAGCATTTTATTTTTGTGTCTATGTTCATCTGGAATATTGGCATGCAGTTTTCTTTTTCTGTTGAGTGTCTGTCAGGTTTTGGTATCAAGGTAATGCTGACCTGGTAGAATGAATTGGGTAGAATTCTCACCTCTTCAATTTTTTGGAATAGTTTGAGAAAACGCATGTTCTTTGTTAGTTGGGTACAATTCGGTGCTGAAGCCATCCAGCCCTGGGTTTTTCTTTGATGGGACATTTTTATAAATAAAAAACCCAGACTTTTTTTTTTTTTTTTTAATTACTGATTCAATCTCATCACTCATTATTGGTCTATTCAGGTCTTCTATTTCTTCCTAGTTCAATCTTGGTAGGTTGTATGTGTCCAGGAATTTATCACTTTTCTTTAGCTTCTCCAGTTTCTTACTGTACAGAAAGAATCTTACTCTACAGAAAGAATGGTACCAGCTCCTCTTTGTACCTCTGGTAGAATTTGGCTGTGAACCCGTCTGGTCCTGGACTTTATTTGGTTGATAGACTATTAATTGCCGCCTCAATTTCAGACCTTGTTATTGGTCTATTCAGGGATTGGATTTCTTCCTGGTTTAATCTTGGGAGGGTGTAAGTTTCCAGCAAGGTGGCTTGCTGACTTGCTTGGATGGCAGCAGTGGGCCAGGTGGGTGGGTGGGTCCTCAGGACCCTGGGTGGAGGGCATGGCATGAGTAATGGCAGTAGCCACAGCAGGACAACCCTTTAGCTCCCAAGTGGTCTGTGGTGGTGTTGGCAGCAGCCGTGATGGGGTGAGGAGGGTCAGTCTTGAGGCACACAGGTGGTACATACGGGTGGGTGCCTGCTGTGCTGGTAGCAGCAGATTGAGTGGGCCTGTCCTCGGTCCCATGAGAGGAGTGCTCAGGTGCCAGTGGTGGTAAATGGGCGGGGTGAACCCAAGGCTCCCAGATAACACATATTGGTATTGGGGAGGATAAATATGGGCCAGGTGAGTGTGTCCTCTGGCCCTCTGGTAGTACATACAGGTGCTGGCTGTGGTAGGCAGGGGTGGGGTGATCCCTAGGACCCTGGTAGAATGTTTAGTGAGGATGGCAGTGGCTGTGTCATGGCCCTGCTCTTGGGTGGGTTGCTTTTAGTGGCAGCAGCCATAGACAGGCAGCTGGAGAGTATATGCTTGTGTCCCAGTTGATGGCTGCAGGTAGGGTAGCCTGTCCTCAGGTCACTGGTAAGTGCACAGTGGCTCTGCTGCCGGGGTGGCAGGGTTGCTGCCAGTGGCGGCAGGGTTGCTGCCAGTGGCTTATGCTTTGGCCCTGGGTGCAGCAGCCAATAGTGGCAGTGGCTGTGTGTGGGGGATTCTTCTCTCTGGGCACATGAAAATGCACAGAGGTCCCGCTGGGAGTGGCAGGCTTGTTGCCAATGGCTCATGCTTCTGCCCTGGAGGCAGCAGCCAGCAGTGGTGATGGTGAAAGTTTAGGGATGCCAGTGGGGCTCCAGGAATGTGGAGATACACGGGCTATTGGGTCTTATAGCAGGATGCAGTCTGGCGAGGACTGGGCTCTCAAAATGGTACCTTGCTGTAGCTTCTTAGGACTTGGGGGGGTGGGGGTGGGACCCAGTGTGGGCTCCCTCTCTGGAGTAATGCCATTGCACAGTCTCTAGGTAGCTACCTATGTTAGTTTCAGGGTCTTCAATGGTCAAGGGGCTTCCCCATGGCCAGGGTTGCAAGAGTCCATGGTGAGAATGTGGATCACTGGGAGCCCCTTGCCTACCCTTCCTTGCACTGGGGAGCCTCTCCGGGTTCCCAGCTGATCCTGGCCGAGAAAGCTGCCTAACGTCCCTCTTTTCCTTGCCTTGAGTATTTCTTGCCACTTCTTGGTTGAATTCCAGTATTCTTTCTTAGATGATCTAATTGAAGTGTATTTTGGTTCTTCTTTGTGGAGGAGGCAAGTACCAGATGCCTCTAATCAGCCATCTTGAAGACTCTGTTCCTGACTCCATGTTGAACTATGTTGACAGATACTTCATTCCAGTCTTTCTGTTCTTCAATCGCCCAGTGTTAAGACTCTGGACATCTCTTGCTGCAATCACCTAAGCTAGGTAACCAGAGGATGACTGAATTCTATGTAAGTACCAGTTTGTATCAGTACTAATAAGTACATCAGAAAGACATATACAAATTACCTTACCTTGGGCTAGTAAAGGCACAAACTCATGTTAGCAGGGCCACCATCACTGATTTAGTTAGATCTGTGGCCTGAATATTCCTAAGGAATTCGGACCATGAGGCCTCTTTGCCTCTATTGTAAAACCAGTTGATGTCAATAAATAAATAGTGATAAGACGACAACCATCAGACTAATAGCAGAGAAGGAAGAAGGTGAGGGGAAAGAAGAGGTAAGCAGCAGGAAGGAGAGGCCTTTACTCAGCACTTTCTGTTTTCTAGGTCGCAGGGCGGGGGAAGTGTCTTTAAATACAACCTCTGTGTGGTGAATCGATCCCTCAGTTACAAAGCCCAGGTTCGATTACACAAGTGTCTCCTATTATCTTCTAGGCCAACCCAATCACTGTTCTTTTTATAATTCTTTGAATCTTTTCTTGGTGTACAGACTTTGTGGCCAATTTAACAAGGTCTGTGAAAGTGAGTGAGTTTTACACATGCAGTTTTATTTGGTGTGCCTTACAAGTTACATGGAATATCTAGAATTACACTAGTATTTCTAGAGTGACCTGATAACTCAGCCCTTTGTTTCTTCCAATCACATCTGAAAAGTCACTTTTCTCTTTGCTTCTAAATGTTTTGCTACCATCTGGTTATTTATTTCTGCAAATGGCACAGGGACAAAATTTTTATGACTAATAATATGCAAGTAAGTGTGTGTTCCATCTGATGTGTGGGCAACCTCTCTGTTATGATATAACCTAGTATGCTGTTGTACTTGTCAAGTGTTTGGATATATGGATAACAGGGTAGTAAATGTGGTGCTTACATTACACGTGCTTCGTTTTTGTAAGATGTGATCCATAGAATTGTTTTCAGGAAAGCTAAATTCCCCATTACCTGGAACAAAATGCATTTGGATGTACCCACTGTACTGGTGATCAAAGTAATTTTCATGCATGATAGTCTGGGGTGCATGAAGAAGGAGGGTTGATACAGTGCAGAAGACTTTTAGACCTACCTCGAGTCTAATGAGAGGAAGCCTCCATCTGATTTTTGGGTAATACATGTTGTTTTCACTCAATTCCAATGGCTGTCCAAGGGCGATTTCCTCCCCTGGAAATATTTGACCATGCCTAGAGACAATTTTGGTTGTGATAATTGTGGGGGATGCTACTGGCTAAACATCTTGCAACACTTAGCGTCCTCCTCCGCTAATTGTCTTACAATGGGCAGAACACTTCCTTCATCCCCAACCAAACATTATACAGTCCAAAATGTCAACAGTGCCAAAGTTGAGAACCCCACTCTATTCAGTCATTTATCCATTTTACTAATCTAGGCTGGAATTTAAAATGGCACAATACCAGATAGCACAATGTAATTTTGGCTAGATAATAATTTCTCTGAGAAAGATAGAGACAGAGATGCTGTACTTGCTAATTCTTGGAGTTGCTCATGGAAGCATCAGGCTAGTGGATCTCAGGACAAACATTTTCTCTCCAGAGCCATCTCCTCACTCCCTGCTGGTAGTGTGCTGTTGAGCCCCGAGAACCAATTGGCAGTGATCAGTGTTGTTTGCTTTGATGTATTCCTGAGGCTGGAGGGATTGTTGAACTATATGAGTGACACGTGCCTGGAGGAGAAGAGTATTATAATTTGCAAAGGGGAGAAGGAGACCAATTAGAGTAGATTAAAAATAGAACATACTGTGGGAAACAGTCAGGGCCCCAAATCGTCCAGCAAGCCGACATATGCACACGAAGATCCGTGGAAGATGAACATGACATCCTGTGGGTTACAAGTTCATGGGCGACCAGTGGGGATGGGAGGATAAACAATTGTACTCACGTTTAACAGTGTTCTGGGCTTTTCTGTTGTTGGGTAGGGCTCAGTGGAGAGAGAAACGGGAGGAGCAGGAGGAATAGAAAACGTGACTCAAGTGTCTAGGAACAGACTGGCTACTGTTTTGCCCTCTCAAGGATTCTCAAACCCTCATGCATGCATATGGGTTCAAATTTGTGTATTGAATAGTAGTATCTCACTTTTTGTAGGAAAATCAGCTCTCTTAAAATAGAATAAGACCAAGATAATAACCAATTTATGCCTAGGGAGAGCCCAGATGGATGTCATGCTACAAAATCTGTACACCATGTGGGAAGAGCCTCATGCTGCCATCCTCAGGGCTGCCTTACAACCCTATTTCATATACAATTAAACAAACCTTTTTATCTAACTTGCAAGCCAATTATATTGTTGCAACCAGCAAATTAAAGTAAGGGGAAGATACTAAAGATAGCTTCTTTGACAAAAGCAAGGAATGGTAGCTCTCCTGCGCAGAGATTTAGGTTTACATACTTAACATAGAACAGGTTGAGCATAATATTAATTTTCATAGCAATAAACATTCGTTCTCACCAAGAAAGGCGAGATGATTTTGAGTGTATTCTGTTTAAGGGCATAGAAAATTTCTCTTCAAAATATTTATATAAATAGATAGATATAGCTATAGATAGTTTTATTGCTTAAAGACATAAAGATATAGGCTGGACTAATCATGGAAGAATAATTTAGTACACCAGGGTGTACGAGATAAGAGTGCACCTTACAGATACCTCCGGAAGCTCACTGTTAATTTCATGTGTATACATTTAGGTACTTCAGTTTCTCTTCTAGCAAAATGTAAATATACTGAGGTCAAGAGAGATTATTGGAAAATTCTCTGAAATCTGTAGCTAACAAGGAGGGAGAGTATGTTGAATTGAGACTATCATATTTAGCGTCCTTCTTCTTCTTTTTTTTTTTTTTTAAACGGAGTTTCACTCTTGTTACCCAGGCTGGAGTGCAATGGCACGATCTTGGCTCACCGCAACCTCTGCCTCCTGGGTTCAGGCAATTCTCCTGCCTCAGCCTCCTGAGTAGCTGGGATTACAGGTATGCGCCACCATGCCCAGCTAACTTTTGTATTTTTAGTAGAGACGAGGTTTCACCATGTTGACTGGGATGGTCTCGATCTCGTGACCTCGTGATCCACCGGCCTCGGCCTCCCAAAGTTCTTTTTTTGATTAAAGATCTCTGGCTGTAAAATGGATATTGCTTGCCTGAAAGTATGAAATAAAAGGAGCTAGTATGCCTACTAAAGCTCCTCCTTGGTATACTTAGTAGGTACTCATTAAATATTGCATTAATGTAAAATATAGTACTACAATAATAATAATTAGGGGCAGACCTGGGTTCTGGGGGCCCTGAAACTTACATAACTTTGGATTGCTCTTTAAGGAGAATAATGCAAAACAACAAATACAGAATTAAGTATGAATAAGGATACTTATCTAGAATAAGAAACTTTTACAAAGCAATGATTTTTAAAAAGCTGACAAATACCACAGACTTCACAAAATCAGAAAAATAATGTATTTTTAAATTGACTTCCTGGCATTTCTTTATAATCCTTTTTTTCATATTTTTCTTGGCTGAATTTCCTTTGATTGCGCTATTCATATGACATTTTATATAATACCATTTTCTATAGAGAAAATAAGGATAATTCAAGCTCTTCTGTAGCACGGTTGATCAAAATTTGTTTTTTACTACTGACAATTAAAGAAAAACTTCTTTCAGCTCCACAATTTGTTTTTTGGGGTAATGTCAAGTAAACATTTAGAATTATTGTCAAATTTGAGAAAACTTCTGTCAAACTTCTTTTAAGAGCTGTAAGTTTTGAAGGATCACTTTACAGAGCAGTTTCCAGCTCTGTCCATGGCGTGCTGGGTTTCTCCTCCGTGACTCACATCCAGTGCTAGACGCTGAGGGTAACGTGCTCACCATCATGGGACCCTCATGTTATGATGCTGGGTGAGTCTGCACAGGATGTGATGCTCTTAGAAGCTATTGCTGCAATCGGATAGCCAGCAGTAACTTAGCTATACACAAAAGTTCCTGCAAATCATACGAATAAATTCTGTTAAACCCAAGCCAAATAGATCCTCAACTCAACTCCAAGGTCACCCAAACAGGAATCTTAATTGTGGTTAAAATGGCTTACTCGTGCTAGTGGTACAAAATCATATGCCTATGTAAACACATGATTGGGACCCCTGTCAGGTATTGAAAGAATCCCATGCAAGTCAGGGACTCGAAAGTTTTAGCTGCATAAGATTTATGGTCACTCTACCTCTGATAATGACAAGTAGCACTGAGGAGAGAATTACAGTTGACCCTTAAACAGCGTTCGGGGCTGGATGTGGTGGCTCACCCCTGTAATCCCAGCACTTTGGAAGGCTGAGGCAGATGGATCACCTGAGGGCAGCAGTTCAAGATCAGCCTGGCCAACATGGCAAAACCCTGTCTCTACTAAAAATACAAGTTAGCCGGGCATGGTGGCAGATGCCTGTAATCCCAGCTACTTGGGAGGCTGAGGCAGGAGAATTGCTTGAACCTGGGAGGCAGAGGTTGCAGTGAGCTGAGATCGTGCCACTGAACTCCAGCCTGGGCAACAGAGCGAGACTGTCTAAAAAAAAAAGCAACGTTGGGGTTGGGGGCACGGATCCCTGTGCAGTAGAAAATCCATGTGTGACTTTTGAGTTCCCCAAACTTAAATTCTAATAGCTTATTACTGACTGGACGCCTTACTGCTAATGTAAACAGTGGATTAGCACATATTTTGCATGTTATATGTATTGTATAGTGTATTCTTATAATAAAGTAAGCTAGAGAAAAGAAAGTGTTATTTAAAAAATTATAAGAAAGAAAAATATATTTACTATTCATTAAGTGGGAGTGGATCATCTTAAAAGACTTCATCCTCATCTTCACTTTGAGTAGGTTGAGAAGAAGGAGGAAGTGGACGGGTTGCTCTTGCTGTCTCGGGGGTGGCAGAAGGGGAAGAGAATCCATGTAGAAGTGGACCTGCGCAGTTCAAACTCATGCTATCCAAGGGTCAGCTCTAGTAGAACTGGGCCACCGGTTTGCTCAGGAACTAGCTGTGTGACCTAAGTTTAGTCATTTTACTTTTTATGGACTTGGATTTCCCGTCTTTAAAGTGAGAAGTTTGAATTAGGTGATGTGGAATGTTCCTGATACCCACAATGCTGTGTGATTCTGTGAACAGTTTCTGAACAAGCCTAGCAGGGTCAGGGCAGATGGGGAAGAGCAAGAGGAAATGGTTGTTCCTGAATCAAAGACCATCCCTCCCTCCCTTTCTCCTCCAGCAGAGAGGTTTGTTTAGCAAACAAATCCCGAGTTTTCCCAATACAGCCAAGCTATGAAAACTCTGTACCACCCAGTATTGCTACAATTACCACTGTGACAGGCCTATCTTTTATTCTCCCAGAAGCCAGGCGTGAGGAGTGAACTGAGCTGTCTGGATGACTTACCCAGGCATTTCTCTTTTGAAAGCGATCAGGGCGGGAAAAGAATTGCCTGGAGGCAGCTGGGCTCAGGCCAATTCCCTGGTTGGTCCTGAGCATCTCCTTTTTTGAGGACCCTAGAAGTCAGACTAAGTTTGGGAGGATTCCATGACCTTCTCTCTTTACCTCTTGGCCTTCGATTCCTCTCCTTTGATGGATGGACTGGGAATGGGAGAAAGGTGAGTGGTGACTAGTCCTGCTTGGGCAGTATGTACTTTGAAGGCTGCTTCTCAGAAGTCCTGGGAAGAGCCAAGATTCTGGTTTATGTGTGTATGTTACCTAGAATAAATCCAGCTGCTAGGAGAGTGTCAGGAAGGAAACTTCTTCTGAATATTTGAATCTGTTTTGGAGTTTGGATGTCAAGGTAGAGATGGAGAGAGCTGTGGCTTTCCCAGCACAGAGGCGGACACACAGGCAAGGAGCAACTGCTGTTGAAGCTGAAGCCTCATGGCTGCTCCCCTTGGCCTGCTACCTTTGGTGTGAGTGGGATACAGGTATTCAGAAAGGAAATGACATTTGAATTACATTTTGAAGACCCAGTAGAAGTTTCCTGGGCGGTCGAGTTGGGGAAAACACTTGTGTAAGATCAAAAGGCATGCACTTACTTGTCGACCTGGAACCGCTGGCAAACAGAGACTGTCCATGGACACAGGGCCACAGACTGGTACCAGTCCATGTTAGGAACCAGGCTGCACAGCAGGAGGTGAGTGGTGGGCAAGTCAGCAAAAAGCAAAGCTTCATCTGTATTTACAGCCACTCCCCATCTCTCACGTTCCTGCCTGAGCTCTGCCTCCTGTCAGATCAGCAGCGCCATTAGATTCTCATAGGAGTGCAAGGCCTGTGGTGAACTGCGCATGGGAGGGATCTAGGTTGAGCGTTCCTATGAGAATCTCATGGCTGATGATCTGTCACTGTTCCCCAACACTCCCAGAGAGGACTGACTAGTTGCAAGAAAACAAGCTCAGGCTCCCACTGATTCTACATTTTGGCGAGTTGTATAATTATTTTGTTATATGTTATAACGCAATAATAATAGAAAATAAAGTGCATGATGAAATGTAATGTGCTTGAATCAACCCAAAACTACCACCCCAAACCCACCCTGTCAGTGAAAAAATTGTCTTCCACAAAACTAGTCCCAGGTATCAAAAAGGCTAGGGCGCTCTGCATTGATAGAAAGGCTGATAACGATGTATGGGTGTTTATCACTCCACATCTTGTTCTTTAGTTGTGTAGATGCAGATATGCATATATATGGATATATATCTATAAACATGCATGTATATAAACATTAAACAAAAAAGGACATGCTACACATACATTTTGTGCATTTAACACTATAACATGAATATCTTTGCACATTAATAAAAATGTCCTGTAACAGCATTATCATCAGTGATTGAACACGATTCCATTGTATTATGGTAATTTATTTCATGTTAGACATTTAGAGTGTTTACAGTTTTTCATGATTAGCAACAGTGATGAAGTGATGAAGATCTTTGCAAATAGATGTTTGTCTCCATCCCTTGGGAATACTTGCAGTAAAATTGTTGGGTCAAAGGGTCTGTACATTTTAAAGGCTTTTGATTAAGTATTTCTAAATTACCCATCCAGGAAAGTTGTAGCAATTTACAGTCTCTTCAGCAGTGTAGGAGAATGGCCATTTTCTCTCACCCTCACCAGGGCTGGATTTTATCAGGCTTTTAAATCTTTCCCCATTTGAGAGGGAAAAGATGGTAATTCATTTTAATTTGCATTTCTTTGATTACTAATGTAATTGAACTTTTTTTTTTTTAAAGCCTATTATCTATTTGCATTTCTGCATTTGTAAATTGCCTGTTTATTTCTTTCGGGTAAGTGAAAATTTTACTTGAGGAACATTCTCCTCAAAACATGAGGGTCAGATATTTAAAAACATTTTCTTTGTTCTCACTCTTCAAAAACATGCCTCCCACTGGACAAATGAAGAAACGATCTAAAAGGAGGAATGGTGTCTCTGTTAGTAGGTGGTAAGTCTATCAGCAATGGGACTGGGGCAGATTTTAACTCTGTGCTTCCGCTCCGAGCTCTTACCTCAGAGTTGGCTCTCAGCCTTCTGAGTTTCTGTTCATGGCCCTATAGTAACTTTTACCTCTTTCTTTTTTCCCTTGAGACTGAGTCTCACTCTGTCACCCAGGCTGGAGTGCAATGGTGCGATCTCGGCTCACTGCTACCTCCACCTCCTGGGTTCAAGCAATTCTCCTGCCTGGCCCACCTTTTACCTCTTTCACCTGCCTTTCAGTTGAGCTACTTGAGTACCTGTGTAACCATGCTCCGTCCTAGGTTTTAAGTTCCTAAAAGGCAAGGAAAGTTCTTTCTTCCCTCTTTAATGCTGAGCTGCACCTAACACAGTCACTTGTTCATCACAGGTGCTCACTATGTGAAGTGAACAAATAGGGAATGCCACTTCCCAATAGTACCACTTTACTGTTAGGCAAGTTTGAGCTTGCTATCCCTTCTTCAAACTTGCTAGGTAGTCTAAGAAAAATGACCCAGCTTTACAGTGCCTATTCTCCATGCCCCAAAGCAAAGATTAGTAATATTTGTTTATAAGTTGCAAAATACTGAGAATTATTGTGGAGCTAAAAAACAATTAAGAGCATTCTGCACATAAGTCATTAACTACACTTGAAATGAAATATGTGAGTTACCAGTGACATTTCAAGGACTATATTTGTTAATAGCTGAGGCTTAGCAAATAGAAATTATTTATAAACTTGTCTGAAACGGGAATCCAATAGCTGTTTCTAGTCTTGTTGAACAATCCAATTAAGGGACTCTTTATATATAACGTGTTTGCTATTTTTCCATTTGAAATAGTAAGATGATATTGTATTTAAAATCTGCAACTGGCTGTTTGATAGTGGCTCTGTGTCTAAAGCCTTGGACTCTTGGGGGAGGTGAGTCTATGCTCTGCCTTGGCAAGGGGTCCAGAAGGAGGAACTCAGAGGTGTCACTTCCAACTGAACTTGTGGGAGGTGGCCTGCGTCTTCTACTCTGGTCTGCGTGTGTGTGCCTGTCTGCAGAAGACATTCTCTGTTGTTGATCTAGTGGACTCTTGGAGCCCTGCATTTGTGGAAAGTAATAGGAACTCAGGTCCTTGTAGCCCGAATGCTGACTCGACATCAATATAATGTAGATATCTTACTTCCATGATGGGAGTCCCTTTTCAAGAGTTTAACCTCTAAAACTAAAAGAAGTCTGGGAGATTCCAGGAAGGGTCTTTTTTTCAGTGATGTCACAATTCTATGCATCTGAATCCTGTTAACATTGTAGGCCTTGCTGGATTACAGGTTCCACATGGTAGAATGTGGCCAATGAAACAACGGTGTGTTAGCTGAGCTTGGTGCAAATGACAGCCCCCACCACGCTTGCCCACTTCAGAACTGTTTACGTGCATGCCAATTCGTATTCTGTCACGAAATGCTGAGGTCCAACGCGACGAGTCTGTTCCTCAATGAATTCACTTGGAGCCTCGTTCTGCTGAGATTCACTGTCAGAGTATCCTGAGCCATCAGTGAATTTGACTCTTGTTAGAATGTCTTTACTGAACTTCACAATATGCTCTCATGTGAAAAAATTTTGTTTGGTAGTGGCGCTAACTGTTCACCATTGGGTTACGGATAAACACTGCCTGGTACCTCAAGTGAGGAAGACCTGAGGTAATGTCTTGACTACTGAAAAATAGCTCCTGGGATCTCAAAATGACACAATGAGACCACTTTTGTTTTCCTGAAAATATCCTTCTTGAAGGATGTTTGAGCCATTGTCTAGGTAGGTAGCATTGTGACATCCATCTTGCTTCTAATCCCATGATCCAGGTGAGTACCATGAAGTCACAGCGGTGGATTATGACTGTGAAGATGAAATTTTAACAGCAGCATGCACTCTGTTCTAGTCTAGACCTGCCTGTTAAAAAACAGCACCACTAGGTTGTGCTAGAGTATAAACATAGCACGACGTGCATTTCCTGGCAGATCTTTACTTTATTGGCTATTTCTTTCTTTTTTTTTCATTTCTTAAGAAAAAAATTCTTGCATTCTATGTAACGTAGAAAAACATATCAGAAGTATCATTGTGATCACTGTTGTTTGAAATGAAGGACCTTTGAATGACAATATTGTGATTTTTGTAAAGGCTGGAGGTAGGGATATGCTTAGAATCATTTATACTTACTCCCAGATATCACTTAGTCACCTTCCAACATCGGGTGCTCTGGGCTGGGGACTACTTCTCCTCCTCAGTCTTCTCATTGGAGCCTCATTTTCTGCCTGACTTGTCAACACTGGAAAGCTCAAGGCTGTCTCTCGGGTTCTCTTTCTTCTCTTCTCTGTATATTTTTCCTAGGGCGTCTTCCTCAGTCACATACCGTGTATATGTCATGGGCATTGAAGCCCCAGCTACATCTCTCGTCCTGACTTTTCTATGAAACTCCAGTCTCATTTATCCAGGATGACCAAACATTTCAGCCTTCTGGGACAATTCTGCTTTATACCTACTCTCCTCTTATAATTATTAGTAGCACTCATTTCTCTCAGAAGATTTCAGTCATGTCATCCTATACGTATGCCTCTGACAATTTAACATCTCCACTTAAATATCTTATAGGTATCTTGATTACTATGTCTGAAACTGAACTCCCTTATTTCTTCCCAGTGAATGGCATCAACGTCCACCAGTTGCTTTAGCCAGTTATTGGGGACTTTTCCTGGATTATTTTATTCCTCTGATGTAATCAGCGAATAGACTCTGTAGACTCTACGTTCAAAATACATCCCAGAGCCACTTGATATGATCTCTTCCACTACCATCCTAGTCCGAGTCACACTCACTCGTCTCTTACTTGGATATATCTTAAAATGAATTCTCTATGTGATAATGAGGTTGATATTGAAGTCACATCATGTCGCTTTTCCAACTAAAATTCTCTTATAAGAAGCAAAGTAAATAACTGGGAACAATAATAGAATTTAGTATGTCACTAAAATAGACAGGGAACCTGGAATTTGTTGAGTGCCATTGTGCCACGTTGTTTGCATTTGTTCTCTCATTTAATTTAAACTTCAGCTCTGTTTTGTGAGTATTGCTCTAGATTATTTCAGCTAAAGCAAAACAAAACCAGCCAACCAATCAAGGACAAAAATGTAAGGCTCAGAAAGATTAAAATAACTTGCTTAGGATTACACAGCTACTTACGTATTAGAGCTGGGTTTGAATCTTAGTTCTCGCTACTGCTAAAGCCCAAGGATTATCTGTTTGTTTTTTTCCAATCACTTTGTTGATGTGATGGCTAATTTATGTGTCAACTTGAGTGGGCCAAGGGATGCCCAGGTAGCTGGTAAAACATTTCTGGGTGTGCCTAGGAGGGTGTTTCTGGGAGAGATGAGCGTTGGGTTCAGTAGGCTGAGTAGAGAGATCCACTTTCATCAATGTGAGTGGACATAATCTAATTTGTTTCAGGCCCAATTACAACACAAAGACAGAGGAATGATGAACTTAATCTATCTTCTTGAGCTGGGACCTTGGAGCTCCTGGTTCTCTGGCCTTCATACTCTAGTACTTTACACAAGCAGAGCAGCCCCTACTCCCAATTTCTCAGGTCTTCACGTTCAGCTAGGAGTTACATAGTCAGCTTCCCTGGTTATTAGAACTTTGAACTTGGACTGATTTATATCAGGTTCTCCAGGTTGCAGATGATAGGTCATGGGACTTCTCAACCTCCATAAATTATGTGAGCCAATTAGCATAATAAATTTCTCTCTCTGGTTCTGATTCTCTAGAGAACCATAATACAGTTGGCAACCAATCATCTTTCTTCATCTGGCTTCAGAAATACCTTTTTTTTTTTTTTTTAAACATGTTTTTGTGTTACTTAGGCAGGTTACTTAGTGATCTTTCAATGGTTATCATCAAAGTCTTGTAAGAGTTTTCCTGTGTTACTGTATTGATTAGAATTAGATTTGGCTATGGATGATGGGAGCTAAAATCACTGTTTTATTCTTTTGTACATAAAGCAGTCTGGAGGTGAGTGTTCCGGGGCCCCACACTCATGCTCTGGTTTCCCTCTGTCCTAACGTTGTGATGCACTGTTACCTGCCTTGAGAACACCCTGGGTTCTGGGATGGCTGTTGGGAATCGCCACTAAAATGGATCTGTTACTAAGGAAAAGTGGGAGAAGCCAGCAGTCTCTCCTTTACTGATTGGCTTTGTTTCTTTTCTTTCTCATTATTTGAGAATTTGTTTTTAAGCAGAAATCTGAGTGTGTAAGGAATAAAGCCTAAAATTAGGTCGATTTGGCATCTGAGTGACCTACCTATAATTTTCAATTTTCCCTGTGACTGTTGTGTTGAGCACGTTTGTAATTTCTATGACCTAGATACTTTACACAATTATCTCATTTAATTCTCACTAAAGCCTCCAAAGTAAGCATTATCTCTATTTTACAGATGAGGAAACCAAGGCTTGGAATATGTTTTTAGTGCACATCGAACACTGTCTAATGTGCCATGATTAACACTTCATGTGTGCACAAGAGGTATTCAAAACTTTTCTTGACCTTGTTTTAATTGAAAGTTTCCCTCCTGACTATCAAATGGGACACATCATCCTTCATTTTTTTCTCTAGGTTTTCAAAAAAAAAAAAAAAAAACCAACAACAACTAAGCTTAATGTGATTAGAGATGATAGAAGAATATCATGGTTTTTAAAAATTCAGATGCCTGAAATCCAACCCCAGAACCTTTGATTTAGTGATTTGGACGGTTGTGGTAGTCTGTAGTTTAGAAAGGTAATGTGTAACTCCAGAGTGAGCTTCTGGCATGAGAAGAGGAACTGTCAAGGCTTGCTCTGTTGATCTTAGTTTGGTATCTTCTTGATTTGAAAAGTCTCTGCTTATTCCAGTGTTTGTGCTGTCCTATTAAACCACCATCTCTGAATTTCTTGTTACACTGACATTGCCACTGTTCTCCTGGGTGCTGGGTGTCCATATAATGTTTCTTCTCAGAAATTCTCTCTTTCAAAAGATGGCTCCCACCTTTTCCCAAGTGGACTCAGTTCTACTTTTAAAGGTGCTGCTGAGGGCTTTAAAAGCAAACTCTGATTTGAGGTGCTGGGGAGTCCTGGTCCATCTTGTCTTTCTCCCTTTGCTTCTCTCAGGAGTAAAGGCTGGCATAGGAGAATGAGAAGAAAATTATTAAAAGTCCAAATTGGCAGGTAGGATTTCAAAGAACGAAAGTAATTGTATTCAAGGCACGTCTCCCCTATGTTTATGCTCACAAAAGTCTGTCTTGCAAGAACTCCACAGCACCACGTACACTGCTGGCCCTCTGCAAATCAGCACCAACGACAACATTATAATTATGCTTCAAAAACAAAGGCATTGAGAAGTTGCGTCTTAAATATCCTTTATTTGACTGCTCTAGAAGCTTCTGTTTGAGTACAGCATGGGAGAGCAGGTGCAGAGGTTAAAAATATGCTCATAAAAAACTAGAACCCAGTGTCTTTTTGTTGTATTCATAATAAATGAGAATGTTTTCCTGGAGGCTTAGCCATTAATGGAGGTGATGGGGCAGGAAATGGAAGTTCTTCTCTTGGATTCTGTTTATAATGCAGTCAAACAAGGGTAAGGAGGCTTAACTAAACCTTTTTTGGGGGTAGAGTGGGGAGGTGGGACGAGAAGGCAAATTTGTACTAATAACTCACCTTGAGCTTGTTAATTTCTCATGCATTGTGCTAAAAGGGTCTCTTGGTATAAGCATAATAATAGCACCTCCCATGTATGTAGCATCCACTGCTTACCAGACAGGGTATTAGGGACTTTATAGACATGATTTCAAGCTGCCACAGCAAAATCGCGGGTGACTATTGTGTAATACTCTGAGAGTCTCTAGGAGGCCACACAAGGGGTGCATAGCCAGTAAATGTCCATACCAAGATTCAAACCCACAGGGTCCAAAGTCTTTGCTCCTTTCTCTAGACTATTGGCTTGATGAGGACTCATTTGGTTGCAAGTAACTAAAGCCTAGTTCAGGATTTCAACCAACTCAACTGAAACCACACTCTGGGTTTACTAAAGCTAATATAATTAAATTCCAGTTTACATATAAAAGGGAATTTATTACGGAGATACAAAGGTTTCTCACCAGATGCTAAAGTGAGTCTGTGTCTCCTGAGTGAACTGGAACCAGTGCTTAAGTCCAGGTAGGACTCATGCAGATTTTTGTCTTTGCTTTTTTTGCACACCTCAATTCACTTTTCCTTCTTGCTACAGAGGGGCTTCTGGCTCCTCTCTCAACTCTCCTGACATCCTGCAAATACTGCCAACGGTTGCTGAGTTCAGCATGACACAGTCAAGGCACCCGGAGAGAGATACCAGATTCAGTAGTCGAGATGAGTGGATTAACTGGCCCAGCTTAAATGAGCTGCCTACCCCTGGACCCATCAACTGGGGCCAGCAGGGAAGTTAAAACTGTAGGAACATGATTGCCCCCACAATGGCCAGGTGGTATAAAAATGGAAGAGCATATCTCAGAAAAGTTGTGTGTGTGTGTGTGTGTGTGTGTGTGTGTGTGTGTGTGTATTTGCATGTTTGTCTGTGTGTGGAAAGTAGTAGACAAAAGTTGTCCAGTATGCCTGTGCAGACTGCAGGTATCTCCTGGTTGCGGGGTCCTAGTAGCTGCATAGTTTGCCACACATCACTTTTCATTCTCTCCCTGTGGATGGTTCCCCACAAGGGACAAAAGTAGAAGGATTTGAGTGGTGTCTGAAGAAAGCCAAGGAAGAAAAGAATTTGTCCATAATCTGCTCTCAGCGTCAATTCTAAGCATCTATTAACTATTTATAAACTAACTCCATTTCCATTCATTCACGTACACGTTATTCATTCATTCTCGCACTCATTCATCTACTCTTTCATTCAAGTACTCATTTTTCATTCAATACACACTGAACACAAGAAACAAGGCCTCAAGTACAGAGGCCGCCATCGCCTACACGATAAAATCTAAACTCCTTATGAAGGCCTGCCTTCCCAGGTCGTCTATTTTGCTTTCTTCTGCATGTACTTGGGGCTGTAAGATACGTTGCAATGTTCTTTTGCCTTGTTTACTTGATAGATGAACACCTCTTGGCTTTAAGGCAGGGTTCTCCCCAACCTCATCGTTGCAGCATTCTCCTTACCCTTAATGCAAAGCTAAGTGACTCCTAATGTTCCCATAGTACTCAGTGAGCCTGTCTTCAGATGGCCATTCACTTATAGTGTACCTACCTGTCTCTCAGTGAGAAGACGATGTCCCCTCCTGGAGACACTTTGTCAAATGCGGAAAAGCTGTAGTAAGTGTGCAAATCAATGCTGATTGTGATGGTAGATGTGCCCTCTTAGACCTGGCCCCATGGAGAAGAGCGGGAGGTACATGGCTGGATGCAGTGGCTGTGAACTACCTCCACTGCAGAATGGCCTGCACGCTGCTGTTTCTGGGTCTGTCTCCACCATTGTGCCACTGGCACGATTTGTTTCTCACTAATTGTGGATCCCTGGTGACTGGCAGAACTCTTGGGACATTTTTGCTTCTCAATAAAGGTCTGTTGGATCAATGCAAAAATGAATAAAATATAAAACAAGAATATTAATTGCCGTAGAAATAGCTCTCTGGCATAATAAATGTGCTTTTGCCCCAAGGATATAAGAAACTTTTGAGCTTATATATTTCCCCCTACCTACTTCCCTCTCTCTTTATGTTCTTGTTTGCTTTTATGTTTTTTTTTTTTTAAATGGAGTCCTGTTCTGTTGCCCAGGCTGGAGTGCAGTGGCATGATCTTGGCTCACTGCAACCTGTGCCTTCTAGGTTCAAGCAATTCTCCTGCCTTAGCCTCTTGAGTAGCTGAGACTACAGGCGTGTGCCACCACACCTGACTAATTTTTATATTTTTTAGTAGAGCTAGGGTTTCGCCATGTTGGCCAGGCTGGTCTCCAACTTCTGACCTCAGGTGATCTGCCTGCCTCAGTCTCCCAAAGTTCTGGGATTACAGGTGTAAGCTGCTGTGCCTGGCCTGCTTTTATCATTTTTTATTATAGAAAGAGTCTATGGTCATTTTAGAAAAATTGAAAGTTGATTAAGCAAAAATAATTTGTCATTTTGCTATTAAGGAATAACAAACATTAACATCTTTCCCAAATATTTTTCTATGCCAAAAATATACACCAATGTGGGTTATTTTTAAAAGAAATTTAATCATCCGCTTTAAATAGAGATTAGGCAAATATGTAAATGTACAAATCACAAAGAAATAGACAGGTCTAAAGGGGACCTTATTTAAGATTAGAGTTTCAAACAGTACTAACTGCTTTGGGAGATGCTAAGTTCCTTGTCCCTGGATGTATTTAAAAAACCAGAAAGATTAGAAACTTCCTCATTTGCAAGTTGTAGGGGTGATTCAAGCATTTGACATAGTCGTATTAGAGAACTACAGTCTGATTTTCTGATCCATTTAGAGAATCCTCATGGATTCTAAAAGAAACCCACGTTTCCAAAAGTGTCTGCTGTGTTGAGAGCCAGAAGGCCTAGTGTTCTGCAGCCCTGTCTCAAGCAGCATAATCCTGAAAGGCAGCCTCTCCGAGGTTAATCTTTGAACACACTCTTAGGCTTACTTACGCTCCCAGGTTGACAGATGAGTTTTCGTTCCACAATGTGGTATAGTTCAGCGTTGCCTAATGTAGTCATTGTGCAATTAGCATTAAATTAGTTATAAGATGAAATGAAACAAATTTGGCTTTTTGAAATGGAGGACTTTCATACGAGGCCAAAGTTAAGGCAAAGAAAGCCAGAGAACATTTCAACTCAAAAAGCAATTTGCTTTGCACAAGGAAGTCGGAAAATTACAGCCGATCATACCTAATTACGGCACACATTTGCCTTTGAATGTGAGTTCTCCCTCCGAAGAACTGTCTCCAAGTTTCTTCCCCTTCACCTCTCAGCAGCCAGAATCCACTGCTGATGGAAAATAGTCATTGGAGCAACTTGATATTGTCAGTTTCCCGACATGGTCACAGGAGGTTCTGACAGATTGAGTGTTGTACAGGGTCCTGTTCCAAACGAAGTAATGTGCATGTGATCATGAAAAACAGGATGGAGGAGAATGTGGATGTTCCCATGTAAGCTGATGGAGAGAAATGTAATTCTCCTTCACACTTCAAGGATTTAAAGTATAGGTGTAGATACTACCCCTCCAAGAGATGGTGATTAATTCTACTCCTCCTTCTCAAGTGTGGGCTAGACGTATTGACTGGCTTCCAAGAAACAGAGTATGAGAGCAAAAATAATGTCACAGTTGAGAAACATGGTGTGCATCACTTTACTCAAGTGATAAACCATCAGCTACATCGTGTGTTTATCGCTGACCCTGGATGTATGATGGAAAGGACCTCTGAAGATCCATAATCCTTGTCTAATAAAAAAGAATCCGACTAACCAAATAGGGGGTCATTCTACAGGTTACCTTTTCACTACTCCTCAATGTGTGAAGGTTGTGAGAAAAGGTGTAAATCAAAAGTAAAACTGTAAGCACCACAACCGACGTAATGGACCCTTCCTCTTGGCCAAGAGCCTTCCAAAGTTAATCTGAAAGACTGGTTCAGGCCAGGATGGGACGTGGGGGTTGAACATGTCTCATTATACCCGCCTCCCTTTGGAATTCAGGCACAGCTGACCAGCATTAACATTAAAACAGATCTTAAGATGGACAAACAGACTTTTTGTAGCAATAAGACACCAAATTCCAGCCTGACTCTAGTACAGCATCACATAACAGATAGCAGGCGCTGAAAGAAATCAAAGTATTTTACCCCAAAATATATGAGTTTGACATGTATTGAAATGGTCCAGCAAAGCTGTCTGTTGTGGGGGAAAATCTGCGTTCTATAGAGAATCCCTATTCCTTTCTAGGTCTTTTCCCTGATCCAGGAGAGAATTAACTAAGGGTTAGGCACCTAATTGGGACTGATAAGAGATCTGAAGCCTGCTGCATAAAGGTTTTTTCTGCATGAGAAAACCTTGGTCTCCAGAACCCCTTTGTCTTTTTGTTTTTGTTGTTGTTGTTTTGAGACAGAGTCTCGCTCTGTTGCCCAGGCTGGAGTGCAGTGGTGCGATCTCGGCTCACTGCAACCTCTGCCTCCTGGGTTCGAGCAATTCTCCTGCCTCAGCCTCCCAAGTACCTTGGACTACAGACACGTGCCACCACGCCCAGCTAATTTTTGTGTTTGTAGTAGAGATGGGGTTTCACCATGTTGGCCAGGCTGGCCTCGAACTCCTGACCTGAGGTGATCTGCCCGCCTCAGCCTCCCAAAGTGCTGGGATTACAGGCATGAGCTACCACATCCAGCCTAGAACCCCTTTGTCTTAACTAAGACATTCGTTTCTGTTGATCCCAGGTCTTTAGATAATAGCTCTCAGTAAATTGCCAATCAGAAAATGTTTGAATCTACGTATGACCTAGAAGCTCCTGCTTCTAGTTGTCTCACCTTTCTGGACTGAACCAATGTACATCTTACATGTATTGATTGATGTCTTATGTCTCCCTAAAGTGTATAAAGCCAAGCTGTAGCCTGACCACCTTGGACACATGTTCTCAGGATCTCCTGGGGCTGTGTCATGGGCCATTGGTCACTTGTATTTGGTTCAGAATAAATCCCTTCAAATATTTTACAGAGTTTGACTCTTTTCCTTGATAAAGGAAGACTGAGAAACTGTCACAGACCAGAGGAGACTGGAGAGAGATGACAACCACATGCAACATGGTACACCGGGTGGGATATTGGAATGGAACAAGGATGTTAGCGAAGCTGGTGAAATCCAGGAATGTCTAGAGTTTAATTAACAATAATGTACCAGGCCAGGTGCAATGGCTCACACTTGTAATCCCAGTTTGTAAAGTGATCCGAGGCCGAGGCAGGACAACATGGCACAACCCTATCTCTACTAAAAATACAAAAAATAGCAGGACATGGTGTGGGTGCCTGTAGTCCCAGCTACTTGGGAGGCAGAGGTAGGAGAATCACTTGAACCCAGGAGGTGGAGGTTGCAGTGAGCCAAGATTGCATCACTCCACTCCAGGCTGGGCAAAAGAGTGAGACTCTGTCTCAAAAAAAAAAGGGGCAAAAACAGCAACAACAACAACAAAAAAACACATTAAAAAACTCAGTAATGTACCAATGTCAGTTTTTTAGTTATTTTAACTATTGTAAGATGTTGACAGTGAAACAAAGGGTTATACAGAAACTCTTAGTGCTATCTTTGTAACTTTTCCCTCAGTCTAAAATTATTCTAAATTAAAAAGTTTATTAAAAATATTTTAAAGAGTTTCTTTTTCTCCCTATGCAGATTTCTCTTTCTGTTTCCTTAAGGGACTTGGTTCATGCCTCTGATACTGACTCATCAAGTGGCTTTAAGGAAATCAGTATGTTCCTCATAAAGAAAGTCTACGTTTTGATTGTATGGCTCAAACACCAGATTTTGGATGTAATTCTTAAGAGTAAATTGTTAGTGTGGCCATTCATTATCAACTGCTTGACAATTGACTATAGAGTCTGAAAAACGGAAGAAGGTCATAATATTTAACCTAATTATGTAATTATGTATAAAGTCACTCATGACAGTCTGTATAATGGCAGGGCACAATTATAATAACTCTCAGTAAATGGGCATGAAGCTGATTGATGTTAGAATGGTAGACTTTATTTTGTGGAGAAATTAATCAAAAGAGGCTTTAGAATTAAGTTGGTCAAATATCTCTCCAAGTGCAGTCATGCCTTTGCAGCATCTCTGATTGATGAGAGGCTCTCTGCTTGTGCTTGTCTAGCCAACCCACATCCACTTTTGGGAGTAAAGAACTTTGATTTTCAATCATGGTGAATGTGTGCTTACTTTACATGGTTGGTTGACTTCCTTGAAGAAAATGGGAGCCAAAACTTAAGACAGAGTCAGAAATAATTAATAAGGTTTTGAAAGAGGTTTCCACCTTATGATCGCCATGGTTATCCAAGATAACTGTTGCCTCTATTTGGAAAGACTCTCCACTTCCTCACTGCCCATCTCTATTAATCTTCTTTCCATGATGAAGCCTTTCACGATTGGACTTTCCCTTCCTTTCCTACCTCTTCCTCAACTTCCATTAACCATTCTCATCCACTGAATTCAGTTTGTACTTGATCGTGGTAACTTGTCAATATTTCTGTGTTCTTTTCAGCTTGTTTAGAAGCTACATTGAGAACTCCCATTCTGCTGGCATCCTTTGAGTCCCCTTCATCCATGGCTAAATGTATTGATGAGCATCTAATAGTTTTAATAAATGATTAATGGATGTAGAGAAGGACAGACAGATGGACATTCTGTCAAGTGACTGCTTATGAGGGCAGCTACAACTCTCTATGACTTTACTTCCTGATGACTTTCAATCAGTAATTTTAATCTCAACCCTCTTCAACCTATGGCAGGATCTCTGAGTATTGGTGTCCCAGTCATGTTTCCTGGATTCATGGAAAGGATCAAAGTCAAAAGCAACTTCTATCATCATGACATTTACTTGATATTCAGCATAAAGCTGAATTCCAGATAAGAGGCATGAAACAAATTTGTACTCCTTAAGTGGAAGCATTGAACTAAGAGATCATTGAATATCTCCTTAGTTCTTGCAATTCAGCCCTGGCAATTAGAGAAGAGATGCCTGATGTCCTCTTTATGGGTTATGTGATCCTACACAGCTCCAGATGCTTTTATGGACTATTAAAATTGTGACTTAACTGGCTAATTGCCAAACATTCATGGCTTTTAATAGACTATTTTCATCCCAGTGTCTGGTTGTAATCTTTGATCCTTGAAGACGTGATCCATAGTGGAACTACCACCTTCATCCTCAGAAGTTCTTTTTTTTTCTATTATGTTTCCCATTTATTTACCCTCTTAGCTAATTAATTTTATAACCGAGCTTGTTGACCTTGATTTTCTGGAATCCACTGGTTTTTCTTTTTTGGGTGTGAACTATAAAAAAGACAAAATATCCTCAGTTTGTATTCAGCCTTATTTTTACCTAAAAACAGTTTACTCTTACCTACTCTCTCTACTTCATGAAATAGAATCTGTGTAAAAACTGAACACCTGGTATAAATTTATCATCAACCAAGAATCCTTCTGAAGCAGGTGCAGTGTCCTTGGCAGAGTTCTAGGGTGACATCGTGGGTCTTGTTGCTCCAGGATGGAATGTTTATGTTTCCAAAGACATATTCAGAATATTCATAAATAGATGGTAGAGTCTACATGAATTGAACAATGCTTCAAGCACAAGTTCCTGTTGATGAAGAATGAGACCTCTCTGGGAGAATGTTTTATGACATTATCTATACACTCTTATCCATACATATTACATAGTGATGATAAAATTTTGAATATATTCATTCACAGAAGAATGGATTAGTGAGACTTACAATAAAGATACAGATAAAAATATGTTTAATTCTTTGGAAGTGAAGTCATAGGGCATAGGGAAAGATAAATAGGATGCCTAATTTCCTTCCAAACTGCTTCCTGTTTAGTTCTTGCACTGTGGTTATAATTGATATACCAAATCTTGCAACAAATTTTCCTTGCAGCTGGCCACATAGCACTGAGATTCCTGGATATATTTGGTGGGAAGCATTCTGCTTTGAAGATGAGATTTGCTAGGATGAAAATCACAGTTGAAGTCCTTTAGAGCTGCTTGTGTGGACCAGCTGGTCCAGTGAGCTCATGTTATGGCTTAAATACTTCTGAGGTGTGCCTCATGAGATGAGGAGGCTATACTATACAGACAGGATGGGTAATCTCTTTTCATAGATACTTAAAGCTGAGTATTAACAGTATTTTTTCTGAGATAGTCCCCAGTAATCTGGCCTTCAAACAAGGGGAAGACTACAGGAATACTTACTCTCTGATCTATGGTATGTTTGACCTTAGCTGCTGCTGATTATGTTAATATAGTAACTCACTCTGAAGTATAAGGGCTTTGTGTTTTCAACCTCGGACATAGGTTGTATGATTTACTGACTCTTCTTGTTACTGTTTGGGTTTTCTTTTCGTATATAAATATTGTGTTTATTGTTGAGATTAAAGGTTTGACTCATCCGCAAAAGTGTAACTAATATCAGAGTCAATCTTTTACGAATGACGTGGGTCCTCCTACAGAAATAAGAACTTGGAAAATTGTCTTCTGTTGCAGGATAGAAAATCTAGTGTCCCTGGATCTTGATTACTTTGGCCTATAGTGTGGTGAGTATGGACACAATGGAAGGTGATCCCAGGTGGCAAGGGAAAGATGGCACCCACCAAAAGCAGGCTGGCTGAGGGCACATGGGAAATCATACCTCTTGGGAAACCCTAAGTGGAAAAGGAGAAAACCCTATTATGGCAGAGCCAAGTTAGTTATCTTCCAGAGCCATTTCTTCTTCTTCTTTTAGCACAACAGCTGAGCTGCAAGTTCCATCCTCCCTTGTAGTTACACCTGAACAAGTGACTGAGTTTTGATCAATAAGATGAGGTTGGAAATGACATGTGCCACTTTCAGGCCTGTCACATAAAATCCTCCTGTGAGAGATCTGCTCTATATATTTTTTTCAGTTAGCTTGAGGCAGGTGAACATGTTGACCTTGGAGGGTACATGAAAAAAAAAAGCCACAACATAGAAGGAACCTGGGTTGTTGAATAACCACTTACAGAAGCCCTGCCCACCAACTAAGAATATCTCTTTAGGACTTTATATGAATTTTTAAAAGCTCTCTTGTTGTTATTAGGCCATTTATATGTTTTTTGGGGGGTGGGTTATTATAGTGGGTAACATCATCTTAACTCATCTGTATGCCGTACAAACTTACTTGTCTATTTACCAATTCATCTTATGTTGTATTAGTCTGTTCTCATGCTGCTAATAAAGACATACTTGAGACTGGGTAATTTATAAAGGAAAGAGGATTAATGGACTCACAGCTCCACATGGCTGGGGAGGCCTCACAATCATGGCAGAAGGCGAAGGAGAAGCAAAGGCACATCTTACATGGCGGCTGGCAAGAGAGCTTGTGTAGGGAAACTCCCATTTATCAAACCATCAGATCTCATGAGACTTATTCACTAACACAAGAACAGTATGGGGGAAACCAGCCCTATGATTCAGTTATCTCCACCTGGCCCTGCCCTCGACAAGTGGGGATTATTATAATTTGAGATGAGATTTGGGTGGGGCACAGCCAAACCACATCACATGTGATGGCAAAACTTGGAATTCTGGAGCTATTTGCAAAGTTTGTTTCTTGGTTTTAACTTACTGTATGAGTAGCTTGGGAGGAAGCTGGATCTCCAGGAGCACAGAAGCAATTTCTGAGATACAGATGCCCCTCCTCACATGGTGACACCTCATTCCTTCCACCCTGGTCCAACCTTACAGTGTTTGGGCCTTATTTTATTAATGGAGGCAAGAAGTTTGCATATAAGTTACGTGAACTCATCTACATTCCCTTTCTTTATCTCTTTTTCTTTAGTCAAAGGATCTCATTTAGTACACCTGGGGAATTAATTTATACTTATGTAGCAGAATGAAGAAAACTCGGGCATATGACAATCATAGTTATTAATCTTACCATACCCGAAACATTAGTTGAGCAGATACTTCCTAGTCGAGATATCTGTGAGAACAGAGACTGATTTATTTACAACTGCATCTCCAGTTCTCGACATGAAGTGACCACCCAATAAATATCTGCCAATTATATTAACACAGAGCTTCCAATAACAAAGCCAATCATGGATAAATTGGGGAGAATACTGACAATAAAACAAAGAGAAAATATTAGTCTTTATCACCTAGAATGTGGCAGATGCTTTCTTTCAATATAACAGAACCAAATACTGTAGAGGGAAGATGAATTAATAATCATTCAAAATGAATATAATGTTTCATTCTAGACCAAAGCCACACCCTCAATTTCATTCCTAGTTGTTGATTTATTTTCAAATAGTTGAGAAGATGCTAGATACATCCATAGACTGAAATTTGCTAAATTCAACTAGGTTGTCAGTTAACCCTCTGTGTGTGTGTGTTTGTGTGTATAGAAGTCTGATTGATCATGTATCCAATTCAGAAATCTAGTCCTGGCTTTGAATGAAAATGGAAAGTAGGCAGTTGTCTTGGAGGAATAATTTGTGGGAGGTTCCATAAGTCTCCAAGCCCTAAAGTATCTCCCTGATGTGGCTTTCACTGATCCCTGAAACAAGGAGACTTTTATTCCTTTGATTTATTTCATTATCCTCATTAGGTTTACAGGGAGGAATAGCATGTTACATAGGTATAAGTAATTAATGCATTAGTGTGGTGGTTCTCAACCAGGGCCAAGTTTCTATTTTGCAACATCTGTTGATATTTTTGGTTGTCACAACTGGGGCTGAGAGCTGTGGGGTGGTTATGCTACTTGTCTCTAGTTGATAGAGACCAGGAGTACTGCTAAATATTTTGCAATATATGGGACAGCTCCCTCTTTCCCATTAAAAAAATAATTATCTGCCCCAAAATACCAGTAGTGCTGAGCTTGAGAAACCCTGCATTAGAGTGAAGTAATTTGTTCATAGATTCTTTTGAGAAGATAGTTAACAGAGTAGAAGTTTTGAGAGAGAGTAGGTGGGGTGGACAGAAAGGCATAAATTTAAAATTGTGGAATGGGAAGATAAATGCTGGGATACCTTTACACCCTAGAGGCTCCTGGCTAACATATGTGAATTGAAAGAGAAAAAATTACTCTTTCTTGGGAAATATCCCAACTCTAGAGCTGTTCTTTTAAAATGTCATGGTGCTGTCTTAAGTTAACAAAGGTCAGCAGTGGTGTGGGTAGGGGAAAGGGCAGAGATCCACACTGGCCTCTTACATGTCTCACTCTGTCTATCCTGGAGCCAGAGGGACACCTTTAGAAGAGCTTCCTACCCTACCTGCGTTTTCTGAGGGCACACCTGTCCTGAGACTCCTGGGCATGTTTCCAGCAGATGAACAGACACTCCCACTTTCTCTCTCACTCTTCATCTTCAGAGTCTGGCACACTGTCAGAAATGGAAAGTTGGTTTCTTAGCATGAAGATCTGTTGACTCCAGTTTGACATAATAGAACGTCATCAGGTCATGGAAATGGAAGGGGTCTGAGAAATCATGTCTTCTTATTCTCTTAATTGAAACATGAGGAAGCAAATGGGGTCCAGGGAAAGTAAATGGTTTATCTAAAATCATTATGGAAAAAATGAGGATTAGAATTGGATTTACCACCTCTGAGTCTGATGTTTCTCTATTCTCTATCATGTCATCTTCTGCAAAAACACCTGAGTAAGAGAGAAACTCACTAAAATCTTTGGGAGATTTTGCAGTTTAAATGCTTGGCATAGATTTTTTATTTCTTTTTCACTGTCATGCGTTCCAAATTCAGCTTTTAGAAATCAGATTTTCAGTGCTTTTTATTATCTCCTGTTGAGATTGGTTTGCATTCTAGTCGGTATTGCTGGTAAGAAATTATCCTGATCGCAGTGGCTTGAAACAACCATTTTATTTTTCTCACATTTTGGGGGGTCAGGCATTGGGGAAGAACTCATCAGGGCAGTTCTTTTCTAGTGTCTCTCATGTAGTTGCAGTCAGAAGTTGGCTGGGGCTGTAATTATCTGAAGCCTCAATTGGTCTGGACATCTAAGATTGCTCCCTACCATTATTTAGTTGACCTTTAATGCCCACTGATGCTAGTTCAGCTGAGAGCTTAACTGACTGTCTGCAGGAGCACCATATGGGTCTTTCCATATGGCCTGGGCTTTGTTATGGCATGGCTGTGTTATGGTAGTCAGTTCTCTTACATGGAGACTTAAGGCATTAGATGCAAGTGTAAGGTTTAAATGAAGCAAGCGAGGTTTGAATGAGGCAACTGTGGCCAGTTATTGAAATAAAGAAATTTAATCGGCTCTTGGGCGAGGTTCTGCGATCTGACAGGAGGGGCCAGAGAAGTCGCGCCTGACACCTCTCAGATGTGGGGTTTTATAGGGAGTGGAGGCGTTTTGATTGGTTGTGGGGAAGTAGGGTGTGGACGGGGCCAGCTGCTATTGGCAGGTAGGCAGGATTTCCGGTGAGTGGGCCGCCCAGGGGGAGTGGGACCTGGACAGGGCAAAATGCTATTGGGCAGGTTCTGGCGGGGCTTCTTTTAAATTTTGGCGGGCTTCTTCAATGGCTGGCTAGGTGCTGAGTGCAGAGGCTAGTGTTGAGTGCAGATTTGCGTGCTGAGTGCAGAAGTGGGTGTGGGGTGGTGACGTGGTTTCTAGGCGTGGAGGGGGGGTGGGCGTGTCCGAGCTCTTGGCGAGGAGACCGGCCTTACAGCAAGTATCCCAGTGACCTGATGCCTGTTTCTTAATCCTCAAACTGTACCCTAGGATTGCATTGCTTTTCATGACCTAGTCTTGAAAGTTAAGCTATGTTACTTCCATTGCATTCTATTTGGTAATAAGAGAGTTACTAAAATTGGCTAAGATTCAAGAATAGTTGACATAGATACCACCTCTTGGTGGTACACATGACAAAGCATTGTGGACAGGTTTTAAAATTGTCACAATTCAGATTTTAGAGTCAAAAAGTTTCCACTAAATAAATACTAATTTGGCTATTTTGCAATGTCCTATTTTTTTCATATTTGCTATATTTCAAAACTCAATGTATAAAATATGAAGAAAATTTACTTTTGCTTTTGAGTAAATTATTCAACTTCTCTTGGCCTAAATTTCCTTATCATTACAATAAGAATAGTGATATCTAAATTGTAAGATGATAATTTTATTTTAAAGATTAAGCAGTAAATGGTGTCTGAAACAAAGCAGACACTGAATGGTAATAATCATAATATTGGCTGGGTGTGGTGGCTCGCCCCTACAATCCCAGCACTTTGGGAGGCCGAGGTGGATGAATTGCTTGAGCTCAGGAGTTCGAGACCAGCCTGGGCAACATGATGGAAACCATGTCTCTACCAAAAATAAGCCAGGTGTGGTGGTGCACTTCTATAGTCCCAGCTACTTGGGAGGCTGACATAGGCGGATCCTGGGAAGCTGGGCTGCAGTCCAGTTGAGGCTTTGATGAGTCATGATCATGCCATTGCACTCCAACCTGGGTGACAGAGCAAGACCCTGTCCTGAAAAAAAATCGTAACATTGTTGTCTACATGGGATGCCAGTTCATATCTTGATGCCTTTTTCTTAACCCTCAAATTGTACAGAACATCTCTGAAAACAGCTGTTTAG
This sequence comes from Aotus nancymaae, assembly GCF_030222135.1. Taxonomy (NCBI): domain Eukaryota; kingdom Metazoa; phylum Chordata; class Mammalia; order Primates; family Aotidae; genus Aotus; species Aotus nancymaae. The sequence goes on from NW_026988425.1 coordinate 108,251,871, forward strand.
ATTGGGGTAGGGAAGACCATTGCCTACAACTTCAAAGAGTACCCAAATGTGGAGTACCCATGAGATAACAAGAGTCTCTGAAATGAGAGGTACAGAGACAGCCCGTCAAATCTTTCCTGCTTCATAATTCTGCTTTAGACTAGCTTGCTGAGAATGAGCTGGGTAGAGGATGTGGAAAAGGGCATCTTCCCAGTATCTTTGGAATGAAGGTGACTTGCAGCGGCAGGGAGGAGCCTCCCTGTCTTGGATGCTTTAATTGTCCAAGTATGTTTTGGAGGTGGTGGATTCAGAGGGGACGAAGGCAGCGCGTGGCAGCTGCTGGCCGAAGGAAGAAGGCAGCAACCCATTTCCTTGACAATGCTGTGAGCCTTGGGTGGTAGACACCTGGAAGTGTTATTTACTTGCTGTGTTTAGAATCCTTTCAGAAAAGCTGAAAACTGCTATTTCCTTTCAGTAGTCCTTAATTCTAACCTGCAAGTTTTGTGCTGTAATTTGTCAGCTGTGCTTGGAAAAGACCTCACAGCCTTCCTAGAAATAGAGATAGCGTCTGCTTTCTGATAAGCATCATTTAAAAGAAAACAGAGAACCTTTTAGGCCCGTGAGGTTGTTGATGCCTGTCATTATGATGATGACTGGAGTCTTTGCAGTTTATAGAGAGACCACAAGCCTGCCCGCATTGACGGCAAAGCGCAGGATTCAAAGTTGTCTCGGCCCAGAGGATGCAATCTCACCCTCTTTAGGGTTTTGTTTATTTATTTTTTCTCCCTCCTTAAGAGTATTCTGCTAAACTGGGAACACGGTGATCCTGGTGAAAAACTGATCTCATAAGATGCATCTCAAAGGGTCTTCAGACCTACTTTTGGATTATTCACCTTTCCTCTGTCATGGCCATGGCCTATTCATTTACCGGCATTTTGTTGGACATTTAGTGTGACCCAGGCAGTGAGCTAAGCATTTCTACATTTATTATGATATTTCTAACCCAACCGTGTCCATGAGTTAGGTACAAGTATTAGTCCAATAATATGGGTGAAGAAATTGGGTCTTACAGAGGTTGTGGAAATTGGCCTAAAGTTGATCTGAATTAAACTTACATTTTTTTAAACCCCCTCACTTCTCTCTTTCTCTCCCTGCCTCCCTCTACCTCTCTCTTTCTCTGCCTCAGCCTCACTAGCCTTCTGAATGTCCCTCAACTTTGCTATAGGACTTTGCAAACTAGCCTCTTTTGCTCTGAGCATTTTTCTTTTCCATCTTCTGCCGGTTTACTTTTGTTTATCCTTCAGCGCTCAGCTTAAGTGTTCCTTCTTAAGGGATTCTTTTCTGATTCACATCAAATAACTCTATTTTATGCTCACATGTCACAATAAACCTGGCACCTATTCCCAGTTGCACTTTTATATTTGTTTGGGTGACCCTTTGCACAATACATCCCTCCCCAGCTAACTTCGAAGCTTTGTGAGAACAAGAACTGTGTATATTCATACCATCTATGTATTCGTAGCACCTAGCACAGGGCCCGGTACATAGTAAATGCTCAACAAATATCTACCAAATAAATGAAAAATAGACCACATTCTACCTTAGATCCTGAATACCCTTTTTTACTGAGGGGGATCATTGATATCCTTGACAGCTCATTATAGGAGACTCAGTGTATGATTGGGACATTTGTCAGATTCTTCGGCTGGAGAACTGTGAGCAAAGATCTTGATGAGGTTGTTTTCAAATTTCCATCTAAGATACTCCAGCCAGAAAACAGTATATACCATTTATTTATTTTTTTATATTTTAAAATTTTGTTATAAAACCACGTAAACTACCACCCAGCTTCTGGGTAGAGCAAACTTCTTTCTTATATGCCTTCACCATTTCTATGCCAACCTCCATCATTACTGAAACAAATATCATAGTTATTCAGTCCATAGTCTTTTAAAACACTTCTATCTTATGAACCCATTTCAACCTTGCCAGGAATTTTTTTCCTTCAACTTAGACTACATTTCTAATCATGCAGTTTCTGCCTGTTTCCTCTTGTGTGAAGACAGACAGTGCTGGTCACTATTTTTGGTGTTATAGAACCATTTTTAGTAATTGAAGTTTGTGAATAGTGCTCCCTTCAGTCATTCATTACCAACTTCAAATTTAATAACGTCTTTTATTTAACCAATGGACCATCTCTAGTGAGCGTTCAAACTACACGACTGGAAGAACACATTTATTTTTGGCAATATGGTTTTCTTGGGCTCTGAGCTGTGTCCTGTGCTCTTGGCTCATGAATTTGGAAGAGGGTCTGTCTTATTCTCTAGAGGCCAAGAATTAGAATGTTATGGGCTTATTCTTTCAATCTGGCAGGGCATACGCACTTTATTTCTGTGAAATCAGGGGCACTACTCAAAGTGCGCCAGGATGGAGTGTTTTTTCCCAGTCTGGTAAAATTGGTTTTAGACTCGTGGAGAAAATTGAGAAGGGGACTACAGGAGCTTTCTTTACCCTCCACTTTAAGACCACGATGGTATCAGTGGTGCCTATTTTTTAACACTGTGTTTGACTGTTATGTTTTGGATATGATTTGTTTGTCCCCACGAAGGCACATGTTGAGACCTGAACCCCAATGTTGGAGTTGGGGCCCGATGGCGCCCTGGGGCCTTGCACAGAGTAGGCATTCAGGAAACTATGGAATTAGAGGTATTTGGATCATAGGGGCAGATGCCTCATGAATGGCTGAGTGCCATTCTCGCAGGAGTAAGTGAGTTCTCACTCATGGTTCCCACGTGAGCTGATTGTTGAGAAGGCCTGGCACCTCCCTTCCTTCTGTCACTTCCTCGCTCACCCTGTGATCTGCACATGTAGGCTCCTCTTGCCTTGCACTATGAGCAGAAGTAGCCTGACGCTTTCACCAAAAGCAGATGCTGGGGCCATGCTTCTTGTACAGCCTACAGAATGTGAGCCAGATAAACTTCTTTTCTTTATAAATTACCCAATCTCAAGTTTTAAAAGTAACACAAAAGGCAGACTAAAACACCGCACATACTAGGCACTCTGTATTTGCTTGCTCAGTTGTTAGATTGACAGAAAAATTGAGTTGTGCACCTTGTAAACTTCTGTAACAATGTTCTCACTGGAATGGAATTTACATCCTGGCACTGAGGAGAACAGAATGGCAAGGCTCTGTCAGATTGCATATGAAATTTGAATCCTATCTCGTATCATTCCATAGTTTCCTGAATGCCTACTCTGTGAAAGACCCCATGCTAGGATCAGGGAGAGCAACAGGAATGAGTAAAAAATCTGGCTCTAGAGGCGCTCACAGTCTAAAGTGAGTGTAGAAGGTTAAAAGTGGCTGCAAATTCTTTTCCACACCTCCATTTGAGGGGTAGAGTCTAACTCCCCTCCCCTTGAATTTGGACTAGCATCCAGATTGATTTGATTAATCAATAGAATGGAGCAGAAGTAATGTTTGGTCTTCTGAGGCTAAGACAAAAGAAGCCTTGCAACTTCCACCCAGTTCTTTTGGAATGCTTGGTCTGGGGGAAGCCAGTGGCCATGGAGGAAGTCCAAGTGCCTTAAGACTATTATGCTAAAAAAGACGTATGTGGGCATTCTGATCGACAGTCCAAGGTATCCCCAGTCTTCCAGCTGTCCCTGCTAAGGTGCCAGACATGATTGAAACTATCATAGACCCTCTAGTCTAGGGCATCTGACAGTTGAGTGCCACTCAGTGACCTCAGTTAATACCATGGGAAGCAGAAGAATCTCCCTGCCAAGTTTTGGCCAAATTTACCTACCCACACAATCCACAGCTATAATAAAAAGGACATTGTTCTAAGTGATTAAGTTTTGGGGTAGGTTGTTATCCCACAATAGACAACCAGAACAGAGATGTAAGAAAATAATCAGGTTCAAATAAGAATTTTAATAAAAGATATTTACAAAGTGTTGTTGGAAAACAGAACAAATAATTGGAACAAATCATTCTGTTCTTGGAAAGGCCAGGCCACCACATTGCCCCACTTGGCAGGGCACCAATCCCGGTGTAGTCTTTGTGAGCAGCACCCCTGGAGTTGTGTGGTACCCAACATGAGCAGACATGTGTGGCAATTGTAGATAATGGGTGCTGGGAAGGCAGGTTAGCAGGGAAAACTATATAGAAAAGGAACTGGAGCTGGGAATTAACATATGCTCCAAAGAGTGGGGAGAAATGACACTTAAGCCTGCATCAGCATGAGCCCAGACTTGAGAGCAGAGGTACCCATGATGCTCTTGGTGCATCAATACTGGTTCTGTATCGTTGGCACAGAGTGTTGAGGTAGGAGGAGTGGCTTCAGGTGAGCCTCCAAAGGCAGAGTGATGTGAAGGGCATCATTTTCTTTTTCTTTTTTTTTGAGATGGAGTCTTGCTCTGTCACCCAGGTTGGAGTGCAGTGATGTGATCTCAGCCCACTGCAACTTCTGTCTCCTGGGTTAAAGCAATTCTCCTGCCTCAGCCTCCCAAGTAGCTGGGACTACAGGCGCGCGCCACCATGCCCAGCTAATTTTTGTATTTTTAGTAGAGACGGGGTTTCACCTGTTGCCCAGGATGGTCTCGATCTCTTGACCTTGTGATCCACCCGCCTTGGCCTCCCAAAGTGCTGGGATTACAGGTATGAGCCAATGTGCCTGCCCAAAGGCCATCATTTTTATACCGTGATGAGGAGTTGGGAGGATGAAGGCAACAGGGAGACTTAGAAGATTTTGAAGCAGGAGTGACACATTCAAAACAGTATTTGAGAAAATTGCAGTTCAAAACCCCATAGACTATGAAAGACACTGTTCTTCCAATTCCGAGTCTCCCTGAAAGCTTGGTAGATAGATTTTTTTTTTATAGCAATGTCTTCAACAACAGGGGGATTACTCGACGTTTCATTTGAAAGGATCATTAAAGGAAAACCGAGGCACATCACATCCTGCCTTCTTTAATTGCTCATTTATTATTACTGTGGGTGAGATAACAGCTTTGTGTTATTCTTCTAAATAGTATAAAATGTTTATTGGTAAAGGTAGCAGTACATAAATTAATGCCGGTTGAGATTATTTTTCTCCACTAATAGCTGTAATTTTTATTTAAAGTGAAACCATTTTGTGCTGCTCCATTCTGGCTCAGAGCTGAGTGTGGGCATTAGGAACTGAGCATCTGTATGACCACACTGTCTCTTAGTTTCTGTGGGATGGCAGGATTTTGTTGGTGAGTTGGCTCTCTGGTTTGTTTGTGAAACCAATTTCTTTCCTGTTTTTTAAGACCACAGTACTTGGGAAGAGGGCTCATGGAGGTGTAAAACGTTCTTTTCTCTGTCACATCCAAATTTACTAAAAGTGGCTTTTAGAAATGAAGATATTCATTATTTCACTTATCTGAAAGTCAACAGGTAGGTGGGTCCACAGAGTTGATCTGGTGGCTTAATACTCACTGAGGACTCAGAATTGTCTCTTCATATGACAGTGTCCAAACACAGGAAATATTTTTGTGTTTTGTTTTAATTTTTTTTTTTAACTTCTGGAGAAAATTTTTTTTCCAAAATCCTCCTGCAGACATCCTCTCGGGTTTTCTATTCCTGATCTGGGTTCATATCCACCTCTAATCCGACCGCACGAAAGAGAGAAAGCTTAGAGGAGATGAGCCATGGCCCATTTCCTGGGCAGGGGAGAGGGACCCAAGTCCTCTGTCAGCACTTGGCCCTTCTGTATTTGAGGCAAATGGGGCTTTCTTGTAGGGAACTCCAGAGGAATGGCTGTGTGTGCAGCATATGATGTTGGCCACAGGTCAAACCAGTTTAAGGGTGTTGATTTAATACATACCATATGCCCGGTTCTGTATCCCTGCTGGCAGATACAACAGAAGCGTGGAAGACAATGCTTGTTCTCAGGGAGTATCAGTGGGCATTGTAATAAAGCAGGCCATTCCTTAGCTGGAGGAATTTAATAAAATATATAGATTAGCTATTACACCTTGCGAGGTGGGAACAGAGAGATGAATAAAACCTAGTTCTTGCCCAGAAATAATGTGCAATTCCCTTCACCATCTGCTTTATTCAGTCTGGTCACACTGCAGGTGGATCCATCCCCCAGCCTCCCCATGCTCTGCTGTGCTGCCCCTGGAGCACACAGAGCTACACTGCAGGAAGAACTCTCTTTTCTCCCCTTTCAACTTGGTTTCTAAAGAGTCTCCCATCCAAGTACTAACCAGGCCTGACCCTGTTTAGCTTCCAGAGGTTTCTCAAGAGTCATCACTCATGGACCTGCCTGGGTTCAATGCTCCCTTCCAGGGTTCTCTCTACTTCTCCCAGTTTACTGTTGTCACAGCTGTCACTGTCTTGGGTCCTGTATGCCAGCTGTTCATCTCAGCCAGGCCTGGAGCCCCCTGAAGGAAGGTTGTTCTGTCACCGATTTTTATCCTCAGTGATACAGAGGCGTGAAATGTCATGGTTTGAGCAGAAAACTTCCAAGGGGTTCCATGTTACTGAAGCATATATTTCAGGCAGGGGTGTTATAATGAATAATGAAGCTGGAGACATAAGAAGGGCAAGATCATAAAGAACTTTGAAAATTTTATTAATGAGCTATGACTTTATCCTATATGTGATGGGGAATTATAGAGGTCTTTGAAGCAGTTGAGAAACATGAGTCTTATTAATGGGAAGATTAAGGCTTTGCCTTAAATAAAATACCCTCTCCTTCAAGTATCTTATAATGCAAAGAGCACTGCACTGATTTTGGGAGCCTGAGCTGAGTTATACTCCTGGCTTTTCTGTATGTATTATGCAAGGAGACTCAGCAAATCCACACTGTCTCTGAACTCAGGGTTCTCTTCTGTATAACAAAGGATAGAGTGTCAAGCATTGCAGAGATCCCTTAGAGTTTTTTCATAATAGGATTTGGTGTCACTCTGGGATTCTCTTGAGAAAAGTAGGAGTTCATTCTTGTCAGTCAGGGAGTCTTTGCATCAGAACATTTTAGTGACTTTCTGTTTCTTGCCTCTGTGCTGTATGTAAAAATAAGCCAAACCTACTGAAAGAACAGACCTGTGCTACCCTGGCCCGCAAAGCCCTTTTACTTCCTTGTTTTCTGTATAAATCATGATTGCTTACTCTTTTATTCATTCTGCTGATGTTACTATGAGATAGGTCTGCAAAGAGGGGTTCTGAAGACTAAATACGGAGGGAGGTGCAGCCCCGGGTCCCTTATCAAGTGAGTCCCCTTGTCTGTCCTTTCGCTGCAGTAAGTCTTTCTCCATGGCAGGAGGTAGAGTCCTGCCATTCCGCTTGCATCCCTGATCATCCAACTTTTTTCTCTTGCGTTCCTTCTTAAATATGGCTGCCTGTGTTCTCGTTGCAGACCTCCTCTGACAAGGAGTCCATCCTGACCATCCTCAAGGTCCTCGGAGATCTGCTTTCTGTTGGTGAGTAGGCCATGCTCTCATGCTTTCATATGGTGGACGCGGAGCCTCCCGGCTGTGATCTCTCCGGGGACCTCTGTGGCCTGGGGGTTTGCTCTTGCTTCAGTTTCCTGTGAGAGGCAGCATCACTAGCCCATCTTTTTTCTCTAAGATTAATAAGACCCACGTAACCTGGACTGATTGTACTCGCACTCAGTCTTCTCACCCAACACTGAGGAGGAAAGTAGACTTAGTAGTAACCCTCTGGGGGTCTACCCCTCTTCTCCCTCTGCTCTCTTCCATGTGGCCTATTTAAGAGAGCCAAGTATCAGAAGCTGTCTTGCCTATTTCAAGTAGAGACAGAACTATCAGGCAGGAGCTGAACTTGGAAGCGGGTAAGCATCACGTTTTCAGAGATAAGATGACGGAGTCGACTACATTGGAATCAACTGAGTTAACTGGAGCATGCTTCTATTAGCTCAAGGTCCTAGTGAGATTTTTGGACATTCTGACATTCACCCAATTTGCATTTTTATGTATGCTGGCCACATTACTCTAGAAAGAGATGTTAACACTGAACAGGCAATGTCAGAAATAAATGACACTCCAGACCCACAGATACTGAAGGTTACAGTTTCAAGAGGAAGGGGCCCATCATACTGGGGTCTTACCATGGTTTGTGCTGCGTTCTATTGGCAGGATGACTTCCGTTTAGTCTTTTGAGTGGGGTCTGTGTAAGTGAAGTCACTTGTCTCTGGGATAGTGCTGTCTTAACGTTTGTTCAGAGGTGTCTGAAACTCTTAGGATGAAACCTTGAAGTTCTCCCTCTGATAAGGTGGTGATTACTGCACCTCTTTCAGAGAATGCTACTTTTCATTAGGATAAAAAATCAGATGTTCTTCTTTGATAGTGTCCCACCCTGTTGACCACCTTGGTTAGGTCAACTTTGCCCCGTGTATAGAGAGAATTAACCAAGGGCAAGTTGAAATGAAATCGTTGCTTTTGAGTTTGTCCTTGGGCAAGGTGGAGGAGATCCCTGTTCAAAACTGTTCTTAGGTTGAAAGACCAATAGTTCATCAAAGCTCTAGACTCTCTTCAAAATTCCCTAGATAGGATGATTGGATGTTTCTTTCTCAAGGTACTACTCCAGTAGTTTCTGTAATTTTCTCCCATCAGTTTCTGAAAATCAGAAAATCATTATGCCATCAATACAATGATTCCAGATTAGGTCATCATCCCAATCCTTGTTACAGAAGATTCAAATGCATAGCAGAGGGATACTCGATATTCCCTCTTCTAAGTATATGATTATACAAAAGCCTATATGCAAATTACAACATGTACACACAGGTATACACACGTATACTAAATATTCAACAGATTCTCAGGCAAGCTCTGTATATTAACATGTGTTGCAGATGAGTACTAGGTTCTTAAATATTCCACTATTTTCCTATTTCACAACCCTCTTTCCTTACCTGATAGTACAGCTTTAACACAGGTTGCTTCAAGAACTACACAGTTTTGTGTAGTTGAACTAATTCTTTCTCCGTCTCTAGCTGTGAGGTCTGTTTTCTGCTCCAAGAAAAATGGGGGTTATTATTTGTGTCTCATCTTTCCTCTGGCTTCCCCTCAGGCACAGATCGGAGGATTCACTACATGATCAGCAAGGGTGGCAGTGAGGCTCTTCTGCAGACCCTGGTAGACACAGCGAGGACAGCTCCTCCAGACTATGACATCCTCCTGCCTCTCTTCCGGCTGCTGGCCAAAGTTGGCCTAAGAGGTACTCACACTCCAAGACCTAAAGCTAACTAATAAGGCACTTCTAGGGTTGTTTTGATGAGTACAATTTGGGGCGCTCTGGTGGAGAAGCACAGGAAGGAAGTGGCAGGGAGGTTCTGGACACCTTGGTGGTGATGGCAGGACCAGACCCATAGGAGAAACCATTTTGTTGACTTAGATGTCAGCTCATCCAAGGTATGGTGCTCAGGACAGAGCCCAGAACAAACATGGGCTACATGGGGCGTGGACCATATTGGGGGGAAGGAGGGGAGTACTCCAACGCAGTTTTTAATTATTTAAAAAATAAATGGAACGTGTCTAAAAGTTGCATCACAAGGCTGTGGAGAAAAAGGAACACTTATACACTGTTGGTGGGAGTATAAGTTAGTTCAACCATTGTGGAAGACAATATGGTGATTCCTTAAAAACCTAAAGACAGAAATACCATTCGACTCAGCAATCCCATTACTGGGCGTATACTCCAAAGAATATAAATCATTCTATTATAAAGACACTTGCTCGCATTCATTCATTGCAGCGCTATTCACAGTTACATGGACTCAACCTAAATTCCCATCAATAATAGACTAGGTAAAGAAAATGTGGTACGTATACACTGTGGAATATCATACAGCTGTAAAAAGGAGGTCATGTCCTTTGCAGGGACATGAGTGGAGCTGGAGGCCATTATCCTTAGCAGACTCAAGCAGAAACAGAAAACCAAATACCTCATGTTGTCACTTATGAGTGGGAGCTAAATGGTGAGAACACATGGACACACACTGGGGGCTGTCGGAGGATGGAGGGTAAGAGGAGGGAGAGGATTAGGAAAAATAACTAATGGGTACCAGGCTTAATACCTGGGTGCTGAAATAACCCATACAACAAATCCCTATGACATAAGTTTACCTGTGTAACAAACCTGCGCATTTACCCTTGAACTTAAAATAAAAGTTAAAAAAAGAAAGTCCATTTTACAAGTGTACTGTTTTCCTAAGGCTGCCGTAACAAATGGCCACGAACTGACTAGCTTAACTTAACAGAAGACTGTTAGGAGATCAGAAGTCCGAAATCAAGGTGTTGGCAGGATTTGGTTCCTTCTCGAGGCTCTGAGGGAGAATCAGTTCCGTGCCTCTCTCCTCTGAGGGTTCCAGAAATACTTGGTGTTTCCTGGACTGTAGATGTATCACTTCAGTCTCCGCCTCCATCTTCACGCGCGGTCCTCCGTACCTTTTCCTCTTTGTGTGAGGCCATCAGTCATAGGATTTAGAGCCTACTCTAATTTGTATGACCTAATCTTTAGTAATAAAATCTGCAAAGACTCTATTTCCGAAAAGAATAACGTTCTGAGCTTCTGGGTGGACATGAATGTTTTGGGGCCACTATTCAATCCACTACAAGTCACATAGAAGTGGAACATTCCTAGTTGAAGGAAAGATGGGGGAAGGGCCTAGAGTTCTTCCATTTAGGCTCCATAGTCATTTCTCTTTTACCAAGGAAAACCCTGAAACATTTCCCTAAAATTCTAGAAGTTCTTGGAGCACAGTTTAAAAGCATGGACACTCAGGACTCAGGCAAACATTGCAAATGAGTTGCAAGTGTTAAGTTCTAATTGTGTGCTGAGTCTTATATAGGTCACAGCTGAGAAGCTCAGATCCTCTAAAAAGCGGACCTTTGATGTTCAGAGCTATCAGTGGCAGCCAAGGGCCTGGGGGTTCTGGAACACTCTTCCTTTCAATATTTGGATCTCCACTTTGAGTCCATTTAACATTCTGCTGATAATGATGGAGAACTGGGCTTTTGCCAGCACCTGCATGAGCACGTCCCAGAAAAAATCAATACAATTCATTTGGCGAATATTCAACAGATACTTACTGCATGTCTCCTAGGGCCAGGTGCTTTAGGTACTAGGAACACCATGATGACCAAGGAAATTAAGGACCTGCTCTCATGGAATTATGTTCAAGTGGAGAAGGCCAGCAAATCCACAAATAACTTGGCGATAGAAGACTATGATGAGTGATGTAAGAGGAAGCAAGAGTGATGCTACTCTAGACTGGTGTGGTCAGGAGAGGTAACATTTGAGCTAAAACTTCAAGAATGAGAAATCAGTAAACCAAAGAGTGGGCCATGTGAACTCCAGGAAAGGACCACAGAGACCTGATATATCCCTCGGTCATAAACAGTATTAGCTGGGGAGTCAGACCTGGGTTTCAGTTCTGGTCCTGACACTTACTGGCTGTGTGACCTTGGGCAAAGTAGTTAAACTTTCTGAGCATTGTGCCTTTATATAAAATAGAGTTATCTTTGTATAAAATCGAGTCATCTGTACAGTTGGCCCTCCATTTCTGTGGGTTCTGCACCCATGGATTCAGTTAACCTTGGATTGAAAATACTTAAACAATTGTATCTGTACGAAACATGTACAGAGTTTTTTCTTGTCATTATTCCCTAAACAAAACAGAATAACAACTATTTACATAGTATTTACATTAGATTAAGTATTACAGTAATCTAGAGATGATGTAAGGTACGAGGATGCGTGTAGGTGGTATGCAAATACTACATCATTTTAAATCAGGGATTTGAGCATCCACGGATTTTGGTATCTGTGAGAATCCTGGAACAAATCCCATGTGGATACTTTACTTAATTCTAGGGTGATATGAGGATTAAACAAGGTATTGTATGTCACATGCTTAGCATGTGGTTCAGGACCCTGGAAAACTAGGGTCATACAGGTTTTATAGGAGAAAGAGAGAGATGAGAGATACACCAGGCCAGTGATTTCCAAGTTATTCACCTTGATATTAGTATTGTAGTGATTACATTACCACAGTTTCTGCCATCAAGGGGTTATAGTCCTTGACATTGACATTCAAGTTGCCATAGGCTGACCTGAACAGAACAGAAATGAAGTTGGATGCTCATGAAGGAATGGGGTAGATATCTCTTTTCTGATGAAGGGAATAGGTTGTGTAGGTTTAGTTGCAACCTCTTTGCTGATGTCCTTTGGTCCAGAGGTACATATCAGTAAATCAGGTTTAGGATTTTATTTCTGTTTAATTCATTTCTACCTGTGATAAATCTGATAGAGATGTATTCTTGCAAAAACAAACATGATGTTTAGACATTACCCATTGACTGGTATCGTAGTGGGGACGAGGAAAAGAAAATAGGTGTTTCTTTTTTATGCTTATTTCCTGATTATTAAAATAATAAGGACTTCTTTGTAACACTAGAAGTTAGGTTATTTGGAGCAATAATTTAGAAATATTAGAGGGAAAAATTTATTTTTAAAAAAATATATTTTGACTTTTTATTATGAAAACTACCATATAGAAAGATGTCCTCTTATATACCTAAACTTAGTTCTAACCATTGTTAGCATTTTTCCATATTTTCTTCGCCTATTTATTTTTATCTGAAATATTTTAAGAGAAATTATGGGTAGCATTTTCCTTTCAAGTGCATTTCTTTGAAAAGAGACATTTCCCTACATAATCACAATTACCATTACTACAAACCTAATAAAATAAAAGATACATGCATAATTTATATTTATTCCAATGTCTCCAAATGTTCCCAACTGTCTTTTACAGGCATGCTCAGAGCAAGATTCAATCCAAGTTGACACATTACATTTTAATGTTATATCAAGAATTATATTAATATTAAGAATATTAAATATTCTTAATTCTAGAATTGTCTTAAAGGAGGAACTTTATTCCCAATTGAACTGTGGTTAATGTATGAGGACAACCTAAATATAGGGGCTTGAGAGTTATTCAACCCACAAGCTTGCATGTAAATATATGTAGCCCAAATTAGCTCTTTTGATTCGTTTGGTTCTAGTGGGGACATATTTAGCAGCATTTGTCACTAGGTCTGAAAAATGTCTTTGACTATGATTATCCTCCTCCTTCACCATCTTCCCCTTCCTCCACTTCACACACTGTACAATCCAGAATCAATGTGGAGTGCAACTAAACTAGATTGATTTGTGTTCTTAGATAAAAGGATTGGACGGAAGGCCCTCGAACTGGAAGCACTTGATGTCACATTGATTCTGGCCAGGAAGAACCTATCCCATGGCCAGAACCTCCTCCACTGTCTCTGGGCTCTGCGTGTGTTTGCCTCCAGTGGTGAGTGACTCTACTGTGGCTCTCGGGGATGTCTTCCAAACCTGGGCAGGGACAAAGGAAACTGTGTGAGGGTCTGGTTGGAAGAAAGGCATGGTTGGGTGATACACATGGTGGTCCCAGTCAGATAAATAAAAGGGGGCTGACAATCCAGATGCTGTGGATGTGAGAAGTTACTTCTTCATCTTCTCCTTAGCCAGGTAGAGCTCTTGTCTGGTCCTAGAGATAGACTTTAATATTGTTTCTCCTTGGGAATCACACAGGATAGTATTCTAGATTTTTCTATTAGTACTACAAGGTAAAAAAGATCTATGACAGGAGAAGGGCAGACTTTATTTAGTCCTAGTCACATTCAAGTGTTGTATCTGGGCAAAATGACTCTCATATCACAAATCTCCCTACCATATTCCTGAAATTACTCATTGATTACAACGTCCCTTACCATTGAAAAAAAAAACCCATGATCCTTCTCAACAGGGTCCTCCAAGTAATTATTAGGAACATCATAGCCCAGTTGATACTTATTTGCTGACTCCTGATTTATTTCTAATTATCATAACCATTTTGTATTTAGACCCACAATTTTATAGCTTAGAAAAAGAAACTTTAGAGTGAAGCAAGGCTGGGCATGGTGGCTCACGCCTGTAATCCCAGCCCTCTGGGTGGCTGAGGTGGGCAGACCACTTGAGCCCAGGAGTTGGAGACCAGACTGGTCTCTACTAAAAATACAGAAAATTAGCTGGGTGTGGTAGCACGTGCCTGTAGTCCCAGCTACTTTGGAAGGCTGAGGTAGGAAAATCACTTGAGCCCAGGAATTCAAGGCTGTAGTGACCAATGATCATGCCCCTGCACTCCAGCCTGGGCAAGAAAGCAAGACCCTGTCTTAAAAAGAAAAAAAAAAAAAGTGAAGCAATTGCTTGAATTCATACAGATAAAAACTCAAGAGGGCAGAATTTCTAACTCCAGAACTCATTTTAATTCTATTCCATATGGAAACTTTTTATTAATACATTAGATCCTATAGCTTCTGTCTTATATATAATGAGCATAGACTTTCATTTCTCCTTTCTGAGTTCCCTTCCTGTGAAATTAAAATGACAATTATTTAAAGGTTATATAGTCTGTAGGGGAAAGAATGTGGGCTTAGAGCCAAAAAGACCTGAGTTTGACTGTGATTCTATTTCTTACGAGTCACGAAACATGAGTGCTTAACCTATTGAACCTCAGTTTCATCCTTTACAAAACTATAGTAGTAATAATGATCACTGTTACTCTGCTAGGGCTGTCTTAACAAAATACCACAGTCTGTGTTGCTTCAACAAAAGAAATTTATTTTCTCACTTTTTATTTTTTTGAGACGAAGTTTCACTGTGTCACCCAGGGTGGAGTGCACTGGTGTGCCCTTGGCTCAACTGCAACCTCCACCTCCCGGGTTCAGGTGATAAGCGATTCTCCTGCCTAAGCCTCCCAAGTAGCTGGGATGACAGGCACCTGCCATCATGCCTAATTTTGTGTATTTTAGTAGAGATGGGGTTTCACCATGTTGGCCAGGCTAGTCTTGAAGTCCTGACCTCAGGTGATCCACCCACCTTGGCCTCCCAAAGTGCTGGGATTACAGGTGTGAGCCACTGCCCCCAGCCACAATAACCTGATTTTCATTAGTAAATTCTCTTAATAGACGTGGAGGATTCATAAAGAGAAAGTCTTCCTGGGGAATGATGGGATAGATTCTTGAATTCTTGTTCACAGATGGAGCCTCTATTCACCCATCTCCCGTATATTGACCTGAAAACCAGTAAGCATTAGGGAAAGGCTGAGTAACTCTATATACACTCATATCTAATAAAGGAAAAGAGAAACTGTGGCCTTGTATAAAGGACAACTCTCAATAATGAATAGACGGAAGGTGTTACATCCACATTTGCAACATGCCAGCAGAACAAAATTTGAAGCATTTTCTGGTTTCCTAAAGAATAATTAGGCTGAAAAACTTGCCTTCCTTAAATATAATTGTTATGGAGATTTTGAACAATTTCTTCAGCTGGAGTTGTGACAAGTCCTGGGATTTTTCCTGTGTGTGTGAGGAGATGACTATTTGATTTACCCTCTAAGCCTATGTTGATTGTACCAACTCACTGTTCCATAAGATAATTAAAAAAATTATACTGTCAATCTGTATACATGGGCTTTACTGATGAGAGGCAAGCAGAGTTCAAGAAGCCTGTGGATTACTATCTCTTCCGTGAACTGGTAGCTACTGTGGAATGTTCCAGCAAAGCTTTCTAAACAGCTCCTATCTTCAGAAGGAGTTGGCTGGAACCCTAATGGGCCTGTGAGAGCCAATGAACCCTTTGGAAGTTCTAAGATGGCCAGCGAGGATGTTTACAGAGCTGCTGGAGATCTAACCTTGGACACGCATCCACAAAGGCGAGCTCAGTGAAGATTTCTCATTGTTATCCTCTTCCAGTTCCAAGCCTAGAGTCTTTCATGTTAGAATCAGTGCATTTAAAATTAGCTCCTCCTTAACTTGATAACGGAATTTTGTTGAATTACTTGCCAAAAATTTTCTCTAGTATGTTTTCTCAATTAGGAAGTAAGAGCTGAGTTAGTAGCCACAAGAGTGGAAGATTGATGGGCAGGACTAGGATGCCAAATCTCTGAATTTTGATCCAGGCAATTACTTCATGTACTAGCCTCAGGAGGGACATATATGTAGAGGGTGTTCCAGGAACATGCACTCTGCAATAGCAAAGACATCAGCCTCAGTCCCTATCTGATAGACTGTAGTGGGATGAGGAGTCTTCAGATTTCCATTTGGCTTCCTTTCCTGAGGGTTGGAGCAATTCAGTGTTAGCCACCCTTGTTTCCCTCTCTTTGCCTTCTCTAAGACCTCTCGTTCCCACTTATTTTTCTCAAATCAAGGCTAGCGTAAAGCACAAGGCATTCACAGGTCTTTGTCTTAAAAAACACAAGTGCAATGGAGGAAAGACAGACAAGAGTCACACCTTGGAAGGTAACCCTCTTTCCTTCTCCCTCTGAAATTTTGCCCCCCTTGCTTACTGGCTCTATTTTGTGTCCTTTGGAATTCTCTTGTTTTTTTTTTGACATGAGCAGAGCTCTACTTAAAGTGATCTAAGTGGAGTAGGGTCCTGGGAATATTGGAGAGAGGCTGGGGCATCCTTGGAGACACGAATAACATCAAAAAGTTGTATTTATCTAACCAGATACCTCTTTTGAGTCTCTTTCTATCATTCAGATCTATGACAATGCTTTTATAACCACTCAATTGGGCAAAAAGGCAAAAACTTCCCAGTCTAGTTACTGCTGAGCAGGAAGAACTCATTCTTCATTTGACGTTCTAGTTGAGGCATAGTCCATTGTCAAGTCATCACCTTAGTCATGGGAGACCAAAGTATGAAACTACAGGGAAACGTGCAACCAGGGTGGAAAAGAAAGGGAGCTATTTTATCAGGTTCCCTTTTAAAGACGTAAAGGAGTCAATCCAAGTTGTACTGAACCTTAACTCATCCACCTGTGGCTATAACTACTGTGCTTTTGTCTTTCTTAGTCTCCATGGGAGCCATGCTGGGAATTAATGGAGCCATGGAACTGCTTTTCAAGGTTATTACTCCTTACACCCGAAAGCGCACCCGAGCAATCAGGTACAGAGTGCCGTGTAATACTTCTGCCCCTTTCGTAACACGTGGAGAGATGGAGACTGTCCCACGTGTATTTTCATGGTGCTTCCAGCTCAGTTTAGTGATGACTTCTCCCTTGGAAATATGGTACAATGTCTTTATCGCTTCCCAGCCTACATCCCTCCATACCCATGGGTCATTTCCTCTAATTTTCATGATAACCCCGAATGGATGTATTACTCTTCTCTTTCTCAGGTGAGGAAGTTAAAATGTGGAGAGAGCCTTATCCAAGGTTATTGTGCTAGGAAATAGTAGAGTTGAGATTCGAATCCAGATCTTTCACACTGGAAACCTCATGTTACTTTTGCCTGAAGCCCTCAGGTATCTACTTTTTACTCACAGAAAATCTACCATAAATAAATATAATCCTCAAAAGACATTCCAGAAATGACACGGTTTCTAAAGAGTCAGCCAGTTAAACTTCTGGCATGAGTTCTGGGCCTTATAATAGTCCATCATGGTCATGTGCTGGTCTTGAGATGTATTTTTATGATTGGAAAATGAAACTCAGCCTATTCTCTCTGCCTCTGCTTGCTGGAGTGGAGTGAATCATCAAGTTAAAAAGGGAGATGGTTAGACATGAAGGCTTTAGAGATATTCGGGACCATTAAGATCCATCATTTATGGGAGTGACTCAGCGAGGACCTTGAAAGAATATTAGAAGAAATTCAGCCAGTTTCCAAGATAGATGGGGTCATTTGGCAAGTAACATTTCCATGCTCAACCATACTATTTTCTGCATCCCAGCATCAATCTTAGGCTCATGTTCACCTGATTATTTTTCTCTTGGGTCACTACAGTTATGCCATTATCATCCATTCTCACCTGCAACTCTCTACACCAAGCATTTCCTAGAGTGAAATACACTATATCTCAGTGAAAAAAAATTTTCATCCAGTAAGTTGAGAAATACTGGATTGAATACTGGTTTCTTTACTGTAAGACTTCTCAGAGTCTTTGTAAAGCCAACACATATTGAAAATATCTGTTATTTAGTATACCCTGATCAAAAACTGATTTAGTTAGGAACTGTCTTTTTTTTTTTTTTTTTTTTTTTGAGATCAATTTTTTTTTTTAGGGGAAGAACAGGTGTCAGTGTTTTATGTATTTCATTTTGGAAACATATTCTCTAGGGTGTGAATTTATTGCAAAGTGGAATTCAATTAAATTCTAAGGACCCTCATCTAGTAGGTAAAAAACTTCAAAATAAAAAACTCAGGGACCAAAAAAAATTTCTTTATTTTCGATAATTATACTTTACTCTGTCTTGAATTTACATTTATGTCAGATAACAGGAAATATAATGCAGTGTCTTATCAGGAATCTAATGCAAATTAGTGATTCTTTGGTTCCTCCAGGGTTTTCACTCTTCTCCCCTTCTTCCTCAAGTGCATCTGAGGTCTAAGAAGTCATGGTAGTGCTGGGGTGTTGATGGAAAAACACAGATTGTCCTCCATCGTCTCATGTCCATTTGGACATATATATGATTTGGACATGTCTCATTTTTATCACTGTGTTCAGGCCTTTGCTGCTGACATCTGCAGTGTTAACATGTTCTTTGGTCACCAATCTGTGAACTTTCTGCCCTATTCACAAGGCTCCTTCTAATGTGATGCTGTCATAATTCAGCTGTTCAGAAGATCAGGAATATCTGGCTTCTTCCTTAGGTTATGTGAAAATCTGCGTGATGTCTGCTGGGCTCATCCACATACGCGTCTCACTCAGTTTTCTCTTGTTTGTCATGTGGGTACCATGTTGCTTGGAGGGCTCCCCTAGGAAGCCTTTTTCACATAACCATGGGTATCAAGGCACTAGGTCTCTCCTTTCTGGGAGCTTTTATTGTCTTCTTCATTCAGGCCAAGCTTGTTGGTAGCTAGGAGAAATCAACAAAGCATAGACACTTCCTCCTCAGAGACTCACATTAGCTGCCATTTTTATTGCTTTCTTTTACTCCTGCAAAGGGAGTTGAATTCAGGCACAAATCTGATCAAGGTTCCAGAGGCAATTGGGAAAGTAATATCAGGGATTGATAGGAGTGGGAATGGGGTGCTTCTAATAACAAAAAGAGACTTCCAGGGACCTCAGGCATATTTCTACATGTCTGGTTTGTTTCATAAATTTTGGGGAAGATGGCTCCCTTTCTCCAGTCAAATGCTGTATTAAAACCAAACCTCTGTAGGAGAGAGGCTTTTCCAGCATCCATTACAATATAGCTGTCATTGGCATGGTGTTTATTAGGTGCCCTACACTGTGCTAAGCTCTTAGCATGCGTTACCTCCTTCGAGCCTCTCATCTGCTCTGCAAGGCAGGTACTATTATTGTCCCCAGTTTTACTGGAAAATAAATTGAAACTGAAAGAAGTTAAGTAACATGCTGGGTTTTAAGTGAAAGAGCTGGGATTTAAACTCTGTCTGATACATGAGCCTCAACTCTTAAGCCACCACTGGCGTATCTTACACAGTCTATTTCCAGCATTTTATTTCTAAAGCCATCATAAGTAAGACAATCATATGCAATTAAAGTTTGCTTAAATCTAAATGGCTCATACCCATGGAACAATTTGCTTAATGATAGAGGAGTCTTTCTCCTCCATCAAATGGCTGTTTCCTCTCAAAGGCTGAATATCTACTCGTTTTGCTTTTGAATTATTTCCCAAAGCTACCTTGTTTTCTATCTTATCCTCACTCATCAACAGCAAGATAAGAACAAAGGTAATGAAATTGGAAGACCTGCTCTGTCAGCCTCCTTCTAGCAGATTCCTTGGCGAGTCATTTAACTTGTCTTAACTAAACTTTGACATTTCTTAAAGCATGAATGTCAAGTCTTACCTCCTAGGTTTATTGTGGGCAATAAAAAATAATGTGTAAAAACGTTGTGTGCTTTGACATGCTATGACACTGTTAATCATTATTAATGCAAATACTATGGGGTGTCTGGTTGTCTGCTGCGGGTCAGGTGGCAGAGGCTGGTGAAGAGTCTGGAGATGAGGACTTCCTGCCAATTTTCATCTTTCACAAACTCCATCCTGAAAATAGTAACAAGACATACCCAAATGAATTCTACCCAAGCCATTTGGATGACAGAACCTGTGGGCTTGAGGGGGTCTTGCAGGGAGGGGATGAAGTGACATGTCAGGGGACATGGAGAGCTCTGCTAAGTATCACCCTCCAAATGCCAGCATGCTATGGGAGAGTTATTCCGGGATGCCTTTGTAGGAGCAGATGCCCAGTGTTGTGTCACTATGACTCCTCCCTCCTGTGGAGATTAAACCTGCCCTACTTCTCTAGCATGAACCTAAAATTAGATGTGCAGCTGTCCTCCAATGAAGCCCTGTCTCCAGATAGTACTCAGGGCAAGATTTACAACAGAGGCTCCAACCACATACCTGCTAGAGAGAAGGGACACGAAGAGCAATGTCACAACCCTCTGTGGCCTTGTGCTAGTCCTCGCCCCAGGGCAGGCGGCTATTTCAGGCCTCATCTTCTTCCCAAATATCCCCCATGCTGCACACACTTGGGTCGGCTTGTGCCTGCTTCCTTCCTTCGGCTCCTCAAGTCCCACGCTAGTTGGAGCTATTATGGTCAGACTCTGACTGCTACGATAGCCCTCCAGTTGATCTCCCTTCATTTCAAAGCCATCAGGAAGGTGCCTCAGCTTCCCTTTCCAGACTGGTTTCTCATTCCTGCTCTCCTCTCTCTTTCCAGTCAACTATCCCTGAATGCGGCATTCCCTCTTCTTCCCCAGGTCTCCCCCTTCCTCTGGAATGCCCACGCTGCCTTGTGCAGTGGTAGAAGGTACTACCCAGCCTCCAGACTTCACTAGATGCCACCTGCTCCATTCCACCAGGGAAAAGGAATCTACTTTCCTCAGAACTTTGTTTAGACCTTCTTTCAACTTATATTCCATTGAACTCTGTACTATGTTGGACTAGGTGTGTTTTCTCCTCTTTAAATTCTATACTTCCTAAAGTAGAAATCAAATTATATGTATTTGTTATTTTCCATCCCTCCTAGCCCAGTGCCTAGATGATAATAGGCTCTTAATTGAATTTAAAAGAATCCGAGCATGGTGGCTCACATCTGTAATCCCATTGCTTTGTGAGGCCGAGGCAGGCGGATCGCTTGAGGCCAGGAGTTTGAGACCAGCCAGAGCAACGTAGCAAGACCCTATCTCTACAAGAAATTAGTTGGGTGTGGTGGTGTGCACCTGTCGTCCTGGCTACTCAGGAGGCTGAGGTGGGAGAATTGCTTGGGCCCAGGAGTTTGAGGCTACAGTGAGTCATGACTACACCACTGCACACCAGCCTAGGGGACACATTGAGATCCTGTCTCAAAAATAAATAAGGGCCGGGCACAGTGGCTCCTGCCTATAATCCCAGTATTTTGGGAGGCTGAGGTGGGCGGATCACCTAAGATCAGGAGTTTGAGACCAGCCTGGCCAACATGATGAAACCCCATCTCTACTAAAAATACAAAAATTAGCTGGGCGTGGTGGTGGGTGCCCGTATACTCCAGAGGCTGAGGTAGGAGAATCACTTGAACCCAGGAGGCAGAGGTTGTAGTGAGCCAAGCACTGTACTCCAGCCTGTGAGACAGAGTGAGAATCTGTCTCAAAAAAATAAATTAATTAAAACAAATAAATATATACATTGAAAAGAAATACTTTAATAAAAAAATTATTGGTGAATTCCCATAGTCATGAATAAAAGCCAGAATATGCTCAGTAGGTGCCATGCTAGGCATTTCATATATGTTACCTTTTTCTCCCTTGATCCCAGGCTGGCTGCACACATAGGATTCTGCCCCATCTAAATATGTCTGAAACATTGGTGGGCACACCTCCCGGGAGCTCTGTTGCATGAGAGAATGAGGTGCCTTCTGGGAGGAAACTTATTCTGGAGACTGCGAAGCAGCAGCCACCAGCTTGAAAGAGAGCAAAGTTTCTATCACTGGAGGGAAGATAAAAGTTCAGAGTCTTTTCTATTATTTAGAGTTGTCTGGGGGAACTGACAGAGATTGGAGAAGGGAAAGATCTGAATTTGAGGGGCGTGTGGGGACAGCATTCACATTAAAACTTCGCCTTCTATTTAAACTAGGCTTTCAGTGTTTGGTCTGTTAATGGACTCAGCTGGGGCTTAAACATTTCTGGGGGAGCTTTTTATAGAGGTAGGGAGGAGGAAATGACACCGGGCAGAGTGTGCTACCTCTTGCTCATTTGTTCCACTGTGGACAAGCTTGTTTATCTGCACTAAAGCTGTCTTTGAGCTGTCCAAACTCACTAAGTAGGGAAATTTATTGAGGCAAAGACAGATTACTTGTCTGCGACTGACTCATCTTGTGACCTTAGGAAGGCTTGTGATTACTCCATGTCTCAACACTTTCTGCTGGGAGCTGTCCCTTTGTGCCCTCATTCCCAGGATGGGACCGAGGGGTTTGGTAATAATAAGGACCATTGCCGCTGGCCACGCACTTGACCTTTTCCCAAGCGCAGCCACGTCCCCGCTGATCCTACTGGATTCTCGCACTGTCATATTGAGCCTAACCTTTGAAGCTGGGTTATCACATGTTATCATCAGTATGTCTCCTAGGATTTTAAACTCTGCTGGCTTGCCTTGCTTCATAAATTTCATAGCCAATTGGAAATGGGTTGGATCTTCCTAGCAGAGGCTGGTTCTTGAAGCCCATTGTATTTTCTGACCATTGCTCCACACTTCGAGAAAGAGAACCTGGCTTACCCACAGGCTGAGATGGCTCCCTCATCCCTCACCTTCATTTTCTCTGGAGCTGCCTCAAGGACGCAGGAAGTGGAAGACCACACTGGTCTCACCCTCACGGAGGATAACATCTTTAGTATCCCTACCCTTTTAATGCCCTCTCAGGTTTTCAGCAGGAAGGTCATGCAATGATTTATGTCTTCACCCTCAGGGTCAGTCTCATGCTATTAGATTGTGGAGGTCAAAATACCTGGGCTTGAACACCTTGGCAGTGGGAGGAGATGGATATGTTTGGTCTTTAAGAAAGCTTCATAAGCAAATTCTTCACCTTAGTCTCCTGCTGGCTGTCCTAGTAGCTCCTTGTGCTTGGAATTGTGTTAGGTGATATTCTCCCTTCAAAGGATCAATCTTCCAGGGCCTCTCTGGCCTTAGAATTCTGCCCGAGTGCAGGATTACTGGGCATTGCTTTATTGGCAGCCCTTTCTGGTGATTTCATCTTCAATTTATGAGCTAGAAAAAATGTACTGCTTCTCCTCTCCCTGCCCCCAAATCACTCACTGCCTTTGCCCAAAGCCAGGTCTTCTGGGCTTTCTCCAACCATCACACCATTCCACTTTATCTGATCATAGTGGCTGATAGATGAGTGAGACTCAGCCAGAGCTAATGGATTCCATGAGATCATGAGTGATTGGGTGACTCAGCAACTTTTCACTTAGACAATGGGAATGCAAACTACAAGAAACAGAGATATTTTTCTGCTTCTTAAAATAGTTACTGATTCCCCTGGGTTTTTATTTTCCCCAGCCCCCACTAAGGACTTTGTGACTCTCCATTCAGCGTTAGACTCTGTGGTCTCCAGGGAAGGGCCTCACAGTGGGGCTTCACTCCATGTCTTGGCACTTTCTGGTAGTCCCTTGTCTCCAGAGCAAAAACAGGAGAAAAAAAATCCCCTCCCCAGCCTCACAAGTGCTGATACTGGGGGCATGCACCATGAGCTCAACTTACTAACCGAGTGATTATTGTATCTGCGACCTGACTCCAAACCTGTAGCTGATGGAGAATGAATAGTTTCCTGCATGAATTAAGCCTTGGCAACTAGAGTTATAGGGTTAAGGCCCTTTCATCTTCTTAAGCAGCCATTGAGCATTTCCTGATTAGGGCAAGCCATAGATATCCAAGTCATGGAATCTAAAGTTTGAAGGTCTTAAGGGATCTTCTTATCTCTTTCATCTGAAAATGAGGTCACCGAAACCCAGAGAAGCTGAACCAAGCCTTCTACCCTAACTTCAAGACACCATTTATTACTCCAAGACACTTTTCTGCATATTACAAAACAAACATGCCTTGAATTAGGACTTTCATATGACAACATTCTATGTGCCAGTCTCAATGTTAAGCGCTGGGGACTTGTTGCTTGGGGACCTCAAGTGGCCAACAGTCTGTGCCAACAAGAATGATGTAGTGTGGGAGGAAGGCCTTGCATCCTGACCCAGTTTTGGGCTTGTGAAATGGCCAGCTCCCCATCCTGTGGAAATGTCTTTATAATACATTTCTCGGAAATGCCCACAGAGCTGAGCAGACAGGACCTCTTCTTTGGGCTCTGGGCCTCACGTGACCCTACATTTTTAGAGAGACTTTCTTGAAATGTCTAAAGTATTCTTTTGGTGCTTGAGAAGGGCTTGGTCTGGCAGTGCCATCCAGGGGAGTCTTAGTCCCTGTTTCTCCCCTCTGGGGTATTCTCTAATCCCGTGTCACCTGGGTGGCGAACCAGATTCCTTCAGCACGAGGAGCTCAGGAACTCATCGTGCATATGGGTTGTCCTGATTCAGGTGTGTTGGGCTGGCGAGCAGATCTTCCTCATTGCTGGTTCTGTGTTTATTCCTGAGGATGACATCCCGGGCAGTCAGAAGATTGCTTGATATGTTGATATTGGATGGATCAAGTCATTTACACAGACTGGCCTCCAAACCAAATCTCTGTTGGTCCTTAATATCCTCGGGAGGACTTACATGTACCACTTTTCCCTGATGAGGGTTCTCTACAGAAATTGCATTTCCACCTTTATCTACTGAAGCTTGTACAGCTCACACCTCTCTATAGATTTCCCTCAATTTTCCCTGTGGAGACTAGAGGCAGGCTCTTAGGAACTTTCACTTGCCATAGAAATTAATCTTCTAGCCCAGCCTGACTCATTGAGGAGCTTATGCACAGAAATTTGTATTTTCCTGTAAATCACACCTTCCTCTCAATACTGTAACCACCTACAAATAGGTAGGAAGGGGAGTTTGAGGAATTGCGGGGAGGTACAGAAAGACTCTTAGGAGGTACTCTTGTGGTCTTCATCTTTTACTTTGAGGGAACTGATAATTCTAACTGAATTCTAAATTCTTCAGGAGCAGATTCCACACTCAAGTACCACAAATTATAAAGCAGATTGGGGAAGAAAACACACTCTGGTTTTCCTGTGGGGCCATGAGTGGGTGCAGTGTCTGGAGATGTGCTTGTTTAGTAGAGATAAGCCAACTCATTGGCTGGGAAGGAAAGGGTCAAAAGGAGTCCACTGCACAGATGTAGAACCCTGGAAAGCTAGCTACTTTTAAGAGTTTAGGCAGAGACTGCAGGATGAGGACAGATTGAAAGCTTTCTGTCTAAGTTCAATTGTGGTGCTATTTTAATATTAGATCTCTATGTGATCATTAGTCATCTTCGACAAAGCTAATGAGAAAAATGACTAGAGAACAATAAATGGTTATTTCAAAGGAGTGAATTAGTATAAATCACATCTGAGTTTCTTTCAGTTGGTGCATTGTAGGTATTCAATAAATGCCAGTTGAGTGAATGAATACTGTTGTTTTGGTTTGCCTGAGTTGCACTCTTTTAACTATACATTGATTTATTCCGTAGTATTGTAGGGCTTTTTTTATTGTCAGGATGTGTGAGTATTGAAAAGATGTAGTCCTTGCCCTCAAGGAGCTTATAGATACATGCACACATTAGCATGTAAACAAATAAGATAAATGTGATCATGGTGGGGTATTCAAGAAGGAGGGTTTCAGTCTGCTCAGGAATTAAGAAGGAAGAACTCACTGAGAAGGCAGCTTTTGATTTGACATAGGGAAGGAGTTTCTGGATGTTAATTTTATAAGAGGGGAACCTTCTAGGCAGAGGCAGAAACAAGAGCAAAGACAAAAAAGCAGAAGAAATGATGGGTTTATATATTGTAGGGGTATACTGCAAGAGAGTGAAGGCAGGAAGCTCTTCCGCATTGATGTGAACATTCTAATACCTTAGTAGATGATAAAAGAATGGGAATATGTAATTCACAAAGAGGAAATAAGAAACAGAGAAACTCGTAAAAATATTCAACTATCAATCATCAGAGAAACGCAAGTTAGATCAAGACAACAATCTCACAAATCAAAGTAATAAAAATTTTGAAAAATGGTAAAATTTATTGTTGGTGAGGATTCCATTAAATGGACACTCATATGCTGGTGGGAATGTGGACTGATAGAACCTTCAAGAAACAATGAGTGATATAGATCAAGACTTAAAAAATTTTCCTATTCCTTAACCCAATTTTTCTTAAATTCTGTCCTAAAAAATCACTTTGAAATGTGGCCTAAGATTTATGTGCAAAAATATCAATCACAGTGTTATTTATAATTGGAAATATTATCACCTGAAAAAGCTCAATAATAGGGAATTCTTGGTAAAAGTGATGTATTTCCACATCATATTATGAAGCAACACACAAAAATAGGTCAGGAATGATATCTGTTATGGGAAACAGCTTATCATAAAATATTGACTGAAAAAGTAAGTCTCAAAGTTCAGAGTGACCTCAACTATGTAAAAAGTATACACACAATGTAGGCTTCAGGCTAAGATGGAAGAACTGGGGTCAGATTTATCTTCCCATCTAAAAAAAAGAACGAGAGATAAAATACATAAACCAATGTTGATGGACATTAGGCAATGAAAGATAGTGATTCCTGAGAGATAAGCCCTTAAATTGCCCCAGCTCATTGTCTTAGAGAGTTTCTAGATTGCCATGCAGGGACAATGAACCCACTTGCAGTCCAAGACTCCCTGAGTTAAAGAAACAGTTGGAAGACAGAGCTGAAGGTCTGGAGAAACCAAGGTGCAGAGCATTTATAGGACAGAGTACCAGAAACAGAGCTGCACAGAAGGAGAACTCTGGAGATCTTCAGGGATTACCCTCAGGTATTTAGCTAGATATGCAAGCGTGCTTATTGGGAAATTAGCCAAAGCCAGGGAAAGACCAGCTGAAGGAAATGGAGGGAACAATATCTGACATACACGCAGGACTGGAAATAGTACTTGATTCTGAAAGACAGACTGGAAAACCTCATGACTCATGGGACATTAGATAAAGTACACAGAAGGATTTTTGCCTCAGTAGTGAGGAAAAAAGTCATCCCTTGATATTCATAGAGGATAGGTTACAAGAACTCTTGTAGATACCAAAATCTGTGGAGACCCAAGTCCTTCATATAAAATATTGCAATAGTTGCATATAACCTATGCACATTATCCTGTGTACTTTAAATCTTTAAATTACTTATAATACCTACAAGTGTAAATACTATGTAAATAGTTGTTAGACTCTATTGTTTCGAGACTAATGACAAGGAGAAAGGTCGGTTAATATTCAGCACAGATGCAATTTTAGAAAATATATTTGATCAACAGTGGTTGAATTCACGCACGTAGAACCCATGAATACAAAGAGCTGACTGTTCTTAGCTCTAGCCTGAGCGTTAGCTCTAGACCAGGGCTTTGGTCCTGGCAGGCAAATATTAAAAGCAAGACCTGGAATGATGAAACTACTTCCAGTAAATTAGCTGTATTCCAAGTCAAAGCCTCAGAATGTTTATTGGAACACAAAAATATTCAGCAAGCAGTCGATCAGGTAAAAGTCACAATGTGTAGATTCCAAGAAGAAATTATTAGTCATGCAAAGAAACAAGAAAGTACCATCGATGATGAGATAATTCATTCAGTCAAAATCAGAACTGAGTTAGATGTTGAATTATCAGGCAAGAACATCAAAGAGCTATTCTAACTATATGTCACGTGTTCAAAAATTAAGTAATGACACAGAAGATAAAAGAAAGACCCAAATTGAACCTCTAGAGATGAAATCTACAATATGTAAAAGATAAACATATTGGATTGAATTAAGGAAAATTAGATGTGGCAGAAGAAAAGATAAGCTTGAAGATACAGAAACAGAACATTTCCAAAATGAAACACACAGAAGAGATTTAAGAAGAAGGGAGTCGTAGTGAACTATGGGACAACTTCAAGTGGCCTAGTACATATAATGTGAGCCACTGAAGAGGAGAGAGAGGTAGGGACAGAAAAAGTATTTGAGGAAATAAAAGCTTAAACCTCTGAAGTGCGATAAAAATGATAGCGATACAGGAAACCATGTGTATAAGAAAAATGAAAAAAATGACTCCAAGTAAAATAATTGAACTTCTCAAAACCAGCTGGGTGCGGGGACTCACACCCCCAGCATTGTGGGAGGCTGAGGTGAGTGGATTGCTTCAGCTCAGGAGCTTGAGACCACCCTGGGCAACATGGTGAAACCCCTGTCTCTACTAAGATACAAAAATTGACTGGGTGTGGTGGCGCATGACTGTAATCCCGGCTACTCGGGAGGCTGAGGCAGGAGAATTTCTTGAACCATGGAGGTGGAGGTTGTAGTGAGGCGAGATCACACTATTGCACTCCAGCCTGGGCGACTGAGTGAGACTCTGTCTCCACAAAAACAAAACAAAACCAAGCAAACAAACGAAAAACTTCAAAGCACCTAGGAAAGGAAAAAAGATGCATTATATACACAGAAACAAAAATAAAAATCTAACAGATTTCTTGTTGGAAATAATGGCAAGTGAAAAAACAGTGGTGCAGCATCTTTAAAGTATGGACTTCTATACTCAATGAAAATAGCTTTTAAAAATGCTGATGAAATAAAGACTTTTCAAACATACAGAAACTAAAAGACCTCATCAACATCAGACTCTCACGCCAATAAATATTAAAGAAAACTTTGGGCAGAAGGAAAATGATACCAGGTGGAACGATGTATCTATTCAAAAGATGGTTAAAGAACAGAGCACTAGAAATGGTGGTGGTGATGGTTGTTTTGAGACAGAGTCTGGCTCTGTCACCAAGCTGGAGTGCAGTGGCACAATCTCGGCTCACTGCAACCTCCATCTCCTGGGTTCAAGTGATTCTCTTGCTTCAGCCTCCCGAGTAGCTGGGACTACAGGTGCATGCCGCTACACCCAGCTAATTTTTTGTATGTTTTTAGTAGAGACGGGGTTTCACTGTGTTAGCAAGGATGGTCTCAGTCTCCTGACCTTGTGATCTGCTCGCCTTAGCCTCCCAAAGTGCTGGGATTACAGGCGTGAGCCACTGCACCCAGCCGGAAATAGTAACATGAGTAAATATATTTGATTTTAGATTATTATTTTAGTCTCTTTAAAAGGTAGGTTAAGTGTTTAAATAAAGGTAATCACGATATAGTCAGGAGTTTACATTCCTTGTAAAGTTAAAATGTAAGAGAAGAGCACAAAGATCAGGAAGAGAGAAATGAAAGTATTCTATTGTAATTGTCTTATGTGTTAAATGTCATATTAACAATTTAAGGTAGACTTCGATAATTTGAAAATGTATACTAAAGCAACCACTAAAATAGTTAAGAGTTATACCTAATAAGTCAACAAGAAGGTAAATTATTATAAAAACATTCAATTCATCCAAAAGAAGGCAGGAAAAGAGGAAAAGGTGGTTAAAGAACAGATGTCATAAATAGACAAAAAATTAACAAGAGTGTAGACTTAAACCTAACCACACCAATAAGATGTCAATGTTACGTCCTCTATGTAAGGGCAAATATGTAATCATATTGATAAACCAGTGACTCAGTTGTGCTGCATATAAGAACCACAATTCACAATTGAAAAAATATAGAACTAGCCCAAATGCCCATCAGTCAATAAGTGGATAAACAAATTGTGTATAAATATATCATGGAGTGTCACTCAGCCATAAAAAGGAAAAAATAGTGGCATTCTCAGCAACCTGGATGAAATTGGAGACCATTATTCTAAGTGAAGTAACTCAAGAATGGAACACCAAACATTGTATGTTCTTACTCATAATGGGAGCTAAGCTATGAGGATGCAAAGGCATAAGAATGAGAAAATGGACTTTGGAGACTCGGGGAAAGGGTGGGAGGAGGGTGAGAGATGAAAGACTACACACTGGGTACAGTGTACACTACTTGGGTGATGGGTGCACCAAAATCTCAGAAATCACCACTGAAAAATTTATTCATGTAATCAAATAGCACCTGTTCCCCAAAAACCTATTAAAATAAAAAAAATTAAATTGTGCTGCCTTAAACACTTAAAATTTCTTATTAATATATAATAATGATACATGTTGATAGAGTACATGTGATATTTTGATACATGCATACAATGTGTAATGATAAAATCAGAGTATTTAGGATATCCATCACCTTGAACATTTATCATTTCTTTGTGTTGGGAACATTTCAAATCTAGTTATTTTGAAATATATATTGTTGTTAACTAAGTCACTTCACTGTGCTATCGAGTACTGGAACTTATTCCCTCTGTCTATGTTTGTACCCACATTTAGTGATTTCTCTTCTCCCTTCCCCACTCCCAGCCTCTGGTAACTATCATTCTACTCTCACCTCATGAGATAAACTTTTTAGCTCAGACATGTGACTGAGAGAAATGTAGCGGTAGTTGTCTTTCTGTGCCTCACTTATTTCACTTAACATAATGACCTTCAGATCCACCCATGTTGCTGCAAATGACAGGATTTCATTCTTGTTTAATGGTGGACTAGTATTCCATTGTGGACATGGACCACATTTTTAAAATCCATTTATCTATTGATAAATTCTTTGGTTAATTCCATAATTGATTATTGTGAATAGTGCTGCAATAAACATGGAAAGCAGGTATATCTTTAATATACTGATTTTCTTTCTTTTGGTTAAATATTCAATAATGTGATTGCTGGATTGCGTGGTAGTTCTATTTTTTTTTTTAGCACCCTCCATATCGTTTTCTATAATGGCTGTATAAATTTACGTTCTGACTAACAGGGTATACGAGTTCCCTTTTCTCCACATCCTTGCAAGCATCCATTATTTTTTTGTCTTTTTGATAATAGCCATTCTAACTGTAGTAAGATAATATCTCATTATGGTTTTGATTTGTGTTTTCTTGATGATTCGTGATAGTGAGCATTTTTTCATATATCTGTTGGCCACTTGTATGGCTTCTTTTGATAAATGTCTACTTAGATCCTTTGCCCACTTTATTATTATTATTTTCCTCATTTAAGCTGTTGGCATTCATCAATACTCTCAGATGTCTCTACCAACATGGGCTTTATCAGAAGCTTTTGTCTACTTTTTAATGGGATTATTTGTTTTCTTGCTATTGAGTTGGGTTCCTTGTATATTCTGGTTATTAGTCCCCTGCCAGAGAATTTGCAAATATATATTTTTTCCATTCAGCAGGTTGTCTTTTCATTCGGCTGATTGTTTGCTTTTCTGTATGGAAGCTTTTTAGTTTAATGTAGTCCCATTTGTCTGTGTTTTTGTTGCTTGTGCTTTTGAGATCTTAGCCATAAAATATTTGTCTAGACCAAAGTTCCAAAGAATTTCTCCTGTGTTTTCTTCAGGTAGTTTTATAGTTTTGGGTTTTATATTTAAGTATTTAATCCATGTGGAGTTGATTTTTGTATGTGGTGAGAGATAGGGGTCTAGTTTCATTCTTCTGCATATGGATATCCAGTTTTCCCATCACCATTTACTGAAGAGGGTGTCCTTTCCCCAAAGAATGTTCTTGATTCTTTTTTCAAAAATTAATTGGCTGTAAATTGGTGAATATCTTTCTGGGTTTTCTGTTCTGCTCCGTTGGTCTATATGTCTGTTTCCTTGATAGTATCATGCTGATTTGGTTACTATAGCTTTGTAGTATATTTTGAAGTCAGGTAGTGTAATGCCTCCAGCTTTGTTCTTTTTGCTTGGGATTTCTTTGGTTATTTGGGGTCTTTTGTGGTTTCATATGAATTTTGGAAGTTGTTTCCTATTTCTGTGAAGAATGTCATTGGCATTTTGATGGGGATTGCATTGAATCCGCAGATTGCTTTGGAGTAGTATAGTCTCAAGGTGACTTTTAACAATATCAATTCTTCCAGTCCATGAGCATGGATGTCTTTCCATTTGTTTGTGTCCTTTTCAATTTCTTCATCAGTGTTTTGTAGTTTTCCTTCTAGAGGCCTTTCACCTCTTGGTTAAATTTATTTCTAGCCATTTTCTTATCTTTTGTAGCTATTGTAAATGGGATTGCTTTCTTGATTTATTTTTCAGCTAGTATCTTATTAGTGTAGAGAAATACTACTGATATTTTTTTGTTGATTTTGTATCTTGTGACTTTACTGAATTCAATGATCAGTTCTAAGAGTTCTTTTGGTGGAGTCTTGGTTTTTCTATATATAAGATCATGTCATACAAAAAGAGAGACAATTTTGACTTTCTGTTTTCCAATCTAAATGTCTTTTATTTCTTTCTCCTGCTAGAGATTGTTCTGGCTGGAACTTTCAGCACTATGTTGAGTATGAATAGTGAGAGTGGACATTGTTACCGTGTTCCAGTTCTCTGAGGAAATTCTCTAGGCTTCTCTCCATTTATTATGATATTAGCTGGGTTTGTCACATATGGCTTTTATTATGTTTATTATGTTTTATTATGTTTCTACTATGCCTAATTAGTTAAGACTTTTTCTTATGAAGGAATGTTCAATTTTATCAGATGACTATATGGTTTTTATCTTCCATTCTGTTTAACAGAACAGAATGTGATGTGTCACAGTTATTGATTTGTATATGTTGAACCATTCTGGCACTCCTGGGATAAATCCCCCTTGATCATGGTGTATTATTTTTTTGATGGGTTGTTGGTTTGCTAGTATTTTGTTTGCTGTATTTTGTTGAGAACTTTTGCATCTATGTTCAGTAGGAATATTGATCTATAAGTTTCTTTTTTTGTTGTGTCCTTGTTTGGTTTCAGTAACAGGGTAATGATGGTTTCATAGAATGAGTTAGGAAGAATTCCTTTCTCTTTAATTTTTTTGGAAAAATTTGAGAAAAATTGGTGTTGGTTCTTCCTTATAAGTTTGGTAGAATTCATCAGTAAAGTCATCTGGTTCTGAATTTTTGTTGTTGGGGGACTTTTTATTACTCATTCAATCTCATACTCATTATTGGTCTGTTCAAATTTCCTATTTCTTACTTGTTCAATCTTGGTAGATTGTACATATCCAGGGATTCGCCATTCTCCTCCAGGTTTTCTAATTTGCTAGCATATAGTTGTGATAAGAGTATCTAATAATTCGTTGTATTTCTGTGGTATCAGGAGTAATATCTCCGTTATCGTTTCTGATTTTATTTATTTGGGTCTTCTCTCTCTCTCTCTTTTTTTTTTTTTTTTTGAGACGGAGTTTCACTCTTGTTACCCAGGCTGGAGTGCAATGGCGCGATCTCGGCTCACCGCAACCTCCGCCTCCTGGGTTCAGGCAATTCTCCTGCCTCAGCCTCCTGAGTAGCTGGGATTACAGGCATGCGCCACCATGCCCAGCTAATTTTTTGTATTTTTAGTAGAGACGGGGTTTCACCATGTTGACCAGGATGGTCTCGATCTCTTGACCTTGTGATCCGCCCGCCTAGGCCTCCCAAAGTGCTGGGATTACAGGCTTGAGCCACCCCGCCCAGCCCTTCTCACTTTTTTTTATTAGTCAGTTAGCAGTTTATTGACTTTATCTCCAAAAAACTGTTCAATTCATTGATCCTTTGTAATTTTTTAGTCTTTATTTCATTTACTTCTGCTCTGATCTTTATTATTCCTTTCTTTCTACTAATTTGGGGCTTGGTTTGTTCTTGCTTTTCTAGTTTCTTGAGGTGCATCACCAGGTTATTTGAAATCTTTCTGCTTTTTTGACATAGGCATTTTTGCTATAAACTTCCCTCTTAGCACTGCTTGTACTGTATTCCACAGATTTTAGTATGTTGTATTTTTACTTTCATTCATTTCAAGAATTTTTAAATTTCCTTCTCAATTTCTTCCTTGACCCAATGGCTATTCAGGAGCATGTTGTTTAATTCCATGTATTTCCAAATTTCCTTTTATTATTGATTTCTAGTTTTATTCCATTGTGATCTGAAAAGATACTTGATAAGATTTTGATGCTTAAAATTTGCTGAGACTCATTTTTGTGGCCTAACATATGGTCTATCCTGGGGAATGTTCCAGGTGCTGATGAGAAGAAAGTGTATTCTGCGGTTGTTTGGTGAAATGTTCTATAAATGTCTGTCAGGTCTATTTGTTCTAAAGTGCAGTTTGAATTCAATGTTTCTTTGCTGATTTTCTGTCTAGATTATCTGTCCAATGCTGAGAGTGGGATGTTGAAGTCCCCATCTATTATTATATTAGAGTCTATCTCTCCAGTAGGGTCAGTGGTGGTTAGAGCAGATTAATCTCCAAGTTCCCTGACTGTGCTAGTGGGGAGTGATGCCAGGTGGGGCAGACCTGTCCTGAGGCCTGCTGATGATGCACATAAGCACCCAAAGTGGCAAGCAACACTAACTGATCTCCAGGTCCCTAGATGGTGTGGTCATGGTGGTGGCAGTGGTGAGGACAGGCTTGTCCCCAGGCCCCAGGAAGGCTCCCAGACAGACCAATCTCCAAGCCTGCTGAAAGCACATGCATGTGCAAAGTGTCTGTGTCTGGGAGTGTAGGGTTGCTGTCAGTGGCAGCAGCTCCAGGCAGGTGGCTCTCAGGCTCTGGGGAGTGAATGCTTCAGCTCCCTTTGTCCTGAAGGCAGCTTCCCAGGTGCATTGCACTGCCATTCCCTGGGCTATAGGGCATTGCGTGGGCTAGAGTGCTGGGCACCTGGTTGCAATGCTGGGTCTAGCCATCCTACTTGGTGGACATGAGGTGATATCAGTGGAGTTCTATGGATGTGGAAATGCAGGGTCTGTTGGGCCTCAGGGCAGGATATAGTCTGGTGGGTCCTGGGCTCTTAAAATGGCTGTGTGCTACAGCTGCTTGTGTCTGAGGAGTATGTGGGATCCAGCATGAAATACATCTCTGAAGTAATTTCATGATATGAACTCTAGGCAGCTTCATATACTAGTCTCAGGGCCCATGAAGGCTGAGGAGCTCTCCTGTAGCTAGGATTGCAAAAGTCTGCGGGAATGTGGAGAGATGGGGATCCTTTGCTCACCTTTTCCCTGCACTGGGGAGTTTCTTCTGACACAGAGCTGGTTCCAATCCTGGCCAGGCCAGATGCTTAGCTTGCTTCTCCTTCCCTGCCTCAGAGATTCCCTGGGTGCCTCCAGGTAGCCATCTTGAAGTCCTTCCACTCAGGACTGTGTATAAACACATTTTAAATATAAAGACTCAAGAGGGTTAAAAGTAAAAGGATGAAAAAGATATACCAAGCTAATGCTAATCAAAAGAAAGCTAGGGAGCTTTTTCTAATGTCAAATAAGGTAGATTTCAGAGCATGGAATATTGCCAGGTATAAAAAAGTAATTTTATAATAATAAAGGGTCAGTTTATTAGGAGCAAATAAAAGCCCTAAATGTTTATGCACCTACTAACAGAGTTTCAAAATAATTGATGTAAAAACTGATAGAACTGCAAGAAAAAATAGATATATCCATGACTTTAGTTGGAGATTTTAATAACCCTCTTTGAATAATTGACAGAATCAGTAGAAAATCAGTAAGAATGTAGATGATTTAAATAACACTATCAATCAATGTGGCTTAATTTATATTCATAGGATACTTTACCAACCTATGGCAGAATATACATTCTTTTCACCTGCAATGGAATTTTTACCAAGATAGACAGTATTGTGAACCATAAAGCCAGTCACAATGAATTTATAAGAATTCAAATGATATAAAGTAAGGGAATTAAATGATCAACAACAGAAAGGTTTCTGTAAGAGTCCCCAAGATTTGAAAATTAAATAATGTACTTCTAAAAGAACTATGGGTCAAAGAAGAAATCAAAAGAGAAACTAGAAAATGTCTTGAACTGAATGAAAATGAGTACAGCATACTAAAATCTCTGGGATGCCACATTGTTGGGGGAAATTTATAGAACAATAGAGGCATATTAGAAAAGAAGTAAGATAGAAGGATCTCTAATCAACAACCTCATCTTCCATCATAAGAAAGGTGAAGAAGATTGAAATCTAAAGCAAGTAAAAGGAAGGAAATAAGAAAAATCAGAATAGGAATAAATAAAATTGCAAACATTAAAACAATAAACAATTAATTGAAAGTTGATTCTTTGAGATTGATAAAATTGATAAAACTCCAATCCAGGCCAGGCACAGTGGCTCATGCCTGTAATCCCAGCGTTTTGGGAGACTGAGGTGGGCAGATGTTGAGGTCAGGAGATTGAGACCATCCTGGCCAACATGGTAAAACCCCTTCTCTACTAAAAATACAAAAAAATTAACTTAGTGTGGTGGCACGTGCCTGTAATTCCAGCTACTTGGGAGGCTGAGGCAGGAGAATTGCTTGAACCAGAGAGTTGGAGGTTGCAGTGAGCTGAGATTGCACCATTGCACTCCAGCCTGAGGACAGAAGGAGACTCCATCTCAAAAAACAAACAAAAAACTCCAATCCAGACTGATACGAAAAAAAGAGAGAAGCACAAATGACCAGTATCAGAAATGAGAGGCAAAATTGCTACAATTTCTGCAGATATGCAAAGGAAAATAAGGGAATATTACAGTTTTGTCCACTAAATTGGACAACTTAGATTGAGTGGAAGCTTACCAAAGAAGAAAAAGATAACCTACATAGCCCTGTATTTAGTAAGCGAATTGAATGTATAGTTAAATTATCCCCACAAAGAAAAGTCTAAGTTTAGATGGGTTTCCTGGTGAATTCTACCAAACATTTAAAAATAAATAATAGTGATTTTATACAAACTCCTGGAGATAATTTAAGAAGAGAGAGTATTTTCCAACTTATTCAATGACGCCAGCACTATACTGATACAAATAGCAGGCAAAGACTTTACAAAGAAAGAAAACTTCCAACCAATATCTCTTAAGAACAGAGATGAAAATAATCTTAACCCAATTTTAGTAAATTGATATTGACAATATATAAAGGATCAGGATCAAGATCAATTGATATTTGTCACATGAATGCAAGACTGGTTTAACGTGTGGAAATCATTAAATGTAATTCATTATATAAAAAATCTCCAACAATATATGATTATCTCCAAGGACCCAGAAAAAGCATTTGACAGGATCTACCATTTCCTGATAAAAACTCAACACATTAGAAATAGAAGGGAGCTTTCTCAATGAATCACATCTATGAAAACTGTTAAGTGACATCATACTTCCTGGTAAAAGACTGAATGCTTCCCCAGTAAGATCAGAAACAAAACTAGAACGTCTCCTCTCATTAAATCTATTTAACGTTATACTGGAGACCTAGTCAGTTAAATAAGGCAAGGAAAATAGCTGAATGACATCCATCTGGGTAAAGAAGATGTACAACTATTTGCAGATGATTATCTTTGTGGAAATTCTGATGGAAACGATACACAAAAAATTACAAGAACTAATAAATGAGTTTACCAAGGTTCCAGGATGCAAGATCAACACATAAAAAATTATGTTTCCACATAGTGCAAAAAATTGTTGGAAATAAATCATTGAAAATTTTTAATAATACAGTTTACAATAGCAATATAAATGTAAAAACTTAGGGATAAATCTGCCAATAGACGAAAAGGATCTGTATGCTGTAAGCTACGAAACAACGTTGAAACAGATGAAAGAAGACATAAATAGAGAGATAAATGAGTTTGTGATCTTTACCGAGGCAAAAATTATTTAAATAACAGGAGTAAAAGCACAATCCATAGAGTAAAAAATGGATAAACTGGACTTTATCAATATTAAAAACTTCTGTACCTCAGAAGGCACTTTTAAGAGAATGAAGATACAGACTACACACTGGGAGACAATATTTGCCAATCATGTACTTTGTAAAAAAGTTTTCTTCTGTATATACAAAGAACAGTTAAATAATAGAAAAGAACAATCCAATTAAAAATAGACAAAAGATTGGAACAGATATGTCACTAGAGAAGATAAGTAGATAGCAAATATGCACATATAAAATATGCTCATCATAATTCCTTAGGGAAATGCATACTTAAACTGTAATATGATACTACTGTGTACTTTTAGAATGGTTAAAATTTAAAAGACTGACCATCACGAGAATTGGCAAAGAAGAGCATGAACACACACTTTGCTGAAGGGAATGTAGGAATGGTACAACCACTTTGGACAACAGTCTGGCAGTTTCTTTTTTTCTTTTTTTTTTTTTTTTTTTTTGAGACAGAGTTTCGCTCTTGTTACCCAGGCTGGAGTGCAATGGCGCGATCTCGGCTCACTGCAACCTCCGCCTCCTGGGTACAGGCAATTCTCCTGCCTCAGCCTCCTGAGTAGCTGGGATTACAGGCACGCGCCACCATGCCCAGCTAATTTTTTGTATTAGTAGAGACGGGGTTTCACCATGTTGACCAGGATGGTCTCGATCTCTTGACCTCGTGGTCCACCCGCCTCGGCCTCCCAAAGTGCTGGGATTATAGGCATGAGCCACCGCACCCGGCCCTGGCAGTTTCTTAAAAATCAAACATGCACCTATCATATCATTCAGCCATTCATTTTCTAGGTATTATTTACACAATAGAAGTGAAAGCAGATATCCTTACAAAGACTCATTTACAAATGTTCATTGCAGCTTTATTTGTAATAGCTGAAAACTGGAAATAATCCTTATATCTATCAATTGGTGAATAGATAAACTGTGATATTTCCATACAATAGAATATTGTTCAGCAATTAAAAAACTATTGATATATGCTACAACATGGATAAATCTCAGAATAATTATGCCGAATGAAAGATGTCAGACAAAAAAGTATATACTATATTATTCCATTTGTATTAAATTCCAGAAAATGTAAAATAGACTATGGTGAGGAAAAGAAGCTGAATGGCTGTCTGGAGATGGAGGTTGGAGGTAAATGTGGAGAAGGAGGGAGGGATTATGAAGAAGAAAAAGGAAAACTTGAGGAGGATATTGATATTATCTAGATTGTGGTGATGTTTCAAAGGTATACACATACATGAAATCTCATCAAGTTGTACACTTTAAATGTGTATAACTTATTGTATGCCAATAACAAGTCAATACAGCAGTCAAAAAAATAAAAAAGTTCTATTTACATTAAAGAATATGTACAGTAAAATCTTTAAAGAAGAATACCAATAACTAGTTATTTTGAATGGTGGGGGGTAAATAATTAACTTTTTTTTTCTGTAACATTAGAATTACTTTTATGATCATAAAAATTAAAATTAAATGAAAATAATTTCAGTACTATCTAGTCTAGAATATATTCTCTTTGATTGGCTGGCTACAGACAAGCATTGTAACAAACAAGACCATCAATAATTAGATCACGCATTCATTCATTTGAAAAGGAATTGAGGGGAGTTTTGACAGAGGAGGTAGATTTAACTCATCAGTAT
This sequence comes from Aotus nancymaae, assembly GCF_030222135.1. Lineage (NCBI taxonomy): Eukaryota > Metazoa > Chordata > Mammalia > Primates > Aotidae > Aotus > Aotus nancymaae. Next base: position 108,291,349 of record NW_026988425.1, read on the forward strand.
TGGGGATGGAAAGGGAGGGAATGAAATAGAGAAGGGTTTTTTTGAGCAGAGAATAAAAGCATTAGAAAATGCATAAAGCAAGAAATGGATTGGTTTCTGTGGGACAAATAGTTGGTTGGATATTAATATAAGGTAACGTTTGAGATGGGTGGTAATGGGAGAGAAAGGCACAAACCATTTCAGGTTCTTGTCTCTATATCTTGTCTACCTTTTCTTCTTTCTGCTCCTCTTCCTCTCTTCCTCTGTTCTTCTCTTTCCCTTCTCTTCCTTTCTCTTTGTCATCTTAGGTTTTCTGCATTCTAGGAAAATTCCTTGTGTTTGTTTACAACTCGAATAATTCAATTTTCTGCTTTGTCCTGTCTGCTATTCACTGCCTCCCACAAAGTATCAAGCTTACTCTGCTTCACAGGAAGCTACCTCTTCAATATTTGGAAAATTGATCACCTCTTTGTTTTGAACTAAGGAATAGTTTTCTTTGCTATTTCAGCATTGCAGAAGCAGATCTGTCCTCTCAGTATTAGCTTTAATTAATAATAGTCACATTTAATTATGTTGGAGTTTAATATAGGTCTCCACTCAAATATTTCAGAAGAGGATCCTAGGAGGTTTCTCCATAGGAGAAACCCTAGTAGTAACAATTTTAGCAGTTTACCTGGAGAAGGAGTGTAGTGGAACAGGTCTATACCCATAGCAACAGATGTTATTTTATTTCAGTGTCACTGATATGATGCTCCCTATTATGACGATTCTCAGGCATGTGTCATCAAGAGCAAACCCTGAGGTGTGCTAAGGAGGAAGGTAATCGAACTCATGCTTGTCCAAAAGATTCTTAAGTGGTTTTGACCTTGAGTTCTTGTTTCTCTGGGTTAGGGGATTTCTTTAGTGTTTCCTGATGCCTCTGTCTCAGCTCTGGCTATCAGAGAGTCTTCTAAATATTTTACTTTGGGATGTTCCATTTCTGTTTCTGAGGACTGCTAAAATGTTTGCTGTTTGAATATTTCTACGGACTTTTAAAGGGTAAAAAAAAAAAAAATTTGACTCTGTGACATGGTAGTACGTTTTTTAATTCCATAAAATCTTTAAATGTTTTATGCAAATGAAAAAGTAGAAGGTACTCAATCCAATACCCTCACTTTATAAACAGGGACAATGAGTCCAAAATAGGTGATGTCCTGTAATTTACACAAGTAAATAGTGAGTAGAAAAGCTCAGAGAAGACTCCAGGTCTCCTGATGTCCTGTGCAAATTTATTTTCACCACACCGTGCTGTAGCATGACTTTTTTCCTCAAATTTTAAAAAAGAAATGATTAAATGACTAGAATAAATAAAACATGTGCAGTGGACGGTTTTACTGGAGCCCAAGGGCTCTAAAGAGGAAACAGCCAGCCTCAGGCCTCTGTTTCCTTGAGGTTGAACTAATTTGTTTTTGAAAATGATCCACCCTAATCATAGTAATACTCATCATACATAATAAAATCACATTTTATGTGGTGTTTCAGGCCAAATGAATCCCCCAAAAATACTTTTCAGAGCTAATACCAAGGTAATACCCCAATTAGATGATGCCGTTATGGAATTAAATAAACTACAGAACTAAAATATAAAAGGGTAAGAGGGAACGCTGAAAATGATTATTCTGAAACAAGATCAAGGGTCAATGAGGCAGAGAAACATGAAAGTCAGTTCCAGATGGCAGCCACCATAGTCCTGAGCACATGTGTACCCCACCGCCATCTCTTGGTAGCCATGGGTACTACAGCTCCAGATTGCCACAGTACAAGCTGGCATACATATTCCTTAAGACAGAAAGAGATAAAAGTGTTACAATGTCTTCTTATTGATAGAGATGTGATTTCCAAGAAATGCAAAGAAAATTGCTTTTTAAAAATTTAATTTGCTGATTTTTCTTTCTATTGTTGGGAGAACCCAAATGTTGACTTCTTAAATTTTGTTTGTGGTAGGGACAAATACTCGGTCCAAGTAGCATCCTAGTAGTATTCTTTTTCTCATTAGAGTTGCGGTAAAGGCTGAAATGAGTTCATTGAATAATTAGTTATAGAGTCAATAGTATTTCTGCTTCTTAAAGCGGAAATATAAGAGTGTATTTTGGAAGGCAATTGTTAAGAGACTTTTGATTTGATTTTCCATGGACTTTTATACACGTGCTATTCTTTTTTTCTTTTTTTTTTTTTCTTTTGATCTCGAGGGCAAACAGCTTAAAAAGGGAGTCCTAAAATCATTTCTAGTTTCTTAAAAAGAAGATTCTAAAATAAAAATATTTTTTCTCCCTCAAGGCCAGCTTTTGTTTTTGAAAATTACCTTTTAAGTAGTTCCTAAGGGTTTGACTTCCTGGCTAGAACTGGTTTATGGGTGTCCAGGGTTTGAACAGTTGAATTCATTCAAATCTTTGGGAGAAGATGTATTTGCTGTCTCCCAAGATGGGTTTCAAAATCTTGTGCATTCTGTTCTTACTTATAAGCTGGAGCTGAATGATGAGAACATATGGACACATGGAGGGGAGGACATGTACTGGGGCTTGCTAGGGGCGTGAGTGGGCGTGGGGAGGGAGAGCATCAGGATAAATAGCTCATGCATGCTGGGCTTAATACCTAGGTGATGGGTTGATCTGCACAGCAAACCACCATGACACATGTTTACCTGTATAACAAACCTGCACATCTTACACATGTACCCGGGAACTTAAAAGTTGAAATAAAAAAAAAGGAAAATGTCATGCATTTCAGTACAAGTCTCTGGACCGCATGTCATGATCAGTAAAAGTGAACAATGGAGAAGTCAATGTCAATGTAAAGATTTTTCTTTTGTGTTATGAATGCTCCGGGCCTTTCAAGCCATCATTTCAAGTGTAGTGTTAAACGTGAGGGCAAATCTGCTGTGGACCTGTCAAAATGTTTGCTATGGGAGTGCTGTTTATTCTTGAGAGCCAGGCTGACACAGAGCCGTCTGGATGCCGTAAAGGCCTCTTGTAGGTAAATCTCACAGAGGGTATCATTACTTTCAAGAATTTGATCCATCAATACTAATAAAAATGGAGATCAATTGGGAACCGCCAAATGTGTCAGATCTTTTTATGTACATTCTCTTATTTAATTTTCACATCACTGTGAAATTGGTGCTTTTATGCTGCTGTTTTACAAATGAGAAAACAGAGTCTGAGAGAAGTTAGGTAACACACACAAGGCCATAGCAGAATAAAGTTAAAGGCAGAGTATCTGACTCTAAATCCCACACTCTTTTCATTATACAATGCACACTGGTTTTTCAAGTCATCCAGCCCCAGGCTATGCTTATTTTCATCAATACTTTGAGGACATTAGTCTATTATTGATACTAATTCTATAGCAAACAAATTTAAAGCATTTGTAACTGCGTCTTCCTTTTTGCGTTTAAGCAAAAACATCCGAAGTATGCTATAAACACACATCGGAATGAAAACCAACACATATCCCCATCCACAAATCTGTTAACCAGATTGTCCATAGTATCAGCAATAAAAAAGGGTATGGAAGAAGGAAAGACATTGCTTTACATTGTTACAGGCGGATTTCTTTACAATATTTTTAAAAGGGGAAGGTCCCCGCTTCCTTTTTCAAATGAATTGTTACATGAAATTCCAAATTACAACACAGATTAAGAGTCGCCTTGTTGGAAGCTATAGTTAAAATTTCAGAGTTCTGACTTGAAACTTGTCTGCCCCATTACCTTCTCTGGGATTCCAGGACTTGAAAGAAGATGTATTGAAAGCCCCTCAAACTATTGAAAATAACATGAGGTCAGAAGTTATGAATTTCGGTTCAAGAGCAGGCTCCCTCTCTTTGATTGACCTTAAGCAGCTTTCTCAATGCTGCTGAGCCTCAATTTTTATACCTTAAAAATAGGCATAAGAGTGCTTGTCCTATGGAGCTGTTCTGAGATTTAAGTGGAATGATGCATATCAGGGCCCAGAGCAGTGGATTGAATTTAACAAGTTTTCATAAAGAATACTGCCCTTCATCCCTCAAGAGGGCTTCTCTAAACTGTCAAGATGATATGCAGGTCACATGTGACTACAACTTTCACTGCTCATCCAATGTACTGTCCCAAGGTGTAGCAAATCCTGTCCTTTGGTTGGCAAACATAGCTATCTGTACTGACGTTTGAAGTCACCATCTTTCCTAAGCACTTGCTCATAACACCACTTGCTTTTACATTGCTTGGTTTCCTTGCAACCTCAGGTATTCTGGGTTGGAAATTAAGTAAAGCATCATCCACATGCATTTCTTCAAGGCATTTCTAGTAGATATAGTACAGAAAGGTCCAGATTAGGAAAAGATACAAGTACTTCTAAGACAATGTAAAGTTTTATCATCTCTCAAATGATACCAATGCTTGGTTGAAAATGGTGGCTACTGAATTAGCTTGGGCACATGGCATGAATGTGCACACATTTATCATGTTGTTTCTTTGAATCTTCTGTGAAACTGAGGAAGTTACAGTTTCTGATTCAGAGGTTGTAATTAAAATAGTCTGTGGCTGACAAAAAGGGGGAAGTTTGATCTGTTGGCCCCTCACATTATAGAGCTGATCCTGTCCGTTCTTATTAATGATCATGCTTTCTTCCGTATTGAGTAATGTGTCAGGAATAAAAAGTTTCCCCTAGCTCTTAGATGTGAGAAAATAGAGTTTGAAATCATCTTCTTTATTTTTGTAAAGATTTTAATGGAGCTACAGAAAACATAAAACAAAAGAGTGTTGATAATCTTGTCCAAATTCATATTACACTTTCCTCATCTGTCTGCAGACTTGGCAGACATAGCTAATATAGATTTTTAATAAATTCTATTCAGGCTGTAAATTTTTTACTAAAGGAAATAAAAATATATTATCTGCTAAATGTCTTGCACATCTTGAACATAACACTGCTGAAAAGGGGTGTGATTTGCTTCCTTGTGGATTGAGGCTTTCATAATAAAAGTTCCTGGTCACTTTGAAGTTTCCTTAAAACATGCAGAAGCAATTAACAACATGTTTGACTTTGTAGAAACGGAAAGTGATAGCTTCTGAGACACGTGCCTACAAGATTGTACATCTTGATATACTGTTGCTGGCCATAGAAAAGATTTTCAAGCTTTGGCCTGCAGTAAACTATTTTTAAAGTGTGAGACAAGAAGAAATCTCCTCTAATTTGGAAATACATTGAGGATGAAAATAGGGCAAAAAGAGTACTGTAAAACTGAGATGTATGTGCTGTTTCTCTGAAACTGTTTGGTCTTTGAAGAGACATAAGTATCCTAGAAAAGGATGAATTAACTGTACGTGGGTAGTTGTAGGTTGTGACAAACAATTACATGGAGAAAAAGACTCAATTTTTGGAAATAAGACAGTTTCAGAATTCAGAAAATGTCAATGAAAAGGGCAACCAAATTAAACAGAACTTTCTCAATTTCCTTACTAAATTTGTAACATATTTAGAGTACACTGTTGATTTCACAAGTTTAGATGACTTCTGTGCTTTAAAAGCATTTTCCCTGAGGCAGGTTTAACTTTGGAATGTCTTAAAATCATGGCCATTTTAGACATGGAGAACTTATGCACACATTTAAAGATGCAAAAGACCTGATGGACAACAGCAAGCTGGTCTATGGTAAGCCTGTAAATAAAAAGTGGGTGGAGATTTTTGGATGAAAACAAATCCTACATTATCTAAAAGCCTGTTGTTGCAAGTCAGTAAAATACTAAGTATTCCTTCATTATAGTTTGGATGTTTGACCCCTCAAAATCTCACGTTGAAATTGTATCCTCAGTGTTGGAGGTGGGGTCTGGTAGGAGGCGTTTGGGTTATGGGGGTGGATCCCTCATGAACATCTTGGTGCCGTCCTCATAGAAATGCGTCAGTTCTCATTCCATTAGTTCCCATAAGAGCTGGTTGTTATAAAAGAGCCTGGCACTTCCCTCCTCCTCTTTCTCTTTCTCTCACTGCTTCTCTCACCATGGTGATCTCTGCACATTCTGCCATGAGAGGAAGCTTCTGGAAGCCCTCACCAGAAGCAGATACTGGTGCCATGCTTCTGCAGAACTATCAGCAAAATAAACCTCTTTTCTGTGGAAATTACCCAGCCTCACGTCTTCCTTTATAGCAACACACAAATAGACTAAGATGTCCAGGCACAAATGCTTTTGTGCAGAGGATATACATCACCTTGACATTACCATGCTGAAATGACACCAGGCAGCCATGTAATATAGGCTCAATGAGAGCAGAGCTACAAGATAAAGTAATGTTACATTTGCTATATCAGTTTTGCCTATGTAAAAGAAAAGAAGGATGTCCTAAAGGATACAGGCATTTGAGAGAAGTATCATTAGAGAATAAAAATTAAAATTTTCCTATATATCATAGCTAAAATAGATTTGTTATTTTTCATTACATAGTGGTAATAATACATGTTTAATTAGTTCAATTATATTTATATTCTCTTTTTTAAAAGTATTGAATTATGCACCTTAAAATGTATGTCAATATAGCATGATGAATATATAGCATCTCTTTAATATTCAGAGAACTTAAAAGTTAAATTGTTCTGTTAAAGAACAGAAAAAAATTATAAAATTATCATTGCATTTTTCTCACATATTTGTTTATACTTATTAATTACTACTAACTGCCACTTTTAGTCTTATTTTATTGTTTAAGTATTAGCATTTATGTAATAGAAAAGTAAATAGTAAATAATATGATTTCAAATAAATATCTATTCATATTTTATGTTAAAGTAATAACACATGTCTATATTATTTTAAAAAATTACTCTTTTTGTTTGTTTGATACAACTGTGTCTTGGGTTGACTTTTTAAAAAGTTGGCCATTCTACCTAGATAAATGCATTACAACCAGCTCCAGGCCCACCTGGGTTCCCTCCTCCTCTTCCTACAGGCTGCATAGAAGCAGATGTAACTTACTCAGGCTGTGTAAAGACAGACATAACTTACAATATCCATGCCTCCAACTGAACATCTGAGGGGAAGCTAATAAGGTATCAAAGAACATACGGATAATTTAACCACATTTATGTAGAATGAATAAAATATATAGAAAGGACTGTCCTAGTTAACAGAGAAAGTAACAATGTAGGGGCAAAACCCCTCTAAAAGATATAAGCAAGAAGGCATACAAAAGACAGATGAATAATTTAAGCTGGAGAAAACATTACCCAAGAAACAAATGCAAACTTCCTACAGCTGCTTTGGAGTGTAGAAGAATTTCAGGATATCACAAATTCAATGACTCAAGATCCCAAGAACAGGATGCTATAACAACAGAATGAGCTGATAAGAAAGATGACTGAACATTTAAGGTTAATATTGTTGTGTGTAAATTTGATCCTGCCATTTTGATATTAGCTAGTTGTTTTGCCCATAAGTTGATACGGTTTCTTCATAGTGTCAGTGGTCTTTACAATTTGGTATGTTTTTGCAGTGGCTGGTACTGGTTGTTCCTTTCCATGTTTAGGGCTTCCTTCAGGAGCTCTTGTAAGGCAGGGCTGGTGGTGACAGAATCTCTCAGCCATTGCTTGTCTGTAAAGGATTTTATTTCTCCTTTGTTTATGAGCTTAGTTTGGCTGGATATGAAATTCTGGGTTGAAAATTTTTTTCTTTAAGGATGTTGAATATTCGTCCCTACTCTCTTCTGGCTTGTAGGATTTCTGCCAAAAGATCTGCTGTGAGTCTAATGGGCTTCCCTTTGTGGGTAACTCAACCTTCTCTCTGGCTGCCCTTAGCAATTTTTCCTTCATTTCAATTCTGGTGAATCTGATGATTATATGTCTTGGGGTTGCTCTTCTCAAGAAATATCTTTGTGGTGTTCTCTGTATTTCCTGAATTTGAGTGTTTGCCTTCCTTACTAGTTTGGGAAGGTTCTCCTGGATAATATCCTGAAGAGTGTTTTCCAGCTTGGTTTCATTCTCCCTGTCATTTTCAGGTACACCGATCAAATGTAGATTAGGTCTTTTCACATAATCCCGTATTTCTCGGATGCTTTGTTAATTTCTTTTCACTCTTTTTTCTCTAATCTTGCCTTCTCACTTTATTTCATTGAATTGATCTTCAATCTCTGATATCCTTTCTTCTGCTTGATCAATTTGGCTATTGAAACTTGTGTATGTTTCACGAAGTTCTCGTGCTGTGTTTTTCAGCTCCATCAAGTTGTTTATGTTCTTCTCTATGCTGGTTATTGTAGTTAACATTTTGTCTAACCTTTTTTCAAGGTTGTTAGCTTCCTAGCATAGGGTTAGAACATGCTCCTTTAGCTCGGAGAAGTTTGTTATTACCCACCTTCTGAAGCCTGCTTCTGTCAATCGTCAAACTAATTCTCCATCCAGTTTTGTTCCTTGCTGGTGAGGAGTTGTGATCCCTTGGAGGAGAAGAGGCGTTCTGGTTTTTGGAGATATCAGTCTTTTTGAGCTGGTTTCTTCCCATCTTTGTGTGACCTTTGGATGGGATCTCTGAGTGGACATCCTTTCTGTTGACGTTGAAACTATTTCTTTCTGTTTGTTAATTTTCCTTCTAACGGTCAGGCTTCTCTGCTGCAGGTCTTCTAGAGTTTACTGGAGGTCCACTACAGACCCTGCTTGCCTGGGAATCACCAGCAGGGGCTGCAGAACAACAAAGATTGCTGCCTGTTCCTTCCTCTGGTAGCTTTGTCCCAGAAGGGTACCTGCCAGATGTCAGCCAGAGCTCTCCTGTTTGAGGTGTCTGTCAGCCCCTGCTGGGAGGTGACTCCCAATCAGGATACATGGAGGTCAGGGAGCCACTTGAGGAGGCATTCTGTCCCTTATCTGGGTGTGGTGGCAGGCACCTGTAATCCCAGCTACTTGTGAGGCTAAGGCAGGAGAATCACTTGAACCTGGGAGGCGGAGGTTGCAGTGAGCCTTGCACCATTGCATTCTAGCCTGGGCAACAAGAGCAAAACTTCATCTAAAAAAAAAAAGAGAAAAAAGAAATTGAGACCACAAATTCTGCTTTTAAATGAAATTAACAGGATAGAAGCAGAATGGATACAGCAAAAAGTTAATTTGTGACAGAGAGCAAAGGCTTGTAATAATGACCCTGAGTGGAGACAAGAAGTCCAAGAGATTAATGCAACTAGAATGACAATAATTTATAAGAAGCCAGGGATTATGTTGTTCTTTCTGAAGTAGAAAGACAAAGAATCACAACAGTTGTGAATGACAGAAAACTCTACCAGAGTGGCCTCGGAAATCCTGGGTCAGGCATCCTTTGCTTGCCTCTGCTGTAAATTTTGCTGTTACTTTTAAAATTTATATATGTTGGGAAATCTTCCTCCATTATTACCTAATATTGAGGAAGTAATTTATTTTATTTATAATAACATATGAACACATGGGCTGGGTGCAGTAATTCCAGAGCTTTAGGAGGCCAAGGCAGAAAGATTGCTTGAGGCCAGGAGTATGACATCAAGCCTGGGCAACAGAGTGAGACCCTGTCTCTAAGAAAAAAAGCTCAGTGTGATGGCATGTGCCTGTGGTACCAGCTACTCAAAAGGCTGAGGCCGGAGGGTTGCTTGAGCCTAGGAGTTCCAGTCTGCAGTGAGCTATGATTTTGCTACTGCACTCTATCCTGGGTAGCAGACAGAGATCCTGTCTCCCCAAACCCCTGCAACCTCCCAATACACACACACACATACACAAATATATAAATATATGTACATTTATAATTTATAAATCTATAATAGAATGCCTTTGTAATTTAATATATAAAATACAGATCATTTATATATAATTTTACATATAATGAAGAATTTTGTTATATGTTTATATAAATATATCCTATATATTAATATTTTCAATAATAATACATAATTAAATAGTAAAATAAAAGTTTATAACCTTAATTTATGTAGTTTAATTAAAACATCAAACCAACAATGCAGTATACATACATTTGTGTATGTACACATGTAATTCTTGTCTATCACGTGGATCATTCAAAAAAAATGATAACCTAAGTTTTATTAAGGCTGTGGTTAAACAGATCTGTTCATATGCTAAAGCCATCAATCCACATTAAAAGCTATGAAACTGTTTAATTCCTTTGACCCAGAAATTTCACTATTAAAACTCTTATTTAAAATAATCAAAGCCCAGCATGGTGGCTCACGCCTGTAATCCCAGCACTTTGGGAGGCTGAGGTGGGTGGATCACGAGGTCAAGAGATTGAGACCATCTTGGCCAACATGGCAAAACCCCGTCTCTACTAAAAATACAGAAAAATTAGCCAGGCGTGGTGGTGTGTGCCTGTGATTTCAGCTACTCAGGAGGCTGAGGCAGGAGAATTGCTTGAAACCGGAAAATGGAAGTTGCAGTGAGTCATGATCGCACCACTGCACTCCAGCCTGGTGATAGAGCAAGACTCTGTCTCCAGAAAAAAAAAAAAAAAAACATTAATATACATGGATATTTGTGAGAACATTGTTTCTAATACTAAAAGATTAGAAATAACTTAAAAATTGAACCATAGCCTGTTCATGAAGTAATGGTATATACAAAAAATCAAATACTATTCAGTCATTAAAAATCAGATGTTAGGAAAAATTTTATAGTACAGTGCTGAAAATATACTATAGGTGAAAAATGCAGATACAGGTTTTGAAACTTTGTATAGTATGATCACAAATACATAGAAATACACACACATATATAATCTTTAGTGATCTGTTCATTATCCATCCATTCCAATCATCTCTATTGAAAGCACACACAAGCACCAAAAAGAGATTTTAATTTTGTACTTAATTTATTTCACAATTTTTAGTCAAAAATATTTTTAAATACTAAAAAAATTGTGTTTTTCTTAGAAAAATAAGTAATTATAAATGCAGAAATGATAGCACCTTAATTTATTTGTAAATGTGATCATACCAGCTACTGTGATGGCATCAAAGGAATCTTTGGGAACCATCTTCACCCCAGATGGAAATATTTTCTTTGGTTCCATATGTAGACATCACTGAGAGGAGGCTGAACTTGCCCCTTATTTTTGCCCAGCTTCCCCAAAACATTATTTTTTTTCCAAGAAACGAAAGGACCAGATGAAATGCTAGTGGACTTGATAGAGTACAGGCACAAAGATGGAGACCAAAGAATATGATTTTAGAAATGGGACCATGTGGCCTCTTGGGTGAAGAATTTTTCAAAGGTGTCACTCTGGCCCACTTGTGCCTTTTTCTAATTTTGACCCCGCAGCCCACTTTAGATGAAACCACCTCTCCACTCTTCGTAGCTTTGGCTTAATGTCAAGCTTTGGGTGCTTGAGGCTCATACACAGGCACAGAGCTGGGGACTGCACCTGTGAGTCTCTCACCCAGGGCTCTGGAAAACCTTGAGAAGTGGTTGGACACTGGGACAAGGGATCGTGTTTCTTAATGGAGTGGAGAAGACCAGTGTGTAGAGAGCGGTGTCTGAAGCATTCTTTCAAGGTGTCCCTGGAGAAAGTCACTCCTTTAGCCAAATTTTGAAGGCTGTTCAAAACATTTGAGCTTTGGAATATTTTCTATGTTTATTCTAACCATCCTCTTATCATAAACACAGAGTTGTTTGCATTAAACAATCACACTGATTGCAAATGACAGAGCCTCTCTGGCTAGCTCATCAGGCCAAGAGAGAGGCGTAGCAGAGCGTAACTGGGTCAGTTTCCAAGTCCTCCATCTGAAAATGAGACTGCCAGGCAAGAGGCAGAATCTTTGTAGAGTCATACGTTCTCCTGTGAGGAATTCCGCCCTGATACTGGCTCTTGACTTTGCCATTTTTTTGTTTCTTCCTTTCACTCCTACTCACATCCTGTTGGAACGACTCATTTTGTTCTAATTCTGCTCTGGGGTTTTTGTTCGGAGTGCAAACCTAGAAATACATCTGCACTTTCTCAGCGAACTCATCGTTTGGCCGGGCTGCTCTATAATTAGATTTTTCAAAAATCTCTCTCCTCGTATATCAATTATTCCACTCCCTAATCATCTTCCTCAGTGTTCTCAGTGATCCTACTCATTTATCAAACTGTCTGGGTCTATGCTTAAGCATTTGCAAAGAGAGAGTGATGCATGCTACTGCCTACAGTGTCCATGTGGTGGAAGTCTTGGGATCTTTTCTCCCATGTCTTTTCTTTTGCTTCCCACCAGCCTTGCTGGATCATAGCATCACCTTCAGTGTTTGATCCAGGATGCTGTTCTGTTTAATGTGCTTTAGGATTTCCATGATGATGGTTTTAGAAGTAGAGCATTCTGGAAATTGATGTTCTCTGTGTTTGTGTCCCCGTGTACCAGGAGACCTAACTTCCTGAAGCACTCACCAGTTGTATAACTAATTTTCCTTTGATAATCTTGGTGATAGCCAACAGACAAGATGAATCATGGGATAAATTACTGATCCTGTGTTGGGTACTTAGTATGAGAGGGAAGATGGGCCAGTATTCAGGCACAGAACAAGTAGCCCTCTGTTCCAACAGGAGTGCCAGAGTCTGAAAATTTACACCATGGTGATTCCATCATGGTCCCAACCTCATCAAACTAGACATGAAAGGAACAAGCTAGTAAGGTCTTAGGCAAAAGACATATATAAGGAAAGAGATATATTTCTACAATTTGTCACTTAGTTCTTACTGTAGAACCTGATACAAATATACTGTCTGACAGGTTCTCTTACACTTGAAGACACTATTTTATGATGGGTATAAATTAATTCTTTTACTATAGTCACTAAGCATGAGTGATTTGCTTCTTCAATTGATCTATGAGGGTTTTTAAGTGCCTTATTCACTCATGTATTCACTTTTTCATCATGAATTTATTTAGAGCTTACTATAGGCTGGGTATTTTGTGGGCACTGGGGAAGGATTGCTGAGTAGAAAAAGATATGGTCTCTGTCCTGAGTTTTATAGATCAATAGGAAAGACAGATGTTAATCATAACGTCCCACAAATCCTTGTAAAATCATGGTGATGATAACTCCTAGTCGAAGGGTACCTTGGTGAAGGGCATGTTGGGGATGTTTTGGAGCTCTGACTGGTTGAACTTGGTTATAGTCATCCTGGACCAAACAGACACACACATCCACGTGTGCCCTTTGCTGTAACTGTTGTGAAGGTGAGGTCATGTTGTAGTGTTTATTTTTCAGAGGGTTTGATGGTTTTTATTATACTTACACGTATTTAACATTATGTTGTTCATCAGATTCAGGGAATATAAAGCTCCCAAACATAATTTTTCTATCAAAATAATGCCTAGAAAATTAAAAAGATTGTATATATATTACAGCTTCTTAAAAGTCTGCAAGTCTTCTGGCTTTCTGGGATTCCCATGTCTTCAGATTAAAGTGAAATTTGACTCTAAATCTGGTGGAAAATCCGGCATCCTTTCACTCTCCGTATTCACCAATAAATGTCCATATGGCAATTTGTATTGAAGACTTGTGGCAAAACGTGGTTTAAATGGTAATTAAACCACAGGACAGGATAGCAAAAATATAGATATTGACTATGCAAGATTTAAAAGTCTCTTAAGCATTTTCTCCCCTGGGGAATTTTTACTGTTTTTTGTTGTTGTTGTTGTTCAACTCAAGCTCTGTCATTTGCCCATATTTCTGAGTCTACCCAAGCTCTGTCCTGGGGGTATCTTTCAGCAACTATCCTCTTTTGTTGAAGATGATAAGACTTACTGAGGAGAAAATAAAAGGATTCTGTGATCAAATAAATTTGGGGAGCTTCAGTTCAAATGCCATAAGACATTTTTTTAAAACCATAGGATATCTTAGATTTTTAGCATGCTAATATGTGTTGTACATTTTTAAGAAATTGTATCATTTATTATGACTTTGGCTGCATGTAGCACGAATTCTGACTTAAATGATTTAAGCAGAAATAAACCTTATTTCATGCAGCTGAGTTCAGATGTAGAATGGACGTCACGGTTGGTTGATTCAGTGGCTCAGTGATGGCATCACAGGCTTAGTTTCGTTCCATTTTTTGCCACTGCCATACTCAGTATTGATTTTATACCCAAGCTGGTAGAAGGATATCCTCAAATCTAGAATAGCAGTATCCTTAACAAGAGGCGTGACCGTCTGTTCCTAGAGCCCTTTCTTAGGTGAGAAGAGACTTGTCTCAGAATCCCCAAATGGACTGTCTCTCACGTATCTTTGGACAGAATTGGGTATTAGCCTTATTCCTACATTAATCAACAGCAAGGAGAAGAGGTCAGCTCTCCTTCAAGCACCTGGATACACACGGGGTGGGTAATACCTGCACAAAATTGAGGTTCTGTTTGGAGGAAGTTATGTGGGATTAAGTGTCAAGCAGATCACTAACAAAAACATATGAGATGTTTCATGTTCAGATAAGTGTGTTTCTTTCTCTAAAAGAATACACTGCTATGGACTGAATTATGTCTTATCAAGTACATATGTTGAAGCCCTAACCCCCAATGTTACTGTATTTGAAGACAGGGTCTTTAGGAGTAATTAAGGTTAAGTGAGGTCATAAGGATGAGACCTTAATCCTATAGGACTGGTGGTCTTATAAGAAGATACAGAGATTTTCCTTTCTCTTTTTCCTCTTCTCCCTGCACACCTGTGCATGTGTGCATGCGTGTACACACACACACACACACATGAAAGGCCATGTGAGGACATACTAAGGAGGCAGCTGTTTGTAAGCCAGAAAAAGAGAATTCACCAGAGACCAACCCTGCCAGACCTTCTAGCCTCCAGAACTGTGAAAAAACACATTTTTGTTGCTTAACCCACCCAGTCTCTGGCATTTTATTATGGCAGCCTAAACAGACAAATACAGATGCTGGTACTGAGAAGTGGGGTGCTGCTGTAACCTAAAAATGTGGAAGCCACTTTGGAACTGGGTAATGAGTGGAGGCTATAAGATTTTGGAGGTACACACCAGAAAAGGCCTAGGTTGTAGTGAAGGGACCATTGGTAGAAATATGGACATTAAAGGCAATTCTGGTGAAGGCTGAAAAAGAAAAGAGGAGAGCTGCAGAGAAAGCCTCCACCTGCCTAGAGAATACATGCAGCGTGATGGACAGAATGTTGGTAGAAGTAAGGATGTCAAAAGCCATTCTGGCAGGGCCTTAGATGGAAATGAGGAACAAGTTACTGGAAACTGGAGGAAAGGCCATTGTTGTTATGAAGTGGCAAAGAACTTGGGTGAATGGTTTTCTAGTGTTTCGTGGAAGGTGGAACTCGCAGGCACTAAAGTTGGATAATTACCTGAGGCGGTTTCTAAGCAAAATGTTGAAGATGTGGCTATGTTCTTCCTGAAGGCTTAAAGAAAATTCTAGAGAAGAGAGAAATTGACAAAGGAACTGCAAAAAGGAACCAGAGCTTGAAAATTTGGTGAATTCTCAGCCTATCCATATTGCAAAAAGTGAGGAAGCATGTTTTGAAGGGAACACCGGAAGTGTGGCTGGACTATTACTTGATAAGGAGATTATGAGATTATATGGGCAGACAAAAGGAACTAAGTGAAGAAAAGGAAAGAAGGACTCCAAAGGTGATTCTGAGATGATCAGGGCTACCACTCACATCACAACCCAGAGGATACAGGCCCAGGGAGCAAGCTTGGGTGACGTCACAGACTTGGTTTCAAGAGGTCAAACCACCTCTTCTTGGAGTATCGGGGCAGGATCCCTATCTGACAGGGTCATTAGGGTGACAGAACATTGAACCAGAAAGGATTATGCTCCAGTCTTAAAACTCAACAGAATTTGCCGTGCTAGGCTTTGGACATACTTGGGAGTTGTCGTCTCTTTACTTGGTTTGATTTCTCACTTTTGGAATGGGAATGTCTATCTTATACCTGTCCTAATATATTTTCAATGTACATAAGTTTTCTGGTCTCATGAGCTCACAGTTGGAGAAAAATTTTGCCTCAGAATAGATTGTATTCCGAATACAATTGTATTCAACCATACTTGATTTAGACAATAATTAGATGAGAATTTGGACTTGAGATTTTAGTGCTGATGCTAAAATGAGGTGAGAGTTTTAGAGCTGTTGGGATGGAGTGGATGTACTTTGCACAAGAAGGGCCAGAGGCAGAATGCTACAGATTGAACTAAGTCCCCCTAAAATTTGTATGTTGATACCCTAATCCCCAATGTGATTGTATTTAGAGACAGGGTCTTTAGGAGATAATTAGGATTAAATGAGAACGTAAGGGTCAAGTCTTAATCCCATGGGACTGATGACCTCATGAGAAGAGGAAGATTTCTCTCTGTCTCGCTCTCTGTCTCTCTCTCTGTGTGTGTGTGTGTGTGTGTGTGTGTGTGTGTGTGTGTGTGCATGTGTTGAGGGAAGGCCGTGTAAGAATATAGCGAGAAGGTGCTGTCTGCAAGCCAAGAAGAAAACCCTTAGCAAAAATTGAGCCTCCCAGGCCTTGATATGGGACTTCTAGCCTCTAGAACTGTGGGAAAAGAAATTTCTGTTGCTTAAGGCATCCACTCTTGATATTTTATTATTATTGCTGTAGAAGACTAATACCTAAATCAATGTGATAAAAATTAAAATAATACAGAAGTTTCTAGAAAAAAATGAGGTTCCTCTCTCTGTGACAATTCTAGCCCTGAATATTGCTGCTAAAAATAATTTGTGGTGTGGTTTTCTAGTCACTTTAATACTTTCCAAATGAATTCATATGTTTGTGCATGTATACATACATTAATCATTATACATACATGCTTTGTTTACTTTTTATTTTTTAGCATCAATATTTTACTTACTGTTATACAAGCTGAATACTACCATTTAACAAAATGCATAGCCCTATCTCATTCTTTATAAAGTTTACATAGATACATTGTGTGGATGTTTTATAATTTCTCCAACCACTTCAGCATGAAAGAATATTGTGTGAAGTGGTTTCCACACTTATCTGAACATGAAACAGCTCCTATTTGGATTAAACAGAATATAATTTTGGACCTGCTATTCTGGAACTTCAGGTTCTGTGTCTGTCTGTTGCCTCAAAAGAAGATGTAACTTCCTGAGGCTCTCAAGACATTTGGCCATTTGGCCACAGTAGAATGTAATTGGCTGATAGTTCTCAAAATACATGATAACACAGGGTACTAATTAATACCCATGTGCTAGATGGTCCTCATCTGGTCCCTGTGCACCTGAAGTGCTAACTTCCCATTCTTTAGGGGACCAAGTACTTTGTTCTTTCATTTTTGATACTAGACTGTTACAGAAATTGTGGCATTACTCAGCAGCTGACTTATTTCATCTTGGAAGAAAACTCCTTCTAGCTACATGGCTTGAATAGAGTAAATCTGACTAATGAATTAACAGGCAGGATGTTGGCAGCATAAAATATTCTGGGCTGCCTAGAAAAGTTTTAAAAATTTGCCTAGTGTTTATAAGGAAAATTATTTCTCATAATTTATATTGCTTGAATCTAATTTTATTTATCAACAAATACTCTGAAAGGACAAAAACCCACCTTAGTAAAGCCATTTAATTCCTAAAGCCACTCAGTCCTATTAATGGGGTTGTGAAGGTAAATATGTGTGAATCTAACATGCCTGTGAGTTTGCACAACTGTCCTGTTGGCAAGAGCCAGGATTCTGTTGTGTTTATCATTGGGGATTGAATTGATTTCCAACAGAAAGATTATTCTGTAAATCCAATTCCCATACAGACGCTGTTAATTGTTGATTCAGTTGTTTGTAGGTCCAGATGCTGTATTTTGGAAGATTTGTCAATTTAATTTTTTAAAATTAAAACAATTTAATTTTTCATTTCCTCATGTTTAAAGCCTCATTTAGGCTTGGATTTATTTTACGTGACAGCACATATATATATATATATATATATATATATATATATATATATATATATATATATATATATAAAAGAAAAAGAACCAGCATCATTAAATTGATGGATCAGAGACTCAAAAATTTTTTAATGAGCTTCCTTTCCTGATTTCAACAAATGATAAGAAAAAAGATCTTTCCCAAGTCCACTTAATCTTTAGCACCTCATTTATGTCATACATGGCATTTTTCGGTATAAGACTGACTTACAAATTATCACAGATTTCAGATACTGGAAGCTGAGATATTTCCTACGCTTTATTGTTTAAAGGTGTTTATTTTATAGCACTTTTTAGTTGCATTATATTCTATTCTAGAGTAATAGCCACCTTTTTTTTCCTCCCATCATAGTGTTGTCTTAAGAAATCATGAATTCTTTTATTTATTTTTTTTTTGAGATGGAGTCTTGCTCTTGTCAGTCAGACCGGAGTGCAATGGTGCGATCTCAGCACGTTGCAACTTCTGCCTCCTAGGCTCAAGTGATTCTCCTGCCTCAGCCTCCCGAGTAGCTGGGATTATAGGTGCCCATCACTGCGCCTGGCTAATTGTTGTATTTTTAGTGGAGATGAGGTTTCACCAAATTGGCCAGGCTGGTCTCGAACTCCCG
Organism: Aotus nancymaae; assembly: GCF_030222135.1. Lineage (NCBI taxonomy): Eukaryota > Metazoa > Chordata > Mammalia > Primates > Aotidae > Aotus > Aotus nancymaae. The sequence goes on from NW_026988425.1 coordinate 108,309,853, forward strand.
ACCTCAGGTGATCTGCCCACCTTGGCCTTTCAAAGTGTTGGGATTACAGGTGTTAGCCATCGCACCTGGCCAGGAATCATGAATTTTTTAAATTGGAAAATGAAATGGTTTTCTTATCCAAACTCTTATCTAAATGTTCTCATATAGTAAAAGTGCAAGGGATATAGTAATAGTATAATTACTACAATTATACAAATACTAATAACCATACATTAAAGTATATATTTTATATATATACTTTATATTTATATTTATACTATATATTTTATATATATAGTATATATATAGTATTATATATATATACTAAAGTATATATTAGTATATAAATACTAATAACCATAAATTAAAGTATATATTTAATGATATGTATAAATATGTTTAATTATATATGACAAATAGTCATGTCTATCATTATCATTATACTCTTCTTGCTTAATATAATTTTAATAATGTGTAGGAACAGTCCAGGCTACCAGTGTCTTAGAACGACTCTGGACTTATCTATAGATCAATCAAGACCCAGGAAAGATAACGGGAAGTTCTATGTAGGATATTATGATGTTTTTCAAATCCTCTCCACCTCTGTATTCTTAAGTAGAAAAAGAAGTTTCTTGCGCCTTCATATTTAGGAAGGCAATCTTGGGTAGGATGTTTGTTAAAGATGTCATTTGACTATCATCATTCTTGTCTTTTAATCTAGATATAACTAAAAAGCACAAACAGTGTCCTGCGCCATGTCGGAGACATTTCAAGGTAGAGTAGGAGCTATCCTGAATAGAAAATGCCTTTCGGCCCACAGAGATGATGTTATCACAAAACACTGTGACTCATTGGGTTGACAGATCCATTCCCTCTCAACATAAAATCTGTGATGTTTTCACTGAGAAAGCTTAGTCCAGAGATTGGGTGATGGCAGCTAGTGTTTGCCTCGACCCCACCATGGCATGAAACCTGGTGGCTGGAGGGAGGAGACGGAAGCGTAATGGAGTAGTGCAGAATTAGAGAGTAATGTGCCCAATTCTCAGGACCCCTTGGGAATCTAGGGCATCCTTTTCATTGACAGAAATCATTTATGTGGAGCTTCAGTAACTTTTGAATCTGTCATGTCAGCTGCTTCAGTAGGCTGCATGGATTTAAATGGGTTAGAAATTCCTTCTCTTTTAAGGACCTTTATAGGCAACTCACACAAGGACAGATAGGTTTGTGCCCATGTAGGGGGCGGTGCTGGGAGACAAAGAAGGTCAATTTGATTCCATCAATTAACCAGTTAGGAAAGTTCTACAACAAGTGAACCTCGTGTGGCCAGGCATGGCGGCACACTCCTGTAATCCTGTCATCCCAGCACTTTGGTAGGCCGAGGCGGGCAGATCACCTGAAGTCAAGAGTTGGAGACCAGCCTGGCCAACATGGTGAAACCCCATCTCTACTAAAAATACAAAAATTAGCTGAGCGTGGTGGCATGTGCCTGTAATCCCAGATACTCAGGAGGCTGAGGTAGGAGACTCGCTTGAACCCGGGAGGTGGAAGTTGCAGTGAGCCGAGATTGCCCCATTACACTCCAGCCTGGGCGACAGACTGAGACTCTATCTGAAAAAACAAAAACAAAAACAGGTAAACCCTACGTTAGGCACAGGAGGAAGGGGCTCTGTTATATGACCCTATTTTCTTATTTCTCCCTTTTGTCTATTTTTTTCTTTCTTAATCAATTATTTGTAAGAACATCCTTGTGCTATAGAAATAGTACTTGAAATCAGAAGACCTGCACTCAAGTTAATCTTCTTAAGCCTCGATTTCTTTATAGTAAAATGAGTCAGCCTCAGATTTGTTGTAAAAACAATTGGAATGAGTGAATAAGGTCCTTGACATCGTACCTGCTGCATTGCAAATACTCACGAGATTCCACTTACTAACAATACTCTGTCAAACAGGGCAGAACCTTTCATTATGTTGGGGGTAACGTTTCATAATCCTGAAAATAGCAAAGTTTCAGTATTTTTATTTCCTAAAATATTTCTGAGAATCCACAAAAGAGCTGGCCCACCATGCTAGAAAAATTGTCCTCCACCCACCCACCTAAAACTTGTGGAAAATTTTGATTCAGATAAGAACTGTAGGGGCTTATCGCAGGCAAAGCCCCGTTGCTGAGTGTTGAAAGAGTTATCAGGGCACATCCGTGCTTTGGGGGGTTTTAATATTGCATAGGGAGGCTGAGGCAGTTACACAAATTACTATTTAATAATCACCATATGGGCAGGTGCAGTGGCTCATGCCTCTAATTGCAGCTACTTGAGAGGCTGAGGCTGAAGGATTCCATGAGACCAGGAGCTCACGGTTGCAGTGAGCTGTGATCACACCACTGCACTCCAGCCTATGTGACAGAAAGAGACCTGTCTCTGAAAATGAAAAAATAATAATGATAGTCACGATGATGATGATAATTAGCGTAAGAGTCACTGAGTTGCTGAGGGGAATCCAGAAGTAGGGAGCTCACATCTAAATGGAGGATCAGCAAATGCTTCATGGTACAGATTCGTTTTTGCCAATGTAAGATCAACACATTCTCAAGAGTCTGACAGCTTGATAGCAATTTTAAGATGTCATGTTATGCTTATGTTTTAAAGATAGTCACAAATGTGCTGCCCTACCGAAAATGTATAGAAAGCTTTTCATTGATAACTTATAGCTGAAAATATTTTTATAAGGCTAGTTTTTTAGGTCATTGTTTCTGAAACTGGCAATCTAAATATATTGTTTGTCTAAATATTGTCTTTATAAATACACAGTATCTGTATATTGCTCAAGTATAAGAACTGTGGTGTTTCAGATGAGGGGTGGATATTTGGATAGAATTTTAACTCTCAGATTTTCTGAGTTTCTCACTGACAGATTTGCTCCTACTTGGACATCACCGTCTTTGCTACCTGACCACAACTATTTTTGGACTATGGCTACCTTTACTCTGTTTAATCTGTCAATAGACTTCCTCTGTGTCTTTTCTTCCAAAAACTTGTCGAGGTATTTGTTTGACTGATGACTTCTCCCTGCCATTACCTCCATTGTTATGGAGTTACTCATTTTTGTATTTCCATTCTGAATTAAATGGAGCTTTGGGAGAAAGGGAAATGAATTTATGTTATTATTTTACTTTGAATGAGAAGCCCCTATCCCTCAGGTCATTCATTCATTCATTCATTTATGCAAAGACTTGATTAGGATCCAATAGATATGATGATTCAATAATTCAAAAGGAAAAAGCAACTAAACTGAAAAGAAAAATTTCTGTATGTTGCACTCTTGGCATGACATTAGACTTTCCATGACATTCCTAGATAAAGATAAAGAGTGAAGGATGAGACTTACAGTGGATGTGGAGTCTGGGACAATAGCCAAAATCTTCATAGGGAGGCAGAAAAAAGCAGGTGGACTGTACCTGTGGCGCTGAAAGCCTCACTAGGAAGAGCTCGAAGCTTGTTGGGCCACTTAGAGGAATCCTCATTCTATGCTTTCTGTGCCCCAATACTCAGTGGAGCCAAGAAAACTACCTAGCACTATGTTCTCCTGACAACTCAGTACCTTCATTTCCCCCTACCCTTCCTCACACCGTTCCAACCCACTCCTGGTATTCTTTTGTTTTTACTGAATATTATTTTGAGAGCAATTTTAAGATTGCAGTTATATTGAGCAGAAGATACTGAGATGTCCCATATACCCCCTGCCCTCCACATGCAGAGCCCCCCCATTATCAATGTCCCCCACTAGAGTTGTCCATTGGTTACAATTCCTTCCCTCCCTCCCTCCCTCCCTTCTTTCTCTCTCTCTGTCTCTTTCCTTCTTTCCTTTTTTGCTTTGTTTTCTTTTTTTGAGACAGAGTCTTGCTCTGTCACCCAGGCTAGACTGCAGTGGCGCAATCTAGGCTCACTGCAACATTCGCCTCCTGGTGTTCAAGCAGTTCTCCTGCCTCAACCTCCTGAGTAGCTGGGACTACAGGCATGCCACCCTATGCCCAGCTAATTTGTGTATTTTTAGTAGAGACAGTGTTTCGCCATGTTGGCCAGGCTGGTTTCAAACTCCTGACCTCAGGTAATCTACCTGCCTTAGCCTCCCAAAGTGCTGGAACTACAGGTGTGAGCCACTGTGCCTGGCCTACAATTTCTGAATCTACACTGGCACTTCATTATCACCCAAAGTCCACAGTTTATACGAGAGCTGACTTTTGGTGGTGTACATTCTCTGGGTTTGTACAAATTTATAATGACGTGAATCTACCATTATAGTATCATACAGAGTAATCTCACTGCTCTAAAAATCCTCTCTGCTTCAACAATCCACTGTTAAATAGGGCAGAACCTTTTATTATGTTGGGGGCAATGTCATCTTTTCCTTCCTTTAACCCCAGGCAAACACTGATCTTTTCATAGATTTGCCTTTTCCAAAATGCCATCTAGTTGGAATCACACATATGTAGCTTTTTCAAATTGGCTGTATTCACTTAGCAATCTGCATTGAAGGGTTCTCTGTGTCTTTTAATGGCTGGATAGCTCATTTCCTTTTAGTTGTGAATAACATTCCATTGTTTGGATGTAGCAAAGTTTATTTATTTACCTACTGAAGAAATTTATTTATTTACAGTTGCTTCCAAGTTCTGGCAATTATGAATAAAGCTGTTATAAACATCCATGTGCAGATTTTTGTGTGGACATGAGTTTTTAACTCATTTGGGTAAATATGAAGGAGCACAATTGCTGGATTGTATAATAAAAGTTTGTTTAGCTTTGTAAGAAACCGTCAGACTGTCTTCCAAAGTTCACCAGCAATTAAGGAGAGTTCCTGTTGTTCCATCCTTACCATTGATTGGTATTTTCAGTGATCTGGATTAAGGTCATTGTAATAGGTATGTGTTGGTATTTCACTGTGGTTTTAATTTGCATTTCCCTGATGACATATGGTGTGAAGCATCTTTCTACCTGCCTTGACATCTCTATGTCTTCTTGATAAGGTGTCTGTTAGGGTCTTCAGCTCATTTTAAAAATAAGTCTGCATGTTTCCTTGTTGTTGAGTTTTAAGAATTGTCTCCTGGAACTCTTTTTTCTCTTTAAAAAAAGGCTTGTCTTTGCCATGCTTATTCTATGCGGTTTCTAGAAGTAGTGCATAGTTAACATTGAGGTATATTTAAGTTTAGCAGACGACCGTTGCAATCTATTCAATGATTAGTTTATTTACTCACCAAACATGTGTTTAAAAATTACTGTGTAGCAGGTGCTATGATAAGTGCTCAGACTTTAAAGATTATGTTTGCTTTCCTCAAAGAGCTTCCAGACTAATGTGAAGTCAGATACAGAAATAAACAATTTTCATGTTATCGTAAAAATGTTGTCATAAAGAAAATTAGAAAGTGTGATGAGAACTCAGAGAAGGAAGAAGTTTATGGAGTCTGGAACTCAGGAAGCGGGGAGGTGGAGTTTGAGCTGGATGATATAAGGTGAGTAGATAGGGGAGGAGAAGTTTGCCAGCTGGGAAAGGACCAAAGGGGAAAAGGCTTTCTAAAGAATGAGAGAAATTCCCGTTCAACCTTGTGAAGAAATGCAAGAGCATGGTGTGTGGATGAGAATTTCAGGTAGTTCAGTGTGCCAGGAGTTCTCTGATAGATTATGGCCAATGTTGAACTTTATTGGTACTAAATCCCATCCTTTAAATAAGTGGAATTGACAGTTTTTTCTTTTTCTTTCTTTTTTTTTTTTTTGAGACAAAGTCTCATTCTGTCACCCAGGCTGGAGTGCAATGGAGTGATCTTGGCTCACTGCAACCTCTGCCTTCCAGATTCAAGCGATTCTCCTGCCTCAGCCTCCCAAGTAGTTGGGACTACAGTGGCCTGTCACCATGTCCAATTAATTTTTTTATTTTTAGTAGAGATGGGTTTTCAATGTGATGGCCAGGCCGACCTCGAACTCCTGACCTCGGGTGATCCACCCGCCTCAGCCTCCCAAAGTGCTGGGATTACAAGCATGAGCCGCTGTGCCTGGCCGACAGTTCTTTTGAAGTCTTCCCATATCATCTGAGTTTTAATGAAGATCTTAATTTCTAAACACTCCAAGGATGCTGGGAATCATAAATCCTGTCAATCAAGAATTGAGCACCAAATCATTGCAAGGCTTTGATATGGACAGAAATGAATAACTGCCCTTGCTGTCTGGAACTGCGGACCCTAGAGTCCCTCAAAATTTAAAGATCTCTTTATATAGATGATAGTCCTTAGTTTTAGCTAAGAAAGAAGAATGTTTATGAAATATTTTCTTGGAGTTCCACAAATCATGGAGCTACTGGGAGGCATCATGGAAGATCTTGAGCATTTGACCTGAAATAAAAATAGCTTAGGGGTTCTCCCCTCACTTCCTGCCGAGAAAGTCCCTTGGCCAGATCTACTGAGTACCCACTGCCTAGGTCGGTGTTTCACAAGTGAGATTCCTAGACAGTAGCATTAGCAATACCTGGGAGGTTGTTGGAAGTGCAGTTTCTCAGGTCCTACCCTAGACCTCCTGTATCAGGAACTTTGGGGCCGAAGCTCAGAACTCTGTCTTTTAACAAGGCCTTCCGAGGATTCCGATGCACAATGCATGCTCAGGTTTGAGAATCGCTGGTCTCAGGGATTGCTGGTGAACTTTTCTGTTGCTATTCTATATCCTGCCAAGTGACGGAACACTTTGTAGGTCTTTGCCAACTCTACATGTCTTTAACTTATTTTTTTAATCTTGCGATAGCAATTTTATTATTTATTTATTTATTTATTTTTATTGCATTTTATGTTTTGGGGTACATGTGAAGAACATGCAGATTGTTGCATAGGTGCACACGTGGCAGTGTGATTTGCTGCCTTCCTCCCCTTCACCTATATCTGGCATTTCTCCCCATGCTATCTCTCCCCAACTTCCCACCCCGTGCTGTCCCTCCCCTATTTCCCCCCAACAGACCCCAGTGTGTAGTGCTCCCCTCCCTGTGTCCATGTGTTCTTATTGTTCAACACCTGCCTATGAGTGAGAACATGTGGTGTTTGATTTTGTGTTCTCGTGTCAGTTTGCTGAGAATTATGGTTTCCAGGTTCATCCATGTCCCTATGAAGGATGCGAACTCATCGTTTTTGATGGCTGCATAATATTCCATTGTGTATATGTGCCACATTTTCCCTGTCCAGTCTATCATCGATGGGCATTTGGGTTGGACACATGCACACAAATGTTCATTGCAGCACAGTTTACAATAGCAAACTCCTTAACTTTTTAAAAAGAGGGCTGACTAGTTAGTCATCAGACAGAAGAACAACTCTTTTTGTTACTTTTTTATTATAAAAGATACATAACCTAAAATTTGCCATTTAAACACTTTAAAGTGTACAATTCAGGTATTAATTACACTCACAATATTGTAGAGCTGTCTCCACTATCTGTGGTCAAAACTTTATTGTTACCCCCAAATTCTGTCTGTAATCATTAAGCAATCACTTCCCACTCCCCTTCCCATCAGCTCCTGGTAACCACTAATTTCCTTTCTCTATGCCTTGGCCTTTTGTGGGTAGCTCATGTAAGTGGGATGGATTGCACGATATTTGTCTTCGTGTGAATGACAACATTTTGAAATGCTGGTTGCGTTCATGCTGGAAGGTGCTAAGCCTTGGTACCGCATATGGTTGTGTTACATCTCAATCAAACAGGCCAGCTAACAGTCAGGTTTGTCTTCACCGTGCTCTTTAACTGGAGCAAAATCAGATACATTTTTATTCATCTACTGAATCAGAAACTGTCTGCTGGGTGCCTGCTCTGTGCTGTCCATTAAGATAGCATATCGCATCTTTTCTTTTGTGCTGCCAGATATTTCTAAAGTGGATTATATCGTATGTGCATTTGACTTATAAGAATTCAAATAAATGTGTGGTATAGTAAATATTCTACTATTATAGTCAAATAGCAAACACTCTATAGAATTCTATTTTGCATGTATATGCTTAATTATATTCTTTACCCATTATACCTCTTTATATACATATTAGAGTACAGGATTACAGTTGCACATTCATGTGTGATGTACTTTTTGAATTGTTTAAGGAGGATAAATTATTTTAAGGCTAGTGCTTGTCTTAAGCACTGACTTGAGAGTCACACCTCTATGTAGAAAGAAACTCTTGTTTGTGAGAGCTTTCCCCTCCTTCCTGGTGCTGGGAATTCTCAAAAGCTTTTGTCTGAGCCCTTGTCTTGATGCCGTTGCTTGTGAATTTGGAAGTACTTCAAAACCGTTTCCCCTTTGCAGAGTCTCTGCTTATGACAAGCCAGGCAGGATGGGGCCCTCCTAGCCTCGACTGCTCTGCTCCTGGTTCCATCTCAGGCAGTAGTCACCCTCTGTCACACTCCCTGCTGAGTGTTTGTAACCAAACCAGTCTGAGATCTGGGTTTCATTTTCTCTTATAAAAATTTCCCATGATTGATGAGAATTCCTGCATCTGTCTTTGACAGCATCTGGATAGAGTTGTGGGGGAGGAGATTCTTATTTTCCCAAGAAAAGTGGACAAGTTTCATCCTGGGCACAGGATCTGGTTGAGTTTCTGCACCATATGTTTATGCTTTTTCTTTCCTTTCACCATGCAGGAGCCATCTCAGTTTCTCTTTCTGTTTTCTCCTCTCTCCCTTGAAAATGGTGATTAGCAAGATCCATGTGTTACCACTTTCCTTGTCACCTGGCTCTGTGTGTGTGTGTGTGTGTGTGTGTGTGTGTGTGTGTGAGAGAGATTTTATCTATCCTGCTAGTCCCTCTCAATCCAGGCAGGAGGCCGGAGTTGTACGAGACAGTATTCTAGGCAATATGCTCAATCTCTTGTAAAGGTCCTCCTCCTTTATCCACCTGTTATTTGGCTAACTCCTTTGAGTTTTCACTTTCTTTTTCTACTGCAACAACCCCTTGTCCCACTGCCAACTCTAGTGAGGTTCTAGGGTCAAATTCTAGGCCACCTTCTTCCTTCTTTCTGATATCTCCCTAAGGAAGCTCGCAAGTGCCAGTGCTCAATATGGTGCTGGACAGCAGGTGTTGAGTGCCTGACATTGAGGTGAGACACATGCCCAGACAAGTTCCCGCTCTGCTGCTTTCTAACATGGCCACTTCAGGCAGGTTAAGTTACCTTTCTGAGTCTCTTCATCGGTAAAATGGCGATTGTTATGAGAAGTAACTGAGCTAGTATTCTCTCATAGCAATCTGTCAAGAAATCCCATCTTAAATCTAAAAGATATCCACGTGCTTCTTGAGATCATTCCAATTGTACCATGAAGAACAGTTTGAAGGGGTCCTAGAATGGATATGGATGCATCAGTTCTGGGCTATTGCAATAGTTAGGTTAAAGATGATATTGTGTGATTTCTATTTATTTAGATCTTTAAGAATATTTTTTCAACCGTTCTCTAGTTCTCAGTATAAAAGGATGTCTTTCGTTAAATCAATTACCAGAAATTGTATTCTTTTTGCTGCTAAGATTAGTGGGATTTAAAAAAATAATTTCTGAAATTTCATTGCTAATGTATAGAGGTACAATTGATTTTTGTATATTGATCTGTTATCATGCCACCTTGCAAAACTTGTTTATTAGTTTTAATAGTTTTTAGTGACTTTAAGATTTTTCTATACCCAAGATCATGCCATCTGCAAATATAGTTTTACTTCTTTTCTAACCTATGTGCCATTTGTTTATTTATTCATTTATGCCTAAGTGCCCTGGCTATAATCTCCAGTATAATGTTAAGCACAGGTGGCTTTCCTTTGTCTGATCTTAGGGGAAAAGCATTAAATCTTTCTTCATTAAGTATCATATTAACTGTGGATTTTCTGTAGGCCCCTTCATCAGGTTGAGGAGGTTTCCTTTGATTCCAGCTTATTGAATAATTTTATAAGAAAAATGTGATGAATTTTATTAAATACTTTTCCTATGTGCTTTGAGATTATCACATATTTTCAGATCCTCTATTCTATTATTATGGTGGGTTATTACATTGATTGAATTTCAGATGTCAAACCAACCCTGCATTCCTGGGCTAAATCCCACTTATTCCTTCTGTGTAATCTTTTTTACTTGCTGCTGTATTTAGTTTGCTCTACATAACTTTCTACTGGTCTCTGGCTTCTCCTCTTGTCTTCCTAGAGTCCTTTTTTTTTTTTTTTTTTAATAGTTGAGTTGTCAGAGAAGGCTTCCTTAAAACATGCTAAATCATTGCTTAGAATCCAGTAGTGAATCCTCCACTTAGAGTGAAGCCAAAGCCCCTATAGTACTTACCTCATCTGAGTTCTCCTCTCCTCTCATCCTCAACTCTAGCAGCCCTGTCCATCTCACTGTTCCTTGAACAGGTCAGGGCTGTTGTCAGCTTACAGTGTCTGCACTGGCTGTCCCCTCAGCTCAGCAGATGCTTCTCCTGATGATTGCATGAAAACAACTTCCTCTTCACATTTTTGTTCATATGTTGCTTTATCAATGAAGTCTACTCCAGCCAACCTTTTAAAACTTGTAACCCATCCCTGTACAGCTGATCTCTTTACCCTGTTATTGCTTTTTCTTTTTTCCCCATAGCATTCATCACATCTAAGAATACTAATTTAGTGTATTTTTCGAAAATGCTATCGTCTATTAGCTATTTCCTTCGCTTTAATCTTCTGAAACATAAGTGCTTTGAGTGTAAGAGTCTTTAGTTTATCAATTTGTCCTGACACATAGCAGGTGCTCAGTAAATATTTGTTGAATAAAGGAATAATATAACTAAAGCTCTTAGACCAGTGCCTAGCTTTTAAAAAAGATTCAGCAAACATTTGTTGGTGATCTTTGTTCAAATAAGACTAAGTGGCAGGGGTAGAATACTACGAAACAAAATGTGCTTCCTATTTTTTGGAGCTTGTAGAGTGGAAGAAGAAACAGACATTAATAAAACAATCACACAACTGAGCGAATAATTACAAACTAAATTGTGCAATGAGAAAAGAGGAAAAAAGGATGAATGCACCTAACAGAGGACTAGCAGTCAAGGGAGTCTTTCTAGAGGAAATGACACCTAAGTTAGAATGCGAAGGATGAAATATGAGCTACGGGTAAAGAAGGGGAGAAGGGCCCAGAGCATTTTAGCCTGCAGCATTAGCAAGGTCAAAGGACAAGTGATGGGAACATGCTCTAGGTCTTGGAAAAAGGCCAAGGGGGCAGAGGTAGAGAAAGTAAAAGAAAGCGGTGTGGGACAAAGCTGGAGAGGACTGCAGCTGCCAGATTGGGTAGGGCCTCCTGGTCCGTGTTTCAGATTTGGGTTTTTATCAAGATCAAGAGTGGATGCGGGGTAGCAATGTGAGGGTGCTCTAATTAGAGCCTCTGACTGAGAAGACCACTCTAGTTGCAGACTGGAGAACAGCTTGAAGGAGATATATAGTGGATATGAATGGATTCGTTTGGGGGCCATAGCAGTAGTTGGGTGAGAGCTATTTGGGTGATTTTAACTTATTTCATTTCTTGTTGCTTAATTGTATTTTCTAATATACCTAAGAAATAACCTAGGAAGTTAAAATATATATTCCAACCAAGGGCCAATAGCTCTAGAAATTATCTTTCTCATTGAAGGACCAGACCCTGACATGCTTAGGCTAGGGTGACAACAGCAGAGATCAAAAGGAATGGACAACTTAAGAGCACTCTAGAAGTTACAATGTGGTGTTTGAGGGAGTGATTAGATTTAGGTGGTAAGGACAGGTAGTGTTAAGGGTATATGCTCAGCTTCCGGGAATATAGTAGTTCCACTGTCTGAGAAGGGGAAACTTGGGGAGGGTCATGTCTTGGTGAGGTGAATGTTAGGATTCTGGTATCTATCTGAATGCTAAAGATTGCAAGAAGCTTTGGAGGGGGACAGACTCTCAGGTAGCCCCCCCATTTTTCTTACCTGCTGCTGTTCAGACCTTTATGTTGTTTCCTGCCTTTGAGAGTGGGAAAGAGCTGCAACTTGTTTCTAAGCCACAGAATATGGCAAGGTAAGGACACGTCATCCCTTGTCACCCCTGTGATTATGTTCCATAATTGTGTTATAAGAGGTCATTGCATACATACTCTCTGTAGAAACTCTCCTTGTTGACGAAGTAAGCAGTAATGCTGGGGAAACCCCCAGTGCAAAGAAAAGTTGGTGGCTTGTAGAGACTCCAGGTAGCCTCTAGAAACTCAGAGTGGTCATGCCGTCTGTCAGCAAGCAGGCAGTGTCCTCAGCCCTGGCACTGCAAGGAAAGGTATTTTGCCAAGACCCTGTTTGAACTGGGAAACGTCCTTCTCCAGTTGAGCCTCAAGATGAAGACTCAGCCCTGGCTGATGCCCTGATTGCAGCCTCGTCAGACCCGAAGCAGAGGATCCATCTAAGCTATGGGATTCCTGCCCACATAAACTGCAAGATAATACATTAATATTGTTTTAAGCTGCTACGCTTGTGGTAACATTACACTACAATTGATAACTAATAATAGTGGCCCTTGCTATAACTAGGTCATCTGAGCCACAGAGTATTTGACTTCCAAGAGAGAGTTTGGTCCTGTGTTTCTTCCATGCACCCAGGGAGAGGAGCACATTTTTTCTCCAGCGACCTCTCCTGACTGGTGAATGACAGTCCTGCAGGCTTACTTCCTGCAAACACATATGCAGAGATAAGCTTACTTCCTCACTTGGTACCCAATCCACCTTCCATGATCTAACAGTGACATTCAAGTTAATAAGTTGGTGCAATTGTAATTGTGTTTTTTGCCATTACTTTTAATGGCAAAAATTACATTTGCACCAACCTAATAATATTACATTTCAGGGGCTGTAGTAAGCTTTTAACTTTTTAATTTAAATTTTTACTTTATCTCACTCTTCACACCATCCCATCACTTAGATCTTACTATATCCACTTTATAGATGAGGAACCTATGAGATTCAGAGAGATCAAGTAAACCTGGAACCCGGAAGCAGAAAATGGCTGCTCCAAGCTTCAAACCCAAGCCCTCTACTTCCTAATTTAGCTACTCAGTCCGTTCATTCAAAGATGCCTGTGACTTGCTTCTCCTCGAGTTCTTTGTCGTTGTCTCCATGTCCACCCCTGAACATCTACACCCACTCAGGCTGCAGCCAAACCGAACCACGTACATTCCTGAGTCAAGCAGTGGACTCCAACTGGACAAGTTGTTTGCTTCATTGGCTCTGCGATGTATTAATCCTCTGACCTTGCACAAGTCATCTCACCTCTTGATCTCCACAGTCCTTATTTGAAAGATAAAAAATTGCACTGAGAGATATTTTCGATTCTCTCTAGAATTATGTTAAAAGTAGAGAGAAGACATTAGGAACACTGATTTAAAGTCACACGGAGGTAGACATGTAGCTCAGTGCTGCCTCTTCCTAGCTGCTGAACCTTGGGAAGATTATTCACCCTTTGTGAACTTCATTATTGCTGTTTGTAAAACAAGACTAATAATCTCACCCTCTAGCATTCCCGTGAAGATCAAATGTGATGTATAATGATGTATATGGGACATTTAACTTTCTGCTTGGCATTTATAGGGGCCCCCTAAATAGGGGTGATAAATATTCAAGACTCTTTGGTAATGGCTCTTAAAATTTACTTCAGCTTGAAGACGTAAATTGAACTTTTGCGATTCTGTGGCTTTTTGCTAAAAATCTTAACAAGAGGATATTTACAAATTTGCCAATAGTTAAGCTTAGCTTTTTCTGAATAGGAGAGTGGAAGTGATCTGTGACCTCTAGAATCTTAGCTGAACTCAGTTAACTATCCTACAGTGTGAAAATAGATAGGATGGGGCCGTTCCACTTTGCCTTTGGCTGTTGTTAAAACTCTCTGGGAGCAAGATGTTCTGCAGAAATTTCTGAAATGATTCTTTCATTGATGTAAACACAGGGACACTCAGATGGAGGACATTTTGATAGTTCTATTTTTTATCTCTTTTGGACACCCCATAAGGAAGCTCAAACAATGGGGGATGATGGCATGAGTTTAAACTCTAAGAAAACAGTGACCTCCTGAGAAGTCCTCTTCAGGCCAGCGGGGTGTGGGGGCAGGGGCGGGGGGTGGCTCATGGCTCATGCCTGTAATCCTAGCACTTTGGGAGGCTGAGGCAGGCGAATCACTTGAGGTCAAGAGCTCGAGACCAGCCTGGCCAACATGGCAAAACCCCATCTCTACTAACAACACAAAAATTAGCTGGCTGTGGTGGCGCATGCCTGTAATCCCAGCTACTTGGGAGGTTTAGTCAGGAGAATCTCTTGAGCCCAAGAGGTGGAGGTTGCAGTGAGCTGAGATCCTGCCACTGCACTCCAGCCTGGGAGGCAAGAGCGAAACGCCATCTTGAAAAAGGAAAAAAAGGAGAGAGACAGAAGTCCTATTCCATAAAATCAGTGCAGCTACCAGAACCGTGAGTGTCAGATGCACGCATTCAGCAGGAGGCAGCCTTGCACTCAGAAGGCACTAACTGTGGGGCTCCAGAGCACTCACTTAATACAATGGCCTTGACTTCTTGGAGTGGAAGTAACTGAATGCCTTCTTATTTGTTTAAGCTTTAGCAGCTTAAACTTTTGCTTTTTATGGGGTTAGTGGTTGGTTGACAGAGTAGTTGCCTTGGCTCTGATAGGTTTTCTTTCTTTCTTTGTACTTGGCTGTGGGAGCAGATAAGTGGCAGAGAAGCATTGCTCAGAGTGGACCAGTGCTGCAGACATGTATCCACCGAATAAACCAAAAAAAAGAGGCTGTTGGTGACACGCACATGACTGACTCCATGCCTGGATCCTGGGCGCCGCCTGTGGGAAATCAAGTGATTTCAGTTTGCTCACTAGTTGATTTTGGGTGTTTGTTCTTATATGGACACTACATCTTTACAAACTTCTTTTTAAGGAAAGCCCTTACATCACATTCCCAGTAGGTACACGTATGTAATTTTGTGCATTGAAATGAAAATTTCTCAGACACTGCTAACCTTTACTGCATGAAATGACTCTGATTATATGAATTTCATTTTTATTCCTTCTATTTCATTAAAAAGTATAGTCAATACCTATAAAATTGACTTTACAATGCACTATTCGGTCACAGTTTGCAGTTTGGAAAAACAGTGTGCCTAGACAGTCTAGTGACATTCGGTTTCCAAACTAATCCCCAGGTCTCCTCCTGTTTCCTCACATGCACCTCGTCTGACTCCTTTAGGAGCTTCCTACCCTTGAGTGTTGGTGCTTTCCTGGGGCAGCCCTCTGTTCTGCTCCTGATTGAATTTCCTCACAGATATCACCTGCTTGCCTGGCTATGGCCGTCATTGCTGCTGTAGTGATTCATACATGTATATTCCCAACTCTAGTCGCACCCCTGAATTCTATATGAAGTGATTCATACATGTATATTCCCAACTCAAGTCGCACCCCTGAATTCTATATGAAGTGATTCATACATGTATATTCCCAACTCTAGTCGCACCCCTGAATTCTATATGAAGTGATTCATACATGTATATTCCCAACTCTAGTCGCACCCCTGAATTCCATATGAAGTGATTCATACATGTATATTCCCAACTCTAGTCGCACCCCTGAATTCCATATGAAGTGATTCATACATGTATATTCCCAACTCTAGTCGCACCCCTGAATTCCATATGAAGTGATTCATACATGTATATTCCCAACTCTAGTCTCACCCCTGAATTCTATATGAAGTGATTCATACATGTATATTCCCAACTCTAGTCGCACCCCTGAATTCTATATGAAGTGATTCATACATGTATATTCCCAACTCTAGTCGCACCCCTGAATTCTATATGAAGTGATTCATACATGTATATTCCCAACTCTAGTCGCACCCCTGAATTCTATATGAAGTGATTCATACATGTATATTCCCAACTCTAGTCGCACCCCTGAATTCTATATGAAGTGATTCATACATGTATATTCCCAACTCTAGTCGCACCCCTGAATTCCATATGAAGTGATTCATACATGTATATTCCCAACTCTAGTCGCACCCCTGAATTCCATATGAAGTGATTCATACATGTATATTCCCAACTCTAGTCGCACCCCTGAATTCTATATGAAGTGATTCATACATGTATATTCCCAACTCTAGTCGCACCCCTGAATTCTAGATGAAGTGATTCATACATGTATATTCCCAACTCTAGTCGCACCCCTGAATTCCATATGAAGTGATTCATACATGTATATTCCCAACTCTAGTCGCACCCCTGAATTCCATATGAAGTGATTCATACATGTATATTCCCAACTCTAGTCGCACCCCTGAATTCCATATGAAGTGATTCATACATGTATATTCCCAACTCTAGTCGCACCCCTGAATTCCATATGAAGTGATTCATACATGTATATTCCCAACTCTAGTCGCACCCCTGAATTCCATATGAAGTGATTCATACATGTATATTCCCAACTCTAGTCGCACCCCTGAATTCTATATGAAGTGATTCATACATGTATATTCCCAACTCTAGTCACACCCCTGAATTCTATATGAAGTGATTCATACATGTATATTCCCAACTCTAGTCACACCCCCGAATTCTGTATGAAGTGATTCATACATGTATATTCCCAACTCTAGTTGCACCCCTGAATTCTATGTGATGCTTCCAGCAGCATTCCAAACACTTTCATGTAGGCTTCTGCTGTCCCCTTCATCTTGAACTCAGCATCAGAATCAAAATCATTATGTGGCCTAAACACTGCAGCTTCTCTCCTTAGTCTATTAATGGCTCTCTTATTCCCCCATCGTCCTAGCCTAAATATTTCAGTCCATCACTGACTCTTCATTTTCCTTCACCCTCCACAGCTCACCTTTCCTCAGCTCTTGTTAATTTTTTGCTCACAACCTCTCTCTCAGTTTTCCATTTTGACACCACATCACCTTGATTAAAAAACCCAAATGGCTTCTCATTACCTACAGAACTGAATGTGAAGTCTTTAGAATATTAGAATTTGGCCTCAAATCTTATCTCCATCATTGCCCTAAATGTGCCCTTTGCTGCGCTAAACACTGATCTCCCGCTTACACCCTAGGAAGAAATAAATCTCTTCTAGTTTTTCAGGAAGAACCCTCAATCTTTTTTGACGAATGTGATACTTACCATGCATTTCCTGCTATATAATGTCACTGTCTGGATTCATATTTATTTAGATTAGCATGTTATTTGGTACTTTCTAGAGAGTTGTGATCTGGGAGTCACCTTGAATTACCCTCTCAACATCGAAAGAGTAAGGCATACTGATAGCGTCTCTTAAACCAATTATCCTAAAACTTGCGCGTGCATCCGAATTACCTTTTAGAATAAAGATTCTGATTCAGCAGGTCAGGGATGTGGTTTGAGATTCTGCCTATCTGACTTTCAGAAAATGTGAGGCTGGTGATCAGAGACTCAAACTTTGAGTAGCAAGATGCAAATGTGCCTTTAACTCATCCCTTCTTCCCTCATGCCACTTTTTGGGTTTGAGACCCTATTATGGCTTATTCTCCTAACTGGTCTGTTTGCCACCTGTCCCTTCACACCACTGGTCTCTCTCATAAAACTATTATCTATTTTTATTTTATTTTATTTATTTATTTATTTTGAGACGGAGTTTCGCTCTTGTTACCCAGGCTGGAGTGCAATGGCGCGATCTCGGCTCACCGCAACCTCCGCCTCCTGGGTTCAGGCAATTCTCCTGCCTCAGCCTCCTGAGTAGCTGGGATTACAGGCACATGCCACTATGCCCAGCTAATTTTTTGTATTTTTAGAAGAGGCAGGGTTTCACCATGTTGACCAGGATAGTCTCGATCTCTTGACCTCCTGATCCCCCCGCCTCGGCCTCCCAAAGTGCTGGGATTACAGGCTTGAGCCACCGCGCCCGGCCATAAAACTATTATCTAATGGATCATTACCTCGTTTGTGAATTTCTCAAAACAAAAGTGCAATGGAAATGAGAAATGCAGTCGCTGTCCTCGGAGACCCGGCCTGTGCACTGGGATTGGGTTAGGTGCCTTGCTTAGAACATCCTCACTCTTTGCCCGTTTCCATGGTTTCCTTCTTCTCTACTAATTCATTTCAAGGAAATTAATCTGGCTGCTCTGCTCTTCCAAAAACACCGATTTTCTTTTTGCCGCGTGTACTGCGGCGCCTGGACTTTTCACACTACCTTGAATTTCCAGAAACACCTTCCATGTGTTCCTTCTTAAATCCACCGTTGCCAAAACTCGGTGTGATTATAGAACAGTGGGATTGGAGAAGCTGAAAGCTGATGAGAGGAAAACCTTCTGAAGGATAAAGGAAGCAGTCCATCCATCAAAGCTAGCCTTGCCCTCTTCATAACTGCCCTATGGTCATTTTGGTCTCCCTGAGCTAGGGTGTCATCCCAGCTGTGGGTTTGCATAGGGGCCTGTGAATTCAGGCTTTTGCTCTTGAAGAGCTGCTTTATAGGTTATGGGGAATGATGCTGTCACAAGGACTGCTTTTCTTTTGTATTTTATGTTTATTCATTCATTTATTTATTTTCCTTTTTACTGCTTTCTCTGTTGTTCAGTATTAGCTAATATATTGCAAAGTGAACTCTCATTGATTAGGCAGAGGCCAGGATAGGGCCAGTGAGAGAGACATTCTGGAGAACAACAGAGAGGGAGGAAGCGGAGGTGTGCAGTGAGATTCTTGAGTTTGGGGTCCCAGCTCTGCTGACATGTCTATAGTCTTGGAAGTGCCATCCAACCTCTTTGGACGGTTCCTCCAATCCTGAGAGAGGTGGTGGAAACAGATCACTGCTTAGCAGGCCTTAAGGATAAGTTACTAGGGCCATATAGAATCTTCTATTTTTTTAAAAAAGCAAACACAACTCTCCTCCCTAGAATTATACCACACGGCCCTCAATGCCAGTGAAGTTTTCCTCTGCCCTGTAGGTATGTTTTTGTGTGAAGTCAGAAGCAGGAAACAGATCGAAAGATCACTGAGTTGTGGGTCAAAAAGTATTTTTCATTCTCATATGCGTCCTTTTGTTGCAAAGACTGTGAAATTCCTCCATGGAGGAAAGTGATGAATTTGGAAGAAAAATCCCGGCATAACTATTTTCCGCCCTAAGGAAACAGCCTCTCTTTCCAATGTGTGAATGCATTTTCCACTGCGTCCCCAGGGGTATGAGTGTTTCAAGAAGTTTGCACTGTGCTACTGTATTCTCTAAGCCCCCAAGCCCCACTCCCTCCCAGACCATTCTCTCGAGTCCCCGCATGTTTCCAGAAACAAATCAAGAGACTGGCAAGAGCTCTGCCTGGTATGAATAATAGAAAAATGAGCCACTCTGTGCAGGGAAGTTGGTGGAAGGTGGGAGGCAAGCAGGGAGAGAAAGATTTTCAGCAGCAGAGGGGACCTCAGAGATGCATCTGCAAGACGGACACTTTGCTCAGCGCGATTTCTGCATTTATGCCTCTTTAATGGTCAGCGGGACAATTGCCTCCTACCTGGTTAATGATGGGTCTGTTGTGGGGTGGCAACAGGCATTCTGGCTGTGGGATCCAAGGGATGACAAAAAGACCACTGAACGTTGACTGTTGCTTTTCTTTCTCTTTCCCCAGGGCGGCCACTGAAGTTTTGGCAGCATTGCTGAAATCCAGTAAGCAGCTCTTTTGAAGGGTGGTTATTTCTTTCCCCTCTGAGTTCAATGAAAAATGCTCTCCTGTCCCCATGGCTCTGTCTTTTTTCTTTTTTTTCTTTCTTTCTTTTCTTTTTCCATGAACTACTATTTCTCAAGCACCCATGGCTCATTTCTGATCTGGAAAGCAATAAAGTCATGTTCTGGATCTTTGGGGTAAGACAGAGAATGTTACGGCTGTTCCAAGTACATGACCACAAAGAGAAAATAAATATTATCCATACACGATGCCACTAAGACAATGGACCCTAAAGGGGGTATTGTTTACTGTGGCCCTGGTGTACTCTCTACCCCTGTCTAACAGAGCCAGCAGTTTTTAAAGATTGTTGGAATGAACTCTAGGTTGCAGTGGAAGAAAAGATTTTGGCTGCTGGAGAGCAGTATTCCTGCATTTGGTTCTCAACTCAGCTCAGCTCATAAGTCTAAATTTTTGGGCAGATGGAATGTTGGGAATTGCTTGGACGGTGTTGATGCTGATAACAAATTTACGTTTAAAAGTTGACTCTTTTCTCAGTTACTTGAGAGACTGCAAAAGAATAGCTCTGGGGGTTCTGAATAATTTGAGGATTTTTTTTTTTGCCTGGTAGCCCTGTCCTAATTATGTTGGGAGTCAATTTCATGTGTGCAATATAATAGCAGGCACAATGCACTTGGGAGGGAAGAAGTCTTAGCTTAACATTACTCAGTTTTTTCCTTCTTACCTCTTCATCCATTTTAATCTGGCACCTTGGAAACCAGCTGATTCAATTGGGATGTTTGTTTCTCTATAGGAAGCCTGAGGCCTGTGGGTAAGAGGTGAACTTTAATAAAAACTTTTAAATAAATAAATAAAAATAAAAACACACTCTCCCCCCATCCATACATCTCTGTCAACTATAAGCACAGAGAAAGAACCAAATCACATGCTGCTTCCCTTTATAGACTTAGAGAAATTGAAGCTTGAATTCATTTGGTTTCTTCAAACTTGATATGAGCCACAAGAGCTTTAAGACCAGCAAGTACAGTGGAGCTGGTAAGAGCAGGGCGTGGGAGTGAAGAGGAAGAGGTTACGAAGCCCTGGAGATAGGAGGAGATGGAAAAGTGTTACCTGTGGGTTCTGGGGAGAGACATTCATTCTTCAGACTGAACTTGCTTCAGGATTGGCATCTTTGTTCTCATTGTTTATCTACTCCCTCAGTTGCTCCCAAATGCCTTTTGTTTGATGCAGCAAAGGGAGGGAGTGTTGAATTGCAGGAGGAAAAGATGCCGAGAGCAGCCTGGGAGGCCAGCCTGTGGATGTCATGCCTTGGGAAAGAAGCTATCTCTCAAATCGCCCCAGCCCAGCCTTGGCCTGGAGGACTGGATGTTTCATGGGAAGGGAGCCCAGAGAGCTGAGTAAGCCTGGCTTACTTTCTGCACACACACCTTCCTTAGCTCCTGAGCTTAGAGTTGAGCATCCTGATATAAAATGTACCTACCTAGATGTGTAAAAATCTGAAAGTAGTCTTATGTCAGTTGTTTATTGATCAGAAATGTAATGCCTCAGCCCAGGAAAAACCAATAGCCAGTGCAAATGTGGTTTAATTCAGGCTTAGACCCTGTAGCTAAGTTTTTAACACACTGGCCACGCCTAGCAGGCTGAGTGTGTGGTGCTGGGGGCTCAACTTTTAGAATTTCTGACTTCTTCTTTCCCTTCAGAGCTTAGCTCGGATGTTGCCCTCTGAAAATCCTTGCCCTGGCTACAACTTGGATACCCCTCCTCAGTGCTCTTATAGGCTCTCCCATCTCAGACTTGATTACATTGTGATGAAATTGCTATTGTCTGTTCCGTCCAGCAGACTGCAAGCTTTTGAGGGAAAGCGTCACCTGTACTGGTCATTGTATTACTTACCTCAGCACAGTGAAGAGCCTGATACAAATATTTGTTGACTAAATTTTATTTATTTTTATTTTTTTTTAAATTTAAGTTCTGGGATATTAAATTTTTAAATGAATACATGATTTGTAATTTTTTCCACGTGTAAAAATGGCAGTACTGCCCCCTGCTACCTGAATCTAACATCCATGCATAGAACCAATGATCTTAAGATTTGTCGTACTCATCTCTATTTACCTATTCTTTTTTTTTTTTTTTTTTTTCTGAGGCGGAGTTTCGCTCGTTACCCAGGCTGGAGTGCAATGGCGCGATCTCGGCTCACCGCAACCTCCGCCTCCTGGGTTCAGGCAATTCTCCTGCCTCAGCCTCCTGAGTAGCTGGGATTACAGGCACGTGCCACCATGCCCAGCTAATTTTTTGTATTTTTAGTAGAGACGGGGTTTCACCATGTTGACCAGGATGGTCTCGATCTCTTGACCTCGTGATCCACCCGCCTCGGCCTCCCAAAGTGCTGGGATTACAGACGTGAGCCACCGCGCCCGGCTCTATTTACCTATTCTAATAGATTGGTGGAGACCTGCAGTCGCTTGCTGTCCTCTACCTATAAAACGGGTTTTAGCGTCCCATTAGGAGGATGGATAGCCTATTTGCTGATTCTGCTGAGCTGTCTGTACATCTCTTGTGTTACTTATAGCACGAGAGAGTTGGTGAGAGGTTCTTTAACATTCTTTCTAACACTATACCTGGGCTTAATGTGTATCAGGGTTTCTCAATGTTGGCACCATTGGCATTTTGGACAGGATAATTATTTATTAGAGTCTGTTCTGTGCATTGCAGGATACACAGCAACATCCCTGGCATCTACCCACCAGATGCCAGTATCATGCCTCAGTTGTAACAAACAAAATTACCTTCAGACTCTGCCAAATGTCCCTCCCAGGAGGTGGGCAGTAAAATTGCCCCCTGTTGAGAATCACGGATGTGTATTTGGGCACACACATGAGCTGAAGCTCATTCAAAGTTTCAAAAGACCCCTCCCCAAATACCTTTATTGATAGTTCCAAGAAATACCTTCTTGCATAATTGATGTTAAATTCCTCAGTGTCAGCATCCTTCATATGGGGTCATAAGAGGTAAGAACGCTGAAGGTAGAATGTCATTGTGAGCATTTACAAAGTACTTGGGAGGGAAACAGATTCTAGAGGATCTCGAGCGTCTTAGAATGAGGAGGGCAAATGGATTTCATAATGAGTAGAAAGTCCAGTGTGTGGGTAGAAGAATTCTGGGATCATGTTTAAGCTCAGCAGGAAAGAGGACTACATTTAAATAGAAAAGTCTGTCATGGATTTGGGGAGAAGTAAAACAGCATGCCAGGCAGTCACCATCTCTGTTTTGCCAGCCTATTGAAAGTATTGCATGGCATGGAGGGGCTGGTTATAGATGGTGCCACCATTCTGATGAGGCAGGGGTTGCTGCAGGGCATACAAGTGTTGTGGAATTTTCTGTTCGCTTTACATTGCCTATATGTCATGCATAGTTAAGACCTGATATGGAGTGTCTTTCGACTTGGATCCCAGAGTGAGTTTCCATCAGCTGAACTTAAATGCAGAAAGTCAGTTTCTGTCAAAATTTAAGACTTTACCATCTGGCACTGATACCTGGGAACGTTTATGTAAACCTTTAGCTCCTAAATGCACACTCCTTTTAGCTGGTGATTATTCTGACCTTGATCTTTGCTTGTTGGTGAGTATAAAGGTTGCCCATTACAAAAGGGAGAGACTTCCCTGATCTAAGTAAAGCTGGGAGTAAAGATCCACTACTTTACTTGAAGGAGGGCAGTCAGTGCTCCTGTGACAGTAAACACTAGGGTGGGTTGGAAATCTGAGGTTGCTGATGGCTTATTAAGTAGTGACAGGCAGAGGCCATCCCCAGGAAAAGCAGAACTGAGGGATCAGGGAGACTTGGAGTCCACCCACAGTAACCACAGAAAGCAAGGGAAAGATCACCTGTGTTGCGTTTGGAAGATCTCATTATTCAGCTTTATCTTTTATCAAGTAGCCACTGCATGAAAAGCCAGTGCAGAATATGAGGATGATGGGAAAAAGAGAATTGAACCAAGACACATTTCCCATCTCTTTCTCTTTCTGAGCAAAGCAGGCAAAATAAACCTGGAAGTCCCAGGCCTTTTCTCCAGTTACCTCAGCAATTTGGGATCCTACAAATGAAAAATCATTGCTCACTCAAGGTTCCTTTCTGTGTCTTTGTAGGCTGGAATGGTCTAATCCAAATCTCATGCCTTTCTTTGTGTCCATTCCCCTCTTCTCCACTATTAACATGCACAAATCCCACCCTAACTTGTCCTGTATTGAAAACTTTGTCTTTTAGTGCTTTATCCTATCCAAACACATTTAGCTTTTTATTCCTGAAATGTAATAAAGATTTACTTAGGAAATAGTGTTACTTATTATTTCAGGCAATTTTTTAAATATAATAAATCAACACAACATGTCCTTTGTTTTCCCCTCTATATTAGTCTGTTCTCATGCTGCTATGAAAAAATACCCAAGGCTGGGTAATTTACAAAGGAAAGAGATGTAATTGACTCAGTTTTGCAGGGCTGAGGAGGCCTCAGGAAACTTACAATCATGGCAGAAGGGGAAGCAAACATGTCCTTCTTCACATGGCAGTAGCAAGAAGTGTCGAGCAAAAGTAGAAAAAGCCCCTTAGAAAACCATCACATCTCACGAAGAACTCATTCACTATCATGAGAACAGCATGAAGGTAACTGCCCCCACGATTCCATTGGTTCCCACTGGGCCCCTACAATTCAAGATGAGATTTGGGTGGGGACACCCAAACCATATGATCCTCTCTTGCTGTCTGACTTCACTCTGCCTTGGTCTCATCTCTTCCTCTACCTCTACCTTCGTCTCTGTCTTTTCCTCATCCTTTTCTCTTTCTCATTTTCCTGTCCACCTCTTCCTCTTTCTTTTTGTTTCCTCCTTACCTTCCATCAGCATTAGGCATGAATGTATTTTTGAAAAACTGTGACCCTGGAAGCAGCACTCGAGTAAGCATGCAGCAATAGGATTATGCCTGATTTGTACTGGCTTCAGAAATGAATCTTCAAATAATGTCTTAGTATTAACCTTGCTGTCAAGATTTAAAGGTCATATTCTTGCAATAAGAAAACACCTTCTGGTTCAGGCCCTAAAACTTAGTCTAATGATGAGTCTCTGTCAGACCACTCTCCAGTTTAAGAATTAGCATTGGAGTCTGGAAGTTTGCAGAAGTTGGGGCATGGGAATGGGAAAGTAGGTTAGCAAAGTAAGAGAGACAGAAAAGAAAAGGGGGAAGGGAGAGATGTAAGATAGCTAATGGTAAGTTTGGCAGGAAGTGGAGACTTCTCACAGATCTTCCGAGATAATGCTGTCTGGCTGGCTCACAGGGACAGCCTGTCAGCCTGTTGCTCCAGGAGGCTAGAAAGGGAGGGCGTTCTAAGTGCTGAGAGCCGGATCATGGAGAGACAGCCTCATGGTCTCGGGGGTGTCTGCTGTGACCTGGCAATCAGCGACGCCAGAGGGGGAGAATGTGATGGCCAAGTGGCTACTCACTACAAAATGTCACAGGAGGGCCATCTTTGTTATGCACCCAAATCAGGTCTTTAAAAGAATTCTGGGAGCTTCAGGGAGTCCTCAGAATGGCCATATATATTTTAGGACGGTGGGTGTTGTTAATCCTTTGATCTCATGGCCATGCACAAGTACTAGTGGGTCAATGCAGCCTTCACGGCCCTTGCAGGTGAATTCTGTGTTTCCACGCTGCCTGTAATCTGCCCTCCTGGCTGCAAGCTTTTCTCTGCCCTGACGAGAACGATGCCCCCAAGGTTCTGCCCA
This sequence comes from Aotus nancymaae, assembly GCF_030222135.1. NCBI lineage: Eukaryota > Metazoa > Chordata > Mammalia > Primates > Aotidae > Aotus > Aotus nancymaae. The sequence continues at coordinate 108,335,309 of NW_026988425.1, forward strand.
CAGAGTGTGTTCCTTCCTTTAGTTTCTGGATGAGGGCTGTGGAGTCAGACTACGAGAACTGGAAAACACCTTCAAGGCTACCTCATTCGGTGGTATTCAAATTTTTGTTTTTAAAAATTCATTCTTATTTATTCATTTTTTAATTGAAAAATTAAAATGTATACACTTTGGTGTACAACATGATTCTTTGAAATATATAGACATTGTGGCATGGCTGAATTGAGGTAATTGACACATGCAGTTTTTGAGTAGAGAGCTCAGAGCCACGTCTGCCTGACTCCCATCAATTCCCCTCAAGGTGGCCTCTGAGACACATTCACAAAAGACAGGGCTCCTGCGAACCCAGAAAACTATTGATCTTACCTCCCCCATCCCCCTTATTTTCACAGGAGGAAACTGAGGACCAGAGAGAGGGCATGATCCACGTAGATCTCTGAGACTTACTGTAATCGATGAATCACGTATTTTTTGCATGTTATGTGTGTATGCATATTTTTCCTACTGGTTATAGCTCCAAAGGAACTGGGATTCTACTGGATCCCCCATACCTCATACTGGGCTACACCCAGAGGAGCTGCTAATACATTAATGTTGACTAAGAAAGAGTTCCAGGTTCCTGAGTTAAGCCTCACACATTTGCTTTCACTATGCCTTGCTGAAGAGTCCAACCTAATTTCCGTCCCCAGAAGGAATCAAATTGTGGTGTGATTACAGAGCTGATGCATCTTCTTCCATCATAACTTCTGGAGAAGCATGCAGTATATTTCTGTGATGAGCCAAAAATTTGCTTCAAATAATATTGATAGATTTTTGCATTTGTCACACCGGGATGGGCAGCTGTGATCGAGAGTGTATGAATGCAGCATAGTAAGATACATCCATCATGCTGTTGGTTTGAAATGACAACCCAAATATCTACCATTTATCGAGAGTTCTTAGTATGTCAGGCTCTCTATATACAGTTAGCCTATCAAGGAGATATTATAATCCCCATTTTACAGGCGTAGGAACTGACATTTGGAAAAGTGAAGTAATTCATGTTGTTAGTGGGCTGCGGAGCTTACCTGCCAGTCTCCAGACCCCTGGGACCTGAGCCCTATGCTGCACTGAGGAGATTAATAAGGGTAGGTTTAATTAGCCCAAAGAAGATAGGATCAGAAACAGGAAGAAAGCTAAATAAATACTGTCTAAGTATTAGAAGGATTATTGTGGGAGGGGGTATCTGTCATTCAGGTTAGAAAAGAACACAGTCCATGCCTTGTAAGCATCTGCGTGGGATCCAGCGAGAGGTGCCCAGGACACCATTATGGATATGTAAAGGGCCAGGGTCTCTGCTGCCCTGAGGCTGAGCATCAGGCAAGCTGATGAATGGTGGGGTGAGAGAGGGAGGGAGCCGGAAGTGTTACAGACTCCCCGTATGCCATGTGATGTTCAACTTGGCACATGGCTTTTTTCCCTTGGCTCCAAATCCAGTCCTCTCTGCCAAAATGTTACGTCTTTTGCGTAAGTCCATAAAAGAGCTTAAACAGTTTAAGCTAAAGGGATACTACCTGTCCTGGTCGCCCCCGTCCCGTTCCCGTCTCTTTGGGACTGTCAGACAGCAGGTTGGGTGGGCCTTTGGGGCTGAGCCACAGACAGCAGTGCATGTCATTCCTCTTCAGGCCATGTGGTGGTGCTGTTCTTTCAGTTATCTTGGCCGTGCTAGTCCAATATTTATTTTCGGTGAGTAATTTGTTTATCAGGAGGTTATTTTAATCTAATTTTGGCCATATTTGCTATTCCACACTATCTGTGCTTCCCAGCGTTAGCAGCTTGCATGTCTTGAAGGAAATTAGCTGAAGATGGTCTCGGAGGCATTTGCTTAGCCATTATTTAAGGGAGTTGGGAGGAGGCAGGGTGAGCAGAGCCCGGGGTGAGAACCGGCGATGGAATTTGTTGCAGTTTCAGTGATGTTGGCATGATGGAGTGGGACTTTCGGAGGGCAGGAGCACTCGGAGCTGCTTTTCCAGAGCCGCCTCTGGTGAATCCTAGAACGTTTGTAGTTAGGTCTCCCCATTTCCCTATTGATCTCTGATAACCTTTTATCTTCCCCACCTGGTTAGGCAGACACCACTTAAGGACAATGCCTTTCTGCCTCCTCGCCCTGCATGTAGCCCTCATCCCATGTCATAGTCTGTTTTGCGAACCTTTTACTGCCAGCCCTTAACGAAGTGGGAAGGAGAGTAGGGAGTGGGGAGAGGATGACTGTTTATTAGAGTACCTGTGATGAATAATGGCTCTTAGTTATTAGGGAGCACAGCACTTGCTAGGCACTTTACACATGGCATCTCATTCTCACTAGAGCCTGTGATATTATGATCCCCATCTTACACGCAAGGAAGATGTAATTAGGAGAGGTTAGTAGCTCTCCATGGTAAATGGAGAGCTACAATTTGAACTCAGTGGTGACCATTTCCAATGGAGAAAAGCTTCCTATTTCAAAGATTATTCCCACCTTCCACCTGGAGTCAGAAAACTGGGTTCTGGGTTCAGAGCAGCCGTTGATTGGCTCTGTGACCTTAAACTAGTTTTTCGCCATTGCACTTCAGTTTGATTTTTGAAAATGGGAGGGTTAGCCCAGGTGAGGAGATTGGGAATTCTTTAGTAGCAGAAACTTTTCTTTTTTTTTTAAACATAAAATCTCATGAGGGAAATTGCACGCATAAAGCAAACAATGGGGGCAAAGGGGGACCCCACTTAATGACAGCATGACCTTTCCCTTGCCCCTCCCTTGTCCCTGGCTCTTGATAGACACTGAGAAACACCCAAAGAAGTTCCTGAGGGGCCCAAAGAAATCAAGTTTGAAAACCTCTCAAATAAATATACTCATGGGACACTTCCAGAGCCCAGTCTGTTGTCTGAGATTACAACTTAAAAAATGGGCTGACACTTTTCTTAGGAGGTTGGAAAGTGTGTTAAGTTTTACTATGCAGTGGCAATAAGGGAGAACCAGGACAGTTTGACCTGGAGAAATATCCAAAATGCTGTTCTCATCCTCCAGCCCTAATCGGGTAAATTCTGAGTCTTTTGGGACTGACAGACCTAGTTAAACCAATGAACTGAACCTGACTCAGTGAGGAGGGTCAGCTTCCAGCTGGAATTATAGTGGCAATATCCACCTTCCCAAGGTGGCCAGCGTGTTCCCAGGCACCCATTGTGGGTCCAACACAGCTGTGGGTGGTGGTGGTGAGTTTTTCTTGCTTGATACAAAACTCTTGGCCACATAAAATATTGTCGGCATGCGATTGCCACCGATCCTCGTTCTTACACTCAAGCAGGATGCTGTCTTTTATCAGGAGATCCTGCTAAGACTTAGTTCTATCTCGAGAGTTCTTCCTCTGGCCTGATATTTGCTTGCTGGTTTGGGCCATGTTGTTTCTTTGACAATAGTGGCGGCGTGGGAACATGTGTGCAGGTGGTATATGTTTGCTGTAAGCTCAGAGCTCTTACTCCGAAAGAGTAAGTCACAGTAGAGAATAGCACTTGCTCAGTGGTCACGGTGCGGGCTCTGGAGAGACTGTGTGAAGTCAAACTGTGGCCACTGTGGCATGTTTCTTAATGACTCTGTGCTGTACTTGCCTCATCTATAAGGCTGGGAAAACCATACGCTCCAAAGGTGATTAGTGAGATTTAAACAAGGTGATGTTTCAAAGAGTGGGAGTACAATGCTGGACCTTGGTACATCTCAGTAAAGATGAACTCTTATTTTATTATCATCACCATTTCAAAAGTCCTGGAGGTTTCAGGAATTGGTGATACAACAGCATCAAGCCTGATGAAATGTAAGTTTGTCTCTCAAGCTCTTCCCTGAGGGTTGAGTGATATCTGGTTGTTTTTAGAGTCTGTCTCTTTTTCAAGAAGCTTTTTCTGTAAAAGCGCCAGATGATAGTAAATATTTTAGGGCTTGTGGATCACACGGTTCTATCACAGCTACTCAACTCTTCCCTCATAGGACAAAAACAGTAACAGACAACACATAAGGAAATGGGTGTGACTGTATTCCAATAAAACTTTATGAAAATGGACTGTGGGCAATTTGCTGACCCCCTACTTTAGACTCTGTGAGGCTCGGATTTGGGGACTCGGTCCCATGCATCCTTATTTCTTAAGCCATTGACTCTAATGTGTTTTATAGAGCAGACACTCAGAGTAAGTTATCTAAATGAACAAAGGAATCAATGACCAAGTAAATGCGGGCAGATTCAGCCCTGCTCAGTCAATCCACATGCACTTATTTTGTTTTCACTCCAGGGAATTAAAGGTTAACATCCAAGGTTGCTGACTTCTAAATCTCTTAGATTTTAGAACTTGTATCATCCTGGCATAATTGATGACTGGCTATGGATTGGCAAAGATAAATTATCACAAAGATTTAAGGAGATAGACAAAAAGATAAACATTTCATGACTCCGAAAGGCTTCCTCATCGCTTTCAGGATTGGCTGTACAATTATTTATTTATGTCGAGTTGTACTTAAGGTGTTTCCTAGCACCTTCTAATAATAGCAGTTTACAAAGCACCTTTTCATATACGATCTCATTTAATCTTCACCATGGTCCTGTCAGATAGGTAAATATTTAATTATTCTATAATAGTAGTTCCCAACATGAGTGATTTTGCCCCAGAGGGAGCAATTAGCAAGGTCTGGAGACATTTTTCGTTGTCACATCTGTGGGGGGAGGGCGTGCTGCTGGCATCAACTTAGCAAAGGCCAGGTTGCTGCTGAACATCCTACAAGTGCACAGGATGGCCCCACACAATGAGTAATATCAGCCCGAGATGTCAATATAGTGTGATGTTGAGAAAAATAGTATTCAATGGAGAGGACACTGAGGCCCAAAGAGATTGGCTGATTTGCCCGGGATTGTGTAATATGCACTTGGCATATTGGGACTAACATCCATCCCTTCCTTTCACTACTGCAGAGTTTCAAATTTTTTGGGGGGAAGAAATGAAAGTTTATTTTTATTTTTGAATTAAATCCTTTGCAGAGCCACTGTATATGAACCAATGATGTGAAAGCTGCTCTGGGGACAGTGGAAGTTAGAGACCCTGCTCAGCCTTTTCCTTGGACCCTTCCACCAGTCCGAGGGGCACACAGCATGGCAACCACTGCCCACTGACCATGAGGCACAGAGAGCACCACATGTTTCTTGGCACCCCGAGGCTTCCAGATGTTTCTGAAACTATTACATTGCTTTTTTTTTTTTCAGTAGGGGATGAAGCATCCAAGTTGTGCTTCAATAAAATGCATTGCACAGAGGAAGAGAGAATGGGGGTCACATATGAGGGTATTGATTGCTGGTGCAGCCCAGGTGATAGGAGACGATGGACATACCAAGAGTGATAGGAGTTGAGTTAAAAGGCGAGTGCACGCAGCTCAAGGTTCTGTGATTTCATAGGCTCTGATGATTGAAGGAACACCAGGGTCCTTAGTCTCGGGCCAAATTTAATGAAACCACGCAGACACATGGGAATGGTTTTAAGGAGTGGAGAGTTTAATAGGCAAGAAAGAAGGAAGAAGCTTCCTTGTACAGAGACAGAGGGAGGGGGATCCAAAGCCGACAGAGGAAACCCTCAGTGCGGCAGAAATCAGCCAGTTATATGAGGAGGCTGGAGGAGGAGGTTTCTGATTTGCCTAGGGCTCAGGGGATTGGTTTGACCAGGCATGTCATTCACATAGCCCGTGAAAAACTGGCCCTCCCACCCCAGTCTTTTAATATGCAAATACAGGGGCCATGATGTTCTACACACGTGGGGATATGTGGGGGCCGCCATGTTGCCAGGCATATGTTGGGGCAAGGGCAAGAACAAGGTGGGATGTGTTTGGGTCGACCCAGTTTCTAATGACCTTCATTTGCATATGAAAGCTGGCCAGATCGGGGCTTTCCTGCTAGACAAGAAACGTTTCCGGAGCTGCTTTAAAAGAAACAAAAAATTCCCAAGGACCCCCTTTCCTCTCTATCTGCCTAAAATAATTTCTTAGTAACTCCTATAACAATAGTGACACACTGTTGGCTGTCCTAAGGCTGAAGGGCAGCAGGCTCGGGGGTGCAGAAGCATTTGCTATTTGCCTCTTCCTTGTACATTCAGGGTCTAAAGGCATAATACTGTGTGAACCAATTCACGTGTGTTGCTTGGAACACAGGGCAGGTTTGCTTTCCTGCTGTCTTCCGGCCAGAAGCGGGCAGCACCACCGACAGGTGCCTTAAGTATGAACTGGGGGAGAAAGGAAGGTGAGGGAAGGTATCTGATTTTCTTCCTCTTGGTGTAAATCCTGGCTTTCTTCTTTAAGTGTCATCCTCTGATGATTAACAGCGGACACAGTAAAGTCAAGCCAGGTGGAAGGTTTTCTAAATCTGGAAGGGATAATGGCTTGTGGGGGTATATCAAGTACTTCCTTCCCCACCCACAGTCTAGACTCAAAACGTCGGATGGATAGGAAACTCCTATACAAATTTCTAGGCCTATTTCTAAGATAATTATTCTGAGGAGCCTTCTTGCAGAGATGCCAAAAACAACAGAAAGATGAGTGAGAAAGTCTCAGCCGGACAGATTCCCCCGCTTTTGCACAACCTGTTGGGATGAGTCTCTAAGTGGTGGGGATCACACATCCCTATCCCTGCTCACCGTTCCCATCATCTGCTGCTACTGTCCCCTCGTTTTCTTCACCTGGCTTTAGCTCCTGGACTTTTTGTTATTTGCACTCACCAAGTTTCTGCGTTATCCATTTGCTGTGTGCCCTTAAGGTTTGAAGAATTTCCTATTCCCAGATCTCTGCATCCTGGCTCCTTCCAGTCACTCATGTCTCAGCTCCAGTGCCCCCTCCTCAAGGGTCTTCCCTGCTCATCCAACCTAAAGTAGCCACCCTACCTCGTGACTCCAGTGCCACTGTTTTGTTTTCTCTGTATCACTTGTCCCTATGTAAAACCGCCTTGTTTACTTTGATATCTGCTTCCCCACGCCACTCCTATGGAACTGCAAGCCCCATAAGAGGCGAGACTTTGTCTGTTTCATTTTCTGCTGTATCACTATTGTCAATAACAGTGCCTGGCACAGCCGGTATATCGTAGTTGCTAAATGAATGTTTGCTGAATGGATTAAGGGTGGTACCTTGGGTGTGGGAATGGTTTTAGTTTATAATTTACTCTCTGACTAGCCGTAGGGAAGATCTGGCTTTCAGGACAAAGGCCTGTATGTTTATTTGCATATAAGAAGCAAACCTCCCAAGAGTCTACCATGTTGGAGAATTTTCAAACCAGCAATATTGAAGAATCGATCATATTTTCTCAAATCCAAGTCTGTCATCAACTGTGAGGTGCATACCATTTTTTAATGTGACACTGAGTGAGAAAATGCTGTCAGTTACAATGAAAACATCACCCTTGGTAAGAAGCACCTTAATTTTGGAAATGCTAAAAATATCAGTGCCTTAGTATTGATAAAGTATGATGTGAGATGGAGTCCTCATATACGATGCAAAATACTGACTCAGAAGAGTTTCAAGTCTTGTGGCCCCTTGTATTTTTATTTTTTTAATTTATTTTTTATTTTTTTTTTTTGTAGAAAAGGGGGTCTCACTCTGTTGCCCAGGCTGGTCTCGAACTCCTGGCTCGATGCTTCTGCCTTGGCCTCCCAAAATGCTGGGATTACAGGCTCGTCCCATTCTCTTAATAGGTGTAGCACTGCACCCTAATGCCCTTCATTAGACGTTGTATGTGCTGAGGGTGGGGTAAGAGCAGAGATGTGTGAGGAAGAGAAAGGTGTGTATTCTGAAGCTTCACTGAGAGTGGAAAAATTCTTATGGTTGGGACTAGTTCTGCAGAAAGTTATTAGAAGGAGTAGAGGATTAAAAAAAAGGTAGATTAATCCAGATTTAAAACAATGCTCCAAAGTGTGTCTCTTACCTATCTTGGTTTCTGAAGCTTAGGAAAAGCATCTTTAATTTTATAAAGGCAATCAATTGGGAAAACAAGATTTGCTTGAAGCCAAAATTTCCTTTATAACCAAATTTATTAAAATGTACCTGTTTTACAAAGAGAAAAGAGTACCTGTAAGCTAATTCAAAACCATCATTCTTATTTGAGCGAATGATAATCAAGTATCATTTCCATTATGAATCGCATTAGGCTTCCTGATGCTTTTATACATGTCTGGCTATTCTCCTTGCACCAGCCACTCCAGCAGCTGCAGGGCAGGAGGAGAGGGCAGCTGACTGTGCCTTTCCTCATGGCGTTGAACTCACACCTGGGCCTGACTGCTGGGCTGGCCTCACTGTGCCACTGGCTGGATCTCAGGAAGTCCCCAAAACATCTCCAGGGACTCAAAGAACCATAGGCCATTTATTTGGGCCCTTAAACCTTCTTAAGTTTCCTATGAAAAATCAACTCTTACCACAATTTAGGAGCCTGAGAGGGAGCAGAGAAGTTGAAGGAGGGGGATTGGCTAAAAGCCACTCCCTTCAAGCACAGCGGGCTGTATCTCTATTAGCCTTTCAGAAATCTTCCTCAAGAAGCTGGATTAGTGGTAGGAGCTCAATGTCTTTGCATAGGTGCAAAGATTGTGAACTATGATAATAGGCTTGTGAGATGATGAATATGGTTATTAGCCTGATTTGTTCATTCCCTAAGGGAATGAACAGGCATGGAAACATCACATCTACCTCCATAGATATATACAATCATTTTTTTTTTTTTTTTTTTTTTTTTTTATTGCATTTTAGGTTTTGGGGTACATGTGAAGAACATGCAAGGTTGTTGCACAGGTGCACACCTGGCAGTATGATTGCTGCCTCCCTCCCCTTCACCTATATCTGGCATTTCTCCCCATGCTATCCCTCCCCAACTCCCCACCCCCCCCACTATCCCCCCTCCCCCCAACAGACCCCCGTGTATAGTGCTCCCCTCCCTGTGTCCATGTGTTCTCCTTGTTCAACACCCGCCTATGAGCGAGAACATGTGGTGTTTGATTTTGTGTTCTTGTGTCAGTTTGCTGAGAATGATGTTTTCTAGGTTCATCCATGTCCCTACGAAGGATGTGAACTCCTCCTTTTTAATGGCTGCATAATATTCCATGGTGTATATGTGCCACATTTTCCCTGTCCAGTCTATCATCGATGGGCATTTGGGCTGGTTCCAGGTCTTTGCTATTGTAAACTGTGCTGCAATGAACATTCGTGTGCATGTGTCCTTATAGTAGAACGATTTATAATCCTTTGGATATATGCCCAGTAATGGGATTGCTGGGTCAAATGGAATTTCTATTTCTAGGTCCTTGAGGAATCGCCACACTGTTTTCCACAGTGGTTGAACTAATTTACACTCCCACCAACAGTGTAAAAGTGTTCCTATTTCTCCACATCCTCTCCAGCATCTGTTGTCTCCAGATTTTTTAATGATCGCCATTCTAACTGGCGTGAGATGGTATCTCAATGTAGTTTTGATTTGCATTTCTCTAATGACCAGTGATGATGAGCATTTTTTCATATGTTTGTTGGCCTCATGTATGTCTTCTTTTGTAAAGTATCTGTTCATATCCTTCGCCCATTTTTGAATGGGCTTGTTTGTTTTTTTCTTGTAAATCTTTTTTAGTTCATTGTAAATTCTGGATATCAGCCCTTTGTCAGATGGGTAGGCTGCAAAAATTTTTTCCCATTCTGTTGGTTGCCGATTCACTCTATTGACTGTTTCTTTTGCCGTGCAAAAGCTGTGGAGTTTGATTAGGTCCCATTTGTCTATTTTGGCTTTTGTTGCCAATGCTTTTGGTGTTTTGGTCATAAAGTCCTTGCCTACGCCTATGTCCTGAATGGTTTTGCCTAGGTTTCCTTCTAGTGTTTTTATGGTGTTACGTCTTATGTTTAAGTCTTTAATCCATCTGGAGTCAATTTTAGTGTAAGGTGTCAGGAAGGGGTCCAGTTTCTGCTTTCTGCATATGGCTAGCCAGTTTTCCCAACACCACTTATTGAACATGGAATCCTTTCCCCATTGATTGTTTTTTTCAGGTTTGTCAAAGATCAGGTGGTTGTAGATATGTTGTGTCGCCTCCGACGTCTCTGTTCTGTTCCATTGGTCTATATCTCTGTTTTGGTACCAGTACCATGCTGTTTTGATTACTGTAGCCTTGTAGTAGAGTTTGAAGTCCGGTAGTGTGATGCCTCCTGCTTTGTTCTTTTTGCTTAGAATTGACTTGGCTATGCGGGCTCTCTTTTGGTTCCATATGAAGTTTAAGGTGATTTTTTCCAGTTCTGTGAGGAAGGTCATTGGTAGCTTGATGGGGATAGCGTTGAATCTGTAAATTACTTTGGGCAGTATGGCCATTTTCACGATATTAATTCTTCCTAACCATGAACATGGAATGTTTCTCCATCTGTTTGTGTCCTCTCTTATTTCGTTGAGCAGTGATTTGTAGTTCTCCTTGAAGAGGTCCTTTATGTTCCTTGTTAGTTGTATTCCTAGGTATTTTATTCTCTTTGTAGCAATTGTGAATGGCAGTTCGTTCTTGATTTGGCTCTCTTTAAGTCTGTTATTGGTGTATAGGAATGCTTGTGATTTTTGCACATTGATTTTGTATCCTGAGACTTTGCTGAAGTTGCTTATCAGTTTCAGGAGATTTTGGGCTGAGGTGATAGGGTCTTCTAGATATACAATCATGTCGTCTGCAAATAGAGACAATTTGACTTCCTCCTTTCCTAATTGAATACCCTTTATTTCTTTTTCTTGCCTGATTGCTCTGGCTAGAACTTCCAGTACTATATTGAATAGGAGTGGTGAGAGAGGGCATCCTTGTCTAGTGCCGGATTTCAAAGGGAATGCTTCCAGTTTTTGCCCATTCAGTATGATATTGGCTGTCGGTTTGTCATAAATAGCTTTTATTATTTTGAGATACGTTCCATCGATACCTAGTTTATTGAGGGTTTTTAGCATAAAGGGCTGTTGAATTTTGTCGAAGGCCTTCTCTGCATCAATTGAGATAATCATGTGGTTTTTGTCTTTGGTTCTGTTTATGTGGTGAATTACATTTATAGACTTGCGTATATTGAACCAGCCTTGCATCCCCGGGATGAATCCTACTTGATCGTGGTGGATAAGCTTTTTGATGTGCTGTTGTAATCGGCTTGCCAGTATTTTATTGAAGATTTTTGCATCTATGTTCATCATGGATATTGGCCTGTAGTTTTCTTTTCTTGTTGAGTCTCTGCCGGGTTTTGGTATTAGGATGATGTTGGTCTCATAAAATGATTTGGGAAGGATTCCCTCTTTTTGGATTATTTGGAATAGTTTCAGTAGGAATGGTACCAGTTCCTCTTTGTATGTCTGGTAGAATTCGGCTGTGAGACCATCTGGGCCTGGGCTTTTTTTGGGTGGTAGGCTCTTAATTGCTGCCTCGACTTCAGACCTTGTTATTGGTCTATTCAGGGTTTCGACTTCTTCCTGGTTTAGGCATGGGAGGAGACTACTGTCCAGGAATTTATCCATTTCTTCCAGGTTTTCTAATTTATGTGCATAGAGTTGTTTGTAATAATCTCTGATGATGGTTTGAATTTCTGTGGCATCTGTGGTGATATCCCCTTTATCATTTTTTATTGCATCTATTTGGTTATTCTCTCTTTTCTTTTTTATTAGTTTGGCTAGTGGTCTGTCTATTTTGTTGATCTTTTCAAAAAACCAGCTCCTGGATTTATTGATTTTTTGTAGGGTTTTTCGTGTCTCTATCTCCTTCATTTCTGCTTTGATCTTAGTTATTTCTTGTCTTCTGCTAGGTTTTGAGTTTTTTTGATCTTGCTCCTCTAGCTCTTTCAATTTTGATGATAGGGTGTCAATTTTAGTTCTCTCCTTTCTTCTCATGTGGGCACTTATTGCTATATATTTTCCTCTAGAGACTGCTTTAAATGTGTCCCAGAGATTCTGGTATGTGGTGTCTTCATTCTCGTTGGTTTCGAAGAACATCTTTATTTCTGCCTTCATTTCAGTGTTTATCCAGTCAACATTCAGGAGAAAGTTGTTCAATTTCCATGAGGATGTGCGGTTCTGGGTGGGCTTCTGAATTCTGAGTTCTAACTTGATTGCACTGTCGTCTGAGAGACTGTTTGTTATGGTTTCTGTTCTTTTGCATTTGCTGAGGAGTGATTTACTTCCAATTATGTGGTCAATTTTAGAGTAGGTGTGATGTGGTGCTGAGAAGAATGTATATTCTGTGGATTTGGGCTGGAGAGTTCTGTAAATATCTATTAGGTTTGCTTGTTCCAGGTCTGAGTTCAAGTCCTGGATATCCTTATTAATTTTCTGTCTCGTTGATCTGTCTAATATTGACAACGGTGTGTTGAAGTCTCCCAGTATTAATGTGTGGGAGTCTATGTCTCTTTGTAAGTCTTTAAGAACTTGCCTTATGTATCTGGGTGCTCCTGTATTAGGTGCATATATATTTAGGATCGTTAGCTCTTCTTGTTGTATTGATCCTTTTACCATTATGTAATGTCCTTCTTTGTCTCTTTTGATCTTTGTTGCTTTAAAGTCTATTTTATCAGAGATGAGAATTGCAACTCCTGCTTTTTTTTGCTCTCCATTTGCTTGGTAAATCTTCCTCCATCCCTTTATTTTGAGCCTTTGTGTATCCTTGCATGTGAGGTGGGTTTCCTGGATACAGCACACTGATGGGTTTTGGCTTTTTATCCAATTTGCCAGTCTGTGTCTTTTGATTGGGGCATTTAGTCCATTTACATTTAGGGTTAATATTGTTATGTGTGAGTTTGGTCCTGTCATTTTGATGCTAGCTGGCTGTTTTGCCCATTGGTTGATGGAGATTCTTCATTGTGTTGCTGCTCTTTACCATTTCGTGCGTTTTTGGAGTGGCTGGTGCTGGTTGTTTTTTTCTATGTGTAGTGTCTCCTTCAGGAGCTCTTGTAAAGCTGGTCTGGTGGTGATGAAATCTGTGAGTGCTTGCTTGTTCACAAAGGATTTTATTTTTCCTTCACTTATGAAGCTTAGTTTGGCTGGATATGAAATTCTGGGTTGAAAGTTCTTTTCTTTAAGGATGTTGAATATCGGCCCCCACTCTCTTCTGGCCTGTAGGGTTTCTGCTGAGAGATCTGCTGTGAGTCTGATGGGTTTCCCTTTGTGGGTAACCCGACCTTTCTCTCTGGCTGCCCTTAGTATTTTCTCCTTCATTTCAACCCTGGTGAATCTGATGATTATGTGCCTTGGGGTTGCTCTTCTAGAGGAATATCTTTGTGGTGTTCTCTGTATTTCTTGGACTTGAATCTTGGCCTGCCTTGCTAGGTTGGGGAAGTTTTCCTGGATAATATCTTGAAGAGTATTTTCCAGCTTGGATGCATTCTCTTCGTCACATTCAGGTACACCTATCAAACGTAGATTAGGTCTTTTCACGTAGTCCCATATTTCTTGTTGACTCTGTTCATTCCTTTTTACCTTGTTTTCTCTAATCTTGCCTTCTCGTTTTATTTCATTGAGTTGATCTTCAACTTCTGATATCCTTTCTTCTGCTTGGTCAATTCTGCTGTTGAAACTTGTACATGCTTCGCGAAGTTCTCGTGTTGTGTTTTTCAGCTCCATCAATTCATTCATATTCCTCTCTAAGTTGTCCATTCTCGTTAGCATTTCGTCAAGTCTTTTTTCAAGGTTCTTAGTTTCTTTGCATTGGGTTAGAACATGTTCTTTTAGCTCACAGAAGTTTCTTATTATCCATTTTCTGAAAGCTGATTCTGTCATTTCATCACACTCATTCTCCGTCCAGTCTTGTTCCCGTGCTGGTGAGGAGTTATGCTGCCTTGTAGGGGGAGAGGTGTTCTGGTTTTGGGTGTTTTCATCCTTTTTGCGCTGGTTTCTTCCCATCTTTGTGGATTTATCCGCCTATTGACTTTGTAGTTGCTGTCTTTCTGATTTTGGTAATTTTCAGTCTGCAGCAGCTAAACTCATAAACCCCCTTTTCTTCTCCCCAGGTGTTCTGGCCCAGGGGTTTAGCACTTTATGTTTTTCAGCTGTGTTGCTACCGTTTTCCCTGCCCACAAGGTGGCAGTCTAGTCACACTCAGCCTGCAGAGGCTTCGCTGAGCTGCTGTGGGCTCCGCCCAGCTTCCGTGTGAGCTTCCCAGCAGTCCTGTGGGTGTAGTTAGAACTGCTTCCGCTATGCTGGCCCGCCCCTGTAGTGACGGAGTCTCTGTAGTGGCGGGTTGTCTTGGTTACGGAAAATTGCCCCGGGAACTGTAGGGTGTTTCCCGATGGAGGACGCCCCTCCCCCACAGAGCTGAACCGTCCCGGGTTCAGCCGTGTTTCTAGAGGGGCCCTCTTTGTCCTGTAATCTCTTGGCTTGCCTCCTTGCCACAGTTCCCCTTGCTGGCCCAGAGGGGACACAGTCTCGTTCACTTTGTTCAAGGAGCCGCTGCTCCCCGCCCCCCGTGCAGGCCGAGCGGCTGCTCCGGTCCAACCAGCGGCGCTGGGAATGCGGGGAGCTTCTCCGCGCAATTAAAATCCGCTGCCCTGTGTGCCGCTGCGTCAGCCGAAGCAGCGGCTCTGAGATTCGTGGCACTCCCTTGCCCGGGGGTCTCCTGGCTTGGCTCCCTACTTCAGCTCCCCTTTCTGGCTCAGAGGGAACTCTGTCTCTCTCGCTCTGCGCAAGAAGCCACTGCCCCCCGCTCCAGGGCGTAGGCTGAGCGGCCACTCCGCTCAAACCAGCGGCGCTGGAGACCCGTGGGTCTTTTCCTCCTGTGAATCTCCTGGTCTGTGGGCAGTAAAAGTCCGTCTGGAAATGCGGCGTCCACTCACCCTCTGCGCCTTCTCTCGGAGCTGCAATCCCGACTTCCTCTTAAGTGGCCATCTTGGATCGATCTCTATACAATCATTTTTATCAATTGAAAATAAAACTAAAAAGGGGCTTTGGGGCTATCATGGGATATTAACTTTGGAGTCAGGTGAGGGGATTTCACGTGAATCCTAGATATGACGATTGTAAGCTCTGCAGACTTAAATAGGGTGTTTAATTTCTCTCAGCCTGTGTCTTCATTTGTAAAAGAAATAAAGTCATATTTATCTTTAAGCATTTCCGTAAGACAAATGAAATGATCCATGTAAGATGGTTAGCCTAGTGCAATGCACATAGAAAATATTTAGTACATAAATACTCATGTTGTAATGTGTCCTGATGGCAAAGTAGACAGTTTGCTTTTCATGCAATATGATTTAGAAGACTTGGTAGAGACTACTTTATCCAGAAATATCTTCTAAATAGACTCCTTGAAAAGATCCCTAAGATAATCTGTTGCAAAGTCAAGGGTATTGCAAACTGTAGTTAGGGACACCATTACCTTTAATCTTACTAATGTCTCAGAAATGGGAGTTCTCGCGTGGAAAATTGCAGGGTTTGAGAACCATGGTTTGAAGTGGGGCTTTCATTATGGAATCCTGATTGGGATTAGGCAAGTTTTGTGATTTAATTGCTTAAGGTTGGTAGACGCAGGGAGGAAGGAATTTGGAAGCAAAGTTTGGAGAGTGAGAGTTCAGTACCCCCAGTTGTGTGGGCTTCTGTTCTGAGAAGGGGGTTTCTTCCCAGAAAAAGACTAGTTGAATTGTCAGTAGTTCAGATGGATGGGTTTTCAGGAAGGCTCTGAAACAGTAGAGCTATTCTTTCTGGGCAAAATTTTTTAGATAGAATACGTCACGGTACGCTGTATGGCTGGAGGTAATTTCTCTTCTCAGAAATGATGGGGGCCTCGAGTCCTCGTATTTACTCTTTCTCATATGTGTCTTAACAAATGTAAAGGTGGCATATTAAACTGTTATCAGTCATGTGGATCTTAGAGAATTAACTAATCTTCTAAAAAGACTTTAGAGTCATGAGACTCAATACATGTACATTTTGTCAGAGAGGGAAATTTTAAGGTTTATATCATGGACATGGCCTTTAATGGCATCTAGGATAAAATGGGGTGTGAACCTCAGCATGTGTAAAGGGGAGCGTTTCATTGTATGATGGGGGTGTCTCAGAAGAGGCAGCAGTGTGGGACTGGTGGCCATTTTGGGGTGAGAAGTCAATTACATTCCATGGGGATTGAAGAAAATGGTTATAAATTTGACTTATTTTGAAACTTTTCCTTTGGCTATGCTCACTGGTGAAAGGTATGTGAAATTTGGATACCATCTTTGTAGAGAAAGGAACGAGCATTTATTGATTACGTACTTTATGTCAGGTGCTGAGTTACGTTTTCATTTCTTATAATGGACTTGTAAGAATGCTTCAATTATTTTTATCTTTTTAATATTGCTTTAATATTTGCAGACGATGGAAACTCAGCTCAGAATGGCTAAGTGCCCTTCATAGTCCATTTTGTGTTTCTATAACAAAATCCCTGAAACTAGGTAACTGATAAAGAACAGAAATTTATTTTCCCACAGTTCTGGAGGCTGGGAAGTCCCAGATCAAGGCTTTGGCATCTGGCAGGGGCCTTCTTTCTGCGTCCTCACATAGCAGAAGGTGAAAGGGCAAACTAGCAGGACACTGTGTGAAGCGTCTTTTATGAGGCCCTTAGTCTCATTTACAAGGGAGGAGGCTGCCTGGCCTAATCAGGTCTTCAAGGCCCCACCTCTTAATACTGTCACATTGACAGCATCTGAATTTTGGAGGGGACATGTTCAAACCGTAACATTGAGTAACTTAACCAAGGTTACACAGCTAGTGAACGCTAGGGCTAAAAGTAAAATTAGTCACTAGGGCACCCTGAAGCTTCTGTTTGTGGTTTGGCCGTGTCTCCACACAAATCTCATCTTGAATGGTAGCTCTCTCAATTCCTACATGTCATGGGAGGGACCCAGTGACATGACAGTGGGTCTTTCCCATGCTGTTCTCACAATGGTGAATAAGTCTCATGAGAGCTGATGGTCTTATAAAGGGGAATTTCCCTGCACAAGCTGTCTGTCGCCTGCCACCATGTAAGATGTCCCTTGCTCTTCTGCCATGATTGTGAGACCTCCCTAGCCTCACAATTCACAGTGGAACTGTGAATCAATTGAACCTCTTTCCTTTATAAATGACCGAGTTTCAGGTATGTCTTTATTAGCAGCATGAGAACAGACTAATACAGTTGTCCATAGCAATAGAGAGCCATTGGAATAAAAAAATAGATGATGCTGATCAGCATGATGATAGTTACCACAGGCAACAGTTATTGTACCTATTAGGTGCCAGGCATCAAGCCACCTACTTTATATGTAGTATCTCGTTTAGTTTTCTCAACAGTCTCACAAAGGAGAGATTACTGTTGGTTTTATTTCTCAGCTAAAGACTGAGTGATAGAACTGTAAAGTAATATGCTCAAAGTCGATAGCTAGAAAGTGGTGGAGTTTCTTGCCATACGCAAGGATTTCAGAAAGACAGTCACAGAAAGCTGAAGGGTCTGCCCACAGATCAGACCAGCAAGGCAGTGAAGGGTACATGAGTTTAGAAGTCTACACTCATCTGTATGTCTCATTTCTGGAGCTGTGGCTGTTAAAGCATCCAGTACATTACTTTGCTGCAGGCTCCCACGTTTCCTCTGCGAAAGGTCGTCACCACTCCCAAAAAGGATGGTACAGTTCCCAAATAAGGGAAGTAAAGAGCAGTGAGAACAACTTCCTTTGGTTTTGCCAAATAAGAGGAGCAGTGGGCTGCTTGCAGGTATAATTATCCAGGATGCCAACCATTTCTGCCCTCCAGCCTGCCATGAGGTCCCGCATTGCTCAGGAGAAGTTCAATGTTTTGAATTTTGAAGGTTTCCTGTTTAGACCACAAACATCTTTATAAAGATGGTTGGGATCTCCAATGCCTTCAGGAGCTAGGCGGGTAATTCACTTCTGAAGGAGCTGGGGTTAGACAAAAAGATGAGTTGATTACTATGTCAACCTGTGGATTGCTCGTCCTGCTCGTTCGCCTCGACAACACTGTGTGGCTAATAGTCTGTGGGTTGCTAGTTTGTAACACCAAAAGGCTACATATTTTTTTCCCCTCCTGATCGTCAAAGTTTATTGTAGAATGCATAAGGAATAAAACCATAGAAAAGTTGAAATAAGCAAATAGAATCATCAGTTGCTCCCCAGTCTCATTAAGTATTCTTGTTACCTTGGCATATTCCTTTCCAGTTTTTAGTGTAAAAATCTGCATCAGTGGGGTCTTCACTAGAGAGAAACACATGAACCTCAGTTAAGAAATATTTAGGGTGAAAATTAAGCTATCACGAGATCCCGTTTCACACTGAGAATTAGCTACAAGTCAGGCCCTGGGAGGATGGAACCTGGAGAGAGAAGTAGAAATAGTGGAATATAGAGGGTGAATGGGAGGTGAGGACAAAGATAAATCTCCTGTTGTTCATGGATTTGCCAAAGGAAAACTGGCCAAAAAAGATCTTTAGCATGAGGCTGGCAGTGAGGGCCTGATGTGGGAGCCAGGAAGCAGGGGCACAACTTTTAGGGTCGGGTAGAGGAGGGGGTGAAGTGTTGAAGACCCTTAGAACTCTCTGTCCATTCCATTCCCATCCTTCAACCGGTTTAAAAGACACTTATCTAGGTGGGGCATCGTGGTTCACGCCTGTAATTCCAGCACTTTGGGAGGCCGAGGCAAGTAGATCACTTGAGGTCAGGAGTTTGAGTCCAGCCTGGCCAACATGGTGAAACCCATCTCCACTACAAATACAAAAAAATTAGCCTGGTGTGGTAGCAGGTGCCTGTAGTCCCAGCTACTTGGGAGAATTAGGCTGGAGAATAGCTTGAACTTGGGAGGCAGAAGTTGCAGTGAGCCGAGATCATGCCACTGCACTCCAGCCTGGGCGACAGAGCAAGACTCCGTCTTTAAATAAATAAATAAATAAATGAAATAAAAGACACTAATCTACTTAGACACTTTTAAAAAATTAAGCAACAGGAATTTTTTTTTCTCAAGGAAAATTTTAGGAGAAAGCCATTTATGTAAACACATTATAGCACAGCTGGTCTGTTCCAAAGAGGGGCACTTGAAGCCCTCTCTCACCTCTCAACTCTGAGCCCACCCAGAGCAGTATTCAAAAACTCACATCATCTCCGCTCTGTTTGCCCTGGCCCGGAAAAGCAGCGCTTTCCTCTCGGATCATCTAGAACTCTTTGAAGTTGCCCATCCCGGTGACCCTCATTTCATTCTTTGCTCTTCTCCACATTTGCTCTTTCTCAGTTTGATGAATCTCCTCCTGTCGCATTTCAGATGCGTATTGACTTTTGCACCACTTCCCAAGCCATTCTCAGAGAAAGATTGACGGGTGTAGGGTCGCCGGGGAAGGAGGTTTAGCTGTTTTAAATGTTAGTAAACATGACAGTTTGTTGGGGATTAACAGGAAATCATGAATAAAATCATTGGGATTTGATAAGGGATTTTTCTCCCAGACAATTAAAGATTTTTTTTTCCATTATCTTTCTCCCCACAGAAAACAAGTCATGGATGAAGGTCACTGGGATAACCCATTATCATCTAATACTCTTAAAACAGATAAAAGACAAAAGTCTTTAAGCTTGTGCAGACCACAGGGCCCCTGTGAACTGTCATTCTGGCATCTTTTTAGCAGGTGATACTGTCCTTTAATGCCTCCTACTTAATTCTCAATTTTCTTTTAAACATCAGATGTTGAATAGGCTGCAAACTCCTTTAGGCAATAAAGAACTCTCGTGCTCTGTGGCCAAGGTCTGCCAAGGAGTCAAATATTTTTGGTACCAAAGAATAATTAATTAAAGGAGGTAATAAAGGCAGTTCAAACCCTCCGCAAACATATCACCGGGCGAATAAAGCTCATCACTCTCGGTTTTGGCCATGTTGTAAAGAGAGAGAGAGAAAAATAAAACGAGCTTCACAAATGGGCCAAAAATCTCAGTGGGGTTTAGTCAAGCCTGACAATTTAGAATTTGACAAACAAGCAGAAAAAAAAGAGAGTTTTATTAATATTATGAGAAAACCCCTCTGGAATAAAGCATTAAATGTCCATGTTATTTTTTGCACTCATATGTACTTACGTGATCTTAGGGAGAAATCTGACTTTGAGGTGAAATTTTGCGTGATTATACCTCTGGGGCTCTCCCTCACACACAGCCAGAAGTACACACTGTCTCGTAAGCCAGTGTGAATGGTTGAGATGATGGAGAGATGTGAGAGAACAGAGCTGCAAGATGTGGGCATTCTGGCTGAGACTCAGCCGGTTAGAGCCCTGCAGTGCACCCAGTCCCTAGGAGTTGAGAGGACCAGGCATCTGCTGGGTACATCTGAACTGGTACGTGTTTGTCCACTGACCCTGTAGCCCACGGAGTTTAACCTGAGAAGTAGTGTATAGTAACTGTTGAGAGAGGTATCTTGGACTACTCTTCTGCCTCTATTTTAGGTATGTAAAATAGGGTTTTATGGGAGATCCCAGCCGGGAATATTGGACTAAGAGAAGTCAAGGAGTAGAAAAGGCACTCTGTTACAACTCTGTGTCAGATGTGCGGAAGCCCCATACTACACCTCCGCTGGGTGGACTTTCAAACTGCACCTGAACATCTTTGGCGCCCATTGCTCACTACTACGTGCGGTCTATCTTCTTGATGAACAGCCTGAACTGTGACAAATTCTTTTCCTGACTTCAGCCTAGTGTAATTTCTTTCTTTCTTTTCTTTCTTTCTCTCTCTTTCATTTCTTTTCTTTCCTTCCCTCCCTCCTTCCCTCTCTTTCTTCTTTTCTCTTTCTTTCTTCTTTCTTTCCTTCCTTCCTTCCTTCTTTCTTTTCTTTTCTTTTTTCCTTCCCTCCCTCCCTCCCCTCTTCCTTCCTTCCTTCCTTCCTTTCTTTCTTTCTCTTTCTTTCTTTCTTTCTTTCTTTCTTTCTTTCTTTCTTTCTTTCTTTCTTTCTTTCTTTCTTTTTCTTTCTCTTTCTTTCTCTCTTTCTTTCTTTTCCTTTCTCTCGTTTGTTCGTTCAATAGGGTCTCACTCTGTTGCTCAGGATCATAGCCCACGGCAACCTCGAACTCCTGGGTCCAAGTGATGCTCCTGCCTCAGTCTCCCGAGTACCTGGGGCTACAGGTGCAAGCGACCATGTTTGGCTTCTTTGTATTTTTGTGGAGATGGGGTTTGCTTATCTCTGTTGCTCAGGCTTGTCTCCAAACTCCTGGCCTCAAGTTATCCTCTTGCCTCAGCCTTGCAAAGTGCTGGGGTTACAGGTGTGAGCCACTATGCCCGGCCTGTGATTTCTTTCTCACTTGGTCTTGGGGTCTCTCTTGAGAGCGACTGTAAGCCACCAATAGTGGGTAAAGTTAGTTGGGGTGTGTGGGTCAGGTGAGACTCCAAGGAGGCAGCACAACAAAACCCATGAAATAACAGAAGCATTTCTGTCGTTCCAGAGCCAGGAGAATAAGAGGAGTCGCTGGGGAGCCTGGCGGTGGCAGGGAGCTCACCTGTCTGGGCAGAGAGAGGTCCTCTTGAGGGACTGGGCCTTACCTAAGGTCCACGGCGCTATCGCTCAGGCTTTCTTGAGGGGGTTGTGGATTGGGTGGTTTAAAGAAAACACCCATGAAGAATGGGTCCTGTTCACATGACCCTGGTGTTGTCCATTGGGTTTTGCTGTGGCCGGCAGGGGTGGGAAATGTCGGGTTTTGGGTCGCTGGGATGTGGGACAAGGAGACCATATGGCAAACAGTCACGTGGGGAGGGCAGGTTTTCTGTAGGTCAGAGGTGACAGGGTATGACTGGGCTTCCAGCAACTTAAGCAGGCCTAAAAATGGATGTGGAGGCTACAACTACATGGAACAAATCTATGAGTCTTGATTATCCATAAACTGGCTTCCATTCTCTTTAGGAAGGACACCCAACACATCTCTTGGACATGGTAGCCTTTCAGATGTAGCATCTCACTCGGTATCCTCTCCTTCACCTAACATAAAAGTTAGCTCAACCCAAGTGACAACCTCCTAGGTGCACCGAGATTCAGAAAGGAGGAATGGAAATCTGGTGGAAATCTCTCTCTTTGTGTCCCTCTCTCCTCTCACACTATTATTATTATTACGTTTTCTCCCCCTGAGAATAAGGTACAGACTTTCATACACTCTAATGATGAATTTACTAAAAACAAAAGTATTCTCTTACATAACCCCAGTTTATCAAAATCTGAAAATAAACATTGATACAAGACTATTAGTCAGTCTACGGATCTTCAAATTTGACCAGTTGTCCAATAATGCCTTTTATAGCAAAAGAAAAAACTGTTTTCTGGCCCAAGATGTATATTATAATTACGTATCATACTGACCTGTCACGTCTTTTTAGCTCCCTTTAGCCTCATGTTTTGTTTTGCCTTTCATGACCTTGACATTTTGAAGGAGTGTAGGTCAGGTATTATCTAGCATGTCCTTCATTTCAGCTTTGCTGATTTTCTTCATGATGCAATTCGGGTTATGCATTCTCGGCAGGAACACTATAGAAGTGGTGCTGATCTTTCTCAGTGCATCGCATCAGGGCGCACGTGATGACTGCCCCATTGCTGGGGATGTTAACTTTGATCACTTGATTTAAAGTGACACCTGCCAGTTTTCTATACTAAAAAGTTATTATTCCCTTTATAATTAATAAACATCTTGTGGGAAAAACACTGGAACATTCTCAAAGAGGTGCGGCCATGGAGGGCCTGTGAGTGATACTGTTTTTCCCTTTGTTTTCAGAGTCGAACAGCCGCAGAGCGGTGAACCGAGGCTATGTCACCAGCTTGCTCAGGCTGCACCAGGACTGGCACGGCCATGACACAGCCAACACCTACGTGCACATCCGACGGGGCTTGCTGCTCTGCCTCAGGCACATTGCTGCCCTCCAGTCCGGCAGGGAGGCCTTCCTGGCAGCACAGGGCATGGAGATCCTCTTCAACACCACACAGGCAAGCAGCACACTCAGCAGCTGAATGACAGCTGGATGATTCCTGAAGGCTGTCATTTAAGAATCATCCCAGACAGAGCTGGGAACTCCTCAGTCTATTTCTTGTTGCCTACTATGGGCAGATGTTCTGGATTTAAATCTTCATTCCAGGTCAGGTGCGGTGGCTCACCCCTGTAATCCCAGCACTTTGGGAGGCTGAGGTGGGTGATCACCTGAGGTCAGGAGTTGGAGACCAGCCTGGCCAACATGGTGAAACCCCTTCTCTACTAAAAATACAAAAATTAGCCAGACATGGTGGCGCATGCCTGTAATCCCAGCTACTCAGGAGGCTGAGGCAGGAGAATCACTTGAACCCAGGAGGGGGAGGTTGCAGTGATCTGAGATCACGCCACTGCACTCCAGCCTAGATGACAGAGTGAGACCCTGTCTCAAAACAGTAACAACAACAAAAAAGTCTTTTGATTGATTCATATATACTTAGTATATTATTTGTTGAGCACACACTACCAGACGTGCAGTGTGGCATAGTGGCTGAAAGTGTTGACTCTAAAACTAGAGTACTGCATTCAAATTCCAGCTCTAGGGCCTAGAGCTGTGAAACTTTGAAGAAGTCCCCCAGCTTCTCTAGGCCTACCTTGAGGTTTTTCTTCAAAAAAAAGCAGAAATAACAAAACCTATGTTGTTGTGTGGACTGAATAAGTTACTGTAGAAATGGGATGTGCTTAGAAGAGTGCTTGCCATGACTGAACTGCTTTTGAGGGTGAGCCCTTATTGGAATAATTAGCAGTGGGAGCTAGTGGTGGATAGGACACACAAGGCCCTTGATCCTATGGGGAAAACCTCCCAGCACGAGAGTCAGACACTAAGTAAGCAAAGAATCCCATGAGGAAGATAATGTCATGTTGCTCTGTGAAATCAGCGAAGTAAGGCAGTGACTGCCCTAGGTAGAGGGAGCAGGTGTTCTTTTAGAGAGCTCAAGTCTCTTTTAGAGAGCAGAGTTACTGGAGGAGCTGGTCGTGCTGGTCAGGCCAGGTTGCAGGGTAAGAGCATCCCAGTGAAAGGGGATGGTGCCTTCAAGGGTGTCTACTTACCAGCACCCCACGGGAATATGTATTCTAGGGATTCATGGATTTCAACCTAAATAAATCCCTTAATTTCACTTGATTAGAGCTAATTTAAATACCACAGTTTGAGGCCACATATGCCTTCTCTATTGGTGATGAAAGTTTTCCAAATATCCATCATCCGCTCACCCGCCTTCTCCTGGGGTGAAGGCAGCCATGCTGCACACGCGTTACGTTCCTGTTGTCTCTGGATTGGGCCACCTCTGGACTCCCTCTATCAGTCTCCGTGCTCCTCTC
This sequence comes from Aotus nancymaae, assembly GCF_030222135.1. Classification (NCBI taxonomy): domain Eukaryota; kingdom Metazoa; phylum Chordata; class Mammalia; order Primates; family Aotidae; genus Aotus; species Aotus nancymaae. The sequence goes on from NW_026988425.1 coordinate 108,359,594, forward strand.
TGGACACCCTCCAGTTTTTCTCTACCTGAGTACACGTGAGGTAATGAAGCTGCCAACGAGAGTGTTGTTTTCCAATCCAGGGTATCTGTAGACATTTCTCTTTCAAGAATGGCCCCTTTCCCCACTAAACAATAACAAAATACTGTGCTGCAAACCAGTATCTAATCTCCTATCTGCTAACACCTCTGGGTTTCTGTCCATCATTACAGCTTTCAAAGCTTTTCAGTCACTCAGTAGCTGTATTTTACGTTCTCTTTCTCAGGATGAAGCAGGGCTTTGAGTTTTTCCAAGCTTCCCCATGCTTTGTAAGCCTGTGGTTCCCCAAGTCTCGCATCCCTCCCAGTCCTTGTGCAATGCCCTGCTGCAGTGCTGGTGTTTAGCAGACCCCCGCTCTGGTCCCATGCTTTACCAAATTCCTCTGCCCTCCGAGCTATTGGCTATTTCTCTGTTCTGTGCTAAAAAACCAACCAAACAAAAAACAAGCAAACAAAGGCAAGAAAAACAAGAGTAATAAAGGAAGAAGATGGTCATCACCGAGGTACGTGTCTGCACTAGAAAGATGGTGGAGAAAACACCAAATGCAGCCAGCGTGAGGGGTGCGAGCCTGTATGCAGGTCTTTAAAACGGTGCCTCAGCAGTCAATGAAGACTTCAGTTGCTCAATTAAGCACATTAACAAGAAACTTCCAGCCTTTAATTACTGCTGGGAATGGAAGCAGAATGTGAGTAGACACAGAATCTGCACTTTGTAGTGAGGTTTCTCTAGCTCATATTATAATCTCTCTTGGCATTACACAGAAAAGTAGCTCAGGAGGGGCCTATGGGACAGTGCTGAGTAAATAGGACGTGACACACTAAGGCTGTCGCCTGGAAGAGTGTGTGGAATGTATGGATGTCAACCTCAAGGGGTTGAATTCCTCACCACCACCACTCCCTTTGCTTTTAGTCTTTTTTAAATAGTGTGCTCTTGGCTGGGCATGGTGGCTCACGCCTGTAATCCCAGCACTTTGGGAGGCCGAGGCGGGCAGATTACCTGAGGTCAGGAGTTTGAGACCAGCCTGGCCAACATGGCGAAACGCTGTCTCTACTAAAAATACAAAAATTAGCCAGGCGTGGTGGCAGGCGCCTGTAATCCCAGCAGCTCGGGAGGCTGAGACAGAAGAATTGCTTGAACTCAGGAGGCGGAGGTTGCAGTGAGCTGAAATCGTACCATTACACTAGCCTGGGTGACAGAGTGAGACTCTGTCTCAAAAAAAAAAGTGTGCTCTTCCAGAGGAAATGTTATCAAGTTTATGCGCAAAGTCTGATGTTTGACCTTCTCCTGTTTTTTGGAACATGATCCTTGCGGGTGAGTGACAGGCTGTCCTGACTTAGAAACCAAACGGCTCATTATTCTTCCCTGGCAGCCATAACCAGTGTTGAGTAGCCTCCCAGACCTGAGCTGAATGCTGTGAGCACAGATGCCCTTGCAGGTGTGCTGGAGTTTCAGCTCTCCCTTCTGCTAGAGAAGGCAGGGGAGTCACTGGATGGCCAACTCAGGGGCCTTGGATTTGGTGATGTTATTTCAGTTGCCATTTGCAAATTCTGCTGCTGCTGCCACTGCTGATGCCAGTGATGATGGTGACAATGAAAATGAAGCTGCAGCAGCAGGAAGAGGAGGAGGAAGAGAAGAAGAGAAGAAGACAGTTCCTTTGAACTCTTACTATTAATATATCCCTTCACTGTCTTAGCAATTTATGCAGACTTTCCAATATTGACCTTTTAAAAAGCTTTGAGATAGGCTCTATTATTTTCTTTATTTTTACAGATGAAGAAACCGAGGCACATAACTGTTGAGTGATTCTCCCAAGTCCACAAAGCTCACAAATGCTGGAGCCAGGATTGGAATCTGGTAGCCTCACTTGAGAGCCTATGCTTTTGCCCACTGTACCAGCAGCTCTCCAAGTTGCGCATGCATCAGAGTTACCTGGACGGCTCACTAAAGCAGAGCCCGTTGGACCACATTCTCAGTTTCTGATTCAGCAGGGCTCTGGTGGAGCCTGAGAATGTGCTTTCCTGACAACTTCCTAAGTGATGCTGATGCTACTGGTTCAGGATCACACTTGGAAAAACACTGTCCTAATTTATTTATTTATTTAGAGATGGAGTTTTGCTATTCTTGACCAGGCTGGAACGCAATGACGTGACTTCAGCTCACTGCAACCTCCGCCTCCTGAGTTCAAGCAATTCTCCTGTCTCAGCCTCCTGAGTAGCTGGGATTACAGGTGCCCACCACTATGCCCAGCTATTTTTTTGTATTTTTAGTAGAGACGGGGTTTCACCATGTTGGCCAGGCTGGTCTTGAACTCCTGACCTCAGGTGATCCGCCTGCCTTGGCCTCCCAAAGTGCTGGGATTACAGGCATGAGCCACCGCACCTGGCCCCTATATTGTTTTTATTGGTGTTTATGATGTGCTTACAAACCTATTGAGGATGAGACTGACTGTAAAGGATTGTTGTTTGCCTTTCTACTGAGGTCACTGCTGGCATTGTCTCTCTCTTGGTGACCCTACCTCTTGGTTTCCTGTGTCTCACATTTCTTCACAGATTCTGTAAACATCCCCTAAAAGTGCAAAGGCTGAGATCACACAGTGCAGCCAGGGTGTTGTGTAATGTAATATAATCTTATTGGAGCTTTGCATGAGGAAAGACGAAGAAGGATGACAATTTGAGTGCAAGGTTAAAAAAAAAAAGAACTCCTACAAGGATGCCTGAAACAGCTGGAGGTAGTTATCAATTTGGAGAAATAGGTAATTGCAGAAGGAACAAACCTATGTAAGATAATCAGAGAAAAGGACCACTCTTTGGAGCTACAATAGCTTGAGGGGCCTGAAAGGTGTTTTTCAAACTTGAGTATGCATCACTTACCTAGAGGAATTGTTACAGATTGCTAGATCCTACCCCAGAGTTTCTAATTCTGTTGATCTGAGGTGAGGCGCAAGATTCTGCATTTCTTTCTTTCTTTTTTTTTTTTTTTTTTAATGAATGAGAGGTTCTCATATTGCCCAGGTTGGCCTTGAACGCATAGCCTCGCCTCCTCAAGCGCCAGGACAACTGGCCGGAGCCACCGTGACTCCCAAGATTCTGCATTTCTAACGAGTTCTCAGGTGATGCTGATGCTGCTAGTCTGGATACCTCACTTTGAGAACCACTAGACTAAGATGTGATACGGCCTTTTAAAAGTCACAGTCGCCACCATTTGCTCAGAAAGTGCATTAGGCCAAGCCTTGATTCCCCAGGCTCCTCTCTGGCCGATAAGACCAAAGACCTCAGCCTTATGAACCTATGGAAGGAGGGACTGAATCCTGAAGATGGAATGTTACCACCTTGGAATCAGGAGCTAGGTACCCTGAAGGTCAGATTGGTGTGAGGTCATTTACTATTTATTCAGTAAATGTTTTCTGAGCTCCTTCTTTGTGAAAGGTGTTGGGTCTGGGTTTTATGGGGGGGTTCACAGATGAAGGTGTTAGAGGACATTGGGGCTGGGTTTTATGGGGGGTTCACAGATGAAGGTGTTATCATCCTCAGGAAACTTAGCATCCTATATGGAAAAGTAGGATATGGCTAATACAGTGTAGGCAGCAGGCGAGGGTAATGGCAGACTTGGTGTAAGCACGCAGGGGAAGCCTTATGTGATTTTGCTGACCAGAGAAGGCTCCATGAAGGCAGCCACATCTGAATGAGGCTAGGAGAGCATCTTGAAAACTCTAAGAGAAACACTTGGTTTGTGAACTGTTCAGGGAAGCAGAAGGAGGTGGCCATGAGGCATAGACGGAAAGAGAAGCCGGGAAGAGCGAGTGGGACAAGTAGGACTTTTTGGAGGGTCGGGCAGAAGGAAAGATCTCAGTGATAATCCAGAAGGTATTGAACCATTTCCATTTAAGATGTTTTTATATTGAAGCTACACCACATCTGCTCTCAGCCTTAGAATTTCTCACGTATGTTCAAAGAATCACTGGAAAGAGAGGGGAGAGAGGGGTTATGCCAGGCAGGGGTTGAAGAGCTGCTGTGTCACCTGAGACCTGAATGATAAAAGAATCAGTGCCATGGGGATCTGGAGACGAGGGTTCCAGGGAGAGAAGAAGAAAGTACATGCAAAGACCCTCAGGTGGGGGAGTAGGGTGGGAGGCGGGTGAGCTTGAGAAACACAGACATGGCAGAGCGTTGTGAGTGCGGGGGAAGGCATGAGGTCGGGTTGGAGTCATGGGCAGTGCTGGGGCATTTAGAGCTCCTTGAATCATAATGAGGAGTTTGAATTTTATTTCCATCAATTTTTTTGTTTGTTTGTTTTGTTTTGAGACAGAATCTTGCTCTGTTACCCAGGCTGGAGTGCGGTAGTGCAATCTTGGCTCAATGCAGCCACTGCTTCCTGGGTTCAAGCAATTCTCCTGCCTCTCAGCCTCCCGAGTAGCTGGAATTGTAGGCACGCAGCACCATGCCTGGTTAATTTTTGTGTTTTTAGTAGAGACTGGTTTCACCATGTTGGCTAGGCTGGCCTCTAACTCCTGACCTCATGACCCACCTGCCTTGGCCTCCCGAAGTGCTGGGATTACAGGCATGAGGCTCCTCACCTGGCCTCCATCAAGTTGTGAGCAGGCACGAAGAGAGCAGAAGACAAGAATTAAAGAGATAGGGCCAGATCACATAGAACTTCCTAGGGCAGAAAAATAAATTAGAATTTTATTTCTATTGAGCAGGAGACTGACCTGATACAATTTATGCTTTTCATTTTTTTATTTTTGAAAAATTTTAAGTTAATTATAGTAAAATAATGCAACAAAATTCACCGTCGTAACCATTTTATGTGTACAATTTGGTAGGGTTAAGTACATCGTTGTACAACCGTCACTACTACCCACCCATCTCCAGAACTCTTTTCATCTTGAAAAATTGAAACTCTATACCCGTTAAACTGATTCATGCTTTTAAAGGACCATTCTGGCTGCCATTTGGAAAAGCAATTATCAGAGGGCACGAGGGGAAGGAAAGAGAGTAAGGGGAGGAATTAGAGTGTTTATAGGAGTTTAGGCAGGAGATGTTGATGGCTTTGGCTATAGAGAAGCAGAGCTGGAATTTAAACCCAGGACTTCATATTCTTAGTCAAAGTCCTTTTCCACTAAAATGCCTTGCTTTGTTATCATGGCAGTGATTACCAGGACTCTGCTCTGAGTAGCTACGATTCCTAGTGTCTGCTTGCAGACTCTTAGGAGACTTTATGAAACTAAGGATGCCTTCTTGGAATCTTCCCACTAGCTAATACTAGGTGCTTACTGTGAGGCACTCTGCCTACCTTAATGCATTTAATTCGCACACAACATTATGAGTGAGGTTGTGTTATTATCTCCACTTTGCAGATGAGGAAGACACTGGCACAGAGGAGTGTATTAATTTGCCATAGTCTGGCTCCAGGACCTGAGCAGTTTGCTCTTACCCTATCTTGCCCATATATCATGCAAGTAGGGTAATTATTATTCCAAAGCTAATTCAAAGATGTTAACTGTGACGGAAGCATTGAATGTTTTAAGCATTCTCATATTTCATCATCCCTTCCAAGTAGCAGATGCGTTACTGAGAGTGATGGGAAACGGGAGCCTAAAATCTCACCTTTGCCTCCGATTCTGAGACATTGGTTCTTAAGGATCCTATTTCCTGGAGTCTTGTCTTTTTTTGATGTATAGCACAAGTACCAACTCTGCACTTCTAGGAGCCTGAAAGCAAATGCTTCCTGGGCACCCCCCTTGCCTCGCTTCGTCTTGGCCCTGCACACACCTATCCATCGAGGGAAATGTTGACAAATGAATTCAAGAATTTCTGTTACCTTGAAACTAACAATCTCTGCATTCATAAGTATTTCCCCTACAGTGCAGCAGACAGCAAATACGGCATGATTCCTAATGCCTTGGGTTTTATAGATTTTAATACTTCCTCCAGCCTCCAAAATCAGTTCACGGTATGGCCCAGTTTTTCAGAACATTTGAACTTGGCCTCATGCTTTCACTTACTTTTCACTTGTACTATTGCACCAAAGAAAAAGACACGATTACCTTTTATCAGCAAAGACCATCACAGACATACCTGGGTTCCAAAATGTTGGCATTTTTGACCAAGTTCCCTGGCTTGGGCTGGCTCTATTTCTACCAAGGTTGGAGCTGAGAACATTATCTCTGACAAGCCATCTCCTTCACCTTCTTGCTTCCTCCTTCAGTCTCTGTTTTATTTATTTATTTATTTTTTTGAGACAGAGTTTTGCTCTTGTTACCCAGACTGGAGTGCAATGGTGCAATCTCGGCTCACCACAACCTCCGCCTCCTGGGTTCAGGCAATTCTCCTGTCTCAGCCTCCTGAGTAGCTGGGATTACAGGCATGCGCCACCATGCTCAGCTAATTTTTTTTGTATTAGTAGAGATGGGGTTTCACCGTGTTGACCAGGATGGTCTCGATCTCTTGACGTCTCTGTTTTATTTTTTTCCCATTACAAAACTCTTGAGACCATTTGACCAGACCAAGGGGTGAAACAGCTTTAACTGTTCATTAGCCTCCGTAATGAATTTTTCTGGCTGTGTATTCTGAGGCTGTTGATTCAGGACACCTGATTGGTATGACTGGCGCACATTGAAGGAGAGAGAACATTCTTGATTGCATTAAGACATTTCATTTTGAAGTTGGCTCACTTAAGGCTGGGCACGGTGGCTCATGCCTGTAATCCCAGCACTTTGAAAGGCAGAGGCGGGTGGACCACCTGAGGTCAGGAGTTCAAGATCAACCTGACCAACATGGAAAAACCCTGTCTCTACTAAAAATACAAAAAATTAGCTGTATGTGGTGGCATGTGTCTGTAATCCCAGCTACTCAGGAGGCTGAGGCAGGAGAATTGCTTGAACCTGGGAGTTGGAGGCTGCAGTGAGCCAAGATCGTGCCACTGCATTCCAACCTGGGTGACTGAGCAAGACTGTCTGAAAAAAAGAAAAAAAAAAAGAAAAAGAAAGTTGGCTTACTTATATTTTGCAGTCATTTGGGTAGCTTAAATTCATGGATAAATTTTTATTATTTTTTCCCTCCATGTTCTTTGACATGGAAGTATCTGTAATGTTGAGTCTAGAGATGGCACAGTTCGGCAGCGCCACAGACATTCACGCTGCCCTGTCGTGGGTCCTTAGCATCCACCGTCTCCACTTCTGTGACTTATTGGCCTCAGAGCTTGCTGCACTTTTTAGGAACAGCAAACTGGGGCCCCCACTAGTCCCTGTACCAAATCAGTAGACAAAACATTTACAGAGATACTGAAGAAAATGGTTTTGTTTTTGCCAAAGAGAAACTGAACTATAGTCGACTCTGTCTCTCAATTTATTGAACTTGTTCTTACATTTTTCACAGTGTCTGAGAAGAAGGGTCTTGTCATGTTCCATCAGTATCAAAATGTTACATCTGCAAACCCAATTTTTCTCTGATTTGGGAAGGTACCAAGAGGGATCAACACTGTGGGCTTTGAGAAGAGGCATGTAATTTAATTTAGGTACTTGGGATTCACTTAGTCTTTTCTTCTGATTTCATGTTTTATCTTTTTTTAAAAAATATTTTTCTCCTCAGAAGACAGCTGAAAGAGAAAAGCAAGACTTCTATCAATTCAGCTGTTCATTCCCTAACATAGGCACTAATTCACAGTGACACATGGGTGGCTGAGAAAAGACACCGACCTCCACTTCCCCCAGCTATCCTGAGCAATGTCTTGCCTTAGGCGCAGCATCCTTTGAAAGAATTTTAAGTCTATATTCAGACTGTGTTCACTGCAATGATCTATGAAATGTGCAAGAGACAGAAAAGTGCAGATTCTGCATTAGACAAAATTCTATGTTAGAATGTTCAAATTTGACATTCTACATTAGGGCTGTTTACGGTCTGTCCATGTAGGCTGTGTGTAATTCATTAGCTTAAATACAGATAGGAGACTGTTATTAGCTGTGTTACAGCTAGGGGACTGTGCCCAGATGTCGACGTCTGATATAATCTTCCCTTTGCTCAGAACTGCCTGGATGACAAGAGCATGGAGCCCGTCATCTCCGTGGTGCTTCAGACCCTGAGGCGGTGCTATCCTAAGAGTCCTCTGCCCTTGGTCACAGCCAGCAGTGCCTACGCCTTCCCAGTCCCTGGGAGCATCACCTCTGAACCTCCACGTGATCTACTTGAAGGTAAAATAAGTGGGTAACTATGACCTTTAAGATGAGTTTTTGCATTTTGACAATGTTTCCCAGGAACGTGGATGAAAACAGAATTAGCTGTTTTATAGGTCCACCATAATTGTTCATTAAGTTAATTAGATACATATATGAAAAAGCAGTGTGTATTTTCATAAATAGGGTGAGAAAATACCAGGCTCACTTATTTCGTTCTTCATTATTAACTGTTTCTGCTTTGCCTGGTAGCTATCAAATGCCTGTATAGTCATCTCAGCTAATTAAACAAAAAAGTCTATTCAGAATCCCATGACTGAATCTCTGAAGCATACTGACTGATAGTGGAATTAATTTGCCCTAAGGATGAAATATAAATAAAATTCTTGTTATTTACAACTCCAGGCTAGTCATATTGGAATATTTGAAAGTATTATTATTTAATCTCTAGGAAGATCTTCCTGTCAAAAGATCCTAGTACGAACAGGTTTTCTGTAGGCATAATTTTGCCACAGTGGTACAAGATGCCTTCTGTGCCTTCTATAACTTCCTTCATCAAAAAATTAGGGGCTCAGTCAAGGTAATATTTAAGTTATAACACATTTTGTATGTATGGCTATGCTAGTTGCATAAACGCCTCTAACTTTCATGGGAGAATTCAGAGTGGTATTCATATGTCGTTTTATTCTGCAATTATTTTGCATTCAATGTGGGATAATTGCTTAGACTTTATAACTTAGTGCCCTGACTTGCCTATGTGCACACCATTTATACCTACCAATAAGTATTCGCGTGTGTTGGGATTTTGTGTAATTGATATTGCACCCCTTATTTGAGAGAGGAAGAAGCAGGAACCACTGCGTGATGAACATCTAGATCCTAAATCCCAGGCAAAGGGGAAACCTCACTCACTTCACCTCTTTTTCCTCTTCCAGAGGATTTTGAAGATGATGGTGAGGAGGAGGTGGACAAAGACTCTGATTCTGAAGACGGAAAAGTGGAAGTATGTACCCCAGCCCGTGCCTCTAATGATGTCCATATTCACATCATGCGCAGAAAAATATCACTTCCTATGTTTGCCTAAGCCCAGTGTAAATTTTCAGAACTTACTCTAGTACTGCCACTCCAGTGACACTCAATAAATGACAGCCACTGTTATTGATTTTCAAGTTGTCATTTTCATCTTGGTAGGTCTGGTACAAGGTATCATTGTAAAGTCAGAGGCTATCCTATCCATTATTAAGACACCGATATTCCATTCAGATGAGCTTTAGGTACACACTTAACACCTGGAGTTGGTGTATTTAATAAGACCATTTAAAGACCCTAGAAAGATTTTCCAGGATGCTTTCTAGTAGATCTCATGTGTCTTCATAAGTCAGTCTTCTTATCCTTTCTGCATAGGGTTGTTGCTTGTACAGTTCCACTGACATCAGAGTCTGTGAATTGTTTTCCCATAAATTGCACAGTGCACAACCTGGCCAGCAGAGAAGTGCTACTCTTTGGGCTCCCTCCCAAAAAGACCTATCCTATAGAACAGAGGTTGGTGAACTTCCTATTAAAAAAATCCAATAGTAGCCGGGTGCAGTGGCTAATGCTTGTAATCCCAGCACTTTGGGAGGCCGAGGCAGGCAGATTACGACGTGAGGAGGTCAAGATCATCCTGGCTAACACAGTGAAACCCCCCTCTACTAAAAATACAAAAAAATTAGCCATGTGTGGTGGCACGCACCTATAGTCCCAGCTACTCAGGAGGCTGAGGCAGGAGAATCACTTGAGCCTGGCAGGTGAGGAGGTTGCAGTGAGCAGAGATCACGCCACTGCACTCCTGCCTGGGCAACAGAGTGAGACTCTGTCTCAAAAAAAAAAAAAAAAAAAAAGTCCAATAGTAATTATTTTAGGCTTTGTAGAACACACAGTCTTTGTCACAACTGTTCAGCTTTGTCGTAGCACAAAACAGTTATAGACAATTCGTAAATAATGGGCATGGCTGTGTTCCAAGCAATCCTTATGTACAGAAATAAGCAGTGAGACATAGTTTATGGACTGTTTTTCTACAGCAAGGTTTGTAGACCTTGGCACTGTTGGCATTTAGACTGGATACTTCTTGGTTGTGGGAGGCTGCCCTGTGCATTGTAGGATGTTTAGAGGCATTGCTGACCTCTACCCACTGGATATTAGTAGTGCCTACCTCGTTTCCCCCCAGGCATGAGCCAGAAGTATCTCTAAGACTTGCCAGAATCACCCCTAGTTGAGGATTACTGCTGTAGAATAAGACTTTGTGAATTATAATTCTGTTTCCATTTCTGTTGGTGGACATGGACTTCGACAAATTCCTTTAAGTTACAGTTTCTTAATTTCATCATCTGTAAAATAAGACTCAGTAAATTAAAGTAAATGCTGCCTTTTATGACATTTCCTGGGGATGAAACTCAAATTTAAAAAATCAATTTTTTCTCCTCCTTTCCTTTCTCTCCTTCTTTCCTATCTGTCTAGAAAGAAAGAGACTTTTGAGTTTTCTATCATGATCCTCACTCACCTTGCTGATGGTAGTGGTAGCAGACATACAGGGACTACCTCTTAGCTACATCTGTAGGTTTAGACTGCTATTGACAGTCTGGTGTTCTTTGGGTTTTGTTGATAAATAGAATCATTTCTGAAGTCATCAGTAGCAAATTGGTTCTTTGCTGTGGCTTGGTGTGCAGGCTTATGGAGTACATGTGGAATTATTTGAATAACAGTGTGCTGCTGCAGTCATTCATCAATGCCACTTCCCCTCCCCTCTTGCTTGCTCTTTGATAACCGAATGTCTGATGCAGAGTGTCACTCGCCCCGTGTATCTGATGGGAAGGGACCGGGTGCACCACAGTGCCTGATGTCCCACAGCATGGGAGGACAGGCATTCAGATACTTTCCCATGCTCTGCAGTGGATGAAGGGGTGGGGTAGAGAGAAACCTAAACAGATAAATAAACTCAACTGGGAAAGAAGCACAAGACCAATTGGTAAGAGTTTGAAAACTGTTCATCAAAAGGCTTCAAGCCAAGGCAAGAAGATGAGAAGTCAGTGTGAGCATGAGTTGTAGAGATGGAGAGGAACATGAGAGTCAGGGCTGATTTGGAGGCACAGCGAGAGCAAGGAGACTCGTGCTTCAGAAAGCTGGGTTTTCCCCAGGGAACCCAGCAGCATTTACTGCCGGAGGTGTGAACCGGAAGTCAGGCATATTTTACTTCTGGTCACAGAACTGATCCGGGCCTTAAACCTGTGGCCTTCCCACTTGACAATCTTAGGTAATTATTGAGACCAGCCTCTTAAAAAGAATGATTAAGAGGATCTTTTATCTGTAAAGGGTCGTGAGAGTGGAAAGTAGGGTGGTGTGCTTTGATTGAAAATTGCTAAGGTCAACGTATTAGATGTGGGCTCTGTTCACATACACAAGCATCAGACTCAGACAAACTCTGAAGAAGAGAATGATAAACAGAGTGAATTCAAGCTCTCCCTTCCTTCTTCCTTCCTCTCCTTTCTTTTTACTTTTTTTATTCCCTTCAGGCACTTTCTTGGGTATGATCCATATGCAACATGCTAAATTCTTGGGGATGTTAATATGAAACACAAACAGACAAGACGATGTAGTTTTTATCTTCAAAGAGTTCACAGTCTAGTGAACTTGGAGTTTGTCCTTATTAAGTGTTAAAATCACCACCTTCAATGGATTGGTGAACTCAAATCTGAGGCAGCCAAAAGACAGTGTCTAAAAGGTCCAACCTATGGAACAAGAGCCAGAAAGCATTACCTGGATTAGGTAGGTACCAGAATTCTAGTTAGTAAAGGACTGCCTGGGATGCTGTGATGACACAGAAGCAAGTCCATCTCCAGATTCGTATAAATGCCATTTATAAGAAATACAAAAGGAAGTTGCAACCTGGCTGAGACTAAGCTCCAGAACTTTGAAGGTCAGAGATAGTCTCTGTCACAACGATTAAACTTCACTGTTGCACTGAGAAAACAGCCATGACCAAATGAACGGGTGTGGCTCTGTTCTAATAAAACTTTATTGACAAAAACAACCAGTGGGCCGTAGTTCATTAACCCCTGCTCTAAGGCTAAGTGGGTCGCCTAGTCACATGTGGAATGAATTAGATTGCAGCTCATGGGTTGCGTGACTCTTTTCTGTTCAGATGCACTGGTTGGAGCATAACCCTACTGGTGGGGACATTCTTCCCAGTGGCCTCAGGTTGTGTTTCCATCAGTGCCACCCCGTGCCATGGCTGAGTTTGCAGTGGAAGGAGTGGAGACAAGCAGAAACTGATAGATAAAGCTGGAAAGGACAAGAATGGTGGTCATGGATTTGGTCATGGTGTGTACTATACCTGAAATATTATTAAATGAAACACATGGGAATTAATTTTCTTTTAATTTGAAGTTTGGGGAAAAATTGTGAAACATAGATGGACTATTGCATTTTCCCCCCCTTGGATCAGGAATACAAACATCTATTTTCCACATTTATTGAATTTAACCTTTCAGGACTGCCAGGTTTTTCCTTAACTAGTGCAATATACTTGTAAAACATATGGTATGGTTTTTTTCCCTCTATTTCATTAAGGAAACTTGATCTAGGATGTAGAAAGATGAAGAGACTGGGCTGGTTGATTCCTGGTGTCTTTTCTCTGTAAGACCCTACAACCCTTGGAAAACACACAAGTATTCAGAGGAGAGTCACCATCACCATTAAATTGTTTCGAAATGATGATCTATCGAGAATAAAAAATAAAGTGCCTGGGATTGTTGAGTCCAATAAGTAGAAGACTGGTGGTGCCTTGGTAAACTTTTAAGTATGCAAAGGGATAAAGGTGCAGTAGGAGAATGCCAGCTCCTCCCCAGGTCTCGTAAGGATCGATATAATTTCTCTCCTATTTCTCAAATCTTGTCTCCTGCAATCTTCCTTTTATTCTGTATGCATCAGTCACCTTCTTTCTGTAAGCAAATTCCAGCTTTTCCTTCTGCTAGTAATTCACTTCTAGGCCTGCACATACGTGGCTTTTTTTGTCATGTAGGTTTCAGTTGAAACATTACCTCCCTGTGAGTCCTCCTCAGATCTCCCAATCTAAACAGCCTCTCATTCCTCAATCTTAGTCATATCATTCTCTTTTATCATTTCAAGGGCAGTTATCACTGTTGAAAATTAACTTATTCATTTGTTTACTTTCTTCTTTACTGTTTTTCTTTTCTCACTAAAAGGCAAATTCCATGGGAGCTTGGACGTTTGTCTGTTCCGTTACGACTGAACCTTCAATACCTAGAAGAGTACCTACTCACAGTAGGTGCTGATGAAGTGTTTGTGAAAAGACTGACAAATAAATGACAAAGATAGATAAAGAGTGACAGTAATCACAATGAAGTCGATGATAGTGGCGATGAGATAAAGAATTTATTTCATCATGTGTTTTATTGATGATCTAGTTTATATCATTTTATACAAATTTTTACTTCTGATGAAGGCTGATAACTACTGACATACATGCTGAGACAAGTTGTTTATCTTCTTTCTTTTTATTTTAAAAATACAATCCAGCATAACAAATTCCTCACTGGTTAGGCTAGTGTTGTAATTTGGAGGCAAGAAAACCACGTCTTGAGATTCTGAAGAAGCACATACGTGTCTTGTCTTGATGCTTCTCAGGGTGGATTTCCTGACTGTAATCTCTTCTATGAATATTCCTTTGTAGGATGATGACTTGGAAACAGATGTGGACAAGCTGAGTTCCAAACCTGGTCTTGACCGGCCTGAAGAGGAACTGATGCAGTATGAGGCGATGTGTCCTGAGCTCTCCTGCAGCTCCGAGGTAGGACCCGTGCTGTGGTTCTGATCTTTGATGATGTATGATGGGTTCTTTGCAGATCCTGGGAGGCCAAACCAGTGTGTCCAGATGGAAAGCATTGCTCATCATTAGCTATATGCTTCTGGGCTCTTCCTCAGAGAAAAGCAAAATGCTAAACAAAATTGGGAAAAGGTGGCAAAAATGGGAAAAAGTTAGGATGTCTGCAAGGGTTCTTCCATCTGACACTCACACTTAGGATGGATGCTCAGTCATGTGCTGCATAGCGACGTTTCCATTGATGATAGACAATATACACCATGGTGGTCCCATAAGATTATAAGACTGTATTTTCACTACATCTTTTTATGTTTAGACACACAGATATCATTGTGTTACTATTGCCTACAGTGTTCAGTACATCCACATGCTGTACAGGCTGGTAGCCTAGGAGCAATAGGCTACGCCATATATTCTAAGTATGCAGTAGGGTGGACCATCTAAGTTTGTGTAAGCACACCCTGCCCCCATGCACTGAAAAAGCAAATAAAAATTCATGATGATTTAACTGTTCTCATGCCAAAGTGGGAAAATTGTCCTAGATGGCTTTTTTGAAGGTGGACATCCTGATTTCAGGCTTTCTTTGTCAGTTAGAAACAAATTGAGAACCTTAGACCTGGTGATGGTAATTCTGTGCCTAGTGGCTGCCGTGAATATTTTAGACCTGCTTTTTGATCTCCATTATTTTCTTATGGCTCTTAGAAATAAATCATGAATTTGGCTACATCTAAGGGTATAAGCTAAGTCACGTGTACAGAAGGGAGTTAATATATTCTATTTGACTTCAGAAAGCAGGCAGCGATCAGTAAAAACCGTTTTAGGAAAGGAAATTTCAGTGTAGTATGAACGTTTTATTCAAATAAGCAGAATTATCCTCAAGTGAAAAGCACTGCCTTGGGGTGCAGTGAGGCCCCCATAAATACGGTTTTTCAACCAGATTATAATTCAGTGGGAATCTTGAAGAAGACATTCAAATACTGTTTACCATTGGACTAGACCCACCAAAAGCCCCTTCCAAACATAGTGAGTTTCTATGATTCCGTTATTTGTTTGACTCTTGAAGGTTACTCTTTCTTAGTCAACCTTGGAAAAAGCTTCCAAATTCACAGGATTCGTGCTTAGCTCTGTGTCCAGAGAGTAAGGACAGGGATCAAATTGTGCTCCCTATCTGGAAGGTCACACTAACATATTCTATTCCATTTTGAACCTGAAGGAACTGGAGTCCAAACCTGGAGATGATTTGAACCCTGAAAAGACTGAGTTTGCCAATCACCACCACATTCCGACTGCTGCCTTCTCAAAGCAGCGTTGCTTCAACGAGGACCAAAGTTCCTGTGGGCAAGAAAGAGAAGATGCCGTCCGGTCTTCCCTTCTGTGCATGGTGAAGACGGGAAGGTCCACAGCACATCTAGGATCCAAAAGAAAGCCTGTAGTGAACCCGTACCAAAATGTGCAATCCAGTCATCTCGGGAGAGATTCTTCTGAAAGTGAAATCCCTGACATTCAGGATTCCCTGAAAGTGGATGCCTGGGACGTAGATGCAATTTTCTGCCAAAGGACGGGTGCCTCCTTTTCCAATTCCAGTAGGACTGGAGAAACTGTCAAAGTAATAGATAAGCTTCTGCAGACACATCCGAAACGTGTCCCCTACCATGATCCCTATCTTTATATGGCCAAAGGCAGAAGAACCAGCTCTGTGGTGGACTTCAAGATGATGGCATTTCCTGACCTCTGGGGACACTGTCCCCCTCCTGCCACCCAGCCCATGTTGGAACGCAAATGTGGAGTCCAAAGGTGATGGTGCTACTGACTTGGGAGCTCTATTTGTTCTGTTCTTTGATCATTTGATAAATGGAATGGTTTGTACAGATAATTCTACTATCTATAGAAAAGTGAGCATTAATCAGGAACATGTTAAAGCCTGTTGGGAAACTTTGGCCAAACACACAAATTTTCCTCCCTGCAAGGACATTTCAGAATCAAGTGTGGGGTAGTGGTAGGCATGCATTTTCTGATGAAAAATTCCTTGAATAAATCTAATACAACTCCTTATCCTATCTCCCTTGCAAACCACTGTGACAAAGAAAGATCATCTAGTTTCTCCAAATACTGGGCTCCTTCCTCAAAAGTAGGTTTTCAGAAAAACCAAGAGCTGATTATTTGGGATCTTTTTTCTTGTTTACTGCAAATTGGTATGAGATCTCTTGCTAATATAAAGGAGGTGGTGTGCGTCCATTCCACAGCCCCAGCTTTGATAGACCCTGGCTTGGTTTGGAGAATAGTTTTGCTGCTTCACAGAGGAGGGGATGGAAAAGACATTCTCCAGGGAAGAAACACTGGATGATAGATTATTCCCAGAAGGCAGGAAAGGAAGCTTTACCTATGGCTCAGCATATTGTGAATAAAATGAAAACTGCTAAAGGCAAAAAAATATTATTTTCCTTGAAAAAAAAATGTATGCACATACCAAGTCAATGGAGCAAAGTGGGCAGACCAGAAAGAAATTATTCTCTTGATGGTAGGTCTCCCAGACTGCTCCCACTTGGGATCCTGGCTGACATCTCCCACCCTACCCCCTGCACTTTATCTGTCATGCTCATGTTTTTGAGAAACTGACCACAAGGGCCATTGTAGCACCATCTCACCCCTGCATAGAACATCTTCCCTCTAAGCCCAGACCTCATGCCCCCTTTTCCCAGCCTTCTCTCATGCCTCTTCTGTGGACTGGGTTGGAAATTCAGATGGCAATCTGAAAGACCTCCTAAGCTTTCTTTCCCTCTCTTAGTTAAATATCACAGATTTTGGTGTTTCTTAGACAGAAGAATGACCTAAGCCTATTGGAGCAGGCAGAGCCCAAGGAACATAAATTGCATAAGGGTATGCAGGCTTATTGGAGCCTCCCAAACCTTGAAGATGCTAGCAGCTAATAGTCCTAATGTCTTCCTCAAAACTTTCACAGTGCAGACTACCCTCTTATTCTCACAGCTAGAAAAGTTCCAAAGTCCCCTGACTCAAGTGCCTTTGATACAATTCTTCAAGCCAAGAATTCTCACATTACTACTGATGTATAGTGACAACCAAAATCTAACATTGCTAATTCCTACATTCCTACTTCTCAGTGCAGTTTTATTTTTTGATAAAGAGAAAGAAAGAGGGCAGGGCCATTTGCACTCTCTGAGCTCAAGGTTGAGGCATTATTAAACTTCTCTGTGCTTTCATATTTGTCTGATGACTCCCAGAGTTCTTCGCAGGTGATTATAGGATGAGTGAGCTAAGGAGGTAAGACTGACCCTTAAAATGTTTTCAATTTTCTTTTTCAGGATCAGGATATTTGAGGATATTCGGAGGCTCATCCAGCCAAGTGATGTTATAAATAGAGTTGTCTTCAGTTTAGATGAGCCTTGGTAGGTAGTCTTGTGCATCCGAGGAATGCGGGGCATGGAGAATTCTGTTAACGGCCTGAGAATAGACGTGTTTCCTGTTAGTAATCCACTCCTCCTCCTAAACACAGCATGATGGAAATTCAGGTTAAAGATCTATAGGAGAGGCTGGGCGTAGTGGCTCACGCCTGTAATCCCAGCACTTTGGGAGGCTGAGGCGGGCGGATCATGAGGTAAGGAGATCGAGACCATCCTGGCCAACGTGGTTGAAACCCCCTCTCTACTAAAATACAAAAAAATTAGATGAGTGTGGTGGTGTGTGCCTGTAGTCCCAGCTACTCGGGAGGCTGAGGCGGGGGAATTGCTTGAACCCGGGTGGCAGAGGATGCCGTGAGCTGAGATCGTGCCACTGCACTACATCCTGGGCAACAGAGTAAGACTCTGTCTCAAAAGAAAAAAAGAAAAAAAAAGATCTAAAAAACGATGAGTTTGTGTCCTTTGTAGGGACATGGATGAACCTGGACACCATCATTCTCAGCAAACTGACACAAGAACAGAAAATCAAACACCGCATGTTCTCACTCATAGGCGGGTGTTGAACAATGAGAACACATGGACACGGGGAGGGGTCTGTCTGGGGGAAATAGGGGAGGGACAGCAGGGGGTGGGGAGTTGGGGAGAGAAAGCATGGGGAGAAAGGCAGCAAATCACACTGCCATATGTGTACCTATGCAACAATCTTGCATGTTCTTCACATGGACCCCAAAACCAAAAATGCAAAAAATCTATAAGAGAAAGCTTATCTTTAAGAATCATCACCCTGTTTTCAAGAGTAGCTATAACACATATGTTCACATGTTCTTTATTTCATTATAGGCCTTTGCAAGATAGTGCTTCCAATTGCTTAAAGTTCTTCTCCAAATTTGAATCAGGAAATCTTCGCAAAGCTATCCAAGTGCGTGAGTAAGTAAGGAAAACCACAGGGGCTATGTCTTCGCAGTTCATGAAAGCAAGTTGTGACTGTCTTCCCCATGCTCTGTTCAGTGATTAGTGACCTCACATTGGTAGCTTGAAATCAGCCATGGTGGGAATATTTATATCATAAAAATTGGCACACAGTACAAGTGAAGGCTTTCGTCTCAGAGAGTCATTTGTTAAACATTCACCAGTACACCACCAGGGAACTCACAGGTGTCATAGCTGAGTGAGCCATTCACTAGAGGTGAACTGTTATTATGTGTCTTATGTTTCAAATAATGGGTCCATATTTGGGTTTGAGAGCACTTTGATGCCAAGACTGATTCTGTTGACATGGAAGGGCACATGGGCTTTGCTATTCCTGCACTTCGCCATGCCTGTTGCTCTCATTCCTTAGGTGGCAACTCATGAGCTTCCCAGAGAGAGGTGAGCCATCCTGCGTTCAAGGGAAGATGCTGTACCGTGCTCTCTAGCAGAACCTACAGATGAGCTCTCAGTAGAGACGGATATCATAGCCAAGGAAAGTCTAGGGCTGTACAAACTAAAAGGAAGGAAATAAAACACAAATGAGTTTTAATTCTTTTTCAGTTTCAGAAGAGACTACTGTTTTCACTTTGTTAAAATTCTTTCTATTATAGCAGCGTGGATATATTTCCCATATACCAAAAGGCAACATATATGATTCAACTTCTATGGGTGAACTTCTGAAAGAACAGTCCAGAACAGATAATGGTGTGGTAGCCACAGACAGACACCAAGGCCACTTCACCACCTTCCAACCAGGAGAC
The DNA here is from genome assembly GCF_030222135.1 of Aotus nancymaae. NCBI lineage: Eukaryota > Metazoa > Chordata > Mammalia > Primates > Aotidae > Aotus > Aotus nancymaae. The sequence goes on from NW_026988425.1 coordinate 108,378,824, forward strand.
TGAGCAAGTTTCCTAACTCACTCCATGCCTTTATTTCCTCACTCACAAAATGAGAACAATAATTGCACCTACTTCTTAGGGATTTCATGAGAGCTAAATAATACACTTAAAACTCTTAGAGTAGTACCTGGCACCTGGTCAGCACTTAGCAACATATACTCTCACTCGGGTATGCATCTTTACCACAGTTGGAGCTCAGAACTCAGTGTAGCTGGGACCTCCTTTATATTCACCTGAGGATTCATTTTTGAAGCTTTTCCTTTTTAGGGGAGGTGAAGGGTGATCCTTTTTTTTTGAACATAAAATATTTCAAGGAAGCCCAACATATAAAACAGAGACAAATTTAACAAATAAGGCTAAACACGAGAAAGACAATCATGTCAAGATTCATTCTCAGCGTTCTTTGGGTTATCGGCTTAGCTTCCACTTCTTCCTGTAGCTCCTACTTTGACTCTTCCTTCTCTCCAGATATCATGTTCAAAGGATCCAGGAGAGGAGACCTGATTATAAGCCTCCTGGTGGGACAGTTATCAGATCAGGATGTGCCTAAGCTGCTGGGCCAGCTCAGGTGTTTTTCTCTATACGTCTCCCTTGGACCAGAGTGTAAAATCCTAAATTCATCAGTTATGATCAGGGTAATAGAGCCAAATGACAGTAAACAAACCTAATTATGGGTAAGGAATGTTTGTGATTACTTTTTGGAGAGAGCCCTGTGGGAATAGCAGACAATTTGAGGGTCATAGCCTTTCCTAGTTGTTCTTGTGAGTGCCACTCCGTGGGTTATGCTTCATGTATTGGATGGTGGCTCAGTGGTTAGAGTGTGGTGCTCACAGCGACAGTGTGAGGGCTGGACTTCATCAGATAGCTCTACTCTGCTCTCAGCTGTCTCATACCATGCTATAGCCTTTCATAAATCTCACTACACAAAGCCATTTACTAGGGGTCCCACGTGGGAGAATATGAATGGATTGGGGCAAAAGCATTATCCTTTTCAGAAGAGCAACTCAAAGAGAATACCAAGAGGATGGAACAACATTTTTAAAAATAAAATATCCTGATAATGTTTAAGTCAAAAGTACATTGCTAGTTCTGTTGCTAGAGATCAGAAAAATAATAACCTTTGGAGATATAGCGATGAGGGGAGGATCCCTGAGGTCCTCTTGGGGTGCTGGAAATTTCCTATATCTGTGTAGTAGTCACGCAAGTGGTTTCAGATGTAAATAAATTCATCGAGCTGTATACGCAAGATGTGTGTATTTTATAGCATGGGAGTTATATCACAACGATAATGAAACAACCCCTGCATTACTCGTCTAATTCATGTTTGTTGTTTCGCTGGGGGATTTATATTTACTAGTTATTTGAGTTTTATAAATAGCACTGTAAGTTTAGACACTTCCATTTTCCATATGTGGAAATTGAGGCTCAAAAGTAATGCTGATCATCAAAAGTAATGGTGTATCCAAACCAGATGAGGTTGAATTTTCTCTGGTATATAGCATACTTGCATTTTTTCTAGCTAGATAAAAACTTCATTATAGTTCAATAAAAATATATGCTAATATTTTCAAATAATAAAAAGACTGGAATTGGAATGTTATTAACACAAAAGAAGTGTTAAATGCTTAGGTGATAGATATGCCAATTACCCTGATTTGATCATTACACATTGTATTATTGTGTCAAAATATCACATGTACCCCATAAATAAGTACAACTATTGTGTATCCATAATTTTAAAAAAATTTAAAAATATGCACTACTGTGTAATTGACTCTTCTGATACAAAGAAGCCCCCTCACCTCCACGAATTTCCAAAACCTGTACCCAGTATTGTGATATCAGGATGATAAGTATAACTCGCCAGCTGGCTGAGATCCTGGGTCTTAGATCTGTATAACCCAGAACCTGAAACATGTAGATTCTCAGTGTCTCAAGGTTACCTTAAAGTCTTTCCGGATAATCCTCCAGTCTTGCTTCTGATCTGCAGGTTCGAATATGACCTGTTGGTCAATGCGGACGTGAACAGCACCCAGCACCAGCAGTGGTTCTACTTCCGGGTGAGCGGTATGCAGGCGGCCATCCCTTACCGCTTCAACATCATCAACTGTGAGAAGCCCAACAGCCAGTTTAATTATGGTATGAACTCTTGGGGAGCAGGGGCTTTCCCCAGCATGCCAGGAATGAAATCATTTATTGACTGTTTGGATTCAAAGAGATTTGCACGGGTTCAGAGCGTTTGAATTTGGGTGGATTTTTGGGTTGCCAGGTGTGGCAGGCAGGCAGTGGCCCTCAGCGGCACACTGCTATTTTAGAGGCGAGGCTGGGCATCCTCACTCTGCACATGTAATATCCTCTGCTTCTGGATTCCCTCGCTCTACCTTGAATTTTTTGAGGTTGGTGAGCACTATCATTTATTCCTCCTCTCCATCTCCTAAGTCCCATAGGAGCAATTATTTTGACCTGCTTGTCACAAGATAGGAGAACAATAAAATCCAACTGGACAACACTGATTTACATTCTCAGAAAGCTCTTGAAGAAGTTTAAATTCTCCCGAATACCCATGGCCATTTTGGAGGAGGTGTTCAAGAGAGAAAGGCGATTAGCAGCCTGCATTTATTTTGAATGTTTCGAGGAATGGAAATTCTGCATACAATTGCTGCCTCACATGCTAATTTACTGGGTGGCTTTGAATGAGGAATAACTATTCCCAGGTGTGTAGGTCCAAGCTCAGGATACTGCCTCTACTTTGTAGTGAGTGAGCAGATTCTTGTGGGTATGAGAAGAGAAAATATGAATCTTGACATTTATACTCACTTTGTATGGCGGTTGTAACAAATTGTCACAAACTTGGTGGTTTAAAACAAGACCAATTTGTTCTCTTACAGTTCTGGAGTTCAGAGGTCCAAAATCAGTTTCTCTGGGCTGAAGTCAAGGTGTTGGCAGAACCATGTTTCCTCTGGAGATTCCAGGGAAACTCCATTTCCTTTCCTTTTCCAGCTTCTAGGTTAACATTCCCTGTGTTCCTTGGCTTATGGCCCCTTCGTTCATCCTCAAAGCTAGCAGTGTTGCATCTTCAAATCTCTCTCTGCTTCAGTCACGTCGCAGCTCTTCTATAGTCAAACCTCTCCCTCTGCCCCCCTTTCATAAGGACATTTGTGTCCTTATGAAACCTCCCTCTCATAATCACACCATCTCAAGAACCTTAACTTAATCACATCTGCAAAGTCTCCTTGGCCACATACAGTTAACTGTCACAATTTCCAGGGATTACGACCTATGTATCTTTGAGGGTCCTTATTTGGCCCAGAACAACTCTCTTTTCCGCATGGATTAATTCCTTTTCTGATTTTGTGTAGGGATGCAGCCCACCCTGTATTCCGTGAAGGAGGCTCTTCTTGGCAGACCCACCTGGATACGGACAGGCTATGAAATATGTTATTACGAGTAAGTTAGAGTGCTGTTAGCTTCCTTTTCTCTGTCCTGTAATTTTCTCTCAATTTCCCATATGGATCTTATAAACATCAGCAATCTGTGCTTGTCTGCTAAACTTGTTGTCACTCTGCCTTAATGTCCAATGCCCTGCCCTTCAGAGGTGTAAGCATATTCACTGGCACCCACAGTAGATCTCAAGAAATACCTTTGGATTTGCTGAAAGATAGTTTATCTTCATTTAACCACATTAAACTCTTAGATCTTGTTGTTAGGTATTAGCAGTCGGAGAGGGTCTACCTGTGATTAGTGTGTCAAGCCTTACCTGTGTTTGCTGAACCCAGAGAGTGAAGTGTCTGAGGTGTTCTGTTTTGTTCCTGTCTACCCTGTGCTTTAGTTTTCCAAAGTACAAGAGGGTGACAAATACACGCAAGTAACTCCTCCCCACAGCAAGGTGATTTTGTGAAAAATAAAAATAAAAAGGGAGGAGTTTCAAAATTCATCTTCAATCCTTGATCAATTGCCAGTGTCATCAATTTATCCTGCAAAGTTATAATGAACTTTAGACTGTCCATAGATTTTGATGGAAGAAATGCATTCTAGATGTCTAGGTTGCTTATGTGTACATTTCCTTCAGACGAAAAATACAATTCAAATTTATAGGAAAATAAGGATAGGAATTACTCTGAGAGGTAGAATGTGTATAATTAATTATTAGTTCAGTTCTAGTTTCTTATAAAACTGGGAGACTAGTGCTTGCTTTTTTAAATAAAGTAAGTTTCATCTCTTTCTGAAGTTACTAGAAGTCTCTAAGAAAATAGTATGATCAGACATTTTAGAGTTTAGGGCAGTTGTCACTATTGAAAAGAAACAGAATATACCCTTATGCCTCTTGGCTTTTGAGGCTTTGAGGATAGGAGTATTGATAGATGGGGAAAGGTCAAGAATCTTGTTGCTGTATCAGATACAAAGGCAAAAATCGCCATGGAGATAAAGACACTCTGCAGGACACAGAGCCAGGCTGACTAGAAGTCTATAATAAAAGAGTTGGAGGTATTCAATCCCTGGTCTATTAGGATATGAATCTGAAGAGTATTTTTTACATCCTTTAGAAAAATTGCAACATATTATGATTTTGTTGGTTTTCCATTCACCTAAATGGCAGCTACACTCCGGCTCACCTATCTCAAGACTCTCAGGACCTTTCTTACGGTTCAGAGAGATTTAGATTAAAAATCACCTCAAGGTGATAGCCTGCAACTGCAAGAAAAAAAATATGAAAACCTACATTTGGACCTTGGTGTGTCAAGAATGACTTTTAGTGTTCTCTGAAAATAGTTATTCTCAGGAAATGTGAAAGATCCAGCTTAAAGGTGGCTTGGATCTGAAAGTTAGTAAGAGATTGGACAGACATAACATTTTGCATTCTTTCCTAATGGGATGCATAGATGTCTTATTGGAGTGCTCCTCTTGGAACTATGGAATAAGAAGGCTCAGGGGACCACGCATTTCTCAAAAGAGGCAAGAAGCACACTTTCAAAAGCTCAGCTTTGACCTAAGGAGAACCATTGCCGATAGCTTTTAGATCTATTAACAAGACAATTATTATGTGATTAAAGAGCAACAGAGGGGTAAGAAAAAAACCATGAATGTATAATGTAATTCATTTTCATATTCCAGCCATGAATACAACAGAGATGAATGGATAAGATTGCTACATTGTAATGTGGTTTGTTTTATAATTATGCACCATGTTGTGTTAACATATTTCCAATAATGTGATGTAACAACAGGATAGATCTGTGTCATCTCCGTTCACCCACAAATTAGAACACATCTCTCAATTATAAAATGATGCCTTAGATTATACATGTCTCTCTCCCTGTTTACCTATCCTGATCTTTGAGTTGATTTGCTTTAGAAGAGTTCTTTGCTTCTCTCCTGCCTGTATGATCTCTGGTTGTTAATTTGGGAGAAGCTTACTTTCCTATTTCCTTGTCTCCAATATATCTTGAGAAACGATGCTCTAGTTCTATAATGCTGTTAAAGTCCCAGATTTGGTGCCATGTTTTAAGAGTATGCCAGGGTGCTCCTTGTGGAGAGAACTGTGAGCTGAGGTACCTGAGTATGAATACAGAAGGGTGAGAGGAAAAAGAACATTCAGAATAAATGGGATTTACATTTGCATTTTCTTTCAGAAGTTGAACTTGACAACAATGATGAGTGGTTAAGGATGTGGGCTGACTGCTCTGTGGGGCCAGTCGTCATGATGGAAAGTCTCCAAACTATTTTGATAATGTGTCACTAATCAAGATATATGTGTATGTGTTCTTACTAGATTAGTTTATGCATTTAAAAAAAAGTGTATATGCATGACCATACTAATGTATTATGCACGTAAGAAAACATACAAAAAAGAGTTTTAAAATAGGAGAAAAAGATGAAGCAAATAATAGTTTATGTCTACCTAATGGTTACATCTTTATGCTATTTATAGCTCAAGGCACACTAGAATTTTGCCATGGAGTTTACCATTAGGTGTAGTTATAAATAGTCTTTTTGGTAATTTTGAGAAACTTTGATTAATTTTCTAGATCTGATTAGATTATTTTAACCAAAATCAGAATTACCCCAAAAGACATAAAATATTGGGGTAGGCTATGTCCGTTCTGCCATTTTCTGGTCATTTTGATTGCAATTTAATGTCATCTATAGATGACTTCTAAGCAGATTTTCTTTTAAAAAGTAATTGTCTACTTTGTGAGGTTTAGTTTAATTTAGAATATAATCTGCAAATCAGAATAAGCTTCTGTAAACTTAAATACCTTGCCAGAAGCTAAAAGCAAAAAAAAAAAAAAAAGAAAGGGAGCTGGCTGTTCCCGCTTCTTCCTCTGGAGACCTCTCCCATGCAACAATCGATACTTAACTAATATATAAAAACCGTAGATGCAGAATAAATGTGTTTTTCATACTCCAGCCCTGCAGTACAACAGTGGTGAGTGGATAGATTGCTGCACCATCACCTACTCTGTGTTTTATAATTAGCCATCACATTAGGTTGACATCGAGACAGCTGTGCCAATCCCCATATTAAACAGCAGACAACTTAATTTCTTTGTTGCTATCTAGATAATAGTCATTTTAAGGAGAAATTCTGATATTTTCTGCCTGTGGTCAGTTGATCATTCTGCCCCAGCCCCGGAGCACCTCCCACCCCTTCTATTCCACACCTTGCTCTTCCCCACCTTGAAGACCACTAGGCTGGAAAATAAAAAATGCCCCTCGAGAAGGAGGAATAGTAATGGGCAGATTAATTTTTCCCTGCCTCTCGTAAAAGGAAGCCAGGACCCTTTTAGTTTCTCTTTTATTTTGTTCCCTGTGGTCTGCTTCTTCCTCTAATGTACACAGCCTCACACCTTTTTGAATTCTCTCCCAGCTCTGGTCTAAAGTAATTTCGGTGCTGAAGGGCAGAGGGAGGGAAGCTGCATGCGTAGAGTGGCCATGTAATACACAACGGCTGATCTCCTCTGACATTTATCTCCGTTCGTGAGAGGAGATGGAACAGCTCACTCATGAAGATGAATGTCATACAAGAGCTCTGCCATCGTGCATCCTTCCGCGGGATCTCAGGAGAGAGATTTGGTGTTATATGGAATATTAGAAACGCTGCAGACACAGGGAAACCTGGCAACTTGGCTGCTCTGCCTTATTAGATTCTGTTAAGTGAAATGATGCACCTTGTTAAACCGAGCCATTGTCATTATAAGATTATCTGATCCATTCTCCATCATGGCATTTGCTTATTTTATGCACCCACTGGAAAAAAAATGACTTTCCAGCATATTTTTAAGTACAAATGAAACTAGCCTGAGTTCATAACTATGCCTTTGTGTACTTTGTTCCTTGCTTCACTGAAGTCTTTATGATGATAAAAGTGTAGATCCTTCCAGATAAATGTTTCAGGGAATGGAAAAGCAAACAAAAAGTCTTTTAGCTGTGAAGTTGCTGCATGTACCCAGCCCAGGTCATCTTTGACCCCAGATGACCAATAGGATCCAGCTAATCTTCAGGAGCACACCTGATTTTCACCAGGCTGCTTCTCCATCTAGATGAACAGATTGGAGAGAGGAAGTTCTTTGACTCAAACTTTCACCACTTGTTAATGGTGTGACCTTGGGCAAATTCGACCAACTTCTTTAACTTCAGATGCTTCATCTTAAAACAGGGTAATAATGGTATCTACGTAATAGAAGTGTTCTGAAGATAAAATGACGAGATAAAACGTGTAAAGATTAGAACAGTGTCTGGTGCACAGTAGGTGTTCAATGAATGCTATCAATTATTTTTAATAATTAGTAAAAACATCTTGATGGCATCAAATCCAATGATTAAAAAAACATTGTACATAGATCATTTTATTAGCTCTCATCTGAATTATTTTACACTTTTTTTCTGTTATTTTAGACTCTAAGTTCATAGGCAGCTCTGATTTATGAAGATTAAAACTTCAGATTCTTACTTGCTACATTGGGCATGAGACATCTTGTCCTTTTTTATCCATTCTGAAGAAGCAGGTGATATATATATATATATAAAAATCTTAGTTTCTGAGCTAAGCCTGCAACTGGGGTTGAATCCTTGTGTGGAATTCCCATAGACACTTAACCTCTGTGAGCCTTAATTTCCATCTATAGAATGTGTGTAATAATTAATACTCACCTTGAAAGGATGCCATTAGGATTGGAAATAAAATGCATTGAACATCCTAATTATTACTCCTGGAGTCTTAGGTCCGCTTATTATACAAACTTGAACTGCATAGCTACTGTGTCCAGGCAATGTGGGAAGCATGAAGATAAATGAATAAGCAGGTCCCTGCCATAAAGTATTGGCCATGAGAATATGAGTGATAAGGGAACTATCAGGGAAGGCTTCCTGAAAGAGGAAACACTTGAGTTGAATCTTGAAGGATGAATAAGACTTCGCTAAATAAGAAAGATGGAAAGGGCTTTCCATACAAAGCAAGAACATGGGAACAGTTTAACACGGGAAGGAGGAACATCGCTGTCTTGCAAACATCGCTTGATATGTCCGTGTCGTAACTGAGAAACGAAGAGAACTTGTTGATGGGATCTCACTTTATCATGGATGAATTGAACTGTAGCAAGCCAGGTGTTTCACTTTAGAGATTTGTCAAACATTTGGCTTTGAAGAAGGTGATCTTGGGAAAGTTTAAAGGCCTCTGCAGAGGAAGGTGTGCTGGAAGTAGAGTCATCTCCTGGACAACTCCTGCTACAAGGTGGCTGCCAGGAGACTCCAGTGGGGATGCCTGACATTTGCTTTAGGTTCAGCCAGAGTTTAGACCCCAGACGAGGGTTCTAACTGAATTTGCTTTAGCTGAAAGTCATTCTAAAAAAGGTGACATTCAGGTTTTTTTTTTTTTGGAATTCTAGCTGTGTGCAACCATCTGGAGAAGGCTGACTTGGTAGGGAGCTGTTAGTCTTGCTCAGGAGAATATAACATCACCACGCTACAGGGGCAGCATGTTAGGTGAGAGAGAGAGAGTGTGTGTGAGTGTGTGTGTGTGTGTGTGTATGTTGGGGGTGTGAGAAGGCAGATTTGACATAGTCAAAACTGCCATTTGAATTCCTTACACTTCCCTTAAATCTTGAGCCCATGGAAGCTCAAGAGTTAAGGATTAGCCCATTTTATTTCTCTTGCCATTTCGCTGCAGCTGCTCTTTCCTTGGAGTCCAGGTGTGGTCTGAATGAGGGTAAGAACATAGGGATAAATGCATGGATTTTATTTTTCCTCTCTCTTTCTTGCTCTGTCCTGTGGTTGAATGTGGTGAGGCTGAGTTTGCATAGGCTGAATGTGCTTGTGATGTGACTTTAGTGTACTAAATAGTGCGGTGGGGACCGAAAAAGAGGCAAGGCCTATGCCGAATAAGACCAACCCTACCGGCCCTTAGGGATACCTATTATTCTTGAGTCCAGCTACAGGCTCTGTCTCCACTGTTTGTAGGTGAAGGACTGGGGACAGTGAGGCACAAGGTGCCTGTTGCTGTCAGCCTTTACGTTCACGGATATGTGCATATGTGTGTGTGCACTCACACATATATGCTTACAAGTGAGGCAGTCTTCCGTGCTTTGATTGGTTATCCCTGGCTCATTTTATTTCAATTGCTGTTTCCTGTAAAGAGGAGTAATTGACTAGCATTTGTTGTTCAGCAAGGTGTAAACTGAGTGTAAGTTTGCACGGAGCCTTTACAAGGGAAATCAGAAAGCAAATACGAGGTAGAGCATATGTAACTTGCATGCTTTCTGAGCTACCATCTGCTTCTTTACACATTTTCTAATAACCAGAGTCATAGCTTTTGGAGAAACTTCAGAACTTTGGGGCAATCTGGCAAAGTAGACCCAATTAGGCGTGAGATTCACATCACACCATGTGGGAAGACACCCTTTTGAAATTTCTATTTCTGTAGGCATAAAGGAAACGGATTCTATGAATACAATGCCAAAAACCTGGGTGTGACGGCCACTTGGGGCTTACATTGTTACGGGGTACACCCCTTTCCCTAGCATGACCAAGGCTCCAGGTTGCCATGTTGACAGAAGCCGAGACAAGATAAAGGCAGCAGGCCATGATGAGTGCGTTACCAGCTTTCCTTAGTCCCAGTCCATGTTGTACAAATATTGAAAAGCCACAAAAGCATGAGAAATAAAATAGTAGATTTTCTGTCTCTTTCTTCCATGCTTGCTTTTTGCTTAGGTTGGGAGTGGCATGAAGGTAGCACAAAGGCGGAAACCCATGTTTACCATGTGCTAACCCATGTTTTTTATATTTCTCAAGAACACACAAGAATAATCACCTACTATTTCTTCCCTTCCCCTTCCTTCCCTTTCCCCCAGTAAAACCAAAAGCACAACGGACTAGTAAGCCAGCGTTGTTAATGTTCAAAGGTGGAATTACATCTCTTGGTGTCCGGGTGTATTTTGCATTATAATGCAGCCTTGATGATAACATTTCTCAGGAAAGCCTGCACAGCTGTCTCAGCATCAGCTGGCAGCGTGTGGGGAAAATATTGCTCGGAATGGACTTCTGGGTGCAATTTTCTTTGATACTGTTCTCTGAAGTATCAAAATTGGTTCTTCATCTTTGATAAAGGAAAATGTGCACTCTCAAGCCTTAAGAAGCTGAACCACGTTTGAGGTGACAAATATATTCCTTTGGGAAGAGAGCATTGTACAGTAGAAAGAACAAAGCCTTTACAGCCAGAGAGATCTGGGTCTTAGTCCGGTATCTACCATTTAGCCTGGAGCCCTTTGGCAAATTAATTTTTTTAAGCTTTTGTTTCATCATCCTCCTGATGGCTTGCGGCAATAATAACGTAAGATGACATGTGTTAAACGGTGAATTGGAACTCAGTATACCATATGATTGCTAATAAATCTACTTGACAGGTGGAGGGGAAAGGAAGGAGTTGTACCCTATGTGGTCTGGGGAGACAGGAATTGGGGGAACCCAAATTTGGGTAATGAAGTTTTATGTCTGCAATGAAAACCCAGGAAAAACAGAAGTGTCACATTTTCTTCAATTTTCTAGCTCAATGACTGTATAGCCCTCATTTTCAGACAGAGCAAGGAAAGACCTATAGCATATATGGCACAATTGGGAGGCAGACAGGCCAGGCTACACGTTGCTGAACTGACTCGTGACCTGGCAGTAAGTTCACTTGTACATTTCCCTTCTCTCAGTCTCACCCACAGAAATGTTTCAAGTGAAGGCCATTGTGCCAGTACAGTACATAGCACAGGAAATTTACAGCATCTAGGACCCTAAGTGAGCCCGCACCGAGCCCCCACCTCTCCTTGATTTTCTTCTCTCTTCCTCTCTCTTTAGAAACCACTATCGCCAGAGTAGAGCTGCTGCAGGCGGAGCGTCTGGGAAGTGCTACTATACCCTCACCTTTGCTGTCAGTTTCCCACACGATGAGGATGTCTGCTACCTGGCCTACCACTATCCCTATACCTACACAGCCCTCATGGTAACCGCCTCCTTACAGCATCACTCCAGAAGGGGCTCTCTGAGGTTTTCCTGAGAACATTTAGGAGACCCTGACATCCTAATGGGGGGTGTAGAGGGGTGTAGAGAAACTATAGCCTTCCTAAGGGAGCCAGGCTGTGTTGTCACTGACTTGGTGGCTTACTATATGTCCCATCTTCTTCTCTGGACAGAGCGCAAGGCTGAGCCTTGATCAGTGACATTCTGAAGGCCCGAGTGGTCTGCAAGTCGGGGCAGGACATGGGGGCACTTCTTAAGAGACTATCTTTAAAAAGTCAAGTATGAAGTAGGTTGCAGGTGTATGGGGAGTTAGACCGTACAAGTAAGCTGAGATGCAAATCTGAAGAAAATTCAATCATTCAGAGGAATGGAGAAGGCAGGAAGGTGGAACTTGGGAAGCTTATGAGTCTGTGTGCAAGCAGCCATGCCAGCATCTCCAGTGCTTCCGATGGCTGTGAGCTGGAGGCTGCTAGAAGGATCCAGGGTGGAAGAGAAAAGTTTGAGAATAAAACACTAGATCCTTGCAACAGAGAACCACAATCTTTTTTATGAGGGAGTGCAGCAGAAGTCAGTGCAGACTCACAGTTAGCATTCCTGTGTTCCATAAGGCCCTGCAAAAAGTTCACAAGACAATCGTGAGCAAATGGACTGCTTAAACCATGCAGTTTTCTGTCATTTGAAAAAGCTGGCAAACTATCCCTTACCACTAGCCATTTCATGGCTATCCTGAGGATAAATGAGCCCAGTATCTTCTATAAAGCACTTTCATCTTCAGTGTTAACATAAAATGTTTTTAGCATATTTATAATCATATGTGTGTATATGAGTATGTCTATCACTTAGCCTGAAGGATGTGCATTTTCATTTTAAGGCTGTGATAAGGAGTTGGAAAAGATAATAACCAAGGACATCTTTTCCTTCCAAAGGAATGTGCAGGTATGAATGGAAATTTTTCTCATAGAGAAGGCATGTCTTGAACCACTTGGCTCACTGCTGCGTGAAAGTGCATCTGTCCTCTTCTCCATATGCTGTCTTGCCTAAAGAGAGATTTTTACTGTTTTCCAGATTGCAAAAGAGACACAACTAGTATTATTTGTGTATCACACTCAGAGCGCTCAAGAAGTTAATCCAAGTAACGTGCATCACAAGCTAGGCTGTAACAAGCCACATTTGTTATCAAACATGTTTTGTTGCCTTTAGGGACACAGAACAGGCAAGATTCATGATTCCCTTCAACAGCTGTTTTTACAGTCTTGCCTGTGAAACACTGCACATGAAAAGTCTACCGTGGGCTGGGCACAGTGGCTGACTCCTGTAATCTTAGCACTTTGGGAGGCCAACGTGAGAGGACTGCTTGAGCCCAGAGTTCAAGACCCATGTGGACAGCATGGTCATCTCTACAAAACCCCATCTCTACAAAAAAATACAAAAATTAGTCAGGCCTGGCGGTGTGTGCCTGTAGACCCTGCTAGTTAGAAGGCTGAGATGGAGGATCGCTTTAGCTCAGGAGGTTGAGGCTGAAGTGAGCCAGGACGGTACAACTGCATTCCATCGTCGGCAACAGAGTGATACCCTATCAAAAAAACAAAAACAAACGTAAAAGAAAAAAGTCTACTAGGGAAGGAGATTCAGTTCTAAACATGTGTTATGTGTCTGCCTTTCCCATTGGGTAAGGGATCATGGATCTAGGACACTGTTCTTTTCACTTGTTAGAATATCTTGGACTCTGATAAGGTTCCTGGTGGCGATTTGTATAAAGCATTAGAACTCAAAGGGGTTGGGGAAGTTGTCTAATTCACCCTTAACGTTTATAGATGCAAAGACTGAGGCCGGAAGTCCCACAGTTAGCTAGCAGCCATGCAGGAACAGGACATCAGCCTTTGAGGTCTATTCCTGTGGTCTTTCTACTTCACTGTAGAAAAGTGAAGAAGAAATTCAGAATTTCTGCTCTGGGGTTAGATCAGTGTCCTTGCTGGCTATGGCACTCATAAGCTACTAAAACATGCAGTCCTGTTTTATGAGTACATGTAGTCATGATTGTATGATGATACAGACATCTCTAATGGTTGAAATCAAATCACCAACCCACAGTTTATATCTTTAATTCTGAGTGCTGTGGATGTGGTTCAGCTGAGGGATAATGTCTTTTTCCAAACATAGTCTAATTCTTACCCCAAGATGCTCTGATGGATTCTTGCTAGGTGCCTACAGGCTGATTCAAATTGTGTAACCTTTTCAACCCAACCTTGACTTGATGGCACCTAGTTGTTTACCTCGTGCCTCTGGGCCTGGTTACCTTCTGGACACAGATTCAGATCAGAACACGGGGTCTAAAGTTTGCAATTGATAAATAACTCTAAGAGCCACCCAGTGTGGGTGGGGGGCGGTTAATGAGGAGATGATTTAATCTTGAAACAAAAACACACAAAAAAAGAGGACCCCCTCTCTCCACCAGTCATGTAGTTTCACTGAGAGGGAAAGAGAGGCTTGTTAATTAATGCTTATTGGCTTGTTACTGTTAATATTAATAACTATTACTGTTCCTGTTAATTACAATAAGCTATAACTGCTTATGACTTTTTATTGTTACTTGTGAGCCTATTGACTGTGAATGTCTTCCACCAGGGAAGTTTGTGGAGAGTTAATGAGAAAGTGGGATAACTTATTTCTCCTAAATGAGCAAAACAGGGTTAGAAAGACAGTTTGCTACTTGCAAGTAACAAATGTGTGTTCTCAATTTTAGGTTTTACATTTCCAATAACTCATGGTCTTTGTCCTCTCTAGGTTTAAGACAATAATTGACTCTGTGACTTCTCTTAAAAAAACTCTTCCTCCCATCATGGACAGAATGAGTACATTCTGTAATGCACACTAGTCATTTTTATTTTTGGACATGTCCTGAGGAGAAACAGTTTTTCTTCCAACAGATCAGTAATAAATTAAATGTGAATGATACCCCATGGGCAGAATTAACTGTATGATACTTGGGGGTTATGATGGGGGTAGAAAATACGTTTCCATGTGGAATTCATAATTTGCAAGTCTCTTATAATATGGATTACATTTAATAATTACAGACATTTTTATAGCGAAAGACTTGTATGTTGGATGTTTTTCAACGTGAATACAATTTTGAAACTTTCAAGATTGTATTATTCTCTTATAATAAGGGAATTAGTATTTGGTTCTTTCAAATGGATATCTTCCAGATGCTTGCCAGCAAGTCTGTTGGTAATTGTTCATATTATAGCATTAACATACAGCTAAAAGAAAGAAATACACTATTGTAATTCTGAAGCATACAAAAGAGGTCTATTTTAATCAGCTGTATCAAGTTATCAGTAATTGTAATGATTGTTAAAGTGTTAGCAATACTCATTAAAGTATTAGAATTATGTTATAAATAGCCCCTAGGTAGCCAGTAGTATTGGTTGAAAATGGGACCTCAAGAGAGTTTCTGATGAATATTTTAGGAGATAAAAAATTGGAGTCTCACTGAGAACTTACAACTGCATGAATTGACAAGAGACAAAAAAAAAAAAGTGGTCACTAATAGAGTCCAGGTATTGGGAGAGCTTGAGGATCTTAGAGAATAGGAGCAGAATTTTTACCAGACACATATACCCACTGTGTAAGATGTGAATACTGTTATCTCCAGAGATGGTGGTGGCGGGGAGGAGGGCGAGAGAGAGAGAGAGAGAGAAAAGAAAGAAAGAAAGAAAGAAAGAAAAAAATGAATTAGAATGCCACCAGCACAGTATCTTATAAATGACTCAATAAATGAAGAGTTTAAGAAGTGTCAAGTGGAAAATGTTGACTTCCGTATGTGGCAGATCAAAGATGCAATGAGCAGGTCATAAATCAACACTGTCATGTAATCAGTAGACAGAGGTCCATCCGTGTATGGGCCAAACAAAAGACAGGCCTCAATAAATGTTCTTGATGTTGAGGAGGTGAACATGGAAAGCCATTCTGAGGAGCCAACATGTTCATGAATGGTAAAGTCTTTGACCACAAAGACATCTGAATTCCAGGGTCTTGGGCATAATGAAAGAAAGCTTCGAGGTCAGACAGGCCTGGATTTTAGTATACCTGTTGAGTTGCCTTGCTGCGTAGCCACGGGCAAGCTATTTAACTTCTCTTAGCCTTGGTTTTCTCGTCTGTAACATTGGAAACAAAAAAACAGTGACTACATAGGCTATTTTGAAGATTAAATAATTGCTATATGGAAAATTTTAGCAGTGTCTATGTCTGGTAAGCAATATTAGGTGGTAACTATTGAAGCATTTATTATTTTTTAAGATGATGTGTGATTATTTTCTCTGTTGGACTGATTGGAAGATGCCCATTCCATAATTTATACTAAAATTAACACTTTGTAAAAAAAAAAAAAATCCAAATGAAAGACCCCTCCCCCAAAATTACAAAGGCTGATGATGGTTTTCTTAGGGTCTTTGATTATGATTGGTTTTTTTTTCTTACTCTCTTTTCCAAATCATCATACTATAGCTTTGTTTATTGCTTATAGACAAGGAATATTAAAACCATCTTTTCTTTATAATCGGCAAATCTGTGAGCAGTTATCTGGAGATTAATCTTTTCTCACATTTTTAAAGTTAAGTTTCTTTAACTTGCGGAGTGTAATATTGGCAGACTGGGACGGTTTGAGAAAGCTCATCAGAACATGCCTGCAGCATGTTCTTGTAGCTTTTATTTAGCTTAAGGGTGTTATTTGTTCTTCTCTTGTGATAAGAAGTCTTCGGATCTCTGATGAGTGTATTTAAGTGACAACTGAGATCTAGGCAGTAGACAAATAAAATAGGCCATCTCCTTAGGAATGGGCTTTCTTCTAAATTAGGGGAACAGAGAGTGCAGCAGTTTAGGGATGAACAATAGAAAATGAATGATTTTTGAGTGCATAGTGCTTCTCACTTTATCAGTAGCCATCAGCAGGTTACCCTGCTGAGGTCAAGGAAGTCTCTTATCGAAGTTTTAAGGGAGTAGTTGATAAAGGAAAGGGACACTGAGGACTCCTGTGGAGAGACACAGGATGAAGCTGCAGGCTAAGATTATCAGCTTGATATGTTCACAGACAGGATTTTCTTTTAAGAAGTCAGTCTCTCTGGGGGTTCCCACAATTGCCTTGACCTCATTCACAGTTTTATAAAGAAACCCACCCTTGGGGCTTCCACAGGGCTGTAATTGCAGTCAGTTGGCACATGCATTCAGAGGTCTCACTTTTCTCATCAATGATCCCCACAATATCCAGTTAGGCATAACTTTTCTGGGCTTGAGGTGGGAGATCATTGTTAGAAGAACAGGACAAAAACATTTTTACAAAAGGAAATCCGACAAATTTATATTTGGTTTACTTCTAGCAATCTTTTATATGACTGAAGCCAAAATAATCCCCTAAAAGTAGAAGTGTTAGATACTTGTGCTGGACCCGGTGGCAGGTCCAACAGGAGGGTGATTTCACTGAGGGGTGCGGGGAGATTGATCTGTGAAAAATTTCAGTTTACAGAAAATGAGTGATATGGTTTGGCTGAGTCCCCACCCAAATCTCATCTTGAATTGTAGCTCCCATAATTCTCATGTGTCATGGGAGGGACCCAGTGGGAGGTAATTGAGTCATGGGGACAGGTCTTTCCGATGCTACTCTCGTGATAGTGAACGATTTTCGTGAGATCTGATGGTTTTATAAAGGGGCGTTCCCTCGCACACACCGTCTTGTCTGCTGCCATGTAAGACTTGCCTTTGCTCTTCTTTACCTTCCACCCTGATTGTGAGGCCTTCCCAACCATGTGGAACTGTGAATCCATTAAACTTCTTTCCTTTACAAATTACCCAGTCTCAGGTCTGTCTTTATTAGCAGCATGAGAATGGACTAATACAGTGAGCTTAAGCTAAAAGATTATTAGACATTTGTTGAGTTGTAATATTATTTTGAAAAATGTAATAATAACAAATTAAAAGAGAACTCATGAGAGAAGAAAACTTTCAGGTTTTGCCTTCTCCCACATTTGCTGCTTGGGAGCCTGTGCAGCCAACACTATTTTGAAGGACAGTGCCCATGTGCCCTAAGATACCGTTTTGACTTTTTTCCTCTCATAGCTGATAGTGCTTGGTGGCGTCTATAGACCAACCTTCTGCCTAGCCTGTTTCCCTATAACAGATTTATAAAATCTAGATTTTATTATTTTTTTAAAGTTCGGTATCAGGCACCAAAGAGCTATGGCTTAATTGTAACTTCACAGAATGACGATTACTGCTTTTTGTTTTTCATTTATTTGTTGTTACCCCTTTTCCCTTTTCTTTTTCTTTCTTTCTTTTTTTTTTATACAGATTGTGTTTACTATTATTTTTAATTTCTTTAGAAGAGTTTTATTTCTTTTTAAATTGACAAATAGTGTTTGCTTACATTTATATGGTACATGTGTATGTTACAGATTGATCAAACCAGACTAATAAACATATCTATCACCTCACATATTTATCGTTTCTTTGTGGTGAGCATACTTAAAATTACTCTTTTAGTGATTTTGAAATAATTCAGTGTATTATTATTAGCTATGGTTACTACACTATGTAATACATCACCAGACCTTATTCCTCTTGTCTAATTGAAATGTTGTACCCTTTCACCAACATCTCTCCATTCCTCCCCCTTGTTCCCACCTCCAGGCCCTGGTCACCACCATTCTACTCTCTACTTCTGTGAGTTTGACTTTTTTAGATTCCATGTGTAGTGAGATCACATGGTATTTGTCTCTCTGTGCCCAGCATTTCACTTGGCGTATGTCCTTCAGGCTCATCCATGTTGTTTCAAATGACAGAATTTCCTGCTTTTGCTTTTTGAGGCTGAATAGTATTCCATTGTGTGTGTATGTATATATGTATGTGTGTATGTATATGTATATATACATATATATATCTTCATCGATGGGCACTGTGGTTTCCACATCTTGGCTCTTGTGAATAATGCTGCACTGAACATAGGGGTGTAAACAGACATCTCTTTGATGTACTGATTTCAGTCCCTTTGGATGTATACCTAGAAGGGAGATGTGTGGATTACATGGTAATTCTATTTTTGGTTTTTTGGGGAAACGTCATACTGTTTTCCAAAATAGCTGCACTGATTTGCATTCCCACCAGTGGTGTTCAGGGTTCCAGATCCTCACAAGCACTTGCTGTCATTCATCTTTTTGATGATAGCCAATCTAACAGGTGTGGAGTGGTATCTCATTGTGGTTTTATTCTTAATGTCTCTGATGATTAGAGATATTGAGCATTTTTTAATGTACCTGTTGGTCATTTGTATGTCTTCTTTTCAGAAATGCCTATTCAGGTCTTTTACCCATTTTTATAGGGTCGTTTGTTTTTTTGTTACTGAGTAATTTGTGTTCCTTTCATATTTTGGATATTAACCCCTTATCTGATGTATGATTTGCAAATATTTTCTCCCAATTTGTGGGTTGTCTCTTTGCTCTGTAAATTGTTTCCTTTGCTATGCAGAAGCTTTTTAGTTGGGTAAAATCCTATTGTCTATTTTTGCTTTCTTTTTCTGTGCTCTTGGGGTCGTATCTAAGAAATCACTGTCCAGACTAATGTCATGAAGGTTTTTTCCTTATGTTTTCATCTTGTAGCAGTACAGTTTCTGGTCTTATGCTTTTGTCTTTAGTCCATTTTGAGTTGATTCTTATGTAAGGGGTCAATTCTCATTCTTCCGCGTGTGGATATTCAGTTTTCCGAACAGCATTTATTGAAGAAAGTGTTCTTTCCCCATTGCATACGTCTATAAAAAAATTAATTGACTGAGTTTATGTTTGGGCTTTTGTTGAGAAAGCTTCACCACTGGCAAGGACCCATGTGACCATAATAAAATGTGAAACAAACAGATTTAGTAAGAAAGAGAAGAGAGAGACAGAGAGAGAGCGCATGAGAACACAAGCTCATAAAAAGAATTCAGCAAGACAGTGTTTCCCAACACATACTCTATAGCACTTCAGTCTCTTGAGATGTTTAGAGAAAAAAGTTTAATGGTCGTCTAAATTTATGAAGCACTTGTGCTAGCTTTTCTTCTAACAGTTCACAATGCATATTGAAATATTAAAGAATCTGAGAAATCCTGCATTCATGGAAATATTTTCATTTTCTTTAACTCAACATTTTCTAAGCACTTTGGCTCTGAATTTCCTGCCTCCTCCACCTCCTTGTTCACACCCCAGCACTTACTAACATAGTACGGGATATATTTTGGGAAATGCTGCAACCAAGTTTCCCTTTCTGGTTTTAGAGCCTTGGAATCTTGATAGTAATTGTGAGGCAGATTTCATTTTGTCTGGATTTCGGTAATAAAGAATACTGAGAGCAACTTTCACTCAAATGTTTATTAAAATGTTAAAAATAATTTGTGATCACAGAGACTATAATTTGAATCCAGCATTATCCATACCTTCAGTTTTTTTTTTTTTTTGGAATAGCATTTCACTCTTGTTGCCCATGCTGGAGTGCTATGGCATGATCTCGGTTCACCACAACCTCTGCCCTGGGTTTAAGCGATTCTCCTGCCTCAGCCTCCTGAGTAGCTGGGACTACAGGCACGTGCCACCACACCTGGCTAATTTTTTGTATTTTTAGTAGAGACGAGGTTCCACTGTGTTAGCCAGGATGGTCTTGATCTCCTGACCTTGTGATCTGTCTGCCTTGGCCTTCCAAAGTGCTGGGATTACCACCACCCAGGCGTAAGCCACCATACCCGGCCGTATTCATACCTCCTTAACTATGTAGCTAGAATTTTCCTTTTCCAGGATGACTTAGAAACATGACTGATATTATGATGGAGACATTTCCATTCTTGTTCTGTGCCATCTCTCCTGGGATACGCAGATGTCTACTTATATCAGGGCTTTAGTTAATAATTTAATATTGATTTTTTTAACCTATGAAGTTTTTTTCCGGTAAGGTCCTTTTAAGAGAGTATTTTCTATTCTCTAGTGGTTAGTTTATTTTTGCTGTTTTGAAAATCATTTTTACTTAAGTCTAATTTCATTTAATTGTCAGAAAATATTATTTGTATAATTTCTGCTTTCTTGGGGGGAGAATTTGATGAGTTTTCATTATACAGCCTCATATGTGATTAATTATTGCTGCAGTTCCATGGATATTTGAGAAATATTCTCTGGAAAAACAAAGTTTGACATATGTCTACAAAAACAATATTGTTCAAATAGCATATATTATTATTTTTATGCAGCTGATTTATTCAAGACTGAGGTGCAATGTTAAAATCCTCCCACTCCGAGAACAGTTTTTTCTTTTTCTGCCATTTTGTTGTGTTATGTATTCCAATCCCACATTATTTGATTGTTAAGATATATGAGTTTTATATGTTCATTGTGAATTGTGCCCTTTATCAAAATAAGATTTTAAAATCCCATTTAATGCACTCGATCTTGAATATGGCCTCGTTGTATATTACTATTACCATGCCTGCCTTAATTTATGTTTGCTTATGCTTTTAGCTTCAATATTTCTCCTTTAAAATGTTTGAACAGAGGCAAACAAAGAGATAATTTAAGGGCATTTCTCATACACATAACTTTTTTCCTTTCTCTGTCTTTAGAAGTCCCTCTTATATGCAACATGCAGTGGGATTTTAAAAAAGTAATTCGTAAGTTTTTTGTTTCATTTACCTAGCAGGCTAGTTTTTTGTCAAGAAACAAGGTGGGTGGTTTCTCCTTGGCCCTCTTAATACCTACTTGATTCTGGAAAAAACTTTAAATTTCAAGCTGGGAGGATAATTTTTGGGCAGTGGTGTTCTTGTCCTGCAGAGGGGCAGTGTTTCCCTCTCTGGTTACTGAAGTCTCCGCTGTCAGGGGATGCAGTGTGGGTGGGGAAAGTCTCTTGGCCTCTTTATGACTAGTCCCTGTTTTGACTAGAGAAAATTTCTTCAATTCTTAAAGCTTGTTAACAAGGGGCCAGATGTGGTGGCTCATGCCTGTATTCCCAGCACTTTGGGAGGTCAAGGGATGGGGGAGCAGATCACCTGAGGTCAGAAGTTCGAGACCAGCCTGGCCAACATGGCGAAACCCTGTCTCTACTAAAAATACAAAAATTAGTAGGGTGTGGTGGTAGATGCCTGTAATCCCTGCTACTTGGGAGGCTGAGGCAGGAGAATCACTTGAAGCTGGGAGGCAGAGGTTGCAGTGAGCTGGGACTGTGCCACTGCACGCCAGCCTGGGCAACAGAGTGAGACTCTGTCTCAAAAAAAAAAAAAAAAGATCGTTAACCAGATGTCCTAATTTCAGTGACTATTCCATTTTTGTATTGAGTTTTTTAAAAAATGAGTATTGAAATGGGGCAGTATGGTAGGAAAAATTGATTGCTATTAGTTCTTTTAGCTCAGCAGTCCACGTGGATTAATCACATCTGTTAGTTTTTCAGTATGCTCACAATTCTCCCTCTTACTTGGTTCTGTTGAAGTTTTCTGTCTCATTCTTCCCAGTGTTCTGGACGTGTTCTATTTTCATGATAGCCACATTTAAAAAAAAAAAATTTAAACAAAGCATGATTAGACTTGTCTTTTTTCTTTTCACATTGATTGATTTTTTTTTATTTGTACAAATTTATGGGTATACGTGAAGTTTTGTTACAAGCATAGATTGAGCAGAGATCAAGCCAGTGCTTTTAGGATCCATCACCTAAATAATGTACATCGTACCCGTTAACACATTTCTCATGATCCTCCCCACCCCATCCCCTGACCCTTCCGAGTCTCCATTATCTATCATTTCCTTGTATGCCACAGCGATAGGAAGAGGGCTTTATGCCCCTGCCCTCCTCCCTCTTCCTTTATGCCAAAACATGTAAGAATGATGCTTCCTGCTCAGTCTCACTGAACTTCTCCTAGACCATAGAAATAGCCCCCTTTTAATCACTCAATGCCCAATACATAAAAGGTGGATTAGATTAACAATACTTCTACACTGTATGTGAGCTGTCGATGTTTTCTGTTATTGTTGTTATAAAAAACGTTAATAATATACATACCTACTTTATTTCTGTTCCAGACTCATCTTGACATTCTGGAAAAGAGTGTCAACCTCAAGAAGGTCTACTTCCGGCAGGATGTTCTCTGCCAGACGCTGGGAGGGAATCCGTGTCCCTTGGTGACCATCACGGCCATGCCTGAGTCCAGCAGCAAGGAGCACCTAGAGCAGTTCCGTGAGTAAAATGGGATCCTCTTCGTTGGAAGATTTGACTAAGTGTGTCCTTTATAGTCTTGGAAGCATTCTGTCTCTTTTAGAAAAGGTCCATAAAGGGTTGGGGACTGTCTGTCTTTGTAGAAATACACCCCCAGCTCTTCTTGGTGTGACACAAAGGTTAAACATTAATGTTGCTCTGTTGTGAAAGGGAGAGAAAATGAATTCAAACTGTCAGGGAGATGAAATGACAGTTTGCTAATGATGGTCACTTCCTCTCTTAAAACACAACCAGGACTCTGAATCACATTTTCCAGCTTCTAATCCAGGGACTTTTCTCACTGTGCTCACTGCTGTTATGTGACTCTCAGCCTGTCAAGGTTTGGAAAGGAAGAAGGTTGAGTTTTTGAACCCTGGCTAAAGAATCCCCTTGATAACCTGAATACCATTTGTATCTGAAGGGCTGGAGGTGTGGAGTAGGCTCTAGCTAAGAACTTTGAAATAAAGTCAAAACCAAACTCATGCACACACCCGCAGACACACACAAATATACACATACGGACACATACACGAACACATAGACACACATAGAAACAGACATATACACATATGTATACAGACACAAACACATATACACACACACACACACACACACACATCTTTAAATGTTAGGATCCTCTCCCTAAGTGCATAGGTGTGACTGACCTGTTACCACTAGCTTTTGAAAATGGCTTCTGACATAGTTTCAGACCTTAGGTGGGCAAAAAACCCCCCAAAGAATGAGGAATGTTTTGCAATACAGCGAAGTTTTGGAGATTAAAGAAGAGACTGGGGACCCAAAGATACAGCCTTCCCTGATGAAGATACAGATTTCCCCGATAACAATCCAGCCTTACCTGATGAAGGGCTAACCTCACTCAGGTAACTCTTTGGTGGATGGGAATTGTATTTTCTCACACCCCATCGGCATCTGACAATGGATGCTTAACAACCTGGCTAATCAACAACCAATTACTCCATCTGGATTAATGAGGCCCTAAAACGCTTTAATGAATAATAAGGGATTTTCCAAAAATTCTCTGCTGTGTCTTATGCATTTAAGAGCAATTTCTGTCACAGTCAGAGAGTCCTCCCCTCGGCAGATGAGTGGTGCTTGGGAGCTGGAGACAGTAATCCTCCCAGGGCAACTTTCACTGAACAATTATTTATTTAAGAAAGCGGATGTGTGTAAGTCTCAGCTTCTCTTTCTGAAAAAGAGGTGAGCAGAACTCCGATGTATTATTATGACATAGAAGTGCCTCCGTTTTTGCAGTTTTGTTTGTGCTGACACTGGAACTTTTGTTGCTATTATAAATATGGAGAGTATTCTTACTTTAAGAAGAGGACTTGAAACATGCAAAGGCCCTTCAGTAATTTGGCACTCCAACAAATAGTTCTGTTAAAAAAAAGAGAGAAAAGATCTCTTAGTACACCCTTATATGAATCAAAAGAGGCTGGTTTCTGCTTGCTCCGTAAGATGGGGTATAGTAAGGGTACACTTTTATGATCAGAACAGTTTGTGTTTTCTTTTAAACATGTGCTAACATTTCCAATGTTCATCTTAAGAAGTATCAGATGAATGCTATGCATTTTCTTTTTGTCACTTGCAAATGACAATCATTGCGCTAGAGTCTGAGGAAACCAGGGATCTGACCTAGGTGAAAGGGCTAGTTAGGGCCATCTTCATAAGTGTGTCACCTGTACATTTGCACAGGTCTTCTGCTTAGAAGGACCATACGCTCCGCTTAATGCTCTTCTGTCACCCTCTTGAAATTCTTCATAAAATTTTAAACAAGGAGCCCTGCCTTTCCATTTCTCACTGGGCCCTGCAAATTATGTAGCTGGTCCCAGATGTGATCTAAGGTCATACAGGTAGAAAGTGGCCTTTCTCATACTACCTTTCTCTGTTTCCAAATGACACAAGAAGAGTTTTAATCTATTTCTCCCACTCACTGAAAGTATTATTTGTACGGATTATGTAGCTGATTGGTATCTTTCAGCATAGGGGTTAATTTCAGGACCCCTTATTTTACGGGGGTCCTGAATACTATGATCTGTAGTGGTGACAGATTTTCAACCTTGTTATTCTGATTCCAGCGTCTACGCACACAACAAATGGGCTGACTCCTTCATTATAACACGTGTACAGCATCAACATTTGGCTTCATTCTTGGAGCCATAACTTCCTCTCTTCCTCATTCTGTCCTCAAATTATTAGATACTGGCTTAGTTAAAGCATTCATGCTAAATTGACCACAGATAAGTGTATTACGATCTTCTTGCTCACAATGAATTTAATTTTCCTTTCCTAACCCAATGGAAGCATTTTCATGGTAGATGTTTCAGATACTGTGGCAGGCAGGGAGAGAGAGAAGATTCTTTCTGCCTGAATGCCTTTCTTCAGACCCATCAGGTAGCAGCACAGAGCTGAGATTCATGACATGAGCCACAGTGCTGGGGCACAGTTTCAACAGGGCTGCATAATAAAAAAGTCTATGGGGTAGGTTACAAGTATGTATGAATATATAAACACACGCCATTGCAGTGTTTCTAAAAGAAAAAAAAAAACCCCAGCCCAGTATAAACATTACCTACCCTTCAAAGTGCAACTAACCGTGCCTGTAAATCAGAAATGGAACTACTTAATTTCCTTTCAACTCCAAAATGTGACGTATTGATTTAGAAGGAGGAAACAGCAAATGAGCCTGCAGCTCGAGATCCTCTTGCCTCCAGGCTTCCCTTCAGGTGAGATTCAATTGTTTGACCTGCCTCCTCCCTCTTGGGGACTAGGGTAGCTTCAGTGTGGGGTTGTATTTAGCTGTAATTTAGCTAGTTTCTGCTTCAGTGGCTGCCACTCACCCCTCTTAAGGAGCTATGAGTGGAAAGAAAGGTTTTCTCTCCACTGTGTGGGATTATTACTTGAGTCTTACTTTAGAAACCCAGGAAATAGGACCATGTCTATGGAACCATGGGGGAGCCCCCCTCTTAAGGCTGGTTCCCCTGATGATCTGGTCTGAAGTCCTGGACCTGAAGATTATTGAGGACAAGTTACTGATTACTTTTAGTTCCTCCCAGGGTTTGAGCTTCAAAGAGTCTTCCAAAAGCATTTATTTGGTTTGATTTATTTTTCAAAAGCATTTTATTTTTAAAAAGTTATTTTCCTGGAAACGTTTAGCCATACGTTCTTGGTAATATATTTTCAGTTGAGTCGTCACCAGATTTGCCAGCTGTATACTTTATCACTGTTTGGACAATTGAGGACAGTGCCTTCTTGAAATGATCCCAGTGAAGAAGACTTCCTGCTTTACACCTTGATGTTTGAGCCCTCAGCGTCAAGCTGCTGGCAGGTCTTCAAGAGCAAAGTCACTCTCTGCCCTTTTCAGTGGGACAGTCAACAGGGAAGTTTTCTGGGAGATTGTCACTGAAGCCGTTATGGAAGAGGGGGACTTGAGGAGAAATTGATGATAGCAGGGAAGCTTTCTTTATAAAAGGATCGACAGCTCAATCTAGCATAAGGGACTGTTAGTGATGAATGAGGCACTGGGCAGTTAGGAAGTGCCTGGACTTCCTAACTGCCCAGTGCCTCATTCACCACTAAGGTAGGTACTTCCTAACTAGTAGGATTTGGGATGTCAAAGGAACCCAGGCAGGGCATTTGGGTTTTGCACAGGGGAACGGGAGAGAGGAGAAATACACAGAATCCAAGAAAATGGAACAGAGGGCTCCAACAGGTTGGAGCAGAAGATAACCCATAAGCAGTTTGGGGCTAGGCTTGGTAGGTACAATCAATCCAGGAAATTCTTTTCAGTGCCTTCTGAGCCTAGCCTCCATTGGTTAATGGTGGTCTGACATAGTTACACTTAGCCTACTTAAATTCTTTAACACATTTATGTTAACAGGTACTTTGATTAGCAAACCCTTTATATATGCAACTTCCAGGTAGATCTGAGAAGTTTTCTATCTTTAGTTTATATATTCTTCCAGAATAGGATATATGTGGGTGGGTGGTGTGGTATCTCCTTTCTTGAATTTGAACTGAGAGAAGATGCTGAATTTAAGCAGAACTAAAGAGCAATTCAGAATAAAGAGTCTTGGGGGGGGTCGTTATTTATCTAAACCCAGAAAGAGGAATGGTTGTACCTTTTCCCAGATTCAAAAATTTCCCAAAAACCATCCCTGCTTTCTGTTTATTTTCACACAGATTGAGTTGTCTTTGTGTGGAAATTACTCTTTCTCATGAACCGTTGGCTGTTTTATACTTGTTGTCTTATTTCCATTTGGCAGATGGGGCCCATCAAACATATTCCCAGATATCCGTCTTTAGGCTTTGGTTTAAATCAGAACACACTGCTTAGTGAAGGCTGCTATCATTTTGTTGACTTCTCCATTTTCTCCACATTTCTCTCACACCCTCATGTTCTAAATTACCATTTTAGCCTAGAGAAAGTTGAGTCCCGTTTGACTTTGGAGAACTATGTCTCTGATAGATGCTTCATTTTTCTTAGAAACTTTATTGCCAAATTGGACATCTCTACATTCAGACCCTGTGACAACATGTCTTGATTGTCCTGACGAATGATCTGAGAGAAGGAACAAATTTATGGGAATGTTCTGAGAGAAAATGTCATTATCCTATTAGAAACTCTCATTCTCTAAATGAATAGTCACTTACTAATTCACTGACTGGTGAGAAGTCAAGAAACAGCAAAGGTGCCTGGGAGCGGGTGGATGTGCTATTTTTGCAATCTGAGACACCTCCACCCTGCATTTATTATAACTTAAAAGAGCGGAGCATAACCTTTATATGTCTCTGGAGGTGAGATAATCTCACTCCGCTGCCGCAGTCTCCTATGGCTCACACATTCTTCTTTCCAGGGGGCCTGAGGTGGGGGAAAGCGGGAGGCTGCATTTGCAGTTGTTAAAGAATACCTTTCTTTTTCTTTTTTTTTTTTTTTTAAATATTCTTACAAAAGCAATGTTCTATTCAGCCTGCCATTATGCTAAAAGCTTTTCCTTGGAAGACAATAGCTGCTCTCAGAAAAAAGATTTACATGGGGTCCCGAGGGTGTAATGAGCTACCACGCAGCACCTGCCTCCGGTTGGGAGTTGTCACTTGTAAGTGTTTTTAAATTAGAAAGGAGTGGAAAAATACACGGTTACAGAATTCCCCTTTTGGCTTCTTTGCAAATCATTTTCCACTCTCTCTGGCCTTTGTTTCTGAGACTCCTGATCAGGTGCGAAGAAAAGAGCTTTCCGTTGGGAAGAGCTGGAAGTGGCAACAGTGGCTGGTCTCAGGAAAACAGAAACTCAGGTGAACTGCAGAACTCTCATTCTGGACCTTTCTGTTTTTGTACCTCCCAGAGGCGTATGAGACAAGTATCACTATGGAATTACTGAATTTTAGAGCTTAACAATCCACGAAGACTTATCGGGTCCAGATTTCTCAATTGCTGATGAGAGACTGGGCTGAGGGACATGAGATGAACTATCTAGGTAACCTATCTAGTTGGTGGTGGCAGAGGCAGCTCTAGACCTGAGCCTCTGGTCTCCATCTCTTGGCAATCTTTTTTTTGTTTGTTTCCGGAAAGTGATGCTTTTGACAAATAGTAGAGCTAAAAAAAACTAACTGCAAGAGCATAATGACTTCTCTCCATAGAAATCTTTAATAAAAGGAATTAGAGAAACGGAACTGTGCCCTTTTCTTGCCTTGGGATTTCTTCAGGCAAACAGGGCTAAAGATATTCGGAATACATAGATAAGTAGTATTTAGTCTTTGTCATTGAGTACTCATAGTCTACGGGGCGTGTGTGTGTGTGTGTGTGTGTGTGTGTGTGTTAAACAGGTTATTATAATACAGAAAGTTTTAACAGAACCGGGGTGAAACTAAGTTCAGTGGAAGCACAGAGAAGAGAGGATGTATCTGCATGGTAAAATCAAAGGGAGACTTTTACCCACCATGATCCCCTGTATAAACGCCACGTGACTGGTGATCTTGTACTGACACAGCTTTGCGTTGAAAGCAAGCTCAGTTGGCAATCCAAAAACTATTTGAAGAACAGTTTGACTCTTTGAGAATTCATGAAAAGTAAAATATATAAAACACATCAAAACCCTCTTAAATTTGTTTTTCCTCATTTTTCTCACTGTTGTTGATCCGCCCGCACATAAATAGGGACTCACCACAATCCTACCCTCTTCAGACACAAACCCTCAAACCGTATGACATCTAGACTGGTTGAATATCTCCTTTCTGCTTTCCACTTTGGCCTAGTCACTCTAATAATAAGAAGGTAGGAATCCTTCTTCCTTCCAAGGCTGGTTGAAAGTGATGGGAAAGATTGTAAAAACCTTAAAGGCAGTTAAATAGCTTGGCTTACACCCTATCATGTAAATATTTCACTCTTCTAGAGTTTTACATGATATCGTTTGGTCCTCGTAATTACCTTATGAATTAAGAAAGACAGTAATTGTTACAACTGTTTTGTGGATGATAAAATTGAGATTCAGCGTCAATGTCATTAATTTACACTTGAAGTCAGACTTCTGTATGCAGAGAAACGGGGGAAGTGTCTTTTCAAGAAGAAACGTAGCATATGCAGAAGCAAGGAGACCGGGACATGGTGCTTTGAAAATCTCAGGGTGGCTGGGCGTGGTGCTTCATGCCCGTAATCCCAGCACTTTGGGAGGCTGAGGTGGACGGATCATTTGAGGTCAGGAGTTCAAGACCAGCCTGGACAACATGGCGAAACCCTGTCTCTACTAACAATACAAAAAAAAAAAAAAAAAAAAAAAGCCGTGTGTGGTGGTGCATGCCTATAATCCCAGCTACTCAGGAGACTGAGGTAGGAGAATTCCTTGAACTCAGGCAGTGGAGGTTACAGTGAGCCGAGATCATGCCACTACACTTCAGCCTGGACGACAGAATGAGAGACCCTGTCTCAAAAAAAAAAAAAACGGGAAAGAAAAAAAGAAATCTCAGGGTGCCAGGACTACAGAATTGTGGACTGAGTTATGGGGACAGCAGATAAAGTGGGAAAAGTAAGTTGGACTAAATGATAGGTGACCTTCTTTTTCATGTTAAAAAGTTTTTATTGAAGGCAATTATGAGCTAATCGGATGTTATTTAAAGCAGAGAAATGACAAGATCACATGTGTCTTGGAGGAAAGTTTTGTGGCAGTAATGTAGAAGAAAGTCTGGGGTAAGCATAGAGGTGTCATGGAGTCCAGCACAGAGGAACTCTTAAGCATTTATGTGTTAGATTTACTGGGGTTCAAATATTGGCTCTGCCATTTGTTAGCGTTATGACCTTGGAAAACATGCTTAGACACTTTGAGCCATGGTTTCCTCATCTATAAGTTGTGGATAATAGTATTTATATACTATTCATAGAGCAATTAGAGATTGTAAACGGCTTAGAAGGGTGCCTCCCACACAGTGAGTGTTCAAGAAACGCTAGCAATTGTTGGTCAACTATGTGGGTGATGAGGTTTCAGAGGAAGATAGGTCTAGGGAAATGGGCGGGACGGGCCTAAATTCAAGAGCTGTGTCTCAGAAGTGAGAGGTACTTGGTGACTGGCTGAGAGTAGGGATGAAGGGTAAGGAGTTGAAATATTAATATTTCCACTTTTGTTGGTGAGTAGATAGTTGAATGCCAACAAAAGAATATATGAAAAAGGTAAGACTGTCGTGGGAGGATAATGAGTTTGGTTTTGGAAATACACATTTTCAGAGGCCTGAAAATTCTATAAGAACTAAGGCTAAACATAATTATAAAGCAATATGCTATAAGATGTAATGTATTTTACAGAGAAATAAAACAAATTTTGTACTACCTGACAGATTTTCTCAATTAGCGAGGATATCAGAGTTGACTCTATGCAGTTATTACAGCAGAATCATGGCGTGCATTTCATCAGAATCAGTCCAGAACATTCTATTCTACATGTGCTCATGTGATATAATGATTTACATAGTTTAAGGTAACTAACTATTTACAAAATATTTACATATGACTAATACCTCACAGCGTTGCTGTGAGGTAAAAAAAAGAAAAGAAAGAATTGGATTTATTATCTCCATGTTTAGATGATGAAGTTGAGACCTGAGAAAGACATATAATAAGTAGGAGCTAGAGCTTGGATTTAAACCAAACCTGAATTCTAAACCCCGTGATCTTAACTCTTGTAGTCGACTGCCTCTTTCAGCTGTGCAATAATGAGGGAAAATCCTTCATCTTCAAGATACAGTCACCCATATGTCAGAATAGCTGTTTATACTACAAATAATATATTCTAGGCTTCTCCAATGGTCATTTAAACACTAATAACCCTTATAATTTGAGTAAAATCTGAATATTACTGTCTCTACAAGACTTTGCATGCTTTTTCCACCTGTATCTAAAATGCTTCAACCCCACTAACCTCCTTTCTATTTCTTGAACACAGCACCGCCACCACTTCCCCTGAGTCTCTGTATTTGCTGTTTCCTCTGTCTCTAACACTTTTTCTCCATAGCTTTGCATGGTTGATTTCTCCTTGTCATATAATATCCAAGCTCAGGTCAAGGAAGTCTTCCTGGATCATCCTATCTAATGTTCCTTCACTCCTAATCTCTTTATCACATGACCTTGTTATTTTTTTCTTCATTGCCTCTATGACTGAGCTCCATGAAAGCACAGACTATATGCTGTGTTTTTTTCACCATTATAGAATGGTCTTGTGACTAACACAGTCTCTGCACAAAGCAGGTGCACAATATATGTTTATTCAACAAGTAAGTGAAATCCCTGCACCTGTTCTTGCTCCCGCCCACCATGCAGGGCCTTTAACCTTTCTTGAAAAGTTACTTCTTATCCGGGTATTTCTCGGGTCTTCAAGGATAGCCACAAACGTAGCAGCTATTGGGTGTGGTCTCCACGTATGGGCCACTTCATTGTTTCCCTCATGTTTGGACTTCTCTTCGTAGTTGTTGTCCTTGCAGTCTGGAAAAGGACTTTTGCCATTGCTGTGTTTTCAGAGAGCTACTGGATTCCATGTAAAGGTAGGGGAATAGCCCTCCTCAAAACTGTGCCACACATCCACACGACCCCAATCGGTATGAGTCTCCCCACGTTTCTGGTGAAAACAGCTTTATCGTCACAGGCTGGATGAGGATGAGAGAAACCCCTTGCCTACAAGATTCACATGCCTTTCTCTTCAGGATTCTTACACCCAAGGCATAAAAAACACATCCAATGTTTCTCTTTCAGGATCTTTGCACCTAAGGCAGAAAAACACAACCGATTTGTCTTCCATACCTATTAACACATGTCCTGAGGGCTGGGTAATTAGCAACCTTGTCAGTTCCCCAAACTTAGGATACAGGATTGTGCTAGCCAGGCACGACCATGAGTTTGCTATTAAGATTGCCAATAAAATATGTGGTTTTCATAAAACAAAACAATACAATTTATTATTCATGTATATTTACATGTGTAGAAAAAGTATAAAACCATGCTGAATGAAAGCTACCACCAGATTCAACATAGTGATTCCATCTGAGGAAGGAGGAAGCAGAAAGGGAAAGCAAAATGTGTCCTAAATCTAATCTATTGGTGAGTTTGTATTTCTTAAGGAAAACCAGTTCTAAAGAAAATATGGAAAAATGTTAACGACTTTAAACATAGGTGTCTGTCATATTATTTTCTGTCTCCAACTATTTTTATGTTTCATTTCTAAAATTAAAAAAATTAAAAAGTGCCAACATGTCATCCTTGTCTAAAAATGCATTAGTTAGAAATGTGAAAATAACTCTGTGTTCCTCCTATGACTACTCCTCAATTACTGTTAATAGTTTTATGTTTATCCTTTAATGTACAGATGCATGCACACACACATGCACATTCACACGCTGACGCATAAATACACATGTACAGAGCCTTAATATTTAGGTAAAATGTACTTAAATTGGCCTTCTTGACAACTGAGGTCTATGACTTCCTTTGGAAGTCCAGATCTCTGTCCCATTAATTCTGAGACTTGACAGCCTCACCAGATTCTGTGCTCTCACTTTACACTCTCACAAAATATAAGAGATTATTTTCCTCCATGGCTGAGTCAATAATTTTATCTGTCTTCTGCATTTTTATACTTACTAGTTTAAAATTTTTTTTAATTAAAATATTTTTTATTTTTAAAATTTTTGGTGGGTACATAGTGAGTGTATATATTTATGGTGCACATAGTAGGTGTATATATTTATTTATAATGAGATGTTTTGATACAGGCATGCAATGTGAAATAAACACATCATGGACAATGGGATATCCATCCCCTCAAGCATTTATCCTTTGGGTTACAAATAATCCAGTTACATTGTTTAAGTTTGTAAATGTTCCGTTGTCTTCAATTTTTTTGGGAGAGTTAGAGAAGGACTGGAGTTAATTCTTTAAATACTTGGTAGAATTTACCAGCAAAGCCATCAGACCCTTTTTTGTTGGGAGTCTTTTGATTGCGGATTCAATCTCCTTACTTGTTATGGGCCTGCTAATATTTTCTGTGTCTTCATGATTCAGTCTTGGTAGGTGTACGTTTCTAGGAATGTTTGCATTTCTTTTGAGTTATCTAATATGTTGCCACATAATTGTTCATAGTAGTCTCATGATCCTTTGTATTTCTGTGGTATCAGTTGTAATGCCTCTTATTTATAATTTTATTTAACCTCCTCTCTTTTTCCTCTTACTTAGTTTAGCTAAAGGTTTGTCAATTTTGTTTATCTTTTTGAAAAAGCAACTCTTAATTTTATCGATCCAAAGATTCTGGGTGGGCCATTTGGCGTGATACAGTCAGGCTTCATGTTGCAGTCCTTGGGAAGCTTGCTAGTTCCAGGGTCAGCAGGTGAGCGGGTCTGAGCCTGGTCTGAGCCTGGACTCGCTGAGGTGAGCCTACAGCTAGGGTCTGCTGGAGGTGGCCCTGAATCCTAGGTCTCTGAGGATCAGCCTGGTGCAGGGGGTCACTGGGTGGACCTGTTCACTGGATCTCAGGGGACTGGCTTGGAGCTTGGGTTCTCAGGGGCTGAATAAACACCTCTTCTGAGACAGGGTTGGACCGTGGGTCCACTGAGGCATGGAGCCATGGGTGCCAGCCTAGAACTGGCAAAAGCATTTGTATTTGCTTCTGTTAGTCAGGAGACTGCTAGCAAATTGGGATGACCATATTCTCTACCACGGATTTTTGGGATCACATATGAATCATAAATTCAAACATATGTAAAGATTCGCTTATCATTATAAATTCCTAGGGAAAATTTGACATAAAAAATTGTTCCTGCTCTCCCCTTCTGTGACTTAGGAGTAAAGATCAGGGATTTCCTACAATGTCCTGCCATGGGTGGGCCCCGTGCTTCAGTCCCAGTTCCCTGTGTCCCTTGCGGCCCTCAAAGCAGAAGCTCCAAGTCTCCAAGGCTTTGTTGAAACCTTCGGGGGAGAAACATGCTCTGATGCTTTCTTATTTTCCAAGTTTTTTTTTTTTTTTTTTGGTTTCACTTTGTTTTTGGCACTTACAGATTTATTCTTTCAGACCAATTCAGCAATGCCTCAAAAATGACTTTTGAATAAAAGAATTCAACATTTTTGTTTTTTGGGGGATTGTTCAGAGTATTTATTATTCTGCAAAAAAATGGAAGTTCTTACCCCTTGATCTTGCCACTTTGCAGCCTACTTTTTTCCATTAGAAAGAAAAATGAGAGTCTATTTTTTGTTTGCTATAATGGATAATATGAATTTGAAGGTCTGTTTGTAATTTGAAATAGCATATCTGCTATTCTATGTTTAGAATTGACATTATTCCTGTTGAAAAGAATACGCTTTCTTTTATGATTCTTTTTTTTTTCCTTAACAGACAGTAAGAATTTTAGTGAAGAAATACTTTGGAGTTTCTGAATTAAGATTCCAACCAAAACCTGGGTTTTCTCCAGGGATTTCTACCTGTTTTGTTTTTTGACATCATGAGTATCAACAGAAGAGTGTGATTTTTATTTTTATTTTTTTGCTTGTAAGATGACTAATTTACCCAGAGGTACCTCTTGTGTGTGACTTTAGTCCCCTGTATCCAACATCCACGCCAGAAACCTCAAAAAGACAAGTTATCTGATACACCACACCCAGCTGTTCTCATCTATGAGACTTGCTTGACGTACCTTCAATTGCGGAAGGAGCTTGTTCCCTTGCAGCTGATGGAAATTCTCTCCCTCCCAAGACGGAAATTCTTAATTGTAACTTGCGGGGTGGGTGTAATTAGAGTAATTTGGACAATAAATCTCAGCAGAGCTGATTGATGTTTCCCACGCTCTCAAAAATCAGGATAGGGTAACGTAGTAGAACCCAGAGATGGATCGTAGCTGTTTTTCCACAGTGAATGTTCATGAGCTAGTGGGATTCTTCATTTCTCTGTTAGAGGTAAGTGATGAGTGATTATGGCCACAGGGACTTCCTCCTACCCCAAAACAAAACTTACACAGTCACATTCAAGCCAGATTACAGAATGCTGAGATTGTATTGTACTCCCTCTTCTTTCTTCTTGAAAGTAGGGATTAGATTTACTAGAGGAAAACCGACGTGAATGATGTGGCAGTTTCCAGTTTGTTGATGGTGTTTTCCTACTGCCATTCTCTCAAAGTTGTAGAAAGGAAATTGTTTGGCCAGACAGGCGATTGTCAATAGGAGCCTCTTGAGGAGGTATCTGGGAGCTCACTTCACTGATTCCCCTCACCAGAGAGATTCAGGAACACAGGTTATGAGCTGAGTCATTGGGCAAATTAACTGCCCCACATGGGATAATTAAAATGTATGTCGATGAGCCACCTTGGTAATGACTGGGTGATCGAGTTCTCGCCTTATTGCGCGTTGTTGCCTTTCCCGGCAACAGATGATCGCATTCAGAGCTTGCATGCTGCAGCTCAGAGGGAATTGGTGTTACCCCAGTGTCCTATGTGTATCTTCCCTGCAGCTGATTTTCTGTGGCTCATTGAGCATCGAGTCCAGGTGGCAGCTGTGGATTTTGACATCCCAGAATTTTATAGGGCAAGGGCATTCTTAACATGTGGTGATGCACATCCCGTTAGGAAGTGGCTATTCATGAAACTGACAGGGTAAAGCCCTAATTAGAAAGACCAGCAGGGCTCTCTGTACCCCAGGATGCTTCAACAGAGCTGTCACTGTCTCCCCTCAGGCAGGATCGTCGGGCTGAAACACTGAGCAAAAAACATTTTGTTCAATGTTCAACAAAAATAACTCCCATCATTAGCAACATGACGAGTGAAAGGAGGACCTGCGTGTCAAAAGAAAAGGAGGTACACGTCGTCGTAAATAACGAGTGATTCTGAAAACTTTAAGCTGCTGGGGAAGCAGCTTTCAGCTTCTGGAAGGTGCTATTGGAAACCCATAGAGTAAAATGGGTATGCTCCTCTAGTTTTCAGCAGATGGGAGCTTAATTTGAGGGTTTTGGGAACACTTCAGTCATGGAAAGAAGTGGGGGACAACTGAATTTGAATCATGGATTATCTCAATATTTTGCAGGGCTTATTTCTTTGAGGCAGATTTTCTCAATCTTTAAAGTGGAGGGTTGTAAGCGACTATCTTCTTTGTTAGGTATATAATATAGTCCTGTTTATTCAGATTCTGAACTCTTTAGAAAAAAAACAAAAAATTCCCACATACCAAATTGCAGTCTAAGCACACTGACGCAAACAGCATTTATTCCTTATGATTAAAAAGAAATGTAGCCAGATGGTATGGCAGTTTCTTAAGTTGTTATGAAAAGCAAGAATCCTTGTCTTAATTTCTTTTCAATCAATAACAATTTCCAATTCACAAGGAAGAGAAAAGCGAAATAGAAACTGTCTTCCTTTGAAGGAAGCTGTGATGTAATGATTTGCTGGGCAACTTACATAGTTTAATTAAGCACTCTGATTAAATCAATATGCATCCAACAGCTCAGCCTGGCAATCAGCTTAATCTCATTAACTGTTGTTCAGACCCCAATAATTGATTAATAATACATTATCATTTATGAATTATTGACTTCAAGTTATAATTGTGCCTGCTTTGTTCATGGCACCTGCTGCCACATGTTAATTATGAAATGCTCAAGCACTTTCTTGGAATAACTTTAGAGATAAAGCTGATGGAGTTTTTAATGAAGCAGTACTATCTTTAGTTCAGAGCCGTCAGAAGAGCTAGGCCTGTATTGTTCATTAAGTGAGAGCAGGCATTTAGCATTTTTAGAGCTGAGGCTCAAAGAATTAAAGACAAGGTTGGAAGGCACCACACACAGGTTAGATGATGAGCCCTGCTAAATGAGATGGGTGATATCAGAATCATAAACCCCTAGATCCTTACTGCCAGTGGATTCTGCTTATTGAGGGTATCTGAATATATATTAAATACGTATTATTCCTGCTCTCTCTACTTGCTTACGGTCTATCTTTGAGGTTTTGATATGCCAATTTGGGAATTCTAGCAGAAGGATCTGACCTTTCCTGGATATAGGTGGAATGGATAGGAGCTATTGACAGAAATGGCCTCCCTCTCTGACAGAGGCCTTTGGCCGAAGAAGAGGAGTTACCACACTTGAACCAGGATAGTCTGTTTCGTGTTACTTAATTCACCTAGTTCTGTTTATTTTTTCTGGCTAGTAAGAGCTTGCTTCAGAGTGCCAGCCTGGTCTGTGCTGAGAGAGCTGGGAATAAATCCACGTTAAAAAAAAGGGGGCCTGGTGTCCCCCTGGTTATGGCAGCACAGTGAATTCTTGCTTGATACCCAAAAGAAGGATGAGATTTAAGGAGCAGGAACCGATGGGAGAAGTTCCATGGCCCCTTCCTCCATGTTGAGTCTCTTTGTACAGGCATTTGTGAACGACCTGGGCTTAATTTTATTAAAGACACCTTGGGAAGCATCATTATCACCACTTCTGGTTCTATAGCCCAGGAGGAACCCTTCAGTCAGGAATGAGTTGGAGCTCCCACTCCAATGAATTGGAACTCCCGTAATGGCTGGCTTTCCTAAGAGATTGCTTCCCCAGTAGGAAGCCCCTTTGATCCTGAACAACTTGCTCAGAAACCAGCAGTGTGGGAAGGAAGATCTGATCTTCAGGCTCCATCTTTTCTTCTTGTGAATTCCATGAAAAGCCACGTTTTCAAGGGCGTGTTTTCCAGGAAAGAAGGCCTTTTGATAGAGTTGTAAAACGTGGGCTTGTCATCAGACTTGGATTCGAAATCTGGCTTTTCTGAATTTTGAAAAGTGGCTTAAACTGTCTGAGCTTCAGGTTCGTCATGTGTAAATGGGGATAATATTTCCACTCTTATAAGCTTGTGGTGAGGATTAATGAGGTAAGGTATATTTTCTTAACACAGTGTAAAGAGAGGGTGCTTGTTAAATGCTCATATGCAAAATCGTTCACTCCATCCTCCTTGTTTATTGCAAGCTGAAATGTAATTGCCCGTTTTATACAATGCCATTTTAACTCAGGATAACCGCAAAGCCTTTTGAAGGGTGAAACTCAAGTGGATAAAGCTACTCAAGAGTTACAGCTCTGATCTGCACTCAAATTCGGGCTTTCACAGTAGCTAGGTAGACTTGTAAAGGTATTGGCAACCTCTCTGATTCTCAGTTTCATCATCTGTAGAATGAAATATCTATAATATTGTCACATACAACTATGGTTAAGCTTAAAGGAATTGGTGTATATAAAACACAGTGCCAAGGACACAGTAGATGCTCAATAAAATATCAGTACTTTACCTTCCTTTTATTTCACATGGGAATACTATAGTTAGCATTTATCTCTAAAGTGGCACTGATCAAGAGAAGGATATAGCTTTTCCCATTTGTAGTCTCAGAAAATACCAGAGGGGAGGAAATAGCAAGCATTACAAAACATCCTGTCTCAGCCTAAAGCTCTCAGCAAAAAACCTTATCTATATTTGGCACACCCAGTTAAAGACAGCTTTCAGCAAAGCCTGAAGACTGAAGCGCTATCTCGTTTATGCTGTTCAAATGAACACAAATGTACCTGACTTTTGCTTGGGCAAATGAATTTCCTTCTATTCCTTACCTATTTCTTGATTCCTAGCTTGTCTACCAAAGACAGATTCATGAAGGATGCCTAACAGAGTCCCATTACAATAGTGCAAAAGGTTTAGAGGAAATTACAGGGGAGAAGTGTCCTGTCTTAATACACTGAACCGCTGTTTCTGAGTTGAAATGAATCCCAGCTCATCTTGGAGCAAAAGGCTCTTTCAGAGGCCCTGAATGATTCCTTAGAACTTTGAGTTATGCTTGATTCATTTTTGTTGGATTCCTCCTCTTTCTGTCACACCCAGCTTATACTAAAGAACCACACTCACTCATGCCGTGGGTGAACAGGCACGAGCCGTCAATCACAGGAGTGAACAGAGTGGGTTCAGGAGCCTGATGGCCCTGGCTCTCATGCCTGCTCTGCCACTTGGTAATTTGAGCCTCTGTCTCCTCCTCTGAGAAACCCAGAGGTCAGTCATAGTGGAGGTGACCCCGCTTCAGAGGATCAGCAATCAGTGGGTCCCTTGACTTTCTGCTGGCCACCAAAATAATACTCTTCCTGTCTGCCTAGATTTTATCTGTGAGGTGGAGGAGCAAATTCATGGTAAGGAGAAAACGGGTCAGAGAGTCTCAAGATGACAAAAGCACATTTTCCATCACGCCCTGACTCTTGTCTTCCTCAGCTGTGCTGATAGCACTGGTCTGGGCTCTACTTTGTGAATCTCCATTTGTTCAAGTCACTGTGTATCCTTTTTCCTGATCTAAGTTGAGCACTTGATCTTGATCCTGGACTTCCTGCTTTGCCCGTATAGCAGGAGACTGAATCCTGCCAGGCTGATGCAGTCCTGTGAGAAGCAGTGCTCTTGTGTAGGATGTTGGTGGAAGCTTGTACTGGGACTTTCAGGGCTATGACCTGTCCTGTGACCAAATAGAAGACTTCAGCTTCCAAGGCCGCCAGTCTAGCATTGTCCCCTCTTGCCATCGTCCTTCACAGCATTTATAAACATGCAATTTGGTATTTCCTGCCTCTCATCTGTTTCCGGCTTCTTCCTCTCCATCCTTTCTTCCAAAGGGATTTGCATAAAGGCAGGCTGTCAATACTGTTCTTAAAGGAAGTGTCTACAAAACACTTTGAATCAACCTAGTTTCTAGCTCATCTGTTTCCATAGCAACCAATCATGATGTCACAAACGGGGGAGATGAGTTGAGCTGGGAATTAGGTGGCAAGAGAGCAGATGGGCTTTTTGTAAAGCAAGAAAAGGAAAACAATATCCTCTCCACACAGAGATTTCCTCGGTAATAAAGAGCAAGGGAGAGATAAATAAAGAAGCAATGAGAGAAAGGAAGAATCCTTTCCAAACAGAGTTGGAGAAATTAGGAGTGAAAATTAGCAACACTTGTGAGCAATGCTTGTTTCCTTTCAGCCAGTATGAATGATGAATCTGCACCACTCCCCTGGGATGATGAACAACATGCACAATGAGGAAACAAAACTTTGAGAGGCTGGAGAATTTGCCAGGGCTGTGAAGCAAGTCCCAGACTAGCTTTGGGAGGAGGATTGAGTTGATATTAATAATGAAATAGAGCAGGAATTGACAAACTTTTTCTGTAAAGGGCCAGATAGTAAATATTTTAGACTTCATGGCCAGATGATCTCTTTTTCAACTACTCAGCTTTGACTTTGTCACACAAAAGCAAGCACAGACAATAAACAAATGGATATAGTTGTGTTCCAATAAAGCTTTATTTACAAAATAGGAATGGGCCAAATGTGGCCCATGAAATTCTTGAAGTGGAGGGCTATAGAATATAAGTTTCACACTTAAATGGGACGGTCCTTGATAGTCGTATGGACCCCAGATGCACTCCTGAGACTTCTGGACCATGTATTATAGTGTCATGAGTGAAAAGAATAGATGGGTACTGAGGTCCCAGCTTCTTCATTTATTCAACAAACTTTATTGTGAATCTGCTTCATGAAATATTTTTTTCTGGGTGTTGGGAATACAGCAGTACATGAATGTCTGTCATCGAAAGTTTTATGTCCTAATTAGCTGTATAGCTGGGACAAACCATTAACCCAAAGTCAGCCCCAACTTTCTCTTTTGGAGATGTAATTTTTTAAAATCGTGAGTCACATTACATATACAGAACAATTTATGTAGAACATAAAAATAATCAAATTTCTGTTTACCCACTATCCGTGTGTAGAACATTGCCACTAGCTGTCTCTCCCAGGTCTCATTATCCTTCTCTTATCTTTGGAATATTGTGTTATTTCCTTTTTTGTCTGTTTTTTGATTTAATCATATAAATGTTATAAATGTTTTATTAAAAATATATAGCTTAATTTTGCCTCTGATGTTTTAAATTATATGGGCCATGATGTAGTATTATCCTTTGACATGTATCTTTCGCTCAGTGTTTTTTGTTTTTAACATGTATCCACACAGATGTGTGTAGCTATTAATAAAACCTGGGTCCAAAGACCACTAGGGCCAGATGTGTAGTTTAACAATGTTAGAGTAATTAACTTTGCTGCAGCAATAGAGAATGGAGAATCACTGAGCCTTTCCAAGGGGAGCTAAGGGAGGGTATTTGAAGGGTAGAGTCGATCATAGATTTTTTTGGCAGGGATTGGTCAGGATTTGTAAGCCAGGCGTTGCTGGAATTGTCAGTGGGTTTATCTTTAGAATGCATGAATCCATGTAGAGGTCAGTTTGTTTGTGGTTTTATTTTAGAATATATGGTTGTGAATGAAGTGATATTCTACGGTCTGTGATGTATGTTGTAGCTGAGTTGGCCATAGTTTATTTTTCTTGTGAGTCTGGGTGAATTTTACATATGTTGATGAAATTATCAGTTTTCCCGTTACAGCCTTGCTACCAGCAAGGGCGTTAAAACAAACAATTTAACTTTCTCACTATTTTTTATCTTCATTGCTGTATAATATTCCATTGTATAAACAGACTGACATTTACTTATCCAATCTGCTTTTGATAACATCTAAATTGTTCCTAAATATTTGCCCTTAGAAGGGATGCTGCTATGATGTGATTAAAAGTTTCTCCTAATCGAGAAGGTGGTAGAATGGAATCATAGTATCTAGGAGGAGGCAGATGTTTAACTTTACTAAGGAAAGTAGTCAGATGTTTACCTTTACTAGGGAATACTGCACTGGTTTCTGAAGTTAACATTATACAATGTTAACTTCCTGTCAGTTGTGAATGAGAGTTGCTCTACATCCCGACTAAGTTTCTAATTTTTGCCAGTCTGATGAGTATGTGATGGTATCTCATTATAGTTTTAGTTGGCATTTCTTTGATAATAAATAAGGTTGAACACTTTCTCAGATGTTTCTTTAGCCCTTTGGATTTCCTCTTTTTTGATGTTTCTGTTCATCTCCTCCTTCCTACCCTCACATTTTGCTATTGGTTTGTCTTTCTCTCACAATATATATGGAATCCTTCTGGCTACTGAAGTATAATACCAGTTCTGACATAACTCATGCTTTTATAGACATGTGGGTCTATTTCTGTTATCTTAGTTCTGATTCGTGTTTTATTGGCCCTTCTCTGCACTCCTATAATACTAGCTTGATGTCTATCATTTTAAATAAATTCTGATATCTTGTGGGGGAGTCTGGCACTTTGTTTTGCCTCTTTGGTAGTGTTTTTTCGTTTTTGTTTTTTGAGACAGAGTCTTACTCTGTCACCCAGCCTGGAGTGCAGTGGTGCCAGATTGGCTCACTGCAACCTTCACCTCCCGGGTTCAAGTGATTCTCCTGTTTCAGCCTCCCGAATAGCTGGGATTACAGGTGCCTGCCACCATGCCCAGCGAATTTTTATATTTTTAGTAGAGATGGGGTTTCACCATGTTGACTGGGCTGGTCTCAAATTCCTGACCTCAGGTGATCCACCTGCGTTGGCCTCCCAGAGTGCTGGGATTACAGGTGTGAAGCACCACTCCCAGCCTCTTTGGTAGTATTTTAACTATTCTTGGTCTCTTTCACTTCTAAATAAATTTTGATATATGCTTGTCTACTTTAAAAACAAAAATACAAAATGTCTATTGAAATTTTCTTGAAATGATATACCTATCAGGGAAAAAATGCTTCTCTCCAAGGTTTTGAGAACATGTTATATTTCCCCATTTAGGTAGGATTCTGTAATTGTTTTCATAAAGTTTTCTTTTTTTTTTTTTTGGTATAAAGAGCTTGCTTTCACATCATATTTTTATTCTTGGATAATTTATATACTTGTGGGCTATTATAAATGATATATTCTTTAATAATTTCTTTTAAAAATGATCGTTACTGGTATAGAAAAATGTGATGAACTTTTCTTTTTTTCTTTCTTTTTT
This sequence comes from Aotus nancymaae, assembly GCF_030222135.1. Taxonomy (NCBI): domain Eukaryota; kingdom Metazoa; phylum Chordata; class Mammalia; order Primates; family Aotidae; genus Aotus; species Aotus nancymaae. The sequence goes on from NW_026988425.1 coordinate 108,421,983, forward strand.
GAGACAGAGTCTTCCTCTGTCACCAGGCTGGTGTAATCTCAGCTCACTGCAACCTCCGCCTCCTGGGTTCAAGTGATTCTTGTGCTTCAACCTCCAGAGTAGCTGGGACTACAGGTGCATGCTACCACGCCCAGCTAAATTTTGTATTTTTAGTAGAGATGGGGTTTCACCATGTTGGCCAGGATAGAATGGTTTTGGTCCTTTGATCTCATGATCCACCTGCCTTGGCGTCCCGAAGTGCTGGGATTACAGATGTGAGCCACTGCGCCCAGCTGGATTTTTCTATATTTATTTTGTATTTTAAAATGGAATACTTTTAAAATTTAAAGAATTTTTGCAAAACTTTAGAATTTTTAATGCTGATATGTCATTTGCAACTGACAGGTTTTCTTCCCTTTACCTCTGTTATATCTTCGTTTTCTCTTTTTTTATGATTCAGAACAATGCTTATTAGAAATGGTGATAGTGAGCATTTTTATATTGTCTCTGATCTTCAAAGAAATGCTCTTAATATCTTACCATTAAGTATGACATTTACTGAAGGTGTGTGTGCGTGTGTGTCTGTATTCATTTAAGGTTAAGGATGTGCTTTTCTATTCCCCATTTGCTCAAAGATTTTTAACATGAATGGATGTTGAATTTTATTAGATGCTTCTTCCCACATCTATTATAATTATCAGATCGTTTTTCTCCTTTAATCTGCTATTGAGATAATCACATTAGTTGATTTTATAATATTACACTGTGCATGCAGTTCTGGAATAAATCCATTTGTTATATATTATCGTTTTTTTTTGACATTGCTTGATTAAATTTGCTTTTACTTTGTTTAGGACTTGCATATATATTTATGATTGTGAGAGGCTTGTAATTTTCTTTCTTTTAGTTTTAAATTCTCTGAAGAGTTTGTGTAACATTAATAACATTAGAATGAGCTCTTCCTTCTATGTTTGGGAGAATTTGCCTCTATAGTTCTGGTGCTTTCTTGTGAGAACTTTTTAACCTGTTAATTCAATTTCATTATTGACTAAATAATGTTTTCTGGTTTTCTTATTTTTCAGACAAGTTGGACAAGCTATCTTTATTTTTTCTGTAATGTTTCTATTTAAGGTTCAACCTTGACTATATGTTGTTCAAGTTCTTCAGCTTGTGTAATTATGTCTTTATTTTAATTCTTAATGTTGTTTATTCATACCTTATTCTTTTTTGATATAAAAATTTTAGAGAGGCTGGGCATGGTGGCTTATGCCTGTAATCCCAGCACTGAGGGAGGCTGATCACCAGAGATCGGGGGTTTGAGACCAGGCTGGTCGACATGGTGAAATCCCATCTCTATTAAAAATACCAAAAAAAAAAAAAAAAAATTAGTTGGGTGTGGTGGCAGGTGTCTGTAATTTCAGCTACTTGGGAGGCTGAGGCAGGATAATTGCTTGAACTTAGGAGGTGGAGGTTGCAGTGAGCTGAGATCATGCCACTGCATTCCAGCTTGGGTGATGGAGTGAGACTCTGTCTCAAAAACAAAAAGAATTCAGAGAATTTTTTTTTTTTTTTTTTTTTTTTTTAAAGAGAAAGAGAGAGAGAGACTAGGAAGGAGGAAAAAGAAAGAGAAAGAGAGAGAGATAATGGGGAGGAGGGAGAAGGAAAAGAAAGAGGGAGAGAGAATGGGAGTATTGCTTTCTTGCCCAGGCTAGAATGCAATTTAGTAATGGGTATTGAAAACCTCTTTTATACTGATAATTATACTTAATGATGTAGTCAGGAAGGAATAAGGGAAGAAGATAACAAACAAACAGCCAACCAATATTTCATTTAAACCTATGAAATGCTATGCGATTACTGAGGAGTGATTTACTTCCAATTATATAGTCACCTTTGGAATAGGTGTGAGATGGTAATGTATGTTTTGTGTATTTGAAGTGGAGAGTTCTATAAATGTTTATTAAGTTTACTTGTTCCGGGTCTGAGTTCAAGTTCTGAATATCCTTGTTAATTTTCTATCTCGTTGATCTATAATATCGTTAGCTCTTCTTGTTGCATTGATCCTTTTGCCATTATGTAATGTCATTCCTTGCCTCTTTTGATCTTAGTTGCTTTAAAGTCTACTTTATCACAGGCGAGAATTGCATGTCCTGCTTTTTGTTTATTAGTGTATTTTTACTCTCTGTTTGATTGGTAAATCTTCCTCCTTCTCTCTGAGTCTTTGTGTATTGTTGCATGTAAGATGGGCCCGGATGCAGCATACCGATGGGTTTTGGCTTTTTATCCAATTAAAATATATATAAGTTTAATACCGGCGTTTGATGCTAGCTGGCTGTTTTGCCCATTAGTTGATGTAAATTTTTTATTGTGTTAAAGTTCTTTGCTTTTTGATATATTTTTGGAAAGGCTGATATTGGTTGTTCCTTTATATGTATAGTGCTTCTTTCAGAAGCTCTTGTAAAGCAGGCCTGGTGGTGGTGAACTCTCTAAGTACTTGTTTGTTCGCAAAAGATTTAATTTTTCCTTCGCTCATAAAGCTTAGTTTGGCTGGATAGGAAATTCTGGGTTGAAAGTTCTTTTCTTTAAGGATGTTAAATATTGGTCCCCACTCTTTTCTGGCTTGTAGGGTTTCTGCTGAGAGATCTGCTGTAAGTCTGATAGGTTTCCCTTTATGGGTAACCTGACCTTTCTCTCTGGCTGCCCTTAGTATTTTCTCCTTCATTTCAACCCTAATAAATCTGGCGATTATGTGCCTTGGGGTTGGTCTTCTTGAAGAATATCTTTGTGGTGTTCTCTGTATTACCTGGAGTTGAATATTACCCTGCCTTGCCAGGTTGGGAAAATTTTCCTGAATGATATCCTGAAGAGTATTTTCCAACTTGGATTCATTCTCTTCGTCACATTCAGGTACACCTATCAAACGTAAATTAGGTCTTTTCACATAGTCCGATATTTCCTGGAGACTTTGCTCATTCCTTTTCATCCTTTTTTCTGCATTCTTGTCTTCTCGTTTCATTTCACTGAGCTGGTTCTCGACTTCTGATATCCTTCCTTCTGCTTGATCAATTCGACTGTTTAAACTTGTGCATGCTTCGCGAAGTTCTCGTGTTGTGTTTTTCAGCTCCATCAATTCACTTATATTCTTCTCTAAATTGTCCATTCTCGTTAACAGTTCGTCAAACCTTTTTTCAAGGTTCTTAGTTTCTTTGCATTGGGTTAGAACAAGTTCTTTTAATTCACAGAAGTTTCTTATCACCCACGTTTTGAAACCTGCTTCTGTTATTGGAACACACGTGTAATCTATTAAGCCTTGTTCCGTTACTGATGAGGAATTGCAATCCCCTGTAGAGGGAGAGACATTCTGATTTTGAGTATTCTCTACCTTTTTACGCTGGTTTCTTCCCTTCATTATATATTTGTCCGTCTGTCGTGTTTATAATTACCGACTTTCTAACTGGGTCTCTGACGTCCAACTTGTTGATTCCCTGCGCCGAAATCTGAGCAATCCACTGAGCCGGCCAAAACAGCGGTGTTAAGATTGATGGTGCTTTTCTGCCCGGGAATATCCGGACTCTGCACCAAGAACTGGCGTGCTAAGGCACCAGCAAAACCGCCACGCCGGCCACAAGAGTCGCCCTGGCAACCCGTGGAGCTCCTCCACTGGGAATCTCCTGGTCCGTGAGCAACTAATATTCGTCTGAAAGTGTGGCGTCCTCTCGTTCTTTGCACTTTCACTGGGAGGTATGTGCCCGAGCAGCTAATCATCAGCCATCTTGGATCTGAATTTGTTTCCCTTTAAATGCCACTTTACCTCTATACCACTGGCTTTTCTATGATATTTTCATTTTCTGTCAGTACTAACTTTTTTCTAATATGCATTCTTGTTCATTTTTTTTTTTTTTTTGAAAGAGAGAGAGAGAATAGGAAGGAGGAAAAAGGAAGAGAAAGAGAGAGAGAGAATGGGGAGGAGGGAGAAGGAAAAGAAAGAGGGAGAGAGAATGGGAGTATTGCTTTCTTGCCCAGGCTAGAATGCAATTTAGTAATGGGTATTGACAAGCTCTTTTATACTGATAATTCTACTTAATGATGTAGTCAGGAAGGAATAAGGGAAGAAGATAACAAACAAACAGCCAACCAATATTTCATTTAAACCTATGAAATGCTATGCGATTACTGAGGAGTGATTTACTTCCAATTATATAGTCACCTTTGGAATAGGTGTGAGGTGGTAATGTATGTTTTGTGTATTTGAAGTGGAGAGTTCTATAAATGTTTATTAAGTTTACTTGTTCCGGGTCTGAGTTCAAGTTCTGAATATCCTTGTTAATTTTCTATCTCGTTGATCTATAGAATCATTAGCTCTTCTTGTTACATTGATCCTTTTGCCATTATGTAATGTCATTCCTTGCCTCTTTTGATCTTTGTTGCTTTAAAGTCTACTTTATCAGAGGCGAGAATTGCATCTCCTGCTTTTTGTTTATTAGTGTATTTTTACTCTCTGTTTGATTGGTAAATCTTCCTCCTTCTCTCTGAGTCTTTGCGTATTGTTGCATGTAAGATGGGCCCGGATGCAGCATACCGATGGGTTTTGGCTTTTTATCCAATTAAAATATATATAAGTTTAATACCGGCGTTTGATGCTAGCTGGCTGTTTTGCTCATTAGTTGATGTAAATTTTTTATTGTGTTGAAGTTCTTTGCTTTTTGATATATTTTTGGAAAGGCTGATATTGGTTGTTCCTTTATATGTATAGTGCTTCTTTCAGAAGCTCTTGTAAAGCAGGCCTGGTGGTGGTGAACTCTCTAAGTACTTGTTTGTTCGCAAAAGATTTAATTTTTCCTTCGCTCATAAAGTTTAGTTTGGCTGGATAGGAAATTCTGGGTTGAAAGTTCTTTTCTTTAAGGATGTTAAATATTGGTCCCCACTCTTTTCTGGCTTGTAGGGTTTCTGCTGAGAGATCTGCTGTAAGTCTGATAGGTTTCCCTTTATGGGTAACCTGACCTTTCTCTCTGGCTGCCCTTAGTATTTTCTCCTTCATTTCAACCCTAATAAATCTGGCGATTATGTGCCTTGGGGTTGGTCTTCTTGAAGAATATCTTTGTGGTGTTCTCTGTATTACCTGGAGTTGAATATTACCCTGCCTTGCCAGGTTGGGAAAATTTTCCTGAATGATATCCTGAAGAGTATTTTCCAACTTGGATTCATTCTCTTCATCACATTCAGGTACACCTATCAAACGTAAATTAGGTCTTTTCACATAGTCCGATATTTCCTGGAGACTTTGCTCATTCCTTTTCATCCTTTTTTCTGCATTCTTGTCTTCTCGTTTCATTTCACTGAGCTGGTCCTCGACTTCTGATATCCTTCCTTCTGCTTGATCAATTCGACTGTTTAAACTTGTGCATGCTTCGCGAAGTTCTCGTGTTGTGTTTTTCAGCTCGATCAATTCACTTATATTCTTCTCTAAATTGTCCATTCTCGTTAACAGTTCGTCAAACCTTTTTTCAAGGTTCTTAGTTTCTTTGCATTGGGTTAGAACAAGTTCTTTTAATTCACAGAAGTTTCTTATCACCCACGTTTTGAAACCTGCTTCTGTTATTGGAACACACGTGTAATCTATTAAGCCTTGTTCCATTACTGATGAGGAATTGCAATCCCCTGTAGAGGGAGAGGCATTCTGATTTTGAGTATTCTCTACCTTTTTACGCTGGTTTCTTCCCTTCATTGTATATTTGTCCGTCTGTCGTCTTTATAATTACCGGCTTTCTAACTGGGTCTCTGACGTCCAACTTGTTGATTCCCTGCGCCGAAATCTGAGCAATCCACTGAGCCGGCCAAAACAGCGGTGTTAAGATTGATGGTGCTTTTCTGCCCGGGAATCTCCGGACTCTGCACCAAGAACTGGCGTGCTAAGGCACCAGCAAAACCACCACGCCGGCCACAAGAGTCGCCCTGGCGACCCGTGGGGCTCCTCCACTGGGAATCTCCTGGTCCGTGAGCAACAAATATTCGTCTGAAAGTGTGGCGTCCTCTCGTTCTTTGAGCTTTCACAGGGAGGTACGTGCCCGAGCTGCTAATCATCAGCCATCTTGGATCTCTCTCTCTTATTCATTTTTTAACCCATTAATTGTTCAATACTTTCTTTAAAATTTTCAAATATGTGAAGTTTTTCTGGTTATTTAATGTTGATTGTAAATTAGTTTTATTGTAAACAGAGAATGTCATCTGCCTGTTACCCGTCCTTCGATAGTTGTTAAGGCTATCTTTATGGCTTAGTGTATGGCCAAGTTTTGTGAACACCTCGTGTGCACGGAAGGAGTGTGTATTTTCCAGCTGCTGAGTGCATCGTTCGATATAGCTGATTTAGGTGAAACGTTTATCTGTGCTGTTTGAATCCCCTATATTTTTATTGACTTCTTTCTTTGACAGCTTAATCTGTCCATTTGAGAGAGTTGTGTTAAATCTTCCACTACAACAATAGATTTGATAATGCTTTCTTGTTTAGTAAAGATTTTCTTTACCTATTTTGAGACTATGGTGTTAGCTGCATATGAATTTACAATTATTATACTGTGTTTTTCTAATTAATTGAAACTGATCATTATGTAGTGACTTTGTTTGCCTTAAGTGCCTTAAAGGGCACTTTGAATTAATATTTATGCTTTTGAGGGGTTTCAGCATTTCAGTTGCTTCTGTGGGAAGGTCGAATCAGGGCATCTTATCTATCATGTTTTTAGAAGTGGAAGAGTCTATTTAATGAATATTTTTCATGTCTTATTCTTAGGGTTGCCATGGGGATCAAGAAGATAATATACGACACATAAAGTGCTTGACTTTTCCATGATTATGTAAATACCCAAATAACATTTCCAACTGATGCAAAACGTGTCAGGGAGAGTCATACTTCGAAAAAAAAATTTTTGATGGGGACCGATATATCCCTGGTAAATCTATTTCCAATAGAGTATATCTTTGGAGGCCTGTTTTTAATGTCAGTTGTGTCAGCTGGTTTTTATTTGCAGTATTGCATTACTGGTATGCTTTATGAATATTGATTGTAAGGTGACTATTTACTTGGAACTGCATTTAGGGAAACACTTTATAACTTGGGTTAAGTTATATTCCTGACAGAATTTCTTCTGCTAGTCACCCAATGGTATGCTCACCACAAGTCCAGTTTAAGTTAAATTCTTCATGACTGTCAAACCACATTAGTAGTGTGCATTTGTAGTGAAAACCAGCTTCGGGGGGTACACATGGATGCCTTCCCAGAGTAGCACTAGAGTCAAGTCCTAAGTTTTCTTGCTACTCCCTTTGCAACCGCGTTTTGCTTCTCGTTCTCTTTTGTATTATCTATGCGGCTTTCTTGAGTACCACCCTTTCGCGGTGGTCTATCAAATTTCCCAGTGTGGCCAAGCTTTGGGCTGCTTCTCCTGTTTCCTGGGACCTGTGCAGATGTCAAACCAAAACTCAGATTCTCTAGGGGTTGGCAGGAAACTCTCAGGTTCAAAGATGACTTCAGTAGTCACTTATTCCCCAAATTTTTGTTTTTACTTTACTTTACAATACAAGTTGAAACCAGTTTGTATTGGCATCAACTAAGTACCAGGGACAAAAATATACAGAGAGAGAGTTTCTGGTTTTTTGACTTTTTGGGACTTTCACACTAATGGAAGATAGTCAATAAACTGTCCAGTTAACAATTAAGTGAATATTCACATAATGTGATAGTAACCATAAGAAAAAAAGTAGGTTGTAGTAATGAAGAATGAGGTAGAGTGGTGGTGGTAAATCATTCAGAACAGGATGACCTCTTTGGAAAGACATTTAAGCCAATACCCCAACCACAAGCATTTGCCATTTGAGAAGGTGAGGCGAAGTGGGGTGGAGTTTGGGGAACAGGGTTAGAGGAAGTGAAGCAACATATTGCTAGCTCACTAGCCTGTGAGGAGGCCGTGCAGCAGGAATGAATTTGGTGTGTTTCGGGATTGGAAAAGAAGAGAGAGTGACTGGAATGAACTGGGCAAGGGAGAGAGTCGAAGTAAGTGACATCGGAGAGGTAGAGAGGGGACAGATCGTGGAGGGCGTTATAGACCAGGCTAACTAAGCAGGACTTTTGTTCCCATCCTGCAGTCAGTGGGGGATCTTTAAAGGGTTTTGGGTTTTAGAAATGTTACTCTTCCATCAGTGGGCAGGATAGCTTGGAGGCCTAGAAGACTAGAGAGAGAGGCAAGGAAGAGGTGAAGTGAATAGAAAATTATGAGTATAAATGGGAATTCTAGGGAGAAATGTGTGAAAAAAATACTTGGGCAAGAAAAGAGGAGGAATGGCAGATAACATCCATGGGCGATGAGTGGATGACGGCGCCATTTTCCAAATTTCTAAACTCAGGAGGAGGAACTAGTTGTAGTGGGAAGGCAAATTTCTTACATGGGTAACTTTTGAGGTTTTAAGAGCCCGAGAGAAGAGAACAGCGTGGAGTTGGGGCATGCAGTTCTATTTGGAGCTTATGGAGCAATCAGGACTTGAATTAAAGATGAATGCAGGTTTGGCAGGGCCTTTCCTTTTCTGTAACTTGCTAACTTACACGATAGGGAATCAGGTTTCACACACGGGGAGTCTTCGCCTCTGCTGTCAGCCTGGCATTGTTATATTATTGAGTGGGCCAGTTCCACAGCCAGTCAGTCTCTGCCGGCACAGCCATCTTCCAACCCCCTGGCAAGGAGGGCATAGAACACTTAATCTCCCTTTTTCCAGTTCTTAGTAACTCCTGGTTTGTTTTCACCGAAGTATTGGACTATACTGGAAATATAGGTTGCTGTTTTTTCCAGCAGGTTATATAGATCTCAGAATGGTATAGTCCGTGCACGTGGCAGGTGGTGAGAAGGGGGGCACATGATCACTTCTTAATTTTTTCAATGTTCTCTCAAATCTCCTGCACTCAAGCCCCCAAATCCATTACCTGCTCTCTTCTTCAGAAAATTACAACCCTTCTTACATGAGCAGGAAGTTCTGTTTCCTTAGCCCCTCCTCTATCTTCCAAATATGATCATGTAAGTTTTTAAGAGACACTAAAGAACTTTTATAAAGTTTCAAATGAGAAGAGTGCAGCTCTGGTCCCATACGTGAAGGCAGATCGATGCTCTAATTCTCATTCATCCTCTCCAGCAACAAGTAGCTGATTTCTTCTCTATTAGTTAGGAAGCCAGCACCCTTTATTAAGGTGAACATTTCCCCATTTTGTTCAGGACAGCACAGTTCAGTCTCATAGACACAATGTATATCCTTTCAGTTTAGAAGATATTTTCCCGCCTCCTTGTGAAACAAGAAATGCAGAATTACCGGTCTACACCAGACATGAGTGTCTCTCTCTTAGCCATCTGAAGTGAGTGAAAACAGTTTCATTAAATTCTTTTTACTTATGTATTTACTTCTAAATATAAGTATAAATAGGAGAAGGGTATAGAGAATGATTTTCAGTTTATTCTACAATGTAAATAAAATTGTCAAATATTACAACAAAGCCAACTTAGGTAAGGATGCAAAAGAAGAGGTGATTCATTTCTTTGGCTAGAGGAGTTTGACTGGTGGGAAATAAGACAATGTGTATAGCTTTTTTTTTTTTTTTTTTGAGAAACTTGATTGTTAAGGGAAAGAGACCGTTTGAGCAATAATTAGAGAGTATTCAGGAGGTATGTGTTGCTTGCTGTTGTTGATTTTTTACTTGTTTGTTTTGCTTACTGATAGCAGCGTTTGAGCAAGCTTCTTAAATGTCTGGCTGGAACAGAAGCCAGTCTTGAGATAAAAAAGATCAGAAGTGCAGCCAAGGCTGGTAACAACTGACGAAGTGTCCAAAAGAAGCTAGAAGAGGGTAAGAATAGAATAGATTAGTCATGAACTTCTATCCCTCAGCAGGAGGAAGAAGGATGTTGGCCCCCATATCCTTGATTATTTTTTTCTTTTTGCACAGAGCATTATGAGGTCATCTGCCAATGGGGAACAGAGTAGAAGGATTTGAGGGAGATAGTAAAAGTAGGAACAGTCATTAAGGGGAATGGAAGGAAAAACTGACCAGTGATACAGTAAAGAGTGACAGAGAGAGGCTGAAGAATCAGTGGCAGGAAGACTATGGATTTCTGTGGCATCAACCTATGTGGATGGGTACTTTCCCCAGCAGTGATCAACAGGTCTGATGGAGCGGAGATAGTCAACGTGTGGACTGACCCAATGTGGAGGGTGTGTATGACAAGGAAGTGGGAAAATTGGGGAATAAAGGAGGCTTAGCATCATAAACTCTTTGTTTTATGGAGTTAGAGCCCCAGCTAAGCTCTTATCTGGTAAATTGGTGGCATTCCAAACACTAGGTAATGATTTTGTTCTTGACACATGGTAGCTAGATATGTTGTCCTTTATTCAGTATGCTGAAGGTTACAACATCTCTGACTTATTCTCTGATAATAAAATGTATTCTTTGGATGTAGAAAGTTTGGCCTGAATGTAAATGTCTCCAAAAATTAGTTTAGTTTAGCTTATTTATTTTAAGAAGTAATGAAAGCCACCTAAGAGACAATAAATCTTAAGCATATGTGCCCAGCAGAAGTGTTTGTATATGTAATGTTTGCTTATGTTTTCCTTGAGCTGTCAGCTGCTTTTTCTATACACGAACCATTGTGAGCATATGGCATTTTGAGGTGAGTCATAGGAAATTCAGCTGAGTTTGTTAATTGCCCAAAGAGACAGGTATAAAACTCAGAAGGGAATCAGAATGCATCTACCAATGAACCTTAGACAGGTGTGACTTGCCTAATTACTTGCTGATAGAAAAAGCACAGCTATTCTAATTTATTTACATCCCACTCTAATGATATGAGGATGCTCAGCAACTGTCAGATGGGGTGTGTTGGGTTTGTCCTCCTGAGTTGCTCCAGGCAGTGTGTTTTAAGGGAAATAAGAATATGGTTTAGTATCCTGGCTTCATAGTTATGTGGATCCCATGGCTATATGAGCAAGCTTTGTTTTTAAGCCTCTGTTTTTCTCTTTCTTAAAAATGAAGCTCATAATACATAATTTTATGTCATTCTGAAGACCAGATGAGTCAACAAATATTTAAAGCAGAGAGCCTAGTTCCTGGTCCTATGGATATTTGTTTTTTCTCATTTCCCACCTGCTTCGCTCAACTATGAAACTTCTAGCTCCTAACATGCGAGATCAAGCTAATGCTTATTGTGATTCTTCTCCCACAACAAGAGCAAAAATTACAGAATCAAAATAACACAACTTAAGCATTATAAATAAATTGAGAGAAAGCAAACGAGAGAGAAATAGAGGATGATATGGAAAGTATGGTAAAAAGTATTTGGAAGACTTTTGATGAAAAGTATGAAGACGTCCCTTGAATTATTTTTGCAACTTTTTATTTCAAAGTAAAACTTAAAAAAATAACAATTTATAAAGAAAATGGTTTTTAATTTTGCTTTCTTTTTTTTTCCAAGATGGCAGATTAGAGGCTTATAGCATGCCTCGGCCACTTGGAAATAGCATGATAGTGCACAAAGATGAACTCTGTGAGCCTTAATTCAAGAAAGAAAACAGGAATCCACCAGAATCATGAAGGACACCCTATATCCTGAGGAGGAGAATGTGGGCACACTGCCCCTGTGACAGTGTCTGTCTGATAAAATTTGAGTGAAGCCCCAGTCATGAGAGAGACAGAGAGCCTCTGTGTCTCACCTTTCCACTAGGGATCCAAGCAAATGAGGCTGAAGGAGAGCATTTTGTTTCTTCCAAACTCTAGAGCTAACTTGGAATGAGGCTTGAAGACATTACGAGGAAAAGGCACTGGGAAAAGCTGCAGGCATTTTGCCAGGTTCAGGACCAAGAGCAGGACATGATTTTTAGTTTGGGCTCCTACAAAATCAGTCATTCTTTGGCAACTTGCATAGCTGTGCAAGAATTTTAGTCTTGGGCCCAGAGATTGAAGCACCTGCTCTGGAGGGGTTAGGGACCTCCACAGCCAGAACTGTAGAAAGTGCTTCAGAAGTAGTTGCTAGAATTGTGCTCTTCTCCATTGCAGGCCTGTGGTGGAAGGAGATCTGCTACAGCTGTGGTTTCTTCTAGGTGACAAGACTTGTAGCTAGGGCCATCTTGGAAGACTAAAACCAGTCTGCATGTATCATTGCTGGGTGCCTACCCCAGCCTGCCCCCCTGAGTTCATGGTCCAGCAGAGCCCTCTCCACTTCACTCCCAGACAGAAATCCAGGCATTCAGAGTATCCACTTGCCTGGACCAGCAGCCTGAGCCACCCCACCCTTCCTGGACATAGATCATAGTGCAGTGGGGCCCTCTCTGCCTCTTGTCCAGGCAAATCTCCAAGTATTTGGAGCATTTTCTCACCAGGATCAGAAGCCTGAGCTGTCTCACCCTTCCTGTGCATAGATTATGGTGCACTAGGACCCTCTCCATTCCACATGTAGACAAATCTCCAGGTATTTGGTGCACTCTCTCACCTGAGTCACCTCACCCTTCCTGTGAAGAGATCCTAGTGTAGCAAGGGCCTCTCCACTTCATGCCCAGGCAGATCTCCAAGTATGTGGAGTGCCTGCTCCCTAGTCTAGCACCCTGAGCCACCTCACCCTTCCTGGACATAGATCATGGTGCAGTGGGACTCTCTACAGTCCAAGCCAAGACAGATCTCCAGGCACTCAAAGCACCTTATTACACAGATTGACAGCCTTAGCTGCCACACCCTTTCTGTGCAGATATTTGGGTAAATGCAGTCCCCCTATGCTTCATGCCCAGGCAGATTGTTAGGCATTCAGAGCACCTGTTTTCCTGGTTTAGCAGCCTGAGCTGCCCCACTTTTCCTGCACATAGATCCAGGTGTAGAGGAGCCTTCTCTTCTCCATGTCCAGGCAGATCTCCAGGGATCCAGAGCATCCACTCTCCTGGATTAGGAATTTAGGCTTCCCCCTACATCACTATGCAGAAGACTTGGTGCTGAGGAGGTTTTCCGGCTTCATACTTAGGCCTGCGTCTGGGTGCTTGGTGGCTGCTCATTGGATTCTCCTTTAGTACTGATGCTTGTGCCTACCATCAAGGGACCTGTATGTGAGCTAGCTCTCCCTGGCCCTGCCCACTGCGGCTGGTGCCTCCCCTGGGGCTAAGCCGGGAGCTCAGACCACTATGTATTCCACAAGTCAGCCCATTTCCCGAGGCATCAAAGAACTTTTGACAGTAAACAAGGATCAAGTATATACCCAGCTGCATTGGCCACAGCTGGCTCTTACCCATAAATGGACATCCACTGGCTTCTAGGTGAAATCGCATGGCCCAATATCAAACCTGCCGACAGACGTGCATAATAGGGCTATAGAAGCAAAGCCAAAATAACCTGCCTAGCATTTTCTACAGTTACACTCCATAGGGAAGAGGGAAAACAGAAAGACAAAAATTATAGAGAAAGATAAAGAAAAAATTTTTACCTATATGAAAATAATTACACAAATTAGAAATGCCAACATCCCCAGATGAGAAGAAATTCTGACACCATGAAAAATCTGAATTTAGTGACACCACTAAAGGATCTTGCTAGCTCTCCAGCAATGGTCTCTAGGGGGAAATGGAAACTCAGGAATGACAGATAAAGAATTCAAAGTGTAGACTGCAAAGAAGCTCAGTGAGATCCAAGACAATGATGAAAATCAACACAAAGGAATTTCTAAAGCAATCCAGGAAATGAAGGAAGTGATACATATCTTTAAAATAAATCAATCAGAGTTTCTGGAATTGAAAAAAAAAAACACTTGAAATATTTCAAAATACAGCTGAAAGCTTTCTAATAACTGGACCAATTAGGAGAAAGAATTTCAGAGCTTGAAGACCAGCCTTTCAAACTAACCCCATCAGACAAAAATAAAGAGAAAAGAATTTTAAAGAATAAAGTCTGAGAAATATGGAATTATGTAAAATTACCAAATCTGTGAATTATTGGCATTCCTGAGAGAGAAGAAAAAAGCAACAAACTGGAAAACATACTTGAGGGAATCAGTCAAGAAAATTTTCCTAATATTGCTGGAGAGGTAAGCATCCAGATACAAGAAATCCAGAGAATACCTGCAAGATGCTATGTTGATGAAAATCACCAAAGCATATATTTACCACTGTCCAAGGTCAACAATAAAGAAAAAAACCTTAAGGGAAACTAGAGGAAAAGGTCAGATCACTTACATAGGGAACCTCATCAATCTAACAGCAGGCTTCTCAGCAGAAACTTTGTAAGCCAGGAGAGATTGGGGCCTATTTACAACATTGTTAAGGAAATGCCAACCCAGAATTTTATATCTGGCTAAACTAAGCTTCATAAGCAAAGGAGAAAGAAAATATTTTTTAGAATAGCAAGTGGTATGGGAATTTGTTATCACTAGACCAGACTTAAGAAGAACTCCTTAGTGAGTCTAAACATGAAAAAAAGTAACTATTCCTGCTATGCAGAAACACACTTAGGTACATAGCCCAAAGATGCTCTGAGGCAATCACGCAATAGAAACTACAAAGCAACGAGCTAACAACTTCACAATAGGATGAAAGCCTCACATATCAATAGTAACCATAAATGGTTTAAACGCCCCATTTGAAAGACACAGTGTGGCAAGTTGGATAAAAAACCAAGACCCATCCATCTGCTGTTTTCAAGAGACTCATTTTATACATAATGATATCCATAGCCTCAAAGTAAAAAATTGGAGAAAAATCTGTCATGCAAATGGGAAAAAAGAGCAGGGATTGCTATTCTTGTATTAAATAAAACTCTTTAAACCAACATCAGTAAATAAGAACAAAAAAGGGCATTACGTGATGCCCTCTCTCACTGCTCCTATTCAACACACCACTGGAAGTCCCAGTCAGACCATTCAGGCAAGAAAAAGAAATAAAAGACATCTAGATAGGAAAAAAAACAAAGAAGTCAAAATATCTCTCTTCACTTATGATTCTATACCTAGAGAACCCTAAAGACTCCACCACAAGGCTCCTAGAACCAATAAAGGGCTTCAGTAAAGTTTCAGGATACAAAATCAATGTACAGAAAATCAGTAGCATTTTTATACAGCAACAACATTCAAACTGAGAACCCACTCAGGAACACAGTCCCATATACAGTAGTCACAAAATAACTACCTAGGAATACATCTAACCTAAAGTGAAAGATCTGTATAAGAGAAATGCAAAACACTGCTAAAAGAAATCATAGATGACACAAATAAATGGAAGAATATTTCATGGTCATGGATTGGAGGAATCAATCTCAAAATGGCTATACTGCCTAAAGCAATCTATAGTTTCCATGCTATTCCTATCAAACTACTAATGTCACTTTTCATATAACTAGAATAAAACTATTCTAAAATTCATATGGAACCAAAGAAGCATCCAATAGTCAAAGCAATCATAAGCAAAAAGAACAAAGGTGCAGAACAAAGGTGCAGGCATCATATCACCCAACTTCTGACTATACTATAAGGCTACAGTAATCAAAATGGCATTGTACGGTACAAAAACAGACACACAGACCAATGGAACACAACAGAGAGCCCTGAAATAATGCCATTGACAAAGATGATGAAAGAAGAAATAAAAATTATAAAGACAGAATAAAAAACTATGAAAATCAGCAGGCATATTTAAGAAAAAGGAAAGGCATTTTTTAGAAATGAAAGATAAATTCAATGAAATTAAAACCATGGTAGACAAATTAAGCAGCAGTTTAGACATAGTTGAAGAACTTAAGAAAATGAAGGACATATTTGGGAACATAACCTAGAATTTATGACCTAGAGAAAGAACTGGATACCTCAGAAGAATGACTGAGAGACGTGGAAGGCAGAATGAGAATTTCTGAGAAGCTTCAGAAGGAGCGTAGAGAGTAGGAGGAAGTGGGTGCTGTCTTAAATATATTGGCTAAAAATTTTCCAGAATTGCAAAATAAATGAATCCTTAAGTTGAGGATAGGAATAACTGCACTTGAATACACCAAAGTGAAGTTGCCGAGCACCAAACATTGAGGGAAATTCTTAGAAGAAACCAAAGAGAAAATACATACAATGACATAGTACTTGATTATTGTTTTCTAAAACTCAAGAGTAAAATAAGGTGCTGTTATAAGAAAGCTGGAAAAAAAACTATGAGAGGAAAAGATTGAAAAAGTGAAACTGTAAGAAATGAAAGAAGGAAACAGCTACATGAATGTTAAATAGGGGAGATCACAGCACTTAGATTCAGGACACTCTTCTCCTGGTTTGTCACTTACTACCTGTAAGAATTTGGCTAAGTTACCTACCATCTCTGATTAAGAATATGCATGTCTTCTGGTTTTGTTTCGATAAGCTTCAGCCATCAGCAATCAACCCATCTCGTACAGTGATTTTTATTTTCCACTAAAAGAGCCCAACGTACTGTATTGTGAACGTGTCAGACAAAAACTGAGAGAAAGTATGAAGTTAGCTTGCTGTCTAGCAGAAAGAAAGGGTGGAGAAATCCAGAATTCAAAGAAGAAGTCAAAACCCAGCCTCCACCTGTGATAGAGTGCCCTAGGTGTTTAGGACCAACTGAAGTTTTGAGACCAGCAAGGAAGTGGTTTGCACAGAGCAGAGGTGCCCGTTTGATGTCTCAAAACTCAGATTCTTGCTACATCTACTCCAGGCTGCGACTTACATTTTACTCCATGGGGTTGAGTTCTGTTTCTGGAAGTCTTGAACATGCTTCAGTTTTGAGTTGCTAATCATCAGTCTCTGCAACTTGCAAGAAACGCCCCTGGGGTTTCACTGATTCAAGTAGAGCAGAATCTAAACTTGTTATGAAGCATAAAGCATGAGAGAGTCAAACTGAAACAAGTTCAGGAAATAAACTGCATTTGGAGCTAAGTGAATAATCTTCCCTACTTCTTGAGCAGACTGGAACAAAGCACTTGTCTGGAATAACATTTGTTGTGTGCGAGTTGACGTTTGATTGCCTTTTATTATCCAGAGGGCTGGCTTCAGCATGAGGAGAGGTGAGGGGTGTTTCATCAGTGTAGGGTTGCTGGATTGGCTGGAGACTCTCCAGCTCTGATCCATAATTTATACCAAGATGGGAACAGCAAGACACTGCCCATTATCAGGGCTTTTGCTTATGGACACAAACCTATCCCACTAAATCCCTTAGAGAGGAGACTTAATGGGGACTTTTCATGGTTCTGATAGTGAGTGCCAGGCTGGCTGCTGCCTTAAGAAAGAGACAAATGAAAGGGGCTAGAGGCAGCTCCTATATTGACACATGACCTTTGCATACTCAACCTAAGTAAAAATTACCTTGCCATCTACCTCTCCATTTACTGATAGTCTTCTAGCACCCAAGGAGATTGTCTAAATGAGTTCAGGGGCCACCAGACTCTGTTTCTAGAGTGTTAGGAAGCACTCCTAAGGACTCTGGCTGCCAGGAAACAGGGACAAGAATTAGCATCACTCTCCAGGGTGAAGCATTAGGTGGACACATAAAACAATTTAGAAATCCTGGGAGTATTTGTGTCCTCACTGCCTCTCTGTTTCTTTCCTATGTTCATCTAATAATTTGCACAGAATTACGCTAGTACACTTCTGTAAACTGAGTTGCTATTTGATTCTCATGTGATACTTTGTTTATGTACACAGATGTATTTATGTAGAAAAAAGACAAACCTAGTCACTCATGTTTTGCAAGAATTCAGCGCACTGTCTGGTACTACCAGTAGGCTTTTTAATATTAGTTCAAGCAAAAGAAGTAGGGAGGAAAAGGAGGGAAGAAATGAGGTAGAAAGATGCACGCAGGCCGGGCGCGGTGGCTCAAGCCTGTAATCCCAGCACTTTGGGAGGCCGAGGCGGGTGGATCACGAGGGCAAGAGATCGAGACCATCCTGGTCAACATGGTGAAACCCCGTCTCTACTAATACAAAAAATTAGCTGGGCACGGTGGCGCGTGCCTGTAATCCCAGCTACTCAGGAGGCTGAGGCAGGAGAATTGCCTGAACCCAGGAGGCGGAGATTGCGGTGAGCCGAGATCGCGCCATTGCGCTCCAGCCTGGGTATCAAGAGCGAAACTCCGTCTCAAAAAAAAAAAAAAGAAAGATGCACGCAGAATGTGCATGTTCATTGCAGCACTCTTCACAATAGCAAAGACATGGAATCAACCCAAATGCCCATCAATGATAGACCGGATAACGAAAATGTGGTCCATACACACCATGGAATACTATGCAGCTGTTAAAAAGGAATGAGATCTTGTCCTTTGCAGGGATATAGATAAAGCTGGAAGCCATTATCCTCAGCAAACTTAACAGGAACAGAAAACCAAACACCGCATGTTCTCACTTATAAGTGGGAGCTGAACAATGAGAACACATGGGCACAGGGAGGGGAATGACATTTTCTGGGGCCCATCAGGGGAGGGTAGGGGGTGGGGAGGGCATTGGGGAAAAGAGCTGATGCATGCATGCTGGGCTTAATACCTAGGTGATGGGTTGATAGGTGCAGGAAACCACCATGGCACACGTTTACCTATGTAACGAACCTGCACATCCTACACATGTACCCCAGAACTTAAAACTACAAACCAAAAGTGCATTTAAAAAATTGAAAAAGAAAGCTGCATGTAGGGGATTATTTTAATTCATTCATTTACCAAATATTTGTCAAGTGTCTGGTGCATGCCAGACACTTCTAGTCAGTAGAGACATCCATAAGTAGGAAGCAAAATAGATAAGGTCTTGCCCTTCGAATTTGCATTCTAGTGAAGGGCCACATAAACTGATCAATGAAATGTCAGATAGTTCTAAGCAAATGAAGGAAAGAATAGCAAATGGAGGATAAGGTGTGCCAGGGGGTCATGGGCTTTGAATTATGAGAAAAGGTCAGAGAATAAGTCTCTGTGAAAGGTAACAATTGGAGGAGAGAGACTTGGAGAACTCTTCATGGCAAAGAAAATAGCGATTGCAAAAGTGCATTTGAAAACAACATGTTTTAAAGCCCCAAGACAGGAATGTGCTTGGTCGGTTCTAATCAGGGAGGTCAGGTGGCTGAATAGAGGGAACAAGGTGGAGAGGCAGAGGTAAGGTCTGAGAGGTGATGAGGGCAGTTTCTGCAGACACTGGTAGCAGTTGTAGGGATGCTGGCTTTTCTCTGAGTGATTGGTGGCTTGAAGTAGAAGAGTGAAATGGTATGTTTTATTTATTAAGGGAATCACTCTAGCTGTTATGAGGGCACTGTGCAGGGATAAAGGTGACCCCTGAAGAATCATTTGCCTTGATCCAGGAAAGCATAGTGGTGTCTTTGAAGAGAACCACAAGAATAGGAGGGTGGCTGTATTTTGGCCCCATTTTGAAGGCAGAACAGATTTTGCTATTGGACTGAACAAAGGATGTGCAAGAAAAAGTCATCAAGGATGACTTCCAGAATAAATGGTTTGAATGGGCTGCCCAAACTGGAGCCAGGAAAACCAGTGTAGAAACTACTCAGTCATCTAGGTAAAGGTAGAGCTTCCTGGACCATTGAAAAAGTGTGGTGAGACGGGATCTCCTTGCTCTGCTCTTAGTGCTAGGAGGACAGCACTCGATCTTTCACCATTATGCATCATATTAACTGTAGGTTTGTTGTGGATAATTATCAAGTTGAAGATATAACCCTCTACTAGAGGGTTATAAGTATTCTTATTTTTCTGAGAATTTCTATCGTAAGTAGGTGTTGAATTTTGTCAATGTTTTTTATGTATTAATTGATATGATCATGTGATTTTTCTTTATAGTTTGATAATATGGTAGATATTACATTGCTTTATTGAACCTTTATTTTTGAAGGAAATTTTTACTAAATATGGAATTCTGAGTTGAAAGTCCTTTTCTTTCAGCACTTAAAGAGTATTGTGCCACTTCATTTGGCCCTAGTTTTTGATGAGAGATCCACTGTCATTCAGTTTTTTTCCCCAATAGAAAAGGTGTTATCTAGTTCTTGTTATCTTCAATAATTTTTTTTCTTTAGTTTTCAAAATTTCATTACAATATGTCCTATTCTGGGTTTCTTTGAGCTTATCCTATTTGGTGTTTGCCCAGCTTCTTGAATCTGTAGGTTGTTTATTGCCAGATTTGGGAAGTTTTAAACCATTGTTTCTTTTAGCTCTTTTTTGGCTCCTCCATCTTTCTCCTCTAACTTGGGGACTCCAATTATACGAATGTTGGATCTTCTATTTTGTCTCCCAAGTCATTGAGATTTCTTCTTCTATTTCAGTGAATATTTTTTCTGTTGTTCAGATTAGGTAATTTTTATTGCTCTATTATCAAGTTAACCGATTTCTCTTCCCCTCCATTCTGCTGTTTAGCCTATTATTTTTTATTACAGTGATTGTAGTTTTCAGTTCTAAAGTTTTTATTTCATCCTTATATCTTCTGCTTGTTTGCTGAGGATCTGTTAAATGTTCATGTGTTTCAAGTGTGTTCCTAATTTCTCCTGAAGCATTTTTATGACAGCTGCTTAAAATATTTGTCAGCTAATTATGACATCTCTGTCTTCTCAGTGTTAGCTTCTATTCATTACCCTTTTTCAGGAAAATTTTCCTTTTTTTTTTTTTTGATCTGATAAATGGTTTTTTGATGGAAACCTGGACATACTGAGCTATGATATTATGAGACTTTGGATGTTATTTAAACCTTCTGTTTTAGCTAGTATAGTATCTACACTATCTAAAATTCATCAGAATTCTAGCTAGTATCTACTATACTAGCTAAAACAGAAGGTTTAAATAATGAATATTTATAATATTTAATAAGACATTGAATATTGCCCCCATTCATGTCTATTCAGAACCTCAGGATATGATCTTATTTGAAAATAGGATCTTTGCAGATGAAGTTAATTAAGGGTCTTGAGATGAAGTCATCCTAGGTTTAGTGTGGGCCTTACATCCATGACTTCCATCCTTGTATGTGGAGGAGAGAATACAAAGAGAAACAGGGAGGGCCACGTGAAGGCAGAGCCCAAGAGTAGGGTTATGCTATTACAAGCCGAAGAACATCTGGAGGCTCCAGAAGCTGGAAGAGGTGAGGGAAAATTTCCTCTAGAAACTTCAGAATGATTGTGGCCCTGAAAGCACCTTGATTCAGATTTCCATCCTCCGGAAGTGTGACTGAGTAACTTTTCATCGATGTAAGCCAACTAATTGGTGGTAATTTGTTACGTACGGTAGTCCTAGGAAACAAAGTAGCTTGTTCTATACCTCTCTGGCAGAGGAAGGGATGGGGGTGCTACAGTATCTGCCAGAAGAGTGTATCCAGGTTTTCCACTCAGCCTCTGATGATCCCCAAGGGAGGTGGCCTCCACCTTTTTGTGGTTGAGGGTGAGGATTCTGGCTCCACGTTAGGCTTGCACTGGTACCACTGTGGCTAGGAGGGCAAGGTGTAGACCACTCAGACATCCTCACATGGTGTCTTCTGACACCTCATTATTACTGGTAGGTGGTGAAAGTCCTTACTCTCACTAGGGCTCCTCTGTCACCACCCCAGTGGGGGGGCAGGGCTAGGATTTTCATGACTGCTGGGGTAGGAAGTTGGAGTTCAGGCTTCTCACCTGCAGAGTCCAGGTCTCCCCTGACACTGCAGGTTCTCTACCTGGCCTTCTCTGACACACCTCTGTGCCGGGAGGTAACCCAGTTGGGGTGCCTCAATGGGACCTGTCCAGAGTGCAAGTCTCGTCTCCCCAGGGTTTTCTGTATAGCGTTTGGCTGGAGTGCTATTATGTAAAAGTTTTCTGACTTGCTAGGCTGCCCCTCTCCTGACTAGACAGAGCAGGGTTTTATGGGGCTCTTCTGTTTGTGACAATTGGCATTTCTGGGTTGCTAACTTGTTCAGCTCCAAGTTTAGGATATATGAGGCAGAACAACAACAATGACCAACCTGCCCTGAGGTCATTCTTGGGTCCTGAGTTCCCGAGCTGATCTGCCTTCTTCTCTCCACTTTTCAGAGACTTTTTATATTTGTTTTCTATGTAATAATCAGAGATTTTAGTTGTACTTAGTGGGAGGAATTGGGAAGGATACATCTCCTATATATTCCCAGAAGTGGCCATCCTCAGATGCCTTTTAAAGATTCCTCATGTGTTTATTCTTGCCAGATTGTAGAACTTATCATTTTATGCCCTTTCCTATTGAGTATCATTCTTGGGCACTACAAAGATCTAGGCAATCCTGTTAAAAATGTAATTATGAGCTAGAGATCAGTTGAGTCCCTTGAACTCAGGAGGGCCCTGAACCTTGATGGGGTTTTCATCAGAAATTTCCTTTGTCCTTTCTTGTTACTTGAGAGAAGGCCATTTGAATCATTGCTTTAAGGAGGAAGGAACATTAATAATAACTTTTTTTTTGTAAAAGAGAGCCTTCATTTTAGAAGTTGTTTAACTATAAAATTTCTCAAAAAAGCCTAGTCTTTCCAGAGTAAATAAGCTGTTATTCAGGTTATATGAATATTTTGTGAACCCAGATATTCAAATAAGTAATTACTTTCTGAGACACTGGTTTGTGAAAGGCAGTGGATCAGTGTTCTCCTCCCCCAGGCTTTTCTCATGCGAATCAAGGCTACTTTCTGAAAATGAACCTTTCTTATTTTGTTCTCAGCTTTGTATGTTTCTCCCCTTGTTATCTAACACCCTTTCTTTATTGCTGCTTCTCTGCCTGCCCAGTACTCACCGTGTTCATGAACATTGTCTAAGCTTTTCACAGGATGAACACTTGGGAAATAGCCAAATTCTGGTCTTGCCTTTACATTACCCGTTTGATTATGAACTCAATTATGTTCCTCGACTTGTCTATGTTGGGACAGCTTTTCTCAGAAATACTGTATACTGTGTGAGACCCAAGGCTGTATTTCCTACTTCTTTCCTATCTTTTGGGATGATGAAGAAAATGCTGACCTAATAACTGATTGTAAAATGAATTAATGAAGGAGGTGAAGAGAACCTGGCTTAGATGATAGTAAGAGAGATTGAGTATTTTGGTTTTTTTCATTAGATTGTATTCACCCTTTCATCCATCCAACAAACACTCATGTAGATGCCTGCTGTTTATTAGATACCTTACTAAGCATTGTATAGATTTGAAAAATGAAAAGAAAAACAGAGGGACAGGATGATGTATACCTTGAACTTCAGGATCAGAAAGACCTGACTTTGGATCTCTGATCTGCCATGTACTAACTGTGTTGCTGTGAAACTAGCTCTCGGAGCTTCAATTTCCTCCTATGTATGTTTGTTACAATGATTAAATGAAATAACAGACATACAGAATTCCTGAAGTAAGTAGATACTGGATATATGTTGGTTATTAACAAAACATGTTTTTCTGCCTTAAAAAAGTTTATAGTATAGTAGAGAAGAATATGTTTAAAGTAATTAGAACATTTTTAGATTTTCCTATGAGAGCAGCATTTTGTAAATTCAAAGGAGAAAGTTCACATCAAACTGGTGATGGATTGTATAGCTTAAATGTAAGTTGTATTACTGTCCATCATTCAGACTGGCATATACAGATGAATGATCTTCACTAACTTAGAGGTAGGTTTGAGGGTCAAGGATAAAGATTGGGTTTTTGCATTTTTCTTAGTGTGCTGAACATTTTCATGTTACCCACCACCCCAATATCCCATATCTGTTCTTTAGCCCTAAACGGTGACTTTATGAGTTGGGAGGCTAATCTTCATGACCTATGTCTTTGCTGTAATAGCTTTGATTGGGTTTGGCCAATGGAAAATAATACAAAAGATTAGATAAAGGGAGGAAGGATGACAGCATGGTTTTTATTCCTCCAGCTTTCTCCTTGGCTGTGAATCCCGCCTCTTAAGATTCCAGCTTTTGGTGGGGTCCCTTCCATCCCATCATCCTTTCTTTTTTTTTTTTTTTTTGAGACGGAGTTTCACTCTTGTTACCCAGGCTGGAGTGCAATGGCGCCATCTCGGCTCACTGCAACCTCCGCCTCCTGGGTTCAAGCAATTCTCCTGCCTCAGCCACCTGAGTAACTGGGACTACAGGCATGCACCACCATGCCCAGCTGATTTTTGTATTTTTAGTAGAGACAGGGTTTCACCTTGTTGACCAGGATGATCTCGACCTCTTGACCTCATGATCCACCTGCCTTGGCCTCCCAAAGTGCTGGGATTATAGGTGTGAGCCACCGCGTCTAGCCCCCATCATCCTTTCTAAGTACCTGTAATGTCTCCCTCCTTGTGCCTTGAGGCTAGGGGTGTTCTACCTGGCCCCAGGATCCTGTACTATCCTTTGCTGATTTCTCCAGTTTCATGTGCTGTTTCCTGCCAATGCTTGAAATGATGTCCCAGTCCGCTTGGAAATTACTCTTGCTTCTGCATCTCCTCCCAGGGAAGATGCCTCATGGTAGCGTGGATCAATCCAAATAACATTGAAATCGTGTTTGTGCTCAGAAAATTATGGATTAAAGGGGCTGTGATAGATTTTCATAAAAGAACAAAAGATTGGGAGAGGAAGGGAAGGCTTGAGAAATTTTTCTTCTCAAATAAATTCACTGGGGAAATTCGTACCAACTTTTCCAGTGCCTGTGGGTTCTTAAGTTTCTTCCCTTTTGGAGAAATCCATCTGTTTCTCTAGAATGTGACCAGCAGGCCCTGCTGTTGCCACTGCTTGCAGGGCTTTTCATCACCTGTATGAATGTCTGATAGGGCTATGAAATATGGCCCCTGAAGGCCTCTGAACTGCCTTTTCCCTTCCTCAAATGGTGAATAATCATTGAACCACTCCACGGTTTCTGATATGAAGTTCAAATCAAGCCATGAAAAAACTCATATTTCACAAGGTAGCATATTTTTGGTTCCTGGCAGTAAATTTCCCTCACTCTCCCTGTGCTGTGGGACACATTTGGAAAGGTCAGTTTGGCACTGTGTAAATTAACTGGAGGGCCATTGGAGTTGAATGAAATCTATTGTAAATGTGTATTGATGGGCGTAGCATAGGCTGGAGGGCCATGGCTCTTGTGCCAGGGTGATTTGGACAAAAAAGCAGATTGTACCATGGGCCTTAGAACCGCTGTTATTGTCACACTGAGTAATTGCTGGAATAGTGTCATGAGACAATGAATGGCAGCCACATTCTTTTCCAAAGCTTCCTTTGGGAGGTGAGTATTGAAGTTCTGCCCAGGATGAAGCCAATAGCTTGGTGTCATGAGGTCTTATCCCCTCAAGTCTGAGTGGTGCTATGCATTGCCAGGATCCAGAGGACACCATTCCCGTCATCATCTATGTAAATGGAGCCCCATAGAGTTGTGCAGTGTACTGGCTGTGCAGCCATGTAGGATAGCCTTGAGTTCATTACAGCACAGCTTTAGGAGGAGGCAGCATGGTCCAGGGTTGAGAGCGAGGACTCTGAGGTCAGATGGTCCTGGGTTGGATCACAGGTCTTCTGCTTGTTAGCGGTATGATCTAGAGCATATCTTTCCAATTTTCTGAGCCGCTCTAGGTACCCATTTTAAAAGTAACTATAATAATAACCCCTCCACATGTGATTTTGATTATAAAATCAGTTAATGCAAATGAGGCACCTTGCTCATCATGATAAGCAGTCCCACAGTGTTAACTATTAATGTTCTTATTACTTAAAATGTAGGCTCTTCCTGGAGCCCCAGAACCCAGTGTTGTCACAAATGATAATAATTAATGGAAAACGTGGAAGGGAACTTGATCTGCCATGTCCTGTTCAGAGCCCTTGGTTTGTACTTGACTCCTTTCCTTTTCAGAGTCATATAATGTCATCAGTGAGCAGAGGAGCTTAACTTTCCTGCAATTAATTATTTAATCAATCCATTCATTTATTTAAAGTATAATAATTGAACACCTCTTCTTTCTCAGGCATTGTTTTAGACTCTGGGGAGCAGCAGTGAACAAAGAAGACAGTAAACAAATCATGTCAAAATCCCCTTACAGAGCCTCTACTGGACTGCTTGAGCACTATATTAACTATCTCATTTTACCTACAGGAAACATATGTTTAGGAGAGAGAGAGAGAGAGAGAACATTTAGAGAAGACTTTCTTTTTTTATATTTAGTGGGAAGTAAAGCTGTAACTATTATTCAAGGGCCTTGACTCTGTGCTGTCTTTCGGGAGACTCTGCTGCCATCCCCTTGGTGTTTAACCTCCCGTACCTTGTGGCACCAATAGTTGGTCAGCCAGCAATATTAATTTTGCACCTACTATGTTCTTGGCACTGTGCTAGGCACAAAGAATACTGTTGCGAACACAACAGAAATGTACAGTTTCATATGAATATAGACATTAAAGATAGTTTGAAAGTTATTACTGAAATAATAGTAAATGTTCAAAGAAGCACCTCTAATTGTGAGGAAGCCGTCAGGGGAGGCTTTTCTGTGGAAGTGACATTTACGTTGGGACTTGAAGGATGGCGAGGAGTTGCAGGGGAAAGGCAGGTAGAGGAAGAGCAGCTTCTGAAATTTAACTTTTTCTAAAAGATCTAGATTTTGGTTCATTTTTCTAGTAAGTTTTTTTTTTTTTTCCATTTAGGGCTTGATGATTGGTTGGTCAATAAATATTTGTTAAATGACAGAATAAGTAGATGGATAGATTATCCATCTTCAATGAGTGAATGTATGAATACATAAAATCTTGCATTAGAAAAAAAACATAAAGATTCTCTGGATCAGGGTCATCATTGACATTTTAATAGGTTAAAGAGACAGAGAGAGAGTTATTTACCATCCTTACTCCTTGGCTGCCTTCTTGCTGATTTTTGGCTGCTATAATTTCTTTCATTAATTCTCTTTTCTTTTCACTAGACATACATAGCTCTTCCTTTTAAAAAGTACTTACTTGATACAGGATATAAGCTCATTTTTTTATGGTCAAGTGAATAGTAGCACTGCTGACTTGGAAATCTTGCACACTGAAGAGGAGGAATCAGGAATTTCTGAAAAATGGGCCTTTTAAAATTAGTCATAGCTTAACATCCGCAGAAAGAAGCTTGTGCTTGCGCACCTCTGTTGGAAGCTTTGAGAATTCATGCTCACAATGTGCCATGCAGTGAGACTCTGCCTTTGGGTTCAAGCACTGGCTGTTTTGTGTTGATCTATTGTAGACCAACTTGGAAGGCAATGAAAAATTATCCCATTTGATGCCTCGTTTATGCAATATGGATCCTGGTGGAGCTTTGAGGGCTTTATTAATAAGAGCATCTGATGGTTTATTGAATATGTGGTACCCAATTACTGGATTTGACAGTAAAAGGTATATATTAATGACTTGTTAGAGCTGACCTGGCTGGTAATTGATTACTAATGAGGCAGACTTGCTTTCATCTAGGCAAAGTGAGATTTTGAAACTTTTAGATAGCCCTGCATGAATGCCTTAGGAGAAGTGATCTACTAAATGGAGGATAAATATTTCATGGAGAACATTTTACAGCACCCATCTTACTAATTTTTTAAAGGATAACTAGATGGTTACTGGAAAGTCCCAGTTGGCAGTTGTCTTTGGTGTTCAAAATTCTTCACGTGCAGGATTGGCCCAAAGTAATTTCAGTCATTCTAGATTTATCTTGCTACCTGTAACAAGAGGGCCAGGTCCTACTGACTGAGCATGTTTTCCTGCAATGAGTGAGTCATTGGCAAGCTTCCTATGGGGTTTATGGAGACAAAGCCTATTTTATGCATGCATTTCAAATGTCACAAGAAAGAACTATTTCTAGCCACAACTAGGATTGCTCACTGATACAAAGGTGAAATATTTTCCTTTCTTTTTGGCATTGAATTAAATAAATAACATGCTTTCCTGAAGATGTTGCATGTATCTTTTCTATAAAAATGCTCTGAATCTGTTTTACAAATCTCAATTTTCCATCTGACCCTTTTCCTCTTTATATTAATGAACTTCACCTAATTGAATAGAATGCCATAACTGACAAGAGTTCATTCTGAATTTCAGCTTCATGTCCCCAGGAAGGCATTTTCTTAGTAACACTTAGCAAAATGATATCTATCAAATCACTGGTGCAGTTAGAATTTAATTTGCTCTATCAGCTGCCATTGTCATGCTACTTAACCTTAAAAAATGTAATTTTTCTCAAGACTTCATAATTCCCTTTACATTTCTTCTTCTTTTTTTCTCATTGCTTGAATTTAATAAACTCTTGAATGAGAAAAGGCTGGGTAAGAGCCATTCTTCACAAGGTGACAGGGAAGGAGTGCGTTTCCAATTCACACTACCTGTCTCTCACCTCCCAGCTGGGAATCTCATGCTTTCTACGCTGCCTTTCCTCCTGTTGCTAGTCCACAGCATCCTCCTAAGGAAGGGGAAAGGAAGGGACTTACAGAGAAAAGAAAAATAGAGAAAAGAAGCAACAAGAATAGGAAAATAAAAGAATAAGAAAATAAAGAAAATAAAAGGAGGAAAAAAAAAACAGAAGAAATGAATAGCAACAAAGGGGGGAAAAATGAAAGGGAGAAGCAATTGTGAAAGTCAAAGAAACCAGGCCCCAACCCTTGACCCCTACATACTGTGTTTTCACCTTACTGAATATGCAGCCCACATAAATATCTCCCTCGTTTGAGCTCTGCAGAGCATGTCTTCACAATTATTGGTGGCTTTTCCTCCAGGGGACACTTGGCAATGTCTGGAGACGCTTTTGATGATCACCACTGGTGGTAAGAGTAGGGAGGAGGATGCTTCAGTGGGTTAAAGCCAGGCATCTTGGGTTGAATGGTGCCCCTCCAACCCAAATTCATGTCCATTCAGAAAACTATGAATGTGACCTTATTGGAGAAAAGGTCTCTGAGTTATAATCAAGACAAGATGAGGTTATACTGGATTAGGGTGGGCCGAAATCCAAAGACTATTGTTCTTTTAAGATGAGAGCGCTTTGGACACGGAGACACAGACATAGTGGAAAGATGGCAATGTGAAGAAGATACAGAGATTGGGATGGTGCTGCTACAAGCCAAGGCATGCCAAAGGTTGCCAAGAACCACCAGAGGCTAAAAAAAAGAGAAAGGATCCTTCCTTAGAGAAGAATCTAAGGAAACATGGCCTGATGGAGGAAATATGACCTGATGCCATCTTGATTTTGGACTTCTAGCATCCACAACTGTGAGAAAATAAAGCCATTGTTTTAAGCCATTTGATTCACGTGGAAACAAATTCCTAGGAAACTAATACACGGGGAATGCTGCTAGACAGTGTGCAGTGCACAAGACAACCGCCTGTAACAAGGAATTATGTGATCCATGTTGAGAAGGACGAGATTAAAAAACCCTGTTGCAGAGCTAAAGTTTGTAGGTCTCATTTAATACTCTATTATATATGCTTTGAAATGTTTCTATGTTTGCAATTTCTCACCGCATTCCTATATGTTATTTAAGTTTTTGGGCCTCTGTGTGTTGTTATGTCAACTATGTGTTAACTCTTGGAAGGCCAGGGGGCATATGTTTGCCTCTTTGATTCCTTTAATGTTAGTTAATAAGTACATAGTAGGAACTCAATAAATGCTTCTTAAATAAATGAACAAAGACTGTTAGCACACGAGACAGTTGCGGTGAACCTGTCTTCACTTCTGTCAGTGGAGCATATTCTGAGGGCTTGTGGTTGTGCTTTGCCAAGTTGTGATTGATGCTCCTTAAGTTTGAGATGTCTGTGTAAATCATGTCCACCCGGCAAGGAAGTTCTGATATAAACAAGACGTAGAAAAAGCATGGCCTATTGGAAAGAGATCTGGAAAGAAAGTAAAAGGTTCAATATATGTATCTTTGGGCAACTAACCTGTTCTCTCTGAACTTCAGTTTTCCTTTCTATGAAATGCAAATAGTGAACGTAGTTTATAGAGTTGTTGTGAGGATCAGGCAGTTTACAACATAAAAAGCTTGACAAAAGTGCCAAGCGAAACTTTTGATTTTTGATCATGCAAAAAAAGAAACAAGCATCTTCTCCTGGTTCATAAAAGTGTCATGTACCAGGAGACATGAATGTGTGCATGATGGAGCTATGAGTTTTACCTGGGAAATAAAAATCATGGAGGAGGGAGTAATGCTTCACATTGTGCATCTCCTGTGTGCCAGGGATGTTTTTACATTTTATCCTTAATTTTTGGGACAATCTTATGAGGTAGCAATTGCTATTCTCAGTTTGGAAATGAGGAGGTGAAACTCACAAAAAGAAGCTCACAAAGAGCTGAAGTCAGTATTGACAGACTCTGATTTAATATTAAAGCCCAAAATATATCAACGGAACACGCTGGTTTTCAAGCTGATGTGAAGTCTTGAGTGGTTGTTTGACAAATTAAAGAAAGGTGATGAGCCCATGTTGCATTGGAACAGAAGATATATGAGGATAATATGAAGTGAGTATGTGCTGGTAGGGTGTCATCTCTGTGTAAGACAACGTTTCTGACCCGCCTTTGCTGTGCCAGATACAAGGGCTGTTTTCTCTTGGTCTCCAGGACTTGCCTGTAATACATTAATAGTGGTATCTACAGACCCGGGCTACAGAGAAGATGATGGGCCATGGTCTCAGGAGTCCTACAAGGCACTCTGTTAGTTAGTTTCCCAAGTCTGACTATCAGAGCTAGAGAATGACAAGGTTGAAGATCTGGAAAATGTATCAGGATAATACATGGTGAATCAGAAGAATATTCCAAAGCCTCTTGTTCTGCTCCTATCAGGAATTTATGCTCTGACAGCTTCTCTATGAAACTGTTTATGCCCCGGTGGCCTATGCCCCATTGAAAACTATGTTAATCCATAGGAGCGTTTTCAACAGAACAATTCAAAGAAAAAGCAAATTAAAAAATAAGTGCATTTAAGTGATATCCAAGAGAAGACTTCCTGTATCAGAGACCAGAATCAGGGCAAGCAAAAGCCTGTCTTAGATTTTGCTTGTCTGAGCTAAGCATTTTGTGCATAGTTATGCCAGACCTGCTGTCTTTGTCTGTTTTGTGCTGCTAGGCTAGGTAATTTCTAATAAACAGAAATTTATTGGCTCATAGTTCTGGAGTCTGGGAAGTCCAAAATAGAGAAATCTGTATCTTACAAGCATCTTCTTGTTGCATTATCCCATGGTGGAAGGACAAACAGTAGGTAAGAGAGAGGCAAAGCGGGGCTGAATTTGTCCTTTCATAAGAAATCCACTCCTGAGATAACAAACCCACTCCTATGATAACAGCTTTAGTCCATTAATGGGGGCAAAGTCCTTATGGCTAATCAACTCTTGAATGTCCCCCTTCTTAGTACTGTTACAATAGCAATTAAATTTAAATATGGGTTTTGGAGGGGACAGACATTCAAATGATAGTACCTGCTCTCCAGAGAATTTATGTGGGAAGCCCACATGAAGAGAAAGCATGGTGTTCCTCTACCATTGGTGGAGTACCAGTGGTACCATTGGAAGTTGAAGGCCACTCCTTTGCACACATGAAACTGTAAGTCTTGCCTTTGGAAGACTCAGCTTTCATTACTTAGGTAATGTGGCATCTTAAATCTGGTCGTGTGTGGATATTGAGGGTAATACTTCTTCACTTTTTAAGGGGCTGATGAGGAAGGAACTTACGGTAATCATCACTGCAAACATTTTAAGATATTTTTCTTTTGTCAAGGTGCTACAAGAGAAGATATTTGATTGTTAGAGGAAGAAAGGTTAGCTTCCTACTATCCTCTTACCAAATTAATAATAATTTAGACACTAATGACTCACTTCATAGGTTTCACATTTCTGGATTTTTTATGAGTTTACATCCAAAAGATCAAATATAAAATATACTTCTACATGTATTTTCTCCAGAGACAAATAACTTTGGGATTCTTTTCTGTTCCTCTGTTTGCCTTCTCTACAAGCCGAGGCCATTTATTTCTGTATGAATAGTGACATTAGAAATATTTTCACACATCCTTCCTTTCTGGTTTACCTAGTTTTGACAAAACATAGACCAAGGGTGTTCTTTGAGCCTTTAACTTACATTAAAAGTGACATCTAATGTATCAGACACATGATTTATAGGACTCAGATATTCTACCTCCTTCAGTGGGAAGTGCTCCCCACCGCCTGAACATTACAGATGCTGGGGGCTGACCAGTCACTTGTTCTTGGAAGTCCAGACCGCACCCCCCACCCCACCCAATGCTGATTCTGAGTAGCTAGGCTGACCAGCAGCAACACTGGAGTTTCTGGTTCTTAACAGCCATTTCTAGACTTGAACGGAACCTCACAATGAAGCTTTGGATTGTGGCATCTTGAGTCCCTAAAGCAACTATGATATAGAGGAGGGCTTAATACGCTGGGAGATGAACTCTGACCAACTAGAAACAGAAGACAGGAAAGATACAGTTTGAAATTATTTCCCATTTCTTCCTTTTATTGGCCTCTTGGAAGTATGGTCGATCTTTGCAACTTGTTAGTAGGTAACTCACATGCCGAGTGGTCTGTTCTATCTACACATGGGATGTTGTGAATCAACATGGTAATTAAACATTTTCATTGTTGTGCATCTTTTCTTGTCTCCTGTTGCTTTTCCTTTCCTTTTTTTTTTTTTTTGAGATGGAGTTTTGCTCTGTCGTCAGGCTGGAGTGCACTGCATTGGCTCCATCTCAGCTCACTGCAACCTTCGCCTCCCGGGTTCAAGTGATTCTCCTGCCTCAGCCTCCCAAATAGGGATTGCAGGTGCACACCACTATGGCTGACTGATTTTTGTATTTTTATTAGAGACGGGGTTTCACTCTATGGGCCAGGCTGGTCTTGAACTCCTGACTTCAAGTGATCTGCCGCCTTCGCCTCCCAAAGTGCTGGGATTACAGGTACGAGACACCATGCCTGGCTGTTTTTTCTTGACTCTTTAGGCCTATGGTTTGGGCCTCTCAAAGTAAGGAGTAGCACTTTATTTCTCACCCGTGTCTCTATTTTCTAGAGACCTCAGGTTAAAACAATGTCTTAAGTTGAAAAGTAGCTTAATAGTCATAAGAAGATCATACTTCGGACTGTGTTCTATATGTCAGAAAAAATACACAGTTTTTGTTTCAATGATGTGAAATTGAAAATCTCTTCTTGAGGAGAATGTTGTAATTTTTATGAAGCGTCTGTTGTAGTATATACGAAACTCAGGAGGATGGAAAGACAGCTGACCAGAAAGTTCAGATGTGATTTCCAATTAGTTTTCCTTGGTGCAACAATTCGTGTAATCACTGCAGCTTTTCTACCATGCTTTGCAGAAAGCTGAGTGAGGGAAGTCAGTTGGATTGGCAGTGGGCTATCAGAAAACATTCAGGCTGTTGCCAGGAAAAGAGTAAGACAGAGTTTCACAAAACTCTATTTGCAAAATTAAATTGGCTAGGATCAAGATAGTCTTGCAGCTTCAATTTGGTTGCAAGCCTATAAACAAGGACCATAAATACAAAGCAATGTTCTGAACAGCAAGGATGTATCTAATGGGCTGCCACTGAGGTCAGCTCTGGGTCAAGTTTCATTTCCTAATGAAAGGAAAAAGAGCGGACTGTGGAGAACTTAATGAAACCCATCATGATTCCAAAGTGGAAGGCCCTGCCTTTCCAGGAGAATGAAATACATGTCATTCCTGTGTCTTCACATTTAGATTTTCTAATTATTTTGCAGTGTGTGTGATTTTATGATAAAATCACTTGAAGAATAAAGGAAATAATGAAAGTAGCAAAGAAATGCAGGTATGAAAGAGGTTTATCTCTTTATCTCACAAGACCCATCATCTGGATGAGTTACTGAAATTCAATTTTGGACAGAAAGATTTCATAGAGGGAATGCTCCAAAACGGTGATCAGACTTCTAGGGAAGAATGGGAGTAAAATTAGAAACAAGGAAGCAGATTTCTCAAAAATACCTGAGAGATGAGAGTCATATGAGGACCCAACCACTGAGCTGTGTTGGATGGTAAGAAACTAGAGTAGTGGTGGTTGTTATAAGAAACTTGATGTACCTTTGAAAAAACAGGTGCTGTTTTCTTTCATGCATGGCTCAAGACACCGTGTGCTGAAACATTGCAGAATACTTTAATTTCAGAGAGGGTAGCTCTGTGAAGGACACTAATGAGGCAAGTGATTTGCACTTAACTTCCCCATAGATGCAGATGCTAAATGGCGTGGCTGTCATAACATCCATATACTTTAGCAGGGATATTCCCACACCTCGGGCGTGTGTATGTGCATGGAACAACACACCTGGTGCATAGAACGACAGATCCTTTCTCCCAAAGTTGGTCCCTAAGGGGTCATCTGCATAGATTGTTAAGGTAAAATCACTCAAAGGTATGGTTCAGGTAGGCACAGGTAAGAAGAAATTCATTTGATTATTTAGGCAAATCTAAGGGCGAGCCAGTGCAGTCAGCTGCTAGGGCATTAGATGGTTCATGATAGAATTGTTGAGAGTGGATGAAAATCAAAGGCAAGTCTTTAACGTCTTGGATAAGAGACAGACCAATTGGCATGGCCCACTCATGTTGGTTAGATGGTAACACAAATCTGTAATCTTTGCCATTGTCAGTAAAGGGGCAGGGATTGAATGGGGTTGAGGTGGAATACATCAGTAGGAATGATAACCAATAACTGAATAAGGTTAAGCAGATTTGCAAACATGAAATATGAAAACAGAGGAGAGATACATTAACATGATGTGCATAGCTCTGCATAATCAGCTAATAGTTTTGAAGTTTAGTAGATCAAGGAATTCAGATGATATATCCAGTGTGGAGTTCAGATCATGGTCTCTCAAAGATGTCCTTGCCCCAGTCCCTTAATTCTATAAATGGGTTACTTCTACATCTCAAGGGATCTTTGTAGGTATAATTAAGGTTACAAATCTTAAAATAGGGAGATTATTGTGGATTATTAAAGCAAGCACAATGTAATCATACAAGCTGTTACAAACAGAGACCATTTTGTGGCTGGAATCAGATGTGGTAGAAAAGGAGGCAGAAGAGATGTGAAAACCATAAGGTTGAAAGCATGAAACAAACTTGATGAGCTCCTGCTGACTTTGAAGATGAGGCAGGAAGCTGAGGGAGGCTCTTAGCTGACAGCCAGCAAGGGAATGGGGACTTCAGTCCTATAACAAAAAGAAATCTGAATAAACTCGAAAGAAGATTCTCCACTTAGCCTCCAAACAAGATTCTGGGCAGCTGATTTTTCTTAGTGAGACCTATGTTTGGCTTCTATCCCACAGACCTGTGAGACACATGGGTATTATTTTAAGTCTCTAGATTTGTCATAATTTGTTATGGCAGCAATAGAAAACTAACATATTCACATATTTATTTTTACATAAATGTGTATATGGTCTTCTTCAGTGTGCGAACATACACAGATATTTCAGGAAAAGTATCATACTCTATATAACATATTAGAGTAAATAAATGGCTCACGGGTTGGCCATGCATAGCTTTATGGTCAGTTGCTTCTGGCACACACCACCAAGGATTGGTCTGCAAGCATGATACATTTTGGCCATTTTAAACTTCTTCAATGATAAAAAGAGAGATTCCATGTGTGAAATTTATCATACTGTCCACTTTTGAGGGCTGCTGGCTCCTAAATTTTGTCAGAAATTTAAACCCATCTTCAGCCTTCACCCAAGCTTTTGCCAAACTTGAGAAATCTTCCAGCCAATATATATGTATGTATCTGTGTTTATATATCTATAGTGTATATACATGCAGATCTATAGTTACCATTTTCAAAGCAGTTTTATAATGTGTTAAGAATACTGCAGAATTCTGCTGAATTGGTCCTACTGAAACACTGAGATGTCTGCTTTCTATGGACTGGGGAACAGCAGGTGAAGGGGGGCATGAGGCTTTGGTTTCTATCAACACTGGGCCTGTCCTTTTCCCACACTGACATCTCTTGCAAGTTTTCCTTATTTGTGCTTCCCCATGTTTTAAAAGCTCACCCATGAGTTTACCCAGAGAAAACACCTCCTGCTTCATTCTTTTCAAACATCTTGAATATAAGAATTTAATGATGCACTCATGGGAGCCACCACTCTGCTTGCCTGTCTTCTTTTCAGCACCAGACTGGGATGGACAGCCCTGCTAGGTGGTTGGGCAGTATGTAGGCAGTCCTTACGTAGTCAACAGAACTATCTTCTGTGTTTTAAATCTAAGTGTGGATACTGGAAAATGCTAATTTATGGTAAGCAAGAGCTGGATTGACAGGAAGCACACAGCAGAGGGAGAGGCCGTTTGGTGAGTCTGGGAAAGGGTAATGGAAATGGAAGTGAGAAATAAAGACTGACAAGAATAAAATCAAAGAGGTTAAAAATAGAATGGTTTAGAGTTAACCCAGAGAGTGTCTTAGTAAAATAACGTAGAAAAAGCTTTTGGATTTATATCTAGGAAGATAGACATGTGTGTTTGTAAACACACACATGTGTCAGAGAATAGGGAAAATGAAAAAAAAAAAAAACCTCAGGGAATCAAATACCTTCTTGGAAGATCAATTAATGTCCAAACTTGAGTTTATATCCTGAGAAACAATAAGGGTGGCCTTGTTTTTTTTCTCAAGGTGAGAGGAAATGAGATGCCAGCTTGCTGGCCTTAGGCTAGAATCTAAGCAGATGTCTGTCATAGGGTGGATCAGATGGACTCAGCACAGATCTCATGCTGTGTCCCATGAGTCTGACGATCTTCTGAGGCTTTTTACTCTGAGAATTGTACTGGAAGGAAGGGAGAAGCAGGGCTACCATTCCTGAGATCAAGTTTTTTGAGTTAGAGCAAGAGTTAAGACTGTCTTTACCATGGGCAAATGAGGAGGTATTCCTTTTGGCGATATCCCCAGCAATTTGTTCCGTAGCTCTTCTGTGGAGCATGCTGGAGAAGTAAGGTGAGGCAGATTCCCATTGTACATTTGAGTCAGCTGAGTCCCACATGGGTACCAGGATTGTCCAACATTACATAGTTAGCAACATCCCTACCAATTGTTGTGAATACTCTCCATTTTTCTCAAGTTCTAAAGCAATTCTATTCCCACATTGCCTGAAAATAACCTTGTTTCCTGTTTTGGTGGTGGTGGTGGTGGTGGTGGGCAAACATTGGCACAATCGTGTAGAGCTTATTTGTGAATGAAAGAACATTTGAGGACTCAGAATATTTTAACAAGCACTGAGTAACTCAGTTGAAACATGATTGTTATCTTCACATAACAAGGAGTCATGTATGTAAAAGGGATTTACTGAAATCCCTGTCGTCCCAGAGGGCTGATGCGGGATTAAGGAGTAGTAGCAACAACAGGAAAACAGATTTCAGCCTAGGATAAGAAAGAATTTTCTTCCAGTTAGAAGAGTCTAAAATGGAATTAGCTAATTTGTGTGATAATGAATTCCATGTCTTCTGAGGTAATTAAGTCAAAACTGAATGATCATTTGCCAGAATGTTGTACAGAGATTTATAGAATTGGCACAATAGCGGACAGGACTTGTGCTTGATAACCCAAGTATTAAAATTCACTGTTTCTATCAAAATTAAAATAGTTCCACCTGAACTTCATTATTTTATTCTTTCCTATTTGCCTTTGATTTCTACTCTCTATTTAAGCTTTTGTTTCTATGTAGGGCAAAAAGGGACCTTGTGGTTAGCAAAGTTTAACTTACCTTCCTGAGTTCAGCCCTCTCTTTTTCATTTCCCTTCTGATTTACTCATACATTTATCTCCTCTCCTTTGCCTTTCTAATACCTTCTTCAGGCCACGTTCTTTGCTTTAATATAGCGTGCTTCTTTACTAAAACGATGTTCCCTTAACTCTGCCACTCCTTACATTTCCAATCTGAATCTTTTCATGAAGCAATAATTTGTTTACAATTTTAAAATTAAAAAGTTGGCATTTCCACTTCCTCAATTCATGCTCATGCCTTAAACTCTTAACATATGACTCTTTTTGCCCCTCAGCTTTATTGGGGTATACTTGACAAATAGAAATTCTATATATTTAAGGTATACAAGGTGATGTTTTAATCTGCAGATACATTGTGAAATGACTTCTACAATTAAGCTAATTATCACCTCCCATAGTTATAATTTTTTTGTGGTGAGAACAACTAAGATAAACTCTCTTAGCAAATTTCAAGTGTATATTAATAACTCAGTATTATTTATTATTAACTGTGGTCAGCATGCTGTAGAGTAGGTATTCAGAATTTATTCATGTCTCTTAACTGAACATTTGTATCCTTTAATCAACATCTCCCTATTTTCTCCAAACTCCTCTACTCCCTGAAAACCACCATGTTACTTTTGATTTTTATGAGTAAAATTAAAAGTAAAATTATGCAGTGTTTGTCATCCTGACTCTGGTTTACTTTACTTAGCATAATATCCTTCAGGTTCATCCATATTGTCATGAATGACCGATTTCCCTTATTTTCAGGCTAACATTCTTTTTTATATATGTAACACATTTTCTTTATCCATTTATCTGTAGATGAACTCTCAGCTTATTACATGTCTTGGCTATTGTGAATTACCTTGCAGTATACATGGAGGTGCGGATATCTCTTTGAGATCCTGATTTCCTTTCCTCTGAGTATGTACCTAGAAGTGGGATTGCTGAATTATATGGTAGTTTTATTTCTGATTTTTTGAGGCACCTCTGTACTGTTTTCCATAGTGGCTCTACCAATTTACATACCTACTAGCAGTATACAAGGGGTCCCTTTTCTCCACATCCTTGCCAATAGTTATCTTCATTTTTTTTTTTTTTGATAATAGCCATTCTAATAGGTATGAGGTTATATCTCATTGTGGTTTTAATTTGCATGTCCCTGATGATTATTGATGATGAGCATCTTTTTCTACAGCTGTTGGTTGTTTGTATGGTTTTTTGTTTTTTTTTTTTGAGAAATGTTTATTCAGGTCCTAGCCTATTTTTAAATTAGCTTGTGTTTTAATTTTTCTATTGAGTTGTTTGAGTTCCTTGTATATTTTGAATATTAACCATTTATCAGATGTATGACTTGCAAGTAAATTTTTTCCACTTTGTAGATTGCCTTTTTACTTCATTGATGATTTTCTTTGCTATTTAGAAAATGTTTAGTTTGGTGCAATCTTACTTGTCTGTTTTTGCTTTTGTTGACTGTGTGCTTTGAGAGCCATATCCAAAAGTCATCACTGAGGTCAATTTTAACAAACTTTTCCTCTTAGTTTTCTCCTAGTAATTTTCTAGATTTGTGCCTTATGTCTAAGTCTTGAAACCATTTTGAGTTGATTTTTACACGTGCCTTAGATAAGTGTCCAGTTTCATTCTTCTGTATGTGGGTATCCAGTTTTTCCAATACTATTTGATGAAGAGACTGTCCTTTCTTCATTTAGTGTCCTTGGCACATTTTTTGAAATCAATTGACTCCTCAGTTTTATTTCTGGGGTCTCGGTTGTATTCTATTTATCTGTATGGGGTTTTTTTTTTTTTTTGAATGCCACTATCATGGTTTTGATTATTGTAGTTTTGAAACATGTTTTGAAACCTAGAAGTATATTGCCTCCAGCATTTTGTTTGTTTATTTAAGATTGATTTGGCTATTCAAAATCTTTTGTGTTTCATATCAGTTTTAGGACTATTTTTTTCTATTTTTGTTAAGAATGTCATTGGGGTTTTGATAAGAATTGCATCGAATCAGTAGATCACTGGGATAGTATGAACATTTTAACAATATTTATTCTTACAATCCTTGAATATGAAATGTCTTTCTATTAATCTGTGTCTTCCTTAATTTCCTTCATCAGTGTTTTGTAGTTATAAAATAAGTATACAAGTCTTTTAAGTCTTTGGTTAAGTTTATTGCTAAATATTTTATTCTGTTTGTTGCTATTGTGAGTGGGGTTCTTTCTTAATTTTCTTTTCAGATACTTCATTGTTTGTATATAGAAATGTAACTAATATTTGCATGCAACTTTACTGAATTTATTTATTGGTACTAAAAGGTTTTTTTTGCTGAATGTTAGCGTTTTCTACATATCATATGTAAATTGCAAACAGACGTAATTTTACTTCTTCCTTTCTGATTTGGATATTATCTATCTATCTATCTATCTATCTATCTATCTTGTCTAATTGCTCCAGTTAGGACTTTCAGTACCATACTGAATAGAGGTGGTGAGAGTGAGCATCCTTGCCTTGTACCAGATCTTGGAGGGAACCCTTTTGGCTTTCCCTATGGATTATCATATGATCTACGGGCATTTAATATATGGCCTTTAGTGTGTTGAAGTAAGCTCCTTTTATATCTATTTTGTCGAGAGTTTCAATCATGAATGGATATTGAACTTTGCCAAATGCTTTTTTGGCATCTACTGATATAATCACTTAGGGTTTTGTCCTTTTGTTGTTGTTAATGTATCGTATCACATTGATTGATTTGTGTATGTTGAACCATCCTTGCATCCCAGGGATAAATCCCACTTGGTAATGGTGCATGATCCCTTTAATATGCTATTTAATTCAGTTTGCTAGTATTTTATTGAGGATTTAAAAATCTATGTTCATCAGGAATATTTGCTTATAGTTTTTTCCTTTTAGTGTCTTTGGTATCAGTGATGCTAGCCTCATAAAATGAGTTTGGATGTGTGCTCTCTGCATCTTTTTTGGAAGAGTTTAAGAAAGATTGGTTTTAATTCTTCTTTGAATGTTTGGTAGAATTCAACTCTGAAGACTTCTCCTCCAGGTCTTTTCTTTTTGGTCAGGTTTTTGATTACTGATTCAGTCCCCTTACTTGTTATTGATTTGTTCAGGATTTCTGTCTCTTATTAATTTAGTTTTGGTAGTTTGTATGTTTCTAGGAATTTATCAGTTTTTTTCCAGATTGTACACAATTTGTTGGTATCAATTGCCTGTAATAGTCCCTTGTAGTCTTTTTATTGCTGAGACATCTATTGTAATATCGCTCTTTAATTTCCAATTTGTATTTGAGTCTTCTTTCTCTTAACCTATCTAAGGGTTTATGGATTTCACATATATTTTCAAAAACAAACTTTTAGTTTTGTTAATTTTGTAATTGTTTTTCTGTTCTCTTTTTGATTTATTTCTGATCTAATACTTATTTTCTTCTGCTAATTTTGGTCTTTCCTTTTTTTTTTTTTTTTTTTTTTTACTAGTTTCTTGAAGATAAAAGTTTTTTTGAGATCTTTCTTCTTTTATGATGTAGACATTTATAGCTACAAAATTTTATGTTGATATTGCTTTTCCTGCATCCCATTAAATTTTGTTTTGTAGCATTTTTGTTTTTGTTCGTTTCAAAATATTTAAAACATTTTTTACATTTTTTTTACCCAATGGTTGCTAGAGTGTGTGGTTTAATTTCCATATATTTTCTCATTTTCTTACTGTTACTGATTTCTAGTTTTATTCCATTGTGTTCAGAAAAGATACTTGGAATAATTTCAATCTTCTTGAATTTGTTAAGATTAGTTTAGTGACCTAACTTGTGATTTTGGAAATGTTCTGTGTGCAATTGAGAAGAATGTCTGTTATTTCTGCTGTTGGGCACAATGCTCTATATGTTTCTGTTAGGTTCATTTGGTCTGTAGTGCTGTTAAGTCCTGCTTTTCCCTTACTGATACTCTGTTTAGGTGGCCTCTCCATTATAGAGAGTGGAGTATTGAAATCTTATACTATTATTGTGCTGCTGTGTGTTTTCTTCTTTAGATCTGTCAATGTTTGCTTTATATACTTAGGTTCTTTGTTGTTGGGTACATATGTAATTTTAATATTTTTATCTTTCTATTAAATGGGACTTTTTGTATGTAATAACTTTCTTTGTGCTTAACTTTTTTTTATTAATCTACTTTGTTTGATATATGTACAGCTATCCCTACTCTGCTTGGGTTACTTTCACGTGGAATATCTTTTTCTACCCCTTAACTTTTAGCCTATGCATGTCTTTAAAGCTCAAGTGAGTATCTTATAGGCAGCATATTGTCACATCTTTTTAAAAAATCCATTCAGCCATTCTGTGTCTTTTGATTGGAGAATTTAATCCATTTCCATGTTTTGATAGTCTTGCCATTTTGTTAATTGTTTTTCAACTGTTTTGTAGTTTCTTTGTTTCTTTCTTCTTTGCTTCTGTCTTCCTTTGTATTTGATGACTTTTTGGGGTGTGCTTTGATTCCTTTCTCTTTTGTGTATCAAATAGAGGCTGCCATGAAATGTATGTAAATTATCTTAGAGTTATAACACTATTTTTTGCTCCCAATAACTTGTCACATACAAAAACTATACTTTTTTTATCCCATACATTTTATGTTATTGAAGTTACAGTTCACATTTTAATATTTTTATCCATTAACAAATTATATCTAGTTAATTTTAATACATTTGTCTAACTTTTATAACAGAGTTAAACTGGTTTACTTACCACCATTGCAATATTAGAGTATTCTGAATTTGACTATATACTTACATTTACCAGTGAGTTTTATACTTGCATATATTTTCATGTTACTAATTAATGTTCTTTTGTTTAAACTTGAAGGACCCCCTTAGCATTTTTTTTTAAACCTAGTCATAGGTTTGCTTGAGGATCCATAATTGGGCTAAGTTAGAGGGCTTGCTATAGGGGAGAGGGATAGGCATGTCTCCTTCTGGATGCCTGGACAGATAGGCATGACCCTGGACTGCAGTGGCGCAGGATTGAAACAGAATCTCAGTGCTGCTTAAGGCTCCATAGCTGGGACTGAGGTTGGAGGGCCTGCCACAGGAAGCATGGATGTAAGTCACTGGGCTCTCAGGCAAGCAGAGCTGACTCTGGACCATGGTAGGGCAGGGCTACAGCTGGGTCACAGAGTTTCTTCAGGACCTGCAGTAGGGAGCAAAGCCAGCTGGATTGCTACCAGGAGGTGGGTGCGTCTCCTGCTTTCACCCAGTTCCCTGGGTGGGCAGGACTGCTGCTGGACTGGCAGGGTGGGGCTGGGAGCTAGAAATGAATCACGGAACTGCCTCAGGATTTGCAGTTTTAACTAAGGGCTTAATACCAGGACCGTGGCGAGGTGTGGCTTCTCCTGAGTTTGTTGGCACATCAGGCTGCTTGCAGGATGGAGGCCAAGTGGGGCTGGAGCTGAGTCTACAGGGGAATGGGGCTTCTTTGGTCTGCAGCTCTGGCCAGGCTTGGTGAGACTGCCACTGGGGCATGGGCCTGCTTTCTCAAAGGGGACCTCCTTGGTTATGAGCGTTGCCAGGGTTTTTCAATCTCCTATCTGGATTCTGAAGCTCCTTCAAAGGCACTTTTCTCTGTGGATGGTTGCCAGATCGATTTTTCTGTGGGCAAATGCAAACTGGGCACCTCCTGTTCTGCTATCTTACTGATGTCACTTTGACATACTACTCTTTCCTCATCATTCTACTGAGTGATGGGTACTTAGGTGTTTGTTCTCATAGTCTTTGTAACTTTCTGGTTTAAAAAAATTCTCATGATAATAAGCCTTTCCAGGATCGCTTCCTTGTCAAATCAAACAGCGTTTTCTCAGTCTTTTTCCCCACTTCAATTCTTCATGTCCTTTTTATATGGATGATATGTTTCCTTACTTCTGGAAGCTCTCTCTTCCCTTGACTTCCATGGCAGAATCATGCTGATTTCCTTTCTATTACCTCTCACATTTCTAACAGTAGTTTGCCCAGGGAACAATCTTCACCTGTTTTTCTTCTTCTTCTTTTTTTTTTTGAGACAGAGTCTCAGAGTCTCACTGTGTTGCCCAGACTGGAGTGTGCAATGGCGCGATCTCGGCTCACTGCAACCTCCGCCTCCCGGGTTCAAGCAATTTTCCTGCCTCAACCTCCTGAGTAGCTGGAACTACAGGCACATACCGCCAAGCCCGGCTAATGTTTTGTATTTTAGTAGAGGCAGGGTTTCACTGTGTTGCCCAGGCTGGTCACAAACTCCTGAGCTCAGGCAGTCCGCCCACCTCGGCCTCCCAAAGGGCTGGGATTACAGGTGTGAGCCACGGCGCCCGGCCTATTTCTCTTCTTTCTCTGTGTTTCAGGCATGTTTATGATTACTCTGTTTTAGCTATAGTCCTGTATGCAAATGGCTCTCAAATTCATTAATTTAGACCCTGACTTCTCTCCCAAATCCCTGCTCCAAGAGCTCTCCTTGGTTCCCCTCAGTACCTCAGAGCCAGCGTGGTGAAAACCCAATTGATAACCCTCTCCTTGCCCCACTCAGCTCCTCCTGCTTCCTCTTGACTTGCTCTTCCTTATATTACCCTTATCCACACTATTCAGGCTCTAAATTTAGTAATCAGAGTTGATTCTTTCTCTGACTCCGTAATCAGTGCCCAGCTTTTATATTCTACCTTTGATTTCTTTCAGGTGAGCATCTCCCTTTCTATTTCCCCATCTCTATTTTAGTGTGACGCCTATTACCTCGCATCTGAACCTTTCTCACTCACAACCAATCTCCATGCACAAAGTCTCTGTTCTTTTCCATCATAATTTCCATACTCTGGAAATGATCATTCTTTTCT
Source organism: Aotus nancymaae (assembly GCF_030222135.1). NCBI lineage: Eukaryota > Metazoa > Chordata > Mammalia > Primates > Aotidae > Aotus > Aotus nancymaae. The sequence continues at coordinate 108,466,484 of NW_026988425.1, forward strand.
TCAGACACCATCACTAGCTTCCCTGGCTGAAAAAATTAAATATAGTGTCAAATTCAAGATCTTCCACAATGTGGGTCCCAACTCTCTACATGCTTTATCCACCACAAATAGCAGCCATTAATAATAGTGAACATGGATGAGAGCTCACTGTGGGCCAGTATTGTGCTAAGTGATTTTAATAACCTGATTAAATAGATACTATTATTATAATTCAATAACTATATTAATTATTCCCTATAGTCATAGAATCAGTAAGCATTTGAGCCTAGGTGAGGTGATTCCAGATCCTGCCACCACTTCGGTGCTTTATTGGCTTATCACCCACCTCTACCACATGAAGCTTTAATCTGGAATTTTAATGCATCTGCCATTGACTGCTGCCCCATCCCCCACTAATTGGACTGTTTTTCTACAGATGTTGTGTTAGAAAATATCTTCCTTCTTACAGACTCTTTACTGACCCCTGCCCCATATTTGAAATCCGACATTATTTACTTTGTACTTTTATATACAACTGTATTGATTTCTTATAGTAATGTGTGCCCTTAGCTTCTCAGTTTTATTATTTTTTATCTCCATAGAGACAGAAACTATGTTTCAATCTTGTTTTTTATTCTTTAAGTTACTTAGCAGAGCACCTTATGAACAACACGGTAGGGTCTTCATTTGAATTAAATTGGCTGGTAGCACATCAACTAAATATCAGAACTTGTCCTAATTTCTTACAATGCACCTTTCATGCTTTTATGATTATTACTTCTTGCGTTAGTGTTTAGACAGCCTGCAGGAGCCACATTGATTTATATGACACACACACACACACACACACACACACACGTGTGTGTATATATATATACACCATTGATTTATTTACACCTCAAGAACTGCCCTGCTAAGTGAGGGAAAGAAAAGCCTCATTTCCACAAGAGACAAGCACTAGTAACTGAAAAAGTATCACAGCAATGTCTAGACAGAAGGAAAAATTTTAAAGTTTGATTAATTAGAATTAATAGCCTAGTTTTGATCTCCTATATTAGTCAGAAGAGATTTATCTAAGCTATTCAAGTCAATGTGGAGTAATCTGAACTTTTTCTACAGAGAAGTTCATCTGGAAGAACTAATTTTGAGTTATTTGAATTTTTCTGATCCTGAGGGTGTGATGAGCACTTGACTGCTGGCTGTAATTCTCCATTGTCTTTGTCACCCAAGATGGAGGGGTACAACTGTCTCAGCAATGGTTTGCAAAAATGAGTTGAAACTGACCATTTGCTAGCCCTGTCTCAGAGAGTGGGTGATGGAATTTTTGCCTCTCTTATGTGAAACCCATTCTTACATTCTCTCTCTACAGCCATTTATTTCTTTGCAGAGCTGTCTGAAATTATTCATATTTCTGATTTTTTATCCCTTTTTCTCACTCAACTGTTTGATTTTTTCTCAATCACGCCGTTATTTTTCAGTTCTGCTTTCTAAGAGCCTTTAAGCTTGTTTGGTGTGTGATGAATACATTTTTTAAAATGTTTTGTGACAGAACATTTCTGGGGTAAGGGAATGATAAATATCAAATCAAGTGGAGGCTAGAAATTTAATTTTCCCTATCAGGGCCAATCTGTGCTTCATTTTATCCTGACAAAAATTGATATTTTATCCCTGTGATAATGGAAGACTCTGATTGTAGTTCCTTTTCATAATTCGTTACAAAAAAATCTTTTTTTTTTTCCCCTGAGAAACTTGAATCAAAGCAGAGTGGATTCTGTGCACATAGTGAAGAAAGGCACCTGATATTCCTTTACCTTTGTTTCCCCAAGCCTGGCAGCAAGGATTTTCATAAAGTTGCCCAGGTTCTTGTTTAAATGTGTTGCTTTCTGGTTTAATCTCTGGTTGTTGCCGAGAGATTTATCTTGAAAAGGCTGTGACACAATCCCCCCCTACTTTCTTCATTCAGCTCCATTTCTTAAATTAAGGAAGACTTAAGGAGCCTGAGACGATGGCTGAAAACTGACCTTTTAAGTTAACACACTAGAATTTGGTTAAGTCTAGAGAGAAACTAAATAGTACTTATTTAATGAAGACCCATCAAGGGCTTGCTTCCAGTCAGGTAACATTTCAGAGATCTTTACATATTAATTCATTTAATGATCATAACATCCTATGATGCTGATCCTATTTTTAATCCCCGTTTTATGGTTGAGGAAACTGAGGCAAAAAGAAGTTAATTGTCAATGATTCAAGTTACCAGCAAGTGGTAAAGCCAGGATTCAAATGCAGGCAGGCAGCCGGGATCAATACTCTTAATCACCTGCTCTGCTGCCTCCACATTAAACTGTTCAGTTAGGTGTGCATCTACCCTGGCCTCATCCACCCCTCCCAGACATCTTCCCAGGTCTTCAGTAGTTCAGTCTCTGAACTACTCTTTGGAAGGATGTTGCCAGTCATATTTTTTACACTCCCCAAAGAAGTTATGCCAGAAGCATTCAGGAAATGTCCAGACTCCCAAATCCTAGAATTACTTCTGCCTCAGAAGTATAGTCTCAGCTCTGTCAGAAACAAACCATATGATCTTGGGGGTAAAAAACTTCCTTTACTGTCTTTCTTGTCCATCTGTAAAATAAGATAAGGCTCAGCTAAGTTATTGCTTCTGTTCCAGCAATAAAGGGTTAGCCTTGACCCATTCTCTGTGACACCCAGCTTGTGGACCATGCTTAGAAATATGTCTCATATTCAGACTCTGTCTTCTGAGGGCAGGCCAGCTTGGGTCAGCTAAAACTTTTCACCAAGTCTGAAATAATATATATGTATGTGTGAATATGTGTCTTTTAATTTCATCTCATTCCATGGAAACCCGACCATTAGTTAAGAACTGTTTTAGAACCAAGTGAGAAAACCCAATTTAAAATGGTTTCAGCAAAGTAGAAAAATTTATGGGCTCATCTAAATCAAAAGTTTGGGAGAATGGAATTTTTATGCATGATTTTATCCAGAAACTAAACAATGCCATCAGAATTCAGTCTTCTGCTGTGCTCGCCTCTGTGTGGGATGTATTTTTGGCAGGGAATTCTAATAGAGAGCTTGCTTTACTCCTTAGAGATTCAAGTTTGTATGTTATTAATTAGCAATTCTAGCATGAAGGGAATTGTGTGAAGCATCTTTCCTATTAGGTCAAATGGAAGTCCTAGAGCTACCTCTTAGGAGAGCGATTTTGGGGCCAGTTTTTACCAGTCATTCTGGTGAAGGCAGGGTGCTGGTGGTGGTGGGAGAAATGATGGTATAATACCAAGTTTCCTGTGCCCAAAGCCTAGGGATCATACTGTTTGAACCATGTGGGCTGAAAGTGGGGAAGCAATTGTTAACTAAAAAAAATAGTTTCTGTTACCAGAAGAAAAGGAATGGGTGGTAAGAGGAAGGCAGGAAAAGACTAAGATATATAATCCATAGTATGTGATGCTCAGCCTCCTTCTCCCATATTTACAAGCACAATCTCAGAAAAAGCTTTTAGGATAGTTTTCTCATCATCCAAACATATGACATTGATAGATAAAATATAAAAATTTTAAAACACGAAAAGAGCATAAGTTCAAAAATAAAAAAATCGTGGACTACAAATAGACCAGAAATTTAAAATCTTGAGGAAGGCTTAAGTCAATGGCCTGCTGGGCTCTAAGAATAGAAGGAGCTAGCATTTTGCTCCTGGGCTATTTCTGCTAAAACTAATACACATGGGTTAGGGTTCTAGAGTCAGGCTCACTGTTTGATGTCAGAGGCTGGAGCTGGCTTCTCTCCCCCTCCCACAAAGAAAAAGTACACTGAAAATAAATAAATAAGTATTGATTCAGGACTTGGGGATTTGGTTTTTCAGAACCGATGGTCCTACAAAGCCGGGAGGATAAAGATGCATCTAGGAATAGTACCAAGATGCCATAGTCCTCATGGCACCATGGGTAAAGAGCTGCCACGTATCTCTGGACTGGGGGTCTGAAGGTGAGGGAGGGCAAAAGCAGCACCACTAGATAGGTATGGTGATCAGAGAGGGAGGAAGAGAAAGAGAAACGTAAATGACAGCCGAGGAAAACCCACTTTCAACATGAGCCTACAACAAATAAAACTTCAGAAATATGTGATGAGAAAGACAGTCAATAAAGCCTGTAAGAAAGCCACAACTTCACTCCATGTGACAGCAAATATAGGAAAATTGTACATGAAGATTTTACAGTGACTACATTTAGGCTGCTCAAAGTGATAAAAGAAGAAATAATGTCAACTAAGAAGTATGAGAATTAACTAGCTTAAAATCTTGTAAATGAAAAAATACAGTTCATTTAGAAAAGTAAATGGGATAAATTTAATCCTAGACATGTTTAAAGAAGGAATGAATGAAAGTGAAAGAAATCTACTCAGAGAGCAGCACAAGAGGAGTGGGATATCTCTGGAAGAACCAGTTAGAGACGTGAGGATGCACTGAGAGGCTCGCACGTTTATCTGATGATACTTCCAGAAGAGGATGAAGGAAATGGTGGAGAAACAGTGTTACAAGATGTAATAGCTGAAATGTTCGTAAAATAGAGTAAAGATTTGTCTTTCAAGATTGCATTCTGCATATCAAACAGAAGAAATAAAGATTAACCCACACCTAGAAACATTATATTGAATCAACAGAGTAACGGGATAAAAAGAAGATCCGAGAATCTATGCAAGGGGAAAAAATAGTTCACTTTCAAGGAGACAACAGTTAGACTAAAAGAAGGGGAGGCGCAACGAGGCACCAAGTCTTTAAAAAAGTGAAGTTAAAAGCAGATGTTTTCAGTCATTGAAGATGAAGGAAGTCTACCAACAAGACCCTCAGCGAGGGAACAGTTAGCAGATGCACTTCAGCAAGAAGAATAGGAAACAAGAGATGACAGGTGTGGTATACAAGGAATGGTGAATATGGAAACTGACACATTTTATCAGAAATTACAGAAAGGACTGGCTACAAAAACTAACTTATTAATTTGATAAAACAAACTCTAGACAGCAATGCCAATGTGGAAAACTGAGTTTAATGGGTACTTAAAATATGCTAAAATTTTTGTCTTATTTTGGGGGTGCAGACACATTGTAAATACATAGATTTTGTTCAGAATAATTATAGTCCAAAGAAAACCACTGAAATCAAGACATAAAACCCATAATTTTGACACTAATAGAGAAATCAAAGACTAGAACATATTAAAGTCCATCAACTTAAGCATGACTGGAAAGTCGAGGGAAAAAGGAAGAAGAAAAGACTGATAAACACAAAATCAGTTTGCTAAAATGAGTGTATGTACATAACCAGTAGTAACAATACAAATAATTGGGTTAAAGTAAATTATTTTCAGCTAAAACTGACAGTTTGAGAAAAATAAAATCTCTGTCCCTGCTAACAAGAGACATACTTAAGATGACCCTCAGAAAAGGTTTGCAGATAGAAACAGCAAATAAGCTTGTGCAGTGGTATTAATGTTAAATGAGAAAAAATTATGGAAAATCTAATGATAGGGATAAAAAGGGCTACTGCATAATAAAAAAATACAATCAGATAGTCTCTCAAGCCCCTACTAATAGAGCAAAAACAGATAGAATTACAAGGAGGTAGAAACAAACTTATAAAATGGATGATTTAAACAATTATGTCTCATTGGCATATATAGGATTTCACACCCAACAAATGGATTTACAAAATATAACTATATTGTAGGTCACAGAAGAAAAATTATCAGGCAATTAAAAAAAATCAGTCACCAGTTTTATGAGCAGAGAGCAATACACTTCCATCTCTATCAAAAAAAAATTTAGAAACTTAATTTTTCATTAAGAAATCACCCTGGAATTTAAAATTGTCTTGAACTGAAGGACATTGAAAACATTACATATAAAAACATATGAGGTGCAGCTAAATTGGTAATTAGAAAGATTTTTCTGTCCATTAAACCAGTATTAGCCATCCTGGGTAATATTCTCACGTGCCTTGGAGTGAGGCTTCACGTCTGCAGCTACCTAGTAAGCCCCATTCCCACTGTTTCGATTCTTTAAGGCCAGGACGAGTGACACCCGCCCAGAGCACAGCCTCTGGTGTCTAACCTGAGCTGACCTATGCGATTTTGCCTCTACTTACCTGTCTCATGGTGCATCTCCATCTTCCTTAGTACAGCGTTATCTGTGACCTCGCTTAATCCTCTCTCCTCTTTCCACTAGCAGTAAACTCTTTGAGGCAAGGGATCTTTGTATGCCCTGATGTAAGAGACTTGTGCGTGGTAGGTGTGCAGTAAGTGTTCCCAGACTTGAGTCAAGTTCCAAAGTGATTGCAGAGGCTATCTACACATTGTCCTTCCGCATGAGAGCAGTGCTCAAGCCTGGAGACCTGACTTCGAGAATCATCAGCATTCAGATGATATGTAAAGCCTGGAAATGGGTAAGATCACTTAGGCATTAAGTAGTGTGAGCAAAGAAAGCCTAGGTTCAAGAAGAGAGGAATGGCAGCATGGTGCAGTACAGAGTTGGAGAAGGGGCTAGCTGAAGAGGTAAGAGGAAAATGAGGAGTGCAGGTACCTGCAAATCTGGAGAAAACAGTTTAAAAAAAAAAAATAAGTTGTGCTCCCAGCAGCTGGTAGGCAAAGAACAAAGAGATTTGAAAGGAGTTCGTAGGAATAAAAACAATGGCGGTCATTGGGGCCTGGAGCAAAGTCAGTTTTAAGGAAATGGTGGAATTGGGCAGGAGATTGGAGTGAGCTGCCTGCATAATTTTATGCATGGAGAGCTCTGCCTGGAGTGTCTTTTCTTCCACCCCTCAAGACTTGGCTCACAGCCTGTCCTCTGCATGTACTTCATAAATATATGTTTTTATTACATATACTATACATATATAATCTTTATCACATTGCATATATATAAGATATAAATAACATATACACATATACCTAAATTTTTACTGCAACACATCACAGTACATTAGTATTATTTATGTGTGGACTCCCACACCTCACCCTGGCCAAGAATCTGAGGCTTTGGGGTCAAGACCATTTATGCGTGTGTCCCAGTTTCCAACACAGTGTGCAGAAGTGTGTCAGCTTTCCCTTAATGGAAAAGGTTTTTCTGCGGGTGGGGCACGTGCAAAGGGGGTCGTGAGGGGAGAGGCTAAGGTAACAATGCTGCCTCTTTCCGCCCTTCCTCTTGTGTTTTGGCACAACTCTGGTTGCATGTGGTAAAGTATAGAGGGCGGCTGCCTGTAGGTGGGAGATGAGGCGTGCAGAGGCGCTGTCAGAGCAGCGCCTGCCAGCACTCCTGCAGTGGCGACCACTTCCATTTGGGGCAGGGGTACCTGGCATCCCTCAGACATTTCTTATGCTCCTCTGCCTCCCCACCCTCCCAGCATTTCCCCGAAAACCCTCCCAGCACGTCCCCGAAAGTGCAGTGCTAATGGATCCACAGCTACTGGGCTTTTCATCCTGGTCTAATGTGGCCTGGAGCCAGGCAGAGACGGGCGATAGCACAGACCCTCACCTTCCTCAGCATGCCTGGGCATGATGTGAATATGAGTTTTGTGCAGACTCCATGTTGTGCTTTTCCAGGGTTTAGAGTGAGAATTCCCAATTCAGCCAAGAGGAGCGCTCATTTGCTTTGCTTAGTCTTGGCCTCGAACGTAATGTAAGTTAGGGTCAAATGTAATTGTTTTCCCTTCTTTCCCTCCTCCCATTCATCCTACCCATCATTTCCTCCCTCAGTGTGCTCTCTTTGAGTGTCTCATCTGTCTTCCTTCCTGTCTTTTTGCCTGCCACTTTTTCTGTCTCATTCATTCTCTATTTCTCTCCATTCATACATATGCACATGTTTGCATAAATGCAAATATATGCTTATATAGTTCATTCAGATTTGGAATGCAGAGTTTTGGGCTTTTTTCTCTTATGGTTGTAATTTTCCTGGCTACCCCTGCAGTGTCACCTGGGACCAACATCTGAGAAACTGTTTCCATCAGGTGGTTGCTCTCTGTCTCACCCTAGCCTGGTTGGCTGGATTCTAGATACTACGAAGGCTTCTCTGGAGAAATTAAAAAGACAAGGGCTAGGGCCTATAGGGCTCTGAGCAGAAGGTTATCCAGGTAGCTATGGTGAGGAAGAGGTCCCTCCAGCCCTTGCCGCCCCTACAGACCAGGGAATCCAGCCGCTACTGGGTGCTAAGGATGAAATTTGAATTCCAGAAGAGTAAATTTTGGTTAAAGTGCTGGGAAGAACTGATCTAACCCTGTCACCCGTCCTTTTCTTCTTTCTTTTTTTCGTTTATAGTTTCTGGCATGTAATTAAATGGTTAAAGCATTAGGAAGTTTTGAAACTAGTCCCACATCCCCTTCAAATAGCATGCAGCCCCATGAGTCATTACCTTTAAAAATATATCTCACTGACCCTCACCCAATTAACCCGTTGCGGTTTAATCAACATATCCTTGGGAAAAGGTTGGTGATATTTTGCTTGAAATTCTCTAGTCTGAATTTTTACGTGCGATTTTCTTCTAGAGTGTGTGCCTCTTCTAATGTGATTAATTACTTTCCCCCGGAAGAGGTCTTGGCACCCTTTCAACACTTAGAAGCTCTGCTCTCATGGGCAGAGAAATTACCTTGACATGCTGTGGCAAGAGCAGGGACAGAACAGGAGTGGCTCAGCATGGTAGAGGGCATGGGAACGGTAATAGGCTTGCTCTAAAGGCCGGGACTGGGAGCTTGGCTGTACTGGATGAGGGTTTTAGAAGGTATATATGTCAGAGATGAAATCTAAGTCTTTGAGCAGATCTGAGGGGAAGGTGCACTAGGCAGGCCAGTGGCCAGGAGTCCAGGGAGAGCGGGCACCAGAGTGAGAATCCAGGCCAGAAAACCAGGCAAAGAAAATAGAAGATTCAAGTGGAGCTTCTGCGGATAACAAGGTCAAGGGCTTTTGGATAAAGACAAAGGTAACAGAGGAAAAGCTGTAGGCAAAGCACAGCAAGCTGGAAAGACCAGGGGCTAAGTCTCACATCGGGTCTGGGTTCAAGTTCTTGTGCTATTTACAAGGTGTTTTTCCGTGAGCAAAATTAACATCTGTAGCCATTTATATTTTACTTAAAGTGGAACCTATAAAACTCCTTTCCTTTGTTATGGTGAAGGTTAAGTAAAATTATGTGTGTAAAATGGTAAATACAGGGCCTGCTTTACAGTAGCTGTCACTAACTGATAATTAACTTCTCCCTGCCCTAGGCAAGGTCCTGTGGCATGAGCTGTGTGAATGAAAGTTGACCCTCATGCAGAGGTTAGCAGGCGAGAAATTCCCGTGGGTTTCCTACCTAAGTCTGACTTGGTTGCATGTTTAGACAGAAACTCAAGTCCAGAGCGTGTACTTGACTTGGTGAAGGTCTCAGCAATAGTTAGAAACAAAGCCAGAAATATAACTCAGCTTTTCTAAATTGTAATCTGTAGGTCTCTCTTATTAAGCATGTGCATACTTAGCGGTATCCATTGGTATTTTGAGCCAAATAAGATTTGTATCTTGTTGAGGAAACGTCTGTGGATTATTACAAAGCCTATGAAGATAAGTGTAATTTTATGTTTCATGGATACATCTTAGTGGATGCCCTACAGGTCTGCGTGTTTGACTTTAATGCTTGCATTTATCTAAATATCAAAAAGTCATAGGAAGACCAGATGAAGGAGATGATAAGAACCAGGCAGCACCTTCTTCAGGGCATGTGACTTGTCTTGTGTATATACTGGTGGTGATGGATCATTTTGATTTATCTGCTTTCCGATCCCAGTCCCTCTGGCCATGACAACAATGATTGGAGTTAGAGCGCAGGCTGTGGAAATGGAGTGAGCTAGGTTGTCTATCTAAAACCCATAAATCGAGGATCATCAGTCACATACTTGCCTCATGGATCTATCTGTAAAATGCTAAATACAGGGCTTGCTGTATTGTAGCTGTTCTAACTGGTAGTTAACTTCCCCCTGGCCTAGGAAAGGTCCTGTGGCAGGAGCTGTGTGAATGAAAGTTGACCATCATGCAGTGGTTAGCAGGTGAGGAATTCCTGTGGCTTTCCTACCTAAGTCTGACTTGGTTGCATGTTTAGACAAAAGGAGACCCTCAGAGTTCTTGACTCTGCTTTTAGCTCCTGATTTGCTCCATGGGTATCTCTCATGGAACTATCCCTTTGGAAATGCAGCAGGGATTAATTAAGAATGTGGCACACAGGAGCCAGACTGCCTGCTTTGGAACCCAGACTTTAGGACTTTGTTTTCCATGTTATCTTGACCCAGTCACTTAACTATTCCCAGCCTCAGTTTTCTGATTTGTGAAATGGTGCTTACAGTAGCACATTCATCATGAACTGTCTTGAGGACGATTGGGGCCAAAACAACCACAGTCAATGATGGAAACATAGTAAATGATTTTTAATTTGCTGTCTGGTCCTAAAGCTACAGATCCTTGGTTTCCCTTTGTGGAATCTGTCACACTCTTTCTCTACTCAACCACTTGGGTTCACCTCTTCCCTTGTCTTTTGGTCGGACCTAAGGCAGCCTATCTGACCCCTGGTAAGATCATATTTGGGTGTGGGTTTGCCTTGAAAGGCGCTATAGTAGTCCGTTCTCACACTGCCCAAGACTAGGTAATTTATAAAGAAAAGAGGTTTAATTGACTTACAGTTCCACATGGCTGGCTAGGCCTCAGGACAGTTACAATCATGGCAGAAGGAAAAGCAGGCACCTTCTTCACAAGTCGGCAGGAAAGAGAAGCGAGAAGGAGGAACTTCCAAACTCTTATAAAAACACCAGATCTCGTGAGAACTCACTTTCATGAGAACAGCATGAGGGAAACTGCCCCCATGATCCAGTCACCCCCCACCAGGTCCCTCTCTCAACACATGGGGATTATGGGGCTTACAGTTCAAGATGAGATTTGGGAGAGGACGCAGAGTGAAACGGTGTCAGGTACAGAACTCATGAGCTTGAGTTGTAGCATCACGTTACACTCCTTGAATTCTCCTGTTCTTATGTCATGTTGGCCTTCTCAGTAATCCATCCCCAGTGCCTTGCACGGTACCTGGTGCAAAAAAATTACTCAGCATGGACTGGCCACGTAAGCAAGTACATACGGGGAGAAACACAGTCTCTCGTGTAGCCCTTAGCTGGCCCTAAAACTTTGACTTCACACTGCTGCTTCTGTGTTGTTACTTTACAGTTTACTCAGTTGTAGCAAAGGGCAGAAGACCTAAGTGTGGTAGCCATGGGTGAAGGAGAAGTGAAAGAGTACCATAAGGAAATGCATTCTTTTGGGGCACTGCCAATGGCCAGGCAGGGCTCATGTCGGGAAAGGAAGGATGGAGTCCTATTTGACGCATTTGCATTCTCAGAGTCTGGTGAGCCAGGCAGCCAACCTGCTCCGGACAAGTTTGGTGGGTCTTACATCAAGTTGAATCTGAGTAGGCATTTATCTAATATAGTTTGTGACTATGTGAACATATGGAGAGCAGAATTATGCTAGAGAGGTGCCAAGATTTTAGCTGAGAATATAGTTTGTGTTTTAAGCCTTCGTGCCAAGTTAGAGACTCAATGGGACAAAGGAGAAAGATGTCAGAAGAATGTCACTGATGTCAGAATCAGAGACAATTATCAGCTAGACGAAAAGAAGGTCAGTGTTAGGTACATATTTTTACCCAAATTTCAAAGTCTGAACAGTTCCTGAAAAACTGTCCCCCCCACCCCATACCAACTGCAAGTTTGGGAACTTCCCAGAATGATCCTCAGTTTCCATGATTTGCTGGAGCACTGCACAACTCACTGAAAGTTATGATACTCGGTGATAATTTATTACAGGGAAAGGATTCAAATTGGAATTAGGCAAAAAAAGATATTCATAGGGCAGAGTCCAGGAGGAATTAAAATGCAGAGATTCTGCTCCTTCTCCCCCTGTGGAATCCTGGTTGGCATTACCTCCTCACTGCCATGATGTATGATAACAGGTGTAAAGTATTGCGAACCAGGGACGCTCATCCAAACCTTGGTGTCTAGAGTTTGCATTGGGACTTGATTGGATACTGCCTATATGGCTGACCTGTAGTCTCTCTCCTTGTAGAGGCTGGGCTAATACCTTTGGTCTCCAGTTCCTCCAGAGCTTGGAACATCTAGGGCTAGGGCATGGCTCAAGCTCTCATCTTAAGTCACATTGTTAGATAGTCCTGTGGCCAAAGCACCCAGGCAAATATACTCCAATCAGGTAGGACATTCTAGGGACACAGGGGGTCTCCTCTAAGTAGCCAAGGGCAAAGGCCAGACTTATCTTTGGGTAAAGTTGATGCTTCACTCCATGGTTATTAACTGTTAAATTCCCCTTTTCTGAAATCACCCAGTGAATGGTGACACAGGGCAAAGCAGATTATAGGGACTCTACAGAGCTAGACCGTATTCATTTATGACCCTCTCTATATGGAAATCCAGATAGAGTGGGCCAGGTCCTTATACATCAGGATTATGCTGGCGAGGTTTTTCTGGCTGGGCCTAATGGCACAGAACAGCCATGGACCCAGCCCTAGCCTTCGGTTTGCAGTCTCAGATACTTGATTTTATCCATTCATCCAGGTGGATTGGATTATATGGACCAGAGATGGATTTTTAAAATCACAATCAAATCTATTAATTTATAATTAAATATATACTCACATATGTGCATACCTTTACTAAGAACCAGAAGAGGTCACCAACATGGAGTGTCTCAGTCCTGTCGAGGTGGGTCACTCAGGATGCTGAAATACACCGCAGAAGGCAGCTTATTCAGCACAAAATCAGAGCAGAGGGAGCGGCTGTCGAAGATACAGTAGTTCTCATGGTCTGAAGACTGGCTTTGCCTGCTCTAGCAGCATTTTTGCTCTAAATAACTGTATCAGACTCCTAAAATGAGAGCACAGTTTTTCCTGGTCAGTGCTGACAAGTCCTGTTTTTCCAAGTCTCTATTTTCATTATTTCTTATCAGGTCCCAAAGGCTTCTCTCATTACAGCATTTTATATTATAATTTATAAGCTTATTTTATGTACATGACATCTCAGTGTAACTGGTACCTAGTATGTTAATCTCACTAAGTCAGCTCCAAATCACCATGTGGGGTAGGTTAGGGTGGAGGGATACCTTGCTTACTATGTCCAGGGAGCCAGATATTCCCAGCCCCTTCTACACTGGGGATTCCAGGACCTGGTGATTTGGAGGTCATCTTAGATTTCTCCATTTTTATCCTCTAGAGATAACATGAGCAGGTATTATTTGTACGATTGCCTGAAGAAAAAACTCATGCTCATGAGATACACATCCGGCTGTGGTCCTCTCCTTGTTCCATGGCAGAATAGAGACCATCAAAACAAATGGAAATGGTGGGATAAAAATGAATTGCGATATGTGGATGAGAATTTAAGTCCTGGTGTAACATGCAGGCATTACAAACCTAGGCTACATGCTTTATTTTGTCTGCGGACCAGCTTTGCATCTAAATACAGGTCACACTACGTTGCGTACATATGTGTGTATAATGCAAATATAGAACACTGCATAATACAACAAAGAAATTTCAGAGTTTAAAATGCAGTACTGTCATCTTTTTAGAGCTGGAGTTACCTTAATGTGCTGTCTGCCCCACTCAGGCAAACTTTAAAATAATATCATATTTCACAAAACCCTATTAAACTGTCACATAAATTCCCTTTATTTCCCTTTCCCGTCAATGCTGATTACCGCAGAAGATATTTCTGTGTCAGTGGAAATGTTTCTCCCTTCCCATCAGCTTTCCTCTCTTGCCACTTTTTTTTGGGGTCTGTCTCCTGGGGCCAGTTTGCTAGAGACCCCTTTGCCTGAGCAGAACAGAGGAAATACAATCACTCAGCCAGCCCTGCTAATCCAGTGCTGTTTTTCACAGAAGCATTTAGTAGCTTCCGCTTCCGACTGGGCCATTCTGAGAGCGAGGCTGACTTCACAGGGGCTTTCAAATAGTTGATACTGAGCATTTCCTACGTGTTTGGCTCAGGCTGACTCCTTTAATGTTTACAATGCAGTGAGATGGGATTATTATTATTATACCCATTTCACACCTGAACAAATTGAGGCCGATTGTAAGTAACACATGCAAAGTCAAGCCACAAGTTCAGTGGCGGGGCTCGGATTCAGGACAACCAGCTGTCCCAGTTTTCCCCAGGATGGAGGAGTTTACCTGGACATGGGCTTTCAGTGCTAAGACCTGAACAGACAGTCCTGAACAGAGCAGGATGGTTGATCACTTCAGTTTTTTTTTTTTTTTTTTGAGATGGAGTTTCGCTCTTGTCACCCAGGCTGGAGTGCAATGGTGCAATCTTGGCTCACTGCAACCTCCGCCTCCCTGGGTCAAGCGATTCTCCTGCCTCAGCCTCCTAAGTAGCTGGGATTACAGGTGCTCACAACGACACCCAGCTAATTTTTGTATTTTTATTAGAGGCGGGATTTCACCATGTTGGTCGGGCTGGTCATGAACTCCTGACCTCCAGTGATCTGCCTGCCTTGGCCTCCCAAATCGTGCCTGGCTGGTCACTTTAGTTTAGATCTCAATCCATCTGAATGCCTGAAAACCCTTGCTCTTAACCATTAAGGATACTGCCTTATCCACATGGAACAGAATATGATAATATCATTACATAAATTGATACGATAATATCCATTCTTTATTATTCCCATCTTTCTAAATTTTTTATGCTTTACAGAAAACTTTTTAAAGTCAAATTCGAGTGGTTCTCATTCAAACTAGATGTGGCCACACCAGTAATGTATTCACTCATTCATTTGACTGAGTACAGTTTGAATAATAATAATATAATTATCCTTAATAATAATGCCAGTAATTATACAACTTAGCTAATTATACTGATCGGGCAATTAATATGTTCCATATACTTTGCAAAATGCTTTACATGCATTATCTTATTGAATTTTGACAACAATTTTGTGAGGACCATTATTTTTCCCAGTTTTTCAAATAAAGCTGTGAAGCTCAGAGTACTTCAGTGACTAGTCAGAGAGAGTGGGCAGAGTCGAGATTCTAACCCGAGTCCATCCTACACAGCGACACAGGACATAGTGATTGCAACATAGCTTATTTGCTCTTCTCTACAGAGTTTCAGAGCTGGCTTCAAGGGCTCTGCAGCAGAACAGTCTAATCTTAACCATGTAGCTGTGTCTCACTTAGAAAAACAACTGAGAGAACGCTAACTTTTCAAAAAGATTCCTGGCAGCGTGCTTCAATATTGAGAGCTCTCAAAGTAAATTTAAATGATGACTTGATTTGTAAAATATCAATTTATGCACAATCTATAAGGCCTATCTCTGGCACAATCCCGTGGCATGGTCTAGGGAGATTGTTTTAAACCAAGGCACTAGAGGATGTCATTAGGTTTGTATTAAATGACTTCCTGGGTGGGTAATTTAAATCTGTATTCTGCTCAGGAAAAATTGATGACCAAAAAATTCTCACATGATAGATGACTTTGGTCACACAGATAGATTTGAGCATATAGTTCCCTTCCTCCCTCTCTTCCCTTCCCTCGTCTCTTCCCTTCCCTCCCTCTCTTCTCTTCCTTCCCTTCTCTTTCCTTCCCTCCCTCCCTTCCTTTTTTTTCATCTTTTTGAGACAGAGTCTCACTGTGTTGCCCAGGCTGGAGTGTAGTGGCATGATCTCGGCTCACTGCAACCTCTGCCTCCTGGGTTCAAGAGATTCTCCTGCCTCAGCCTCCTGAGTAGCTGAAATTATAGGTGTGAGCCACCACACCCGGCCCTTTCCTTCCTTTTCTCCTCCCTCCCTTTCTCCCTCCCTCCCTCCTATCCATCCCTCTGTGTCATTCTCTCTGTTTCTTTGGTGTTCATCTTTCTGTCTCCAAACCCTGAAAGAAAAAAGAAGTATTTCCATTAACTTCCTGTTCATTTACAAGGCCATTCACGCACATGCGTGGCCCAAAAATCTGTTTTATTAGGCTCCAGCTTTCAAACTGTGTTCTTTTAAAGCTACTCGTTCCCATGTGAATCCCCTCTGGAGCCAGTCTCTTAATGGCTACACAGTAGAACTTTTAAAATTCTTGCTTTTAATGCCTGCCTTATTCTCAGACAGAGTGATATCCCACTCACTAGTCTTCACTGGTCTAATCTATATTATTTATTGTGTGTGTGTGTGTGTACACCAGTCACTGTGCTGGTTTCTAATTACTGGGGAAACAAAATTGAATCAAACACATATACTCAGGACCCTTTTAAAATGATTTTTAGGCCTGAGGCACTTTAAGAATTGGAGGGCCCATCATACAGTATATCAAACATAATAAAATGCAATCACAACTCACATTAAATACCTTTTTTTGTCACTGAATTTGAAATAATTTAATGTTTGCTTTAACAGTTATTTGGCTATGGATGATATTTAATTTATGAGTGACTTTTGCCGTCATTGTCTGTAATTGGGAATTTTTGTGAAGTGTGGAAATCTTACCTACAAATTGCTTTCAAACTCAATGACGTTCTTATGAATACTAAATTTAACAATGAAGTTGACATGATATTCTATTTTTTGGACAGTGAGACGTTTATTTCAATTTCATAGTTTCTTTTCACATTTTGGAGCCGATACATTAAGGTCTCACATATTTTTCAGAATCTTATAAAGTGTGTTGGCTCCAGGCAGTCTGGGAACTTAGGGGTCAAGGACCCTGTGTGTCTTTCCTGCCTTGAGGCGTGTTCTGGCTCGAGACAGAGGGAAAAATCTAGAAGTACAAGGCAGGATAGACTGAAATGACCCATGCTATGGTAGAAATCAGGGCCAGACAGTGTAAGAGCACAGGCACCAGAGTACTTAATTCAGACTCTAAAGGAGGGAAGAAGGGAGTCTCAGAATGGGTGAACCATGAGGTTACCAGAAGCCCAAGGCCGCTGGTCAAGAAGAGAGGGCATGAGGGGCTTTCCTGCAGAAGGAAGGACCTATGCAAAGATCAGGAGCAGAACAGAGTGTATTGAATCAAACTGTAATGTGGGGAGCAGGTCGGGGGGGGGTCTGTGGCATGGGGTGAACATCTCCCCACTGGGGAGGCAGATCTTGAAGGGCCTTGTGCCTCAATAAGAAGTCTTGATTTTATCTTGAGGCCAATGGGGAGCTACTGAATATTTGGAAGAAGTAGGAATGGAGAGGGTGTAAAATATTCAAAAAGGTATTTAGGAGATGAAAATGATGGGACTTAGTAATGCCCTGGATGCCAGGTACCTCTGTGATGTGGATGTCTGGTGAGATGCCCCCCATTTCCCGAAGAGTTGACTCGAAGGGCGATGATGCAGCATACCTGCCCACATCAGGCCTGGGGGGTAGGGGATGGGGGAGTGGGAGGACATGCCCCTGTGCAGGAGGACACATCTCCAGGCCATTGTCTCAGGCCACTGCTGCTATGCCACAAAGACCCGCAGGAAGGTTTTAGGATGGCAGAAGTAAACTTTGAAAAGAAGGGGCCAGAAACAATTCTTTGAGGCTGTTTGCAAGCAGCAAAAGACTTTGTATGCGGATCTCAATTTCCCATTTTCAGACCTAAATGTGTCACTAATATTCTCCATCAGGCTCTCTGACCAGACCTGCTCCCCACACACTCTGTTGATTCCACACATCCTAGGAGCTCTTGGCCTGCCAGGGGCTCTTTCTTGTTGCCCAGTCATCTGTGAATATACCTAATTCAAAAGGTGAATACATTTAAATGGCTTAAACATAAAAGGCAGGTTGCCAAGCAACTGGGAATCTGAAATACCCTCGTCAGGCTGTGTAAGTGGAGAGCTGGCAGGCCACCACTGGAGTCATTCTGAGTGGAACAGTGGCAGGAAGAACAATAACAATAATAATAATTCTCATTCCCTTTCTTTTTATTTTTCTCTGATTTCTTTCTTCCTCCTTCCATTTCTTACCATAAACCAGCAGCTCAGCCTTAATTTTGAAATATAATCGCTGTGTTTAAACTAACCCATAACAGCTCTTAATTCTGTTTGTGAAGTAACCAGGCAGCAGAGCTGCTTCCCTATTGCTGACTTTCCCCATTCCTTGAACACCTCCAGAACTCTGCAAACGACCTGAACTATGCTAACCCTCGTGAGAGTAAAAAAAGAAATCCACCTCTTAAAGCAAGTAACCTAGCTATTGAAATTTCCTGGCATGGTTTCCATTTGGACCGGCTCTGCTCTGGTGTCAGCTGGTGACATCTGTTTTTGGGTTTCAGACTCTTACATCTTCACCTTCTGCCTTATTGGTCCTTATGGCTCAGACTGTCATTTCATTGTGCTGTTCTCTCGTGCTGGTTTTTCTGCTGTCTAGAAGTCAGCTGTCTTAAATAGCTGGAGCTGGAAAGAGTTTGGGGGAAGCCCAAGATTCCTGAGAGATGCTCCAATGAAGAGAGCGGGCGTAAAACAAACAAAATCCTATTTGCTTATCTAAAACATTTCGTTGGGCCGGGCACAGTGGCTCACATCTGGAATTCCAGCAATTTGGGAGGCCGAGAAGGGTGGATCACTGAAGGTCAGGAGTTCGAGACCAGCCTGACCAACATGGTGAAACACCCATCTCTATCAAAAGTACAAAAATTAACCAGGCGTGGTGGTGGTGTCTGTAGTCCCAGTTACTCGGGAGGCTGAGGCAGGAGAATCACTTGAACCTGGGAAGCGGAGGTTGCAGTGAGCTGAGATTGCATCACTGCATGCCAGCCTGGGTGACAGAGTGAGACTCCATCTCAAAAATAGATAAATAAATAAAAATAGTAAAACATTTCATTGCACACGAGTTCATGTCTCTCCCTCTCACTCCTCTCACCTTTTCCCTGCCCCTCTCCTCTGATGCGTAATGGCATTCTGCAATAAAACTGACCTGCTTCAGCCCACTGCAATGCTGCAGTGGCAGACACTTGGCCTCTGGAGGAAACTCTGTCCTGGAGCCCAGATTTTGGATCCTTCTCCAGTTGAAATACTTTTTTTCAGGCAAATAATTTAGGAAAGAGCAGAGCAAGAAACTTATCTGACGTGAGAGTAAAATTATTCACTAGAATGCATTTCAAAGTTTTCTGAATTAAATCAATAGCTTTCTCTTTCTTCAAGATTCTTATCTGTCAGTGCTTTATAAGATGTCTAAACCTGGCGAAATGTAATAAAGCATAACAGGGTGGGATGTGTTGAATGAGTCTTCATGGAGCATGTCACAGTCCCCTTCCCATCTCATTTTGGTTGTGTGTCTAGAGGTTGCTGTACCACGTGGGCTCCATTGAGATAGTGCTCGGGGTGGGAGCTCTGGAAGAGGATCGCTTGAGACTTGGCCATGTCTTTACAAGACAGGTCTTCAAAACAGCCAAGCAGAAGTGATCTGGCCCCACCCTTGGTGGCCTTAAGGTGTCAGGAGCTTTTATGAGAAGTCCTGAAGCTTAAGGGAAGCAGTTGATGCTTTCCTCCTGGCAGTGCTAATTCTACCGGGGAGAGCTGGGGCAAAGGAGCTAGTAGCGTGGGATACAAGTGAGCCAGCCGGCAGGTCTGCGGCACAGTTGCAAACATCCCTAAGTGAAATCAGCTGATGGATTGATGGGGGCGGGTACACAGCATCTGTCTGCAATTTTCCTGATGCGATTACACACTTCTCCCAAGTGACTGCCGTTTCTGTGTGTAGTAAATTTCTCAAACCCAATCCAAATACTTTATTATTATACTGTATATATTATGTATCATTATAGCACAGATGTATTATTTTTTATTCCCAGCATATTATAATATAACAAAATTTCCAGGAAAATCTGTACAGTTTGATGCAGATGAGGGAATGCAGATGGATGGGCTCATCTTTATGCAGAATCTAAAATTGTTATCTCAGCCTCGATTACGGCACTTCCTCTTGGTTATCTGAAAATTGCCCAGGAATAGATTTGCTGATTTTCTTTTCATTTATCCCCATTATGTGAGCCCACTTTCTTATAGTTTAGAGATAGAGGGTACAAAATAAACAGGCAAGATTACCCTTTGCAAAGAAATACAAGTTTGTAATATTTTGAAATTGGACTGTTTTGTGAGAAAGAAGGCAACAAAAAAAGATGCTTTGTTTTGAGGGGAGAAAACCTTATTCTGTTATTCATCTTCTCAATATCTCAGCTCTGTTCCATTGGGGTATAATAAACTTTTACTATTCAGCGTGGTGAGGGGTTTTAGTTAGGAAGTTGGCAGAGGGCACAGGGCTACATTGTTCAATCCGGCAGCCACCAGCCACCTGAGGCTATTGACTAATTAAAAGCCATTAGTCCAGGTTGGGTTCGGTGGCTCTTGCCTGTAATCCCAGTGCTTTGGGGGGTCCAGGCGGATGGATCATGAGGTGAGGAGTTTGAGACCAGCCTGGCCAACACGGTGAAACCCGTCTCTACTAAAGATATAAAAAATTAGCCAGGTGTGGTGGCACGCCTGGAGGCTGAGGCAGGAGAATCACTTGAACTGGGGAGGTGGAGGTTACAGTGAGCTGAGATCACACCACTGCACTCCAGCCTGGGTGACAGGGCAAGCCTCCGTTTGGAAAAAAAGCAATTAGTCCAAATTTCTCTGTGCTGCAAGTAAAATGTGTACCCCAAAAGTCTGATAACTTGGTACCAAAAAAGTCTCACTCAATACCTATGTCTCATTAATCATTTTTCATATGATTACATATTGAAATAGTCATTTTTACTATCTACTGGGTTAAAATATATTATTAAAATTAATTTCACCTTACATTGCTTTTTTAAAAATGTGGCTATTAGAAAAAATAAAATTATTCGTGTGGCTTGTATCATATCTCTGTTGAACAGGGAGGGCTTTGCTCCTTAAAAGTCCAATTCCTTAATTTTGGCATCATGTGGGGGCTTGGTAGAAATGCAGAGTCTTGGGCATCACCTAGACTCAGTGGAGCAGAATCTGCATTTCAGCAAGATATCCAGAGGATTCACACACACATCGAAAACACTGTTGTAGTTAAGGACAAATTTTAAAAGGCTTAAATTATTTGACCTCCCATAAATACCTATTGGTTTCCCATGGGAAAACTGGGAGTCCTTTGAGGACAAGACTTTGTCTAACACTCCTTGACATCCTCAGTGTTTGGTATAGTCTTGGGTTCACAGGAGATGATACCCAGTGAATGTTGAACACATGAATGGGCACACAGTCCTGTCTGCCACTGCATGGGTGAAGACTCAATGGTCGCATAAGGTGAAGGGATCTGATGGCGACCACATTCCAGTACAAATAATTTAAAATGATATGTGCATCCTTTGGGTATCTGAAGCACAGAACAGAACTATGTTTTATTTTCATATGTTAGGATCCTAACTGGTTTTCCTATCTGGACTCTTAAAACATTACCTCCCCCGCCCCTTCCGTACTGCCTTTATTTTTAAAGCGTAAATAAAAGCAAGTTTATTAAGAAAGTAAAAGAATAAAGAATGGCTACTCCATAGGCAGAGCAGACCTGAGGCCTGCTGCTTGCCCATTTTCATGGTTAGTTTTTGATTATATGCTAAACGAGGGGTGGATTATTCCTGAGTTTTCTGGGAAAGGGATGGGCTTTGATTGTAGTATGGAAAATTATATGAAAGGGAGCAAACTTACAAATTAGATCATGGTATTTGGCATCTGGTACGCTTCTCCTCACACATTCTTTGCCATCCCCACTTACATTTATTTCATTTCTTTAACTGGCCAAGTTTCCTCAGTCCAGAGAAGTCTCTGCTTATCTGTCTATACCTCAAAGAGCCTTCTGTTCCAAAATGGTGATTCCACTCCTCCTCTTTCATTCTCCATTGCTTCTCTCTGCTTTAAGTAAATACTTACCCTGTAATGCCCAGGACCTCAAGCCTGGGACCTTCACGGTACTTATATGATGTTGTTGTCTCCCTCCTCTGCTTCCCAGCCCTTGTGTGGCTGGGACTTTAACTCTTTTCACTACGGTCCCTATTAAAGTGCTTGTTGCATCGCAAGACTTCAATAAATATTCTTTGAATGAATGAATGAAAATGAATGAATGAATAAAAAATGAGTGATTGTTGTGACATAACTGGGCATGGAGGAGTTAATTACAGGAGCTAATTATAGTTAATTGCACCTATCTAGTCAGCAAATATTTTCTGAATAATTCCCATGTAGACAACAGAGAAATGTGGTATGGAAAGCAGAGAGGGTGATGGAAGAAACCAAATATGAAAATGAACTGTAAGGTCACATGGTGAGTTGTACGCAGTTGCATAGATGATGTGCCATGGGACCCGGGAGAAGGGAGTTACTCTTTCTGCCTGGGGCATCAGGAAAAGCTTCAGATGAAAGGACAGTGAGAGTTTGGTAGGTTGAAGTGTGAGGATAAAAGGGAAAGGACACAGTGTGTTTTGGGAACAGTAAAAATCAGGGCGATCGCAATTTGGTTCAGGAGTGACAGGAAAGGAGACCCATTGGCTGGGCCAGCTGGAGTGTGGGTACACTTTCCATGAGGAGACAAGCGAGTGTAGACTCTCCTGCAGTGTGTTACCACCAGATTTAGGTTTTTGGTTTTAGACCTCATAGGCTGCTGTGTGGCCAGACCAGATGTTAAGAAAGAGGTTGTAGTAATGCAGTGAAGAAGAAGGGGGGGATGTATATTTGAGAGAGAAGGAAAGAGAGGGTGGGGCTTGAAGGTTCTGGACATTAGTAGGAAATGTGTGTATTATGATCTGTGAAGAAGCTGGAAAGATTGAAGAAAGAGATTTTTAGGCTGCCAATAGAATGATCATTATCCTTCAATCAGTTTCCAAAGCTTATCAGCCACAAAGGGCCTGTGGTCAGCCTTGACCTCCATGACTTCCTCCCTGCTGCCCCCAAGAAACCCCAGTGCGGCGAGGGGGATCATCAGAATCTCCTTTGCCTGCTCTGCCAGTGCATGAATGCCCACATCTTTTTGGTGAAAACTAAGCAAATCCATCACAGAAAGATGTCAGAGCCTCTTGGACTCCTTGTCATCTGGAGGTAATGGAGGTCACACGTCAGGTTTTGGGGAAAAGGCAGAGTGCAAAGTTCCGGGAGGGACAGGGTCGGGGGCCACTTCCTGCCACTGGAAGGCAGGTGGGGCTGAAGATGAACAATTTCTGGTGAAGGCAAATGGTTTGGAAATGACAATCTGGTCAGTTTCTTATTCCAGTAGTATATGGGTTAGAAAGATCACAGCTTAAGAGTTTGTAAAAGACAGCCTGGACTCAGACAAACCCTGCTCATCTGGGAAGGAATTGTGTGCCAGCAAGAGAAAACCAGCTCACATTTGGTCGTTCCGGAGCTGATTATTAGCTGTCATTACCTGCACTTTCTATTTTCTTCTGCTGCCTCCCAACTTTTGAGCACTTTTCTACTTATTAGCACTTGCATCTGAATATTGGAAAAGGAGAAAAGAGAGGTGAAGAGGCTCCACGTATTTTGCTTCCTGTTAGCAATTCTATTAAAAGAATGCTGAAGGAACCAATAGAATTAAAGTAGATTGAAACCATTGGCAAAAAGTTTGATTTTCATCTACCCTGTTTCACATTGCCGTTGATAATCATTAAATCTAGTGCAGCAAAGACTTAAGAGAGCCTTGCTTTATGGGTAGAGAACTGAGATTTCCAAAGATTTTAATTTCCCCAAATCCATTCGATCAGTAAGAGACAGAACCAGATCTCAAACCAAATTCTTCCAGTTCATAATTTACACGGTACTTGTTTTTCCTGCACTATATCATGTTTAGTCTCAATAAGATTCATTTTGGCTTTCCTCTTAAATATATACAGACAAAATAGTACATAATGAAATGAAAAGAATATTGCATTTTGATTCAGAACACCTAATTTTTTCCCTTGCTTTCTCTCCTTTCTTGCCTTGTAAGCAAGAGTGTGATCATTCCTGCCTTGCCTACTTCACAGATTTACTCACAAAACCGAAGGAATAATACAGGTGAAAGTGCCTTCTCTGCTACAAGGTGCTATAAAAATGCCATGAATGTGTTTACGTACAATCCCACACGTTTGAACAGAGCTAGTCAGAATTATTTGTTACTCTGTCATATGTCTACCAGTTTAATAACATTGCATGAATTTGAAGGATTCTTTTTATTTGGCAGCGTTAAGGAAATTCTAAGAAATTAGAAATATATCGGTCATAACTGATATAGCTTCTGAAGAGAAGAAAACACTTTATTATTTGCAGGTGTTAGGAATTATTTTCCTGGACACTTTTAGAGAATCAACAGCAAACATTAAAAAAGTAAGGAGTATAATAAAGTTCAATAACTTGGAAATTTTAATAAAAGATTTCTTCCTTATCTTGGAAAACGTGTAAAAAGATCGCATACAACAGAAAACAAGAACACACGTTTCTATTTCTGCAGAATGAGGAGACAAGTTTCCAGGCGCCTAAAGACTGTTAAAAGCTGTCAGCTTCTTGCACAATCTTGGTGGGAGAAACATGGAGCGATGTGGAAAATGGAGAGGTCACGAGCAGGGGTGATATGATGCTAGGCCCAGCAAAAATATTTTTCACATCTGAGGATGAAATGAGTTCACTTTCAGACAAACAAGAAGTGCCTATGTTCACTGCCAGCAGATTCATATTAGAAGAAACCCTGAAAGGAGGAAAGTGACGCCTGATGAAAGCTTGTAGATGCAGCAAGGAGTGAGGAGTAAATAAAGTGTAAATATGTGGTTTCAATCAATATTGACTTTATAACACAATAAATGTAAATGTCTTATGGATTTTAGGATGTAGTAGAAATTATAGTAGATTATATTATACTGTAATAAATCAGAGAAGTACCTTGTAATCTCTAAGGTAACCACTGGAAAAGAATAGAAGGATACATAACTTTTAAGCTAATAGAGGAGAATAAAGAAACAATGGGAAAAAACAATCAATTCAAGTGCAGGTCAGATGGGAAAAACAATTGATCATACAATACTTAGGACAAAGGGAGAGCAAATATTAAATTGATAGCATTATGCCAGTATAAATCATTAATTACAGCAAATGGAAATTGATGAAATGCTTCAATTAAAGTAAAATAAAACAATGCTAGACTAAATAAAATATAATATATAACCATATGGTGCTTCAAAAGACAAATACTTGGCCAGGTGCGGTGGCTCACGCCTGTAATCCCAGCACTTTGGGAGGCTGAGGCAGGCGGATCATGAGGTCAAGAGATCGAGACCATCCTGGTCAACATGGTGAAACCCCATCTCTACTAAAAATGCAAAAATTAGCTGGGTGTGGTGGAGTAGTCCTAGCTACTCAGGATGAGGCAGGAGAATTGCCTGACCCCAGGAGGCAGAGGTTGCGATGAGCCGAGATCGTGCCATTGCACTCTAGTCTGGGTAACAAGAGTGAAACTCCGTCTCAAAAAAAAAAAAAAAAAGACAAATACTTATAGCTATGGAAACATTGAAAGTAAAGTGATGAAAAAATGTATATTTTTAAATACTAAGCAGAAGAAAGCCAACAAAGCTATATTTATACATGCAAAGGAGACATTAAGGCAATGGCTTAGGAGAACTGCAGAGATATCTTAAAATGATAAAAAGTTCATTGAAGCAGGGAAATATAATAATTCTAAATCTATATGTAGTTAATAACATGGCCTAAAAATAAATAAAGAATTGACAACATCATAAAATGGAACAGACAAATCCACAATCATCTTTGGAGATTTGAATATACCCCTCTCAGTAATTCCCAAAACAAACAGTATAATATTTGTAAGAATATAGACAATATGAACAATATGACTAACAAACTGGACCTAATTGGTGTATATGGAACATTGTACCCAACAGCATTCTTTGATCAGAACAGCTTTTTTTCATAATGGAACTACTGGAAATAAATCAAATGCCTATCAAGAGGTGAGAGAATAAACAAATTGCTGTGTGCTACCCTGGAGTACTACTCAGTGATTAAAAGAAATTATTGATGTATCCAACAACATCGATAGCTCTCAAAAGTATTATGCTAAGTTAGAGGAGCCAGGCAGAAAAGTTATATACTGTATGATTTTTTTTTTTTTTTTTGAGATGGAGTTTTGCTCTTGTTGCCCAGCCTGGAGTGCAGTGGTGCGATTTTGGCTCACTGCAACCCCTGCCTCCTGGGTTCAAGTGATTCTCCTGCTTCTGATTCTCCTGCCTCAGCCTCCTGAATAGCTGGGATTACAGGTGCACACCACCATGCCTGGCTAGTTTTTGTATTTTTAGTAGAGACAAGGTTTTGCCGTGTTGGCCAGGCTGGTCTCGAACTCCTAATCTCAGGTGATCTGCCGCCTCAGCCTCCCAAAGTGCTGGGATTACAGGTGTGAGCCACCGCTCCCTACACTGTATGATTTAATTATTATGAAATTGCAGAAAAGAAAGCATCATGTGATAAAAAGCAAATCAGTGGTTACTAGAGGCTAGGGATGGGGTGAAGGGATTGTCTGCAAAGTGAATTGAGGGGAATATTGGAGGTAATAATAATAATTTTATATCATGATCATTTGGTTTTGCAACACTGTATACATGTGTCAAAATTTATTGACTTGTAACACTAAAATTGGTAAAATTTATTTTGTGTAAATTATATCACAATCAAGTTAATAAAGAAACATCTTTTAATATTGATATGGAAGATCTTCAAGATATATTGGTAAATGAAAAATGCACAGTGCATAAAATGTGCATAGTAGGTACCTTTTTTAGAAAACATAGTAGCATGTGTATGTAATATATACAAATTTTCTTCTTTTTAAATTTTTTTTCTCAGAATCTCCCCACTTCCTTTTCCACTCCTGTTTCTTGTTTCCTTCCTTCCTCACCCTGTTTTCCTTCTGTCGGGTCCTTATACACTCTCTTCTATGATTGCTGGGCTTCGTGTTAGCTGCGTGATTCCACCTTGAAATCAAACCTGCTCTCCTGGCCATTTCTTCTACCCCTTAACCCCACTGTCTAATTCTTCAGCTCCTGGAAGCCCCATCTGATCATACCTTTGCATCATGATTTTTTTTTGTGATGCTTGCATAGCACACAAGATTGGTCTGAAACCCTTAGTATGCCCAGAAAGGCCTGCAGAAGCAGGGACAAACTTAGTTTTGTACCTTCATTCCTTGTTTTGCCTTCCAAATGGCCTGTGCTTCGGTCACATTAAATCACTTCACTTTTCCTCGGGTATTATGTATCCTATGACCTCAGTCATTTGTAAATAGACCTACTTAGGCCATTTCTACTACCTTTTTTTTTAATTTACTTGGAAAACAACCGGACAAACCAGATCAACTGCTACCTTTTCTGTGAAAATTCGTTTTTTTACTCTTCCTCGCCTGTGGTGACTTACTATTTGAAAATACTTGCCTTTGTGAAATTGACATATGATTATTATTTTCTAAACAAGTAAGCATTCCAGATAGAGATAAAGAAGACCTAAAAATCACCTAGATGACCTTTATCTGCAGCTGTCTCTATGTATAGATACCTTTTGATAAATTTTATAGCTACATACAAATGGGATCCGTCTGTAATGTACTCTCTCCTCTAATTCTTTTTTCACTCACCATTATATCACAGATACCTTTTTGTGTTGACAGAAAAAGACGTGTCATTTTTAATGGCTGCATAGTATTCTGTTTTGCATATTATTTCCTGAACTGCTTTCCTGTTAACACATGTTTAAGTCACTTACAGTTGCTTGCATCAGTATAAATGATGTCACAATGATTATTCCACTGTGCTTTGAAAATACCCTGACAAGTGTCCCCGATCACGTGTGATTGTAATTATCTGTGTGCCTGTCTTCCCCACCAGACTGTTACTAGTTTCCTGAGGGCAAAATCCATTATTTACCTTGTAATCTGCAGAACCCTGCAGAGTGCCAGTAGGAGCTTAATATATGTTGTTGAGAGAAAGAAGGAGTAAATGAATGGATGTTTATATAGTCGGGTACACGTGTTATCATCACACGTCTTCAGTTTTTGCTCAACTTTTCGTTGGCCTAAAGGCCTGATCTCTCTTAGGTATTATTCAATCTCCTACTTGTTCCTAATCTATCTTTACCGATGTCATTGCCTCTCTAAATTCAATATATAGCTTTAAGAATTAAAACCTGTTCAAACCATGACTCCCCCATAGATTGTGGTGGTCTCTGAAACATATTTTGTTAATTGCCAGACAAAATAAATGCAAATATCTGCCATTTTCTCCTGATCCTAAGCGAACACGTGTTACCAAGACTGAGATTGTCAATTGCAAGAAAAAACCACGTGGTATGTGTGATGCATACTATTTACAGCTGTTGTCCATTAAGAGTTCTCTGGAGTACCATTTGCTGCTACAACTGAATGGTTTCCTAAGTTTAACTCACCAATATGACTGCAAAACTGTCTTAAATCAGAGGCGAAGAGAGGAAAGCCAACTAGAACTGGCTAAAATACTGCTTATGTCTTCATGAGAATCCGTCGTTTTCCCCATTTGCTTTGCTTCTTCAGGATGCTAGAACAGCCTGCAAGGTCTTGTGGCATATTACAGTACAGCAGGTTAGCAACTTGACTCTCCAATGGAAAGAAACACATCGGTGATGCCTCTCTGTTACAGCTTGCATTCGGCTTATTGGTTAATGCACTGCGTCGTACCGCGTGTATCAGACAATGGTAGCCAACTGTCCCAGACGATGGAAGTGTTTTGTTAGTGTCACAAATTTACAAGAGCTTAAGCTAGTTTTCATTCCTTCTTGCTGGGCTGAAAGCACTTACTACTGTCCAATATGCTGCAAATGAACATAGTTCAAAAATCACAAAGAGAGTGATGTGGGATTACAGAACTGAAAATAGGATACTGATTGGGTACAAATTCATCAAGCCTCTTTATTTCGAAACAAGCTTTTATTGGAGTGCCAACACAACTTGCTTTGGAAAAAGCAAAAGCAACTGTGAGCAAATGATATAGTAGGAAACCTGACCTCCAGTTAATTTCAGTTGTGCCCAGCTAGCTAACTGTACATGTCCTTCCTTCCAACATATATTTTTTAGAAAGTTTCAGTTAGTGAGTCATTACTTCTTTGTGCAGAACACCTAATCTGCTATGGACTGAATATGTATATCATCCCCAAATTAATATGTTGACATTTTAATTCCCAAAGGGATGGTGTTAGAAGGTGGAGCCTTTGAGCCGGGCGCGGTGGCTCACGCCTGTAATCCCAGCACTTTGGGAGGCCGAGGCGGGTGGATCACAAGGTCAAGAGATCGAGACCATCCTGGTCAACATGGTGAAACCCCGTCTCTGCTAAAAAATACAAAAATTAGCTGGGCAGTGGTGCATGCCTGTAGTCCCAGCTACTCGGGAGGCTGAAGCAGGAGAATTGCTTGAACCCAGGAGGTGGAGGTTACAGTGACCTGAGATGTGCCACTGCACTCCAGCCTGGGTAACAAGAATAAAACTCCATCTCAAAAAAAAAAAAAAAAAAAGAAAGTGGAGCTTTTGAAAGTTGATTAGGCCCTGAGGGTGGTGACCTCTTTAAGAAAAAAAGGTTGACGGGGTATGGTGGCTCACCCCTGTATTTCCAGCACTTTGGGAGGCTGAGGCAGGAGGATCACCTGAGGTCAGGAGTTTGAGAACAGCCTGCCCAATGTGGCAGTGGCAGGTGCCTGTAATCCCACCTATTTGGGAGGCTGAGGTAGGAGAATCTTTTGAACCTGGGAGGCAGAGGTTGCAGTGAGCCGAGATCGAACAACTGTACTCCAGCTTGGGTGACAAAAGTGAAATTTAATCTAAAAAAAAAAAAATGAAAGGAGACTTGAGGGAACTCAGTTGTCCCTTCCACATTCGAAGACAGAGTGAAAAGGCAGTCATCTAAGAAACAGAAGGCAGGTCCTCACCAGACACAGAATTTGCTGGCACCTTAATCATGGATTTCTCGGCCTCCAGAACTGTAAAAAAGAAATTTCTGTTGTTTAGAAGCCACCCAGTCTATGGTATTCTGCTATGGAAGCCTGAAAAAAGTAAGACAAATCCATTGCTCAGTTTTTTCAGAAACTTACGTAACTCATCTTCTGTTAAAAATGGTGAGGCCAGAATCTGAACCCTGGAAATACGGCTCCTAATGTTGTTCTCTAATTCACTATACTGTACTGTCTCTGATTGGGTAGATGTTTCGTCTACAATAATTTCAGAATTAGTTTTATAAGGCACGGTCTTTGGCATGTATTTCTTCTGATGAAAATTCATCAACTCCCTTTTTCTTTTCTAAAACACACGTCAGATATCATTCTCCCTACAACTCACTATTTCATTCTTTTCTCCACAATCTAGAAAGTGCACATGAATGCATGGTCATTCAAAGGATGACTTTAAACCTGGTCTGACAGTGAGTTTAATAGGGTGTCACAAAAACATGAGTGCAATGGCCTAACCAAATAGTGGTTTACTGTTCTCAAATAACCAGAAGTAATGAAGAAGTCCGTGAAGTTGTGGTATAGCTGCTTAAGGAATTTGCCAAGAACCCTGGCTCCTTCTGCTTTTACAGTCACCATCTTTAGCATGTGACTTTGATTCTCACATTGGCTTTCTCATCTGAAGGTATCACATCTATGTGCAAAACAGGAGGAAGAAGAAAGGCAAAGGACAAGGCACAAAAACCAAGCAGGCATTTACCAGATGCAACTGTCCCCTTAAATTAGTTTTCCAGAAAGACTCACTCTCTGATAACAGTTAAATCTCACTGGCCACAACCGTGTCACATGGTCACTCGTACCTGCAAAAGGATCCATGAAGCTAGCATTTTAATATGGGCGAATTTCTTCCCCTTCAAAAATCAGGGCTCTGGTAATAAGAAAGAAAGGGAGAAAGGCTACTGGGCAGGTAACAGGCAGTTTGTGCCATGTCTGTAATACTGTAAGCAACACTTGCACTTTTATTGGTAACTGATGATTCTGCAATATACTCTGTTACTTATCACAGGATACCAGTGAGACACTGACTCTATGGTTGAGGATATCTGATCTACAGGATAAAGTCCAAATCCCTAAACCAAATATGTAAGAAAGGATCTTACCAGTTTAATACTAGCCTACTTTTTAATATTCATGTTCCACCATCTCTAGCCCTTTGCTTGAGCCACATGTAACTTCATTTTTTAATTAACTGACTTTTGTGCCACTATTTTTTGCATATGTCCTTTTCTTTGTTCAGAAGACCCTCCTCACCATCTCCAACTGGTAAATAATGCTTATTTTGCAAGACCCAGTGTGAATACCATCACATCTCTGGAAACGTCCTTACCTCTCTCAGTCATACCTATTTTGGTGTTTTGTATACACCTCCATTAGCTCACTTGTAATTATTTTTTTCATATTTGTCACTTCTGACAAACACTATGGCCTCTTAGAGAACAAGGACTATAATTTATCCAACTTTTTCTACCCGGTGCTCCTGCAGTTCTTGGGATATGCTCAAGACACCTGCTTAAGGGAAAATAAACTGACTGTTACCTCCAGTGTATAGGTGACATACAAGGAGCTGAAGTGACCTGTTTTCACCACAGCCAGTAAAAATGAACTGATCTGCACCCCTTAAATCTAGACCTCAGTGGATTAATGGCTGTCAGCAGAAACATGGAAGAGACAGATAGTGGGGTTTTTTTTGGTCTTAGTCGATGATAATAACATAATTCAATAATTTAAAAGTGTTTTCTTTATATCTTCCATTGCCTATTCTTTAGCTCTAAGAGTTATGCAGTTTTTTTCTTTCTTTGTGCACAATTTGAGACACAGTTTGTGTCCTCAAAAAGGCTACTGTTTTTTAGATTCTATATATGAGGAAGATCATATCATGTTTGTCTTTCTGTGTGGGGCTTGTTTCACTTAACACAATGTCCTCCAGACTCATCCATGTTGCTGAAAATGACAGAATTTCATTCTGTTTTATGGTTGAATAGTATTCCGCACATACACACATATATACGCATATATACACACACACACACATATCCATATATATACATATCCCTATATATACACACACATGCATACAATAATATATATAATATATATGTGTGTATGTGTGTATATATATGTAGGATATATATGTGAGATAGATACATATTCATCTGCAGTTGAACATTTGGGTAGATTCCGTATCTTGTCTGTTGTGAATAACATAGAAATTGCAGGAAACATGACCAAGGTGGCTGCAATAAACACGGGAGTGCAGATATCTCTTCAAAACACTGATTTTATTTACTTTGGACACATACCCAATAGTGGTATTGCTGAATCATATGATAGTTCTATTTGTAATTTTTTGAGGGACCTCCATATCGAGTAGAATAGTGGTTACCAGGGGCTGGGCACGGTGGTGGGAAGGGAGAAACGGGAGAAGACGATCAATGTGTACAGTTACAGTTAGGAAGAATAGGTTCTGGTGTTCTGTTACACAGTAGGGTGACTAGAGCAAACAATGTAATGCACATTTCAAGATAGCTAAAAAAGAATATTTTGAATATTATTCCAAAGAAATGATAACTGTTTAAAATGATGAATATGGTAATTACCCTGATTCGGTCGTTATATGATGTATGCATGCACTGAAACATCACGTTATTGTCCCATGAACATGGCTAATGATCGTATGTCAATTATAAATAATAAAAACGTTACCGTCTAAGGATAAAAAGACATTTGAACTTCAAGTGATTTGAACAATATGTAAAGAAATGACTAGTTTATTAACTTTCAGGCTCTTCAGTGGCTTGGGTGTTTATGCTTAGCAAATCCTTAGTACTTGTCATTAGAGGAAGTTTAGGAGCAATAAGGAATTCGGTGAGAATACGGAAGGAAAAGTGAGTCATAAAAAAACCCACTAAACTGAACAAAGGGTTAAAGTAGACATGGTGAATACTTGATATGATGCTACAGCCTCTCCCTTCCTTCCCTGAGTATGTGGAACACAGACATCACTAATCAATCAAAACACATTTTCCACCTGAGCCCAGACATGGCCTTAGAATGCATTTCAACACTATGACACTCCGGATATCTTCTATCAACAAAGAAGGGAAGACATTCCTATCTTTCCCTTATCAGTACATTCTCCATAAAGACTGGTTCATGTCAATACAGTACCTGTAACAGGGCAGAGAGTGTTTTCCTAACTCCCTCTGGAAAATGAAGCAAACACTGGGACTCCAAGATTGAGCTTCCAGGTATTTAACTCTTCTATCAGATCTCTCTCGTGGGTTGGGTTCATGGAGTTCCAAAGACACTGCTTCTGTAACTTGCCTTCTATTTCTGCTAGGGAATGAGAGGGACCGTCCCACCCACAGACCTAACAACTGAGGAGGGGGAGAGCTAACATATACTGAATGGCAGGCAATATACTGAGTGCTTTATATTTACACGTTTTTGTTTTTTATAACAATCGCATAAGGTCAGTATTATTGTTTCCATTTTATAGATAGGAGATAGTGTCAAAGAAATTAAGTCACTTGCCTGAGATCCCAGAGGTGGTGAGGGGTGAAGATAAGATTCAATCTCAGATCTGTGATATTGAACTCTGGAGAGTTAGTTGTTTCTTTGGTGATCTTGATAAAATCTGCTTCTTGGGTTCTTTTAAACCACCATGTAGTTACATTTTTTATAATAGCCTTGAGCTGTACCTTCATACTTTCTTGAGTCTTGCAGACCACAGAGGCAGATGGAAAATGGGTAAACGTAGATCAGATATGTGTTAGAAAAAATCTGTTTAAACCTTCATGCCAATCATGTGAAAATCTGGTCCACTGGAGACCATCTTGATGGAAATGGAAAACAAATTTGGGTTTA
Source organism: Aotus nancymaae (assembly GCF_030222135.1). NCBI lineage: Eukaryota > Metazoa > Chordata > Mammalia > Primates > Aotidae > Aotus > Aotus nancymaae. The sequence continues at coordinate 108,500,351 of NW_026988425.1, forward strand.
ATTTTCTTCTGTCCCCTTTTCTGCAGGACATCGTCCATATCAGGTGATCACCGCTCGAGTTCATCCAGGAGAGAGCAATGCCAGTTGGGTGATGAAGGGTACCTTGGAGTTCCTGGTCAGCAGTGACCCTGTGGCGAGGCTCTTGAGGGAAAACTTCATTTTCAAGATCATACCCATGCTCAACCCAGACGGTGTCATCAACGGCAAGTATGTCAGGCATCTGGCCCAGCCAAACCTGCATTTATGCTACCAAAGAAACACTGTCATTTCACCCAGTGGGCGTGATTGGAGAGGCCTTGGTACTCTGTGAGGAATGAACTCTTGATTTTCTGTTCTCTGGTACATGTAACAACATACTTTCCATACACACTGATGTCAGTCTCATGGTTTCTTTGAATAGAAAGGTATAGAATTGAGGCCTACGCAGGATTGCTTGAGACCAGTAGTTCAAGACCAGCCTGGGCAACACAGTGAGACCCCATCTCTACAACATAAATAAATTTAAAAAAAAATAGGAATCATAGGCGATTAATAGCAGAGGAAATAATCTAGTTTAACTTTAAAAAGGAGGAAACTGGTGTCCAGAGTAATCAAATGACTTGTCCAAATCACACGGTGGGTTAATGACAAAGTCAGGGCTCGAACTGTGATTTCTTCAGAGTAAGGCCAATGCTTGTATTTACTTACTCACATTTACTACAGGGAAATCTTCATTCTCAATCAGCTATAATAATGGCATCTCTCTAGCTAAATAAAATGTTGGCTGAAAAACAGAAGGTTGGGGTGGTTCCTCTCTTTACCTAGCCCTTACAGGACTCTTGGGAATATATGATGGGAAAGATGACTCCCGTGCCTGGTTGATGACTCCGTTGAAATGGGCCACATTCTCAGAGTTTGTGAGCTGAGGCCCAGACGTCAGATGAGGCACCAAAACTCACACAGCTGGTCTGTGAGGGTGACAGGTCACATTCACGAAGACCTCTTTCAGACTTTGTGGGCAAAGGATAAAGCTCCTTGCCTTGGTAATAGATGATTCTTTTTACTCTAGGAATGAACATTATATCCTATGAGAAAAAGAGAATACAAGATAAACTGAAAATATTGAGGAAAAAAATTCAAAAGCTACAAATTGAAAATGTATTATTTAAAAAAAGTATCAAAGAAGCAAAAAAGAAGTTTAGAAAACTATAGAGTAGAGCAATGTTAAAACTGTTAAATGAAAGAAAATGAGAATTATAAAGAAATACTCAAAGGAAACAAAAACATCCAAGGATGAAATGAAAATGACTTAAATAAGAATGATTTAAGAAAGATGAAACAATTAACTTTTTAAGAAAAAATTTAAAGGCTAAACAGCTAATATATTGACTAACTTCAAAAGATAAGCACCAAAGATAGATAAGTTAAAAAGGTTAAAAATCTGAAGATGATAAAGTATAAAAAGATGAAAAGCATAATTCCAAATGATGAAATATGTCAAACTATGTTAAATGAAGGCAAATCAAAGCTACAGACTGTAAAAATAAAATTTCAGTATGCACACGCGCACACACACACACACAAACACACACACACACACACACACAGAAAGGAAAGATAAGACACCCATGTGTTCCTCACAGGTCAGCTTGTCCCAGCTCAGCAGTTGCCAGACTTCATTTTATTTAATTTTTTACGGAGATTATTTGAGGGCAGAGAATGTTGGGCAGAGAGTAGGGTTTCTTCTCTTTTTCTGTGGTGACTGATTGGCCTTTAAGCACATGGGAAAACTGGGAGGCCAAGTCCTTCACTAAGAAACTCAATCAGACCTTGGAAAGCAATTAGCCTTCTGAGCTCTCAAGCTGTAAAGGTCCTAAAGCAGTGTTCGCTCCTGGTGGAACAGAACTCAGCTGGCTCTTGCCATGTGCTCCTTTAACGGCAGAGAACAGCTCTGGGACATCAGTGAATGGCTCCTCCCTGCTTGAGCAGCCACGGGTTTTACCAGTAAGCTTTCTCAGCCCGAATGGATGGAAAACAGTTATGCAAGGCATCTTGAGGGACATGATCCCATTTTGACATTTTCTCATCCAAATTGGCTCTTTTCTGAAATCTCTCCTTCCCTGGAATTGTCTGAGGTCCAGTAGAATATGGAAAGAGCACTGGATCTAGAGTCATAAGATTCGTTGGGAATTCTGGCTTTCCTCCTGCCCTACTCAGTTTTCTCTTCTGTTGGAAGAAGACGACTATATGCTCCCTATTGACCATTCTGGAAAAGGCCTCAGAAGCCCAAGGCAGTATTCAAGCTCAGGGATTAAGTATTGTAGTTTCTTCCATTTTAAATGCTTATAACTCCAAATCAGAGGCTTGATCCAGGTCTCCGGTTTAAAGGTTAATGTGATCTCAGTCACCGAGTATCCTCCTGGCCTAGACACACATTATTTCCAGCTCACGGCTGGTTGCTTTGGGCTCCCAAATGGCAGGCCAGCTTTCACTTAGTGACACTGGCATTCATCATCATTACCATTATTTATTATGACTAAAATTACCTTTTCATTTATATAGCATCTTTCATCATGGAGCTTAAGGCACTTTGTAGATCACTTGGATTACCCAAACAATTTTGGCTGAAAGGGACTTGGAAATCATAGTGTTATTCTACTGAAGGAAAAATCCACAGGTCATAGCACATCATTTTGAAAAGACTTGAGACTGCCTGAATGTATAATGTCTCATCGTAAAAGAGCTTAAAAGTCTCAGTGCCTCAGCCCTCCTTAGAACATACCTAACACATGGTTTATCTAATTTCTGCTCGAACTATTTCTGTGATTGACATTTCATTTTAGGGCATGCCCATTCTGTTGTGTATAGCTATGTGGATTTGTGTTTTACTGTGTTTTGATCTTTGTCCTGTGCGCTTCACCCATTTCAATCATTCCTCTCTTAGGGTACCCCATGGATAAAATCTAATCCCCCTCATCCATGGCTGAACTTCCCTATATCAAGTCCTCTCCAACCTTGATGCAGTTCACCTAAATCTTGTGCATATGGTATTTTTTCTGATGTTCTCATCTTCACCGATTTTCTCTGAATATATTTTTACCAGTAGGCTCCTTTTTGTGACACTGTGGTGTTTTGTCCTTTGTAATGTATTTTGACAGTTTTAGGGGAACAGATGGTTTTTGGTTACATGGTTAAGTTCTTTAGTGGCGATTTCTGGGATTTTGGTGCACCCATCACCCGAACAGCGTACATTGTACCCAATATGTAGTCTTTTATCCCTCACCTCCCAATCCTTCCCCCTCGAGTCCCCAAAGTACATTATATCATTCTCATGTATTTGCATCCTCATAGTTTAGCTCCCATTTACAAATGAGAACATATGATATTTGGTTTTCCATTCCTGAGTTACTTCACTTAGAATAATAGTCTCCAACTCCATTCAAGTTGCTGCAAAGGCCATTATTTCATTCCATTGTATTCCATGGTATATATATATACACCACATTTTCTTTTTTTTAATTGTGCTTTAGGTTCTGGGATACATGTGCAGATCATGCAGGATTGTTGCATAGGTACACATGTGGCAATGTGGTTTGCTACCTCCATCCCCCTGTCACCTACATCTGGCATTTCTCCCCATGTTATCCTTCCCCACTCCCCCAACTGTCCCTCCCTTGGCTCCCCCAACAGACCCCAGTGTGCGGTGCTCCCCTCCTTGTGTTCTCATTGTTCAACACCAGCCTATGAGTGAGAACATGTACCACATTTTCTTTATCCACTGGTTGGTTGATGGCACTTAGGTTTGTTCCATATCTCTGCAATTATAAATTGTGCTGCTATAAACATGCAAGTTCGAGTGTCTTTTTCATATAATGACTTCCTTTCCTTTGGGTACATACCCAGCAGTGGGATTACTGGATCGAATGATGGTTCTACTTTTGGTGCTTTAAGGAATCTCTGTACTGTTTTCCATGACAGTTGTACTAGTTTACATTCCCACCAGCAGTGTAAAAGTGTTCACTTTTCACCATATCCATGCTAACATCTATTATATTTTGGTTTTTTAATTATGACACTTGTTACAGGAGCGAGGTGGTATCTCATTGTGGTTTTAATTTGCATTTCCTTGATAATTAATGATGTTGAGCATTTTTTTTCATATGTTTGTTGGCTATTTGTGTATGTTTTGAGAATTGTCTATTCATGCCCTTTGCCCACTTTTTGATGGGATTGTTTTTTATCTTGCTAATTTGTTTGAGTTCTTTGTAGATTCTGGATATCAGTCCTTTGTTGGATGCTTAGTTTGCAAAGATTTTTCTCCCACTCTGTGGGTTGTCTGTTTACTCTGCTGATTATTTATTTTGCTGTACAGGAGCTTTTTAGTTTAATTAGGTCCCATCTGTTTATTTTTGTTTTCCTTGAATTTGCTTTTGGGTTCTTAGTCATGAATTATTTGCCTAAGCCAACGTTATCCAATGTTATCTTCTAGATTTTTTGTGGTCTCAGGTCTTAGATTTAAGTCTTTAATCTATCTTGAGTTGATTTTCGTATAAGGTGAGAGATGAAGATCTAGTTTCATTATTCTACATATGGCTTCACAGTTATCCTAGCACCATTTATTGAATAGCATTTCCTTTCCCCACTTTGTGCTTTTTGTATGCTTTGTCAAAAATCACTTGGCTCTAAGTATTTGGCTTTATTTCTGGGTTTTCTATTTTGTTCCATTGGTCTATGTGCCTATTTTTACACTAGCACCATGCTGTTTTGGTAACTATAGCCTTGTTGTATAATTTGAACTTGGGTAATATGATGCCTCCAGATTTGTTCTTTTTGCTTAGTGTTGCTTTGGTTATGCAGGCTCTTTTTTTGGTTCCATATAAATTTTAGAATTGTTTTTTTCTAGTTCTTTGAAGATTGATGATGGTATTTTAATGGGAATTGCATTGACTCTGTAGACTGCTTTTGGTTGCATGATAATTTTCACAATATTGACCTTACCTATCCATGAGCGTGGGATGTGTTTCTATTTGTTTGTGTCACCTATGATTTTTTTTTTCATCAGTATTTTGTTTTCTTAGTAGAGATATTTTACCTCTTTGGTTAAGTACATTCCTAGGTATTTTATTTATTTATTTATTTATTTATTTTTACAGCTGTTGCAAAAGTGACTAAGTTCTTGATTTGATTCTCAGCTTGGTTGCTGTTGGTGTATAGCATTGCTACTGATTTTTGTATATTGATTTTGTATCCTGAAACTTTACTGAATTCATTTATTAGATGTAGGAGTTTTTGGATAAGTCTTTAGGGTTTTCTAGGTATACAATCATATCATTGACAAACAGTGACTGTTTAACTTCCAATTTATTGATTTGGATGCCCTTTATTTTTTTTTCTTGTCTGACTGCTCTGGCTAGGACTTCCAGTATTATGCTGAATAGAAGTGATTAATGTGGGCTTTTTTTTTGGAAAGTGCAGTGGTGTGATCTTGGCTCACTGCAACTTCTGCCTCCTGGATTCAAGTGATTCTCCTGCCTCATCCTCCTGAGTAGCTGAGGCTATAGGCGCCACCACGCCCAGATAATTTTTGTATTTTTAGTAGAGACAGGGTTTCACCATGTTGGCCAGGATGGTCTCCATCTGTTGACCTTGTGATCTGCCCACCTCAGCCTCTCAAAATGCTGGAATTACAGGTGTGAGCCACTGTGCCTGGCCAATGTGGGCATTCTTAATAGGCTTCTTAAAGATGAAAGAACTGTTCTGTGTGTTGTCTGATCAGCAAAGAGGCAATCCCTGCACAAAGATTAGAGAACCTAAACCCGAACTTGGCTCTTAACCTATTAGGCTTTATTTCTCTCTCACAAGTAAAAATGGGCCTCATGGAGCTTGCAGTAATAAGTAAAAGTAGAGTTTCCTTTTGTGGTGTTGGTGATGGAGCTTCTGAGGGTGGCTGAGAGCTTTTGATATAAGAGTGGCCAGTGAAATAAAAGCATGATTTTCTAGCAAAAAATCATGCCAAGCCAAAGATCTCTTAGCAATACATACTGGAACAGGAAAACAAAATACAAAGATGGAAGGTTATGTTAAGTTCCAAAAGAAAAACATTTTGTCACGTTTTGGGCCTGGTAGTTTGTGCTGAATTGGGCTGAGTTCTAAGAAAATCAGGAGGACTGATCCAGTGGTTCCTTGACACTTAAAAATCTTCCCACGGTGAGGCAAAATAGAATGGGCAGTCAACAGATTGTGTTAGAGCAGAAGTGGTAATTAGTGGCTGGGTTAGAGTGAGAAATGGGGAGAAGACAGGTGATTCCTGAACTGCATTAAAGGTAGACAGAATGTATAAAAGAGCATGGGGTGAGGGAGAGGAAGAGTCTAGCATGATTCCCAGTCTTTTTATTTTGGTTGTTGGGCGGTAGTGACAAAATAATTTTTGTAAAGTCAACACACAGCCTAACATTTTATTTACAGGAGAACCAGAGCATATTGATTCTTAGAGTATATACAACTCTAAAAACTTGATTATCTTCTTTCAAGGCCATTGTGGAACAGAAGCAAACAGCAATAAAGAGCAAAGACTCCACTATAAGAAAATACATCAAGGTATTAAAACGTAATCGCTGAATGCACTAGAGGAAACAAATCAAACTATAAAAATCAGATAAAAAACCTTGACCATTTTAACAATCTGGGACCATTTAAAGTTAGTGCCAGTAGTGTTTACTCCACTGTGGGTTGTGAAGACTTTTACAATAAGAACGCTCACAGAATCCATCTAAAAATTATTCAACACCTTTTATGGGCTAAGAAAGAACCTAGTTCTTTTACATATATTGTCTTATTTAATCATCTCTATAGCCCAACAAATTTGGGTCTTCTGTGCAATTTCCAGGTAAGAGAAGTTGAGCACACGGGCGTTCAGTCTTGAGTGCAGTTTAAACATCTGGCATTACAGAGCCAGGAACTCAAGTCTATCCTACATGACTTTGCTGCAGATATTTAAGGGAATTAGAATAAAAGCATCTTTTTATTTATTTATTTATTTATTTTTATTTATTTATTTTTTCTTAGAATAAAAGAATCTTAACATGTTCTTGCAGGGCAAATTCTTATATATTAATTAGTCCCAGTCATTCAAATGATAAGGAAACTGAGACCAAAGAGGTAAACAAGTTATTCACAATTACATAGCTAGTTCAAGGTGTAACTGGCGTGAGAAATTGTCTAGATAATGAAAGTGCATGCGTGCACGCGCGCGCACACACACACACACACACCATGCCCAAGGTTATATGACTATCTTGTGGCAGAGCTAACTTTAAAACCCTTGTTCTGGTCTATCAGGACTTCCCAACCTCGGATGGAGATTGTCTCAGACCCATCAGCTGGTAGGCTCTGAAACTCATCTTGCTGAGTCAGACCTTCATATCCAGGGTGCCTGGGAGAAGCCATGGCACAACCTTGCCCAGATTTCAGCCATTCTTGCCCAGGATGAATGAACTGGTTCATCCTCAATTTCTAGCTTGGCTTGATCTTGGACACTCAACCTTGACTTTCCAGCTTTCTCTACTAGAGAATGCTGTGTCCTTCCCTATTACTGCCAGATTTTGGCTGCAAGCACCACTCAGCTGACTGTGTATATTTATTGTCATGGGGCTTCTATTCCATGACCCATTCTGTGGTATATTTTCACTTAACTCTCTAGGATCACAAAGGGCTTAGATTGTTACCTTTGGGCCGGGCCATGCCTCAGCTCTACTTTTGAATGTATTTAAAGTCTTTTGATATAATGACATGCAGCGGTGGCTCTCAGACTTTTGGATTTCACAGATCTGTTGAATTTAAATGAACAGAGGACTGATTAGTAAGTATGCCTTTTTTTTATTTGAGCAAGTAAGAATGGAAGATACTCTCTGAGATCCCAAACAACAGACTGGGAAAGTTTCAATCTCATTTGTTTCTTGGGCTGCTGCCTCATCTACGTGGGATCATGCAAATAACCCAGGAGCATGCGATGTTGGGCCTGTAGATCATGACAGTGAGCATACTTGCCGTGTGCACTATAATCCATGCTGCTGGTACCCATGAAGGCTTCTCTGTAGACAGGGAGAAGTGTGTAATCAGTGAGTATATTAGTTATTCCCGCTGTTAATCATCCTGTTCCAGGAACAAGGAAAATTCTGGAACAGGAAAAGGTGCCTGAAAAATGGGCCCTTAAGGGAAAGAGGTAATTCTCCTGAACTTCAAATTGGGAATACTCAGGTCTAACCAGAAGGTCCCTGTGGATCATAGAGGAAGTTGGCATCTGCCATATGGAGGAGGCCAGAGGACCCAAGTGGCCTCTTGAAAATGACAACAGCGATACTAACAATCAGTTTTCATTTTTTTTTGAGTAGTTTTCTTTTGCTCTATAATTGACTATTTAAGGGTTAATCAGTCTGCTAGTATTGTTTCAGCTGTACTACTGGGGAAAGTGCCTATGCCGAAGGTTGGTGAAGGGGAAAAGTGGCACTCGTACTTAATGAAATTCCTAGGGAAACGGTAGGAACAGTACAATAGCTAATACATTTTAAGAGTTGTACTCAGTAAAATGAGAACATTTAAGAAAATGAAATAGATTTACTTTCTAATTATAAAAACGATACATGATACAGCCTAGATAATAGGTGTTTCAAAAATAAGATTTAATGTAAGGAATTAGTACGAATTTAATACAACATTCACGCAGGTGGTAGAAGTCTAAAAGTTCAAAAGGAGGTGCAAAAACACCACCACCAACAACAAAAAACAAAACCCAGGAGATTAAGAACTGCAGAGGCAGCCGGGCGCGGTGGCTCACGCCTGTAATCCCAGCACTTTGGGAGGCCGAGGCGGGCGGATCATGAGGTCAAGAGATTGAGACCATCCTGACCAACATGGTGAAACCCCGTCTCTACTAAAAATACAAAAAATTAGCTGGGCATGGTGGCGTGCGCCTGTAGTCCCAGTTATTCAGGAGACTGAGGCAGGAGAATTGCTTGAACCTGGGAGGTGGAGGTTGCAGTGAGCTGAGATTGTGCCACTGCACTGCAGCCTGGCACCTGGTGACAGAGTGAGACTCTGTCTCAAAAAAAAAAAAAAAAAAAAAAAAGAACTGCAGAGGCAGTAGCTACCACCTGTAATAATGGAGGAAGCAAATGGAAGAGGAGGAGAACCTAGCAAGTAGAGGGGCTCCATGAGGCTGGTGTTTGGAACTCAGAGAAGGGAGATTGACCTGGCTAGGGCTTCAGTGCACAGCACGCACAGCCTAGAGGGTGGAGTCTAGAGCGGCTTATATTCAAATAGCAAAGGAACCATTTGGTTCTTTCTGCTGCTGATGCCTTTGATGGAGTACAGCAATATTCCTTTCTGTGGGAGCCGAAGGAGTAGGGTTTGACACATTTGATAACTGGAACTGGAAAACAGAAAGGGTGTGTTTCTCTTTCTCAACCTGCCTTCCTATCTTTCTCTAGAGCCTCTCATTGGCAGAACCTACTGTCAACTGTAAAGGCTATCTGAGCTCTGTGGTCTGCAGAGTTTTAACAACAGGTGAAAGTAAGTGCAAAGTATCTATTTACCGAGTGCTCAACGTGCACTAGTATGGTTCTTAGCACCGTGTCTATGTGACTTCGTTGTTTTCAAAAAACAAAATGGTTTTATTTTTTCCAGTGGGGAAAAAATGACACATCATTATTATGAACAACTCAATATGTATAGAAAAAGCTTAAAGAAGAAATTTAAAGGCACCTAAATTCAGGACTATTGCATTGTCTAATTCCAAAGGGTACCATTTACATTATAATCTATTATAATTACTTAGTGCCTCTGGAATTTTATAACATGGAGGCTCTTTCTGAATCAAGCTGCCCAGAGAAAACATTATTAGCGAGTTGAAGATCTTTTAGCCATTTGTCTATAAATTGACAGCTTTGGGTGTGTCAGCTATATCTTTAAGTATATTTCTATTTTAACTTTCATAACATAATATATTTTGTAGTATAATTTATAAACCGCATCTTCCTGTGGCAGAAATACGAATTAAATGATCAGTTTTAAAAATAACCATCTTTTAGTATTGATGGGGCCATAATTAATGTAACTAATTCTTCATTACAAACTATAGAAAGATGAATATTTTGTTATGTTTTTAGTGATTTTTTTCTGGTTACTTAAGATAAATTTTTAAAGTAGTCAGTTGAGTCAGATGTTGTGCATATTTGATATTTGATACATATTGTTGCCAGATTACTCTCCTACCTAATCTTTCTAAAGTCTCTTAAAATGTGACCCTCCAGGTAAGGTCATTCCAGAATAGAAGGGCTCTGAAGTGTTTTACTATAGGTTAGATTGGAAGGTGAAGTTTGTGTACCACTCATTTAGGGTATGATTTTTGTTGAAATTATGGGCATAATAATCACTTAGCATTTTCAATTTCCTTCTTCTCCTTTTAGTCTTCATTTGCTATCTTGAAAGAATTACTGAAGGTACACCAGGGAGCCTTGTTTTATGTCTGGGCATTCTCCAACAGGCTAAGGTTCAATAAGCATGGGGTCTGATCCTTCCAAGTTGGATTTATGCTGGTGGGACTCTTGGATCATGTGGGGGAATAATTCCCTTTCCCATGATTCGCTGGTTCATGGTTGGCTTCTGAAATGCACATTCGCCGTATGCCTGTGGGTGTGAGTTTTGCAGTGCTCACCCACAAAGCTAGAGCAGGGGACCAGGGCGCCCTCTGCAGGAGGGAGAAGGAGTGACAGGAAGAAGCAGCGCAGACCACAAAGGCGGAGGGAAGCCGGCTGCTACGTGGTCAGCTCCCAGCAGGCATTTGTTTCTTTCTCCGTTTCCGTGTCTCCCTCTCTGTTTCTCAATCTCTCTTTCTTTCTAACTCTTCAAGGCATCGCATCCCCTCTCTGAAAGCTTACATGGTCACAAGCTGAAGAACCTGTAGGATAAAGTTCTATGGCCTCTGGGAAATGAGTAATTCTATCCATATTTTCTGTAGAAATGATGCTGATGACAAGACAGGGGAGTAATATACCCCCGACTTCCTTGCAAATTCTCATTCCGAAGTTTTAGCTCCGTTTTAGCTCCAAACTTCTTTCAGACAGAGGCCAAGGCAATTAGAAGCTCCTGCTGTAACACCTCCCTGTGAAATGTTTGCTATCCGAAAATCATAATCTCTTAGCAGTTAAAGCTTAACCTCTACCAGTCATCTGTTCCTTACACATGGAACTCAACTGCTCTTCCTGTGAGCTGACAAAGGAGCTTAAACTTGCAATCATGTTTAATTCCTGAGTTTCATTCCTCACATTTTAATTTAGATTGCTTTGCTATTTTGTAGTGTTTGGAACAGAGCAGAATTATTGGAGGATGGAAATTTTTGCTTTATTTGGTTTTTAGAAAAATTTAAGAATTTCGAGACATGAAGCCGAGGTTGAGTGTTTGGATGAAAATGTCAATCTGGGTTCTGGTTCGACTCTGTCCATCTCTGTGTCAGAACGCTCTGAAGGGAGATGAACAGAAGGGTATTTAATCTTCCTTTGCATTCCTTTCCTTATATTTAAAAATGGGAAAAATTGTTATTCTGATTCAGAAGGGGTCTGAGGAACTATAATTTTTTTTCACTTTCTCCTGCCCTCACTGGGAAAACAGTAGGGGTGGAGATCTCAGCCGTTTTGAATGCTAAGATATTCTCCTAGACAAAAAAAAAAAAAAAAAAAGCAACATTGTAGGAATAGTTTAATCTCACAGCTTTGTTTGCAACTTTATAAAATGAAAGACAGATGCATATTTAAATTTTTTAAAATATGCAGAAGTAGCTGTTTTTGGCCTTAAATTCCTGCCTGGCAAATGCCTGTCAGTAATTCCCAAATCATGGTCTGTAGGGAATTTGTAGGGCATCCGCAATGCATCTTCAGACAAGTGGAAGGAGGTCGAGAGACCCATGAAGAACATGGCACTTGGTGTAACCATCCAAACCTCTGCCCATAAACCACAGAAATAGTATGGACTCAGAGCACTGAGGGCCTGGTTCATAGAGGGCAACACACTCAATCTTGCTGACGAACTTGTTCATAGAAATCAAAATGGAAATGATTTGCTCTGGGAACGCTTAAGGTCCTGCTGCTAAATCATTTGCATAGTGTTAAATGATGCATAGTGCTGGGGCTGGGTTCTGGGATTATGTTCCCAAGGGCTTTCTCACTCATCCCATTCCCACCACCGCCTGCATACACAGAAGGCGTCAGGAGCTTGAGGACTCCATTTGCCTTCCACAGACATTGCAGTTTTGAATAAATATTACTATTTATTATTCCCAAATTTAGAGTTATTAATTATATCAGCATAAACCTAATTTATGCCATCATAAATAGTGATAATAAATGCTGCCAAATTCTAATACCCAGCGTTTGCCAACTGTGCCTGTAGTTGATGGGTTTCCCCTCCTCACTTCCCAGAAGCATTAAATTAAAAATGATTCAGTGTTGCAGAATCATTGATCAAGTTGGGGCTGAGGCTCCTCGGGAAATGCACTTGTTTTGTTCAATGCTTTGCTCTCTCATTGGCTGGGCAGCCTCTGATGTCTGTCTGCATTCCAGTGTTTCTCCTTTCCTTTCTCTCTCCTCTTGTCCTCCTAAAGGAGGAAGAAATCCGGGCACCGATGCAGGGATAGAGAGAGGTAGATGAGCATCTATTCTTTTTTTCTAAATTTCCCCTTTAGACATCACTCTTCTTAGCATCCCCTCTTCTAACACTTTATTTCAACATAAACTTAGAAGTCTTTATAAAGCAAACCCTTGGGTATAATATAGATTTGTTATTTCTCAATTTTCATCACATCTATTGTGTATTTAGGGGTGAATATTATACATAGCTTCCTAAAATATGTGAAAGTCTATAATGGGAAAATAGGAAGCATAGCCCTGGCAACCCCCACCAAAACCGAGGAAGCTTTTTCTTTTGGAATTTACTCTCAGGGGTGCTCTGCTTTTGCAAAGGAAGAGGAAGAACCCGTCCCTAGGTTATCAGAACGATAATGCAATATCGTTGCTTTTCTCAAGGGAAACAATTTTTACTTTTTCTTCATTCTCCCTGGCTCTTGCTTTGTTTTCATCTGTGATGATTGTGGTGCTGATGTAGTAAAAAAAATTCTGACAAGACAGTCAGAAGAAGACCCAGCTTAGGTCAAAATTAGCTTCTTTATAGCTGCGTGGCTTTGGACAATTTACTTAATCCTGTTTGCACTGCTTTTTAAGGGAGTAGTAAGCCCTAACCACTGCATCTCACTTGATTAATATTATGATCAAGTACCATAGTACTTCCAAACTACTCAGTACTGAACAAAGGTAAGAGCTCCTCTTATTGTGTTCTGATGCCTAAATTTCAGTGATAGGACATCAGCGCTCTTCTCAATGCCAGGCCAAGCAGGCTTAATAATCTTTTCCCTGCTTTTCATTTTTTAGTTTTGCAAAGACATCCAGAATAAGCTATGGCAATGGGATAGAAATTCTAAATTCTGCAGAGGAAGAGGCAAGGTAAAAGATATATATATAGATAGATAGATAGATAGATAAAAATTTATATATATATGGAGAGAGAGAGAGAGAGAGAGAGAGACAGAGATCTTGCTTGTTAAAGTTTGGTTATCCTTCTGATTTTAAAATTATGGGGCAAGTATAGGACTGAATAGATCATACAAAAAGTACACCAATAGAGAAAACTTTGAACTGGGGAGTTCAGCTAATGCCCTTTTCCCTCCTCATGCTTACTCATCAAGTAGATGTAGCTGGCATCTTGGAATGGACGAAAACCCTGGCTTCTTGCCTTCAGAAGCCAGCCTATCATCAGCCTCCATAAAGGCATCTCCAAGAGCTTTTCAGGGTGTCAGTAATGAGCAGCATCTGTGGTCCATGGAGACTGTCTTTGCCAGCCTGGAGACTGCCTCCCTGCAGTGGGTACCCAAGCCCCAAGATCACAGAAACCCAGTTTCCTGGAAAAGTACACCCTATCAGCAACTAGAAGGAATTCCACCTTAAAGGCTGGCATTGGGAAATTGCCCGAGAGCCTCTGCTCTCTGTTCTAGATCATTCTGCCTGACAGGCAGAAGTGTATAAGCAGGAAAGCCAGAGGCAGCACATACACTTTGATAATGCAGATCCACCTCCCTGCCCCGGTTTCCAGGTTGCCTTTTGCTTGGCTATTCATCTCTCTGAGCCACCTAGCCCTTTTGAATTATTAGCCTTATTCCTTCATTGCCAGCTTCCTTCTTGCAAATATGCTCCCATACATCTTCACTCCACAGAAAATGCTTTCCTCTCTATTTACAGCTTCTTTCTGCCCCCACCCTTCCCTCTGGTCCAATAACTAATGGTAGAGGAGATAAATAAGAAACATAACTCTTTTTGGCCATTATTTTTTGTTGTTACTCTGCAGAGTAATATATATAATAACAAGGAAACAAATCTTATTACTAAAGTAATTACAATAAATAAAAAATAACTGAGAGTGGAGCTTAAAGAAGGGGACATAGCAGGGGAGTGATTGCAGCAGGATTTAAAAATGTTAATTTTCCAATGCCAGTCTCTGCTGCCCTGTTCATGTCCTGCTTAGGAGATTGTGTCTGATTAGGGAGTGGTTGTTACTGCTGTTTGAACACACCCACTCCCAGCTGAGTTATGTCTTAGGTCTTTAAAGGAGAAATTTGGCCCAAGGAATCCCTTGGGAAATCTCTTTGCCAGCAGCCCAATGTTGGAAAACAGCAACATTTAGCATGTTAAGCTGCGTCATCATCAAAACTTGGGAATTGCAAAGAATTACTTTGCATTTTTCCCTGTGTAGATAAAATTCTCTTTAACTAGTCTACACAGACATGCATTCACCCCATTATCTGTGGATCTCCAAGTTGAGGACACAGCGCACCCTTTTGTAAAATACGCTGATGCTGACCAATCTTAGAGTTAAAATATTTTTCTTTATAGCCAATCTAATTTTATCCAAAAGCAATTTATGTTTATTTGTTTTTGTATGGCCACAGTGGAAATTATTTTTCTTCATTAATTATGACTGTTATTCTATTTCTGATAGTCATCTTTCCAAGTCCTTTTGGTATTTGAGTTGCTTCTGTTTCTTTTTGAACCTAAATCATGTATGTGCAGTGTTTAGTCTGATACACAGTGTTTTAAGTGTAATTGTCACTGTTTGGTTTCCTTAACCTTCTCCAAGTTGCTCTTGAGTGTGGAAGGATGAGGTGAGGTATAGTGGCTTTCCCACGCCTCTTAACATCATTCTTCAACACCATCCTTAAACTTCAAATGCATTTATTAATTCATGTGACCATATGGTCTTCTAAGTTGCTCTAAACAACTGGTCTTGGTAATCTGCACATTTGGAAACATAGGACAAACCCAAAATTTAGACACAGCCACTACAACACTTCCTCCCTCAACCACTGCCATCACCACCATCTCTGCTATCACCACCACCATCAATGACATGACAAGAAAATGGCAAATATTGAATGAGCATTTAACACATGCTTGACAATGCTAAACACTTTACATATATTATTTCTTAATTCTCACAACAACCCTCTGTGGTAAATATTAATAATATCTTGACTTTACTAATGAACAAAGTAATATTTTAAAAGCAAAGTAAGTGTCTCAGGGCATTCAGAATACAGATAGTATTTGGGTAAAGACAATATTCAATTCAGTTTTCTTTCTTTTTGTATTGTGATTCTAGATCCTGCCCACTTACCACGACATTATATATGAAATCAGAAGTTACAGAATTCTGTAATGCTAGAGGTGAAAGGCATCTTACATTTTAATAAATCAGCCCCACGCTTTCTTTATAGAAGAGAAAAATAAAAGATGCTCAGTAAGGTGACCATAGGTTCTTAAATCTCCACAGTGTTAGAGCTGAATTTGACGTTCAGGCCCGAAACTTTCCCCGCTGAATCTCCATTACATGCAAGAATAACACATTTGCAACCTAGGCAGACATTTATGTAAACTATTATGCATAAAATTATGACATTTGGGAATATAAAGCAAAGGTAAGTTCTTCATTAAGACAGATAATGCAGGATTGAGTGGTAGTTCTATTTTTAGTTCTTTATGAAATCTACATGCTGTTTTCCATAGGAATACAAATTTACATTCCTACCAACAGTCTATAAGTGGTTCATTTTCTCTGCCTCCTCACCAACATCTGTTATTTTTTAAAACTCTTTTGAATAATAGCCATTCTGACTGGTATAAGATGATATCTCATTGTGGTTTTCATTTACATTTTTCTGATCTTCTGTGGTGTTGGTTTTTTTACATGCTTGTTGTCCATTTTTGTATCTTCTTTTGAAAAATGTTGATTCATATCCTTTGCCCACTTTTTAATGGGGCTGTTTATTTATTTATTTTGTTGAGTTGTTTGAGTTCCTTGTAACTTCTGGATATTAGTCCCTTTTTGGATGGATATTTTGCAAATTTTTTTTGCCATTTTGCAGGTTGTCTGTCCACTCTGTTGATTGTTTCTTTTGCTGTGCAGAATCTTTTTGGTTTAATTTTCCCATTTACAATTCATAGTAGCAAAGATGTGGAATCGACCTAAGTGTCCATCAATGGATGACTGAATAAATAAAATGTGGTATATATACACAAAGGAATACTATTCAGCCGTAAAAAGAATGAAATCATGTCATGCAGCAACATGGATGGAACTGGAGGCCTTTATGTTAAGTGGCAAAAATTCAGAAATGGAAAGACAAATACTGCATGTTCTCACTTATAAATGGGAACTAAATAATGTATACACATGGACATAGAGTATGGAATGAAAGACGCTGGAGACTCAAAAGGAAAGGGAGGTGAGGAGGAGGCGGATGATGAGAAATACTTAATGGTACCCTGTACATTATTCAGGTGATGGATACACTAGAAACCTAGACTTCATCATTGTGCAATATATTCATGTGACCAAATTGCACTTGTACGTCTTAAATTATATATATATATATATAAAGAGAATACAAACAGCTCTGCATAGAGATGGTTAAAGTATCAGAAATATTTCAGCATATCTAATACAGCTTCTCAGATGTAGTTGGATGTCTGAGGGGGCTTTAAAAGGGGAGGCAGAAGACCCTTGGAAGAAGAGTAATAGTATCTCCAGGCCAGCATTTTCCTAATGGCTTCTGCAGGATGCTAGCAGACTGGTGCTAATAGATGTTTCACACAAAAGGGTGCTATGGCTTGAAAAGTTCAAGAAATTTTCGGTAAAAAATTTTTCTTTTAATTGTAGAAATGTTCAGTGCCATTAAAATATTAACATACATGGAGACTCTCCAAGATGGGATAAAATATATGCCATTTCCTGAACTTATTTGAACAGGATCACATTTGTTGAAATGCACCTAAACTATCTAGAGGAACATTAGTGATCACTCAACTTGGGCAATGTTGCCTCGGGCTTTTCACTGAGATGCAGACATAAAATGAAGACTACTTAGAAAGAAGCACATTAGCATCGTGGTTAAGAACACTTAGAATGGAGCTGTGTTGCTTGGGTTTGCCACTTACTAGCTGTGTGACCTTGGACAAGAAACTTGTCATAGGTTGGGTTATTTATGACACAGTCTCCACAATAGAGAATTACTGTAGGAAATTAATTGTGTTGTATTCTTGGGAATAGCACTTATGAAAGCATGAGGGAAGCTGAATTGGGCATAGAACACAGTTGATTGTGTTGCAATTGCTATTACAAAGGCCTCAGATGATCAGTAGGGATTTCTAAAGCTGGGATGCCTCTTTACCCAATGGCTTTTCAGTGTCTGGAACTAAGACAAGTGGACTGAGGCTTTCCTTTGTACTCGCCACCAATGATCAGTCCTTGAATATAAGGTGCCCCTCAGGAGGGGATACCCCAGGGAAGAAAGATCCCTTTGGCTGAGGGCAATTCCTAGGGGAAGTACTCAGTTGTGAGCCTCAGCAGCCAATGACAACTGAGGAATAAGTTCCTTGATCCTAACGGTACTCTGAGAGATACACCACAGTATCTGCTGTGCTTCAGTTTCCTCATCTGTAAAATGGGAATAATAGCAAATAATGACCTTTTTAATAAGGCCATTATGAGTTAAGTGAGTTACTATATAATATGCCTGATACTTAATAGTGCTCTTATACATGTTAAAGTAAATAACACTTATAGGAACAGTTATTATACTTTAACACTTATGAAAGCACTATTAAACAAGTGTATTTAGCAAATACACTACACACTAAATAGTGTAATTAGCATGAAGCCGTAAACTCTTTCAATGGCTTAATCATATTGCTAACTCATTTTTAGTTCATTGTCAAATAAAGCCTCTAAGTAATTTTTATAATAATTGTCATTAACCTGAACGTTTCCTGGTATGTCACTGTGCAGTTGATCTAGATGGATCAAATCTTGAGCCCATGCTTATCTTATGCCAATTTCATCCAATTAGATTCCATTCTTCTGAAACCACTTTGGATCTTGAATCTGTCATCCATTTCATACACTAAGTAGTGCTCTTATAAATGTTACGATTATTCACTTTTATAGTTAAGACAATGAAAACTAAAAAAAAAACAAAGAGAATATATTATTCATTCCTAGTATATTAAAAACAAGTGCTTGTATGTCATAGTATTTTCATATGACTTATCATAGCTTTTTCTTAGGCTTGGACAAAGAGGCTATTACTGCATTTTCTGCTGTGTTCTTTCCCTAATAATGTAAATATTTCTGTGATACGAGTGGTCCGCTCTTTCAGGAGGCACCCCCTCAGACGGGTCTTATGTTTGGTAAACAAACAAACAAACTTCAGTCCAGTCCAAGATGTAATTTGAGTAGAGATGACTAAATATTGACTCATATCTAAGAAGTTGATTGTGATTTTGACATGACCTAAAGGGAACTGTATTCATGGAAGAGATGGCCTATTCCAATTTGATGTCAAGAGATTCAATGCTAGCATAGCTGAGATCATTTTTCTTTTATTTTCCTAAGTGCATCATTAAAAGAAAATGTCCAAAGCTTGGGCTGTGCTTTCCAATCTCAGGGCAAAAAATTGGAGTGTTTGTGAATCCTGATCAGGCTGGACTTCTCTCTAGAAGGAGACTACTGCCCATTAGTGCCTGTCATTTGTGATAGTAACTGGAAACTCAGCCAGCAAGACTCCCTTCAACAGTAATCAGAACCATTGAAGTCCATCCGATCTCATGTGGGGAACACTTAAAAAAAAATGTAATTCAATATCTAGCTATTAATCTAGTCATCCTGACACTGCATTATTGAGTGTTCTAATTCAGTGGATTTGGCCTCTGAGAGACTCAGCCATAATGCATGTAATGTAATGGATATCATCTGAAAAGCAAGTTGTTCTCCTTGGCTAGGTTATTTAAAGGTATTGAATAACATCAAATATATTCTATATCCATAATAGTGTTCAGAATCATTTTGTTCAACCCAGTTTTTCATAGTATGGAAAAAGAAATAGGCTTAGAGTTTCGATGCTACGTATAAAACTGTACCCAGTTTCCTGACATAGATAAGATCAAGTCAAAAGACAATAGACTCTTCCATTCCAGTGATGTGCTATTTCTCTTGGACAAAAATCTTATCCTTTTTATTCCACAGAGGAAGACAGTGTGAGCTCTACATGAATATATTTCTGTGACTTGATCATACAACCATGGAATCTTAGGGAACTTAGCATCTAGACCCGTTTTTCAACTTGCACTTGAAATTCCTTTACAGCATTTATGACACGTGGCCAAACAGCCTGTGCTCTAGCACGTCTATAGTGTGTGAACTTATTTCTTCTCACAGGAACTTATTTCATTGTTGATAGTCCTCTTAGAAAGTCATTTCTTAAACCATGCTAATATATTTCACCTCAAAACTTCTACGCTTATGCCACATGGAGTAAGTTCAATCACTCTTCTTTGGACTTCTATGCAATTGAAGACTGCCCTCATATCACCCCCATGTTTTCCTTTCTCCAGAGTAAGAATCTGTAGTTTCTTCAGTCACTTGTCTTAGGATGTGGTTTTGGATTCTTCCATCATCCTGATTTTTATCTGAATTACCTCACTCATTAATCCATTAAATGTTTATTGAGCATATCCTAGGTAAGAAACATTGGTAAACCCGTGGATGCAACGTTGAACAGAGCAAGCTGTTTAGTAGAGAGGTGGAAACAGGCAATTCAAAATAGTAGACTACAGTGTTAGACATCGTCTTATGGCTTTTAGCCATACAGATGCCCGGAGAAAGGGGGCATAAGTTGGTCCTGAGGTCTGGGACAACCTCCTGTAGCATCTACATTGGGAGCTGAAGGAAGGGTTAGCCAGCAGCAAAGTGTGTGAGGGCAGTAGAAGCAGGGAGGTGTCAGACATGCTGGCCTACATGGGAGACTGGCATGTTCAGAGCCCAGGAATATCTAGGTTTTTATTATGATGGAATTCCCAGATGACCACCATTATTATTCTGAAAACCCAACTGCTATTCATGAAGCCTGAAGCATGAAGCCTGAAGCATACAGCCTTAAGCTCTGTTGATGGCCTAATCCTATTGCTAACTCATTTTCAGCTCATTGTCAGATAAAGCCTCTGGTATTTTTTATATTGATTTCCATTAACCTGAATGGTTCTTGCTGTATCACTCTATAGTTGATCTAGATGGATCAAGTCTTGAATCACACTTGTCCCAGTTTCATCCATTCTTATGAGATCCCATTCTTATGAGACCACTTTCTATCCTGAATCTGCTATCCATCTCATTTGGCTTTCTCCTAATTTACATGGAGCCTTCAGCGCTGACAAGAATTTCTTTTATCTTTTTATCATGTCATTGATACATTCATTGAACTTGAGTGAACCAAGGACAATGTACTAGAAGACATATCACCAAAGGCATAGGTCCATTTAGTTATGAGCATTCAAGCACTTTCTTATCTATTTTAGTGCTGCCATTGAACACATCTTTCTTTATATAACTTGTAAGGATATGTTGAGAGACTTTCGCAAATTCCTCACTGAAGGCCTGTTAAACTCTCTCTCCTTATCTAATAACCTGTCAAAGTGTGAAACGAAGTTGGGCTGGCACAGCTGGAACAATTCACAAAGTTGTTCTGGTTACAGGTGCCAGTTTTTATGTGTTCTACTTCCTTTTCTAAGAGACCCCACATTTCCCTGTTAATATATTCCAGGATTTTGCTGACGATTGGTGTCAAGCTCCCTGGTTTCATGTGCCATTTTTTCCTTTTACAAAAATGGAGGGACGTTTGCCCATCCCTAGTCTTGATAATTTTTCATAGATTACTGACATTGTCTCAAGCTAAGGGTGAGCTCAGCCACTGCCTTTGAAAAGTGAAGAGGAGACCCCAGCTCCTGACTTGGGATGTTTCAGACTTCCCACAGGCACCTCTCATAATTGAGAACTTGTGGCAGTTAGTCTTTCCTGTCCCCAGAATAGATCGTTCATCATGCTTGTCAGGATGATTTAGTCTGGGGGTGTGAAACTGCAATTCTTTTGACCTTGGTTCACTGAACTGACATGTTACATGTGGGCCCAAATCATTGTAACTTCAGGTATTTTAATCCAGAAAGGGCTTTATGACACTAAATTGTTTTACTTCCATTGACTTAATGCTCTGTGGTACCAGCCACGTTCCCTCTTGGTTATGAGTAGATCATAGATGGAAAAGACCGAACATGTTTTGATAGTGTGACATGCTATCAATGATATGTGACTAAGATATGTCCTGCATATCTTAGGTACCTTTGTCCACATGTGGCAAGCTTTCAGGGGTTAAACAGCAAAATTCGGGTGTGGTGGGTGTGGCTGTCAATATGGCTGAATAGGAGCAGCTCCAGTCTGCAGCTCCCAGAGAGAGCAACTCAGAAGGCAGGTAATTTCTGCATTTCCAACTGAGGTACCTGGCTCATTTTATTGGGACTGGTTAGACAGTGGGTGCAGCCCACAGAGGGCGAGTCGAAACATACTGGGGAGTTGCCTAACCCTGGAAGTGCAAAGGGTCAGGGAACTCCCTCCCCTAGCCAAGGGAAGCCTTGAGAGACTGTGCCATGAGGAATGGTGCATTCCAGCCCAGATACTACGCTTTTCCCACACTCTTCACAACCCACAAACCAGGACAATCGTTCGGGTGTGTATAGCACCAGGGCCCTGAGTTTCAAGCACAAAACTGGCCAGCCATTTGGGCAGACACCGAGCTAGCTGCAGGAGATGTTTTTCATACCCCAGTGGTACCTGGTACACCAGTGAGACAAAATCGTTCACTTCCCTGGAAAGGAGGCTGAAACCAGGGAGCCAAGTGGTCTAGCTCAGCACATCCCAACCCCCCCCCATGGAGCCCAGCAAGCTAAGATCTATTGGCTTGAAATTCTTGCTGCTATCACAGCAGTCTGAAGTCGACCTGGGATGCTCTAGTTTGGTGGGAGGAGGGGTGCCCATTATTACTAAGGCTTGAGTAGGCAGTTTTCCCCTCACAGTGTAAACAAAGCTGACAGGAAGTGGGAACTGGGCGGAGCCACCCCAACTCAGCAGAGCCACTGTGCCCTGATTGCCTCTCTACATTCCTCCTTTCTGGGCAGAGCATTTCTGAAAGAAAGGCAGCAGTCACAGACAGGGGTTTATAGGTAAAACTCCTATCTCCCTGGGACAGAGCACCTGGGGAAGGGGCAACTGTGGGTGCAGCTTCCGCAGACTTAAACATTCCTGCCTGCTGGCTCTGAAGAGAGCGGTGAAGCTCCCAGCACAGTGCTCAAGCTCTGCCAAAGGACAGACTGCCTCCTCAAGTGGGTCCCTGACCCCCGTGCTTCCTGAGGGGGAGACGCCTCCCAGCAGGGATGGACAGATACCTCCTACAGGAGAGCTCTGGCTGACATCTGGCAGGTGCCCCTCTGGGATGAAGCTTCCAGAGGAAAGAACAGACAGCAATCTTTGCTATTCTGCAGTCTCCGCTGGTGATACCCAGGCAAGCAGGGTCTGGAATGGATCTTCAGCAAACTCCAGCAGACCTGCAGCAAAGGGACCTGATGTTAAAGGGAAAACTGACAAAGAGAAAGCAGTAACATCAAAGGACAACCATGCAAAAACTCCAACTGAAGGTCACCAACAGCAAAGACCAAAGGTAGACAAATCCAGGAAGATGAGGAAAAACTAGCGCAAAAATGCTGAAAGTCCCAAAAACCAGAATGACTCTTCTCCTCCAAAACATCACAACTACTTGCCAACAAGGGAAAAAAATTGAGTGGAGAATGAGTTTCATGAGTTGAGAGAAGTAGTCTTCAGAAGATGGGTAATAACAATCTCCTCCGAGCTAAAGGAGTATGTTCTAACCCAATGCAAGGAAGCCAAGAACCTTGAAAAAAGGATAGAGGAATTGCTAACTAGAATAACAAGTTTAGAGAGAACATAAATGACCTGATAAAGCTGAAAAACACAGCACGAGAACTTTGTGAAGCATACACAAGTATCCATAGCTGAATCAATCAAGCAGAAGAAAGGATATCAGAGATTGAAGATCCACTTAATGAAATAAAGCATGAAGACAAGATTAGAGAAGAAAGAATGACAAGGAATGAACAAAGCCTCCAAGAAATATGGGACTGTGTGAAAAGACCAAACCAACATTTGATTGGTGTACCTGAAAGTGATGGAGAAAATGGAACCAAATTGGGAAACACTCTTCAGGATATTACCCAGGAGACATTGAACCTAGCAAGACAGGTCATTCAAATTCAGGAAATACAGAGAAGACCACAAAGATACTCCTTGAGAAGAGCAACCCCAAGACACATAATCATCAGATTCACCAAGGTTGAAATGTAGGAAAAAATGTTAAGGGCAGCCAGAGAGAAAGGTCAGTTACCCACAAAGGGAAGCCCATCAGACTCACAGTGAGTCACTGCAGAAACCCTTCAAGCCAGAAGAGAGTGGGAGCCAATATTCAACATTCTTAAAGAAAAGCATTTTCAACCCAGAATTTCATATCCAGTCAAACTAAGTTTCATAAGTAAAGGAGAAATAAAATTCTTTACAGAAAATCAAATGCTGAGGGATTTTGTCACCACCAGGCCCGCCTTACAGGAGCTCCTGAAGAAAGCACTAAATGTGGAAAGAAAAAACCAGTGCCCACCACTGCAAAAACATACCAAATTGTAAAGACCATTAACACTATAAAGAAATTGCGTCAACTAATGGGCAAAATAATCAGTTAGCATCATAATGACAGATCAAATTAATACATAACAATATTAACCTTAAATGTAAACAGGCTAAATTACCCTATTAAAAGACACAGACTGGAAAATTGGATAAAGAGTCAAGACCCATTTTATTTAGGAGACCTATCTCATGTGCAGAGACACACATAGGCTCAAAATAAAGGGATGGAAAAATATTTACCAAACAAATGGAAAGCACATAAAAGCAGGGGTTGCAATCTAGTCTGAGTTAGATGGATCCAGCCAACAACTGAAGCTGGATATAATATACACATACACATTAATTGAACTCCTCTGTGGATCATAAAGCTGCCCAAGTGGGGCTGCTTAGCTATTTATTTTATCTACTTTGTTATGTGTTTTGCATTTTATTTATTTATTCATTTATTTTGAGATGGAGTCTCACTCTGTCGCCCAGCCTGGAATGCAATGGCACGATCTTGGTTCACTGCAACATCTGCCTCCTGGTTCAAGCGATTCTCTTGCCTCAGCCTCCCGAGTAGCTGGGATTATGGGCACACAGCACCATACCCAGCTAATTTTTTGTACTTTTAGTAGAGACGGGGTTTTTCCACGTTGGCCAGGCTAGTCTTGAACTCCTGACCTCAGGTGATCTGCCTGCCTCAGCCTCCCAAAGTGTCGGGATTACAGGCATGAGCCACCGTGCCCGGCTTTATTTTATTTAATTTGAGTCAAATGGTGATCACCTAAGGAAAAAAAACATGATTTCATGTTTTCTTTGTCACCAAATGACTTTGTTTTCAACTGAATTACTGGGCTAGACACTGCATAAAAATATTTTTTACAGGCAGGAGTGAAAAAGAGGAACAGTTTATGAAATGAAATTATAAAAGTTTCATTTTATAAGGGTGATGACAAATGTGCTAGACCTTTTTGTAATATCCATAGCCAAAAAACAGAAATTGCGTAAGGATGAATATTAGTGTCTTTCATAGGATGTTTTAGTACATACTGCATGTCATTAATTAGGCAATATTTCTGTGAGTTTGAAACTAGGACATCTCCAGAGTCCTAAATGACATTTC
The DNA here is from genome assembly GCF_030222135.1 of Aotus nancymaae. Classification (NCBI taxonomy): domain Eukaryota; kingdom Metazoa; phylum Chordata; class Mammalia; order Primates; family Aotidae; genus Aotus; species Aotus nancymaae. The sequence continues at coordinate 108,525,666 of NW_026988425.1, forward strand.
CAGCTTTATATTGTCATTCAGTGTCTTTTATGCTATTTTATTTTTTTTCAGTCTCTTTGAAGCATTGAGACCCACAGTTCATGATAAAATACATTCTTCAATTTTAGTGCATGGTTAAAAAAAAACCATCTATTGGCATTTAGCAAGAGTAACCGTTCATAAGGTTTTGACAGTTTATACTGGTTTTCATGGGACAGCCCCTGTTTATATTTGGTTTGGCAGTGTAATTATTTAATAGTATACCAGTTTATTCTAAAAAATGCAGATGATGTATTATGTGGCTCCCCTTAATGTAGTTAAGAGTCACAACTTATTTGACTTTACATTAGTGGTTTTGTGTTTGATTAGGCCTGTTCTTCCCAGCTGTGCCTTCTCCAGGAGCTAAAACTCATGTTTCCAGTCTTTCCTTGGGATCTAAACACTGCACATGATAGAAGTTGGCAAAGCTGGTCAGGCACGGTGGCTCATGCCTGTAATTCCAGCACTTTGGGAGGCTGAGGCAGGCAGATCACAAGTTCAGGAGATCGAGACCATCCTGGCTAACATGGTGAAACCCCATCTCTGCTATAAAAAAAAAAAAAAAATACAAAAAATGAGTCGGGCATGGTGGCATGTGCCTATAGTCCCAGCTACTTGGGAGGCTGAAACAGGAGGATCCCTTGAACCTGGGAGGTGGAGGTTGCAGTGAGCTGAGATTGCGCCACTGCACACTAGCCTGGGCGACAGAGTTAGAGTGGTTTCAAAAGAAAAAAAAAAGAGGTTGGCAAAGCTTACGGACAAATACCCTCTCTCTTTTCCTTTATTATTCTTGACCTTGTAGAGAGAAGTAACATACAAAACGGGATAGATCTTAAATACTCCTTAGAGTGTCTCTGCCCCTTCGTTTTGTAGGTGATGTAACTGGGATTCAAAGAGAGCTTAATGGGTGTAGCCCGTGGATGGCTTGTCTCTTAGATCAGCATGCCTTTCAATTTAATTAGTATTTTAAGAGAGTCCTAAGTAAACTCACTAAAAGGGAGGGATCTGAAAAACCACGCCAACACGAAGATGGAATTTTACAGAAATCCAAATGAAACCCTGTGTGTTTAAAACCCTCATGCAGAACTGCTTTGGGTAGAATGAGTCGGACAAGCAGGACTCCTGCTGCTCTGGGGTGCCACCTGCAGCGCCCAGGCTCCGGGAACCATTCCTGTGACAGCACAATTAACTATCCCAAAGTAGGAGAAATATGTTAGAGAGGAATACTCCAGGGAAGGCAGATACACATCTTCCTATTGATAGTCCTATTTTTCCCTGTGTTTTTTTTTAAATACACAGATTTCTTTAGCTTCTGTAAGCAGAAATAATCCACTTCTCAGAGTCCTTATTGTCTATTGGACAAATCCAGCAAAAAATATGCATTGTGTTTTCAGTATGTGTTTCTTATTTTATGAGTTGATTTGAGTAGAACTCCCCTCTGAGAAAACCAAGCAAGAGGAACTCTGGAATAGGGAAGAGTCTGACTAGAATTAAGGACTCATATACTGACCACTGGGGCTGTCAGTCATAAAGATGGATTAATAATAGGGTTTCAGAATAATATCTGAAGGTCATTAATTGTATTTTGGATTTCTGCCTTCCTGGAATGAATTAGGAATACACTGAGTCTTTCCGAAAGCAAAGGGCTACACGAAACCCTTTCTTGCTTTGTGATTAAATAACTTTGCCTTTTTGGAGACCCATGTTCTCATCTATTACAGAAAGAAAGAAAAAATCATGGAAATATTTATCTCCCGGAAGTTTCTGATTCCATGGTGTGTCCTAGATGAGGTGGCGTCTTTGGGACCAGTGCTACTAACAAGTGAATATCGAGAAAGAGGATAGACACAGGTGGGAAAATATGGCTGCTGGTTTCACAGAAGGTTCCAGAAACACATAGACAATGTCTTTTCCCTTCACTCTGCTTTCTCACAAAGATATTCCAAAGGGCACGCATTCCTTGGATCACTAGGTCATGAGGACCTTAGGTCTAGGGTAGAAAGTAGAGTGCTCTCTCTGTTGGGAGGTTCCTATCATAGTCCAGGAGGTAAGAAAACAGATAAGCAATGGTGTCTCTCAGAACTGGTTTAAAAGATGCCAAATGTGGGATCTTGGCCTCTGCTTTTCTCCAGGACCAGCCTTGTGGCAAAACTCCGCGGGCTGGGCCTATTCTACCACATTGAGATCGAGAAAACTCCAAGACTCCACCTTAGCTTATGATGAATAGAAAAGAATAAGAAAGCTGTGATTTTTCTTTGAAAGCAAAAGTTGTAAAAAAATGTGTTGAGCATAATAGACTGTCAACCATGCTATCAGACTTAAAATTATAGCTGGACCCAGCAGACTCACAATGTAAATTTGACAGATAGGGCAACAGGCAAGTATTGCACAAATGCCTCCTGGGACCATAACTTCAATTCATCTCTGAGGAATCAACGTGAAAGGTCTACTCTCCCGAACACTCATGCCCCTGTAATTTCAGGCTCTGTTCTCACCACGTGGGTTTATACAACCTTGAACCATGTCTGCATTTTTCATTTTATTTCAGGGAAATTAATTCCTTGCAGGACATGTTGTGTGTGAAATCAGGCATTTTTCCTATCATTGCCTTTGAGCCCTGCCGCTTATAATTCTAAGATAGCCGGAAGCATTAAAAAGAACCCAAGAGAAATTTATAGTTGAAACGAGTAACAACAATGCAATGACTGATAAATATTCTTTACCCTTGCCCGCACTGGCCTGGAGTTGAGTCAGCTCTTTATCCTTCAATGATCAAGGTTGGGGCTGCTTTTCTGGGGAACAGAACAATGGAATAGAGCCTATTTCAATTCCAGCGTTTTAGAGTGTCTACATTGATGTAGCCGATCTTTGAATTTCTAAGACGTTGCGAATCAAAGCATCATATCAATGTTATTATATATTGGAGAGTTAACTTAGAAAATGCAAATTGTAATTTCGGTGCATATGTTTTAGTTGAGATATATAACATTTTCTTAATAGGATTTACTAAGCACCCTAAGGCAGAATTCAGTGATTAAGGAAGTCTCTCTCTCTCTCTGTGTGTGTGTGTGTGTGTGTGTGTGTGTGTGTAACTTTTTGCCAAGTGCTAGACAGTGTTCTAGAATTTAGGGAAGCAGTGATGTAATCTTATAATCAAAAGCACGCCTCAAGCTTGAAAGACCCAGAAGAACTAACCACTGCACATAGGATAGATATTTTAGTAGATGCATCAGTAATTTGTTGTGGAAGCAGAACCACACTGAGAATTAACTTTGCTTTGGAGAAACAACAAAGGTATAACAGTCCACAGCTGATAATTGGGGTTTTAAGTTGGGCTTTGAGAGAACAAAGACTTTACAGCACTCACTTTTGAGAAAGTGGGTTGTATTTCAGTGTAACTTAGTGATACATATACATTTTTAAAATGGGTATTCTTAAACTGGGTGTTTACTACGTAACAGTAAATAGTTTCTAGCATTTTATACTATAAAATCTCTTTTAATACTTGTGATAATCCTGTGGGAGGGGTATTACTAAAATGCCTTATATAGATAAGGAAACTGAGACTCAGAGAGGTTAGGTAACTTACTAAAGTTCTCACAGCTACCAAGTGGTGGAACTGGGATTAGAACCTGGCCTTCTTTGCTCCAAAGTTCCAGTATTTTAGTGGACCCATTTGCTTGTTAGCAGTGACCTTATTAATTTGCTAACCCTTTGTAAGATCCCACGATGAATCTCATTTTCCAGAACTTGGCCAGAAACGATGACAGGAGAGATGAGTGCCTGACTTGGCATCTGGGGATTCTGTTTCTTTGAGTGTCACTTTCAGTACTCAAGTGGTCTTGGGACAAGTTACATAAAATTGAATAGCACTGCTTTCTTTAAGTAAAATGAATGTAATGTTCCCTCCATTATGAAGTTTGTAGTAGGTTACCTTTAACCTATACATGTGCATGGCTGAGCACACAGTGCTAAGCACAGGCACATAATGTGTCCACGGAAGTGTCTGTTACCACACACATTTCTGAGTAATTTGCAGTAGGGAAATTCAGCTATCTCAACCTTTGCAATAATGCCATCCACAGTGTCTGCTTCTGTCTCTGTAGGACAAAGTAAAAGAACTATGTGTAAAATATTTCTATAACTTAGGCTGACCTTCACACTAGTCTTGGTTTGTATGATTTTATTTTACTTTATTAGTAATCCTGAGTGTTTATGCAATGTCTGGTAAGCCAGGGGATTCCACACATATTTCGAAATGTTAATGCTTACTTAATACACTGTATCAGCTTTTGGACTGAGTTGTGGTCATTTTATTAGGACCCTATTATAGTGCTGATGACATTATCCCCTCTTTGACTTCTCTGTCCCAACTACCTTCCATGACTCCACTTGGCTGAGACTCCCGGTTGCCGCGTGACATGGGAAAGTCAGTTTTAAGTAATCTCAAAGGCTTCCCCTCCCTGCAGCAGATCTGAACACCCCAGGGGTATTGGGCTGTGCACTGGCAACACAATAGCTCTGAATCCCCTCTCCCACTAGCCATCCCTAGAATCCAGGGACTCACCTCTTATCCTCCCATCCTTCCACTAAGTTGGGGCCCTTGTGATTCTCAGCACCCCAGTTCCCAGGATCAGGTTTTAACTTTGTGGCCCAGGATTCTGTTTGCTAAGGACCTGGCATAAGGGCTTGAGTCCAGCTTGCCCTGGGATTAGACCTCTTGACAAACAACTATGTACATGCCAAACTGCAATTAGCGTAAGCCAAGGCGAATACATTTCTATTAATTAAAGTCCATACTTTATTCAGATGTCTTTAGTTTTTACCTAGTCCAGAATCCCATCCATGACATCATATTACATTTGGTCCTCACATTTCCCTAAGTTCCTTTGGGCCACGGCACTTTCTTGGACTTTGTTTTTGATGACCTCAATAGTTTTGAGGAGCCCTGGTCAGATATTTTGGAGAATGACCCTTAATTGGCATTGATCTAATGTTTTTCTCATGATTAGCCTGTGTTGGTGTGTATTTTTGGGAAGGAGACCACAGGTGTAAAGTGCCATTTTTACTGCATTCTATTAAGAGAGACATATCAATATGACTTATCACTATTGATGTTGACCTTGCTGAGGTAATGTTTGCTGGGTTTCTACATTGTAGAGTTACTCTTTTTCCCTGTCATTTCATACTTTACTCTTGCTGACCAACCTTTTTCACTTCAATAGTATCAGGTCACCACCAAGGATAGCAGAGATAAAGGAGTTTAGATAAAAGCCTCCAGGTGGTAGGGAGATCTAAAGCCTGAGGCTGTTCTGCTTTGGGTTTAATTTTTTTCTTGGGTCCAGTGGCGTGAAAAATTGAAAGAGGTTTTTTTCACTTTAAGAACAACGAGGAACAGCCCCTGGCAGGTGGCTGTAAGTCAGTGTGTCGGCATAGGGGCAAGTCGCACTGACTGGAGTGGCCCCTGTCCCCATGTCTCCCTCAGGGTTCTGGCAGGGCCTGGCTGCAGGGCTGCCAAGGGCTGCCAAGGGCCACGCTGAGGTCCAGTCCTGGTGACCACATCAGGGCAAGCGTGTACATTCAAGATGCTAAAAACAAAGTGACCAAGGATGACTCAGCTGTGCCCAAGCCGGGGCAAGTCTGATAGATAGGCTGGAGCAGGGTGGATGCAGGAACTAAAGCCAAAGGTCAGTGGCCTGGGAGGACTGAGAAGAAACCGCTTGCTGGCCTTGCAGAAATGAGGGTTCTGAATCAATTCCTTGAAGAAGATGAAGCTCCTTTCTTCTTCTTCGTCTTTTTTATTTTTATTTTTTACCATTGGCCACATAGATAACAGATGGATGGAGGAAATTTAAACAGAACCAGGATGATCGCATCATTCTAAATGATCTTGTTTAGTTCCTTCTAGAAGGAGGAAGGTGACAGCTCCTGTTCAGGCTGTTCCTTGGAAATTACATCAACGTTTCTAGTGCAAGGAAGACTGAATGAAACATTAAATGAAATATATCCATCTAAGAAAATCGGTTGCTCCCAAATCCTGCCCTTTGACTCATAGAGCAGCAGCTTCAACCGTGATTCACATTTCTTGGAGAGAGAAGTTTCATTGTCAGGGTCTCTGCTTTTAAAGCCCAGTAGGGATGTTCCCATGAAAACTCTGGCATGCACTGTGTGGTAATTGGTATGTCCAGAAAGGGCACCCCTCAATCTAAGCTCCCCGTGTCCACTCCCACTCAGTCTCCAAGCTTCAGCCTTCCTCTGTTAGATGTGCTAAATTTGTTAATGTATCCACTAATGCAATCCAGAAACTGAGTGAGCAGGCGCGGGGAGATAACAGCATCTTTCTTATATAACTCTCTTCCTCTCTCTTATAACTGGAATGTGTCTCCGTGGTCTTTTCCTCTAAGAGACCATGATTTACAGCAGCATAAGCTATTGAGACCCAGTTTATAAAATGTCCTTGACTGTATTCCACCATCCAGAGTGGAGCACCCGTAATTCTGGTTGATCCAGGAATTCTAGTTGATTTCAGCCAGTGCAGGAGACTACAGGCATCTACACACCCAACTGATCCTTTTATTGTGGCTGAAGTATTTGGTCATTCACTTTCCTAGTCGTTTTGGCTTTCAAGAAAATGGAGTCTAGGTACTTATTTGACCAAATTAACCTTTTTGATGACTGTGCTAACCATCTGTATTAATCACCGTGGTGAAAGCGGTTGTCCACACAACCAGAGTTTTATGAGTCTCATTTCCTTTGACCTTTATTCTAACCACCCAGTTATCTGACAACATGTGTCTAAAAAGTGAAAGAAAGTCCGCTTGCTTTACACTGAATTCAATAATGTCTGACCTTGCTCTTCAGCTGTAGAGTATATTGTTTAGACCGTGAAATTGATGAGGCGAGAAGAGATGCTGAGAGGAAAATAACTGAAATGCAGGGAGAGCAGATAGTGCAGTTTGCTTACATTTAAATTAACTGATGCTAATTTATTTACTTATTATATTTATGGGATGCACCCATTACTTATTAGCCCCTGGATACATTTTAAGAGGATCATAAAAAGAGACACTCCTTGTCATTATGGCTAATTAACATTCAAATTGACTAACTAACTAACATTTAAGCGCTAAGAATAAAATCGGTCATGGGCCAGTCAACATTTTCATCAAACGTCCTTAAATAGAATCCATTAGCTGTTTCCCTCTCTGCTGCTTTTCTATCTGCTGCCAAAATATCGGACACCAGAGGATGTCAGAGTTGATAAGGGAACTATAGCTGTAGCACTGCAGCAGTTAATATCAGGTGTGTCTCTGGACTCGTACGGGGTTGTATGCAAAGCTTGATTAAATGGACATGGCTTCCTCTCAGAAGAGGTTTGTAGTCCAGTTGCAATTGATGCAGAAGAAATGAACACAGGACATTCAGGACTTATATATCCTATTGTTCTGAATTTGTTTTGCTCACAGCAATTACTAAGGCTTACAAATTAGGGTGTGTGTCCAATAGTAAGTTTTCTTATTGAATATGTATGCTGAAATATCCTTGAGCTATTGTAAATCCATTCAGTTGAAATACGTAGGGCAGGGAGAAATACTGATTGGACAGCTCAGATGGTTCTTTTCATAATTTCTAGGAGGAAAGGTCTAGAAAAAGAAGGAAATAACTTATGTGTCACTAACCTCCCAAGTAAATCTCTATTTAAACACATATGAGTCCTACATTAAAATATGTGTATATTAAATTTTCTGTCCCTTTCACTATTTATGTTTTTGATGTTTTCACTGGTTCAGCTGTCAGTTGAGGTTATGCTGAAGGCAGCTGGGGGTGACTAAGATCAGGCAGGGAGAAGATGAGCTAAGAATTATGAAGATTTTCCACTAAGTATTGTGAGGATTATTGTTACAAGGTGAGGACCAGGGTGATCTCACCAGGTGAAAGTCATTTTTTTCACTTTAATCAGACTTTTGGTAAATTTACATTTTTGAAGAATCCTATGTTTTAAGCCATGAAAGGTGCTCCATTTAGGCTAACTGTAAAGGAATCATTTCCATGTGAATCAAAAGTTCAAGCCAAATTAGAGATTTAAAGTTCTATGTCATTTTATTTTTTATTTTTTATTTTTATTTTTTTATTTTATTTTATTTTTTTTTATTGCATTTTAGGTTTTGGGGTACATGTGAAAAACATGCAGCGTTGTTGCATAGGTGCATACGTGGCAGTGTGATTTGCTGCCTTCCTCCCCTTCACCTATATCTGGCATTTCTCCCCATGCTATCTCTCCCCGACTCCCCACCCACTGCTGTCCCCCCCACTCCCCCACATCAGACCCCTGTGTATAGTGTTCCCCTCCCTTTGTCCATGTGTTCTCCTTGTTCAACACCGCCTATGAGTGAGAACATGTGGTGTTTGATTTTGTGTTCTTGTGTCAGTTTGCTGAGAATGATGGTTTCCAGGTTCATCCATGTCCCTACAAAGGACGTGAACTCCTCGTTTTTAATGGCTGCATAATATTCCATGGTGTATATGTGCCACATTTTTCCTTTCTAGTCTATCATCGATGGGCATTTGGGTTGGTTCCAGGTCTTTGCTGTTGTAAACTGTGCTGCAATGAACATTCATGTGCATGTGTCCTTATAGTAGAATGATTTATAATCCTTTTAATATATGCCCAGTAATGGGATTGCTGGGTCAAATGGAATTTCTATTTCTAGGTCCTTGAGGAATCGCCACACTGTTTTCCACAGTGGTTGAACTAATTTACACTCCCACCAACAGTGTAAAAGTGTTCCTATTTCTCCACATCCTCTCCAGCATCTGTTGTCTCCAGATTTTTTAATGATCGCCATTCTAACTGGCGTGAGATGGTGTCTCAATGTAGTTTTGATTTGCATTTCTCTAATGACCAGTGATGATGAGCATTTTTTCATATGTTTGTTGGCCTCATGTATGTCTTCTTTTGTAAAGTACCTGTTCATATCCTTCGCCCATTTTTGAATGGGCTTGTTTGTTTTTTTCTTGTAAATCTTTTTTAGCTCGTTGTAAATTCTGGATATCAGCCCTTTGTCGGATGGGTAGTCTGCAAAAATTTTTTCCCATTCTGTTGGTAGCCGATTCACTCTATTGACTGTTTCTTTTGCCGTGCAGAAGCTGTGGAGTTTGATTAGGTCCCATTTGTCTATTTTGGCTTTTGTTGCCAATGCTTTTGGTGTTTTGGTCATGAAGTCCTTGCCTACGCCTATGTCCTGAATGGTTTTGCCTAGGTTTCCTTCAAGTGTTTTTATGGTGTTACATCTTATGTTTAAGTCTTTAATCCATCTGGAGTCAATTTTAGTGTAAGGTGTCAGGAAGGGGTCGAGTTTCTGCTTTCTGCATATGGCTAGCCAGTTTTTCCAACACCACTTATTGAACAGGGAATCCTTTCCCCATTGCTTGCTTTTATCAGGTTTGTCAAAGATTGGGTGGTTGTAGATATATTGTGTCGCCTCCGACGCCTCTGTTCTGTTCCATTGGTCTATATCTCTGTTTTGGTATCAGTACCATGCTGTTTTGATTACTGTAGCCTTGTAGTAGAGTTTGATGTCCGGTAGTGTGATGCCTCCCGCTTTGTTCTTTTTGCTTAGAATTGACTTGGCTATGCGGGCTCTCTTTTGGTTCCATATGAAGTTTAAGGTGGTTTTTTCCAGTTCTGTGAAGAAGGTCATTGGTAGCTTGATGGGGATAGCGTTGAATCTGTAAATTACTTTGGGCAGTATGGCCATTTTCACGATATTAATTCTTCCTAACCATGAACATGGAATGTTTCTCCATCTGTTTGTGTCCTCTCTTGTTTCATTGAGCAGTGGTTTGTAGTTCTCCTTGAAGAGGTCCTTTACGTTCCTTGTTAGTTGTATTCCTAGGTATTTTATTCTCTTTGTAGCAATTGTGAATGGCAGTTCGTTCTTGATTTGGCTCTCTTTAAGTCTGTTATTGGTGTATAGGAATGCTTGTGATTTTTGCACATTGATTTTGTATCCTGAGACTTTGCTGAAGTTGCTTATCAGTTTTAGGAGATTTTGGGCTGAGATGATAGGGTCTTCCAGATATACAATCATGTTGTCTGCAAATAGAGACAATTTGACTTCCTCCTTTCCTAATTGAATACCCTTTATTTCTTTTTCTTGTCTGATTGATCTGGCTAGAACTTCCAGTACTGTATTGAATAGGAGTGGTGAGAGAGGGCATCCTTGTCTAGTGCCCGATTTCAAAGGGAATGCTTCCAGTTTTTGCCCATTCAGTATGATATTGGCTGTCGGTTTGTCATAAATAGCTTTTATTATTTTGAGGTATGTTCCGTCGATACCTAGTTTATTGAGAGTTTTTAGCATAAAGGGCTGTTGAATTTTGTCAAAGGCCTTCTCTGCATCAATTGAGATAATCATGTGGTTTTTGTCTTTGGTTCTGTTTATGTGGTGAATTACATTTATAGACTTGCGTATATTGAACCAGCCTTGCATCCCCAGGATGAATCCTACTTGATCATGGTGGATAAGCTTTTTGATGTGCTGTTGCAATCGGCTTGCCTGTATTTTATTGAAGATTTTTGCATCTATGTTCATCATGGATATTGGCCTGTAGTTTTCTTTTCTTGTTGAGTCTCTGCCAGGTTTTGGTATTAGGATGATGTTGGTCTCATAAAATGATTTGGGAAGGATTCCTTCTTTTTGGATTATTTGGAATAGTTTCAGTAGGAATGGTACCAGTTCCTCTTTGTATGTCTGGTAGAATTCGGCTGTGAACTCATCTGGACCTGGGCTTTTTTTGGGTGGTAGGCTCTTAATTGCTGCCTCGACTTCAGACCTTGTTATTGGTCTATTCAGGGTTTCGACTGCTTCCTGGTTTAGGCTTGGGAGGAGGCAACTGTCCAGGAATTTATCCATTTCTTCCAGGTTTTCTAATTGATGTGCATAGAGTTGTTTGTAATAATCTCTGATGATGGTTTGAATTTCTGTGGAATCTGTGGTTATATCCCCTTTATCATTTTTTATTGCATCTATTTGGTTATTCTCTCTTTTCATTTTTATTAGTCTGGCTAGTGGTCTATTTTGTTGATCGTTTCAAAAAACCAGCTCCTGGATTTATTGATTTTTTGAAGGGTTTTTCGTGTCTCTATCTCCTTCAATTCTGCTTTGATCTTAGTTATTTCTTGTCTTCTGCTAGGTTTTGAGTTTTTTTGATCTTGCTCCTCTAGCTCTTTCAATTTTGACGATAGGGTGTCAATTTTAGATCTCTCCTTTCTTCTCATGTGGGCACTTATTGCTATATATTTTCCTCTAGAGACTGCTTTAAATGTGTCCCAGAGATTCTGGTATGTGGTGTCTTCGTTCTCGTTGGTTTCGAAGAACATCTTTATTTTTGCCTTCATTTCAGTGTTTATCCAGTCAACATTCAGGAGAAAGTTGTTCAATTTCCATGAGGCTATGCAGTTCTGGGTTGGCTTCTGAATTCTGAGTTCTAACTTGATTGCACTGTGGTCTGAGAGACTGTTTGTTATGGTTTCCGTTCTTTTGCATTTGCTGAGGAGTGATTTACTTCCAATTATGTGGTCAATTTTAGAGTAGGTGTGATGTGGTGCTGAGAAGAATGTATATTCTGTGGATTTGGGGTGGAGAGTTCTGTAAATGTCTATTAGGTTTGCTTGTTCCAAGTCTGAGTTCAAGTCCTGGATATCCTTGTTAATTTTCTGTCTCGTTGATCTGTCTAATATTGACAATGGTGTGTTGAAGTCTCCCATTATTATTGTGTGGGAGTCTAGGTCTCTTTGTAAGTCTTTAAGAACTTGCCTTATGTATCTGGGTGCTCCTGTATTAGGTGCATATATATTTAGGATCGTTAGCTCTTCTTGTTGCATTGATCCTTTTACCATTATGTAATGTCCGTCTTTGTCTCTTTTGATCTTTGTTGCTTTAAAGTCTATTTTATCAGAGATGAGAATTGCAACTCCTGCTTTTTTTTGCTCTCCATTTGCTTGGTAAATCTTCCTTCATCCCTTTATTTTGAGCCTTTGTGTATCCCTGCATGTGAGGTGGGTTTCCTGGATACGGCACTCTGATGGGTTTTGGCTTTTTATCCAATTTGCCAATCTGTGTCTTTTGATTGGGGCATTTAGTCCGTTTACATTTAGGGTTAATATTGTTATGTGTGAATTTGATCCTGTCATTTTGATGCTAGCTGGCTGTTTTGCCCATTGGTTGATGCAGATTCTTCATTGTGTTGATGCTCTTTACCATTTCGTGTGTTTTTGGAGTGGCTGGTACTGGTTGTTCTTTTCTATGTGTAGTGCCTCCTTCAGGAGCTCTTGTAAAGCTGGTCTGGTGGTGATGAAATCTCTGAGTACTTGCTTGTTCACAAAGGATTTTATTTTTCCTTCACTTATGAAGCTTAGTTTGGCTGGATATGAAATTCTGGGTTGAAAGTTCTTTTCTTTAAGGATATTGAATATCGGCCCCCACTCCCTTCTGGCCTGTAGGGTTTCTGCTGAGAGATCTGCTGTGAGTATGATGGGTTTCCCTTTGTGGGTAACCCGACCTTTCTCTCTGGCTGCCCTTAGTATTTTCTCCTTCATTTCAACCCTGGTGAATCTGATGATTATGTGCCTTGCGGTTGCTCTTCTAGAGGAATACCTTTGTGGTGTTCTCTGTATTTCCTGGACTTGAATATTGGCCTGCCTTGCTAGGTTGGGGAAGTTTTCCTGGATAATATCCTGAAGAGTATTTTCCAGCTTGGATGCATTCTCTTCGTCACATTCAGGTACACCTATCAAACGTAGATTAGGTCTTTTCACATAGTCCCATATTTCTTGTTGACTCTGTTCATTCCTTTTTACCCTGTTTTCTCTAATCTTGCCTTCTCGTTTTATTTCATTGAGTTGATCTTCGACCTCTGATATCTTTTCTTCTGCTTAGTCAATTCGGCTGTTGAAACTTGTGCATGCTTCACGAAGTTCTCGTGTTGTGTTTTTCAGCTCCATCAATTCGCTCATATTCCTCTCTAAGTTGTCCATTCTCGTTAACATTTCGTCAAGTCTTTTTTCAAGGTTCTTAGTTTCTTTGCATTGGGTTAGAACATGTTCTTTTAGCTCACGGAAGTTTCTTATTATCCACTTTCTGAAAGCTGATTCTGTCATTTCGTCACACTCATTCTCCATCCAGTCTTGTTCCCTTGCTGGTGAGGAGTTGTGCTCCCTTGTAGGGGGAGAGGTGTTCTGGTTTTGGGTGTTTTCATCCTTTTTGCGCTGGTTTCTTCCCATCTTTGTGGATTTATCCACCTATCGACTTTGTAGTTGCTGTCTTTCTGATTTTGGTAATTTTAAGTCTGCAGTAGCTGAACTCATAAACCCCCTTTTCTTCCCCCCAGGTGTTCTGTCCCAAGGAGTTAGGGCTTTATGATTTTCTGCTGTCTTGCAACCGTTTTCCCTGCCCACAAGGTGGCAGCCTAGTCACACTCAGTCTGCAGAGGCTTCATTGAGCTGCTGTGGGCTCCGCCCAGCTTCCGTGTGAACTTCCCTGCAGTCCTGTTTATATGTGTGTAGTTAGAACTGCTTCTGCTATGCTGGTCCGCCCCTGTAGTGACGGAGTCTCTGTAGTGGCGGGTTGTCTTGGTTATGGCAAATTGCCCAGGGAACTGCAGGGTGTTTCCCGGTGGTGGACGCCCCTCCTCCACAGAGCTGGACCGTCCCGGGTTCAGCCGTGTTTCCGGTGGCGCCCTCTTTGCCTGTGAATCTCTTGGCTTGACTCCCTGCCTCAGCTCCCCTTGCTGGCCCAGAGGGGACCCAGTCTCGCTCACTCTGCACAAGGAGCCGCTGCTCCCTGCCCCAGGTGCAGGCCGAGCGGCTGCGCCAGTCCAACCAGCGGTGCTGGCAACCCATGGAGCTCCTCCACCTGTGAATATCCTGGTTTATGGGCAGTAAGAATCCGCTGCCCTATGAGCCGTTGCATCAGCCGAAGCAGCGGCTCTGAGATTCGTGGTGTGCCCTTGCCCGGGAGTCTTCTGGCTTGAATCCCTGCTTCAGCTCCCCTTGCTGGCTCAGAGGGGACTCAGTCTCTCTCGCTCTGTACAACGAGCCGCTGCCCCCCGCCCCAGGGCGTAGGCCGAGCGGCCGCGCTGCTCAAACCAGCGGCGCTGGCGACCCGTGGGGCTTCTCCTCCTGTGAATCTCCTGGTCTGTGGGCAGTAAAAATCTGTCTGGAAATGCGGCGTCCACTCACCCTCTGCGCCTTCTCTCGGACCTGCGATCCCGACTTCCTCCTAATCGGCCATCGTGGCATGGACCTGGACCAGCTCCTGGACGTGTCCTTCGAGCAGCTGACGCAGCTGCCCTATGTCATTTTATTAAAACTCAATGGGATGCTTTAGAATTTGGAGCATCTGAAGTTAATTTTCAGATTGGACACTAACCTAGTGCAGTATATAGGTGGAGCAAATGGGTTCTGGAGCCATAATTCTTAAATTCCTAAGCTGACTGTAACCTCAGGTGCATTTGTTAACCTCTCTGAGGCTCAGATTCCTTCCCAGTAAAGTTGTGAAGATAATAGAGTCCATTAATTCAATGAGATAATCATGTACAGTGCCTAAAACTGTTCCTATCATATAATAAATAATAAATCTTCAGCTATTGTTATGGTTAGTTACCAATATATTACCAATTTATAGCAACACAATAATAATTATTAACAACTGTCATTAATTCTATATTAACTAAAATTTCTTCTCACAGTGGTTCATTAGCCTAAGGAATATTTAAATTCAGTTTTCTTTCCCTAAGATGGTACTTCAGAGTGATTGCAATGGAACTTCTTAACTTTCCCTTCAGTCCCTTTCCTCTCTTCTCTCTCTTTTTTTTTTTTTTTTGCCTATTTTTAAGTAAAATCCTCAATTTTAAACCTTGCATGCATATAGAAAATTATAGTCTTACCCCTCTCCGTGGTGGTGGTGAAGGGGGGTGTGTGTGTGTGCGCGCGTGCGCGTGGGGAGATCTAGTAACATCCCATTAAGCTTGAAGAAAGTTTCATCTCCTGCCCAGAGCTGTGCCTTGCTGGAGTCTGGTGAGGGACAAAGGGCAAGGCTGCAACAAATGATACACCAAAGAAGAGATTCAAAATGAATAAGGAAAGTAGGTAAATATGGAGAAGGATAAAATTAAGCTAAGGAAAAAAATAAAGATGGAATAAGCGTGTCTGTTGGGTGTGTGGGAGCAAGGTTCTTGTTCAGAATGATGGTCTTATCCAGCATTAGCTTTATGTGCAAGAGTTTCAGGGCCAGGAAACTCTATCTCATGCCATCCATTTAATACATATTTAATGTGTTCCCACTAGGTGACAAGCACTGTGCTAAGCATTGTGTATAGAGTGTCAAAGACCAGATCCGTGACCTTTGTTGCCATGACAATTACACTGTTAATGGGAAGACTTATATTAGTAATAATTAATATTAGTTGACAACCATGATTTCATATTTGTTATTTTACAAATAAGCAGAGGAGCATCTGTTAAGGAATAGAGACCAAAAGTTAATTAGTTTAATGGATTAGCTGAGGAAAGACTAAGGATGTATGAATAGATTTTCAGAGAGTGCCTAAGGACTTGCTTATGGTTGTGGAAAATAACTATGGGGCAGTAAAGACTAAGTAATCACTAAAGTTGGGACTTCTAATATGTTTCGAGACTCTGCAACTCACCAAAATAAAACAAACTGGCTTTGCCAGATCTTGAAAAAGCATCATTGTGCAGAGGGATTTGAGCAGGACTTTTTATTTCATTTTATTTACATCAAATGACTCCAGATTTCTTGGGGATTTTCCACTGAAACTATTTTTAAAACAACTTCCCCCATAGTGGCTATTGCCAGAGTGAGTAGTTTTTGTAATTTTATAAGTTAGCTCAATTTGAGGACACTGAGGGTGTGTACGAAGGTATGTACTAGAGAAGCTAAATAAAAAAGACTGAAAATAAATGTTGCTGTCAAATATTAGATAGAAATCTGAACATCTTGGTGCTGTGACCAAAACTACCCTCCCTGAGTCCTGGTATGTATAGAAATAATTTTGGCTTTTTGTGAAGCACTAGCCCAATGATCAGTTGCTTCTCCCCAACAGAGAAAGGAGAAAGGGCTTTAAATAAGATCGAGGAGGTACTGCTCCTGCTTCAGAGCTTCATTGTGTTACCATTGTGAGACATTTATTGAGCACCATAATTTAAAAAATCATAGTAAGATGTAGTCCCTTCTTCACAGTCTGATGCTCTCAGGGAGCTACCTTGTCCTGACCCTTCAATTTCTTTTTTTCCCAATATGCATGCGGTTCCCCCAACTCAGCTGGGTCCCCCAACCTAGTCTGTCACAAGTTCAGCTGATCCTAATCCTGGTTAGTAACTAATGTGCTAAGCCTCTTACAAGAGCATCAACAATTTCAACTAACAGTGAGCACTTCAGGGTGGAAATTAGGCTTTAAAAAGTGCAAACCCAACACTTATGAGCTCTCGGCCTTTTCATCTGTCTCCTCCCACCCTTCTGTTTCTATCAGGAATCTGTGATAAGAGTGGATGAGCTCATGCCATCTGAGGTCAAACCCAGCCTCTCTCAATTGCCAACCAAATGTCACGGGTCAAAGTACATGATCCAGCTAAGCCTCAGTTGCTCCTCTCCTCCCCTCTCCTCTCCTCTCCTCCCCTCTCCTCCCCTCCCCTCCCCTCTCCTCTACCCTCCCCTCCCCTTCCCTCTCCTCTACCCTCCCCTTCCCTCCCCTCCTCTCCCCTCTCCTCCCCTCCCCTCCCCTCTCCTCTCTTCTGTCTTTTTGAGATGGAGTCTTGCTCTGTCACCCAGGCTGGAGTGCAATGGCATGATCTCGGCTTACTGCAACCTCCACTTCCCAGGTCCAAGTCATTCTCCTGCCTCAGCCTCCATAGTAGCTAGGATTACAGACGCACACCACCATGCCTAATTTTTATATTTTTATTAGTAGAGACAGGGTTCAACATGTTGGCCAGGCTGGTTTTGAACTTCTGACCTCGTGATCTGCCCACTTCAGCCTCCCAAAGTGCTGGAACTACAGGTGTGAGCCACTACACCTAGTCAAGCCTCAGTTTTCTTACTTATAAAATGGTGACCATTATAGGTGGATTTTGAGAAAAAAGGCAGGCTAATTTAGGTAAACTACTTTGCATGAGATCTGGTATGAAATGCTCAATATAGCTAAGTTCTTATTTTTATTATCTCATTATCTCCTAATATTCCCCAGTCACATGCTCTGAGCAGATTGGAACATTCCCTTTCTCAGGAATATGCTTTGTCTCTCTCCCTACTTTTAAAAATAACATTCACTTTGTCAGAAATGACCTCCTTATCCCCAATTCTTCTATCACCATCCAGGGTTACCAGATTTAACAAGTAAAAATACAGGACATTTAGTTAAATTTGAATTTTAAATAAACAACCAATAGTTTTTAGTACAAGTATGTCCCATGCAATATTTAATGGGATATGCTTATCTTAAAAATTTATTGGTTTATCTAAATTCATATATAACTGATAGTCTGTCTCTCTCTCTCTTTTTTTTTTAAGATGGAGTCTTGCTCTGTTTCTCAGGCTGAAGTGCAGTGATGTCATCTCAGCTCACTGCAACCTCTGCCTCCTGGATTCAAGTGATTCTCCTGCTTCAGCCTCCCAAATAGCTGGGATTACAGGCACCTGCCACCATGCCCAGCTAATTTTTGTATTTTTAAGGGAGACAGAATTTCACCATGTTGGCCAGCTGGTCTTGAACTCCTGACCTCAAGTGATCCATACTTCTCGGCCTACCAAAGTGCTGCGATTACAGGCATAAGCCACTGTGCATGGCCTGATAGTCTGTAATTTATCTGGCAACTCTCCCTCCTCCACTCTCTCCTGCCTCCTAAGCCGTATCTGCTATTGAAAATCTTGTTTGCAGTGGCAAACTCAACCAAGTGGGGAATGCTGACGGGTGGAAGAATCCTGGTGAGGATGTTGTAACTGGGCGGTGTATACAGGGTAGCATCTCATCTCCTGCTTGTTTCTATGTGTGAATGTAAAACTTGTGTTGCTAGTGTCCCCAATATTTAAGAGTAGTCAGAAATTCAAAAAATTAAGTGTGTGTTTTCTGCCAATATTTAAATGTTGAAACTAATTTAAAAATCACTCATGGGTTGCAAATTTGAAAACTCCATCCAGGATAATTACATTTCCCTACACATGACTTTCCTTGAAAGCCCACACTTAGAGATGGCATCTTGTTCAGCTGAACTCTCTATAGGGAGCTCCATTCTTATGGCTCAGTACTAATGGCCCTGTATGGTACGTCTAAATTTCTTCCAAGTAGATTATAAATCAAAGACGGTAGAAACAATGTTCATTTTTTAATTTTCCAAGGCTTAGCATTTAATGCATTATCAGTTGAAAGAATGAATAAAGGAATACATAAATGAATAAATACATTTCAGTTTAGCAGGAGTGGGCAAAAATCACTCACAGGGTCAAGAATAGGAGTAAGACAAGGCGATACCGAGGAAAGCACAGAAATCCGAGACTTTTCAAACCGTGACCAGGCGGCAACAACTTGATCCGATTGTGGTATTTCCTTGCGGTTCTCCATTAAATACATTTACTTGAGGTGTTACGAAATGAGTAAATTCCCCCTCTCTCTAACAGCTGCTGTTCCTCAGGCCGCAGTCGCTCAAGCAGCCCATAGCAGATAGGCTGTGTAAACAGAAGCATTCCCAGTTTACTTAGGGAGAATCCTATGTCAGAGCACACAGCTCCAGTGGGAACAGCCAGAGGGTTCCTGAAGTGGTCTTAGTGCCCTAGCCAGCGTTATATCTGAAGTTTTAGCTATAAATTTTGCCCTGGATAGAAATTAATTTTAAGTCCCTCAGTATTAATGACAGCATTATGAACTAATATAATAAAAGTTTATTGACTCATTTTCCACCACAATTTGTCTTTGATTCTTGTGCTACCATATTAAATTTTTATGAAATGGAAACACTGTTTGTAGGCTGAATAATAATGAAAGAAAAAGAACAAATAAGACTTTGAAAATCATTCATTGGGATCTAAGACATTTTGAGTCAGGAAAATTAATGCTATTTTCATGAGGGATGGGTAGAATAATTTGTACAACAGTAAGGGAATCTGACCAACCAGAGAAATGCTTAAGGATACATAATCACTTATGATTGGTTCGTATATTATTTGGCTATACTCAGAAGTAGATATTTAGATCATCAAGAAAGGAGAAGTTGAGATTATTGTCAATAATCTGTTATCAAGGGCTAAATCGACATGTGTGATTGTCCTACCCCCACCAAGGGATGGAGAATAATAATAAACAGTGAATGGAAGTTAAATTCTTTATATCAGGCACTGTGTCTACCATTTCATAGACACAATCTCATTTATTCCTCATAACCACCCTATGAGGTGGGTTTTCTTTCTAAACAAGGAAATGGGTCCAGTAGTTTGCCCCAAGACACATACTCATGAATGATGTCATTGATGCTTTAACCCAAGATAGAGCATGTACCTACTGTGCATTTGACACGGTCTCCTGATGTAACACTGCAGCATAAACACAATAGCAATGGAAGCCAGGGAGCTGCCATCAAACTCCAAAACATTCTCATAAGTGACAGTTGAACCAAGGGAGCATAGCGGAAGTAAAGTGCCTTTTATTGGGACATGAGATACAAGAGTTGAGTAACAAGCATCAGAATCAGGCGTAGGAAACAAGCTCAAGAAACATAAAAATCAAACACGGTGTCAGGAGTGGACTTTGGGGTCAGAGTCATACATTAGAGCGAGGGTCAGGACAGATGGAGTAAAGACCCAACCATTAGAGTTAGAGATTTAGTTGAAGAACAAGGACAGAAACCATCCTTTCTACTATGAGGACTCAAGAAAGAGGATTTTTCTCAAATCTGGTAGGTGAAGGCTTGCTGGAAAGAGCTGTATCATAAAGAGCGCTCAGTGTGGTGATTGTGCCATGTCACTGTGTTACATAGCCCTGAGAGTGATGGCTGTTCTTATAGCAAATTTGGATGCATGGATATAATTATCATTGGTCATTGAAGAACCCTTCAAACTAGTGAATTCCAAATAGTACATTTAAAAAAAATTGACCCGGTGTTTTTCCTTTGGAATCAAAATCTTCAACATCTCATGCTATGGGAAAGAAAAAAAAAATTCTTCAGCAGCGCTCTCCAATTTCTGCTCGAACAAAATTTATGACCTTTTGAGCAGTGAAGAACGCCCATAGTGGACTGCTTTTAATGACTCATTCTGTTTAATAAATGACTCTGAGAGCCATCAAAGATGGTGTGAGAGTAGGTGTGCCAATGACATAGATACGCTTCTAGGAGAATGAATATCCAGGTACCTGTGCCAGCAGGCCCATGCCAAGGGCTTACCAGTATTCCTCAAAGGACTAAATGACTAAATAACAGTGTGCACACTTGGGCATGGGGCGTTGTATCCCTGTTATTGGAAGAGGTTGGGTAGCTTCCCTTCTCCGAAATCTAACCATAGCTGTTGTCTAACCAAAGGGTCAATTACCAGAGATGAATGTAGTAATAATGGAGTTGCCAGTGGGAGTTAAGCCACAATCTTCTGTCTGCACTGATCACAGTGAAGAGACAAGCCCAGCAGGGATGCTAACTCTGCAACCTGGTGTCCAGTCAACCTCTCAGGTGCTGGGGTAAGACCAGTCCTTGGCAGGATCAGAAGAACCTAAGGGAAGTTAAGGTCATGCTTGGAAGAGCTCTGCGTATCAAAGGGGAAGCTACCAGGTCCTCAGGGGTGGGGTAGATCGTAACACCACCGATGAAATTTGGAACATTACGATCTCAATACCCTCAGGAAGTGAGACAGGAGCCAAGAGCCAAGGTAGAAGCAAAGCCAGGTTCAAGACAACTGTTTGTGTGGAGCTGGGAGGCTATGCCTTGTTTTCACTGTGTACCAGCCATGTGGTGTGTGGTATTCAGCTAGGTTTAAAGGCATGTGGTCAGGTCAGAAGAAGAAAACAAAAATCCCTGGCTTTGAATCTGAGGAGCAGGCTGAGAGTGGAGGAGATAGTTCCCCATCCTGAATATTCTCAGGGCTACAATACAATGGAATGAGCCTGAGCATCTGAATCAGACAGAGCTGGTATCAGGTTCTGTTTTCATTCCCCGTTCCCTGTGTCATGCTCGAGATTTACTTTTCCAGCCTAGATACCTCTTCCTCACTTGTTAAGAGAATATGATCATATCCACTTCACAATAGTTTTCAAAATTTCACTGGGAACGTAAACCCCAGAGCCTGACTCAAAGTATATTTTTAATCTGGCCATTAATAACAATAACAATCCTAATAAAGGTTCATTTTACATCTGTCATTGTTGGTAAGCCACTTTCTCTTCCTTCATTCAGTCCACCATTGTGGCTCAAGGAAACGGCTGGAATGAATTAACTTTGAGAAAGAACTAGATATAATAGCGGGAGAATCAGTGCTGGAGAGAAAAGTAAAAATCGCCTCTTGTAGCCCTGGTGGATTATGGGAAGGAAAAGAACAACAGGAAGGAAAGCAAGTCCTTCATCACAGGCATCCTGGGCTCTGCTCTCAGGGCTCAAGTGTTTGGGGAAAATGTGTTAGAGAAGGGTGAAGACGAAGCAGAGGAGACGAATGTGACTCACTCTGTTTAGAACTCTGAGAGAAAGAAGCAGGCAGATGCAATTGCTTTGCAGGAGGGTCTCTCCCCCGTCCCCTGCTCCTGCCCGCAAGGCAGGGTGGCTGCAGGGAAGAAAAAGTGAAGGGGGCAGTGCTATGGGTGTTAACGTTCTGTCTGGATCCCTACCAGCCTGTGCATCTCCCCCCGGATGCTGTATTGTCTGACAAGGAGAAACTGTTGTTCTCTTCTGACGTTGCCCTTAACCAGACAGAAGTCACTGAGCCAGGGAAACCTAGCGGCTCTCTCTCCACTCAGCCCCCGTGGCCCTTGGCCAACGACCAGCTGCCGCAGGGCACCAGGGATCTCCAGCTGGGACTCATGGCTGCTGGGGGTACAGTCTGTGCTCTCAGTTTTCCTGTGTGGTCAGATGGATGGGAATCTCCTGTTGAGGCAACGTTCTTTTATCAGTTTTGTGAAAAAGTGTGCAATATTTGCACATACTTATGGGGCATGTGATACTTTGATGCGTGTATACAGTGTGTAATGATGAAATCAGGGTAATTAGCCTATCACTTTAAATATTTATCATTTCTTTGTGTTAGAAGCATTCTAAATTCACTCTTCAAGCTATTTAAAAACATACAATAAATTATTGTTAATTATAGTCACCCTACCGTGCTACAGAACACCGCAATTTATTCCTCCTATCTAATTTTAATTTTCTGTTTATTAACAAACCTCTCACCCTTCCACCTTCTCCCTTACCCTTCCCAGCCTCTAATAACTGCTTTTCTACTCTCCGTTTCTATGAGATCAACTTTTTTCAGCTTCCATGAATGAAAGAAAACATGGTATTTGTCTTTTTGTACCTGGTTTATTTTACTTGACAGTGTCCTCCAGACTCACCCACGTTGCCATGAATGACAGAATCTCCTTCTTTTTTATGACTGAATTGTATTCCATTGTGTATATAGGCCACATTTTCTTTATTCATCCATTCATTGACAGACACTTGGGTTGACTCCATATCTTAGCGATTGTGACTAGTGCTACAATAAACGTAAGGATGCAGGTATCACTTTGATATGCTGGTTTTCTTTCCTTTGGGTAAATACTCAGTAGTAGGATTGCTGGATCATAGGATGGATTTGTTTTTAGTTTACGGAGGAATCTCTGTACTGTTTTCCATAAAGTTGGTACTAATTCACATTCCCATAAACAGTGTCCAAGCAGTCCTCTTTCTCTACATCCTTGCCAGCATTTGATATCTTTTGTCTACCTGGAGTAAGATGATATCTCACTGTGGTTTCTTGCATGTCCCTGATGATTAGTGGTGTTGAGCATTTCTTTTTTATATATCTGTTGGAGAACACAATCTCACTGGCTTTTTCCTTCCCTCTTGCTTGCTGGCTTTCCTCATTTCCTTTTCTTCAAAGAATATCCTGCCCTAATAAGTCACTTGGATAGGAATTCCTACTTTATTGTTCAGGGAGAAGGAGAGCTGGGGTTAGCCCTACCCGGATTCACTCAGCTTTTGCATGGTGGGAAAGGACCTGAAATTTTTCACATGGCTCTTACAAGTGAAGAGTTCCTGGAAAACTAGCTGGAGAGCTTGCCCGGAGGATTCATTCACTACAGGATAGTGTGAGCCTAGGGCCAAAAGCTATCTGGAGGCAGGCCATCCTCCTAAGGCCTGAGTGGGAGTCCCAGGTACTAAGAACCAAGGTGGCTCTTAGTATCTTTGAAAGGATCGTCCATGCAGCAACAGAAGAGCTATGGACAACAGCAAGAAAACCAGCAGTAACACCCAGCAGCAGAAAGGGAGAGTGTGCCGGGGGTCAGCACCAGGGCCAGCAGCCCACACGTAAAGGCCAACCCAGCCCTTTGCAGTCAAGAGGCCAGCATGAGACAAGGGGCCACCTGCTCCCTGTGCCTTCGCAGTCCCGCAACAACACATCCCATCTTGGAAAAACGGAAGGAGGGGAGAACATTTAACTGAAAGTTAAATTCTGAGTTCACTCAATTTGGTTTCCCACCAAGTTGTTTTAACCCCGAAGACAATTTAAATCAAAAAATAAATTGAGATACATTGAATTATAAATTTAAGATTTTCATTATCTTAAATTTGCAATTTAATGTATGGGGTGGTGCTATATATATAAAAAGGTGGAAACCACGTTGTCTTTGCACGTCTGAGTTGGGGTGTGAAGAAAACTGTGTTATTCCTGTGTGCATCTTCCTCTCTGCTTCCCATGGGAACGGAAGTCACTTGCATCAAAGGCCTCAGATGGGGTGAAGAACAATCACATTGGCACTCAGCTTGACTTGAAGCCCCTCAGCCTGGGGGAGATGCAACCCACCGGCAAGCGGACAGGAGTAGCAAGTTGGCCATGAGGATCTGAAGAGAAAGAAATCCATAAAGCGTGTGAACTTGCAATACCCTTTGGTGCTTACAAATATGTGACTTGTTGCTATGGCGATGCTTCTGGGATGAATGGGTGATAACAGGAAATACCTCAAGACCCTTTTACTCCAGCCACAGCAGGAGCAGTCCTCAGTGAAGGTTTGGTTAGGGGAACTTCCCTTGCAGTTGAGGCAGTCAACTCTCCTCCCATTGGGGATGCAGCGGGGCACTCCGGTGTCAGTCTGGATTTATAGATTTTCACCACTGAGCACTCCTTGTTGTTAAGCATGGCGGATGCCCTGCTCCATAGAAAATACGCAAGTGCCTGCTAGAGAGTGTGGTAACAGAATGCAGCCTGCATTTTCTGCCTTCCACTCTAGACCTACCTTCCCTTTTTCTTCCAACCTGAAGCATAATTCTGTGGATGATTTTTCCCTCCACCTGACCTCAGATGAGTTCATTCATCCATTTGTCAGGAACAAGAGCCAGTTGAAACAAGTAAATAACGTGGAAAGGAAAGGGAGCTGGGTGTCCCAAACCCCTCCATTGAGCTGTGACTCGGGAATTACAGCACATTGTATTAAACCATTTCTTTTTGATGCATTGGGGCCATGTAAAAGTCGACAGTGACATATGGGAAAGGCCCTGTTAGCAGGATTGGGGCTGTTGTGTGATAAATGACACAATATGTCAAAGACCATCTGTTATCCATCATGTTGGCTTCCTCAGAACACTTGGGATGGAGAGAGAGAGAGAGAAGAAGAAGGAGGAGGAGGGAGAGAGATTGGTGAAGAGTGGCTGAGAGGTGGGAGAATGAAAAGGAAGCAAGGCTATACACAGCTGGAAGAAGACAGGAAAATGACCTGCTCACCGTAAGAGAGCAGACATCACGCAGGAGGATGAGCTAAAGCGAGTCTCTCCAGCAACTTGCCACTCTCCTGTTCCTCACATCTCTCTTCCCTTTCTGTTTTCATGTTTGTTTGTTTGTTTAAGTTTAATCAGTTGAGCGTATTAAACCTTCATGCCGGCAGGTGAGGAATTGGAGCTGGCTGCACAGTTGTTCCGTTCCTTTCCTTCTCCAGACACACTGCTCTGGTGTTGCATAGGATCTCTCCTGGGCCAGGCAAGCTCAGTGGAGCATTCTGCAACTTCATTGGCATGGCACGACATATTAGAATTGCTCAAGTGAATGGTCTGAAGCCAGTGTTTGAGAGCAGGTTTTGTGCCAGGAGGGAACTTGGGTTTCTTAGCACTTCATCCTTCTAACATTCCTGTCACACTTATGCAAATGCCTGCAAAGTTTCTGATTATTTTGTATCATCAGAGGAAACTTCCATTTATATTGAATTTCTCTGTGATATTATATCTGTGACTCTTTCAGGATAGGGCCAGGGTACCCGGGAGGATAGATTTCTACTCCCCTCAAAGATGCAACTGCTTCTTGTGCCATCTAAGGGAATAAATCTGTGTTAGTGAGTCTGAAAGATCAGAATCAGACATCCCTGCAGCTCACATGCTTTTTTAGATGAGGTTACAGGCAGAAGTGCTTTTTGAAAATAATTACACTTTTATATTTACAGAGTCAGTTTCCTTAGTACTCATATTTTTTCCTAAGCATTATTTTATATCCTTTAAGTATATATATGGATTGTTGTTCTGTGTTACAGAAGTAAATAAAGGAAGAGACAGAAGCAAGATACTTTGATCCCACAACCTGGATTACCTGAGTAGGTTTTATAAAACACAGATCCTATACTTTAGAATAAACTTCTGATTCAGAAGTTTTGATATAGGGCCCATAAATCTGAATTTTTACGTTTATCTGGTGATTCTGATGATCAGTGTAGTGAAGGTATTGGTTTCAGCCTAAACATTAATTTTACCCTTTTCTTGCCACCAGCACCCAAATTTCCTTCTGTGTATTTAGTTTCTGTCTCTTCTCCACCATGTGGTTATTTTTAAAAGATAGATCCACTTTTGCCCCATTCAGGCCAACGGTAGAGAGTGACTCCTAAAACCTAGAGCTATTGCAAATGATTCTTTTCCTCTGAAGACAGTGGATAAAGATGTGAGCTCCAGAATTGTAGTGGACATTTTGTTTGCTACAGGCAGGGAAAGCCTTAAGCTATTGGGCGCTGCCGTGTGTAGCCTGAGAATGAAGCTGACACCATGGAAAGCAGAGAGGAGAGACGGAGAGAAACTGCATCTTGATGAATCAATTGAGCTTCTTGATCAGGCTTGTCTGACTTGAAATCTATGTTTAGATGTTTCAGCAGCATCAGTCACAGTGTTTAAGTCAAGATGAGCTGTGTTTTAAATCACTCAAAACCAAAAAAGTGCCACCTGTTACAAATAGCCACGCTGAGGAAAGCTTGCTCTAAATCTCATTCCAAATAGGTAGGGAATCCAGAATGAGCATCACCACACACTAGATCCTAATAATACTGAGCATCTGCTAGGGCCAAGCACCTTTTAAGGCCAGCATGGAGCATCTCGAGTTGAGAAGGCCAGTTCTTATGACATTTTCAGGATAAAAAGAGAGGACAGTATGCCTTTTAAGAGAACTAATAATGTAAGACAATTCAAAAGTATCCAAACAGGGCTGGGTGCTGTGGCTCATGCCTATAATGCCAGCACTTTGAGAAGCTGAGGTGGGAGGATTGCTTGAGCTCAGGAATTCAAGATTGGCCTGGGCAACATAAAGAGACCTTGACTCTGCAAAAAATACAAAAACTAGCTGGGGGTGGTGGCACAGGCCTGTGGTCCCAGCTGTTCAGGACAGTGTGGTGCGAGGATCACCTGAGCCCGGGAGGTGGAGGTTGCAGTGAGCTGAGATTGCACCACTGAACTCCAGCCTGGATGACAGAGCAAGATCTTGTCTCAAAAATAAAAACCAAGAAGTATCAAAGCAGAATAAATGCAATCAATAAATGAAGTTAGAGGAGTAAAAACGAACCAAAGCTCATTATGGGCCAGAGATGTGGAGGAGTTAGTATTTGGATTTGTTAGCCATCGTTGTTTACAAACATCAGTTCCTGTCTCTTTTCTTGGAATACTCTTGGGTAACACCTATAACCAAAAACAAGATAAGACATAGATTATCTCAGGTCAGACAGGCATCCCCACTCATGAGTTAAGCATGCCGATATCATCGAGGGTAAAGACGTGTTTAGATGATGAAGAGGAGGCTACATGAATTACTGATATAAAAATTACTTAAAGATCCAACTCCCCACCATTTCAGTTAAGGAACAACACTTTGAATTTTTAACAGTGGAGCGTTGCACCTGACCTATCTAGGAATATTGATATGACAGTTGTGTCTAGAGTGTTTTAGAGGAAGATGAATTAGAAGAAAAGAAGGTCCCTCAAGTATCTAGGCTAACATCTCTTTAGTCTCTGATTGAATGTAAGGGCAACCAGATTGGTAGAGAGAGGCCTGAGGCCAGGTAGACACAAGAATATTTAGTAATTGATTGGTTATGGAGGATAAAGGGAGAGGAGGGAATTAGATGTAATTATGAAATGTTTAACCTGAGTTACTAGGGGACTTAGTGTGCCATTAAAATTTAACTCAAAAGGGAAAAAAAAAGCTGATTTTGAAAGGAATATAATTCTTTAAGTTTCAAATATTTTGAATTTCATTGGCTGTCAAGATAATTGTGTGGAGATATTTATGGCAGGTACATGAGAAATCAGGATGTGGTGTATCGGAGGGAAGTCGAGGCTACAGGTGCAGTTTTTTTGGTGGTAACATAAAAAGTTAAAGCTGGAAGAATAGATACAAAGTTCCATAAAGAGTATACAGAGAGAAAATATGAGGATCAATGCCAAAATATGAGTAAATTTGTAAAGCAAAAGGAAGAAAAGAAACTCAGAAAACAAATAGAGATAGGCTGGTCAAGAAGGCAGTGCTAATAACAACAGAAATACCAGCCACAGTGATAATAACTAATTTACTAAGTGCCAGACACTATGCTTAAGCACTGCATAAATATATATTAGAAGAACCAAAGGCATTTTTGTTTTTATCCAAGCAAAGAAAAAAGGATCAGAGGACAGATGTAATTACAGAAAAATCCAAGGCAACTCAAACTGGCTGTCTTTGAAGTGGGTTGTGAGATCTCCAATTGGTGAAACGGGGTTCTGCCCTTGAGAAGCGTGTTCACCAGTGGTACAGTGGCTGAAAATCTGTGCTGTGGAGATGGGAAGACCCGGGATTGAAACCCTGGTCTGCACTTAACTAGCTGTGTGGATTCTTGCCCAAGTGACCCGGTTTCTTCCTCGGTAAAAATGTAGAGCTATTTTACCTACTACACAGGCTCATGACAAGGATTAAGTAATGAATAGCACATAAAGTATCCAGACCACTGCCTGGTACAGTGCTCAGCATAAGATGTCTCTTAAGAGTATGAGAAGGTGGGAAGCCTTAGCTGGGACTAGGCAGCAGAACCCTATTATGTGTCCAGCTAGGGAAGCCTCCTGGAGTTCAGTGAGGCAGATTCGGGGTTGCTGCATGCATGCCTTTGAGTGGAGTGACTGAGGAATGGCATGTCCAATCCTTCCACACAGGAGAGCCATACTTTGGCTTGCTACAATGGTCAATGACATCCATGGCTCTGTGTGCAGAGAAATAAGCTGCAAATAAACCCCCTTTCTCTTTCACCTATTAAAAAAAAGTTAACAGTAAATTGTAGCATTTCAAGGTTCCCTTCTGTGTGCCATCTCTTCACCTACCCATGGTCCTACATGTCAGCTTACTCCAGCAGCTCACAAATACCCCTGCCATCAATGCCCAGTGACTTCTGACTCCATGAACATTGCCCTGATGAAAATCATGTCTCTATTTATCTAGATAAATCGATTGTGGCATAAAGCCATTCAGTTCAGCCACCTCCCGTGATGCATGGGGTCCACTTCATGATGGATTTGACTTTAGCTATCTAAGGCAGTAATGCTTATCCTTGACTATCCATTAGATTCTCCCAGTAGAGGTTTATTTTTTTAACTCCACGTTTTTTCTTTGTTGTAAAATCCCTGCCCTAGACCTGGTGCATTAGAATTTGTAGGTATGAAGTTGGGACATACGTATTTTTATAAGGCTCCCTGGCTGAGTCTGATGTACAGTCAGTGGTAAAATCACGCATCACATATTTAAGGAGAGAAATCTTTGAAAGTCATAGTCAATATGTAACTAAGCTAGAATTTGAGTCCAAATGTCTCTAACCTCAAATCTATTATTTTGACCCTATTCTTAAATAGTAGCAATCAAAAAAGTTAAGTTTTGGATAATCAAGTAGTCATTCTCCAGTTCAGGTATGACAAAAGCATAATCAGTTTTCATAATCAGAGGATATATTTTAGTGGATATGTTTAATTCTTTCTTTGAAAATGTTAATTTAGACATGTACACATGTGTACAGACATACTCAAAAGAATTATTGACTTACGAAATATAGAGGCCCATTACTGAACATTTGTGTATGCCATACCTGAACTGGTTAGACACTTTCTTTCCCCCCCACTAAACTTTCGGCGTGTGTGACTTTCTCAGTACTTTTCGGGCATTCCATCGCCTCTGCTAATTTGTTGTATCATTGCTGGTCATGCAAACTAAGAAGAGATACAGTGTAAATGAAGCCAGCGGGAAAGAAGGACCTCAGATACATCTAAAATACAGGCAGTGTGAGAATAGAGACCTTGTTCTTTACGTTCTTGTGTGTCCATAATAGTTGTTTAAAAGAAATACTTGTTGAATTGAAATTGTGTTATGATTTTTCTTTACCAGAATCTCTCAGAAACCAGCCTTTCTTAGGCTTCTGAATATTTAATTAGTTACTTGTTTTCATTTATGGACGTGTGGCCAAATTTTGGCCAGGGAGGGCTTGGAATTCTGGGTAATTTGGCATACCATGGAATAGAGGTAATTCCTTCAAAGGAAAATTCAGTTGCTAGCTATCAAAAGGAGAAATGAATAGTGGAAGGCAAGAGCAGTTCATGTCCCCTTTTCCACCTTCTCAGTGTCTTTCCATGTCTCCCATTTTCTCCAGGCCTCGGCTGTTGTTATAATGTGCTTTCCTACCTTCTTGTTTTCTCCCAATTCTAATACGATTTGTACAGGCCTATACAATTAAACTTCCCAGAAAGTGCATTTACCATATTTTAAAACCTTCAGTCACTTCTAATCCTCACTGGATAAAGTTTGAGCTCCTCTGCCTGGCATTCAAGACCCTAAAAAAATTCTTGTCTTTTACCAAGGCAATGATTTTATTATTCAGAAATTTCTACTTGAACTAGCTGTTCAATGAATTGCTCTTATATCCCAAACACAGCCTCATTGGATTGGTGGAGGAAACTTATCCTAGCCAGAGTAGCTTTGCCTGGACACATCATATAGATTGATCAGAAATCTTAGGAATAATCTGGGCATAATGTCTACATTCCTGGAATTCTCCCCTGTTCCCCATTGTAGGCATGCTCTGTATGTCCATCATGTTGAAAAACTCAAGGCAGGCCAAGTGGCCACATGTTTGTCCCTCAGTACATGCTATCCCCTTCCTTAAGTGTCATTCTATAATGTCTCTCCTATGCTGACCACTCTTATCTGGACACTTGTCTCAAAAAAATCGTTCCTGATTTCTCCTAGTGAATAGGAGGTGCCTCTCATTTGTAACCTCACGATGCACTGAATATTCCCTTATGACACTGTAATGTAATTTCCATTTGCTCTCCCTGTCTCAACTACATCAGGAACTCCTTCGTGGCAAAATTAACATTCCAAATCTTCATCACCCATCCTAGCACATGCTTAGCTAGTGTAGAAGCTCAGGGATGGTGAAAACCTTACCTATCCTATTTATGCCTTGTCACATCCTAGTGCACAGAAGAAGATGGGGCACAAGGAAACTCTCCACACAGAAGTACTTCAATGGCTCCACCTCAATCATGGTGAGCATCAATGTTCTTACTGAATGAAACAAAATATTGTCTAAGATGTGATCCTGCTCCCCTTCTCCTCTCATCTCCTCACACTGTCCCTGACCCACCCTTGCTATTTCTGTCCACTGGCCTCCTTGCTCTTTCTGAGACACACCAGTGTCCCAGAAAATGACAAGTGCGTTCCAGATTCATTCTCTTTACCCTGAGTGTTCCCTCTTCCCCCTGGTATGTATGTGATCTGCTCTGCTCAATAATAACCTAATTAGGTCCCTGATTATCTGGTATCATAAAGTGCTTTCTACATAGCACACCCTATATGCCTTAGCCTTCTTAATCATTTCCACTGCTTTTAGCCTTATCTTACATGACAGATGTTCAGTGGTGTGTTTATTGTGTGTCACCCCTTTCTTTATGGTAGTTCAATGAGGGTAGGGACTTTGTCTTGTCTGTTACTCTGTCCTCAGCTTCTAGATCATGCCTAGCAATTACTGTTTGTTAAGTGAATATGTGCTAAAGAAATAAAAGGATGTAAGGGAACACAAAGCATGTAAAATAATTATGTTGGGCACTACTGAATATAGATAGCTATTCCCACCAGCCATTCATATTCCCTTCTCTACAGAAACAGATAGATACCTGAATTAAATATAGGTACATGTTCCTGAATCTTCAAATCCAATACAGGCACAGTGGTGTTAATAATTTGCAATACATTGTGTCTAGCATTGCCTTGTGAAAGAGATTGGGAGGAGAGAGGAGAGAGCCTGAACACTTCTCCCAACTGCAATTCTCTACCCCTTTTCATAATGTTTTTGTAGCTTGATGGAGGCATTTTCTTCCCAAAAGCAGCTTGACATTTATCCAGGATTGGCTGAATTTACTGCTGCAGTTACCAGCAAAAAGCCATCAGGTTTTAGAGTTTTCTCATCCGTAGAAAGCTGGTCAATTTATTTTATTAGCATCTTTTCCAGTCCCCGACCCTAAAATAACTGATTTCAGTGTTTACATTCTCAAAGGTGGGCTAATGAAGAAGCTTTGGCAGCTACTGCCAAGCCCTGGATGTTTAAGTAAAGCTTTGTAATAAAAGCAACAGCAATAAAACCCCAGCCTTACCCATTGGAAAAATAGATTTTTTTGTGTAGTATTTTAAAAATACCATATTTTATGATAGATATGATAGATAAATTTGGTTTGTGAATAGACGATTAATTAAAATAATTCTGTAAATTTTATGCCGCTTCTCTTCCCATTATTCTCCACCTTGTTCATTGACAGATATAACTTGCTTTTTTTTTTTAGGATAGTCTGCTATTTTTTCACTCTTTCTTGTTTTCCTCAGTTGCCTTCACCCATCTGTGTGTCTTTATCTTACTCCCTTCACTGCATGTGAAGACTCTGTTATTTCTGAATCTTTGGACTAACCTTAGAAAAGTCCCCTTAGAGGTGCACACTGTGGTGGCTTCTGAGAGTCCTGTGCCTGTCCACATGGAGCTCCTTCTACTCATTCACTAACAATTCTGTTTATTAAACCTGAACCCAATTGTTTGCAAAATGTAGAACGATTAGAACTCTCTTACATGGCCAGTGGGGGTGAACTCATATACAGCCACTTTGGAAAATATTTTTGAAGTTATGCTTATCATGTGATTCAGTGAATTACACTGTCTCCCCAAGGGCAATAAAAACATGTCCACATGATTGCTCATAGCACTTGTACTCATAATCACCCCAAACTGAGAACTCACCAAATACGTATCAACAGATGAACGACTAAGCAAATTGTGGCAAATCCATGCAATGAAATACTATTCAGCAATAAAAAGGAACAAAATATTGGTACATACTACAACATGGATGAACCTCAATAACATGCTTAGACAAAGGAACCAAACACAAAAAACGACATGCTTCATGAATGATTCTATTTTATGAAGTTCTTTAATAGACAAAACTAATCTAAATTGGTGGTTGTCTCAAAACAGGGGTGGGGCTGTTGACTACAAAGGGTCATGAGGAAACTTTTTGTGGTGATGAAGAAGTTTTATATCTTGATTGTGGGAGTGATTTCAGGGATGTACCCGCTCGTGAAAATGCATCAAACTACCCTTTATATGGGTGCATTTTGTTGTATGTAAATTAAACTTCAATCATGTTAATTTAAAATAAAAACAAAACAGCAAAAGAATGCATGTTTGAAGTCAATTCCCACTGAAATCTTCAGTGGTCAAGCCATCTGTCAAGCCATCTGTCTGCAACAGACTCTTGCCTCCTAAGACACTACTGACCACTTACCCATCAGGAGAGTTTTAGGAAACTTCATTAAATTATTACAAAGAGCACGCTCGGATTCAAAACCTGATATTTCTGGCCACTCCATGGGAGAATAGCAACTGATGATAAAAGCAATGAAAACAGTGAATATTTATTGATTTATTGAAATACTTGGCATTTGTAGTGCTGTGCCAGTGTGTCTGGTTCTTAGCACAGTGCCTGGTGCACAGGAGGCACACCATAAATATTTACTGAGTAACAGAACAAAACCTTTAACAATGTTACAGCGAATGTGTTATCATTTTATCACCATTTTATAGATAAGTAAGCCAGGGTCAGAGAAGTTAAGTGACTTTTCCAAAATCTATGAGCTAAGAATTTTCAAAGCCATTTTTTAAGCCTTAGCATCAGGTTTCCCATTAAATTAAAATTTGATTTAATGCAAAATATCTTGCTTCCCAATTGGTTGCCTTTTTTAAAAATGTAAAATTGTTATGATTATATATAAATCATATGCCTCTATTGGCAATCACATAATTTAAATATGTGAACAATCTTTGTAAACTCCAAAGCTTTGTAGAAAAACAAGATATAAGCAATATGGCTTAGCATAAAATTTGGCTTTCTTTTTTCCTAACATAATAAAAGCTAACATTTGTGCTTAAAATGTATCATACACTGTTTTAAGTGCTGTGTATTCTATAAAATCACTAAATTCTCACAAAAATTCTCTGAGGTACATATCATCATCATCATCATTATCATCATTGTCTTATCCTTGTCTTCAACATCACCATTTTATAGATGAGAAAACTGAGGTTCATGCAATTTTTTCCCTAAGTTATAGAGATGGTAAGTGGCAGAGCCAGGATTTGAATCCAAATTGTTTTTATTCAAATCTCTCATAATCATTACCCCATACTTTCTCACCCATCTCTTTACCTATCCATCCATCCATCCAACCATCCATCCATCCATCCCTACAGCACTAGTTTTTAGCATTTTTCCTTGCAACACATCTGACAAATAATGTTCATTCAGTGATATCCTCACCTCATTGTCATTTACTTTGGTGTTCTGTATAGATGAACAGACTGCAAGTTACGTATAGTTTTCTGTCAGTTGAAATTTCAACCCATTTTAACGTTCAGAATAGAAACTGTTCCTCTAGATTAAAACAATAACAAAAAAAAAAAACAAAACAATGGCATGGTTTGTCTTTTATTGCCAATCTGAGTTGGGTAAATGTAGCTTAATAATTCACATCACATTTATTTGGATAATGTTCTCTTAAACTGAAAAAAGACACAAAGGACTCATTACTCCAGAAAACTACCCTACCCACTTCTTCCATGCTATTTCTCTTTTCCTTCTCTTGAAAATATGTTAGAAAAATCTAGCATAGGATTTCCAAACTTTCCCTCTTCAATTCAGTGGTTAAAAGGCTCATGGCCAGAAACTCATTAGCATTCTTCCCAAGAACCAGGCAGCTTGGGCACATAGATGATGATAGCTTTGAGAGCAGCTGAGAAGAAAAACCTCTAGCCAGTGTGGTATTCAGAGGAACAGCCTTCAAAAAGCCAGAGAGGTTTATTCCTCAGGTTGACATGCATGTCTTTAGGCTGGATCTCACATTTGGGACAACAGTCCCCAATGAGAATAAGTTCAGAAGAGGTCTGATAAAAGCTACACACTGATTAGGATATCTCCTTGAAAAAACTGTGATTAATCATGCCTCTAGAGCAAATACAATTTAATTTATTTCATGACAGTTTTATGTTTTAAGAAAGTAATTGTGATTTTTTAAATGAAATGTCAGTTTGACCTGCTTGGTTTTATAAAATACAGCATATCTACAATGCTTTCTTATTCAGACTTTATAACCTTTGCTATTATGTTGACTAAGGTGGAATGACCGACATTTGAATGTCTTTAAAAAAGATTACCTACATTCTGAAGACTGATACACTTATTAGATATTCCTTATGGATTCATTTCAGAAATTACCTATGTAGAGAAAGAACACACCATGATTTGCCTTGTTAGTAAACTAAATGGACAAATCCCTTTCATTATGCAGCGTAGCTAGTATTACCACATTCAAAATAATTCAAAATTTAAGAATGCACTGTAAATGTGCATTCTTAAAAAGTTGTTCAAAGGGACAGGAACAAAATATCTTTATCTCTATGTTTTTAAAATGTATTTTTGCATGCTTTCCATAATGAAGGCAACTTTTTTTTTTTTTTAAAGACTAAAGCCCAGCATAAGCATTTGGCCTGTTAGATGTGCAACAAACTTCAGTTTTTTTGTAGCATGTTCAAAAGGCTTTTGGCTTGCAATCAGGCTATAGTTGACACACTAAGGTTTTTTTTTTCCCTCTGGTAAAGAGGAGGTTCATTCAACAAGTTTGTGGCAGCCTCAGTACCCAAGACCCCGCTGGGAGCCAATTTTAACACCTGAAATATTTTCTGCTTTCTGAAGAGGGAAGGACATCCAGAGAATACTTGACATTAAGAGTTATTGTCATAAAGTTTTGTCTTAATCTATTAAGGAGAATTTTAAAGTCAGGAAAGTATGACTAGAGCATCTCATATCTCAGGAATAGTGTCCCCACTATGTTTTAAGCTTCATATATTGTAGAAAGATTTAAGACTAAATAATCTTAAAATCAAACCAGACTCGAAATGCTCTGGAGAAGAAGCCCAGGATATGTCTTCCTAGTACTCACATTATACAGGATGATACAGCTTTGTTGGTTGAAAGGATGTCAAGGGATCATATAAATTATCCACTTTGATGAAGTTAAAGGTTAATAATCTGCTAGCAAAAGAAAGGGCAATTCTAGAAACGCATACTTCAGCCACTGGTTCTCATAATTCCTCTAAGACCTCTCCGGGTCTGGGATTAGTGAATGCCCCAGATTCTTCCACGTGGGGCCCTTGGCCTCTTTCAACGTTCATTGCTTTCAACTCTAGGGGTAGGTAGTCTGGTGTAAAGGGAAATGGAATAAAAGTGAAGACAATGCAGGTTGAACAGGAAGAAAAGATTGTCCTATTTTCCATTTTGGAAGCCAAATAAGATTGTCCCTGTATATTGCTACTTGAAAAGATGAGTTAAAAAATCTGATAACATGGCTCAGAAGGCTGGCCTAAATGAGGTCAACTAGTATGACTAGGTAACAATCTGAGGAAATGTACAAAAATCAAGCCTGTTTTTTTCCAATACTTGGAAGAGAGCTTATTTTAAATAAAAATCTAAATTTTAAGAGGTAGATTACAAAATAAAAATAACTATAATTAATTATATGAAATATAATCTTATAATGGATGTATTATGCCATATATAAAATCTATGTTATGATGTATTATAATAATTTGCATTTGTGTGCCAAGAATTGAGCTATCCATTTTGCATCAATTTTCTTTCTCTTTTCTTTTTTCCCAACAAATGACAGATTTAATGTAAATGCTTCTGTTACAATTGCATCTAATTTATAGAAACATGTGTACCATTCATTCTGCTATAGTCAGTCTATTACATTGTTTCTATCAGAGCTATCTTTTTTTGTGAATGGAAAACAAAGCTTAACGCTAACACCGTTTGTCTCTGATCAAGGTGAACTCTGCT
Organism: Aotus nancymaae; assembly: GCF_030222135.1. Classification (NCBI taxonomy): domain Eukaryota; kingdom Metazoa; phylum Chordata; class Mammalia; order Primates; family Aotidae; genus Aotus; species Aotus nancymaae. Next base: position 108,562,618 of record NW_026988425.1, read on the forward strand.
GTCTAAATAGTCTGGACACATCAATTTTCTAACATATTTATCTCAATAATTGTATGGGAGCAATACTCTTACTGTCCCATTTAAGAGATGAGGTTGTTAAGGCAGAGAAGGTTGTAGAGCTCACCAAAGAGCATCACTAAGTCCCTGTTGCAGAGTGATTACCCTAGGTTGCATATCCTGTAGATAATTTTTAGGTTTATTGCAGGCTATCCTGTATAGTTAAGTGTTATGAAGAAAATGAGGCTAAAAAAATAGAATGGAAATTGCAGCTGATTTGTGAGGCAAATAGACATATCAAGCTCCCATTGAGCACTGCTCAAAGCCTTTATGAATTAATTATATGTTACATGTCTAGTTAATTACTAACTTATCACTGTACTCACCTTTTGCCTTAATAGCTTGGTAAAATCTCATGCATATCCTCAAATGAACTACTGCTCCTCTGCATGCTTGCTTACAAATTATAGTTTGATCCAAGAAACTGAAAAGTTCTGATTCTCTGTTATATTCACATGCGTTGACGTGGAGCATGTGTGTGTGCAGTAATCAGGTGAGTATAACAGGCTCCCTTGGATAGTGCCCACCTTCAAGGAGAACGGCTGTACTGTTGTCGTTTTCAGTGTAATATCACATTTATGGAGCTTGCTGTCAATGTGGTAAGATCAATGGGAATTGCACTTTTATAATACCAGTTTTCCTCTGGCCTCATTTCATTTAGACCAGGAGCATGCACTCACATGCTTGAGGGAGACAGAAGCCACAACCAGTGACAAATGTTCATTTGTCCCCAGGATTGAGACTGGAATAATAGTGTTGCTTTCTCTAGTTTCAGCTTGCCTAGAAACATGCGATGGTTATTAAATCTTTATTCAATATGCTTATATCAAACATACATTTCATATTTTTTATTCTCATACCTAGGTTGTGTGAAAAGAAAGATTTGGGAATAAAAAACTTAAAATCTTATATAATTCTTCCAAGTTTAAGTCCTGATTCTGTTATATGATTTTATTGATCACTCATCATGCCCCAGACACAGCCCTCAATACAGCACATGATTATCTCAATTAATCCCCACCACGTCGCAACAACAGAGGCTCAGAAAAGTATACGCTTTCTGGAAATGGTAGAATTTGAACCTAAATTTCTGACTCCTAAGTGTATAATCTGAACTCCTACAGGATTCCACCTTTTGAAATTGATGCAGGCAGGCACAGTTGCCATTTTTTATTGCTCAACAGATAGAGCTAATCTTATGAAGCAACCCTTATAATGCAATCAGCTTGCATAGCTACACTGCCCAGTGATCTGCTATATGATGGACACTCCAGAGAATTTAAAAGTGAGGAAACGTTTAGGATCAAGGCTTGAGCATAACTAATGGCAAAATTGTCCTTCTTCTGCAACAGATAGAGAGAATAACTTGTAAATTGGGCCTTTTTTTTTTTTTTTTTTTTTTTTGTCAGGGCCAGGCTGGTCAGATTCAGCAAGGGGACAGTGTTTACTTGACACTTGGTTCAACTTGGTCTTCTGGTCTTAGGTGTCACTTGTAGCTTCTTAGACATCAAGGGACAAACTGCACCATTAAAAAGGTAAAAGGAGGCTATTGGATGATAGGTGGCTCATACCTATCATTCCAGCACTTTGGGAGGCTGCAGCAGGAGGATTGCTTGAGCCTAGGAGTTCTAGATCAAACTGGGCAACACAGAAAGACCCCGTATCTACAAAAAACGAAATAGCCAGGCATGGCGGTGTGTACCTATAATCCTAGCTTCTTGGGAGACTGAGGCAGGAGGATTCCTTGAGCTCAGGAGTTTGAGGTTGCAGTGAACTATGATTAAGCCCCTGCACTTCAGTCTGGGCAACAGACAGAACAATGCCTGGTGTCTTAAAAAACAAAACAAGTAATCCCAGCACTTTGGGAGGCCAAGGAAGGTGGGTCATGAGGTCAAGAGATCGAGACCATCCTGGCCAACATGGTGAAACCCCACCTCTACTAAAAATACAAAAAAGTAGCCAGACGTGGTGGCGTATGCTTGTAATCCCAGCTACTTGGGAGTCTGAGACAGGAGAATCGCTTGAACCCAGGAGGCGGACCTTGCGGTGAGCCGAGAATGCGCCATTGTACTCCAGCCTGGGCAACAAGAGTGAAACTCTGTCTCAAAAAAACAAAACAATGTTCTTGTTAAACATACAGTGTCCCAGGTTCCCAGGTACCTCCCCTGGAGACAGGGATTCAGAGGGCCTGAGATGGTACTTGGGAATTTGCAAGTTAAACATATACCTCAGGAAATCCTTACCGTCAGAGAAGTCTGAGATACTCTGCCAAGGCAAAGATATAGGCTGGCAGAATTAATTGGCCTTCCTTGCTGCTTTTCCTTAAATGGTTGTCTTGGATTTCCTAGTTCCGTTATTGCTAGTTCTGTGTCATTGACATTTGACCTCACACATCCTTTCCTGGGCTCCTAGCAGCTGCTCCAGTTCTTGTCTGTACATCACTCTGCCTCTTGGGTCACAACTCCTTGCCATTTGCTATTATTAACCTTGCATTTTGTGTCTGTCAAATTTGACCCATGCGAGAGAATTGGCAGTTCAGTACCCAGACAAATGATTTCCAGCCCAATAGTTCAAAGAATGGATATGATCTTATTTTCTTCTTTGTGTTTGGATGTGAGCCAAGCAAATGCATTCTCCTAGGTCAGTGGATGTCAACCTCGGCTAAGCTCTTCAGGGAGCTTTACAACCCACCCTGGGTGATTCTGATGTCATTGGTCTGGGCTGTAGCCTGGCATAAGGGACTTTAAAGGCCCCAGGTGCCTCCACCATGCCCCGTAGGTGGTAGGGTGTGGGGGTACCAACACTCTAGAAAGTCCTGCAACCACTCTACTAGTTTTCAGGAGAGTGGAACTGGGTTTATAAAAACTTTTGCTTTAGGTATAGAATCATCTGAGCTATCTTTGAAGGAATCAGCCAAACTAGCATATTGCTCACCCAAACTCTCTTTTCTAGGAGAGAAAAATCTTCAGTGAGCCCCTTTTATGCCTAGCCACCATTCTTCCCTGGACCTCGTCTGAGACAAACGTGTTACAATATCGCATTTATAAAGCACTTATCTCCCTAGAGCACACATACCATGCAGATGCGTTTTAAGATCTCATTAATCCTCACAGATGTTTTCCTTTAAGATTTCATAGGCGTATCACACCAATGCTGAAAACACAACTTTAAAAATACATATAAGTATGATATAATTTTCAAACTATTATTTACATTCCGTAAACATTTATGTAGATGGATGTATATAAAACCTAGAAAATATCAATAACATATATAAAACACAAACCCTCAAATGTGCTTGCATTGATCAACATTCCTTTTCAATCCCTTCTTTTACTCTGTGGTGCCCCATTTTCTTTTTCTCTTTCCCTTTGCAAGAATTTTCATGTCTCTTTACTGTTGAAATTCCCATGGCTACATTTTTGGCTAGTTCAGCCGCTGTGTTTGCTTATTTTTTACGTGCTCATGATGGCAGTTGCATCATGGTGATCAAACTGCTTGCAACATCCCTTGCTTCAAATCTTACCATATAGCCCCTCCCTCCCTCACGCAGCCCATACAAAGTCTTAGCTCTGTGGTATTCCTTTATCTTTGTCAATTACTTACAAACTCTGAGTAGCTTCACCTGTTGGGTAATAAAAAATGGCAACTCTGCCTGCCTGCATCAATTTCAGAAGGCAGAATCCTGTAGGATTTGAGGATATACCCTAGGAGTCAGAGATCTAGGTTCAAATTCTACCATTTTCAGAAAGCATATGACCTTTCTGAGCCTCCGTTTTTGGGATGTAGTGGGGATTAATTGAAATAACCATGTATTGTATGGAGAGCCATATCTGGGGCATGATGATCAATACATGGTAACATTCTTATCAGCATCTGTCATCTACACAGACAAGGCTTCCATTTTAAGCCCAAGCTCTTTCCTTTATTTAAGTTGTCTCTGACTCCCACTGGGGTACTTCAGGACCTGTTTTTTTTTTTTTTTTACTGCATCATTTCTTTTTTCTTTTCTAAATATACTTCAATTTCTGGGATACCTGTGCAGAATGTGCAGGTTTGTTACATAGGTATACATGTGCCATGGTGGTTTGCTGCACCCATCGACTTGTCATCTACATTAGGTATTTCTCCTAATGCTATTCCTCCCCTAGCCCCCCACCCCGCCGACAGGCCCCTGTGTGTGATGTTACCCTCCCTGTGTCGATGTGTTCTCACTGTTCAGTTAGTGCTTATGAGTGAGAACATGTGGTGTTTGGTTTTCTGTTCCTGTGTTAGATTGCTGAGAATGATGGTTTCCAGCTTCATCCATGTCCCTGCAAAGGACATGAACTCACACTTTTATGGCTGCATGGTATTCCATGGTGTATATGTGCCACATTTTCTTTATCCAGTCTAACATTGATGGGCATTTGCGTTGGTTCCAAGTCTTAACTATTGTGAATAATGCTGCAATAAACATACAAGTGCATGTGTCTTTATAGTAGAATGATTTATAATCCTTTGGATATATACCCAGAAATGGGATTGCTGGGTCACATGGAATTTCTATTTCTAGGTCCTTGAGGAAGTGCCACAGTGTCTTCCACAATAGTTAAACTAATTTACACTCCCACCAACAGTGTAAAAGCATTCCTATTTCTCCACATCCTCTCCAGTATCTGTGTTTCCTGACTTTTTAATGATCGCCCTTCTAACTGGTGTGAAATGGTATCTCGTGGTTTTGATTTGCATTTCTCTAACGACCCCTGATGATGAGCTTTTTTTCATATGTTTGTTGACCACATAAATGTCTTCCTTTGAGAAGTGTCTGTTTGTATCCTTTGCCCACTTTTTGATGCGGTTGTTTGTTCTTTTCTTGTAAATTTGTTTAAGTTCCTTGTAGATTCTGGATATTAACCCTTTGTCAGATGGATAGATTGCAAAAATTTTCACCCTTTCTGTAGGTTGCCTCTTCACTCTGATGACAGTTTCTTTTGCTGTGCAGAAGCTATTTAGCTTAATTAGATCCCATTTGTCAATTTTGGCTTTTGTTGCCATTGCTTTTGGTGTTTGAATCATGAAGTCTTTGCCCACGCCTATGTCCTGAATGATATTGCCTAGGTTTTCTTGTAGGGTTTTTATGGGTTTAGGTCTTATGTTTAAATCTTTAATCCATCTTGAGTTAATTTTTGTATTAGGTGTAAGGAAGGGGTCCAGTTTCAGTTTCCTAAATATGGCTAGCCAGTTTTCCCAGTACCGTTTATTAAATAGGGAATCCTTTCTCTATTGCTTGTTTCTGTCAGGTTTGTCAAAGATCAGATGGTTGTAGATGTGTGGTGTTACTTCTGAGGCCCCTGTTTTGTTCCATTGGTCTATATATCTGTTTTGGTACTAATACCCTGCTGTTTTCATTACTATAGTCCTGTAATATAGTTTGAATTCAGGTAGTGTGATGCCTCCAGCTCTGTTCTTTTTGCTTGGGATTGTCTTGGCTATATAGGCTGTGTTTTGGTTTCATATTGTAATTTAAAGTAGTTTTTTCTCCTTCTGTGAAGAAAGTCAGCGGTAACAATGGGAATAGCATTGAATCTATAAATTACTTTGGGCAGTATGGGCATTTTCACAATATTGATTCTTCCTATCCCTGAGCATGGGATGTTTTTTCATTTGTTTGTGTCCTCTCTTATTTCCTTGAGCAGTGGTTGTAGTTCTTTTTGAAGAGATTCTTCACATCTTTTGTAAGTTATATTCCTAGATATTTTATTCCCTTTGTAGAAATTGTGAATGGGAGTTCACTCATGATTTGGTTCTCTGTTTGTCTGTTATTGGTATATAGGAATGCTTGTGATTTTTGCACATTGATTTTGTATCCTGAGACTTTGCTGAAGTTGCTTATCGCTTAAGGAGATTTTGGGATGACACAATGGGGTTTTTGAAATACACAATCATGTCATCTGCAAACAGATAATTTGACTTCCTCTCTTCCTGTTTGAGTACCTTTTATTTATTTGTCTTGCCTGATTGCCCCGGTCAGAACTTCCAATACTATGTTGAATAGGAGTGGTGAGACGGCATCCTTGTCCTATGCTGGGTTTCAGAGGGAATGCTTCCAGCTTTTGCCCATTCAGTGTGATATTGGATGTGAGTTTGTCATAAATAGCTCTTATTATTTTGAGATATGTTCCATCAATACCTAGTTTATTGAGTGTTTTTAGTATGAAGTAGTGTTGAACTTTATCAAAGGCCTTTTCTGCATCTATTGAGATAATCATGGTTTTTGTCATTGGTTCTGTTTACGTGATGGATTATGTTTATTGATTTGCGAATGTTGAACGAGCCTTGCATCCCAGGGATGAAGCTGACTTGATCATGGTGGATAAGCTTTTTAATTTGCTGCTGGATTCAGTTTGCCAGCATTTTATTGAGGATTTTTGCATTAATGTTCATCAGGGATATTGGCCTCAAATTTTATTTTTTTGTTGTGTCTCTGCCAGGTTTTGGTATCCGAATGATGCTGGCCTCATAAAATGAGTTAAGGAGGAATCCCTCTTTTTCTACTGTTTACAATAGTTTCAGAAGGAATGGTACCAGCTCCTCCTTGTACCTCTGCTAGAATTTGTCTCTGAATCCGTCTGGTCCTGGGTGTTTCTGGCTGGTAGGCTACTAATTACTTACTCAATTTCAGAACTTGTTATTGGTCTATTCAGGGATTCAACTTCTTCCTGGTTTAGTCTTTGGAGGGTGTATGTGTCCAGGAATGTATCCATTTCTTCTTGATGTTCTAGTTTATTTGTGTAGAGGTGTTTATAGTATTCTCTGATGGTAGTTTGTGTTTCTGTGGGATCAGTGATGATCTCCACTTTATCATTTTTTATTGTATCTATCTGATTCTTCTCTCTTTTCTTCTTTATTAGTCTAGCTAGTGTTCTATCTGTTTTGTTAATCTTTTCAAAAAAACAGCTTCTGGATTCATTGCTTTTTTGAGGGGTTTTCCCTGTCTCTATCTTTTTCATTTCTGCTCTGATCTTCTTTATTTCTTGTCTTCTGCTAGCTTTTGAATTTGTTTGCTCTTGCTTCTCTAGTTCTTTTAATTGTGATGTTGGAGTGTCAATTTTAGATCTTTGCTGCTTTCTCCTGTGGGCATTTAGTGCTATAAATTTCCATCTAAACACTGCTTTAGCTGTGTCCCAGAGATCCTGGTACATTGTGCCTTGTTCTCATTGGTTTCAAAGAACTTATTTATTTCTGCCTTAATTTCATTATTTAGTCATTAGTCATTCAGGAGCAGGTTGTTCAGTTTCCCTGTAGTTGTGTGGTTTTGAGTGAGTTTCTTAATCCTGAGTTCTAATTTGATTGCACTGTGATCTGAGAAACTGTTTGTTATGATTTCTGTTCTTTTGCATTTGCTGAGTGTTTTACTTCCAATTATGTTGTTGATTTTAGAAAAAGTGTTATGTGGTGCTGAGAAGAATGTATATTCTGTTGATTTGAGGTGCAGAGTTCTGTACATGCCTACTAGGTCCACTTGGTCCAGAGCTGAGTTCAAGTCCAGCATATCCTTGTTAATTTTCTGTCTCATGAATCTGTCTAATATTGACAGTGGAGTGTTAAAGTCTCCCATTATTATTGTGTGGGAGTCTAAGTCTCTTTGTAGGTCATTAAGAACTTGCTTTATGTACCTGGGTGCTCCTGTATTGGGTGCGTATATATTTAGGATCCTTAGCTCGTCTTAATGCATTGATCCTTTTACCATTATGTAATGCCCTTCTTTGTCTTTTTTAATTTTTGTTGGTTTAAAGTCTAGGATTGCAACTACTGCTTTTATTTGCTTTCCATTTACTTGGTAAATTTTCCTCCATCCCTTTATTTTGAGCCTCTGTGTGTCTTTGCACATCTCCTGAATGCAGCATACCAATGGGTCTTGCCTCTTTATCCAGTTTGCCTATCTCTGCCTTTTAATAGAGCACTTATCCCATTTACATTTAAGGTTGATATTGTTGTGTGTGAATTTGATCCTGTCATTACGATGCTAGCTGGTTATTTTGTCCATTAGTTGGTATAGTTTCTTCATGGTGTCGATGGTCTGTATATTTTGATTTGTTTTTGCAGTGGCTGGAATTCCCCTCACCCCCCATATTTAGTGCTTCCTTCAGGAGCTCTTGTAAGGTCGGACTGGCAGTGACAAAATCCCTCAGCATTTGCTTTTCTGTAAAACATTTTATATCTCCTTCACTTATGAAGCTTAGTTTGGCTGGATATAAAATTCTGGTTTGAAAATTCTTTTCTTTAAGAATGTTGAATATTGGCTCCCTAACTCTCTTCTGGCTTATAGGATTTCTGCAGAGCGATCCACTGTTAGTCTGATGTGCTTACCTTTGTGGGTAACCCGACCTTTCTCTCTGGCTGCCCTTAACATTTTTTCCTTCATTTCAACCTTGGTGAATCTGATGATTATGTGTCTTGGGTTGCTCTTTTGATGAGTATCTTTGTAGTGTTCTCTGTATTTCCTGAATTTGAATGTTGGCCTGCCTTGCTAGGTTGGGGAAATTCTATTGGATAATATCCTGAAGTGTATTTCCAACTTGGTTCCATTCTTCCCATCACTTTCAGGTACACCAATCAAATTAGGTTTGATATTTTCACATATTTCCATATTTCTTGGAGGCTTTGTTCATTCCTTTTCATTCTTTTTTCTCTAATCTTGTTTCACACTTTATTTCATTAAGTTGATCTTCAATCTCTGATATCCTTTCTTCACTTGGTCAATTCAGCTATTGATCCTTGGGCATGCTTCATGAGGTTCTTGTGCTGTGTTTTTCAGCTCCATCAGGTCTTTTGTATTCTTTTCTAACCTAGTTATTCTAGTTCACAACTTTTCTAACCTTTTATCAAGTCCTTAGCTTCCTTGCATTGGGTTAAAACATGCTCCTTTAGCTTGGAGGAGTTTGCTGTTACCTACCATCTGAAGACTACTTCTGTCAATTCATTAAACTCATTCTCCATCCAGTTTTGTTCCCTTGCTGGAGAGGAGTTGTGATCCTTTGGAGGAGAAGGGGCATTCTGGTTTTTGGAATTTTCATCCTTTTTGTGCTGGTTTTTCATCATCTTTGTGGATTCATCTACCTTTGATGTTGATGACATTCAGATGGAGTTGTTGCGTGGTCATTCTTTTTGTTGTGTTGAAGCTATTGCTTTCTGTTTGTTAGTTTTCCTTCTAACAGTCAGGCCTCTCTGCTGCAGGTCTGCTGGAGTTTGCTGGGGGTCCACTCCAGACCCTGTTTGCCTGGGTATCACCAGCAGAGGCTGCAGAACAGCAAAGGTTGCTGCCTGTTCATTCCTCTGGAAACTTCATCCCAGAAAGGCACCCACCAGATGCCAGCCAGAGCGTTCCTGTATGAGGTGTCTGTCAACCCCTGCTGGGAGATATCTCCCTCTCAGGAGGCTTGGGGGTGAGAGACCCACTTGAGAAGGCAGTCTGTCTTTTAGCAAGGCTCAAGTGCTATGCTGGGAGATTCGCTGCTCTCTTCAGAGCTGGCAGGCAGGAATGTTTAAGTCTACTGAAGCTGTGGCCACAGCCACCCCTTCCTCCAGATGCTCTGTCCCAGGGAGATGGGAGTTTTATCTATAAGCCCCTGACTAGGGCTGCTGCTTTTCTTTCAGAGATGTCCTGCCCAGAGAGGAGGAATCTGGAGAGGCAGTCTGGCTAAAGCGGCTTTGCAGAGCTGTAGTGGGCTCTGCCCAGTTTGAAATTCCTACTGACTTTGTTTACACTGTGAGGGGGAAAACTGCCTACTCAAGCCTCTGTAATGGTGGATGCCCCTCCCCTGACCAAGTTCCAGCATCCTAGGTTGACTTCAGACTGCTGTGCTGGCAGCAAGAATTTCAAGTCAGTGAATCTTAGCTTGCTGGGCTCTGTAGGGGTGGTATCTACTGAGCAAGACCACTTGGCTTTCTGTCTTCAGCCCCCTTTCCAGGAGAGTGAATGGTTCTGAACATTCTGTCTCACTGGCATTCCAGGCACCACTGGGTATGATAAGAAAATCCCTGCAGCTAGCTCAGTGTCTGTTTAAATGACTGCCCAGATTTGTGCTTGAAACCCAGGCCCTTGTGGTGTAGGTACCCGAGGGAATCTCCTGGTCTGTGGGTTGCAAAGACCTTGGGAAAACTGTAGTATCTGGGCCAGATAGTGCTGTCTTTCATGGCATGGTCTCTCATGGCTTTCCTTGGCTAGGAGAGGGATTTCTCTGACCTCTTGCGCTACTGGGGTGAGGCAACACCTTACCCTGCTTCTGCTTGCCCTTTGTGGACTGCATCTACTGTTTAACCAGTCCCAGTGAGATGAACTGGGTATCTCAGTTGGAATTGCAGAAATCACCAGCCTCTGTGTTGGTCTTGCTGGGAGCTGCATACCAGAGCTGTTCCTTTGCAGCCATCTTGCCCAGGAGTCCTGCTGCATCATTTCTGTTTGTTTATATTGCCTTTACAAATGTTCCTTTATTTCCTTTTACTTGCATGTTTCTGCCCATTAGACTGTAAGCTCCTAGGGGCAGGAATGTGACTTAAATCATTGTGTCCCTACTCCCAGACATGCAAGTATATCATGAGAGCATAGGGACAGATAGAGAACTCCCTGTCTACAGATACTTGAATAATTTACACTAAGGCCTTACACAAAAATTGCATGTCTGTTTATCCTCCTGTCTGGTAAGAAGAAAGCATTAGACAAGGCATTCCAGTCCTTAGCCACCTTTTTCTAACTGGTCCTAAATTGGATCTTTAGACAAACTTAGCAAGGTCTGTCTTTCAGAATGGAAATCTGGAAACCCTCTCCATTGCACAAAATTTTGGCATGCTGAATCTTAAATTACTGAGCCTCCCTAGAGAATGAGACCTGCTAAGCCTGGGGTCTAGTTTCCCAGACCCCACTGCGGGAATCTGCATTCTGGGCACTTGGCTCCCTTGTTTTGATTCAGGTTAATTCCAGGGGCAGGTCACCTTCCCACAGAGGAGCTTGGAAACACCCGTTATGGACATACATTGCCATTCCTCTACTTCTGAAGAGAGAATTGTTTGATGTGTCTCAAATGATCTCATTATTAGTTCTTCAATTTTTATCAGCTCAAAATTGGACTAAACGCTGACTAATAAGGCTCCTGTGCTTATTAAAATTGTTTTGTTTGTGTTTATGGCATTTTTCTTAATCACCAAGGAATAATGAGTACAGTTTATAAATTCCTTGGCTAATAATTCAGCAATTATGGTATTAAAAGAGTGTTTTGTACAATAGATATGAGAAAGAATGTAAAGAAATTAGGAGAGACGAATTATTCATCTTGAAGCTGAAGGGGAACAGGAATTTTTGTCTCCCCTCCTGGAACCTAAATGAACTGGGGTAGGCAGAGTGGCTTGTGATTGACTTTCTGTCTTTATCAAGGTGTAATGAACAAATACAAGTTGTTTATATTTATGGTACAGAATGTGATGTTTGGATATATATATTAATTGTAAAATACTTATCAGTCAAGCTAATTAACATATCTAACACCTCATATAGTTTGTTTTTTGTGTTGAGAATATTCAAGATCTCTGATAGCAATTTTCAAGTATATAACACATTATTGTTAACTATAGGCATCTTGTGGTACAAGATCTCCGGAACTTACTCATACTGTCTAACTGAAACCTCGTACCATTTGACCAACAGCTTTTCATCCATTTCCTTTGCCTGTTCCCCCAGCCTGTGGTAATCAACCTTCTACTCACTGCTTCTATGAATTAGAAGTTTTTTAGATTCCACATGTAAGTGAGATGATGCAGTATTTATATTTCTATGCGAAGCTTATTTCAGTTAGCATAATGTCCTCCGGGTTCATCCATCTTTTCCCAAATTACAGGATTTCTCTGTTTTCTAAGGTTGAGTACTATTTCATTGTATGTATGGGTCACATTTTCTTTATCCATTCGTCTCACCGTGGACACTTACATTGATTCTGTATCTTGGCTATTGTGAATAGTGCTGTACCGAATGTCGGAAGGCAGAGATCTCTTGGACATACCGATGTCATTTCTGTTGGATATGTACCCAGAAGTGGGATTGCTGGACCATAAGGTAGTTGATTGTAATATTTTTAGAACCTCCATATTGTTTTCCAGAATTTCTGTATCAATTTACTTGCCACCAATAGTGTACAAAGGGTATTTTTCCCTACACCCTCCCCAAATACTTGTTATATTTTGTCTTTTTGATCAAAACTTGTTCTCACAGGTGTGAGGTTTGTCTTTTTTATCAAAATCATTCTCACAGGTATGAGGTATATATCATTTTTGTTTTAATTTGCATTTCCCTAATGATTAGTGAAGTTGAACATTTTTTTATATACTTGTTTGAGAAATGTCTACTGAGGTCCCTTTTTCCATTTAAAAAATCAGGTTGCTTGTTTCTTGCTATTGGTTTGAGTTCCTTATATATTTTAGATGTTAGCCCCTTATAATGTATGTTATATAAATATGTTCCCCCATTCCGTAGGTTGTTCTTTCATTCTGCTGGATGTTTCCTCTGCTGTGCAGAAGCATTTTAGTATGACACAATTCCATTTGTCCATTTTTGCTTTTATTGCCTGTGCTTTAGAGATCATAATCAAGCATCATGGTCCAGACTAATGTCAATAAGTTTTTGCCTATGTTTTCTTCTAATAATTTTACAGTTTTGGATCTGAATTTCAAGTGTTTATTTTGAATTGACTTTTGTATAAAATGTGAGATAAGGTTCCAAGTTCATTCTTTTGCATGTGACTATCTAGTTTTTTCAAAATCAGTTACTGAAGAGACTGTCCTTTCCACATTTTCTGTCCTTGGCACTGTTGTTGATCAGTTGATTGTAATTGCATGGATTCATTTGTAAGGTCTCTATTGTGTTTCATTGGTCTCTATGTCTATTTTTATGCCAGTACCATACTGTTTTAATTTCTACAACTTTGTGGTATGGAGAACATGCTAATTGGAGAACATTTAGAAAATATAGATAGACAAAAACAATAAAATAGGTTGGGTGTCATGGCTCCCGCCTGTAATCCCTGCACTTTGGGAGGCTGAGGCGGGCGGTTCACCTGAGATCAGGAGTTTGAGACCAGCCTGGCCAACATGGTGAAGCCCTGTCTCCACTAAAAATACAAAAATTAGCCAGTGTGGTGGCTCATACCTGTAATCCCAGCTACTTGGGAGGCTGAGGCAGGAGAATTGCTTGAGCCTAGGAGACAGAGGCTGCAGTGAGCTGAGACTGTGCCACTGTACTCTAGCCTGGATGACAGAGCGAGACTCCATCTCAAAAAAAAAAAGAACCCAGAAAATCAAAAACTAAAACAAAAATAAATAATAAAATAAAAAGTAACCCATTAACCCAAAATCAAAGTTTAATCACAGTTAATATTTTAATGGATTTCTTTTCACCCATTTTGTAAATACTCTTATAACTAGAATAGTATATACTAGTTTAACATTAGATGAAATAAAATATTACTTTAAAATATCATTGTAATGGCTTTGTAAGTCCTTTATAGAGAATACTGTTCTCTGATTTTATAGCATTTAAGTTTCATCCCAATTTCTTCTATGCAGAAAAATAAGTTTGGGTACCGAATTTTGTCCTAGGAACCCAAATGGGGACCCCGATCCAGCCTAGAAGGCATCCCAGGGAAAGACTGATGTGATGGGAATAGTGAGGCCCCCTCCAAGGGCCATTCTAAGTATTCAAGGAGATAATGTAGGTGAAAACTTCTTGGTAGGTGATTAGGAGAATTCTTATCTATTGATCTTTTATCTATTAGCTTTGATTTCCAATAAATACAAATTAAAGTACAAAAAGAAAAGCACAAAGAAGAAAACCAAATCGCCTAGAGTTTTATTTCTGTGAGTTAATGGCTATTAATATTTTAGTGTTTAAAGTTTCATTATTTTCTATGTGCATGTAATATATATATTTTTGTCTATCTGCTTTTATTTCAAAAAAAGGTCATGTAGTACATACTTTGTGTTAATGTTTGTATTTTCTTTATATCAAAACTATTCTGAGACTCTATATAGTATTTCAATGACTATATAAAGGCATTTCATCATAGGTATAGAAAACAATTCACTTGATCTGAATAATTTTCCAAATTGTGGTGCTTATGTTTATGGCATTACTATGCTGTTTTTGGAATTCTAGTTGCTTCTAGTGCTGCACAGTTGACAAAGTTTGCCTGTCTCTTGATTATTAACTCAGTATTAATTCCCATAATGGAGTGGCTGAGCCTCTGGACAGTTTTCTTGCTTTTGATAAGTTGTACCAAATTTCCCTTTGGAGAATTGTCCTGACTTGAACTTCTACACGAAGTGGGCTGGAATACACCCATCTGGATGACTGGTCTGAATTTCATAAGAATGAATATGCGTTGCTGGACTCAAGTAATAAAGTTGCACCATTTGGTATTTATATTAGATGAGTAGATTTTGGCTGCTCTTGCCACACACAAAAAATGAGTAAGTATGTGAGATGATAAATATATTAATTTGCTTCAATATAGTAACCTTCTTTTTTACTATCTATGTGTATCCTGTAACATCATATTGTATACATTAAATATTCACAATTTAAAAGAATGTTTTGCCAACGTTCAGAGCATTCAAAGTTAATTTTTTTTTTTTATAAGTGCTTATGTCAGAGTTCAGGTTTGTGGTTATTTTTGTCATGCTAATGGAAATTAGTGGTGAAAAGTCTTATCAAGAGAACTTGTATCAGAAATGAGTCAGTTAAATTCTATTTTATAAACATTCATTGAACATCGATCATGAGCATAGGAGTTTGTTTGAATCTAGTGCTATGCAAAGATGAATGTGATGTCATTCTTTAAAAAGTACAGTGTTACAGAGGAATAAAACCTATAAATGCCTATAAATAAAATATACATATGAGAGGGAAGAATGCAATATATACTGTCATACAGACTCAAGTCGAAGGAAAGATCAGATCACATTGCCTTGCCAAAGTATGGCAAAGAGATTGGCCTCTGAGGCTAGGCAGGATTTTAAGAGGTGGAGATTATATGGCCATAGAAACAGCAGGAATAAATCATAAAAGGTCAGAAAGGCTAAGAATATTTAGGGAATGGTGAGCATTCTAGTCTGGTTGAAGCCTAGGAAGTATGTGAAGGGCTTTGATCATCATGCTAAGAACTTGGAAGCTTATTGCAATAGCAAAATACTACTTGAGTATTCTTGACTTTTTTTTTTCCTCCTGACATTTAAGGCTAGTAACTATTTTCAGTGGGTAGGATTTATTAGTCAAGAGGGAGGTAGCAAACAAAAGAGAAAGAAGAAGAAGGAGTAAAATCTTTCCCATGAAATGAAACTTGAACATAAGAGTTGAAGGACAGAGAGAGCAAAGAAAAAAGTCATTTTTCTGTCTTAGTGCTTTGGCATGTTTAGAGGATTTCTTGAGGGTTTCATGACAAAAATGATAATCATCATTTATTGAGTACCTATTATGTGCTAGATGCTTTTCTAACCTTTCCTTGAACAATTTAGGTAGTAGGTATTTTTCGACATAGTTTATGAAAAAGGAAGTCAAAGTCTAGTAAGGTCATGTGCCTTGTTCTTCTAGATCATATAAAGGGCTGGGATTAAGTTTAAATCAGTTGCTTCCAGATCCCATGCTCTTACTATTGTATTCAATATGTGACCTTCTGGGAGCAGGACTTTCTGGGTTCTTTTATTATTCTTATAGCTTCTATTTCTGAACCCTAAGGCATGTTGAGCTTGGGTTGACGTGTGCAATAAATGCATATTAATAATTTTCCAAATCGTACTTATGTTTATGGCGTGACTATGCTGTTTTTGGAATTTTACTTGCTTCCAGTTTTCCAATCTTAAGAACAGTGCCATGAACTGTTGCATTGTTGCCACTTTTCCTACACCATTGATTATTAATTCAGAACCCCTATGTTCAAGTTTCATTTCATGGGAAATATTTTATTCCTTCTTCTTCTTTCCCTTTTGTTCCACTGCCTCCCACTTGACTGATAAATCCTACCCATTGAAAACAACCACCAGCCTTAAATGTCAGGAGAAAAGAAAAAGTCAAGTAACTCAGAGTTACCTGTTTTGTACTCTATTTTCTTCAGATTCTGCCAAATCATCATCTTAGAACTAGACAGAACTTCAGCAGTCACCTGGTTTATTATTCGCCCTTCTGATATCCCCATCTAGCATCTCTGATGGATATTTTCTGACTCAAGACTTGACTGAAGTGGAAGCGGTTGTGTTTTACTTGAATGACTCATTTAATGTAGCTGAGAAGTGGAATGACAGAGCGAAAGCCATGTTTGCTTCTAGAGAGGTTAAACATTGAATAGAAAAAGTAATGTATAGATGCTGCCAGGGATCAGTACAATGGTCTGCTGTGTTGTGCCCAGCCTTACTCATCGTTCACAGCTTAGGAACTCCTGTGCTAAGGAGACAGAAGCAATGTGGTTCCTGACTCATAACTGTGATGAGTTAACCTACTTTGGTAATATGTTTATAATCCTTTTGAGCTCCTTGGAGGAAAGATGCAATATGAATATAAAATAATAACAAAGCAGCTGGCCTTCAGCTACTTCCTGAATGCCCAGGTGTGGTTTGAGGCTTAATGAATTTGTGTTAGTAAAATATTCTGAGGTTCCAGTTGAAGGGAGCTAGAGAGCACAAATGGCTATTAATTATTATTATTGTTGTTATCGACTTCTGCCCAGAGCATGGAGATGGATGATCTGTGCCATGGTTTATCCCCAGGAGTGTAGCTGCAGGTGCCAGTCCAGTGTGCCATAAACGTCTAATCTTTTGCAAGGATCAACTCTACTTTGGATTAAAAAAAATAATGATTTCTCATAGTCTATTCTGAATGAGATGCTTTTTTCTCCTCCTGTGTCATCTGGTGACTTTTGATATTTATAATTAAAACAAACTGCACTTAAACCCTGGCTGGACCCTTCATGTTTTATATTAAGCAGTGTGAAGGCAGTCTACTTGAATTCATCTCACCTGCATAACATAAGAAGAGGAAACAAACAAAATGCAGTTTTACATGTAACCTTGGCATATTTTGCCTACTTTGTGTCTTATGGGCATGCGTTTGCCACCCAGATGTCCAAACTGGGTCTGTATACAGTCAACATAGATCAGATTTTTTTTTCAATCATTTTGCTTTACATGGCCTTAATTATTTCAACAAATGCTTCAGCAGCTAAGCAAAGTATGTCTCATCATGTCAACTGAAGGATGACAAGGTTCATAAGTTTGGAAAGGAGAGCTGTATTTCTCATAAAGCGTTACAGTCTGCAGGGTGGCCATTCTGACAGGCTGGGAAGCATAGCCTCCAGCCAGAAGCCAGAAACAGACACTTCAAGGGAGAGGCAAGGGTGCAAATATTTATGCTGAGAGGAGTGGCTGAATATACATATTTATAAGTTAGAGGAGGAGTCATGAATATGTATAAAAGGAGAAACATACACATGCTCAGTTGAGCTGCATGCCTCTCCATGGGGCCCAAGTTCAGAACATGGTGGCATTGGTGTGATCTGATGGTGGAGTTTTCAGTCTGCTGACATAAAAAAGTGAAGCAGAGAACGTGAGAACCCTCACTGTGCATTCTCTGACCCACAGATAAGACTGACCAGAACCACTTCATGGTTGATGGGCTCTTATCAGGAAGGCATGCTACTTGGTGGTTGGGCTGAAACTGCAAAAGGGAGGGACGGTTTAAGGTGGGTGGTGTCAGGGATTTGGTTGATATCGGTGTGGAGCCAGTCTTTCCAAAGGGCTGGTTTGTTTAACCCCTAGGAAAGAAAGCCTAGTAGCAGTGAGGGAGGAAGGATAATGAGGCTTGTCTGACCTCCCATCCCATCATGTCCAGGAACTCAACATCGGAGGTTTCTCTGCAGTTCCTCTTGACCAAGAGGATGTCCATTAAGTCCACTGGGGGCTCAAAATTTTATTTTTATTTCTCGTTCAGTTTCAGGCTTGCTCCAAGGAGGCAGGGGGAAAAGTTGATGATTACTTAACTCTGCCCCAATCGCTGTCTATTGTCATTGCCTGAGAAACACAATGGAAAGATTTGGGCAGATGAAATGGTTCAAGCACATTTCCAAAGTGATTACAGAAAAGTTTCATTGGTTTTTGAGACACAAACATTTAGCTGTTAAAATAAACAAACTTCTGCATCCCTACAATTATTGCTTGCCAACGCAGATGCAGCTTAAATGAATCCCGGCTCATCTTGAATACTGTTATGATCTCCCCAAATGAATCTTCTTGCTATTTTAGCCAGGGAGGGAGCAGTCAGTATTCAGCTGAATGATCTTGTGACAATATCCTCTCTGTTTTCCAGTTTAAGTTTGAAGGACATTTCCAATCAGGTTAATGAGGACCTGCTGATTCAGTGCTGAAACAAGTTTGCTTACATCTCTCCTCTTATCTATCCATGAAGAGCCATTCTCTTTCATCTGCCAGCCAATCACAGCCTGCCAGTGCAACATCTGGCTTGAGCAGCTGCCGAGAGAGGAAGTACACTTTCTCTCCCTCAAGCAAGTAGCAAGTGTGTGTAATTGACAACCTGTAATTGCAAGAACGCACAGACTTTGGGAGAAACCGTGAAGGGAAGCTGAGAGAGGAGATGAAGGAAGCAAGGCAGGTTTTGTACACTTTGGAGGGAGTGTGAGGTGGAAAGAATTGCATAGAGGAGAGCAACAAATCATGTTATCTGTGCATCAGCAGAGAGGAGTTATTGTAACGTGTTCATAATGTTCTGGTCCACTTTTTAATCAGCTCAATGTAAGGAAAAAACAGATAACCCTTAATATTTTCCCAAACTGAAAATGCAAGGGATTATTTATGAATCTGAGAGGCATTTGATTCTATGACTAAGACTCTCTTGAGCCCAAAGGTATTCTTTAAGGAAGCATGCATTAAGATAGAAACAGGTCGGCTTCTTCTGTATTTCACTGCATTTAGTTCACCTGAGCTTAAGTCCGCGCTCTCCCTTGTCACACTGAAATACTATTGCCTGAGTATGAGATACATTTAAAAGACAGCCTATTACCAATTTATTCTTTATCTTACCAAGAACTTCCAAAGTGTCTCTTCCCTTTATTGGGGTCTGTTTTCTTCCAAATCTGCAGCTGTGATATTCAATTGAGATGAATTCTATAGAATTGCTATGAGAACTTTTTCAAAACTTACATCAGGCTAGGTCAGAATCATTGGCGGTGATTTAAAACACTTGAACTAGTTTCCTGGATTGTTCCATTCTGCTTTACCTTTTCTACCTGCCCCACCTTGCTTAGAATCACTTCACTGTATTTACAAGTTGCCACTTGCTAGTGCCTTGTGAAGATGTTGGAAAATTCCCTTTGAACCTCAGTCATCTTTGAGAACTCCTTGCAGAGAGAAGAGCAGAGCGCATTCAACCAAAGCAGTGTCTCAATCCCTGAACAGCCTCAATGACACCAGAACAAGAGGGAATAGAAGATCTGCTAAGCCGTTGCTACTCAAAGTGTGGTCTGTGGGCCGGTAGCATTGGTATCACCTGGAGCTCGTTAGAAACGCACAGTCTCAGTCCTCGTCCCAAACCTGTGAAATTCAAATCTGCATTGTACCAGAGTCTTCAGTGATAATTGTGCAAAGTGAAGAGTGCTGCTCAAAGCTACATCTGAATAAAGAAAAGACACTAAGAGCCAATACCAGCATGATTTGGAAAGTCAATCCATGGTTTTTCACTGCTTATAGATGAACAACTATGCTTATTTTTAATACATGTGCAGGATCAAAGAAATCTTTTCTGTCAAGGGCTTATAGTAAATATTTTAAGCTTTGTGGCTACACAGTTTCTGATGAAACTGTTTGCCGTTATAGGGCAAAAGCAGCCACAGACAATATATAAGCAAATGGGTATGGCTGTGTTCCAATGAAACTGTATTTAGGTACACTGAATTTTAAATTTTACATAATTTTCGTATAACACAAAATATACTTCTTCTGATATTTGCTCAACCATGTAAAAATGTAAAATTTATTCTCAGCTCATGGGACATACAAAAGCAGACGATGGCTTAGATGTGGCCCGTGGGCCATAGTTTGCAAATTCCTAAAACATACTGAGATATGTTTAATATTTATTCTTTGTTGCAGATTTACTCATTCAAAATTTATTCTTGCTCTGATGCAGGTGGCCTGTAGAAACACCATTGACAAATCGTGGTCTAAAGGTGTAAACTTTGAAATTGCACCCAAAACTCTTCACAAACCTTGATCACGTCTCTCCTTTCCTTCTCTTCTTTTGTTAACCCGATACATGAGACACTCAGAAAAGCACAATTGCGCAGCAGCTAAGAGGCTGAGCATTGGCATCACCTGTATGTGGGTTGACACTTAGGTTCTTCTGTTTACTAGCTATGTGAACCTTAGTCAAGATGCTTAACCTCTGTGTAGCGACGCAGCTTAGTCTGTGTGTCTTTAATATGAAGATAATTAGATAATGGCTGGCTGACAGTTTTGTGCTAGTTGTAAAATAATAATCAAGTATGCAGGGTTCTTAGCACAACGTTTGGCACATGACAAATCCTCTATCACGAAAGAGGCTTTGTGACTCCTGATCCCTCCTGTGAACGGTTAGCTCTCGATTCCTGGGCTTACGCCGTCCCTTTTGCCCACGCCACCTTGCCCTCATTTATCCCTTCTACTTCCATATTATTCTAGGTCCAGGATATGAGTCCTAAAATCTTTCCTAACTCATCTCACTGTGCCAATCCCTACTTAGGCAAAAGTAATTATTCCATGCCTGTGCTTTGTGAATCGCATCACATCTGCTGTCACATTTTAGCATGGTCGTGTATTATATGTTTTCTCAACCTCATTCCTGTAAGTGAGATATTGACCAATACAGTAAATGTGTCTTTTGGAGGTCAGTTGCTCCCTCTCTCTTTCTGTGTCTCCCTGCTCATGGACACCTGGGTCTCAGCTGTGCCCATCTACATGCATTTGCCCTACCCTTGCCTATGCACTTTGATTCGGCTTGGACCTCTGCACCCTGATTCCTGACCAGTGACCAAGTTCCCAGCTGAGTCTTCAATGCCAACTCTGCATGCACAGCTTTCCAGCTTCTCCTGTTTCTGTAACCTGCTGGATGCCTATCTTCTTTTCATTTCAGCCCATCAGCGTCCAATGGTGCTGCACGCTCCTTGCTATGAAACTGATCAGGATCTGTAATTGCCCAGTATTCTCAGGTTCTAGCCATCCTGCTAGCCCTTGGGCTTACCAGTTTCTTTTTATTTCGATCTTTCCTGATCTTCCAGAACTGGCACCAGAGAACATTTTATAATAAAAAATAAAGGAGTGGCAATGTCCGGTCACAAGGAGATGGCCACAAGGTGCAGCATTTGTCCAGAAACAAGCTCAGTCCATGTGAGACCTTCTCTCTTCCTATTGTAACTCTTTGCTTAAAAAAGGAGCTTCAGCCAGGTGCGGTGGCTCATGCCTGTAATTCCAGCACTTTGGGAGGCTGAGGTGGGAGGATCATGAGGTCAAGAGATCAAGACCATCCTGGCCAACATGGTGAAACCCGTCTCTACTAAAAAAAATACAAAAATTAGCTGGGCGTGGTGGCGCTCACCTGTAGTCCCAGCTACTTGGGAGGCTGAAGCAGGAGAATTGCTTGAACCCAGGAGGCAGAGATTGCAGTGAGCTGAGATTGCACCACTGCACTCCAGCCTGGCGCCTGGTGACAGAGCAAGACTCTGTCTCAAAACAAAACAAAAACGGAGCTTCATCCTCCAAGGGCAGCTGCTCCCCAGCCCATGGAAGATGAAGTGAAGTCCTAACCCTGCGGTGCTAAAAGTACTGTGGACTCCTTGCCAATGTGCAGAACAATGGTGGAAATAGTAATTAAGTCATACGGTATTATTGACTCATTAGGAACACCTTTCTGCTGGGCCGGATCAGTGCATAATATTGGTTCTCATAAAGATGCTTCTTAGAAATCCAGATACCCATGGTAATGAAATGATCTAAAAATTTGAAAAGGCCCCTTGACTTTTTTTTAAAGGAAAGTAGCTTCAGTCTAAGGGGAAATGAAAGCTCAGTTGGCAAGGAGGCTGAGACCAGTGCCAGATAGCAGGCCTAAGGCATTTAGTTAGCCCCTAAATCTCATCTATTAAGGACTCAACTGCATGATTAATATATTTTTCTTACAGTTGTCCAACAATACTGTGCTGAATGTTGAATATTGAATTAATATTTTCTCTAAGCAGCCAAACCTATTTATTTGGAATTAAGTCTCTGAGCTGGTGACTTTGGGAAATTCTGGAAAACCAGAAGCCTGCGTAATGGAACGCTGTGTGTTGGGCCTGAAGAATCGCTGAGAGAACACTGGTCTGCAGGGCATGCCTGTTTTATATCGGGGATGTTCACATGTGTCTGGACGAGTTTCAAGTTCCCCTCCTTTGCTTTCTTCTCAATGAGTGGGTTTTACCTGGTCGAAGCGAACAATAAGAGCCCTAAACATCATTAACTCATCCTGAACTTTTCTCCTCAGCCCCCAATTTGGTTTCCGGTCATATTGACCCACAGTTTTAGTTGTGGTGTTTCAGCTAAACAACAGCTGGGAGTCGATGGCAACCCAGCTGCAGCCTGCTGGAGCAGGCACTTGAGCTCCTACATGTGTAAAGATGATAAAATGGCTAGACATATACGTTTCTAATTGCAGCCAGGATTCTGCAGCTGGGAAGTCACCCGAAGATATATATTCTGTGTTGTAATCCGGCGACGATGCAGTCCACCCCAACTGAAAAGCATTTCCCTTCCTTCTCACCCCCGAGATTGCTGCCAAAATGTGAAGCCCAGTTCCAGCTCCCAGACTATGTTCGCTTCTCATTAGGAGCTGACCCAGCTCCAGTCTTGTAAATCTAGCCATGGATTGAGCCAGGGAGATAGAGCAGTTGGAGTTTGAGGGGGACGTGATGGTAAGGTAATGCCAGGACATAAGACTCAGATGCATCCTAAGATAAGATCTATGGTGTCACAAAGGCAGCCCTCCAATCCCACACCACCTGCACCACTGTACTCATGATTGGGAACAGAGCCTCCTGTTTCCTCCCTTCAGCCTTCTGACACCCCCCTCACTCCCCTCCTTGCCTCTCCTTCCTCCCCCTTTTCCATTCCACCCTACGTGTATACACACCTGTCCTCCTTGCTTCAAACAGCTCCTACGACTCATCGTCCATCTCTGACAGGCCCTTTCCAATGATGGGGAAACATTCATTTTCCTTGAACTTCTGAGGGCTTTCCTCTTTCTTTGCAACAGGTATTTCCCTGTAGTTAAATATTTAGTCTTCTGTCTTTACAATGAATCCTCAAAGCATTTCTCTTTATAGGAAAAAAAGTAACCAAACTTAGTTTTCCTCTGCTTGAATTCTGGCTTTTAAGACTATCATTTTGCTGTGGATTTAAAGAGCTGAGCAATGATTTCTTTGTTCCCTTATCCTGAGGTACTGATCTGTAGCCACTCAGACTAACTAGTCTTTATAGCAGGAGGACTGCAGGAGCCGGCGGGAGAAGACATTGATAAAAGAGGCCAAAAAAGGACAATACATCTGCAAGAGTCTAAACCGTTATTTGGCTAGAGTGGTAAGCCCTGGCACTGCACTGCTGGCTTCTTTGCCTTTGGTGCTTGGCCAAAATCTCCTTATGATAAGGAGCCTTCCATTTGCTTTTATATTTGCAAGGTCTTGCACAGTGCCTGGCATCATACACTTAAAAAAATGCCTGGGCAATAAGCAGTGCGAGTGAATGAACTCCTGTCAAATCTGGTCGGATCTGCTTGTGCTAATGATAATGCCTCATATTTGTAAAGTTTCCCAAAGTATTTCCGCATGTATCATCTGACTTGATGTGACTATTGGTAAGTTGTCATTTTTTTCCTGCACTTTCGTCAGTGAGCCAGAAGGCATACAAATAAGCAAGTAATTTAAATCTGAGAACATAACCAGAAGGAGCAATAGCCTGGATGACGAGATATATTATCTTCTATCTGGCCTTTGGGTATAGATCAGGGATCAGCAAACTGTGGCCCATGAACCAAATCTGGCCTGTCCCCTGTTTTGGTAAATAAAGTTTTGTCAGAAGGCAGCCATACTCATTCATGATGCTGCTTTCTTTCAACAGCAGTGGAGCTGACTAGTTGTGAGAGATGGTCAGGCCTGTAAAGCCCAAGACATTTGCTATTTGACCCTTGACAGAAAAAGTTTGCTGACCTGTGGTCTAGATGATTAAGAAGCATTCATTTAGCAGGGGGCACATGTCACTTTTAAGGATGTCAGTAAAGCCAGAGAAAGTCTGCCTGCCTTTGAAACTCCTCTGGATGATTGGGTGGTATTTTCTGATCAGTGACCTAGGTTATATGCTTAAAAAGAAACAGCAGGGAGGAAAAGTGGAGCAGTAAATAAAACATAAAATTATCTTCTTCAGGGGCGTACTGGAGTACCCAGGGTTTCACACTCAGGTTGCCTTGTGTTATCTTAAACAGCTCAACATAAAGTGCTTCAGAGAGCCCATTGTCCCACAAGGCAGCTATGACATCCGGCTGAGCCATCTCAGCCTCCTTCCTTATTTCACACGTTCTGTTATCTTTACACTTGAGAAGTTACTCCAGATGCAGCTCTGTTGAAAGTAACATAATTAGGTATGGGTGCCTCCTCTCGCTCTTTCGTCATCCCTGGAGTGCGTGCAGGCTGCCTTCACTCTGAGAACTTAATTTTTCCCTGCTGGATCCATAAGTAGATGGAACATATGGGACCTCTTGTACCTGTAGGCATTTCAGCAATTTCCTCTGATGAATCCATTTGTAAATCTCTGCTCAGATACACCCTGTATCTGAGTTCTACAGGGATACAGAAGAGGGGTGTTTTCCTCAGTCTGAGGGTCCAGGGAAATTAGTGTCATTAAGCTAGGGTAGACTGCCGCATTGATATCTTCATATCAATGCATGGCTCCTCTCTTCACTCTATCCTTCCATTCTCCTTTGTTTTCTCATCCTCTTTAGTCCTTTTCTGGAACCACAAATATCTTCCCCAAAGCTCTCCCTTTTGCAGGCCAAGTGGTTCTTTCTTCATCTCTGAACCCTGGATGCTCACTGACATCTCAGTCCTTGGAGCACGGGTAAGGGGTGGGTGATGAGTCACCTTCTACTCTAAGTGTTTATCAAGAGTATTTTCCTCTAAAGGTCATTGAGGTACTGGCTATGAAGTGATTGTAGTCTATCCACTTTGTTATGTGGTTAATATGAGGCATGGTTGGTGAGGGGTCATGTTTGTAACAGAGGGTGACCTGTTTTGTTTTAGACAAGTTTGATTTGACATGTCTGTGGTACGTTAAGATTACCCCTATGGTTACAGCTGATCTCCTTCCTCCTAGAAGATTTTTCTTATAAAGAGTAGACTTTTGTAGGTGGTTCTGTTCTTTCTTATGGGCACACTTAAACCTAAGAAAGTTGACTATTTCCCCTCACTGGCTCTTCTCATGCTAGTTTTCCATGTTCGGCAGGACGATGGTGTGCTTTAGTCTCTTCAGACTTAAAACCACCTACCCATCAGCACCATAACTTACAAACACGAGAAATATATTTACTTTTGTTTAATCATAAACTCTGACTCAGCATTTTTCAGTTAGTACTTTTATTTGGAACCATCCTTGCTTTCAAAGAAAATGTCATCCTTTATTCTAGAACATTGACCTTTAAAAAATGTCTAGATAATTATCATTTCATACAGGTATATCAGGAGCCATCATTACTCATGTGTTTGTTTTGTTTTTATTAAATAATTCACACATAAAATAATGTGCGAAGAATATGCAAGGAACACACACAATGCTAATATTTAACAGAGTTTAACGCTTTTACATATTTGCTTCAGGGTTTTATTTTTAAATAAATAACATATTGTAGATACAGATTTAAGCCTCCTTGGAATCCATTCACAATCCAATTTCCATCCTTGCGTCTCCAAAATTGCAACTATCCTGAACCTGGCATCAATTGTGTGTCCTCCTGGTCCCTCTCTCTCTCTTTTTTTCTCCTTCTTTCTCTATTTCTGCTTTTGTATTTTTTCCTTGATGTCTTTGGTCAATTTTTTATGCTTGTGTATGTTATGTAAATTATGCTAATTTACAATGTTTTTATAGAAATTTTTTATTACATTTTTCTTAAATTAAAAGCAAACATACAAACACGAAACAAACATTCCACGAAAATTTCTGAAATTCAAAACAAAATGAAACTCTAATTTCTTTTCTTTTTTCCAGCTTGATCTGTCAGTTTCTGAGAGGGATTTTTTTTAACTTCCACCATGAGTGTGATTTTGTCAATTTCTCCTTGTAATTATTTTTGCTTTTGTATTCCAAAGTGATGTTCTTAGGGGTATACACTTTCATGGTTGTGAGAGTTTCTTAGTGCATTGTTTCTTAAATAATTATATAGCATCCCCCTTTAACTTGCTTAATGATTTTGCTGTAAATAATTTTTTCTAGTAGTTATTAGGTGTCTCTCAATATTATTTTGGATTTGCTGATGATTTCTATTTTTTCTACTTTATCATTTTCTTTTCTTTTCTTGTGTGTTCCATTGATTCTCCTTTCCCTGGATTTACTCCAATGACTTTTCCTAGATTTGAACAAACTCTTTTTATCTTAACTCTATCTTTTTTTTAAAAAAAAAAAACCTTATAAAAGAAATTCGATAAGCATTTTGTTACATTTCTGCATTTTATAACTTCCATCATTTCTTTAACTCATACATTGATAGATTCTGTTTTTTGATGCCAGAAGGCCATGGTAGAGGTTATTACTGTTAGAATTCTGTTCTTATAACTTTTAAGGGGATGCCTGATTTCTAATTCAATTCCATTGTGATTAAACAACCTGGCGTCTACCGCTTTTTTTTTTTTTTTTGATATGTAGTGAGTCATCTTTATGACATAGTATGAGAACATTTTTTACAAATATTCAATATATAGTATAAAAGTATGCATCTTCTCTGGAATATAATGCTTTTAAATCAAGCTTTTTTGATGTATTATATAGATTTCTTATCCTACTTTTTCTTTTTCTTTTTTTTTTCCTATTTGATCTGTATCTCTGAAGGATGTTTATGAAACACATCCCAATATTATATCTCCTTGGAACTATTTTATCCTGTTCAATGTATTTGCCCTCAATTCTATTTTCCCCCTAATACTAGTATTGCTATACCAGGCAAAAGTATGCCTACTGAGTCTTTTTTTCTTTTTGTTGAGATGGAGTCTCAATCAGTTGCCAGGCTGGAGTACAGTGGTGCGATCTTGGCTTACTGCAACCTTTGACTCCCTGGTTCAAGCAATTCTCCTGCCTCAGCCTCCTGGGTAGCTGCGCACACCACCACGCCCAGCTAATTTATGTATTTTAGGTAGAGACTGGCTTTCACCATGTTGGCCAGTATGGTCTCAATCTCCTGACCTTGTGATCCACCAGCCTCGGCCTCCCATAGTGCTAAGATTATATGGGGTGGGGGGTGGGGCACCATGCCCCACCCTGAGTCTTTTTTTCTGAATTTTTATTTTCAAACCTGATATGGTTTGACTGTATATCCCTACCCGAATCTCATCACAAACTGTAATCCGCATAATCCCCATGTGTTGAGGGATGGACCTGGTGGGAGGTGACTGGATCATGGGGACGGTTTCCCCCATGCAGGTCTTAGGCTAGTGAGTGAGTTTTCACAAGATCTGATGGTTTTATAAATGTTTGGCAGTTCCTCCTTCACATTTGCCCTCTCTCTTCTGCCACCTTGTAAAGAAGGTGCCTGCTTCCCCTTTGTCTACTGCCATGATTGTAAGTTTCCTGAGGCCTCCCCCAGCCGTGTGGAACTGAGTCAATTAAACCTCTTTTGTTTGTAAATCACCCAATCCCAATCTCAGGTATTCTTTATAGCAGTGTGAAAATGGATTAATACACAATGTTTTCCTGATAAT
The DNA here is from genome assembly GCF_030222135.1 of Aotus nancymaae. Taxonomy (NCBI): domain Eukaryota; kingdom Metazoa; phylum Chordata; class Mammalia; order Primates; family Aotidae; genus Aotus; species Aotus nancymaae. Next base: position 108,590,721 of record NW_026988425.1, read on the forward strand.
CTGTTTTAAATATGTATCTCGCAGAGATCATATAGCTTTTTAAAAAATCCAATATGTAGTAGTGTCTTTTAATAGATTAATTTTCTATTTATTGTGAGCATTCCTCTGTTTGGATTAATTTTATCCATCTTGTTTTGTGCTATTTAACATCATTTTTAACTTCCTTTTAAAATTCATTTTTGCTACCTTCCTTGGATTACGAATTTTTAAACTATTTTTTTTCTTTTGCTAGTTTAGAAGCTACTGATTATATTTTATTATTTTGGTGATTTTGCTTTAATTTAAAAATAATAAAATGTAATATACATACATAAAATTGTACATGACAGAAATGAATGATCACAAAATGATCACATGATGACAGAACATTCATGTAACTGTCATATAAGAAATCAAACATTTCCAGTATTTCAACAGTATAAGAGCATTAATACATTTTAAAAATACATCTTTTCACTCCCAGTTTTAATGAAGTATAACTGATAAATAACAATTGAATATATTTATGGTGTACAACATAGTGTTGTGATATACATATACATTGTGAAATGACTACCACAATCTAAAATAAATCTTTAATTTAAATTTTGTTTCCACATTATCTAAAGTTATGCAGTATCTCTATACCTTTCCAAATGAGATGAGGACATTAGCAAAGCTGAATTAACTAGCCATCAAAAACTCTTTCTAATCATTTTCAATGATATTGTTTTTAATTTTAATATCACTTATTCGAAGCAGTCAGCTATTTTATATTCAGTAGTCACATAAATTTTGTATCTCGCTTCCCTTTTCTGTGCCTTTTTTTTGCTTCTTTCTAAAGAAGCTACCTTTAGTAGCTTTTTACTATTAATTTATGAGAAGTAAATTCTAAACCTCATTTTATGTCTGCAAATGTCTTTATTTCATCTTTATTTGAATGATACTCTATCCATTTACAAAATTCTAATTTAACGGTTGTCGTCCCTCAGCACTTTGAAATTTTTCTCTATTGCTTTCAATTACTTATTGTTACTACTCTTAAATCTACTCACAATATAATTACCATTGCTTTGAAGGAAATGTATCTTTTGTTTGATAATTTTCAAAAAATTTCTGTTTATTTTCATTGAAGTGTGTCCTCCTGTTTTTATTATGGCACCCCACCCTTCCTTCAGCTGTGCTTGATGCCCCTAGGTTAGGAATCTGGGGGACAATCATTTGAGAATACATCTCCTGTTTTCTGACCAGGAGCAGGAGGGATATTGCTTAGTCTTGTAACCTGGAGGATGGGACTCAGGGTCTGATTATTCCTACTGCAGATTTTCAACCAATCCTTCTGTGTTTGGAAATTTTCTGTAAGTCTCACATTTAGAGATACCTGGTGCACCCAATTCCTGACCTTTTTCCCATGTAAATTGACTTGCTTTCTTTTGGCACTTAAGTTTGAGGGATCTCTGAACTGCTAAATCACATACTGCTAGACCATCTGCTTTCAATCTTTCAATATTTAGATATTTCTCTGTTATCATCCCCCTTTGCTATTTTCTTTGTGTCTGAAGATTTAGAAATATTTAAAAAATTCTTTACAGTAATTTTGGAGGGGGCTTCTTGGAGGTATAATGAATGAATGCCTATATTCAACCTTCTGTGTTTAAACAACAATTTTTTCCATTAAGGTTTTATAGACATTGAAAATTCTATTAACAGAAGATAGGGTACTTCATTTCATAATTAGAAATATCCCAGGGAGACATAACACATTAACTTATAATTATAAATGGCTGTCTGCTTTCCTCTTTATAATTGACCCCCAATTCAGAATTAATTGCTTCCATATCCCTGTTTTATCTCCTTCACATATTCACGGTTTTTGGTTAGCAGGCCTCAGTAACTAGACAGTAGACTTCCTGGGATTATGTCTTAGTACTATGACAGGTACTAAATACACGTTTGAGTGCCTGGTACAGAGGTTGCACCATAAATGCTTCTTCAATAGAACTGAATGATTTAAAATCGGAATTAACACAAAAATTTTCAGCTATGACAAGAGTGTTTCTCACCCATTGGCAAGAAATTTGAACCAGATGTTCACTATGTTACCATATTTTTCTCTCAGATTTGTCACTTGATTTGATTGATTACAGGGTTTAGAAAATGACATTATGAGTAGATGGAAACCCAGTAATAATGAAATGACAATATTACTTGGTATGTATGTAATCCTTTTATTAAGGTATTTCTATACCCATCATTTTTGAAAGTCTTAATACATCCCTGCAATTTTGGAGAATTGTAAGGCCTATTTACAAGATACTAGTGAGAATAATCGTCATCAATTTAGGAAAACAGAAGTATATTCCCATATTTAACATTGTTTTATGTGAAACTATGAGCAGCGAAGGCAGGAAACTAGGAGAAGGGCTTATTAAAAGAATTTTAAAAAGTGTGGATCACCTGTTAATTGCCAAAATACAGGCCTAAATTTTCCCTTGTATGTTACTCTTCCCCTAAGGAATACAACCATGAGGCAGTTGAACACACCTGTTTCTTTTTTTTCTTTCTTTCTTTCTTTTTTTTTTTTTTTTGAGATGGAGTCTCACTCTGTTGCCCAGGCTGGAGTACAGTAGTGCGATCTTGGCTCACTGCAACCTCTGCCTCCCAGGTTCAAGCGATTCTCCTGCCTCAGCCTCCTGAGTAGCTGGAACTACAGGCACATGCCGCGACATCTGGCCAATTTTTGTATTTTTAGTAGAGACAGGATTTCACTGTGTTAACCAGAATGGTCTTGATCTCCTGATTGAATGATCTGCCTGCCTTGGCCTCCCAAAGTGCTGGGATTACAGGCATGAGCCACCACGCCCAGTTGCACACACCTGTTTTTTGAAGAGAAATAGAAAAGGGGACTTGGTGCAATATGTATCTATCTACAGAAATGGCCTGTGTACTACACCGCCTGCCCATGCAGAGTGACACAGATACACTTCTTTACCCAATTCCACATTCTGACCACAAAAGGACTACAGCTCTGAGCTTATTCTAATATTTTAAATGGAAGGAGTAGAGGGACCTCTCCTTATGTAGAGAAAACAAAGTTCTTATTTAGTAAAAATATTATAGTTAGACACAATTATAACCACACAGATACTTGACAACCAGTAGTTATCAGCAAAGGGAGTAATGATAATTTTTGCCTGGCGTAGAAAGACTTGCTGTTGTTAATTCTGAGAACTGTCTAATCTCTCCTCAGGAAGCAGGAGGCCTGAGGATTCTAGCTAGGCTGGGATTCCAGGAGAACAGAATAATATGGGTTTGAGAAGGGTTGGGGTCTGTGGTTATACAATTTTGAACAAAGTGTAATGGAACCAGGAAAATTGGGCGTAGACAAAGAAATATTTTAGAAGTTGAAGAAGAGTTTCCAAAGCAAGAGTCAAATCTATGGAAGGGATTACCCCAGAGATTGCCTGAGAGGAGCTTTAAAGTGTGCTGATTCAGTCTGAAAAGGAGGATTGTACATTGAATTGAAGTTATTTACTGCAGAATGTCAAACAGGTAATGCAACGTTTACTGATTAATATTACAGTTCATTTCTGGACTGGTCCCATAGAATGAGGTTTTAAGCATGGATTCAGCTAGTAGGAGATATGCAATTTAAATGCATTAAAGGAAGCTAAAGTTGTAAATTGTAATAAATCATTATGCCATCTTAAACTGCCAACAAGGTAAGTGCAAGTGGTGACCTGGTTAGCAGTCAGTAGGCACAGTTTCATGAGAGCAGCAGAAACATTCTATTGTTGTATAAATGGAGGGAGCAGGGAATTGCTCCTCCGTCAGAGAGAGCAAATTAACTAACATCACATCATAGCTTCAGGGATGTCACCTATGAAAACCTAGCAGCTTTACAGGTGTGACTCCCTTGGTTACTGAAAGAGCTGGTCAGTCGCCAGTCTGAGCTATTTTTATGTTAGTTGTGTGAGAGCTGAATTCCTGGGTTTGTGGTCATGCTGACTCACTAGATAAAATGGACAACTGAAGAAAATGGTGCTTTTTTCTTCTTCTAAAGAATAGACAGATACCCGTTCATCACAGAAGTGGGACTTGAGAGCTTTATGAGGCTGGCTATTGGAGTGAGCCCTGGAAATTCTTTTTATGATGCACAGGTTTGTGAGGGGAGTCTCTATGTTTGTCTCATGGCTTCTTGATAATCATTAGGTTTTAGAGAACTTACTAACAAATCATGATTGACTTCTGAAAAATGAAAGTTGCAGATTCACACAAGAAACCGGAAAGTTAAGAATAGGTTATCCCAAGTTCTAGTATGGAAATAGGTAGCCATATGCTGCAAGAGCAAAACTTTGGTAATTAAGGGGCTAATTCTTGAGCTATCTGGAATATGAAATATATTTTTTATAATTTTTGCAATTACATTTTAAAAGTCAGGATATAATTCATGTACCATGCTCTTCAGTTATTTCAAGTGGGTAAAGTGGTTTTTAACATACTCACAAAGTGGTACAACCACTATCTCATTCCAGTACGTTTTCATCTCCCCAAAAGAAAGCTGTTAGCCATCCTTTCCTGTTTTCCTCTCAGTCCCCAGAAATCACTAATGTGCTTTCCGTGTCTATGACTTTTTCTATTCTGGACATTTCATATAACTGGTATCATATAATATATGGCCTGCTATGTCTGCCTTTTTGCATTCAACACAAGGTTTTCAAGGTTTCATCCATGTTGTTGAATGCATCACCATTTTGTTTCTTTCTATGGCTCAGTAATATTCCATTGTATGGGGATACTGCATTTGTTATTCAGCATCAGTTGATGGACATTTGGCTTGTTTCCTCTTTCTGACTGATAGGAGTAATGCAGCTATAAACAAGCATGTGCAAGATTTTATGTGGACATATATTTTTAGTTCTCATGGATATATATCCATGTGCAATTATCAGATAATATGGTGCTGGGTCATATGGGGACTTTATGTTTGACATTTTAAGGAACTGCAGACCTACTTCAAAGTGCCTGAACCACTTTATATTTCACCAGCAATATGTAAGTGTTTCAGTTGATCCACATTCCCTCCAGCACTTTTTTCTATATTTTATTTTAGCCATCTGAGTGGGTATGAAATGGTATTCTTTTGTAATTTTGATTTTCATTTGCCTAATGACGAATGGTGTTGAACATCTTTTAATGAGCTTATTGGTCATTTGTAAATCCTCTTTGGAAAAATGTCTATTTAAATATTTTACCTAGGCTTTGATTGGGTTGTTTGTATTATTGAATATAAGAAAACATTTTCTTCCATTCTGCAGAATGTCTTTTTCACTCTCTTGATAGTGTCCTTTGATACCCAATAGTTTTTACTGTTGATGAAGTTCAGTTTATTTTTTAATTGAATTTGCTTTTGATGTTATATCTAAGAAACCATAGCCTAACTCAGGGTCACGAAGATTTATCATCATGTTTCTTCTAGGAGTTTTATAATTTTAGCTCTTATATTTAAATCTATAATTGGTTTGGGTTAATTTTCATGTATTACTTGAGGTGAAGGTCCAAATCTACTCTTTTATGTGTGGATATTCAGTTCTGCTAGCACCATTTGTTGAAAAGGCTATTTTTCGTCATTGAATTGTCTTGTCATCCTTGTGGAAAATGATATGATCAGAAATGTGTGGGTTTATTTCTGGGCTCTCACTTCTGTTTCCATGGATCTATGTCTATCTTTATTACAGTATCATACTATTCTGATAATTGTAACTTTCATTTTGAAATTCGGAAGTGTGAGTCCATCATCTTTGTTCTTTTTCAATACTGCTTTGTGTATTCCTTGTTCTTTTGATTTCCATATGAATTTTAAGTTTAGCCTGTCAAATTTTGCAAATAAAAAAAAACCCAGATGGATTTATGATAGAGATTGTGTTGAAGCTGTAGATCAATCTGGGAAGTGGTGCCATTTTAATAATACCAAGTCTTCAAGTTCATGAATACACAGTATCTTCCATTTGTTCAAGTGCTCTTTAATTTCTTTCAATAATGTTTTGCCTTTTGTGATGTACAAGCCTTACACTTCTTTGGTTAAATTTATTCCTAAGTATTTTATTTATTTTAATGCTATTGTAAGTAAACTTGGCTTTTGAATTTTATTTTCAGATTGTTCATTGCTGGTGTATGTATATATAATTTGGTTAATTAGGATTTTCTATATACAAGATTGTATCATTTGCCAATAAAAATAGTATTACTTTTTCCTTTCCTATCTGGAAGCTTTTAATTTCATTTTCTTGCATAATTTCTCTGGCTAGCATCCACAATACAATGTTGAATAGAGTGGTAAAAGCAGACAACTTTGGCTCATTTTAAATCTTTCAGTCTCTTACTATTAAGTAAAATAACAGCTGTGAGCTTATCAGGTGAAGAAGTTCCCTTCTTGGTTTTTTTTTTTTTTTTTAAAACATGTTTTCATTATGAACATATGCTGGATTTTATAAAAGCTTTTGAGATGATTGTGTGTGTTTGTCTTTTATCCTACTAATATGGTATATTACATTAATGGATTTACATACATTGAACAAACCTTCCAATCCTGTGATGAATCCACTTGTTTATGAACAACATATGCAATCTTTATTATAAGCTGTTAGGTTTGTTTTGCTAGTATTTTGTTGAGTATTTTGGGCTTACTGTACTTTGGACACTGTTCTGTAGCTTTTTTCCCTCCATGATGTCTTTGGTTTTGGTATCAGGCTAATATTGGAATCATAGAATGAGTTGGAAATTGTTTCCTTCTTAAGGATGCTTTGGAAAGTTTTGTGAAAGATTGGTTTTAATTCTTCCTTAAAAGTTTGGTCGAGTTCACCAGGGAGGCCATGCAGAATTCACCAGTAATGCCATATACTTGGTCTTGAGCTTTGCTTTCTGAGAGTTTTGCTGATTAATAATTCTCTCTTTTTATTTATTATAGGTCTATTCAGATTTAAGATTTTCTATTTCTTCTTCAGTCATATGTGGTAAATTGTGTCTGTCTAACTTTTTGTCCATTTTATTTAGTTTTTTTTTTGTAGCATGCGATTATTCATAGTATTTCCTTACAGCCTCTGTGAAGTCAATAGTAATGTTCTCTGTGTCATTTCTCCTTTTAATAATTTACATCTTTTCTTCCTTTTATCCTTGTCAATTTAGTAAAAAGGTTTATCAGTGTTCAAAGAACCACCTTTTAGTTCATTGACTTTTCTATTGTTTTTCTATTCTGTATTTTATGTATTTCTCTTCTAATCTTTATTGTTTCTTTTGTTTTGCTTACTTCAGGTTTAATTTCTTCTTCTTTCTAGTTTCTTAATCTAAAAGCCTAGATTACTGATTTGTGACGTTACTTTTTTTTTTAAATATAGGCACTTACAAATATGTATTTTTTTCTAAGTACTGCTTTTGTTTATCCTGTAAGGTTTGGTATGCTGTGTTTTCATTTCTGTTAGTCTCAAAGTATTTTCTAATTTCTATTGTGATCTTTTCTTTGACTCATTGATTATTTAGGAGTGCATTGTTTAATTTCCATGTGTTTATAAATTTCCCAAAATTCTCTCTGGTATCAATATCTAATTTAATTTGGTTTTGGTCAAATAACATAGTTGGATAAATTATTTGAATTTATTAAAACTTGTTTTATGGCCAACCATGTGATCCACTCTAGAGAATGTGTGCACTTGAGAAAAATGTGCATTCTTTGTTGGACGAAGTGTTCTATAGATGTCTGTTAATCTACTTGTTTTATATTGTTATGCAAATCTTATGTTTTCTGTTTGATTCTGTGTCTAGTTGTTCTATCCATTGCTGAAAGTGAGGAACTTAAATCTCCGACTATTACTGTTGACTTGTCTATTTGCTTCATTTCTTTTAGTTATTCCATCATATATTATGATGCTTTGTTACTGGTTGTGCACATATTTACAATTTTTGTAGCTTCTTGATGAATTAACCCTTTATCATTATGTAATGTCCTTCTTTGTCTTTTGTAACTGTTTGTGAGATAAAGTACATTATGTCTGTCAGTCCTATAGCCACTCTATCTTTCTTTTGGTTACTGTTTGCATAGTATTTTCTTTTCACTCTTTTAACCCTTTGTATCTTTGAATTCAAAGTATATCACTTACAGCCAGCTTATAGTTGGAACACTTTAAAAAAAATCCATTCTTCTATTTCAGTCTTTAGATTTAATTGTTTAATCCATTTACATTTAATATAATTACTGATTTTAAAAAAGATTTTATGTATGTCATTTTGCTATTTGTTTTCTATATTACTATGTATGTTTTGTTGTTCTTTCATTCCTCTCTTATTACTTTTGAGTTAATAAATATTCAAATTACTATTTAAATTTGTTTTCATTGGTTTTAGAGTATTTTTGAATTCTTTTATAACTGCCTTAGGGATTTACAATATTAAAATATAACATTCTAGTCAGATTAAAACAAACTTAACTGCAATAGTATACAAAATGTGCTATTATAAAGCTTCATTTCCTTCCCCTTTCTTTGTGCTATTATCATACGAAATACATCGTTATATATTGTATGCACGTCAGCACAGTTTATAATTATAGGTTATGCCATTGTTTTTTAAATCAGGGAAGAAAAGATGTAATTAAAAATACATTTACAATGCCTTTTATATATACATATGTATTAACCGTATCAGTGATTTTTTATGTGGATTCTTTTTACTGTCTAGTGTCCTTTCATTTCAGCTTGAAGCCTTCCCTTTAATATGTCTTGTATGGCAGGTTTCATGGCAATATATTTTCATTTTCTTCATTAGGAAACAAATTGATTTTTCCATCAAAAAGATAGTTTTGCTAAATGTTCAGTCTTTTTGTGTTAGCATTTTGAGTATATCATCTCACTGGCTCTGGCCTCCACAATTTCTGAAGAAAAATCAGTTATTAATTTCATCGTAGGTCTCTTGTAGAGCATTAGTCAATTCTCTCTTGTTACTTTCAAAATTCTCTTTGTCTTTTGATGTTTTGTTTATTATATATCCAGCTGTGAACTCTGAGTTTATCTTTCTTTGAGTTTGATGAGATTTTTGGATGTGTAGATTAATGTTTTCCACTAAGTTTAGAAAGTTTTCAGCTATTATTTTTTCTGTCTCTTTGTCTCTCTGTTGCTTCCCCTCTTATTTGGAAGTCCTGTTAGATGTATGTTGATGGTGTCCTAGTGTGTGTGTGACTCTTAATTTTTTATATTCTTTTTTCTCTCTATTCATGAAAGTGGGTAATCCCATTGATCTTCCAGTTACTGAATACTTTTTCTGTCTGTGCAAAACTTCTTTTGAGGATCTGTAGTGATTTTTCAATTTTAGGTATTGTACTTTTTAATTCCAGAATCTATATTTGATTATATCATTTTTGTTTTTTATTAATAGTTTCTATTTGGTAAAGATGTCATTCTGACACTTTTCTTTAGTTCTTCAGACCTGTTTTTTTTCTCTTTTTGTTTCTTTAAACATATTTATAATAGCTTATTTAAATCTTGGACAGTAAATTCAGTATCTGGGCTCCCACAAGGATAGTTTCTATTAGCTGTGATATTTTCTGTGTATGACCCACACTTTCTTGTTTTTTTCATTTTAATGTCTCATACATTTTTTGCTGAAAAGTAGAAATTTTAAATACGTAATGTTGCCATTCTGGAAATCAGATTCTTCCTCGACCCCAGGATTTGTTGTTGTTTACTTAATGACTTCTTGAACTAATCTGTAAAGTCTATGTTCTTCGTCACGTGTGGCCATTAAAGTCTTTGCTTGCCTAGCCTGGTGGTCTTCTAATGATTAGGCAGAGTTTCCTAGTGTTCTGTAACTAATAAGTCTCATAGCATTTGCTAGGGAACCTTGAGTTTATGTTTGGGCATGCTTTCAACAGTCTGTCAGACAGTTTACATCTCTTCTTCAATCTTCACTTCCTGCTTGTTCAGAGCCTCAAGGTTTGTCACAAGTGAGAGCTCAGGGCCTTTTTATGTCTTTCCTGAGCACACATATAGCCCTGAGTGTACACACAATCCTACGCATGTAGGTCTCTAGAAATATTTTGGAGCTTTCAAAATCTCCCTGTCAACTTTTACCCCCACCTTTTAGTTTTAAGTTTGGTGGTTTGCCCATTGATTGCCCAACTATTTTCTATTGCCTTGGAGATCTATGATATTTAGCAATTGCTTGTAACTTTTTTCAACAAATGCCCCTGGGGAAGGCTGTTTTCTCTCAGAAAGCTTTGAGTCATGTCAAATAAGGACCAGTGCTGCTGATTCCTTTTGGCCGTGAACAGAGCTAACACTCATCCAATAGCTTTTCAACAAAACAACCTTAATTGTAGAGTCTTGACACAATTTGCAAGACATCACTAATTGGATTTCACTTGCCATCTGCTACAGTATACCTGACAGAGCCCAGTAAAATATAAATTCAGAACCGATGACAGAAAACAAACCCTTCCTGATAATTGCGGTTACCCAATCTGGAGCCTTAGAGGGATGGCAGAGGTAGCATCTAGAGTCTTATACTAAAAGGACTGGCATTGAATAAATAAATGTGTACATTTTATTTTCTCAAGATTTATTTGAGATTTTCCTACCTTTAAGGGAGAGCAAGGATGAAGGAAAGCAGGTATCATCTCATGTAGGATAATTTTTCTTAAGGAACACTGACAATTACTTTCTTTTATAAACATATATAAAGTCATATTGACTATGTTTAGCTTGAAGTGTGTATTTTAGTTTAAAATATCCAGTGAACTGAAGATAACTTTTTTTTTCCTGATCCATGAGACCTAACTATAAAGATGTTTTGATTTTTCATATTGCAAATTTGATTTCCTGAATAAAAAGATGCAGTCAAGCTACTAATAATAAAACCCTCTGATTTTCTCCTTGGATCTTAGTGGAAATAAAGTAAAATAACTTTAAAATGTTAATACAATATCTTTGAAGGAGCTAGACCACTGAAAAGAATGGAGCTTTCTTCTTAAGTAAGAAAGATGAAGATATGATCATTTCATGGAAGGTCCATTAATACCATATCCATACTCAAACCACAACTATTCTAAAAGGAAAATATACTCAGACCATAAAAATATATTTCCCAGAAAATAGATAGTGGAGTCATTCATTCATTCTTTATTGATAAGGTGATTTCTATGTGTCACACATTGTTTTTTGGTGCTGAGAATATAGTAGTTGAATAAAATAAGTAAGGCTCATGTTATCATTGAACCTGTACTCTAGTGTGGAAGAGAGAACATGAACTAAACTGGAGGCAGATATGTAATACAATGATAGGTGGTGTTAAATGCAGTGAAGAAAATAACATATGTTGGAAAGCAGAGGGTAATGAGCAGGTGAAAGGTAGGGAGAAGGTTCTCTCTGATGAGATGACATTTGAGCAGAAACTTGAGAGTAAACCATGGATATTTGGGGAAAGAGACTGTCAGGTGGAGTGAAAGCAGGTAAGAAACCTTTGAAGTGGTCCAGGTAAAAGAAGATAGTGGCTTGGGCAGGGTGGTAGTGTTAAAAGTGCTGAGTTATACTTGGTTTCTGTATATATTAAATATTTTGAAGGCAGAGTCTGTAAGATTTGCTGGTAAACAGGATTAGGGGTATGTGATAAGGATGCCTCAAAGATGAATATAAGGTATTTGACCTGAGCAACTGAGTGGTTAGGGGAGCCATTTGCTGACAATAGAGAGAGGGTAGTTGATGCTCCTTCTTTCTTTGTTTAGGAAGCCATAAAAGTGATTTTCCTTTTAATTTCCTAGAATCGTGTGTGTGTGTGTGTGTGTGTGTGTGTGTGTGTGTGTGTGTGTGATTCAGCTGAACAATACCAAGAGGCTGTAGAAGATTTGGATAGCATTCAAAGCAACACAAAGGCTTTTCTGCAACAAAATACTATAAATGTGTTAAGAGAGAGTGGGGGAAAAAAATGAGAAAAAGGAAGGGAATAGAAAAAGATTGTGCTTTAGGTAAAAAAATTTCCAGACTTTTTCCAGGACACCTACTTTTCATTGGCTAAAGATCTGGGATCAAATTCATTCTTGAAATACATGACTATGAACAGTTACGTAAACCTTCTGAATTGCAGTTTCTTCAAATATAAAGTAAGATTTTTTTGAGGATTGAATGATAAATATAGTTTTTTCCCTCTTATTTTCATTTTATTCTTATGGTTTACTGAAAGTCTCAAAAAAGCCCTATATTGATGATCTAATTAGTCTCTAAGATTGTATATAACAAGTAGTTACTGAGATCCATTAAATGTAGGACATGATGATGAGTATTGAAGCAGATTCAATGAACATATAAGATGCCGTACTATCCTCAAAAGATTTATAATCTAAATATGTAGTTAAGCAAAATCACAGGACAGTATTGATGGTGATGCAAATACAAATGCTAAAAAGAACTGCTTTTAAAAAATGCAAACATTTGTTCATCACTGATTATGTGTGAAGCATTTTTCTAAGTGCCTTAAGTGTGTTATGACACTTAAGCTAAGAAACAAACAATCAAAAATCCTGTGAGTTAAATACTGATATCACCCTTAGGTAGAAATCAAAAGACAGGAGTATTCATCATCTGATATTGAAGAGTCTTAAATTTAACAAAGTTAAATAACTTGGCCAAATTTATATAGCAAGTGAGAGTTCCAGACTTGAATGCACACAGCCAGAATCTGGTGATACACACATAAACTTTTCACCATTTTTATTTTTTCAAGGAAATTTAGAAGTTGGAGAAATTGGTATAGATTGTAGTCAAAGGAAGTCTCATGAAAGGGGCAAGGCTTGATAAGTTTCCTGAAAGACAGGTAGAATAAGACAGTGATGGTGGGACTTCAGACATACTTCCTTCAGCAGGTGAGAGGATTTGAGAGCTGGGGGAGCACATAGTGGCCTGGGAACAGTAAGGAAATATGGTTTGCTTGGACCACTGGATTTGTGTTGGGCAGTGATAAAAGATTGAGCTGGACTGGTGAGCTGAGACCAATTTGTAGAAAATCTTGAATATCAGCCAAAGTAGTTTACACATTCTTTTTTAGGTAACAGGAAACCAGTGAAAGAATTTGAATATATGTTTGGAATTATGTCAGATTGGAGGAGAAACAGTATACAAAACAGAAGATGAGAAAAACAGTGAGGAGGCAATTGCTGCAATTTATATGGGAGATGATAAAGCTTAGGTGATATATTTTCTCCTTATGAATTTGGGTTTGAAAAGATAAAACCCTATAACCTGCCTCCCCTCTCTCTCTCTTCCCCTTATGTATGTCACTGTCACTTTGTCTTGTCTTTTGCGTGTCTTTACCTAGAATTAGGGTTTTCAAAGAAGAAAGTCATCTTGGATCATGTGTTCTAATTTTCTACTTTAAAAACAACAGCAAAAACTAAGGAACTTGCTTAGGATTACATTGTAGTAAGTGTCAAAGCCAAGGCTAAAGCTCAATTTTTTTTTTCCTCATTTCTTCTTCAGCACTGAGTGCTATCCATTTTCTCCTAACAAAAAAATCAAGGAAAAAGAACTCTAGAATTCCAAGATGATTCTTTCCATTCTTTTACCTAGGATGGTATTAGCAGTCAGAATTGCTTTCAGGGAATAGGATAAATGTTTCCTAGCTACTTAAAGATCCAATCAGCAGAAATTATTTTTCTGTATCTATGTTCCTTATTGTAAGAGACTAATCAAGGTTTCATTATACACCAGAGTTAAACACATTGACATCCTCTGAAAAAAGCATTAAGAGTCACCTTCTTTTCTACATCTACTAGTTAGCAGGAAAGAGGAGTTGTCACTCTCTAAAGACACATTTTGGCTTGGTCGACTCATCAGGGAGATTCCTTTCTGGTCTATAAGAAAAACTTACCTGAATATGAACAAGGTCTTAGGCATAGAAAAAGGGAACAAGTGAAACGTCGTGCATTCTTTCCACCTAGGAAAATAAATATGGGATCTAATGGTTCATTACAGCACTCTAATTTCTGAGCTTCTTTCAGAAATCTGCTTTAAATTTATTAACTTTTTTTGCATTAGGGATAGTAGACTAGAAGTTCCATTGCAATTTTATACAAAACCATTTTTATTTTTCTTAACATTAATGATTTTGAACATTACATGAAATTTTTCTATTAAAGGTTTCTCTCCAACAAGGATTATACAGTGACTTTTAATCCAAAGCAGACTGCAGCAGCCCAGAGGAAGCCACAGCTGAGATGGAGATGACCAGGAACAATCAATATTTCATAATTAAATCTGTTGAATTCACAGTAAAAAAATAAAGCTGCAGTTTTAATTTAGAGATTGACTGTCCAGAGAAAAAATATTCTGACAGCAGTAGAATGGGGATTTGACTTTCATTTACTCCTCAGATAAAGGTGAATTCATTGCCTATCACCTTCTGACCACTGTGCTGGGTTGGTGCTGAAAAATTGACAGAACAAGAGAGACATGATATATGCTTGGGGCTGTCACTTGGTAATAATCCCCACAATGTAAATTCCTGGAAGGACTTATACACTGCCATAATCTTCAGAATAAGAATAGTACCTGACACATAGTAGGTGTTCTAGTTGAATAATAAATATTTGGTGAATTAGTGAATAAAATGTTTGTATATGACATTTTTGTCTTTTGAATGTAATTTCATACCTGATACAAACTTATCAGATAAGAAGAGGAATGTTAATTTTACATCGAAGAAAGCCACAAAGATGCCAAAAGATTTCTAAGGTTTGTGGTCAGGTGACAGCATTGGCCTTACAGTCCATCAATTTTTAAAATATTAAGCAGTGAAATCCTTTCTTCAAACAAAATTGGACTCCTGAGTTCAACAAGCAAATCAGGTAGAAACTGAGACACCCTGGTGCATACAGGTGTGGGAAACAGACAGCTTCCATTGCTGTAGGTTTCTTCCTCATCCCCTTTCATCCGTTGCAAACACTGGATTAATCAAGACAATTAGATGGTTAAGAAATTTGTGCATCTTATAAGTAACTCTCTTCTCTGTTATATGGTTTACTCTTTATTCAGAGGCTACTCTAGCTGGGTGACCTTAGGCAGGTTACTTAACATTTCTAAATCTCAACTTTCTCACCTGCAAAATGGGAATTATAATTACAAATGCCTCTGGTGTTATTGCGAAGACCAATGAGGAGAATACATATAAGCAGTTAATAAAAGGCATGGCACAAAATAAGTGCTCAGTGAATGTGAACTATAATGGCGGTGATGACGATGATGATTGAGGTAATGGTGACTGGGAGGAAGAACAGTTTTTGATACTCACCTGGTCTAAAACAAAAGGATAAAGTAGGGCTTATTTATTTTTCCCAAGGTGATAGGAACTTTTAATATTAAATTAAATATATAATTATCCACTTCATCTTATATCACAGACATGACAATCAGGATACAAATAAATGTAGAGAATAATGTGTTCTTGCTTTTGTGGTGTCAGCATTTAGTTTGCTTTTTAGATTTGATTTAATAAAAAGGTTTTAAGCACAATTTATTTAGGACATTAAAATATACAATTAAATGTCATTTTAATTCATGTTAATATATGTTTATGAAATAATATCTGTGTTCCAGTTACTCTTTCAGTCTCTGGGGACACAGAGGTGCACAAAACACTATCTTGTCTTCAAAGTGCTGTACGTCTGGTGGAAGAAACCGTTATAGTAATGTAAAATAAGTCTGTGGCAGAAGTGTCCTCAAATTCCTTTTGCAAAATTTGAAAATGTCCATATCTTTTTACTCAGTTTGTTTGTTTTTTTTTTTTCTGATACATTTCTAAGGACAAGGCTTATGGGGAATGATATTTCCCAGGTTGTTGAATATTGATAATAATTTGTCTATACCTCCTTATATCTGAAAGATCAGTTTTTCTGAATATCAAATCATTGTCTCACATTTCCTTTCTTTAAATATTTTACTTAATTCTTTGAATATCCCTATTCAGTTTTCTTTTGAAGCATTGTCCTCAAAAAGGGGTAATCTAATTGTTCCTTGGTAAGTCATATCCTGTTATTACTTAGATTTCCAATGAGTTTCTTTTTCTTTCAAATCCAGTAATATCACTAGATTATCTTCTGGTGTTGGCTGAAGTCTTAGCGTCTGTTTTGATCCTTGGCTTTGTTTTTCTTTTTCAGAAACTACTCTTATTCATATGTTAGATCTTCTTTGCCTGTCCTCAATATTTGTCACTTTGTCTTGAATCCTCGTTATCTCTTTCAACCCTTCTACAGATTTTAAAAAAGCTTTTAAGTTTACATTTTTCTCTAAAGGCGTTATTTGTCATATTTATTCATGTTTGTGTTCTTTCTAGGCTAGGTCTTATTTTCGTTTATTTTCACAAAGTGATATTTTCATTTTCTAACCATTTATTATCACCTAATTTTTGGAGTTTTTCTAATTCTTTTGTTGTTTTCTCATAAATTATAGATTTTTTCTTTTTCCGAGTTATAACTTTCAAAACTTTTAAATATTTATTTTGAAATAATTTCTGTTAAATAAGTTATAGTACAAAAATATTCCTGTATATCTTTCACTCAGCTTACCTAAATGTTAGCATTTTACATATTCGTAGGATAATGCTCAAAACCAGGAAACTAACATTAATATGCTAGTATTAATTACTCTCATACATTATTCAGATTTCACTGATCATTCCAATAATGATTTTTTTCAGGATGATATATTGCATTTAGTAGTTGCATCTTCTCAATCTCCTCTAATATGAAATGGTTCTTCAAGTTTTTTTCTGTTTATCTTGACTTTTTTGAAGAGTACTGGTCAGTTATTTATAGAATATCCCTTGAATTGGGTTTGTCTGATGCTTCTTCATGATTAAATAGTGACTTTGTATTTCTGACAAGATCGTTGCACAGGTGACTTTGGACCCTTCTCAGTTGAATCACATCAGGGGTATGTGATGTTGCTATGTCTCACAAATGGTGATGTTAACTTCCATCATTTCAATAAAGTGTTATCTTACAGACTTCTCCATCATAAAGTTACTATTATTCCCTTTGGAATTAGTACGTCTCTTGTGGGGAGATACTCTGAGTCTATGTAAATATTCTGTCGCTCATTATACTTTCACTCACTAACTTTAGCATCCTTTGCTGATTGTTGCTTCTATCAATTATTTTTGTGTGTTTTTCAGATAAGTTTTAAAATTTTTTCTCTGAATTTATAAATCTACTTCTCTATATACTAATTGGAATTATACTAAAATTAAGAGCTATTCCTTCTTCCCTATTTATTTATTAATATCACTATGAATTTATGAATATTTAATTTATTCTATGGGTTATAACATAATACTATTGTTTGTGCTCAAATCTTACTGTATTTGGCCATTGTGGTTCCCTTAGGATTGATCTCTGTGTCATTTCAACATGTCCCCATTATTTTAAAATACTTCCTTACTTTTTGGTGCCATTATATATTCTATTCTAGATTGATATTCTTTTTTTCTGCCTCACCTCTGAAAGCAGGCATTTCTTCAGTGGCCCTGATTTCTTTTTTTGAATAATATTTATATACTGGTATCTGGATACTAGATGTGTTTCTTGCTAATAGGGTGTTCTCATTTCTTGGTTCTTTCAGTAGACAAAGCTAGGAAATAGATGTATGAATACACACACGCGCACACACATCTATTTCTTTATCTATCTGTTTATATAAAATCATGAGTTCATGCTGATACCTCGATTTCAATACCGTATCACAGAGTTAATTTCTTATTTGTAATTCCTTTCTGTGACAGTGAGAAACCTGGTTGTTGTTATTCATAATTGATTTACTTATTCATTCAATCCTAGAATACACATAAAGTAGTTTTAGAATTGCTAGCTCAGAATTGCATACTGCTGTGAAAAACAAGTTTGTGTATTGTTCTTTTTGTCCTTAGTTTTACCATTTATAGCCAAAATTTTATTTTGTAAAGTTACTCAGCTCAGTTCTTTTCTTCTTACTTCCTTTAGTGTTAGTCGTTTGTCACAGAGTTTATTTATAAATGTTTTATAACCCATTTGGGTTTTCTTCATGGCGTTTATGTTTGATTATATTTATTTATTGACTGATGTGAATATGTGAAATGTTAACATGGTTCTAAAAGTTGGAATTAGACAAAAAAGTATGCTCAGGGAAATGTCGCTTGCCCCTCATCCTTTTTATCCCACTCCCAGTTACCCATTCTCTGTTTGTTATACCCCATGTCCACCAGCCTTTGTTAGGCAATCAATCTGACTAGTTTCTGATTTATCTTTCTTATATCTGTTTTTGCACAAAGGAATAAATGCATGTATATTGTTCATCTCCATTATTAATTCTGCTGTTCTAGCCCTTAACTGTATGTTTTTTATATTTAATAATTATATTTCATCCAACTTTATCATTTAACTCCATATCCTAAAAATTGCCACTCCATATCAGCTCATTGGGATTTTCCTCTTTTTTTTACATAGCTGCATAATACTTCATTTTGTAACTGCACCAAATTATTCAACTACTCTCCTATATGGAAATTTACTTGTGGATGCTAATATTGTATCTACTACTTTACTGAATTCCTTTACTGTTTGAGCTAATAGTTGGTTTTCTAGCTATGCTGTACTGTTATCTGCAAATACACATGATTTCACATCTTCTTTACTGATTTGCGTGCTTCTGATTGATGTCTCTTTTCTAGGTTCATTAGGTAATACTTTTAATTATACATTGAATAGTTGTGGAGTGATCCTCATTACCTCGTTTCTGCTTTTAGTGGAAATTCCTCTGGAGTTTCTCCATTACATAAAATTCTTCCTTTAAGACTTTTAGAAGTCCTGGTTTTAGGAATGTGCATGTGTGTATATACACATACATGCAAATAGTATCCATCCATTCTTATTTTCTTGGTTATATCAGGAGTGGGTGTGGAATTTTTTCAAAGGTTTCTATTTGCTTTATTATAAAAATGATTATTAGTTCTTGATTTTTAAACATTTTCTTTTATTATTTCCTATTCTTTTTTTTTTGTGAGAATTAAAAAGAATTTAAAATTTCAGATTTT
Organism: Aotus nancymaae; assembly: GCF_030222135.1. NCBI lineage: Eukaryota > Metazoa > Chordata > Mammalia > Primates > Aotidae > Aotus > Aotus nancymaae. The sequence goes on from NW_026988425.1 coordinate 108,609,798, forward strand.
AAATAAATTACCCTTAGTCGTATCTAGTAAATAATCTTATGTTGTTCAAAATGTCAGCTGGTTGCAATAGGTGACATCAAGTGATTGTTGACTGGCTGGCCTCAGAATCAGTAGCACAGCCTAAGGTTTCACTGCTCACTTGCATGTGTTGTTGGTCTTGTGAACACATGAGTATCTGAGACAGATCTCAATCAATTTAAAAGGTTTATTTTGCCAAGGTTAAGAATGTGCCCACGACACAGCCTCAGAGGTCCTGATGACATTTGCCCAAGGTGGTTGGGGGCATAGCTTGGTTTTATACATTTTAGGGAGACATGAGATATCAATGAATACGTGTAAGATGTACATTGATTGGGTCCAGAAAGGTGAGACAACTCAAAGCAGGGGAGGGAGCTTCCAGGCCATAGGTAGATATGAGACAAACAGTTGCATTCTTTTGAGACTCTGATTAGCCTTTCTCTGAATATACAAGTTCCATGTGAGAGGAAGGTGGAGGAGTAATCACTTATGCCTGAGTCTGGCTTAGCGAAACAACACGTGGAGGAAGCAATCAGATACGCATTTCTCTCAGGTGAACAGGGGCATGGCTTTGAGTTCTTCCACGAGGAATCTCCTTGTGGGCAAATTGCAAGGCAGGTGTGTCGCTTTTCTATCTCTGTAGCTGAGAGGAGTAGTCACTTATGCCCGAGTCTGGCTTAGTGAAACAACAGGGCAGAGGGAACAATCAGATATGCGTTTCTCTCAGCTGAACAGAGGAATGGCTTTGAGTTCTGCCTCCTTTGTCTACAAGGAATCTCCTTGTGAGGCAGGTATGTAGCTTTGCTATCTTTGTAGCTATCTTATATGGGAATAAAATGCGAGGCGGGTTGTGCAGTTCCCAGCTTGGCTTTTCCCTTTGACTTAGTGATCTTGGGGTCCCAAGATTTATTTTTCTTTCACAGTTTGACGACATGGCTTTAGAAACTTCCACGTTAGAGGGCTGACTGTTTCATAGGGAGTAACATTTCCTTTTATTGAGTCAGTTGTATGTGGGGACAATGGCTGTGTAGAAATGTGAATTAACTTGTCACATGTTCTTGATTGATGCAAGTGATGCAGTAGGGCTCTCTGTATATTTGCAGCCAGTCTGAGTCATCCCTTAATCTGGTCTGAGCCGATTTCAGCCGAAGTTGTCTGTGATCTTTAAAATTGCCCCATTGAGTATCTGAATGATATTATGAAATCAGACTTGTGAAAATAACTTAGAACTATAAATCACGTTTTAATCTTCTCTATTAGTGTTCAAATTAAAACATGTATGAGACTAATGCAACAGTGGGAAAAATGGGGTGGGCAAGTCTGTAAGCGGGGGTGTCTCCAAGCTTTTGGAGCTAGCTCTGCTCCAGATGAGATGCTAGAAATTCTAAATATGTTTTCTAGTTCCTGGAAGCATGGTGGCAATACACCCCTTTATAAAGTGATAATTCCTTTGTAAATGTTAATTTTCTTCCTTTCCTTAAAGTCTAGTGGAAAACACTGCTTCTTTCACTTTAATGTGCTTACACATTCCATTAGGATCTTGTTAAAATGCAGACTCAGGGCTGGGACTTGAGTTTCTATATCTCTAACAGGATGCCAGGTAATGCTGTTGCTCCTTCTTTGTGACCACCCTTGGAGGAAGACGGGCATAAAGAACAACTCATTTATGTTTAGGCCTAGCCAAAGTTCAAATGTTAACTACGGGTAATGTCTTTCACAAAGATGATCTTTGAACCCAGGTCAGTTCTTCTGGCCTATCTTTAAAGACTTTGGCCTTCCCATTTCTGGGCTCTGGGATGATCAGGCCTCTGGTAACCCATCCCTGGGTTCCTGGAGGTATGTAGGAACACCTGTGTTTGATCTTCCCATTTCTGGGCTCTGGGGTGATCAGGCCTCTGGTATCCCATCCCTGGGTTCCTGGAGGTGTGTAGGAACACCTGTGTTTGATCTTCCCCTTTCTGGGCTCTGGGATGATCAGGCCTCTGGTAACCCATCCCTGGGTTCCTGGAGGTGTGTAGAAACACCTGTGTTTGATCTTCCCATTTCTGGGCTCTGGGGTGATCAGGCCTCTGTTAGCCATCCCTGGGTTCCTGGAGGTATGTAGGAACACCTGTGTTTGATCTCTTATCTTCCCTTGCTCTTTGAGTTATTGATTCTTCTGAGCATTTTACAGGTCAAAAAATATCCTGAACATAATACTATGTCCCTGACAACACTGGTTGTTTTGAGCTTTAGAATAACTGTAGCCTTGAAATGAAGTTGCCTTTTGTTTTTTTTCTTTTCTCCATCCAAACCATCTTTATTTGGAAAGCTCTGGGTGCAGTGTCTGGCCAGTAGTCCCCCATGCTGTTCCGTCATGTTCTTGAAGTTTTCATGCATCTCTTTGCCTTCATAGATATTATCCTCCTGTACCCTCACTGCCTCCTGCACCTAGGATGTGCAGTGAATGGCGAAGCTGCTGCCTGCATCTCAAACGTGCTGCCTCTCTTTAGGCTCCAGAGCCTGCTGTGCTGCAGGCACAATATTATCAAGCCTGGCATCATTCATTCAGTCTGATGGGCTCTATCCCTCTGTCTTTTAGTCCTGGACTGATGCATGAATGTTGAATCCTTTTGTATTTTGATGGTAGCTCTATAGATTCTTTTTTAAAAAGTGACTCACTTTGCCTCTTTCTCTGCTTGTGGTCCTTTCTTTGCTTTAGGAGTCCTGGTAGTTCAGTATCTCATTGTTAAAGCCCTTGGTTACATTACTTGTTTACCCATCTCTGGATGATCCCTGTTCTCAGCAGAGAAACAAGATCCACAATTAATTAATGTTAAAAGAATGACCTTTATTGCCATCACTGTCCTTCAGACTGTGCAGCGTCTATGGTTCTGTTTCACTCAGAATCGTGCAGCTGATGGTCTCCATTCAGTGACCTTTAGTTAGGACTAGTGCTGCTGCTTGACTCTTCGATAATTTCAGTTGAGATGCTTTTGTTTGGTCGTAAAATGACCATGTTTTCTGGAGATCAGAAGCTTTTCTCTCTTTTCTTAAGGAAAAAGATCTGCCCCACGATAACCTCAGTTTTAAGGATTAGGGCTTTTCCAGACATTGGCTGCAAAGGCCTGAAAAGAACAGGAAGATAATGCATGTGGAAAACAAGCAAGGTAAACAGAGGAAGTGAAGACACCTGAGCCTAGAGGAGTGTGAAAGTTCCACCTAAAAACTTTCCATCAGTGCAAAATAATTCAGCCTAGTTCTGGCCAAGTATTCTAGCTTTGCACCACCTTCTAAAATTAAGGATCTAGAAAAGGGTATCACATCTCTGTTTTGCGTTTGCTGTGAGAGTTACTGGGATGCAGTAAAACATGCAACATTAAACATGCAACATTCCTAGACAAACTGGATATCTGAGCACCCTAGATCTAGCGTATCGAGTGCATAGAAACTTTATCTTAAACTAGTCTGCATTTAAACTAAAGCTTTTTAAAATGAGAAGGACTAGTCAGATGAAATGTCTTTATCTGTGAAAAACAAAACGAAGTGGATAATTTTTCCTGTAACTGCGGTTTTCAGTGGAGGGAATAATAACATCATCCATCAATATTTGCAGATAATTGGTTCCAGGACACCTTCCCCACACCCACCACCATGGGTACCAAAATTCGTGGATGCTCAGGTTTCTTACATAAAATTGCTTGGTACAGTTGGCCTTCTGTATTCGTGGATACAAAGGGCCAACTGTAGCGATAATCACCATTTCGTGATTCTTTTAAAGAAAGAAGAACTTCAAACTATTTGAGAAGGGGACCGCTTTTCAGAAATTATAGGCACCGAATTTATTGCCAGCCAGTCATAGCTGTCCATCTGCTAATTCTCTCCCCTTAGAAGGAGCAGCTGTCATTTCAGAAATGCTACAGTAGATAATAAGATGGGGTGCATTTCATCTTCAAATGCTCAGAACAGATCCCTGGGAAGAGCAGCAACAGTTCCTCTGACTGCACAGATCTCTGATATTATTAACACAAAATGCCAACTGGATTCAGAGATTGGAAGCAAATGGATTTGCTTAAAAGGAGAAGCACTCAAGTTAGGTGTTGTATATATTATAATAACCTGCAATTGCTTAGATATAGGGACTGCCAAAGCCATAGGGACACACGGAGATACTCTCCAAATCATAACCCCCATAGAGCTTTGAAGACAAATACAGTCATGTGGGCTCCCCAAATCCACACAGCCTATGTACACAAATGGAATGATTCATTGCCTCTACTGCTCTAAAACAGAAAACAAACAGACCAAATTTTCCCCAAAATAAGAGCTTTCTTCACTTCTGTGTGTCTCACATTGGCCTAATTTCTCTCTGAATCTATATGTTTAGATGATCTTTGATGCAGTCCTCCTTTGTGCACTGTTTAACAGCCCAAATTTCAGTCAGCAATTTCTACTGATTATTCCTTTGCATTTTTTCTTAGCTAAATTCTTTTCTGTTCAGCCTACTGCCTCTCCTCTTGGGTTTGTTCAAGTCAACTGATACTTAAAACTGACCAAAGCCTCTTGGCTGGAGTTCCTAGTCAAGCCACTTCTCCCTTCCACCCACCTTTCATAAGCAACCTAACTCTACTTCATAAGAAAAATAATTTTATTAGGATGAGGTAAGGAACAAATAAATGTAGTCAAAGTTGTGCTTTGGTCTAAATGCATCCGAGAGCATTTTAGAGATGGATGAAGGTGTAGACAGACGTATAGATGTGGATATAGTCATGGACACAGACATATGCAGAGATGGAAGCATATGATATTTCTCTATAGGGATATCTAAAAAAGATATCTCATTCGAGCCTCAAAATAAACCTGAGGGGAGGTTTGACTTATGTATTTCACATATGAGAATGTTGACCCTCAAAGAGGTCTCAAATCCTATATCTGGTAGCAGCTGGGAGTTCGAACTAAGTTTTCTTATTCAAACTTGGGCTTCTTCTGGCTGCAGCATGAAGCTTTATTTTTTCTATTCTTGGGAATTGTGATCTAAAATAATATTTATGTAAAGTGGTAATGCATGAGCCTTCTCTACGTAGATGTTGCCCCTGAACTTGGTTTCCATGGAGCACAGGGAAAGAAGATGAAGAGAGAGTTGATACAGAATTGCTGGCTGCTGGACACATGTCATGCTTGCATTTTCATTTACAGAAACAGAAATGCTTTTAAAGGGCCTCAACTAATTTCATCACAGTCGATGTTACAAAGGAAAAAACAAATCTCCAGTGCTGATGAGAATCCAGGTCAAGGCAAGGAGAAATCACAGAGCCGTCAAAGAGCATCCTGGGGCTCTGGGATGCTGTGCCTGCAAGTGCCTTGATTTGAGAAAAGAAATTCTTTTAAACACAGCAAATGTGCTTGGGAGCAAGTCTGGGTTGCCTGTTCCTTTCTGTTGCTGTTGGCATTGAAAATCTGCTTCATATTTTACCTTCATCCTTGGTCACCAGGCAGAACTGATAAACTCTATTTCTAGATGTCATTGCTATTAAAAAGAGAAAGGGAGAAAAAAAGCAGGCAAAGACCAAAAAAGCCAGAGAGGCACATGCACAAGACCTACCATTTATCAAGTCAAAATATTTTAATGGAGAAATCAGGATAAGTAATTAATCTAAAGATTTTCAGTTTCCAGCAAGTTGTAAGAGGGTCTGACAGACAGCAGGAAGCTAATATTTAAAGATAATTTCAGGAACATGGAAATGAATAAGTGGTAGAAGGAGAAGGCTGAACCTTCTTTTTAGCTCTAATGTTTATTGAAAAAAGTGCATTTGAAACAAAACAAAACAGAAATCATATCTGATTGTATGTATAAATGCTGGTGAATTTATTGTTTCTAAATTATTTACCCAATAACCTGGCAGAGTTACTATATTAGAGTTTTGATGGTGACCAAGAGACTGCCACTGTCCCTGCCCCCAGGAAGCTCCTAGTTTAATTGGGAGGTCAAGAGAAAGGAAAATAAAAATGCATCTAAAATGGTTTTATAAGAACTCTGATTAAGGGGGCCTCAGGATGTCATTGTAAGAAATAGGAGATGGAGGCAATGGCCTGGAAGGTCATAGAAAGTTCCCCTGCATATTGATACCCTAAAAGTTGAAGAGGTGGGAGTGCACGAAGATGGGAGAGTCCCAGTAAAGACCTATGTGTGACAAGATAGAATGGGCAATGTATTGTGTATTGGTTTCTTAGGGCTGTTGTAGCACACTACCACAAATTGCGTCGCTTAAAACAACAGAAACTCATCTCACATTTCTGGAGGCCATAAGTCGAGTGAAAACTGTTAGCGATTCCATAGTGCTTGGGTGCGGAAGGACAAAGGCGTAGGGCTTGGGAGGAGAGGGGGTGCTGGAGGTGATGGAGATGACGTGCTGATCCTCCAGATCTGTGGTACTTAGCTCACTGACCCTACTGAGTAGATGACACCTTAGCAGGACTGCTGGGAACGTCTCCTGTGTAGGGGCTGCACTTGGTAATCTCTGGTGGTTGTGGGTTTTTAGGATCATGCTTCCTGACAACTCAGCATCTCAGTTTCCTCACTGTCAATGGCAGTCAATCCTCTCACTACCAGCTGGGTCACATTTGTAAAGTAACTTGGTACCTTCCAATATGAACATCATCATTCCCCAAATGAGGGAATATATGATTTTGAGCTCATTCTTGCTCTAATACACCATGATGATATATTTGTAAAAGGTACTCTGATTCTCTTGGTAAATGTCAAGCAGTGCAAGAGAAGAGACTAAGGGTTAGAAACAATAAACCTGGGGGGAAAGCCTAGCTCTTTCTTATGGCCTAGATCTCCAGCCATTTATTTAATCATTTCTAAGCCTCATTCTCTTCATGGGGGTGCTCTAATATCTACCTTGCAGAGTAATTGAGCCAGCTGGAAATATCATATGTAACATACCCAGTATCATAGATTGAATGTGACTTAATTATCTGTAGAACCGAGAACCCATAGCCTAGATAAATTTATTAAATTTATTCCCCATGGATGTATATAGTTGGGAACTACATTTTCCAACTTTGACTTAAAACTCTGTTCATAGTAAGTCAAATATGGTTTCTAGTTCCTTTTGGGATTGTGAATAATCAGGATACTTTGGGGCTTAAATGACAGATCTACAGCTTTCTGGACATCTGAAATTGATGCCAATTGGGCAGAAACCAGAGGAAAGTTTTGAATTCATTAGTTTAGTTGTTTATCTTGCAGAGCTTTATTTTCTCAAGTTATTTTCTCCTGAATGTGTATTTATTTGCTTATTGTTTCTTACTGTAGCCACAGATGCTCGCTGAGTGGGGAAGATTTGAACAGACAATGGCTTTGTCCCAGTGCTCATCTGCAGCCAACCATTTACCATGCCAAAGGACTCCTCTACCACCTGAGCAGCGTTGGCCGGAGTCCCGTGGTGAGTCACTTCCTTCTGCCTCCAGCTTCCTGGCTGCTTCCTTCTACCTTCCAGGAAGCAGATTATATTCGGTCAATGCAAGAATAGACAAAGACCAAAGACCTATGTATGACAAAATAGAATGGGGGATGCATTGTATATTGGCTTCCTGGGCCGCCGTAGCAAACTGCCACTACTGGGTAGCTTTGTGTAAAGCAACAGAAACTTATCTCACATTTCTGAAGGCGTAAGTCTGGGATCAGGGTGTTGGCAGGATCATGCTCACTCTGATAGCTCTAAGGAAAAATCCTTGTTTGTCTGTTCCCACTTCTGGTGGTTGCTAGCGATCTTTAGCATTCCCAGGCTCGTGGCAGCATAACACTCATCTTTGCTTCTGTCTCAAGACCATGTTCCCTCTATGTCCAAGTTGCCCTGTTCTAGTAAGGATTTCAGTCATTGTATTGGGGCTTGCCCTAATTAAGTATGGCCTCATCATAGATTTATTATATCTGCAAAGACTCTTGTTTCTAAATAAGGTTACATTCACAAATATCAGGGATTAGAGCTCCAATACATCTTTTGGGGGGACACAATTCACCCCACAACAAAGGCAAACCTCCAGTGTAGTATTCACTAGTAAAAAAAAGAACAAAAAACTGGGTAAAAAATTATATTTTGTCCCATATCCTAAGTCTTTGTTTTTCTGGTATTTCAGTTATTGGATAAGAAAGAAAATGTATATACCTATTAAATAGTGTTTGGAACAAAATCCTCTAGGTGTTTATGTTCAACTAACACTTACTGTATTCCAAATATCATTCTGGCACTGTCCCAGGGATTTTTATATCTAAGCTATTTTCCCGAGCCTCTGGTACTATACAATTGATTTAAAAAACAGACTATTTGAAACCAGAGTACTTGGCTCAAGATAATAAAGAGAAAATGGCAGCCAAGTAACCATATGAAAATGCTCATTTATTAACTACAAACTGTGAACATACCTGTCTACAAATGTGTAGGGGGACATATGTCCAAATTTAGAGTCCTAACATAACAAACTTAAAATAGAGCGAAGAAGCTCACATACTGGCCAAATAAATTAATCATCTCTACCCTTAACCACTTTTTGAACATCTATGTGACAAAAAGGTGGTGCATTCAATGAATATTTATTTTTAAAATGAATGAATATATAATGTAGAATCTTATTTAAATCTCAAAAGAGATGAACAAGTAAACTGATTTCAATGAGATCACCCAGAGGTGTATGGCAGAGTGGGGATTCAATTCTGATATGTTTTTCTACCTGCGGCATAGCTTCTCCTCATTACTTACTGTTGAAAGAGTGTGTTGGGGAGCCCCATTACTGTTCTCAGGCTCAGTGATTCCCTGGAAGGACTCACAGAACTCAGAATAGCAGTTACATTCATAATTACAGTTTATTACCTTGAGAAGATACAGATAAAATCAGAAAAGGTTAAAGTCATTCTTGGCAGAGTCTAGGAGAGACACGGCACAAATTTCTAGGTATCCTTGCTCAGTGGAGATGGATGGATAGTGCTTGACTCTCCAGCAACAATATCCATTGGCAACCAGGAAACCTCACCTAGCTCTGGTGTCCAGGATTTTTATTGAGAGGTCAGTTATGTAGCCATCAAATATCCCACAAGACTGATTTTAATTACTCAGTCTCCCACCTCTCCAGAGGTCAAATTGATATCTCATGGTCTGAAAGCCCCACCATAAGTCACATTGTTAGCATCAACCATCTGGCATGGCCCAAGTCCCAAGGTAAAGAAAGATCTGTTATCCAGCAGAATATTCTAAGATTGTGAAGTTTATTTCCCAGGAGTCATTCAAGGGACAGAGCTTATTTTAGAGTATGCAGGATTTGAACCCTCTGGGCTTGCTGAGTCAATTCTTTTTTGCCTAGAAAGCAAAGTGCATTATTTTCTCTTAAGAACTCTCATTCTGGAATTTCTAGCCAGAGCTATCAGGCAAGAGAAAGAAATAAAGGGCATCCAAATTGGAAAAAATGAAATCAAATTATTTCTGTTTGCTGATGATGTTATCATATACCTAGGAAACCTTAAAGACTCTCTTAAAAGACTCCTACATTTGATAAATGATTTCAATAAAGTCTCAGGTTACAAAATCAATGTACACAAATCAATAGCACTGCTGTATGCCAATAACAACCAGCTGAGAATAAAATCAAGAATTCAATTTTATTAACAATAGCTACAAAAAAATAAAATAGGAGTATATTTAACCAAGGAGGTAAAAGATCACTACAATAAGAACCACAAAACACTGATGAAAGAAATCAGAGCCGACACAGACTAATAGAAAAATATCCCTTGCTCATGGATAGGAAGAAACAGTATTTTGAAAATCACCATATTGCCCAAAGCAATCTACAGATTCAGTGTAATTCCTATCAAAATACCGACATCATTTTTCACAGAATTAGAAAAAACAATCCTAAAATTTATATGGAACCAAAAAATAGCTGAAGAAATCCTTAGCAAAAAGAACAAATCTGGAGGCATCACATTAGTAAACTTCAAGTTATACTACCCGTCGATACTTACCAAATCAGCATGGCACTGGTATAAAAGTGGCACATAGACCAATGGAACAGAATATAGTAGAAAAGAATATGTGCTCTGTTCAGTAAATGATGCTGGGAAAATTGGATAGCCACATACGGAAGAACGAAGTTGGATCCCTATCTCTCACCATGTACAAAAATTAACTCAAGGTGAATTAAAGACTTAAATCTAAGATCTGAGTCTGTAAAAATTCTCAAAGAAACCCTAAGAAAAACTCTTCTGGATATAGGTATAGGCAAATAATTTGTGGTGAAGACTCCAAAAGCAACAAAAACAAAAATAAATAAATGGGACCTAATTAAACTAAGTACTTTTGCATGACCAAAGAAATAACAGAGTGAACAGACAACCTACAGAATGGGAGAAAATATTTGCAAACTATACATCTGACGAAAGACTAATATCCGAAATCTACAAGGAACTCAAACAAATCAGTAAGACAAAAAACAAATACTGTCATTAAAATGTGGGTAAATGACATGAACAAATATTTCTCAAAAGAAGATATATGAGTGACAAAGAAACATGAAAAAATGGTCAACATCACTAATCATCAGGGAAATGTAAATTAAAACTGCAGTGAGATACCACCTTACCCCAGTAAGAATGGCCATTTTTAAAAGTCAAAAAACAACAGATGTAGGCTTTAATGCAGTGAAAATGGAATACTCATTCACTACCAATGGGAATGTAAATTAGTACAACCTCTATGAAAAACAGTATTGTGATTTCTCAAAGAACTAGAAAAAGATCCACCATTTGATCCAGCAATCCCACTACTGGGTATCTACCCCAAGGAAAGCAAAGTTTTTGTATTAAAAAGACACCTGCACGTGCATGTTTATTGCAGCGTAATTCATAATTGCACAAAGATATGGAATCAACCCAAATCCTCATCACCTAATGAGTGGATAAAGAAAATGTGGCATATATAAATATGCACACACACATATGTGTGTATCTGTGTATAAATATATATACATATTTATATATATCTATATATACATATAGATATATATATAAATACACACATACATACATATACCATGGAATACTACTCAATCATAAAAAGAATGAAATAATATCTTTTACAGCAACTTGAATGGAACTGGAGGCCATTATCCTGAGTTAAGTAACCCAGGAATGGAATCCCACGTGTTCTCATTAAGTGAGATAAGCTATGGGTATACAAAGGCATACAGACTGGTATAGTGGACACTAGAGAAGCAGAAGGGGGTTGCTGGGAGAGGAGTGAAATGAAAAATTACCTATCGGGTACAATGTACACTATTCAGGCGGTGGGTACACCTAAAAGAAATTTCACCACTATAGAATTCATCCGTGCAACCAAAAACTACCAAAGCTATTGAAATTTAAAAACAATTAAAAAATGAGAATACTGGTTCTATGCTGCTGAAAATGTACAATATTTTCATTCTGACCTTCTCCCTCCTCCAATCTTAGAAGGCACTGTAATCTCTGCAGTCTACCCTCTGGAAGCAAGCACATGACCTGCATAGCAGGGCATCAATCTCATGATTAAAATTTGAAAAAATTATGTTTCTCTGAGTAGGAAGCTTTAGTCTCTAAGAGGAAAGACAGAGAGAGAGAGACTTAAAAGGGAGAACTCTCTACATAATACACATTTAAACACGCATACATTCAATCCACTACAAAACAGAATTCCTCTCTGCTCTGACAACCTCTAATTGAAGAGCAGAACATTTATTTTAAAGCATGACAGGTGAAAGTCTTGTTTAAAAATATAAATAAACATTAATTAGCTATAAACATGACAGCCACAGACGTGTCTCCTGCTGGGACCATCTGAGAGGTGGGTGAGAAACAGCTGAGCACTAAATGCTGTTCACAGTGTTACAAAGCTCTCTAATGGGCTCACCATCACCTTTTAGTTACCTAGGAGGCTATCTTTAATGAGTCTCCTGCTGGCAGCAGAAGCGCTGCCACTCACTCAGCACTCAGGCCTGTCCTGTACTGGGAAGATTTCCACTGTGATGGGATTAGCTGTGACTCTGCCCAACTTCTGGCTCTTATGAAAATGTTTTCTGAAGCACTGGGAAGTCACTTTATGGTGGCTAGGAAGTTCCACCTGTCCTAGATACTCTTCAGGCATTTGCCTATTGGTGAGTGGATTAATATGAATTCCCAGGACCAACAAGAATGTGGTACTGTGAGAAAAAGCAGTATCCTGATAGTGCTGAGCATTGCTAAGTACCAGACAAGTCATTCAGTTTATAGTGAATATGGCAGTATTCACAAACTGTGTCATTCCTCCCCTAATTCATATGCCTGTCCATCTACCCAACTAGCCATCCATCATCCATTCATCTGTTCATGCATCCATCCATCCAATCAGTTATCCACCTACCCACCCATCATAGACAGTCATTCATTTGTTTATTCACTTACATCGTATATGTATAACTATGGTGTTGGGTGCCAGGGATACAAATAAAATTTTTCATTAAAGATTATCCTTTTCTTTGAGGAAACCACATTTTACTTTGGTAGAAACTAGCCAGGTCTACAAGGAAACTGGTGTGGTAGAAGAGAGTAAGCACTGTAACAAAGGCTCATGTGAGCTGTTATAGGAACATCGATGAAGGGTTGAGTTATTTTCTCTCAGCGTTATGGAAAAGTCAGAGATTGGAAGTACCATTTGAACTGGACTTGAATGAAGAAGAGTTTTCCTTGGATTTTATTCTAGTTAGCATGAGAAATATTATTTTCTCAAAGAATCTGTAGGCCTATTATCTCTTGGGTCTTCTGCCTTGTGAAATTGAAAATCCAGGAGTTTTCTGTGCTTAGGGTCACTACATAGGGCAAAGGAAAGGAAGCTTTTCATCTGATGGGTGGCAGAGATTCATGTGATATCACATAGACCTTCTTGTGACTCCATTCCCATTTTCTTTAACCCAGGTTTTCTGTCTGTGTTTGTTAGAGAGTCCAGATGTTAGGTACAAAAGCCCACACACAGCAAAGTTTGGTATAATTAAACATTGAAATATTCAGTAACCAAAACCAACCAACCAAAAAAAAAAAAGAACTATGATATAGCCAATAACATGGATGAATCTCATAAATATTATATTGAGTGAAAGAAGCTAGACACTAAAGACCACATAATCTATGCTTCTATTTACATAAAATTTAAGATCAGTCAAAGTAATTTATGAAGACATAAATTAGAACAGTGGTTACCTCTGAGGAAGAGCATTGATTGAATAATAGGTGCCAGGAGGGAACTTTATAGGTTAGTGGAGATGTACAATATTATGATCAGAGTCAGTTACACAAAAGCTCATTGAACTGTATATTCAGGATCTGTGTTTTTCACTCTAGGTACACATTTACCTAAATACAGAAAATTAAAACAAAGCAAAGTCACAGAAATTTAAAATGCAATGAAGAGACAAAGGGGGCTCCCTCAAATGAAGCTGACTGGCATACAGGCATGTGAGTCAAGGAAAACAGTTTTGCCAGAACAGAGCAGAAAGGATAAGGTCTGTTTAGAAGTCAGAAAGATCCAGCCAGAGAGAAGGCTTATAAGAAGAGAAGTCCAAAGAAGCAGATAAGCTCTATAATCAGCTAGCAGAAGGTATTGAACCAGTTCCCCTTTGTGGAGCTAAAAAGTTCCCCTAAAAACCAAGAGGCTCATGTCCAAGGAGGCAGATGAGGACAGTCGGGGACATCCTTGGGAGTGGAAGAAATCTCTTAGGCTACTAGAGCAAGCTCCTGGGGAGCCAGGTGGCCAGCCTTTCTTCTGAGCTGCCATATTGCAGCTGGCGTGGCCCCTGTGCTGTTCAAATAATTGGGACTTCAGAATTAGGAGTGATATTGATTCTTATCCTCTTGGCTCTCACTATGTGAGTGCATTTTGGTAAAGGGATTTCAGTGCTCTTTGAAGAGCACATTGATTTCCATTTATAACTCACACACACTGGGCTGCCTTCTGCCAGAGGACAGGGTGGGCACATTTCGGTCTTGTCTATCTCTGGGGCCCAGTGGAATATAATCTTTAGCTACTTAAACGATTTTTCTGGTTTTATTTTGTATCTCTGGCATATGTTTTGAGTTAACCAGCTTCTTTTAAAAGAATCACAAAAGGGGAGGAAAAAGAGGATGACTTATTCCTTTCCATAACCCTTGTCAAGGGCCTCAAGATATTTTATACACACGATTTGTTTTATTTCCACTTTATTCCTTAGCAGTAGCAGAAGAACAAGTGTTATTTTTGCTTATTTTCATGACTCATGCTAAGGTACCACATCTAGAATTTCCTTTTTTTTTTTTTTTTTGCATTTGAGGATATGGTAGGAAAACAACAAACTCACTCTCCAGTTCCATAGTCAGGAAGAAGGACAGAATACCCACAGAGGTCCTCGATGAAAAATATTTCACTTTGTTTCTATATTCTTTTATTTGGAATTGTTCCCAAGCTAAAATAAAGACTAAACAAGGCTTCTTTACCATACCAGAAACCAAGTTTTGTGTATATCTTTCCTGACACAAATAATCTGTATCTAATTGAATTGCTTCAGTTTCTTGATAAACTTTAGTTGAAAGGCAAAGGGCATTTTTCCTGTTGCCCTCAATAGTGTCTTCAATGTAATTTCAAAGAGCTGAACATCTGGGATATTCTTAGAGGGAGGACAAGTTAGAATTTTCAAAGAACTCTAAACCAATTTCTTTCTTTTTTTTTTTTTAATTGAATTTTAGGTTTTGGGGTACATGTGAAAAACATGCAAGGTTGTTGCATAGGTGCACACGTGGCAGTGTGATTTGCTGCCTTCCTCCCCTTCACCTATATCTGGCATTTCTCCCCATGCTATCTCTCCCCGACTCCACACCCGCTGCTGTCCCCCCCACTCCCCCCCAACAGACCCCAGTGTATAGTGCTCCCCTCCCTGTGTCCATGTGTTCCCATTGTTCAATACCCATCTATGAGTGAGAACATGCGATGTTTGATTTTGTGTTCTTGTGTCAGTTTGCTGAGAATGATGGTTTCCAGGTTCATCCATGTCCCTACAAAGGACGCGAATTCATCGTTTTTGATGGCTGCATAATATTCCATGGTGTATATGTGCCACATTTTTCCTGTCCAGTCTATCATCGATGGGCATTAACAAATTTCTTACGTTTTATTTGTTGAGGGGTGGAATGAGATGAGGAGATGGAGTGGAGGGGAAAATAGGAAGAAACCACTTGGATCATGTTCCCCTTCCGCCTTTGTGAAGGTCCCTCTGCCCAGAGCTGATGGAAATGGGGGAAAGCAAGAAATACATGGAGATGGGGCCCGAGAGACTAGTTTTGCCATTAGGCTGCTCTTTGTGAAGGCCAGAAGTCAAGAACAGAGGTTTCCAATGAAGACACAGGAGAGAGTTGTGCATGCCTGGGGAAAACTGATCTAGTAAACACAGGAGCAAGGTAACATGATCATGGCCAAGGGCATTGGATGTAAGGCTTAAAGTTCTCCTCCTGGACAGTGGGGGTTGCCCAGAGCGAAGCACTTTCCATCCTTGGGGGCCAAGGCAATCAACAGTTCTCAGATAGGAAAGCAAATCAGAAACAGAGGCAAAAACCAAGGCAAACCTCTGTCCTGGAACTGGGTAGGCATGGTGATAGGTCAGTATTCAGTCCCCACCCCACCCCAAGAGCTCACCCAGGCAACATAGAAGCTCTGTTACAGGTAAAAAAGACTAGTCTAGATCCCACCTTATGGTGAAGACAGAGGTCTCAATAACCATCTGCTCGGATTGGGCTTGGCACACCAAATGGATTAATGCTTCTACCTGGAGAACTTCAGTACCTGCAACTGAGCGAGACAGATGGCAAAGGCCTCTCAGTCTGATAGGTTGCAGGGATTGCATATAAAGGTGACATCCAGGCTGCTGCTTGTCTCTCTTCAGTGTCTGAAACTGGATAAAGGGAACAGATTTAGCACCCGAGGAATCTGCCAGGAACTCACTGCACAAGGGCCTTCTCAGGGCGTTAGGTTTACCGCTCATGGAGGGAGGAGGGCTGGCCAGAGACGGAGAGTGGAAAAACACGAGAGCATGACCACTCACTTTCAAACTGGCTAACTGAGAGTTTTGTTATATTGTTCTTCATCACTGGTCCATCAAATGTTTCACAATGTTTTGTTTGGAAAACTTTTAGAACCATGCTGATCAGAGTTTGAGTTATCACACATCACTTTCTAATGGGTAGCCATGGCAAGTTGCTTGACCTCCTTTAACTTTAGAAGAAATTGAATCTTGTCACCATAGTTGGATAATATCCTCCTTTTAGGACTTCTTATACCAATTATAGAGGCTTATAAAATCTCAGCATGGTAACTAGCACGTGTCAGGCATTCAAATAAATAATAGACATTAAAATCATTACTTACCAGAAGGGTGTTAGATACAAAACAAAGCCACATATTAGATTGTATGTTTTGGAGTTGATTTACAGGAACTCTTTCAATGTAATTAAAATATTTTGGAAAGAAGAACATAATAATACATGATACTGGGATGAGATGGCCAAAAACCTCCGCCAGCATAAAGGGTCCCACTGTGCGCAGTCTCATGAGCAGTTGATTATTGATGCATTCTGTTGAGTTTTAAGGTGAAATTTTTCTCCCCAAAGTAGCCATTGGAGGGGGGCAAGACTGATCTGTAAGTAAAACCTGCTTTTCTAAGGCCATATTGGAACTTTGGCCCATAATGGCTCAATTTAAGTGAAAGTCTGATTCTTTCACTTTGGGAAAGGAAACAGAGCATAAAATCCCCTTTTGGGTGGTTAGAGGAATAAATTCTGCACATGCCTACTGTGGTTAACCTCAGCTCGAACTGGATGTTGCTGATGACTCAGATGAAGCACTTACTAAGGAGAAAATATGGCTGTCAGTAAAAAGACCAGGAAGTGTGCTCTTGCAAATTGGCCTCTTGGAAGGTAGCTGAGCACGTCACTACAACATCATTTCCCTCATAGAGAGGTTAACTCCATTTAGGAATTTGGGCTGAATGCCATCTGCACAATATTGTGCACAAACTGGAACCTCCAGGGCTTTAGTGAGCCTCAGTTGGTTTAATTGGACGCGTTGCTGTTTTGGGTTTCCATCACATTCTCCAGAATATATCTCCTCTAGGCTGTAGCCTTGCCTTCCTTTTCCTGTGACAATGGTATAAATAATGCAAGTGTCTTGATACTGGGAAGCAGGAATGAGACCCAGATGTCAGGAATGGAAACATAGCAGTTTGCATTGGCAAAGCAGAGTGGTAAACACAATCAGGAGTAGGCGAGCCCTGGGGAAAAGGAGAATGGTTAAGGGGGAGGTGTTTGAGAGGGAGAGGGTAACCTCTTGAACAAGGGGGGCCTATTAACTTGCAGAGGAACCAGAATGGGACCAAGGAAGGCATGTGAGGAGCATGGCAATGTGGTCCTGATCAGTCTCTTTGCTGACCAAGAAATCATGGAACTCATGTTTGCCTGAACTAAATTAACCTTGCAATTCAGCTCAGACAAGAATGCATTGGAAAAGGTCCTAGGGAGATGCATAATCCAATCTACATCATATATTTTCCTGATGAAGAAACTGAGACACAGAGAGGGGAATTGGTTTAGCCCAAGGCCAAAAGTTCAAAGCTAAGCACTCCAGCTCAAAGGAAGCTAGATGAAACTACATAAAATATTTAATTCTATGCTTCTTGCCTTTGGGGAAAAGCACGATCATTGCCTATTTACTTAATCTGGAAATCTAGGATTTATTCCTAACCTCTTCCTTTCTTAGCCTCTAAATCCGTTTAGTCTCCAACTCCTACAGATTTTACTTTTTCACTCTCATAAAACTTGCTTTCTTTATATAGTTATATCTGCTGCCTTAAGCTAGGTCCTTCTCATCTCATTTGCTGGGTTTCAGTCCTTCCCATCCTAACACTTCTGTTCTAATGATCTGATCATCTTGCTGCTTCTTGCTTAAATAGTTTGAAGGCTCCTTCACCACCTTCAAGAAAATGTCTCAACATCCTAGAATGACGTACAAATGCATTAACGATCTGACCACTGCCCATTCTATAGATACCTAATTTATTCTCCTTTCACTCTATCCTCTTATTCCAAATTATTGCAATACCTCAAATCCATGGATCCTTCTCACTCATTTGTCATTTGCTTGGATGGCTCTCACTCAGTAAAGTTCTTCATATGTATAACCTCCCTTGAGAATCCCAGAAGCACCACATGGCACACTTCCAAGGTGCTGTTCCCTTAGAGTGCAAGTGAATGCTGCCCCCTAGAAGTGTGCCGCTGTTCTTATTGGGTTCCCAGAGAACACTGCTTATCTCTGCTTCAGCTCTTCTCTCATGGTAATACAATGACCTATTGGCTTGTAGTATAATCTCAACAAATCAGCTTCTGGATGAGGTAGTATAGAAATGAGAAGTGTTTTAAAATCTTGCTTCTGGGTTAGGATAAATTGGGGTTCCAATATTTATTCACATGATAACAATACAAACTTGGGCAAGTTACTTATTTTATCTGAAATTCACTGTTCTCAGCTGCACAATGGGCATAATAATAGCAACTCCTTCATCGTGAGGTAATCTAGATTAAGTTTTTAGCATGCTATCTAGAGACTTCAATACATTAACTATCGTTTCTATTATTGTTATGGACAGCAGTGCTATGTTATATTAAAATTTTAACTTCTCTGGTTACATAGCAGGTTCCCAGTAAATATTTGTTGAATCAATTGATTAATAACAAGATAGAGCGATTAAGGCCGGAAGCGATGGCTCATGCCTGTAATCCTAGTACTTTGGGAAGCTGAGGTGGATGAATTGCCTGAACTCAAGAGTTCAAGACCAGCCTGAGCTAATGGTGAAACGCTGTCTCTACTAAAAATACAAAAAATTAGCTGAGTGTGGTGGTAGGCACCTGTAGTCCCGGCTACTCAGAAGGCTAGGCATGGTAATTGCTTGAACCCTGGGAGGTGGAGGTTGTAGTGAGTTGAGATTGGGCCATTGCACTCCAGCCTGAATGTGACTCTGTCTAAAAAAAATAAAAAAATAAAAAAAAATAGGGCTATTGATTAATCTGTAGATATTGGATTGGGAACATTTTCTACTTACGTGGTAAAGAATTTTACTGAAAAGAAGTATAAGTATTAAATCTTCCAGTAGAAAAGAAGAAGCTTCCTCAACTTAAATAACTTGAAAATTGCCTTGTAATTGCCCCCTGCAATTTGGAGAAACACATGTTTCTTAGAATTAACAGGCATTTATTTTTAGGGGTATCATTTGAGCAACAAGCAGAACAATGTCTCCAACTCCTTCACTCTGAGTCTTCTGAGCCTACTAGAGCTCACACGGCTTAGTCGTGCTCATTCCTGCAGGTGAATAGCTCTATAATTTGTCACTTACTTCCTCTTTCAGAGTCTATAAGGATCAGGAGAGGAAGAAAAGCTATTTTTTCCAGTTGAATTTAGCATTTAAGGAGTGCCTATCACCAAGGAGGCATAGCTTCTGGCTCTATTGAGAAATCTGTTGCTAAGACACAGTCTTAATTTGTTTGCACACTTTCATAAGAATGGTGAGTATTTATTCACAGAGAGAAACAGATGTAAGAGGTAAAAGTTGGTTGAAAATTAATGATAATAGAGGATTAAACCTCAAACAATTATTTTATGTGTTTGTTTAGACTAGAGGCTTTCAAGCTAAGGTCCTGGGACTGGGGCATCATCATCGCCTGGAAACTTGCTAGAAATGCAAATTCTTGGGCTTAACCCAGATGTACTTGAATCACAGAATTGCTAAGATATGGCTCAACAGTCTGCTTTAACAAGACCTCCAGGTTATTCTGATGCTTAATATTTGAGACTCAGCTTGGCAATACAGGGAGGTCCTGTCTCTATAAAAATATTTTTAAAATTAGCCAGATATGGTGTCACTTGCCTGTAGTCCTAGCTACTTGGGAGGCTGAGCCAGGAGGATAGCTTGAGCCCAGGATTTCGAGGCTGCAGTGAGCCATGATTGCACCACTGCACTCTCAGTCTGGGTGAAAGAGTGAGACTATGTTTTAAAAAAAAAAAAGAGAGAGAGAGAGAGAGAGAGACTCACTATTCTAAAGTCTAGAATAGGACATTGTGCAAGCCCCACATATCAGTAGGAATAGTAACGGAGGAGACTAGCTTTCCTCTGCTGGAAAATCCTGTAATAACATTACCTGGGGCAGATGCCTTGAAGGAGGATGCTTATTTTTTTTTATGACCCACAACAACTACCTCATGTTGCCTCCTGATCTCCTAACTAGAACCAAACATCAGCATAATCCTAGAAGATAAGTACATGCTGTTACCCAAAAAGAAATAGCTTGCACACAAAAGAATTACAAGACTTAATAATGTATATCGTTAGAAACCTGGGCGACATGTGTAGGAGTATTCTAATTAGGGCAGAACTTTACTAGATTTGGCTGACTTCATTGACACGAGTGTACAATCTAGAGATTCTCAATTTAATTTTTATCTTGAAAGGCCAGAAGTGGATCTAACAGCTTAATTGGTTGAATGAATGTTGTGCTCAACAATAGTCTATATTTAGTTAGGTCAAGATGCCAGAGCTTTGCCGGCATAATGGAGGGGAGAGTATGCAAAGTCTCTAGAACATAGAAATGTATACTGAGTTTATCCTGTCTATGGGAGGGCTCAGAAGACACTCCCTCCATGAAGCAGTGAGAAATATATTAGTGTCTTCATGCTTGACAAACTTTGTAGCTGTTCTCTTTGAAGGCCAGGTCTGTAGGGGATGCCACTATTGAGATGGGGTCTTTTTTTTTTTTTGAGACAGAGTTTTGCTCTTTTTGCCCAGACTGGAGTGCAATGACATGATCTTGGCTCACTACAACCCCCACCTCCCAGGTTCAAACAATTCTCCTGCCTCAGCCTCCCAGGTAGCTGGGATTATAGGTGTCAGTCACCATGCCCGGTTAATTTTTTTAAATTTTAGTAGAAACCGGGGTTTCACCATGTTGGCCAGGCTGGTCTCAAACTCCTGACCTCTGGTGATCTGCCTGCCTCAGCCTTCCAAAGTGCTGGGATTACAGGCGTGAGCCACCACACTCAGTGAGATGGGGTCTTTGATTTCATAAAGATTATACAGTCCCAGAGTAGCAGAGGCCAAGTGGTAGTACTTAACCACCAAAGCCAAGAGGGACACATCAGCCATCACCTCTCTCTTTTCCTAGATAATTCTTCTTGTTCTGATGTCTTCTTTATCTGATAATTAATATAGCTACTTTAGCATTCTTTTGTTTGGTATTTGCATAGTGTATTTTACATCCTTTTACTTCCAACCTATCTGTGGCTTTATATTTAAAATGCACTTCCTGAAGGCAGAATATATTTGATCTTTCTTATTATCCAATCTGATACTCTTTACCTTTTGAATAGTGTGTTTTGACCATTTACATTAAGATTATTGATATGTTTGTGTTGAAATCTACCATTTCACTGTTTCCTATTTTTTCATGTGTTCTTAGAGCTTCCTATCTTTTCTGCTTTCTCTTTTATTAATTCAGCATTTTTATGATTCCAATTTATCTCCACATTTGAATTATTATTTATGCCCCTTAAAAGTATTTTAGTGTTTGCCCTATTGTTCACACTATCTTTAATCAGAGAAGAGATAACATACTACTTCATCTCTACTATAGGGACCTTATAACACTATTTATTTTTTCTCACATTTTATAATATTGCTACTATTTAATATATTGCTACCATTTTGCTTTAGACTGTCAGTTGTGTTTTAGATAAAGTCAAGAAAAAAAGAAAAATATTTTCTTTTACTGTCATGTATTTTATTTTCTAATTCTTTTAGTGCTTTGATTAAAAGAGACTGTGATTTTTTGAGACCAAAATGATCTTTGGGCTCCCAAACTTCTATATCAGAAACTGGAGAAGATAGAGGCTTTGCCTTAAAGTGGGCTGTATTGTCCAATGCCCTTTTCATGTACGGCCAAGAAAGATACAGGAAAAATTAGTACCTTCCAAGGAAAGAGTAAATATCTATAGAAAAAATAATACTGGACAGCTCTGACAGGGAGCTGATCCAGGGTCTAATCAACCACTAGCCCTACCCAAAGGATACAGGCATCTCACAATGCCTGCATGAGAGCATTACAGAATTGTTATGAACCAGTGACTGCTATACCCCTCTTATTCATCCCTTTGTAACATGAGTGTTACTGGGGATATTGTTTCCTCATTCAACCATTGTAGATAGATGAGCAGAAAACAGGTGACTTGCCTTTTTGTTCATAGATAAGGAGAAGGCATACATAGGACATAGAAACTGTAAGGGAATTTTGGGCTGAGACTGATACTGTGATGGAATGGACTCTTTAGGGGTATCTTCCTTGGGGAATATGAGAGTGTATTTTGTATGTAGAAGGGAGGGAAACAAATATTTAGACTAGGAGGAGACATTATTCTAACACTTAGCTTTTGTTGAATAGCAAGCCACAGCAAAACTTAGTGGCTTAAACAAAAGCTATGCATTATTTCTAATGGTTCTAAATAAGAATCATCCAGGTAAACTGGCTGATCCCCCTTCTCTGAGCCAGGTTGGCTAGGACTGGATAGTCTAAGATAGATTCATTCACATACCTGGTGGTTCGCTTGATAACAGCTAGGTCAATGGGGATAACTTTGCTAAGAGTCTTATCATCCAGCAGCCCAGCCTGTGTTTGGTCATGTGACAGTTGTTGCAAGGTTCCCAGGAACAGCAAGACAGCAAACCCCTTAATATGCCTCAGCTTGCATCATATTTTCTCATTCCTGTTGATCAAAAGATGCTACATGGCTATATTACTCTGTTCTTAGGCTGATAATAAAGACATACATGAGACTAGGTAATTTATAAAGGAAAGAGATTTAACTGGCTCACAGTTCCACATGGCTGGGGAGGCCTCACAATTTTGGTGGAAAGTGAATGAGAGGCAAAGTCACATCTTACACGGTGGCAGGCAAGAGAGCTTATACAAGGGAGAATTCTTCCTTATGAAACCATCAGGTCTCATAGTATTTATTCACTATCATGAGAACAGCATGGGAAAGACCTGCCTCCATGATTCAGTTGCCTCCACCTGGACCCACCCTTGACATGTAGGGATTATTACAATTCAAGGTGAGATTTGGGTAGGAACACAGCTAAACCACATCAATGGATAAGCCCATGTTCAAGAGGTGAAGAAACGTACTCCACCTATTGATGAAGATAGAACATAGTCTATTGCAAAGGGTAATGCATACAGGAATAGAAACAAGTTGTGGTCATTTTTTAGATTTTACTATTTTTCTCCATTATTAGCATCTTTTCTTATAATAAGATTTTGCATCACTGCCCTTTGTCATGTGACTTGCAGAGCCTCCCTGTAGGAGTCACATACTTCCCCACACCACTGATAAAATTGGTTATGTGACTTTCTTTGACCAGTGGACTATGAGAAGATATGATGTTTGCTGTGCCTCAGTAGAAGCTTTAATGGCAATTACCTGATTCTACTTTTGACAGTTTTTCCCCTCTACCACAAGAGTAGCATGTTTCAAATTAGGGCTTCTTTAGCTTGGCTTCTAGAATGGAGGAAACATACAAATCAGTCATAGCTGATCTCTAGCATGAATGAAAAGTAAGCTTTTGTTTGATAAGGAACTGTGTTTTGATGGTTATTCTTTACCACATCAGAACCTAAGGAAAAATGACAATGATTGATTAGCTTCTGTTTTTATGTATTTCATCAATTCCTTTTAGATGAATCTTTCCTATTGACTTTTATTTTTTTAATTCTTTTTTTTTTTAACTTTCAATCAAGTTCAGGCGTACAAGTACAGATTTGTTGCATAGGTAAACTTGTGTCATGGGGCTTTGTTGTACAGATGGTTTCCTCATGCAGGTATTAAGCCTGGTACCCTTTAGTTATTTTTCCTGATCCCCTCCCTTCTCCTACTCTCCACCCTCTAAAATTCCCCAGTGCGTGTTTTTCTCCTCTGTGTGTCCATGTGTTCTCATCAAATTGTTTAAAATGCTCATAGATACCTTTCTTTTGTGTGAGATGGAGTCTCACTCTCTTGCCTGGGCTGGAGTGCAGTGGTGCGATCTCAGCTCACTGCAACCTCTGCCTCCTGCGTTCAGGTGATTCTCTTGCCTCAGCCTCCATAGTAGCTAGGATTATAGGCACCTGCCACCATGCCCAGCTAACTTTTTGTATTTTTAGTAGAGATGGTGTTTTACCATGTTAGCCAGGCTGGTCTCGAACTCCTGACCTCGTGATCTGCCCATCTCAACCTCCCAAAGTGCTGGGATTACAGGTATGAGCCACTGCACCCAACCCATTCATAGATATCTTAAAATGCCCTCGTTCTTATCTTCTTTTCCAGCTTTGGCTTCGTCTCCTCCCCAGTCACAAGTAAATTTATCAAAAGAGCGATAGATGATTTGTATTTCTTTATATTCTGTTCACTCTTAAGACCCTTACAATCTACATTCTCCCCTGATACCTCCATCAGTACAATCAATACCACTCTTGCCAAAGTCACCAATGATGCCCACATGGCTGGTTCTGCTAACTCAACAGCATCCATTTGGGAAAGTTGACATTTTAAACTCTCTTTGAGGAATGGAACATGAGTAGATATGATTTAAGCAGATTTAAGAAACCAGTGACCTAACCTGGTTTTATTTTCTCCTTTGTTGGGCTATTACAGGTTTTCTGTGACTTCCATGGCCACTCCCAAAAGAAGAATGTGTTCCTTTATGGCTGTAGCATCAAGGAAACCTTGTGGCAAGCAGGATGCACGGTGGGCACATCTACTATCCTAGAGGATGTCAACTACAGGGTAAGCCACCAAGGGGGATGCCACCAGACATACTGTGTCCATATTCTTTATTCTTACCTTTAAGACCATGCTTCACTCATTTATTTAGGTTTTTTTTGGGGGTGGGGGTGGTAAATAAGCCTTTCGATTATTTTAACCATAGGTTGTAATACAAGCAGGCTGGAGGCATGTGTAACCTCTCCTAATTTTTGTTGAATAATGGCTTACTACCTGGTTGCTTTGCCTCTTTTCTATAGGGTTTGATATTGTAAAAAGGCATGAGAACTGGAGACAGAAGACCTCATCTTAATGCCTGGCTTTACAATTATTCAATTACTAACTGTATGATTATGGGGTCATTAATATTATCTCTCTGAACCACCCTTCTGCCATCTGTAAAATGAGGATAGTTAAAATACTGCCTCTGTTACATAGTTTAGGGAAGGAACAGAATGACAGAATACAAAAGGACTTGAAATAAATAGAGAGGGATGAACCTATATAAGCCATTAAACCATCCACATCTCTCTGCATGAGCATTCTATAAAAAGCAGAGCAGTAATCCACTGACCCTAGTTCTATTTTATCTTAGTTTCAGTGGTTAGAGCTCAAGTGTTCCTCCACGAAACCACATA
The DNA here is from genome assembly GCF_030222135.1 of Aotus nancymaae. Lineage (NCBI taxonomy): Eukaryota > Metazoa > Chordata > Mammalia > Primates > Aotidae > Aotus > Aotus nancymaae. The sequence continues at coordinate 108,635,356 of NW_026988425.1, forward strand.
GGAAATTAGGGAGGTGCAGAGAAGAGGGTACATCTTCCTATTAGGATAAAGAAAACAAGCTGTCGCTTAGTGAGAATCAGGAAGAAACAGAGAAGCAAAGTTGCCCAAACACTAAATGAAAACTGGTCTTTGTTTAAAATTTAGGTAGAAAAAGTAAACATTATGACGGTAACTGCCTCTTCTAAGTCTGTTATTCTGGGTATGACAATTTGCTATGTGCAAAATAGCTTCACGCCCAGGGTTAGTGACAGTATTAAGAGGTAAAAACGTGCCAAACCACCATTTCACCTGGAAATATGTCCCCTCTTGTCTAGCCTTCTTCACCCAAGTCCATCTGAAACAGACTGCCACTGATCAGTACAATCACCCCAAGGCTTTTATGGCAGAATCAACAGCTTATCTTCAATAATCTGTTTGCTGTAAAGCTCCACCAGAGTAATGGTGATAAAACACAAGAAGCCTAACTACTCAATCTTATTTAGGAAACTAATTTAGTAAATTAAAGTATTCATCTGAGCAGCGCACGTGGACCCAACCTATATAAAACCATCTCTTATGTGCGATACCTCTTGAATAAAAAAAAATCTACCTGGTCCAACCTTACATATAGAGTCAGTGTGTTTTTTACTTCTCTTTTTCCAAGAGAAGGTAATAATATTAATAGATAATTCCCTATAAACAAGAAAAGGTTATTAGACACAGAACCTTAAAAAAGTCTTCTGTACGAAGCTGATGTGAAATGGGGCAGAGGTCAGACATTGTAGGGAATGACAGGATGGGTTCTTATCAACTGTATCTTAGTTTTGGTGTATGATTCATATTGTTTAATTAATAAATTCAAAAATATTTTGAGGCCCAGATTAGTGTCAGGTAAGGTAAAATGTGTAACATTATAGAGGTAGGTATGCCAGTTTCTGCCTATGAGAATAAGCACAGTGGTATTTGGTAGCAATGCTGTTGAAAAGATTAATCCACCTAGACACTGAAACCACCTATAAGGTCCTTTAACTTCGGGTGGGTCAGTTGCCTGAGCCTCACTTTTCTCCCTTGTGAAACGAGGGAGTTAAATGTTCTATGTAGTTTGTTACGTCGAGTTTGTTGGTGCCCTGGGATCCCTTAAAGGTGATTCATGAGCTACTGTGACATACGTGGAAGTAGTGAAGTGAGCATGGTTTGATCCCACCCCTTACTTTCAACCCAAACAACTTTGCTTTTTGGGGTCCCACATAGTATATAAACTCCCTCTATCACTGACACTCTAAGTCAGTGTCACATAATGATCTGCAAATAATTATCTTAACACTGGTGATCTGCCTAAAAAGACTTCTGTGTGTACAAATGGATCTTGTCAGAATTGAAAGGACCCACTCATTTTGTAGATGGGAAAATTGAGTCTCAGGGGAAGAGTGTCTTTGTAAGATATGTTAATGTTATCATCATGATATCTGCCAGCAGTCAACAGCCGGCTGATGCTGAGAGGCTGATTTCTTCCTTACCATTGAAAGTGGAACAATTCTAAACATATTAAACTTATCCAAGGCTTTTTTTTGGCAATTTACCATTAGTATTGAAGAGACAGTTATATGCCGTATTATATTTCACATCCACTCTGCAACATTTATTCCATTTTATTAATCAACCTTAATGGTACTTCTTTTAGTTATGTTGGTATAAAGAGGTCAGTGAATCCTCTCTGTAAAACGCAAGTATAAAACTGAAGAAAATTTTGAAAAGCAGCCCTTTTAGGACTCTGGAAATTGACCAAATACGATGATAAATTGAGAAGCATTTATTCTTGAAAATTGCTAAAGTTTCATGTAAGAACGGCAAGGGTCTGTAACCTTCTTGACTGGGGCTGCTCCTGAAACCACTCTATTTGGTCATCAAGAAATGCAGTTTTACCAACAGAAGGATAGACACACACACACACACACACACACACACACACACACACACACAGAAATTTACAAGGGAGACCTTAGAAATGAGATTCATAGAAGAGCTAAGATAAGCTCTCTATAAATACATGGTGTATTAAGACATTCTTGCATTGTTGAGACTAGATAAATTATAAAGAAAGAGTTGTAATTGGCTCCTGGTTCTGTAGGCTGTTCAGGAAGCATAATGCTGGCATCTGCTTCTGGGGAGGCCTCAGGAAGCTTCCAATCATGGCAGAAGGTAAAGGGGGAGCGGGCACTTCATATGGTGAGAACAGAGCCAGAGAATCAGGGGGAGGTGCCACATACTTTTAAACAACCAGATCTCACAGGAATTCGTGATGCAGAGATGATGCAAAACCATTCATGGGAAATCCACTCCTGCAATCCCATCACCTCCTACCAGGCCCCCCTCTAACACTGGGGGTTACATTTCAACATGAGATTTGGATGAGGACAAATATCTAAACTATATCACATGGATTATGGAAAAATATGTGTCACTTCAGAGAAGACCCAATAGAGCCCAGTGAGAAATAAAGTCCAAAGAGACTTAAGAACTGCCACAGTTTTGAATGTCTTCCTAAGTCACATACAAATCAATCTACAGAGAGTGGAAATCTTATGCACTCAAGATATCTGAGCACTACATTTGCCCAAATTATTGTATAACCACTATGCTTAGCAGCCACAGATGTCAAGCTAAATAATTTAAACAAGAATGTAGAAACTATATAGAGACATCAGCGGCACATAATGCAGAAGAAAAAAAATTATTCTGTGGATTAATCCAGGAAAGTAGTTAAAATTTTAAAAACGTTTAAAAAATAGAATCCAGAGATGTTAAAAAATCATAATCTATGATGTCCAGTTTTCAGCCAAAAATTACAATTTTGTAAAGAATCAAGAATGTGAAATCCATACTCAGGAAATAAAGTGGTCAGTAGAAACAGAGTAGGCCAACTTGTTGGATTCATAATTATTTCCAAGCAATTGTTAAAATATGTCAAATAATTACAGAAAATTATATTCAAAAGTTAACAGCAAAATATGATGACCATTTATTCAATATATATGAAACTTTGTCAGAGAATTAAAAATTAAAAGAGAGAAAGGAAGGAAGGAAGGAAGGGAGGAAGGAGACTGTGTTGAAAAATATAACCAACAGAAAAAATTCACTAGATGGGATTGTCAGCAGATTTGAGATGGCAAGATAGTAGAAAATGAATCAGTTAATTTGATGACTAACTCCAAATTATTTAATTAAAAGAACAGAGAAAATAAGATAAAAGTAAAGAGCTCTGGAGACCTAGAGGATAACATAAAGCATATCAACCAACATGTAACGGGAGGCCCAAAAAGAGAGGAAAATAAATGTCTGTAAAGGATACCATGTCAGAGAAGAAGATAATACAGGAGGAACAAAAAAATACATGAGGCATATAGAAACAAACAACAAAATAGCAAATGTAAATCCAGAAATACCAATGATGACTAAATATGAATGAACAAACCGTTCATTTCAAAGGCAGAGGTTGTAAGACCAGATTTAAAAAATAGGTTCAATTATATATTGTCTATAAATTCAATAGTGCAAACAAGTTGAAAGTTAAAAGATGGAAAAAGATACACCATGCAAATGGTAACCTTAATAAAGATGGAGTGGTTGTATTGACATAAGACAGACTACACATTAAAAGAAGAAATATTACTAGGGCTGAGAGGGCAATTCCTCATACTGAAAGAAATAGTTAATTAGCAAGGCATAACAGTTATAAATGTATGTGAATATATATACTCTGAAATACAAGAAGAAAAAATGTAAAGGAGGCATTTAAAATTTAATAATACTTGAATATTTTAGTAATCTTCTCTCAGAGATAGAATAACCAAACAGAAAATTAGTATAGAGAATACCTGACCTAACTCATATAAATAACAGTTCATTTCAAAACAAAACTATATATATTCTTTTTGAGTGCACATCAAAAATTCTCCAGGATAGACCCTATAATAGGCTAGAAAATAAATCTCAATATATTTTAAGGTGCTGAAACCATGCACAGAATATTCACCTACACAACAGAATTAAATTATAAATCAACTTTCATAAAAAATCTGGGATATCACTGAATATTTGGAAATTAAACTATTTGTATCAAATTGACTTATGGATCAAGGTGGAAAGCCAAAGGGTAATGAGAAAATATCTTTAACTGAATAAAAGTAAAAACTCACTATGTCAAAATTTATAGTACACAGCAAAAGTAGTACATATAGGGAACTTTGTAACTTAGAATATTTAGAAATGCTGAAAGATCTAAAGTCAGTAATCTAAGCATTCATATTCAGAAACAAGAAAAAGCAGTACAAATAAATTCCAAAATACAAGAAAGAACAAAATAAAAGCCAAAGTAATTAAATGAAATCAAAATTATATGAACAATAGAGAATCCATAAAGAACATGCTTTTCATTCAATAATTCATAGTTTGGTTTCTTGAAATGATCAACAAAATGATCATCCTTCAGCTAGACAGACAAAGAAAAGAAAGAAGGTACAAATTACCAAAATCAGGATTGAAAGAAAGGACATCACTACAGATTTTACAGAGTAGAAAAGAATATCATTAACAACTATATACCAACAAATGAATACATTCTTAGGAGGACACAGATTACCAAAACTGACTCAAGAAGACATAGACAATCTGATGAGGTTCATTTTAAGTGGAAAAAAGAAGGATTAGTAATGAAAACTCTTCCCACAAATGGAAGTCTAGGCCCAGATCGTTTTGTTGACACTTTATCAAACTCTGAAGAACAAAATAGTGCTAATTATAAAAAACATTTTTTCAGAAAATAGAGGAGAAACACTTGCCAACTCATTTTATGAGATCTGTGTTACCCTGATACCAAAGCCAAAAAGAGGACATCACAAGAAAAGACAGCTACAGCCCAATATTTGTTCTAAACAGACAATAAAGTATTATTCAGTGTTGAAAAGGAATGAGCTGTCAAGCCACGAAGAGATGTGGAAGAACCTTAAATGGATATTACTAAATTACAGAAAACAACCTGAAAAGGCTGCATACTATATTTCCAGGGGTATGACATTCTGAAGAAAGCAAAAGTATAGAGGCTAAAAAGATCGGGATTCCCAGGAGTTTGGAAGGAAGGAGAGAAGGATAAGTAGGTGGAGCACAGGGGATTCTTAGGGCAGTAAAACTATTTTGGGTAATACTGTAATATTGAGTACACATCATTGTACAGTTTTTCAAACCCAACACCAAAAGTGAAGAGAATCCTCATTGTAAACTGTAGACTTTGAGTGATGATGTTTCAATGTAGGTTCAGCGGTTACAACAAACCTACCCCTCTGGTGAGGGATGCCCATGATGGGGGCGTCCATGCTTGTATGGGAGCAGGGTGCGTATGGAAAATCTCTGCATCTTCCCTCTCAATTTTGCTGTGGACCTAAAACTGCTTTAAATAAAGCCTTTTTTTTTTTTTTTTTAAAGAGATACAACCTACAAAAGAAAAAAATACATTCATAAGTCAAAAAGGAAAAATCACTTAAACTCTGTTAAGAGTAAACTTTTGCAACATGGTAAGCCAATGATAGATTAAAACTATTTTCAAATATTCTTGAACACTTTAGTTGCAGGAAGTAGAAACAATATATTTATGTCTATTTGAGCAGCCCCCCAGGGGTGTGGGCTACCAGATTCTATTTATTTTAGCGAATAGTTATGGAGGACCTTCTAAGAGCAACATACTGCTCAATGTGTAGAAGACACAGACCTGCCCTCATGGAACTTCTAGGCTTCTGGGAAGATAGAAAATAAACAACTAATACATACACAATAGTTTAATTGTAGTTGTAATGAGCCCTTTGAAGGAACAAATAGATCGAGGGATTATAGGAAGGGAGGGACAGGAGTGGATATGATGAAACCAGTTAGGAGGCATTTGTAGACATTCAAGTGAAACGTTAGCGTTCCATTTCCCCTTCTCAGACAATCTGTAGGTCTGGAGGCTATGTAGGAATTTAGATGTCATAGTAAATTACAATTATGTTAATGTATTCATATAATTTATAAAAAATTAATAATTATAATTAACAGTTACATTTAACATGAGGATAGTAAGTACAAGAGACATTAAGAGATTTGCTCAATGTTCTAGAAATTAACAAAACTTCTTTCATTTATATTCTCATTAACTTGTTATGCTTCTTTTTCCCTCCATAATTTGTCTAAAAGGCTAAAGCGTCACTATTGTCTAATGTACATAATTTTAAATGATGTGTTAGTTTATGCATATTCTGCCAACACTAAAATGAGGGAACCCTTCTTGTTCATGTCACAGAAGTTCTGGGACTGTCTACGTGCAGTATTTCTGCTGACTCAGGATGGTGTGTACTATCAACTCTGAGTCATTGTCCTCTGGGGAGGAGGTCCAGTGGCTGGAAGCTCCCTCTCTGTCAGTCAGGGTGTGGAGAGTCTAGAGATACCTTCTAAATGGAGATTAAGTGGTCATAAATAAAATATTTTTACCCCAAGAAAAGGTAGAGTATATGAACCCAGAGAGAATGGGCTTTCAGGAGTTTCATAATTGATCAAGCCTCAGATTTTTGTCTTGGAAGATGAGACTAAAAAGTTCATTTTGGCAATTACGTACTCTTAGGAAAGAAGTGAACTTCTTCTCCAGAATCATCACTGGCCCCTCTGGCCTTCTGAAATAAGTTTACAGCCCTAGTCTGAACCTGCTAAGTAACAATGAGGCTGGATGTAGTCTGTAAATTTCAAGTCCCTGTGAAATCTGAGGCTTTCCGTAGTCTCAACTCATTCATGTATGAGGCCAAATGTATGTGTGCGACCTTGGTCCATAGCAATGCAGAAAAGTGGAATTGAAAGATTATGGAAGTGGCCACGTTGGCATCTGGGTCCCTCTCTAGCAACTTTATAGTTTTCTGGACTTAAGCTATTTATTTCTAACTTTTCCTTTTTGTGGTGAGGGGGAGATGGAGTCTCAACGCTGTCTCCCAGGCTGGAGTGCAGTGGTGCAATCTCGGCACACTGCAATCTCCATCTCCTGGGTTCAAGTGATTTTCCTACCTCAGCCTCCTGAGTAGCTGGGATTACAGGCACCCGCTGCCACACCCAGCTATTTTTTGTATTTTTAGTAGAAATGGGGTTTCACCTTGTTGGCCAGGCTGGTATCAAACTCTTGACCTCAGGTGATGAATCCACCAACTTCAGCCTCCCAAAATGCTGGGATTACAGGCACAAGCCACCATGCTCGGCCTATTTCTAACTTTTGTAAGCATGATTCCTCATCTGCAAAATGATTTTTAAAAATTGATAGCCATTTCTTGGGGTTAATAAATGATTTAAAGTAACATATATTAAGTATTTTTTATATAGATGCTTAACAATGTTGAGAAGCTATTTTTATGATGACTATCCCTAGTCACCCACAACTAATCATAGTCTGATTTTTTTTTTTATTGTAGACTCTTCCCAAAATCCTTGATAAACTAGCACCAGCATTCACAATGAGCAGCTGCAGCTTTCTCGTGGAGAAATCTCGAGCCTCCACTGCCCGGGTGGTGGTGTGGAGAGAGATCGGGGTGTCCAGAAGCTACACCATGGAAAGCAGCTACTGTGGCTGTAACCAGGGCCCCTATCAGGTATGTGAGGCTTCAGGACACCCATGCTTTCTGTCCAGCAACAATACACAGAAATTACAGATAGCTCATTCCTGCTTTCTCACCTAAAAGGGGAAGAAGGCTCCAAGTAGAGTCTGGTCCTGCTCCCTCGCCTTGAAAAACTGATTTGACAATTGCTTTCACCTGCAGGATCATCTGTGTTGATCCTGGAAGCAATGTGTGCATGCTTTCCAGTTTGGTTCCTCAATCAGCTGCCCTCGCCAGCAAGCAGCAGGGAGCCTTTCTTTGACATGCATCTTCTACTTTTACAGAACCTCTGCCTGCCCAGCTCTGTTACATGCATAAAAATCTTGCCTTCTGCAACAAGTGGACTAATTCCATGTCCATCATAAGGGCATAGGTCAGTCTGTAAACATTGTTGGTACATATATCTATTGTGTTTCTGCCTTCTGCACCGATCTAAATCTGTAGCTCTCTTTGTTATCCTGCTGTCTCCAGAGCACACAAAAGTGTGTGTGCATGGCGTGGATCTCCCAGGATGAGTGGATCTCGGACTCATATGCTAGTGTTGAGAGAAAGTGCTTTTGTATAAATCACATTCTTTCTACAGCTATATTAACTGCATGAGCAGCTGGATAGCTGCTACAGCAGGCTGTTCTGGCTGCTTTTCCCACTCCCCTATAGAGGAACATAAATAAGGGACATTTTGACAGTGCCAAGGTAATAGACTCTTGTAAATTTCTTAGGCAAGCTGACAGACTGCTCCTTGGTGACTTCCATTCAACCCCAAGAATACCTGGACCTCACCAGCATGAAGCTCGTTGTGTTGGCTTCGATAGTCTCCTGGAACAGCTAGGAAGCACTTGGCATCTATGCAATCCTGAGCTTGTAGAACTCTGTTAGTTACCAAAGACAGTACAGGGCGTGACAGGTGATGCACATTATGTAACTTCCCACCTGGTCAAAGATTTTTTAAAATTCCAGGCTACTAAACCACCCAGTTTGATTATTACTTCTGTCAAATAGCCACATAGTCTAAAGACTTGTTTCAAAGAATTGTTATGTTACTGAACTAATAAATTCTTAGACTGAATCAATCCTGTTCACCCCCATTAATGTAAATGAAGAATAAGAAGAGTTGAAATCCTTGGATGAGCATGAGATTGGGCATCAAGAGATCTCACTCTTTTATATACCAGCAGTGTTGAAAGCTGCATACTTCTAGGAACCTATGTTTTTCATATATCAAATGCAGATTTTAATAAGAACTCCTTTTATCCTACTATACAAGATTTTGTAAGGACTAAAAGAAAACACATATGTGAATGTACTTGGAGGTTATATAATCAGGAATCTGTTCACTCCCTTGTCATTCAAAACCTATAAGATCGGAAAAAAATATGCTTGAAATATTGTGACTTTAAGGCCTTACGGACATGGGTTTGTGTCTCTCTGTTTGTATGTGTCTTGATGGGAAGGGGCCTGTCATTTGTTTAAAAGACAATTCCACGTAACTCTTCAGAGATTTATTGGCTTGGTGACTTCCGTTGAGTTTGTTTCTCTAAGCACCAGTTCAAACTAACAGCTTCTAGTCACATAAGTATCAATGTCATTCATAATAAATCAGCTGGAAACTCAAAGTCCTCCGGAACTGTTTGAAAACTGAATGACTCATAGGTTCAGGCCCTCACCAACTCTCTTCCGTGCAACGTACATAGAGGCTGTTGGAGAGGACACAGAATGAAAGGTCTCACCCAATAGATTGCCTTCAGGTATTGGCACAGCATTTATCCTGTGAAATTTTCCAAATGGAGTTTTCATGGGGTCGCTAGAAGGAAGAATGGAGGGAGAACTGGCTAGAGAAAGCCCTAACAGTGCCAGACCTGGTTTTGGTTTAACAATCCCGTTCGCTATATGAAACACCTCTCTGAATGTATTGGTTTTCTCCTTCTCTTTGTTTGCCTGTCCTTACAAACACTGTTGAGTAACAGCAGAATCACAGGCAGTGAGCAAGGGGGTGGTGAGTAATTTTACATATGGGAGGGCCCACCCATGGGAAGGAGGCCAGCCTGGAGTTGGGTGTTTTGGTGATTGTTGCGTGAGGTATATAATGAAGTCTATGAGCTATAAAGCAGTGTAGAAATTTCCATCCTGAACATATTGCAAATGCTTTTTGTACATTGGGAAGCTGAGTCCCAGTTGAGTCTTGAGGTTATTATTCTAAGGTCATCTTTCCATTTTGTGTTTAGCATTACCATTTATCCAAAAGATGGAGGATACTTAAATACACCCATGAGGGGCATTCTTTCCTTCCTTCATAAGAATATAAATATTTTTGCAGTTTCTCTGGTTAATGCAGCTTTAAAGTAGTTCCAATCATTTCTCCCCCAGCTCACTAAGTACCTGATTTGTTAGTATTGAAATGAAATATCATTTCTTACAGTGACATTTATATTGGAACTGCATTAAAGAACATAAGCTATTACCTTAAAATAATGATTATTAATATGATATTTTCTCTTCTATTAACCAGTCTATAGTTGGCTAATTAGAAAAAAATTATCCTGCTCTTGTTTCTCTGGGATACAGTCTCTATTGCTAGGTCATAACATGTAGATCTATAACTTGTATTTAATATGGAAATCCCACCCACTGAGAGATTTACTTTACCTATTAGGGATGGGCCCAAAGCTATTGAGGCTGTTAAGGGAAAAGCCATAATGGAATGATGCATCCTTTGGGGGCTCATTTTTTAGAGGCATCCAGTCTGTGTGGACAGCTGTGGGCTTTGCACTGAGTGTTTGTGACCTGAGGTCACATACATGGTGTGTTTGCATACACAAAGTCATGTGGCTGGGCCCCGGGGACTACTGGTGGCTTAGGAGGATATGAGTCCCTCTACCCAAGCAGGCTGTCGACCTGCTCCTTACAACACTGCTAACTTGGACAGAGAAGTGGATTTTAGAGAAGGACAGAAGATACTAACTCAGCTGAGGTTTGAAGAGTGACCCAACTTGTGTTTAAATTCTTTATCTGCAAACTGCATCCTTGCATTGTGGGACCTGCCTGCAGTTCATCCTCTCTACCATCCACGAGGGCTCCTTTAATAACCCAAATCTATTCAAGTCGCAATATGCCCATAATCCTTCTAAGTGTCTTCATTGTGTCTCAGTAAAATCTAACTCTTCATCACGGTGAGTAAGGCCTTTTACAATCTCTTCTTTCAGTTTTTTATACTCAATGCTTAGTATAATGTAAAGTAGTTATTAAAAATGTATGATGGCTGACAAGTGAGTAAATAAGTGAACAAGTGAATGAATGGCAATTTCCAAGCAGTCAAATGATTATCCTTGCTGTCCTTGGGTAAGTAGAAAAAGAGAAGAAATTATTGTGGTCCAAATGTGATCAGATGCTATTCTAAGAACTGAGATTTTAAGAGTCGTTATAACTGGTGGAGATGGAAATGTGTGCGTGAAAGAAGGAAAGGCATAAGGACCCCATCTTGCCCAATGCCATGGCTCCTCCCCACCGGCAGCCTACATCCAATAGCTGATCTATGCAGGTACAAAGTACAGTCTCTGTTGCTAGATCATACTCTTAGATCTGTAACTTGTAGAAATCCCACCCACTTTGCCTCAGTTGGGAATGACTCCAAAGGGCCATTCCAGTTCTAGAGCTCCCTATAGGATCAGCTGGAGCCTCTATTGCAATTCCCTTGTGATTCAACCTCCCTGTCTGCCCAACTTTGTTTCCGTAGTAACTCATAGGTATTGTTACAGCAGGCACTCCCCAAAAGTCCTTCTATGTGCAAATCTCAGCATCTCAGAGGCTGTTTCCTGCTGTAAACAACTTATAACAGTATTTCAAAAAGGCTTAGATTAGAAAACATGCATGCTGGAACTAAGCACTTAAATTGTTGGAGAAGGTTTAGTAGGAATGAATTTCATATAGGAAATTCAGTCATCGGAACTCTGTGTTCAAGGCTCCCAGTGCCCCTTCATTCACTCCACTTGCTTTAGCTGTTTAGGAAACAAAGTCCTCTACTACAGATCAGAGCAGGGCTTCTTGCAGTATTCCAGAACGTAGGCTGGGTGTATTTATTTTCTGTGGCTGCCGTAACAGATTACCACAACCTTGATGACTAAAAACAACATAAATTTGTTCTCTCACAGAAGATAAAAGTCTGAAATCAAGGCGTTGGCAGTCCTGTGTTCTCTCTAAAGGCAACTGTTTCATGCCTTTCTTTCGGCTTCTTGTATTGCCAGAAATCCTTGGTGTTTTTTTGTCAAAGCACCACTACAATTTCTTCCTTTATCGTCACATTTCCTTCTCTACTTGTGAGCCTCTATCTCTGTGTCTCCCCTCTTCTTAGAAGAAGAAGACATATTGGAATAAGATCCCACCTTACTCCAGGATGACCTCATTTTTTTTTTATTGTACTTTAGGTTCTGGGGTACATGTGAAGATCATGCAGCGTTGTTACATAGGTACATACATGGCAAGGTGGTTTGCTGCCTCCATTTCCCGTCATCTATATCTGGCATTTCTCCCCATGTTATCCCTCCCCACCCCGCTGTCCCTCCCCTAGCACCCCCCACCCAACTGACCCCAGTGTGTGATGCTCCCCTCCCTGTGTCCCTGTGTTCTCAATGTTCAGCACCCGCCTATGAGTGAGAACATGCAGTGATTGATTTTCTGTTCTTGTGTCAGTTTGCTGAGAATGATGGTTTCCAGATTCATCCATGTCCCTACAAAGGACACGAACTCCTCATTTTTTATGACTGTATAGTATTCCATGGTGTATATGTGCCACATTTTCTTTGTCCAGTCTATCATCAGTGGGCATTTGGGTTGGTTTTAGGTCTTTGCTATTGTAAACAGTGCTGCAATGAACATTCATGTGCATGTGTCCTTTAATAGAACGATTTATAATCCTTTGGGTATATACCCAGTAATGGGATTGCTGGGTCAAATGGAATTTCTATTTCTAGATCCTTGAGTAATTGCCACACTGTCTCTCACATGGTTGAACTAATTTACACTCCCACCAACAGTGTAAAAGTGTTCCTATTTCTCCACATCCTCTCTGGCATCTCTTGTCTCCAGATTTTTTAATGATTGCCATTCTAATTGGTGTGAGATGGTATCTCAATGTGGTTTTGATTTGCATTTCTCTAATGACCAGTGATGATGAGCATGTTTTCATGTTTGTTGTCCTCATATATGTCTTCTTCCTAAAATTATATCTGCCATGACCCTATTTCCAAGTAAGCTCACATTCTGACGTTCTGCGAAGGAGATAAATTTGGGCATTAGAGATACCATTGAACCTAATAAACTGGGTCAAACAAGAAAATGCAAAATTCTCTCCAAGAATTAGGGAAGTTTTTTATTTCTGTCTCCATATTGCCATGTGGTGAAGCCCTAAATATGTTATAACAGTTCTTGTTTTCTCTTTACCTCATGATGAGGAAAAATGAAAAGTTTCAGATCTTCTTGGAACATCTTGGAAGACAAGTTTGAGACTCATAGCATGTATTAGTGCTGATGAAGGCAGCTCCAGTGTTACAATACACAACGTTAAGGTAGCAATAATGACAACAAACAGGTCTATCACACTTTTTGTGTGCCAAGCCCTTTACATCTCTTAAATTACTTCATGTCTGCTATTGTATAACAAAGCACTACAAAACCAGTTTTATTATTATTCTCATTATTCCTATTTTACAAATGAGGCCACTTAGACAGAGAGGTTAAGTAACTTGCTCAAGGTCCCACAGCTAAAAGTTTTGGAAGCAGGAGATCACCTCTGCACTTGGCTATCATTAAGCAGATCTGTAGCAACAGTTGAGTCACCTAACTTCTCTTGGTCGCAGTTATCCTATGAATAATAGGAAGACAGAATTGGAACTAAAAGATAGGCATGGTTCCTGCTATATTATGTTGAAAAGTCTGCCTTTGCTGGGTATTCAAGGGTCTTGTGGATCACCCAGACCAGGGTGACCCAGTGTAATGTGAAGCCCTTAAAAATCTGCAATTTATCTTGAGTATGCACATCTTCACAGGGAGAAAAGTGCTCTGCTTTTAGCACCAATTAGCTAGTTGTCAGGTGACTTTGGCTGTTCTATCCACTATTTCCCCTCTCCTTTTCATTTTATCCCGGCTGGTCTTCATTTCACCTTTCCAGAGTATGCAAAGAGGACTGAGAAGAATGTAACACACAAATTGGCAGCTCTCTATCAGCAAGGGGAATGGGGAGCAGAGTAGATCTTCAGTGAAACAACCAATTTGTTTATATCAGGCAACCTCCTAGGTTGCTTCCTTTTCTCATTTCACTTCCTCTTGACTTTTCTTCTTGTCTCATCAGAGAATCATTGCTGTCACACAGTTCTTTGGACTTGCACAGCCCAAATGGGACACTTCTCCTCCCTAAGAGTGTCCTGAACTGCAGAATTGCCTCTGTATCAGGATACACACACACACACACACACACACACACACACACACACACACACACACGGCGGGGCGGGGAGGATTCTTTCTCTCCAACACACAGGTGTATGAGTATATCATACATATATACACAAACATGCATACTATATCAGTGTTTTTTAATTATACAAGAAAGCAGAGTTGACTGTTTAGTATGGGCTTCTATGTCAGGCATAGAGTTCCAGGGAGAGCTCTACATTTCGCAGTTGTGACCTTGAGATAGTTCCTGAGTTTTATGAGCTTTAGTGGTAAACATGTTGCTCTTCATAGTTCCTGCTTCATGGAGATGCTGTAAGGACTGAATGAGCTACTGCCTATAAAACATGTATCACCATTTTCACAGTAAAACGCAATACATGCTTACTGTTTGTATTTTTATTAGGATTATTAATGATGGTTTTCTTTTTCTATTTTAGATAAAGACACTTAAGCTCCAACTCTCAACCATAATCATCTTATTCCAACCTTCCTAATTAGAAACTTTGGGGTTTGAGAATAAGATTCAGAGATTTAAAAAAGTGTAATATGCAGCCAGCGTTGAGAACCAGATTTTGGCTTTTATAGACACTAATACCCATATACCTATATTTATAGGCTTAGCTACATCAAAGTGATGTCTATATGTATCATTTAGACATTTCCTTTATTATCCACTCATTTATTCTATCTATCAAAGTTCCTGTGCTGCATAATCTATATTAGCTAATTTGTATGGAAGTCCCAGAAAAGGGAAGGGGAGGACGACAATTTGTGAGCCGTTTTCTAGGAGAGAAAGAAAGGTGTGAGGAGTGGAGGCAGGCAGGAAACAGATTGAAATTTCCCCAAAGACTGCTGAATTTTAAAGTCTACTCTAATTATGAGCACAACTCAAAAAATATTTTGGATCACTATTCTCAAAATTATTTTTACAGGTAGCCTACAGAGTAATATAATTTTGATCTTTTGTTGATCTTTGAATAAGGGAAGGGGGTGTCTTACTTTCACTAACATAATCTGAGGAGAGTTTGAAGACCACCTCAAACTTTAATGTGCATAAGAATCACTTGGGAGTTTATGAACTGCAAATGTTTACATTGCAAAAATGTCTGAACTCAGTGTCCAGCAATTTCTTGATCTGGGGCATGGTCCAGGAATCTACAGTTTTTCAAGTTCTCTGAACATTCAGAGCCCAGCAGCCCAGAGGCCAGTTATTGAGAGGCTGAGGCAAGATAGTCACACCAGATGTAAAAGCTAAGATGGTTTTGAGACAAGTTTTGGTTTTTCTTCTCTTGCTTCTGATCTTCTTTGGGCTGTAGAAAAATTCTCATGACTTTTGTCGTGAAGTCTCAAATTCTCCTTCTGCTCCCACTTTTACTTTTCATTTCTTCATCCATGCTTTTAGGTAATTAGCTTAATTCTACTATAAGAAACCATCTGATATCACATTGAGAGTTTCAAGATGTCTTTGCTTCTTTGTTTTCTCTAGCTCCTGGGACACTTCCAGGTCAGGATATTTTTAAATCGGTATCTTTGAACAATTTTCTTATGTAGCCTTTCAAGAGTTTAAGAACAGATATATCTAAAATTATTTGCTTGCTATGTGCACATTTTCTGGGGAGAATACCTGTATTTCTAAAGATATTCTTAAAAGGGTGAGCGATACCCCCAAAAAGATTAAGAGATCATGCCTCAACTTACTGATTCCAAGATCTCTAGGAGCCCTTCACAGCCTCCTAGTTTTTGCTCTTAAATCAGCTCCAGAAGTGCTTGGCTTGACTTTGTGAAAATCAAATGGAGGCTGTAAATCCCTGACTACTTCCGCCTGCTTATCAATTAGACAAGAACAATGATTCATATCATTAAATGTGTATTGGATTAAGCAGTCTAAATCTTCTGTGACTGCATGGGATGCTAATCTTCTTAGGATGCTCTTTCTCACAAGTGGTTGTTTAGGTCCTGGAGCAGAGCATCAGCAGCACCTGGGATTTATTGGAAATGCAACTCCCAGGCCCCACCTACTGAATCTGCATTTTAACCAGATCTCCAGGTGATCCATGTTTTCCATAAATTTGAGAAACATGGGTTTTGAGCACCCTTGGTCAAAGAGGCGAGATAGGTTGGAAACGGTGAAGGGTCAAGCATAGGAAGTTGGGGAGCCCTAACTTTTCTGTTAAGGCAAGGACCTTGTTCCTAGAAATTTTTTTTTAACTAGAATGAAATGCTGTGTATATTATAAATGTGATTTAAAAGTTGAAAATAAATAATCCCCAGTATGAGATACTTTGTTGATCTATGCCAACATTTTAATGTTACATAAACTGTTTTTTTTTTTTTTCACTCCCATATTCTCTAATACCTTTTCCTTCTCAAAGGCTTGGAAAAGAGGACAATTTTCCAAATAGCAGTTTTTGGAAAATGCCATTTTATTTTTTTTTTAAATACAAATATGAAATCCAGATGCTGCTGGGTGCAGTGGCGCATGCCTGTTATTCTAACACTTTGGGAGGCTGAGATGGGAGGATCACTTGAGCCCAGAAGTTTGAGACCAGCCTGGGCAATATAGCCAGACCCAAATCTACAAAAAAATTTAAAATCAGCTCACCATGGTGGCATGTACCTGTAGTCCCAGCTACTTGGGAGGCTGAGGTTACAGTGAACTGAGATCATGTCACTGAACTCCTGGGCAACAGAGCAAGACTCTGTCTCAGGCAAAAAGAAAACAAAGAAATAAAAAGAAATCCAGATGCTAATCTATAATTTCAGTAGAAACAGTATTTGGGCCATTTATGTTGACACTCTCTCCTTCCTTACTAACTGTAATTCAAGTGCTGCCTTGCTGTTCTCTGTGTTTGTTTGTTTTTTAACAAAAACCTCTTCATATATGATCTCAAAGCACATTATGAACAGTTTATTAACTTACTGCAGTCTTAATGATGTAGTGAAATATTGTCCTCATTCTGTTGCCCTCAGTTCTATAATGTCTGGCAGCATAATGGTAGAATATTAAAAGGAATTAAATAAAAATCAAGAGGCAGAGATGCTAATAAGGTTGCCAGCAGGGATCTTTGCTGGGATTACAAAAGCCCTGGGAACCATGAAATTTAAATGCCCATTGTAGAAAATTGTTCCTTCTATGAAAAATAAGGAAGAAATCTGGCACTTGGGATGATCCTATGAGCCTCAGAGGACCTATCATCCTTTAAAAAATCATTTGGCTTCAAATGACCAAGAAGAAGAAAGGATGGTTTTTATCTCTGTAAATCTTACTCTCCCATGTGACTATTATAAATGCAATAAGCCACATACTCTTAAGGAACAGACAAATAAAATCAAAGAAAGCATTGTCAATCCAGAGTTTTATTTATCTTGCAGCGTAGGGAAAAAGGATTGGCTCAACCTGGGATGCTTAGAGTAGCACTTCCATACAAATGTTCTGAGAAGGGCAGAGTCCAGAATATGAAGGGTTCTCATGGGGTTTTCTCTCTGTACAGTATGGAGTGGACCCCAAACCATAATATCCTCTTTGACTATTGATACCGGTGGGCTGGGGGAGGTAGGGACTTGACCCTTGGTATTGTCCAGGCTCTTGACACCATCTTGAGAAGGAATTCAAGGATGAGTCAGAAAATAGGGAAAATACAGAGATTTATTGCAAAGTGAAAAGTACATAGTCAAGAAAGGGGAGTATAGGCTTACTGAAGAGAGAGTTATATGCAAGGGCATTTGCCGCTGCTACCTCTATGGGTCTCTCTAACCAAGGGGTGGAATATTCATGAAGATTCTTGGAAAAAGTAAAGATTTCTCAGAACTGTGGTGGCACCTGTTTTTACACCGAAATCTGGGTATTCCCAGAACTGTCATGGTGCCCATGAGTGTGTAATTTAGTATGTTTATGAGCACATAATGGCATTCTAGGAGAAACCAGGTCAAATCCAACATCATATTGGGCCTAGCTGGTCTTAACCAGCTTGGTCCACAAACTTTCTCAGGGTCTTTTTCAGCCCCAGCTTCTGCAGCTATTTCAAGTTCCTTTTGCTAGTCATGTTGTTATGGGTCTTTGGGGTGTCGCTTTTCTGGCTGGAAACCACTGTGGCTGGAGGCACCTTTGTCTGAGTTTTGCTTGGGACCTTTATGCTTGTCCCACCCACTTGGCCTGGCAGGCTGCACTAGGCTCATGCTACTGACCTGGATCCCATGCCTGCCAAGGGCAAGTCAGGCATGGAGCAGCGAGGGGTGTGTGAGCAGCATGTGGTCGGGCCATTGCACAGTCAGACACGCTGGCTGATGCCGTGGGGCAAGCAGCTCCAGGTGCTGGTATAAACGCTGGCTCTCGGCAAAGCTGTGGCTGGATCAGGTGCACCACAAGCAGCTTCTCTGGCTGGCACTGGGGAATGTGGTGGCACCCCGAAGTTTGGAGACACCAGGAACCACAGAGCCCCAAAGATGGAGTCACAGCCCTGGCCCAGGAAGCTCCCAGGTCTGGGATCCCCGAAGGGCCACAGCTCTTCTCTTCTGCTCTTCACCCCCAACATAGCGAGCAAGGGACATGTCTCAACCCTGTTTGTGTTATAGATCTTTTAGCCTCACCATTCAGTGGGTCTCGAGTTCTTGTTCTGTGACCAGAAAGAATGAGGTTCACAGACAAGTGGAGGGTGAGCAAGATGAAGAGGAACTTTATTAAATAATGGAACAGCTCAGAGGGGACCCACAGTGGGCAGCTACTCTCCATAGCCAGGGTGTCCCAACAAGTGTGCAGCTTTCAGTAGAGAGGGTAGCCCCTCTCTGCAACTGGTTGTCCCATCATTGTTTCTTCAGTTCTCAGCAGAGTCGGGTAGCTCCTCTCTGCTAGGCAGGTCATCCTGATGAGTGTCCAGCTCTCAACAGAGAAGGTAGTTCTTCTCTGCAGCTGGTCATCCCATCACCTCCCCATCGTCTCTCCATCCTCTCTGTCCTCTGCTGAAGTCTGGTTGAGTTCAGATGTTTTATTGGCCTCAGAGGGGAGGAAGTGGGTGCTGATTGGTCCATGGACAGCCATGAGTGAGCCCAGTGAAAAGCACCACAAGCTTCCCCTCTGGTCTGGGGTCTGATGGCCCAGCCCCCAGGCTTCAGGCCCTCCCTAGCTTGAGGGTGGGGCTTCACTAGGGACCTGCTCTTTCCACTCAGAAGACTATCTGCCTCCTGCCTCCTGCCACTCTTCATGACACCCAGGCAGTGCATGTCAAGGGGTGCTTGCAGGCCAGGATCAACTGTCCTAAGCACTCCCTTGGTCTCCGTCTCATGCTTGTTGGTGCCCAACATCCTGAGGGGGCAGAGCCAGCAGGTGTCTGGCATGTCAGCACTACCTTGAGTGTGTGCATATGTAGCCAGGCTGTGACAGTGCCCAGGCTAGGCCCTGATTTTGCTCTGAGATTAGAGTAGGTGTTGACAGTGGGGAGAAGCCAGGCAGTGGGAGCAGGCACTTCCGAGCCTGCTGGGGGAAGAGGGACCTTCCTGGGCTCCCAAGAGCACAGAGATGCCCAGGTCCTGAGCCGCAGCAAGGAGGCTGCAGCTGCATCTGTGGAGCTCCCGCTCTGCCAACTCAGAAGGGACAAGGCTTCCACTTGTCCGTGGTTCCCACTGGCTCCATGGAGTGTGCAGCCCAGGCCACACCTCCTCACAGCCTGGGGTGGGGGCTTCAGGTCCTTGCTGGGCCCCTCTCTGCCAGTTTCTCCATGCCAAAGCATGCTGCTCTCCTGCTGGCTGGCAGCTAAACCTGGGCCCCATTGTGGCAGTTGTTGGGGTGCTGGGCTCCAGGAGGCTCCCAGAAGCAGGCTCTGGCGTCTGCCCACCTCCTCCCTGCACCCTTCCTGCAGTGGTAGTTGGTGAGAGCAGCAACATGGGGCCAGGGGCCAGAGTGGCAGAGGCTTTGGGCCTGGGAGCGGTCCTGCCCAGCCATGCAATGGTGGGGGCAGTGCATTTGGCTGCCTCGGGGGTGCGGGGCACAGGAGTCCCCCCATCACCACTGCTGCTCCCACAGCTGCTCCTGCCACCAGCGCCGGGGCCTCTTGCTGCAGCCGGCATGATGGCAGTGGCTGCTCTGGAGCACCGGCTGCTGCCATCAACGTGGCACTGCCGCCTGGAATTGTCTGTTCTCCTGTGACTACACTGTATTATTTCTATCTCACTATAAGAGGCAGATACTGGTTCAGGTCTTCAACATTCTTCACCGTTTCTTCAATCTAACAGAGTAGGCTTAAGAATCATCTCTATTTCTAACAATAAGCAATAATTCTTTTTATATGCCTGTATTCCCTAAACATAAATGAGAACATTTTAGAATACCTTGAATCCTGTTGTTAGAAGCCAGTAATTAGATGTTTTTATGTAAATATTTAATTCTTTCATCAATTTGTCAACATGTATATACTGGAGATCTACTTTGTTTGAAGCTGAAGTTTGTGACTGGGTGTGTATATAGACAACTAAAAGCACGTAACCAGGGGCAGATAGTAGTTATTTCGTCTTCATTCTTCATTCATCCTTCCTTTCATTAACGATTCAAGAAACGTTTTTTAAAAAAATCCTGTGGTAAGTTAAGTGCCAAGAATATGACAGGGAGTAGATCTGACAGCTTCCATGTCTCCTGCAGTTTATAGTCCAGCCACAAAGGCAGATAATTAAGTAAGCAATGACAGCCGAGTATGGGGAGAAGTCGGTGCCTAGGAGAACACAGAAGAAGGAGATGATGATTTAGGCTTCTGGAAATGTTGGCTGTGTATGTGTGTGTATGAAGCTGGGAAAGGTAACATCTGGTGAAATAGAAGATAATTCTTTGAAAGTAGGACAAGGTCAGGAAGTTCTTGATTTTTCTTTCATCCTAGTTGTCTTTCATCCTACTTCGTTCCCCTTTCGTATTCTAATCTCACCGTAGAACTGCATGCTGGGGTGTGCATCCTGCTGGATCTGAGTGCACTGGCGTATGCAGGCACATGCATACTCCTTATTCCAACATGCCCTCTTTAGGAGCACACTGAAACATTCTGCTGGTATTTCTCTGAAGCTCATAATTAACTACACCTCCCTGAAGGCAGACAGAATCAAAAGATAAAATATGTTTCGAACTCCTTAGACTGATAAAGAATAGTAAAATGTAAATAAAGACCATCTTAATTATTTTGTTCCAAATGAAATGCTGGCTATACACCACCAAGTATTCCTGAAAACACCAAAGATCACAATAATAAAAATACTTTCCGTTTTCAAAATGATTTATAATTTATAAAACATTTTCATAAACTTTATTTTCTCAGATAAGCCAGAAAATGACCATAAACAAAACAAAAAAGCATGGAAGTGAGAGATAGGGAAATGGAAAGGAATGTGAGTGTTGCATTGCTGCAATGGTAAACGCAGTGAGGGAGGTCCACGAGGCTATGTGGGCTGCTTCTGGATAGGCCGTACATAGTTGTAAAGGAAGGTGAGAGCATTTATCTGCATGCTGTACACCACCCTACCTTCCTGTTTCCCGTTAGTCCAAGTGTGTACCCAGAAGGTTAAACTGATATGTTCAGGTTGTACCATCTGGTCCCTTCTGCAGCCACTCATCCAAGTCCAGAAATGGTGGAAGAAGCCAGAAATTTGAGGTGGAAGGACGGTTGGTCTGGCTCTCTGGTAGCAGCAAAGGAGAAGGTCTTCTAGGAATTTGACTGGTCAACCCCAAGGGGTGCAACAAGGACCCAACAAGAACTGGTGGCACCTACGGCAAAGTTCACAACTGGGGATTCAGGAGCTGACATATCTGAAGGAATCTAAGGAGGCACATAACATGTTCTATACAGTTCTCAAAAAATTTTTAATTTTTTTTTTTTGAGATGGACTTTCACTCTTGTCACCCAGGCTAGAGTGCAATGGCATGATCTTGGCTCACTGCAATCTCCGCCTCCTGGGTTCAAGCGATTCTCTTGCCTCATCCTCCTGAGTACCTGGGAGTACAGGCACCCGCCACCATGCCCAGATAATTTTTGTAGTTTTAGTAGAGACCATGTTGGCAAGGCTGGTCTCAAATTCCTGATCTCGAGAGATCCACGCGCCTCAGCCTCCCAAAGTGCTGGGATTACAGATGTAAGCCACTGCGCCTGCCCCTAATGTTTTTAATTATAAAAGTTATTACACATGGGCCAGTTATGGTGGTGCACATCTGTAATTCCAACACTTTGGGAGGCTGAGGCAGGAGGATCGCTTGAGCCCAGGAATTCAAGACCAGCCTGGGCAACATAGTGAGATCTTGTCTCTACCAAAAATTCAAAAAATTACCTAGTTGCAGTTGGATCCACCTGTGGTTTTGGCTACAAGGGAGGCTGAGGCATGAGGATCACTGGAGCCTGGGAAGTTGAGGCGCAGTGAGCCATGTTTGTGCCACTGCACTCAAGCCTGGATGACAGAGCAAGACCCTGTCTCAAAAAAAAAAAAAAGTAAATAAATAAATAATTAAAAAATAAAAGCTATAGCATAAACCAGCCATATTCAATTTAAAAATTCATGACTTTTTTTTTTACAAAAAATAATTTATTTTTAGAGATAGGATCTTGCTCTGTCACCCAGGCTGGAGTGCAGTAGTGCAATCATTCCTCACTGCAGTCTTGACTGTCTGGATTCAAGTGATCCTACTGCCTCAGCCCTAAGTGGCTGGGCCACCACATCTGGCTTATTTTTGGGAAAAAGAACTCTGTAGAGACAGGGTCTTGGTATGTTGCCCAGGCTGTTCTTGAACTCCTGACCTCAAGCAATCCTCCCACGTTGGCCTCTCAAAGTACTTGGATTACAGACTTGAGCCACCATGACTGGCCTCCATGACCTTTGTCTCTGAAATCTCCTTCCAGAAATTTAATTACAGAACTACACAAAGATACATATACTGGAATGTCATTGCTTGTTAGTGATAAAAATGTACAAACAGCCTTAACTCCCATAAGTAGAAAATTAGTGAAATAAACAATTGTCTTAACAATGAATGACTCAGACAGAAGGAAAAAGATAATTAGTATTTACATGGACTTTAGCATTTCTACATGCTAACTCCATTATTTGCTGATTGTACTTTGGATAAATTATTTATGCTTTTTAAATCTTTAGTGTAGTCATTAGAATGAAAGGGGAGCTAATGATTGTAGCCCCGCTCCTGCAGAGTACATGTATATAAAGCACTTATAGTGCTCCTAAAAGAAAAACTTCAGACAAACTAAATTTAGCAAAATTTAATTAAGAGAAAAACAATTTGGGAATTGGGCAGCCCCCGAACCAGAATGGATTCAGAGAGACTCCAGCACAGGCACTGTCACAGAAAAAAATTATGGACAGAAAAAGGAAAGTGATGTACAGAAAATGGAAGTGAGGTACAGAAACAGCTGGATTGGTTACAGCTTGGTGTTTGCCTTATTTGAACATGGTTTGAACAGTTGTCTCCCTTTGATTGGCTGAAACCAATCAGGGTGACTGACACAAGAGTAGATAATAGTCTGTTTACACATCCCGTTAGGTTACAGTTTACTATGCACAAAGAGGTCTTTAGACTGAATTTGAAATCTATAAGGAGGCAGTGATATAGTTTGGCTGTGTCCTCACCCAAATCTCATCTTGAATTTCCATGTGTTGTTGGGGGGACCTGATAGGAGGTAATTGAATCATGGGAGCAGGTTTGTCTCATGCTGTTCTTGTGATAGGAAGTCTTATGAGATCTGACAGTTATTGTAAGGGGGAATTTCCTTGCACAAGTTCTCTCTCTTTTGCCTATTGCTATCCATGTGTGATATGACTTGCTGCTCCTTGCCTTCCACCATAATTGTGAAACCTCACCAGCCATGTGGAACTGTAAGTCCAATAAAACTCTTTCTTTTGTAAATTTCCCAGTCTTAGGTATGTTTCATCAGTAGTATGAAATTGTACAGTAAGTTGGTACCAGGAGTTGCTACTAAAAAGATACCCAAAAATGTGGAAGCAACTTTAAAATGGGATAAAAGACAGGGGTTGGAACACTTTGGAGGGTTCAGAAGAAGACAGGAAAATGTGGGAAAGTTTGGAACTTTCTAGAGACTTGTTGAATAGCTTTGCCCAAAATGCTTGTAGCAATGGACAATGAAGTCCAGATTGAGGTGGTCTCAGATGGAGATGAGGATCTTGTTGGGAACTGGAGTAAAAGTGACTCTTGTTATGTTTTAGCAAAGAGACTGGCAGCATTTTCCCCCTGCCCTAGAGATTTGTGGAACTTTGAACTTGAGAGCGATAACTTAAGGTATCTAGCAGAAGAATTTCTAAGCTCCAAGGCATTCAAGAGGTGACATGGGTGCTGTTAAAGGCACTCAGTTTTAAAGGGGAAACAGCATAAAAATTTGGAAAATTTACAGCCTGACAATGTGATAGAAAAGAAAATCTTATTTTCAGAGGTGAACTTCAAGCCAGCTGCAGAAATTTGCATAAGTAATGAGCCAAATGTTATTCCCCAAGATAATGGGGAAAATGTCTCCAGGCATGTCAGAGGTTGTCGTGGTAGCCCCTCCCATCACAGGCCTGGAGGCCTAGGGAGAAAAAGTGGTTTAATGTGCCAGGTGGGCCTAGAATACCTTTGCTGTGTGCAGCCTATGGACTTGGTACCCTGTGTCCCAACCACTCCAGCTGTGGCTGAAAAGGGCCAACATAGTGGGCTCAGGCCATGGCTTCAGAGGGTGCACCCCAAGCCTTGGCAGCTTCCACATGGTGTTGAGCCTACGAGTGCACAGAAGTCAAGGATTGGGGTTTAAGAAACTCTGTCTAGATTTTAGAAGATGCATGGAAATGCCTGGATGTAAAGGCAGAAGTTTTCTGCAGGTGTGGGGCTCTCATGGAGAACGTCTACTAGGGCAGTGTGGAAGAAAAATGTGGGGTCAGAACCCCCACACAGAGTCCCTACTAGGGCATCGCCTAGTGGAGCTGTGAGAAGAGGGCCACCATCCTCCAGACCCCAGAATGGGAGATCCAATGACAGCTTACACTGTGTGCCTGGAAAAGCCACAGACACTCCACACCAGCCTGTGAAAGCAGCTGGGAGGGAGGCTGTACTCTGCAGAGCCATGGGGGTGGAGCTGCCCAAGACCGTGGAAACCCACTTCTTACATCAGCATGACGTGGATGTGAGACATGGAATCAAAGGAGATCATTTTGGAATTTTAAGATTTGACTACCCTGCTGTATTTTGGATTTGCAAGGGAGATGTAGCCCATTCATTTTGGCCAATTTCTCCCATTTAGAATGGCTATATTTACCAAATGCCTGTATCCCCATTGAATCTAGGAGGTAACTAATTTGACTTGCCTTGTCTCAGATGAGACTTAGACTGTGGACTTTTGAGTTAATGCAGAAATGAGTTAAGGCGTAATTGGTTAGGAAGGCATAATTGGTTTTGAAATGTTAGGACATGAGATTTGGGAGGGACCAAAGGTGAAATGATATGGTTTGGCTGAATCCCCACCCATATCTCATCTTGAATTCCCACGTGTTGTGGGAGGGACCTGGTAGGAGGTAATTGACTTGTGGAGGCAGGTTTTTCCTGTGCTGTTCTTGTGACAGTGAGTCTCATGATATCTGATGGTTATTATAAGGGAGAGTTTCCCTGCACAAGCTCTCTCTCTTTTTGCCTGTTGTCATACATGTAAGACATGACTTGCTGCTCCTTGCCTTTCACCATGATCGTGAAGCCTTCCCAGCCATGTGGAACTGTGAGTCTAATAAACCTCTTTCTTTTGAAATTGCCCAGTCTCAGGTTGTCTTTATCAGCAGCATGAAAATGGACTAATACAGGCAGCTTTAGGCTAAACTTAATTTAACAGTGCCTGACACAAAAATACTAGCTAATTCTCATCTTCACCATCATCATCATCATCCTTTCATCTTGCTTGCATATTGTTATACCCAGTTTACTGATGTGAAAACCTAGATGAAGAATATTTCAGTGGCATTCTAAATGCTTGACAACCAGTCAGTAGTGTTCTTCAATTATACTGCTTTGTCTTATGTTGATGAAATTTTCAGATGTCAAAAAACTGGGACAAGCAGTTATTGCATTATGTTGCAAATTTTGTGTTTAAAAAGATCTTAGCAAGATAGAATCCTGGGCAAAATCTCAAAAGAGGAACTTAAAGTGGATAATTGGGAAGTATTGGATTTGGTTAAAACAAAAAGGCATCACACCACTGCAAGATTTATAAAAAGTATTTGGAGATTTTACTTTTAATATAATATGAATTAAATGTAAATTATGACTGTTAAGATGTGAATGTGGTATTAGAGTATGTTAAAATTATCATAGTGGCTAAAATAAGAAAGCTGATATTTGTCCTTTCTCCACATCAGTCTCAATGTGCTGAGAAAAATATGTTCCATGCAAAAATATTACTTGATTTTTGTGCACTTATTGGAGAACTGTAACAGAAGTAAACAATGGTCAGAAAAAATGACCCTTATGAGCCATCCTAAGGAGATGGAGTTTATTTCAGAGAGTGTAAGAATCCACTGATAAGATTTGAAAAGAGGAGTAATGGGATCACAGCTGCGTTTTAACTGGTGAGTATTGACTGGGACTTGAGGCAGGGAGACCAGTCAGAAGGCTTTTGTAAAGCCCATGGTTGCAGGGAAGGCAGAAAACAAAATAGACGCATCAAGAGATATTCAGGAGGTGCAATTGACCAGACTGGATAATGAGTTGGTTGAGGTGGTGAGGGAGGAAGAAGTGGGAAAAGTCAATGCTGACTCCCAGGTTTCTGGACTAGATTTGATGCTGGGAATGTAAGAAGGAAAATCATCTTGTGGGATTTTTGGATGATTATATGCATCAGAAAGTGAAGCATAGGCAAGGGAACTACCATTTTCTTTTGATGTTAAGGAAGAAAAGACGCTGTGTTTGGCTTGATAGATAAAGTCCATGGCCAATTTCTTCTGTGAAATTCTTAAGTATATAATCAGACTATTAATGGAGGAGAATGTGAAATTGCCGAGTTAACCTTAGGAGGAACTTTCTAACCGACACTCATTACAGCTTCAACACAGCTGACCTTATCCTTGTTGCAGCCTAATTTAAATTATAATGCTTATTCTTCTACGCACTCCAAAATTCTGACTACACTTTTCCTTGTTACTACTAACTTGCTATAAATGCAAATTTGTACTTTTAGTATTGAAAGTATACTTTTGGTTGAAAAAGGGAGTCTGAGTTGACATAACTATACATGCATATATATATTTATATATATAAATATAAATATTTCTAACCATATTATACATGTATATATATATTTATATTTCTAACTATATTATAGAAAAGCCCAGGGAAAAATAAGAAAAGCAATATGGCCAATAAATGTATGAATTTATTTTTATCATTGTTCTTGTTATTTTGGTAATTTTTTCTAGACTTTGTTACACGTTCATGTTTATAGACTGGTACTCAATCTGTACGTACATTTATGGATCATTAATTTTTTTGTTTATAGTTGATATAATAATTGTACATATTTAATTGAGTACAGAGTGATAGTTTTATACATGTATACAATGTATAATGATCAAGTTAGGGTAATTAAGGTATTCATCACCCCAAACATTTATCAATTTTTTTGTTGTTGAGAACATTCATAATCCTCTCATTGCTTTTAAACATATTACAAGAATTTTTTGTTAACTATATTCACCCTATAGTGCTATAGAACACTAGAACTTAGTCCTTCTATCTAGCTATAATTTTGGAATCACTTATTTTTAATCAATATAATAAGAATTTCCCAGATTGCTTTGAAGACTTTATGCTTTAATGTTGTTCCAACATTATATTAACTACAGTAAAATTTACTTACAACTGTTAGACATTTTGGTTGCATCCAAATTTTTGCTGTATTGTTCAACCCTAGAAATAAGATCTTCATATGTAAACTTTCCCCCACTCACTCCAATACTTTAGTAGATGAGAGTTCCAGAAGGGGAATTACTAAGTCAAAGGTTTGGAAAAATATTATGGAACTTGATATTATACAATATTATTTAAATTAAAGCCTGGGTGGTTTTGATTCCTTGCTCATGGTCAATGTGAGAAGTTGTGTTTCCACTTGGGCTTTTTAGTTCAACAATATATAGGATGTTTAAGCTTAATGGAGAGGCAAAAAAAGGAAGGCAAAATGGGAATAAAATGATCACTTTTATTTTAAGTATTTTTCTCAAAATTTGTCATCTCTTGATTTTGATAGGCCCTTTCTTACTTTCCCCTCCTCCCCCCATCAGCTAATGAAAAGATATGGTGGCAACATTTCTTATAAGTTTTCTCATTCAGATAAATTGTCATAGAAAGAAATTCAAAGGATGGGTTGTTTATTTTGTTTAGTGCTTATGAAATGATATCCTAAAAGAGGCCTTTGCAAAAACCATTATGTTGACTTCCAAATTGGATCATCATTTTATCAGTCATTTGAAATCTCATTTACCACTGGCACCCACTGCCAGTTTCCATAACAAATCAATTTGTGTGTCATAACACTCCTAGGGCACTATTCAGTCACCCATGAATGGGTTGAGTACAGCTGTCATGAGCAACCCCAAAATGTTACCTAGAAATCAAATTTTCCTTTTCCCCCCAAATCTCTCTAATATAGCTACTTCCTTGCTGGCTCAACATAGGTACAAAAATGAGACCGTTAGTAGTCTCAGTCAGGAAATACAAAAGAAATTGCCAAGGAAGGTGGTGAGATGAAACCAGCCAAACCCCTCTCTTCATCAAGGACATGGGCGATGAGTTTACTTTTGATTATGAGGTTCTTATGTAATAATTATGGATAGATGACAGGCATGAGATCCTAAAAGGATTACTGAAGCAAGAGTGATCTCTGACTTGGAGAGTTTCTCAGCCACAGCACTTTTGACATTTGGGGCTGGATAATTCTTGGTAGTATAGGCTGACATTGTAGGATATTTAGGTGCATCCCTGGCCTTTACCCACTAGCTTCAGGTAACACCTCTGCAGTTATGACAACCAAAAATATATCTAGACATTGCCAGTTGTCCCCTTGTGGATCAAAATCACCCATTATTGAGAACCATTGCTTAGTTACAATGGTTTAGTTTTTCAGGTTCACTCTTTGAGTCTTGGTTTCTTTAGCTGAAAAGTCAAAAGAATGACTTAGTTATCTAAGTTATCTAACAACATTAATGGTTGGATAACTTAGATTTACTGGTCTATATAATCTTTAAAGCCCTAGCCTTTGTAGTTCCTGAAGTTTAAAAGTTACAATGTTTAAAAAAAAATTTGTTTAAAGAAACACCATGGTGTTATTAGTTGGGGAATGTAAATACGATTAGCTATTATTTTATCTAAGAGGAAAATAAGTATCTTTAAAGATGAGAATTGGAATTCAAAAAATAATTTCAACTTTTATGTTAAATTCAGCGGGTACATGTGCAAGATTATTACTTGAGTATATTGACTGATGCTGAAGTTTGGGGTACAATTGATCCTGCCACCAAGGTACTGGTACCTAATATTAGCTGGTATATAGCTACTTAGCATAGTACCTAATATTTTAATTTCTCAACACTTGCTCCCTCCTTACTCCTCTCCCCAGTGTCTGTTACTACCATATTTATATCTATGTATGCCCAATGTTTAGTTCCCACTTATAAGTGAGAACATGCAATATTTGGTTACAGCCTCCAGTTGCATCCATGTTGCTGCAAAGGGCATGATTTCATCATTTGTGGCTGTGTGGCATTCCATGGTGTATATATGTACATTTCCTTTATCCAGTCCACTGCTGATGAGCACTTAAGTTGATTCCATAAGTTTTCTATTGTGAATTGTGCTTCAGTGAATGTGCAAGTGCATGTGTCTTTTAGACTGATCATTTTAGAATGATTTATTTTCTTTTGGGAATACACCCAGTAATGGAATTGCTGGGTCACACAGTAGTTCTGTTTTAAGTTCTTTGAGAAATCTCCAAACTGCTTTCCACAGTGGCTGAACTAATTTACATTCCCACCAACAGTCTACAAGCATTCCCATTTCTCCACAGCCTCACCAGCATCTGCTGTTTTTTGATGTTTAAAATTATAGTTATTCTGACTGGTGTGAGAAGGTATTTTATTATGGTTTTGATTTGCATTTCTCTGATGGTTAGTAATGTGGAAAATTTTTTCATGTTTGTTGGCCACTTGGATGTCTTCTTTTGAGAAATGTCTGTTAATGTCTTTTGCCCATTTTTAATGGAGTTATTTGTTTTTTGCTTGCTAAATTGATTAAGTTCCTTACAGATTCTGGGTATTAGACCTTTGTTGGATGCATAGTTTGCAAATACTTTCTCCAATTCTGTAGGTTGCCCATTGACGCTTCTGATGGTTTCTTTTGCTGTGCAGAAGCTCTTTAGTTTAATTAGGTACCACTTGCCAATTTTTGTTTTTGTTGCAATTGCTTTTGAGGACTTGGTCATAAATTCTTTCCCAAGGCCAATGTCCAGAATGGTGCTTCCTAGATTATCTTCTAGGATTCTTATAGTTTAAGGTGTTGCATTTAAATCCTTTAATCCATCTTGAGTTAATTTTTGCATATAAGGAAAGGTAGGGGTCTAGTTTCATTTTTCTGTATGTGGCGAGCCAGGTAGCCCAGCACCATTTATTGAAAAGGGAGTACTTTCCCCATTGCTTATTTTTGTTGACTTTGTTGAAGATCAGATGGATGGATGTGTGTGACTTTATTTCTGGGTTTTCTATTCTGTTTCATTGGCATTTATCTGTTTTGTACCAGTACCATGCTGTTCTGGTCACTATATCTTTGTAGTATAGCTTGAAATCTGATAATGTGATTCCTCTGGCTTTGTTCTTCTTGCTTAGGATTACTTTGGCTATTTGAGCTCTTTCTTGGTTCTGTATGAATTTTAGAATTTTTTTTCCTAGCTCTGTGAAAAATGACGTTGGTAGTTTGATGGAAATAGCATAGAATATGTTGATTTCTTTGGGGAGTCTGATCATTTTAATGATACTGATTCTTCCAATCCAGAGTATGGAATGTCTTTCTATTTGTTTGTGTCATCTGTGATTTCTTTCAGCAGTGTTTTGTAGTTCTCCCTGTAGAGATCTTTGACTTCCTTTATTAGATGTATTCCTAGTTATTTTTATTTTTGTGACTATTATAAATGGGAATGTGTTCTTGACTTGGTTCTCAGCTTGAATGTTACTGTTTTATAGAAATGCTACTGATTTTTATACATTGATTTCATATCCTGAAACTAAGTTGTTTATCAGTTCCAGAAGCTTTTGGTGGAGTATTTAGGGTTTTCTAGATAGAGAATCATGCTGCCTATGAAGAGAGATAGTTTGACTTCTTTTCCTTTTTGGATGCCTTTTATTTCTTTCTCTTGCCTGATTGCTCTGGCTAGTACTTCCTCAAAAATGGAAGTCTTATTTTGCAAATGCCCCAAAGTTTGCAGGTTGGAAGCAGGCTGGCGTGTGATAGAGTTCAGAAGATAGCTGGCCAAAGATAAGAGCAAAATAGAAGTGAAGGTAAAATGAGTAGATTTCAAGTGTGCAAATACACACATAACTCCTCTTATTGTCTTATTTTCATGTATTTATTTAGAGACAGGGTCTCACTGTGTAGCCCAGGCTGGAGTGCAATGGTGAGATAATAGCTTACTATAACCTTGAACTCTCTAGTAACTGGAAATTCTGGTGCATGCCACAATGTCCAGCTATTTTTTACTTTCATTTTTTTGTAGAGATAGGTCTCACTGTGTTTCCCAGGCTGGTCTTGAACTCCTGGCCTCACGTAATCCTCCTGCCTCAGCCTCTCAAAGCCCTGGGATTAAACACATGAGCCACCTTACCTGACTGAGCAACTTGGACATCACCCCTTTTAAACAAACAATAAACAAAGGGTTAGAGAAAAATGGTTCAAGGAGTCCAGAATCTGCTTTCTGTTGGAAGGCTTTCTCTGTCATCACTTGGTTATTTAAGTTGCACAGACTGGTTCTGTGCAACTTAAATTTCACACCTAGGAGACTAGGTGTGAAATCCAGAAATTGTATTCAAAGTAGATGGAAAGGAATAATTAGCAAATTCAGAAAAATGGTGAGACAGGAAGCTCAGAGTTCTAGACAGACTGTGAGGATGAAGCAGGAAGTAGATGATGAAGCATAGGAAGCCATGCTCCACATTCCACTGCTTTCACTGTGACTTTTGTGATGTTCAGTGTCTATTTAGAGCTTTTGTGATGTTCAGTGTCTATTTAGACACACAGGCATGCTGCTTGTCAGCATGCCCCTGTACCGAATAGAACCATGAATTCAGATTCGGCTTCACAGGCAAGAACATTCTCATCGGAGAGAGAATGCTTTATAAAATTGAGTCAGAAAGGAGAAGAAGAAGGAATAATAAATCCCCTTTTCTCTTGCTTACTCTCTCATTCTGTCTCTCTCTTTCTCTCCTAGCCTGTTATTCTAAGTTATCTAGACTAGGAACTAGGGTCACACAATAAGCATTCATAACTGAATGTTAATAACTAATGTTTTTTAAGTGTTTGCCATAAGTTTACCTAGCTTGGAGTGGCTCCTATAATAAATTGTAATGTTTATTAGAACTTTGTGTTCTTATGTCTGCATAAGATTTAATCTGTATTAGATTAAATGTCAATATAAACCTATAAGGTAGTTGCTATTTTTATCATATACCTTTTAGGATGAGAAAATTAGGGCAGAGAATAGTTGAGTAACATGTTCAAGGTCACACAGAGAGTAATGATGGCAGAAAAACCAAATTCTGTGCAAATATATAAAGTGTTTTATTCTGAGCCAATGTGAGTGACAGCAGCCCAGGAAAACAGTCTCAAGAGGTCCTAAGAAAGTACACTTGAAGCAATTGGGTTACGGTTTCATTTAATACATTTCAGGAAGATAAGAATTGTAGGTAAAATCATACATCAATTCGTGGGAGGTATACATTGGTTAGGTCTGAAAAGGCAGGACATCTTGAAGTGGGAGCTTGTAAGTCATAGGCAGGTTTAGGAATTCTTTATTTGGCAATTGGTTGAAAGAGTTAAGCTTTGTTCAAAAACTTGGAGTCCACAGAAAGGAAAGCTGAAGTAAAGCAGGGCGGGGTGGGGGAGGGTCTGTTTGTCATGTGATGCCATGCAAGAAAAGTAAGCCACAATATATTGGGTTAAAAAAGACCTGTTTAATGAGCTGTAAGGGTTTGTGAGACATGACTCCCCAGACCCCTTAGAAAGGAATCTGAGCAAGTAAAAAGGTCAGAGTTCCTTCCCCAGTGTGTTTAAAGAGCTAGGACTAGAACCCACCAGATTTGCAACTGAGGCTTCTCTCCCTACTGCCACATTCTTCTGCTTCACTGAGCACACTGCAGGCATGGTCTTAGCTTACTCCCACCGTGATCTTAAGAGCAGGTATTGTTTTTATCGTCCTTCAACAGATGCGGAAACTAAGACACGGAGAGGATGAATAATTTAAAGTCTGAAATGAAGTGAGGAATCAGGGATTCAAACTAGGTCGGGTTGCTGTCTCTTTTTCCTCTGACCTCTGTACTCCTTGGCCTCCTCTCAGAGTGCTACAAGGACATGCTGTACCAAGCAACTGTGCAGCCAGGTAGATGCAGTCGGAGCACTCCTGTGGCAGCACGATTTCAGTGTTCGGAGAAATGAGAGATTATATGTGATTGCTTGGGGGACGTTAAAAAGGCCTTATGGAGGGGCTTGTGTTAGCTAGGGTTTGGGAAAATGGGTCTAATTCTATAGGCAGCAAGTGGAAGAAGAGCTTTTGTGGAAGAAGAAATAGTATAAGCAAAGGCATAAGGTCCAGTGGCATGGGGTTTGCTGCAAGAAATGTTCAGTTGTCGTTCAGTTTAGAGCACTGAGGGTATGTACCTTTTAGTAAATATTTTCTTTAAAAGTACAGCAATTCAGGGAAACTCAGAAGACAGAAAAAATAAGTTTTGGTTACAGTCAGAGTACCCACAGACAACCACAGGAAGTGACCAAGACAGGGAAGATGCTGCTGTTAGAACCCGCGTAGCAATCGCACAGCAGTGGCTAGGCTGCGTTACATCCAGAGATGTGGACCATTAGGATAAAAAGCACAAAGCAAGAATTATAGCACTGTAGGAAGCTTCTAGTTCTTCCCCAGGTTCCAAGGACTGACTGTGAACCCAGAGTTGTCTTTTAGACAGCAACCTTTCTCTGAAAAAGTAACTTTGTATGTATGCATTTACATGGAAAGGATCACTAATAACTAACATATATGCTGGCACTATTCTTCATTATTCTAAACATGAACTTATGTAAAGGTATAAGTCATGCTTATGTTTAATTGCACCATTAGAAAATTGCCTGTAGGTTTAAGAATAAAGTTTCTGAAGAGAAATTTAAAAATTGTGAATTACACCTTCATTAATACAATATTACGATATTGGAAATCAGAATGACCCTGGGTTAGCCACTCTACAGACAGAGAATATCATTTCTTCACTGAACGTGAATAAAGAAGTTAAGTTTAGGGAGCCTTGATCACCTAGAGATCTTATCAAAGGCTCTCTGACATAGTTGATCTCCTCCAGTTATCTCTGACTGAGTGGATTCAGCCAGTAGTAATTCTGCTGTCCTAAACGAGATATGCCTCCCGACACCTGCCCCTACTAGAAGAAAACTGGCAGCAGTAACCATTGAGGACTGGCCTGCCTGCTGTGTCCTGCAAGGGAGAAGTTACTGCAGAGAGTGCTGGGATCTGTGGGATTTGGCTTTTCAACATTTTTAATAAGGCTGAAGCTCACACGTACATAGAACTCGTTTGCTTGGGGTCAGACACCACTGCAACCACAACCTGATCAAATCCAACCCCTGGAGTGTGTCAGGGCCTCTGTGACAGAACACAGCAGGCTCACCTTTGAAGCAGAGTTTGACTCCAGAATCTTCTGTTTGCAGTGAGACTAAGCTTTGTTTTTAGTCTTCTTCTTGGGGAAGAATTAAACTTGACCCTAGGAAAAGGCAACAAGAACTGAACAAAAACCCATATTTATTGATATGACTCTTCCTCAGAGGAAATTGAAACAGGTGTCTTTTGAATTCTGTTAAGCCTTTATTATTTCTTTGATGGCAGATCTGTGTTATCAATGTTTATTGAGAAGACTGAGAATATGCTGATGACAAAAGATCTGAAGAGTATTAAACATTTCCCATTCATATATCTTTCACAGTTTTTTATGCATGTATTTTCAGAATCTCCTCATATATATATATATATATATATATATATATATATATGCTGTGTGCATGGACACAGAAGGACAAATATTTTTTTAAAAATACGAATAACTTACGATGGTTGTTTTGAAATCTACCCTTTTGGGGGTATCATTTTAGAACAGAATGAAGTACTGATCACTTAGTGCTGGGTAAGGTGTCAGAGCCCCAGCACCAGAGAGCGATCAACTCGCAGGTTGGTAAGAATTTACTGATGACAGTATAGGTCTGAAAAGGGGAGTTTTATTGTTATAGATAGAAAGTGCACTGCAGAAGAGTGCAGTGGGTCATCTCAGCAACTGAGGGCTGAGTGCCCTGTGATGAATTTTTGCTTAGGGATATTTATGGAATTTAACGTGGGACCTTAAGGGTATTTTCGACCATATTAGTCACATAGGTCATGATAAATGGTTAAATTTGTAGACATTTTTTTGTGCCTTAATGTCAGCAAGGGTTACACAATAAGATTTGTTATGTGTGCATTCTGGAGATGTATAGAAATTCTAATTACTTACAAACTTTGGGTAAAGAAAGTTAGAACCAGATGCCTGCTTCAGATAATAGGGAAGTCTAATTGCTTGTAAATTTCTCAGATAAGAAGTTTTGCCTCTGGTTGGCCTGCTTGGTGATCACTAGGTGATCTTTGCTTTCTTTACTTGGATTTGCCAAATAGTTTGGATTTTTCCCCATTTGTTTTATAATTTTCCTTTCTCCTTTCTTCCTTCCCTTCCTCCCTCCTTCTTTCCTCCTTCCCTCCCATCCTATTATCTATTAGTCTACTTCTTTATCTAATCTATCATTTCTCTATCTGTCCAAATAATCTTTTCTGAACCATTTGAGGGTAATTTGGAGACATCGTGCCCTTTTAGTGTATATTTCTGTATACATTTCCTAAAAACAAGGATATTCTTTTATATAGCTACAGTAAAATATTTCTCTTATATATGTAGGGGCAAAGAGAAAATTTCTCTTTTGCCCTCAGAGGGTCTGTTGAACAATTAACTCACAAAAGGCAGATTAATAAGATCAAAGGAATCTAGTTTATTATTGGGCTTACAGGGAGAACTACAGAGTGATTGCTGTCCCCAGTGGGCTGCAAAAGCTTATGTACCATCTTGAGGTTACACACAGAATGGGAGCTCAGACAATGGCCAAAAATAGGGTATAGTGGTAAAACACATTAGGGGAGGAAGAGAAGAGGAGGCTTGGTTGGTGATATGGTTTGGCTGTGTCTTCACCCAGTCTCATCTTGAATTGTAATTCCCGTAATCTCTGTGTGTCATAGAACAGACCCTGTAGGAGGTAATTGAATCATGGGGGTGGTTACCCTCATGCTGCTCTCATGATAGTTAGCGAGTTCTCACAAGATCTGATGGTTTTATATGGGGGCTTTTCCCAGCTTCACTCTTGTTCTTCCCTTTCCTACCACCATGTAAAGAAGGACATGTTTGCTTCTGGTTCTGCCATGGTTGTAAGTTTCCTGAGGCCTCCTCAGCCATGCTGAGCTGTGAGTCAATGAAACTTCTTTTCTTTATTG
This sequence comes from Aotus nancymaae, assembly GCF_030222135.1. NCBI lineage: Eukaryota > Metazoa > Chordata > Mammalia > Primates > Aotidae > Aotus > Aotus nancymaae. The sequence continues at coordinate 108,672,257 of NW_026988425.1, forward strand.
ATTACCCAGTCTCTGGTATGTCTTTATTAGCAGCATGAGAACAGACTAATATGGCTTGCAATGGGAGTCTTGTTATATAGATGAAACCTCACAGGTAGCAACCCTCTGAGAGAATAGATGGTAAATGTTTCCTTCAGGCCTTTAAAGATGTCAGACTCTCAGTTAATCTTTCTTGGATCCAAACAGGGGAGAAGTCCTTGCAGTATCAATGCAAATTCCCTACAGATGTAAATTTCCCCCAGGGAAGACAGCTTTACAGGGCTACTTCTGTTTGCTGGCTCTCTGACAGCCATCTCAAAATATGTCAAGGAAATATATTCTGGTTGGCTGGGCGCAGTGGCTCACACCTGTAATCCCAACACTTTGGGATGCCAAGGCAGGTAGATTGCCTGAGCTCATGAGTTTGCAACCAGTCTCGGAAACATGGTAAAACCCTGTCTCTACTAAATACAGAAAATTAGCTGGGCCTGGTGGCATGTGCCTGTAGTCCCAGCTACTTGGGAGGCTGGGGTCGCAGTGAGCCAAGATCACACCACTGCATTCCAGCTTGGGCAACAGGGCAAAACTCTGTCTCAAATAAATATATATATATATATATATAGTAAAAAAATTTTATTTTCCTCACATACTACAATAAAATGATCAAATGACAAAATATACATTAATATAATGTGATTATCTAAGCCAGAGTCCATATTCAACTTTCCTCAGTTGTCCCAATAATGTACATTATAGCTGTATTTTCCTTGTCCTGAATCCAGTCTGAGATTCCACTTTAAGTTTAGTTTCGTTTCTAGTTTACTTAAATCTAGAATAGTTACTCATCACTTGTCTCCCAAGGAAACTTAGTTTTTTTTCTGGAGAAAAGAACTTAGAAACCAAGATCTGTGGACTTGGTGTGCTCATTGCACATTGTTGTATTTTCTCTTTAAAGACTGTGTGAATCGTGCAACTGAAGATATTTGCAATTCTGTTTTACCTGCCAGAAAGCCAGCCCAGGGACAAATTTGCCATTGAACATTTTAACTGTGTAGGATAAAATTGTCTCTATATTTATACTTTTTCTTTCTGGTCTCAATCTCTTATTCTAAATGACATTGTCTCTGGTTTTATTTTTGTGTTTTGAATTTACTTCTGTTACACATACTTCTAAGTATCTCAAATCCTTTGGGAAATGCAATGGGAAGTACATGAATGGATTGATAAGTGAATGTATATATAATGGCTTGGCAAATTGGTGTTCCTTTGGGTAAGTGCCTATAAGCAGTGATATTATCATGTTCCACAATGATCTAGTAAGCTATCAATTCCTATCCTTGCCAGTAATTTTCATTCTTACCCAATATCCAAGTTCTTATTCCCCAGATAGATTCCCATTTGGATAATCATCAGCCCCAATTCTATGCTTATTCTAAACAGTAGTGGTAAACAACTATTTTTTTTTTTTTTTTTTTTTTTTGCCTGAGGTCCAATTGGTAAATAACAAATTGGGTGACAATATCCTAGACCTTTTTTACATATCATAATTAGGGTTCATAGGTGCTTGATATATAAGAGAATGTGCTTCTAATAATAAAAGCCCCCATATTGAAAGAAACTTATTAAAATACTCCCTGAATTATATATAGGATACTTAAATTGACACTACTTTTAGTCCCAAAATGATGGTACACTTGATTTTCCATCTTAGATTTAACTCTAAATTAATTTTTGAATAGTAAAAAGTGATTGCTTCTGTCTAATTATTACTGATCTAAGCATGTATAGAATGTGTTCAGTTCTGGGCAATATCCTTGGAGGATGTGAACAAACTGAAATAGGTTTGGAGAAAGTTAACAAATTTGTGAGGACTTTTGAAAGTATGTTTCCTGTCACTGCTAGAGCTATGAATGCTTAGTCTGGAAAGTGATTAAATTGACATGGTTATTTCTTTCAAATATTAGACTTGACTCTCTCTACTGTGCACTAAACCTTGTGCACACAAGGAGTCTTCCAGAAACACAAATATCATCAGACGGGTGGTACCTGTCGATAGTACCAAAATACACTTCATGAAGTGCCCAAAATACTCTAAAAGGTCTTGCAAAAGGACCGTATGGGATGTGGCTTTCTGATAATTGGCATATGACAACCTGCCTGTCAAGTCACTTCTGTGTATACCTCCTAGACTGTGTTCTGGGAATAGTCATCCCCTGGCAGCATGGGATGGGTTGACTCTGTCAGTCAAACAATCTGCTTTTTGTTTTCCTACAGAAGGACCTTAGATAGATTGATGAGGAGAGATCTCTGTAGCCTAGAAACTGGTTCCTGGGAAAGGAAGCTGAATCAGAAAGCATCTGGGAGGGGAGCATTGCTTTTCCTGTCCCTACCCTCACCTCCAAAGCAACTCTGAATCTACTTTTATAGCTAAGCAATATCAAAATCAGAGAATAAAAAGAGAGAAAATTAGGCTAACTTGTTCTTTTAGTGGCAGAGTCCCAAAGCATTTTAAATCTTAAACATTCTAACACTCCTGTAGTACACCTGGGAGAGCTGATGCTAATTTAATCAAGGCAGAGGAGAAAGTCTCTAACAGTATTTGCTGTAAGCGCTGACATTCTCCATGGGTCCAGAGCCTGCTGGACTCCATTTGTAATTTCTCCAGACTTCTCCTTTTGTAAAACCCTCCTGGATATTAAAATACCCTAGGATTGGTGGTAACTGAAACCGTTCCATTTCATCTTATTTGCATTAACCTCCAGCCAGACCTTTATGGAGCGAACAGCTGACAGTGTCATTTGTTGTCAAAGGAGATGCTGGGAATAATATAGGGGAAAAGTCTGCCCACCAGTAGTCATTTGGTCAAAAGAAGGTAACATAGATTTAATTAATAATGAGTGGATTCTTCTATAGACTCAACTAGCACTCAGTTGAGGGTTATCACATTCTCAGTCAGTAATTTTGAAAGTGATTGGGCAATACATTATTTGATTTTGTTTTTAATATATTTATCTTTGCAATTATGCATTGCTTATGCTAATAATACAATTATATTGAATTTATTGGAAATATTCTGAATTAGAATTAAAGGCTTGAAAACAGGTAGTGCATTTCACAAAAATGTGGTTGTAAAACTAACCTTTAATCATGCTTCTGTTGGACGCAAGTGGGTTGATTAATTCAATGAATTAATAAATGAATAAACCAATAAATGCTTTTTAAAAAAGATACGAATAAGGTTCTTTCTGTTTCTGAAAAGACAGACAAGTTTCTGCCCGGCCAATTAAGACTTAAGAAGTCACAAGTGGTGAGCTACGGAGGACAAAGGGAAGGAAAAGGAGACGTTTTAACTGGTGTTTTAGGCAGAATCCTCAGTAATGACACATTCCATTTAATAGCAGTTATAATTTCTCCCATCTCTTCTACATTCACCATGTTATTTTATTTTGAGGTGGTTTAGGCAAATCAAATAGAAATACTATTCTATTTGATAATGAATAGTAGTGTCTATTCATTACTCCATCTAATAGATAAAGAAATGGAGATAGATAGGATAAATATGTACTTAAAGTGACATAGCTGCTTAATAAATGGATTGAGGCCAGATCCCAGGCTCTTGGCTTAACCGCATACTCTTTCCACTAGATTACCTGGACATGCAAAATGTATAAATTATCTCCATTAAATGTAAGCCACCAGTAGTTACTGTATCTTGATCGTTCTCTTCCTCCCTTCCTTCTTCCCTCCCTTCTTTTTCTTTCTTTCCTTTGTCTTTCCCTCTCTTCTTTACTTTTCATTTTTCTTTCTTTATAATATCATGACATTGGCACATATTAATAATCCCTTTGCCAGAGGAAATCTAATCCACACGAACAATGAGTCTGAGTTTTAGATTCTTAATTCATCTCATGTTGTATGATGGGAGTGGGGTTGGTGTAAAAATTTCCTCCTTCATAGGATTATTCTGAGGATTAAACTTGATCATTACATGAAGTGCTCAGCACAACTTCTAGGACATTGAGAAATTAAGAACTCAATAAATTGTAGCTTTTGATGTGTGGTGTTGTATGCTCACCAAGTGACAATTAAATTGAAATTGATAAAAAGAAATCCATCTGAATTTCAAAGAGAGGGAAATAGAGTCACAGAATATATAGCCCTGATTTGAGATGAAACCCAGGTATCATATCAGTTAGGGCTATTTCTGGGCAAATTCCAGTCAAGTTTAATATAGTCCTTGCATATGAAAAGATTTTTAATGAGTTGAAAAATACCCAGCTAGTGGGGAATACATGAATGATGTAGTTAACAATAGGATTGTGAAATCATAATCATGATTCAATGGCATGGGTATTTTTATTTTATAAACAAGATGGGAAATTATTTGAAGATCAGCCCTTGACTAGGGAAATGTCTTTGGAATATGAAAATGAGAATTCTAAAGTTAAATGCATTAGTAGGAAAAAAAAAAATAAGGCCTGTAGGGAAGAGGGACTTCAGCTAGGACTTTGATCTCTTGGAGTCGATATCAAAAGTGTTCCTTCTAAGTGGAATGCTAGGATCTCTGTTGCTCCAGCAGTGGACCAATGGAGGACTCATTCATAATAGTGACACATCTTAAATCAGGCCTCTCACCCTGGCTGCTGACATGTTGTTGGGTGTAGACCTGACTTGTAATTGTAGATGAAGCCCCATGCCAAATGGTTCAATTACAGTTCAGAAGAAAGCAATGATAGGACAAAGGCAGTATAGGTCCACATGCATTCTGAATGTGGGCAATTTCTGGCATCTCTAAACCAGAGGAGGTAATTTCTCTTCATTCTCAGAACTCAGGATTTCTTACCCCTCAATATTCGGCCATCCCCCACCATCATCTATTTCTCCACATTACTATGTAGACTTTCTGGACTTTATCTTTCCAAATACAGATTTCCTTGGTCACAGCACAAACCTTTTCTTCCAAAGGACCCACTATCTGATGCATGTTTCAGCATCCCATTTTTATGTGTTAATTATGTGGTTGTTTAGGAAACAGTTGGAAACTGACTTCAGAATAGGGATATAAAATCCATTCAAGATTTCTCTTAATATTGTTGTTCCCTCCCTGCCCCCCACTGCCTCAAGCATCTGGGCACTTGGCTAAAGGTTAGTACAATGACACATGCTTCCTGTTCCCTTTAGCCCCCTATTTTCTCATATCCATCCTTTTTACTTCCTAGATGGGCATTCTGCCTGAGAACGGGATAAAGCTGGCACACTACCTACCAGAAAAGAAATCTTTGTTTTCAGAGAGAAGTATTGAATCAAATCTCTCAGAAGGGGAGCCTGACCCCTTCCCTCTCTTCCCACCGCCTCCATCTGGAAGAGAAGAGAAACAGAGAAATTCAAAAAGTTGCCAAAGTTTAATTACTTCTACTGAAAGTGCCAAAAAAAAAAAAAAGTAAAAGCTTATCCTTTAGTGGAAGAAACCCAGAGGACCCTGTGGACATTTGTAGCAGTCTGTTTGTCATTTTTTTTTTTTTTTTTTCTTCAGTTTTCTACTATAGATCCTGAGTAGCAAATTTCCACTTTCTTTTCCAAGAAGAACGAGGACAGATTGTCCCTTGGAGACTTCAAAAGGGTGTTTCAGATTCTGCCTCTAGAGACAAAACTATTGAGCCATCCCCAGATATTTCTGTTTTCAGATTCACACAACCTGAAATTTCAGGCAAGCATTTTCTTATACCATTAGCTCATCTAGTCAACCATCCACCTATATTGTGTTAAAATTACATCCATTTCTAACAAACTCATTGGGACCACCTCAGCAGATATTAAAATAGATGATTTTTTTTAGGGGAGAAACAAAAATTCAACAAACATGCAAAGAAATGAAAATTAGAAAGTTATAATATGAAATTGTATAGGTAATTAGATAATTAACATTCTCATTAAACAACAGTTATCAATCACCTACCATATGTCAGGTCTACACACTTATTTGTCTTACTATAATTATCTATCATGACAACCCTGTGAAAGAAAGTACTGTTTTCATTTAATAGGTTCAAAGAAAGCTACATTTTCATTGAGGTTTTGGGACTTGGCCAAAGTTACCCATCTAATAATGAACAGAGCTAAAATTTCAATCCGTGTTTTCTGATCCCCAGGCCAGGCAACTCCTCAGTTAATTCTCAATTACTAGCTTGTGGATCACCACACATTTATCTGCCTCTTCTTTTCCTGTGGCATATTTTCTGTGTGCTTTACCTTTTAACAATACCTGTACATTTGGGCTGACATATACCAACCTCAATCAATAGGTAACAAAATTCTCTTTTCTACTTTTTAGTAGGTTGGATAGGCAGGTGAATGAACCCATTAATTAAAATGATGTATACATTTTTATGTATTGCAATGATTGCTATTTTCACTTATCTTTCTTTTTTTTTTTTTGAGATGGAGTTTTCCTCTTGCCCAGGCTGGAGTGCAATGGCTTGATCTCAGCTCACAGCGACCTCCACCTCCTGGGTTCAAGCAATTCTCCTGCCTCTGCCTCTTGAGTAGCTGGGATTACAAGCATGTGCTACCATACCTAATTCTGTATTTTTAGTAGAGACGGGGTTTCTCCATGTTGACCAGGCTGGTTTCAAACTCTTGACCTCAGGTGATCTGCCCGCCTCGGCTTCCCAAAGTGCTGGGATTGCAGGCATGAGCCACTGCACCAGGTTCCCCTTTCTTTCATATGTAGCAGTCAAAACTGGTGACATGAAGAATAATTTTTTTTCAATAACAAATTTGGAAATTGAAGATAGTTAACAACATTGTTTGAAAGAAATACAGCTAATATTCCTTCAGCTTTTAGCAACAAGCCTGTTCTTAAAGGAAAATTCTTTGCATTTTTACAAATGAGACATTGTAGGTTTTCTGTTTTGTTGGTGACTTTTTAAATAAAAAAAAGAGAATCTCATATCTTTAAGTTTTCTGTGAAATCAGCATGCTTTGCTTTTTGATTTCTGATGTCTTTCTTATCAATCTAGTTCTTTGTGGATTTATTGCACAAATCTGTGCAGCCGCTAAAAGTCATCCTTTGATACAATGCTGGCAGTAAGCATTAACTTCTACATTGAGGGAAATTGATATGGAGGATGATGGTGCAACCAGCGATTGGAAGCCAGTTGGACTTTCTGTTTCAAGCCCTTTTTACTTTCCAAATCTTTGATGTACCTGGCTCATTCTTAACATCACATGGAATACAGAAATTGGCCTTAGAGGTTAAGACATTGATTTTGCTAGTCAGGTTTGATTTTTCAGAGTATGGAAATTTCCAGTTCATATTTTACTGAACTGGATTCAGAGGCTGTGTGTGAGTGTGTGTGTGTGTGTGTGTGCGTGCGCATGTATGTTTGTTATGTGGTTTGGGCTAGGCTAGAGGAGGCAGCATGAGTTGAAAGAGTAAAGAAGGCCAGGTGTGGTGGCTCACACCTGTAATTCCAGCACTTTGGGAGACCAAGGTAGGTAGATCACCTGAGGTCAGGAGTTGGAGACCAGCCAGGCCAACATTTCTACTAATTTGTAGTAGAAACTCTGTGTCTAATAAAAATACAAAAATTAGCTCGGCATGATGGCAGGTACCTGTAATCCCAGCTACTTGGGAGGCTGAGGCAGGAGAATGGCTTGAATCCGGGAGGTGGAGGTTGCAGTGAGCAGAGATGGCACCACTGCATTCTAGCCTGGGTGACAGATTGAGACTCTATCTCAAAAAAAAAAAAAAAAAAAGAGTAAAGAAGAAAGTAGCCTGAATGACAAAATGTTCTAGTTACTGAATGAATCGGCTTATATTCTACAGACTGAGAGCTGAGATTTGACTACTGTGGTTCTGTTTAAGCAAAATGGCATATTTGGGGGAGTGAAAACATTCCTTCTAGGATCTCCTTAGAAACCGAGCTCTCTGGTAAATTGGCAAGGACATTCAACAGTACTGAGTTTTCTGTGTGAATTACTTTGAGTAAAATATTCAGCAAAGACAGAGAGATGGACAGAATCATCTTTGTCTAAGTTATACTTCAGGGAAGAGATATAAAGAGGCTGTTTATTAGTATCTGACACTATTGGACACCTGATGATTGTTGAACAACTCACCATTGAATAGAATTTAATCTGGTTTTGTTCTGAAACCTTGTGAAGAATAGAGAATAAAATAATGTTTAGAGACAAGACTAAGAACCAGCCCCTACTCCTCCTCTCTTGAACTCTGAAATTAGCATGCTTTGATTAAAAATAATTAACAGGCTTTCTTTGGAGCAGGTTTAGATTTATAGAAAAATTGAATAGAAAGTACAGAGTTCTCAAATATCACCTTTCTCTCCTCCTAGCTCTCCGTTATTAACATTTTGCGTAAGTGTGGTATATTTGTAACAATGGATAAGCCAATATCGATATTATTAACCAAAGTCCGTAGTTTATGTAAGGTTCATTCTTTGTGTTGTTCATTCTATGGGTTTTGACAAATGTATAATTACATGTATCCTATGTTGTGGTGTTACATAGAGTGGTTTTACTGCCTTAAAAGTCCTCTGTCCTTCACCTACTCATCCCTCCTTCTTCCCCTTTCTCAGACCCTTGATAGAAATTACTGATTTTTAAAACTGTCTCTTATAGTTTGGCCATTTCCAGAATGTCATATTGTTGGAATGATACATATGAAATCTTCTCAGATTGGCTTTTTTCACTTAGCAAGATTTATTTAAGCTTCCTCCATTTCTTGTTATGGCTTGATAGCTGCCTTGTTTTTCACACTACATTTTACATTATCTGGAGATTCCACAGTTTGCTTGCAAGCTTTAGCTATTATGAGTCAGGTGCTTTAAACATTTGTTGGTAGGTTTTTGTGTGGACATACAATTTTAACTCATAATGGCAAGGAATGTGATTACTGTATACCATGGTAAGAGTATGTTTAACTTTGCAAGAAACTACCAAACTGTCTTTCAAAGCGGCTGTGGCATTTTGCATTCCCAGAAGCGATGAATGAGAGTTCCTGCTGCTCCACGTCCTTACCAGCATTTGATGTTTTGTATTTTGGTCATTTTACTGGGTGTGTGGTGGTATCTAATCATTGTTTGAGTTGTCATTCTTTAATGACTTATGTTGAACATCTTTTTGTAACCCTTTTTGACATCTATATGTCTTTTTTGGTGAGGTGTCTGTTCAGGTCATTTGCCCTTTTAAAAATTGGTTTTCTTGTTTTCTTATTGTAGAGTTTTATGATGTGCATCGCTTTTTTGATTTCTGATATCTCAAGGGGAATGTGCTATGGAGGAATAATTGTTGTTATGCAAAGTTTGTGTTTCTCAAGCTGGGGTGAGGAAAGTCTAGGCAGTGCATGGACATGTTGTCAAATGTTTGCACATTATTATTTTATTTGAGATGGCATCTGTAAACCATAAGAGAAACATGTATTGGTAATCTGGAGGGCCACTTTGTAACCGAGTCCTATCATCTGCTTTCTGCACCGGCATTTGCATTAGTATTTACAATTGCTTTAACACCAAGTAATGACACAACAGTGACACAGTTTGTTTTTAATGCAGGATTTTTAAAACTCATATTTTATAATCCTGCTAGTATGTGGATATATTATTTGGGATCCAGGACAGCTTTTATCCTGCATTTCAGGTGTTTCTGGAGAGAAACGCCAGAAATACCACTACAAGGCTTTGGTCACAAACTACGATTGTCTCCACTATGTTAGGGTAAGACTTTCTTTGCCTTGGTTAGACACAGTCTTGAGGTACAACCAAAGCAGAGAAGAGGGACTGCTCTTTGTCCTTTTCTCCTAATTCACTGTCCAATCTTAGATTTTGAAAGCAGGGGAATGCAAGAGCAAACAAGAATATTTGCCTAAATACAACCTTCTTTTTTTCCCATTTGATAAGACACTATGCAGAGAAATGTGGCTCAAACTGAATAGCCTTGCAACCTTCTCACTGAAAAGTAAAATGCTTGGGTCCCGAGAGGCATAAAGTGGTAGAGGCAGAGCAAAGGATGCCGTGAACTGCCTTCCCTGGGAGATCGCTATATATGACATGATGCTGAACTGCAGGATTCGCCAGAAGAGACCTGGCAGGTATCCAAGCAGGATGGCAGCAGCATACTGGGGAGCTCTGCCCATTGAAAAGAGCAGGTGCTATTCAGTGTCAGTCAGTTGCTGCATACTGAAATGTGGGCTCGAGTCAGATCTTCTGATTTTCCAAGGGAAGTTGGAAATCTGATTTTAATGGAAAGTCTCCTAATTTTCAAATGTTGGCAATGAATTTAACCCCTGTGAGCATCAGGAAACATATGTTTGAATGAGATCTGGCCAGTCGCAGGCCTTTCAAGTTGGTGATTTTTGCTCTGCCCCTTGGGTTTGCATTGCTAGTGATTTGTTGATGAGAAACTGCACCTTGGCAAACAGAAGGTGGCTATGTGGAATATGACACAGGAAGCACACTTTGCATAATTTTTAAGTATGTGACTTTTTTGCTTTCAAATATATATAGCTGAGCTGTCTGGGTGGGCTCTTGTGACTGTGTCACATTACACTCTGTTTTTACCTGCTGTCTGATCCAACCCACACACCCAGACAGAGAGATACATCCCTGAAGGTGTTACCACCTGTATATGGATAAAGATTGATGAAACCAGCTTTCTTCTGGAGGAGTAGGAAGAGATGGAAAGAGAATGCATACAAGGACATCAGAAAGGTGGAGGAATTCAGCCCAGAAATCCTGGGAAGCAGAGGTTGCTAGGTTGCTGAGACCCAAAGGTGACCAGCCATCAAATGATGTTTCAGATAACCCAAACTGAGAATCACAGCTGAGAGCAGACGAATCTGGTGCCTGGGCTATTGCATGCTTCATTTGTTGTGTTCTGTATCAGTAGCTGTGGTAGGGAGTATTGACACCTGTGAGATACGGTATGTGTAGTTCTAGGAATTGATTTGTGTGGACCAATTCTTGGGTTTAATACTGTTTTAGTGGACCCAGATTATAGAACTCAATCATAGGACACATTGCATTGTCTCCCCCAAACACCTCATTCTCATGAAAAGCTTCTTGTTAAAAAAATCCATTTATTCTAACAAATAACTTGGCATAACAGAGATCATGTGAGAATTGTTACAACAGCCAGGTGAACAATGCGTGCTCTCTCAAAAAGATAGATGGGAGAAAGGTTTGTAAACAACATACTCATAGGAAAAACAAAGCAAAGCAAAATGACCCAGGTGCTCATAGCAATTCATCCAGATTTCCCTCAATTACTTATTAAATGCCAACCTTATGCTGGGGCTTTGTGTTCTGTTTAACAAACCCTGTCTCAAGTTTTTATTTTAACTTTAATTGTACCCATTTTATGGATGAAGCCATGCGTCTGTGAACACATCATTTGTGCAAGTTCACAGATCAAATAAATAGAAGAGCTATGCATCCCAAAAGACTTCATGTCTCCCCAATCTCCAACAATGGAACATCAAACTTTTAATGTGTCTTAGGGGCAAAAACATGGTTTTCTACTAGGGATTTAATTGGACTACTGGTTTAACAAGGTATCTCCTCTTTCTATAGCATAGTAAATTCAATGGAAGATAGTCGTTTCTTCTTGTTTGACACAATGGCACTGTGGTTGTGATATATGTGGATAATTGAATTTTGTTACCACCATACTGTTACGTTAATGCAAAACCTCCAACCCAGCAGACTGAGAAGAACCTAGTCAACTCAGTGGTTCTTTGGTCTACATAATATTGAACAAAAGTTTAAGATCAAGCAACATCAAATACTTTTAGAAAAATTAGAATTTTTAGCATGTAATGATGGATTTGAAATGCTTACCTCGGGCCCTTCGTTGTGAAGAGACACTTTTTTGGATGTGAATAAGGAATGTACTCTGGCAGCAGCTAGAAAAGTCAGCCTGAGGCTGCTCACTGTTCTGCCCCAGGAAGAAACAGATAAACAAATGAATTCCCTAGACTAATTAGATGATACAGTTTTGAGTTTAAGATGGAAAACAACCAAATCCAAATAATTTCCAGCAAATCTTGGGGTGGGAATAAAAGGCATGTTTCTGATTTAGACTGAATGCAAAAACCTAGCCCACTTCACACTCTGTGGGGACATTCCAAGATAGGTCCAAAATCAGTACTGACTTCGATTCCCTAATCACATATTTTGCTTCCCTAAGTACATATATTTTTCCCTCTGTTTTCCCACCACGTTCTTGCCTTTTGTCTTTCATTAAGTGTTTGTGGAGGTTGTGATATCTACACTGTCCTATGCTCTGGATCAGTGGTTCTCAAAGTCCGCTCCTTGAACTAGCAGCTTCAGTGTCACCTGGGAAATGGTAAAAGTGAAAATTCTCAGATCTACTTCAGACCTACTGAATGAGAAACTCAGGAGTGGGATCTGGGAATCTGAGAAAAACTTACTCGACAAGATTAAATGTCATCACAAGAGCTCCAGGTGATCTTGATGCATGGTCAAGACTGAAATTGTGACTAACGTAGACTGCAAAACTGAATGGGACTTGTATCTTGTATCTGCTCTTGGTAGCTTGCAATTTGATAATAGGTACTGCATTAAATTATTAGTTTATGATAAACTATATTTTATAAGTAAAATTTCAATGCCACAAAAGAAATAACTCTTGAAGGTGAATGCTCCCAGCAAGGCAGTTTACTTCTATAGAAGGGTGCGGGGTGCAGGGATGGGGCAATGATGGCCGGGCATGATTGGACAAAGTGGGAAGGGGTAATTATGCCTGATGGGGGTTGTCCCTACTGCTGTGTCGTTTCCTATTGGCTAGAGTTAGACCACACAAGCTAGATTAATCCTGATTGGCTATTTTAAAAAGAGTACTGGTCAGAGCCGGAGTAGTGGTGTGGGTGTTTTGGCAGGAAGGACGGTTACAGGCATGTCAGAGCAGGTAGCTGGCGTGATCAGGTGACCGGGATGAGTCAGGATGTGTCGGGGAGTAGATGTGAACTACTGATTCGAACCAGTGGAGAAAGTTGCTTACTGGAATTACAAGGAAGATACACTTTAGAATAGAAACTTTAAAAAAGAATAAGGGAGCTGGACATACTGACATACTGATTCTTTGAAGAGAAACCTGGGGTTCACTATAACATATATGATATATGTATGCTCAGGGTGTGTGAATGAACAAAGAGAGCAACAAAATCAAAATCAATATTTTAGAGGAACTTCTATGACACTTTAAATTCAACAGCTTTTTGTTGTCTACAGGCTGTCACCTATATATTTGCATATTTATAATGTGCAGCCCATCTTAAATTAGCAGACACCCCGACCACTGGTAATCCATAACAACAAACCAGGAGGAAATCAAATTCCATTTTGAGAATTTTTCAATATAAATGTTGTGAAACATACCTTTAATCTTTTTGTTTGCAAAGCCATTCAGTTTTACTGGGGCCTAGAATTTGAACCCAATACCACATGAGGAGAGAGACATAGAGGGAGAAATATTCACCAATCCAGGGAACGAAGAGTTAACATCAGCTCCTGCCAGGTGAATTGCATCCCGTTGCAATTTACAACAGGATGTGGAAATCTTTGCTGATTTATTGCAGCCTTTTCTGTCAAGGTATTGTCCCTCCCTTGGTGATCTCATCAGAAAGACAACTTACATTTCTGTGGATTGTTTAAAGCATGATATTCGATAGGCAACAGAGGCCAGAGAAGTGGTTTGTATTAGGAGAACAAGCCCATTTGTAAGATACTGTGAAAGCAGCAGCTACTTGAAGAAACCTCTGAGTTGGAAGTTTACTGTAAATTCAGGGTGAGTCAACAGAACCGCAAGACTGCCAGGAAAGTTGATTTGATCTTGTGCTGCATTCACGATGGCTGGTATTTAAAATGAGGGGCAGACTGAGTGTTCTGCTCAGTAGACGTCAGGACACACCTGAGCATTGCCTTCTGTTTTGAGCTTAGTTCAAAGAAATTTAACAAATAAACCCCAATTTCTAACCCAAATCAGACTCTAGCTTCTCTACATAGTAATTGTGAGTGAAAGAGAAAACCGTCACCATCAGCTGTGGGTAAAACCTCCATAGTGCTCTTCACCTTTTGGGAGATCGTGGTGGGGAAGAGGAAGGGTGAGACTCTTAGAGATTTGCCTTTGACCAGCAGCAGAATGCATCACCTCCCTGAGTCTTTGAATATGCAAATAGAATCCCCTGAAGGGTAGCAGAATATGCCAACCCAAAATATGCTAGCCACTTTGGCATAAGGAGTTTTGAGCTAAAAGCGTATTAACAAAAAATAAAATTCTAAGCCCCTGAATAAAATAAACTTAGACTAAATGGACCCTGCCTTGGCCAAGGGGATTCCAAAGAAACCTGAAAAACTAGTTTAGGCCATGATGGGGTCAAGGGAAGGAGAAGAATGGGGGTCTGATATGCCTTATGATACACTCCTCCCTTTGGAGTTTAGACAAAGTGACCAGCATTAACATTAAAACAAGATCTAAAGACTGACAAAACAGACTTATTATAGCAAGAAGATAAACTTTTCTAAACTGACTCTGGTACAGCATCACATGGCAGCAGGCCCTGAAGGAAATCAAAGTATTTTACACCCAAATATATATTTGACATATTTTGAAATGGCCCTGCAAAGCTGTTTCTTGTGGGAAAAACTTGCACTCGTTAGAGAATCTCCTTTTCTTACTAGGTCTTTGCCAGAGAGTCTGACACCTTTTCAGTTTCAATAAGAGAATTTTACCATCTATTCTTTCTGAAGCCAGCTGGCTACCTGGAGGCTTTATCTACCTAACAAGAAACCTCCCACTCTCAACCCCAACTAACTTTCTGTAACTCAAGCTGATTTCAACTCTTCAGGCAGAGCTACACTGTTTCAACCAGTTGACAATCAGGAAATCTTTGAATCCACCTATGATCTGGAAGCTTTCCTGCCTACAAGATGTTTTACCTTTCCAGGCCAACCAATGCGTACCTTACATATAAGGATTCATGTCTTTGCCTGTAACTTCTGTCGTTCTAAAATGTATAAAGCCAAGATGTAACACAATCACTTTGGGCACATGTTCTCAGGACCTCCTGAGGCTGTTACAGGCCATGGTCCTTAACCTTGGCAAAATAAATCTCCAAATTGATTGAGACTTGTCTCAGATACTTTTTGGTTTACAGGCACCTCAAGAAAGAAAACAAAAGCAGGAATCAGAGTCAGAGTTTTGTTGGTTTTGCAACATGAGATCCAAAACCATCCGAGGACTGCAGCACGGTGAAGGCAGTCCAAGTTCCATCAACTTGTAGGTGACTTTAGTTGGTGCCTGGACAGTTAATGGGGAAGAAGACGATGACTGGCATGTTCAGAAGACTCGATGCTGCTTAGCCAGATGAGTGGCAGGAGGAGCCATGGGCATTTAGCTGGGACAGAGAAGGCTTGCTGTTAAGTACTTAAAGGCTGCCTTGTGAAAGAGCTATTAGAATTATTCTGTGTGTTTACAAGAGCTAGAACTAGGAATTGTAAAGTAGGGAATTACCTGAGCCAGACTTCAGATCATAGAAAGTAAATCACCAGTACTTACGAGCTACCTAAAGAAGGCATGACATTTCCCAGAAAGAGGGCATTTTCTATTGAGGGATGAAAACAAACGTTGGCTGAAGCCCAAGCTCTGCTACTCAAAATAGGATCCTCACACCAGCATCATCTCCATCACCTGGGAGCTTGTTAGAAACGAAGAATTTCAGACCCCATCCCAGACCTACTGAATTAGAATATGTAGCATACTAAGATTCTTGAGTGATTCATATGCATGTTAATGTTTGAGAAGTCCTGAGTGAAAAGACCAAACTCTAGGGATGTTATTCAGGGTAGTTCAAATCAGTAATGGATAGGTGGATTCCCTTCCATCTCCTAAGGCAGGTGGGGTAACATGCTGCTGTAAACTCTGTGTGGTAAGGGAAAAAACTTATCCCTCTGAGTTGTTGGTTTTAATAAAAATAAATCTTAAGAACAGAAGAAAGTGCAACCCAGAACTAGTTACCTGGCTCTGTATAAAATAAGATTCTATTTTAACTTTAATTAAGCATCTATTATGCTCTGCCAGGCACTAGGAATAAGACAATATAAATAATATGTGCATGGAGCTCCATGTATTAAACTGTTAGACTCTACCCCTAATGGTTGAAATCATTTACTGACCCTGGGGCTCTTGCCTTTATTTCTGGACAAATTTAGCTCGTCCTCATTGTCACTTTCTCCCAGCTCTGCTCCTTTCCTAATTCTTGATAATATTACTATTCACATGAATGCACAATACCCTGGAATACTCCACTTTGTTCTATTGTTTTCATAGTACTTAGCACCTTCAGACACTTTTAGAAATTATTTTCTTATTTAGCATTTGTGTAGTCTGCTTTTCTTTTACTAGAATTATGTATTTCTAAGAAGATTTTGGTTTGCTGTTGTTACCCTGGAGTGCTGATAAAACAGGTTTGAAAGGAGCCTTGATTTGTAGTGTTTGTCAGTCCCCCCGGTGTAAATATTCCTATCATGGACAGTTTCGGCTACTGTTGTGACATCACTAAATGTGACGTTAGAAAAAATATGCAAAATTGACTATTGAACTGGCCTGAACAGCCTCCGTCACATAATTGGTCCCTGTTACCTAGAACAGTGTCAGCTCCAATGAAGGAATGGAGTGGAAAAAACAGAGGTCATATAATCTACTACTGATAGTAAGAAGAAAGTGTTTTGTGGGCAAAGAGGAGAGACAATTAGAGATACCTTTAAAGGCCTATTGGAGGCTTCTTTCTGAAGGTGGCCACCAAACTGAGTGTGGAGTTGACCTGGCAGTGAAGGTAGTTTATAGAGAATGAGCAAAGTTGTTCTAAGATAAGCAAAGAAAACTGCAGTGGTGAGAGTTCATGGCATGGCAACTCAGATAAAATAATTAGGATACCAAGATGATCGGCTTTTAGAAGAGGTTTTAGGACTAGACTGTCAAATGTCTTGAATGACATATTAAGCGGCATGCTGAGGGTGACTGAGAGTCGCTGAGGAAATCTAAAAGTGAGAATAATTCCCGCCGATTTGCCTTCTAGATGCCTCTGCCAGGAATGAGGGAGATTAATTCTAGCATTGGAGGTAGAGTAGAGGGCCGGAGAGACTAAAAACAGACTATTGACTAAATACCAGTCTAGGAAAAGACGTGCTGAGGGACTGTGGTAAGACTAGAGTGGAGGAATGAGATATGGGAACACATCTGAGGGCTCGGTAGGAGTAGATTTGATGCAGGTGGTGTCCAGTGGGATCTGGGGTAAGGAGGAAGAAGGTAAGATGATTATGAGATGATTTGATGGTTACTGTGGCTTTAACTAAAATAGGCAACACAAATTGTAGGAACAGATGTGGAGGAAATGAAAAATACTCCTTGTGATATGCTGAACCTGAGAAGGCCGCATGCCATCCAGGTGGAGATGGCACAGTTGGAGAAGGCAATAAACCTTCGCTTTTGTGGACTTTGAAGCAATCTGATCTGAGTGTAACAGCACTGGGGCTCCGGTGCACCTCTGGACAGCTGGAGTGGGCGCAAAGACATTGACTGACATGTTAAGAAGATTCAAAACTACTCAAAGCCACAGAGTTAGAAGTGTGGGTTTTATCTTGTGGAGAGAGGTTTAAAAAATAGATTTAAAAGTCAACAGCATATATACCAGTCCTGGAAGCAGATGGAAACTCAAGGAAAGACTGTTGTAAAATGAAAAATTAGTAGAGATGACAGTTTTGGGGCCATACATACATTAATGGGGGGCATCAATATAAAAAAAGATGTCAATAAGAAAGGAAAAAAGTACTCTCATAGAAGTGGAAGGTAAACCACAGAAGAGAAGACTTTCAAGAGGTCAGGGCAGGGAGATTAAGCTGATTAGAATAGCAATTATCACAATACATTAAAATGAAGATGGACCAGGAGCCATGGCTCACATGTGTAATCCTGCCACTTTGGGAGGCCAAGGCAGAGGAATCACCTGAGGTCAGGAGTTTGAGACCAGCCTGGCCAACATGATGAAAATCCATCTCTACTAAAAGTATAAAAACTAGCCAGGCGTATTGCCTCATGCCTGTAATCCCAGCTACTTGGGAGGTGGAGGCAAGAGAATTGCTTGAACCCAGAAGGCAAAGGTGGCAGTGAGCTGAGATCACGCTACTGCACTCCAGCCTGGGCAATAGCAAGGCTCTGCTTGAAAAAAAAGTGAAGATTGAAAACTTGTCATTGGATTCGATTGGTGGGCATTGTGTGATATTGCTATAGAGGTTGAACTGTACAAATTGAGGAGGGCAGAATAATAAAACGGGAAAGGAGAAAAGAATGAGCCAGCAGAGGACACTGTCTCCAAAATGCCTGCTTAATGGGTAAATATAGAACTAGACACCTCTTGTCTGATTTTGTTATTGATTTAACTTGCTGTTGACCCTGGCACAGCTTTATCCTGTGCCTACATAATGTTGAGTTGCTTGATGTTTCTATAGAGTCATAAATTTGGAAATATTGTTATACATGGCTTCACCTAGACAAAATATTTGGTTGACCAATGAATTTTTACCATTCACCTGTCACTTTGTCACATTTCGGATATATACTTTGCTTGTCTATCTCTACCCCTCAATTTTCTCCTCCTTTTGTAAATCATACTTCAATAAAGTTGACTCAAACAAGGAAAGAAACAAATCACAAGGGCTGGTCCTGTGTCTTTAGCCCACAGTAAGTATTGTGGAAGAGTATCTTTGCTACTTCGTCTATCTCTTCTGCCTCTTCTGTCACCAGGAGCGATTGCTTGCTGGTAGAACAGAATTTGTGTTGTAATGCTTTACCGTTATAAAAATTATGATCACCTTTCCCGTTTAAATGTTATCTTGCCTCCTTTAACCTTCACTCTCTGCTCACATGTAAAAATCTATTCCTTAAGGCCCTTCTTAGCCTTAGCAAACTACCTTTGGCCCGACTTCACCTTTGATCTATGATTTCTAATTGCATTCTATAAGGGGTCCTGCTTTTAGACAATTTATTGACCCTTTGACGGGAATTTGGACTACTGTCATTGGACAGAATTGATGTTTTCTGCAATCTGACAGATGTTTGGATTTCAGAGTCGATAGCCAACAATAATATCCCTGTGACCTTTGATCGTGACCTTTTTCTTTTGCTTTAAGGACTAGACACATGAGATTGGAAAGGACTGCCCAAACTGGCTTTCTTCCATTCAGCGGGAGAAATGATACCTCTGACTAAATTCACAAAGCTTTACACTAAAAATATAAAACTCTCTAGTACAGAATTGAGCATGAAATTCTCCGCCTGCAAATCAATTGTGTGTGTCTAAAATTCTGTAATTTATGACAAGCTCTGACAATTGGGACTACAAGTGATATTATCAAAATTTAGTCCAATTGGTAAGAATATGGTATAATCAAAACTGTGATCATAGGTAAAATTTTTAATTTTTAAATTTAAAAACCTTTCCATTTCTTAAGCTGTGACATAAGTATATTTATATATTAGGAAGACAGTATAAGATTGCTGTTTCATAGATCAGAAGGGGTTAATAATGGTAATTCTGTATGATTCAACTTTACACACACACACACACACACACACACACACACACACACCAGCCAGAGGGAGAGAGAGGGAGATTTTTTTCTTAAAATGCAAGTACCTCGCAACAGAAGTTTGATAGGAAAGTGTTGATTTGCCATTTCGAAAACAAAACATGTTATTGCTATTTGATCAATGATTATACAATATTAGTAGAATAATGTTAATTGAGGACTTCCTATGGGTAAAATATTTGATTTAATTGTAACATTTCTATAAGGTAGACAGGGAGCAGGGCTTCCCACTATATTATACTTCCTTCTAAGATTTAACGTTTCTCATATCTATCTCGGAAACTGAAGTCTTGATGGACTATTCAGTAGAGGAGGCAAATTATGACCAACAAACAGAAATGCTCTTAATTCCAAACTGTGTAGGATGCTACTAAGTTTGATATCAGAGAAGATAATTTAAATAAAGAAACAGGAGGCAACACCCATGTCTGCCTAGTCTTGCCTTTAAATAACTGCAAGTTTGGTTAAGAATTACTAACTTCTTCGTGCTATGGCTTCTTATTTGCAAGCCATTAGGATGACGCTAAGATGATTTAAAGACCTCTCTCCACTTTAGATGGGGCTCATTACGTTCATGATGACACAGGCATGTCTATTAAGGTAAATAAAGCAAATGGAGCCAAAATATCTTTCTCCAGGTTTCATCCCAGGGCCACCCTCATCAGACGCACATGGGGCTTTTATGAAAAATACAGATCTCTGAGCTCCAGCTCCAGACCTGCTAATTGAAAATCCTTAGGGATGGGGCCTAGGGAATCTGCATTTAACTAGCTTTTCCAAAAGCCTGGTATTTTGTTAGTGCTATGTAGATGAATATTTGTGTAATATGTATAGTGCTGCTAATTCTTAGGCATCTCAAATTTGAGAGCCGCTAAACCAGCGAGTGTGGTAAGCTGTGCAGATTTATTTGACAGTAGACTCCCATCCTTACTGCACCAGAAAACGGGAAAGTGGATCATAGACTGATCTCCTGAAATCTCTGGTAAAGACGTGGAATTTTTCTAAGACGCCTGTTTTTGTCCTCCTCGTTACAGAACCTTCACGGATCCTGCTATGTCAGGCATGTCCCTATTTTGCTGGACCCTCTGGCACTAACTCCTTCTCTTGGGCTTCGATTTCTGCTCCTACTTTGTGGTTGCTCCTCCTCTCAGAACCCAGAACAAATGTAGGCAGGAAGTATCATTAGATGCCTCTTTCTCTCTTTTAATATCCTAAAACAAAATGAAAAGTTCAGTGGGAAGTAATAAAGTTCAGATTTCATTAGCTTTTGAGATCACTTTTCCTTGGGGAGAAAAATTACATTTTTGGGTGACCTTTTTAGTTAATTCACAGCTGGGAGAAAATCACCCTTAGTGTCTTTTCCATTAATAGGTAATTAGATGCTGCTGGTCACCGTGGTCCTATGAGGTGGGCTGTGCTGTGAGGGTGAAGACGCAGAATGTGGCACTCATCCTTTTGACCTCTGTTTCCAGACCCTGGGCCACAGGGACCAGTAAAAGAATGAAATCAGTAAGCGGCAACTCAGATTGTGACAAGCAGTGAAATAGATACAACACCCAGGGCAGAGAAGGCTCACTGCGCACCTGAGAGTTAGGGAAGGCCTCTCAAAAGAAGGAACATTTGGATTGAACCTTAAATAATATATGACTAAGCTTCAAAGGAACTGAAATGTACATGCACACGCAGAGAGAGTGGGCAACCTGATTTCTGCGAGAGCTTACTCCTGGATATTCCTATAACAGAGTTAAGTCATATTTCTGCTATCAGGACCCAGTCTTTTCTGATGAAGGGCTTTCCAGACTCACTAGTGTTAACCACATAACTATTCTTCCAGACATGCTGGGTGAAGACGGATCTCAGAGTGTTTTTATTAAAACAGTGTGGTCTCCAGTAATATCACTTATTTGTGAGTTTCGCAGATGGAAAGGGTCCACAAAATTGGTGGTGTCAGGTACAATTCCCATAAGTAGAAGATGAAAAGAAAGATCCATGAGGTCACATCCAGTCTGTCTCTGGAGGATCAGGGCAGGAGGATTCTGGGATGTATTTATTTTCTAGCACTCTGTCCAGCTCAGACTTACATGTTTACATTTATATAGCACCTTTCCTCAAAGGAAATGACTTCACTCATGGAACAGGGAAAGGTCATTTGAAATTTGAGTTACATAGAGAAGCAAATAAACTTCACCCTATCAGGAGGTTGCACTGAGACTTTGTGAATGATCCTTTGTGGATTGCACCCCATCACTCCCACTTACCTGCTTGCCTGTGTGAGATTTTGTTTGCTATTCCACACTTGCCTGCATGCTGGCCTCTCATCTCCTCCCAGACAGCTCCTTTGGCTTCCCCAGTGACCTTAATTATCACCTCATCAAGGATACATATTTAGTGCTTTTAATCTGTCCCCAGAAATCAATCTATCCTCTGCGTGCATTACTTTTGTTTAACCCTTTCATCAATTTCCTACCTTGCTCTGGTACGTTTCTACTTTCTGGTCTGAAGTGACTTGGAAATAATCTATCTTCTCATTAGAGCCTCGTAAAAAGGGACTTTGCAACCTGCCAGCTGTGTGATTTTTCCACCTCTGAAAGTGAACTTCGAAATGATATTACCTCCTTTTTTTTTTTTTTTCACTATAACATTGCATGACTGGTCTAAATCCGACTTGCCGCCTGCATGTCTCTCTTCACAACTTCTTTTCAAGTCAGCTGTGTGTTTTGAATATTTCCCTTCAAAGGGAGGGGCTGCTCTTTCCCTCCAGTTAAATCTCTCTCTATTATTTTCTGCTCTCATAGCTATTGCTACTAAGTTCCTCTGCATCCCTCCTCCCGGTTTCCTAGAATTTGCAACCCTTTCTATTTGGAATCAGCTGAGAGTTTCTTTTGTGTGAGGTCTTCTTTGCACTTTGGCCATAAATATAGATGATACTTTGACCGAACATAACAACTGTGCTTGCAGATTTCATTTGGTTATAGGGCTTTGCTTTTACATCTTTCTGTATTGTTATAATATGTCGATCAAGGATGGCTCCTCTGCTATAGCATTCAGGGGTGCCAACTGGGATAGTGGAATGAGTACAGGCTTTGGATTCAACAGATCCAGGTTCAAATCCTTGCTCTGCCATTACCAGCCCAGGATTTTGTGTTAGTTAAATAAAGATACTATAACAAACTATTATAAACAGGATGTCTTGAAAAAAAAGCTTACTGTCTCACGGATCTGGAAGGCAGAAGTCCCATTCCACATTTCCTGCCTAGCTTCTGGTAGTTGCTGGCAATCTGTGACATTCCTTGCCTTGTAGCTGTATCACTTCAATCTCTGCCTTTACCTTCACTGGCCCATCTTCTCAGCGTATCTCTGTGCCTCCCCTCTTCTTGAAAGGATAATAGTCATTGGATTTCAGGCTCACCAAAATCCAGTATATCTTGAGATCCTTAATTACCTCTGGAAAGATCTTATTTCCAAGTCAGCTCACGTTTACAGGTGCTGGGATTTAGTACTTGGAGATATCTTTTGGAGGGATACAAATACAGCCTTAGTCAAGTTATTTATTCTCTCTCACCCTCAGTTTCCAGAATAGTTGTTGAGAGAAATAAATCATAAAATGTTTGGAAAGTTTCTAGCATCATGGCAGGCCTATAGCAAGTGATCAATAAATATTAATTCCCTTTTTCAAAACTTCTATTACTTCATTGGTAGGACAGTTTAGAAAACAAATATAATCTTGTTTTACAGACTAGGGCATTTTTAAAGGTCTAATGCTATATCACTATATGTAAATTAGAAACCAGCCTCCCTCTAAATAATTCATCTGCAAGACCCAGTTGAAAACTTTGCTACGTAAGGGGTCAGCTGAGAGTGGTGGCTTATGCCTGTAATCCTTGCACTTTGGGAGATGGGGGCAGGCTGATAATCTGAGGTCAGGAGTTTCAGACCAGCCTGGGCAACATGGTGAAATGTCATCTCTACTAAAAATATAAAAAAATTAGCTAGGGTGGTAGTGGGCACCTTAATCCCAGCTACTCAGGAGGCTGAGTCAGGAGAATTGCTTGAACTCGGGAGGCAGAGGTTGCAGTGAACCGAGATGGCACCATTGTACTCCAGCCTGGGTGACAAGACTGAGACTTCATCTCAAAAAACAAAATAAAACTAAAGAAAATTGGCCATTTGGGTAGACACCAAGCTAGCTGCAGCAGTTTTTTTTTCATACTGCAGTGGCACCTGGAATGCCAGGAAGACAGAACCATTCGCTCCCCTGGAAAAGGGGCTGAAGCCAGGGAGCCAAGTGGTCTAGCTCAGTGGATCCCACCCCCGTGGAGCCCAGCAAGCTAAGATCCACTGGCTTGAAATTCTTGCTGCTAGCACAACAATCTGAAGTTGACCTGGGACGCTCAAGCTTGGGGGGATGCACCTGCCATTAATGAGGATTGAGTAAGTGGATTTTCCCCTCACAGTGTAAACAAAGCCACCAGGAAGTTTGTACTAGGTGGAGCCCGCCACAGCTTGGCAAAGCTGCTGTAGCCAGACTGCCTCTCTAGATTCCTCCTCACTGGGCAGGGCATCTCTAAAAGAAAGGCAGCAGCCCCAGTCAGGGCTTATAGATAAAACTCCCATCTCCCTAGGCCAGAGCACCTGGGGGCAGGGGTGACTGTGGGTGCAACCTCAGCAGACTTAAACATTCCTGCCTGCTGGCTCTGATGAGAGCAGTGGATCTCCAAGCACAGCACTTGAGCTCTGCTAAGGGACAAACTGCCTCCTCAAGTGGGTCCCTGACCCCCATGCCTCCTGACTGGGAGATACCTCCCAGCAGGAAACAACAGACATAGAGGAGAGCTCTGGCTGGCATCTGGTGGGTGCCCTCTGGTACGAAGCTACCATAGGAAAAAACAGGCAGCAATCTTTGCTGTTCTGGAGCCCCTGATGGTTATACACAGGCAAACAGGGTCTGGAGTGGACTCCAGCAAACTGCAGCAGAGGGGCCTGTTAGAAGGAAAACTACAAAACAAAAAGGAATAGCATCAACATCAACAAAAAGGATGTCCACACAGAAACCTCATACGAAGGTCACCAGCATCAAAGACCAAAGGTAGATAAATCCACAAAGATGAGAAAAAATTAGCACAAAAAAGGCTGAATATTCCAAAAACAAGAATGCCTCTTCTCAGCCAAAGGATCACAAATCCTTGCCAGCAAGGAAATAGAACTGGATGGAGAATGAGTTTGATGAATGGACAGAAATAGGCTTGAGAAAGTGGGTAAAAACAAACTCCTTCGAGTTAAAGGAGCATGTTCCAACCCAATGCAAGGAAGCTAAGAACCTTGAAAAAAGGTTAGAGGAATTGCTAACTAGAATAACCAGTTTGGAGAAGAACATAAATGACCTGATGGAGCTGGAAAACAGCACAAGAACTTCGTGACACATATACAAATATTAATAGCTGAATCGATCAAGTGGAAGAAAGGATATCAGAAATTGAAGACCAACTTAATGAAATAAAGCGTGAAGACAAGATTAGAGAAAAAAGAATGAAAAGGACTGAACAAAGCCTCCAAGAAATATGGCACGATGTGAAAAGACCAAACCTACGTTTGATTGATGTACCTGAAAGTAACGGGGAGAAAGGAACCAAGTTGGAAAACATGCTTCAGGATATTATCCAGGAGAACTTCCTCAACCTAGCAAGACAGGCCAATATTCAAATTCAGGAAATACAGAGGACACCACAAAGATACTCCTCAAGAAGAGCAACCCCAAGACACGTGATCATCAGATTCACCAAGGTTGAAATGAAGGAAAAAATGTTAAGGGCAACCAGAGAGAAAGGTCGGTTACCCACAAACAGAAGCCTATCAGACTAACAATAAATCTCTCTGCAGAAAACTTACAAGTCAGAAGAGAGTGGGGGCCAATATTCAACATTCTTAGAAAAGATTTTCAACCCAGAATTTCATATCCAGCCAAAGTGAGCTTCATAAGTGAAGGAGAAATAAAATGCCTTACAGACAAGCAAATGCTGAGAGATTTTTGTCACCATCAGGCCTGCCTTAAAGGAAAATCCAGTACCAGCCACTGAAAAAACATACCAAATTGTAAAGACCATAGACACTATGAAGAAACTGCATTAACTAATGGGCAAAATAACCAGCTAGCATCATAATGGCAGGATCAGATTCACACATAACAATACTAAACTTAAATGTAAATTGGCCAAATGCCCCAATTAAAAGACAGAGACTTGCAAATTTAAAGAAGCAAGACCCATTGATGTGCTGTGCTGTATCCAGGAGACCCACCTCATGTGCAAAGACACACATAGGCTCAAAATAAAGGAATGGAGGAATATTTACCAAGCAAATGAAAAGCAAAAAACAGCCAGGGTTGCAATTCTAGTTTCTGATTAAACAGACTTTAAACTAACAAAAATCAAAAAAGATAAAGAAGGGCATTATATAATGGTGAAGAGATCAATGCAACAGGAAGAGCTAACTATCCTAAATATATATGCACCCAATACAGGAACAGCCCACTTTTTGATGTTTTTTTTTTTTCTTGTAAATTTGTTTAAGTTTTCTGTAAATTCTGGATATTTGCCCTTTGTCTGATGGGTAGATTGCAAGTTTTTTTCCCCTTCTGTTGGTTGCTGGTTCACTCTGATGATAGCTTGTTTTGCTGTGCGGAAGCTCTAAAGTTTAATTAGATCCCACTTGTCTATTTTGGCCTTTGTTGCCAATGCTTTTGGTGTTTGAGTCATGAAGTCCTTGCACATGCCTATGTCCTGGATGGTATTGCCTAGGTTTTCTTCTAGAATTTTTATGGTGTTAGGCATCATGTTTAAACAAGCAATGGGGAGAAGTATTTGCTATTTAATAAATGGTATTGGGAAAACTGGCCAGCCTTGCAGAAAGCTGAAACTGGATCCCTTCCTTACACCTTATACAAAAATCAACTCTAGATGGGAGACACACATTCTATACCAGCAATCATCAACCATTTTGGCACCAGGGACTGGTTTTGTGGAGGACAATTTTTCCACAGACTGGGGGTGGGACATAGTTTTAGGATGATTCAAAGGCACTATTTACTGTACACTTTGTTTTTTATTAA
This sequence comes from Aotus nancymaae, assembly GCF_030222135.1. Lineage (NCBI taxonomy): Eukaryota > Metazoa > Chordata > Mammalia > Primates > Aotidae > Aotus > Aotus nancymaae. The sequence goes on from NW_026988425.1 coordinate 108,699,023, forward strand.
TATTACATTGTAATATATTATGAAACAATTATACAACTCACCATAATGTAGAATCAGTGGGAGCCCTGAGTTCATTTTCCTGCAACTGGACTTTCCCATCTGGAAGTGATGAGAGACAGTGACAGATCATCAAGCATTAGATTCTCAAGAGGATCATGCAACCTAGATCCCTCGAGTGCACAGTTCACGATAGGATTTGCACAGCTATGAGAACATAATGCCACTGCTGATCTGACAGAAGGTAGAGTCCAGCAGTAATGCAAGCGATGGGACTGCATTGCTCCACTCACCTCCTGCTGTGTAGCGCCGTTTCTAACAGGCCTTGCACTGGTATCAGTTGGGTACCCCTGTTGCAGACAGAAGGAATTGCAAGTGCAGAGCAGGACTGTCAGGGTGCGTAAGGCAGTGGGGTATGGGAAAGGGTTTGGAGGAGGCAGGAGCTCGATCATGTAGAGCCTGATAGGCCAGGGTTGGGATTGGGTCATCACAAGTGCTGAGTGGGATCCAGTGTGGCTGGCAGAACACAGCGTTTGAGGGCAACAGCTACTGCTAGCTGTGATTCAGAAGGGCAGCCTGCAGCGTGAACTGAGACCACGGTGGCTGGTTCTCCACATGCTGTGACGGTTTTTTGTTTTTTTTTTTTTTTTTTTTTTTTGAAGACGGAGTCTCGCTCTTGTTACCCAGGCTGGAGTGCAATGGCGCGATCTCGGCTCACCGCAACCTTCGCCTCCTGGGTTCAGGCAATTCTCCTGCCTCAGCCTCCTGAGTAGCTGGGATTACAGGCACGCGCCACCATACCCAGATAATTTTTGTATTTTTAGTAGATACGGGGTTTCACCGTGTTGACCAGGATGGTCTCAATCTCTTGACCTCGTGATCTACCCGCCTCAGCCTCCCAAAGTGCTGGGATTACAGGCGTGAGCCACCGCGCCTGGCTTTGGATGCTTGTTCTTGCTGTTTTTATTTTATTTTTGTTATCTGATAGAAGCAGACAGTCATATTCCAAGACACTTCTAGGACCCAGTATATGACAAGAGATGCACTTCACCCTGTCAGTTCCTCCAGCACAAATGGCATGATAGTGCTTTTATAAATAATTTTATAATAATTCCAAATCCTGTTCCTCCAGCACAAATGACATGATAGTGCTTTTCTAAATAATTTTATAATAATTCCAAATCCTGTTAAGTGAGTTTGCTTCCACTGAGGGATACCATAATGCATACACTTCTGCTGATTTTACTGTCCTTTCACCTGAAACTAAATTCTAGTGGGCTTTGTTGCAGTTCACCTGGAAGAGGCACAATTAGATGCACTTTCATTCTAGTCTCACAAACTGCTATGCTAAGTACTATCATTAAAAACTATTTTCTCAAAGAATTAAAGCAAATATAAAAAATAAAACTAGGGGCCTTTCCATAAGAGAAAGAATAGAGATTGAGAGGAATGGGAGGAAGGGATACTGAGTGAAGAAAAGCTGAACAAAAGCATGGAAAGTCAAAGAAGCACACACATATGTGGATAGCATCATCTAATTGTCCTAAAATGAATTGTCCTATGTCAGAGCATGCTTGTCAAATTCTTCTAAATTTCTCTAGGCAGGCATAGAAAGGTAATATTCTAGTTCTCAGTATTGGCAAGTCACAATCAAGAGCAAGTCAGTTGAATGTTAGAAGTATGCATCTAGCTTATGCTGGTAGATCAAATGTAATACAACAGCACGTAACACTTACCAGCCTTTTGGTCAAGCTGTTGGGCATGAAACACATTCAACATGCGGTAACATTTATTGAGTACCTACAGTATACAGTGCCCTTGATTTGGGTGGGGCTCCATGGAATGAAAGATATATCTCCTGTCCTCCAGAAGTGTTCAATATTGATTCTGAGTCATTTCCCATGGCCCTCACTTTGTCAGTTCTTCATATCTACTTTCTTGGAGGGTATTCTCAATAAAGTCCCAAAAGGCTGCAAATAAATTTAATTAAGGGTGGAAGTGCTGCCAGACAGTGGAGGAGTAGTGAGCCTGAGCTGCAGCCCAAAGGTGGAATAATCCACAAACTCAGGCGAGCACCCTTTCTTCCCTGGCAAATGCCCGGCGCACTCTTCGTTTTATTAAGGGATACTCTGCTGTGATGAGCTGACCTGGCCACAGGGTGTCACAACTGCCCCAGGGACTCCTCTACACACTCGGGAGGGAGACAAGGTCTGAAAGGTCAGACGCCAGCAGCTTGTCGTCGCCTCTCCTGCCCACATGGCCAAGTGAGTCAGCCCTGAGTCAGCCCAGCTGCGCAAAAATCACCCAAAATGTCACGGCTGCCAAGGCCTGACAGAATGCCTTCTGAACTGCTCACCAGGCTGTGTGTGGCTCTCGGTCTAACGGAGGGGATCGAAAGTTTGGCTGTCCCCGTGAGTGAGATGAGGGACTGGTGACAGCCCCACCCCACACAGCAGGGGCCCCCTCACAGGCCTCCAGTCATTGGACCACGTTTGTTCCTGGAAGGGTCTGCATCATTTATTTGGAGAAGGACCAGGCAGGGGCTCAAGAGACAATGATTTTAGTGTTGGTTTTGCCTCCTTCAAGTTGGGGACCTTCAGCCGCTGAATCCACAGAGCTGGGCCTCAGTTTCTCCATCTGTAAAATGAAGGTGAATCCTTTCAACTTCTAAACATTTATGCAGAATTGGCCATGTCTTATTTAGTTAGCTGTTTCAATTTCTTTCTCTTTTTTTGGCTCTGACAGTCAGCCTTCAAGGTAGAAGATATTAGCTTTTTTTTTTTTTTTTTTTTTTTTTTTAACAGACACAGAAACTGAGGCCCTGTGAGACTAACAAAAGGTAATCAAAAGGGAATAAAGAGGAGACGTTTTAATCCAGATCTGTCCCAATTAATCCCACTGTAATTAGGGTGTTCATTTACAAACTATACATAACCCTCTGTGACTCCTGGGAACTGGGGTTTAGACAGGATCAGATGAAAGAAACAGAATATATTTGAATAAGACTCATGGAAAGTAAATTCTGGATCTTTGGGATAGAAGCTAAGGGATATTTGCTAATCAAATGGTAGTAGCGAAATGGGTCAAGAATGGCAGCTAAAGAATAAACAGAAGAGAAACGCATTTTAATAATACTTAACCAATATTTATTAAGTTTCTCCCCTGAAAAAGTTATTGTTTAGGGCAGCAAAAGGCAAGCAAGCCTTGAGGCAGCTGAGAATCCAGCCATACCAATATCCAAATGCAAATAAAAGGAAGAAAAAGTCAGAAAAAAACAAGCAAAGTATTGCAGGAATTCAGTGAAGAATTGAATGAAGAAGCCATATCCCATCGGTGGAACTTGGAAGGCACCAGGGAGAAGGTTTCAGCTGGGTCATGAAGAATAGCAGAGTATCAACAGGTAATAACACGAAGGACGAGCTAGGTGGGAGAAAGAAATGCAGGAACGGAAGTAGGAAAGAAAGGATCGCGTTTAATTGTTGGAAGACAGTGTATCAATTCCTCAAAGTCCTGAAGACAGAAAGAGCATTCAACTCAGCAATCTCATTACTGGCTATACACCTAAAGGAATAGAGATCATTCTATTATATAGACACATGCATATGTATGTTCATTGCAGCACTAGTCACAATAGCAAAGATATGGAATCCACCTAAATGCCCATCAATGATAGACTGACTAAAGAAAATGTGGTACACATATACCATAGAATACTATGCAGTGGTAAAAAAGGAATGAGACCAGGCTCTTTGCAGGAATATGGATGGAACCGAAGGTCATTATCCCTAGCAGAACTAATGCAGTAACAGAAAACCAAACACAGCATGTCCTCACTTTAAGTAAGTGGGAGGGAAATAGTGAGAACACATGAGGGGAACAGCATACGCTGGGGCTTTTTGGAGGCCGCAAGATCAGAGGAGGGAGAGGATCAAGATAAATAACTAATGGGTACGAGGCTTAATACGTGGGTGATGAAATAATCTATACAACAAACCCCCATGACACAAGTTTACCTATGTAACAAACCTGCACACATACCCCTGAACTTAAAATAAAAGTTGTTTTTTTAAGAAAAGAAAGGGTTACCTTTGGAGAACAGTGAAGTCTGTTCTGTTGAAGTGAGTGTGTAAGGGACTCTCTCCCTTGGAAAAGTTCATCTGAAATCATATTGTAGAGAGCCTTCCTAAAAGACAATTTTGAGGTTGGTGGCTAATGGAGAACCAATTAGAGGGTGATATATATATATATATATATATATATATATATATATATATATATTTTTTTTTTGAGACAGAGTCTCACTCTGTCACCCAGGCTGGAGTGCAGTGGCATGATCTCGGTTCACTGCAACCTCCATCTCCTGGGTTCGAGTGATTCTCCAGCCTCAGCCTCTCGAATACCTGAGATTACAGATGCCTGACACCATGCCCAGCTAATTTTTGTCTTTTCAATAAAGATTGGGTTTTACCATGTTGGCCAGGCTGATCTTGAACTCTTGACAGGCGATCTGCCCACCTCAGCCTCTCAAAGTGCTGGGATTACAGATGTGAGCCATCATACCCGGCCTGATACAATTTTTATAAAGAAGTTTTTGCCTATTGTCTGGGGATGGATGTGGGAGACAGGAGAGGTTGGTGAAAGAGTCCTTAAAATAATCTGGTGGCAAAGGTGAGTATGAGGAGGTGTTAGAGATACCAAGGTACAAATGTGAAGAGTTGGCCTCTGAATAAATACTAGATTCTGGAGTATTGGAGACAGGGCAAAGAGATGATGGAGGTTTTAAGCCTCAGTGGGAAAATGAAGGCGCCGTTAGGATAAGCAGAAACATCATAAGGAGGAGCAAATTCCAGAAAATTAACAAGATGAAATATATAAAGAGAAAAGAAGTATACAAATGGAACATTGGGAAGGATTTATGTAATGCCGTGAAAGAAAGAAAGTAAAGCTAATGAAAAAGAAACCACCAGCCAGGGTATACAGTTAGGATGGAGGAGAGAGTTCCTTAGGGAAAGCAGCAGGGTCAGTAGTGTCGGGGGTCTCAGGGATTGAGGAGGATTGAGACAAAGCCTTTGTAAGTGCTGTGATGAGCACTGTTTTCACCTCTTTGCCATTTTCTCTGAATGTAGAGAAATTCTGTCTGTGCCTGTGTATTTGTAGCCTCCAACACAGTGTCCCACTCATCAAAGGCACTCAGTGAATGTTTGCTGAATGGAGAAAGGAAAACAGACACAGGGCTGCTTAGGAGAGCTGTATGCATGGAAACAAAGGTGTTAAAGAGGGAGTGCCTTCTGAGTCTTGCAGGGATCCTCTGTCTTTCCAAATGGTTCCGGGAAAAAGGCAGTTCTGGGCTAGTGCAGTCCTTCCAGACCTTGAACATGCATCAGAATCACCTGTAGGCTTGTTATATGGATTGCTGCCCCTGCCCGCCTCAGAGTTTCTGATTTGTAATAGTAGGTCTGGGCCAGGTGGGGTGGCTCACTCCTGTGATCCCAGCACTTTGCAAGGCTGAGGTGGGTGGATCACAAGGTGAGGAGTCCAAGACCAGCTTGTCCAAGATGGTGAAACCCCGTCTCTACTAAAAATACAAAATGATAATAATAATAATTAGCCAGGCTTGGTGGTACACGCCTGTAATCCCAGATACTGGAGAGGCTGAGACAGAGAATTGCTTGAACCCAGGAGGCAGAGGTTGCAGTGAGCCGAGATCGCACCACTGCACTCTAGTCTGGGTGACAGAGTGAGACTCAGTCTCAAAACAAAACAAAATAATAGGTCTGAAATGAAGTCCCTACATTTTCATTGTAACAAGTTCCTGGATGGCGTGAAGTCCACTGGTTCAGTGATCACGCTTTGAGAACCCTGGACATGTGAAAATATCCCTGTATATTCAGTTAGAAGACCTAGTTTGAATCCCAACTCCTTCTCTTATTTGCTCTTTGCCTTGAGATATTTCTCCATGCCTATTTTCTCAGATGCAAGATGAGGGTCTCACCTAGAACATAGTTCTGAGATTTCATTTAACACTCACTGACAGGCGCATTAAATGAAATCTCAGTACTTGTCTAAAACATGTTTGTTGAACTATTTTTTTCTTTAAAAAATATTTTGAAATTTTATTTTTAAATGTCTTCAGCTTTGCTGAGGCACAACTGACAAATACAATTCATACAGTGTATTCAAGGTGTGTAACATGATGTTTGATATACCCTGGGAAAGTCTCGTCACAATCAAGCTCATTAATGTGTCAGTCGCTTTACATCGTTAACTTTTTTGTGTGTCTGATGAGAACACTTAAGATCTGGTCTCAGCAAATTTCGGGCATACCATAGCTTCTTATTAACTACAGTCACCATACTGTACATTAGGTCTCCGGAATTTACTCATTTTACAGCTGTAAGTTTATATCCTTTGACTAGCATCTTCCCATTTTCTCTACTCTTCGGCCACCCACCATTCTACTTGGGTTCTGTGAATTCAACTTTTTTACATTCCTTTAAAGATTTTTAAGAAGACGAAGATGAGTTGGAGTTTGAGACAGTAACAGGAAGGTGGAAAATGTGTTTATTTTGCTTATTTAAGAAATGGCAAGATGCATGGCAAATGCATGTTTTCTGGGCAGAAGATTTAGTATAAATTAATGGATTTCTGTGGAACAGTAGTTCATTTTAGAGCTGGCATGACCATGACTCTTATGATTATCTGCATATGGGTCACTCAGTTTGTCTGTGTGAACAGGACATACAAATCCTAAAGGCAAGGTTTATCATCTTGCTTATACAAAGTTAACCATAGCACCCAAATCCCACACATTCAAAATAAGAATAAAATAAGGCACGCTTTGAATCATACATAGATGTGTAATTTGCTTCCAATAAAAATGGAGATGAGGTTGCAGCTAGATAACCATTCAGCTTCGTCCAAGGTACAAAGGTTTAATTTTTGATGTTTGCATTTAGTCATTTTTATAGTACCGGCTTCTTGGCTCATTTCTGAATAAATCCAGGCAGCATTGAAACAAATGCCAAAGAAACAGAAAAAAAACCTCAGAATTTCCCGTCCATATTTATAGTGAGTCGACAGATACTGCATTTCCTTTATTTCAGGCCCTAATCAATTCATTGCTAAAAGGAAAAAAAGAGAGAGAAGAAAGCAGATGAAGAGGAACAATTTGTATGGGGCTTCTGGTCATTACCCTTCTGTTATAACTCTCATTAGTAGAACTAATTAGCATTACATTAATAAATATAGGAATAGAAGATACAGCAGCCAAAGCAGATGCTTATTGCAATTGCAGATATATCGCTGCCATTTGCTTATTAAATTCAGCATCTTTAATTCTGCAATGTGGTGTTTTGAAGAGGATGAAAGGGTTCTCCTCATATGAATCCTCCATCTATGTGGTCAGGATGCAAGCCATAGGGTGAAGCAAAGTGGCCACATCTGTCCAGCTTCCTTCGTGTACAAGGATGATGACTGTGCTTTTGTGTCACTCCCTCAGGCATCATGAACCCAGATCCTTTGCATTCTAATCTTGCTCGCCTTTTGACTGTTAGTGAGAGGGTGGCCCCAGCACTACAGAAGGAACCAGCCTATTCCATGATAGTTGCTGTGGAACTCAGCATTGATCGCTTGTGTCACTGTACTAACAGGGACACCTGAATGGCTCTGTCGTTAATAATGGAATGGAGACCCAGAGTGCAAAACAGATTCCACGGGCTGACTCCCACATGTAGAGGAGGGAAATTAAGGGCAATAAGTGCTAAGGTGCAAAAGAGGGAGTGCTGTGCTTCTCAAAACATTAATTTATGCAAAGAATCACCTGGACATTGTGTTAAAAAGCAAATTCTGGATCCAGGAGCTCCCACGGATGCAGGTGCTGCTGGTCCATGAGCCACTCTTAAGATGCATGTGTAGTGTTAGGGATTTCTTCTGCCAGCATAGTGTGTGTGTGTGTGTGTGTGTGTGTGTGTGTTTTGGCAGTTAATCTGCAAAAAAGGTTTTGCTAATGCTTCTGCCATTTTTTTGTTTCTTACCTTTCTTGTCATTATAGATAATTTTTGCTTCAAACTAACCATACTTAATTCACTTGCATAGTTCAGTTAATAACCAAAAAGCCTACAAAGGAAGTCTTTGTGAAAAAGAAAAAAAAAAAGATGATGAGATTTAGTTATTGTCAATAACTGTTTTCCAAAGTGATTTCACCATTTTACATTCTCGCCGTCAGAGGATGAGGGCTCCGATTTCCTCATGTCCTTGCCAATACTTGCTATTTTCTGTCTTTTTATTTTAGCCATCTTAATGGGTGTGAAGTGGTGTCTCCTAGTGATACTGATTTGCATTCCAAACACTTTTGATTTTGCATGCCTATTAGTAATTGAGCGTTCGCCTCACTTTATGTGTGCTGGATTATTTACACAGTTATATATGTACATGACATATATACACACATAAAATATTGCATTTATATATTACTGTATACAATACAGTACAAAGATAGCATATATAGTATAAAACACCCCCTGAAAATATGTTTTAAATGTAAGACAGAAGTTCTAACATGTTTTTCCAAATATTTCAGGGAATGATCATTTTTACTTCCTTGGGATTAATTCGTCCCACTTAGAAAATACCTATATAAAGAACCATCAAAATTTAAAATAAAAATTCTGCTAAAGAGCAAAGATTCTAATATTCTTTCAGCAGTATTTATTTATTGAGACTTCACTGTATATGAAGCATTCTAAGTACTTCCCAGCATACAAAGTGCATAAAAGACGATCCATGATGTCAAATGTTACAGTGTATGTATTATTTCATAAGCATAAACATAAACTCTTCATAGAGTTTTTTTCTTTTAAATAAGCAGCAGGTGACCATATTACTTAAAAAAAATCATGGTGCAACCAAACACAGCAAAAATAATCTGATATATCTTAATGATATAGCAATAAATAATGTGTGTACAAGAAACCATAAAAGCTAACATTTACCTAAATTCTTTCCATTCATTATCACACAACCCAGCTTTTTAAAAAAACTGTACCTCTTCTTTGTAAGTATGAAGTGGTAGTCAGATAATCTATTCTATTGTAAGAATTCAAACGGTAAAGACAAAGAAAATATTTTGAAAGCACCTACAGAGAAAAGATAGATTATGATAAAACCATCATAAAAAAGAAAAATATGCTAGGAGACCGCTACTTTAGAGAAATTCACACAAACTGGTTGAAGCCAATATAACTGAGAACACCGGGAAATAAGAATGTTCAGTATCATTTGTATTATGTTTCCCCATTTGTTTTTTCTCTCTTTAAATAGCATAATCTCTAAAAGACTTTTATTTTCTTTAAATTATCTCTATAAATGCTGATTTCAAGAGATGGCATGTTCCATTTTGTGTACCTTCGTGGTGTCTAAAAAGAGCCCCACTAGATCTATATTGAGAAATTAGGACATTCTGCATAAACAAAACTGATAAAATTGTTCTGTGAATTAGGAGAAAAGTAATTTTTATCAGATTTGTAATGATATATACTCATTTAAGGAACTGTGGAAAAGAGAAAAGAATGAGTGCCTCCTATTTTCTTAAGACTAAAAGAACTAGAGTTTACCCATAATTTCTTGTTGTGCCCTATTTGGGGGTGGCAGGAGATATAATCATTTCTTCTTTCCTCTCCTCCTCCTCCTTCTCCTCTTCCTCCTCCTCCTCCTCCTCCTCTTCCTCCACCTCCTCCTCCTCTTCCTCCTCCTCTTCCTCCACCTCCTCCTCCTCTTCCTCCTCCTCTTCCTCCACCTCCTCCTCCTCTTCCTCCTCCTCTTCCTCTACCTCCTTCTCCTCCACCTCCTCCTCCTCCACCTCCTCCTCCTCCTCATTGCTGTGTAATTATCAAGGGCAAAATACTGTTGCCTTTAACTGTGATTCAGGTTGCTGTGGAGGTAACTTAGTGGAATGACTCACTGTTTTGGCTGTTTGAAGGCTAATGTAACAGACTCAGCTCAACATGTGATGTTCCTGCCAGGCTGGTCATTTAAGGATCCTGATGTATTTGAGAGTTGTCCTGCGTCCTTTCTCCAGGAAAAGTAGGTGTGCTGGGGCTAGGAGTAAATACAGCTTTTGTGGGGCCTTCATATGATAATATTTGGGAGCTCTTCTGTAAGAAAAAGATTACATATTACAAATATGTACAAAAATAGTTACAAAAGTGAATACTTTGAGTGACAAAAGATATCACACATCACATAGGTAAACATGCTGCCACATTCCAACATGAGAGCAAAAAACATAATTTATTTCAAGCCTTGTGTCTCATTCCTCTCTCCTCTCAGTGCCAACTGCCAAAGGACTTATTTCAACAGAACTCCTGGCCCTAACTTTTGTGTCCCAACATTGGATGAGTCAGCACAGTTGAAGGTAGGAGAGTTATTAGAAGCTTCCTACACTGGGATGTTAGCAATGATTTAATGACACGTCAGATTCACTGTGAACCACATAAATGGGTACCACTCACCATGAACTAAATAGATCCCTAAATCATCTCTTTCTAAGTGTAATGCTCAAAGTGTCCAGAACACTGCCTCACTACATGAGGGGACTGGAAAAGTGGCAGTATCAGAGAGAGAGAGCACAGTGTTAATCCATTTCTACTAAAATACCCACGTCTGCAAATCTTATCACATTAAGGCCCTGGAAGGAGCCTGTTAGCAAGGGCCCATGAAACCTCACCTTCTGTAGTTTCTTAATAAATATATCTCCACTGATGCTCTGTTTCAGAGACATTTTATAGATGTCTATTCAAACAAGTCAATTTTCACCATTTCATCTGAACAATTTTACAGGAATAATGATTTCACAGGACATTTTGGAACATTCCAATTTAAAACACACAGAGAAGACAGGAGAAGAGGGGACATGAGAAAAGTATTCTTTAATTCATCAAGATAGTTTTCTTTTTTTTCCTGGAACATTTCCTACATTACAAAAAATCCTATTAAGACAGAAAGTAAAACTTTTCCCTTATAAAATATGTTTTAAAACAAATTCATCATCGCATCCTCTCTGTGAGGGTATTACTAGATTACTGAATCATTGTGAGTCAGAAATTTTTAATCTTATCATATTGGCTTATAGCTTTGCATGGAACTGCCACTCATATATATATATACCTAGAAAGGCAGGAGAAGGTTACCTTCTTTAATAAATTTAGCTGAAACACTGTGACACCACCTATGATGACTCAAAGGCACACTTCAACTGTTTCCTTCATTCAATACACATTTATCGGTGCCAATTATATATAGGGCTCTCATTGGACTGAAGGTGGATTTACAGATTTATAAGGCACAGATCCCATCTTCAAGGAGCTCAGAACTGTTTTTAGGCACAACCAGGTATGTATACAAGTAACTATAATAAAAATGTGGGGTGACAAGTAGACATAAAGAACTGTGAGAATTCTGAAGCATGGGAGCAGCATCCAATCATTTATTTGATGATGGAGGATGAAAAACATGTATTCGGTACCTGCCCTCATAGCGTTTGTAATCTAGTGATAAAGATGCACCTTACACAACTCAGGACATAGACAAATATGTAACCTATAAATTGTGATGTGTTATGAAAAAATAGACTTAAAAGGCAATGAAAGAGGGTCCTGATGAATATTGGAGGGTCATGAAAAGTGTGAGAAGGTGGCACGTCAGGGAGAGCTGAGTGCTGAGGAGGAATGACCTGAGTAAAGGAGGATAACGAGGGATGTTGCAGGCAGAGAGAAACACAAGTGGGAAAGGTGCTAAGGAAGAAGACGGCTTGATGAACTGAAAAAACAGATGAAGGTGAATGAGGCTGGGACACAGTGAGTGAGGGTGGCAGAAGATAGTTCAGAGAGGAGGAGCAGAAGCTAAACTGTCAAGGCACTTAAAGACACGTTAAATGATTCTGTGCTATGGGAAATCTTTGGAGCTACAAAAATATTACTTATGTACAATATAAAGTGTGGATTGGAAGCAGAAAGCAGTGCTAGCAAAGGCTTCTGGGGTCATCCCAGGGAAAGAGGGTGGCTTGGACTGGGGCAAAAGCAATGAGGGTGGCGGGAGTGGTGCTGGTAAGAAGCACTCAGATTTTGCAGGTAGAATCAACAAGACTTGGATATGGATCGAATGGGGAGAATGAATGAGAGGGAACACACCAGACTGTTTGCTTTTATATTGTAATCTGAAGTTTGTCATGAGACCGTAAGTTCTTTGAGGCAGTGGTGTTTTCTGCCTGATCTGTGCTTTTTATAGCATCAAAGAGGTAGCTGGTGGTTGGCAAATATAATTTGCAATTTGTTTTACCAGGTAGAAAATATAGTTTCTCTATCTTTCTGGTCCTCAGGGCTCTCTTGTTCTTTCCACCACTGTGTATTTGCTTCCTGATAGGACCTCAGAGGAAGAACAGAAAAAAAAAAAATCCTTTGTACATCACACTTCAGGACTTCTTCTCATCCTCTTTCAACTTGGCACAGGCTAGAGACCAAGAATTGCTCCTTTCCTTTTGAAAAAATCCTACAATGGTGTCTGCCTTACGGGGGCTATTCAAGAGGGTAGCGGTTGGTAGCCCAGTTGAGTTAAAGAAATATTGCAGTACAGCAGTTGGTATCCATTCTGTTTTGTGTAGTGACCAGGTGGATGTGCCTTTAAAATGTTTTCATATGCCTCTTAAAATTTTCTATGAGTACTTCAATGAGAGTGGTGTGGGACCTGGCTCTTTGTAATGATCTTCCAAGGAAGCGATGCGATTTGCTGCGTTTTCACTTACATCTGCATCACCTGGCCCATTTCAGGATCAGAAGTGCTGCGTTCGGGTTGCCATCCTATTGTCACTCTATCTTACGGGGAAGCGGGTATGTGCTGAGGACCAAGCAGTTGCTCTGGTGGGGTCTTTGGACTTGGTGGACGGCCACAGCTGAGGCAGCATTCTCCTTTACCTCCAAGACTCCTGTCAGCCCCACACTTTGTTCTTCACATGCAGCTTCGGCGTCTAAGCAATCCAAATAGAGATCTCACCTTAAGAGGAGGCCAGGATGACTTAGAGGGGAGATGAGGAACTTCTGACAGTAAGAAGAAAATGAAAGACGAGGTAAACATATGACTGTATTAGTCAGCTATTGCTGAGTAACAAATTACTGCAAAACCTAGAGGCATAAAACACCACATATATTATCTCATAGTTTCTGTGTGTCTGAGTCTGAGTGTGGCTCAGTGGGACCTCTGCTTCCAGAACCTTTCATAGGCTGCCATCCATGTGTCAGCTCATCTGTAGTCATCTCAAGATTCAACTTGGTAGCAATCCACTTCCAAGCTCTCTCCATGCTTGGCAGGATTCAGTTTCTTACTATCTGTTGGCTGGAGGCCACTCTATTCTTGCCAGGTGGGCCTTTTGCTTCATTGATGGTACAGCTCACTTCATCCATCTAGGCAAGCGAGAAGGCAATAGAGTATGAGCAAGGTGGAAGTCAGTCTTCTGCTGCCTAACCCTAGAATTGACATCTCGTCACCTTTGCTGTATTCTAATGGTTAGAAGCCAGTCACTAGTTCCAGACCACACTCAAGAAAAGGTGTTACACAAAGGCACAAATACAGGAGACAGCACTGAGGGTCATTTTGGAAGTTTGCCTGCCACAGTGACCTTGCACCAGATCTACCTGCAAATATTAAAACAGTTGTAGTACAGTGAAGGAAGAGCAGGAGTTTCTTTGGTAAGTTTTCTTTGCTAAGTAGCTTCCCTTCTATATAACAGAAGCTCCAAAGTGTTAGTCTGGTGTAACTCTGATCCAGGATCAGATTAATATGATGGTCCAAGAAAGAGTCTGGTGGCCAAATGTGATTTCAGTGGACTCAAGTTATTTTCTACTTAAAAAAAATATTATGGAGGCCGTGCATCTTCTGTACAACATCCTCTCTGAATTCCGTTTTTTCCCTCCCATCTACTTAACTCATAAACTACACCAGAGTTGCTCTGAAATTGCTCTTTTCCTATCTCCCCCGAGACGACTTCCCGGGTCTCTTGTTCTTTTTTCCATCTCTAAATGACAAATGTCCACTGACAAAATCTGGCTGCAGCTCAGAAATGGTCTGGCAACTACTGATCCCTCTTTGGGGAGTGGAGGAGGGGAATGACCTGAGCAGAAGAAGCAAGTTCTCTTTAGCAGGCAGGGAAGGAGGAAAGCTGGGAAACCCACGTATATGAATATTTTCAGCCTCGTCACATTACATTTATTGGGTGCGGGTTTTATCTCTATAACCAGACTGGAAACTCCTTGAAAGCTTGTCCTTATCTTCTGCTTTCTTGTATATCCCCACAGCATATGTGGGACTGAGCTTTGCAGAATGGATGGTGTGTGTACTGGGCTGTGACATTTTTTCCAGTGGACTGGTGTGATTGAAAGAGATAATGTGTCTGAAAGTGCAATGTAAATTGTAACACTCTATATACATGTCATAGTTATTATTGTTACTATCAGCACCATCATCATCATCCTCTGGCACATCTTTTATGCACCATCTGCAAAAATAGGCTTTTTCCTAGATGAGTGCTCCACCTAGGCCATTAGGATTTAAGTTCAGCAAAATAAACAAATTCCTTCCAAAGATACATTTGCGTGTCATTCCTAGGCTTTTAAAATCCAGAATGATAAATATAATAGTGTGAGAATATCACATATGGCATGAATGTTTCTAAATGTTTTACTTTTTTGATTGGAAGAGCAATCAGATATATTTTATAAAATTTAGAAATAGAAATGAGATAATAAAATAGAAGAAACCACTGTTAATATTTTACCACATTTCTTTCCATCCTTGTGTGTATGTGTGTGTATTAATGTATAATACATACATACACAGATTTGTGTATATATGGTTATAGGTATAAAGATTTTATGTGTCGCTGTGTTTATAATCTTTCATGAGCAATTTCCTATGTCATTAAATATATTTGAAACTATTATTTTGTTGGTAAAATAATATTCCACTCAAATATACGTAATAACAAGTTTAACTATTTCTCTACTTCTTGGAGATCTGAGTTTCTGTTTCTTTCCTAATATGAATAAGGTTCCAATTAAGAGTTGGTAATAAGTCACTGTCTACATCTCTAATTCCTTCCTTAGAAATCTTAAAACTTCCGTTAGTAGGTCAATGGTTTGACCTTTTAAAATATATTTATAAATCAGGCAAGGCATTTTTCTGAAAAGAATTAACCAGTTTACATCCTTCCAAGAGTCTAGAAGATTGTCTTTCTTATCCCACCCTCAATGGCACGGAATAATATTTGTTTAAAATTTCTGATTATTTGATAGAAAAAAATTCACATTTAACATTAATTTTATTTTTTAATTACCGAGGTTGATTTTTTTCTATGTACCTTTTGGCCATTTACATTTATTCTATGAGTGGCTTAGTTACCTCTTTAGCCCTCTTGACTTTGAATGAGTCCTAATGTTTTCCTTTTTAATTGATAAAGGATCTTTAATAGCGCATTTTCACCTTTAGACCTTTAAGGTATCATATTCAATTATTTCCTTGCAGTTGTTTGCCTTTAAGATTTTGTGTATGATGTTTTTATTAACTGTGGTCACTTATTTTTATTATAAAATATTTTATGCACAAATGAATGTATAATATATACAAAAGAAATACACAAATAATGTATGGAATATATGTGCCTGTTTAAAGAATATTGATAAAATGAATGCTTTAGTCCCTACTACTTAATTTTAAAAAAGGAAACAATGCCAGTACTGTTACCTGGCAGCCCCCATGTGTCCTCCCTAGTCACACAATTCTTCATCTCCCCAAGTTAACCACTCTCCTGACTTTTGTGAGAAGCATTTTCTTCCTAAATTTGTAAATTGTATATATTTAATATTTAATCCATATATTGTTTAGTTTTAGTTTTTCTTGTCTGTGGACTTTGTATAAATGCAACCACACTGTGTGTATTTTTGTGTCACTTCTTCAGCAATATACATGCAGTTTTAAATCACTCATGCTGACAGTTGTCATTCTAATTCTTTTTCACTGCCCTATAGTGAATGTACCACAGTTTATCTATTTATTCTATTTTTAATGGATATTGGATTGTGTTCAGGTTGTCATTGTTGTTTTCATTATAGACAGTGTTGCTTTAGCATCTTGTACATAACATGTCTCCTGGTACAAATCTGCAAAAATGTCTCCCGGGAATTTATCGAGAAGTCAAATTGTTGAGTTCTAGATAGGCATGTGTACAGTTCTGCTGGATAAATGCCAGCCTGCTTCCTGAAGTGTTTCTTCTTTCCTATTCTTTCTTTCCCTCCAATAGTGGATGACATTTCCCCACTTCTTTTATTGGACAACATTTAAAATTTCCGACATTTTAAGTTTCACTTGTATGGCAGATGTGAAATATTATTTCAATATGGTTGTAATGATAATTTTATTAATTAATAAGTGAGGTCAAGCATATTTGACACATTTAGGAGTCGTTCAAATTTTGTCTACTAAAAATGTTCGCTCAAATTATTTGCCCATTTTTCTGTTTTTTTTTTTTTAAATATTTTTGTAATTGAGCCCCAGGTGCTCTCTCTCTAGTTTCATTTTAGCTTTTTCTGTCATTATAAGTGTTCCAAATATATTCTTCCTGTTTATAACTTGATTTTTCATACTCTGTTTTTATGTATTTTGATTGATGAACTTAAATTCTGAGATTTTACATAGGCAGATTTATCCATCTTTGCCTTCATGTTCTGTTCTTTGGGGTCTCATTTTAAAAAATTATTCTTTACTCTAAAAGTCATTGTGACTCTCTCTCTGCCTTACTTTTAAAAATTTCATCGTTTGAACTTTGACATTTGAAATGGTTATGATTAATTCTTTTTTAGGCTATAAGGAAAGGATCAGATTTAACTTTTTTCTCATATGGATAAGCAGTTGTATCAGAGTCTTGTATCTTTCCCCAATGATCTGAATGTTTGCTTGATCAGAGATATGTTTATATATCAGCTTGTATATTTTTTTCTGTTCTCCATTCTGTTCTTTTCATCTAATTGTCTTTTTCCGCAGCAACCACTATTTAAACCAGCAGTGACCAGCAGAAATATAATATGACTCACAAATGAAAACCACATATATAATTTAAATTTTTTAATGACCACAATAAAAAGGAAAAAGAAAAAGCAATGAAATACATGTTATTATGTTTTAATTCAATTTATTAAAATATTTAACATGTAATTAATACAAAATTTTTAAGATATTTGTATTTATTATATCACATCTTTAAATATTTGTACTTTATATCCTTTTATATTTGTAGCATATCTGAAATTCAACATGATCACACTTTAAGTGCCCAATAGCTACATGTGACTAGTACTATGGTATGATTATTATACGACTTTGTAATTAGCCTTGACAAGTGTAGGTTTTGACACTCCACCCTGTTTTTTTTTCATCAGAAGTGTGTTGATTTTGCAAGGCCTTTGCATTTTTATATACATATACATTTAGAATCCATTTATAAAGTTTTATTTTAAAAATTGAAATTTCATTTGAAATTACATCTGCCCAACGTTGAAACTTTCTTATTAGCATTAAATTTTTTTCAATATTTTATTTTGGCTATATGTGTTTTTAAATTTTCTTTTAACAATCATTCCACAGTGCTATTTAAGTGACATTGTCCTGAGTCTTTTACAAATATTAACTTGTTCATTTCTCCTAACAACTTTGCGAGGTTGGCACCATTATTATCTTCCTTGTCCAGTGAAGAAACAGCCAGGAATATATTTGATATTCAGAACCAGGGTCTCTGTCTCACATATTTGTATTTAAATATAGAGATTTATACTTAAATTAGTATATAGATTAGCTATGTATGTCTATATCTATATATAGATATTCATTTTGTTTTATTCTTTGCAAAAGTTGTAACTATTATTTTTGTATCCTGTCTTTTTGCATTATGTAAAATATTCAAGAAATGTTTTAAAGATAGTTCTTCAATTTTAAAGGTTTAACAAAAGGCTGAGTGTGGTAATCCCAGCATTTTGGGAGGCTGAGGCAGGGGGAGTGCTTGAAGCCAAGAGTTTGAAACTAGCCTGGGCAACATCACGAGACTTGGTCTCTATATTTAAAAAAAAAAAAAAAAAAAACCTGCAGTGTGTATCAGTCAACTATTTTTGCAACAATGCTGTGTAACAGACTACTCTGTAACTCAGTAACCTCAACAACAGGCACTCATTTTCAGGCTCATGGATGTTCTAGTCAATTGTGCTTTAGGCTAGGCTTGGGTGGGCAGGTCTACCTCACTGTGAAAGGACTTCAAGCCTGCTCCATATGCCTTTTCTTATTATGTGATTGCTACCTTGAACTTGTTCTCATGGTAATGACAAAAGTGTAAGAATAGACTAGTCATACCTTGTAAGCACATTTTATGACTGCTTGAATCATGGCCACAAATAATCTATTGGCCAAAGTAAATCACACAGCTCAACCTCAATGAAATAGGGAAATATATTTGGACTTCTAGTGGTGACTGTAAAATCACCTGGAAAAAGGTGTGCATGTAAGCTGTATAAAACTATAATTAGAAGAGTTGAAGAATTTGGACAATAACGAGATCTGCCATGCATTTTAGCCTCCCTAAAGTGAAATATATCTTTTACTCAATAGCTAAATTTATCGTCATGGATCTCATTCCCTGTCTTTTCCTTTTTACAGTTAATAGTTTAGAGTTAATAGTTTATGGCCTTACAATTAAGTGTTTAAGAATTGAGGAGACATGGTAATTAATAGATATTACATTATCATTTTTTCAGTGTTTCACTATAGCAAGATATTGGCTGTTAGTTTAAAGTGAATTCTTTTTAAAAAATTATGTTAAAGAGTATTCATATTTATAGTTTACTAATAATTTTAAGCAACATGCAACTTTTGTCTTCCGAAATTATTGTGGTAATAATATTTTCTAAAATTTTTACTTACCACCATGAAATATATTAATATTTAATGTTACTGAAATTAAACCACTGTTACAATCTGAGCATAAATTCTATTTAGTGATTGTGAATTATTATTTACATCCTTTGGATTCTATTTGCTAATTTTTTATTTAAGATTTCACATCTATGTTAGCAATTTCATTTTGTTTTCTTCTTTAAGTTTTATTAGTTTTGTGCTACCTTTACCAGGAGCACTGAGTAGCTACCATCTTTTTCTGTGCTTTAGGAGAACTATTTTGTTTTATTTTATTTTTATATTACACATAATAGAAAAACTAACTCATATTGCTAAAATAAATAAATGTGTTTATGTACTAATATACCAGGATGGTAAAGAGGTGGCGTGAGTTTGGGGTTTTGAGATTGCTTTAAATCAATGATCATATGACATCAATGACTTGGTTTCTTTTTACATCTCAGTTCTGCCTTCTGGGGTGACAAACTTTTTAGGCTGGGTCCCTGAATGGAAGCAAAATGGCTGCAGCAATTTCAGGCATCATATTTTGTAGTACATTGTTTATTAAGAGAAAGATGGGCTGGCTTCTTATAAACGCTTATAAAATAGTGGTATCTTCTTTTGAGAGGTACACACATGTATATTCTAACATATATAGTCCTAGAATATGTATCTGGTCACATACTTTTTCATGTTTATTAATCTATTTAGGTTTTATATGTTTCTTTAAATTTATTTTATAATTTACACCTATTCCAAAGATGACATTTATTTCATCCTGATTTTAAAAGTTTGCCAACGTTCTACTTGGTATTCTCCTATTTTTAATCTCCTATGTGCTCCTATATCTGCTACCATAGCCTTGATTTTCTTTGTCAATATGAATAATATTGAGAACTTACTTTGTTTTATGTACTTAGAAATAAATTTTATGTATATTAAGTTATCTCTAACTTCTTTTCCTAATTAGATTTATAGGACTTTTTAAATTTTGGAGTTTTGTCTATTTTTTTTTTTTAAAAAGGACTAGTTCTTAGATTTACTTCCTATATCTGCTGGTTTACATATTTTTCAGTAATTAACTTGACATATTAAAATAAATTGGTTTTCCTGCATTTTATTATTTTCTCCTTTTTTTTTTCTTGCAGTTGACTTTATATTCTTTTTCTAAATTCTGAAGGATAAAAATTATTATTTAATGACAAAGTATTCAAGGATTTTATTTATGCACGTTTATATTTGTTACGTGGACATATCTAAATAGTTTACTATTTTATTATGCTTTTACTGTTTAATTTAACAGGCTGATAGAAGAGCAGCTTTCAACTTTTAGGACCATGTGAAGTTGTTTTTGCTATTTTTACCCTTACTCAATCTTGATTAAATAATGCAGTCTATACAATCTCTAATTTGGGTGACTTATTGCAGCTTTGTGTCCCAGCAAACGAAAACCTTTAAACTATTCTTTTGAGACTTAAAAAAAAAATTTGGTTTGTAGTATAAACATTAAATATGCTGTCTATTCATACACTTTTGTTGATTATATTAATCTAATCATCATGATTTCTATACATTTTTGACTACTTTTTCAATATATTATGAAAGTAGGGAATTAAAGCAACTCTAAGTATATTTATCTCAATTTTAAAATTCATTTTATTTTAACAAGTAATTGCTTAACTAAACAACTGGTTTCAGACTGGGCATGGTGGAGCACTTGGGGAGGCTGAGGCGGGAGGATTGCTTGAGGCCAGGAGTTGAGATTATGGGAAACATAGCAACAGCCTGTCTCTATAAAAAAAAAAAAAAAAAGATTTCATGTGTAATATGTGAGCACACACTCACATAATCAGCACCTAAGTCAGGACTTTCAACCTTAATAACTCAGCTTTATGCTCCTATTCAGCCACTAACCCTTACAGGTAATTGCTCTCCTTAATTCTAGCAGCATAGATAAATTTTGTTTTTGTTTTTTTTGTGTGATGCCTCGTGTCTGGCATCCTTCATTCAACATTAGATTTGGTCATGTGTTTTGTGTGATACATTTTATAAAACAATTGGCCTGAACCAAAAAAACAAAAATCAATATTATGAAAGACCAGAAAAGCATACAAACAAAAAAACTGAAGGACTAGTCTGCATGAAAAGAGAAGTGGCCAGGTGCGGTGGCTCAGGCCTGTAATCCCAGTACTCTGAGAGGTCGAGGTGGGCAGATCACCTGAGGTCAGGAGTTTGAGACCAGCCAGATTGACATGTTGAAACCTCATCTCTACTAATGATACAAAAAAAATTAGCCAGGCCTGGTGGTGCACACCTATAGTCCCAGCTACTCAGGAGGCTGAGGCAGGAGAGTCACTTGAACCAGAGAGGTGGAGGTTGCATTGAGTAGAGAGTGAGCCACTGCACTCCAGCCTGGGCGACAATAGCAAGACTCTTGATAATGTTAAAACTTTTTTATTTTGAAATGGTGTAGTTATGAAGAAGAATATTCTTGATCTTAGATGATATCATGCATTTAGGTGTCAAATGTTTTAGGGTCTATAAGCTATTTTAAAATAGTTTGGTAAAAGTAATATACATATACATATACTGGTGTATGTAAAAAGAAAGCAGGGAAGTGTGACAAAATGTTAAAAATTGGGGAAGAATAGGTTAGTGTCTGTTGTACTGTCCTTTCGGCTTTTCTGTGCAGGCAGTGGGTGGGGGTTGAAATATTTTAAAATTTAAAAAGGGAAAGAATAAGCATACATTGTTATTTAATCGTAAAATTTAATAACTGAGCAGATTTTCTATTGTGATTTTATTTAGCATATGTGAAAACAGAGGCTCAGTGGAGTTTGGTACATCGCCTAGAGTGTGGCCCTGATGACTCTGTGATCTAGGTCTTCTGACCATCTCCTGTGTACCTTTTATGAAGGTCACAAGAACACTGTTGACTGACAGTTGAGAAACGTAAAAGCTGTCAGACATCCTAGAATTTTAGAGTAGATAGAAACTACAGTGATCAGCTAATCAGATTCTTTAATCTTAGAAATGTCAAGAAGGTCAAGTACTCAGTCCAAGTTCACAGAATGAATTAGGAATGTCAGAGCCTGCATTACAGTCTTGGTTTTCTAATTTTTAAATCCTTATTATTTGTACTGTACCATGAACAAGCTGAACGTTTCAAGCACACAGAATTCTGGGCCATGCAACATTAGGACAACAAAGTTGAAAAACAAAAACAAAAATGAAAGCCTCGGACTCCTCAGCTTGCTTTTCAGGTTTAAGCTTGACTTCTGACCACATGTCAATCAGGCATTGTTTTCAGGTTGAGTTGGGAACATTTTGGGTAACTCCTCTGAATGTGTAATATCCTTGCTCTCTTTCTCAGCCAGGTTGGGAGTGTATCTTGGCATGTAGCAGAATTTCAGAATGTTTATTTCCACATCTTACATCAACAGTTTGCTGAATCATTTACTTTTTCCCTTTGACAGAGTTTCAATGCTGTCAGTAGAATATGCATCAGGGCAGTAGGGAATTATCATAGTGTCAAGCATTATGGGTAATTCCATGTAAATGGTTCTGCAGAGAGCCATGCTGATTTGCATGGCGGCAGTAACAACTCTAAATGGAAGGCTTTCTCAATGTCTGGTTTTGTTAATTTCAGTTTAGTGGCTATTAGCAGGTTTTCTGAAAATAGGAATGTTGCACCCTAGACAGTCCTCTTGAACTTGAGAGTACTTTCCAGTCTCATTTATCCTCTTCTCATAGAAAAGGTTTTGTTTTCAATTTCTTTGTTTCTATTATCCATATCTTTCTGTTTACTTTTCCTGGCTCCCTGCCTAACTGAGAGGAAAGGGATGTGTCTCATGTTCCCTTCCCACACTCAAGACTCTGTACCCTGAGTTTGGATTACACTTCTTTCTTTTCTCTAAGTTATTGAGTATACTTCACCAATAGTATACTCTGCCCCACTGTAAATAACTTTTTTCCCACAGAATCCTGTATGGTCTTATAGGAAGAGCTCTGGACTGAAAGTCAGGGGCCCACAATCTCATTTTTTGCCGTTAGTCAGTCCTATGACCTTGATCACGCTATTTTCATCACTAAATAAGTAATGTTGAGAAAATGCAATGATTCTGCTTTCACATGTTTTTGATAGGTGGTGAGTAATTAGGTTATAAGTGTTCATTCTTAAATTATACATGAAAATACATTCTAAAAGATATATTTTAAAATCAACCCTAATTATCCAGGAAGAGTTGAATTTTTTTTCTTAGTTTTTTGAAGTGTCATGACATTTCCTTATTCTGCTATGACTTAATGTGTTTGAACACATTGTTTTGTTGTCTTCTCTTATGTGAGCTTCTCTAGCTCAGATAGAAAGCTAACACTTTAAAACCCATTTTTAAAATATACAAATGAAAGTTCAGCAAATTAATTGATTTATATAACATTAAAAGGTTAGTATTTGCTTGAGCTAATAGAATTAATAGTTTAAAAATCTTAATTTTCATCTGTAATTTTTTTTTACTACGTAGGTAGTAAAAAAAATCCAAGATAATTTGTAAAGTAGAAATGTTTAAAACATGAAGACAAAAAAAAAAAAACCTGTGTCCCTTATTTGTTAATGATCTAAATGAATGTTGATTACTTACTATATGCTAGCTATTGTTTTAAAGGCCAAGAATACATCAATGAACAAAACAGATAGAAATCCTTGTTCTTATGCAACTTAGAAAATGGTATCATCATTCTCAGCAAACTGACACAAGAACAGAAAACCAAACCCCGCATGTTCTCTCTCATAAGTGGGTATTGAACAATGAGAACACATGGACACAGCAGGGGGAACAGGCCAGGGAGGGCCTGCTGGGGAGTGGGGGGCTAGGAGAAGGATAGCAGTGGGTGGAGGGATAGAGGAGGGATAGCATTAGGAGAAAGATCTAATGTAGATGATGGGTTGTGGGATGCAGCAAACCACCATGGCACGTGCATACCTACATAACAATTCTGCATGTTCTGCACATGTACCCCAGAACTTAAAGTATAATAATATAAAAAAAAAGAAAATATGTAAAATTTCTGGCTGGGCACAGTGGTTCATACCTGTAATCCCAGCACTTCGGGAGGCTGAGGTGGGCGGATCACCTGAGGTCAGGAGTTTGAAACCAGCCTGGCCAACATGGTGAAACCCTGTCTCTACTAAAAATACAAAAATTAGCCTGGTGTGGTGGTGTGCACCTGTAATCCTAACTACTCTAGAGGCTGAGATAGGAGAATTGCTTGAACCCAGATGGTGGAGGTTGTAGTGAGCTGAAATTGTGCCACTGCACCACAGCCTGGGCAACAGAGAGAGACTCCATCTCAAAATAAAAAAAGAAAATACGTAAAATTTCCAATATGCAATGCACAATAAATGCATGAATCATATAGATTACTAGAAGGTCATAAATAAATCAGAAGAATGAAAGGAAAAGAGTTTGGAAATTCTGGAAGTAGGGTAAGGGTGTTATTGAGAAGATGAAATTTGGGCGATAATTTGCATATGTGAAGAAGTGAGCCATGCAGGTATTTGATGAAAGAACCTTCCAGAGGGAGGAGGAGTCAGGGTAGAAGCATGTCTGGCATTTCTAAGGAACAGCAGTGTGGCCAATGTGACTAATCGTTATAAGGAATGAATAGAGTGTCAGGAAAGAAACACAGAGACTTGCTCAAGGACCAGAACCTGTAGCCTTTTAGGCCATGATAAGGGGTTTAGAATTTTCTCTCAGAGAAATGAGAAGTTAGTGGGATTGCCTTACATTTTGAAGGTCTTGCTTTTACTACACTTTGGGAAGACTGGGATGTTGTTGGGGAGGACAGGAAGGGGAGGGCAAGAGGAAGGAGCGGTTCCCAGTGAGGCTAATGGTGCCTTCTTAGGCAGGGTGCTGGTATTGAAAGTGGTGAGGATCAAATTCTGATTATAGTTTGAAGGCAGAGCCAATAGGACTGTATGATAAATTGGATGCAGTGGGTGGGAGAAAAAACAAGAATCATGGAGAGCTTCCAGGTTTTTGGCCTGAGCCATTGGAAGAATGGAGTTTCCCATCAACAGAGATGGGGAAAACTGAGTTTAATAGGTTTCGAGCAGGTGGGGACAATATAAACAATTGTTCTGCAAATGTTTAGTTTAAGATTTCCCTTAGATACCCAAGTAGTAATGTCAAGTTCGTAATCAGATAATGAGCCAAGAGTTCACTGGAAAGCTTTGGGCTGTAGAAATAAGCTTGACTTATTCCTGGGCCCTTTGTTATTAAGAATTGAAATAGAGAGACTAACAGAAGACAATGATACATTAGGTAGAAGGAAAACCAGGAGATGAACTATGAGTGTAGTGTCCCAGAAGCCTAGTGAAGAGAATATTTTAATAAAGAATAAGATATTCTCAGCATCAATTAAAATAAAGTAGATGAGGAGTAAGAACTGGCCATTGGATTTAATGAAATGAAGGCCATGGATGACTTTGGCGTGAGTGTGAGATGGGTGTGAGATAATAAAAGAAGAATTTGAAATTTGATGCAAAGGGAAATGGAGAAATGGGCCAATGTTGGAAGGAAGAGTGATATTAAGAGACCCTTTTTAACAGATGGAGAAATGATACCATGTTTGAATGCTCTTGAGAATGGTCTAGCAGAGAGGCAAAACTTACAGTCTGGAAGAGAGGCAAGAATTGCTGGCTGACCTCCAGAGTGAGGATGAGGAAATAGGATTTGATGCATACATGAAAGAATTGACCTTGTAGAGTGACATGGCTAGTTTACTTACAGTAACAGGAGAGAGGTAGAGTATATGGAAATAGATTCTGGAAGATGGATAGAAGAGGTTGTGGGAGTCTTTGGAAGATCTTTTTTGATGGCTTCAATTTTGCCAGTGATACTGAAGGTAAGACCATTGACTGAGAATGAAGGTCCATTTCATAACGGATACTTTATTTCATTTCCTTCTATCTTTTTAATGCACAAGGTAAATTTGTAGGGTTTTTTTTTTAACAGAAAAACAATTATTCTGAGTATCCCCTTTTAATTCTTTTCTTTTAGGAAAAGGCTTTTTTTTTTTTTTCTTAACAATATAATGCCTATGTGTGGTGTTATATACAATTAATGATTGCATTAATTTTTTTTTTTACTATTATAAAGCTACCTAATTGTATTGTCCTTTAAAATTACATGTCAGTTCATGGTTACAACATTCTTATCAATAACTCACTCATCAATCAATTTAATCATGAAAATGACCCATGCCATATGTCTAATAAGCATAAAGTCATAGAACCCCCCCAAAAATGAGATAAGCTTTAAAAGTACCAGTCAACATTCTTTTATGGACATCTGAAAATACTTAGATTCTTAATAAGCTAGAGAATATATATCTAGTTATTTTGGTGGGGGGGCATTTAGTTTTGTGAAAGAGACCAGCAGTTTTTCTAAAATACTCTCTTCTTTCATTCTTCATTAGTAATAGAATCCCTTCCCTTGTTTTTAGCTTGACACACAGCCACCTGAAATAAAGACTAAGTTTGCCAGCTTCCTTATTACTAAGTATGGCCATGTGACCACCTTTGGCCAATCAGGTGAAAGTGAAAGTGGTGTTTCAGTCATCAGTCATCTGGGACCATAACCTTGACAATGGAAGCTATATAAATTTATAAGGTAGAAGGAACCTGGGTCCCTGACACTATGAGGGTCATACTTCTGGTTGAAATGACTATAAAAGAAAAATAACTTATTTTATAAGCTAGTGTTATTGTGGGTTTTCTGGGTCTCACAGATGAATTGCAGCCATCTCATAACACCAAAGTCCAACATACCATTTTTTTCCCCATGCCAAGCGTTCTGTTTCTTGTTCCACATGAGACTCTCTGAAAATAAGAGCAAAATAAAAAGGCATTACTTTAAAAAGGACAAAGAAACAAAAACCCTGAATTTAAAAACTATAGGGCAAGATGTCCGTAAAGTACATATTTGTGATCCTCCAGTAACTATCCTTGAATCACAGACTGGCAGGCGTACAGCACCAACACACTGTCTAGAGGCTTCTTTCTCGAGCCCCCTCATCTCCTAGACCTATAGATTCTGAATATAGGTGTAAGTTGTTATAGCCTACAGCTAGTCTTACCCACGCTACTCTCTGCCAAGGACAAATTCCAAGTAGGTTTGATTTGGGGATTTCATTGACTTCACAGTTCATTGGCAGAGCAGTGATTCTTGAAAATTCTGTAGTTAGTAAATCCCTTAGCACTTCTCGGTTCAAATCCTCAAATTGGCTTGCATCTGAGAGGGAAATTCTGATATTACTCACTCAAGTGTCTTTAAGACCCCCTTTCCTAGGTTTCCTATATTCCCCCAACATACAACTTAATTAAGTAGCTCTCAAATTTTAATCAGGATAAAATCTTGATGAAAATGCATCTCGTCAGTCCACAGCCTCGGAGTTCTTAATTTGGTGGCTCTCGTGGTGAGTCCCAGGGTTATTCATTTTTAACCAGTGTTATTCCATGACTCTGATGTGGGCCCTGCAGGGGTCACGTTTTGAGAAATTGCATAGAGGCCTCCGTGAGTCTTGACTCAGATAATCTAACTAGTATGATTTTCTAGCACTTCTAAGGCTCATGCTGAAAGGAAAGAACACTTCTCTATCAAAGAGATAATTCAAAGAGGATTAGATTCTGGCTAAAACTTTTCTTACTGTAGAAACACACAAAAAATGGCATGGCTTCCCTCACTGTGTGAATTTGGAATTGTGTAGATCTTATTGATTCCAGCACTGCTACTTACTGGCTAAGTGACTTAGATGAGTTATGTGATCTATACAATCCTCCTCTACAATGCTGTTGTCAGGAGTGGAACGCCTAGCCTGGCTCCTAGAGCATTGATGATATTCAGTAAATGATGGTGTTTCTGTTTTCCCACTCCTCTTTCTTCTCATTTTCTTAGTTACATAAAACTTCCTGACCCCTCCATAGATTGTTAATAAGTTCCAACTATTGATCTCTCTGAGTTTTGATATCTTACTAAACCTGACACTGAGTAGTTTAACTCTTTAACACTGAGTTCAGTTGATTTCCTGAATGTCCGACGAAGTATTTTCTTCCTTGGTCCACTGCTTGGTATCAGTGCTGGTTGCTCCATCTGAGACACTGTCTCTTGAGCTATAGTCCTACACGTGGGTGACCTACTTCCACGCACATAAAGCATGATTGAGATGGGGATACTTCAAAAGTCCGGCGAGTTTTTGTTTGCTTTTCTCCAGTCCAACTGGAGTCTACTGGATGCTCAGAAGCCTTCCATTGTCTAAGATCATTTAACAAATGGATGATCTTCACTATCTTCATCTGTTCTTTCCCCAATACAATAAAAAGAAAACCTCTGCCAAAAGAGGAACTCTGGCAATGTGCTTATACCCCCAGTGCACTCTTTTTTTTTTTTTTTTTTTTTGAGACGGAGTTTCGCTCTTGTTACCCAGGCTGGAGTGCAATGGCGCGATCTCGGCTCACCGCAAGCTCCGCCTCCTGGGTTCAGGCAATTCTCCTGCCTCAGCCTCCTGAGTAGCTGGGATTACAGGCACGCGCCACCATGCCCAGCTAATTTTTTGTATTAGTAGAGACGGGGTTTCACCATGTTGACCAGGATGGTCTTGATCTCTTGACCTCGTGATCCACCCGCCTCGGCCTCCCAAAGTGCTGGGAAGTGCACTCTTAATTTAAATGTTATTTCATGGTGAAAAGATTGGCAGACAATATATGGAGGTAAACCAGCTTTCCTCATGTTCTCTTTCAACTCAAGCATCATAGGGAGCTTTGCGGCTGCGACATGACTTCCACTTAGTGACAAAGGGGACAAAATCAATGTCCATTTCTGTGGTTCTTCCAGAGAGGCACAGGGATCTCAGCCTCCAAATGTTATTATTGTTGAAGATCCAAAGATGAAAGCTAGGCTTTAAAGTTTGAGGCCAGAATAGAAAGACTGTTTTTCTATTTCTACTGGAGGTTTTTATACTTCCTGATTTAGTGATTCTAGAAATATGTTGTCCAAGAATCAATATTGACACACCAAGATGTGGTTTAGCTGCTTTCTATTTCATAGTTATGTAGATTCCTACCTCAGGTTGTAGATTCAAACATTTGTACTACCCATTTATTCTCCTTCTTTAAAAATCTTCCAACTTTTATTTCTGGAACGCTATTCTGAGACTCATTGCAAGGGAATTAAGTTAATGAAAATTGTTGTGTTTGAAGTTTTCTCTTTGAAATTTCATGAAGAAGTACATTAAATCTCCCCAAAGTGTGTGTATATACACACTCTAGCTTGTGTAAAGCAGTGGTTCTAAGCAGGGAGAAATTTTGCTCCCTTTTCCCCCTGACAGAGACATTTGACAGTATCTAGAGACATTTTGGGTTGTCCCAGCTAGGTGGGGGCACAATGGGCATCGAATGAGGAGAGGTCAGGGACTGCCAAATTTCTTGCAATGCACAGAACAGTCCCCATAACAAAGAATTTGATGATCCAAATGTCAATAGTGCTGATGTAGAGAATCCTCGTTGTAGAGCCTAACAAATGCATTTTATCCATGAGAATGCGTATTTATTTCCATGAAAGACTAGTTCACCCATCAACCAGTTGGGATGCTGCTGAGTAGCCTTCTTGCACTATCCTTCCATAACCTCCTCAATTGCAAACCGAAACGAGTTATGTCAGCACAAATATCCCAGGGAATCCTGAATCACAATTAAGGAATGGTTGGCCCTGGCTTCCCAGTCTCCCTCCACATCTATTCAATAGTCTCAGGCTCCCTCCACATCTATTCAATAGTCTCAGCGTAAATTATAGTCCATACACTGCGCCCTTTAGTGCCTGCTCCTTTCCCCTCTCTCTGCCACCCAGGGTACAGGATGCTGACTTTTCCCTAAATCCTATAATACCACAAAGCCCCTGCTCTCTGTATTGTTCTCAAGGCCTAGCAGGGCTTTTTGTTCTCAGGCAAATAAACATGCCACCAATAATCCAATAAAACCTTCGCAGACATCGGATATAAACCATGGCGACGAGCGGTACACAATCTATAACTGCTTGGTTCTTTTTTATAAACCCTGCACTTGAGCCCTGAAGGCAACACAAATCAAAGCTAATAAAAGCACCAAGACCTTCTCCTTATGTTCCTAATGGGTTGATTCACCCTACCTATGCTACTCCCCTAGTGACCACAGGCTGTCTCCACTCCTAGATGGAAGAGATGCAAGCCAGCATATCCAGTATGAGGAAGGAGGAGCTCATTTCAAATACGCCTTTCACCGTGATGGCGTTCCACTTGGTGCTCAGTAGCTGCAGAGAAATAAGCACCATCACCTAGGGCTGGAGCTAGCCAATGTCTCATATTCCCAGAGACTGAATACAACACAACACTCAGTCCCGGAGCTCTTTTTTTTTTTTAACTGTGTTTTCCAACCCTCAACTGTGTGAAGGAGCTACAATTAGTCTATGCCATAAATGAAAGCAAATTAGAGTAGAAGAATGTGAGTTGTTTGATGAAAAGCTTGCCCCTAAGCAGAGGTAAGAGGAAACCACAGTTAGGATGTTGTTTCTTCACAGGAAAAACTCTATGTTTGGTAGAATGACTGCAGGGTTTCGCTGATAATCAAAACGCCAAGATTTTATTCTGAGCCACAAACTCAGATGTCTCTATGGGCCAAGCAGATCACACACATGAGTGAAAAGGGGGAGATAAAGGAAAGAGTGAGAGGAGGAGTCTTTGGTCATCTGGATACATATTCCTTGTTTACAATCTCCACTTCTCCCCCAGAGCTCTGCCAAGTTGTTAGCAAGTAGGAATGTGTTTTCAGATCTTCCAATTTTTTTTCAAAGCTATATAATAAAGATTTATTTTGACTGTAGAAGCTTCCAGTTTTTACATATGGGTAAGTAATTGCATTTAGACAAAAAAATGCATGGGCCAAAACAAACAAATGAAAATATATATGTGAGCTGGATCTATTAATAGCTGCCAGCTACCAGGCTGGCACCACTCTTTGCCCATGGCCTTGTATTCAATGTCTCCTTCTTGAAAATGAAGTTAATAGTGTCCATTAGTACCAGGACCCTAATCAAGGCTTTACAGAGCCTTGTTTTGAAAGGCTTACCACGAAGGGGACTGGGAGGTTCTAATTACACATCACTCTGGTTTATTCATTAAAGGGAGTCTCTAGCAAGGCCTCTGTGTAGCCAGACTTTGGTAGTGCATTTCTAAACATATAAATTATCAATATATTGTTGTATTTTTTAACTTTCATTTTTAGAATCCACAGACATTCGTGGAAGGTGGTGGATGTCAGGTGTCAGAGTAACATGTCGGCGTCCCCTTTTGTTTCAAGTCTTCTCCTATAGGTGTCACTGACGCTCTCCTTTGGGGAGGGTTGTGGTCATTGACCTTCCAGTCCCCTTCATGGTAAGCCTTTTCTCATGATGAGCCCTGCCTAGTCAGCCAGCCATGGAGAAACAAAGATTACACACAGCCGTCCCTGACTAAAGATGCCAGTGAGCATCAAAATCAAGTGGGAGCTTCACATAGCCCCAGGCACTGAGAGATTGCCACTCTGGAATCTCTCACTCAGTAAGGTTTTGCTCTTTTATAATGTAACATCTTCTCAACAGCTCCTACTTTTCAGAGCAGCCTTGCAGAGAGGCAGTTGGAGGTCTGTTTCTGTTAGACAAGAACCCACACTCACATCCTTCAGAAAAGGTGACGCATCTGTTCACAAGGGAGGTAAGGGAGGAGCTTACTCTATCCATTGGCATAATCATTCCAGATGCATCTGGTGGCACAATTCTGGGG
The DNA here is from genome assembly GCF_030222135.1 of Aotus nancymaae. Classification (NCBI taxonomy): domain Eukaryota; kingdom Metazoa; phylum Chordata; class Mammalia; order Primates; family Aotidae; genus Aotus; species Aotus nancymaae. The sequence continues at coordinate 108,730,847 of NW_026988425.1, forward strand.
CTGATCCCAATCTCTGAAAATGCATTCTTCCCTGGGAGACATTAGCAAGGAGGGACAGGTGGCAGGGAATGCAAACAGACCTTCCTTTTATTTCTCTTTGAATTGTGAATATCTATTAACAACTTGCCTTCCCATTGTTCCCCAACAATTGAAGCACAGCTGAGTACACAATGGGAAAATAGAAACCGGACTAGCCAATTGATTCCGGCTTCTGTTTAACTACCAATATATGTGATGATGTCCTCACTAGTAAGTATTTGGTGGAAAATATGTCAACATATAAATAAACACTATTTGAGTATGTCCAAACCAACTTTTGGAAGTAGGTAATAATTAATTTCCCGTTGCTTTCTTTTCTCGTCTTTCCTTTTCTTTCCTCTTCTTGCCCCAAATATTTGTAAAGCATCTTATATTATGCATAATTCTGGGCACATTGATCCTCTAGGAAAGGACTTCCTCGCCATCAAGTTCATAGGTGTTGACAAAAAGAACATGTGCAATTCAAAAAACCCGACATGGCACCTGTGTGTTACTAGATGTCCAATAAATGTTACTGTTGTCGTTTGTAGGGAGAAAATGAAGCAGGAGCACTGAGGAACAAACCTCTTGAACACCAAACTGAGGAAGGAAGTGGCTTTTTATTTGGCAGGGAGCTGCAGGGGGCTACAGCCTCATCCACTGAGCTCCCCGAGCTGCAGCTTCTCTCCCCTTTTATAGGCTTACAGCACTAAAGGGGAAACTGAGGCGGAACTATGTCATCGTCCGTTTGTTGGATGTTCTACCTTACAATCTTTTGGCTTCATTGATTTGCTAATTCATATGCAGCGTGAGCAGAGACCAGCAGGGGAGGGGGCTTACAGAGAAAAGACAAAGTCAACAGGCTGTTTGTTGGCAGAGGTGTTTTCAGGAGGGAGCCTGGTCCGTGGAGATGTAGGGGCATGACCCAGTGCCAGGCTCCAGCAGGGATAACATTCATTTGCAGCTCTTTACAGGTTAACAGATAGTAGAGATGCTGGGATCTAAAAAAGGGAGTCATTTTCCCAGCTCTTTGGTATTTTATTTTATTTTATTTTTTTCCTTCTTCACCCTCCTTCCCACCTAGGAGGCGGCGAGGTGGTCTCCCCTCTCAAAGGGAAGTCATTGCTAACTTGTAGTGATCAGGAAGTGCTTTAAGAAAGTGTACAATTTAGATACATTATGAGGAGAACTACCTGGGGAGGCAGTTAGAGGTGGAGTTGGGGTAAATATTATGACTAAAGTCTAGCTGTAGGCTTTGTAAGTTTTGCTGGAACACCACATTACTATAGATAGTAAGTGTGAGTTAGCAGAAAGACTGGGAGATAATTTAAATATTGGGCGAGTTAGTTTGCCTCCCTGAGCATCTGGGAGCGATAATGAGAATGAGAGAAAATGAGAATGATAATGCTTACCTCCATTGAGATGCTATCGATAAGTGAAATAAGGGATGACATAATGTACAGAGCATGAAGCGTGATGCCAGGCCCTTTTCTGCACCTCCAGTGTAATAGATCAAATCATGGAAGTCTTTGTGTGATGAATTTAGACACTTTTCTACTGGCTTTTGTTGATGAAAGATGATTTATAGGAAGTCTTTATTTTATATTAAATACTCATACACTACTTTCAACCATCTTACAAGTGGCAGAAGGTGAGAAACTATGTACAATATTAAACTTCAATCTGATTATTTGAAATTTCTCTTAATTTGAGCAGAACTAGCATTTGTAGAAAGAAAGAGCATGCTAACAAAATTTGCGATGGTTAAAAAGTGCTTAGCTATCACCCTGGGGCTTTAGGGGGTTACCTGCATTATTTAGGAAAACAACTTCACTATTAACCCAATGTAGTAGAGTTCTAAAGGAAGTAACTTGCTGCTTGTTGAGGTTCTAATTACACATCACTCTGGTTTATTCATTAAAGGGAGTCTCTAGCAGGCCTCTGTGTAGCCAGACATTGGTAGTGCATTTCTAAGTATTTTATGCATCAAAAAGTAATCAAGTACCTCTTAAAATATGATATAGTCTAATGTGGCCAGTGATGTTAATAATCTGGCCTCTCTCCCTTCTTTTTCCCTTATTTATTGACAGTCTCTCCATTTTCCTGGCCAGAACTCATGTGGCGTTCTCCACCCCCTGAGCTTCCTTACCTTCCATTGTTTACTCCCCATGAAAGGAGGTTAAATGTACTCAGTGGCTCTTTCGCCTGGTTAGCTAACATTGGAAGGGTCCGTTCTTTTACCTGAACTCTACCAAAAGGAATCCCACATCTCCACTGGAGGTTTGAAATGCAAATAACTAAGAATTGTTTTTACGTCACAGATTTGGTTTCTCTGCTCTCTTCCCTTAGGAAATTGTGTTTTTTTCTTTGCCGTCACTTTTACCTGGTCCCCAGCCCTCCATCTTGCCTCAGCCATGCTGATTCTCTGGCCCTTGACTTATTTCTTTTGAAGATCGTCAGGTTTCTTTCACGTTAAATGTTGCTGCTTCCAAGACCCTCACCTTTCTCGTTTCTCAGTGTGATTGCTTTTGCTAATATAGTCAGTGTCTTCTTTGCCCCTTCCACTAAGCCTTCAGCAACCTTTGCTCTAGTCTCCCAGAAATATTTCATGAAGGGGAAGCTGACCTGGGACAATGCCAGCTGTGCAAGTGCCACGGGCTGGCTGCGGGCCTCCTGGCCAGTCAGTTTCCCAGACGCCATAAGAGCTCATTTCCTCCTGCTTTTTGACACAAGCTTTCCTCACTTCATGAGAGTTTCTGATTAGTATTCAGAAAGAGTTTTCTCTGATGGCATTAGTGGGAAATCAGACTGTCAATTTACTTATACCCAGCCTCAGGGCAGAACCACTATGCATGGGTAAAGCTATTGAGATGCAGAAAATACTCTGTGTGTGTTTGTATGTACACATATTGACTAGAGGTGATGTTTAGAGTGGAAATCCATTGCCTCATGGGTTGGAAAGTGACTCACAGTGGGATATAAAAGTGCCAGAGAAAGATTTGGTGTTATTGCTAATGGCGGTCACATTTTCAAACTCCTGGTTAATGGCTTTCCCTAGAAATGCTGTGTCCCCTATGGATAATCACAGTGTCATTTATGTGTGGATTTGCTTGGTCCAAACTTAAGATGGTGGCCTAATCTCACATCATAAGGAAGAGCACATCTCTCTTAAGTCTCCTACCTCTGAGACTGACAGAATGGGCCACTGGCCTGGGGAAGACCAGAACAGGGAATAGAGAGCAAGGGATTCTGGTGGGCCAGCAGCCATGGTGTCTTGGTGGGAAGCACCCTGGCTTGAGGGTTAGGGGAGCTAAGTTAGGGTTGCAACTCTTCGGCTTATTGAGAGTGCAGAGATAAGATGCTCAACGTCTCTCAAACTCATCTTTAGGACTGTTGTAAGAGTTAAAATATACACATACACACCCATGTGAGTGTATGTAATTTATATGTGTATATACTATATTGTATATGTATGTATGTATGTGTGTGTATATATGTATGTATGTATGTATGTATGTATAATGACAGAACATGATCAGCATAATAATCCAGGCTGGGTTAGATTCCCTTAATGTATTCTCATAGCAACCTATCGTTTTTGGTCACAGCACTTTCAAAGCTATAATGAAACAATTAATAATGTAATGCCTCTAGACAAAGGCAATTATTAATATGACTCCTCTAGGTTAAATTCTATGAGGGTACAGGGATTTTTTCTTTAGACTGAAAACAATGCAACAATGTCTGACACTTGGAAAGCACTTACTATATATTTTTGCAAGAATGAATGAATAGTAAACGTTAATGTTTCTTAAGTCTGAATAGAAATGAACTCTATTAGGGATTTTCTGTGACTTTGACTAATGGACATTGACACCTCTATTGGCTTGCTTCATTTTGATTCTGGATTAAATAAGAGTCAATAATATCCTAGGTGCCCATTTAATTTTTAACAACTATCTAGCAAAATGAAAATATGAGTTCCATTTTATAGCTGTGACTCTTGCAGCCTTCTGGACCTTGGTTTTGGCCAGTGTTCCTCATTTATGGACCGACGCTTTGTTTAACACATAGGTATCAGCAACACTCAGGATTGCTGATCTTACATGGTCATACGGATACAGAAACAGCAGAGCCAGAGTTCCTTGGCTGGTGGGTGTTTCTGATATTTGGCCCATCACCCCATTAATAACTTAGTACCTGTTAGGCCATGTGTTTGGGGTTTGATTTAGGGAAAAAAATGTGGTCACAGGAACACTAAGGAGAACAATCCATGTTGGCAGGTAGAGATAAATCACAGAATGTTGGAACATTCTGGAGGAAAGCTGTTTGGGATGCAACACCAATCATCATGCAGATTCAGTGGAGGTTATAGTATCATTCCCTTCATATAAGCAGGACGTGTGTTGGCTGTCTGTACTACACAGAGAGCAAAGGTGGATGTTCACAAAGACAGAAGTAAGCCACGCTCTTTTAATTAAGAAAAGTTCCTGTCTCATTTATTTCCTATTTGTTCCCCACACACACACACTCCTTTCCTAAAGAGGGTCATAGAAGGCCTGAAGATTTCTAGATTCTTGATCTTTTTTCCAGAATTTACCTACCTGTTCCATGTTTCACTCCATCTGGCCTTGAATCTCCTCTGAATGGCTATGTAGCTGTTATGCACTAATAAACAATGCAACAATTTGGTGTTACTTTGCTTACTAATGGATATTATATAAAGAGCCATTAATTAAAGAATCTCAGTAACTGTCAGATTGATGGATGAGATGATTTGAAGCAGGGAGACTTTTGGCTTCCGTAAGATAAGACTCTGCCAAAGGTGAGGACTCTGCAGGTAAAGGTGTTATAATCCAGACCTGCAGGTAGATCTGATACAACCTCATCTATATCAGGGTTTTCTTTTCTGTCTATAGGAACTGCTGCCTTCTTTGCAGAATTTCAGCAGCATGCTCCTATCTTCTGCTACCTGCCGCGGCATCTTGAATTTCCAAGTCTCTTTCATTGACAATACATCCCAGTGTGTTTGTTTTCTTTTTTCCAACCACAGGATCTAATCTGAACATTCCTCCTTATGTAAGTAAGAATGAGACAGCTAAACAAGGTTGGAGGCAGCCAGGAAGAAGACAAGACTAATTGAAAAAGGTTTCATTAAAAAATAAAACATTTCTCCTCATTTGAACTGGATGAAGTCTGTTAACGGGTGTTCTGCTTGTTGGGGTTTCCAGCTGTTCTCTTGAGCACTTGGGTATCAAAGTTGTGTGGGCCCATAGTAGGACCGTTTGCTCTGTTGCCACGGCAGTTGCAGTCGGACAGTGCTCAGCTCTGTTCCTGTTTTTATTACTATTGTTATTACTTCCCTGCTCATGGACTTTGGGGTCCTCTCTACACAGATGCACACCCTGGGGAATCACAAAGCCACAGGCACATTTGTAGCCTTGGCTTGTCAGCTCTTGGATTGATATGAATTTAGCACGTTCCCTTTATCTAGTAAGCAGAATTAAGATGTTTAGACTTACTCCCACAGGAAAGAGGGTCTGAAGAAAATGTCAGCTTTCCACCACAGGCAAGGAGCAGAAAGGAGGGACTGCAGTATCTTCATTTTCATCTACAGAAAAGGTCTACAGGGGCCAACTGACTGGGGGCTTCCTGCCTGCCGCTGGGCAGAGGGACATATTCATTGCCAAACTGCTGGGGTCCTAGACTTGAAGCTCTAGACTTCCATTATTGCTACAGCTATTCATAAATACATTTATAAACAAACATACAAAGAAATAAATTTACCCTTTAGAGCAATCAGAATGCTTTACATTCTTATCGTGTGGATGTTTCAAAATGTAACATATGCACATATCATCCTCTATTCAAATCTTCTTGCACTTTGGTGGGTGACATTTGCTCAGAAACAGAGCAAAGTTTCAGAAACAATCTTGTTTTCCCTTAAAGTTAATTGTATTGCTAATCCAATATAGTCAATAATTTTTTTTTTGATTTTTAAGTTCAACTATTTTAAAATTAACCATTTTTTAATTTACTTATAGACTCAATATGAATCTTATACAGCAATCTCATTGCTTTTAAGACCTGAGTTATGATTTTCTCTGCATTTGGTCAGGCCTCATTTACTGAACTGAATATAAAGCTGTTATATTGCTTTTGGTCAGATATTATCTTTTAGATCATAACTGTAAATTCTAGCCATGCGTAAATCTGGACTCTAATGTACATTAGCCTCTCTTCCTGTTTATATTTGTTGTGTTCTGAGTCTGTCCTTCTCCAAAGTATTCAGTCAAGCAAAACTTGAAGGAAAATAATAATACTATCAATGAAGGAGAGCTTTCGTGACTAAAAATGCTCAGAACCTGAATGCCTACAGGAGCCAAGCAGGTAACGTAAATTCAGGGACTGAGAAAGTGTAAAACAGTATGTACTTAACTGCCTGTGCCGCACACCTGCTTAGTTATTTCACCTTTAAAGCACCGCAGGGACAAGCAGGAAAAAGATGTCTGTAGATACACACATCCTAACGTCCAGCCTAATGTAGAGAGGCTGTTCTTCCTTCAGGCATTCAAGGCAAATGCCATTTTAGTGTATGTTTTACCTTCCTTAATAGGTATAAGATCCTTGGGGATTGGCATAATTTCTTATTTGCTTCAATGATCCTTTAAACGCCCACCCTGGACTCTAAAATCACACCATGTACCAAACACTGTGCTAGAGGGGCAGAAATAAAGGCAGTCGTTAGGGGGTGGCAGGCACATGAGTCACCCTTAGGAATTGGGACCATGTGTTCTTTCCCAACTCCTAAAACAGAGTCATGTACGTAGTAAGAGCTAATTCAATGGCCATTGAATTCCATTTCTGCTAACTAGACTGGGTTAGTATCACTATCTCCACATTAGACTGGGTCAGCATCATTGTCTCCAGCAAATACTTATGAGAACCCTGTAATTCTTTATGAAGCCAAGGACACCTCTTATTAAAAAGATACCCGCGCACAAATTTACATGCAATAAGAGGAAAATTACCTATTGTCATGGACCCTCATTGTTCAGTGAAATCCACTTAAAAGCTTTTTTTGCTAGAGCAAGCAAACAGTCCCCAGACACGCTGGAGGTAGGGAGCTTCCCAGCTAAGCATGGTGACCATGCTAAGTCTTATCCAAGTACAGGGCTCCATACCAGGTCACCCTGGTTGCTCTGAGAATGTCACATTACTTGCTTTTATGTTCTGCCCAGTTTATCTGACTAGTCAAATGAATCATTTTGGGGACAATTTCTCTCTTTTCTGCTCTAAGCTCTGAATTTTCTTTCTTCAGTTCAACTTCCACTTTCCAGATAAATTATGTATATTGGGAATACTAATCTTTTATCTTACCTTATTCAACAACTTCAATTATGTAGAGGAATAAAAACTGGCTTCCCTTGAATGTCAGTGCTGAATACTTGGCCTATCTGTGTTTTATCCACATCAAATGACCAGGTAAAATTGGAGAAAAATAAGGACTTCAGTTGTAAAAAAGAGAAGTAAAACTAAGCAAAGATGAATGGCATTATTATATCCACACTATTGCCTCTGTGTGTAATATTTCATATTGCATATGGAAAAAGTGTCTGAAAACACTCACTTTATGGAGCCTTTACTCTGTGCTCCATGCAAGGCATGTGTACTTTATATCTCATTTAATCTTTATAGAAGCACTTAAGCAGTGGATAATATTTTCCCATTTTAAAGAAGAGGACATTGAGCTTGAAGAGCTTATATAACTTAAAAGTGGTCATTTGGACAGAAAGTTGGGATTTAGATCCCAGAGAGCTGACTACCAAAATATTCCCTTTATACTGCTTAAAGTAGCGAGATCTTATTGGGGAGTGTATTTTGGAGCAGTGCTACTCAAAGTGTCTGGTCTATGAGCTGTTGACCCATTGGCAGATGCAATGATTCAAGGAGCTTGTACTCAGGATCCCTGTGCCTCCTTCACTGACAAAATCAGCTGAACTAAAAACAGATGCTTAGTTACACGATTGATTTACAATCTGGCTTAGGTTTCTTATTTCATCACAAATAAAAGTTCATAACTATTTCACAAGCAAATGCTAATCTGCAGACCACATTTTGAGAAGCCCTGGACTTGACTATTATGGTCCTCTTACCCAGCAAAAACTGCTAGCCATGTGAAGATGCCTGGTGGACCACTCTCCTGGCATATGGGAGACTGGGGAACATGTGGAAGATTAGGGAGCTATGGCTTCATATTTATATTATTTCACCTTTTTGAAAATAGTTTTGATTTGTGTTTTATCCCCATCATCTTCCAAGAAAACTGGATGCACTTGAATGAGCTGCTGTGGGGCTTGGAGTTCTAAGTAAAGGTTAGGATTGATATACTGGTTTTCACTGGCGTGACTATACCAATTGCTAGTGTATTACAAGACTCCCACAGCTGTGGGTTAATGGCCCCTGCTCATGCCCACCAAGTGAATCCCCCACCCACTACTTCGCTATCCTATTCTTCCCCACACCTCTTCCATGATCCTCCAGGACCTTACTGAGATTCAGAAACTAGAGGGTTAAATGAAGTCAAGTGCCATTGCTGTGGCCAGCTTCTGTTCTAATTGGTCCTTGTCCTTTTCATTTGAGTTTCTCAAATTGATGCATGTAACCATGGGTTACAGCAGCACCTTTCTCCTGCTCCCAGTCTGTGGTCTCAGAAGGGAAGTTCAGAATTAGGTCTGAGAGAACCCATAGAGACCCAGGTTTAGAGAGATTACTCCTGCTAGTCACCACACAAGGTAGCTGCAGGTAGGTTTCAGAAGCCAGGGTGTGTAGCTTAGGGAGCAAAGGGCCAGAGAAGATGAGTGCAGGGGACAGTGGTCGCAACAGAGAAGGAGAGAGGCAGGCTGCTATTGCCAATACTGGGCTTGTGCGTGTTTCTGGTGCCATATTGAGATTTTTGGTGGAGGCATGAGAAAAGAAAGAGGAAATATGGAAAGGTGGAACTTAGGGGGAATATAATTTATAAGAAAGGATGACCTCCAGGTCTGCGAAAGTTCTTGGTAGACAAATACATGAAGTGTAAAGCCTCTATTGAAATGGACATGTTAATAGAGTCAGGGGACTATTTCGTTCACTCTGGCTTTACTGGTACTTAACTATATAACTTTTTAAATGCAGTTTATGCATCTACAAAACAGAGAGTTTGTCTTGATCAGACTCTAGGTTATTTAATCATACAGTCTCTGTTTCACATTTACCCTCTATATGCATGCTCTAGAAAGACATGGAAATGTAATCACAGAGGGTCTAGCTGTCTGCTGTGGCCATTTATGGTGTAGGGACAATTTCACCAACAAAAGACCCAAAGGAAGGTCCAGCATAGAAATGAAGGACACGTTTGAAGTCTAGCCCACACCTTCAGCCCTGCTGTGCCAGTGAATACATGGCCTTTTTGCAGTTACTAAGGAAACAATTGTCAGTAATGGATTAGAAACTTGGGCTCAAAGGACACACACAGAGGGGGCTTTGTACGGAGGAGCCCATCAGATGAAATCTGGCAGAGACACCAACATGCTTAGCAATTGATCCAGTCCTCAGCATGAAAGCATTAGAGTCCATCTGATGTGGTCGATAAGTGGAGAAGTCGCAGAGCCCATCCACCAGCCCTCACGCTTTCTTCTCTCCTACCTATTAGAGTTCACAGATCTGCATGGCCAGATGGACTCAGTTTTGACTTCTCTGTTGGGTGCTTGTCAAGGCAGGGGATATACACACTTAATTCAAGTTCAGATGCTCTCCAAACCTGTTTAAAACTCCAAAAGTCACTCTTTCAACTCATGCTGGCTCTTTGTAAAGGTTCTGAGAATGTTTGGAGGGACAGTGCTAGGGAAATAGATGTCTCATTGCTATATCTTCACTGACTTTTTGCAGGTGTTTACCTCCCCTGCCAAGTAGACACAAGCCTAGTGACCCAAAAAAAGTTCCTGGGAAGGAAAAAGTAGGAAGCTAAGAAACGAGATAGGCCTAACCAGCTCGTTCCCTTGCCCTTTGTTATTATGAATATTTAAAATAAAATACTAAATTTAAATTTAAGGATTTATAAAAGTTAATTTTAAATTTAATTTTATTTATAAATTTTAAATCACCTATTATATAAAATAACATCTTAATTCAGATGTGCTTTTTTCAGGCTTACATGCATTGCCTAAGGAAAGAATGAGTGGAAAAAAATTACATAATTTGTGGAATTAAAAAAATAAGGAAAAGGCACAAAGAAAATATTTAAATCATGCATTTCTAACCAGTTAACATTTTTGTGCCCGTATGTCATTTAAAAAATTTAGAGTAAAATTGGGACCGTGAAGGATGTAGCATTGTACTTTAACATCATATTGTGATTACATCCTTATGACGCTGCCAGTTTGAAACACATGATGATGTCATCATTTCCACGGTATGAATTCTCTCGTTTATTTGAGTAGTAATAGAGTGGTGCACACTGCGGGTTTTCTCTGTTACTCATCTTATGATTATTTCCTTAATATTAATTTCTGAAATTTGTATTGCTAACTCCAAGAGTTTAACCACTTTTAAAACTTTTGAAATACACTTCCGAATTTTCCTCAGAAAGACTGCAGTGGTATGTAATTTCGCCAGTGATAGAATGTAACAGCGACTGTTTCCAGCCCATTTCCAGCAGACGATTATAATCTGGGGGCTGACGGTAAGCCTGAGATGAGAAGGGAATCATAGTATTGCACTGTTACATTAATCTCCATTTTACATCAAAGCAAATTAACATTTTTTTCTCTATTCTGTTTATTTTGTTGTTTCCTTTTTAGTTTAGTTTGTGGTATTTCAGGCTATTGAGATATATTCAAATTTTATATATCCAATCATTACTATTTTCCTTTATTAATTTCTTCTTTTGAAAATATGCATTGAGAAAACTTCTCCTGGCTTGGAGATGATAAAACATTAATATGTTCTATTCCTTTTTATCATTAAATTTGACTCTTTAATCAAAATATTTTTTTATATTTGGGGTAAGATTTTTCCCTCAAATATTAACCAACTGCTTTTGAGTTTTTATCTTTATCATAGTCCTTTTCCAGGTGCCTGGAGGGCTCCTTTGTCAAATACAAACCTTTATTCAACCCAGGATATTTGTGCTTTCTGTATTCTTTGATCTGCCTGCCACTTTTTTTTTTTTTAATCAATACCAAAACATTTAATCATCATTGCCTGCAAGAGCTTTTTCTTATCTGTATGGGAAAACCCTTGTTAATAGTTTTTACTTTTTATTCTGGGACATTCTTGCCATGTATTCTTCCAGAGGGGAATTTGTTTTCCAAGTGTGAAAATCCCCAGTGGTGTTCTGATTCCCTTTGCTTTGATAGACTAATAGGAGGAGAATTGATGTCGCATGGTCGTGGGCCTTGCTTTCCTAGAATTTATTTACATGTTCCTTGCTGTCTCTTGGTCCTAGGATTTATAACATAACCCTTGGGATATTTATTATTAATTTCATTCTCAGTTATTTTATAGTTCTGTTGCTATTGTGAATGGAATTTTTATGATACTTAATAATTTATTTTGCTAGTTTATACAAAGAAAATTGATTTTTGTATATTTAATTTGTAACCTGTCTATTTCCTCAATTGTTGCCTTATATCTGATAAATTCTGTCTTTCAGTTGATTTCTTTGGTTTGTTTCAGGATATAATCAGTCTTCAAATAATAATAGTGTGATTCTTCCTTTCTAATATGTATGATTCATTTTTTTCTTATCTTATTGAATTGTTTGGGTCATGCCAAAAAATAGCGGTGAAAGCAGGCCCTGGTTTTGGCGATAGTTTTAACAAGGACTGTGTTAATGTCAAGTACGATTTTGACAATTGGTTTTACATAAGCATTTGGTGCTGTTATTGATCATAATAAGTACTTACATAATATGCAATGGGCCAACCACTGATCTCAATTTATGTATTAATTCACTGAATTATCTCAGCAGCTCCATGAGTTAGATATAATTATCCTATTGCAATTATTATTTCCATTATATAGATGAGAAAACCAAGGCACTGAGAAGTCAAAGGGTTTCCCTAAGACCCTGCAGTTAGAAGCGGAAGCACTAGGACTAGAAGCCCATATGGGACTCATATGGGTCTTGGGGCCTGTGTTTACACCCACCATGCCAGGCTGTCTTCTCAGGTTTACAAATAATCCTGGTGGGCTCATATGAGATGATTCGTATCAGACATAGATGCATCCGTCTAGAAGTTCCTGCTATTTTCTTCTGTTCTCTGTCTTTTATCTTGATGTGTTATATATATTAATACCTATATTAGCAGATTTCCTAATGATACCATCATCATGCCGTTCTTCAAAAATACTCTCTAGATCATGTATTTTTATTATTATATTTTTATTTCTGAACATAAATTACTTTTTGTTGAATTGAGGTATCATCTCTCTATCTATGAATTTGGCTTGCTGCCCTGTTTATGTGTTAAAATGACAATGATAAGTTTTTGGTATTAGGATTATGTTAATATTTTAAAAGAAATTATGAAGCTTGTTTATGATGTGGTTTGTATTCAACGCTTCTCCTTCTCTTGGTTTGTCTTCCTGAGGCTCTTAGCCCTAACATTTTTGAGGTGCAGTACTTTCTCTTCAAAATTATATATATATCTTGCTCACTGTCTTAGATATTAGTATAATGAATAATTATTAGACTGTTTAATTTTAGTTATTTATAGGGATCTTGATCCTTTTTCCTTTCTTTAATTATATTTCAAATACTTGGAGATCCTATTTGATATGTAAACCCAGATATCTTTCGGACCATAAGTGAGTACTCTGTTCCTTCCCTTCATCCTCCTTTCCTTCCTTTTCCTTCATCTTGGCTTCTGCTATTACTACCGTACTATCTGAGTCTGAAATTCCAAATGGGAGCATAGCACTTTTCCCTAATCTCTTCTAAAATTCCTATTTATATATTTACCTTGTCATTTTTTATCTAATCTGTTGTGTTAGTCAGTTTTGCATTGCTATAAAGGAATACCTGAGAGTGGGTAATTTATAAAGAAAAGAGGTTTATTTGGCTTACAGTTCTGCAGGCCATATAAGCATGGCCACAGCGTCAGCTCAGCTTCTGGTGAGGCCTCAGGGAGCTTTTTCTCAATGCAGAGGTGAAGGGGGAGCAGGTGAGAACAGGAGCAAGAGAGAGAGGAGCAAGTGCCAGGCACCTTTAAACAGCCAGCTCTTGCATCAACTATTCACTCCTCCCCATGGGGAGGGCACCAAGGCATCCATGAGGGATCCACCTCCATGACCCAAACACCTCCCACCAGGCCCCACCCCCAACACTGGGGATCACATTTCAACATGAGATTAGGAGGGGACAAATATCCAAATCACATCATCTACCCTTGAGATATTGGAAAATTTCTTGAAGTTGTCTTCTCTGTAATATATTTTATTTTCTACATTGAATAATCTAACTCATGATTTTGGCTTTTAATTTAGAAATTGTATTTTTGTTTTCTTTTTTTTTGAGACAGAGTCTCACTCACAGGCTGGAGTGCAATGGCACGATCTTGGCTCAGTGCAACCTCTGCCTCCTGGGTTCAAGTGATTCCCCTGCCTCAGCCTCCCAAGTAGCTGGGACTACAGGCGCATGTCACCATGCCCGGCTAGCTTGAGACGGGGTTTTGCCATGTTGGCCAGGATGATCTAGATCTCCTGACCTCATGATCCACCCACCTCAGCCTCCCAAAATGTTGGGACTACAGGCGTGAGCCACTCCGCCCAGCCTAGAAATTGTATTTTTCATCTCAATCATGCAGTCACTTGTAATTTCATATTGTTTCCTTTTTGTGCCTTTTAATATACTCTAACAAATGCAATATACTCGTTTCTTTCAGGAAATATAAACAAATATCCCAGATTTTTCCCATTTCTGGCAGTAAATCTATTTCATAAAACGACATTTGCTTGGTATCTTCAGAGTGGCCCCTTTTATCTGCAATATTTCTTCATAGCTTTAACATCTTTCCTCTGTGCATGTTTACAAAGGATGTTTAGTGATGCTCCGTTTTATAAAAAGTGATTGCCAGAGGTTGTTTTAAGACTTTGGGGGCAGATACTAAACCCTATTCACTTATAACTTGGGTTTTGTGACAAAGACAGAGGTCCATGCAAGGTCTGAGGATTGATTTGCTACCATCACACAAAGCCAGGACCTCCAGAGATGACAACTGTGGTCACTGAATTAGTAAAGCCAAAATCTGCAAAGGGACAATGTGGGCATATTTGACTTTTTTGGCAATGGCTTTGGGTAGAGCAGTAAAAAAAAGGGCAAAGTCTTCATTCATAATTTCTAAACACAGCCCTATTTCCAAGCAGATTTGGAATCACGATTCAAATGTACCTGTAGCCCAAAAGACCTCAAGCCAAAAATGCTGTCTGTAGTGGTCCCTGATTGATAGTGTCCTCAAGTACTCAGGGGAGAAAAATAATAGTTCCGACTGGAGAAAACAGCACTAAAACCAGTCTACAAAAACAGACTTTAATGTTCAAAAAAAAGTTTAGAATTTTAAAAATTATGACATAATTTAGCAAACAGGCCTACACTATTGACACTCAACAGAAAAATCAAACTAATGAATGATGCCCAGATACGCTGCATATGCAGGAATAATCAGGTATGGTAATATAAAATAACCATGTTTATACATTTTTCAGAAATGGTTTTGCGATGAATAAGTTTACAAGTAGATTCAATCTAGTTGGAGAAAGAATTATTAATATGGAACAAAAATATGAAAAAAATCAGAATTTACTACAGTGAAACAAAGAAATAGAAAATAAGAAAATAAGGTTAAGAGATGTGGAGGACAGAGGGAAGAACACATACATTGAATGTTAACTTATCTTTGATTTCCTTGACAGAGATAAAGGAGAGGCAACATTCAAAAAGATCATGGATGATGTTTTTCTAGAATTATTGAAACATACTAATTATCCTGTCATAAATTCCAAATAAAAGAAATGAAAATAAATTTAAGTCTACTTCAGAAAATCCAAGATAAAGAGAAGGACTTAAAAACTGCTAACCTGAATTCCACCATTCATTCGTAGGCATATATAACTTTTAAAACATTTTTTCCAAGTAGCAATAATTTCTTAAAGTTTTCTTTAAAATTCCTTAAATATGTGGATATTTTTCCTGATGAGATTATAGATCCCTTTCTTCTGCAAATGCTTCTGTTTCCTTGGCAAACTATGGGAATACAGTCTGAAAGAAGTGTGTGTGGAAGGGAGTGGGGTCTGAAGATCGTCACCTTTGCTTTCATTGCCAAACCTTTGGCATAACTTGTATGACTGCATGCTTTGTACCTTGATTTCATGCAACTTTATTTAAATCATGAGCATTTTTCATTTTGCTAAAAGGTTGTTATAATTTTCAAAGCTTCCTTATAGTCCATTAAATTTATTCCATTACAATTTCCTTAATAATTCCTCCCTTATTAGACACTTAGGCTTTTATTTCCGTCAAATTTGGATCATTATATGTAATACTGTCATAATAGACATTTGTATGCCTATAGCTTCTCTTTTATTTTGGTTCAGTTTTAGGAAGGGTTCTCTGAAGTGACGTTACTGTGTCAAACGTTACGGAGCCACTGCCCTGAAGTT
This sequence comes from Aotus nancymaae, assembly GCF_030222135.1. Lineage (NCBI taxonomy): Eukaryota > Metazoa > Chordata > Mammalia > Primates > Aotidae > Aotus > Aotus nancymaae. Next base: position 108,746,567 of record NW_026988425.1, read on the forward strand.
GTCAATAAATTTACACTTCACCCAGGTATTTTCACATGTGCCTGTTTCAGCAGGAGGGTCACCACTAAGTATTGTAAGTTTAGAATATAGGCCGAGTGCCGTGGCTCACACTTGTAATCTCAACATTTTGGAGGCTCAGCCAGGCGAATCCCCTGAGGTCAGGATTTTGAGACCAGCCTGGCCAACATGGTGAAACACTGTCTCTACTCAAATTACAAAAATTAGCTGGGCGTGGTGGCAGTCATCTGTAATCCCAGCTACTCAGGAGGCTAAGGCAGGAGAATTCCTTGAACTCAGGAGGCAGAATTTGCAGTGAGCCGAGATCATGCTACTGCACTCCAGCCTGGTCGAGGAGAGTGAAACTCTAACTAAAAAAAAAAAAAAAAGGCCGGGTGCGGTGGGTCACGCCTGTAATCCCAGCACTTTGGGAGGCCGAGGCGGGTGGATCACGAGGTCAAGAGATCGAGACCATCCTGGTCAACATGGTGAAACCCTGTCTCTACTAAAAATACAAAAATTAGCGGGGCATGGTGGCGCACGCCTGTAATCCCAGCTACTCAGGAGGCTGAGGCAGGAGAATTGCCTGAACCCAGGAGGCGGAGGTTGTGGTGAGCCGAGATCAGGCCATTGCACTCCAGCCTGGGTAACAAGAGCGAAACTTCGTCTCAAAAAAAAAAAAAAAAAAAAAGTGTATATATATATATATATATATATATATATATATAGAGGCACTAAATGTGCAGAGTGCAGAAGGCATTTTTATTTAAATAATGAAATGGAACATTTTCCCACATTTGCTTATTAATTTTTTTGTCTTTTGCTCACCAATTATCAGTACTTAGGCTATTTAAACATCTTTTTTGGACCTGATGTTTGTCTTACAGATATCTAACATAGATATTCTTCTTTTGTGGTGAGTTATCAAGAAAAGCTGTTAAAAAATGCATAGAGGGTTGTGCTGGTAAGCTTTGCTTACTAATACTACACATAGATAGGGACCTATATTTCCTAGCAGCATTGGTGTTAGAATACTAGGGTGTTAGCCACGGTCGGCTTGCTTGACACTCATTTCTAACCCTCTTCTCTCTTACCTGCCTCTTTTAAAGAGGTTGAACAGGCTGAAACATTTAGTGACCAGCCCATGGTAAAGCTGGAGGTGGTTTTATTATAGAGCCTGGCCAATAAAATATAAGCAAGAGTGTGCTGGTGACTTTTCCCCACATTTTCTCTTTCTTTGTTCTCAGCTGAATGATGTGCTCACTGGAGCCATAGCAGCCACCATGCAATCAGATTGAAAAAAAAAAAAAGAAAAAGAGAAGAAAAAGCAGGAGAATGGCAGATAGTGTGGCCTTTATTTTATTAAATTGCTGAAATAATGCCATGAACCTTCTATGTTTCCCTCAAATTTAATTTTGTGCAAAATAAAACCTTATTTAAGTCGCTATAGTCAGACTTTGTGTTACTGTCTGTGGAAAAAATTTCTAACTAAGACGTCTGAGCTGGGTGGGAAGGGGGTTGGATCTCTATTTTTTTATTTTATTTTATTGCATTTTAGGTTTTAGGGTACATATGAAGAACATGCAGCATTGTTGCATAGGTACATACATGGCAGTGTGGTTTGCTGCCTTCCTCCCCATCACCTTTTTATATGGCATTTACACTCACTTTTCAGCGAACCCAAAGCCAGTTTTTTCATAAACTTTATACTGTGAACCCATGGTAACTGACCAAAATGGAGGTTGAAATTTCTAAATTTTATTTGTTTCCCAGTTTATATCCAGAGATACGAATGAGTCTCCTGTAGCCAAAATAAAATCTTTTTTTTTTTTTTTTTTTTTTTTTTTGAGACGGAGTTTCGCTCTTGTTACCCAGGCTGGAGTGCAATGGCGCGATCTCGGCTCACCGCAACCTCCGCCTCCTGGTTCAGGCAATTCTCCCGCCTCAGCCTCCTGAGTAGCTGGGATTACAGGCATGCGCCACCGTGCCCAGCTAATTTTTGGTATTTTTAGTAGAGACGGGGTTTCACCATGTTGACCAGGATGGTCTTGATCTCTTGACCTCGTGATCCACCCGCCTCGGCCTCCCAAAGTGCTGGGATTACAGGCGTGAGCCACCGCGCCCAGCCCCAAAATCATTTTATTTTTAATGCTCACAACATTTGACAATGGACAAACAAAATTTAGAGGCACTCACATACCCTAAACCCAGAGAAGTCAAGTCGCACTTGACAAATACATCATGCATCTGAGAGATAAAAATCCACCCATGCCTCTCCACATCCACTCATTTAGAGCCATTATTGATCCATTTATCACATACTGAGGGTATGTCATTTGACAGGTATGTGCTTCATGACAGATATGTAAAGGAAGAGACATACTGCTTAGTCTTTGCCTTTAAAAAGTTCTCTTCCATACCAGTGATGGGGTGTGAGAGGAGGTCATCTACATAAACAAATATACTTAGCCCAGGAGTTCAAGGCTGCAGTGAGCTGTGTTAGTGCCACTGCTCTCCAGCCTGGGTGACAAAGCAAGACCCTGTGTCTAAAACAAAACAAAACAAAAACAAAAACAACACTCAAATATGTTTTATACTGTGTGAGAGCAAAAAGAAAAAATAGAGTAGTAAAGAGAGATTAATAGTGAAAGGCAAAAACGGAATATAAAGGCCTCGCCCAAGTCTCCAGAGCCAATAAAGTGGTGCAAGTTCCTTTAATCAAGGTCTTCTGGACTACTTGTTACAATGACAGCCATGACCTGTAATACATGGGCCAACATCTGGGTCATCAAATTTTTTTACATTATAAAATACTGTCAGTTCAGCGGTTATTGTATAGAAGTTAACTGGTGTGAAGGAACTGTCCCTAACCTATCAGTATGAGGTTTATTTTCTCGAAGGACTCCTTGTAACCTCTACAGAGCACCTGTTATGTGTCTGCCGGAGGCTGGAATTGCAAATATGTATGTGAGTGCTCCTGGCCCCGAGGGCCAGAGTCCTACTCTCATTTCCCTTCTCACTGGGACCTTCACTTTCTTCCAACCAAGCCAACCATTCTAGAATTTTATAAAAGTAACCTAGAAAAAGGGGTGGGGAGAGACTCAGACCTTCTTTAGAAAAGAGACTCTGAGATTTCTCTCTAAAAAGTGTTATTTTCTATTGACTAAAGAAAAAAAACAACTTGTTCATTCAACATCTGTCTTTCCCTTCTGACTGCTATTGCTTAAGGAGGAGCTGACTTCCCTCAACTCTGAAGTAATGTCTCCTTTCTTTAGGAAAACAGATGTCAAAACATGCAGCAAATCAAGTTTTCAAACAGCTGAAATAAACTTAAGGATTTTCTACCTTTTAAATGATTTTAGCCAGGAATTCTTTTGTGAGGCTTATGATTTTCCAATTTGGAAATTTGTTTCTCCTTGGGGTGCTTATGAGCAATCTTTTTGAATTCTTATTGTCCCATTCCCATCCTCTATAATCAATCACTATTATTTGGATGTGAAAAATCTATTTTTATAAAATGATCCACTATTGATTATTTTTATATAGGTCAAATGTACTTTATAAGCAGGAAGATCTCAGGACCACACTGAATTCTATCATATTAAACATCTTTATAGGAAGAGAGAAAGATAAATTGAGTGAATATTGATCAATATTGTGGGGACTTTGAAACATTACTTGTTACCAGATGCTTAGGTATGGAGGGGAGAATTATGATTCCATTTTGCAGATGAGAAAATCAAGGCAAATAGAGTTTACTGAGCCCAAGATCACACAATTAGAAACTAAAGAAACCAGGATTAATCCTTAATTCTGATCTAACTTCAAAAACCACACACATTCTGGCTCACCACAGTGTCTCTTCTAGTCGCTATGAGGCATTTTATGTTGAGTAGTCAAGGTTGAATTTACTTATTAGCCTCCGGTACTTACTAGCTGCTAGGCCTTGGATAAGTCACTTGTATTCACGAGTCTGGATCCCCTTATCTGTGGAATGAACAGTCTATACCTCACAGGGCTTTGGTAATGATCCACTGAGTTAATGCAAATGAAAGAGCTCAGAATGGCACCTGGCGTGCAGTATGTGATTAAGTTTTGTCAATTATTATTATTATCTGTTTCTTCATGAATTATACTATAGAATACATGTTATGACTTTGTTTTATGCATATCTGAGTACAGCTGAAGAGGGGGTTCTAACTGAATGCTGGTTTTTTTTCCTTTAAAGTTTCAGTGTTTAGTATTTATATATGAAAGATATTCCCTACTCTTCACCATTGGCTGATAAATTCAGGGGAAGGAAAAGGTATCTCTTAGTAAGATGGTTTATGAACTTTTGTTTCAGCAGTAAAACCCTTTTTAAAAATACAGATAAAGCCTTGCTGCTTTGACCATGGTGTGGGAAGGGGACAGACTCCTGGGTCTCCATATACCCTCTTTCCCTTTATAACTCCTACCAGCTCATTATTGTCATGGGGGTACTTCTGGGGAGCCCTGGATGTCAACATCACACAGACAGAACCACTAATCCACAATGCACACACAAAAAACACAATGGACAGTGACTGACAAATGTAATTAATTCTCACTGTCTGCAAAAGGCCTGTGTATAGGAGTCCTCCTTCCCAATCTCAAAGTATCACCACTCTTCCCATTATACATTGCCACAGTTAATGCTTTGTTTAACTGGCAGGGTCTACAGTTTGGTACCAGAGAATTGGAGGAGATGGGAGCCATGTTCTGCTTGGGCCTCCTCATCCTGGAGCTCAAATCTGCCAGCTGCAGCCATCAGCTCCTTGCTCAAGCTGCAACTCTGCTGAGTGCTGAGGAAGAGGCTCTGGACCAGCACCTCCAGCGGTAAGATGCTCCCAAGGGCTCAGAGAAATCTAGACCTTGGTGTTTCCATTGCTGAATATCTCAGTAATGAAAGTCGAGTGATCCTAGGGGTCTTTACAAAGAGACAATATGGAAGAACTGCCAAGTAAAGGTAGGTGCAGTTACGCCGTACTGCGTGACCCATACCAGGGACATCCTTGTTTCCTACTGATGATAAAGAGGATGCTGCCTGTTTGTACACACATATGCAAATATAAAACTGTATGTATTTAAACATATTTCTAGTTAACACATTTTACTTATGATAAAGAAGATGTGGCTTGGTGACACACACGGATATCTACCTACACTTATATTTGCCAGTTATGTGTTTATATGTATATAGATAACATTTTTTGAGCCATTACTCAGCAAAAAAAAAAAAAAAATAGCAGTCAAATTGGCAATATCTAAGCACCTGGAGACAAGAAATGTTTTACTCTTCCCATCTTCAAACAGCATCATTCCTCCTTGGAAGATGAAGAAAACCACCTGAAGATGATTAACACATTGGCTCAGAGAACCGGACTCCCAGCCATGGCAGGGAAAGGCTGGATCTCTGAGAACCGTGGGGATTATTAAGGAGCCAAGTGAGGGAGAACAGTTATCCAAATGAGCCCTTTTGATGTTCTTTCCTGTAGAGGAATATTTTAGACTCAACCAAAACAAATTCAGGGGGCAAGAGGGGAAGAAATAATCGGCATGTGAGAGGAGAGAGGATGGACAGGAGTCCAAGAAGCCAAAGTGGGCTAAGTCATTGCCCACCCTTTGAGTGTCAGAATGGATGGGGAAATTGAGCTCTTGGGGAAGTGTCTGCTGGTAAATGAGGAGGCATCTGGTCATGCAGTTCATGTCCAAAGGCAGACAGAAAGCCATTATCAAAACTGATGCCATCTTATTTCTAGCTCATTTTCATGAGTTTTCCTCCTGCTCCTGTTAGGCTGCTGTTGTAGTGTGACTTCTTACTGAATGGCCAGTGAAGCCAAGAAGGACCTAGCAGTGTGCCTTAATACTGCATTGGAAGGCCTTGGTTTTTCTGAGACTTAATTACCTAAATGCAATAATTAACTTGCTCATCACACCGGGCCATAGATCATAGACTATAGAAACTTAAATGAGTGCAGGGCTCTTTTCTCCATAGGTCTGATGCTGCTGATGTATTTTGACATCACAGCCGCTTCTGCCTGCCTCAGCTCCTTTCAACACTCCTCAGTGTCTGAAGGCTTCATGTGTTTGGTCTCACTGTGGTGTTTTCAGACTCTTCCTCTGACGGCAAGCGCTTCCAACTGCCAGCATGTTTATTTCAACTTGTCTTTTCATCTTTTCCTTTGCTACGCCATCTTGGGTGTAGGCATGCCTGAATTTTCTTTCTTTCTTTCCCCTTTTCCCACTCTCTCCTCTGTTGCTCATTGAGGGAAGACTGAGCAGGACTGGCTTTGCTTGCTTTCGTCAAATTGATTGTGCCCGTCTGTTTGATCCAATGCAGTGAGGATTAGTTGCCTGCAAACTGGAACAAAAAGAAATCTATCAAAGAAATGCCTTTTCTAATTTAAGTTCTAAAGAATTTGATGTCAGGCTTCAAATACAATGGCTGCTCTATAGGTTATCATAAGGAGCTAGTATTATTTGCCCCCACCCCTCCACACCATTTCACACAACCATGAATTTTCCCACTGCATCCTGTCCAAGGGTATTGAAGCTAGAGGTCCTCCCATGACCTCTCACCCTTCCTAGGCTGGTGCAGCTTCCTAAAGGCAAGATACCTGAAAACAGGGTGTGATTAATATGCCTACTTTGAATAGATTTGAATTAAGTTTGACTGGCATGGTGTTTGGTGGAGATCAGCAGGAAGGAAACTACCTATTTCACCCAGACATTTGTATGGTAATATATTTTCCTATTCGTTACGAAGCAGTTGACCACACAGATTGCGATTATTGCCCAAAGGACCTGAAGACTACATGGTTGAGAGGGAAATCACCCTGAACATTGCTTGACCCCAAAAATATTCCAGCCAATAAGCTTATGGTCATGAAAAGATGACACAGAGAAAATTTACAAAATGAAATCTACTGGTTTAAAACCATCAACAGGCTTTTGAGTAGCATTTGATTAGTTTCTGATGAATAAAGTTAAATCCTGAGATGTAATTATCAGCAGAGTGAATCCTAAGAATTGTGTTAGTATCAGGATTCTTATTGTAATACAAAGAATGTAGCCAATGTTTGTCAACACAAATCTGTGTATGTTTTAAAGAGGAAACCTCTACCACCCTCCTCCACTCCTGCCTCTTTCTTTAACATAACAGGGTTTCCAGCATCCTATGAGATTTGTGTTGTTGTTGCACAGAGGGAATTATGAATAACAAGGTGGGTGAGGGGCTCTTCTCCAAAGGTCTGCCCTAAAGAAATGCAAGGCTGTGGTAGTGCATCCTCTCCTAAGTCCACAGACGGCATTAACTCCTGGGAGTGATCAGCCAGGAAGACAAAGTGTGGCTGCACACTGTGGACATCATGTTTTCTGACAATAGGTTTCATGCCTCATTTACCATAAAAACAATTAGAGTGTAGTCAACATCCGCAGAGCAACTCACCATTTCTCAAGAGCAGAGGAAGAGCAGAGATAGCGGATGTTTGCCTGGTGGCTGACGCTTAAAATGAAGTACATGCGTGCTTTGTGGTGGATTTCCTTTGGCAGTCCTCTTCTTCCCAGTTGCTCATTTCAGAAATGTCTGCATACTCATGAAGGCGTCTTTTGATCTTTCCTTTCCTCTTCCTTTCTTCTTCCTCTCAATCTTGTCCCTGGAAATAATGGTGTGTGCACTGCAGGAATGCTAAGCCGCTTCTTCAGGAGTAGCCGTTTATCCATTGTGACAGGTCTTTTGCAAAGTCATTTAAGTTTTGCCGAGTCAGCCACTGTTTGTCTGGATTTGTATCCCTCCACTGCCTCTTGCTCTTCTCTGTCGAGCCCCCGCCTCCATTTGTCCCTCCATTAATAACTAGAGAAAGCTAAAGCCCAGAGCTTCAGAGCTGTGCCTCAGCAATGGCTCAATACCCACCGTGCTCTCCGAAATTATAGTCCTGTGTGCTTTAGCCTGGGCTCACCTTAGTACCTACATAAACTAGGTTTGTTTGACGCAACAACACTAAAAGAATAAAAATTAGACATATATCTTAGAAAAGAATGTTTGATAATTCAAAGTGCTTGATTTTCATTTTTAAAAGTACAATTTTGTTGTTTTGAAAGAGAAAATGAAATTAGGAAAGCAGTATATGGTATATATATAATATTCACATATTATAGTTTTACTATTGAATCATTTTGTAGTTTTAAATAATCCACGTTTTATCACTGATTAGTAATGCCAGTTTATTATATAGTATGTACACATGCATGTACCTGGGTATATTTTTTGGATTTATATTCTGTTCCGTTAGTCTGTCTGCCAGAAACACATAGATTTTAATACTGTAGCTTTGTAATCTAAATGTATGATGCTGCAAATACCACCTCATTAGTATTAGTTTAAAAATGTGTTTTGCTACATTTCCTTCTTTATTTTCACTGATACACTCTGTAATGAGTTGTTAGCTGCCAAAATCTAACCAACTGGGATTTTAACTCAGGTAATATTAAAATTATAGACATTTTGGGTGTATTGACTGCTTGCCTATGATACTTTTATAAAATTTGATATTTTTATTCACTTATTCAGATCTCCTTGGTGTTCATCAGTACTGTAGGGATTCTTTTGGTATTCTTTTTACGTAGTTCCTGAATATATCATAATAAACTTTTAACCTCAATATTTAAAAAATTTTTGTTAATCTGAAAAGTGTATTTTTTACTACATTGCTTCTAAGTGCTTGTTTTAGTTATGTAGAAAATTTCTGGGTTATATATATGTTTGTCTGTGACTTCCACGAACTCGCTAGTTATACCTGAAAGTATTTTCCATGGATTTTCCTATTTTTCTAGATAGAAAACAATATCATTTATACATTTTGACCATTGGCTTCACGTACTTCTTTTTCTTATCTTATGACCCGGGCTAGAGTTTTGAGACCAATGTGTAAGGCTGAGGATTTTATGAGCATCTTCACCATAAACCTAACTTCAAAATGAGAATGACGCTGCCTTTAAGAATTAAGTGAAATAGCTCTTGGTTTGATGTTAATATTTCATATCTTCTTCATTATTATTTTTCTTAGCTTATTAATTTAACAAAGTCTGGATTGGATGGCTAATTTTATCTAAAGTTTCTTTAGCATCTAGAAAAATAACTACTTATTTGAATTAATAAAATATTATATTATGGATTTTCTAATATTCAGCTATCCTTACATTTCTGAGGAAAATGTATTTGGCTGTGACCTGAAATATTAGTTTAATGTAGAGATTGATGTTACGTACTGTAAATTGAGGAGCTGCATGCCTGTATTTGTGAGTGAGTGAAGTCTGTGCTTGGTCTCTGTTGTTCTATGACCTTGAACGCTTTAAATTTCCTAGGATACATTGCACCTTGAACATTTACTTACTGCCTGCAAAATCATCTGTGTTCTATTGATTTAAAACAAAAATATTATTTTTCCAATTTTAATTTTTCCAAACAAGAATTATCTATGGCATTTAAATTGTCTTGTAATCATGTTCAGATCATTTTAAAATTCAACTTTGTGTTTAATTACTTACATCGCTCATCTATACCCATTCTATGCGATCAAGTGCTCATTTTTTTTTTCAATGTTGATTCATCTTACATTTTTTCAGACAACACCTTAAAAATAGCTTTTCTTTTTTTAATGTAAATCAGTGGGTTTTTTTCTTTTTGCATATTAATACATATGTGAATATCTTTCTCTTCCTTTACCTAGGAATTCTACTTTCTCTGCCTAGAGATTTTATGGGTAACACATTAAAATAGTGTAGACAGGGCCAAATGTACTCTGGTATGTAATCTTGCAGTAGCTATCCTCATTTTTCTTTGTTTGTATGCACCCTGTTTTTTCTTTTTCTTTTTCTTTTTTGAGATGGGGTATCTCTCTGTCACCTGGGCTGGAGTGTAGTGGGACAATCTTGGCTAACTGCAACCTTTGACTCTTGGGTACAAGTGATTCTTCTGTCTTAGCTTCTTGAGTAGCTGGGGTTACAGGTACCCATCCCCATGCCCGGCTAATTTTTATATTTTTAGTAGATACGGAGTTTCACCATGTAGGTCAGGCTAGTTTTGAACTCCTGACCTCAAGTGATCCACTCACCTCAGTCTCCCAAAGGGCTGGGATTACAGGTGGGAGCCATCACGCCTGGCCACATGCTGTCTTTTGTACCTTAATCGTTGTAGTAGTTTCTCTTTGTCCCTTTGTTAACACAAAAATTATTTTTCTACTGCATCAAAAATATTTCTTTTCTTTGTGTGTGTCTGTGTGGTTTAGTTCCTTTTAATTGATTTTAAATATGAACATGCTATTCCCTTGCAGCATGTCTCAGTTATAAAGAAACAGTGATGCCATTCTACATCTTCATTTATCTTTCTTTGAAGTGTTTGGTATTTGTTTTCTAGCCTCTGTATCTGTATCTCTTCTTCTTTAATCCTTTTTACCTCCTTGCCCCAATTTATCAAATTCTGGAAGTGTGTCTCAAGTTTGCCCTCACACATTCAATTTTCTGTGGCATGGACACCCTACTCTTTGCTGATAACATTTTTTTTTGGTCATTTTACATTTAGGTTTCATTGCACCTATTCTCCATCTTTCATAAGTTTCCTTTTATTCACGTTTGTACTACTGCTAGCTCACTTTCCATTCGCATCAGTCATCTTTTCGTTTATTGTCCCATAGATGCCTTTCGAAAAACAGCTTTCCCGATCCCTTCACCCAGGCTCCATCATGCTTGCTTCTGTGTCCTGTGGCTAATAATTCCCCCGAAGAGCACCACCGCCAAGCCCCTGGAAAGGCATTGGCCTCCTTGTACTTTTTCAGGACGTTTCACCACCTCTGGGTTGTGCTTCTTACCTCTTCCTGCTCTTCCAACTTCTTTTCCTCATTTTTTTTTTTTGTCCATTCGTTTTGAATCATGAGCGCTCTATCATGACTTACAGTTACTCAATAATCAAGAGTTTATATGTTCTTTAAGCCCTTTTATGTCTACCTGGATGTAGAGAGGTCCTCTTGTTTTAATAGGAAGTAACCTGATTTAGGTGATGCTTTCTCTTCAAGAATTCATGGTATTTTGGCTTTTACCTGAGAGTACAAAGTTGGGGTGATTGTGTTGGAGAGGTTAAGGAGAACGGGCATGGAGAAGTGAATGAAGATGGGAAGTGCCCTACTAATGTCACTGAGCCAAAATGGGAAATTTGGGATTGGAGACATTCGTTCCCATAAATTTCCCATTAGAGTAAAGCAAAGGATGGAGTCTCAGTGGAATCTTCAGTTTAAAGTTAACATTCTATTTCCATCAATTCCAAATTAATACTACGTAACTATTCTGGTAATAGCTCTCTTAAGTTGTCTGTTGTCATCTTAATTCTACTCAATTTTTTAAAAACATTAGCCCATAGTATGAATTATCTGAGAATATTCTTAGCTTCTTTCCATAGTTGCAGTAACAGAAATGCTACATGTAGGATAATGTTGGAGTAGAACTCATCCTGGGAATCATTATAGATTATGAGTATCACGTGTTGCTTTAAAACATTAAATGGCTCCCTAAGTGGTCAAAGAAAATGAACCGATTAGCCAGAAGAAGTGCTGATTTTAGGCTGGGAAAACAATAGCAAAAACAAAACAAACAAAACCCCTTTCCATTAGCTGTTAAACCAAAATCTAATATTTTTTGGTATGATTTTATGCTGATTCTTCTAAAATAGGTAAATTAAAATAATCAAACCCAATGTTCATGTGTCTATGAAGAAAGAGGTTTAATAATATCATACAGCTACTGGTAAATTGGTTTACTGTACTCTGGAGAGCAATTTGGCAGTTTGTAAAAAGGTCCATAAAAAATCTCTCATTTGATCCTATGTTTTGAGCTCACAGAATATTATTGAAGACAATAAACATAACAGAAGAGAATATTTTATATGTACATATTTATACAAATAGTACTTATTTCTGCACATTATTTTAAACAACTCAAATTCTTAGTAGTAAAAGAAAAGAAAAGAGCATTATTGATTACTTTTCTGGACTACTATACTACTGTGAAAATAATAAGTATGTCAGTTTATATGTAAGACAATAATAAAGCTAACATTCATTAGGGCCTTAAAATGAACCAGATGCTGTGCTACACATTTTATAAATATTATCTTACTTAATACTATAAATAATCCCATGTGGTAGATGCAATCATTAACATTCCCTTTTACAACCAAGAAAATTAAGTTTTATAGAGGCTAAGAAGTTTGCCAAATGTCATGAATGTATTTAAGAGACTATGCTGTCATTTGAACCCACTTTTGCCTAACTCCAAAGGCTCTAGGTCTTATCCTTTATTATATTTAGCCTTTCAAATAATAGATGAAAATCAAAGCAGAGTAATTAATGGTGTACACATGCTGATTATGAATTCAGCAACATACAGAAACACTGACAGAAGTGGGGGGGCATTAAATGTATGATCTAAACTTAATTTAGTTTTATTAATTTCTTTCTCTTTATAGTTCCTTAAAGTATGTGTTGAGTACATGTATGTCTGTGTGTGTTTATTGGTTAAGTTTTAAAATTCACATGACTTGGGCTCATTTGGGACCATAAATATCCCTTGATTGTTTTAATACTATTCAGGGAAGATTAATGGATACCATTATAGGTTGAATGCATCGTAACCCATGGCAATTACAAAAGGGAAAAAGATTGCAGATGCGGAGGAGTGAAAGTGCATTTTCTTCATATTGCATTTGCCGCTTACGAAATGTTACCACCTAATAACAACCATGAAAGTTAACCTAAAAGAATTCCTATTTTACGAGTGACTCCATGGGAGCCCAGGGAATCTAAGTGACCTGCTAGGTGTAGTTAAGTGATTTACACATTGCCACTCAACATGGGGGATCTCATTCGCCTCTGCCTCAGGCTCAACCAAATGAACTGCAGGTCTCTTGCCTATGAAACTATAAATACCTGAAAATAGAATACGTTACCAGCCCCTGGAAAAGGATTTCAATCAAGAAACTTACTCTTACCACTCTCTATAGCAACTGCAGCCCTTCCCAGCCCTTGTCTTTTGTTGTTAATTCTAAAACTGGAAGGCAAAAAAACCTTTGAAGTTTTCCCACGCAGGAGCAGTTGTTTTCATTTAAGAAGGCTTCAAATAGCCTGGCATGTGTGGTCTAAGTTAACTCAACTTATCATTCATTTTTACAGCATTACCCCTTTCTCTTCTTTCTACCTAATTCTTATTTTATTTCTTTTCATTAAGTATCCTGTGACACCAATGGCTCTTACCAAAGAGTTAGTCCTTTAGTTAAGTTCAAAGCCATTTTATCTATGAGAGCGAATCTACCAGATGTGCTAGAGGAAAACAAAATTATAAATACAACATTGAAGGCAAAGGAGAGAAGGAAGGGAGGGAGGGAGGGAGGGAGGGAGGGAGGGAGGGAGGGAGGGAGGGAGGCAACCGAACAGGAGAAGAAATCAAGGTTGCGGTATTTGAACTAAGAGAATCTTATGGGGATAAAAAAGCATCATAGGATGTTTATGTTTTTGGTTTGAAAGATCCTGAGCTTAGATTACTGATTTAGAAGAAAGATGATGGCTTTTAAAGTTTCTGTGAACATTTCCACGTTTACCTGATTTCTTTATCCTGGCCAAGTGCCAAGTTGCTCCCTCTCAGGAAGGAAAGAAGTAAAGAAACCTAGCTATATTCTACTGTACCCAAGATAAAATAGTCCATCATGGCTTTTCTGTCCCACAGATTTCCATAAAGTCCTCACTTTAGTACCTAGCATAGTTTCCTTTTATCTCTTCTTTTATTTTTTGTTTTGTTTTTGAGACAGGGTCTCAGTATGTTGCCCGGGCTGGTCTCAAATTTCTGGGCTCAAGCAACCCTCCTGCCTTGGCCTCCCAAAGTGCTGTGATTACAGATGTGAGGCAGCACATCTGACCCCTAGCATAGTATAGATCACACATATATGGCTCAAATTCAAGGAACTTCAATTTTGATTCAAAATATTTCTGGGATGACAAGCTCTGTGAATCTATGGAGGTGTCTTAACTTGTTTACTCTCAGATTTCTTAGCCTTAACAATAGGGAATCTAAACTCCTTTCAGATCTAATATCCTATATTTATTCTCAAAGGTATAGCCACTGACATCCTCACATTCTAACATCAGCAGTAGAGTTGCAACCCTGAATTCAAGATATAAAAGGCAAAGTGGTTGAATTATGCTAAGTGGCACACAGCTTGTATTTGAGTGAATAAAAATTAAATTTTATTTTGATGTTTACTGGATAGATGATAAAGAAACAGAAGCTTAATGGTGCATAGGTAACAGAAAGGAGTTGTAAACAAGTAATGAGAAAAAGAGAGATGGAAACAAAGAGCTATGTTTAGAAGTGGACGTCAAGATTTGTGGAAAATGATGTCAAACCAGCATCTAGCATCCAAAGAAGGGTCTGATGCAAGATGACCCTTTACTAGGGGCTTAAATGTTCTTACCAGGAATCTCAATAAGTGCTATTTTCTGTTTCTGGATGTGGACACTTCAGGAGAAAGAAGTGATTTACCTCTGCTTGGTCCTTTTAGTTTCCTTAGACAGGTTTGTCCAATTCAGACCTCAAGTAAGTTCTAGTAAGCCAGAAAAATATCTTCAGTCATGTGACAGCTCATCACAGACTTACTGATTCTATTTGTGGTGAGAGATGAGCCTGTTGGAAAATGAAGATAGCTTAGCATAAGTCAATATTGTTTCAGAACAGTAGGAATGGAAGCTAAATTAGAGTCAATATGTTTATGATGACTTGGCATTCATCATTTTATTATGTGGCTTTGAATCAGAAAAGCTGACTAGTTCCCTATTCTCTGCCAGTGACGAATAACATAAATAGAAGGAAGAGACAATAATGAAATAGAATACCATGTGCCTGGAAGTGTGATAAAGATTTGATAGGCGTTATCTTAAAGCACGTTTAGAAAGTCATTATTACTATTATTATTAATTATTATTTTATAGACAAATCAAAGGAGACATGATGCTAAATGTTTTATAAAAGCCAATTCAGTATTATGTGGCTGTTCAGTGATTCAAAGGCTGGTCACTAAATCAAAATTTTTTCTCTTTTATTTCTGAAACATATTGCAAATGATTCTGAAAATGTATTCATAAAACAGTTTCAAGGATGAAGTGGAAAAATTAGGCCATAAAATGTGATCTATATAAATCACTGTTCTTCACTAAAGAGCTGACTTCCTGTAAGTTCAGTGCAAAGGTCGTAATATCCTCCACTGTAGGGAAACATACGTGAAAATAAGTCCCAACATTCTAAGCTTTTCACCCACTAGATGTTCAAGGCCATGAAGCAAAACTAGTTAGCCTGCTTTTGTTGCTGTTCTTGATGCTCATGTATTTAATTATTTGCGGACAACCTAGAAAAAGTAAAAGAAACTTCTCACTTTCAGCAAAGGCCATGCAATTATTTTTTAAGGTCTACATACTATCAGCTCTTGAATGTTTGCTTCTTAAAGGATTGATCTAGTTTTTCTAAAGAGGGCCTGGAGAATTTAAATTGACTCCGTCTCCTATCAATGAAGTGCTGACAACCTAGAAGTGATTTGCATTCCATTCTTAGCTATTTTTTAACCACTCAGGTGTTAGTGTGTGAAGAAATAGACACAAGGGAATTTAGTATCCCCATCAGAAAAGCAGGAGTTAATGGCACTACTGATAATAATAACTGATGTTTATTGACTGCTTAGCATATTCTAAGTTTTTATTCATATGAATTTTTATCATCTGTTACCACAGAGAGTCCTGAGATACATAATATAATTATACATATTCCCATTTAACAGAAATGAAACTGAGGCACTAAGAGTTTAAATAAGTTGCCTAAGGCCACACAGCTAGTAAGTGATGAAGCTGGGATTTGAACTCTGGCAAATAGACTCTAAGATCAGAATGTTTAACCATTACTCCCATTTGAACAGTGGACATGGTTTTGTAAAATCATTCTATCTCTTGTTCCTAACTTAAGCCTGCACCAGTCAGGGTTCTGTCAGGAAAATAAGCTGCTCTATGAATTCCAAGTATGAATGGTGTAAAAAGGGAATTAGAGGCTTATGAACCCATTGGAAAGGCTGTATATGGAAATGAAGGCAAGCACTCTGTGGCCAATTTACCTTCAGTAGAAAAGCTGGCCATTTTCAAGAGAGTACCTAGAAGCTGCTGTGAGCCTCGAGAACTTCTCGGACACTCTTGCCAAGCACCTCTGTCTGCAATTCTGCTGGAGAGCTTCTGAAGTAACTGCCCTCACTTGCTTCTGTAGCCCGACAGCCACGAAGGTGGTTTCTGGCTGAGGCTAGCCTGAAAGCTAACTAGACCCTCATGTCTGTTGCCTGTCCATCCATCTGCCACAAACAATGGCCTCTCCTCTTCTGCTTCCAAATCCAACAATAGATAGACAGAATCTAACCTGAAACCTTGGAGAACCAGAGTGAAATGATAAGATGATTATATGGCTGAGTACTATGTAATGTTTTAATATTTTTGAAATGAGTGATTTCAAAAATCATGGCCTGTGAATAGACAAATCTAGAACTTCAAAGCAAAAGTATGAATGCCATAAGAATAAAGCATAGGATAAGTTAGTTCCACAAGTTGCTCTGAAGTAGAACGATGGGAATTCTTAAATCTGCATGTCTTTGTTGCATTTCCAAAGTGTATATAATGATTACAATAATTTTAATTTATATAGTGCTTCACTGTGTTCAGGTGTTTTTATTTATAGCCACTCTATGAGTGTCCTCAGATGCACACTGAAATGTTGAGAGTGTGAGATACCCGTACACATTGGCAGCCAGGTCTGCACAACCACATCTCAGGTTATAAATCATGTCCCAGGTACAGTTCCCCTATATCCAGTAAAATAGTTGTTACTCATTCCATCAGCAACACAGAGATTTTGTCTTCCCCAAGACCCTAACTTTTGTTAGCAGCAGAAATGAGAACAGGGCCAGGAATATGAAACTTCCTTAAAAAGTTGGAATTTATAAAACTCGTGCCAGGAGAAACAACAAGCGCATGTGGTTATGTTTCATGTATGAATGCAGCTAAAGGGAAGGCACACTGCTTGGTGCTACAGGGGACCGATGCTTGAGGAGAGAGGTCCTCTCTGACCCCTGGATGCTGCTGCTTTCTTCACAACATAAAGAACGATATTTAGACCAAGAAAGAGAAGGAGAAGGGGGAGGACAAGGGAGAAGGAAGAAGGGGAGGAGGAGGAGACTAGAAGAAACTTACCAAGAAGGAACGGAGGTCAAGGTGGGAGAGGGAATTCTGAATGAATTCAGGGGTTTCAAACTAGGTGAATTAAAATGCAATTCTGAAATCATATGCAAATTAAGTTATGTAACTCTTGTCCAAGATCTTTGAGGAGGCTTGTTTGCAAACTGAAATTGAGCAAATGTTCTTTTCCTGTCCAACACTGAGAAAGTGATATAGTCTCCCAAATAT
This sequence comes from Aotus nancymaae, assembly GCF_030222135.1. NCBI lineage: Eukaryota > Metazoa > Chordata > Mammalia > Primates > Aotidae > Aotus > Aotus nancymaae. The sequence continues at coordinate 108,764,110 of NW_026988425.1, forward strand.
ACACAAGTCAGTGTGATGCAGATGTCAGGAAGGCATAGGATAGGTTATCAAGGGAAGTTTATTAAGTACTTAGAAAAGGAATCAAACATTACCCAAACTACCAAATATTTCCCTATGAAGTGAAATGCTCAAACAAACCTGATTTTATTATAGCTTTAATGAGGCACAATTGATATATAATAAACTGGACATGTTTAAAATACTAATTGGATGACTTTTGGCATACATATATATGCATATATATATATGCATAAAACTATCACTACAATCACAGTCATTCCCATCATCCCACCAAATAGCAAGTTCCTCTGTAATTAATTCAACATTCTACTCCAGTATCCTCAGACAACAACTGACTTGCTTTCTGTCCCTAAATATTAGCCTGCATTTTTAGAATTTTATGTCAGTGGCATCATATGATATGTACTCATTTTCCCTTTAGCTTTTTACACTCAGCATAATCCTTTTGAGAGTTACTCATGTTCTAATCTGATTTCATTTTATTTTTACATGGTTAGTGGTCAGTGGATCAAAGAAAGCAGAATTTGTTTGCCTGGATGTCGACCAGATACTGTTTCTGTAACAGCCTGAGATGAATCAATTCTAACTTAAAAACTGTTACCAGTTGTTCCTCTGCCTGGCATGCATTTTCTACAGATGGTTGCATAGCTGGCTCCTCTTTGACATTTAAGTCTCAGCTTAAATATCATAATCTCAGCTTAAATTTCACCATCTCAGCAAGACTTTTCATGACCACATTGCCCAAAGTAGCATTTCTAGTCCCTCCTACCGTAAGGCCTCTAATTTAGTATTATCTGTCTCCTCCAGCTAGTATGTATAATCCATGGGAGAAGGAATTTTATCTGTCTTGTTTAAACCTGAGTCTCTAGCACCTAGAATAATACCTGATGCATAGAAGGTGATCAATAAGTATAATAAATAAACAAATCTTTGCCAAGCCTCTCATCCTGTGTTTATGGGAAAATATGGAGACTTGTGGTCTAAATAACAGTATAATTCCATGTAACTGTGGTTCATTGATGGAATATATTCAAAATATTGCTGGTTAATGGATATTTATTTATCTGAATGGGGATTTATACCTATGGCATTAGCTCAAATCCTGTCCTATTAAACAACTTTTATGTATTAAAAAAAAAACACTTAGCTGTAACTATAGAAACGATCATCCCTTCCTGTATAACACAATGCTACAACACATAAGGATAATATAATTGATATTTTAAAAAATAAACACTAAAAGCAATGGCAACAAAAGCCAAAATAGACAAATGGGATCTAATTAAACTTAAAAGCTTCTGCAAAGCAAAAGAAACAATCATTAGAGTGAACTGGCAACCAATAGAATGGGGAAAAAAAATTTGTAAGCTACCCATCTGACAAAGGGCTAATATCCAGAATCTACAAAGAACTAAAACAAATACATAAGAAAAAAACATACAACACCATCAAAAAGTGGGCAAAGGATATGAACAGATACTTTTCAAAAGAAGGTATTTACGAAACCAACAAACATATGAAAAAATGCTCATCATCACTGGTCATTAGAAAAATGCAAATCAAACCCACATTGAGATACTATCTCACGCCAGTTAGAATGGTGATCATTAAAAAATCTGGAGACAACAGATGCTGGAGAGGATGTGGAGAAAAAGGAACAGTTTTACATGGTTGGTGGGAGTGTAAATTAGTTCAACCATTATGGAAGACAGTGTGGCGATTCCTCAAGGATCTAGAAATAGAACTACCATTTGACCCAGCAATCCCATTACTGAGTATATACCCAAAGGATTATAAATCATCCTATTATAAAGACACATGCACATATATGTTCACTGCAGCACTGTTTACTATAGCAAAGACTTGGAACCAACCAAAACGCCCATCAGTGATAGACTGGACAAGGAAAATGTGGCACATATACACCATGGAATACTATGCAGCCATAAAAAAGGATGAGTTCGTGTCCTTTGCAGGGACATGGATGAATCTGGAAATCATCATTCTCAGCAAACTGACACAAGAACAGAAAACCAAACACCACATGTTCTCACTCATAAGTAGGTGTTCAACAATGAGAACACATGGACACAGGGAGGGGAACATCACACACTGGGGTCTGTTGGGGGTGGGGGGCTAGGGGAGGGATAATGGGGGTAGGGAGATTGGGAAGGGAAAACATTAGGAGAAATACCTAATGTAGGTGACGGGTGGGATGGATGCAGCAAACCACCGTGGCATGTGTACAATCTTGCAAGATCTGCACATGTACCCCAGAACTTAAAGTAAAAAAAAAAAAAATCTTTACAGATTGAAATGATGGACGATACTAAAAAGATAAAAGTGGATAAGGGTAAATTCTGCTCAAAGTGTTCCCAGCCAAGAGCACACCACCTTGGAAGAGTACATAGTTCTCTATATGGGAATTGTAATTGGCAGTGAGTTTAAGACTCAGTACACTAAACCTGCAAAAGTTTTATTCCAACTCAGTGACTTTGGTAGAAACATAATGTCCAGAATTAGACAGGGAATAGTTTCTATTTTGTTGTGGTCAAAACAAAACCTAGAATATTATAGTTCATTTCTGAGCTACAGAAATGGAAATGGGTTCAGTGGATTGCATACATAATGGTAAGAAGAGAAAGAGTGATACATATAAGGAATTATACAAGAAATAGGGAGTGTTCATTTTGTTAGCTGTCTTCAAATATCTCTCTAATGAAATTAAAGTCTTACTTATAGCAAGGAACTAAGATTTATTAATCTCTGATGGTACAAAGGCCTGTCTGATGATCACAGATGCCCCAAGATAGAATGAACTCTTACTAACTTCAGGGCCATACAGTGTTTGAAACAGGCTTTGTAGGACAGACTTAAAAAATATGAATTTATACTTGGATGACAGCATATGGAGTTTATACCAACTCTGAAATATAAATGAAAGCATATCTTAATAAAGAAATCCATTCATTTGCAGTTAATTCATTTCGGGTGAGATTTAGTCCCTTCACCTTTTTAAATGGCAAAAATGCTAAATTATTTCCTAAATTCCTTATTAATATGAGCAATCCACTGCAGAGGTAGGTTTGAAAAGTGGCAAGGAACTGGGATTTCTTTGAAAATTTATCTTGAACCATTAGGGTGACAAAGGAGAATAGGGTTTTACTTTTTTTTAAGCCATGGAAGAGTGTGTGTGGTAGGGTGTCGGGAGGTGATGTTGAAGGCACTGAATTATTGGGGTCTTAGTCACCACAGAAAATTATTCTTCATTGCTCAATTTCTGTTTAGTTGGTTTCCTGTAGATGCTTGCTGAGGGGGTGCTGTCCAATAGCATGGGTGCTGAATTGTAGGGCTCTTGAAAGGAAGTTTTCTCAGCAATCTCATTAGTAGAATGAAACTGCGGGTGACAAGATAAGCTTGCCTAATTTATTTATGAATTCTATTTTTCATAATTGTATTATTAATCAGAGAAATGCATTAGCTATTGATGCATTTTTCTTTTATATAGATATTTATTTTAAATTATAAGAGGAACAAAACATAGTAATTCATATTAAGTAGTAGGTTACATTTTTTTTTCCTAGACAATTTTCTCTATTAACAAGAAGTGGAGACAAAGGAAGAACAAAGACATATTTGTTACGTGATATGGAAGCAAAACTGTTTCTAAATAATACTGTTGTGTGGTGTATTCCTGGAGGTACTGACAGCTCCTTATAAGGCAAATGAACATTTTGGCTAAAGTTTGCAAGCTAAACACAAGGCTAATTATAAAACATTCTTTTGTCTCTTAGCAAACTGCAGGGGGCAAGAATGAGCTTGTGAAAGCACTGAGCATAGATTTCCCTGGGTGCTATCTTCTCACATGTGTTTTTAAATCTTCCAACTTGTGATTATTATTTTTCAGTACTGAATTAGTGAATCATTTTACATAGTGCCATTATGTAAAATAAAATGATACTTTGTTTCTCTGCATTGGCCAATTACTGGAAGGGGAAAATTGGACTCCTGAAAGGCACATGTGTGTGTAGTTTGGCAGATTACAGGAAAGCCTTGTAAAATGCTACCAGATGTTTGATGCATGAGAGGGAAAATGCCAGGAACAAGGAGCAAATTGAGGTGGGTTTCAGACATTATAAAATCTATTGATGTAAAAACTAAGAAAACAAATAAGATTATAGGGATGAAATCCTTCTGGAAGGTCAATAATGATAAAGTTTTACTGTATTAAGCCAATTTGCTCCTTTTCTTTTCCCCTTCTGCCTGAGGCTATTATAAAAAATATTAAGGAACATTATTGCTAATCTATAATAAATGGTACATTAACTATGACCCAACTTATCTTTTCTACACAAGGGCCTCAGGACTACATGTAGATAAAATCTGGACTGGATTTCTTTTTTTAGGGGCTTGATCCCGTGTCCAATCATCAACCTTTAAGGTGGTTCTTGATAAGAATTTTATTATTAAGAAGTTGAAGCATCATAAGTGTAGTATCCTTCTAACTTAAAAGAGCAATTTGAGGGCTTGTCCATCTTTAATTACAGGGTTTCTTTTTTTTTTTTTCTTTTTTTTTTTTTTTGAGATGGAGTTTCTCTCTTGTTACCCAGGCTGGAGTGCAACGGCGCGATCTCGGCTCACCGCAACCTCCACCTCCTGAGTTCAGGCAATTCTCCTGCCTCAGCCTCCTGAGTAGCTGGGATTACAGGCACACGCCACTGTGCCCAGCTAATTTTTTGTATTTTTAGTAGAGACGGGGTTTCATCATGTTGACCAGGATGGTCTCGATCTCTTGACCTCGTGATCCACCGGCCTCGGCCTCCCCAAGTGCTGGGATTACAGGCGTGAGCCACCGCGCCCAGCCCATTACAGGGTTTCTTAAGCTTAACTACAACACAGCGGTATTGATGAGGTAAGGGTTGTAAAACTGACCACCTTTCAGTGCCAAAATTGTTCTCTAATCAGTCCACATCCTAGCATCAGGCGTCCATTGGTCTATGTGCCATTTTCATACCAGCATCATTCTGTTTTGGTGACTACGGCCTTATAGTTTGAAGTCAGGTAATGTGATGCCTCCAGATGTGTTCTTTTTGCTTAGTCTTGCTTTGGCTATGTGGGCTCTTTTTTGGTTCCATATGAATTTTAGGATTTTCTAGTTCTGTGAGGAATGATGGGAATATTTTGATGGGAATTGTGTTGAGTTTGTAGCTTGCTCTTGGCAATAGGGTAATTTTCACAATGTGGATTCTACCCATCCGTGAGCATGGGATGTGTTTCCATTTGTTTGTGTCATCTATGATTTCTTTCAGCAGTGTTTTGTAGTTTTCCTTGTAGACGTCTTTTACCTCCTTGGTCAGGTATATTCCTAAGTATTTTATATATATTTTTGCAGCTATTATAAAGGGTGTTGAGTAATTGATTTGATTCTCAGCTTGGTCGCTGTTGGTGTATAGCAGAGCTACTGATTTGTGTACATTAATTTTGTATCCCGAAACCTTGCTGAATTCATATATCAGTTCTAGGAGCTTTTTGGTGGAGTCTTTAGGGATTTCTAGGTATACGATCATATCATCAGCAAACGGTGACAGTTTGACTTTTTCTTTACTGATTTGGATGCCATTTATTTCTTTCTCTTGTCTGATTGCTCTGACTAGGACTTCCAGTACTATCTTGAACGGAAGTGGTGAAAGTGGTAGTCCTTATCTTGTTCCAGTTCTCAGAGGGAATGTTTTCAACTTTTCCCAGTTTAGTATTATATTGCCTGTGGGTTTGTGATAGATGGCTTTATTACATTAATCCCTTGTATGCCAATTTCTCTGAAGGTTTTAATCATAAAGGGATGGTGAAATTTGTCAGATGCTTTTTCTGCATCGAGATGATCGTGTAATTTTTGTTTTGAATTCTGTTTATGTGGTGTATCACATTTATTTGTTTTGTGTATGTTAAACCATTCCTGCATCACTGGTATGAAACCCACTCAATCATGGTGGATTATCTCTTTGATATGCTGTTGGATTTGATTAGCTAGTATTTTGTTAAGGATTTGCATCTGTGTTCCTTAGGGATATTGGTCTGTAGTTTTCTTTTTTTGTTATGTCCTTTCCTGGTTTTGGCATTAGGGTGATACTGGCTTCATATAATGATTTAGGGAGGATTTCCTCTTTATCTTGTGGAATAGTGTCAATAGGATTGGTACCAATTGTTCTTTGAATATCTGATAGCATTCAGTTATGAATCCATCTGGTTCTGGACTTCTTTTATTGGTAATTTTTTTTATTACCATTTCAATCTTGCTGCTTGTTATTGGTCTGTTCAGGGTTTCTAATACTTCCTGATTTAAACTGGGAGGGTTGTTTATTTCCAGGAATTTATCCATCTCTTGTAGGTTTTCTAGTTTATGTGCATAAAGGTGTTCATGGTAGCCTTGAATGATCTTTTGTTTTTCTTTGGTGTCAATTGTAGTATCTCCCATTTTGTTCCTAATTGAGCTTATTTGGATCTTCTCTCTTCTTTTCTTAATTGATCTTGCTAATGGTCTGTCAGTTTTATGTATCTTTTCAAAGAACCAGTTTTTTGTTTTATTTATTGTTTGTATTGTATATTCTTGTTTCAGTTCATTTAGTTCCGCTCTGATCTTGGTTATTTCTTTTCCTCTTCTGGGTTTGGGTTTGGTTCCTTTTGTTTTCCTAGTTCCTTGAGGTATGACCTTAGATTGTCTATGTGTGCTCTTTCAGACTTTATGATGTGGGCATTTAAGATTATGAACTTTCCTCTTAGCAGCACCTTTGCTGTACCCAGAGGTTTTAATGGGTTGTGTCACTGTTATTGTTCAGTTCAAATAATTTTTAAATTTCCGTCTTGATTTCATTATTGACCCAGTGAGCCTTCAGGAACAGGTTATTTAATTTCCATGTATTTACATTGTTCTGAAGGTTCCTTTTGCAGTTGATTTCCAATTTTATTCCACTGTGGTCTGACAGAGTACTTGATGTCATTTCAATTTTCTTAAATTTATTGAGACTTGTTTTGTGATATTTTCCTATTAGACAAGCCCTTTTATCATTAATAGTATCCCTCTTTGTCTTTTTAAATTGCTGTTGCTTTAAAGTTTTTTTCATCTGATGTAAGAGTTGCTATTCCTGCTTGCTTTGGGTGTCCATTTGCATGGAATGTCTTTTTCCATCTTTTTACCTTAAGTCTATGTGAGTCCTTATGTGTCAGGTGAGTCTCTTGAAGGCAGCAAATACTTGATTAGTGAATTCTTATCCATTTTACAATTCTGTATCTTTTAAGTGGAACATTTAGGCCATTTACATTCAACATTAGTATTGAGTTATGAGGTACTATTTCATTCATCATGCCATTTGTTGCCAGAATACCTTGTTTTTTTAATTGTACTTTTGATTTATAGGTACTGTGAAATTCATGCTTTAAATAGGTTCTGTTGTGATGTGTTTCCAGGATTTGTTTTGAAATTTAGAGATCCTTTTAGTAGTTCTTGTAGTGCCAGTTTGGTAATGGCGAATTCTCTCAGCATTTGTTTGTCTGGATAAGACTGTATCTTTCCTTCATTTATGAAGCTAAGTTTCACTAGATACAAAATTATAGGCTTATAATTGCTTTGCTATAAATACAAAATTATCTAGCTTGCAGAGTTTCTGCTGAGAAATCTGCTGTTAATAAAGTTTTTTTTTTTAATAGGTTACTTTTTGCTTTTGCCTCACAACTCTTAAGATACTCTTTCTTCATCTTAACTTTAGATAACCTGATCACCATGTGCATAGGTGATGACCTTGTGATAAATTTCCCAGGTGTTCTTAGAACTTCTTCTTTTTTTTTTTATAATTGCATTTTAGATTTTGGGGTACATGTGAAAAACATGCAAGGTTGTTGCATAGGTGCATACGTGGCAGTATGATTTGCTGCCTCCCTCCCCTTCACCTATATCTGGCATTTCTCCCCATGCTATCCCTCCCCAACTCCCCACCCCCCCGCTGTCCCCCCCTCCCCCCAACAGACCCCTGTGTATAGTGCTCCCCTCCCTGTGTCCATGTGTTCTCCTTGTTCAACACCCACCTATGAGTGAGAACATGTGGTGTTTGATTTTGTGTTCTTGTGTCAGTTTGCTGAGAATGATGTTTTCCAGGTTCATCCATGTCCCTACAAAGGATGTGAACTCCTCGTTTTTAATGGCTGCATAATATTCCATGGTATTTGCATGTCTAGATATCTAGCAAGGCCAGGAAAATTTTCCTCAATTATTCCCCCAAATGCATTTTCCAAAGTTAAATTTCTCTTCTTCTTCTTCAGGAATTCCAATTATTCTAGGTTTGGTCATTTAACATAATCCCAGACTTCTTGGAGATTTTGTTCATTTTTTAAATTCTTTTTTCTTTGTCTTTGTTGGGTTAGATTATTTCAAAAACCTCTTCTAACTCTGAATTTCTTTCTTTTACTTGTTCAGTTCTATTGCTGAGACTTTCCAGTGTATTTTGCATTCCTCTAAGTGTGTTCTTTATTTCCTAAAGTTGTGATTTTTTAAAAAAATTATGCTATCTATATCACTGAAGATTTCTCCCCTCATATTTTGTATCATTTTGAAAAAATGTCTTTAGGTTAGACTTCACCTTTCTCTGGTACCTCCTTGATTAGCTCGATAATCAACCTTCTGACAATTTGAGGATTTCTTCTGACAATTCAGGGATTTCTTCTTGGTTGGAATCCATTGCTGGTGAGCTACTATGATTTTTGGGGGCATGTTAAAGAACTTGTTTTGTCATATTGCCATTTTTTTGTTTGTTTCTTTTCATTTTGGTAGGCTATCTCAGAGGGAAGATCTGGAGCTCAAGACTGCTGTTCATATTCTTTTGGCTCATGGGGTGTTCCTTCGACGTGGTACTCTCCCCCATTTCCTAGAGATGTGGCTTCCTGAGAGCTTAACTGTACTGGTTGTTATTTCTCTTCTGGATCTAGCCACCCAGCAGGGCTACCAGGCTCTGGACTGATCCTGGGGTGTGTCTGGACAGAGACCTGGGATGTGAGCCATCTTCAGGTGTCTCAGCCATGGACACCAGCACAATATTTGGGCTGTCTCCTGGGTCCTACAGCAGCAATCCACTTCCTTTCAAGAGTCTGTGAATTTTCTCAGTTTTGCTAGTATATTCCTGCAGTAGTTCTTGGAGCAAAAATTCACAATGTGAGTCTCCACATGCTGCTCTGTCCATCTGAGTGGGGGCTGCAATTTAGTCCTGCCTCCTATCCATCTTTTTTTCCTACCCTCTCTTTCTCTTACTAACTTCTTATCTGATTATGCCACAATTTTTCTGAACCCAAATAATAGCCCCAAAAAAGGGAGACTGGTTAAAGTAGTCTTTAGGGTTGGTCTCCTAGGACATAATGTGGGATGCAGAAAAATGATGAACAGACCTGAAGAGGAAAAGGAAGAGTAAACAGTGCATTCCCCATGTTAGTTTATTGGTTTTTTGAAATATTACCCCAAATAATTAGTTTCCATGTTTTTATGGAAAAGGATACTGAGGTTCAGAGTGGTTAAACACCTTGCCCCAGTCTAAACAAGGATTTGTCTGACTTCAAACTCCATGTTTTTCCCTTCCCTATACCATGCTGCTACTTCTCACTGTACCCCCATACATAAGTGTTTCCAATGATATTATTTAGGGGCGATAATCCATAGAAGTAAAACAATATATTGTTGTATCCACTGTTTTTTCAATTGGAATTCCACCTGTATATAGTGCTAATCATTGTTTTTAAAAAAGAGACCAGCATTTGTGACCAGATTTGTGGAGGTAAGTGATCAGAACTCTCAGGCAAGGAAGCTCAATCTCACTATTTCCTACCCTGCCTGTCTAGTGCTGCAGTTTCTCTGGGATGCCTAAAAATGACAGCTGTTCTGGGGCAAGACCTGAAATGCCATTCTGAGATCCTGCTGCCATTAATAAAATGGATTTTGAAGGTATATTGTGAAGGTTGCAGGTTGTGAAGGTTAAGATTATTACTGAAAAATTAAAGATTTATTCAACATTTTCATTTGATGTATATGTAATTTAGACTTCTTGTGGATTCCTGTTAGTAAGATAAGATCAAAATATCAGTTTTTAAGACTTCATTAAAAGTCTCTATAACTTTCTTTAAAATAATAAAATTGAGGAGGTCAAAGTATTGAATCTTAAAAAGCAGGAAGATAAAGTATTCTCAATCTCAGGTGACATACCTTTCATTTTTTTTACTGTTTTAATGTTAACCTTTTATCTTCAAATAATTTGAACCTCTCAAAAATTTCAAAAAAATATTTGTATACCTTCATTGAGATTCCTCAAATATTAATATTTTATTACATTTATGCTACCTTTCTCTCACACACACTATGTAAACACACATTTATTTTTTCCCAATCATTTAAGAATAAGATGCAGATATAATTCAACTTTATTTCTTAATATCTCAGTGTGCATTTCCTAAAAAAATATATTCCTGTCTACCAGTGCAGTATAATTAAAACAATAGCAATTAATAAAGTAAAAATAATGTATAAATCTTACTGAAAATGCTTAGTTGTTCCAGTAGTGCCCTTTATAGCAAAAGGAGACAAATATCTTGTCTACAAGATCCAATCAAAATAATAAGATTTATTTTTGCTGTCAAATCTATTGAGTTTTCTTTAATCAAGAACAGTTCCTTGATCTTTCTTGGCCTTTCATGACCTTTATGTTTTTTAAAAGATTTTAGGTCAGTTATTTTAAAGAATGTCTCATTTTGGGTCTTCCTGATATTTTCTTTTGATTAAATTTAGCTTATCCACTTTGGGCAAGAATACCACAGGGATGGTGTTTTTGTCCGTATCAGTGTTTCATATACTTAGCACATGTGGTTGATCTGTCACATTACAGATGATGTTTACTTTTACTGCTTGTTTAAAGTAGTGTCTGCCAAGTTTCTCTACTATATAGTTTCTGTTCTTCCTTTGTAACTAACAGGTATTTTGTGAGATGCTACCCTGAGACTACATGAATGTTTCAATTTTTATTAAATATATGCCCACCAGTTTTAGCATCCACTGATGACTTTTTGCCTGAAACAATTATTATTATGCTGAATAAATGCCAAATGGTTATTTTTCAGTTCCATTATTTCATCTATATTTGTTAGTTGGCATTCTATTGTAAGAAAGAGCTATTCCTTCACTCCTCTCCCCATTTAATTTTGCATTTATTTAGGCATATGTCTATGGATTCAAGGATTACTCTTTTCTTCAGTGACTTACAATACATTGTTATTATTTATTTTGATGCTCAACTTGTCTTAAATGTTGATAGTGGGAATTTCTTCATACTGGCTCTTGGATACTTTTGATATGTCTCCATCATTCTCTGAACAAGTCTCCACTCCTCTTCTCACTTTTTTCCTCCCCATCCCTCCTCTCCCCTTCTCTTCTCTTCCCGCCCCTTTCCTGTGGCTGATCTACCACAACAAATTATCACTAAATCCTATCACTCTTTTCTCCAATCCATAGCTTATATTAAACAAATGTAAATATCAGAGTATTACAATGAAATATAGGCATGAGTAAAGATAAGCTTACTTTTTAGTTTTGAAAACTTAAATCTAGTAAATAAGCTATGACAAATATTAAATTAGTATAATAAAAAACTGACAAACAATGTGAATATTATACTGTAATCATTCCCCAATAGACTAATAAAAATATTTCCTTTCATCAAGTGCACTACAGTGGAACTCTAGGAGGACAGAGAGAGCCTTATTGATTTGTTCAGTGTTACGTATTCAGTCCCTTGAATAGTTGTAGACATATAATAGGTGCTCAGTAAATACTGAATGAATAGATGAATAAAAGGGTTTACATTCTTTTATCATCACTTATTTCTCTTTATCCCCCTTTCATAGTTGCACTTGACTCCTCCTTTCCCATTTACTCCCTAATTCACTACAGCATCACTCCATAGGAACTGCTTTCAACAGGGACAACTCACTGCTGCCAAATCCACTTTCTTCTTTCCAGTCCTCATTGTACTGTCCTCTTTGTAGCAAGTAGTACATATCTCTCACTACCTTTAAAGTCTTTCTCTCTTCATTTCCTTCACACTTTTCTTTCTTTCATCTTCTTTGGGTCTCCTCTTAGCAGTCTAAGTACTTGTAGTATTTTTCCTTGCCCAGCCTCCTGGGGTAATTATGTCAACCTCCATGACTTGGACTAAGATTTCTGTGCTTAAAAAATTGCTCTCTTTTTTTTTTCGACGTGGAGTCTTACTCTGTTATCCAGGCTGGAGTGCAGTGATGCAGTCTTGGCTCACTGCTACCTCTGCCTCCCTGTCACCTCTGCCTCACAGATTCAAGCTATCCTCCTGCCTCAGCCTCCCAAGTAGCTGGGATTACAGGTGCCCACCACCATGCTCAGCTAATTTTTGTATTTTTAATAGAGATGAGATTTTGCCATGTTGGCCAGGCCGGTCTTAAACTCCTGACCTCAAGTGACCTGCCTTCCTTGGCCTCCCGAAGAGCTGGGATTACAAGCGTGAGCCACCATGCCTGGCCTAAAAAAAATCTCTTTCAATGGCTGCATAATATTTCATGGTATATATGTGCCACATTTTCCCTGTCCAGTCTATCATTGATGGGCATTTGTCTTGGTTCCAGGTCTTTGCTGTTGTAAACTGTGCTGCAATGAACATTCATGTGCATGTGTCCTTATAGTAAAACGATTTATAATCCTTTGGATATGTACCCAGTAATGAGATTGCTGGGTCAAATGGAATTTCTAATTTTAGGTCCTTGAGTAATCGCCACACTGTCTTCCACAATGGTTGAACTAATTTACACTCCTACAAACAGTGTAAAAGTGTTCCTATTTCTCCACATCCTCTCCAGCATCTGTTGTCTCCAGATTTTTTAATGATCGCCATTATAACTGGTGTGAGATGGTGTCTCAATGTAGTTTTGATTTGCATTTCCCTAATGACCAGTGATGATGAGCATTTTTTCATATGTTTGTTGGCCTCATGTATGTCTTCTTTTATAAAGTGTCTGTTCATATCCTTCACCCACTTTTGAATGGGCTTGTTTGTTTTTTTCTTGTAAATCTGTTTTAGTACGAACCTGGAAACCATCATTCTTAGCAAACTGACACAAGAATGGAAAATCAAACACCACATGTTCTCACTCATAGGTGGGTGTTGAACAATGAGAACACATGGACACAGGGAGGGCAGCATCACACACTGGGGTCTGTTGGGGGGAAATAGGGGAGGGACAGCAGGGGGTGGGGAGTTGGGGAGAGATAGCATGGGGAGAAGTGCCAGATATAGGTGAAGAGGAGGAAGGCAGCAAATCACACTGCCATGTGTGCACCTATGCAACAATCTTGCATGTTCTTCACATGTACCCCAAAACCTGAAATGCAATAAAAAAAATCTCTTTCAAGGAAGTAAGTATAGATGGAGAAGAAATATAATCTAAGAACTGGCCCCTGAGACACTTCTAATTTTAAATGATTGGAGGATGAGGATGAATTATCAAAGAAGATTGAGAATACATGGTCAGATATAGTGGAGGAAAATCCAGTTATAGTCTTGTCTCAGGAGTAAAGAGAATGATTTTAAGAAGCAATATTGAAAGGCTTTTAACAAGTGGGTAGAGTGTGATAATAGATCAATGTCTCCAATCATGGATGTAGTATTCTGATAAATTCACATAATTACAAGTAAACTAACATTTTTGTTTCTCTTGTGAATTTTTAAATGCATAGACAAATAGATATATATATCAAGAAAACAGGCTGGATAAACTGAGTTTGAATACTGGCTCTGCCCCTTAACAAGCGTAACATGACAGTAAGTGCTTGGACTGTAGCGCCATATGGCCTGACATTAACTCTGGCGTTTTTTTGTAAGCAGATGATGTGCTCTTAGATGAGTTGTTTACATTGTTTATGTTTCAGTTTCCCGAGTCCATCAAATAGGAATAATAACAGTACTTGTTTCACAATGTTGATCTGAAGATTAAATGAGAAAATATACTGGAAAAGCCTAGAACAGTATCGTAAAGTAAATCCCTAGTGACTGTTATTCTCTAATGGTTTGGCTCTTTGTCCCTACCCAAATTTTACCTTGAATTGTAATAATCCCTATGTGTTGTGGGAGGGACCTGGTGAGAGGTAATTGAATCATGGGGGCAGTTTATTCCCATGCTGTTCTTGTGATAGTGAATAAGTCTCACGAGATCTGATGGTTTCATAAAGTGGAGTTTCCCTGCACATGCTCTCTTGCCTGCTGCCATGTGAGATATGTCTTTCTTGCTTCCCCTACAACTTCCCACATGATTGTGAGGCCTCTCCAGCCATGTGGAACTGTGAGTCAATTAAACCTCTTTTTTTAGAACAAAACTGGAGGCATCATGCTACTGGACTTCAAACAATACTACAAGGCTACAGTAACCAAAACATCATGATACTGGTACCAAAACAGATACATAGATCAATGGAACAGAACAGAGACCACAGAAATAACACCACACATCTACAACCATCTGATCTTCAACAAACCTGACAAAAACAAGCAATGGAGAAAAGATTCCCTAGTTAGTAAATGGTACAGAGAAAACTGGCTAGCCATGTGCAGAAAACAGAAACTGGGGCCCTTCCTTATACCTTATACAAAAATTAACTTAAAGACTTAAATATAAAACCGAAACCATAAAAACTCTAGAAGAAAACCTAAGCAATACTATTCATGACCACCCACACATAGGCAAAGACTTCCTGACTAAAACAGAAAAGCAATTGCAACAAAAGCCAAAATTGACAAATGGGATCTAATTAAACTAAACAGGTTCTGCACAGCAAAAGAAACTATCATTAGAGTGAAAAGGCAACCTACAGAATAAGAGAAAATCTCTGCAATCTAACAATCAGACAAAGCTCTCATATCCAGAATCTACAAGGAACTTAAACAAATTTACAAGATAAAACAACCCCATCAAAAAGTAGGCAAAGGACATGAACAGACACTTCTCAAAAGAAGACATTTATGCGGCCAACAAACATATGAAAAAAAACCTCATCATCACTAGTCATTAGAGAAATACAAATCAAAACTACAATAAGATACCATCTCATGCCAGTTAGAGTGGTGATTATTAAAAAGTCAGGAAACAACAGATGCTGGTGAGGCTGTGGAGAAATAGCAACTCTTCTACACTGTTGGTGCAAGTGAAAATTAGTTTTCCCAAAGATTATAAATCATTCTACTATAAAGACACATGCACACGTATGTTTATTGCAGCACTATTTGTAATAACAAAGACTTGGAACCAACTCAAACGCCCATCAATGATAAACTGGATAAAGAAAATGTGGCACATATACACCATGGAATATATTAAAAAAATGATTTCATGACCTTTACAGGGACATGGATGAAGCTGGAAATTATCATTCTTGGCAGACTAACACAGGAACAGAAAACCAAACACCACATGTTCTCACTCATAAGTGGGAGTTGAACAAAGAGAACTCATGGACACAGAGAAGGGAATATCATACACCGGAGCCTGTCAGGGACTGGGGGATAAGGGGAGGGATAGCATTAGGACAAATACCTAATGCATGCAGGGCTTAAAACCTAGATGTCGGGTTGATAGGTGCAGCAAATCACCATCGCACATGTATACCTATGTAACAAACCTGCATGTTCTGCACATGTGTCCCAGAACTTAAAGTAAAACAAAACAAAACAAAACTCTTTTTAATGTAAACTACCCAGTCTTGGTTATGTCTTTATTAACAACATGAAAAAAGACTAATACATATTCCATGACCTTGGGTTTCCTCACTTGAACAAGTATAATAAATAATTTCAACCTCATAGAGTTTCTGTGAAAATCAACCTGGATAACCTATGTAAAGTGTTCTGTGCATGGCAAGCCCTCCATACATATTGGCTAAATTACTGGGAAGTAGGTTCATCATTTGGCATTGGAGTTAAATGAGCCCGCCACCAGGTTTATTCCTCAGTTGAGACTGTTAGTGGTTATGGGGATGTAAGCATTACACGGCATTAAATTGTCTTATTCTGAGTCATACATTGTTTAACTTATACTCATAATGTACTGTTGGTTGGTGAGAGGAAGCATAAGGAGCATTGATGTGCATGCATTTTCACCGGATCTTTAAGATGCAATCATCTGATCAAAACTCTCACAGAGACATCAAGGTGTCTCTAGCGCTTTGAAAACCAATGTTAGAAAGAGAAAATTCAGTGATGATTAGATCCAATTTGATTTTCCTTTTGGGGAAATAAACACTCTCTTCACAAGCAACATGGTGTTATATGTGGAGAAGTACTTGCAAATGGAATACTGAAACCATCTCTCTTATTTCATCTTTTGGAAAAAAACCTCAAAAATAAATAGTTTTTTAAGTACCAAATGCAATAATTCCAGACATCAGGTCTAAAAGATAAGTTTTAATTTAATGGCTTGATTTCCATCTGAAATCAGTTATTAAATGGCGTGTGCCAATTGCAAATGGAAAAAGTAAAATTTGTCTATATGGATTATGAATACTCTTGAAGGTTATGCTAAATTAGCTATATATTATAATATGTCATAGTTTACTGATCAAAGATAAAATATGATTTTTACCTTTATTTTTTATTGTCACAATAAAAACTTAGAAAATACTTTGAAAAATCCCAAGAGAATTTTACAAAATCATATATGATTATGAAATAAGTTCATGTGGTAAAAAAGCTGGAAAAAGCTCTATTTAATAAAAAAAAATTGTAGAGGCATAACTCAGTTTCTTGGACCTGGTCTGTTAATTTTGGGAAAAATTTGAAATGTCAGACTTTGGAGTTTGATTATAGCACTTAATTATGGTAATCACTGCTAACCCTCTCCCACAACCTTGCACTCATCTTTTAGAGAACATATTTTCCAGGAAAGACTTAAATTTGCTTTGTAAAACTTGCTGCAACATGCTGGTAATCACAACTACCTAAGGCTCACAATTTGTTTTACAAGAAAATTTCTTAACATTTAAACAAGTGGTGCACGTAGACAGTTAACACACTTGCTAACACCATGCTGTTCTCCTTTCAAGACAAATGCATCCCATATTTTGTTCCAAATTTTGGGTATATTTTATCCTCTGTCTTTGGGGATTTTACAAAGTAAACAATTCAATGGAATATGTATTTCACAATAAAAATAGCCCCAATTTCAATCCAGGCACTTGCACTACTTTGTTGTGGGACATTAGAAACACCTACTTAGCTTGTTTCACTTTTCTCAACCTGTTAATTATCTATGACACAACACATTTTCCTATAGAGAGTAAAAAGGTTAAAAGTGGAAAATGTAGTCAAAAGGGAAACATGAACAGATATAATAAGAAAGGGATTTTGCACATATGGATGATGATAATGCAACATGAGCCAAGTAATATGAACTCAACCTTCTGTCCCTGAGCTGTAAGTCTCTTTATCTCTTCATATAGTTACATTTGGGGTTAAAATTGAAGCCAATATTTGGTCAAATTGGATTGGACCCAATATTTGGAGATAGGGTCTTAAGGGAAGTAATTGAGGTTAAATGAGATCATAAGATTAGGGCTCTGATCTCATAGGGTTAGTGTCCTTGTAAGAAAAGATATAGGAGAGCTTGCTCTCCCTGCAGGTGCACACAAGGCGAGAAAGTCCATATGAGGACATAGTAAGAAGGTGGCCATCTGCAAGTCAAGAAAAGAGCCCTCATCACAAGCAAAACCCTGCTAGACCTTGATTTTGGATTTCCAGCCTCCAGGACTGTGAGAAAGTGAGAAAATCAATTGCTATTGTTAAAGCTTCCTAGTTCCTGGTATTTGTTACTGCAGCTTGAGCTGTCTAAGACAAGGTTAACTACAAGATTCCAGAATTTGAGATATTTATATATTATAACAGATTTCAAAAAGTCTTTGCAAAAACCCGTGTGAATGAGGTTTTACTACAGATGAAGACTCTGATGTTCTAAGAGGTTAATTCACTGAGTTCTAAAAACTCAGAGCTTAAAGATGTAGGAACTACAATTTGAGCCTTGCTCTATTTCCTAAGTGTGTTTCTTTCATGCTACTATTGACATTATCACCCTAGGCCAGGCTGTCCTTGTTTAGTGACTTACTTGGTTCACAGCATCTCCCTACAGCTACCCAGCACTCGTTAATTTTGCACACTTGCCAAGTCCTAAATCATCCCTTTTGTTACTTCACTTCCACTGCTCCATCTCATTTAGTGTACCTCCAAGAGTTCCCAGGACAAGCTCCAAATCCTTAATCTGTCTTTTAAGGTGTGTTTAAAATCTGAGTCCACTTAACTAAAATGCATTACTATTTTCTCAAAGCTCAAATGTCAAATTCCAATTCATCTCATTGTGTCAAGTTTATACTACATTCATTCCTATCTTTATAATCTTATTTATGGTAGTTCCTCTCCTGGAAAACACTTTTCTCTCTTTTCCACACACAAAAATTCTACTTATCCTCTGAGGATAAACTCAATCCGGGCACTTGTATAAAACTTTTCTTCACTGGGGCCTATCGGGGGCTGGGGGGACTGGGGGAGGGATAGCATTAGGAGAAATACCTATGTGTAGGTATACACCATGGCACGTGTATACCTATGTAACAAACCTGCACGTTCTGCACATGTACCCCAGAACTTAAAGTATAGTAAAAAAAAAAAAAAAAAAAAAAAAAAAAACAGAAATTAAAAACAAACAAAAACTTTACTTATATCAGTCTATAGTGACCTTCTGCTTGAAACTCTCCAGACTTTTCTGGGCAATTTATTTCTTTTTTGCTATTGGGTTGTGTGTTATTTTCTAGTTGTCTTATGTTTAGGAGGAATTTTTCCAAAAGCGAACTGGGAGGGCAGGGGAACAAAAACTCTTTAAAAATGCAAGTTCAACTATCTAGCCAACCAATCACGCAGCCAAGAAATCTACGAATCGATACATAGTTACTGAGCGCTTACTATGATCTAGGCTTCACAAAACTGAATGGCGTTGGCTCAGAATATATTTTTCTTTCTGTTTTTCCTGGCTAATTCCAATGCTCCAAAGACATTCAACAAACGACAGGACAATTTATGAAATACATAATGATACTGCTGCTATGTGCTTGAAAAACCAAAGAGTAGCCAACACAGTCTTGCCTTTGTTCGCCAATAATACCAATAAGGAACTATGACTAGAGCAGGTATTTGACATGCAGGAAGACAGCATGGTGTGATGGAAACCATATGGACGTTAGACAGAACTGAGTTTAAATCTTACCTCCATCTACTTTCTCCTTTTGTTCTCTTAGGTAATCATTAAACTTTTCTCAACCATAGTTTCCCTATTTAAAGTTTCCAGAATAGAGTCTGGCCCATAGTAAATGCTTAATGAGATGTATTAAATCTCCGAATTGCTATTTGCGGTCATTGAAAATCATTAAATACAGAGCCTTGTTATCCTGTTAATTGTACTCTTTTTATGTTTATTGTTGCCCCAACTTTTCCCTCTTTCAAGGATGAGCAGTATGCATAGCTGATTCTAACATATGGCCAAAATCCTGGTCTGGCTTTGAATGGGGCAAGGAGCAGATAATTTGGAGGGAATGTGCTAGAACAAAGGTACTAAATACAAAGATGGTATGTAATCACTTTTTATCATACTCATCATTTTTTACAGGAAGAGATTTATTTGCTGAACTTAGAAGAAATGAGACAGCCAATCCTACAGATGCATTATAATGCTTTGGGAAAGATATAATTAGACAAAACACCAAGTATTGATGGATTAATCTTGGCGTGATGCACCTGATTAGATAATTCATCGTTTTACTTAGTAATATCTATTAGACATGTTGTTAGTAGTCTTTTGAATAAGGAGATACAATGAATGATTATAAAACTGCAAGTAACATCCCATTATTTTTAAAATAAAGAATGAATGACTGTGAACCAAGGTAGTTCTATTATTTCCAATGGAAAGATAATTTGAGCTGATACTTAAGACTCTGCTCAGCATTACCTTTGGAAAAGTGCAA
Organism: Aotus nancymaae; assembly: GCF_030222135.1. NCBI lineage: Eukaryota > Metazoa > Chordata > Mammalia > Primates > Aotidae > Aotus > Aotus nancymaae. The sequence goes on from NW_026988425.1 coordinate 108,784,232, forward strand.
TTTAATTGGTGTGAGGCAGCATAGATTTGTGAAAATAAATCATGTCAAACACATTTGATTACTCTTTCAAATTAAATTGCTATTGCACTAGCTAGAAGAGGAAACAAGTAAATTCAATACAACTGAATTCCTTTTTAAGTCACCTGGCAACATTCCTTATCAGGGTTAAGCATATGGATAGGTTTCAGGTAGGTTTATAAGTAATAGTCAAGCAGCAGTAGACAATGGGTACCAAGATTGAAGACCTAGAAAGAAACATAGCAATTCTTTGGAATGGCTGAGAAAGCACAAAATGCCAGGATTGGAGGGATTTACAGGCAGACAGTTTCAGGGTCAAATGTTATCACTGCCACTTACTGACTGTGACAAGTCGCAGCCTTTTAAACCTCAAATTTTGCATCTATAAGAATCATAACAGTTTCTTTCCAGGGTTGTTGAGAAGAACAAATCCAATGGTTTCAAAGTTCAGGGCCCAACATATAGCAAGTATCCATGGCCTTATTTTTCTCATCAGATCTAGACCCTGTACCACAAGGTGACTTCCTCTAATCATGTAGGACTCTAGGAAGTTTGGGGGGAAGGTGCTATCAAGACTGTGGTAATACTGAGGTCCACGCTCTGCTGTACTCTGGAGCCCTTGGTACCTTATAGATGTTTCAAGTGTTTCCTTCTGTAAACACCTGTCCAAGAGATCAGGACTGTAAAACCCAGCTTAGTTCTTTGGAAACAAGAAACTTGAAAATCTTTGTAAAAATCCTAAGATTAAAGCTCGAATAAGATCAACGAAAGCCTGTTGGTAAATGACTTCTGCAGTACTCTGAACCTCTCTGTGGTGAGATATGGCAAGAAGCCTCATGTATCCACCCTGTCGCTGACATCTGTTCTAATTCTCTGCGTCGTCCCAGCCTTACTGGGTGCTTTTCTTGTTTATACCATTTGTGTACTGCTTAGTCACTGCTTCCTCTCATAGAAATGTAAGTAGGTCTTACAAGAAGATGAATCTTCTTGCTAGCCCTTACAGTTGCTAATCTGGTATGGTTGCTTGCTTAGTGTAGACACCCAAATAAATATTTGTTGAAGGAATTAACAACTCATGGCAAAGAACAAGAGTTGGTGAACTATGGCCCACTGTTGAAGTCCAGTCTATGACCTGTTTTGAATGGCCTACAAAGACAGTTACACTTATTCATTTACATATTGCCTGTGGCTGCCTGGCTGCTACAGCAGCAGAGTATGTGTTTCCTGACCCACAAAGTCCAAATATTTACTATCTGGCGTTTAGAGAAGAAAGATTGTCCACTCTTGATTCAGAAGATAGAAATCAATAATGTGATATTATCATCATCATCAGAGCAGCTATCACAAACGTCTTATATGGACAAGACATTTTAAGTGCTTTCATTTGCTCTCTTAACAGCCTTTGCAAGGTGGATCTTATTTCTGCTATCTTGCAAATGAGGAAACTGACACCCAGAGAAGTCAATTCTACAAAGATATAAAGCTGAATGCTATCTGAGCTCAGATTCAGCCCCTGCCCTCCTCCTCAACCTTTCTGACTCTATAGCCTCTGATCTTTATACTAATCTAAGCTATTAACACTGTTTAGCATAGACATTTTAAGTGACCATGAGAATATTGTGAAAATTTTCAATGTTTCCATTTCCTTGTTTGTCATGGATTTAGGGTAGAAATAATGAAAGCAAACAAACAAAAAAAGCAAAAATAAATATGTCCCAGACTTGTAAGTTTGTTGAGCATGAATTGTCATTCTCTATTATGTTTTTTTCTTGGTATGTTTGTACTTAGTGGAAGGGATTACAGAGATGATGTGCACTTTTTTTTTTTTTACGTTTATCACTGATATTAAAATAGAATGTTAAGATTTCCAGCTAGAACCATTTCACAGAATAAACTCTGAGAGATTAGGCAATTGGGCTTCAAAGTGGAATGTGAAACTTAATGTGGCTAAGTGATGCATTTGGTTAGAAATAATACCCAGGCTAAGTGCAATTTAAATGGTGCTTAATTAGTTAATATGGCAGAGAAAAGAAATCCACCTGTATTCTGAGAATGAACATTTTGGGTTCAGCACGTAGCAGTGATGGAAACAGCTAAAATGTTGTCGGCTTATGTTCTGAGGGCTATTCTATTAGTCCTGGGATAAGGGCCTTTTGTAAGGCGCTGATTGGAACACACCAAGGCATCTGGTCCTATTCCAGACTCATTAAGCAACAAAAAAGATCGGGAGTCTGTTTCCAGGAACTAGATATTTGATTAGTGAAGATAGCAGCAAGGGCTGGAGCTGAAGTTTAGCCTCCTGAACGAAAGCCTTAGACAGCCTCTGGGATGGGGCTCCCACCCTCTCCAGCCTCATCCCATGGTTCCCTCCTCTCCTGATCTGCATGAGCTGATTTTAACCAATGCCACTCCCTTCCTATGTAATAATGCTGTGCACTGCAACCCATCCCACTGAAGGGACAACTAAGCTTCGGTGTCTGTTTCCCCAGGAGAAAGCAAGCTCCTTGGGGCTGGGGTCTTTATCTTATTTACACAAGCATCACTGGACCCTATACTCCCTTTCCTACTACACAGAATCTTATTTTTGCCCTTTCTCTTTCTCCTTTTCTTCCACTGAAAGAGAAAGGGAGGCTAAGTATAGCTACATCATTAATTATGAAAGAGTTTGGGGAAGGACAAAGATAGAAAATTCAGGCAGCATGTTTATAGAAGAAAAAAGTGCTGGGGGTGGAGTAGAAGAGAGAATTGAAATTAAAAAAATGTGCATGTTATGAAGCATGGCTGTGGCTTGCAAACGGGGCCATCTTACTTTCTAAAATATATAAATACATATTTAAGTTGATTTTAATTAATTATGGCTATGGAAGTGCATTGCTTTAAACATAATCTCACTCTTGGTTTGGACTGTGTGTTTGTTAGAATTATAAGTATTACATTGGATCCCCAGTGCCCATAGAGCACTAGACAAGTTGTGGAAATTAACGTATGTTTTGAATAAATGAATGAACAAGAGGGAAAATAACTGGGTGATGCTAACTAGGGAGTGATCTAATAGAAGACAGACTTACTCTAACACTCTTCAAAGTGTTTCAGGTCAGCATGATAAATTAGTGGTGGGAGTCTAAAGCCCTGCTCCTTCAGGGTACATAACTCACCAGGATGTGCCTTGGGAGCTCCTTCAGCCCAAAAGCTACAGTGAACAGGTTATAGAGGTTAGAGAGTATATTTTCCTTTCCTTTCTTTTTTCTTTTCTTTTCTCTCTCTTTCTTTCTCTTTCTCTCTTTTTCTTTCCCTCCCTCCTCCCTCCCTCCTTCCCTCCCTCCCTTCTTTCTTTCTTTCTTTCTTTCTTTCTTTCTTTCTTTCTTTCTTTCTTTCTTTCTCTTTTTCTTTCCTCTTTCTCTCTTTCTTTTTTCATGAATCTACTAAAAGAAATCCACTATCCCAGCTACTTGGGAGGCTGAGGCAGGAGAATTGCTTGAATCCAGGAGGCGGAGGTTGCAGTGAGCTGAGATCCTGCCACTGCACTCCAGCCTGGCGCCTGGCAATGGAGCAAGACTCTGTCTCAAAAAAAAAAAAAAAAAAAAAAAAGAAATCAACTAAAATTAAATTAATCATGAAAGAGCTGTAACGTAGTCCCTGATTAGAGTTTACTAATTAATGAGCATTTGCCCAAGTCGAGCATGTGGTTGTTAGAGCGAGTGAAATTATGCAACGCATGATGGGTGTCTATGTATATTTTTCCTTGAATGTACATGCAAAGGCTGGAGGCACAGGCGACAGGAGAGAGGGATAACCTGCATCAATAGCTGAACTTCTACTCTGTTTAGGCAACAAATTTTTATTGGACACTGGCTATGAGGCATAGGAGTTATAATTGCTATGACCATTTCCTCCAAGGAATATATGGTGTTAGGGAAAGGGGTGCATATAAACACATAATTAGTTATGAGGCAATGATAAGGAGCCTAAGAAATACAATCCATGTGCCATTGAGTTTCAGAGAATAGCAAAGGTACATTTTACTGGTGACAGGGTTAAAGGAGTTCAAGGCTCAGGTGATGTGTGAATCAGAACTCAAGTGTAGTTGAATGTCCATGGGCTGAGCTGAGAGGGGAGGCTCGGTGTAGGCAGAAAGCAAGGATGAGAAGCACAGCACAGACTCGAACAGATCATACAGGTGAACTACCAGTGGGAGATTAGCCTAGAAGCAAGGCACTGAAGCAGTTTAAACTCTAGGGAATTTGGAGAAATGCCTGCTTTCTCAAAGCCATGAATGTGTACAGATAACCAGGGGCCTGAGTGGTATGAGACATGAGGGAGTGGTGGGGTCTATAAGAAACAGAAACTACTAAGATTGAAACTTTTTTTTTTTAAGTTTGTAGCTCGCGAATGCCATCATAGCCTTTCAGAGCAGGCATGATTCAGCCTTCATGGCAAAGTCCTCTACAGTGGAGTAAGGTTGTGACATTGTGGTCAACAAGCCTCTGAAAGTGAACATGGCTTCCAAAAAAAGAAGGCGGCTTCCTGATGCTTCTAGGCTTCACTGCCTCCCCCAGTCTACCAAGACATAAAGGGTCCCCTGAGGGGAAGCAAGCAGGGAGCATCGGAGGGAGGGGCCCCTGCTCAGCATCCCTCCTATTCGGCACTTCCTTGTCTGATGTCTCCCAGCAGGCACACAATCAGTCTGCACTCCAAGTGCTTTAAGCGGTGTGCTCACCACTTTAAATTTTTGGATTATTGAAATTTAGGGTTGCTCAAATAAAGTTAAGTACTTCAACGATCTTCCCTATGGCCTCCCCTCCTCATCCCACCATGCCTCTGTACTCCCCCAGCACTTCTGCTGGCCCAGACTTGGGAACATAATCTGCTTTTAGGAAGGAGAGATGTAGGAAATTGACCTGACCCAGCAACTTCACTGACTTAAGCCTGCAAAGTTGAGTGCTGAGAATGGAGTTGTCCTGCTAGGTCTGAAGTCAGAGAATGGGGGAAAAGAGTCTAAATCCTGCACAGCGAATTAGTGGCAGAGACCTATGTACCTGTTATTGTTGCTGTTCACTATAATGGCAATTATCCTTATCACTCAGCAGAGAAGTCACAAAGGTGACAGCTCTGATGGACTGCTCTTTGCTATTGCAGCTCATGCTCCTCTCACAGCTATGATCTGTGGTCTTCTCCTAGAAGCATTTATACCTGAGTATTCAGTACCAAGACATGACAGTTCACAGATCTTTAACTCATAACTGAACTGATCTAATTTCCATGATGATTTAGTCTTATTTTACCTTTCTTTGGGTCTTTAGCAGACAGAATAGCTACTGGTTGATGTGGAATTGATAATTTGAAATGAAAACTGTATTGAGCTTATTCTCTGAATCTTTTGAGGAAGAACGTTTGAAAGATTGTGTCACTAGGTAGAGATGGCTATTGGAATTTTAAGAAAGAGAAAGAAAGATGAAGGAAAAGCACAGGGGAAAAGTGTAATTAATAAGTTTTAATTGATTAGTTAGTGGTTATTGAAATGTAAATCAGTTATTTTCTCCATTGCATCTTAGTTTGCTAGTTTATTGGTAGTAATATCTATATTTTGAAGTGTGCCAGGAATTTATCCTCCATTTCTGGAATCTCCCTACCATTCCCAGTCCAGGTCTTTCTCAAAAGAATTTCAGTAAAGATGCTATACACTGCAGAGAGTTACAGTGAAGGTGACTGCTAACCCAGTTAATTATTTTTTAAGTTAGTGTTGCTCCATGGGGGAAATCTGAAGGGCGCTGAAGTATAGTGGTGTCCCCTGGAGGGCTTCAGCTGATGTTATATATTTTAACATCTCTTCCAGGATCAGGTAGGCTACATGTCACCTCCATTTCATGTGACTTTTTTCCCAGTTTGATCTGTGGCCGCGCTAAATATATCATTGGCAATCACTGTTTATAGTTTCTACAGCTTGGAAGATCCTAGCAAGATATTAAAGATAAACAAACGATTGACCAAGACTTGGAAAGGAGAAGGAAAACAACAACAAAAAAAAAAACAGTAAGAAAAAAAGCCCAAGGCTACCTCCAGCTAATACTCAGCTTTCAGATGTCAGAATAGAAAGGACACCTACACCAGAGACAGTTCAGGAGCTCATAACTTAGATGTCAACTCTCCCAAAGCCTCCATTGCTAAGATTTGGAATAGATGTATAAACCAAATGCATTGGTTTATTGTTAAATTTTAAATAAAGCACCAGGACCTCATAGGTAGATTGGAAATCCAAATGAACTGGGTAGGTTAAAAGCTCAGGCACTAAGGTTGACTCTAAGGGCTTATTGGAATCCTTGTCTGGCCATTTATTAGGTATGTGATTTGGGAGAAGTCGTTTTATCATTTTATGCTTCAGAGGTTTTTGTTTTGTTTTGTTTTTACCTGTAAGGCAGAGATGATAATATAAACTAACTCGAAAAACATTTTGCGAAGTAATCCACATGAAGTGCTTCAGGCAATTGCCTGGCATATGGTAAGTGCTCAAATATTAACTACTAGTTAAAGCAAGATGGAAATGTATCCTAGGTGACAAAATGGTTAAGAGGCAAAGATGAAAGCAGCCGCAAGAGAAGCGAAGGGCAGGACAAGGAGGATTTGAGATGAAACGTGGTAAGAGCCGAGAACAAGGAGAAGGAGTGGGGTAGCGCTTCATAATGAAAAATATTAGTTTCCATTTTATAACCTCCATTTTTGCAAATAAAATTCACGTCAGGGGCGAAAGCAATGGGCTAATATAGTCAGTGTGGCACTTGACTATCTCTTCTGTTCAACCTTCTAAACCCAGGATAAAATACACTATTAAACAGATTGCCAGGCTAAGCAATAGGGTGCCCCTTATCCAACAAGGAAGGACTCCAGCCAGACCCAAGTAAAGATAATAAACACATTTAGTTCTTCCATAACAATCCTTCTATAGTCCTTCCTTTTGAAGTTTTCAATCTGGTTTGCAGACATTTCCCAGAACCTTCCCATTTCACAGATTGGCCAATTGCCCTAGGGAGCAGAAGTAGCCTTGGCCAAGTTGAAAAGCAAGGGCTTGGTCCTGGGAAGCATGTCTGTACTGCCTCTGATTAATTGTACTTCAGGGATCTTTATTCTTTGCCCCATTGATACCTCCCAGAAAAATGGGATTATAGTATCACAGCCACCTTTGAGATGGCAGATTTGGGAGAATTTAAAATCCATCCTTATAGAAACTCCTTATAGAAACAGGAGGGGAAATATTATTAATGTTGTCTGTATATGAACAAAGCAGCCAGAGAAGCTGCTATTGAAGTAAGGCTGATCACTACCCAGCTAGAAAACCATCCTGTGATGATGGAGAAGAAAGCAGTGCAGCTTATCAAAGGGGCAGTCAGAAGGACAAGTCGTATCCCAAACCAAGGGCAGATGAAGGCACACGAAGAGGAACAGTTGGCTAGGTGGAGTTAGGAAGGGAAAACAGTGCTTGAAAAATCTGAGGTAAAGTTAATGATCAGAGAAGCGGTATGTAGCCACGTAACTGCAGGAGGCCAGGAAATGAAGAATTTTTTTTTTTTAATTGTATTTTATGTCTGTTTTTTTGAACAGAAACAAATGAAGTAAATCCTTTTGGGGAACAAGAGAACTATAGTGATTCCACCAAATTAACTATTAATATTAGTCCTATCCCCCCTTAAATCTAAGCATTTCTGAGTAAATTTGATTGGAATCCCTGCATCTGGTACTGTTAAAAGTTTTGGCTTCTAGGCTAACTGCCTAATGAAATAAATGATCTATCCCTCAACACCCTTTTCCCCCATCCAATAGTCTCCCTTTTCTCTCCAAAGAGGAAAAAAAAGTTCATGGAAATGACTTGCTGGGAAACATACCATCAAAATTTAGTAAGTGATAGAGAAAATATAACGAGAAAAAATATGTAAGTATTTGAGAATAGAGGAATAATGTTTAGCAAGCAAAACCTCAAGTCTGTGGGGAAGAGATTAGGCTTCACTCACTTGATGGCTTTTTCTTCCCCCAGTTGACCTATAAGAACCGGGGTTGGAAAAGTCAGCAGCAGTTAGATAGGAGACAACTCTGTTTTTAAATCTATATAGTCCCAGTTTTCTGCTGCCTCCAAGCACTTGACATATAGTAGTAAGTTAATTAATACCAGCTCTGAGTAGGCATGTGAGCTAAAGATGGGGTAGAGAAAACAGCCACTAATTTAAAAGGGAAAAGAAAGACACAGCATCCTTATAGTGAACATTGAAATTCTTCGTTAGGAGTAAAGCCCTCTTTTCCTTCCTTTCTATGCATAGGGAACATGGTGAGCTTCGCAGTAAAACTGGGCTCTATCCTGAAGCTTTTCTCTCAGATCACTAGGGCCATTCATTCAGTCATCCTTTCCTCCCTCCCATCCCTTTTCCTCCCCTTGCCTTCCCCTCCCTCCCTTTCTTTGTTCCTTCATTCCCTTTTATCCTCAATTAAGATAGTGAAGAGTGATGGAAGACACAGGAATTTTTAAGTTAGGCAACTTCAGTTTAATTACCAAAATTAAAATGTATCACTTGTGTGAACTTGGACAAGGTATTCCTCTTTCTCGGTCCTGATTTATTCCTGTTGGATGGAACTACCAATGCCTGTTTAGCAAGGTGAGAGGATGAGGCTGATGTGGGCTAAATGTCCAGCACACGCTAGTGCTCTCTTGGTTTCCCTGACACTTCCTTCCAGACTCTTGGGTCACGGGTTTTCCAGCTCCTTAGCCGATGTTTCCCTAGCTTTCTCATCTAGTCACAAAACGGTGGGCTGCTTCAGGGCTTGACTTTGATTTCCCAGATCTTGGTTAAGACCAACCTAAGGTGGTCACTTCTATCTGTAAGTGACCAATTTAGGTTTAAATGACAAGTATCCACAGATTACTGTCAAATTAATATGTCAAGGCTTCACTTTTCTCCAGAGCCCCATACTTACATGGGCAATCAATTCTGTGACATCTTCACTTGGATAACTCAGACTCAACCTGACTGATGACGGTACAGACTTTTTAATCCACCTCCTAACCGTGTACATTATTTCTTGTTGGTCTTTTCACCTGGATGAAGAACACTATCTACCCAGTTACCAGGCTCAAATCCAGGGGGGTCATCACTGATTTCTTCTCTTCATTTATGTTTACTTTCTGTCATTTCTAGCCTCAAAATATATCTTGAATGACCAACTAATTTTTGTTTTTAATGCTACCACTGTAGATTGTATGAAAGTTCTCAATTATTCATTCTTCTTGACACAGACATGTAGGGTCACTCCATCTCTGGAAGGGATTTACTTCCCTGTCCATGGGGCCCCTTGAGATATGTGGACAAAGATGGGAAATGTGACCAGTTGCTCCGCTGTTTCATTGCTCTGGTCAGGACTGTAGTGAGCCACAGTTACCTGTAACCATTGTTGCTGTCAGACAAATAGGATAGAGACAAAGAACGCAAAGTTGTTGAGAGTGAATATCAGTGGTGAGTATACTGATGAACCGTGGGACATAAACTGCTTAAGGAAGGAAGTGAGTATGTGGCGGGACCAATGCAGTGGGAGTGCTGGCAGAGTGGGAGTTGTTGGAGTCAAGGTTTGGATACTTGAAAAGCTTGAAAACGAGACTATGGGGGAGTAAGTCGATTAAATCAAAAGGTGTTGTGTATAACCATGAAAGTGGATGGCCATTTCAATGACAAGAACATTGGAGATAAGGAAACCAAGGAATAGAGGGGCCAGAATATTGGAGTGGCCACCCGTGTGGATCTTGAAGTCCTCAAGAATTATGACAAGCATTAGATTGATTCAGTGCTAAAATAAGTTAAGGAAGGAGGAGGAGTGATCTAAGGTGTGTAGGTAATTGTACCATGGATGAACAGTAATAGTGAAGGTATGATCTTTGGCCCAGAAATCACAGCAGCAGGGAGCAAGGGTCGAGGTAAGGGAGAAAGAACAGTGACCTGGTGGTGACAGTGAGGAACAAGGAGGATATTTGCTCCATTTTTAGCATAAATAGTTGCTATAGTTTGGATGTTTGCTCCCTCCAAATCTCATGTTGAAATGTAATTCTCAGTGTTGGAGGTAGGCCCTGGTGGGAGGTGTTGGAGTCATGGGGATGGATCCCTCATGAATGGCTTGTTGCTATCCCTGCAATATAGTGAGTTCTTGTAAGACCTGCTTGTTTAAAAGTGTATGGCATCTCCCCCCTCTCTCTCTAGCTTCCACTCTTGGCATGTGACATGTCAGTTTCTCCTTCACTTTCTGCCATGATTGTTAGCTTGCTGAGGTCCTCACCAGAAGCTGATACTGACACCAGGCTTCCTGTGCAGCCTGCAGAACCATGAACCAATTAAACCTTGTTTCTTTATAAATAGCCCAGCCTCAAGTATTCCTTTATAGCAATGTGAAAATGGCCTCATAGAATTGTATATGAAGCATGAGAAACAAAGCAGCCACTGTTTGTGAGGGATGCAAAGGAGGTAGCCGGTAGAGCTAAATATTAAATGTGGGTTGAATAAATGAATGAATGAATAACAATTATTATTACATTTCTTTTAAATTTCCAATGTATGACAAGCTAAAGGAGAACAAAATACATTCTTTTATTTGAGGAGCTCACAGGAGCTCTGGTTGGCATGTATTTCCAAGCAAATAACATACAATGAAACTAGTGCACAGAGACATGACCTAGATGTTATGGGAACACAGAAAATGACCAAGTCATGCTTCCAGGGTGGTAGAGATCTCTGGGATAGGTCAGGGGAGGTTTTCTAGAAAAAGGGATGGTTTAAAGATAGGTAATTAATTCCTGGGAGGTCAGTTTAGCAAAGCATGGGTGAAGTCTGAAAGATATGAGAGCGTATCAGGGGTGCCAGGCTTAGCTGAAAAGTTGTGGCTGCCTCTTTTACCAATGCTGGATCAGGAGACAAAGGCTTGAGATAAATTCCTTCGTATGTGTGAATCTCCCTCTGTGTGCGTGGCAATTTTTCCCATGGAATTCTTTCAGAAACATTCCTTTGTAAAGTAAGTGTTCTTCCTACTGGTAGGTAGAACATGGGGCGGTATGAGCTACCATTGAGTCAGAGAGCAAGATGACATTGTGAATTGAGTTCTGATGCCACTGGTAGGTAAGCACCATATGCGTATGTGTGTTGTCATTCTGGATGAATCAGCCCTAAGTATGAAGGCATGCACACACGCATACCAGTGAGCGTTGCAGATTTCACTAAAGCCCTTCTAAGTATAACTATGATTGGAGGAAGAATCCACTAGACTGAGTTCTTAAAGGACATAGCCACATTTTTTTCATCATTGTGCTCCCAGTACTGTATTCTTCATCTGGCATACAGTATGGCCAAAAAAAAAAATGATGTTATTTTGTTCAGTCTTCACCAGTGAAGCTAATGAACAGGTAAATATGAGAAATCATCTAGCAATACTATAGTAGGATATCATAGTGCTAGAAAGAACAGTGACCTGGAGGTGACAATGAGGAACAAGGATATTTGCTCCACTTTTAGCATAATTAGTTGCTATAGTTTGGATGTTTGTTCCCTCAAAATCTCTAAGCCAGTACATTTGTACTCTAAGCTAGCACTATTGTAAATGGTAAGACTTTTACTTTGTAAATTTGAAGACTTTTGAATATACATTTACTTATTAGATGCCATAAACAAAGCACTGAGATGGTTACCAACTTATGCGTTACCTAGCAGAAAAGCTTCTCAATTACTTGGCAGAGCTGGGACTAGATCTTTTGTTTTCTGGTCCATGGTTCAGTGCCAGATGCAGGATCTGGAAAAGGCAGTGTGGTTTAGCAACAAGAAAGTCAGGGCCAATTTGGGCTGCATGAGAGAGTTGGGCTGCCAATATGGGACAGGGGGAGGAGAGTGGACCTTGGAGTCAGGCATAACTGGATCCAGATCTCAGCTCTGGAAACTTGAGTTGTGTGACCTTGGGCAAGTGAACTCACTCTGTGAGGATCCGTTTCTCCATCTATATGAATAAAGCAATTGTAACTGATGGATGAGGGTTAACCTAGGATTGGGCAAGATAATATGCACAGTGTTTGGCACAACACTAGGCTCTTAAAATTGGTAGGTACTATGTATTATTATTATTATTTGAGATAGGGTCTTACTTTGTCACCCAGGCTGGAATGCAATGGTGCAATCACTACTCACTGCAGCCTCACCTCCTGGGCTCAAGCAATCTTCCCACCTCAGACTCCTGAGTAGCTGGGACTATAGGCAGGCACCACCATGCCTGGCTAATTTTTAAAATTTATTCTAGTCTCACTATGTTGCTCAGGCTGGTCTCAAACGCATGGGCTCAAGTGATCCTCCTGCCTTAGCCTCCTAAAGTGCTGGGATTACAGGTGTGAGCCACTGCACCCAGCCAGTACTATGTATTATTATTATCATTGGGTGCACCGTGTTTTAGTGGCAGTTAGTTTGTGACAAAGCTGAAGTGAATGGTGGAAGCATGGTTTTTCTCATTGGTCAGATACACACGGGAACTTCTGTGTCTTGGCACTGTTAAGAAGTCAGTGGGAGGAAAAGGATATTAACATGTAGAACATATTTAAATTCTCTTTGGATTGTGTTGTATCAGGGAGATGGAAAAGAAAGTGTCAGGCAGTACTTGGGATGATGGGGACTCTAGTGCTAATGACACCAAGCCAGAGGTGCAAAACCTGTGACATGATGGCCAAAGAGGGAATGTGATTGCACCATTTAAATATTTATCAGGAAGGTGTGAGACATCCTGCCATACTCAGGGACCTTCCACACCACAAAGGTGACACTGAAATTAAGACTTAGGGAGACTCTCTTGGCCCTGAGACTGGCTAAATATGTGAATTCAGAAGTGTCAGCTGAGATGTCAAGCAGTAACACATGGGCTAGCAAAGACTATTTTGTTCTGAAAAAGGTGCCTTGGGAAAGAGACATCATTAATTTTTTTAAAAAAATTTTAGTTGAATTCCTATTCCATGTTTTATGACCCTGACACTGGACTATCAATTAATGAACATGGATAAAAGAATGAATAGGGATAGTTCTTCCCCAGGACCTTGTTTTATTTTCAATGACAGAAAAACTAAATTGTTTTCAGCTTCATTATCTTTGCAAACTCAAATGTAAAGAAAGAGCATAAGAAGCAAGCGTGTGCAATTAAGGCTGCAAAAGGAAAATAGAGTTTGTCTAATAATAATGGGATATTTTCCATAGGCAGAAGCTTTATTCTGATTTCCCAATTTAAAGACTCTAAGGAGAAATCAATTTATGGACTCAGAGAATCACTGAATGTTAAGCGCAAAAACCCTGCAAATCATCAAGTTTATCCCTTTATTTTATAAATGAAAGGTCTGGGGTCTAGAAAGGTTCAGTGACTGGTTATCCAGTGAATTTACTGAGAAATATAAGAACAGGTGCACTTAGGATGAGGATATCTGGATATATACTTAGCCTCTACAGTGACTTACTGTGTACCCATAAGCAAAGCTTTTACAACAGGCAAGTTCCTTGATCTCCCTTTATGCAAATGAAGTACAGGGAAACCTTATTTAGACCTTACTTCTAGCATTTACAATGAACCTGCACAAATGGACTACATTCTGGGTTCCAAAGCCATCATATAAAGTCAAGTAGATTTCCTTCTCCTTTCTAGGAAAGCTCAGTCTGGCAAAGGGTCTAACAGTCATTGAACTGGAAAGGATGTACCTATTTTATAGATGTGGTAAGTGAGGCCCAGCACAACTAAGTAACTGTGCCACAGATACCCAGGGAATACACAGTTCAGGCAGACCTGGGGCCTTTGGCTTCATGCTGCAGGGTTCTTTCCATTCCATCATGTGACACTATTTAAATAGAAGCAATCTACAGTTGACAAAATGAGTTCCTTTCCATTTGCATGAGGCACTGAACTTCTAAAGAAATTCTATTCATAAAAGTCAACAAGTTTCTTTTCGGAGCTTGTCCGCAACTGCCCAGGCTTAGGATAGAACGAGGCATTCCCAGTCCTCAGTCAGACAGGTGGCCCCATAGGTATCAGCAGAGCTTACCTTTTTGCCTCCAGCATCTTTTCAGCTTCCTTGTTACTCAGAGCCCTGTGGAGCCATGCTGAAGCCTGGGGCTAAAGGAAAAACTTTGCCTTTATATAAAATTTTGATAGTATGCTCATCATGGATTATTTTGCATTAATTTTTATTTTTAAAAATACTATATTAAGGCATTACCTGTCTTGACTACTGAGGGTTTTTCTTTTTCTTTCTATTTTTTTCCCACACCTTTTAAAATTTCGTGCCTGGAGTTCTTAACGGAATAGAATTCCACACTTCTCTTGACTTGCTGTAGCCTCTGGTTTCAGTGTTAAAATATAGATAAAATGGGCCCATTCCACCCATTTTCCAGATCAGTGTAACCTGCACATCCAGATTTAGTTCACATTAGGAAATGGGCTTGTGAAGCCATTCACATGGGTGGGGATTTTGTGTGTTTTATTATCTGTGTATCTACAGAGTTCAGTACATTTAATTTGTAGAAGCCCAAATAATATTCATTGGATAAATAAATAAATGCAATAAAACTCTACAGTTTTTAGTGTTTATGACCTGTTAACATTTATCTAAATTCCCTCCAAAAGAGTCTCCTAGGCCCATAACCAATTACTGGGAAGTTTTTGAGAACTGAGCTCTCTGTCTTGCCAGGTCTCTAGAGTATTCTAAGTAGATAAACAGAACAATAGTGATTTTCAAGCAAGCCACTATTAATGTTAGGTTTTAACTGAAAAATAGCTCAAGTGATTAACTATTTTCTGAAATCTTCACTTTTTCTTTGCTTATTTGGCTCTTATTTTAGGGTCAGGAGGCACATGTGCAGGTTCGTTACAGTGTAAATTGCGTGTCACTGAGGTTTGGTGTATGAATGATCCTGTCACTCAGGCAGTGAGCATAGTACCCAATAAGTAGTTTTTCAAGCCACCCCACTTTTCCCCCTTTAGTAGTCCCCAGTATCTATTGTTGCCATCTTAATGCCCATGTTTACTCAGTGTTTAGCTCCTGCTTATAAGTGAGAATATGCAGTAGTATTTGTTTTTCTATTCCTGCATTAATTTGCTTAGGATAATGGCCTCCAGCTGTATCCATATTGCTGGAGTGAACATGACTTTGTTCTTTTTTATGGCTACATAGTATTCCCTGGTGTATATGTAGCACATTTTCTTTGTCCAGTCCACTGTTGTGAGCATCTAGGTTGATTTTGTATCTTTGCTATTGTGAACAGTGCTGCAATGAACATACGAGTGCATGTGTCTTTTTGATAGAATGATTTATTTTCCTTTGGGTATATACTCAGTAATGGGATTGCTGCGCCGAATGGTAGCTCTGTTTTAAGTTCTTAGATAAATCACCACAGTACTTTCCACAATGCATGAACTAATTTGCATTCCCACCAGCAGTGTATAAGCATTCTCTTTTCTCTACAACCTCAGCAACATCTGTTATTTTTTGACTTTAACGTAATAGTCATTCTGACTAGTCTGAGATGGTATCTCTTGTGGTTTTGATTTGCAATTCTCTAATGATTAGTGATGCTGAACATTTTTTCACACGTTGTTGGCTGCATGTATGTCTTCTTTTGAGAAGTGTCTAAGATTGAAACTGGACCCTTGTCTTTCATTATATACAAAAATTAACTCAAGATGAATTAAAGATTTAAGTGTAAGACCTCGAATTACGAAATCCTGGAAGAAAACCTGGACGTTGGCCTTGGCAAAAAATTTATGACTAAGTCCTCAAAAGCAATTGCAATGAAAACAGAAATTGACAAGTGGGACCTAATTAAACTAAAGAGCTTCTGCACAGCAAAAGAAACTATCAGCAGAGTCAACAGACAGAATGGGAGAAAGTATGTGCCAACCATACATCCAACAAAGATCTAACATCCAGAATCTATAAGGAACTTAAACAATTGAACAAGCAGAAAACTAGCAACTCCATTAAACGTGGGCAAAGGACATGAAATATTTAGTTTTTAATCACTCTTAAACTTCAGAACATTTTATTTTAGGTCCATGGTGTTTTTTCTTCCTTGTCCCAGGCTTATTCAGATACAATGTAGAGTCTCTTGCAATTAGTGTTTCCACAGTTAAGTGCATGTGCTGCCATTTGCTTACTTGGTAGGCTTGACTATGTGTCCCCATGTTTCTGAACATAAAATTCTTCATTTGTCTTCTGAGAATAATGATGGTTACTACAAACAGCTTGGAAAAAATTAAATAAGGACGCATAGGAATGGACTTTAAAAGTGGTAAAGAGAACACAAATTTCAGAGTGTATAATTACAAATTCCATGCAAAAGCAAAAACCTCAGATTTGTATTTATTTTATTTTATTTTTGAGATGGAGTCCTGCTCTGTTGCCCAGGCTGGAGTGCAGTGGCATGATCTTGGCTCACTGCAACCTCTGCCTCCTGGATTCAAGAGATTTTCTTGCCTCAGCCTCCTGGGTAGCTGGGATTACAGGCACATGCCACCATGCCCAGCTATTTTTTTTTTTTTTTTTTTTTTTTGTATTTTTAGTAGAGACACAATTTCACCATGTTGGCTAGGCTGGTCTCGAACTCCTGACCTCAGGTGGTACACCCGCCTCGGCCTCCCAAAATGCTGGGATTACAGGTGTGAGCCACCATGCCCAGCCTTATATATAAACAAATCAGAGGTCAAAAAGAGGAAAGACGTGAATTATGTCCAAACTGTCAAATTCTGTTCATAGCCTTTCTGGACTGATACTAGGCTCACTGGCTTTTTTGTTTTTTACACTGACCATCCTAGAAAGAAGTCTCATGTGCCTGTAAGTCTCTCGAGAACAACTTAATGGGGGACACTGTCTGAGTCTCTTACTCCCATATGCATATCCAGTATTCTCAGATCCTAAGACTCGAGATTTCTCCTCCATTGTTGAAAATAGAAAATGTCGCCAGGGATCTCCAAATCATACTGCTATCTTTCTGCTTTTTACATTATCACCAACAATAAATATTCTGTAGTGGAATTTTAGCTGACAGTTCAGGTGATGATTTGCCAAGCAGCAAAGTCTCCAGCTTTGTTCTTCTGGGTTTCTAGCTGATCCTGCAAGGCTAACAGGAAGGAAATCTTGTTGGTTTTCTTTCCCACTTCTGTAACGCTGGCAGACGAGACTTGAAAGCCAACAAGATGCAAAGATGTAGAGAGAAAGAAGCTATCATTGTCACCTAGAATTCTTCCACCAACCAGACTGACTTTCAAGTTTCAGGGTAAGTCATTGACCTAAGATAACGGAGTAGCTTGCATTTTTACAGATGTCTTGAAGTAAAGGTTGCTTACGTATAAGGCAGCAGTTTTGGAAGCCAGAAATTGGGGCATCTTGAGGGGTAGTAGGCCCCAGGGCACTGGCTTGACCATTGATTCTGAACAAGACAAAAACTCAGCTCTTTAAGGACCATCTTCTTCTTTCTGCATTTTACTCACGTAGCATTCCTCAAGGGCATTGGTCTGCAGTCACTCTGCTTTGTCTGGTTATCACATGAAGATTGAGAGGAAGATTCACATAACAGTCTTATGAGGCAGGTGTTATTGCTTTCCCCATTTTACAGAGGCAGCCACTGAGGCACAGCAAGATTAATTGCCTTGCACAAGAACTTGCAGACAGTAAATAGCAGAGCAACATTTTGAATGCAGGCAGTGGGGCTCTAGAGACTAATAAATAAATGTGATTTATTTTTTTACCCCTGAGAAGTCTGAAAAAATAATAATTTCATGTATTCAAATAAATGATAGGTGCATGTGTTTGCATGTGTATTTGTGTATGTGATGTTTTCTAGGGTTATAGGTTTTATTAGTCATAGGTTGATCTCATGTAATCTACTCCACCATAGCTAAAAATGGAAATTCTTGTGATGTGATTTTACAAGTGTTTATAACTATGTAGCTGCCCTTGTCAATACCTTCTTTTCTCATCCTGGTTTTCCAGATTTCCTGTTCGTTTTGTGAGCACCTAATATTTTTTCTATGCATTTCTAAAGTAGGCAGATTTGGTTTTACTTCCTTGCACTTAAGAACCATGATTGATTTGAAATGTGGAGTAAGAAAAATAGTACTGTTTTGAAAATTAAGTTCTTGAGTATGGGGCATGTGACAAGGGGTTCAGTTTTCAGAATTTCGAAGGCAGTATAGTACTTACTATACAGACTCTAAGACTAGACTGCTTGGAATTGAGGATTTGACTCTAGATGGGCCATATATTAGTAGCTGTGTGACTTATGTAAGTCAGGTATGTATCTGTCAGTTTCTTTGTCTTAAAATAGGAACAATGATAGCGTCTGTCTCATATCCTCATCTCTGAGCATTAGAGGATATATTAGGGTTCTCTAGAGAAACAGAACCAATAAACAGAACCACACATATATATACACACACACATATATATATCCACACATATATATCCACACACATATGTATCCACACACACATATATATCCACACACACATATATGTATATAGATATGTGTAAATATATAGATAGATAGATATGTGTATATATATATGTGTGGAGCATTACAGGATATATTAGGGTTCTCCAGAGAAACAGAACCAATAAGAAACAGAACTAATATATATTCAAACGTATATATATGTATATGTCTATATATATGTGTGTGGATATATATGTGTGGATATATACACACACACACATATCTATACACACATCTATATATATGTGTTGTATATGTGTATATACATATATATACACACACACATATCTATACACATGTATATATACACATATATATACACACATGCATACATATACACACATGCATACATATACACACATAGATAATATATATCTTATATATAATTATATATTTTATATATAAAATATGTATTAATACTATATATCCCTATATATCATATGTATATATTCTTTATATATACATAGAGATTTATTATGGGAATTGACTCACACAATTATGATATCCAGGAAGTCTTGAGATCTGCCATCTGCAAGATGGGAACCAAAAAACCAATGGTTTAATGCAGTCTTTGTCCAAAAGCCTGAGAACTGGGGGTAAGGGTGGGAAGCAGACATGCTCCTGGACTGAGTCTGAAGACCCAAAAACAAGGAGTGCTGACGTCTGAAGGCATAAGAGGGATGTCCCAGGTCAAACAGAGAGCATGATAAAAAGTTTTCTCTTCCTCTGCCTTTTTGTTCTATCCAGGCCCTCAACAGACTGTATGATACCCAACCACTGTAAAGATGAGAGCAATCTTTTTTACTCAGTCTGATGATTCAAATGCTATTCTCATCCAGAAACACAGACACCCAGAATTAATGTTTTACCAGCTATCTGAGCATCCCTTAGCTCAGTGAAGTTGACACATAAAATTAACTGTCCCAGAGGAGAATATTTAGTCACCGCTTGGAATGGGACCTGGCACTTATTAACTACAATATAAGCATTAACGTCTATTATTCCCAGCAGTTTGTTGTTGTTGTTGTTGTTTTTAAGTACAACTAACAGGCATTGACTTGGGAGGGGGAGGAAAGAGAATCGCTGAAACCCAGGAGGTGGAGGTTGCAGTGAGCCGAGATTGTGCCATTGCACTCCAGCCTGGGCACTGACTGTTTACTATGCAGAAGTCATGGTACTAATAATTCTATATGTGCTGGTAACAATCTTATAAGGTGCTATCATTAGCCAATTTATAAAGAAAAGCGAGGCTCAGAAAATTCAAAGATCTTTCCCAGGATCTCATAAACAGTAATTGGCAAATTTAGTATTTTATCCTGGTTGAAAGTCTCTTTATCCTTCATAGGACCTTCTTTGGGAAGGGAAAAGGCCCTTTGCATGAGTCATATATACCCACAGCACCCCGCGTTCATACACTTTCTGCTGATGAGACTACACAGTCCTTCTCACCATTCTGTCACTCAACTCCTCCTCCATTTCCTGGGTCTATGACATCCCCAGTGACCCCTTACACAGGTTACATTTGATCCCCTCTGATGCCCTGATGACAAAGGAAGTGACCTTTATTGAAGCCACTTTTTGTGCTGGACTCTGTTCTAGGCAGTTTGCATACGCTTTGTTTTCAAATGGTCATACTACAAGCAACCCCGGGACATATTTGACCCAAGACACTTAGAATCTTAAATGTTTTCAAACTTGCTCAAGGTGACATGGCGACCTAGCAGTACAGTCAAGATTGAAAACAAGGCTTGTGTGACTCTAAAGTATATATTTCTGTGTAATATACCCTGAGTGGTGTATTCCAATAAGAAAGATGACTAGAGTGGCAATGAAATAATAATTCAGTTATTAGGAAGAAGTGTGGCATGTTGGGTTTCATGAAGTTGATGGCAGGGAGTGACAAGGAGATCTTCACTTGGAAAAGATGCAGGGACTAAGAACTATTACATGAAGAGAGGTGATGGGTAAGAAGATTTAAGTGAGTAAAGAGAGGTGTGGGCCAGCCTCAGGTCTGCAAGAGGTGTGAGATGAGTGATGAAGGAAAGCTATGTAGAAATAGACACTACCTCCTTCATGCTGGTTCTCCTGCCTGTCAGAGCCACAGCTGCTCAAGTCCTATGCCATAAAGTCAGTGTCACTGGTGGCTTCTATACTTCTCTATTGCAACAAAGCAATGAAGTGACCTCAGGAAAAATGAGGAAGAGACAACGCTGACTCCTTCCGTGACGAGGCCAGATGACTCTTTCCCACTGGCAGCCTCTTCTGTGGTTCTTAGGTTTATTCTCTGTAGACAAACCAAAAAGAAGACAAAGGAGCAAGGCTTTCCTTACCTTTCTGCCACTGTTCGTGAGTGAGCTGATGGAGAGCATGCTCTAAAATTGTGAGGGAAAAATAAGGAAACAGGAGGCAAACGGCAAAAACACACACACGCCCCAGGTTCAGGGTGGGTTTCCATCCAGCTTTCTCTTTTCTTTTGTGCTCATGCCTTGATATGTTTATAGACATCATACTCAATGTGAAATAAAGATGTTCCTTGGCATATAATTATAATAATAATTATTATTATTTGAGATGGAGTTTTGCTCTTGTTACCCAGGCTGGAGTGCAATGGCACAATCTTGGCTCACTGCAACCTCCGCCTCCTGGGTTTCAGCGATTCTCCTGCCTCACCCTCCCAAGTAGCTGGGATTACTGGCGCCCGCCACCATGCCCAGCTAATTTTTTGTATTTAGTAGAGACAGGGTTTCACCATGTTGGTCAGGCTGGTCTTGAACTCCTGACCTCAGGTGATCCACACCACCTTGGCTTCCCAAAGTGCTGGGATTACAAGCATGAGCCACTGCACCAGTTGGCTTATAATTAGATTAAAGCCATTGCACACACACAACTTAAAAACAAAACCACACACACATTAATGCTGAGTGGGCAGATTTAAAAGGAAAATGCGCTCATATATATTGAAGATAATTAGAACAACTTCATCTGTCTATCACCTGTCTATCTATCTATCAAGTCTTCCTCTCTCCTCTAACTACTATTACACCCTTTACTACTTGTCATTACTACTACCTTCTATTGTCTCTTTTGATATAGAGATACAGTGTGTGTGTGTGTGTGTGTTTCTACAAAGAGCTACATATATATATAATATGTATATGTATATATATATAATTGGTCTGCATACTTACCTCTCTTGGTCTCTTTCAAATATCTTATTTTGTCAAATGAGGGTAAATTTTAAAAAATGAATAAAATTACTTGGCACAGTGTGCTATATTTTAAAATGTAAGTAGCCTTGACTCATGGCCTGGCATGTACCAAGTGCTCTGTAAACAGTAGCAGGGATGCCGTATCTCACAGTTGTGGCTGCTAGAATTTCAATAAAGTAGAACTGATATGACTTTCATGCCTCATTTTGCTCTTGATTCTCACTGCTTATTCATTTTAATTATACAGCAAATATTTATGGAGGTGCCAGCACATGCTTGGTGTGGTGCTTGACAATGAGGATACTGAGATTACTGTGGTCAGTCTATGACCTCAAAGAGCTCAGCATAGCAAAGGAGATAAATATTAATTATTAATAGATAAAATTTATTGGGCAGGGTACGGTGGCTCATGCCTGTAATCCCAGCACTTTGGGAGGCTGAGGCAGGTGGATCATGAGGTCAGGAGATTGAGACTATCCTGGCCAATGTGGTGAAATCCTGTTTCCACTAAAAATACAAAAATTAGCTGGGTATGATGGTGCACGTCTGTAGTCCCAGCTACTCAGGAGGCTGAGGCAGGAGAATGGCTTGAACCCGGGAGGAGGAGGTTGCAGTGAACCAAGATCGTGTCACTACACTCCAGCCTGGTGACAGAGTGAGACTCTGTCTCAGAAAAAACATTATTAAACACCTATATTATGCTAGATACTCTGCTTTGTGCACTTCGATGTAGATCTCCCATTGAATTCACATAACAACTTTATGAGTGGGCTCCATGATCAATTTTTTACAGATAGGGAAACAGATGTAGAGAACTTCTGTAGCTTGCCCGAGGCCACTAAGACGGTAAGTGATGTCACTGGCATTCAAGGCTATCTTCATGTAATGTCACAGCAAATACCCTTGCTCATATTATGAAACAATCTGGCTCTTCCACTGGCCATAATCTACACCACTTCATCCATCATTCCTCTTAATAGTCATGTAAAATTGGGCATAGTCTCCATGGGGATAAGAACGTAAGTATGCATGTTGGAAGTATAAGCAGACTTGCGACATTTATACCAGGCTTCTAGACATGCTTATGAGGGTACCCTTTGAACACTTTTAGCTCCCTTCAGCCTCTTGGTTTTTTATCATCTCTAAATTCCTAGGTCAAGAAGGTATCATGCATTTGGGATTGTCATGTATTATGTTTGATCATTGGTCATTTGTGGTATGTATATTTGCTTCTTAGAAGTCAAGTTTTCTGGACGCAAGGATCTTAGCTTGTAACAATTCTCCTATGTCTCCTTCCTTATGATATTTACTGGCATTTGTATGTCCTGTACTGTGCTGAACACTGTGTGTAGAAGACACTGTGTTCGTGACACATACCTTGTCTTCAAATTGCTGATAGAGAACACAAACACATATGAAATATTATTGAAGCGAGGTGTGGAATGGTGCAGGGATGGAAAACAAGTCATGTTTTTAGGGACTGGGGGAAGGGAGCTGGAAGGTTGCTGGGGAAGTATTAGGAGCTTGCAAAATTTCACGGAGGCAATATCTGAGCTGGGCTTGATCAGGTAAAGGATTTTGCTGAGGAGAGAAACAGCTGATGCAATTTCCAGGCAAAGGTGATATTCCTTTATTCAATGAGAGCCGTAACAATGGTGCTATATTCCAGGTGTTTTAGACACATTATTTCTGGTTATCACAACATCTCTACAAAGTGGTGTTTATTTTTCTTTTAAATCACCATTTCACAGATGAGAAAATGAAGATTTCAAAAGCCTAACAATGTGCCTGTGATATCTCAGCTTGCGAGAGTATGAGCCAGACTCAGGAGCCAGGTTCTTCCTGCTGTAACCACACTGTGCAGGATGAGCTGGACCTTGATTTCCTCCTACGTAGGGTATGTTTCAGAGAGAATGACATCTGGGAGAATGTGCACAGCTGAGCATTAGGTGGGGTTTCAGTAGTCAGGATCCCACCTACTGCTTCTCCGCTCCTTTTATAATACTCCATAAGGGAAAACGTGACCTCTTTTAATTTCAAGATCACATTTCACTTTATTACTAATGAAAACATTTGTCAAAAGCATTTGGTGCAAATGTGCAATATTTTAAAATGTAAACGGGCTTCATGAAATTATTTTTTTCTAATAAACGTAGATGCAAAAATCCCAAATAAATACTATAAAATCAGATAACATATCAAAAATATAATATAGCATCATCAACTAGTATCTATCCCAGGGATGCAAGGAAGGTTCAACATACACAGATCAATAAATGTGATATATCACATCAACAGAATGAAGGACCAAAACCATATATTCATTTCTACAGAACACAGAAAAAAACTCCTTCTGTGTCTATTGAGATGAAAATGTGGGCTCTTTGTATGTTAATTTTGTATCCTGCAAGTTTACTCAATTCATTTATCAGTTTGATAAAATTCAACACCCCTTCATAATAAAAACTCTCAACAATTTAGGCATAGAAGGAGCATACCTCAACTTAAGGTCATATATGACAAACCCACAGCTAAGATCATACTGAATGGGAAAAAGTTGAAAGCCCACTCTCACCACTCCTGTTCAATGCAGTACTGGAAATGCCAGCCAGCGCAATCAGGCAAAAGAAAAATATATATAAAAGGCATCCAAATTGGAAAAAAAAGAAGTCAAATTTCCCCTCTTGCAGTTAACATTATCTTATATGTAGAAAAATCTAAAGATGCCACCAAAAAACTATTAGAAATGATGAATTCAGTGAACTAGCAAAACACAGATTAACATACAAAGATCCCATTGTTAACTACATGAGTTTTTCTGGCTCTCTTCACACATTATGCATTATTGCCCATTATGCATTGTTACCAATATTCTGGCAATAGAATATTGTCTCATGTGACATGAAATGGGGCTCTGAAGTCAAATGAATTTGGGAAATCTAAGTTACACAAGAAGAATCGATATCTCTATTTCAGGCCCAAGGAGATTCTTTAATATGCTAGAATGC
The DNA here is from genome assembly GCF_030222135.1 of Aotus nancymaae. Lineage (NCBI taxonomy): Eukaryota > Metazoa > Chordata > Mammalia > Primates > Aotidae > Aotus > Aotus nancymaae. The sequence goes on from NW_026988425.1 coordinate 108,808,985, forward strand.
ATTATTAGGCTCCAAAAGGTAGGAGTTGTGTGTGGGAAGATACTTTGACCAACAAGCTACTTCTATGTACTTATAAAATCCCAGCCAGGCGTGGTGGCTCACGCCTGTAATCCCAACACTTTAGGAGGCCAAGGCAGAAGGATCATTGAGCCCAGAAGTTTGAGACCAGCCTAGGAAACAAAATGAGACCTCATCTCTCTAAGAAAAATTAAAAAATAAAATATTACCTAAGCATGGTGGTGCATGCTTGTAGTCTCAGCTACTGAGGAGGCCAAGGCAGGAGAATCATTTGAATCTGGGAAGCTGATGCTGCAGTGAGCCATGATCATACCACTGCACTCCAGTCTGGGTGACAGAGCGAGACCCTGCCTCAAAAATGAAAAAACACATTTTCACATGATCAATCAAGATTCATTGTTTTTTTTTTTTTGGGTGGGAACAAGAAATTAGAAATTTCAGAGTAACAGGTAAAAACCATGATTTGCAGTCTCCAAAAGACCTGGGTTCAAATCCCACCTCTGCCAACTAACTTACTGTACCACCTCCCATAAGTAATCAATCCACTTGTAGAATAACAGACTTACCTTGGCACTTGGAAAGTACAGGATATGGCAGCAGTTATCGCTATCACTCTTATCGTTGTCACTTTCAAAACCCTAATGCACTGGGAACAAGGGAGGATGGAAAGATAATTTTCACTCCTTACACAGCAGGATGGCAGAGAGGACTGGACACAAAACCTCCAGGGTTTTGTGACACTAAGTTTATAAAGACCCTCCCCCTCCAGAAGGGTGGCCTTATGAATAACTGAGCCCTGCTATGAAAAGAAAGGTTTATGGTTTTCTGACACTGCAGCTGGCTAGTTCTGATAAGACTCTTAAATAACCCCTTTCACTTTTAAAGCCGGATACATTTGCCTCCTGTTTACTGTTCCAGGAGTTCTATAGCTATAAAAATAACCTTGCTTTAAAGACTCAATACATTTTTTTAAAAGAATAAAAGTGACCTGGCTAGAGCCTTAGTAATTTAGAGAATAGAAGCCCAGCAAGTACATTTCATTCACTACAGCTCAGAGTCTTCTGTCAGGGAAGAGTTGGACACTTTTGTCTCTTTCATTATAAAGAAGAGAACTGTCTCCCAGGCTCCTCCATACTGGGATTACCCCAGACCTTTCAGACATGGAGCTCATGCTGAATTTCATTAATCGGGTGATCACAAACTGCTCTGAGCCTCTGTATGTGTAAACTGAAGAGGTTAACATATTTTTGGCTCCAGCTTGCCCACCCAGAATGTTCTAAGATTCTTGACATAAAATGGTCGCCAGGTATGCCCCACACTCTCATCTTCTTTTAGTCTGACGGTCTGAGAGAAGGAGTGAGAGTTAGCTCTGCTAACATGCAAGTAGATTCGAGTTGATCCAAAATTATCCCTGATTTTAAGGAGATTGCTGTCTAATTGGGGACATAAGACTGAAATAGAATACAATCAGTCAGTGTGAAGTTGAGTGATAATTATGGCACACAATTTATAAGTGCTTGTAGAAGATTAGTAGACAGTGCGATTACATCATTTCAGAAAAGGCTTCATGGGGAGCTGGGTAGACAGATGAGTGAGGTTGGATGGATCAAGGAAAAGAAGGTGTTCTATTCAGGATCCTTTTACTGGCAAAGATAAGAAACTGACGTAAGGTATCCCAAGTAAAAATCAAGTTTTAATACAACAGTAAGATAATTTTGTGAATTCCAATCAGGAAAGAAAATTGAGCCAAATTTTAGATGAAGAGAAATTGATACCTAAAATGCCTCAGGATCCAGGGGTGAGACCCCCTCCATCCCGCAAAGGATACACAGTTGACTATTTGTAGATCCTCGAGTACACCTGCACAATCTCCTCTCTCTCAGAGGATAGATGGAAGAATGACTGCTTATTCTTTATTTTGCCTGGGACCACACTCAAATGGCAGCTCCAGCCTCCAAATGGTAAAACTCCTCTTTGTTTGCAGAACGCTACACATCATTTGCTACTAGCCAGCTTTTTGATTGTGTCCTCCCAAGTTAGGGGACCACCGTGCTTTGTCAGCTATGCCCAGGGGAAGGGTCACATGGTACAGAGGACTTTTGTTCCTAGGGCTACAAGCAGGACTGTTTATATTAGCAGGAAAATGTTCCCCAACAAGTAAGATAAACAGTACCGCTGGTGCAAATGACATGGCAGGTTACAGAAAATGAGGGGCAGAAACACTCAGCTTGTAAAGAGAGTTTCCTAGCTCGAGTGAACAGTGATCTAAGGCAAAGGAAAATAAAAAAGATTTAGCCAGATGAAGCGTGGCTTTGAAATTCAAGGAAATGATGAATGATTAGAAAGAAAATAAGCACTGATAATGTAAATAAATAGGATAATGGCTTTTGGCCATTATGGTGGGGACAATGTTCAAGTCTTGAACTATGATAAGACATCACAGTTCTGTGTGTGGATTAAATCCCTTGAAATTTAGATCAGGCGGCAATCAAACAGGAATGAGAAAGGAACTCTATATTCTGTTATAATTGACCTTCAAGAAAAGAATTTGGTCCCTTATTGAATTTTGAAACACCGCAGCTTGATGAAAATCAGCTCGGCTTAAGTTTCAAATTCACCTTTAATATTTGCTAGCAGACTTTTTTTTTAACCTTCCCTTATATTAGTTATTCAATCTGCAAAACAGAGGGACGATGCTTCTAAGAGTTATTTTAAGGATTAACATAATGTGCCTAGGATAGTGTCTGGTATATGGTAGATGTTCTATAAATGTTAGTTTCATTTTTACTCTATTCTTCTTTAGATCTCGTTCTATATTAATTCTCTTTATCCACTGGAGTTTTTTTTTTTTTAAACTATGAGTGGCTTAAAACCCACGCCAGGCTAAAGATGATGAAAGGGAAGGGTAAGCCTTTTGGTATGGAGAGAAGGGTTGAGAGGCTGGCAGTGACTCTGAACCAGCAGTGAGGCATTGAGCCATCTATGCTGACTGATGACATGGCTATTCTTTTTATTGGGCAGACATAAAGAAACGTGACCCAGACTGCAAAGGACCAATTGTGTCATAGCTTCTTTCCTAGAGGATTTCCTTTTTGCACTTTTTATGAGCCTCTACAAATGGAATCAGACTGCGTGGCTTTTCCAGACAGTTTTGAAGAGGAAGATTGATTAAAATTCGTTACAGATGAAACAATGCCCTCTGCTTTTGTGGAGTCCCTTTGTCAAGAAGTAAATGACAGAAGTGACTAAAGTCTTCTTTACTTATGCTTTGGCAAAAGCCAAAAGTTGTTTCTCTGCTCATCTGACCTCATCCTCATTTACCAATGATGCTTTCTTTTGCTGCTTGTTCCCACGGGCTTGGAGTATCACAAGATCAGATTGTGGGATGCGGGGAAGGAAAGGGAAGCACCTACCCCTCATCTTCTCTTGGTCCCTATGTTCTGCCAATTGCCTCTGCCTCTCCACGTTCCCTCCCTGCAGGCCAGTCTTAGGGCTGTGGCTTTCCCAAGGATTTGCCCATTGTGCCACAGAGAGGGACTCAGACTCTGACAACGTTGCCATTAGCAGAACCAGAAAAGACCTCCGTCCTTCAGTGCTCTATTCATTCTTCTGATACAGTCTCGGTAAATACAAGTCTCCTTATGCAGATTAAACGGTCCCTGCCGCTCTCTCTGCTTTGGTCTGTTAGTCACTAAATTAAATTCTGCATTGGAAAGTATCAGAAGCCTACAGGTAGCTTGGTTCAGCAAATAATGAGAAAACCAAACTGAAACTCAACATACTTCAATGCTTGTTATATGGATACATTCTGGAGACGCCGTGAGGGTAATAATATCGTATATAACGTATTCGAAAAAAATTTTATTTTTATTTTGTTGCACCTAGATTTAAGTTGTGCATGAAGTGGGCCTCAATAATGGTACGCTGAACGAATGGCTGCATTTTGAAGACCCCCTAAGAACGCTGTCACAGCAATATTAAAGGCTTGAACATACAGCTTCTCAAGACACCCAAGTTATATATTTCTTTAAAAAGTATTTTTTAAATAATGATTTATTTCAACAGCTTTATTAAGGCATAATTTACATATCTTAAAATCCATCCTCTTAAGTGGGCTATTATTGACGTTGCAATTATTCTTGACCCAACATTTGTTATTATGGGAAGAAGGAAGAGCATCTCTCTGAAACTGTAGGGGAGCCTAAGGGGGTTAAATGTTATCATCAAATTCATAACTCCGCTAGGTTCTGGGGAACATCTTTCAAATCCATCCTTATAGCTTCTCAGAACCTCCTAGGCTGCTTTTCCTGCTTAGTAGGCTGGGCTTCTGGCAAGAGAGCTCCCCCTGGTGTCGGGTTGTGAGATGAAGGTTGTGGCCATAGTGAATGTGGGCTCTTCACCTTTATACACTGGGGAGAGTTATACCCCAGTAACTCAATGGACCTCCTTTAGAGGAATGTGCTTTTAAAGTGCAGATTCCCAGGTTTCACTTTCAAAATGACTGGTTCTGGAGGGCTAACGTAGCCGCAAGAAATCTGTATTCTACAGAAGACCCCAAGGAGATTCTGATGCAGATGGTCCCTGAAAGATGTCTGAGAGCTTCTGAATGAGCTTACAGCAATATTGAAATGGTTATGAGCTGGAAATGTTGACTGCCCTAGTCTAACCAGTCCTAGTTTTAACTACCTAACGTGGCCTTTCCAGTGTATCTAATTGCACCAACACCCAAACCACACCTCCACACACATACACACACATATCTACACAGTCTTTATTTTTGACAAAAAGAAAAGACAAGCTGATATGGATAAGTTAGGAAAAAATAACTTAGAGGTAAAATAAATAATAATTTTCTGGGAAAATTTTCTTTATAATAATGCTATCTTATTTAAATATATATTATATATATTATATATTATATATATATTTATATAAATATATATTACATATATTATATATATTTATATATTTTTTATACATATATTATATATATAAATAATATATAATATATATATAAATAATATATATTTATATATATATTTACTTTCAAGGGATATAGATACATATGAATCTACCCTTCAAAATATTAGTTGAACCCAGAGTCTTGCTGAGAAATGAATGAAATGGGACATTCCACTCTAGCTTAAAACACAGAAACATTTTCAATGACTAATGGTTTCCAGCCACCCTAGTTAAGGCAGGACTTCCTATTGACAGGAATAATTAGCTTTGGAATAAAAGTGGAAATAGAAACGGAGGACGCTAGCTGACAAGCCCACTGTGCATATTTATATATTCTGCCAGGTCTTTGCATTGTGCTTTCTGCTCAGGAATAAATTTGCCTTTATTGTTTGTCCTGGCCTCTCCCATTCTCACAGAGCTCCTGCCGTGCCGAGAGAGAGATGAAAAAAAGCCAAGTGATCTGCTATTGAAGCCGGAAGAAATATCTCCCTCCCAGTGACCTTCCTAGATAATGAGCAGATATGGTTTTCTAATATAAAGGGAATAAATCAAGGGGACTTTCAGGGAATCAGGGCAATAACAGGGAGTCCCAGACCATCGATTCCAAAAGCAAAGGGCAGAGGCACCTTTCTTTATAGATCAACATCGGACTAAGGCAAGAAGGGAGACTCGCCCCCGGAGTGGGGGGAGGAATTAAAATAGATCCACTCTCCCTTCCTCACGTTTCTCCCACCCTCCCTTCTTGCACTGAGTCCTGAGACTAATGTGGGAAAAATCACACTTTCACAGGATGTCTCATTGGCTATCATTTTCTATCAATTGAGTTAATACATAGTTTTGACGGATGAGTTGCTTGACTTTGTCTTTAGTTCATTATAATTTTTGGTGTAAATTCAGTGCTAGACCAGGGTGCCAGATTGGTGTCGTTCTGCAAACTTCTGTTGATTTGCAGAACAGCTCTATCCTGCTGCTGGTCTTCCTCTGAAACCACCGATCTCACAAGAGAGGCACCTATCAGGGGTGGGGGTAAAAGTGGGGCCAGCATGTGTTTGGGGCAAAGTGGACCATTGGGTGAAGAGAAGATAACAGAGTATGTCTTCCCACAGACCTACTGCTGTTTGCTGATCCATTTCTTATGTAGGTAGCACCATAATACACCAGTGAAAACAAAGGAGAGAGTGTGTTTGATTCAAGGAATAATGTCTGGCATATTAAGAATAAACATATAGATAATTTTGATAGCAATAATTGCTATTTACTGAGATCTTAGTATGTGATGGGCATTATGCCCAATCTTTCTAAATATGGTAACCTTGAAGGAGGGGTATTATTATGCCCATTTAAAAGATGGGAATATAGAGGCTGTAAGCTTACGTGACCTTCTCTAGGTCATGCAAGTGTGGAAAATACTAAGTGAAGCATATTTTATTGAGGGCTGTCTGCCCCAAAGTCCATTCTTTTAAGCATGCATCTATGCCACAGGAAAGGTTATTGGTAAATGGTGTAAAAAGGAGGTGCAGATGAGTGGGAAGAGAGACTCAGTCTTTTTCTAGACCTTTATGTAGGAACCAGTTTTTTGGACCAAAATCTTGGTCAGGGTGAGATGGCATTGAGGGCCTAGTATTTTAACATACTATGTGGTGGATGTCAAATTTTAGAAATTGTATTTCAATCCCACCCCCTGATTTTGTCTGTGAGGAAATAGACCTAAAGAGGGAATGGAAGGGAATGGATTGTCCAAGACTGAGCCAAAATCGTAACTCAGGTCTTTGGTTTATGAGCCTCTCCTACTGGTAGCCAGTCATATTTGGTGGCAGTTAAAACATCATGTTAAGTAAGATCTATTTAGCTCATCTTTCCCATGACACCTGGAGAACTCCAGGCACTTGGTCCCATACAGGCTGTCAGCAATATATCTGGGACAGAAACTCACGGCCCAACATCATGGGCACCAGAACACATCTGGTCCAAGATAGTTTGATGTTTCTCTTTCAATTAGAGAATACAGCTCCCATTCTTTGAAGTGCTAACAAGCCAGGGCGGTGCAGGATAGTGACCCATTTGGTCCCTCTTGGGGCTTCCTGTGGTTGTGCCTCTCGCCCAGCACTTCATCCCAGTAAAGGTCTCCCCTCTGCCTCTTTCCTCCCTTCCCTGAAGTCTGTTCACCACACTGTAGCCAGAGAGCTTTCAGAACACACCTGGCTATGTTTCGCTCTTACTGACAAGATGAAGTGGACCCCTTCTGCACATCCTTCTTAACACGACTTATGCAGGGCCTTGTAAGAAATGGCCGTTTCTTGTGTAAACCCATCCATATTGAAAATGTTTTATTTCCTCAAACCTGGCATATGTCTCTTGCCTCTGCGCCTTTAACCTTGTGATTCCCAGTGCCTAAATCTCCTTTGTATGTCTGGTCATTCAAGTCCTGGTCATTCCTGAGGTCTCAGTATAAACATCACTTCACTCAGTAAGTTTACCCTTGATTTTTTTATTTTGGGCTCAGAACATACCTTGCACATAGCCCAGGCCTAGACTTACCACTGTATATTATAATTCCCTGATTGTGCACATCAGCCTCCACCCGTAGACTATAAGGTCCCTGGAGTTGGCAACTATGTTTGTCTGATTTACGTTATATCCCCATTGCTTCAGAGAAGGTCCAGCACAAAATAGGGACCAAACAAATATTTCTTAAATGCAGCACTTACTGGATGTTTTGTGAACAAATCTTTTCTCTTTAGCGTATTTTATGGCAGCCATTGTATTTAGTGTCGGTGATTAAATGGAGAGGAAATTAGTAGGACATTGGCCTCCTAAACACTTCAGTCTATTGGCAGAAACACATATAACTACACAACAACATAGGTACACACAAACAATATAACCACAAATTCTGATGAATATTCTATGTAATATTCATTTAGCTCCCACTTATTTTATTTATTTATTTTTTTTTTGAGACTAAGTTTTGCTCTTGTTACCCAGGCTGGAGTGCAATGGCACGATCTCGGCTCACCGCAACCTCTGTCTCCTGGGTTCAAGCAATTCTCCTGCCTCAGCCTCCCTAGCTCCCACTTATAAGCGAGAACATGTGATATTTGGTTTTCTGTTCCTGCATTAGTTTGCTGAGATAATGGCTTCCAGTTCCATCCACGTCCCTGCATTACAAGAGACCCTATTACATGGTGACCTGAACTTTTTCAATCATTACCTTCTGATATTGTTTAGCTATTAAGGAATTGATAAGATCACATGAAAAAATACTGAGTAACTCAACAATTAAGTGGCATGCTCATTGGCATCATGGAAACTGGAAGTAGATAGGGACGATGCCACCAATGTCTCAGCTTCACAGCCTCCCCAAGCATATCGACCCCAGAGCTCTAGAGAGAGCACTTTTGCCCCTCCCCCTTTAGGAGAGCATGAGCCCCAAATATTCATGATTTCATGCTGCTTTTCCTGAGAATCCATGGCCATGAATGGGGAATGTGAGAGCATTTTCCTGCCTCAAATAATAATTATTAAGTAGTTTGTAAAAATATTTAAAACAGGAATGGTCCATGTCTCCATTGTCCAGAGAGTTGCAGATGACATTTTGTAAATTAAAGTAATATACAACCATAGTTAGAAAATTAATGTCAGATAAAAATTAAAATAAATACAAATAATAAAATATACAAAATTGCAAAATATATAAGTATGAAAGTCGAAAAAACACAGTGTGAAATTTTTTGCCAAAGGCAATAATTCTTAATACTCAAGATTCCCTGCAGGAAAGTTTTCTAGTCAAATAATTGTGTATGTGCACATATATATATGTATATATATATATATAAAATTATCATTATTAATACCAAAAGGAGTCATATAAAAATGTTTGTATTTATTTTTTTAATTTCTAAGTTAAGATTAAAAAATTGTCACATAGTAATTGTACATACTTGTAGGGTACAGATCGATGTTTTAACACGTGTATACAATGTGTAATGATTAAATCTGGGTAATTCATATTTTAGTTTTCAGTGAAAAACAGAACCTAGTAATTTCTCTATGACAATGACACAGAACTCCCCTTTTCTTTTAATGCTGTGTAGTCTTTTGTCTTATGGCTAGATCATCAATTACTTAACAAGCAATTGTGGTCCTTTGTTTTTGCTTTGAAAAACAATGCTGGCAGGAACATTTATTGGCGTTTTGCTTCTAGTGTAACTGTAAAATAGGTATTAAGCAATAAGATTACTTGGGAGAAAGATGTGTGAGCATTTTATTTTTTAATTTTTTAAAACTTTCAAGTTCAGGGGTACAAGTGCCGGTTTGTTGCATAGGTAAACTTGTGTCGTGGGGGTTCGTTGTGCTGATTATTTCAATTCCCAGGTATTAAGCCTGGTATCTATTCATTGTTTTTTCTGATCCTTTGCCTCTTCCCTCCTTCCAACCTCTGGCAGGCCCCAATGTGTGTTGTTCTCCTTTGTGTTCATGTGTTCTCATCATTTAGCTCCCACTTATAAGCGAGAACATGTGATATTTGGTTCTCTGTTCCTGTATTAGTTTGTTGAGATAATGGCTTCCAGTTCCATCCATGTCCCTGCAAAGGACATGATCTCATTCTTTTTTATGGCTGCATGGTATTCCATGGTGTATGTGTACCACATTTTTTTTTGATCCAGTCTATTGTTGATAGGAATTTAGGTCGATTCTATGTCTTTGCTACTGTGAATAGTGCTGCAATAAACATAAACAGGCATGTGTCTTTATAATAGAATGATTTATATTGTTTTGGGTATATAAACAGTAATGGGATTCCTGGGTCGAATGGTATTTCAGCCTTTAGGTCTTTGAGGAATCACCACACTGTCCTCCACAATGGCTGAACTAATGTTCACCTCCACCAAGTGTGTAAGTGTTTCTTTTCCTCCATAACCTTGCCAGCGTCTGTATTTTTTGACTTCTTGATAATAGCCACTCTGAGTCATATGCTGAAGATTGAAACTAGACCCCTTTCTCACATCATATACAAAATTAACCCAAGATGGGTTAAAGACTTACATGTAAACCCAAACAATAAAAAGTCTGGAAGACAACCCAGGCAATACCCTTCAGGACTTAGGCATGGGCAGAGATTTCATGACTAAGATTCCAAAAACAATGTCAATAACAGCAAAAATTGACAAATGAGATCTAGTTAAAGAGCTTCTGCACAGAAAAAGAAACTATTATATCAACAGAGTATTTTATATATTGTTAGATATTTTAATTACCCTCCAAGTCACATTGATTAGTGTAGGAGTAGATTCATTCCTTGCAGCCTCCCCAGCAACGTACAATGTCAATCTTACAGATGAAAAACATATTATATACCTTATTTAAGTATTTTTAAAAGTGAGGTTGCATATTTTTTGGTCTGCTTATTGATAATGTGTATTTCTTAAGATGCTGCCTTAAGATCGGTTAGAAATGAAAAGGTTTATTTATTTATTAGCACATCATAAATACACACAGGTTTGTACAGATAACGGTAAAACCCTTTTAGAGTAAATAAAAAAAAAACACCAAACCTGTTTTAATCACAGGTCCCAGAATTTTAGAGATGTTCATTCTACATTAAAAGCTTGATATTCTATTTACAAACCACTTTCACATATTAATCTAAGTTGTTCTGTAATGATCTTTAGTAGGGAGCACTTTATTACCTGGGTTCAATTTGTTCTATATATGGAATAAATTAACTTTCGCCTCATGCCATTCTGTAAATCACACACCCCTTCCAATGGCCCATCTTAGTAGAGTCATTGTACCATAGGTGGACATTCTAGAACCTTGACTTATCTGTTTGTATGCCGTGATGCCAGGATGGAGAACAAAAGGCCAAATGAAGCCCTCAGACGGCACAGCAGTTACTCCACCAGCTCAGAGCTCTGTCGCTCCCATCTGATATATTCCAGTCTTTTTGGTTTTCTTTGTATCCATCTTTCCAGCTTCACTGAAACCAGCATTTCTAGCCTGTGGGTTTGTGATGTGCTGGGTGCTGAAGCAAAACAGATGTGTTTCTGAAATGTGTCTTAATCCATCCAGATTTTAAAGATGAAGCCATTCATCTTTTATCTTGTCCAAAGGGATTTCTAGGTTCTTCTCCAAGTAATGAGTTTGATTCCAGTGATGTGGTGACGGGAGATGCAGGCAGATTCTTCCATGGCTGTCACCACCTTCCCAGATCCATGCTCTAGGGAGAATGCAGGAGCACAAGAACTCAGCCCTGTTTCGGCTCCAGATTCTACCCCATTTCCAGGAGCCAAGGGCTGGGCAGGAAGGCTTCTTACGCTCTCTTTACTGTTATCTATATTTTTAAGAGTGAAGTTAAGGATGACAGCCTTACCCCACCTCCAAAGAACAGACATATTTGAAGCTGTATTCTGGGAGAAAAAGGTGAAGAGAGGAAACCAAACTCTGTGACCAACCTTTTTGTTGTTTGTTGCTCATAAAATGAGTAGTTATGATTGTGTTATTTGTTTAGTGAGTGCATTTTCTGAACCAAAAATCAAGGACCCTTGATTAGATGAGGGACATTAATTGCTAAATTAATGGACCAGAATATTGCAATTTTCACATACAAAATTTCCTTGGTACAGAATAACCAATCTATTTATCTTTCCTTCCTCCCGTCCTTTCTTCAGTACTTCTAAAAACACGGCACTGTTTATAAGACACTGTCCTATAACCTCCTTAACTCCTTCCTTTTAAAACCACTTTGTTCTGTAAATTTGTTGCCCTCTGTCTAAATCTGTTAAAAACAGAGACTAAATGCATTTAGAGAATGTGTCTCTATGTTTTACAGATAAAATATTATGTGTATTATTATATTATGTGGTCTTAATCTGGCCCTGGGTGGTCCCAGATCCAGAGCTTTTCTGGCTCAATCTCCATTCTTGCTGTGTTTGCCTCATTCTGGCCAATGAGGGGGCATCGGGTACATTTCTATGTCTGCTTCAAGGAGTTTCATTTTCAGTACACTTGCTTAGGGACACACAAGAGTAAGCTGGGGCAGGTATCAAGCCTGTCTTTCTAACTGCAAATCATGTTTAGATCTCAAGAGAGAGGGGAGAGATGCCCCTTTATCTCACCTGCAAACACTTGTCCACATTAAACTCTGAACATCAGAACACTGAACAGTGAACATGTGAAGCACAAGTCTGTCTCCCTTGCTTAGCTGCAGGTCTCCCTATATGCCACTGTCTTGTCAGGTCCCACTTGCTCTATAGAGCTAGGCATCAGTGGCTTGAGAGTAGGGCCACTGTACTTCCATACCTCGTGCGTCCTAAGCATGCTGAGACTCTTACTCATCATACTATGCAGTGACAACAGTTCCATAGAAGAGAAACCTATATCAGGAAACTTGAATCAAAGACTTGGCTTCAGCCAAACAACAGCATCCATCATACTAAATTATAGTGGTTAATTCAAATTTTATTAGTAGAAGAGCTCTAAATACAATGTATTTTATGTTTGTGCAGATTTAAACACTATTATTTAAAAATTGTCAACAAGTTTAAGGGAATATTCACACTTAAAAGGGATTCGTGCTTACTTCAAATTTGTGGAAGCATATCCTTCATTAATACTGCTGTTTTTCTTTTGACACATGTATGTCTTGCTTGCCCAGCTAGATCATAAAATTCTTGAGGGCAGGTGCCATTGAGTCACTTGATTTTTGGAATCCAAGGGTACCATGAAATTTAAGCAAGACTTAAACAATATTGATTGGTTAAAAGTTCTATCACCAGGTATGTTCTGATGTCTGGGTTTTGTTTATTTTCCTCTGGATTTTTTGAGGATTGAGAATTGTGCATGGGTAGGGTTGTTGGCAAGAGGAGGGTATACATGTCAGTTCTATTGTGTCTGCTCATGGGTCCAAAGGGCTCCTGACCCCATTAATCCCTGGCAGAGATTCCTGCAGGGCTTTGATGTGTATACCCCTCCCAAGTGAATAAGTGCTCCTCACGTCCTGAAAGCATCAGCCCGGCCTCTCCTCAGTGACATCTTCCACTCCGATGTTCACTTGCGGCTGTGCAGCTTTATTGTTGCTGATGGCACTAATATCCCTGCATAAAGTGGCTTCTTTGTTCCCATCCTTTTATCCTTTTGTATTCCCTGTTCAGAGGCACTGACCTTTTAGCTTTCGTGCATTGCCAGCCTCAAGAGAAAACCCAATCTGTCCTTTACCTGGCAATTGTAGCTCATCCCCATTCCTCTCCCCGTATCCCTTCTCTCTTATATCCATCCTTTCCTTTCCCAGCTTTTTGATTATTTCATTTTCTTCCCCATAGTACATTTGGAGCCTCACTAACTGAAGAGAATGAGGGCATATATGATGTGGGGCTTGAGATTTATCAGAAACCTTTCATTTCAAAATGATGGCATGGGAAATTGCATCATCCATATATGTGTCTGAGGAAGAGACACCAGATGGAGAAAATATTTCCACAATATGATGGACTTTTATATTTGTGTCTCCTCTATAGAAAAGACCAAAAGGAAAGGAGGGAGCAAAATAAAGGAAGGCAAATAAAAGTGGGGATGGATGACTTAATGCTTTTGGCTGCTGGTTCGTCCCTTCCCTGCTCAAAATTAAAATGAAAACACTCAGTACACTATAGAATGGAAAGTGTGGAAATTCTATCCTATATTTCATCTTAAGTCTGGGATATTATTACAGTTGAGCAGTGGACAAACCAGGAACATGCAGGTTCTTGAGAGAGCAAGCTTTTCTGTGCAGGGTTTAAAGTGGTGGGTGAAAAACACAGATAAAGTTAAAATCCCAGGAGCAATAAGTTGCCTGTCTTCTTCAAGGGGCAGTGGACACCCCTGCTGTTTCCTGAGTCTTCTCTGTTTTTCAGAGATAAAGTACCATTCATATTAGGATGACCTCAAAGTCCCCCTCTCCCAAGGATTCTTCCCTGAGTGACCGCCTTCTGTATACCTCTGTGCTCAGCTTTACTTTTGTAAGCGTGTTGAGTTCTCGTCCTGTGCCTCTGTTCCTTCACATGCTTTCCTGCCCGACTGCATGGTTGTTGAGAGTAGACACTGAGTGCTTTCCTTTTAGTTATTTGCAGCTATTCTTTCCTATTAGACAAGGCAGCCTTGCACTGTTGTTGCCTGACTTCTCTCTAGCACAGGACATCTTGCTTCACCTCTAAGGAGGAGTGAAGAGGCAGTGTCGGGGAGGAGACTCTACCAGGGCAATCAATCAGTGCACACCTGGATTTGTTTCCCAAGAGCTGGTTCCTAAAAGATATCCATTCAAGTGACAATGAAAGAAGATGGCCAGAGACTGGAATTTCCCCATACTGTTTAACCAAGAGCCAAGAAGCCTTGATCTACTGTTCCTTCTCAGTTGAGGTTAGCAAATCGCCCAAGGGGCATCCAGAAATACAGTAGGATCAAGTATAGGTTGTCATATTGACTGGAGGGAGGAATGGGTAATATTAGCATTTAATTCCAGGGGCCAGGCCTAACAAACGTCTTGAAATATGTAGAAAAGGGCCCACAGAAAAAGGTATGTCTCCACAAAATTCTAGTAGTGTCCTCCCAAAATGAAAAAGAATACCTGGCCATTTTCTCAGAAAAATGTCAGATTCCAGGTGGGATTTGCTATGTAATCTTCAAATTCCTTTTCTAGAGTCTATTTATTCATGAATGAACTTTCTAGAGGAACTACCATGTGCTGGGTACTGGGGACCCATCAGTTAGTAAGATGGACACAGCCCCTGCCTGTCGGCTCTTGACCTCGTAAGAGATGCAGAAGAGGACAGAGATAATGCCGTTCCATGCCACGGGGGTTTTAAGAAGGGAAGGTCAAGGTTGTCTGGGCAGGTGTGGAAAGAATTTAACCTCGAATAAGGGAACTGGGTCACTAATTCCTAAATGAAGATTGCCCATAGTAGCTGATTCCTAAATGAAGATGAGGAGTTCTGAGGGTGAGAGAAGGAGGGCCTGGGGTGGGGCATCTATAACCAGGAGCCACTGGGCGAGGCAGAGAGTGCAGCATTTGTAAAACCTGGAGCATCATAGGAGACAAATTCAATATGGCCGATCCTGAAGTGTAGATTGAAGATAAAAGTTGTTGAGATGGAAAAAGTAGACATAGCCTATCTTATAAATAACGGTCAGTAGCTTAGAGTTTGTTGAGAGGGTAATTGAAGATACTTAAGGCTTTTAAGCAAGAATATTGGCAATAGCTCCCTCTGGCTGCAGTTTGGTTGTGTTGACCAAATTTGAATCCAATAAACATCTTTTTTTCTCCCATCCTCTACTCATCCCGCTTGTAACTAAGTAGTTACCTAGAGATTCCTAGATTCCCAGAGACTGCCATATATTGAAATATATGGCAATACAAAAATACAATTTTGAAACTTGTTCATTAGGTAGGGAATTTATCTATAATAGTATAAGATTTTCTGGGTATTTATAAATTCATAACATCTCTGGATGTCTAGATAAGTTTATTCATGATTAACATTAGAAGCTAACTTCTGAAGATACATAGAAAAAGCATGGATGGTCCTCCGTGCTATTTCTTGTATAGCGTTGATGTTGCTATTCCTGCTGCATCTAAGCAGCCAGAGGGTACCAAAGGTTTCTCTACATTCTCTCATGTTAACCTCAGAGCACTGCTACAGGTGGGATGAGCGGGGAGCACTGTGTTCCACTTGTCACACTTGGGGAAATGCATCATTTTCTTAGCTATCAACTTTAATGTCCTCCTGTGAACTAGAGGAGGGACCTAATTTTTACTGAGAAACTGCTAAAGCAAAAATACATTCTGTTGTCATTTCTTTTGATCCTCTCAATGGCACTATTGGGAAGGATTTATTAACTCTGCTTTTACGGAGGGAGAAACCAAGGCTCAGTGGGGTTAAGTGGCTTGGCCAAGATTCACATAGCTCTGGAGTGTTCTCAGAAATCAGAAAATAAAATGGATATGTTTAAATGACAGATGTCTTGTCTCTCCACCCTTTTTTGTCGTTTTCTCCATTCCAGAAAGTTGTCTTGGCCGTGTACTTTTAGTTCCTAGGGATTTCCTTTCTTTTCTCACACCCGTCCTCTTTGCTGGCCCATTATGCCTCTCTAAGTGGATTTGTAGTTTCTAGTCTTGAACTATGAGTGCTCCTGCCATGGCTGGCTCTTGGTTCTTTAACCGTAGTAGAACAGGAAAACCCAGATTCTCTGAATGATTCTGATTTTACACTGTAAGACAAGTGATTCTAGATATGTTGTATTCCACTTTGTAGAGCTTGTTGTGGCTCTGTCTTTAATATAGAGAATAGCAATTCTTCCTCTTTATATAAAGTATGGGAGGATCTCAAGACAAACAATTACCAGGGCTTTTGAAGTTCTATTCTTTTTTTTTTTTTTTTTTTTGAGACGGAGTTTCGTTCTTGTTACCCAGGCTGGAGTGCAATGGTGCGATCTCGGCTCACCACAACCTCCGCCTCCTGGGTTCAGGCAATTCTCCTGCCTCAGCCTTCCGAGTAGCTGGGATTACAGGCACACGCCACCATGCCCAGCTAATTTTTTGTATTTTTTTAAGTAGAGACGGGGTTTCACCATGCTGACCAGGATGGTCTCGATCTCTTGACCTCGTGATCCACCCGCCTCGGCCTCCCAAAGTGCTGGGATTACAGGCATGAGCCACCGCGCCCGGCCTCTATTCATTTTATATGTTTCCTCTGAGTCCAAGTCAGTGATCCCCATGGTTTCCCAATTCTCCTATGGTAAAAGCCCAATGGTAAAATCGATACTATAGTATCAAAAGCCCAGCATGTCCACTCTCATGTGCTTTCCCCTGCCGCATCTGACACCACAAGATTATTTGTTTCTTGTGCTCCATCTCCACTGCCCTTTCTTTCATTTCCTAAACACTCCAAGCTCCCTCTTGATACAAGGTCTTTGCATAGTTTCTGCCTGGAAACTTCTTAACACCTCTCTGGTTCATATCTACTCATTATCTTCAGCAATGGTCACTTCCTCAAGGAATTATTTTCCAGCCCCTAGAATAGTTTGGACTATTATATGCATTTCACAGTACCATGTATCATACCATGCAAATTGTTATTTATGTTGTCATTAATTGATTAATATCTATTTTATTCACTGGATTATAAGCCTCATAATAACAGAGGCCAAGTCTGCTTTTGCAAACCATTGTGATCTAAGTAACTGGAACTTAGGTGCTTGATAAGCATGTGTGGAAAGTTTGAATGAATGCTCTGGATTAGATTATGGGTGACTAAATTGCCACTTGAATTGTTCTGGTGCAGGTGCTGAGGACTCACTTCTGTTAGAATTTAAACTGATACCTGGCTGTGCGTGGTGGCTCATACCCATAATCCCAGCACTTTGGGAGGCTAAGATGAGCTGAATGCCTGAGCACAGGAGTTTGAGACCAGCCTGGGCAACATGGAAAAACCGTGTCTCTACAAAAAAACAAAAACAAACAAACAAACAAACAAAAAAAACCCCAAAAACCAAAGCAAAAAAACCTGAAATTAACTGGGCATGGTGGTGCATGCCTGAAATTAACTGGGCATGTTGATGCATACCTGGAGTCCCAGCTACTCAGGAAGCTGAAATGGGAGGTTCACTGAAGCCTAGGAGGCCGAGGTTGCCTTGAACGGAGATTGCCATGGCACTCCAGCCTGGATGACAGAGAGAGACCTGTTTCCAAAAAAAAAAGAAAGAAAGAAAGAAAAAAGAATTTAAATTGATACCTTATGAGGGTAGAGAGCATGATTATATTTGATACAGATTTCTTTGAATCAAAGGAGTTTAAATTCTATCATCTTAACATGTATCTCTTCGTATTCAAATCAGTTCTGAACTCTGTATTTAATACAAAATATTGCAGGATTCATGTTTACTTCAGAGATCCAAAATAATACGGGATTAATTTATGCATTTAAAAGTCAGTTGGCCAGTAGAAAGTAAATGTTAACAGAGAAAGCATTTAGGGAATTAGAGTTGTACAGTGGTTATAAGTTCGAATTCTAGCATAAGACGTTCTTAGATAAAATACTGCTTAGTAGGTATGTGATCTTGTGCGTATTATTTAGTTGCCCTCTTAGTCTATTAACTCACTTGTATAATAGAGGTAATAACAGAAACTTCCTTATAAAGTTGATAAGGCTTAAACAAGGTAATATAGGCAAAGTGCATAACATAGTGCTATTTTAATCCTTGGATTATAAGCCTCATAATAATACAGGCCAAGTCAAGGACGTGTCCAATAAATGTTAGTTCTTATATAATGAAGAGATTAACGCATTATTAAATTATTTAAGAATTAATCAATGTTAATTGACTTGCTTTCCCCAAATCACACAACCAATTTCCCGTTGTAACATTTGGTGAGCTAGTCATTGTTAGAAAGTCGTGATTTGAGATGACACATAGACATTCATTGAAAATACGGATACAGAATATAGAAGGACATTAAAATCTTTGACAGGAAACATGCAAGGAGATTATTTTAGGGAAAGAAAACATGATGATGACTCTACATTCTTCTCGATGATCTCCACGTGACCCTAATTCTCTTTGGCAACAATGGGAACATTTATTGTAATCATTTTTAAAAATCACAAACACTCCCACATTATTTCCGAGTACTTATGGTAACCTTGTCACCTTTCCCAGAGCAGAGTAAAGGCGGGCAATGTGACATTTGGAAAAATGAGGTGTGCAGTTATTTTTAGACTTACTGAAACAGCAGCAGCAGGTTTCCATTTATAGGAACTGTAGGAACCCTCCCCTATGTCTGGGACAAGGTAATGACTTCTATGAAGTAATGGCTTTGCCATCATAAATTTTATTCCACTGATGATTACTGCCTCTTTAGTGGTCTTTGTGTTATGCTATTTTGTCTTTTTAGTATTAAGAGAATGAGGCCCTGGTTGTTCTTTACATTTTATCATTTCTTTCTTCTCGAGCTGGGAGAAAATGAGAAGCAGGGGCAGACTACCTCATGACTAAATTGTTCCTGGCTAATAAAACTTCAGGAACTGTACGTCAGGGTGTCTTCCATAAATCAGCCTTGGGGAGAATTAGGTGCTGAGAGATGGGAGAATGATGTTTAATCATCACTTGTAGGAAATCATTAGCTGCACACCCTCATTCCACTACTTGCCCATTCATCATTCCCCAATCCCTAGTTTTCCCCTAGACCATTAACATTTCTCAATGACTTTCTAAATGCAGAGAAAAACCACAGAAGGGGTGAGGGATGAGGGGACATTATGGAAACACACAACTGAGAGATGTCTCTGCTGCTTGCTTCCTGCTCCTGTGAATGTAAATGGACCTGCGTAAAAACCAAATGATCGATAACTTGGCCAGCCAGCTGCTGCCACGAGAGCTAAAGAAGCTGTTGCCTCCTGTTCTCCGCTCTGCAAAAGTAAATAACTTGGTCCCCACCTAGATTTCTTTCCTTTGGCCAAGAACATGCAAGATTGTTGCATAGGTGCATACGTGGCAGTGTGATTTGCTGCCTTCCTCCCCTTCACCTATATCTGGCATTTCTCCCCATGCTCTCTCTCCCCAACTCCCCACCCCCTGCTGTCCCTCCCCTATTTCCCCCCAACAGACCCCAGTGTGTAGTGCTCCCCTCCCTGTGTCCATGTGTTCTCATTGTTCAACACCCGCCTATGAGTGAGAACATGCGGTGTTTGATTTTGGAAACACAGCTCTTTCTTTTCTTCATTATCATGACTTCCTGACAGACAAGGAAAGTGAGGACGTTGGGTGGTTCATGGAGGAGTACCAGCTTTGGGAAATTAATGGTGTCTTCCCAAATTGCCTTCCACCCACCGTAGGGAGGAAAAGCCACAGCTTAAGATTCTGTAAGGTCTACAAAAAGTGAAGTGGACAGTTCAGTAAAACTGAACTGGATCATTGTCTAGATACATTGGTAAGCACCCTGAAAAAGGTTAATCCAATAGTGATGTGTAGACGGATGGCTCTGTTGAGCAAATCATAGGGGGGAACAGTATTCTGGCCTTGTCTTCTCCCAGAAAATATTGTTGATGCTAATACATGTACACAAAGGGATTTTAGGAGACTTTTTCTCAGACAAGTACCCTAGCTCTTTGCCTCTGATTGTTTAATTTTGGTCATGGATCTTAGACATTCTCAGCTTTCATATGCTGTTTTCCAGACAAGACTAGAAGGTCAGGAATAACAATAACAAGTTCATTGAGAACTTAACGTATGTCAAGCACTGTAATAAGAAACCTGACATACACTAAAAATGGTTAATTGGCACAACGGCACTCCAAAGTAAGTATTTAATTTTACTGGTGAAAAGCCTTGTGCTAGTGATTGTAAGTTTCTGAATTCATGCAGCTTAGACAGGGCAGATCTAAATTCTGTGGGTCTTGAAAGTTATCTGAATAGCTGTTTAAAAAATTCAGGCCTACAAATGTAAGCAAAGGGCTGCAGAAAGGGCATGTGAAAGGCAGAGGCACTGTAGCCGAATCTTCATCAGCTCTGTGGGAAATTTGTTTCCATTCAGCTGGAAGCAGAGGAGGCCAATCTGATTCCAGTTTCCCTGAGATCTCAACTGCAATGAAATTTGGCATGTAAAAAAGATGAGTGTCTGTTCATATCATTTGCCCACTTTTTAATGGAGTTGTTTGCTTTTTTCTTGTAAATTTGCTTAAGTTCCTTGTAGATTCTCGTTATTAGACGTTTGTCAGATGGATAGATTGCAAAATTTTTCTCCCGTTCTGTAGATTGTCTGTTAGCTCTGATGATAGTTTCTTTTGCTGTGCAGAAGCTCTTTAATTTAATTAGATCACATTTGTCAACTTTTGCTTTTGTTGCAATTGCCTTTGGAAATTTCACCATAAAATCTTTGCCCATGCCTGTGTACTGAATGATATTGCCTAGATTTTCCTCTAGGGTTTTTATAGTTTTGGGTTTTACATTTAAGTCTTTAATCCACTTTGAGTTAATGTGGTACATATACACCATGGAATACTATGCAGCCATAAAAAGGATCAAGATTATGTCCTTTGCAGGGACATGGAGGAAGCCTGAAGTCATTATCCTCAGCAAACTAACACAGGAACAGAAAACCAAACACCATATGTTCTCACTTATAAGTGGGAGCTGAACAATGAGAACACGTAGAGACAAGGAGGGGAAAACACACACTGTGGCCTGTTGAGGGAGGGCGGTGGGAGAAGATCATTAGGGAAAACAGCTAATGCATGCTGGGCTTAACACCTAGGGATGGGTCGATAGGTACAGCAAACCACTATGGCACACCTTTACCTATGTAACAGACCTCCACATCCTGCACATGTACCCTGGAACTTAATAAGATAAGATAAAAAATACACCCCCCTGCAAAAAAAAAAGATGAGTGCCCTAACAAGTAGAATCTAAATGTGAAATAGTAGAGTGATGTTAGTATCACAGTACACTTCGGGGCAGAGGTTTGGAAAGCTTAATGGAGAGTGAAAAATTAATCACGGAGTTTTCTCTGTTGCTCAGGAATTTATTACTCCTTACTGTAAAGCTGTGAGGGAGGAAGCCCTGACAGGGAGCCTCTGGACCACTCTGCAAAGGAGCCAATCCATGAAGAAGGGAAAGGAAATGGGAGTCTGAAGGACTGTGTCCCAGCCCTGGTGCTAGTGCTGATGAACCCTGTGACTTTAGAGAAGTTACATTTGGTTCTTTTATCTGTGAAATCAGAGGGCTTTACTGTAGCCTCAGAATTCTTTGATTCCAACTCAAAGAATGCATGGTTTTCCACCTATCTTTGGTGTTCCTCCTTGTGGAATATTTATGGGGTAGTTGAGTGTTTTGCAAAGAGACTGCCTCCAAAGAAGTGTGGAAGTGGAGAGAGAGGAAAAAATATTGCTTTGCCTAAGGTGGGTAGAGACAGAAACAGAGGAGTTAAAACACCATAGTACTGTACTGAAAATAGAGTCCAATGTCCGTCACACACGATTCAGGTTGCTTAATTGTGGGTAAATGAAAAGCTCGGTTGAATGGTAGAAGATGAGAGCAGTTGCTGACCACGTGATGTTTGGAGCTGCGTTACTGTGTGTTCCAAATCACACTCCTTTACCTACTCTCTACTCGCCACAAGGATGACAACAACCACAGCTGTACAATAATACTACAGATACATACTGACTGTGAGATTTAAGATTTATGCACATGGGCACCCAGAAGATGGTTCACTTAGCCAATCTCCTACAGATTTTCCCATAGAGAAAATATTTTAGATTATTTGTGGGTTCTCAGGATACATCACTAAAGAACTATTTAACTCACAAAGTGGATGAAAATTTTGGAGCCTCAATAAATTGCAGTAGAAAGTGTTGATAATTTGTGCAACAAATTAGGGGAAAGATACAAAAAGATGTACTCACTTTACTGAAAAAAACACATATTTAAAGATGATGGGGAGATAGATGATGGGGCAGATATTCAATTGTGAATGTCTGGGACATCTATAGGACTTTAGAGATTGTGATTCCTGGTGACTTACCATTTTTTGACTTTAAATCTAGGATGTTTCTTTTATGTAGAAGGAATTGCATGCCTAACACAGCTCTCAACTTTATTGGCCAGGATTATTGCCACCTGTAAATCATAGGAAATAAGATTAGAAGGATTGCATCCTAGCCCTGGCAGTATTGCTGATGCACCTTGTGACTTCCCCATTAGAAAAGTTCCAAGTTGCAGTGGTTTCTTTGATTCTAACTCAAACAATGCATGAACACCTATGTTTGATGTTTCTTCTCGTGGACTGTTTATGGAATAGTTGAGCAGATTGTAAAGGGAATGCATCCAAGTGATGGGACAGGAATTCTCTCATGAATATCTGGAGATACAGAGAGAGAATAGGATCGTGGGATGAACCCAAACTGAAATGAAGTGAGGGACAAATATTTTCCTGAGATGATTTGGTAGGGAAAGAAAAGACAAACAGGTTGGATACAAGTGAAAGAACTTTTCTAGTGGGGAAAGACAGAAGGAAAAACAGAAGGAGCTTTACCTTTCTGATCTCTCTGAGGAGAAAGTGGGTTGGACTAGAAAGTCCAGCTGCTATTGCTTGGAACCATTATGCCTTCTTACAATATACCTGCTCCCAGAAACAAACCAGGATTGAAGGGCAGGAGAGATAAAGGAGAAAGAAGCAAGATAATACATGTAGCAGAACAGGTAAGTACCAGGCAATACGATGCTGTTGCATACATAAATCAATGTACCCATTGTTTATGGGTACAATGATATGTCGTGAAAGTTTAAAAACAATGACATTATAGAAGCGTGCTGTTGTCAGGTTGGGTTATCAGGGAGCCACGATAGGAATATGATAGGGGTCCTGACCAAAGTAATTAACTGAACATGTTTGATGCTCTATGTGGGTGGATGGATGTGTGTTCCTGTATTTTAAAAGGATCTGAGACAAATCTGTCAAATATTAACATAGGTTAAATCTGTAAGATGGGCACATGGGTGCCTATTATAAATCCTCTGTACTCTTAGATTTTAAAGTTATTTTTAGGATAAAAGTATAATAAAGGCATTGTTTATAATCTACAAGAATATCAATCATAGTGTTATAGGTTTGATGATCAACTCTGCAGACTTCCCTTTTGCATGTAAATTTCTTAAGCCCATTTTGCCTCAGATGCTAAAGGTATTAGGAGATGACATATCTAATGTTTTTTATGACCATGAAATTTTTAAACATCTTACGGGTGAACATTAAAATGAATTTTTTGTGTTAATTTGGGCCACCTTTGAGCTGGGTGAATGTAGATTATACAGAAAACACTTGATTAAGCTCCACTCTAATGAAACTATTTCCAGACAATGATAAGGAATATTGATCTTCTGTAATCAGTTGCTCTAGGATGCTTTGATTCCCCAAGAGAGGCGTTCATTTCCATTGCAGGTGGAAAGATGGGAAGAGTAGGCTTGTGCTCCTAGGAGAAACTAGAGCGATAAGAAGCTTGGAAAAATTCACGGATATATCTTATGACTAGAATAAACCTTAACTGGTCCTACCCCATATCACACTGCAGATCCACATTAGGATTACACGTGTGGTTTTTTGTATTTGAAGATGATACAGATGCAGAAGCAGAGAAGCACCTTATTTGTATTTTTATGACAGTGGAAATTCCCTGTATTCAGTTTCTTTGCCTTCTTCCCATTGCAAAAAAAAAAATATATATGTTTTTTTCCAACAAATCATCACTGTGCAACCATGACAGTCACTGGAGACACAGATACGCTAGATCCAGATATGTTTGTTAAGGAGGAAAGGAAGCAGGTCAACAAACAACTGCAATCCGAGCTGACAAGCTCTGCTATGAGACATTTAGTGTATTGCAGGGAGGGCAGAAAAGGGTGCCCACTCTGCAGCTGGTGTTGCAGAAGACACATGGTGGAGAAAGGAGCATTTGCAGAGGAGCAGTCATTGGCTAAGTGAAACAGATGGGGAATACATTCCACATGGTAGGGACAGCATTTATGAATCCCTGGAGCTTTAAGGGAGAGAGACATGACAAAAAATTCCAAGTACCGGCTAAAGTCTCAGTGTGCTGTTGAAGTATCTTGAGGTGAAGAATGACT
Organism: Aotus nancymaae; assembly: GCF_030222135.1. Classification (NCBI taxonomy): domain Eukaryota; kingdom Metazoa; phylum Chordata; class Mammalia; order Primates; family Aotidae; genus Aotus; species Aotus nancymaae. The sequence goes on from NW_026988425.1 coordinate 108,833,618, forward strand.
AGACTTCTGCCTTTTTTTTTTTCTTTGATTTTTAAAAACTTCTCTGTCATGGCAGTGTAGATATTCTTTTATTGGAGTATGAATCTGAAGACAGAAAGATATCTGTGGCTGGGAAATAATTTATAGTCAAAGGACAGATAAAACACAACCAGGATTATAGGGACCGGATAGGACATATGGTGGTTTCAGTAGACTAAACTGGAAAAAGTCTCTAGGTGTTGTCTAAAAGAGGGAGAGCCGAACTTAGTTTAGTCAGCAATTATTTTCTTGAAAGTATATTTGGCTCTCTATCACCCATTTAAGTTGTAATTTCTAACAGTTAATAATAACAATAGTAATAATAGTCACAACCAACATTTACTGAGTCTTTACCTTGTGCCCTGCATGGTTCTAATAAATCACCTGCATTCACTCACTCAACTGTCACAACTCAATGCGATAGGCTACAATGGTATCCCATTTTACAGATAAAGTAGAGGAAGGTTCAGTCATTCGTCCAGGGTCACACAGCCAGCAAAGAGTGGTGCCAGGAGTCAAACCCAAGTGGTGCAGCTCCAGAGTTCATACTCTGTCTCCCAGGGTGTACCGCCTCCTAGATTAAGACCATTTTATGTTTAGTGCCATTTACAATGTCATTCCATTATTTTTTTCTTGTGTTATTTTATACATGTTATTTAGAATTTGTTTCCTTTCAACCAGACACTGATCCCTTTATAAAACTACTTACGGTATAAACGTAGGATTTTGTAGGTCTAATCCTGTGTCCCAGACAAGTTAATAATTGATGTTATCATTAAACTCCTTGATAATGAAATTATTTCATTCGACACTTTTATTTCATCCTAGGCCCATCAATTACAAGAGATACAAAATTTATATGAAAAGATAGATGGTCATATAATTTTTTTCTGTTGTAAGGGAGCAAGTCATAGTGATTTTTATTTCAGTGCCAAGATTCCCTTATTCATCCATGTGTCCATTTATTCTTTTGTCGTATATTTATTGAGTGTCAACTAAGTGTTGGATTATGGTTATGTACTAGAGATATAGTAAAAAAAGACACAGTCCTAACCGTCAAAGATCTGGTCGTTTGGGCCTAATGAAATTTCAGCTGTCCACAATGGGAGAAACAGGGAACCAAGAAATAATTTTTTTCAAAGAATCCCTTCTGACAAAATAGTCTCACACACAGGCACACACACAGGCACATGCACACACACACGTGCACACACACTCTCTCACACCTCTGCTCTGAGAATTAACAAGACAACCTACAGACATTTCTAAAAATCTGGCTGGCTGGAATGGAGGGAGGAATTATAGCTCTGACATAAGGATTTAGGGTTATTTAGTTAAAAAGATTAGATTAAGATTTAAGTAGGAAATTTATGTTGTATTAAATAGTAATCATGTTTAAGAATTAACGATGAGGTATCTAGTTGTGTCTACTGCCTAATTCTTAACTATTGCTTAAATAAGTATCAACTTTTAAAAAACATGATTAGCTATATTAGTGAAGCTCAGACTTTTTAATCTATTTTTTAAAGAATGCAGTACTGCTCAGAGGTGAACCCTGAGAAGCCATGGAACTAGATATCCTAAACTTAACCTCCGGTAATCACTCTAGCTAGCAGCAAATGCAGGCATTCTAATGATGTGTCTGTGGCACCAGGGACAGAGACGAATGGGCCTTTGTCTGGTGCCGTTATAAATTATTCTAAAATAAGTAAAGCTAAGCTAGGGAAAGATAGACTTTTTCCCTCTTTGCTTGCTTCAATTTCACTTTCTCTAAGAACTTCAACATTAAGAACTTTATTATTAAATTCCTTAAATAATAAATGCTGAGGAGGCATGTTACCCAAAGCATGGATTTAGTTTCAGGAGATAGCAAATATTTCAGAGGCAAACAGAGAATTCTCTTCCTTGAACTGAAAGAAATAATATAGCATTTGTTGAGCTTCAGTTTTATATTTGTTATCTCATTTGACTTCTTTCTTTCAACAACTTCCCATGGATTTATTAATATTCCTGTCTTATAGTTGAGAAAACTGAGATTTGCTTCTGAGGCTTTTTTCTAAGATTACACAGTTCACCAGAGTAAGAATAGAGATTTTAAAAGTCAGATCTTCTGACGCGATGACCAGAACTATTTCCTCTTCTTGTTGTTCTTACTGGTAGCATTCGGTAAAGTGTACCACCATCTCTCTGATAATACAAGACACCACAAGCGAGAAGTCAAACAATCTTATGTTCTATTCAAATGTGAAAATTTGCATAACTCAACCTTTTGGGATTTTTTTTCCTTGATTAAACTATGAAAACCATGAGCTGAGTAGAATCAGACAGCGCTACACACGGATGAGAAAAGGGCCGTCTTAGATTGCTTTCATTTATACAGAAAGGACTCATCATTGCAAGGTGTCTGCCCTGATCATGTTGCTTCAAGCCAGCCATACTCTCAATCACTGCTCCACAGTCAATCCAGTCAATGTGGGAACATTGCATTTTGACTGATGTGAATAGTCTTAGACCCTGCTGATTTGCTTGCAAATTTTACTCAGTCTAACTTTACACCTGTGGCTTTTTTCTCCAATTTAGTTTTACTCCAACTATCTGGACATAAACATCTCCCTACCCTTTTCATTGTATATAACATAGTATAGTATAATATAACATAACATAACATAACATAACATAACATAACACAACATAACATAACATAACATAACATAACATTTCACTTTGGCTTTTTTCTCCAATTTAGTTTTACTCCAACTATCTGGATATAAACACATCTCCATACCCTTCTCATTGCATATAACATAGTGTAACATAACATAACATAACATAACACTCACTTTGGCTTTTTTCTCCAATTTAGTTTTACTCCAATTATCTGGATATAAACATCTCTATACCCTTCTCATTGCATATAACATAGTATAACATAACACAACACAACACATAACATAGCATAACACTCATAACATCTACTGCTATAGCCCCCAAGCATGATCCACTTAGCCTTTTATTTCCCTTCCCACCCTGTCTTATATCACCTCTGCCTTTGTTCACTGTCCTCCAGCTACACTGGTCTCTTATTTAAAATGATTCAAACATTTTGCATTTGCTCCTGTGTAAGGGTCTTTGTGCTTGCTTTTTATGCTTGGAAGGCCCTTCCCCTGAGCCTTGAGTGCCTCGTTTCCTTTAGGCACTTCAAATCTCAGCAACACAGAGAGGCCTGACCTGACCACTTGGTGGTCAACTGGCTCTTGGCACATCAAGTCACTCTGTACCACATTGCATCTCTAGATTTTCTTTATTGGAGTTATACAAATTAAACCATATAAAATTAACTTTTTAAGACGTGTAGTCATTTATCATTTACTCATTTTTTGCAACGTAAGTTCCATTGAATCAGGGACCTCTTCTTATATTTATTGCTGTGCCTTAAAAGCTTAGAGGAATCTCTGAAATGTAATAGGTACTCTAAAAAATAATCTGTAGAATGAGTGAATGTTTGAAGAAGTTAGATATTTAGAACATAACGTTATGTCAGGGTGTGAGGTTTTTGACCTACTTGCTAGATAACATGAGACCTCTGGGTCAGAGACAAAGACAATTGATTACTCATAACAAAAGCGGCAGCCGAAGGAGTATATTGCGTCAGTTGCCTGTGTTCGATCCTTGGGCTTGGTGGAAACTGTACATGCAATGGGATACATTACAGGAGAGGAACCCAAGATTAAGGCTGTTGGTGGGCTTCTTATTTTGAGAGAAAGAGAGAAAGAGACAGAGGGAGAGGGAAAGAGAGAGGAAGCGAGAGGGAAGAGATACTCCATTTTTACTCTGGAATATAAGCAAACATTTCCTGGGAAAAGGAAGGAGAGGTCTGTATCTGCATTACCTGGGCTAACTCTGGGAAGGAAGATTTCTCTATGCTTTACTATCCTGGCATTTGTCCTTATATAAACATTCTTAATTTGGCTATAAATGTCTTTGCTCAGAGGGCTGAGACCCTGTGTAAACATGAGATAGTCACAGAAAATGATTTCTCAACATACAGTTTCTGTGTCATTAACTAAGGACTCTGAGTTGTATTTACTTTTACCTTCTGTAAGCAATCTTGTTCAAGAACTCTGAAAACCTTTCCATTGTCCGGTTTGACTGGTACCCTGGCCTAGCCATGCCCAGGAGAGGTTAGACCCAAGGTATCTGAGTCGAAGGACACTTGTTCATTCACCAAACCCATCAACATTTGTAGCATTTGGTGTTAATGGTGACTTTCCTTGGACTTTACAGCAGGTTTAGTAATACAGCTCAAATTAAGTAATAGTCATCCAGTAGCTGAAGTCTGAAATGAAAAGCTCATTTAGAGACATGTTTGGGATGAGTATATTTCCTTCTTCCTCATCTCATTGCCACCCTTTTAAAATCACTAATGCAAATCTGGGGGGAAGCTTCCAAGAAAGTCAGATTGAAAGGCTTAAAGATGACTGGGTTCTTGGGTGTATCCCAGAACAAAGGACCAGTTATATACAAAGCATTAAGAAGATTCCGTTGGGCTCCTCAACCCAATTTAAAGGCTCTTATTTTAATCCTTTAATACTGTATATTGACTCCTTGCGTCTGCAATAGGATTAAAATATTCTGCCCAGGTTGTTCCTTTTCAATAGTCCCTATTGCTTTTCTTGTTCTTCTTTATTTCTTATTTCCTTTAAAAAAGAAAAACTAAACAAACAGAAACATTGGTGGATTATCTACATGTTTCCGATACTATAGTTAATATATAGAGCAGAATAAGATTGGGTCTTGCTCTCATGAAGCTTACTATCTAGTGGAACAGACACATAAATAACTATCACAGTGCAGTGGTCCTTACATGGGGTTGATTTTTGCATGTCCCCCCCAACAGGAGACATTTGGCAATGTCTGGACACATTTTTTTTTATTGAATTTAAGGTTTTGGGGTACATGTGAAAAACATGCAAGGTTGTTGCATAGGTGCACACGTGGCAGTGTGATTTGCTGCCTCCCTCCCCTTCACCTATATCTGGCATTTCTCCCCATGCTATCCCTCCCCGACTCCCCAACCCCCGCTGTCCCCCCCACTCCCCCCAGCAGACCCCAGTGTACAGTGCTCCCCTCCCTGTGTGCATGTGTCCCCATTATTCAATACCCATCTATGAGTGAGAACATGCAATGTTTGATTTTGTGTTCTTGTGTCAGTTTGCTGAGAATGATGGTTTCCAGGTTCATCCATGTCCCTACAAAGGACGCGAACTCATCGTTTTTGATGGCTGCATAATATTCCATGGTGTATATGTGCCACATTTTTCCTGTCCAGTCTACCATCCATGGGCATTTGGGTTGGTTCCAGGTCTTTGCTATTGTAAACTGTGCTGCAGTGAACATTCGTGTGCATGTGTCCTTATAGTAGAACGATTTATAATTCTTTGGCTATATACCCAGTATTGGGATTGCTGGGTCAAATGGAATTTCTATTCCTAGGTCCTTGAGGAATCGCCACACTGTCTTCCACAATGGTTGAACTAATTTACACTCCCACCAACAGTGTAAAAGTGTTCCTATTTCTCCACATCCTCTCCAGCATCTGTTGTCTCCAGATTTTTTAATGATCGCCATTCTAACTGGAGTGAGATGGTATCTCAATGTAGTTTTGATTTGCATTTTTTTATTGTCATGATTGGGGAAGGTGGGGCTACTAAGAACATCTACTAAGTAGAAGCTACAGCTGCTGTTAAACACCCTAGAATTCACAGGCCAGTTTTGTCAGTCCAAAGTGTCAGTAGTGCTAAGATTTAGAAACCCTGCAATAGGATAACCAAGCTGAACCAGAAATTAAGAAAGACATTGGGATTGCACGATGGAGGGTTGAGTGTCCCATAGAAGGATGGCAGGGTGGTCAGAGGAGACGTACCTGAAGAGGTGAGTTTTGAGCTCAACTTTAAAGGACAATTAGTTTTCCAAGTAAATGTAGAGGATATCGTAGGAGCAAGCTCACTCACGGACTGGGGCAGGGGGTGTTGATTTCCTGCTAGAGAACTTTGTATTCCCCAAAGTTACTGAAGACCACAGAGGAGTAGTACATAGGTAATCAGAGTGAGGCTAAAGATCTGCTCTCTCTCAAAACTTTCAAAAGCACTTGGTCTGAACATGTTTTAGGCATGTTATTACATGAGATTGTTAATACAAGGTAGGTTATCACTCTGCAGAAACACAGAGTAATAACACTCTACCTTCTTCAGACATCTATTCTATGCTAGGCGAGGAAGGCAGACGGGCTAGCCCTTCTCAAGCCTGGGGACACAGCTAGATTACCTATCTCAGTTACACTCAAAGTTTTAGATGCGGTCATGTGACGGAGGAAAGTCCTGAACTATTGGCAGGATTGAGGTATTCACTTCTGGGCCTCGGTCATAAAAGCCTCCAATGTGTGGTCCTTGCTCTCTGAGGAGGGAGGTGTCAAAGATGGAAGGAAGTTGGTCCCTGAATCACTGCATAAAAGATCACACACTGGACTTTACTAGAGCAAAGACTAAGTTGTTACGATGTTAAGGTCCTGAGATGTCAGGGTTTATCTCTTATAGTAGAAAGTGCTACTATAATTAATCTAAGAATAAATATGCTAGGTACTTTAGCTACATTACCCCTAATCCCTTTGATAACCTTGCAATACAGATGTTATTCTACATATTTCAAACACAAGGAGAAAGGGCTCAAGGTAGTTAAGTAACAAAAGTTAGTAAGTGGAGTGACTCAGGGATAAAATACATGCTCTTTCCAATGCGCTTAACAGTGTGCCCTTTCTCTCTACAAGAGCTAGTTTTGAATGACTCTGGATAAGTTTTTGGAGGGAGAGCTTTCCTATAGAGACTTGCATTCTTCTGCATTTCTTCTGGTTTGGTGTGGGAGGAATATTCCCCTCAGCCCCTGTATTTCTATACCTGGCTTAATATACTAATGCAGCACTCTCATCACCTAAAATTTTTGGTCCACTGCAAGAGGTAACATGTTTGGTAAATAGAAACTGCACTTGCATGAGTGGTACATTGCTTGTCAGACATTCAGAGATGGATAAAAAAAACTTTCACAAATGTAGTTGTCATTCTCCTTAATTATTTTTTTCTCCAATGAACTGAAAATGTACGTGATGCAAAGGACTATTCTGCCTCTCTTAGCTGCTGGAAGCCATGTTTTATTTCCCAGTTAGAGAGCTTATTGGACCCTAAGGCTGCTGGAGGGGGAAGTTGCTGGTAGGCAGACAGTGTCATTAAGGGAAATGGGTGTTTCCATATAGCAGCCCTGGGAGATCCGGGAGTTCTTGTGTGGATAGAAATGAGGTAAGGGCCTGAGAGGGGAGGAATGTACATATTTGATGGCTCTCATATGAAAAACAAGTGGAAGCACAGTGGGCTGTATCTCAAAGTGTGAGTGTAAGACATGAGGCCGGCAGGTCACTGTGGTGGTGTTGGGCTTCCAGTCTGCCCAGCATCTCCTTGGGAAACCACCTCTCCTCTCTTATTAGTCTTTGAAATTAAATTGGGGTTGAGCACCTTCTCTTCCAGGGCTGTTAACCTGACCCATACTTGGCCCACCACTTCATTTAGTCCTCATTCCCCTCTACTGATCAGAGCCACAGAAACTGTTACAGAAATGAGCGTATTACCCAAGCAGCACCAGTATGAATAATATCTAAGATGTTTCTGTGTGGGAAATCCATAAGAATAACAAATTTGGAGATGAAGTCAAGATCATGAGTTTATATTTTATTTGTAGTGTTTTTGCCACATTTATATAGAAATTTCAATTAGGCAGCTGGAAAGTGGAGTCTAGGTTTCAGAGGACAGCTCTGGAAAGGAGATAAACATGTGTAAGTCATTTGTTCCTTGGTGGTAATTAAATTCACACGTAAGATCACAGAGTAAATTGTTAAGAGTGAACAGAGAAGAGGGCCTGTGTCTGGGCCTTGGATAACTCCAATGTTTAATGGCCAAATAGGAAATAATGGGTCTGAAAATGAAGACAGAGAATGGACAACCATAAAGGTAGGAGGAAGTCAAGGAGGTCATTGTGTCAACTAGGGCAGAAAGAAAATCTTTGAAGATGTTGTAGTCAGCAATACTGATAGCTGCTGATAAGTACAGTAAGCTGAGAACAGAGAAATACTTTGCAATTGAACAACATGCATGCCACTGATGACCTTCAGAGCTGTTTCAGCCATGTGATCAGAGCAAAAGCAAGAGGGAGTGGGTTGAGGAGTGACCGAGGAGGGAGAAAATGGAGATGAGTTATCATAAACAACCCTTCCAAACCAGTGAGCTCTTAACATGCAAAACTGAACCACCAGCAGCTAGAAACATGCATGACAAATTGTGGTTTGGGGTTAGATTTGCCTGGAATTTTCAGAATCAAGGGCACATTTACGGGCCTTCATTCTTGATTCTTGGCTTTTTGTCCGTGGTTCTATTCTGTTCAACCAACATTTATTGGGTGTATATGTTGTGTTACGCCCTGAGTTGTAGAGAACAGAATTCAGTTCTTGGCTTTGAGAAACTGATTATCCAGATGGGAGAAAAGAGTTGCAAAAAGAATATTCGAATTCAACATGGTAATGCAGTGATAGGGTACAGAGGAGGCAGTCCTGAGTGGAAGAAGAGTGATAGCTGAACCAAGCCTCGAAGGATATGTAGGGTTTAAGTTTCTCTCTCTGGAAATTTAACTATTCCATATATGGAGCCAAGCCATCCAAAGTGGATGTCAATACAATTAGCCTTCATGCACTCAGTGGAATAGATGTGCCGAGAAGCAGAAGCCTGTTTCCTTAGACACCTGATGCTGCCCAGTCACCACTAGTTGGCTCTGTATCCACTGAAAAAGAAACAGGCAGAACAGCTAGGTGTGTGTGGAAAAGAATCTCTCCTAGACTTCTTATCTCCATGGGGTTTCAGAATGAAATATACCAGCTCCACAGGGAAGCCTCTGACAGATGGGAACCTATTTAACAAGCCATGGAAAATGAATAGGCTGGCTCCGAGAGGGATAGCACAGCCATAGAAATCTATTCTCAGAGATGTGGGTGTTGGCGAGCCCCAATGACCCACATTCAGAAATATTTGTCTATTAATTAGGGCAGGTGGTTCCATCCCTGAAGGCTTTGCCTAGCAACAGTAACCAAGACCATCTGCAGCTTCAGTCCTGTGAAGGAGCTTCAAGTGGAGAAATGAGAGTGATGTGCACGGTAGCACGAGAAGATGGGGACCCTGAGCCCGATGCTGTATTTGTGCCCCTGTTTTTCCCTCACTAAAATCAGGAGTTTCTGACAGACCAACAGTCCACAAAATAAAATATTTCTCCCCTCACTCATTTAAAAATCTATGTGGCTTTTTCATCTGGCATATGATTACAATAATGAGTGATTTCAAATGAGAATATTAAACAATGTTTAAGAGTTATTGCAGGATGGTTGGGACACAGAAAAAGGACAATGGAGCCTTTAATACATTCTTGGTTTGCCTTTTGTTTTATTCAATTTATTCATTGAGCAAATGTTTATTTAGCATGTTTTCACATATCGGAGGCATAATATTGAACAAAACAGAGTATCTGCCTTCAAAAACTTAAAGCCTGTGGGAAGAAATCAAGAAAGTAATTTCAGTGCAATGACACAATTACTGCAACAGGTAGCTCTCAGGGCAGGAAGCTCTAAGTACAGGGAGCTCATGGAAGACGTAGGTAGTCCCATCATTGAGGGGTCATGGAAAGTTAACAATTAGATTTACATTGAGGAAAATGGAAAGTGTGGTGTTCTGAGAAGTGCTACAATATGTATCAAGGTCTGGAGACACAAGCAGGCATATTTGTGGAATGAACAGTCTACTGTGGCTTGGGACTTAGAGGGCTGGGATAGAAGTGTAAGAAATGAAGTGGGGAGGAAGAGAGGTAAGCGGCAGCTATGTTGTTAAGAGTCTAAAATGCCATGCTAAGGAGTTAGGATGTTGCCCACAGAAAAGCTTTAACTGGAAAGGAAGAAAACTCATGTTTGTACTTTGGAAAACGTTCATTAGTTTATTCATACCCCAAATAATACATAAGAATCCCCTGTTGTATGGCAGGCATTGCATTGGGAACACAGTGCTGTCCAGAGCAGGAATGATTCCTGCCCTCGTCGCCCTTATGAGACAGACGTTAAACAAATGATTTGAAGGGTCAGTGGGATTTCAATGTGAAACATGAAGAGAAAGAGGCTAGAGACAGGGCGGTGACTTCAAGGCCTGTGGTGATAAACCAGACAGAAAATGATGGTGGCTCAATCCAAGGCAGATAGCAGGGTTGGAAGTAATAGATTAATTCCGGATATGGTATAGAGTTAGAGGCTAGAGGACACTAAGACTGAATATATGAAGAAGAATGCAAAAGGTAACTGTGATCTTCTGGTGACCATAGCTTCTCTAGATGAAGTAGCATGCTCAGGATTACTTTGTTCCATGAAGAAAAAGGAACCTACTCAAATTTTGCAAATCTGTTGGTGCATCTTAGAGTTGAATCGTGTGGTGGTGAGAGATGACATAGAAATTCAGGTAGCTTGATATTTGAAGAGAGCTGTCAATATCTCATACTCTGCAGAAGATCACTTGGCATAGCTAGTTTCTGAGCAGCTAACATGAAAAAGACTTAGTACAGGTTAAGATTCAAAAGTCTACTTAAAATTTATACTTGGGCCTTTTCTTGGGCCAGAGCTCATGCAGTAGCAAATCTTACATTTTTAATTCATGCCAGAAGATTTTTTTCAAAGCTATTACAATATTTTTGTATTAAAATAGTTTAAATTTAATTATGAACATTTCAAACCCATAAAAATGTGTAGAAAATATAACGGACACCTATGTACTCAGCAATCACCAATATTAAGTAAAGTTATTTAAGCAGTTAAGACACAACTAAATCACCATTTCCATCTCATCGTCCTTGACATCTTAAGAAAAGAATCACTGTGAAATTGATGAATAGCATCCTATATACTTCTTTTTCTACCTTTATTAGACATAAATATGCCCACAACACATAGTCTCTTTAACAATCCAACCTAAATTGGATCTGACAGTTTGATCTCTTTTGATTGTTGAGTGATCATTGATCACTTTCCAACTCCTCTTCTTCACTCAAGATGTTGCATTTAAGATTTTCAGGTTGGTAAAAGTGGACTCAGTTTATTCATTCTGATGGCTGTGTATACTCATTGCATGGATGCTCACAGTTTACAGACCCATTTTCTTTACTGCGGGACAGTGTTACTTTCTCCCCTTTGCCTTGTATAAAAGTTTCTCTATGTCAGCAATCGAGAAGCAGAATTGCTGAGCTACTTCCTCTTCATAACTTGGTGATATCCATGTAGTTGCCTTTTGACAATATGGAAATGATATAATCTCATGGTTGCTTTTACCTTCGTTTTTCTTATTAGTGAGGTCAAGCTTAACCCCTCATATTTTATTTATTTGAGTTTCTTCCACTATAAGTCACTTATTAATATGATTTGTCTATTGTTTCTATTCGTTGCTTCGCTTTCTGTTATTTTTTTTCTTACTGATTTGTAGAAGTTTGTTCTATACTTTCAGAACGTAGTTCTTTGTTCCAGGGATTGTAACATTTTTATCCAGTTTGTGACTTGTGTTTTCATTTTCATGGGATTTTTTCATTAATGGGAAAAAGATTTTTGTTCTTGTTTTGTTTGCTTTTAGTTGAATGGATAGCATTCCTTATTCATATTTTATTCTTTGTGAGCCCATGGTTTAGAATTATATATATGTGAATTAAGGGGAATTTGTTAATGAAACAGTATTTTTTAAAAATTTCAACTTTTACTTTAGGCATGCGGGTATTTTTTCTGTTAGTTTTACTTAATATGTGTTAAGATAGGTGAGTTTTCTTCATTAGGTATTATGTTTCTTTTCTACTCTAAGAAATTGTTTCCTAACGAAACACAATAAGGTTTTTTTCTTCTATACATTTTTCTAAACATTTTAGAGGATTGTTGCTCACATTTAAGTATTTTATCTAGCTGAAATTAAGTTTTGCATATAGGCAGAGGAAGTGTTCTAATTTTGTCTTTTTCCATATGGACAGCCAATTAATGGTCCCAGCACCATCACCAGTTTTATAAAAACCTACTTCTATTATGTGCCAAACTCTCATATACATGAAAGGGGGTTGTTTCTTTGCTCCATGTTATGTTCCCTTGGTTTATTTTTTATTCCTGCACCTGGACCAAACAGGTTAAAATACTGACATTTAGTTAATATTTATAACTAGTTACGGGTGAAATAAATATTTCTATCGTACATATTTACATTAAAATAAAATATTACTCATATAAATTCATCCTCTTATGCCTCCTCTTTCCTCCTCCTTCTTATAGTGGCCTCTTCCATCTATTTTTTTCCCTTTACAAGATCGTCTTAGTCATTATTAAATTTTCAGTTTCCATAGGCATTTTAGAATCTGTATGTCAAAGTTCATGAAAGATCTTTTTGGAATTTTAACTATAATGACATTTAATTTGCAGATTTATTTAGGGAGAATTGGAGTATTTATGACATTATAATTACCATCCATGTAGTAGATGGTGTCTGTTTTTATTTATAGCATTTCTTTTCAATCTTCAATAAAATTTTACATTCAGGCCAAAAATGTTTTTTTACATAAAAAATCTTATTTTGAATATGTTTCATCTTGAAAACAACTGTCTATTTACATTTGACAACAGCCATGTTACCTCTTCTGTTTTATTTTAATATTTATTCACATGTAACAAACATAAAGATAAGTGAACAAATCATAATAGTAAGTCTTGATGACAAAGGGGTCATAATCAAGAAACTGTCATCCAGACAGAGAGAAATTTTTAAAAGCTAAACTTGAAAGAGAATACTACGCACATCCCAAAAGTCTCCTGGTGTCTCCTTTTCCCCTTTGACTCATCAACCTTCCTAGGGATCTTTCTTTCACTGTTCTTACTGTCAAACACTATCAAATAGTATGTCCTCTTAAAAATGTGGTATGAATGGGATGTTTGCCTTTTTCACCACATGTGGACACAGGGAGAAGGCACCACCTATGAACCAGGAAACAGTCCTCACCAGACACAGAATCTGCCAGTGCCTTGATCTTGAACTTCTCAGTCTCCAGAACTGTAACAGATAATTCTGTATTATTCATAAGCCATCAAGTTTATAGCATTCCGTGATAGAGGCCCACATGGACAAAGACAGTATTCCATTGTGTGAATACAATTTATCCATTGGAATCATTTATTCCCTGAACTCTCAGTGGGCATTTGGATAGTTTCTAGTGGGGGACCATTTTAAACAGGGCTGCTATGAACAGTATTATACCTGTCTTTTGATGAAACTATGCATCTAATTATTTGGGTATAAATTTAGGTGTGGGATTAGTGACTCATACAGTATATATATTCAACCTGTAGTAGATATTTTCAAAGAAGTTTTTAGTGCTGTATGGAGAATTCTGATGCTCCACATTACCAATGATTGGTCTTGCTTTTCTTTTTCACTGATTTATTCTAATGGGGTAATAGTGGGATTTAATTGTGGTTTAATTTGCATTTTTTTAGATGACTAACACAATAGAACATTTTACTTTCATATTTTATTAACCATTTGGGGGTCTTCCTTTATAAATAGCCTGTTAAAACTTTTGTTCATTGCTCTATTGAGTTGATTGTGTTTTTCGGATTGATTTGGAAAAGTATTTGTTGGACATCACCCCCCACAATACACACACACACTACACTTTTCACTCCTTGTCAGAATATTTTAATGAATAGTTATTCTGAATCTAATGTACTATAACTTATTTTTCTTTTAAGGCTAGTGCTGCTCATATCCTATTTAAGAAGGTTTTGCCTACTCTGAGATCATGAAGCTATCCTCCTATATGTGGGGTTTTTTTGAGACAGAGTCTTGCTCTGTCACCAGGTGCCAGGCTGTAGTACAGTGGCACGATCTCGGCTTACTGCAACCTCAGCCTCCCTGGTTCAAGCAATTCTCCTGCCTCAGCCTCCCAAGTAGCTGGGATTACAGGCACGCGCCACCATGCCCAGCTAATTTTTTGTATTTTTAGTAGAGACGGGGTTTCAGCATGTTGACCAGGATGGTCTTGATCTCTTGACCTCGTGATCCACCCGCCTCAGCCTCCCCGCTATGTGTTTTTAAACTTTTATTGTCTTACCTTTCACATTCAGGTCCATGATCCACTTTTCATTATTTCGGTACATAGTATGAAGTAAGGAACAAGACATATTTTCTTCCATTGACATCCATTTGGCACAATACCATGTATTGAAAATGCCACCTTTGCCTTCACTGCCATGTCAGTTTTGTCATAAATCAGATGGTCATATGTTTCCGACTATCTCTTCTTTTCTGTTCTGCTGTATTTTTCTCTTTAGCTCAGTATTACGCTGTGTTCATTAATACAGATTTATAACAGTTCTCGATGTCTTATTGGCTATGTCCTTCATTTTTATTGTTCTTTGAGATACTTTGCCTTTTCTTAGCCATTTGGATTTTCAGATAAAAATTTAGAATTGACTTGTAAACTTCCACCAGAAGTACATTCTGAATCTTTGTTGGAATCACCTTTATTGGAATCACATTGAGTCAATGGATCAATTTGGGGGAAGATTTGCAATTTGACAACATGAAAGTTTTTCATTCTGTGCCTATAGAATAACTTTCAATTAATTGGGTCTTCTTTAATTTCTCTCTCTCTCCTCCCCCGCCTCCCCCATTTTTTGGACAAAGTCTTGCTATGTCACCCAGGCTGGAGTGCAGTGGTGCAATCTCTGCTCACTGCAACCTCCATCTCCAGGGTTCAAGACACTCTCCTGTCTCAGCCTCAATCCTCAGTAGCTGGGATTACAGGCAAGCACCACGATACCTGGCTAATTTTTGTATTTTTAGTAGAGACGTAGTTTTACCATGTTGGCCAGGCTGGTTTTGAGCCCTTTACCTCAGGTGATCCACCTGCCTCAGCCTCCCGAAGTGCTAGGATTACAGATGTGAGCCACTGCACCTAGCCTTTAACTTCTTTGAATTTTTTGAATTACTCATTTAGAAATTTTTATAATTTTTATTAATTTAGCTTATTCCTAAGTATTTAACATGTTCTGATACTATTGTAAATAGCACCCTTTAACATATTTGTATTTGTTAATCCTGTATTGTTCATTTCTCTTTTAAATAACAGAGATTAATTTTTTTTCAAGCTCTCTCTGTCATTACCTGTCATGGTTAGGTCATGTACCGAAATGCATTATTTTCTCCCAATTTATTTTTTTAATTAAGTAAAAAATTTAAAATTTTTTAAAATTTTCTACTTACTATGTTTTGTCTTTAGTTTTAGCTCTATATTTTCTGCCTTCCATAGGGTTAATCAATTTTATTTATTTTCCTGTTCCTCTTTATTGTTTTGAAAAGTACACATTATGCTTCTAATCTTTTATAAGTTTCCCTTAATATTTCAGTGTAACATCTCCTCTGTGGGAGTTGGTATAAGAATTTAGTAGCAATCATGAGGCAATGAATTCTGACTGCATGACCCATGACAGATGCTCAGAACCAGCAATTACCATAAAGAGGATTTTTAGGAATCTTAGAGATAGTTTTAAGATACAAAAATCCTCTCTTCTCGCTCCCTCTCTTTGTGTATCTCTCTGTATCACTCTCTACATATCTTTCTAGGACTAAACAGTAACATTAAGCGTAACCTTAAAGAACTTTTATATCTGAGTTATTTCATTGTAAGAACAGAATTGAGTTGCTAAAATCACCAGGGATTGTTAGGCTTCCAAAGACAGTGTGGTCAAGACCAGCGGAGCCTCAGCTTGAGTCTTAGGAGAACAGAAGCTTAAACATGCTTTCTCCACCTCATCTACATGTATCTTGTTAAACGTTGACTACAGTGACACTCTGATCATCTACTGGGAAGAACGAGCACAAAGAGTTTTTGCCCAAGGTTTTTTTTTTTTTTAATTGTCCTTGTTATAGCTATTAACAGAATCATGGCTTTTACTTTCTTCAAGAATTTTCTCGGTCTTTGACTCTTAGTCACAATCTATGGATCTTCTGGCTCTGAGGCACAGTTACAGATTTTGGACCCTATAGTCTTTTAATCTACAAAAATTATGACTCAAAAGGCACAATATCAAAACCCCACTCATTCAAATATCAGCCCTAACACAATCTAGGAATAACAAATTGTATTTGTTTGTTATTTCTGTATTAGGCTTTTTATTGAAGTTATCTAGAGACTTAACTCCCAAAGGGCTTTGACTCATTTCAAAATCCTTGTAATTTTTTAAATTTAATGATTATTTGCCAGTAGTATTTATATAACAATGAGAAATATGATCTTCCAGATATAATGTCTGAGTCATTATTTGACTCTATGCTACTTGGTAGATTTTATCTCCCATTCCAAGATACATAGTTTTTCCCCTGCAAAGGCAGACAAGACAATTCAGGTGTAAACTCTACAGGAGAGACAGTAGGATTTTACTATTTCTCATTTTAAAAATGTGTTTGAAATGCTATGTAATCTGCTGTAATCTTATTTGGGGAATTGGAAGCAAAATCCCAAAATAACCATTTCCTACTTTTGTGTGCATTATTGAAAGATATGATGAGACTGGTGGTTAGAAACAAAAATATAAGTGAAACTAATCTTGGATAATACTCTAACAATTGCATTAATTTTTGCTTTAAGTTGATATTACAGTTTGGGCATATCAATCAAATTCAGGATTTATCAATGTAGGGATAGGTGGCAACAGGAAGAAAGAAAAATCTACATATATACTTAGAAAGCATTTTTATAAATGTTGAGATTTGCTGAAATTTTGCCTTGCAATGGCAGAGCAAATATTTTATTCTTGTGATGGTCAGCAGTGAAATGTTTTAAGAATTAAAGACCGTGGGGCCATTTTTGTTAAAATTGACAAGCCCCAAAGCTAACTATTTTCTATGTCAACGCCTGATTGAAAGGAAATTAGCTTTAACTTGCACTAACCAAATTCTTTGGCCCCTTTTCCATGTTTGTTTGTTTGTTTGTTTGAAGTGATGCTCCATCTCTCCAGTGACATGTATAATTAGTTAATAGGCTGAGAAAAAACAGCTGGATCCCAGGGGAATCCATATCCATGAAATTGTTTTACTCCTTCCAAATTGCTTATGCTTTCCAGTTGTTAGAAGAAGTTCTTCAGCCAAATGAAATTGCTATTTTAATTGTTGCCCCCTGGTTTCCATGTTCCGGGTGCTGCCTTTCCCTTCTTGTTAATCCATTTGGATGCATGTTTACTCTTCTACCATGAGTCCTAAGAATAAGTTCTCGTCCCCTATTCTGTTTTCTTTCTCATGTTCTACTAAAGACATACACCTGTTCTGTATTTAATGTTATCAGCTACTATGGCATTTTGTAATCTCTGGTGCTCTCCAGGAAGTCTGTTGTTTAAAGCAAACTTTTCCGCTTATTTTTACCCTTTCTTTTTCTTTGGGAGTAGAAATCGTCTTCCTTTTCTTCACAGCCTGAGAGCAGGAAGCATGTGTGGTCCGTGTGTCCAAGAATGTCTTCCCGTCATGGCAGAGTGGTCCTGTCTCCAGGTGCAGCACTCCCGGCCATTAGCTCTCTTAGCGTCACTATTTTAAAAGTATAATCAGAGGAACACACTGTGGGGTTCTATGGGACTTTAACCCATTTTTCTTTATTTTTATTATTTTTTTGAGATGGAGTCTCACTCTATTGCCCAGGCTGGAGCGCAGAGGTGCAGTCTCAGCTCACTGCAGCCTCTGCCCCAGGTTCAAGTGATTCTCCCACCTCAGCCTCCTGAACAGCTGGGATTGCAGGCAAACGCCACCACATCTGGCTAATTTTTTTGTATGTTTAGTAGAGACAGGATTTCACTGTGTCGGCAAGGCAGACGCCACCACATCTGGCTAATTTTTTTGTATGTTTAGTAGAGACAGGATTTCACTGTGTCGGCGAGGCTGGTCTCCAACTCCTGACCTCAGGTGATCCACCCACCTTGGCCTCCCAAAGTGCTGGGATTATAGGCATGAGCCACCGCATCCAGGCCTTATTTTTCTTAAAAAAATTTCAAAGTACTGGTTTAGGGGAGGAATGGTGTTGGAGTAGAGGTAAGAACATGGATTTTGAGGTCAGAGGGACGTGAGATTAAATCCCTGCCCTAATGCTTACTTGGTGTGCAATTTTGCACAATCTCTTAATCTCAGTTCCCTGTCTGTAATATGTGAAAAAAAAAAAAAATACTTGCCACAAAGGAGTGTTGTTAATTTTAAACGAGATAACTTATATAGTGTTTGGGACATAGCTGGCACATCATAAGCTCCTAATGCCATGTTAAATATTAATAATGATATTAATAATGTTGGAGCATAGAAAGTCCTGTTCCCCACAGAGGCAACCTACTGATGGAATTCAGGAGAAATATAGCCAGAAAGTTAATTTGCTTTGTGAACTGGTCGACTGAAAACAGGAGATGTGGTTATGCAAATTCCAGAAATAATAGCTAACATTTATTTCGGCTTGCCAGAGCATATTCACTACCCCACTGCTTTTTAGATTTTACTGTGAATAAGAATCCCTGGGTAGCTTGTTACAAATGCAGAGACCCAGGTTCCATCCTTAGAGGTTTTAGTTTCTTTGCCCTTGGGTTCATGATTCTGCTTTCTAGGGAGTGCCCCAGCTGTTGTCATTGACTATGTATTAAAGACCGCTGTACTGGGCTTTGATTCAGGCTGATCCACTTGCTTGATAAAGCTTACTTTACTTATGTCGTTTCTGACCACTATCTGAGTCACAGTTCAAAAGTAACTGTGGCTTCTAGTGCGTTATAAATTATCCATAGAGACAGGTTGGTCAGACTACCTTGACCTATAGAATACTCTCGAATACAATAGTGCTCAGTAGATATAGCCTGAGTTCCTACAAGACATTAAGTTCTTTATAGCTCATTGGTCAAATGGAGTTTGACATCATTGGAACACGTAATCCTTGCACTGCTATCTTTGCAATATTTCTATAGATCTAAAGTTATTCAAAATGATTATTTTAAAATTTGAACTTATAAGTTCTTACTTTCCCAAGTGCCTTTTCAAGCCTAATGTTACAAATAATAGTAATAATTATCAGCATAAATTAAGAGGAAGGCTGTACTTTTTCAGGCAAACTTCTACAATAAATGCAAATGAATTGATGTTACTACAAATGAAACTTCACTTCCTCAGGGGCACTCTTGGCCCTTTCCATCCCTGAAGCTAAGGAGGAAGAGGAGAAAGGAGAGCCAGGGCACAGCTGTAGGGAACACACCCAGGCTGGGCTTAGTAAGGGGCTTAGGGGTCTGGGTAGGAGGTGCAGGGAGCGAATCAGGAGGAAGCACGGTCCAGGTCAGTGTTTGGAAAATCTGGCTGACCACAGGAATCTTTTAGGACATTTTCTGATTCAAAAGGTCTGTGGAGAGGCACAGAGATCTGCATGTTTTAAAGGGGCAGTAATGATTATGATGAGTGATCCAGTTTGGGAACCACAGATACCAGCAATGAAGCAGAAGTCAGGAGAAAATCATAAGAAATAAATTCAGGGCCAGGTGCGGTGGCTCACATCTGTAATCCCAGCACTTTTACAGGGCAGATCACCTGAGGTTGGGAGTTCAAGACCAGCCTGACCAACATGGAGAAACCCCGTCTTTACTAAAAATACAAAATTAGCCAGGTGTGGTGGTGCATGACTGTAATCCCACCTACTCAGGAGGCCGAGGCAGGAGAATCGCTTGAACCCGGGAGGCAGAGGTTGCAGTGAGCCAAGATCGTGCCATTGCACTCCAGCCTGGGCAACAAAAGCAAAACTCCGTCTGAAAAAAAAAAAAAAAAAGAAATTCAGGTAATCGAACCCGAAGAGAACTGAGTTATAGGGCAACTGAGTAGTCAGAGAGCTCTTTCCAGCGGGGTACAGAGGGTAAGGGCTAGTGTCTAGTTACAGAAACTCAAACAGGAGAGCTGGGACCACATCAGAGGCGGAGACTATGATTGGAGATGGGAAGTGATTTTACTGTTCCAGGTTAGTGCCGGAGACGTAGGACGTAGGAATGTATCAGGTAGTTTATGTACAAACACCCACTGGGTAAATAGTTGTGGAGGGATTTGGCTTCTTTTCAGAGACTTTGTGCTTTTCTGCATTTTTTTGAATAGTTATTATTTCTTCTGGGACTTACACTTGTGTCAAAGCCTTGGCTCTGAAAGCTCATGACTGCCAGGGGCTCTCAGTTGTAGAAAGACAGTGTGGCAGGATATGGCTTGTATAGTGGTCAAAAGATACAAAAGCTATTGGGTACAATTATTTTATTTTTAATAAAATATTTATGGCATATAAAATACATAAAAATATCCTTGATACATATATGCTTACTAACAAGCTTAAACACTAAAATATCACAAATAAAATGGCTATCGTCTCTATACGTGTGTCATAATGCATCTTTGCAACCTAAAATAACCATTATTCTAAATTTAGCTTTTAGCATTTTAAGGACCATCTATCTATATATCATTTGTTGACACGTCTTAACTTTCATGTAATTGTTGTCATGCTTTATGAATCCTTCTTTTTTATTTCAGTGTGTGTCTGAGACATGCATGTGGCTACATGTAGATCTAGCCCTTTCATTGTCTTAGAGTAGAAACACATTATGATTTATGCATGTGTTATTAAACACTGTGCCACACTGAACATTCTTACACATATCTCCTTGTACCCTTGTACTACTGTTTTGCCAAGAAGGGAGAGTGTTGAGCCAAAAGGTACGTACATCTTCTAGATATTACCGAATTGGTCCACAAGTGGTGGTACCAATTTACACTCCTACCAACAGTGCATGAGATTTCTTAATGATCCACCTTTCTGTCAAGACCTGGTGGTGTTTTGCCTAATTGATGACGTTTGAAGGGTTATTACTGATTCTTTTGTACTCATCAAATATTTAATGGGTATTATGATTGTTTTTTAAAATTAATTTGATTGTATATATTTAAGTGTACAACTTAATGTTTATATGTATATATACTGAAATGATTACTACAGTCAAGAAAACTAACACATCCATAACCTTCCATAGTTACTCATTTTTATGTGTATATGTGTAGTGAGAGCACCTAAAGTCTATTCTCTTGACAAATTTTCAGTATGCAATACAGTATTGTTAACTACAGTCTTCATGCTATACATTAGATCTCTAGACTTATTCATCCTATGTACTCTAGCCTTATTCTTTCTATGTAACTGCACGTTTTTACCCTTAAATCTATATCCCTTCATTTTCCTCCCCTCCCCAATCCCGGTAATCATTGTTCTATTCTCTATTTCCATGTATTCAACTTCTTCTTTAGATTCCACATATCATTGAGATTATGCAGTATTTTGATCTGGGTCTAGCTTATTTTCCTTAGTATACTGTCTTCCAGATTTATTCATAAGTGTCAGGATCTTCTTTTTTATGCTGGACAATATCGTTTGTATATATGTATGTATATGGACACTTCGGTTGTTTCTGTATTTTGCCTATTATGAATAGTTCTACAATGAATGTAAAAGAACAGATATATTTATGAGGTTCTGATTACATTTCTTTTGTGGATATCTTTGGGGATATCCAGCAGAGGGATTGCTGGGTCATATGGATAATTTGCATTTTCTCAATTACTACTGAGGTTGTGGTCACTTAGGTTTCTTCTTCCAATAACTTTTTATCAATACTTATATCTATTTTTTTCTTCTTTGAATTTTTAATTTTTTAAATTATTTTTTATTTATTTTACTTTAGGTGCATACTATATCTGGCATTTCTCCCCATGTTATCCCTTCCCACCCTCCCCTCCCTCCCCACCCCCCGCTGTCTCTCCCCTACACCCCCAACTGCCCCCAGTGTGTGATGCTCCTCTCCCTGAGTCCACATGTTCTCGTTGTTCAGTACCCACCTATGAGTGAGAACATACGGTGTTTGGCTTTCTGTTCTTGTGTCAGTTTGCTGAGAATGATGGTTTCCAGATTCATCCAAGTCTCTACAAAGGACATGAACTCATCATTTTTTATGGCTGCATAGTATTACGTGGTGTATATGTACCACATTATCTTTGTCCAGTCTATCATTGATGGGCATTTGGGTTGGTTCCAGGTCTTTGCAATTGTACACAATGCTGCAGTGAACATACATGTGCATGTGTCTTTATAGTAGAACGATTTATAGTTCTTTGGGTATATACCCAGTAGTGGGATTGCTGGGTCAAATGGAATTTCTGTTTCTAGATCCTTGAGAAAACACAACACCGTCTTCCACAATGGCTGAACTAATTTACACTCCCACCAACTGTGTAAGAGTGTTCCTATTTCTCCACATCCTCTCCAGCATCTGTTGTCTCCTGATTTTTTAATGATCACCATCCTAACTGGCATGAGATGATATCTCAATGTGGTTTTGATTTGCATTTCTCTAAATCCTGTTGGATTGATCCTTTTACTATTATGTCTCTTTTGATCTTTTTTGGTTTGAATTCCATTTTATCAGAGACTAGGATTGCAACCCCTGCTTTTTTTTGTTCTTCTCCATTTGCTTGGTAAATCTTTTTCCATCCCTTTATTTTGAGTCTATATATGTCTTGTATGTGAGATGGGTTTCTTGAATACAGCATGCTGATGTGTTCTGACTTTTTATCTAGTTTGCCAGTCTGTGTCTTTTGATTGGGTCGTTTAGGCCATTTACATTCAATGTTAATATTGTTATATGTGAATTTGATCCTGCCATTTTGTTACTGGCTGTTTTTCTTTACCATTAGTTGACTAATTTTCTTCATTGCATTTTTGGTCTTTGCCAACTGGTTTGCTTTTGCAGTGACATACTTGTTCCTTTCCGTGTTTAGTGTTTCTTTCAGGAGCTCTTGTAGGGCAAGTCTGGTGGTGACAACATCTCTCAGTAATTGCTTGTCCGTAAAGGATTTTATTTCTCCTTCACGTACGAAGCTTAGTTTGGCTGGTTAGGAGATTCTGGGTTGAAAGTTCTTTTCTTTAAAGATGTTGAATATTGGCCCCCACTCTCTTCTGGCTTGTAGGGTTTCTGCTGAGAGATCTGTTGTGAGTCTGACTGGCTTCCCTCTGTGGGTGACCTGACCTTTCTCTCTGGTTGCCCTTAGCATTTTTTCCTTCATTTTGACCCTGGTGAATCTGACGATTATGTGCCTTGGGGTTGCTCTTCTTGAGGAATATCTTTGTGGAGTTGTCTGTATTTCTTGAATTTGAAATTTGGACTGCCTTGCTAGGTTTGGGAAGTTTTCCTGGATAATATCCTGAAGCATGTTTTCCAGCTTGGATTCATTCTCCCCATCATATTCAGGTACATCGATCAAGCGTAGATTAGGTTTTTTCACATAATCCTGTATTTCTTGGAGGCTTTGTTCATTTCTTTTCACTCTTTTTCTCTTGTCTTGCCTTCTATTTTAATTTCATTGAGTTGATCTTCAATCGCTGATATCCTTTCTTCTGCTTGAGGGATTCGTCTTTTGAAACTTGTGTTTGCTTCACGTAGTTCTCCTGCTGTGTTTTTCAACTCCATCAAGTCATTTATGTTCTTCTCTAAGCTGGTTATTCTAGTTAGCATTTTGTCTAACCTTTTTTCAAGGTTTTTGGTTTCTTTGGATTGAGTTAGAACATGTTCCTTTTGCTCAGAAAAGTTTGTTATCCACCTTCTGAAGCCTGTTTCTGTCAATTCGTCACACTCCTTGGTCGAGTTGTGATCCTGTGTTGTTAAGGAGTTGTGATCCCTCGAAGGAGAAAAGGTGTTTTGGTCTTTGATGGTTTGATCTTTTTTGCACTATTTTTTTCCCATCTTTGTGGATTTACCTGGCTGTGGTGTCAGAGAGCTGCTTGATGAGGTTGCTTGTCTGCCTGTGGGGGCGCTACTGGGTTTCTAGGGACTCCTTCAGGTTACTAGGGAAGCTTCCTGTATCTGTTTTGTTCATACTGGGAGATTAGGCCCGCCTCTTCCGCTGACATATAGGTGCTGCTGGGTTGTCAAGAATGCCGTCCTGTCCCGTTGTTACGTAGGCTTCCTGTGTTTATTAGCCCATGTAGCCCAGTCCCACCCCTCTAGTGGTGGGTCGTGCCCTTCCTCCACTGGGCTGGATCATTCAGGGTTCATCTCAGACTGTGACACTGGCTACGTGACCCAGTAGAGTCAGAGCTTCAGCCCTCTGGGGTTTGTGGGGGAGGGTAGGGACCCGCCCAGCCGCACCCGACTGTCTCCTCCTTTCAGCTTCCTCTCTCTCTGGTCCTGGGGTCGGGGCCTGCCCAGCTGCTCCGGCTTACAGCTCCCTCTCTCTCTGCATAGGGGGAGGGGGCGATAGCTCAGTCTGCAGGCTCTTATTCAACTCCGTGCTTGTAATTCCCAGCGCTTGACTGGCAAAGAGCCCCTGTTCTGTGTATTGCTGAGGCTTTGGGGGAAGCGCTGTGTCTGGACTGGAGCTCCAGAGGTGGAGCCTCCAACTCGCCCGTCACATGTACTTTCTGGGTGAAGCAGCACTCCACCCTGCCTCGGTCTGCCCTCAGTGGGCTTTGCTCACCATCAGATCAGACCCGTTGAAATACACCTGGTACCTCGGTTGGAGCTAGGAGACTTCTGGTTTTCTGCATCTCTCTCACTGGGTGTTGTGCGCTGGAGTTATGTCTAATCGGCCATCTTGGATCCCACCGAACTTTAAATTTTTTAAATGTTGATTTCAAGGAGTCTTTATATATTTTGAACACTAACTCTTGGTATTTAATTGCATTGAAAATATGTTCCATCAAACTGTGGTGCATCTTTATGAAAGCCACCTTCTTGAACATAAGAAGGTCAAGTAAGGGAACAAAGTAATTTGCATCAACTTTTTATAAAGTAGAAGGATGAGGAAATGGGAGGCACTGACCAGTTGCTAAGGCCAGAGAGAAAAGAACAGGTTCTAGAAATTAATGGAGTCTGAGGCAGTGGTTCTGCACAGTGCTCACTGATGCCAACCCTTGGAAGGACTAAGGTGCTGTCTTTGGTCTCTTGCTTGTGAGCTTAAGCAGACCTATTGCCACAGAACAAAATATGAATAAAGTAAAGAATACATAGCCCAGTTGTTATTTAGCAAATTCTTAGTAAACACATACTATATGCCAGGCTGTGCAACAATTTGCTAGTATTATACACAGGAAGATGACACAGAGCTTGACCTTCAGGAGCTTTCAGGATTGTTGAAGGACTCATCTCTAATGAAGTCATTGCAAGAACATGTGGTAAGAGTTTTAATAGCACTAAGTACAGAACAATATTGGAGCCATTGATTTCTTTGTAAAATACTTACTGAACATCTGGTAGGGGGTCTAGGGATACAGCAGTGACCAAGAGAAGCAAGACCTCCTGCAGCATATATTTTAAAGGTGTGGGATGGTCATAAGCAATTAGTAAGTAAACATACAAAATCACTGCCATCAGTTAGTGATCATTAAATAAATAAGTTTCTAAGCAACATAATTCAGAGAGTGACAGACGTTGTGCCGAATAGTTGTAAAAGGAAACATCATGAAAAGTGTTGAGGAATGGATCTGCTTCAGCCGGCATGGTCGGAGAAGGCCTCTCTCGGGTACAAACATTTGAGTGAGCTCTATGTGATGAGAAAGAATCAGACATATGAAATTCAGAAAGAGACTATTCTAGACCCGCCGCCTCCCCCTCCACCGCCCGCCAAAAAAAAACCCAGCAAGTGCAAGGCTCCAAGGCAGGCATAAGTTTGGTGTTCACAGATAAGCACAAATCACAGCAAAGTAAGTAATGGGATCTGGTGACTGGCAGTAGGGTTTGAGGTTAAAGGCAAGCTTTGTGGAGTAGATCACTGTGTGCAAAATCTGGAAGGATGGAGAATAAGCTAGAGAACCTTTTAGATAGAGGAAATAACACGCAAGGTCAAAGCTTTTGCATCTAACTCTATTACTGTATTTAATTACAAAGTCAGAAACAAGGTCCTGCAAGCTGCTGGACCTTATGTGCCTTATCATGCCTGGGCTCAGCCCAATCGCCTGTATACTTGCGCTCCTAATCTGGAGTCCTGACACTTCCGTAGGCTCCATTGTTAGGCAAGGAATATCAGATGATGCAACTATGAAACATGCTTCCCCCCAGGGAAGTGAATGTAGCAGAATGCAGACTCGGATTATTAACTGGAGTTAAGAGGGTGAGATAGGGATCATCTGAGACAAGTTTCAGCCAAATTTCCATCACTGCAACTTATACTTCGGCTTTGGTAGTTGCTGCCAAGGTTGTTTAAACTTTTCTTTGCTGGAAATTTCATGTGGGTTTATAGATGATCCCATTGAGGGGGACAAACAGCTGAATACAAATGGATCTGATTCCATCATCTGGGAAAGCTAAGGGGGAGGTGAGTAATGAGCCTTTAAATTATACCTCCTGGCCAATGATCCGGGTCTAAGTAAAACTGCAGTCCAGCCCCTGCCAACCTGGATTGCCACCGCGCCCATTTCAGTGGCTTTCAATCATCCTTCACTCCAGAGGATGGTTTGAACACTGCAAGTTTCAGCAGTCTGTGATACTTAGAGACCCCTATGTTTTTGAAAGAGTAGGGGAATAGTCACTTGACCAGGTGAGTGCTTCTGATGATAGGAGGCATAAGATATCTCACCCTTCCCTGGGGCTAGCCCTGGTAAGTCTTGTCAGATTTATCTGTACAACTCAGTTCAGCTTAGATGATTCCAATCATTTGAATTGTTTCTGGTGATGAAAATAGTCACCAGGAGACTAGGAGATGCCACACCTCTCAATCAGTAACACATCCACCATCATCCTTGATTTTCACTACTTTTGCTGCTTCTCTTACCTGTTTTCTCGAAGTTCAGCAGTATTATAAAATAAGAGTGTTTTGTTGTTGTTATTTGTAACATGATGATGCATTCTCATTACATATTTCTTATCCCAGGATCTGAAAAACTTTCTGAAGAAGGTACATAGGGCTGCATTTTGCCCTTGACAATCATTTTCTAATCAGAAAGCCCACAGAAAGAAACTTCAGGTGAGGAAAGGACTGTGTTTCTCCAGAAGAAAGACATTATAGATGTTATTTCATCAAGGCATTCAGGTAACATTGTCAACCTGAGGGAAGGAACTCATGTGGCATATTAATTTTACCAGCTAAATAGAAAAGAAGCCATGGGTTTGTTTTTGTCCTTCAAACACACACACACACACACACACACACACACACACACACACACACCCCCCTGTATTTTTTTTAAAAATACTTTCTATCTCCCATCTCACACATCTGTATCTTAATAGGTATTTGAGCTTCCTCAGAGCATGTCTATAGGACCTGCAAGCTAGTGCCCTGTGGCAAACTTGCAATATGAATCTGTTCTCTAGAACGTTGAGATATAGATGATGACCATTTGGTCTCTTATTTTAAGGTTCCTATGATTTGTAGTGTATTTAATGGGAAATGATTCCTATTGGAATACTCATAGGGTAGCAGCATGAGATATGTAATGAAATCTAGGATGTTAGCAGTTCACTCTCAGGACTGCTCCCTCTTCATCTTGTGTGCTTAAAGTCTCTCCTGTCATAGAGATTCGCTATTCTTTCTATTTACTTCAACAAGCATTTAGGAAATGTATAACAGCTCCATGTGGTAGCAGCTCCTGGAACACACCATATGGCTTCTATAAGCCCCAAGTAGCAATTACACAAAAGAAATTGTAATCAGTCCCAAACACTAAAACAAGAAGAGTAGTAAGTTTCAAAATCTACAGACAAAATAACAAAAATAATCCATGTAGCAGATGATAGGAAGGAGAAAGATCAATCTTTGTCAGATTTTCAGAACTGTCAGATGATCAACAAGTAGATATAGCACTGGAAGATGGAGAATATTTGGAAAGACAGAAAAATCCAGACTTCTTTAGACTGAGATCACATCTTTGATCTGGAAAACACATGAACTTAAAACGATTTGCCGCCATGGATGAATCCTCCCAGTTAGTTACCGTTAGAGTGGATGACCTGGTCACTTTAGTAAGCTACTTAGGTCTAAAGATAGGTTCCCAATAAGGCTTAGGCTAAACTTTCTGAATGGTCTACACGAAATGTGGATAGTATTATATACGAATCTCAGTCCTTCCATTTATTATTTGTGTGACCTTGGATAAGTATTCTAACTCCATGAGTTGTCACTTTTGCCTGTAGGGGATGCACTTTTGTTTGCATGATCATTTCAGAATTAAAAGAAGTAATTCATGCTAAACACCTCACCCATAGCAGGTGCTCAGTAAATGCCCACCTGTATCCTTAGGCAGGACAGCTGGCCACAATGACCTTGGTCTTTTTCAAGCTCAGTATTCCTTAGGGAACTAAAGTCACTGGAACACAGACACAGAAATGTTGCCTACCTTCGCATTGCTTTTCTACGAGCTAATGTCATTGAAAATCTCTTGGATACCTCAATTTCTTGGGTATCTAAATCTTTAATCCAAACAGCAGTCATTGAATCTTTTCCTCTGATCTTTGCCATAGTATCAGATGAATTCTGAACTCATCTTTCTTTTCTTGTTTTATGTAGTTTCATTTTTTTTTTTTTTTTTTTTTGAGACAGAGTCTTACTCTGTCATCCAGGCTGGAGTACAGTGGTGTAATCTTGGCTTACCACAATCCCCGCTTCCTGGGTTCAAGCAATTCTCATGCTTCAGCCCCCCGGGTAGCTGGGATTAAAGGTGTATGCCATCACACCTGGCTACTTTTTGTATTGTTTGTTAGTAGAGACAAGGGTTTTGCCGTGTTGGCCAGGCTGGTCTAGAACTCCTGGCCTCAAGTGATCTGCCCACTTCGGCCTCCCAGTGTGCTGGGATTACAGGCATGAACCACCGCACCAGCTTATTTTATAGAGTTTCTAATAAAATTCCTTCCCCAACCTATATCTAATTTTATAAGCTTAACGTTGTATGATTCTATATCTAAGTCTAGGGCCCACAGCTATTCGAAGTAGGCCTGTCCTAACTTTGAGTAGCACATATTATGTACAGCGGTCCCTTAAGCATTAGATCAGAGTCCTTGACTTGTGCTCTGCATCAGAATTCCATGGGGTGTTTGTTCAGTGCCTTCCTTCTCCAGGTTGCTTCTTCCTTTCATGTTCTGGTTTGGTTAATCTGGGTAGATTCTAGAATAATCTGTTTATTAGCAAGGAATACTCCAGTAATTCTGATATAACCTGTTCATTGTCTAGTATTTGGAAAGCATCATGCCAAATATAGACAATGAAGATGTCAAGCAAGGAATGAACATGGTCTGTTCACCATGGAAGTTACTGAGCATGCCTGTAAGCCTATTATTGGGAGTTTCATATGAGTTGTTTGAATAATGTGGATTCATACTATGAAGAAATTTGTTGGAAAGAATAAAGTGATTAAATAGACTTTGAAATCATTACGCATCCAGACCTCACTCTACCTGGCCTGGACCTTTAAAATAATAATTCTTTTAAAACTTAATCTGGGCTGGGTGTGGTGGCTCATGCCCATAATCCCAGCGCTTTGGGAGGCCAAGATGGGAGGATTGCTTGAGCCCAGGAGTTCAGGACCAGCCTGGGCAACATGGCGAAACCCCATCTCTATTTTCTTTTTAATTAAAAAAAGAGAAAAGAGAAAAAAAATTAACAAAATCCAGAAATTATGACAGAAGTTTAGGGAAGTCAAAGCTATATTTCCGTGATTCCTAGTAATATTATCAAGAAATTATAGATATTTGTCTCTTCCATTGTCAAGTCAGTCCCATTATATACATGTTTTATAACTACACAGGTATTAGCACTTTTGGGTCACCTGATAACTTAAAAAAATAGATAATAACAAGTTCTGAAGTTGAGGCAGCAATTAATTAATAGCCTACCAACCAAAAAGTCCAGGTCCAGGTGGATTCACAGCTAAATTCTACCAGACATGCAAAGAGGAGCTGGTACCATTCCTGTTGAGACTATTCCAAACAATACAAAAAGAGGGAATCCTCCCTAACTCTTTCTATGAGACCAATATCATCTTGATACCAAAACCTGGCAGAGACACAACTAAAAAAATTAAACTACAGGCCAATATCCATGATGAACACTGATGCAAAAATCTTCAATAAAATACTGTTAAACCAAATCCAACAGCACATCAAAAAGTTTATCCACCACAATCAAGTAGGCTTTATCCCAGGGATGCAAGGCTGGTTCAACACACGCAAATCTATAAACATGATCCACCACATAAACAGAACCAAGACAAAAACCACATGGTTATCTCAATAGATGCAGAGAAGGCCTTCGACAAAATTAAACAGCCCTTTATGCCAAAAACTCTCAATAAACTAGGCATTGATGGAATGTATCTCAAAATAATAAAGCCTATTTATGACAAACCCACAGCCAATATCATACTAAATCGGCAAAAACTAGAAGCATTCTCTTTAAAAACTAGCACTAAACAAGGATGCCCTCTCTCACCACTCCTATTCAACATAGTATTGGAAGTTCTAGTCAGAATAATTAGGCCAGAAAAAGAAATAAAGGGCATTCAATTAGAAAAAGTAGTCAAATTGTCCCTATTTGCAGATGACATGATCGTATATTTAGAAGACCCCATCATCTCAGCCCAAAATCTCCTTAAGCTGATAAGCAACTTCGGCAAAGTCTCAGGATACAAAATCAGTGTGCAGAAATCACAAGCATTCCTATACACCAACAACAGACAAACAGAGCCAAATCATGAGCAAATTCCCATTTACAATTACTACAAAGAGAATAAAATACCTAGGAATACAACTAACAAAGGATGTAAAAGATCTCTTCAAGGAGAACTACAAACCACTGCTCAAGAAAATAAGAGAGGACACAAACAGATGGAAAAACATTCCAGGTTCATGGTTAGGAAGAATCAATAGTGTGAAAATGGCCATGCTGCCCAAAGTAATTTATAGATTCAATGCTATCCCCATCAAGCTACCATTAACCTTCTTCACAGAACTGTAAAAAAAACTTTAAACTTCATGTGAAACCAAAAGAGAGCCCGCATAGCCAAGACAATCCTAAGCAAAAAGAACAAAGCTAGAGGCATCAGCTACCTGACTTCAAGCTATACTACAAAGCTATGGTAATCAAAACAGCAAGGTACTGGTACCAAAACAGAGATATAGACCAATGGAACAGAATAGAGGCCTTGAAAACAATGCCACACATCTACAACCATCTGATCTTTGACAAACTGGACAAAAACAAGCAATGGGGAAAGGATTTCCTGTTTAATAAATGGTGTTGGGAAAACTGGCTAGCCATATGCAGGAAGCTGAAACTGGACCCCTTCCTTACACCTTATACAAAAATTAACTCCAGATGGATTACAGATTTAAACATAAGAACTAACACCATAAAAACCCTAGAAGAAAACATAGGCAACACCATCTAGGAATAGGCACAGGAAGGACTTCATAACTAAAACACAAAAAGCAACAGCAATAAAAGCCAAAATAGGGCCGGGCGCGGTGGCTCACGCCTGTAATCCCAGCACTTTGGGAGGCCGAGGCGGGTGGATCACGAGGTCAAGAGATCCAGACCATCCTGGTCAACATTGTGAAACCCCGTCTCTACTAATACAAAAAAAAATTAGCTGGGCATGGTGGCGCGTGCCTGTAATCCCAGCTACTCAGGAGGCTGAGGCAGGAGAATTGCCTGAACCCAGGAGGCGGAGGTTGCGGTGAGCCGAGATCGCGCCATTGCACTCCAGCCTGGGTAACGAGAGCGAAACTCCGTCTCAAAAAAAAAAAAAAAAAAAAAAAAAAAAAAGCCAAAATAGACAAATGGGATCTAATTAAACTTAAGAGCTTCTGCACAACAAAAGAAACAATCATTAGAGTGAACCCAGATTTACAAGAAAAAAACAAAACAAACCCATTCAAAAGTGGGCAAAAGATATGAACATCTCATGCCGGTTACAATGGCGATCATTAAAAAATCTGGAGACAACAGATGCTGGAGAGGATGTGGAGAAAAGGGAACACTTTTACACTGTTGGTGGGAGTGTAAATTAGTTCAACCATTATAGTGTGGTGATTCCTGAAGGATCTAGAAATAGAAATTCCATTTGACCCAGCAATCCCGTTACTGGGTATATGCCCAAAGGATTATAAATCGTTCTGTTATAAAGACACATGCACACATATGTTTGCTGTGGCACTCTTTATAATAGCAAAGACCTGGATCCAACCCAAATGCCCATCAATGATAGACTGGACGAAGAAAATGTGGCCCATATACACCATAGAATACTATGCAGCCATAAAAAACAACAACTTCATGTCCTTTATAGAGACATGGATGAACCTAGAAACCATCATTCTCAGCAAACGGACACAAGAACAGAAAACCAAACACCGCATGTTTTCACTCATAGGCCGGTGATGAACAATGAGAACGCTTGGGCACAGGGAAGAGAACAACACTCACTGGGCTAGGTTGGGGGGTGGAGGAGAGGGGAGGGGAGGGACAGTGGGGGCACTGGGAGGATGGGGAGGGATAACACCAGGAAAAATGCCTGATGTAGGCAACATGGGGTCGGGGGAGGCAGGGGGATGGAGACAGCAAACCACCATGGCATATATGTACCTATGTAACAATTCTGCAGGATGCAGGATGTGCACATGTACACCAGAGCCCAAAATACAAAAAAAAAAAAAAAGATAACCATACTTAATGCTTTTAAATTTAATGCCATCCTCAAGGTACAGAAAGCAGCCTATAGAATTTCCCATTCTTTATAAAAATGGTAATACAAATTTTCATAATAAAACATTTATTATGGGAGTTAGTAAAGCACCGTAGACTGTCCATCCATCTGCCTTCTTCCTCCCAATATACACACTTTAGATATGAGAAATCTGAGGCTCAAAAATGGATTAACTTGACCAAAAGAATATTTAGGGAAGATTGGCATAAGTCTGGACATATGAACCAGTGAATTAGAGATGATAATCCAGTTTTAAACCCACACATCTATGGTCAGTTGATTTTTGATGAGAGTTCCAAGACCATTCAGCAGGGAAAGAACAGTCTTCAGCAAATGGTTCAAGACAACTTACAAAAGAATGAATTTGGACCCTACCTCACACCATTTACAAAAAGTAACACAAAATCAATCATAGGCTGAAGAGCTAGAACTATATGCCTCTTAGAAGAAAACATAGGCAAAAATCTTCATGACCTTAGATTTCATAATAATTGTTTTTTAAAATATGATATCAGAAGCACAAGTGACAAAAGAAGAAAATAGATAACTTGGACTTTATCAAAATTAAAAACTGTTGTTTATCACAGGAAACGATCAAGAAAGTAAAAACACAACCCACAAAATGGAAGAAAATATTTGCAAATCATATGTCTGATAATAGTGTAGTATCCAGAATATGCAATTCAACAACAAAAAGACAACCCAATTAAAAATTACAAAAGTCTTAAGTAGAATTTCTCTGAAGAACATATATAAATGGTCAACAAGTATATGAAAAGATGCCACCATCACTGGTCATTAGAGAAATGCAAATTAAAATCACCATAAAATACCTCTGAATGCACATTAAGATGACCATAATAAAAAATATGGAAAGCAACCAGCGTTCGTGAGGTTACAGAGAAACTGGAACGTTAATACATTGCTGGTGCAAATGTAAAATGGTGTATCCACTGTGGAAAGAAGTCTGGCAGTTCTTCAAACAGTTAAACATAAAATTACCACATGACACAACAATTCCACACCTGGGAATATACCCAAAGAATGGAAAACATATGTTCAAACAAAACTTATACAGGAATATTCATAACAGTACTATTTGCAATAGCCAAATAGTGAAAACAACTGAAATGTCTATGAGC
Organism: Aotus nancymaae; assembly: GCF_030222135.1. NCBI lineage: Eukaryota > Metazoa > Chordata > Mammalia > Primates > Aotidae > Aotus > Aotus nancymaae. The sequence goes on from NW_026988425.1 coordinate 108,867,697, forward strand.
TGATGAAAGGAAAAATAAAAGTGGTGTATCTATACAACAGAATATTATTCAGTAACATAAAGGAATGAAGTACTGACACACACTACAACATAGGTGAGCCTCAAAAACATTATGCCAAGTGAAAGAAGCCAATCACAAAAGGCCACACATAGGATGACTCTATTTTTATGAAGTGGCCAAAACAGGCAAATCCATAGAGTCAGAAAGCAGTTTAGTGATTGCCAGGGGCTAGATGAAAGAGGCAATGGGGAGTAATTGCTTAATGGGTACAGGGTTTCTCCTTGGGGTAATGATGTTCTAGAATTAGATTGTGGTGGATAATTGCAAAGCATCGTGAATGCAATAAAAGCCACTGATTGTACACAGTGCTTTACAATGATTAAAATGGAGAATTTTATAACATGTGAGTTTTACTTTAATGAAAGGCCAAAACTTGGGGGTCTCAGGTTTACTACTTCTACATCAGTGCACTTTCCCCCAGCCCGTGTTCAGTGGTGTTCTGAAAGTGGATAGCCCTTAGATATATACCTCATGACTGACTATCCTTATGGCAGAAATATTTTCCTTATTTCATAGGTAGCTGGATGAAAGTAACATTAGTCTTTCAGTCATAAGCACAGTGCTGTATACAAGCAATGAAACAACTAGTTTCATATTTTTTCTAGTTATGTAGAGAAAGTCCCAAAGTGGACACGATGGACTGTGTCAACACATCATAGGAAGTTCCTAATTAGAAGGCCACCTGGGGGGACCAGCACCTGTCAAAAGCAAGAAAATTGCCAAAGGGGGAAAATAATGGACCCCGCACCCTGGGTGATAATCAATTAAACAGCTTCAGGCTCAGGACCATCTGCCAAAGGTCAGCTGAAAAGGATGGCTATCAAAATTTGAAACTGAGTCTCCATGGCTCTGAGGGCTATAAGGCCCAGCCCTGGCACTTCAGCCGCAATTGGAATCCTCAGCTTTAATTGCCAGATCGTCAATTCCCATTGACTGTCTGCTCTTGCTTGGATCCCTGCATGGTCAAGGGAGACATGGGGATAGACAAATTGCTGCCTGGACGGAGGCTGATTGGTGAAGCCCTGTTGTGATATCTGACAGCCAATCTTTTATAAAGCCTTCTGGGAATAAAGGGGGGACTGGAATTTTGTGGAACACTCAGAAATGCTTGTCCTTGAAATAATGTCATTGGGACCATTCCTGGAGGCTTCTATTACTTGGGCTGGGAGCATGACTCTGCAATTGCTTATTTGAGACTTACATCCAGTGTGATGTTGAGGAATTCAGCCCTCCTATCTAAGAGACACTGCCCTTCCTCATCCAGCCCCTCGGCATAGGCATCTGACTAGTAAACACCTTGCTTATCTTTTTTTTTTTTTTTTTTTTGAGACAGAGAGAGAGAGTAAACACTTTGCTTTCAGCTTGATTTTTTTTTTTTTCACCCAGGCTGGAGTACAATGGCAAGATCTTAGCTCACTGCAACCTCCACCTCCTGGGTTCAAGCAATTCTCCTGCCTCAGCCTCCCAAGTAGCTGGGATTACAGGTGCCCACCACCACGCCCAGCTAATTTTTTGTATTTTTTTTTTTAGTAGAGACAGAGTTTCACCACATTGGCCAGACTGGTCTCAAACTCCTGACCTCAGGTGATCCACCCGCCTCAGCCTCCTAAAGTGCTGGGATTGTAGGTATGAGCCACCATGCCTGGCTGGTTTCTGCTTGATCTTATAGCCCAGAGGCACACAAGAAGAAAGCACCACATTGCCTTCCTGGAGACATGGCACCTGTTTCACTGCGTCAAGAAACCGGCACGTGTACGCCAGGCACTTAGGCTATGTAGCAATCTTCTTACATGTGTCAACCAAGTAAAAGTTTACATCTACTCTACGAGACACCCATTGGTACTATTATCACCACGTTAAAATGCATAAACTTGGGTCCAGATGAATGAGTGATTTTCTCAAGGTCACATAAAAAATTGACTGCTAGTACCAGCATTCTCTTCTCATTCTTTCCGATACAAAGACCTCATTTATTCCACTTCACAGTGGGAAAAGTGAAGAGATGAGTTGGATGACTAGACATCTGGCTGTCAGAAGAGTAAACGTTATTGGGCTTTGAACATAATACACTCTGTCCCTTTATTTCTGTCATAAAGGATTGTCCCTAAGCCTCAAAAGCACACAAGTAAACTCTCTGAAACCTGAAGTAGTTGGTCTCAATCTATCCTTCGGCATCAAATGAGTGCAAAGGTCAAAGATGAAAATTGTATCGCTTGCTTCTTAGATGCCACAGTCCAAAATACTTCTGACCAAATGTAAGTCACACCCAGGATGTGACAAGAATCTTTAATAATGGCCCAAGATTTAGCTATGCCTTTAGAGTTCTACAGTCATTCTGGTTCATACCAGTTAGAAGCTCATGCAACGCTGAAATGACTTTGTTTGGTTTTAGAGCAATGGTCTGCAAACTATGGCACAAGGGTGAAATCCAGCCCTCCACCTGCTTTTGTAAATAAAATGTTATTGGAACATAGCCACACCCACCTATTTACATATTGTCTGTAACTGCTTTTGCTCTACAAGGCAGAGTTAACTATTTTAATCAGAGACTGTTTAGTCCACAAAGTGATACTGCTTGGCTCTTTATATAAAAATGGTTTCAAGCCCTGTTTTATGAGTTGGAAAGAAAGGGCTTTCTAAGGCTTTCTCACTACAAAGTTTATTTCTCAGAATCAACCAGAATGAACTGTCCAGGGCTGAGGTTGCTGTGCTGACTCTAAGAGGTGGTGCAGTGGTACGGAACACGGACTCTGAACATGAGACAACCTTGAGTTCAAATTGTAACAAACATCTGGCTGTGCACTCAGAAAAGTCATTTAACTAAGAGTTTCCTCGTCTGTGAAGTGCTCATTCGAATTCTGACCTTGCAGGATCTTTGAAGATTGAATTGGATGGGGTATTTGTAGCACCTTGCCCAGTGTCAGGCATGTATAGTTCTTACTCCATGATATTTTATATGTGATTCTCAAAAGACCGCATCCCCACACCATGAAGACCTCAGTTAAGCTGACATTTTGTGGGTACGCACACTGGCTCTCACTATCCCTGGGCTAGTCCAGCATGACAGTGACTTTACATCCCAGTGACAAGTGACCCACAGCAGGCTGTGTCTTCATGTTCTAAGAATAGGATGGAAAAGCATGGTCATTTCAAAAAAGGAGCAGAACCCTCTCTTCTTTCTCTTCCCTGGTTTGTCTTCCTCATGCCAGAACTTGTTATCCTTCAGGCATCTCAACTTTCTCACTCTGAGAAATAAAAAAAAATGCACCAGGCCGTTGCTAATTGCTGATAGCTCTCTCCCCATTGATCTCTCCATTTAGCTCAAACATCTCAGATTACTGAGTGATCCTTGCAGCTAATCACAGTTGAGATAGGTCAGGACAAAGAGGCCCTGCTTAAATATTTCTATGGAAGAATGAGAGTGTCTGCAGGAAAATAAAAATAAAAAATAAAAAAAAACAGGTACAAGTGCATTTCAAGAGGCAAGGACATTCAAAGTTAAGAGTTTTGCAACATATTTAAAGAATGGGGCGGAGGTGTGGGGAGGTGACCCATCAGCAAAAGAGAGGAAAGGACTTGAACTAACCTGCAAAGGGAAGGAAGCCAGTGGGGGTGGAGGCCTTAGGATAAGATCAGACATTTGATATGAGGTAAAATTACTTCTTTTTTTGGATACGGCCTTTTCGTCAAATGACATTCTGCTAATGTATCTGTCAGGGTTTTAGTTTAGGCAGAAAGAGATTTATTAAGGGCAATTAGTTACAGAATGTCTTAGAGGTTCAGGCAGCTAAAGCTTGGTGCTGCCCAGCAATGCAGCCAGGAGAAATGCCCAACCACTGGGTACAAATGTTCCAATTGAAATCCAGGGACTGTCATTGCAGTCCCTTGGTACCCATTAGACTGCAAACCACGGAATAAACTTCAACAGCAATTTGTACAGGAAAACAAAACAAAACAACCGATTCCACCACATTTACCTTTGCCTTCAAAATCCTGAGCCACAGAGTTGGCTTGGTAGCAGGCAGATGACCCCTGGAACCCTGACTGCCAAGGAGTCTGGGAAATTTACACTTTAACTCTCCAGCTTTAAGTGAGCTGGCACACATGCTACAGGTGTTGGGGTAGGGTTGGGTGAATCAGTCTGTAATGCGTGCATCTTAAGGATTATGTAAACAAGTTACGTGGGACTGTTTAAAGCGTCTGTTCATGTTAAGAGTGCCCTCCATCCCTGGACATTCTTAGAAATTTGAATTCAGAAGACTCTGCTCTCCTCTGTTACTCAGATTGATTAGTAACCCATTGAATGAGCCACTACTCTGTAATAGCAATGAACTAGATACTTTACCTGGCTTAATTTATTTAGTTTCTTGACAACTATGTTTGATAAATATTATTTAACTTTCATCTTGGAAACTGGGAGATAGACAGACTAAGTAACTTGTCCTGTTAATACCACATGCATGCTGGGTAGTATGTCTGGATATCCAGGACTGGCAATTAGATCTGCTAGGCTGAGAAGCCCAGGGTCCCATGTTTTCAGAGAGCCTGAAGTACCCACAATCGGGAGATAAAATATTCAATTGTTGTCTGTTTCTGTTTATTACGGCTGGAAGTGAACCTCCTAAATGTGGAGATTTTGACTTGAGGATTTGGGGAAGAAGCTGGTTTGCTTGGGCAACCTTCATTTGGCATTCTGGGGAAAATTTAAATAAAATAACAAATGTATTTGTCTGAGGTGGGTCTTCTTTTTGGAAATATCTTTCTTTAATACCAGGGCATGTTGTTAGCACTCAGTGTCCAGGTAGGACTCAGATTCCAGATTCAGAGTCCTATCTAGCATGGCGGTTCTCTCTGGTTCCTTTAGTTTGTACCTGAATGCAACTGTAATTTTCTAGGGCCACTTGTTGTGGGCAGAAATCTTCAGGCAGTTTTTTTCTCTAGTATTAAATAATTCTTTCCTTGATTTCTTGAAAAATGCGTGAGCACACAGAAATTGCCCTTGCAAGGTGTGGGCGAATAGGGTGGATGTTAAGAGATGAATCCAGACTAAGCAAGTGCCAAGAGGTAACATTCTCTTCTTTGCACTGGAAGACTTACTGCATGGTTATTCCACATTTATTTCTTAACACTCCTTCTCACTTGTTTTCAGAGTAGCTCATCTTTTTTTTAAAAATGGCATCTGATATTGCAATGGAATTATGTAAACTCTAGAATTCTTGCACTCGGGAGTCTGACAGCTCTAGGAAGTTGGGGAAATTGAATAAATAATTTAAATTTCACTTCTATGTTTTTGTTGACTTTAGACAGAAAAAGAGAACCCTCCCCTAACATCCTCATTTGATTCCATAAGCCATTTTGAAATTCTTAGCTGAAAAGTGCTAGGGAATTGCACATAAAACTAATCATTACCTTGTAATGAAATGGTTCTGCAAGTTACTGCTTAATAATACTTGAAGTCATCAAAAAGTTCAAAGATTAATTACCATGTAACTGACAGTGTTTAGATCGGAAAATTAAGGTTCCAGTGAAGAACCGAAAAATATCCATATAATTACCCAGGTATAAAATGCAGCTTAATACATTCTGGAATCTGGGCTTCTCAAAATAGCAGGTCCCTTTTTGAGAGCATCAAGTGGTTTTTCATTATTCTCATTTTTCATCATACAGCAGCGAATATCATGCTTGTTTACTAATATGTATCTAATGGCTACTTTCCCTTTAGCAAAAAACACCTGCACCACCATGAAATAATTAGAACCACATCATTTGATAGGATATTATTGTTTTTTGTCATAGATCCTCACAATTAACCAACACATCATATTTATACATACGATTTTGGGACATATTTTTAAGCTGTAGGTTGCAGAAAGCATGCTATAAAACTACAAAATGTTTGAAGCCATGTAAAGAGAAATTTGAGTTGACTAATTCATATTAGGATATTTAGACTTATTTGTGTCTTTTCATCCTTTTCATATCCTTGCAAATAGTACATCTTAGAAGACAAGTGAGGAAAAAAGGCCCGGAATTTCTTTTAGGAGCTTCTAGGACAGAAGGAAATCAGAAATATGGAACCTAGGAATCCTCTTTCCATAAGTCTATTTGGTGTTCAACACTTTCCCTCATGTATTTCCAAGTACCTTTCTCACTTTGCATAACTGGTTTACAAATTTGTCTTAGAAAACTGGCCTCTTATGTTTTTAGGAGACTTTTTAAAGTAAGACATAATTTAAAAATTGAATTTGGCAAGCGGTGCTAAGTTCAAGCATGAGCCATATGCTAGTAAGCGACCAGCACCTGGCAAGTTCACTGCAGAACAGTTTTGGGATGCTGTATATCCTGTTTGAAAATATTTGCTTTAATATTTTCTACCTGAAGAAAAGAAGGTTATTTACAAAGGTAGAAACGCAGAGTAAAGGAATGGATACTGGCCCAAAAAGAAGAGCTGAGCGATCTGATTGAAGACAATGACTTCTTATCAGAAGCAGCAGTTGCTGACTTAGGTTATGTAGCGGGTGACATTTTAAGGGGTGAGATGAGTGAAATACCAACTAAAGATTAGTGTTGGGAAACTTTTTTAAAGCAAATTTCTCCAACAAAAGGTCATTGAGTTTGAAATAGGTGTCTCTTCTTAGTACATCTTTGACTTCAGACAAAAAAATAAACCCTCAAACTTGTATGTGTAACACTTCTTTAGGATCCATCCTCAAAATAAACCTTACATTCACCATCTTACAGCTTCAAACATTGCCTTCCTGTAGTAGCAACCATCATGGTTCCTTTAGTTCTTTTAAGTTTCTCTTCTAAATTCTATCAGGAGCAAAACACTTTCTTGGACAAATGTTGAGGAGAAGCAGAAAAGAGAATATGCATGATTTTCCTTAGCTTATAACTGTTGATGATTATATCAATGTATATATAAGAGCCTTCTTAAAAACCCCTCAGGAACTCTCTCATGTCCTGCTCTTCTGTGCCTGCTACTGACTGTGTTGCTTCTAGCTTATTAATATTTTATCTGCCCATGGACTCTGATCCTCATTCATGTTACAACACACTTTATTTCCCTTCATGAGATATTACCTACTTCTGTGAAGTCTCATAATGGAAGATACTACATTCCCAAGAACTCCTGGCATATATCTATCTGTATCTGTGTCTGTCTTTGTAAATATCTATCTAGATTTGTTTAACCTTCAACATAGAGATAACTATATCTAGGTTTTCTTTTTTTTTAACTTCAGCGTGGAGATCTCTCCATCACAGTGCAGATTTAGTCTTTACTGATACATTTTACATGAAGATTTCATAGGAGTTGTGATTAAACTAGTTGGAATTCTCTGAAGAAAAGCAAGTATGAGAAAATAGAAAAGATCATTGCTGTGGTTATTCCATGTGCCCTCTGGAGAGAGCTGCCAGGGAACCTGGAGATCTCAGAGACTGAAAGAAAATGGGAGTCAGAATCTGGTCAGTCTATGCTAAAGATGAGAAAAGAGCAAGCCCTGCCAACAACTTATGGATGCTATTATACTTAGGAAGAATTAAACTTTATATCCTTTGGAGACTAAACAGCTCCCTAGATGGTGGGAATAAATCTTGAAAACATTTTTGATGATAGTTAGGGATTTAAGTTTGCTGAGTTCTTTTTGTGGCTGTACAGGGAGACTAAGTTTATGAGTCTCCCTGAATGATTCCATATAGAGAAACAGTGGGCAGCTTTTTATTTTTCAAGTTTGACTCACCAGCTCTCAAATTTGAATTATATTTTTTTTAGACTTTAGGTTATTATTCCCATTCTCAAATGAGCTAGATGCTGTCTAATGAGGTTTTCATTTTTTTTTTTTTTCAGTTTGCAGTAGATGCATTGTAGTATTCATGATGGCAGGGAATATGTCTACCTGATTCACCACTGTAACCCCAGTTCCTAGCACAAAGCCTGGCACTTGGAAGGGACTCACATATTTATTACCTGATTCATTTCCAGAGGACAAATTTCCAAGTTTCATCATGCATCTGTTCCTCAAATCACAAAGTAGAACCATGTTGCAATGCTGGAGAACTCAATGTGGTAATATAATTCTACCCTCTTTATTTTTAGTCTAACATATACTTAATATATGATATATTAAATATGTTTACTTAACACATAAAAACAGAGACAATCAAGAGATTCCGTTTCTGTATCTAAGAGGAAACTGGAAATATGCATATCATTGTTTCTAACCTCACTGACTAGTAATGTGAGGGACATATAAACAGGAAATCTCAATATTGTGCTATAAAAGAGATTCATAGAGCTACTTAACATAAAGGTGAGATGAAGGTGGACTATAAGCATTTGTGTTCAGACAGACCTGGGTTTAAACTGTGGCTCAGTCATCCACTAATTATTATAATTGCAATTGTCCCTTAACCTTTCTGTGCTCCAATTTCTTTATCTACGAAAAGAAGATATAAGACACTCAGTATAGGACTATCATAAGCTTTTCATGACATAAGATAGGTAAGAAGCAAATCACTATGTGTGACCCATTATTTGGACTGCTATTAACCATTACTCCAAAATCAGAGAGTTTCCCTAAGGAAGTGAGGGTTCTTTTGTATTTACCTCATAGGAAACACCATCCAAATGAGGAGCCACAGTATGGTGAGGAATTTAGATTTGTTTCATAAGGAGCATCATGTGGAGCAGTGATATGGTCTGGCTCTGTGTCTCCACCCAAATCTCATCTTGAATTCTAATCCCCACGTGTTGAGGGAGGGAGGTGACTGGATCATGTGGGTGGTTTCTCCTATGCTATTCTTGGGATAGGAGTGAGTTCTCATGAGATCTGCTGGTTTTATAAGCATCTGGCATTTCCCTTGCTCATGCTCTTCTCTCTCCTGCTGCCATGTGAAGAAAGTCCTTGCTTCCCCTTCCCCTTCTGCCATGATTGTAAGTTTCCTGAGGCCTCCCCAGCCATGTGGAACTGTGAGCCAATTAAACCTCTTTCCTTTATAAATTATACAGTCTTAGTTATTTCTTTATAGCAGTGTGAAAACGAACTAATATAAACACTGATATGTATATCAATTAGTATTTACCCTGCCTCCTTTCAGAAAAGGTAGGCGTCAACTCTGGCATCTCATGGGTGATCCATTTAAATCATGTCAGATTATTTCCATCTCTCCTTTGAGTTTTACCTCATCTCATGGCAATTTGGAATCTACTAAATGATGTGGCAATATTACTGTTGCTTCTTGGTAAGGACAAAATTCATCCTAAAAGTCTTGAAGGAAAGGGACTGGGAAGGATATACTGCAGTGGTCCTCAACCAGGGCTATGGTGTGCAAGAGACATTTGACAATGTCTGGAAACGTTTTGGGTTGTCACAACTGGGGGCAAGGGTGGAAGATGCTTCTGGTATCTAGTGGGTAGAGACCACAGATGCTGCTGAAGATCCTACAATTCACAGGTCGGACCCTCACAATAAAGAATTACTTGGCTTATTATATCAAGAGTGGTGTAGTTGATTAACCTTGGCATGGGGAAAGACAGTATGGACTAGTGCTTATAACAAGTCTGTTATCCAATGGTTTGGTGAGTAGATTTAGGGAAAGAGACATGAAAAAAACCAATCCCTAAGAAACCCGAGTATGGGCTAGAAGACAAAGGGATCATGGGAAGTGACAGAAACTCCAGCCCCATGGTATTTAACATTAAATGTAAATATTAAAGGTGTGGGAAGAAGCACCATAAATTTAACCGGAATTCGTTTAAACATTCATGAATCTGAGAAAGGGGGAAGGAGACTTCCATCTGTTAAGTGCATGTTCTCTGACAAGCTTTAGACATATCTCATGTTAATTATCATTAGGAAAGACTTCAGATGAGTAGCATTACTTACTGTTGTGAAATTTGGGTTCTTAAACATACAGCTGGTTAATGACACAATCGGAATTTGATGCAGAACTTTCTGAAGCATTTCTAATTCATCATGTTTTCTCCTTAGCTGGTTCTCCGTTTCAAGCCAATGGTGGAGGCAGAAACACAACAAAAAACCCAAATCAAAAATAATAACAACAACAAATCTGGCCTCGCGAAAAATGCAAAACAGAAGGAAGCAAAGCCAAATGCGAATGCTAAGCATGTGTCCTGATTGCAGTTTAATGCGATCCTAAACTGCAGGACAAGCAATGCCAGTTCTCTTGGCTCTGGCCCAAGACACACCTCAAAAACCCGGACATACTGTTTTCTCTTGCACAGAAATAGCTATATCACTATTCCTGGGAAGGTATAATGAAGGATGGGAAAGGTAGGTGGAGGGTGAGGCCCTGAGTTTTTATGTCTGCATAGAAGGGAAGCCCTAGAGGATATTAATGTCTAAATACCAAAGGTTATTTGGAAGAACTGTTTTCCAAACTCATTATCTGCAAAGAAAAGAAGCATCAGCAGCCAGAAACCATGGAATATAAGTCAGGATCTCAAAGCTAAGGTAGGAAAAGTTTAGATCAGCCAATGAGAGAGATGATGTTCAGACAGAGCCATCAGGGAGTGAGCAGGGTCCCATGGGAAAGGCTGAGGGACTCCCAGTGCCAAGTTTCTAGTGCATATTGGATAAAATAATTGCAAAGAACTCAAGTGGTCTTTTCTGGCCCTAGGAGATAATTGGTTAGCTGAGCAGAGCTGTCTCACCCATGGGCCAATGACAAATTATAACAATCCATTATTTTTTCAAAAAGGAGAAAAGAGGGTTTTTTCATCTTTTTTTTCTCTATTGCTCAAAATGAATTATATGTCTGTAAGGAGCATCAGATAAATAGACCCTAGAGGCTGAAGTTTTCTATTGACACACAGACAGTGACTTAACTGAACAAGAGTGGTGCAAGACTCTCCTCTGTGAATTCTTCCAGCACGCCACGAGACTTTCTGCCAGAATCCGGTTCCTCTGCCCACTGTACCGACTGCCCAACACTACCACTTGGTGTGAGATGAGAGTTCCTCAGTACTGAGAATCACTCAGCATCCAGCCCTCTCTGCTGAGCCTTCCAACAGGGGAGCTAGTTAAAATGTGTAGGACTCTGTGGTGCAGACGTGTGCACAATAGGAAGAGGGCTAGAAATGTATCTCAGAGTAGACAAGATTAGGAATTGCTTGGAATGATTTTAGCTGTTCTGAAGATATGTGGACCTAACATAGCCCCTTGGGGTTGGTGGGATGTGCTTGTTGATTTTCTCACTGTTCTCTGAAATGCCTATTCTCATAATTTTTCATGTGTAAAAAGTATTTTTTTAAATAAAATGCTAATTTTGCTCTAAACGCACAGGACAGGCATTGACAGGCTTTCTACAACACACTCAACCATTTACTACCCAGTTGCAATCCCCCAAAGTCTGCTCATACTACAGCTAAGTCCTAATCAGTTTATGACAGACCTAGTAGAAGCCGGGAAAACCGAAACAGTTTACAACAACGCACTTAGCGTTCTGTAACAGCACAAACTCCAGAGAATACTAGTAGGGTCTATGCTGATTTCAGGGGCTCTTTCCCCAGAGACCTTTTCCTGCCAAGAATTCATCAGTGTTCAAGGTCCAGCATATTCCAACTTTGGTCCCACTGATGGGAGGCTTGCTGGGGATTAGGGACTGGAAGGAAAGAAGGGTGGGAAGCCTCCAGAACACAAAGACATATTCCAGAAACCTGGAGCCAGCTCTTCCTCCAAGAACAATACATCATCATGCATTTGGGATTCTATGTCTCAGATGACTAGGACATAGATATATTATAGATCAATGAGGTCAAGATGGAAACTGGGATGATCTCTACCACTTCAGATTGACTCTGCCAGATCTATCTTAAACAGATTGAGAGGGCACAAAACTGAATAAGCAGAGGAAACATGACCTGGGAGGGGAAAATTAGAGAGCAATTACTTAAAAAGTGGCTGGGCAAAACTGAAACTCCCAAAAGAAGTATCAAACAGTTAATGCCATATGAAATATGTGTTCTGGGCCTGGAAATCTCAGGAGATGGACCTCATACTAGCTTTACATTCCACGATGGTGTCGTAGTTGAAGACAAGGAGCTGGCTTGTCCAAATTCTGGTTCTAACACTGACTAGTTATGTGAACTTAAGCAAACTTCTTAACCGCTCCATGCCTTCCCTTCCTAATCTGTAAAATGGGAGTAATAATACTATCTCAGAGGATAGTTATGAAGGTAAATTGAATTAATTTATGGATAAAAGCACTCATAACAGTGCTGCTACCTATAAAGTAATATATAAATGCTCATTATTATTATATATACATTTATATTTATGTGTAATATATTTATAATTTATATTAATTATAATACACATAATACATGTAACATACAATATATAGATGCTTATATGTATAATATATAAATATTACAGTTAATGACTATTCTTTTACTTCTGTTATATATAATACTTGTTGTATAATATATTACATATATGTATTATTCTTTATTGGTAACTACATCTGCATTGCAGCATTGAACCTAATTTATATTTTATATCTACATTTTTTTCCTTAAAATTTATAACTGCTTTCTAGATTTCCTGAGAAACATTCCAAATAATCTGGCTCAAAACTAGCTCTAACATATACTAGTTGTGGAACTGTGACAAAGCTCCCTAAATCCAAGTTTGTTGATCTTGAAAATAGGGGTGGATAAAGATTTAAATAAGATGGAACAGAGCTGCTCAGCCAGTGTGCCTGCCATTCATTAGTCACGAGTAAGCCAAACAGTGAGCACTTTAGCCTTGCAAATAGACAGCTGGGGTCTGGTTTGACTGGGGCTCTTGCCCAGCTGTCTCTGACCATAAGTGTCCTTTCACTCCAGTGTGCCCTACAAATACTATTTTCTCTGGGTTCATGATAAAAAAAAAAAAAAAACCTGAAAAAGACATTGCATTGGAAGCACTGAGCACCAGACGTGGTACATAGCAAGTACACCAAAAACATTTACTTTTGTGGTTGCTGATGGCAACAGTGGCAGTAGAAGGAAGACGAGAGAGAAAAGAACTATTTTTTTTGTGTGTGCTGTCATTGTTTTGTTTCTTTGCAAAAGTGGAATTGGAACCTGTCATAATATTACTACTTTAAGTAAAGAGGCCACGCAGTCTATGGGTATGGTCTATCTAAAGTGTATTGACTTTGGAGCCATGAAGAGTAGGGTGACCAGCTGGCCCAGTTTCCTAGGAATGAGGTGGTTTCTGGGTAATGGGATTTTCTGTGCTTGGAAGTGGATCCTCACTCTGAATATGTGACTTGGCCTCTCTGAATTACATTTTCCTATCGTCAAGTAGGAAAAACAAATCCTGACTTGTAGCACTTTTGTTATCAAATAAAAAAATGTTCATACAGTATGGGAGAGAGAAGTAAAACAAGTGTTATAGCTGCTCCGTTCCCCTCATTCCACCCTCCGGTTAGCAGCATCAGAGTGTGAATATAAGCCTCATACTTGGTAGCTGCATAAACATGGGCAGGCTGTGGAAAATTGCAGAGCTTCAATTTTATCATCTGTAATATAAGAATCATAATACCAACCTTGATAGAGGAGGATTAAATTAAAAAAGAAAATTACTCCATAGGAGCGACTATTAGATGTGATTTCCCTCCTGTTTCTCCCTTTATTTTTTTCTTCTAGTAAATTTTCAATCCATAAATCTTACACAGAATGACCATTTCAAAAAATAAGGCTTCTAAACTGTGGCTAGCCCCTGGTATTCTCCATGCTTCTTAGTTGACAGAATTTCAGCAGTGTGCCTCTCCACGCTACCCACGCCTTTCCTGTAGAGAAGATGGTGTTCTTTATACAGCATTTGCACAAACTTCAAAATAGCTTTCAGAAACAGGAGCTGACCAAGATTTTACTAGCATGTCATTGACTTCACATAACAAATAAGTTATTGTATCTAAATCTCATTAATTTTCCTTCTTTTATAATGTCCCATAGGAACTGAATGAGAGATATAAAAATGGCTATAAACCTCTTCCACATCTGCTAAGATGAAAAGCTGATTTTTACTCAGTTTTTGAATTTTCTCTCCCTTCAGTCTTTCCTTCCTCCCCCTTCCTTCTTTCCTTCCTTCCTCCTTTTTTTCTTTTCTCCCTCACTTCTTTCTTTCCTTCTTTCCTGTCCATTATTTCTTTAGTTGCTTCCATTCTCATCTGGATCATGGTTTCTTTAACTGCTTGCAATTCTTTTTGACTTCACTTTTAGTTGTCTCTCTCCTTTCTTTATCATTGGTAATCATGGATGGATTTTCTCTTCATTTCTGGATAATTTATTCAATTATAAACTCAGTAACTATTTATTAGCACTTCTGACTGACAATGTGTGAGATACTGATGAATGGAAAAAGATGGAATCCTATGGCCTCTTTCATAACATACCATTCTTTAGCAAAACGATTTTATATGAATATCTAAAAAAGGAGAGGCTTGCTATGTACATTGTCTCATTCCATTCCCAACAATAAAGGATTAGCAAAAAAGAATTAACTTGCCTAAAGTCACTGACTAGACAGTGACAGATTCATAATTCAATCCAAGATCTGTTTCACTGAAGCATAGTGATTCATTCTAATTTGAATGTGCACTGAAATAATTTCTGCAGCTCTTCTTGTTTTTCTATTTTTATTACTGGTTACTTAAAAGTTTTTACTACCAAAATCTTCTCCAGACAAATATGATGTTAGGAAAGTCTTACTTTGATGATTCCTTCTACCCCTAAAAGTCCCTGTCCTTAAAAGCCATTCACATTCCCTTCATATATATATACATATATATATATATGACGGGAGTGAGATATGTGTGTGTGTGTATGTGTGTGTGTGTGTGTGTATATATATATATAAATATATATATATATATATATATATATATATATGCCAAGCCATTCCATAACAAAGATTCTTTTTCTCCTATCAAACTGTCTGGTATTTGTCCCATTCCTTTACATCCATGACCTCTGAAACACATGATTTGATATACTAGCCCTGTGTCCTAACTTGTGAGTGGCCATTAGTGTTAGTACTACTTTATTAGCTGGAACATTCTGGTGACGTTGCCTTAATTCAGGAGGGTAGGGGTTCAGAAATGCAGGCAGTCCTTGGAACTAAGGGAAGATTTTGTCAAGTTGGAGAACTTCCAATCATATTGGGTTATTTTCTAGGGACACGTAGTTCTATTTACTTAAAAGAACAACATTTAAGAGCCCGTTCATCTATATTGTTTTGGTAGACCACAAGTTTTCAATGTAATGTTGAAATTCAGGCCATCTAGGAAACACTGAAAAATTTCTGAGGAGACAAGCACCTCTGGACCTGGCTTTGAGTTTCCTTAGTAGGAGTTTCATATGCCGTTTGGCCGATAAAACCTCTGTTGGATCATTAGCTTTTTAATAGGATAAATAATTACCTCTAACACAAAAATATTTGGAATGGAAACATTTGGTTCCAGATTTCTAAAAAATCCCATTAAAACACCACATTAATTCATCCCTGGGTTCACTGCATCTCGAAGTGAGAGATTTGGCTGCCTTGGTCAGTATGCCTCAAAGAAGTTCAAAAGTAGGAAGGTTTTGTTAAAAAAAAAAAAAAAACTACAAAAAAAAAAAAAAAACAAGCAGAAACAACAAAAACCACATCAGTCTTCCTTTCCTCAGGACTAAGTAGATTCTTAGTTCCGCTTCAGTGAGTGAGAGAGGGAAAGACAAGCACAGTCTCTGGAATATAACCTTCTTGGGGGTTTGGCTCAAAGCTATTCCTTTTGAGTGAGTAGGAGCTTCCTGATCTGTCATTTAGCTACAACTTGACCAAATATTTTCTTGCCTGTCTGCAACACACAGTCTGTAGGAAGAATGACCCTTTCACCTTCTAGGTCCAAAGACATGAAATTGCCCATCACTCTCTCTTCCTCTGCTCCTTGACATGCAGTTTTCTTCTTGCCATTTTTCTCTAAACCCTATTAATCAGCACCTCTGAAAGGCCCCATTACTGAGAATATTTAAAGTATGACAGGATAATACACTAGGAAATATACTGTGGGGAATATTACAGTCCTGGCAGGACTAAATGACCTAAAGTCGTCTCAGTCTCCAGTGTTTCTTTGATTAATTAACCCCATTTCTCAGAATCCTTGAGTTCAGAGTTCTCTCTGCACTGAAGCTTGTGCAGGGCCAGTGCAGAGGAAAATTTTTTTTCCATCTCTGGTGTGCTTTCTTTGCCTTAGTATTGTCCTTAAAGTTTAGCTTTTGTCTCTAAAACATTCATAAACTCACTCAACACGTATGATTGTGCTTCAGGTATGGACTAGACACAGTGCATGGTGCTGATAAGAACAAAATGGAGCAAGACCCGGACCTCACCTCAAGCTCTCAGCACTGGAGGGGAAATTGTTCACTAGGAGGCCTTGTGGATACACAGAGGAAGTGCTTTGCTTTGCCGACAGTCCCAGAGGAAGTAGCACATAAGCCAAGTCTTAAGGGATTGGTTATTGTTTGAGAAGCAGATGGACCAAGGGAGGCTACTAGAGACAGAGGGAAGATGATGTACAAATATGTAGATAATTCTTACCCATTTATTGGCGCTGAGGGCATTCAGTATATCTAGAATATGAGAGTCCAGTGAAGTGGTGGAAAAGAATGAACATCAAGACCAGCTAAATAAAGAAATGTCACATACAATATGCCAAGGAACTCAGTCTTCTTCCTGTTTGTAGTGGGGAATTATCAGAAATGTTTTAGCAGAGCTGAATTTTTAAAAGATCATTCTGGCCTAATAATTGGATAGAACTCACAGGAGGATGAAAGATGGGAGAACAGTCAGAAGGCTACTGGAAAAGTTCAGATATAAGCTAACCTAGAGTAGTAAGATCTGGGTCTATGGATGTGACCATGGTTCTTTCTGGAGATATGTCTCTCTCCTGGCCTTATAATTTGTTTTTTTATTTAAAAGTAAAAACAATTCTCTATGATGGACAAATATATTCCCAATGTTCCAACAGGCTTTCTTTGCTCTTCCTGGCCCTGTGTAAGGAGCTCTCCCAGCTCCCCTCTGTTTTATTTAATTGCAGTTGAATATTTAAGACTATGATACCTCTGTCAATCAGCAATTTTGGAATAATCTTAGTTTCCTAGGATTTTAGAGGGCTCAGTCCCAAATTCCAAGACACTTGAAATACCATTGTAAATGCAATAGCAAACAGAAAGTTACAGTTTGGTATGTGACAAGTGTTGTAAGTCTTCTTAAACTGACACAGTAACACCTGTCATTAAATTTGGAAGGGGTTATAAAAACACACAAGTCAACTTTTGGGTTTAGAACCCACTTCACATCTATGATGTACATTAATTCATTTTAACTGGCTATACCCATGTTCCAGGTGCACTCTTAGACTCAGTTTCTTCAACTGTGAAAAGCAGAGAAAAATGCCCATCTCACCTTTGAGATCAATCAACATTTAAGAACACACTTTGTAAACATTAAAGTACTGTCAGATTAAATGGTTTTGGTTGTAATGTGTAAAGGTAGGTAACTGATGAGTGACAGAGTCAAGACAAAAGGTCTCCTGATACCCATCCTAGCCTAGAATGACAATTTGTCCACTAACTTTTTATTTTTAATATTTTCCTGTATACACTTTACTTAGTTTCAAAAATAATTGAGCTTGAATGCCTTCTTTTCTTATGGCAAACTAAGTCATGTTTGTACACTGTCTCCCTAATTCTGATACCCCATATGGTGTTTAGAATAATTCAGTCAAGCCACGGACTGCAATTTAATTTAGAAGAATTTACAAAGGAAAAAAGGGCTTGACAACTTGCTTTTTTAAAATGACTAACAGAATTCTCCACTTTGCTTTGGCATTCAAATAACCAATGGAGTTCTTAAATTAAAAAAACCAAAAAACGGAAAAACAGCTTTGATGCCCGAGCTCCATCACAAGCTTCTTGAATCAGGATGTCCTGTATTTCCCTTAATGATTGACTCCCAAGACATGAAATTAGCTAAATGGATAGCAGTGATTCTGGCATGTGCTTAGGTGGATACTTGGTCCCTACAACCTCTGACAAGTAGGTTCATAGCGTACAACAGATCTGCAGCGCACACAGATGCCCCTGCCTTGCGTTTCGCCTCACAGCCACTCTTCCACGCACTGCTGGAAATGCGCAGCATGCAGACCCATTCAGACCTGCAATCATCACCCAGGTTATACTGCACGATGTTAGAGTAAAAAAATGAATGAACACAATTGCTGCTTACAAGGCATTCTAAGAGTATGCATGGCAGGTAAAGAAGTAAACCTAATGTGAGTATAATATTTGCATATGCCAAAGTCCATATTAAAGGAGAGATTTTTTTTTTTCACTGGAGGGGAGCAGGAAAGAAAAGGCTTTACAGGGGAGGAAATTTATGGGCAGAATTTAAAGAATGAGTGAGAAATGTCCAAGAGGAAGAAAGTGGGTCAAGCCAGTGGAAATGGGGAGCAGGTAGCAGGTGGGAGATGAGAGAAGGAAGGAAGATATTCTGGGAAGAGGAGGGAGTGCATGCAAGGGTCATGAAACTGCCTTGAACACACGAGACCTTCAGGGTGATGGGAGTAATGATGGGTCACAGCTATCCTGTGAGGGTGGAGTGGCCTCAGTGGATGTGGATGGAGAAGCCAGCAGGGGCCAGTCCAAAGGGCCTTGGGTGCAATGCTATGGAGCGCTGCTGCGCTATTCCCAGTACACATCCAATGATATTTAAAAAAATACACATCTAAACTCAAGTGAAGAAATATTCCCAATAATATTTCTGAGCCAGAAGAGACATTCTGACAAAAGTGCTTCTATTACATTCTCTTCTGTTGTCCTTTTGTAAGAAGAGTCATATATGTTTTCTGGAGCATTCTTTTCCTGTCTTCCAAAGCAGAAACTCTGTCTTTTCCTTTGCTGTCTTCCAAAGAGGACAGCACTAAAAGCTGTTATCCTAATGCTTTTGCCCTCCATCCCTCTCAGGCTAACACACAGATGCTCTGGGGTCCTCACCTGGCCCTCATTTCTTGTGGGTGGCAACATCATTGTTCTAAGACCTGTTAATACTGAAATAAGCTCAGAGTCAGTTACAGGGCAGGGAATAACAATCTAGAGAGAGTTCTTGTAACAAACGGGCAGAGAATTCAGGGCTAGTCAAACCACATAGCATGCAGGACTGAGCTCCAGTTTCAGAGAAAACTGGTAATCTTACTAGAGATATGAACATCACCAATCCAAATCCTATGAACTTTGCACCTGCTATAAGAGCTAGGGAGAAACATGACTTCTTTTTCCATCTGGAACTGGCCCTGAACCCTCACTGGAAATGGCCCTGAACCCTCACTGGAAATGGCCCTGAAGCCTGACTGGACGTGAATAGAGACCAGACTTAGGACTGTGAAACTGAGTCTAGATCACTGTCTTACCTGGCAGCTGCTCTGGTCTGCATTGGCTCATGGCCTGGGAAGCCTGATGCTTTAAACCAGGGGTCCCCAACCCCTGGGCCATGGACTGGCACTGGTCTGGTCCATGGCCTGTTAAAAAGCAGGCCACAGAGCAGGAGATGAGCGGCAAGCGAGCAAGCATTACCGCCTGAGCTCTTCCTCCTGTCAGATCAGCAGCAGCACTGGAGTCCCATAGAACTGCGAGCCGTAGTGTGAATTGTGCGTGTGAGGGACCTGGGTTGAACACTCCTTGTGAGAATCTAATGCCTGATGGTCTGAGGTGGAACAATTTAATCCCAAAACCATTCCCTCCACTCTACCATCTGTGGAAAAACTGTCTTCCATGAAACCATTCCCTGGTGCCAAAAAGGTTGGGGCCTGTTTTTTAGACCAATGGGTAGGAATTGGGTGGCTGGGCAGAGACTGAACCCACATAGCATGGTCACAATGAACCTTGACTGTTAATGTGTTACAGGTTTACACAACAGCTTGCTCACGAAAGCATCCAGGTCACAGAAGCACATTCTCTGGATCTCAAAAGGGATAGTTTCCATATTCCAGAAGGTAGAAAGGAGTGGAGGAGGATAAAGTGTTACTTAGAGTAAGAGTTGGGACTCTGAAGTCTGGATAGTCTGGTTCAAATTATTCTATTATCAAAGTTAATTTCTAAACCCTACCAGGCAAGGTCTAGGTTTATTTTAATCCTCCAAGTAGCCCAACATTCACCACAGAAAACAATAATTTTTTTTTGATTTCTTAAACAAATTGATTCTTTGGGACTTTTATTGTCTTTGCCTTATTTTCCTCTCTTTGAAGTAGAGGTTAAAAATACCTACTATGTTCTTGTGGAAATTACCTGATTAAATGCATTAAAGTTTCTAACAGAGTTCCTGCCCTCTTAGTAGAAATGTGCAAATAAATGTTGGTTTAGACTTTAGTTTCTTGTGTCTCTGTGTAATTTATGTAGAGCAGTCAGATAACCGTGTTTTTTTAAAAAATATGGCAGTTGACCACCAATGTAAACTAAGAAAAGAATTATGGGACAGCATAATATAATATTTCGTGTGCCAGTAAATAAGTGACATTTATTTGTGAGGTAATTGACTGAGGAACTGCCTTATACTTTAATCTCCTCACAGTAATGACCTAAGTACTTGCACTCAGCAGAGGTTGAAGAAGTCTTTATGGATTACATGATTTAGGAGATATTTTTAACTTTTACTCATTTAATTTTAAAATTGGGGATAAAGTAAATAGGTTGCAGAATTAGGTGAGTTGGGTCACATCAGTAAACAGGGATTTATAGGGTCCACTACCAGTTTCTAGCACGGTCTTGGTATTCTCTGCAAAACATTGTAAGACATTCCTTCTTACTGCAAGGAATGGGGGTAAAAATGTGTGTAGGAGAGATTAAAGAGATCCATCATTTCTGGCAAAATGTTCATATTTAGAAAGTCATGAAAACTTAAAAAGTTGGTCAGGATCACCACATTGATGAAAACGGCACATTATCGGGAGTTACTGAAGCAGCGCACTGCGCTTTTAAGATTAACTGGAGCCAAGAGGAAATACACGCACCCAGGTGATAAGTAGTATTGTTCTGGTTTCGGTGAACTCAGTTTGTGGACTGGGAGGAGATGAGACGTCTCCAATCTTTGTGATATACTTAGAGAAAAGCAAAATCCCAACTCTTGCTCCAAGTAACACTTCATCCCCTTCCCCTCTTCTTCTACCTTCCAGAATATGGAGACTATGAATCACCTTCAAAGTGTTTGAAGGTGATTCCAGAACTTTAAAACAAACAAAAACAGAACATTTACAGCAACGGAGGTTTTCCTAAAGGATGCTGCTCTGGGGGAGGAAAGGGTGGGGAAGCACAAGGTAAGTTCGTTGTTCATGCTTTAGACCTGTTGAGTCTGAGGTGGTAGGAAGTGCAACAAGCAAAGATTTCAAGTCCTGGTGAGTAGTTTGTGTTTTCAGCCAGAAATATGGGATAAGGACACAGTAAGAAGATAAGGCAGAAAGATGGATAAGAGGTGTCAGTTAGAGCCGTAAAAAGAATGAGGTCTTCCAGAGGAATTAAAGAAAGGACACATTATAAAAGCCTGAGAACTGGGGAACACCCACCTATAGTACAGGGGGAAAAATGTGTACTTGCAAATAGAATGGTGAGGTCTTATTCACAACGGTGAAAGGACCAAGAGAGCCTTCTATCATATCAGAGAAGTCAAGAGAAAGAGAAAGTGAAGAGGGCGGGTGGCCAGCTGGGATACGCTGCGGAATAGTAAGGAGGCCTGCAGGCCAAGAAAAGACACATTTGCACCCGGCCATTTCCTTCCAGTGCCAAGATTCTTTAATGCCATTGTGACTTTCAAAAAGGCAGTCCAGTTGACAGGTGACATTGACACCAAAGAAATATCAGGAGGATCGGTTAAAAGGAAATAGAAGCACAGTTGTAGAACATTCATCTGGAAGTTTGGCTGTGAAGATAAGGTGACAGGTAAAAATGGTGAGTAGGGTCATTTAAAAATCATTTCAGGATGAGAAAAAATACCTTATTTGAAAGCAATTGTTGAGGGGAAAGATCTGGAGATACTAAAATGGAAAGGTATAGTGAAAAAACACAAAAACAAAAATCCCTGAGGAGGCAGAGAGAAGACTTGGTACGACTGGGAAACTGACCCCCCTCTGAGGTCAGTGACCAGAAGAGATAAGTGGCTGTAAATGACAATCATGTCATCTTACCTTTGAAAATACTTCTTAGATAACAAAACTATAACTGTAGTTCTTTACCTAAGTATTTTTTTCTTAGGTCATTAAGTCTTCACAGTCACTGTGTAAGAAAGGCATTACCACATTCATCTTCCGTTATATAAATGAAGTCTCAGAGCAGGTTAGGAAATAATTCAAGATCCCATACACAGGAAGTAGCTGAGTTAGGACAAGATCTCAGATCTGAGCCTAAAACTTAAGGCATGGCACTTTGGGAAGTCGAGGTGGGTGAATCTCCTGAGATCAGGAGCTGGAGAGCGGCCTGACCAACATGGTGAAACTTTGTCTCTACTAAAACATACAAACAAATTAGCCAGGCATTGTGGCAACTGGCTGTAATTCCAGCTACTCGGGAGGCTGAGACAGGAGAATCACTTGAACCCAGGAGGCAGAGGTTGCAGTGAGCCAAGATTGCGCCACTGCACTCCAGCCTGGGCCACAAGAGGAAAACTCCCTCTCAGACAAACAAACAAACAAACTTAAGGCATGGGCCAAGACATAACTGCTCATCACATTTGTCTACACCAATGTTGGAATATGACCAAAGAAGATGACAGCAATGCTGTGGGTTGTAGCCTCAAAGTATTAAATAAGGCGAGTGTGTATGTGTCTGTGAGAGACAGTCAGACAGACAAACACACATAGACACAGAGAGGAGCGAGAGAGATAAAGAGACACACACACACACACACACACACACACACACACAGAGACAGACAGACAGACAGACAGAGTTTTGGGAGATGTTATGGGTTGAATTGGGGTCCTCCAAAAGATATGTTAAAAAGCCCTGATTCCTGCTCTCTGTGAATGTGTGTTTATTTGAAAACAGGGTCTTGGCAGATGTAATTGAGATGTTATTTAAGATGTTAGTTAAGATGAGGTCATACTGGAGTAAAAGCAGGCCCTTGATCTAATATAACTGATGTCCTTAGAAGAGAAGAAACAAAGACAAACACAGAAAGAAGACAGTCATGTGACGATGGAGGGAGAGATTGAAG
The DNA here is from genome assembly GCF_030222135.1 of Aotus nancymaae. Classification (NCBI taxonomy): domain Eukaryota; kingdom Metazoa; phylum Chordata; class Mammalia; order Primates; family Aotidae; genus Aotus; species Aotus nancymaae. The sequence continues at coordinate 108,891,006 of NW_026988425.1, forward strand.
TGACAGATCTGTAAGCCCAGCAATGCCAGGGATTTCCAGTAAACATCAAAGGGCAACGAAGGATTCTACCGTACAGTTTCTAGAAGGAGCATGGCCCTGCTGACACCCTAGGGTATTAAATAAGGCGAGTGTGTTAGGCTATTAAACACATATTGTGTTTAAAATAGTTGAGGCTTTTAAACACAGAGTGCTGGGAGATGGGATGGGTTGACTTATGGCCTCCAGAACTATAAGATAACACATTTCTGTTTTTCTAAGCCACCTAGTTTGTGATATTTGTTAGGGCAGCTCAAGAGCAGAACTGCTCTAGAGCAGAATTGGTCTGTGCCCTGTTAGGAATCAGGCCAGGCAGCAGGAGGTGAGCAGTGGGCCAGCGAGCGTGACCACCTGAGCTCCACCTCCTGTCAGATCAGCAGCAGCATTAGATTCTCACAGGAGCGCAAACCCTATTGTGAACTGTATATGCAGAGGATCAAGGCTGCACGTTTCTGAGGAGAATCTAATGCCTCATGCCTGATGATCTCAGGTAGAACAGTTTCATTTAGAAACCACTCCCCTGAACCCCAACCATGGTTCCTGGAAAATTGTCAAATTGTCTTCCACAAAATGGGTCCTGGTGCCAAAATGCTGGGGACTACTGCTCTACAGAACTAATATGGGAGGATATCACCCAGATGGATTTGGTGAAAACTTGTCCAGAAAAGAGAAGGTGTGAATGTCCAAAGTGGATGGTGATTGTGGGAGTTGGCAAAGGAGGAAAGGTATTTCTGGAATAAATACTTGCAGGCCAGTAGTACAACCTCATGGCTAAGCACAGTAATTTTGGAACCAGACACCAATGGGTTCAAATTGCTATTCTGCCTCTTTTAGTCTGGGAAACACTGAGAATGTTATTTAATATTTCTAAGGCTTTGTTTACTTATTTGCAAAATTGATATAATAATTCCTACACCATGGTGTTGTTATGAGGATTAAATGGCATGAAACATGTAAAGTGCTCACCACAGTGCCTTTGAGTGCTCAATAAAGTGAGCTGAGTTCCCAGTAGTTATAATAGTTACAGTTGTTTATGCCTTTCCCATTATATGCCTTTTTCAAACAGCATTTTTGTCTGGAAGTCTTTCCAGATGAAATACTTCCAAAGTATAGCCAGCATTTTTGTCCACAGGGAGTAGAAAAAGAAAGTGATGAGGGCAAAATCTAACACTGAAGGATATTTGTTTGTATGTAAAGGGCACCGTGATGGTGAGGTTGGTAGTGATACTAACAGTAGTGGCAGGAGTACTAGCAGTAGGTTGGTAGCACTAATAGTAGTAGCAGTAATAGAAGGAGGTACACAAGGATAAGGAGAAAAATGGACAGTGGTTCTATTAAGTGATTACTATATTCCAGACATTTATCACATGCTTTGCATGTATTAATAAGAAAACCCCATTGTCTCAGCCCAAAATCTCCTTAAGTTGATAAGCAACTTCAGCAAAGTCTCAGGATACAAAATCAATATGCAAAAATCACAAGCATTCCTATACACCAACAACAGATAAACAGAGAGCCAAATCATGAGTGAACTCTCATTCACAGTTGCTACAAAGAGAATAAAATACCTAGGAATTCAACTTACGAGGGATGTGAAGGACCTCTTCAAGGAGAAATACAAACCACTGCCTAAGGAAATAAGAGAGGTCACAAACAGATGGAAAAACATTCATTGCTCATGGATAGGAAGAATCAATATTGTGAAAATGGCCATACTGCCAAAGTAATTTATAGATTCAATACTATCCCCATCAACCTGCCATTGACTTTCTTCACAGAATTAGAAAAAACTACTTTAAATTTTATATAGAACCAAAAAAGAGCCCATATAGCCGAGACAATCCTAAGCAAAAAGAACAAAGCTGGAGGCATCACACTACCTGACTTCAAACTATGCTACAAGTCTACAGTAACCAAAACAGCATGGTACTGGTACCAAAACAGAGATATAAACCAATGGAACAGAACAGATGCCTCAGAACTAATGCCACACATCTATAACCATCTAATCTTTGACAAACCTGACAAAAACAAGCAATGGGGAAAGGATTCCCTATTTAATAAATGGTGTTGGGAAAACTGGCTAGCCATGTGCAGAAAACTGAAACTGGACCCCTTCCTTACATCTTAACAAAAATTAACTCAAGATGAATTAAAGGCTTAAATGTAAGATCTACAACCATAAAAACCTTAGAAGAAAACCTAGACAATACCATTCAGGACACAGGCGTGGGCGAAGACTTCATGTCTTAAACACCGAAAGCAATGGCAACAAAAGCCAAAATTGACAAATGGGATCTAATTAAACTTAAGATCTTCTGCATAGCAAAAGAAACAGTCATCCGAGTGAACAGGCAACCTACAGAATGGGAGAAATTTTTTGCAATCTATCCATCTGACAAAGGGATAATATTCAGAATCTACAAGGAACATAAACAAATTTACAAGAAACAACCCATCAAAAAGTGGGTAAAGGATATGAACAGATACTTCTCAAAAGAAGACATTTAGGCAGCCAAGAAACATATTTAGAAAAGCTCATCACCACTGGTCATTAGAGAAATGCAAATTGAAACCACAATGAGATACCATCTCATGCCAGTTAGAATGGTGATCATTAAAATGTCAGGAAACAACATGCTGAAGAGGATTTGAAGAAATAGGAATGCTTTTACACTGTTGGTGGGAGTGTAAATTAGTTCAACCATTATGAAAGACAGTGTGGCGATTCCTCAAGGATCTAGAACCAGAATTACCATTTGACCCAGCAATCCGATTACTGGGTATATACCCGAAGGATTATAGATCATTCTACCATAAAGACACATGCATACGTATGTTTATTACAGCACTGTTCACAATAGCAAAGACTTGGAACCAACCCAAATGCCCATCAATGTTAGACTGGATAAAGAAAATGTGGCACATAAAACCATGAAATACTATGCAGCCATAAAAAAGGATGAGTTCATGTCCTTTTCAGGGACATGGATGAAGCTGGAAACCATAATTCCCAGCAAACTAACACAGAAACAGAAAACCAAACACTGCATGTTCTCACTCATAAGTGGGAACTGAACAAAGAGAACACATGTACACAGGGAGGGAAACATCACACACTGGGGCCTGTCAGGGGGTGGAGGGCTAGGGGATGGATAGCATTAGGAGAAATATCTAATGTAGATGACAGGTTGATAGGTGCAGCGAAACACCATGGCATATGTGTACCTATGTAACAAACCTTCACTTTCTGCACATGTATTCCAGAACTTATAGTATAATAAAAAATAAAATAAAAATAACAACAAAAAATGTTAAGTATCTTAAAGTGAATAACATTGAATTTGAAATCTAAGGGTAATAATGAATTCATTTGATATGAAGAACATCATTTTGGTCTCTGTGAAAAAACTGAAAGTAATTCCATTTAACAGAAATGGAATGGAATACAAGACCAAGTTTCAAAAAGATCGTAGATAAAAAATATAATTGTTGAAAATAAAGCATTCACAATGATTCATTTGTGTGACAGAATAGTATATTATGTTGATGAATTTTTGCCTTTTTATGTGATGGCCATAGATGTCAATGGATAGTATAAACATGTCAATAATGTCATCAGCATTAACGACAATACTAATAGTTGTTATTTATTGAGCATTTACTGTTTTCCTGTGGTAGTATTGACAGTATTATGAGCTTTATTTTGTGTAATTCTTAAACCAATCTTCTGAGGCAGTGTTTCTGCTTCAGATCTACTCAGCTTCACTTATCTCTGGAACCCCTGGCTACTTGTTCCATCCCAGTTGCCTCTGCAGTAAGTAGGCATGTGATCCAACCAACATCACATGGGCACAACCCAGTCCACCTTATTTCATAACTGTGCTGATCACCTTTCAGCTCCAGTCTCAGGGTTTCCTAACATCCCCTGAGAGATAGAGTGCGACAGGACCTGTTCAGTGTCCATGTGTGCACAGCCCTGAAGTATAGGGATTTATTGCCAATTGGGATGAGCTTATGACCAATGGAAAGTGGAATTTAGTGAATATATTGGCCTCCTTTTTTTCCCCTGGACTAATTTTCCTGTGATGCGATAGCTTCATAATACTTCTCAGTGGAGAATCTCCTTAGAGTAATGGGTTGTTCTTGAGCACTTGTGATCACCACCACAGTGACTCACTCTGTTATCCCGTTCTTCTCTGTTCCATTAACCTCTTCTCAAATTCCTGTTTCTCTAATATTTCTCTTCCAAATAAATTAGTAAAGCACCAGCATTTGCCTTTTTAAATAACCCAGGCTAAGACAATGGCACCAGAACTAGGCTGTTTATAATGTCTGTTCTGCAGTGGCATCACCATCTCTGTGACCTTCACCTATGCATAATTGGGATGAGGTGAAGGTGGAATGCAAAGCATGGGATATGTGGTGGTTGTGGTGATGGAAGAAAATGGGTACAATGACAAGTATAGGAACTGTGGAGCAGTATGGTGTTCTGTGGTTAGTAGGTCTATGCAAACCTACCCCTAAAAGTCCAAGAAAACTGAGAAGCCAAAGAAAGATGCTGACATATGCAGTTTCTCAGGAAAAAAAGATAAATCTAGCAGTGATCTACAACAGAAACCATGTCTGTGTCTTGGGCAATGGCAAGACAAGATGGTGGATCCCCACATCATTACCCCTCAGACCCAGCTAAACCATAGGGAAAGGGATGTGTAGGATAATTATTGAAGAGCAGGATTTAAGTAAGTATAATAACATCAGGGTTGTTTTGACCTAAGGGCAGGAATTATGGTAAGTACATGCTCTTACACAAGGCAGCATAGGTAATATAAAAATCTTAGCAGCATTCCTGTACTGAGGTTAAACAGAAGTCAGCCCGGCAGATTAGCAGCCAAGATGGAGTTGCTTTAGTGTCAGTAGATGGCTTTTGTTAGCAATGCTAGTAGCCTTGACAATGGAAAATGATAGGCCCAGGTCAACTGCTAGCTTAAGTCATGCAATGAAACCTGGATCGCTTTTATAACAGCTTTTAGTAATACCCTTTTCTTCTGTAGCTATAAAGCATACAGTACTGAAAATCAGGCACAGATTCCATCATAAGGGTAACAGAGCTGCTAATGAACTCAAATGCTCACCTTTAATAAGTTACCTTTAAAAATTAGGGCCTTGAGAGAAAAAGGGTGGGACATAAAACTTGAGATGTGGACACTGGATGAACATGTCTGAGAATCTTTAATCTCCAAACTCCCTTGAATTCCTCAGGCCAGTAGAAATAACCCCCTCTCAATTGCTGCAGAACAGTCTGTCAGTGCCTTGAAATTTGCAATATCTTCACCTGAAGAGGGAGTCTTGCAAGACAGTACTTATACACTTCAAGAGTCTTTCTCCTATCCTTCACTGCCTCCAGGCCAATAATCAGGGTTAGGTCTTAGCACAGACCAATTAGGAAAATACAGTCTTGCTCCAGGAAATACAGACTACATGCAATAATAAAATAAAATAAACTGCAGGATCTTGCTAATGTGTTTGAATGAGAAACAGAAGAATCTGTATCAGAATGCATCCTAAATAGGTGAGAGTGGAATAGGGAGAAGCAAATGTAAGACTGGACAGGGGAGAATTTATTAACATAGGAGAAATCACCTGAGAATCTGGATTTAATCTTTCATCAAAGACCCTAAAGCAAATTCTGAAAGTCTGCCGGATGCACCATAAAAACAGGCTAAATAAGAAAAATTATATATTCATATAATTGATGTGGAAAAAAATTAACAAAATTCAGTACCCTTTCATTATACCCTTTCATCTCAGAAAATTAGAAATGGAGGATAATTATCTCAACAATAAAAGACATTTACAAAGAAAAGCAAACAAATAATATTATATTTAGTAATCAAAGGCTAAATATATTCCCCTGAAGATTGGGAACAAGGCAAGCATGTCCACTCTCACCATTACTATTCAACACAGGTCTACAAGCTCTAGCAAGAACAAGACAAAAAAGAAATAAAAGACTCAGGAAAAAATTAAATCATCTATATTTGCACATTAGATTGTCTATGTAAAACATTTCATGAAACCTATCCTACCCAATCCCCCCAAAAAACTTAAGAACTAATAAATGAGGTTTTTAGGATTGTGGAATCTAAGATGAACACACAAAAACCAACCATGTTTCTATACTAAAAATTAACATGCTATAACTAAAATTTAAAATATAATACCATTTATAATTGCTTCAAAGAAAATACAACATCCACATATACCCTTAACAAAACATATACAAGAATTAAAATTACAAAATGCTGAAGATAGAAACTGAAAATCTAAATAAGTACAGAGACATACTATGTTCATGGATTGGAAAACTCTGAATAGAAAAGACTATGTTTCTCCCCAGATTGATCTATAAGTTTAATAAAATTCCTATCAAAATCACAACAAGATTTTTTCATGAACACAGAAAAGCTTATTCTAAAATTTATATGACAAGATACACATTCTAGAGTAGCTAAAACAATTTTGACCAAAGAATATAGTGAGATGAATCACTCTACTTGACATTTGAAATTACTTTGTAGCTATAGTAATCAAGGCATCATGATATTGGCAGGGGAATAGATGTATATAGATCAATAGAACAGAAGAGAGAATTCAGAACTAGGCTGGGTGTGGTGACTTACACCTGAAATCCCAGCACTTTGGGAGGCCAAGGCAAGTGGACCACTTGAGGTCACGAGTCCAAGAGCAGCCTGGCTAACATGGGGAAACCCCATCTCTACTAAAAATACAAAAATTAGCTGGATGTGGTGGTGCATACCTGTAATCCCAGAAACTTGAGAAGCTGAGGCAGGAGAATCACATGCACCCAGGAGGTAGAAGTTATAGTGAGCTGAGATTGTGCCACTGTGCTCCAACCTGAGTGACAGAACAAGACTCTGTATAAAAAAAAGAAAATGAAATCAGAACTAGACCTTCACAAATATACTCAACTAATTTAGACAAAGTTGCAAAAGCAGTTGAAGGGAGGAAGTCATTTTAACAAATATTGTAGAAGTAATTGGACATCCATAGGAAAGAAAATGAAACTTGACCTACAACTTACACCTCATCCAAAAATGGGCTGTGTCTTTAGGCTTGATGCCAAAAGCATGATCCATAAAAGAAGAAATTGATAAATTGGGTTTCATCAATATTAAAAACTTTTTTTTTTGGTAAAGGACTCATAAAGAAGTTGAAAAGACAAGGTAGAAACAGTAAAAAAAAAATTGCAAGCCAGATATCTGGGAAATAACTTTTATTAAGAATATACTTAAAAAACTTACAACTCAACAGTAAAAATTCAAACTGTCCACTTAGAAAATGGACAAAATGCAAAAAAATGAGACATTTTAGCAAACGAAATATACAGATGGCAAATAGCACTGAAAAATATGTTCAACATTATTAGTTATAAGGAAAATGAAAAAAGGAAGGAAGGGAAGGGAGGAAGGAAGGGAAGGAGGAAGGAAGGGAAGGAGGAAGGAAGGGAAGGGAGGAAGGAAGGGAAGGGAGGAAGGAAGGGAAGGAGGAAGGAAGGGAATGAGGAAGACAAAGGAAAGAAAAACCAATAACGGGATACCTATCAGAATTACTTTTTTTTTTAAGTGATAACACCAAATACTGATGAGAATGTAGAGAAACTGGATCACTCATTTATTCCTGGTATAAATGTGACAGATGATAAAGAGATAATAGATTAGATAGATAGATAAGGTAAATTGTAGATAAACATGCAGTTGTAAGAAATAATAGAGAGATTCCATGTACCTTTCACCTAGTTCCCCTCAGTGGTAACTTCTTGCAAAACAATAATAGTATATTACAATCAGAATATTCACACTGATATAATCCACTGATTTTATCATATTTCTCCAATTTTGCTTGAACTTATTTGCATGTATGTATGTATGTATGGCTAAAAGAAAAGTACAAAAAAATCTTCAGAGTAGTTCCTTAAAGCTTCTACACATCAAAGCCCTATACGAAGGAGACAGAGATCCCTTTGCCTATGTAAAAAATGGCAAATATTATTGATGTCCTGGAGAACTAAATGTTGCCAGAGAGTAGAAGCTAATCTCAATAGAGATTGGAGGCTGATGCACTGGTGAAGTCTGAGGGATGCAGTGTCTACCACATGAAGAATATTGAGAATGAAGTCAGAAGAGTCAGGGCAGTGGAAATATTAGAATTGATTTATTATACAACATCTAAAATTCACCATCTGATAATTTTTTTTAGAATTCCCAGAAAACACTCCTTTCACTAAGTTAGTGGTCCTCAAACTTGAACTTTAGAATTTCCAGGAAGAGATCAAAATCTCCAGAAGGGCTTGTTAGACATAGGTTTTTGGGTTCCATACTTGAAGTCTCATTTAGTAGACCCTAAAATTTCAGGTGTTAAAATTTGCATTTCTAGAAATATCCTAGGTGCTGTTAATGTTATTGTTCTGGGGTCTACACTTAGAGAGAACTCTGCACTAAGACAGTAAGAAGGGCATTGGGGATGAGGGAGTATCAGCATTGTTGAGAAGTTCAATGGTGGCTGTCCTCTGTAGGCTAGATTTGACCATGGGAGATCTTAACATGGAAATAATCTCCCTATGATATATGGTGATGATGAGATTCCAGAATGGCTGAGGCTGGGTGGCAGCACTTAACTATCAGAGACAAGGAGAATATACCTGATATAATTATTATAATGGGTAAGAACACTGTTGTGGTAATCTGGATGTCTTGACCTGCAGAGATTTGTAGCAATATCTGAGATTAAGGTGACTTTTGATTAAAGGCAAAGGTCTACTTTATAAGGAAGGGCCCTGCAATGTCATTGCAAGTAGATGTGGTAAAGATCTCTCTGATTCCTCCCAAAGGGACTTGTGCTAGGATTACAATGTATGAGGACTAGGAAATAACTAGACTATTTTAGGGTGGTTAGAGAGATGTTCTAGAGTTCAGGTATAAGAAAGCCAGCTATTTAATGGAATTTGACTCAAGCACATCTCATAGTGGGCCCAAGGGATATATACATCTAGCCTGTGTTTATTTTCCTGGGTCCTGAATGTATGATGGACATAGATTTACTTAATAGCCAGCCATATGGATTATTTGATGTGAAGGCTGTTATGGTGAGAATGGCTAAGTAGAAGCCCCTAAAACCTCCTCTCCCTTTTAGCCAAGATACAAATCAGAAGTGAAATTTGTCTTCTTTGAGGAAACTCTGAGACCACTAACACCACCAAAGCTGTGTAATTACGGAGAGGTAGTGGTCCTCTTCATTTCTCCCATTAATATGTCTAGATCCTCAAAAGCCAGGCGGATTATGGTGGCTACTATAACATAAAAGATGGTAGCCCTATCTGCACCTTCCTGCTGGGTGTGTTGTTTTTACAGACAATTAACATAGCCTCTGGCACTTCACGTAGGATTTCTTTTTTTTTAATAGTCTTGCTTTGTCACCCAGGCTTGAGTGCAGTTGCATGATCATAGCTTACTGCAACCATAGACTCCTGGGCTCAAGAATTCCCCCTGCCTCAGCCTCCTGAATAAGTATGCCTACAAATGCATGCTACCTTGCCCAGGTAATTTCTAAAAAATTTTTTGTAGAGATGGGGGTCTCACTTTGTTGCCTAGGCTGGTCTCAAACTCCTGGGCTCAAGAGATCCTCCTGCTTCAGTTTCCCAAAGTTCTGAGATTACAGGCGTGAGCCACTGTGCCCAGCCTGTTGTACGAGTTATTTATGGCAAATGATTTCTTGATAATTCTAGCAGGCTGAATAATAATCCATAAATATATCCATATCATAATCCCAGTAATCTGTAAATTTTAATGTACATGGAAAAAAGGGACTTCGCAGATGTGATTAAGTGCAGAATCTCGAGATGGAAAGATTATCCTGAATTATGCTGGTTGGCCTGATGTAATCATACAGGTCCTTATAAATAGGATTAAGAGGATCAGAGCCAGAAGAAAGCACTGTGGTAACAGGAGCAGAGACTAGAGATGCTCTTTGAAGATGGAGGAAGGGGCTACAAGCTAAGTAACACCAGGGCTCTCTAGAAGTAGAAAGTAGAAGATCCAGAAAAGGCAAAGAAATGAGTTTTTCTCTAAAACTCCAGAAGGGAGCCCTTCTGACACCTTGCTTTTAGCCCAGTGAAGATAATTACAGACGTGGTTTTCAGAAATATGAGAGAATTTGTATTTTTTTAAGAAACCAAATTTGTGATAATTTTTGCAACAGCCATAGGAAAGGAATATACCATCAGTATCAGCAAAAAGGATTTACACAGTGCAGATTACTCAGTGCCTGCACCAAGTCTGTGATAAAGTTAAAAATTATATATACAGTCATATATAATTCATACAGTCATAAAATTCAAAATTATATATATACATACATATATATTATGTATATATATGGTATAATATTGTATATATAGTATATATATAATTGAATATATTACTATCCCTAAATTGATGACATGATGTTGATTGAACCTAGTGAGTAGGAAATGGCAAATATTATTGATGTCCTGTAGAATTACATGTTGCCATAAAGCAGAAGATAATCTCAATAGAGACTCACGGGGTGATGCACTGGTGAAGTTCAGAGGGATGCAGTCTCTACCATATGTTGGGACTGTCTAAGGTTAAGGATAAGTTGTTAGGCTTTGTACTTTCTACTGCTAAGTAAGAGTCACAACACTTAGTGGGCTTCTTGGAATTTTAGAAGGAGCATATGCCACATACAAGAATACTGCTCCACCTTGGAAGACTGCAAGGGCCAAGTGGGCTCTGATAAAGAGAAGCCTCTGCAACAGGCTCAGAATGCAATGCAGGCTGCCCTTCCACTCATGCCATATGACCCTGTAAATCTAATGGTGTCAGATGTTGCAGTGGTAAAGAATGATTATGTGTTGTTTCTCTGACAAGCCCTAATTAGAGAATTACAGTTCACATGCCACATTTCTGAAGCAAGATCAGGCTTTCTATGGAAGAGAACCACTAGCCATTTGAAAAACAGCAGTAGAACTATTTGGTCATTTAAAATGGAAAGAAAAGTAATCTGAGAAAAGGACACACAGACTTCTGGGCTTTGAGAAATGGCTGAGCTTGTTGCATAGGATTCTGGGTGGAATTAAACTTGAAGATTAGAGACGAGCAGATATGAGGGGGAGATAGAGTCACAAACCTGTAGGAATGGTCCCAAAGTATACAGATATTTTTATTTTTTAAACAATATAATACTTATTAAATTTTGTTACTATTTTATAACATAGATTTATTGACTTTGGGTTGGAAATATTAGTTGTATGCATTTGTTTAGTTCACTGCAGAATCCTTTGCATCCTGGGCTAAGGATTAAATGCCCATAGTATACCACATTTATTGCAATATCCAAGAATGCTGCTACACATTCCCACACACACCCAGGAGAGTACTTGGTTCTCATTCTACTTGAGAATGACTTAATACCATAAAAACTTACCACCAGGTATGATTCTTAAAATACAGTAATTTTATATATTTCCAATTTTAAAAGTTAGATGTATTTAAATTATCTCAAATATTTTATTAACTCAGTTGTTTTAATCTTTTTTGGCAGTATAACACACATACTCTACTCTCAGAATTAAGTTTTAAAGAATACAATTCAATAAATTTTTTTACCTACATATTATACCCATGTAGTCACCATCCAGGTTAAGATGCTGGATATTTTTGGGACTTCAGAAATCTTCATGACCCTTTTCAATCAACCTTCTCTCAGAGGTTAACTTCTAGTCTAACTTATATCACCATATATTAGTTTGGCCTGTTTTTGAACCTTATTAAGAAAAGAATCATAGTAAAGCATTCAGATCTCTGTCTTTCTTTAATCCTTCCAGAAAGCATCTACCACCAAGCAGGCTTCAGTCACCAGGTGAACAGAATGACTCATCCAGTCATGTGAACTAGTCTCTGACCAGTCTATCCAAGTGTTGGTGCAATTAGTCCATGAACATGTGGTCATGGTGGTAAAGATGGAGACTACACAAAAGCCCAACAGCATAAGCTCTCTCTGATCTAGTTACTGTCAGGACCTAGTAGTGTCCATCCTGTCAGCAACAAACACTGGGCCTTCCATGTGGCTCCATTTCTTTAAAAGGCTAGCCATTAATAGCAGACAGGCCAATTATTCTAATTTTTTTTTTTTATTATGAAAGGGTATTAATTTATCCTTACGGGACTTAATAGGTACTCCAGGCTATGATTTTGTCTTTTTTGTCAGCAAGAACTGTACCCATACCACCATCAGAGCACTTATAAAATGCTTGCATGGCATCTTATACAACAATGCCTCAGATTAAGACACCTGTTGTATTAGTCTGTTCTCATGCTGCTAATAAAGACATACCCAAGACTGGGTAATTTATAAAGGAAAGAAGTTTAATGTACTCATAGTTCCACATGGCTGGGGAGGCCTCACAATTATGGCAGAAGGCAAAGGAGGAGCAAAGTCATGTCTTAGGTGGCTGCAGGCAAAAGATGGCATGTGCAGGGGAACTCTTCTAGAGAAAACCATCAGAGCTCATGAGACTTATTCACTATCATGAGAACAGCATGGGAAAGACCTGCCCCCATGATTCAATTACCTCCCCCTGGGTTCCTCCCACAACACATGAGGATTATGGGAGCTAAAATTCAAGATGAGATTTGGGTGGGGACACAGGCAAAACATACCATTAAATCCCTGGCTCCTCCCAAATCTCATGTTCTCACATTTCAAAACAAATGATGCCTTCCCAACAGTTTTCCAAAGTCTTAACTCATTTTAGCATTAACTCAAAAGCCCATAGTCCAAAGTCTCATCTGAGACAAGGCAAGTCCCTTCTACCTATGAACCTGTAAAATCAAGAGCAAGTTAGTTACTTCCTAGACACAATGTGGGTACAGGTATTGGGTAAATACACCCATTCCAAATGGGAGAAATTGGCTAAAACAAAGGGGCTACAGGCCCTATGCAAGTCTGAAATCCAGGCCAGTCAAATCTTAAAGCTTCAAAATGATCTCTTTTGACTCCATGTCTCACATCTAGGTCATGCTGATGCAAGAGGTGGTTTCCTATGGTCTTGGGCAGCTCCACCCTATGGCTTTGCAGGATACAACTTCCCTCCTGGCTGCTTTCATGGGCTGGTGTTGAGTGCCTGCAGCCTTTCCAGGTACATGCTGCAAGCTGTCAATGGATCTGTAATTCTGGGGTCTGGAGGGCAGTGGCTTGCTTCTCACACCTCCACTAGGCAGTGCCCCAGTGGGGAAATCTGTATAGGGGCTTGCACCCCACATCTCCCTTTTGCACTGCCTTAGCAGAGGTTCTCCGTGAAGGGTCCACCCCTACAGCTCACCTCTGCCTGGATTTCCATGTGTTTCCATACATCTTCTGAAATCTAGGCGAAGGTTGTCCAACCTCAATTCTTGACTTCTGTGTCCTGGCAGGCACAACACCACATGTAAGCTGCCAAGGCTTGGGGCTTGCACCCTCTGAAGCAACAGCCTGAGCTCTATGTTGGCCCCTTTTAACCATGACTGGGATGCAGGCCACTAAGACCAAGACTGCACAAAGCAGCAAAGCCCTGAACCAGGCTCACAAAACCACATTTCCCTCCTAGGCCTCCAGGCCTGTGATGGGAAGGTCTGCTGTAAAGTCCTCTCAGATGCCCTGGAGACATTTTCTCCATTGTTTTGGTGATTAACATTTGGCTCTTTGTTACTTATGCAAATTTATGCAGCTGGCTTGAATTTCTTCTCAGAAAAATGGGTTTTTCTTTTCTACCCCATCATAAGGCTGCAAATTTTCTGAATTTTTATACTCTGCTTCCCTTTTAACATAAGTTCCAATTACCAACCACATCTCTGTGAATACATAAAACTAATGTTATTAACAGTACCCAAGTCACCTCTTGAATGCTTTCCTGCTCAGAAATTTCTTCGGTCAGATGCCCTAAATCATTTCTCTCAAGTTCAAAGTTTGACAAATCTCTAGGACAGGGGCAAAATGGCACCAGTCTCTGTGCTAAAACATAAAAAGAGTCACATCTTTGCTTTAGTTTCCAAAAAGTTCCTCATCTCCATCTGAGACCACCTCAGCCTGGACTTTATTGCCCATATCACTATCAGCATTTTGGGCAAAGTCATTCAGCAAAGCTCTAGGAAGTTTCAAACTTTCCCACATCTTCCTGCCTTCTTCTGAGCCCTCCAAACTGTTCCAACCTCTGTCTGTTACCCAGTTCTAAAGTCACATCCACATTTTCAGGTATCTTTATAGCAGCACCCCACTATACTGGTACCAATTCACTGTATTAGTCTGTTCTCATGCTGCTAACAAAGACATACCTGAGATGGGGTAATTTATAAAGGAAAGAGGTTTAATGGACTTACATTTACACATGGCTAGGGAGGCCTCACAATCACGGTGGAAGGCAGAGGAGGAACAAAGTCATGTCTCACATGGCAGCAAGCAAGAGAAAGCGTATGGAGGGAACTGCTCTTTATAAAACCATCAGATCTCATGAGACTTACTATCATGAGAACAGCATGGGAAAGACCCACCCCCATGATTCAATTACTTCCCACTGGGTTCCTCCCATGACATGTGGACATTTTGGGAGCTACAATTCAAGATGAGATTTAGGTGGGACACAGCCAAATCATATCACCCATTTAATGGCAAAAAGAATATGTCCTTGGGCACATGCCCATGAGATCCACAAATCACATAATGTAATCATGTAATTTAAAAGGGAAACAGAGTATAAAAGTTCAGAAAATTTGCAGCCTGATGATGCAGTAGAAAAGAAAAACCCAGTTTTTGAAAAGAAATTTAAGCTGGCTGTAGAAATTTGCATAAGTAGCAAGAAGCCTAATGTTAATCCCCAAGACCATGGGGAAAATGTCTCCAGGCCATGTCAGAGAAATTCACGCAGCCCCTCCCATCACAGGCTTGGAGGCCCATGAGGAAAAAGTGGTTTTGTGGACCAGGCCCATGGTCCCCATGTTGTGTGCAGTCTAGGGACTTGGTGCCCTGTGTCCCAGCTGCTCCAACTATGGCTGAAAGGGGCCAACATACAGCTCGAGCTGTGGATTCAGAGGATGGAAGCCCAAGCCTTGGCAGATTCCACGTGGTATTGAGCCTGCACGTGCACAGCAGTCAAGAATTGAGGTTTAGGAACCTCCACCTAGATTTCAGAAAATGTACGGAAATGCCTGGATGCCCAGGCAAAAGTTTGCTGCAGGAGCGGGGCCCTCATAGAGAACCTCTGCTAGGGCAGTGTGGAAGGAAAATGTGTGGTTGGAGCCTCCATACAGAGTCCTTACTGGGGCACTGCCTAGTGGAGCTATGAGAAGAGGGCCACCATCCTCCAGACCCCAGAATGGTAGATCCACCGACAGCTTACACCATGTGCCTGGAAAAGCCACAGACACTCATGGTCAGCCTGTGAAAGCAGCCAGGAGGGATGCTGTGCCCTGTAAAGCCACAGGGGCAGAGCTGCTCAAGACCCTATGGCAACTCACCTTTTGCATCAGTGTGACCTGGATGTGAGGCCTGGAGTCAAAAGAGATCGTTTTGGAGCTTTAAAATTCGACTGCCTCGCTGGATTTCAGACTTACACGGGCCCCATAACCCCTTTATTTTTCCCAGTGTCTCCGATTTGAAATAGTTGTGTTTACCCAATACCTGTACCTTCATTATATCTAGACAGTAACCCACTTGCTTTTGATTTTATAGGCTCATAGGCAGAAGGGACTTGCCTTGTCTGAGACGACACTTTGGACTGTGGACTTTTGGGTTAATGCCGATACGAATTAAGACTTTGGGGGACTGTTGGGAAGGCATGATTTGTTTTGAAATGTGAGGATATGAGATTTGGAGGGGCCAGGGGTGGAATGATATGGTGGCTCTGTGTCCCCTCACAAATCTCAACTTGAATTGTATCTCCCAGAATTCCCACATGTTGTGGGAGGGACCTAGTGGGAGGTAATTGAATCATGGGGTCTGGTCTTTCCTGTGCTATTCTTTTGATGGTGAATAAATCTCATGAGATCTGACAGTTTTATCAGGGGTTTTCTGCTTTTGCTTCTTCCTCATTTTTCTCTTGTTGCCACCATGTAAAACATGGCTTTCACCTCCAGCCATGATTCTGAGGCCTCCCCAGCCATGTGGAACTGTAAGTCCAATTAAACCTCCTTTTCTTCCCAGTTTCATGGATATCTTTATCAGCAGCATGAAAACGAAGTAATACAGTACTCCATCACCACGTTTCAGACCTAAAAGAATACTTGAATAGCCTGCTAAAGCTCAAATAGAGCAGCATCTCAGAACAACATCCCGAACAGCTGGGACACTATTTTCTTTGATTGAGAACATGCCAAGAATCAACAAGAGTACATAGTGCTATGTCCCCAGTAGCTAAGATACATGGGTCCAGAAATCAATGTGTAAAAATAGAATTTACACATCTCAGCCTTACTCCCGGCAACTCAATTCCTATTTTGTATTTTTCACCTTGAAAACTCAGTCTCTTCCTAATTAAAGAACCTAAGGTTTCCTAAAAAGAAGGCTTGTGCCAGGGGACACATTTAGTTTTCTGCAGAACTGAAAGCTACAACTCTCATAAGCCCATATTGGGCTTATGAACCAGCAAACAAGAAAAGAGTTACTGTACTGGAGGTGGGTAACTTTGATCATTATGAGGCACTATAGTTTCTCCTACACAATGGAGAGAAGGAATCCCTATGTTGGGATCCTAGAGGATTCAATGGTGCATCTTTGTGCTTCTGTACTGAAAAACAAAGGTGAAAGCAAGTGTCTGCAGAAATCATGGTATCTCAGTAATAGATGGAAGGCAACTAAGAGTTCAGACTCTATAGGGATAAAGTTCTGGGTCACTCCATATGGCAAGCAACCCAGATCAGCTCAAGTGCTGGTCCAGTGTGCAAGAAATCAAAAAAGCGAAGTAGAAAAGGGAGATCATGATTGGCATGGTCTCAGAATCAGCTCTAAGGCACCAGGGAATGTAGCCTGTTTCATAAACACTCTTGCCTTAATCCTTCTCAGAAATCATAGCTGCCACCAGCTGAAGAGAGCTCTATGAATAATTTACAGGCCCTCTTAGGGATAAAATTAGGATCTGCTCATAAAAATAGAAGTACCTCTATATTGTGAGAGACTGGAATAATAAAAGGGCATGTGTGGATCTGAGTGCCGCGGGGGGAGCCCCGTATCAGGCACCTCCTTTTGTGCCCTCTCTGATCCTTTTGACCTCATGTGTCTCTAGGCTGGTTGTTTTGCCAAGTTATCACTAGGCAACCAACTGTGCATGGACTTTGACCCACTTCACTGGGATACAACCCAAAAGACCTTGCCCATGCCAGGCCACTGTCACCTTTGACTCTGGAGCTTCTCTGTTGACATGAACGCATGAGATGCCAGGAGATGTATGTGGCATGTACAAGCCAGAAGAGTGGGAAAGTTAATTTCTTTTGGGGAAGACCCATGAAACGTAAGATCCAGAGGATGAATTCTTCTTCTTTCCTTTCCTATGGACTGTCTTGAGAAGCAGTACTTCTTAAGACTACTCTAAAGACAGTCCCATGATATTTAGCAATTGTGTTCACCTGCCACCATGCAGTGACCGGTTTAGTAAGGTATCTGCATATGGCTTCTCTTGTCTGACTCACTTCCCTTTTCCAGACTCTGGCTTCTCTAGTATTACATTTACTGGTTAATTAGTAGTCTCAGACTCTTTTTTCTGGGTAGTCCAGGCTAAGACAGGTGTATACTATTTTATCCCCATTTTATAGATGAGAAACTGAGGCCAAAAAAAAAAAATGAAGCAACTCGCTATGGTCATATATGTAGTTCATTCATACCTAGGTCAGCCTGGCTTACAATCTAGATCTTAATTCGTGTATTTAATAGAAGACGTGATCTAGTTGCTGAAAACAGTTGGGATGGTAAAAATCAATCCTGTAGACTAAGTAGTAATGGTTTGAATGGGGTGGCGTATAATGTATAATGGAGTCCTGAACTATAAACAATCAGGAGAGGTGATGTGATGATTACTCAGTAGGAGTAAATAAAAGGCTGTTGCCTTGTAGTGTGGCATAGACCAGTGTAGAGACACTGTTCTGCCATTTGGAAATAGTGTAGAAAAAGCATTCTGTAAGAGAAGTCTACGGTGTTCCTGGTAAACAGGTTTTAAAAAAGGAGAAGAGAGAGAGAGAGAGGAAAGAGTAGAAGGAGAAAAATTAAGACATGACCACGGGTGAAGGAATTTCCCTAACACATCAGTAGGTGAAATATATGGCTAAGGCAAAAGTGGTGAATAGTTAGGATCTGGGCTGAAAGTTTACAAGAATTGGGATATACATGACCATAGCAGGAGATCTGGGCAGGGAACAAAGGGGCGTTAGCTGGCAAGGAGGTAGGTGTGGAGCGGATATCAGAAGCTGGACCTCCCGTCACGCACAGAAATACATGTATGATCCACATAGGTACGATCCATTGACTCCTATCAGGAAAAGTCTATCTTCTTTCATTCACACAGGCCTATGGGCCAGCTGCCACCCGCAAAGTGAAGGAAAAACAGTTTCTTATCTTTGATCAAGTCTGCTATTGAACAAGCATGTGCTGCTTCTAACTTATTCCTTGACTAAACTCTATTTATATTCTGCAGTCTTACAAAGAAAACCTCTCCTACCCTTAAACACATGAGAGGCAGAAGTTCAGTTTTATACAGCTAAACAGAGATTGCCTGTTTAAAGAAAAATCTGGAAATTGGTACTGGATGAAAAGAATATTCAGTGAATTTAAAATACTGGAGATTATGCTCTGAAGTCTAACGGCTTATTTATTCAATAGGCCACATGGGTAGCCCTGAAAATAGAAGCTGATGAAATCAAGGCAGGGAAGTAGAGAAGGTCAGTGACTTAAGAGTTAAGATAACACAGAACCAGCTCTCAGATCTTGGTCCTTTCAGCAGAAGTAATTTTTTTCAAAGGTAATAGGTACCAATTTACACTAAGATCTCAACTGTAAATTAATTAACACAGTGGCAGGGATGAAAGAAATGCTCCAGACACACCGCCATCAGGCAACAGCATCCTAACTTACCTTCCAGTTTCCACTCTCTCCCAAGTCCTTCAACAAACAGTCTGTTCTCACACCCCAATAAGAACTCTCCTTTAAAGAGTCTAGTTATATCATCTTCTCCTTCAATCCATGCAATACTTCCCTTTGCATAAGAAATAAAATTCGAACTCTTTATCCTGGTGCCTAGGCCCAGCCTGCCTCTCTCACCTCATGTGGGTACCCGCCCCCTCACTCTCACCACATGTTTCAGTCATACTAGCATTCGTTCTCTTTTTAGTGCCTTAATCTTTTTGCGGCGGGTTTCTAATCATTAGGGCTCAGCTGAAAGACTCCATCTCAGCGGGACCTTCTGCAACTTCCCAGATAGTAGTAGCCATTCCTCCTATGTCTTGTCCCTAGAACATCACTCTTTTGTTTCCTTTATGTTAATTATCGTGATCTGAAACTATCTTGCTTATGTATTTATCTGTTCATTGTCTGCTTCCTCATACTACATATAATCTTCAAAAGAGCAAGAACTAATTTTGTAGTGTTCACTGTTACACCTCTAGCACCTAGAAAAGGGCTTGGTAGACAGCCACACACACTCCTTTCCCCAAATAAAAATTGCTGAGTAAATGAATGAATGAATAAATAAAGCTAAATGAAACTAAATGAATGAAACTAAATTTTCTTAGTGCATTTCACAGTCTATCCAACCCCAGGATCCCTCCATAAACATTCCCAAGATTACTGCTTTTCTTACAGGCTTCAAAAGTGTTCCTGGCTATCAGAGAAAACTGCCATTGAGCACAAAATGACTACTATGCCTTCCAAGAAATTGAGGATGTTCTAATACCAACGGAATACTACTGCATGCTGGTCATTTATTTTATTTATTAATTTGCCTCACACATTCTGTGAGTTATTGTTGTGCATATGAAGCAAGGGTCACCAAATTACAGCCTCCAGGCCAAATTTGGCTCACCCCCTATTTTTATAAATACATGTTGATTGGAATACAGCCACAGCCTTTCACGTACATATTTTTATGGCTGCTCTCGTGTCACAAAAGCAGAGCTGAGGTGCTGCGACAGAGATAGTATAACCCCCAAAACTGAAAATATTTGCTGTCTGACTCTTTACAGAAAAAATTTACTGATTCTTGATATGAAGCAATATGTACTAAATAATAGAAACTGTGTGAGAAAAAGCTGCAAAACGTCAGGGGGAAAAGGAGAGCACTGACTGGTGTTTTCTTTGGGTGAAATCCAGGAAATTTGATAGTGACCAAATTAGAAGTGTATCCTCAAAATGGTTTTGGATTAGAGCGTGAGAGAGAAGGCTGCAATTCAGTGGTTAGCTCAGAAATCAGAAGTTTACTGGCTGAAGACCAAGCTTTTTTCCAGGCTAGTTCTGTATTCTCTTGCTAAGAGGCACGTAGCTCCACTCGACACTGGGCACCCTAGTCCCACCTTAGTTCGCATCTGTTCTCTGTGCAGTCTATGCAGGGAACACTGCCATCTTCGTGATGAATCGTTTCCTCCATTGAATTGCAATTACAGGTTTTAATCAGTTCATTATTTCACCTAGTTTTTGGGTCCTGACAGTTAATGCTGTGGAAACTAATTGAATTGGCTTTACCTCAAGGCATTCCCACAAGAAGATTTTTACCTTGCCATTTGGGAATTTTTTGGCTGATTGACCAAATTAGCCCTAATTTCCCTGTAACCTAAAAAAAAAAACCTCTTATTTTTATATTTTTCCTTTGAAAGATTTTACATTCTTTTCCTACTTTTAACACAGTGCTCTTTATATAAAAAGACAAATCACTGGGCTATAAGTTAGTGTGTTAGATACCAAGCTTCTTATGCAAGAAGCTATAGAGTGGTTGCATAATATACCCTTTTCCTTTTTCATAGCCCTCCTTTAGAATAATTTTTTTTAAGTGTGGAAGGGCTAGATATTAGATTACATTTTTCAACACTTTCTTATTTTTGCTGCTGCAACTTCTACTCTATGGAAAATATATGGCCCAGGAATAACATTTGGCTCTCTGTGGCGACATTATCTTAGCAAGTTCACCACAGTCTAAGGCTGGATCCTCAGATTTTGGGTTGCCTCACAGGCTTACATCAAACTGGCAAAATTTCATTTGATAAAGAAATCAAAATATCAGCTCATAATATCATGATGAGAAATACAACAGCCGGGCATGGTAGCTCATGCCTGTAATCCCAGAACTTTGGGAGGCTGAGGTAGGAAGATTGCTAGAGCCCAGGAGTTTGAGACCAGCCTGGGGAACATAGTGAGACCTTATCTCTACAAAAAAATAAAAAATAATTAGTTGGACACGGTGGTGCACGCCTGTGGTCCTAGCTACTCAGGAGGCTGAGAGGGGAGGATTGCTTGGACCCAGAAGTTCAAGGTTTCAGCGAGCTAGAGATACGGCCACTGCACTCCAGCCTGGGCAAGAGAATGAGATCCTTCCAAAAAGAAAAAAAAAAAAAAAAAAAAAGAAATATAACAGCAGAAGAGACTACAATGATTTTATCTCCTTGGTCAGCACATACTATTCTTCTAGGAGAAGCTATCCATATGAGAGGCCATGTTATAATCCAAAGGTTGTTTGGTGAGTGTAGAATCTAAGCAGAGGGAGGAGAAATGCTGGTTAGAAGATTACATTGTTGACAATAAGTGAACACCCAGCTGCATTCATCTCTCGTGTAGGCGTTGCAACATCAAAGGACAAGAAAACCAAATTCTGGGACAGGGCAACCTGTTCTCTGAAAAACCACGAATGAGTACTTCCAATATAGGCCTCTACCCTGCTGATTTTCTCCATACATTCTAGTGGAAAAGTCTTGCTTTAGTTATTGTCAGACAAGCAACTATTTCATCAAATCCTACTCTTTCTGCTGTCTGCCATAGGGGCCCTCATCGTCTGAAGGTGACATCTACATATTTCTTATTTGATCCATTGTATGTTAAATATATCAGTTTGACTCACAAAGCTCTGGAGTACCTCTTGCCGTCTTTATTTGGAATTCATATGTAGCAGGGTTTCTCAACCTTGGCACTACCGACGTGTTGGGTGGGATAATATTCTGTTATCAGGGATTATGTAGGATGTTTAGCAGTATCCCTGACCATTTCCCATGATATGTCAGTTGCAGCCTCCCCACCCACTGTACCTTAGCAGTTATGACAACTGAAAATGCTTCCAAACATTGCCAGACATCTCCTGAGTGTCAAAATTGCCTCCTGTCAAGGACTGCTGGTATATAGGATAGACAGGTAAAAAGAAGAGGGGATGCCTTCTAATTCTTTTCAAGGATCTAGGGCAAAAAGCATTCAACTGAGTCAAGCTGAGTTCCAGCTTCCTATCATTTAACTCCTCTAGTTTAATTCCTCTGAGATTCCCGTTACCATAACCAAGATGTTTATACAAGTCAAATCCTAATTCGGACTTCTGTCCATGAATTTTTTATGCACGTCTACCTTTCTCGGCAAGCCACAATTTTCTTATATCTGATTGGGCAGAAGGTTTATAGTACCTCAGTAAATAATTTTGCTCAGTTACACAGAGCATCATACTTTTATTGGGAGAGAAACATATTTCAAAATTTGAGGTATGCGCAGTATCTATCAATACCCATGGCTGGCTTCAATTCTGAAATCTCACTAATGTGCATTCTAAATTCCTTGGGTCCATCAAATCTTTGTGTTTGTCAGCATAGGGTACAGAATTTTGATTGTTGTTTTCTCCTCTCTCAACACTTTAACTAGAGTTAAGCAGTTTTCATTTTATCAAGAGGGCAAGTCACAGACAAATAAATCTGTCTTCAAAATGGTAGAGGTAACATTTCAGTAAGTTGAGAGATGAAGTATTCTTATTGCTCCAAAATGACGCCATGTGGCAATTGGACCCCAAGCTTAAGTTTCTAAAAGACACAAATCAGGATGCTCTGTACAAATGCGTATTTTATCCTTTTTGTCAGGGACGGGGAGGAAGGAGCCTCACTCTATTGCCCAGCCTAAAGTGCAATGGTGTGATCTCGACTCACTGAAACCTGGGTTCAAGCGATTCTCCTGCCTCAGCCTCCTGAGTACCTGGGATTACAGGCGTGCACCACCACCATGGCTGGCTAACTTTGTATTTTTAGTAGAGACGGAGTTTCACCATGTTAACCCGGCTGGTCTCGAACTCCCGACGTCAGGTGATGTACCTGCCTTGGCCTCCCAATGTGCTGGGATTATAGGCGTAAGTCACCGTGCGTGGCCCAAATGCACATTCTATTCTTAGACGGGTATGTTATTTCATTCTTATCTTCTTTTCATCTCCTGCTTCCTCTTTTCTTCCAACACGTTTGAATCAATTATGCCCGTTTTTGTTTTTCCCTAGGCCATGTCCCAACCATGGTAGTTCTCCAGAACTTAATCAAAAACCTTCCTCAGTTGAAAGCGCACATTCTTTTTATTGCAACTCACAAACAACAGTCGAGAAAGCCCTATGCCAAAAATGCTATCGATGAAAAATGAGACTACAAGATTACTTTTTCAGAAATAATTTTAAAATTTCCTCCCTACCATGAGAAGGTTGTAGGACAAGACCAGTGATGCTCACACTTGGGGAGAATAGAGCAGCAAGGATCAAAGTCAGTATTTTTCCGCACTCAGCCCTTACAGACAGCTCAGCGTTTCTTTGGCAGCTCCCCTTTAACAAGAGGGAAGACGGCAGTTGGCCAAACAGATAAAATACAAGTATTGCTGAGACAACCCAGGCATGTATCATTCATTTTAAGACTGGATCTTTTCCAGAGGGATTTTGTTAGCAAAGAAGAGAGAGGAGATAGAGTATAAGGAGTCAGGGGCAGTGAGGGAAAATGATGAAATAGGTGGATAATTCTATTTGGAAAAATGCGAGCCCTATAGGAACCTGCCAAATACAGGTGAGAATTTCAGAGAGTGTTTTGCTGTGATGCTAGTCTCAAAAGACCTATGAATGTTTTTAAATTTATTATTTTAAAATTTACTTTTAAGCAATCTGTCTCTGAAATTTGGCATTTCCCAACACTCATCTCACAATTTGAGCTCTGGAGTCAGACAAATCAGGTTTAAATACCAGCTCTACAACTCGTTAAATATGGGACTTGAACAAGTTATTTAAGAATGATCAGACTACATTTGTTCATCTGTAAAGTGGAATAAACCAATTAACAGAGCCTGGCTCACATTAGACAATGAGACAAGGCACAGAAGGTGAATGGATGGATGAGTATGTGGGCAGTAGAAGATTCTGAAACTCTGGACCTAGCAAAAGAAAATATAATCTAAATTCTTACCTAGAGGAAACTACTTTGCTTTGCTAGTTCCCATTGACAATGTGGAAGAATTAAGTGTTCATTCTTCAGGAAGGGCATAAGCCCTCAGCTATCGATATCTAAAAAAATGCAACTTTACCTGCCTTAAGTGTTTTTGCTTTTAAGAACTGGAAAGCTTTTATTGAAGTGGTGGTATAGGAATCACTGAAAAACTTTATTCTGGACTCTCAGCTCCTCAGATAGATCAATTTCATCCTAATAAATCAAATCTTTGAAACCTGCTCTCTGTGATATTGCAGTCATCTCTGCCTGAGCTCTGCGGCAGGCAGAGTCCAGCCCAGCCATGGGGCTGGTTTTCCATTTCCATTTCAGTGTAATTAGGAGATTTTCTTTCTTTGAATTAGAAACTGGCTGGAATGAAGAATAGTATGGGAACATTCCACAGGGTACTCTGGAGGAACAGGCAATTTCACCATTGATGAAGAGGACATGGGCTCATTACATTATTATAGGGAAATGCTCCTCTCTGCAGCAGAAAAGTAAGGAGTATGCTTCGTGCTGGTGGGCTGATTATTTGGCTCATTCCAATTAGTACTGCATCTAAATGGAATAATGTATTTTTCCTTGATTCCTTCAATTACCCAAATACTCTCTGGGAGAACACATTCTTTCTCTCCAACTGGAAGCAGAGGATTCAGCTCTGCCATGTGGCCTGCTGATTAGACCTGCTGGATTAGTGATGCCTGCAATTCTGTCAGAGGTGTAGCCCTCCTTGCTAGCATGCAATTGCCTTTAGAGAGGTTACACTCCTTCCTCTTTGCTTCCTTAATGATCTCATTAGACAATTCAATCCGGAAAATGCTTGCAAGTCCCCCAGCCCATGTCATTGTGTCCAAGATAGGGGTTTAGGGCTCCTTCAAACAGGTCAGATGTCATACTTTGGGACATTCAAGGTAGATTTGGGGGCAGTCTACCAAGCAAAGAGCAGGTATTGACTGATGGGCTCTCACTCAAAGCTGCAGATGGGTAAAGAATGATAGCATGCTTAATGGGCAACAACAGAAAAAGCAAGTTGCTTGAAGATCATGCATCTGTATTCACCACAGCCTGATGCTTCTCACAAGGATCTTCAAAGGATTAGCACATTGGTTCGCCAAGACTTCACTCAGCTTCGAGGGCCCTGCTATAGAGCGAGTGGTGGATGTTCCAGCAGCAAGAATAGTGTAGGTTTCATGCAGGCAACACTGAAGCCAGGGCTTTTTTTTTTTTTTTTTTGGATAATAATTTGTAAATGATGCAAAGTCCAGATATTAAGGTAAAAAAGGTAAGGGTGGGTGTGAGAAAAAGAGATAGGGGTTGGATTTGAAGATAACTTTCGGGGTCAGCCTATTTAATGAGCATTTAATATTGGTAGAGGAACCACATCAAGACCCAGGTTTTTGTTGTTGCTCTTTGTATGTTTGGTCCTTTTTATGAAGTTATCCAGAAGGAGGTACTGCAACATCGTCCCCCAGGTAGGGAAATAAGGCAACCTAGAATGATTGCTCCTTTCAACCTTCATTACCCGTCTGCTTCAAGTCTTGTAACTGAATTTGATGGCTAGACCTTGACCTCAAAAATCATATACTGAAGATTTTTTTAGCTTTATTGAGGTATAGTTTACGTACTATGAATTTCCATCTATGGTAAGTGTGAGGCTCAATGATTTTTAGCAAACTTATGTAATGAAATCATCACCACAATCCAGTTTTAGAATACAGTATTACCATCATCCCTGTTTTCCTTGTGTCCACCAGGAGCTAATCCTTCCACCCTCCTCTTAGTCCCAGCCCAGACCACTACTACTCTTTATTTTCCTGCAGATTTTCTTTTCTGGAAGTTTTACATAAATAGTATCATATAATACATAGTCTACTGGCTTCCTTCACATGGCATCAGGTTTTGGAGATTCATCTATCTTACAGCATTTACCAGTAGCTTGTTGCTACTTTATGGCTGGGGAGTATTCTGTTGTATGGGTATACCATCTTTTGTTTATCCATGCACCAATCTATACGTTGGTATGTTTACAGTTTGGGGATATTACAAATAATGCTGCCATGAACACTCATGTACTAATCATTTTGTGAACATGTTTCAGTTTCATTAGGAATGAAATTGCTGGCTTGTATGGTAAGATACATTTCACATTTAAGTTAACTGCCAAACATGAAATGTATCTTACCATACCTGTAGGGTTCCAGTTTTCCTACATCGTTGTCAACAATTGTCATTGCCTGTCTTCACCATAGCTGTTCTAGCGAGTTGTATAGTGGTATCTCATTGTGGTTTTCATTTGCATTTCCCTAACATTAATATTAAGCACCTTTTCTTATGCCTATTAGCCATTCATGTATTTCTTTGGTGAAATCCCTCTCCAAATATTTGGCCCATTTTTTAATAAGGATTTTTGGTCTACCTATTAATGAGTTGTGAGAATTCTTTTTATATGGATACAAATTTTTTGTGAGATGTATAATTTTCAAATATTGTCTCTCAGTATGTGGCCTATAGTTTATTTTCTTTATTATATTATTAAAGTATAAGAATGTTTAATTTTGATGGCATCCAAAATCATTTTAATCTTACATATTATGCTTTGGTATTGTAGTTAAGAAATTTTTGCTTGCCCAAAGTAATGAAAATTTTGTCCTATATTTCCATCTGACTTTGATAGTTTTTGCTCTTACGTGTATGAGATAAACATAAGAGATGAGATATGAGATGGTTTGCTCTTATGTCTGTGAATCAACTTACATGTATAGCATGAGGTAAGAGTGAAAATAATTTTTGTTTATTTATTTTACATGTTGATAACTAATGATTTTAGTATCATTTATTGGCTATCTTTTTCCCCATTGAATCATACTTTTGTCAAAAATCAGTTAAGCATACATGTAAGAATTTATTCTAATCTTTGATTGGTCTACATTGATATACAGTGCTCACTGTCTGATTACTGTAGAAATGTTGTAAATTTTAAAATCAAAGTCCTCCAACTTTTTTCTTCATAATAATTTTGGCTATTCTAGGTAATTTACATTTCAATATACATTTTAAAATCTATTTGTCAGCTTCTGCAAAAGGTCTGTTGGGATTATGATATAGGTCACTTTGAATCTATAAATCAATTTGAGGAAAATTGTCATTTTAATAATATTGAATTTTTTAATACATGAATAAGGGTGGTTAATTTTGTTAAATCCTTTTTTAGGCAGTGATTGAGATGATTGTGCTGTCTTTGTCCTTTACACTATGCACTGCACATAATACACTGTACACTGTATTGTTTACTATATGAATTGAGTTGTGAATTTTAAACCAACCTTGCATTCTTAGGATAAATCTCACTTAGTCATGATATATAATCCTTTTTTATGCTTTGCCAAATTTGGTTTGCTAATAATGTGTTAAATGTTCTTGTGTTTATGCTTATGAAGGATATTGATCTGTATTTTACTTTATTCTTTTGATCTGGAATTGTTAGCACAGTAATACTGGCTTCATATATTGAGAAATGTATTCTCCTTTTTTATTATCTGAAAGACTTGGTGAAAGATTAGTATTATTTCATTTTTTTTGATAGAGCACTAGTGAAGCCATCTGTGCCCAGGATTTTCATGGTAAAAGAATATGTATTTACTAACTTAATTTCTTTACTTGTTATAGATATATTTGTATTTTCTATTTCTTCTTGAATCCATTTTGGTAAATTGTGTTTGGTAAATCTGGTAAATGTTTATACATTGTGCATGCTCTCAATCCCCCCTCATAAATATGTATAGCTTTTCTCCCAAATCTGCTAAATATGTATGACTCTATTGTGTGACACAGACCCTGTGAAGCATAAAAGCCAATCTACCCTCTTCCCTTTTAAAAGAGGGAGCACCTTCAACACATGCCTGAGACTGTCTCCTTCAGTTTGCAAACTGATATTGCCAATAAAACTCTCATTTCTACTATTTAGCCAGCCTGGTAGTCTTTTGGATGACAATTACACATATACTTAGATTTCCTTTTCCTTTTTATCTCTTCATGTGAATTTCAGTTACCATCTGGTGTTATTTCTCTCCAACTTAAATGACTCTTCAGTATTTCCTGTATGACATCTCAGCTAGAAAAGCGCTCTCTCAAGCTTTGATTGTCTGGCAATGTCTTGTTTTCATTTTTGAAGGATAATGTTCCTAGATAGCTGACAGTTTTTTGTGTGATTGTTTTGCTTTCATTGCTCTTAGCATGTCATTTCAGTGTTTTGACACTTGTTTCTGATAAGAAGTTGTCTGCCATTAATTTTATATTCTCTTTGTACATAAGGAGAAATTCTATTTGTGTTTGGCTATGAACATTTTGGTTACAAGGTATCTATCTTACTTAGAATTCGAGTTCCATTGTCATACAGATTACTACTTTCAATCAAATTTGGGTAGGTTTTTTTTTGAGATGGGAGTCTCCTTCTGTCGCCCAGGCTGGAGTGCAGTGGCACAATCTTGGCTTACTGCAACCTCAGCCTCGCGGGTTCAAGCAGTTCTCCTGATCCAGCCACCTGAGTAGCTAGAACTACAGGTGCTGTGCCACCATGCCTGGCTAATTTTTGTATTTTTAGTAGAGACGATGTTTCACCATGCTAGCTAGGCTTGTCTTTAACTCCTGAACTCAAGTGACCCACCTGCCTCGACCTACCAAAGTGCTAGGATCATAGGCATGAGCCACGACACCCAGCCAAATTTGATTGGTTTGTATCCATTACTTTTTCATATTCTTTTTCTGGCCTTTCTTCTTCCTGTATCTGGGACTTCTAAAATGTATGTATTGACACCCTTTAAGTTTCTGTTTTTATCTATCATTTTTTATTCTCTGTTCTTCAGATTAAATAATCTCTATTGATCTGCTTTTAAATTTTCTGACTATATCTTCTAACATTTCAATTCTACTATTCAGTTCCTTTCATACCATTTTATTTTAGTTATTATGTTTTTCAACTCTAGAATTTTCGTATGGCTCTTTGATAATTTCTATTGCTTCATTGAAATCCTCTACTTATTGATTTACTATCATCATATTTCTCTTTAGAGAAGCACAATTTTGTTTAGTCCTTTGAACATATTTATAATCACAACTTTCAAGTCTTTCTCTGCTTAATTTAATCTATAGGCCCACTCAAAGACAGTTGGTAATCCCTGCTTGTTTTTTAACTTTTGAGTAAGGGTCACACTTTCATCTTTCCTTTTTTGTATCATAATTCTTATTGAAAGCTGGAAAATTGTAGATAATGCATTGCACTAACCCTGCCTTCTGATATGTCTTCCCTGCCCAGTGATATTTGGTTTTGCTGCTTTTGTTTTGTTTTTTAGTAACTTGCTTTGACTAAGTCCGTGTAATCTGTTTCCCCTTCATAGGTGACTGCTGTTGTTTCTGCTCAATTTTTAAAAATTCTTGTTTTTATTTTATTCATGGATATTTAAGGGCCACACAGTTATGCATAGCTTAGTAATTAAACAATGATGTTTGAGAAGTTGCACTCAACATCTCAATCTACCAAGTCTCTAGCCTCTGCCAGTGGATCTGTGTATGTGTTGGGGAGCATATTCAGACCCATCTAGCTTTTAAGCTGGCTCCAGATTTTATTTTTTCACTTCCTCTTGCACACGTGTGCAGACTTGGAGTCAGATGGTTATGTGTAGATAACTTAGATTATCTTCAGTCTACCTTACATGTGTGCACAGCTTTCCAGTTAGCTGGGAATTGGTAGAAAGCTTACCAAGGCCCCTTAGAGCTGTTTTGCCTCCCAGGTTTCCCTGTTCAGTTCCTGGCTGGTCTGCTACTTTATTGCTTGACCAGGTCCACACGTCAGGCTTGCTGAAACACTGGTCATTCATTCATTCATGACAGAGATAACTATAAATACTGACAATGCTGCTTAGGGTGGGGTGTTTTTTCCCTGCTTGCTACAAATCAGGTCAACCCTCTTTTCGGTGAAGCTTCTGTTATTCACAGATTGGATCCACTCTGTTAGAACTATTATGTCAATTGAATAGGGGAATAAAGGAGGAGCTACCCACAGCAAGAATGCCAGACTTCCAATTTTCCCACCAGAGGTTCAGTATTTCTTTTTAAACAACTGCTCCTCAACTTTGTATATGCATTTGGTTGATTTCCAAAGCCTGAAAATGTTTTTTCTTAAACTTTTTTCTAGTTTTACAGCTGATTTTGAAGGAGAGAATTTGCTGAGTTAAAAACTCTGCCATAGGTATTCAAGTAGGAAAGGAGGAAGTCAAACTGTCTCTATTTGCAGATGACATGATTGTATATCTAGAAGACCCCATCATCTCAGCCCAAAATCTTCTCAAATTGATAAGCAACTTCAGCAAAGTCTCAGGATATAAAATCAATGTGCAGAAATCACAAGCATTCTTATATACCAATAACAGACAAACAGAGAGCCAAATCAAGAGCGAACTCCCATTCACAATTGCTACAAAGAGAATAAAATACCTAGGAATACAACTAACAAAGGATGTAAAGAACCGTTTCAAGGAGAACTATAAACCACTGCTCAACGAAATAAGAGAGGATACAAACAGATGGAGAAACATTCCATGCTCGTGGTTAGGAAGAATCAATATCGTGAAAATGGCCATACTGCCCAAAGTAATTTATAGATTCAATGCTATCCCCATCAAGCTACCAATGACCTTCTTCACAGAACTGGAAAAAACCACCTTAAACTTCATATGGAATCACAAAAGACCCTGCATAGCCAAGACAATCCTACGCAAAAAGAACAAAGCCGGAGGCATCACACTGCCAGACTTCAAACTAAAGTACAAGTCTACAGTAGTCAAAACAGCATGGTACTGGTACCAAAACAGAGACATAGACCAATGGAACAGAACAAAGACCCCAGGAGAAACACCACACATCTACAACCATCTGATATTTGATAAACTGAGAAAAAACCAAGCAATGAGGAAAGGACTCCATGTTTAATAAATAGTGTTGGGAAAACTGCCTAGCAATGTGCAGAAAGCAGAAACTGGACCCCTACCTATCACCTTACACTAAAATTAACTACAGGTGGATCAAAGATTTAAACAGAAAATCTAACATCATAAAAACACTAGAATAAAATGCAGGCAAAACCATCCAGGACATAGGCATAGGCAAGGACTTCATGACTAAAACACCAAAAGCAATGGCAATAAAAGCCAAGATAGACAAATGGGATCTAATTAAACTCCAGAGCTTCTGTACAGCAAAATAAACCATCATTAGAATGAATCAGCAAACAACAAAATGGTAAAAAAATTTTTGCAATCTACCCATCAGACAAAGAAAGGGCTAATATCCAGAATCTACAAAGAACTAAAGCAGATATACAAGAAAAAAACAAACAAACCCATTCAAAAGTGAGTGAAGTATATGAATAGACACTTTTCAAAAGAAGACATATATGAGGCCAACAAACATATGAAAAAATGCTCATCATCACTGGTCATTAGAGAAATGCAAATCAAAACCACACTGAGATATCATCTCATGCCAGTTAGAATGGCGATCATTAAGAAATCTGGAGACAACAGATGCTGGAGAGGATGTGGAGAAATAGGAACACTCTTACACAGTTGGTGGGAGTATAAATTAGTTCAGCCATTGTGGAAGACAGTGTGGCAATTTCTCAAGGGTCTAGAAATAGAAATTCCATTTGACCCAGCAATTCCATTACTGGGTATATACCCAAAGAACTATAAATCATTCTACTATAAAGACACATGCACATGTATGTTCACTGCAGCCCTGTGTACAATTGCAAAGACCTGGAACCAACCCAAATGCCCATCAATGATAGACTGGACAAAGATAATGTGGTACATATACACCACGTAATACTACGCAGCCATAAAAAACGATGAGTTCGTGTCCTTTGTAGGGACTTGGATGAATCTGGAAACCATCATTCTCAGCAAACTGACACAAGAACAGAAAGCCTAACACTGTATGTTCTCACTCATAGGTGGGTGTTGAACAATGAGAACATGTGGACTCAGGGAGAGGAGCATCAGACACTGGGGACAGCTGGGGTGGGTAGGGGAGAGACAGCGGGGGGTGGGGAGGCAGGAGAGGGTGGGGAGGGATAACATGGGGAGAAATGCCAGATATAGTATGCACCTAAAGTAAAACAAAAAAATAAAATAAAGTAAAATCTAATGGTTTACATAAAAAAAATAACCTCTGCCATATTAGAATCACTGTTTCAATAAATTATTTTGGAAAGAAAGAATAAGTGAATTAATGAGAATGTAGCTATATTTTCCTCATTTAAAAAATCAGACATAAAATCCTGTGCTCATTTCTGTTATCATCATGATCCGTATCTTTGGTTACATATACCCCTTAATAATACATGGTCCTTAGAACTAAACATAATACTGCAAGTATGGTCTCGGTCATTCAAGCAGCTGTAACTTATCTCTGTAGAATGGGTTACCTGAGACTATATCATCCTTTTTCCAATAGGCAACAATTAAGAGTTGAACCTTTTTAAAAAATTCTACTTTAAGTTCTGGGATACATGTGCAGATCGTGCAGGTTTGTTACATAGGTATACACGTGCCATCATGGTTGCTATACCCATCAACCTATCACTTACATTAGGCATTTCTCCCAATGCTATCCCACCCCTAGTACCCCATTACTGACAGGCCTTGATTTGTGATGTTCCCCTCCCTGTGTTCATGTGTTCTCATTGTTCAGCTTCTGCTTATGAGTGAGAATGTGTGGTGTTTGGTTTTCTATTCCTGTGTTAGTTTGCTGAGAATGATTTCCAGTTTCATCCACGTCTCTGCAAAGGACATGAACTCAACCTTTTTTATGGCTGCATAGTATTCCGTGGTGTATACGTGCCACATTTTCTTTATCCAGTCTATCATTGATGGGCCTTTGGGTTGGTTCCAAGTCTTTGCTATTGTGAATAGTGCTGCAATAAACATGTGTGTGTATGTGTCTTTACAGTAGAATGATTTATAATTCTTTGGGTATATACCCAGTAATGGGATTTCTGGGTCAAATGGTATTTCTGGTTCTAGATCCTTGAAGAACTGCCAAACTGTCTTCCACAATGGTTGAACTAAGAGTTTAGCCTTTTAATAAATTTTGTTTGGGCTCAGGCTGATGACCCATGGTAGAAAAATAGTGAGACAAACCATTAGATTAAATTTCCATGGAAGAAATTTGGAATATCATAAACATATTTGTCTTTAAACTTTATATGGTAGCAATATAAATATACATAGGGGAAAAGATTATAACAATATTAATAATAGCCAATATTTCTTGAGTACTTTCCATGCTCCAAGATAACAATTTTAGGCGCTTTACAAATTACCACTCTTTTTATCTTTGCAGCCCCACTGATGAGGAAACTGAAATCAGCTGTAGTAAAGCAGCCTGCCTGAAATCACAGAGCTATCAGATGACCAGACTGGAGTTTGAGCAGGGATCCTCTGGATCCCAAGCTCGGTGTTGATTGAATATGCAGGGCTACTCACCGTCTAGGGAGGAGAGCTTTCTCACCGAAAGCTAATCTGAGCATGCCTTGCTTATCCATCGCCAGTTCTGAAGGAGACTGAGAAAAGATTGGTGCTGTAAAATTCTAAATGAGTCCAATCTACAGCACATTTCAGTGCTGCATGGTTTCAGTTTACACAGCTTTCTCTGCTTTGCCTCAGCAAATTGCAAGTTCCTGGGAAGAGCCCCTAAGAAGCAGCTCCTCTGGCTGCTGAAGCAGCCAGGCTGCTATGCACACTGGGATCACATTTGGCATAGTAAGTAGCCATTCCTTCTGCTAGAAGATGTGCACGCAAATCAACATGGGCTACAGAATTCAAATCAGAAATCGCCAGCGGCTATTGAATCGGAGGGCATTTGATAGGTAGAACAAGGAGCTATAAAAATAAGGTGATGGCTATTTTTTTTTTTTTTGGCTGATCTTATGCCAATCACAAGGAAAATATCAGAATAGTAAATCATGTGAGAATAAAATTGCCCAAATCCTGACAGACCTTATTATGGATAAAAGTGGAATTATATCTAGAATAGAGAAAGTAGCAGCTCTGGCCAATTTCCTTCACAAGCTTCAGAAGTGAGAGGCATGGCACAGATTATGCTAGGCTTAGTATCTGTGCTCTTCAGGGGCAATTCCCATTAGCTTTTGTGCCCAGATTCTCATCCTAGGTGGCGTGTGCTGGGTAACATTCAGGACAGCAAGGATCTCCTGCCTCAGCAACACTGTGCTTGCTTTAGAAGCAGAGTGAGTAGGGCTTTTGTCCACATCACACTTTAATTTTAACGGGAAGTCATAGAAGGAGCTGCTCTTTTTGGTCCTTTTACAATTTTGAAAATAAGAAAAAAAATTGTTAATCTTCCCATCGCTACGCTGTTCAGTCATTTTGGCCTAGGAACTTTAATGCTACTGCTTTGTCGTTTCCATAGCTTAAAGGTAGGCACCTATGTGCTGGTGTGATGCTCAATCTCTCTCAACCCAATCACATTCAATGGAAAGGATAAGAGAACTCTGTTCAGCTGTTTCCCATGCGAAAAACACCTATTTAGTGGAGCTGAAATGTACTGATAAGTGGGTTCAAAAGGGACAGCCATTTTCAGGGCTTGCTAAGTAGCAAGATGTCACCATTCTTGCTGCCTTAGGCTATAGACATTACTTATTCATTTCTTCATCCATTATTTTATTAAAAAGTGTCTGTACATGGCATGGATTAAATGTTGGAGAAATTACCAATATGCATTGCATTATTTGACTTCCCAGTCTTATCCCTGCTCCTGTCCCCTTCCTGTTTTTCACACATTCCCTATAGCACCTTTCACATGATATTTTATAAACAGAACTTTGCCGAAGGACCAAGTACCCAACTGCCCTCACGCCATGGGTGCTCCACTGCGCCCACATTGCCTCTCTCTGTTTTGTTTGCTCCTGTTTCGGATAATTCCTTCTCCATCAAAACCCATCTCCCCTCCACCTTCGTTTCCTCTGGGCTCTGCCAAACACTCTTATTAACACCCAGGATCATTATTGATATAGTTACCTAAATTACCCTTGGCCTCTCCTTTAGCTATAAAACGGAGTGATAAGAATATCTATATGATGTATTGTTGTATGACTTAAATGAGATACTAGAAATGCTGAAAAAAATTACTTGTCACATGGCAAGTATTTTCTAATTACACTGCATATCGTGTAAGCATTCCAAAAAGTAAAAAAATAAAAATGAAAAAATAGTTTCCTTCTGGTCAACATTGATAGTAATAGGTAATATTTATATTACGTAGATATTGTGTGAAGCATATTATTTTATTAATTATTGCCATGCCCATTTTATTGATAAACTGGAGTATAGGAAATCAATAATAATGTTCTGCCATCTCTTCTAAAATGCGTTTGGAGAGGCTTGTGGGTCAATTATTGAAGGGACTGGATTTATAAGTTGCTTTAGACCATCTGATTAAGGGTGAGTGATGTCACCAATCACAGCAGTGGAAGGATCACTTACTCTTATCCTTTCTAAGTGCTTTCCTGATAGCATCACCCTCATCTACTATTCTGGGAAAGAGGGTAATAAGTGGAAGAAAGCCCTGGGAGAAAACTGAGAGCTGGACCTATAGGTTCTCTGATTCCTGAGACTATTAATCTCTAGGATTTGGGGCAGGAGCTGATTCTATCTCACAGCTAAGTCTACTAGAACTGGCTCACTCTGCCCACCTAACCCTGTAGGAGGGAGCTTTAAACAATTTTGATGGGGGCAAACAGTGAGGACAGAAAGGTTCATCACCTTGTCAAGGACACAGCGTCATTGGTCTACCCTTGGCACTGAGAACGGGAGATCTGGTTGAAGTGATAAGATACATATCAAACCAATTCAGAGGGCAAAACTTTCTGAATCCCCAGAATTTCCTGAAAACATTTTTATTATATGAGCAAGTTTTTCCAACAAAATCTGCAAAGGTTAGTTCTATCTGATTCATTAAACCCTCAAATTCTCCCATCCTCAGAGTCTCTAGAGTGGTAACCAGCTTGATAAATAAAGAATCTGGGCCTGGGCAGGGGCAGTAGCAGGAAAGGAAGGCAGGGCATTAACTTGAACCTGGATGGGGAAGGTATGGGGATGGTGAGCAGTGGGGCCCCGAGAAGCATGCACACAGGAGGGACATAGAAGCCATTCTCTGCAAGCTGCTGGGATGGCCAACAGAGAATTGAGTTTCATATGGAAAGACGGAGGTGGTGGGAAGTTCAGACTCATTTTGGTGAATGGTTTGCCTGCAGCAGTGGCAGGTTTTTATTGTTTTATCGTTTAGTTGTAAGAAGATGACTGCATCTGTTTCCCTCAACATTGTCACGGCACCTACTGCAGAGAAACTACTGCATAAGCATTGTTGGATGAATGAATGCATGGTCCATATATTAGTCCATATGCACACTGCTATAAATATACTACCCGAGACTGAGGAATTTATAAAGGAAAGAGGTTT
Source organism: Aotus nancymaae (assembly GCF_030222135.1). NCBI lineage: Eukaryota > Metazoa > Chordata > Mammalia > Primates > Aotidae > Aotus > Aotus nancymaae. The sequence goes on from NW_026988425.1 coordinate 108,928,091, forward strand.
AAATGACACAGTTCCACATGGCTGGAAAGGCCTCAGGAAACTTACAATCATGATGGAAGGGGAAGCAGGCACCTTCTTCACAAGGCAGGAGGAGAGAACGATGTGCAAACAGAGAAAATGCCAGATGCTTATAAAACTGTCAGGTCTCATGAGAACTCACTATCATGAGAACAGCCTGGGGGACGCTGCCCCCATGATCCAGTCCAGTCACGCTGGGATTATATGTCCCTCCTTCCATACATGGGGTGGCATTTGGGTGGGTACACAGAGCCAAATCATACCAGTCCATTTCCTGAGGGTATCCCGAATCACTTTAAGACATCTACCCCTATCAGGAGACTCTATTCTGATCCACCTCCAAGCCCCTAGGAACTATGTAGATTGTGTGACTCGAAGAACACTAAAACTGCTTTCCCAATGCCCCTTTTTGCAAGGTACATTATCTTCACTTAAAAATATCCTTCCTACATTCCTTGATGAGTTCTAAATGCCCCAGGGCTCGTTTCACTGCAGCTGGCCTACGGCTGGTTACCCCAGGTCAGCATCTAATGGAGTGCTCAACCTACCATCCTGTGAACTTCTTTCCTGGAAGCAGAGAGGAGGAATGAGGCAGGCTGCTACGGAGTAGATCCCTTATCTCCTACCTATAAGGCATCTTACCTATTGGAAAGGTTTGAAGCAGTGGCTCTCAGGCCTAGTTGCATATTAGAATCACCTGGGGAACTTTTAAAGCGCACGGACTTCACCCTGGACCATTTAAATCAGAATCTCTGGGCACGAGGCTCAGGCTTCGTTGCTTTTAAAGCTTCCCACGTGAATCATTTGTGGTCAGAGTTGAAAGCCAATGAGTTTTTGCTTTAACTCGGCTGCAATTAGAATCACATGGGAAAGTTTCAAAAATCCCAAAGCCCAGGCCACACCCCATACCAATTAAATCAGAATATCTGGGGTGGGGCCAAAGCATCAGGATTCTGACAACTCCCCAGATGACCAGCCAAGTTTTAGAATAAGTAGTTTAGGAGAAAACGAAGATGTATTTCTCCTTGGTATGCCAAATCACTGTTATTTGCTAGTTGAATGCCAATTAAAAGCAGTGATCTAGACCTTTGACCAAAACAATATCACACGCCTAATGCTCATACAAGATCCACAGATAAGCATTAGCAATTAAGCAAGCAGTAGAGAGCTAATTACCTTATTTTTTATATCTCAATTTCTAGTCCTCAGAAATAAAAGAAATAAAATTAGCTATTATTGCTTTAGTTCCAGGTCCTCACAGCAATCTTAGGAAGTAGATAATATTATTCCAGTTCTACAGATGAAGAAATTGATATTTAAAGAAATTAAAGAACTTACCCAATGTTGCCCAGGGCAGAAGAGCTGGAGTCAGGATCTGAACTACAGAATAATAACACCAAATCCCAGGCTCTACTTATTACACTTGGTTGCCTTTATTTTCAAGAGCTGTATTGAAATATAATTTACATACCGTAACGCTCACCTTTTTAAAGCATATAATTATTTCTAAAAAATTTACAGAGTTTTGCAGCCATCACTATGTCTAGTTTTAAAACATTTCCATCACTCTTAAAAGATCCCTTGTGCCCATTTATTTGGCTGGCTTTTAAGGAACATTGGACTAAAAATCTGAAAACTTGGGTTTTACTCCCAGCCCTGTCATTTACACAGTACTGTGACCTTGAAGAATTCCTTAACCTTTCTGGGTCTCCCTGTTTTTTTAATTAGTCACTTAGAGATAATCATTCTTGCCAGCGGATAAAGGTCAAATAAAATATTGCATAGTGAAATGCTCGATATCCAAGAGCCGTAAAAGTGGAAAGGACAGCAATTTCTTTTTAATATGCGGAAAGTCATTTTGCACCTTCGTACCTTGGGTCTGAGATGGAACTGACAGAGTTGCAATAACACAAATCAGCTGTTTCTCCCTCCTCTGCATTCTTCTCCTCTACTAACTCGTTCACCCCATTCTCAGGTGTCTCACTTACACTCCTTTGGGAGGTCAAAACTTGCACCAGCCATCTTAGTTGGTGGGGTGTACACCTCTTTGTATCACTGGTGTGGCAGTGGACACATACAGGCCATTGTAGCTCAGAGTTCTGCCTGGGTTCTTAGGGGTTTAGCTGTCCCTGGCAGAAGCGTGATGTGGCCATATGCTCCTGTAATGACTAGCTGTCAGGGAGATGCATGGTGTCCTTTCAGCAGAAGAACACAAACAGATGAGGTGGACTGTGGTATTTCTCTGGCTCCTTAATTAGCACTCTGATGGGTGACAAGAGACCCAACTGGATGTCTTCCATCAGGGCTGCAGGGAAATCAGGCCAAAGGATTATGATGTTCATCCAGGTCCCAAATAAACAGTCAACTTGGAGCTCAGTGTTACATGCACACAACCTGCTTTTCTTTCCATTTTTTCATCCTTTGCCTGAGCCAGTTTTCTCACTTTTGGTAGTGGAGAATAGGAACATCCTAAGGATGTATCTTCTTCAGCCTTAGAATTTATTCTAGCAAAGGCCATTGATAAATGTTCAGTGAAATATAAACAGCTTCCATCTTCATGCAGTTGCTTACCCATTCCTCTTTTTCCATCTTGCAGTATCTGGGTCTTGTCCTCTGTATAGAAATTCTCAGACTTTCCGCCTAGCATCTCAAAGATCATCACTGATTTTTGATGATTCTCATGAAAAACATTACACAGTTCCAATTTGTTCCCCCCAGTTGCCCTTGATCTCCACCACCGCTTTTTGGTGACTTCAGTGATATCTTACACAGTTGTGATTTGCTACAGCCCCACACAGGGTCCCAGTTTAATGGCCCATCTGGCATGCAGAGAAGATGAGAAACTTGTCTTCTACTCAAAGGTTAAGGGCACACAGAGACAGGGAAATATGGAGAAGAAGGACCTGTGATCTTATTGTGACGTTCTCATTACTGCACCATTTTTACCAGTTTGCCCAATAAAGGGTCAAGGTCTAAGTCTTAAATTCAGTAGCATAAATTACATATATTCAGGGGAAGAGTCCACCCTAATATTTAAAGTTTGTTTCCACGATGTTATCAGGTAGCTATTAGGTGTGAAATACAGGGGGAGGGGGAAGACACTGAGGAATACACAAATCTGATAAATAAAAAACTCAAGGAGTTTAGTATAAGCCAAGGAGAGACAGAGCACCCTATGCTTACAAAAATAATGGCATTTTTAAGAGTGCCCCTTGAGTTACAGGGCTTGAATGATATGTGTGGGTCTTCTTTCTCAAAGATCTGGGGTTAAGCAATCCAGCTATTGCTCACTGTCCCCCTAGATCTCCTGCTAAACCACTGGAACATGGCATCCACGCGGGAGAAGGGGAGCTTCCTTCTCCTGAGTATCAGGCAGATTTCAGTATCCCCAGCCACAGTGAGAAGCCGGAATAGACAGCTGCACAGGGAAAGGCAATGGTGATATAAATACATGTTTAATTGCACATCAATTACAATTAGTTACTAGGCTGCATTTATTTAAATGCAGTGTAATTAGAGCAAAAACCTTGATTTAATCATAACCTTATCAAACACAGATCCCGTCATCTTCCTGTGCTTGTGAAGTCTGTGTTTCCCTCTGCTCAATTCCAAGGGGAGGGGAGATAGCAGAATGCATTTAGGGTAGAGGCCTTTGCCAAGGATTCCTTCCTCATCTGGGACCCCTGCTCAGATCTGCAGAGGGGCTCATCATGTTGTCTTCTCTAGCAGCTCATGATGAGAGGGTCTGATTAGCTAGAATGACTTATTGAAAATATAACTCATCTCTAATGGCAGGCTTTATAACCCAGGAGCTCAAGATTAGTAAGGACATTACATAGGTTCAGCCTGCAGAGATAAATTACTCCTTGGAATGTACCCTCTCACAGTCCTTATATCTGATTTCTCATCAATGTGGATGGGCCCTGACTTGACATTTCCACAAAGGGGTGGACAGCAGGCAGGCCACTGTCTTTCACAGTTAACTCCAGCCTATGTTTTTTTCTTCCTCCTTTACTTTCATTGTCGTCTGGCTTCTCTTCCCCTGCCTCCCCAGACACTGAGACACTATCTTTGAGTTTTTTGAAAGAGAATGTCCTCTCTCTCTGAGTGTGCTTAGAAGCAGGGCTCTGTTGTACCCATAACAGCACAAATATTCCCAGTTGCTGGAAGGTCTTTTCTTCAATGACCTTCTCCATGGTTACTGGGAGATAAAATTGAAACAAACCTTATCTCCATTTTATGGATTGGAAAGTGGAGGTCTAGCTCTAAGATTACTCTAGCAAAGACAGACTGACATAAACAGGCAAATATCTGTGTGAAACAATTATACTGCTGTGGTTAGTTGGTTCTTTCATAGTCATTCCCTACACTTCCTGCTAAACAGAAAAAGATAGACTTCTGTAACTTTGGTAATGATAAGTAATGTGTATTAAGCACATGCTCTGTGGCAGGCACTGTGTGTGCATTGTCCTTCACAGCAAAGGACAGTGTAGCCACCATTATTATTTCCATGCCACAGATGAGGAAACTGATATGCAAAAAGGTTAGTTACCTAGACTGAGTAATGCAATGACCACTGTTGTCTGTGGAACATAAGCATAGAGCCAGAGCTGCATTACATGCTTAGATATTTTGTTTCCTCTTATTCTTTCAATAACCCTATGGATCAGGCAGCACTATACTATGCTGAATTTGCAAACGAAGTGAATGAGTTTCACAATGAAATAAGAGAGGACACAAACAGATGGAGAAACATTCTGTGCTCATGGTTAGGAAGAATCAATATCGTGAAAATGGCCATACTGCCCAAAGTAATTTATAGATTCAATGCTATCCCCATCAAGCCACCAATGACCTTCTTCACAGAACTGGAAAAAACCACCTTAAACTTCATACAGAACCAAAAGAGAGCCCGCATAGCCAAGTCAATTCTAAGCAAAAAGAACAAAGCAGGAGGCATCACACTACCTGACTTCAAACTATACTACAAGGCTACAGTAATCAAAACAGCATGGTACTGGTACCAAAACAGAGATATAGACCAATGGAACAGAACAGAAGCCTCGGAGGCAATGCCACACATCTACAACCATCTGATCTTTGACAAACCTCACAAAAACAATCAATGGGGAAAGGTTTCCTTGTTTAATAAATGGTGTTGGGAAAACTGGCTAGGCATGTGCAGAAAGCAAAAACTGGACCCCTTCCTGACACCTTACACTAAAATTAACTCCAGATGGATTAAAGACTTAAACATAAGACCTAACACCATAAAAACCCTAGAAGAAAACCTAGGCAAAACCATTCAGGACATAGGCATAGGCAAGGACTTCATGACCAACGCACCAAAGGCATTGGCAACAAAAGCCAAAATAGACAAATTGGACCTAATTAAACTCCAGAGCTTCTGCATAGCAAAAGAAACAATCATTAGAGTGAATCAGCAACCAACAGAATGGGAAAAAAGTTTTGCAATCTACCCATCTGACAAAGGGCTAATATCCAGAATCTACAAAGAACTAAAACACATTTACAAGAAAAAAACAAACAAGCCCATTCAAAAGTGGGCAAAGGATATGAACAGACACTTTACAAAAGAAGACATATATGAGGCCAACAAACATGAAAAAAAAGCTCATCATCACTGGTCATTAGAAAAATGCAAATCAAAACCACATTGAGATACCATTTCATGCCAGTTAGAATGGCGATCATTAAAAAATCTGGAGACAACAGATGCTGGAGAGGACGTGGAGAAATAGGAACACTTTTACACTGTTGGTGGGAATGAAAATTAGTTCAACCATTGTGGAAGACAATGTGGTGATTCCTCAAGGACTTAGAAATAGAAATTCCATTTGACCCAGCAATCCCATTACTGGGTATATATCCAAAGGATTATAAATCGTTCTACTATAAGGACACATGCACACGAATGTTCCTTGTGGCACTGTTTACAATAGCAAAGACTTGGAACCAACCCAAATGCCCATTGATGATAGACTGGACAGGGAAAATGTGGCACATGTTCACCATGGAATGCTATGCTAAAAAACGATGAGTTCATGTCCTTTATAGGGACGTGGATGAAACTGGAAACCATCATTCTCAGCAAACTGACACAAGAACAGAAAATCAAACACTGCATGTTCTCACTCATAGGCAGGTGTTGAACAATGAAAAAACATGGACACAGGGAAGGGAGCATCATACACTGTGGTCTGTTGGGGGGAATTAGGGGAGGGACAGCAGAGGGTGAGGAATTGGGGAGGGATAACATGGGGAGAAATGCCAGATATAGGTGATGGGGAGGAAGGCAGCAAACCACATTGCCATGTATGTACCTATGCAACAATCTTGCATGTTCTTCACATGTACCCCAAAACCTAACATGCAATAAAAGAAATATATATATATATATATATATATATATATATATATATATATATATATATAAAATAAACTAGTGGCAGAAGTTTTCATGACTAGAGAGTGGTGAAGCCCAGTTTTGTCCCAAAGTCCCATGTGCTCTCCCTGGCGTCCACCTGGGCTTCATCCAGTGCTCCTGCTCCCAGCAGGTGGCACCACCAGCCACCAAGCTGCACAATCCAGAAACCCAGAGCCCAGACTGAAAGCCTCTGCCACCTGCCACGTTGTTTCTATCACCAATTTCTGTGCATTTTATGTGCTCAATCCCTCTCCAGTTTATCCATCCCCTGGCCAGCATGGTGTCCAGACCACCATTATCTCCTGGTTGGATTCAGCCATTACTGTCCAGCTGGGTACCCTGTTTCTACTATCTCTTCCCTACATATCAACCAGAGTGAATTTAAAAACTGCAAATGTGGTCATGTCACTCGTTGGCTAAACCCATCCAGCAGCTTCCCATTCTTCCAGTAAAGGCCATGATCTTTCTTATGTCCTACATCTCTTTTCAATGTGGGGTTCTCACCCATCCCATATCTCGACCCACCTCCACGCCTCCTTGCTCCGGCCATGTGGCCTTCTTTCATCTGTTTTTACATGTTCTCTCTCAAAACAGAGGCTTTCCCCATATGACCCCCTCTGTGTAGAATGCTCTTCACTTTACCCCACCTGTCTCTACCTGGTTAACTTGTCCTTATTTTTCAATCTCAATTCAAAAGTGGCCTCTTCAGGGAAGCCTTCCCTGACCCTTCTGAATAGATCAGAACCTCCTGCCATCATGGATAGTAGTCATCCACTGTTTTTATACACTCCTGTGACTCTTTAATTCAGACTTGGCTCCGTACTAGGCTCTAAGATGCAGGAGGGCAGGGACGGTGTCCATCTCATTTACCAGGACATCCGTGGCCCCCAGGATGGGATTCTGAACCTGGAAGGCCTCAATAAATACTGACTGGCATGCTGAGTTAATCCACTCCAGTCAGCCTGGAATCCATTCTTTATTTATCTTTGGTGTCTTCTACATGCCACAAGCTCTTTCCCACATCCCACAACTGAGTCTTTGTTTCACAAATGTTTTCTTGGCACTGTAGTCTTGGGCTCTTGCTTTCATGAGCCCTTGCCAGAATTGTTCTTTCTTTCCAGAATAGTCTTTCCAGTTCCTCTTCTTCACTCTGCCCACGTAACACCTTATATCCACTCTACACAGGATAAGCTCCCCTGACACCACTTTTACAAACAGTATGAAGGTCATGCTGAGGATACAATATCTGTAGCACAGATTTCAACAAAAACCTCCCGGAGGGAGACATGTTGTGCAGTGCTACACAAGGGTATCACAAGGGAAAAAAGGCAAAAGCTTGGAATGAAAATAAAGAAATAATTGCTCAGAAGCAGCAGCTAGAGTGAAGAAAAGTATAGGAAAATTAGATTTACAGGAACCTGTTAAAACCCAATGCCATGGGGCCTTGGGGAACATCATTGGAGTTTACCAGCCCAAAGCATTGTTTCTTTAAGACTATGCTGGGCACAGGGCTAGATCCTGGGGCCAGAGAAAAACAGGAGACAGTTTCTGACTTCAAGAAGTTATCAGTTCACAGCTTGCAGGTGTGTCTGTGTCTGTGTCTGTGTGTGTGTGTGTGTGTGAGTGTGTGTAAGGGAGGGGGAGACTGATTAAACTACATGGTAATAATCATTCATCCATTCATTCACCAAACATTCATGGACAACTTATGTCCAGGACACTGTTGTAAGCACTCAGACATACTAGTAAACAAAGCAATAGACCCCCTTGCTCTCTAAGAGCTTACATGCTCAGGAGGGAGTTGGAGTGACAGGGACAGGAAGTAAAATCTACAAATGTCAGAAAGTGCTAAGCGTCACGAAGAATCAGGAAACTTGGGTGGGGTAGGGGATGGAGTGTGTACTTGTGTGTGAATTAAGGTGGTCAACATAGGTCTAAAAGACACTGCATGTGGACTCCAGACCACTGTGTCTTTCTTATCAGGCCTGCTTCTTAGTTGTATTATCTTTAATCCTTGAAGCAACTCTAAAAGTGAAATATTATTACCTCCACCTGACAGAGAAGAATTAGAACCTCTAAAAGGCTTCTTACCTTTCCTAAACTCATACAGCTTCCAAACGGTAGGACAGATGATCAAGACGAGGCTCAACTGCTGCCCAAGCTCAGCACTTCCCTCTTTTGCTGTGCTGCTATTGTATTAGTGAAGGCATGCTCTAAGGCATATGGAATAGGAAAGCATCAACCCTAATTATTGCATTGGAGAATGTTTCTCAGAGGAACTAATATGAGTCTAGCTGTGATAAAGCCACAGACGGATGTTTCCAGTACAACTGGTCACCCTGGATGCCGGAAGCGTCTCTAGCCTCACCCTGGGCAAGGCGCTTCCCACAGGCGGTGATGACCTAGACATTCACATCTGTGCAAGGAATATTCATGGGCACTAATTGAGCATTGGTGTGCCAGGTGCTAGGGTGCAAACATGAAAAGCGGAGGGCCACTGAGTTAAGGTTAAACATCCTCTTTTAACCAAAGAATGTTGTCATCGTACAGAAGTATTGTGAGGTTGAGAGTAGCCATTAACCCTCTTCCCCTGAAATCTATCTCCCATGAAGAGTCCTGTCCCGTAAATCCCTGCTACTTGGGATGCTGTCCTTTGGGTTCAAATGTTGCTACTATCAAAGCTTTTAGTTTTGATAAGGCACTCTGCTGTCTGGACAAATTCCATTCTGTAAGGGTGCTGAGGACATAGGGCTTGTCATGAGAGGCTTGGCCAGCTGCAGCAGGTCTGGATGAGCTGCCTTAGGAACCATGAAGGAGAGGGTACCCAAGAAGTGTTCGTGTGTGGTGGGCAGCACTCAGAGGCATGAGTGCACATGTGGAAGGAGAATCCTCACCCCTCAACACCTAGGTGTTCTAGGGACAATACACAGCTTTGGGGTCAGACATGCTTGCTTCCTAACTCCATGTCCAGTGCTTATCAGCTGTGCAGCCTTGGACAACTTAAAGATACTGTCGGAGTTTACTATCCATAAAGTGAAATGATGAGACTTCCCACTGAGGATTGTTAGTGAGAGGATTAAATCTGAAGTCAAAACTAGTTGAACATGTTTAGGCATCTGCTCCCAAGTTTTGCCTAGGTCTAGTCTGATCCAATAATGTCTGTTTCCATACCTTAATGGTTGATTTGGGGGCTGAATATCTCAAAGCCTTACAAACCTAGCTTACTCATTCACCAACTGTGAAAACTGTGAACTTAGGGAAAGTTACCAAGCTTCTCTGAGCCTCAGCTTTGTATCTGTCAAGGGAGGGCAATGAGGCCTCCCCCATGGCATGTTTTAGGATTATAGGCAATGATGCATGCATGGCTCTGAGTTCAGTGCCCAGCACATGGTGAGTTCTGAATAGGCTAGCCATAGCTGTTATCATCACTGACTGTCATGACTACATCAAGAGACTCAGCCCCCTTCATTCCTTTTGTGTCAGAAATTCAGTTTTTCTTTTTCTCCCTGCATATAATTTCTTATATATAATATATATTTCATATGCATATATACACACACACAGACACACACACACACACAATTTCGTCCTCTTTCCTACCAGCTGAGATGTGAGGAGTTAACTGCAGTCATAAAGCACTGAGGCTGTTCATTAGAGCCTGATTTATAAATGTTTTATGCTGCCATCCAGGCATGTTGGTACTACATGACTACAAATTATGCTTTGGTGCCTGGTCCTGCAGCAGGGGCTGCTGTTCAACAACCAAGCCCAAGGAGCTTGATTTTTGGCAGTTCCTATCATCACGGATCCTTCCTTCTCTCTCTGTCTCTCTCTCTCTCTCTCTCTGTGTGTGTGTTCATGTGTGTATGTGTGTGCCTATCAAGACACACACGTGTGTGCCTATCAAGACACACACGTGTGTGCTCTGGATGAGCACACGTTTCTATGTTCCTGAAAATGTTAACAGACCCACCATCTACCACAGGGAAATCTGTATTCTGCCTGCACCTCTTGTGGGCAGGAAGCAATAAGGAGGGGAAGAAATTGAGGGAGAGGCTTTGTGTTCACCTACCCCTTGGCTTCTGGCTGCTCCAGTGCCTCCTCAGCACAGGCAGGGAGGCAACAGGGATGTGAGAAGCCGTGTCAGCCTTGCACCTGCCCTAGGTCAGAGCAATTCCAAGTGACGGGGCTCCTTAAGGAGGTCACAGAGCTCTGTAATTGCATCGGATGAATGGAAGGGCACTAATGAAGTAATTTCACCTTTATCCAAGCTCCCAAGCACTCCTGAACGTCACCTCTCAAATCTCTTCCAGAGAATTCTGATCCCCATTGAATGTATCTATTCTTTCTTCAGTTTCATTCAAAGGCATCAATGACACACCAAACATAGGCAATAACATACTGTCTGGGTGCTGTGGGGAAAACAAGAGTGAACTAGATATGATACCTGCCCTCAGGGAGCTTGAAATCCAGCAGCTACTAATGAATGTTAACCTGTATTAAGCTCATTCTTCAATGTGTTATGTTCTAAGGACTGTCTCAAGGGCAGTTTCTCATTTAGTTCTCACAACCTTTTGGGTTAGGTTATGTTATTACCCCATTCTATTAATATCTTTAATGAAGTTTAAAAAGGTTTAGCAATGATTCCAACTATAGGGAGCTAGAATATCAACATTCAGAGCCTGGTTTTAAACATTACTGTAAGTGTGTCCTTGGGTAACTTACAGTTCTCTGTTACTCAGTTTTCCCATTTTTACAATTTCATAATGATGTTATCTATTTCAGAGAGTTGTTGTAAGGATAAAACAATATATTAAGTATTTAATATTATATGCTGGCATATAGTGAGCACACCAAAAAATGTTAGCTATTTTTAAAATTATTGCATTTCTCTAATGACCAGTGATGATGAGCATGGAGAAATAGGAACACTTTTACACTGTTGGTGGGAGTGTAAATTAGTTCAACCATTGTGGAAGACAGTGTGGCGATTCCTCAAGGACCTAGAAATAGAAATTCCATTTGACCCAGCAATCCCATTACTGGGTATATATCCAAAGGATTATAAATCGTTCTACTATAAGAACAGGTGCACACGAATGTTCACTGCAGCACTGTTTACAATAGCAAAGACCTGGAACCAACCCAAATGCCCATCGATGATAGACTGGACAGGGAAAGTGTGGCACATATTCACCATGGAATGCTATGCAGCCATAAAAAACAATGAGTTTTTGTCCTTTGTAGGGACATGGATGAACCTGGAAACCATCATTCTCAGCAAACTGACACAAGAACAGAAAATCAAACACCACTTGTTCTCACTCATAGGCAGGTGTTGAACAATGAGAATACATGGGCACAGGGAGGGGAGCATCACACACTGGGGTCTGTTGGGGGGTAATTAGGGGAGGGACAGCAGGGGGTGGGGAGTTGGGGAGAGATAGCATGGGGAGAAATGCCAGATATAGGTGATGGGGAGGAAGGCAGCAAATCACACTGCCATGTGTGTACCTATGCAACAATCTTGCATGTTCTTCTCATGTACCCCAATGCAATAAAATGCAATAAAAAATAAATGCAAAACCTAAAATGCAATAAAAAATAAATAAATAAATAAAATTATTGCTTCATCATTGTCCTCAATATGCCACCCATATTCCTGAGGAGACTGATGTGTTTGAAGTGTCCAACCCTAAAGCATGTATTTGTATTCATGAACTAACTGTCAGGTTTATCCACAAAGTTAAACCAACTATATGTCATCAAATACCACAAAAAATAAACATATTTCTGAAGATAGCAATAGCTCATAGATGTCAGGTCAAATCTACAAGGGTGAGCATTGTCCTAGGTGCTGAGGATACTGTAATTAAGAGCCTCCATGGCACTTCGGATTTAGAAAAACTAGGATTGGAATCTTGCTTCCTTTCCTTCTACTTGTGTATTCTTGTCCAAGCTACCAACCTCTATAGCATTGCTTTCTCATTTTATAAAATTGGAATAACAATGGTACTTACTTCTTAGAATCATTTGGGGGTTAAGTGACATGAAAAACACAATCCATAGTCTCTACGCAGAGTAACTGCTTAAGGAATGTTACTTATAGGTCATTGGGAAAGTGTATTATACAGAGAATCAGCATGTACAAGCAGAACACATAAATTATAACTTACCTAAAAAACTACAACACAACACAACTACAAGATTAGTATTACTAAGAAGTCCTACAGATGAGGCTGCTCGAATTATTTATGACATTAGCCCAAGGGTGTACACCTATAAGATTGGGTATTTGATCTGAATTTGTATATTCTCAACTCAAAGACAATGTTCTTTTCAGCCAGGCGTGGTGGCTCATGCCTGTAATCCCAGCACTTTAGGAGACTGAGGTGAGTGGATTGGCTCAGGTCAGGAGTTCGAGACCAGCCTGGCCAGCATGGTGAAACCCATCTCTACTAAAAATACAAAAAATTAGCAGGGCATAGTGGCATATGCCTGTAGTCCCAGCTACTTGGGAGACTGGGGCAGAAGAATTGCATGAACCTGGGAAGTAGAGCTTGCAGTGAGCCGAGATAGTGCCGCTGCACTCCAGCCTGGGTAACAGAGCGAGACTCCGTCTCAAAACAAAAACGAAAACAAAGTTAATGTTCTTTTTAACATTTTGGTCACAAGCATTTAGGTAACAGTTATTGGTTATGCTGAGGACATCTATGAAATTATCAGAAGAGGGAAGTAAGAAGGTGGATGTGGAAAATACATTATGTAAGGAAAAGAGTTCTACATTGATTGGACCAAACATTGTAGCTAGAAACACAGGTAGTTGCTGATAAATGTGGGCAAAAACTATGAAAGGATGGACAAATGGTTTTCCGATAGGCTTGCTGAAGGTAGAATTAGGAGTCAAGGCGAAGCACGTGCTACCATCCTGCAGGAGGTGAATTACTGTACTCACTAGTGAGACGTTCTAAAACAATTAGAGAGATAGATTCCATGCATATAAATAGAAACAGCATGTGGATATATGGGTACTGCATGGTGATAGATAATGCCATAGATAAATACTGGAGCTGGAAAGGCATATAGAGACTCTGGATAAATGATTCCTATAAATAAGAATTGCTCATAGATATTTCAGATGCTTCTCTATTTATGAACATTTGACATTCACCCCTAAGGAATTGCATATTTCCTCATCAAAGAGAAAAGCAACCGTGAAGCCAATGACTGGATGTCTGATTAGAGCTTTCAACATTCACACCATGTTAGCAGCTGCAACTGTGACTCAGGCTCTAACTTCAAGCCCTTGAGGCCTAATGGGCGTCTCATCTACAGCACGGCCAGGAAACCGCAGTAATTGCTGCCAGAGAGAGCTCACCACCAATGCCTGTTACTAGGCTCAATTTTCTTTGGAAAAAAAAAAAAAGCCCACATTTACCCTTGCTGTGATAAGTAAGGGGAGTCACCATCCCCTATTTGGGGCAAAGGGTTTTGCCTGTGTATGTACTGGGAAGTATTCCTATTGTTTATTAGATGGGAATTTCCCTATGAGTAGCAAGCATTTCATATTTTAAATTTTGGAACGTTCTGAATGGATGGATCACGGGCATGACAAAATAATAATAGCAGGAGTGTGATCATATCTATGCAACAGCTTCTAAAGGAAAACACATGGGTTCTGAAGTCAGCTGGACCAGAAACTGTGTGATACTAAAGAAGTTACATAACTGATTTTCCTTAGCTTTAAAATGGGGATAATAAGAACCATTTCATAGGTTTATTATGAGAAGTAAATGTTAAAGTATCCCTAAACTATTTAGTCTAGTGCCTGGGAGATGGTAGAATTTCAACAAAAGGTAATTGATACAATTATTAACAATGACCAGAACAGCAAAGTCCCAACTGCTTGTCCCCATTGAAGGCATCCTTGTGTGCAGAGCACTGTTTACTACTTAGGTGGCACAGCTCTGCATAAAGACAGAAGCCAAAGCAGCTGAGAAATAGCTGCCAGAGGCTCTTTCTCTTGAGTTGAATATAAGAAAGAAGGCACACTTGCTCCCTAGGTCAGCCTGACCTGCTTGAAAACATAATCCAAGCCCAGAGGGACACCAGAGTCTATGGCTGTGAGTTGTAAAAATAAATATTAAACAGCATTCTGATTTCTAGTTATTTTTCTACTACCGTGCATTGACTCACGGGAAATACCTTGAAGCTTTGAGTTTTCCCATCTATCAAAAAAATGTATTGAAAGTTTGCTTTACTCAGTCATGATTGTAAGTACTTTTGCATTATTTTATATCACACTATTAGTAATCTTATGAGTTAAGAGAATTTTAATACCTTCACGTCTTAGATAAGAAGTTGAAGCAACTTGGGTGTGGTAATTGGTATTAGAACTGAGAGCAAATCCTGGGCCTTCATGCTACTCTACTAAGCTACCTCCACCAAAATCAAGATGTTGATATCACTGAAGCTTTAAGTTCCATTTTAACTACAAATGCCATGACTCTTTCATGAATGTTTCATAGCAGGAAGGCATCAGGAAACTAAGTCACATACACGTAGTGGAGCATTCAACAAACATGTGTTCAAAGAGCCTACCAGGAGCTAAGCATCAGGAGTTACAATGCACACTCAGCGGTGCAGCAAGTCACCCTGGATTTCATACCACGGTGCTCTGGATGTCTGTGAAAGCATTCTGCAATCAGTCATGTCGGCTGGAATATGACGTAGCAAGAACAACCATATACTCTCTCCATACTTTGATTTTTCAGAGCACTTGTCACAATTGAAAATTATTATGTTTGATTTCTTCCTTATTGCTTTCTTCCCCTTTACCACCCTGATGGGAATATTTGTTCTCCCCGGAGCAGGGGTCTTGTTTACTTGCTCACTGCAGAATCCCCGACACCCCTAAGAGTGCTCATCTATCGTTGGATTTCCATAAATAGCTGTTGAGTGAACAGTGAATGAACACAACAACCATAAACCCTAGTATAACACTTTGCATCATTTCCCTGAAGTTTAGGAAATGCTTGCAGGTATAATATTCCACTTGATATTCATCAACAGCCCCGTGGGAGAACTAACTTGCACTCCTCATTTTACAGAAGAGGAATCAGAAAAATCAAAGAGGTTATTTGAATTATCCAAAGTCACACATATAAAAACTGTAACCATTTTGACTCAAAGCCCCTCGCTTTGTATTCTGCAAGATTGCAAATGAAACTGTGACAACATTTTGGAGGGACCCCTTCATGAAACTGGGCACTTCAGAAACATAGGCCCTTGGCATAAGTGGACCAGAAGAGTGAATATAGCTAGAAAGAATCACCTTCTGCCTCCTCAGTTCTATGATAGTCCTAAAGAAAATGTAGAGTATAAATAGTTGAAGTAGATGGTAAGTTTATATAAACCATGTTAAGTTTTCTTAACTCAGTATAACTGAGGGAAAAATCCCATGTATACAGAGCTCATCATTCCATTTTCTTCCCAAAGCACAACCTTAGCTTCACCACTAATACCTGATGTCACAGCATGTTATAACCCAACAGAGTGCTATACACTGTGTCAACCTGTACCTTCCTTTTTCCGAGTGCCCATCTGAAGTAAATGGAGTCTAGTTTAGCCTGTCTGTGTTCAAATCCTAGCTCTATGTCTTCCTCTCTCTGGAGCTTTGGGATGAGTTGCTTAAACTCCCTGCGCTTCGATCCTACACAGGTTTATGAGAAGATTAAGTGAGTTAATGCATATGAAGTGTTTAGTTCTAGGTCTGGCATATAACCAAGTGCTTGGTACGTTTGAGCTGTTATCATTATCATTTTCATTATTATTCTAACATCCAGATGACCTTGCCTCAGCCACCTTTCCCTCCCTCGGGGTTGCACTGTAAGAAACATCTCTGTCATCTACTCTGCCATTCTTTTTAGCTCCCTTCTAAATTCTCAAACCACAATTTCCTTTCACTATAACTCTGAATTTAAAAATAAGATCATTTTTCTTCTCATAACCAGAGTATGACTCAAAATAAACACTCCGTTGAAGGAATTAGAAAATTCATCTTGGCAAATGAAGGAAAATGGATTTTTTAATAGTGACCATTATCATTGCCTATATACCACTTCCTCATGTACCATTCCTGAATTGTTGGCTGGACCTCAGTTCCACTGATGGTCTGAGCCATATTTACTTCATGTCAATATGGCATTGATCACACACTCAAAGTGGGTATGCAAACTGTGATCTTGTTTCTGCAGACAAAACCAAGTTGGGGGAATGGTGGCTAATCCAATAGTCATCTACATAAGTCTTCAGAAAATGATTATTGAGCACCTACTCTTTCCCAAAGAAGGCCTTCTTCTAGATGCTGGTGAAGCAACAATAAATAGAATAGCACCTCTGGCTGGGCGTGGTGGCTCACGCCTGTAATCCCAGCACTTTGAGAGGCTGAGGCAGGCAGATCACTTGAGGTCACAAGTTCAAGACCAGCTTGATCAACATGGTAAAACCCCATCTCTACTAAAAACACAAAAATTAGCCAGGCATGGTGGCACATGCTTGTCATCCCAGCTACTCGGGAGGCTGAGGCAGGAGAATCCCTTGAACCTGGGAGGCAGAGGTTGCAGTGAGCTGAGGACAGAGCAAGAAAGACTTCATCTCAAAAAAAAAAAAGAAAAAATAGAATACCATTTCTGATCTCAAGGAATTTATTGCAGAAAAAGAGTTATTTTAAATAACAGATACGGAGACCACTATACAAGCAAGAAATGTTTAAATAGAACTATACTTGGTCCACTATTTGACCATCAGACATAGACTGCAGAAGTCAGAAAAGCTTCTCAGAGAAGAAGATATCAGAAGAGCATTTAGAAGAATGGATTACAGTTAGGAAGGTGCAGAACAGAGCTCCCATTTGACTAACTAGTGTCTGCAAAGGCATGAGCTGAGATTGGAAAGACACTCTTGGGAGACATCTATCTTATCAGTGTGGCTGTGGCATGGAGTTTGGGAGTGGAGTGAATAATGAGAAGACAGGGGTCATGTCATAAAAACATTTGCACCTCATGCTGTCAGGACTTCTGCTTTATCTTTTTCTTGGGGGTGGAGGAATTCTATTTCACAATCATAAATGGCAGGTACAATTATAGAACTCATTGAAGGTTTACTCAGACCTCATTTTTTTCTTTACCCACATTGGTCACAACATAACACTTCCTTCAAAACCACACTTGATGTGCTGGTACTTCAATTTTCCTCCTGCCAAGAGTTGACATTATGCTAACTTTACATTTTACAAATCAACTCACCTACTAGGTAGGAGAGAATCACTTTCTGCATTTTGTGGTATATGTTTCCACTTACTGCTCACCCCAAGGATCAGGGATTCTGTCTGCAGCAGGAGTGAAAACAACAGTGTTTTTTTTTTAAAAAATATTAGTGTTAAATTACACTGGACATGTTTAATTTTGTTTTCAGTAATGGGCTTTGATGTTTTGGTGAAGACTCATTGTCTTATATCTGCAATAGAAACATGCCATGTGAGTGAACCTGCGAGTGGTTAGAACAATAAAATGGTAAAATGCAGCTGGACTAGGTGGGGCTTACAGTGCCAGATATTTTAGGCTCATTTTTGTTGTTTATGGCACTGTGCAAAAATAAATAGACATTTAAAAGAAGCAGGATCTACGCTGCTATAAAAGCAGAGGGAAATCAATTAGCAGCTGCAGCTTGAAGCAGAGAAAAGAATAGGATTGACTTTAAAGATCTGAGGTACTAATCTGTCTCCTTAAATGCAAATTTCTAAGTTTTAACATGGCTGCCCAATATACAGAGATCCCAATGAATCCAGATTATTTTATAATAGGGAATAAAGGAAATAGCAACCATCACAGAGAGGTGAGCCCTTATTTTGATGTTTCATAAATGCCTGGATCCAGATCACAAGAGATGTCAGATTGTGTATATTTTACAATTTTTCAAAATAAGGAATTACCAATGTGGCTAATCTGGTGTGTCTCTCGAGAGGTCAGGATGTTACATTATATGAAGCTGAAATGAGGCAGAGGTAAGGCTGAAGATACATGAAACATACATGAAAAAAGTAGGCAAGAAGCAAAGGAGCAGCTATAGACATAGAGTGAAGATGATTTGGTTTAATGGGTCACAAGAAAACTTCAAACCCTGTGAAGTCACCAGATGACTATTTATATGTAGCACTAACTGTATGGCACAAAGCTTGCATATAACTAATCAAGCAACACAAGACTGTAACCTCTTGGGGTTTTCTAGATGAGAAGTCTTGTTTATAAAGCAATTAGAAAGTCCTTTGACTTTTATTTTAATATTTTTTTTTACACTGACCTAAAATAATTCTTTCAGGTTTAGTGGCTAGAAACCATGGAGGAAAGGTCCACTTCCCCAAGAGGGTATTGCACATGGGATACATTCAACTATCACGTAATTCTAAGCACTTTTGAATCTAGTGGGCACTAATGCTTTAAAAATGTAGGTGTGTACGTATGTTTATTGCGGCACTGTTCACAATAGCAAAGACTTGGAACCAACCCAAATGCCCATCAATGATAGACTGGATAAAGGAAATGTGGCACATGTACACCATGGAATACTATGCAGTTATAAAAAAGGATGAGTTCATGTCCTTTGCAGGGACATGGATAAAGCTAGAAACCATCATTCTCAGCAAACTGACACAAGAACAGAAAACAAAACATCGCATGTTCTCACTCACAAGTGGATGTTGGACAATGAGAACACCTGGACACAGGGAGAGGAACATCACACACCAGGGCCTGTCGGGAGGTGGGGGCTAGGGGAGGGATAGCAGGGAGTGGGGGGACAGGGGAGGGATAGCATTAGGCGGAATACTTAATGTAGATGACGGAGTGATGGATGCAGCAAACCACTATGCCACATGAATACCTATGTAATAAACCTGCATGTTCTGCACATGTACCCCAGAACTTAAAGTGTAATAAATAAATTAAAACGTAGGTGTGTAAAGGATTCGTGAAGAGGATATTGTAAGGAACTATGACGATCTAGAACCACATTACACTGATTTCCACTCACCTCGGGAGTTCATTAAAAAGAGAGAAGCTTCATTCTGTAACTTCACACTGTCTGGTTTGTATCTGGGCTTATGTCCAACAAAACTGCTAAAAAGTAAGGCCTGCGGACCATTAGTAGATATGAGTGGGGTGACAGAAATTAATGGAACGGTGACATGCAACAGATGTTGAAAAAATAAAACTCAATCTTAAAACTGGAAAAAAAAAAAAAGAATAGAAACAACGGGTATGAATTAAACTGCCTATGCTTTTAGAAGAAGATAATGAAAGAAAGTGGCACGTGCACCTTGGCTTATAGCTAGGACATTCCCAATTCAAGGCCTCTAAGTCAACAGCTTCAAGGACCAAGCAAAGGCATCATTTTGAAAGAATGTTTAGGGCAGTTATATGCTAGCTGTCAACTGCCTTGGTGACAGGGTGATAAGTGCTTCTGAATTAAGCAGACTAAACTCTATGAAATTGTGCTTGTACAACTGATAAACTCTCTAATGGTCAGCTCCCAGAATTCCCACTGGAGAACACAGAGAGGTGTGTCAGGGGAAAAACTAGCAGGAAGGTGGGAGACTGAGAGACAAGTATGCAAAAGCCACCCACCACCGTGTCTTGCCAGCGGTCCACATGATGCCCACCCCTGAATGCACAATGCAAATTCTCTGCCCACCGTAGAGAATCCAGCTGCAGGTCTCTCCTTCTCTCTGCCTCAGAGCCCCGAAACGTCCCTGGATTAATAATCATGGCCATTTTCAGGGCTTTGTTTCCCTTCTTTAGCAATAAGCATGTATATGTTTTAATGTAAGATATGGTAAAGCTAAATGACACGCTAGAGTTCAACTTTCTTAGAGAAGAACTTGGGGCGTAGTCTACAAGTCATGAGGGGTATACTTCTAGACCGTGTTGGTCTCATATGTGGGTAAAGCCTGGAGACAGAGAAGAAAGTGTTACCAAACCTTGCCTGATTTGATTCTAGACATATGCTTCCTAATAATAGTAATAATAAAATAATAATTATTATTATAACCACCCCTACTACCCCAACTATTACACACACTGACAAGGAGAGCCATGTACCAACCCCTTGGCTAAGCACTATGCCTACCTTATCCCAAGTGGCCCAAGTCTAAGCTTGATCATCTCTTGAGATCCTTTCTACCTTTACAGCCCTATTAAATTGAATCCTCATTTCCCTAGGAAGTTTATGAGGAGACAAGCATCATTTTGTTACTTGACAGTACCTGGTTGCTAATCTGGGCTTATATCCAGCAGAGCTGCAAAACAGCCTATCCATTGCCCACACGTTCCCATTTTGAAACCCATTGCAGCAAAGTCATATCTTCCTCCTTCTTTCTACCGTATCACCCCACTTCTATTTATACTGCAGGGCCTTTGAGACCCACTATTCTAACACACAGATAACCTTGATTGGAAGAGATGTGTGTTTATAATTGAGCAACATGAATTTTCTGGTTAAATTGTCTTAAGATTATCCAATTGAAAAAGGAAAGGAAAGAGAATCAATGTATAGCCACAAATACTTGGTGCTTTATAGAGAGTAAGAGAAATACTTTATCTCTATTTTTTGTCCTCAGTTTACAAGGGAGAAATCTGAGGCTTATAGAATTTAAGTCACATATTGAAGGTCAAATAATAAGTGGCAAAGTCAGGATTTAAGCTTTTCCATTACCGCCTTCTGCCTCAGTCAGAAATAACATTTAAAAGAGAATCCATAGCCTGCATCCAACTGTGGCCAGAAAAAAGTAAAGCATACTGAAAAAAATAAAAAGAAAGAAAGAAACAAACACAGCAAAAGCCCTTTCTTTCCCTTTGGCATTAAAACATTGCTTGTGTGAAAACATGAGGATGGAAACTGAACACATGCTTACATGGGCAGAAATATTCCCGGGAGCCTTGAGATTTATTTCAGATGTATTTCAAATAGATATATGGAAAGCGAGAAAGGAACGGAGGGAAAAAAAGCATCTGATGAATAAATGAGTGGGAGAAACCGTGAGGAAAAGAGATTCAGTGTAATTGTGGCCCTGATTTCTTTCAGGAGAAACGGGCATGCTGGTGTTGTCTATACTATGGGGAATACATCACATGTACTGAGATTACTATTTCATCAAAGATGATATTGGATCTGATCTTTCAATTTGGCTAGTTGGCTGCAGAGACAACACTGGAAGTTTCCAAACAAAGTTTTAACTCAAGTGAATATCTAAAATACAGATTCCTTAGTCGACTTGACAGAGAGTTGCTTTAGCTTGCCTCTGGTGCCAGCAACCACCTGCTTAGGGACAGTAACTCTGATCTCTCACTTACTACCTGTCTCAACCCATGTGTGCCTCACTGTTGGAAACATTCCATGAAATTAGACAAACTTACCTGAGTGACTTAGCCAGGAAGCCAGCTTGAGAAACCAAATCAGAAAAGCCATTGTCATTTTGCTGCTTTTCGTCCCCATGATTTGTGGGTAGGAGATGGGAACAGAAAGGAAATTGTCTCCAGTATCCATGGTCCCTAGAGACATCCATCTCGCAGATAGGGGGCCTGCTATTTTCAAAGGGAATATGTAGCCGCAGAGACACTCAGAAGGATCAAGATTGACCTCAGCCTGTTAACTTGACAACCATTCTGATAGGAAGCCAAGATACCTTCACGAAACAAGCCTAAACCAACTCCTTGACTTGCCATGAGTCACAGTATTATTATATCTCTGTAGTATTTTTAAATCTCTATAAACCAAACAGACAGAATCCCCTTCCCTCATTCTCCCTTCCCACATGCTCTTTGGCAAAAGGTGCCACTTCTGTGGTCTGGATCCTCAGGCTTTCTCCTCCTTCTACTCACACCTCTCTCCTTCCCCACGCTGTTGACTACACTTTAAGATGGTTAGCTGTCTCACTGCCTCAGACTTGGGGTCCTTGGCCTCCTCCAATGGGTGGATGCTCTGGTTCATCTTCAGGTTTTTACTCTGGTATTTCATACACCTGCACTGTTGGGTCACCTCTACCTTCGTGCTCTTCAAAACAACACAACTCTGACTTCCTTCCACACCTAACACCCTGGCTCTGAGAAGCCCAGAGACCTACTTGTGCCAAAAGAGTGACTGCGCCACCACTACTTTGTCTTTCTACATCATTCCTCAAATGAAAAGAAAAACGATTGGTTGAATTGTTCATTTGAACGACTGTCACAGGACACATTCAGCTTTAAAATACAGTTACATTTAGAAAACACTGTACGTATATATGTTCACACCTGATACTACAAAAACCCCGTGGTATCATATCTCCATTTCCTCATTCAGACGAGAAAGTGCTTTAAGTGACATTGAAATGAATGTCACAAATTCATGTAGATGAACAGAGGCGTATCTAGAACTCAAACAGGGAGCAGATTCCAGTGCTGCTGTGCAGTCCCACGCACACGCAGGAGCTCTAGCAGGACAGCTGCAGTAGTCAGATGGCTGGGACAGAAGAACTTCTTGCATAAATCATAAATCATAAATCACTTCTTGTGAATTCCCATCAAGTCCTCTTGCATTTTCCTCCGTAATAGATTTTATGAAGTCAAACGGCCAGCATTCCATTGTTTCAGGTGGAAAAAACTGAGACACGAGCTGATGGAACAATTTGAAAATAGAAGCCAAGTCCTGAATCCTAAATCTAGACCAGGTTTTCTTCCTTCCTAAATTAATGTATTGTATTCTGCCACTAATGGTATTGCAGGCCTGCTTACTATTATTGCAGAGAAAAATTTAAAAATATATACATGAAAGTACTTTCTATGCCAGTTACAAATGATAATGATATGGTTAGCAAACCTTGTTTATTTATTCTTTACTACTCAGAAGTTCCATAGCAGACCTCGTTATATATACACAGCAATGTGAAGACACTCATTCTCAAACACGTAAATCTTGCTTTCTTCTCCCTATTGTCAGCCTTCAGTCACAGTGTCTACCAGACTGGTCATTTCTAATTAGAGAGGAATCTGGCATTTGTCTTTGTGAATACACTCTTTAAGTTCCAATTTGCTGCCAAACCCTAGGTCTCCACAGGTGGGAACTGAAGAAAAAAGCATTTTGCTCCAGTGGTTTCTTTTCAAAGGTAAAGTTTTCATCTCTGCAGGAGCAATTAATTTTTCCTGTTTAAAATGACAGAGAAAACTCTTATCTTTTGCTTTTCACTCTAAAGAGCTTGGGGAAGGCAGTGTGGGAGCAAAGGCATATTGGTTTTTCCTGTTTCCCTGCTGAGCCAGATGAGTTGATTTCTGAGCAAATTCTCAGTATTATATAAAGGGGTTAGTAATCTGGTTAGATACTGTGGAGTGCCATAAGATATTAATAATGAGAATAAAAACGTTAAGAAACCACTTTTGTTCTGTGCTTTTCTTTTTTTCTTTGAGATGGAGTTTCGCTCTTGTTACCCAGGCTGGATTGCAATAGCACGATCTCGGCTCACCGCAACCTCCCCATCCTGGGTTCAAGCAATTCTCCTGCCTCAGCCTCCTGAGTAGCTGGGATTACAGGCACGCGCCACCATGCCCAGCTAATTTTTGTATTTTTAGTAGAGACGGGGTTTCACCATGTTGACCGGGATGGTCTCGATCTCTTAACCTCGTGATCCACCCACCTTGGCCTCCCAAAATGCTGGGATTACAGGCGTGAGCCACCGCGCCCGGTCTGTTCTGCACTTTTAAAGGTGTTTGAAAAATCTCCACTCCATAATGATAATGTCCAGTTTTCCTCCCTGATATAGTCTGAAAGTTTTTGTCCCCACGCAAAGCTTACATGCTGAAATTCTACCCCCTGAGTTGATGGTATGGAGAGGCAGAATTTTGCGGACTGGGGCTCTCAGGGGATGAGATTGGCGCCCTTATAACAGAGGCCCCAGAGCTATCCTTTGCCCATTCTTCACGTGAGGACACAGCTAGAAGGTGCCATTTATGCATCAGGAAATGAGCCCTCATTAAACACCACATCTGATCTTGGATTTTTAGCCTCCAGAATCGTGAGAAATAAATCTTTGTCGTTTAATAAACTCCCCAATTTATGGTATTTTGTTATTGCTATCTGAACAGACTAAGAAACCAAACATTACTGCCGCTTTTGGTGGTAGTAATATTTTTTGCCTCCGGCATAATAGAAACTATAAAGTGGAAGTCAAAACTCAAGACACAACGGTCTTTATAATCTTAGCAGTGGTAGTTTAATAGGAAGAACGGTGGACTTGGAAGCAACACCTAGGTTCAAAACTTAGGTTTAAAACTTGGCTCTATTGCCTAGTAAGCCTGTGCATCATTTGCTCCATCTGTTCTCAGTTTTATTGTTTTGTTTTGTTTTGTTTTTTGAGACGGAGTTTCGCTCTTGTTACCCAGGCTGGAGTGCAATGGCCTGATCTCGGCTCACCGCAACCTCCGCCTCCTGGGTTCAGGCAATTCTCCTGCCTCAGCCTCCTGAGTAGCTGGGATTATAGCCATGTGCCACCATGCCCAGGTAATTTTTTGTATTTTTAGTAGAGACGGGGTTTCACCATGTTGACCAGGATGGTCTCGACCTCTTGACCTCGTGATCCACCAAAGTGCTGGGATTATAGGTGTGAGCCACTGCACCCAGCCTGTTCTCAGTTTTTTAATCTCTATAATAGGGACAATACTTCCCATAACCTCCTGACACATATATGGTGAGGGTCAAGTCAGATTCAACTGTGGAAGTGCTTTGTTAATCATAAAACCCAATATAGAGACTTCTTCCAAGATGGCCGAATAGCAACAGCTCCAGTCTGCAGTTCCCAGCAAGAAACAAGGCTACAGTAATCAAAACAGCATGGTACTGGTACCAAAACAGAGACGTAGAGCAATGGAACAGAACGGAATCCTCAGAAAGAATGCCACACAACTACAACCACCTGATCTTTGACAAACCTGACAATAACAAGCAATGGGGAAATGATTCCCTATTGAATAAATGGTGTTGGGAAAACTGGCTAGCAGAAAGCTGAAATGGGATCCCTTCCTTACACCTCATACAAAAATTAACTCTAGATGGATTAAAGACTTAAACATGAGGCCTAATACCATAAAAACTCTAGAAGAAAACCTAGGCAAAACCATTTAGGACATAAGCATGGGTGAGGACTTCATGACTAAAACACCAAACGCAATGGCAACAAAAGTCAAAATACACAAATGGGATCTAACTAAACGTAAGAGCTTCTGCACAGCAAAATAACTATGATCAGAGTGAACTAGCAACCAACAGAATGGGAAAAAAAATTTGCCATCTACCCATCTGATAAAGAGCTACTACCCAGAGTCTATGGAGAACTTTACAAGAAAAAAACAACCCCATCAAAAAGTGGGCAAAGGATATGAACAGACACTTTTCAAAAGAAGATATGTATGCAGCCAACAAATACATGAAAATAAGCTCATCATCACTGCTCATTAGAAAAATGCAAATCAAAACCACATTGAGATACCACCTCACACCAGTTAGAATGGTGATCGTTAAAAAATCAGGAGACAACAGATGCTGGAGAGGATACAGAGAAATAGGAACACTTTTACACTGTTGGTGGGAGTGTAAATTAATTCAACCATGTGGAAGACAGTGTGGCGATTACTCAAGGATCTAGAAACAGAAATACCATTAGACCCAGCAATCCCATTACTGGGTATATACCCAAATGAGTATAAATCATTCTATTATAAAGACACATGCACATGTATGTTTATTGTGGCAGTGTTCACAATAGCAAAGACTTGGAACCAACCCAAATGCCCATCAGTGATAGACTGGATAAAGAAAATGTGGCACATATACACCATGGAATACTATGCAGCCATAAAAAAGGATGAGTTCATGTCTTTTGCAGGGACATGGATGAAACTGGAAACCATCATTCTCAGCAAACTGACGAACAGAAAACCAAACACCACATATTCTCACTCATAAGTGGGTGTTCAACAATGAGAACACATGGACACAGGGAGGGGAACATCACACACCGGGGCCTGTGGGATGGGGAGCTAGGGTAGGAATAGCAGTGAGTGGGGGGAAAGGGGAGGGATAGCATTAGGAGAAATACCTAATGTAGATAACGGGGCAATGGATGCAGCAAACCAACGCCATGGCACGTGTATACATATGTAACAAACCTGCACTATCTGCACATGTACTCCAGAACTGAAAGTATAATAAAAATAATATATATAACTGCATGCGTTATTTCCTATAAAATAACGTAAAGTGCTTTTATGGAGAGCCACAATTATGCCAATGCATAATAAATACTAAATTAATGTTAGTTTCTCCCCACTACACTGTTGAGAGCCTCACTCAATCTGGCTCACTCCTAGTTTGAGCAAAGGCCCTGGTTCTTACTGAGGGAGTACCAGAGTGGGCACCTGCACCCCTGTCACAGGACTGGGAAGCATCAGCTGCCAGTTGAGGGCCAGATGATCCCGAGTTAGGAAAATCCCTCTATGTGGAATGAGCCACAGGAGGAAGACGAAATGGGGACATTCTTTGTTCTCCTCACTGACCTGGGGTTAACCTTTAGAACAGAATTTTTCAAATACTTTTAAATGCAATTCATATTATGAGTACTTTTTATGCAGTGACCCAGTATATATAAACAGCACAACATATATGATCCAGACACATGGTACTTTCTATTCTATTAATCCTACTACTTTTAAAAATAGGATTTTAGGACACACTAATTGGTAGCAGTCCAACAATTCAAAAATGCCACTTTAGAAAGTCTCCCAGCATGACCTCCAACCTCACAGTTTTTCTGGGCCCTCCCTAAGGTGTCCCTACCTGACAAGTGACAAAGCTGATTGCTATTGTTTTGCAGCTTAGAAAACAAAGAGATCATAACCAGGACTGTGGGTTTCGAAGAGCTAAAAAATACAGAACAGAAAAAAATATACCTTGGTTTTTCTTAGATGCTTTGTTCATGACCCCCGGAGAAAAAGTCTCACAATTTCTCTTCGCTATAAATGCTAAGAATCTTTTAATAGCAATAAAAGAGTGAGATCCATCTTAGGTCCCCCACACCCTGCTCAGGGCAGCCGTCACTGTCATCATAAATAAGATCTAGGTCTTACAAATGTGTCTGCTACCTGGGACAAGCCCAGAGCCAACATCTCCATATCCAGAACGTGGTGACAAATGTACCAGTTTCCCTCAGACACACAGCGTATCCTTGCTGCAATGTAACTGGAGTTTTTTTAAAAAAACTTTTTAATAGAAGATTCTATAGAAGAGGAACAGATGAGTGAGCGTTTGGGATCAGCGTTGAGCCTCATAACTTTCTCTTTAGTGTCTGACTTGCATCTGTTCAAGTAGGTCTGTTTTATTAATGCTTACTGGCCTAAAGCTACAGCCATAATATTAAAGATGCAGTGTTAGCACAGCACTGACGTATAGATTGTTTTCTATGAGAAAGAAATTAATGCTTGCGTAGGACATTGAACTCCTGGCTTTCCTCCAACTTTCTGGCCTCCATTCTCAAAGGCTGGATTAAAGATAAAGATTACAAAGGGGATCCTAAGGGGGTTACCATTAAGAATAGGGTAGAGATCAATGAGAGCTAGGCTAGGGGACTAAGGCTGAGGTATCACCTCACCTCAATGTAAGACCCAAATTCCTCCCCATTGCTCAGTCCTCAACCATCAGGTAATACATACGGATTGGCATGTACTTGGTAAAGAGGGCAACAAAGTAATCCCTTAACTCATAAAACATCCAAACAGCTTTGTCAGGCAGGTGGCAGAATTTCATTTATCATAAATGCTGGGGGTTCTTTTGTCACTAAGAATAAGAGAGTGTAGCCACCCCCAGTTTGATCCAGGCCAGCACCAATACTCAAAACACTGAGGGGTGGAGCATTTAAATTCAGTTTCTAGGCAGCTGCCATCTTGGATACCAGGGACTCTGAAGCCCCAGCCTAGGAGCCCCCTCCAAGCAGATGAGAACAATAGGAGTCTTCAACCACAAAGGAAGGCAGGGGTTGAGTGGGAAGATCACAACCCAGTAACCTGGTTCATGCTTCAGGACAGGACTCCAGACGCATGAATCAGAGAGGGCCTTAGAAATGCGTGACCGGGTACAGGGAAAGCTGCGCCTACAGAGTGCACTCAGAAACAGGAGCCAGGAGATGGAGATGCTGCTGCTGCAGACTCCCTGAGATGTTCAGATGCTCCTGATGAAAGAAAACTGACTCCTCAGGAACCGCCCGTCCTGTGGGAACAAGTTCCATGGGTTCTGGGTCAGACAGAGATCAGTCTGTGGCTGAGCATCCTGATTAGGGCTTTGTTCCTGAGCTGGGCTTGACAAAGTTCTTCTGCAAAGAGTAGTAAGTATTTTTACCATTGTAGGCCATAGGCTCTGTCTTGCTATCATTCAGCTCTGCCCTTGTATCACAAAAGCAGCCACAGGCAATCCATGAACAATGGGCATGGCTGCATTCCAAAAAAAAAAAAAAAAATTTACAAAAACAGGCAATGGGCCAGATTTGTCTTACAGAACGTAGTTGGCTGAACACGTGTACTTAGGGCTCCTTAAGTCCTGGTTTCCTCATTTCTAAAATGGAATAATGATACCTATCCCTAGGGTTGTTGACAGGTTTGAATGAACGGATGCATGCTAATCCTGCGGCATTATGCCTGGCACAATAAAAGAACAATAGCAATCATAACAATAGTAATACAATCTATATTGTTATTATTATTGTTTTCCCATTCCTGGGCTAGGAAAAAGCATTCAGAGATAAATTCTACCCACTTATGTCACTCACTGCACTTAGGGAGCTCCCTTCCCAGGTCCATATAATATAGGGTATATGGGTCAATAATTAAATTCCAACCTTTTTCTGTTGAAATGCATGAAAGCCGCATAACCAATCCCCTGCCCACTCTTCCGTGCTCGCTGAGATCTTGCCTAGTTCACCCATCTTCAGGCATCCTGGCTGCCACTCAACAGTGGACTTGCTAAGAAAACCTGAGTCACAATCCCCCCACCTAGATGGAAAGACGATGACAGGTGCCCAGCCCTGCCCCATTTTCTAAGTGATAGCACTAAACTGAAGGGATTGCCAAACAGTGTGTCACTAGTCTTGGCTGGCCTGATCTTCCATGCAGAAGAGACTGGGCAGGTAACTATCTCTTCTGGATGAGATTAGGTTGTGTTCTTGGAGATGGGAGGATGAACTCAGTTGACCTCAGGACAGACTTTCTTGTCAAAAGATACTTGGAATCTCTCTTTCCTGTTACCACTGAGGAAGGGATTAGTAGAAACAATGAAGCATGAGCCTCCCCATAGGAAGAAAACACACTCTATAACCTCAGTGGTTAGAAATACACCCAGACAGAGAAGCCCAAGGCTCACTTACTGCTCCATCATTTAGCGGCTTCTCTCTGGACACTTCTTTGGATTAATTAAATGGTATTTTTTTCCAAGATACCATGCCCTCCCCATTGAAGTGTCTTTACCAACCTTTATTTACATCTTTAGCTTTATTTACACAGCTAAAAATGGTGACATTTCTAATGACATGTCTGTGTTTTAAAACAGAGTTACCCCCATCATGGAGAACCCTACCTCCACATCCACCCCACGCTGATGTTGAGGAAAAACAAAGAACACTGGAAAGTGTAAACTGCTTCTGTTCTGGAACAGAAAATACCTCCCTGAGGGACTGATTTCCACATGGAGCTCAATAGCTCAGCAATGCCACCACAAAAGCAGATCCTGGGTTTGCTTTTGTGTCATGAGACTCTGGAGAGAGAATGAAGATATGCTTTTTTTTTTTTTTTTTTTTTTTTTTTTTTGGAGACAGAGTCTCACTTTGTCACCCAGGCTGGAGTGCAGTAGCATGATTTCGGCTCACTGCAACCTCCGCCTCCCGGGTTCAAGTGATTCTTTTGCCTCAGCCTTCTGAGTAGCTGGGATTACAGGCACGCGCCACCACACCCGGCTAATTTTTGTATTTTTAGTAGAGACAGGGTTTCACCATCTTGGTCAGGCTGGTCTCCAACTCCTGACCTTGTGATCCACCCGCCTCAGCCTCCCATAGTGCTGGGATTACAGGCATGAGCCACCACATCCAGCAGAAGACATGCATTTATGCCTGTGGTATGATTTTGTGATTAGGGTTTTTTTCCTGAGCTGGGCTTGACAAAGTTCTCCCGCAAAGAGTAGTAAATATTTTAAGCTTTGCAGGTCATAGGCTGTGTCTTGCTATCATTCAACCCTGCCCCTGTAGCACAAAGGCAGCCACAGACAATACATGAACAATGGGCATGGCTGAATTCCAAAAGAAAAGCTTTATTTACAAAAACAGGCACTGGGCCAGATTTGTCTTGCAGAATGTAATTGGCTGACACAGAGATGTAATTCATCTCTTCTCCGTAAGGCCACCCCTCCTATCCATCAGGCCTCTTGTTCGTGGCCCAGGACCGTTGCTCCTCAATACTCCTATGTTCCTCCTTTCTCCTTTGCTTTTCTTTCCCTGCTCCTTTTTTGTCTCTCTCTTCTCTGTCTTGAATCTCTTTCAGTTTTTCTCGTAAAGCACTTGCCCCCCACATTGTAATGTAATCGTCTGCCCTGCAGATCTGTCCTCTACTGGACTTCTTAGGCTCTTCCTGAGTTTGTAGTTTTCCCACCATGCCTTAGAAGCAGTACGTGCTCGGTCAATGTTAGCTAACAAGCCTGCTTACCTGCGATATTTCACTCCTTTTCCTGAATGCCTGGTCTTCCCCCCATAACCTCCACAGCAACTGTGTTTCGGGAGCAGCTCCTCCCCTATGTTTGGAGCTCTCGGTGTTGGAGGAACAGCCACTGGGATGGGATTGAGTGCAAGAACCTTCAGCAGCTGGTTCCCGCCTGGAGCGAGAGCCGCTGTTGCAGTTCAGAACACACCTGATTGTGATAGAACAAAGGAGCCCTGGTAGAAGCCTGAGTCAGACCAAGACGGGGCTTAGAGCCTTTCGGTGATTGTTCCAGAAGGCAGAAGGCCCTTCATAGCGTTCGGGTCTGTGGCGTTCCACCCAAGAGGATGTCTGGCGGGTGGAAGCTTCCTTTCTACATTCCTACCCCATTCATCCTCTGTTTGGCCCTCATCTCTTCCAAGAGAAGGGCTTCTTCCTCCGGTTTTGCAAAATGACTGATTTTCATTTACACCAATCTAGCTGACAGACCGTGTCGACGCAGGGCTAAGGTAAGTGTCTGACTTCAGCAGCCCCTGGGGCAGGAGCTTCCCTGACGCTTAAAGAGCGGCTCAGGAGGCGTCGGGCTGCCCCACATGATGCTTTTTTGGGAAATAACTTACCTGCTGAGTGTGCATCTTAGAGGCCTGCTGTAGCTTTGGCTTCAGAAAGGGTGTCATTTGGCGCTTGGCCTGAGTCCGTGTTGCTCTCGGTCTCCTTGGGCGAGGCATTTCCCCCTCCCACTCCTCCTCGGCCTCTTGCTAGTTCACAGATGCATCAACGCATCCACTGTTAATCTGGCCAAATCAGTTACAAATGTTACAGATTGTAATTACCCAAGGAACTCCTAAAACTAATTATGTAATTTGCAATCCCCACAATAAATTACACCTTTCCTTTGGCTTGATGTTCCAGAAAACTGTTTTCTGAAGGAGGCAGAGAAAGAGTGTTGCTCATCCCTGCCAGGAACTCTCACGAAGTGGCTCTTTATTTAGCTCTGCGGAATGTTTGTGGGTGTTTCTCAGAGGTGGCCACAGGCGCCGTGCCACGGCTCTGGGCGGCAGTCACATCATCTTTTGCCACCAGGGGGGATTTTGCCAGAATACCCATGGGCCCGTGTCTTGTTCCACCACCAGGAGAAACTTCAGTTTCCTTGGGCAAGAGTCTGGGAGGCCAGGTAATGGAAAACAAACAGCAGATACAGGAAATGCTTAAAAGGGAAAGAGAAGCAACGTGTTAAGCTTGGGGTGAGACTAGTGGAGTCGTTAAGTGATGGATCACTAGAGTGTTCCTCGGCCAGAGTACCTGTCATAGAAGAAACCCAGGGCAGACATTTACTTTTTTCCTTTTCTTTTCACTACGAGCAGACAATGGAATCTCAGAGCTTGCTGAATCTCAGCTGTAGGTACCAGTAAAGGCTTTCCTTGACATAAATGCGTTCGAAAAGAACACTACAAAATTATATCAGTGATAAAGTAAGAAATTAGCTCATTTATAGGACTGGTAGCTTCAGAGTTGCAGACCCTTCACCGGGAACTACCGTTCATGGGAAATGCTATTCCTAACTGTTAATAAAATCAGGAGAAAAGCGGAAACAAGAAGCAAACTTATGAACATTCCAGGCATGGAGCAGGGGACAGAGAAGTTTAGTAATAATTGTTTATGTCAGGAGCGCCGAGGAAGGCTGACAGAAAGAAAATGTTCTTTGAGTCTCAGTAGTAGTGAGAAGGTTCCCGCTGAGAATAGGTGAGCTTGGGATTGGTCCTGCGTGTCTGTGCATGTGCAGAGGTGGTTTGTGTATGTGGCAGTGACTATGCGTGCATAACGTGTGCACATGCATTTGTGTGTGTGCAGATATAAATTGTGTGCATGTGTGTATGCATGTATGTGGATGTGAGTCTGTATGTGTGTGCATATCTGCTTTTGTGTATGCATTGCGGGGGGTGTGTGTGTGCATATGTATGTGGGTGTACATGTGTGCATGTACCTCTGTGTGTGTGTGTGTGTATAGAGACATCAAAACACACTAGATAAGATAAGAGCCCTTTACTCTTCTCCTTCAACCTGGGTCTTTACTTCCCTGTTACAACTGATGTGGTTCTTACTGTAGATTCGCATTGAACCGACCACCTCCTCTCCTGGGAGGGCTGGAGGAGGGAGAGACATGATGTTCTTCAGCTGCGCATCCAGCCCTGAGCCTGGCTTCTGGTAAGTGCTAGCTCAGTACCTGCAGAGTGGTGGAACTGCACCCCACACTGATGGGATGGGGGACAGTTAGGGTGCATGGCGGGCAGTTCTCATTTCACTTCCTCCCTTGCCAGACATGCTAAGTTCCATTTTGCGACATTGGGAGTCTAGGTTTTGTCACTTGTTTTTTGAGCATTTGTTTTTAAAACAGAAATATGTTTTCAAAATAGCATGGACCCAATTACGGCATACAGAATGAAGTCTATAGAAATATGAAGAAACTCTTCTTTTTTCAAAAGTCTTGACATTGGAAGAAACCAAACCTCATAGAATGCTCTGCGTCGTTTACTGCAAACCCCAGCATCCTCTTGGTGATTCTCACATTCTCGCCTCTCGTGTCCACTTGATAATCTGTCGTTATAGTTTGGAAATGGTTCAGGAACCTATTCAACCTCTCCTTGTAAAAGCTGCTTTTATGAAAACAGTCATTCCTCCTTGCCTTTATAAGCACGAAAGTTCTAACTTGGTTTCTTTTTCCATTTCCCTTACTTATTCCATACACTGTGCCAGAGTTGCTGTATTAGTCTGTCTTGTACTGCTATAAAGAAATACCTTTACATGGCCAGAGGGGGAGGAAGATGGGAGGGAGGGGCTACATACTTATTTATTTGTCTGTCTGTTTATTTGAGATAGAACCTCACTCTGTCACCCAGGCTGGAGTGCAGTGGTGTGCTCTCAGCTCACTGCAACTTCTGCCTCCTGGGTTCATGCAATTCTCCCGCATCAGCCTCCCGAGTAGCTGGGATTACAGCTGTGCGCCACCACGCCCAACTAATTTTTGTATTTTTAGTAGAGACAGGGTTTCATTATGTGGGATAGGCTTACACACTTTTAAGTAAACAGATCTCATGAGAACTCACTCACTATACAGTATCAAAGGGTAATGGTGCTAAATCATGAGAAACTGCCCCCACGATCCAGTCGCCTTCCACCAGTCCCACTTCCAACATTGGGGATTATAACTGAACATGAGATTTGGTGGGGACACAGAACCAGAGCATATAAGTTACCTTTCAATAAGAAGATCTAGTTGTATTAAATGAGAAACTATGAAATTGCCAATATCTCACCTCTCTTGACCTACAAAAATTCTCAGTCTAACACAGGTCACCATGACACTGCTGCCTAGCTCTGGAGTCTGTGTTGGCCTCTCATGACAATGGTTTTTTGAGAAGAACTTGCTGTTCTCTGTTTCCTAATGGGCTCCCCAGAATTAAATAGGCAGGGTGGTATCCAGAATCTCATTTCCCATCGGTGTTATTTGCTGGGTAACCAACAGTGGAGATCAGATATTTACCACTGAAATGTAATGTTCAAATCAAATAGTAAAACGTCTCTTATGTACACATGTTATGCCTCCTTGTAATGTCAATTGAACTGTATCCTTTCTGAAGTTACCACACCATTTCTCCCAGGAAGCCATTGTCTACAAAAATCTCAGAGTTGATTATGACACTACTAATTTTGAGTTGAGTGACCTTAGACAAATCACCTACCTTTTTAAGCTTTGCTTTTTTTTCATATCAAAATTAGACATATTAATAATAGTTAACTCATGGGGCTTGTCTGAAAATGAAAGTAAAACTGTGTGTAAAGTGGTCAATAGGATGATTTGCACCTACTAAGTGCTCCAAGGAGTTGAATTGGCGTTACTCTTCTGGATCAATTCAAGGCCAACTCTGTTAGGATAAATCTTGTCTGGACCCTTCCTGATATTCTGTAGTTAAATGGCAACCCTCTGGAGGAATTTTCTCCAAATCCTCCTAAGTCTGAGAGGAGATTGAGGTCTTTATTTGAAAAAAAAAAAAAAAAAAAAAAAAAAATTGACAGGAACCTAATGGAAATCTTTTCTATTTTTAAAAATGCAT
Organism: Aotus nancymaae; assembly: GCF_030222135.1. NCBI lineage: Eukaryota > Metazoa > Chordata > Mammalia > Primates > Aotidae > Aotus > Aotus nancymaae. Next base: position 108,963,478 of record NW_026988425.1, read on the forward strand.
ATCCAATGAAAATAGTACTAGATTTTTCTAACAGTTATATAAGTTTATGTGGAGAAATTTCAAACAGATTTTTAGAATTTGAGTGATTCTTGCCAGAGATGTGAATTCTGAAATGAATTTAGAGAAGTTGCAGAGTTGCTTGGTAGTTAGTATTCTTCACTTTGCGTTATGAGAAAATATTGGTATTGCACTAAGTTTTTAATAGCACATCTAATTATATCCTCATTAATACATGTCAAATATTATTATTTAAAACATTGCTTCAATTAATTATGTTTTTTAAATTAAACAGCTAATTTTGAACAAGTTATATTTAAATAATCACGTCTAATGCTAATAAAATGGAGTGTGCTTCAGCATCTTCTTTAGAAACACGACATAAAATGACCTGTGAAATTGAGTCTGAGTTTTTTCCTTGGCTAACCAGCTCCTCAGCTTCAGGCTTCCATCTTCCCGCCTTTAAGTCCCACCAGAATCCATACATGGCTTCCATTTCCAGCACCAGCAAAGGGTCCCACTCGCTGTGCACACTATCGTCTCCCATAATGCTGGACTTTGTATGTGTGATTCTTCTCCTTGTGGTGTCATTTCCTCACCTCTGAACCTGGATGAGAGCCCCCATGTTCCCGCTTAGAGACACCTTCCCTGCCTCCCCTTGACAGAGCTACTGCTTCCATCTGCTGAGCTCCCAGGGTGCACCGCCTGTTCCTCTGCTGGAACATTCACCAAATAATACTGTGATTGATTTCTGAGCTCATCTTGCCCCAACTCCACTCGTAGGAGTTCTTCTATTCTTGTGCCCAGCAGGAGCCCTAGCACATTGGAGGTAGGTGGAAGAAAGGTTGCTCTTCTTTCCTTCTTCCATATTTTTCTGAATTAATGAATAGATAAAAGGAAATCTGTAGACTAATGATATATGTTTGTTGAATGAATGGATGAATTAAATGAATTAGTGACTGTAAGAATTTTAGTGTATTTAGGATTTGTATGGCGTAGGCACACTGAATGACAAATCAGAACCAGAATATGTACACAGTAGTCCCTCCTTTCTACAACGGACAAGTTCCAAGACCCCCCAGTGGGTGCCTGAAACTCCAGATAGTACTGAACTCTATGTATACTGTGCACTAATTTTTCTTTGTCTTTAGTTCCATGGATAGAGGATTCATTCTCACCATAGATCTTAGCAACCTCAGCATATTTTTTCTTTCCTTATTAAGTTGAGAACTTTCCGCTTTTGACCTTACGACTTCTTTTGGCACATCAGAATCTCCAGCATCACTATTCTTGCACTTTGGCGCCATTATTAAGTCCAACAAGGGTTACTTGAACATAAGTACTTCCATATAATGACCGTGGATCTGGTAACCGAGATGGCTGAGTGACTAATGGGCAGGTAGTGTAGGCAGTGTGCGTTCGCTGGACAAAGGGAGGGTTCATATCCAGGCCAGATGGAGTAGGATGGCACAAGATCTCATCACGCTACACAGAGCTGTGCACAATTTACAACTTAAGATTCATTTATTCCTGGAATTTTCCTTTCATTGTTTTGGACCGAGGTTGACCTCAAGTAACTGAAACCCTGGAAAGTGAAACTCTGGATAAGAGGGGACTACTGTGTTTTAAAATAAAAAGTTAAAAAACAAACTACAGGCTGGGTGTGATGGCTCGTGCCTGTAATCCCAGCCCTTTCGGAGGCTGAGGCGGGCAGATCATTTGAGTTCAGGAGTTGGGGACCAGCCCAGCCAGCATGGTGAAACCCCATCTCTACCAAAAATACAAAAATCAGACAGGTGTGGTGGTGTGCACCTGTAATCCCAGCTACTCTGGAGACTGAGGTGGGAGAATCGCTTGAACCTGGGATGCAGAGGCTGCAGTGAGTGAGATTGCACCACTGCACTCCAGGCTGGGTGATAGAGCCAGACCTTGTGTCAAAAACAAACAAACAAACAAGCTATAAAGCAATGCCATTGAGTAAAATGAGGTAACTTATTTAAAGCGTCTCACAAAATGCGTCTCACTGAGCTCTCGGATGCAGAAGATGTGCTTCACTGTGCTTTGTGCTTCTTGTGGCTGCTGTGTTGCTCACAAATTAGTAAATAAAAAAGAACTACCTAATAGAACATATGCTACCAGATGATGCTGAAACATCTACTTTACAATGCTATTTTTATTTACATTTAAGAAGCTTTTGAAATGAATTATAATATATGACTTCTTTTAATTATACATAATATGTAAAATAACTTTACACACACACATACACATACATATACTGTTTTCTGTTGTAATTCTTTTTTTTTTTTTTTTTTTTTTTTGAGATGGAGTCTCGCTGTGTCACTGAGGCTGGAGTGCAGTTCTGCCTCCTGGGTTCAAGCGATTCTCCTGCCTCGGCCTCTTGAGCAGCTGGAGCTATGGGAATGAGCTACCATGCCCAGCTAATTGTTTGTATTTTTAGTAGAGACAGGGTTTCACTGTGTTAGCCAGGATGGTCTCGATCTCCTGACCTCGTGATCTGCCCACCTTGGCCTCCCAAAGTGTCTTTGTTGTAATTTTACAATACGGTCTCATGTTTTGTTAAGTGGATTAATTCACTCCTTTCTTTTGCCAAGTTGCTGTAACATATTATGCATTATCTTAAATTGTATCATAATACTGCAGGTGGTATATCTTATTATGATGTCTATAACAATTTATCACAGCCCCTCCTACAGTAATACTTACTGTTTGACTCCCTGTGACAAACTTCTCTGACTCTGACCCGCTTCTCACAGAACACTCTCAGTTCTTACGTTCTGTTGTTGTTATGATCCTCAGAGTCTCCTTCCTACTCAATGTTTTGATATTCAAAAAGGCTCATAATTGTCATTTTAAATTATATCCTCCTTCCCTCCCTCCTTCCTTTCCCTTCTCTCCTTCCTTCCTTCTTTTCTTTCTTCTTTTTTTCTCTTTCTTTCTTTCTTTCCTTTCCTTTCTTTCTGCTAACCCAATTGAAGATGTACCTTCTCAACTGTTCAAACCAAAATGTTTCCTTGAAGGTTAATAGTCATATTTACAGTAAAATTGATTCTCTAGGTTAGTTGCCCATTAATTAAAACACTGTAGAACTGAATGTGGGATAAATTAAAATTGGTTTATTGGATTGGGGTAACCTCCCTCTGAAGATACTGACATCTTTCACTCACAAACCTTGAAAAGACAAGGTTTCTTGGCAGTTGAGTTGTATGATATGGGAGTCCATTCTAAACACTTCACAACTACTAAAATACCATATGTTGACTATTTACCTACTTAACAGCAAAAAAGAGTGACACTCGCTATATCATATAATATTTAATAGGCATAAATACTCAATTCACTTACGCAGTGATTTCTCCCAATGATGTTTATAGTACATGCATCCATGGCCACGCTGTCTGACTGTCATGTAATTTCATTGTCGGGAAAAATGTGTGTGAAAAAAGCAATAGGATACAGATAACTGTAAATGCGTTATTTCTAACCAAAATAGGATAAGACATCCACAAAATTGTGGTTTTACTCCAGAGTCAATGGTAGGTGATAGCATAACTTACTCCATGCTCTGAGACCAAGAGCCATCTGGTTTTCTTCCTACAACTGAGATCGAAATTCATTGCTCTGTAAACTCCTTAGAATCCCTTGGTGTTTCAGAAGGCAAGGAGATTTGATTTTGCTCTCACAACAAAAAGCCCTGTGTAAAGAATTCTTTTAGTCTGTAACAATAGCAACACTAAATCTTTTTATCTGAAACCTGAGAGCCTGATAGAAACACAGAATTTGGGAGACAGTTCTAAGATAACAAAGTAGGGTCATTAAATAGTGTTGCTCATTTTTGATTTTTTTCATATAGGCTCTCAAACATCTACCCTATCCTGTAAATTTTGGACTTCTATTCATCTCTTCTTTCTTTATCTAAACTGTAAACATCCTGTTCTTGTACTTCACATGAAGTAAGAAGTAAAATAAAACACAAAGATAGAACAGACAGTAAAATAGAATATAAATATTTATATTTTCTATTAGTATATTTGCTTATGGCAAGTGTGCTAAAATTGCCTATAAAATTGCCAATTAACTTGAAGTTTTAGCAAGTTATTTTGGGAAGAAATGGCCCACTTTAGCACTGCTGCTTTTGCAGTTAACAGTTTAAGGTACGAATTCTCTTAAACACTCCTGCCCCGTCAATTTCTGTGTATGGTGTAATGAAAGCAGCAGAGATATTTGGTTATCCCTAATCTGGAGGTAGAGTGTGTATTTCTCGAGTCTAAAAAAGAGAGTTATTCTGCCCTTGTTTAATTGGCATTTGTTTTGGGCATATTCTATGTATAAGACAAAAGGCTAAGAACCATGAGGATTATAAATTAATAAAAATATGTCTCTGGCCTCTAAGAGACCATATGGTAAATATATGCATTAAAATCAAATGGATAATTATTTCTAATCTGCATGATCATGGATGTTTTTATGTAAGAAGTAACATTGGACTTAAGCTATGATAGAGTTTTCATTAGCAGTGGCAAGAAGGATGCCATTCCAGGTAGAGTCAGCTTGGACCCTGTCAGAGAACAGCAAGGCCCCAAGCATATTTGAGGAGAGGAGAGAGACCAAGTTTATTCTGCTGAAGGGATTAGGTAGGAGCATAGAGTTGAAAGCTCAGATGAAGAGATAAGTAAAGACCAGATTTTGGAAGCTCCTTTCTCTCACCAAGTATGTAATACCAAGTCTCCAAAATAGAAGATGACACAGATCAAAGCTCTGTTAACTTAAGGGCCAGAGAATGACCAAGATGATTGGAGTGCTCACAGAGTTCCCACAGTGAGAAGGCTTTGCTTGCAATATGTGTGCCTAAGATATTAATACTCAGTAAATTCTAATTAGACTGTTTATGTAAAGATTCTGATTCATAGAAGTAATTTATTAAAACAAATAGAAATAATATGGTACATATATGTAAAGGTATATGTGTAAAGATATATATGTCTTTCTGTCATTCTGCCCTCTAGCCTCTATCATTCCATCTGTCTATCTATTACCTATCTATCTATCATTTATCTATCTATCTAATCTTGGTTGTTACTTTTAAACTTTTTCTATCATTTGAACGATAGAGCTCAATTCTAAAGATAAGCCTCTCCTTCATTAACACTCACCTGCCTTACTACATACATTCATCTGCCTGAACTCAGTCTTTACTGAGCTCAACAGAGCTTTTGTGCAGTTTATACCTGCACCTCTAGTATTGCTTAAGCGTCTCTCTCAAGCCATATTACGCTTTGCTTTCATTTTAAGCTTTTAGTTCCTAGCCTGTACAGGCATTCTGAGTTTAGTGAGGAGGAAGTGTTTGTGAAAATAGAAATACCATCTGAATAAAAGCTACGTAATTCCTTATAACATAGTCCCTATAGAGACGAGTTCCTGACATTGAACTTTACAATTGCCATTTCACTTTTAATTCCCTGACATTACTGTTCCATGCACCTCACCAAGATTCTTTTAGGCATAGATTGTACAATTAGGAACATGTACCTCACAGGAGACAGTGTTATAATGTCAAAGGACTTCCACAATTCTCCAATTAAATTAGTGTAAATAGAGAAGAAAGAAAACATGTCTCCCCTCTGGATCCTTGGTTAAGGGGAACACTACACAGACGTATAGATTCATAATGATGTGTATAAACCCCAGGAAGCTTTAATTTGCCTTCCATTTACTCTAAACTCTCTGGGGAAGAATGAGAAAAATATAACAATGAAGAAGAGTTTAGAGTTACAATCTCACCACTCTGGCTGCCTCTACATGCCAAAGATGAGAAAAAGGAGGCACATCTTGCAGGAGCGTCAAGGCTTGGCAAGCTGGATTCTTTTCATCTGGGCCCAGAGAGATCAATAACTTTAGTCCCTGGGACCAGCAGGGAAAAGAGAACTATATGGACCATGACCAGTCCTCTTGCCTTAGGCTGAGGCATCCTTAGTGCCATTCATTCTGACAAGCCAGATGATGGGTCTGATCGTATCAGAAGTAAGCTGGCCAGCAGCACTTACTTTAGGGCTCCCTCATAAAAAGAGAATGGACTGTCCAGTGGAAACTAAGTATTCAGAAGGCTGGAGCTCTCTTCGAAAGAAAACAAAAACGCACAAATCCACATAAACTAGAGAGCTACAAAGTAATCATATACCTGTATTTTAAAGGTAACATTGGTGCTGAAATTCACACTGCCTATTCTTTGCAAGTTTTTTTATCCAGAATTATATCTAAGATGTATGTGTGTCAATAATTTGAAGAGAAAATGATAACCAAAGATCTAGGTATAAAACGAAGTTTTCTGAGGATAAGAGGGAGTGGGGTGGTCCTAAAGGTCAGCATGAGGGGATTTCCTGGACATCTCACTGAGGATATACATTGACCTTGGACACTCTCCATCTGTTTCCTTACCCCTCATTTCCTTAAATGGACTTATTATGGCCTCAAACTGTTTTAAAACTAGCATTCACTGTCTGTGTACCACTAGCATTATTATTTGCTTGTCTTTCATGAGCCATTATGAGTCAAGACTGTTAATTAGAACATAAAATAATGTCAGAAAGAGAAAACTGCAGAGGAGTTAAAAATGAGCACTTTTGGAAGTGAGAAAAGTGCTGAATGGCATGCTGTGTTCGTCGGCTGGGAGCAATAGATGGTGTTCATTTCTGGGGCAAGACTAATAATATATAAGCGTTAATAACAGTAAGCGTCTCGATGACAAGTGAACACTGGCACTAAAGGAGACATCTATAAAATTATGTCAGAAAATAAAAGCATATTTTAACTTTTCCACGGATTAAATCCTTTGTTTACTTTTTAAAAGTTTATAATTTGTTTTCCATTTACTGAAAGTCATTCCTGACCTTTCTCATGCCATAATTTCCATCCAGTAACCCATTTTATTTCTTTGTTGTTTTGAAGCATATGAGATAGAAAAGTTCTTCTAACAGAAAATTAGAGTGGTGATACCACTTAGCAGAGAAAGTTTGGCCACATATTGAACTGAAATCTAAGTGGTTTCAGCAAATCTATACTTCCTTCCAGATGCTCTGATTTCCCTTTTTGTTTTTTTTTCTTTGTGTGTGTGTTGTTGTGGTCGTTTTTTGGTTATTTGTGATTTTTTTTCTTCATGTGTTATTTTAAGTTCTCTAGCACATGTGTAGGATGTGTAGGTTTGTTACACAGGTAAACATGTGCTATGGTGGTTTGCTGCACAGATCAACCCCTCACCTAGGTACCTAGGTATTAAGCCCAACATCCATTAGCTATTCTTCCTGATGCTCTCCCTTCCCCCACCTACCCTCCACGGACAGGCCCCAGTGTGTGTTATTCCCCGCCATGTGTCCATGTGTTCTTGTTGTTCAGCTCCCACTGATAAGTGAGAACATGTGATGCTTGGTTCTCTGTTCCTGTATTAGTTTGCTGATGATAACGACTTCCAGCCTCATCCATGTCCCTGCAAAGGACATGATCTCATTCCTTTTATGGCTGCATAGTATTCCACGGTGTATATGTGCCACATTTTCTTTATTCAGTCTATCATTAATGGGCATGTAGGTTGATTGCATGACTTTACTATTGTGAATAGAGCTGCAGTGAACATACACATGCATGTATCTTTATAAAGAATGATTTATATTTTTGGGAGTACATACCCAGTAATGGGATTGCTAGGTCAAATGGTATTTCTACCTCTGGATCTTTGAGGAATTGCCACACTGTCTTCCACAATGGTTGAACTAATTTACAGTTCCATCAACAGTGTAAAAATGTTCCTTTTTCTCTGCAATCTTACCAGCATCTACTGTTTCTGGACTTTTTAAAAGTCACCACTGTGATTGGCATGAGAGAGTATCTCACTGTGGTTTTGATTTGTATTTCTCTAATGATCAGTGGTGTTGAGTTTCTTTTTTATATGCTTGTTGGCTGCATGAATGCCATCTTTTGAAGTGTCTGTTCTGTCCTTTGCCCACTTTTTAATGTTTTTTTTTTCTTGTAAATTTGTTTAAGTTCATCGTAGACTCTGCATATTAGAGATTTGTCAGATGGGTAGATTGCAAACATTTTCTCCCATTCTGTAAGTTGTTTGTTCACTCTGATAATCATTTCCTTTGCCATGCAGAAGCTCATTAGTTTAATTAGATTGCATTTGTCAATTTTTGCTTTCATTGCAATTGTTTTCGGTGTTTTTTTCTCACTCATAGGCGGGTGTTGAACAATGAGAACACGTGGACTCAGGGAGAGGAGCATCACACACTGGGGGCAGTTGCAGCGGGTAGGGGAGGGACAACGGGGGTTGGGGAAGGTGGGGAGGGATAACATGGGGAGAAATGCCGGATATAATATGCACCTATGCAACAACCTTGCATGACCTGCACATGTAGCCCAGAACCTAAAGTTTAAAAAAAAAAACTTTGCCTATGACTGCGTTGTGAATGGTATTGCCTAGATTTTCTTCTAGAGTTTTATAGTTTTGGGATTTACACTTAAGTCTTTAATCCATCTCGAGTTAATTTTTGTGTAAGACATAAGAAAGTGGTTCAGTTTCAATTTTCTGCATATGACTAGTCAGTTTTTCCAGAACCATTTATTAAATTGGGAATTCTTTCACTATTGCTTGTTTTTGTCAGATTTGTTGAAGGTCAGATGGTTGTAGGTGTACAGTCTTATTTCTGAGTTCTTTTTTCTATTCCATTTGTCTATGTGTCTGTTTTGGTGCCAGTACCATGCTGTTGTGGTTACTGTAGGCTTGTAGTATAGTTTGAAGTCAGGTAGCATGGGTGCCTCCAGCTTTGTTCTTTTTGCTTAGGATTGTCCTTGCTATTTGGGCTCATTTTTGGTTTCATGTGAATTTTAAAATAGTTTTTTTTTCCTAATTCTGTGAAGAATGTCAGTGGTAGTTTAATGAAAATAGCATTGAATCTATAAATTACTTTGGACTGTACAGCCATTTTCACAATATTAATTCTTCTTATACATGAACATGGAATGTTTTTCGACCTGTTTGTGTCCTTTCTGATTTCCTTGAGCAGTGGCGTGTAGTTCTCCTTGAAGAGGTCTTTCACTTCCGTTGTTAGCCGTATTCCTCGGTATTTTACTCTTTTTGTAGCAGTTGTAAATGGGAGCTAATCCATGACTTGTCTCTCCTCTTGCCTGTTGTTGGTATATAGGAATGCTAGCAACTGTTGCACATTGATCTCGTATCCTGAACTTTGCTGAAGTTTCTTATCAGCTTTAGAAGCTTTTGGGTTGGATGCTTTGACAATTTTCAAATTTGTCTCATTTTCAGACAATGAGAAAATGTTCATTTGTGTTTTAGAAAGACATTGATGAGTTTTATAGCAGTGTAATGGAATGAGATGGCCCCATCTTCCTGTAGAGTGTTTTCCTTGACCCATTAGATCTGACATTGTACCACGTGTTTCACTGTTTGAGGGAATGAATTACACCAATGGTAAAATACCTTAGCCATACCTGATCACACTGTATCATTTTAAAAATGACCCACAGATATCTAGTAGAATGTGTCTGAAACCATTCAACATAAATAATGGGGAAAGGTTGGAAAACAAGCATGAGATGGGTATCTTTTGAATGCTGAAACAATAGTAGCTTGAGCACAGCATCATCATTCATTGCTAAAGTGACAAACTGGCTTGCCCACAAACACCTTTGCTCTTCAACTGACATGGGTCATTATGCCCTTGATTTTGATACCTGTAAGGATTTGTTAACTTCTCTCGGTCCCTTAGCTACAGAGTACAGCCGACCATGCAGGCCAAAGCCCAGATGTATTTTAACACTGAGTAAGTTTCTAAACAGAAGGACTGAGCAAATGAATGTGGTTTTCACCAACTACATTAGGTAAATAGTTTAAATTACATGCCTGAAACATCAGTGGGGCACTCAATACTCAGAGGTCCTCTCACATAAATACTAAACTTTTAGCTATTAACCATACTCCCAATGAACCAGCATCTTACATATCTTTTCCTTCAGACCACTTAGGTCAACCCATTTTTTCATAAGTTGTGAGAACTTAAGAGAAAAGCTCAGGCCGGGCGCGGTGGCTCACGCCTATAATCCCAGCACTTTGGGGGGCCGAGGCGGGTGGATCACGAGGTCAAGAGATTGAGACCATCCTGGTCAACATGGTGAAACCCCATCTCTACTAAAAATACAAAAATTAGCTGGGCATGGTGGCACGTGCCTGCAATCCCAGCTACTCTGGAGGCTGAGATAGGAGAATTGCTTGAACCCAGGAGGCGAAGGTTGCGGTGAGCTGAGATCGCGCCATTGCACTCCAGCCTGGGTAATAAGAGCGAAACTCCGTCTCAAAAGAAAAAAAAAAAAAAAGGAAAAAAAGAAAAGCTCTTACTGATGAATTGATTGAGCAGGTTTCATTAAGCACGTCAAATGCCATCTCTCCTCTTCCTCTCTTTTGCTTTCGTTCTTTTCCTCATTAACCCACTCTCTCCCACTTTCTTCCTGTTTGATTCTACATTCCTATTTTCATAAAGAGTTTGGACCACATTTCCCCACATTGCTTTGGGTACTCTGGTTCAATAAGAAATAGGACGTTTATTTCCACGACTTTTTATGTGAGAATGACTGGATTTTTTTGTAGAGCTCTAGATCATGTAACAGAGTTCATGACTTTGATTTGGGCTAAATGAATACCTCATTCCAGTTCTTCCACAGGCAAAGCAAACTTTATCTATAAATATTTGCTGATTGAATCAAGGGAATACAGGAACCCTTGGTCTTATCTAATTATCGCACATTTTCTATGCCATGTGCAGCTGTAAGATATTGGGAAAATTACGTAAACTTCCAAACCTCTTTCTCCAACTGTTAAGTAGAATTGATAATATCTACCCCATAGATATGTTTATTTGTTTGTATTTTAAGACAGAACAAAGGCAAAGCACCTGGCAGACAGTTGGTGATTGGCAATGTTTATCCTTATTTTTTTCTCAACAATGCCTAATGCTTTTCACTGTACATAGAAAATGCTCCATTACTGGAGTTAACAAAAAACCGAAGAGTCATAAATTATGTCCTTCCTCTTAAATGTGTTAAATCAGGGACAGACTTTGTGATGGTGTGAAGTACCTGACAAATACAAAACCCTAGGGAACCGTGCTAAGTGTTCTGGGTGATGATGGTGAGACGCTTGTGGTGGGCATACTCAGTGTGTCTGTAAGTGTGTATGAGCTGTGTAATAGGCTGCTCCTGCCTCTTAGATGGAGCACAGCATTCACACAGCTCTGCTCCTAGAGAGAGATGTTAGAAGGTCAAGGGAGAACGGGAGCATGTGGGCAACACCACCAAATACTGCCTTCAGGACTCACTCACCCAGGGAATTCAGAGTTGCTCTTTTCTAGCCTGCAAAAACTGGGATGCAGCCGGAGTTGCATTTCATTTAAAGGAGGCCTTCGGTAGAGCTCAGCTTTTTTTTTTTTTTTGAGACGGGGTTTCGCTCTTGTTACCCAGGCTGGAGTGCAATGGCGCGATCTCGGCTCACCGCAACCTCCGCCTCCTGGGTTCAGACAATTCTCCTGCCTCAGCCTCCTGAGTAGCTGGGATTACAGGCACGCGCCACCATGCCCCGCTAATTTATTGTATTTTTAGTAGAGACGGGGTTTCACTTTGTTGACCGGGATGGTCTCGATCTCTTGACCTCGTGATCCACCTGCCTCGGCCTCCCAAAGTGCTGGGATTACAGGCGAGAGCTCAGCTTTTTCAGGAGGGAGGCGGGTGACAGGTAGCTGGGAGAGCATGCCGGATGAATCTGAGTGTCTGGAATTTTAAGTGTTCGCCTCTCGCTTCTCAGTAGGTGGCTGCCTCTTGAGGTCTGGCATTCACCCAAGTCTTGAGCATTACCTCAGCATTTAAAGAGAAAACAAGTGAAAAAAAGAATCCACAAAGCTGCGTTTAAATCAGCATCGACATCAAGGAATGCCACAGGCTGGGTTTTGTTCACCCTGTTAGCATGCAGAATTATTTTTCACTATAGGAAGCTGTCTTTTCCCGACCAAGAAAACAAACAAAACAAAAAAAGCAGAACTAATTAAGATCGTCATATCTCAATAAATATGCAAATGAAAAATCAAAACAAAGAAATTCTATTTATCACATCATAAATTTGCAAATTGCTGTATAGGCTGCTTGGAAGAGTGGCAAGGGATAGAGATTTCGTAGTGGCTTTGCTTAGAGACTGTTTGAAAGCTGCATTTATATAGGTTTATGTTTGAGGATGAGGATGATGAACTTGCCAGGAGAAAATTATTTTCGTATGTTGTCTTCAAACTCTGTGGAAAGGAAAGGAGAATAAAAATTCAGTCGAGTGAGACTATATGTGAGGTTTTGTGCTATGACATTTGTTTCTAAGTGCATCATTTCAAGAAGAAAAACCGGTTTTATGCTATGCCGTTCGTTTCTATGTACGTCATTTCAAGAAGAAAAACAATAAGATTCCCATTTTATAGATGAAGGCAACAAGGCTCAGAGAAGGCAAATTCCTGTTTCTCACTTGGCATTTGGAGAACGATTCAAACCCACAGTTACTTATCTCACTCCAATTTTATGTTTCGTGTCTGATTTATATTTTGGCCCCTACACCATGTCTCTCCAATATCGCCCAAAGTGACTTTACTTTTGAATATGTGTTTACAGGACATCAAAGCTTCCAGGTGAAAGGAGAAAATAAAATCAATTTTCAGTGTTTTCTCCATAGATTTCTCACTTCTCAATATTAAGGCCCACTCTTTCAACTACCATTTGATTTCTGCATGATGCTATAATGCTAATTCCTTTTATTTATGTTTAACTTCAGTTTCAACTGAAATCAGTTTCCTTTTTCTGCCTGGCTTTAACATTTTTATTTGTTTGTTTGTTTTTGGTTTTTTAAATTAAGCTTTAAATTTAGGATAATTTTATATTTATAGAAACATTGCAAAGATACCACAGAAAGTTTCTTTCATCTAGTTTCCCTTATTTAATTTGTCTTCATGGAAAATTTATGTTGATCTGAATGCCGTTTATTTAAGAATAATCTGTCCTTCTTTCTCAAGTTTTCTAAGATTTGCCCTTCTTTATTGATATTTATTATGATGTATTTATGAACTTCATGTATTTCCTATTTTTTCCAGGGTATTTCTTGAAGACTATCATCTTTCAGTTATTATCTTTTTAAATATTATCTATTACCAATTTACCCTAAACACTACTTTTAAAAATCTTTTCTTGTTTATTATCTTTGCTGAACCATGTCTTTTTTGGCATTTGACCATTCTATTAAGCTTTTTGTTAAATTTATTTTCATTTAGAGAAAATCTGTTTAATATTCAATCTACCTTTTTTCCCCAAAAATATCTTATTCTTTCATTATGCTTCCAGAACTTATTCCAATTTATTAATTATTTCAAATGTAATCATTGTATAGTCTTTTCCAAGTGGTCATAATATTTCAAGTTCGTGAGTGTCTGCTTTTGCTGCTTTTTGTGTCTGCTGATTCTTACTCAACGTGGATCATTTCCTCATTTGACTATGATTTGTTATTGTGAGTGTATCTTCTGCAGGCTGCAATCTTCACACCCTCCCAAGAGAGTTCCATACACCCTGGGTTTGGAAAAAAAAATACCTGTATGGTAGTTTTGTATTTCTTTCTAATGGAGGCCTCCAGTTTTCACCAACAAGAATTACGGGTTTGGGATTCACAATGTAATTGTGAAATCTACATCTGTATAATCCATGATTTCTGTATTTTGTCAAGTCTTTCCCCGTTCTGGTAATTAGGTTTCTTAACTTTGTCACATTGCTAACATTACTTTCCCATATTTAAATCTCTAATTTTTGTGTTTTTTTTTTTGAAATTACTGTATTGTCTATTGACTTCTGCTGTAAAAGATAAATAATTCCAATATGCATTTCCTTCTCATGCGTACCTTCTTATTTTTATTATAGCATCACTTTTATATTGACAAGATTGATAGCATTTATATTCTGTTTTGTAAACATCATTTTCAGATTATCCTTAGTTATATATTTATTATAAGATAGTTCTTTGCTCATCAACACTTTCTGACCACACATTCCCCATTTGTGAGATCTTCACTTTATTAATCTTTGCGTTTCCTAGAGCTTCTCAAGTAGTGTCTCCCTCTATCCCCTACATGCACATTCCTAAGGAAAGCAAGTAGCTTTTATATTTCTTGAGGTTTTGCATGTTAGACTGTGTCTTTGTTTTGCAAAACAACTTGGCTTTTTTGAGAATTATTTGGTCAGATTTTAATTTTCTTTTGAGCTTTTCTGTCACTGGGGACACTTACCCCACAGTAGAGAACATTAAAATCAGTCTATGTTCCTCATTTTAGGAGACTTATTTTTCTACTTACACGTTTATATACTTATCTTTGAAATTGAAACTGCTATAGTGCCTTACATGTTTCTCAGCTCCAAGCACCCTGTTTGACATAGAGATGGTACTCCATGTTGCAGGAGTGAATGGATGACTGAGTAAGTATGTTGCAGTGGATCATTCAGTCTGTTCTTATTCCTGGCGTATCGTGCACCATTTTGAGCTAAAAATAGGTTTTTCTGTATCTGAGGGTTTTTTTTTCTGTTGTATCTTTCAACTATATATTTTCCAGTATGTTGGTCCTTTATGGTTTTACTTTCACATCTATTATCTTCTCTCCTATTAACTTCTTTCTTACATATTATGTATTTGAATTGTAATTTTCTACCCTACATTGTTTATGTTTCTTTTATATTTATTACTATTTTTTCTTATTCCTTGGATCTATCTGTTCAGTGTGTTTTATGTAAATTTCACACCTCTGATTTTCTTGTCACTGATTTCCCCCGCGGTAGTTTCTACCGTAATTGTTGTTGATTCAAATGTGATTATGGTTTCCATAAATTTTAGTCACCTTCATTTTTTTTCTTGAACTATGATAATTTACTCTTCTCATCTTTTATCTTTAATTTTATGGTAGGTGCTGATTTCTTTTTTTTTTTTGAGAGAGGGAATCACTCTGTCACCCAGGCTGGAGTGTGCTGGTGCGATCTCAGCTCATTTCAGCTTCGACTTCCTGGGCTCAGGTGACCCTCCCACCTCAGCCTCATGAGTAGCCAGCTGAACTACAGTCACATGCTGCCATGCCTAGCTAATTTTCATGTGTTTTGTAGATATGGGGTTTTGCTGTGTTGCCCAGTCTGGTGTTGAACTTCTTGGCCCAAGTGACCTGCCCACCTAGGCCTACTGAGTGCTGGGACTTATGAGCCACTGCACCTGACCCTGAATAAATATTTGATAAATAAATTATCAAATGAATGAATGAAGACACATAAAATAACAGGAAAGTATTTATCCAGAGTTTTGTTAAGGCTCTAGAATAGATTAAAACTTTTTTTGGAGATTTAGTATTTTATTCTTCAACTCTGCTATGCTGTCTGAAAAGTAGCTTGACCACGTTTGGTGTCTTTGTCATGGAATCTTTTCTCATTCGTATGTCCAGGATAGTATTATTGCCTAGGTTGTCTTCCAGCAATTTTATAGTTTTGGGTTTTATATTTAAGTTTGTATTATGTCTTGAGTTAATTTTTGTATTATAGTATAAAGAAGGGGTCCAGCTTTAATCTGCTGCATTTGACTAGCCAGTTATCCCAGCACCACTTATGGAACAGGTAGTCTTTTCCCCATTGCTTGTTTTTGTCAGCTTTGTCAAAATCCTAGAAGAAGGTCCTAGATGAAGTGAAATAAAAAATTGACAAGTGGGATCTAATTAAGAGCTTCTGCAGTGCAAAAGGAACTATCAACACAGTAAACAGACAACCTACAGAATGAGAGAAAATATTTGCAAACTATACATTTGACAACAGTGTAATATCCAGCATCTATAAGGAACTTAAATTTACAAGAGAAAAACAGTCCTATTAAAGAGTGGGCCACATGTAAGACACTTTTCATAAGAAGACAAATATGTGGGAAGCAAGAATATGAAAAAAAAAGCTCAACATCACTGATCATTGAAGAAATGCAAATCAAAACCACATTGAGATACCATCTCACACCAGTCAGAATGGCTATTATTAGAAGGTCAAAAAATAACACGTTGGGATGGTGGTGGAGAAAAGTGAACACATATATTGGTAGGAGTATAAATTAGTTCAACCATTGAGGAAAACACATGGTGACTCCTCAAAGAGCTAAAAGAAGAACTACAATTCAACCCAGCAATCCCATTGCTGGGTATATACCCAGAGGAATACAAATCATTCTACCACAAAGACACATGCATGTACTATACACAATAGCAAAGACATGGAATCAACCTAAATGCACATCAATGATAGACTGGATAAAGAAAATGTGGTACATATACACCATGGAATACTATGCAGCCATAAAAAAGAATGAGATCGTGTCTTTTGTGGGAACATGAATGGAGCTGAAGGTCATTCTCCTTAGCAAACTGAAGCAGGCGCAGAAAACCAAATACCACATTTTCTCACTTATAAGTGGGAGCTAAATGATGAGAACTTTTGAACCCAAAAATGAAACAATAGGCACTAGAATCTACTTGAGGGTAGAGGGTGGGAGGAGGGAGAAAAGCAGAAAAGATAACTGTTGGGTACTGGCTTAATAGCTGGGTGATGAAATTGTACAACAAACATCCATGACACAAGTTTACCTACATAACAAACCTTCACATGTACCCCTGAACCTAAAATAAATGTTAAGAAAAAGTAGCTTGAAATTCTTCATTTTAAAATCTTAAAATTCTTTTAAATTTATATTCAATAATACTTATATACATTTACTGGGTATATCAAGTCTTAATTTGTTCTTCATCTTACCTCAAATGAAGACAATTCATCTGAATTAGCTGTGCATGTCATGCAAAAATGATCCTGGGCTGACCTCCCATCAGTCCTAGTATGCATGCTGTGCTTTGGTCATACATTGTGACCTGACGCACGTTATGGTGGTTAATACTGAGTGTTTAACTCGATTGGATTGAAGGATGAAACATTTTATTCCGGGGTGTGTCTGTCAGGGTGTTGCCAAAGGAGACTGACATTTGAGTCAGTGGAGTGGGAGAAGCAGACCCACCCTCCATCTGGGTAGGCACCATCCAATCAGCTGCCTGCACGGCTAGAATAAAGCAGGCAGAAGAGAGAAGGACTAGACTAAGTCTTCTGACCTACATCTTTCTCCTATGCTGGTTGATTCCTGCCCTTAAACGTCAGACTCCAAGTTCTTCAGCATTTGGACTCTTGGGCTTACACCAGTGATTTGGCAGGGACTTCCAGGCCTTCGGCCACAGACTTTGGGGACTCAGACTGGCTTTCTGCCTCCTCAGCTTGCGAGTGGCCTATTGTGGGACCTCACCTTGTGATCATTTGAGTCAATTCTCCTAATGAACTGCCCTTCATATATTCATCCTATTAGTTCAGTCCCTCGAGAGAACCCTAATACATATATGTTTCTTTTCCTAGTTTCATCCTAGGAACCTAAAATTCCTCAGAGAGAAGATTTTTGGTTGATCTTATCAGAATCCTTAGTAATTTTCAGAACACTCCTCAGCCTGCTTGACAAACTGGAAAATAATTTATCCTTTCTTACTTTTTTCTGTAAATTTTCCAAACTTAAGTATATTTAGCATATATTTTTCATAGTCTATAGTTTGAGGTTAAGGCCACTTTCTAGTTTCAGTGTAATTGAAATTTTTTTTTTGGACTTTTATCTTTTGAGAGTTTGGGAAAGACAGTCGAGTAAAGGTATCATTTGCTGCTATCTTATATCAGAGTTTTTTGTGTATAATTCCTTCTGTAAACAATACTAGAATGAACTTCCTGGTATATAAAATAGATATTTCTACTCAACTATTTTATTAATGAGATGTTGACTATCTGGGTGAAAGATTGTGTTTTTTTGTTTAAAGCTTTTGATAATTGTTGCAGATTACCTTCTGGAAAGACTGTGCCACCCTTCAGTACTTGCAAAGGTACTGGTTTACTTGGACCCTCTCTAATGTAACACTTAATAACCTTCTCACATATTTTGTGTCAGTTTTATACATGAACAGTGGCCTCCAATTATTATTATTGTACTTAGTGTAAGCCTCACTTTTCAATTTTTTCCTCATTTTTTCTTATATTTTTATCCCCACATTCTTCATTTGTAAGTTTTCTACTCATACCCCTGATCATTTTTCACTGGTGAGGATTTTGTTTGGCCAGGTTATAAGAATTCTTTAAATATTCCCGATAATGACCACTCAATGGTTTTACACATTGCAAAACTTTTCTTGCTTTTTATATGGCTTTCAAATATGTTGACCAGGTCTTAGATTTCTGTTTTATTTCTAAAAGATTTTTTAAAAGAGTTCAATTGCCTTTGGTGTCAAATTTAGAAAGAATTCTATCATAAGTTCTATAAAACATTAATTGTGTTTTCTTTTGATATTTCTATAATGCATTTTCTTAATACTTTCAAACCGTCTAGAATTGAATTTTTTATCATGGTGTGAGATAGGGTTATAACTTGGTTTCATGCCAAAATTGTTGCAGGGATTCTATTTTAAAAAGGTCCTCTCATAGGGTAATAACTTGTATACATAATGGTGTCTTCATTTCCAACTTTCTCTTCTATTGCATTTTATTTTTATTTCTTCGGCTTTATTATGTTTTGTTAGAGTAGCTGTATAAAGCAAGTAATTCCTAA
The DNA here is from genome assembly GCF_030222135.1 of Aotus nancymaae. NCBI lineage: Eukaryota > Metazoa > Chordata > Mammalia > Primates > Aotidae > Aotus > Aotus nancymaae. The sequence goes on from NW_026988425.1 coordinate 108,982,256, forward strand.
TCGCCCTTTCTTTAAATAACTTTTTTTTAAAACCTAATTTCATGTTTTTGTTGGTCATTTGGTCTTCTAGTTACATTTCAAACAATTTCAAAAATTCTTAATAATTGAAGAAATTATTTACTTAAAATAGTTGGTAATTCTCTTTGTATGTATTTAAGAGTCACTTTATCACCCACACTGAAATTTGGTACTTTTTCATGTAAACCTACATTTTTTTTATTGCTTTTATGACTAAGCATTTTATATATCTTGGTTCTATTGTGGATGAATTTTTTTTAGTTGTTACATTACAGTTTTAACTGGTCAATGCTCAAATAGCAAAACTATTAATATCAATATTAATAATAACTCATTTATTTTTGTGGTTGAGTAGTATTCCCTGGTATGCAGGTCCCACAGTTCACTAACCATTCACCTATTTTTGGACATTTTGATGTTTCCAGGTTTGGGCTATTACAAATCAAGCTGCTGTGAACTATCGATATAAGTTTTTAGATACCTGGGGTGTAATGTCCAATATTTCGAGTTTTTAAAGAAACTAAAAAACTATATTCCAGAATGACTGTACACACCTACCAGGAATGTATCTGGGTGAAAGGAATGTATTAGAGATCTGGCTCACCTGTCTTCTCTCCAGCATTTGGTATAATGACTATTTTAAATTGTATTTCTTTTCCCAGGTGGGCAGTGATAGCTCATCTTAGTCTTAATTTGCATTTCCCTCATGGCTAGTGTTGTTGAACATCTCAACTATTTATATAATATAGTAGAAAACACCACACAATTTTATAAATTTTAGTTCAACTGTTAAACATCATCTTAATAGCTTAGGAAAAGAAAAATCTGTGTATTTTTACTTATATTTTTACTCTTTGGTTGCTTTTTCTGCCTTGCTTGTGTTAACAATTTCTTCTTTTATTATTTTATTTATGTTTAAAGAGTTTAACCATTCTTTTAGGGTATTTGTTGGCAAAAAATTATCAAAACTTTACTTCCCATAAGAATGTTTTAAGTTTCCCTTCATTCTGGAAGGATATCTTTGCTAGTTTTAGAGTATTAGGTTGTCAGTTCTTTGCTTTCAACACTTGAAAAATAGTGTGCCATTTTCTTCTGTCCTCTGTGGTTTCTGATGGGAACTCAGCTGCCATTCAAACTGTTTTTCCCTATGGCATTGTTCCCCTAAAGTTTCTGTCTCACAGCTTTCAAGATTTTAAGTTTCTCTTTAGTTGAAGAAGGTTAGCCACGATCTGTCTTTGCATTGATTTCTTTGGCTTTATCTGTCTGGGGTTTTTCTAAGTTTCTTGTATTTGTAGGTTTATGTCTTTTGCAAAGTTTAGGACATTTTCGGACATTATTTCTTTGGATTCCTTCGTAAGGCCTCTCTTCTGTTTGGGATGATGGTGAAATGAAGATTAGATCTTTTTGTTATAGTCCTACAGGGTATTAATGTTCTATTTATTTTTTAAGTCTATTTTCACTCTTTTGTTTAAACTGGGTTTTTCTATTGTTCTACTTTCAGGTTCACTGATTCTTCCCTCTCCCTTCTCCTTTCTGTTGTTGAGACCCTCCATTGAGTTTCCTTTATCTAGCTTTTTATATTTTTTCATTCTAAAATTTTCATTTCATTTTTATTTATAGCTTCCATCTCTTCGCTGAGACTTTCTGTGTTTTTTACCGAGTTCTGTAATTCTGTTATTGGATTTCTCACCTCTACAGTTTCCATTTATTTTTCCTACATTTTTTGCTGGGACTTTCTGTTTCTTTCCTGAGACATTTTACTTTTTTCATTTGTTTCATGTGTCCATAATTACTCATGGGAGCACTTATATGCTTTAAAATCCTTGTCAGATAATTCTAACACCTGTATCATCTTAGTGTTGGCATGTCTTGATTATCTTCATTCTTGGTATGATGAGTGATTTTCTGTTGAAACTTGGACATTTTGAGCATTATTCTATAAGGCTATGGATTTTATTTAAATCTTCTGTTTGAGCTGATCTTCTGTGACACCATTCAGACAATAGAAAAAGGGAGCTCGTTACTGTCAGGTGCTGGGTGAAAGTCTAGGCTCCCCACGAGGCCTCCAGGGGCACCCAGTGTGGGGAGGGGCTCCTTGCTACTGCTGGGCCATAGTGGGAATTCCAGCTCCCCACCACACCTTTGCTGATCCCACTCTGGCCAGAGGAGGCGGGAGTTCCTCCTCACTGCTCTCCAGTGGTAGAGGACAGTCTTGTTACTGACAATTGTGTGTAGAAGCCCAAGTTCCCAACACAACCTCCACTGATATTGAGGGAGAGGAAGTCACATTATTACCAAATGGGGATAAAAGTCTTGACTCCCTCCCCTGACTTCTCTCCCTACTCCCCCTCCTCAGCGTGGGGGAAAGAAGGGGGCTTGGGGTACACCCTAACAGTCTGGTGAGAGTAAAAGCCTAGGCTTCCTGCTTTTGTGGATGGGGATGGGGGTGGGACTGCTGGTTTTTTTGTGGTGTTTGCCTGGAGTAGAACAAACTTTTATCTTGCTAAGCTGCCCCTTTCCTCATCAAGTGGCTAGAGAAAGCAAGTTGACCAAACTTGGTTGAGGCTTTTAATCATCTGCACCTGTTGGCATTTCCAGCTCTCAGATGTTCCAGCTCCAAGTTCCTTTTGTGAGGCCGAAAGGAAACCCAGAGAGATCATTGCCGACTCCACCTGCCAGTCCTGAGGCCCCAGTACAGTCTTTTCTCTCCCCACTCCATTCACATTTCAGTGTCTTCTTGTTTTTTTAATATGTAATATTGAGGGACATTAGAAGGAGGAAAAGGTAGAGATACTTCTCTAGTTTTTAGAAGGGGCGGTCTCTGAATATGCGTCTTAATTCCCTAACTTATTAGAATGCCTACATTGCACTTAGGCAAATAAGTGACAGACAAAATTAAATAATTTTGAGACTCCTAAATTTATATATATATTTATAACATATATGTTACATAATGTATTATTATATAACATATAATATGTATTACAAATTTTATTTGTGCTGTATATTTATCAAATATATGTATCATATATAAACATATTACATATATTTTATTATATATAAATGACAAAGGAAAACATATTTGTTATAAATTACTGGAATTCACAGACATGATAATTGTGGCATAATCATATATTAAATTTTTTGAAAAATCAAAAGTAATTTCACAAAAGATAATCCAAATATGGCTTTTTCTGTACACACTTCTGTTATATGTTCAATTCGGCAACTCTTTGTTGCATGTCTAGTATGATCTGATTACATTCTAGGTGTTCCATAGTGTAAAACAAACAAATCTGACAGAGGCGTGGGCCTTATTGACAATAAGACTATAACCATGTTAATAATAAAAATAAATTAATTTGTAAAGACTCATATTTAGAAAAGGGAAATTTCATTAAGAGATGGAGGTACCAAAATGGTCCTTTGGTCAAAATTAAGATGAGATTTTTTAAAAAACTGTATTTGTTTGTATGTTGAGGGGTTGGCAGACCGTTTTAGGAAATTGTGAAGGCTTGGGAAAACATTAAGTCTGGGAATTCTGAATGACCACAAGTACAACTTGACAACTTGATGAGTGGCAGAACCACAAGTTCATGAGTGACAGGAGCCTACTGCACGGGGTACAAGGCAGGACGTGATTTAAGCAAGATTGACCTTGTCGTGCCCCAGTGGACCCTGTAGGAAAGCCCTGTTCATCAATACTCACATTGCCCTAATAGGCAAGGTAGCGTCATTGCAAGTTCCAGAATTTGAAAGTGGCATAATAAAAATCATATTTTAGAGATATTATTCGTAATAGTTATTGCAGTAACCCAGGTGTGAAGCAACAAATCTAAATGCATGCTTTCCTTCCACACCATGTTTCACCATCTTCTTCAGAATCGACAGTAGAGCATGGAATTAAAATGTGGTGATTGCCTTTATTTCACAGAATACTCTGCTAGACAACTTCCATGTGTTTTCTCAGTTAGTATTCAGCGCAACTATTGAGGAATTATTATTGACATTCTGTGAGATTAAGCAGTTTTTCCAAAGTCCCACAGCCAATATTTAAATACAGGCTCTTGACATCGCATGACACTGACACCTCCATACCTAGCATGATGGCAGGTGAGGCACAGGCTCCCAGGGTCCTCGATGACTTGATCCTATGTTGCAGCTAGGGCAGCTCTTACCCTCCTTTACTCAGCTACTTTATTACCCACAAGTCAGCCTGTAAAGTATGATAACAATTTAATGTGTGGTGCTGTAGAAACAAGTTTCATATTTCTTCCCCTTCCTCTCCATTCAGGCAATGGCCCACCAGACCTTCAGTTTAGGGTACTGCAGCCCAGAGAGCACAGAAGCAGCTCACATCAGTCAGCAGACAATTAAGACACTGGCCTTTGATTCATTTTCCAAGCTAACATGTAACCATGCCGCTGATTTCCCATTTTCATTGTTTATGGCACGGCAGGTGGATGAACAGCTCTGCCTGATTTATGAAGTGCTTGCCTTCTATAAATCACAGAGTAGAAACCCAGCACGCTGCTAATCCTAATTGGTTAAGTCCTAAGTAGGGAGTGATTAGAAAGTCTTCAGGAATGAAGGTGCCTCATGCAAATGAGGGAGACAGACAGCTCCTTGGGAGGAAACTCCCCCTGCTCACAATATGCGGTGAAGTTTTGGTTATTGTTCATACCTACTGCCCTCTTCTATCTCTTGCTGGTCAACCCCTGTTGATCTTCCATTTGTAATAAACTGGAGGGAGCCAGGGAGGGGGTGAGTGGGGAAGTACGCTGCAGAAGCAGAATGCTGTTTGCGCACTTACTCTCTCATTTGTTAATTTCAACCTGGATTAATTTTCCAGTTCCTATAAACCGTTCAGCACGAAGAAGGAGAACCGTGCAGTATGACTCATAGTGTTGTTTACCGGAGTGGGAAACACGAGGGCTTTGATTTCTGTCTACCTGCGTTCCAATGCCACTCTTTCCTGCGAGAAAATAACATGGCATTCTCAGACACTCAGTGATGGCCTTCTCTGATTGGTCACTTAAAGCCTAAACGACTCTGAAAAATTCTAAACAGGTGAGGCTGTGCACATCTTCTAACTGGAAATAGGGTTAAGAAATGCAGACTGTGCTGGCAGAAGAAGAAAGAAGCCTGCAAATTGTGTACAACTTTCCCCCAGCCCCAAGGTTGAGGACACAGGATAGTGTGCATACGACACGTTTAAAGGAGCAGTGACCTGAGATTAAAACTCAGAGCAGGAAGCTTCCACTCTCCTGTTCCAACCAATTGAATATGTTCCCTTTTTTGGCTAACTTCTCTTTTCATTTCTCTCTCCTCTTCCCCATCTTCCTCCTTCTACTTCCCTTCCCCTTTGTACTTTTTCCCTGTCTACCTTCCTCTTTTTCCTTTCTTCTCCATATTTCCTGGGACCAAATGGCAGCTGCAGCAGCAGAAGTGGCAGCATCCCTTTGGAACTGGAGGATGAACCTGCCTGCATGGAGGAGGTTGATTACAGTACAGACAGCAGCTCAGAACAGGAAGGGAACTTGTCTGAGTTGGACCGGAGGATCCAGGAGTGTGCCTTCAGTAAGGACGAGGGAGAGGAAGAAGAGGAGGCACCGGGGCAGGGAGGAGAAGCCATCCCATAGCCCCGAGGTTCGCAGCAAGTTCTGTGTCTCCAACCATTGGATTGGACAGGCAGCCGTGTTGCTGCTGCTTCACGATCAGACATGCACAATGTATACGTCAGTGCAAAAAGCCAGCCTGTGTGAGCTCAGCAACCCCGTTTCCAGATTTTGTTCTAGTTTCTCTATGCATAGAAGCTGGCCGCTTCATAACATTTAACATGCACATGTAGGTAGACCCTGGGGCCTATGCAAGCTGCCATCGTGCTTAGAATGGGACTCAGCGTATGTACGTATACAACAATTCTGCATGATCTGCACATGTACCCCGGAACCTAAAGTGCAATTAATTAAAAAAAAAAGAAATGTGGCCAAACAAACATTACTGTACAATAGTTCCTCCTTATTAATCCCAAATTAATCCCAAGGCTTCTATGAGAACTCCTGGAAGTAGGTGCTCTCTTTTCATGGTTATTTCTATGGTAGAATATATCCAAGTTGATTATATCCTTGCCATATAACATAATAGCATATACCTGAATCTTTTCCAGTACTGAAAAATGGCATCTAATTGATCCAATTGCATTGCTCTGGTTACCAGTAAATGTGAATATCTTCATTAAAACAAACAAACAAGAACAGGACTCAACGGGTAACCTCAAGATTACCACGGATCCTTTCAAGATTGTTCTGTTATTCTCCATTCCTGCGCTTGAAACTGGAGCAAGCTGGAAGTGGAGGAGTTGGGTTTCTTCCTGGCTTCTCAGCGAGAATTCTAAGTGGTTATTTAAGTTGTTCCATGTATGAGTGTCATCTTCTACTGTTATTTCCCCACCATAGCATTTGAGCTCCCCAGAGCAAACCGTGAGCCCCACGGAGACGCTGGGGATCCTGGCAGGGTCTTCAGGTGCCGGGTGCTTAAACATGAGAAACCGTGCATCCAAGTACTTGCAGGTTTCATCCGTGATCTCTCAAGCAGCATATATTTTACATACGTGGTACAAGCCAGAAGCTGCGCTGGACTCTAAGAAATAAGACGTGGTCACTGGTCTTCACAGATTTTAGGATCCTGTGTATTCAGACCACCAAACATCGTGCTGGGAAGCAGAAAGACCTACTGGAAAATTTATTCATTTCAGAATCAGACAGATGTGGTTCATATCCTGTATCTGGCAGTTGCTTGTTATGACAACTTAGAAAAGTAATTAAGTTTCCCTATACTTCAGTTTTCATATATATAAAATGTTGATAAGGATACCTATATCATAAAGTTATTGTAGGATGAAATGAGATAATATATAAAAGTCTACAGCTTAAGCATTTGGAAAACAACATTGGCTTATTTTTCTTCATAACACAAACAGAACATTCTATATAAGAATTCTGACAGTTAAAAAAATATTCTCACCAACCTGGCCAATGGGGTGAAACCCCATCTGTACTAAACTCCATTTCTACAAAAATTAGCCAGGCATGGTGGCGCATGCCTGTGATCACAGCTGTTTGGGAGAGTGAGACGGGAGAATTGACTGAACCTGGGAGGTGGAGGTTGCAGTGAGTGGAAATCCCGCCACTGCACTCCAGCCTGGGTGACAGAGTGAGACTCTGTCTCAAAAAGAAAACAAAAAAATTCTCTGGGGTCACATGGTAGGAAATATGCCCTCTTACTGGAAGGGAGCTGAGAAGAAGATTACACAGGAGCAGAACCTGGGAGGTTGGAATGACTTCAAACAGATGAAAATAGAGCAAAGCCTTTCGGCATTCAGAAGAAAGTGCTTAGATATTTGAATAATGAAATGTACACGACCTGTGAAGAAGGGATGAGAACGGACAACAAAGGCAGTGGTAAAATGAGAGGTAGAATATGCTAGGTCAAATTTAGGCTGTTTTAGATGTCATATGTATTTAGTTAAAATTAGGTTTTGCTGCAAGAGATGGACAACTTATCATGGTAGCGGCTTTTATAAGGCGTAAGTTTATTTCTCTTTCCTGTGGAATTCTCCATGCTGGAATACCAGCCCTAGTGTCATGGCTGCACGGTGTGAGAGACCTGGCTTCTGCAGTTTTCTGGCTCTACTATGTATTGCTTCTACTCTTGGTCTAGAATGGCTGCTGAAGCACCAGCCATTGCTTCGGCATCCCAGACAGCAGCAAGAAGAACACAAAAAGAAGCGCCCATTTTCTATCTTTCCAAAAGCTATACGTAATATTTCTGCTTAATCTCATGAGCTGAAAAAATGGGCCTATGACCACAGGAAGCAGCAAGAGAGGTTAGAAAACACAGTCTTAATATGAGGTGGGCCCAGCTAAAACTCAAAGTTTGAAGTAAAAGTCTGAATACCAAGGGAAAAGATAATAATGGATATTGGGGGATTACATATCTGCCAAAGAGACTTCTCCGGATGTTCCAAACACCACCAAGAGAGTTTTGGAAATAGAATAATTTCAGATGAAACTCATAGCACACACCTCATGACCGGCAGAAAGCCACAGAGCAAAACTTTGCCATAGATTAGCTCCACGGCATAGAAGAAGGGCATCTATGTTGTGATTCGGGTAGCCGATGGCATTATTGACAGTCTCTTATTTTTTTTAACTGTTTTCCAAATTTCCTTGCTGTAGTTCAGAAATTGCACGTCCATTCTTGTATCTTTCTGTAACATATGCAAGAAATTTGAAGATTAGCAAAGATACTGAAAGTGAAACCAAGCACTATCTATCTCTTAGCTCCTCCTGTATTTCATCTTTCCACTCTTAAATACAGGCTGTGGGTCATGCACTTTACTAAGCTCTACGGATGCAGATAAGAAAGACCCATTTTGTGCCCTCAGTAATCAGAGAAAGAACAAAAAAAATGCTAATTTAATGCAGTGTGGACCATGACTTTATGGAACTATGCAAAGAGTATTGCAAAAATACCTAATGTAATGGGGGTGGCGGTTGTGGTAAAAGACTACCAAAAAGAAGTCATGATTTAGGTGATTTTTGAAGAATGCACAGGAATTTTCAGGTACAAAGGGAGAAAAGACACGCAAAGAAGTGGAAAGATTTTGTGCAAAGGCCCTGTGGTAGAGTGAGAGCTTGAAATAATATGTTCCGTGTGACGCCGCATGTTCCGACTCATAAGTGGGAGTTGGACAATGAGAACACATGGACGCAGGGAGGGGAACATCACACATTGGGGTCTGTTCCAGGCTTGGGGGCTAGGGGAGGGATGGCGTTAGGAGAAATACTTAATGTAGATGACGGGTTGATGGGTGCACCAAACCATCATGGCACATGTATACCTATGTAACAAACCTGCACGTTCTGCACGGGTATCCCAGAACTTAAATTATTTTTAAGAAGATGTGTTTGTATGTGAGAAAAGGAGGAGAGTGACAAGAGATGAAATGGAAAAACTAGACAGAAAATTAAGCAGCATTTGACGTGCCTTGATGAAGAGGCTGAAGTTAATTCTGATTGTGATAGGGAGCCTTAAAGAGCCTTCCGCAGAGGCATGCCCGTGACTGACACCAGCATGTCTGTATCAGCACCCCTGCTCCCTTGTTCATGGCTGACGGTTTGGTGCTCCTGTTACACTGGCTGTTCAGTAGTTTGAAAAGTGCCCCAGGTATGACATTACCATATTTGAAGAGCAAGCAGAAGGTCTGTCTTCAGGTCAAAGATAAAAAGTGCAGTTTCGGGTCATATTGAATGTTGGTGGCCTATGTGACAGCCATTTGGAGAGGTTTCCTAGAAATCAGAAATCAGAGGTCCATCAGGAAGCAGAAGGAGAACGAAGAGAGGTGTACCTAACACCTAGTGATGTTGGGGACTCAGGTGAGTGTCCTAAGCACCTAAGCCCAGGTGCCAGTGAGTTGGGGAGGCAATTGATTGGAGGAGGGACGAGGGACTTGGGAGCAGACCTCTCTTTTTTCCTGCCAGGACGGAAGGCTATTCTGTGTCGCATCTCGCCAATCTTCCATCTAGAGTTAGACAGTACTTACCTGAGAGTTAACTCTAGATTGGCATAGGAGCTGTTCTCCTAGTCAAGTCAGGACTGTCTCTTGCTGGCCAAACCACTTCAGTGAATTGTTCTGAAAAATATGTTCTACCAAACTCAGAGTCAAACTAAGATGACCCAAGAATTCCAAGGAGTCGTAGGCCATAATGGGAAGCAAGTGTCGTCCAAAACGTGCAGAGAAGAGCAGAGTCCGGAGAGGCGCTGCTGGGGCCAGGCAGAGTGCATGCTGTCTCGAACCAGCTGTCATCTCGTGCTCTGCATGGCAGGACTGGAACTGGGGCTGAGGGGCTGTGGGGGCCTGCAGCTTCCTGGTGAACCTTCTCTGATGGGCAGAGGTTGGGAGCGCTCCGATTTCACCTTTAGGATAGTCCCATTGTTAGAAGAGAAGCACAGGACTTGCCATCCATGAGTCCCCAGGGGTAGAAACTCCTGACTGTTCAGAACATTTGCCTCTGGAGAGAGGCTTTGTGGCTCCACAGAAGGAAGAAGGAAGAAGTGTAAATGTCTCAGCAGATCCCTTTATAGTCTGGCCCCAATCTCCTTGACAGCCTCAGCTTCTGCCATTGTTTATTCTCTTTGATTTGCCACAGAACACGCCCTCATTTTCTCTCATCGCACTTATGATGTGTGTGTCTACACCCATACGCGTATGCACACATGCATACCACTTCTTAAGACACACAGATCCCTTAAGTCCTCTTTGATTTTTCTAACGTTTTCACATTTTTCCTCAGCCTCTGATAAGAATCTCCCACTACCTCGTTTGGGAATATCAAAACCCAGTTCAGATATCATCTTTGTTCTGTGAAGCTTGTCCTCATCACCCAGATCACCCAATGCCAAGTTACATAATCTCTCTCCCATGCCCCTGTTGTCATCTGTTTTATACATCTGTTTTATACTATGCTTATCATTTTTAACTTGATATATATGCCTTTTATATCCACACTCCCATTCACCATTGAATAGTGAGCTCTAAAGTACACAGACCTATTATCTTGGCATCTCTCCTTGTACCTACCATGCTTCTTGACACATTGCAGGTGTTCAAAAATGTGTCTTCCCCCAAGCTTTAAACCTGGACATCCAAATCTCAAAAAATCTCATTTATTTCCCTTAAATCCCTGCATTTTCCATCTCAAAGAAGAGTCTGTGTTCTAGAAAGGGAAACTGGTTTCACTAAAAGGACACATAGCACAAGTGTGGCCCGGCCTCTCAAGCTGGTGGTTGCCATTGAAGATTTCCCAGAGGGAGGCCAGCTTAACAAGGGGCAGGGTGGCCTTGTCCTGACCTGCGTTGTGCAGATGTTTAGACAGCGTGGTGATAATGGAGGGGTGGCATCTCCTAGGGTCTCCAGGGGCTGCCTTATTCATCCAAGGCGCTCTGGCTCCTGTGCCCGCTTTGGTGAGAACTGGTCGTGCGGCTCCGTGGGTATCATGCCAACTTGGCTGCCTGGGCCCTCCTTGCAATCCCGTCAGTGAGAATCAGCATCCCAGAATTCCATCCCTTTGCTTCAGTTTCCTTCCAGTAAAAGGACTCAGAGCCACCAAGAACATTTGAAATTAACCTGCTCCGTGAGTTACAAGCTCACTTTGAGGGTTGCCAACCCAAGAAAGGTTGCATTGCACCCTTCCATTTATCACCCTGGAAAATGGTGCTGTAGAGTCGATTTCATATTCCAAGGGGAGGTTCTGCCCTATGCCAAGGGAAGGGGCTCCCAGAAAATGCCTGACATAAGCCATCCTTGTTAGGGACTCAGAAGAGTGACCCGCGTGGTGGATCTGAGCATTTGGATTCGGATTAGAATGACGGATTTGTTTTCCCTGCTGGTACAGCTCACTCCAGCTCCCCAAACGCTCCAGTGTTGGAAAGACATGCATAGTAGCCTCGTGCTCACCAGGAGGCCTTTTCTGGGCAAAAATAATTCATCGGTTCTGGAGCCTGCTGCCGTCTTCCCAACAGATGCCCTCTTTTGTTTGTGTTGCTGTTTAGCTTCAGGCTACCAATGCTTGATAAAAAGTGTTCTTTAGAAAAGAAAAAAGGAGTGGTAAAAGGGAATTTTGAGATAAAGAATGGATTATATTACAAACTTTCAGTGCCTAATAATAAAAAGATAGAATTGTATGTAACTCAAAATCATCTATTACACACACACAGTTCAACACAATGGAGCTGAAACTGAGCTTGAGTTACATACACACACACACACACACACACGTGCGCGTGCGCGCTAGGCATGGGGCTTTAAGCATGAGAACAATGAATGAGTGAAGGTTGGTCATCAGACACATGACACGTGTTCATAAGGGTGAGGGGTAGCTAGTTAATGATTTCAGGCGCCACTGTCACACAGAAGTCAAGATGAAAGCCTTTTGTGTAGAAGATGAGGCTCATCTCTCATCAGCACGTGTCATAAACTGGTCTTGAAGTGTGTATATATTCTGGGCCAGTTCCAGTCACAAAGTAAAATGGGTTCAGTATCATTGGTAGGGAACACAGACTATGAGAGAATTACCGAATGAACCACATTTAGGTCTTATGACAAGTAGCTAAACAGAGGAGATCACGGACTGTTTACAAGGTGAGCGGGCAAGCCGCAGTGGCTTACGACTGTAATCCCAGAACTTTGGGAGGCCTAGGTGGGAGGATCCCTTGAGCCCAGGAGTTTGAGACTGGCTTGGGCAACATAGTTAGACCTTGTATCTACAAAAAAAATAAGGAAAGAAATTAACCAGGCATGATGGTGCATGCCTGTAGTCCCAGCTACTAGGGAGGCCGAGGTGGGAGGATCCTGTGAGCTTGGAAGGTTGAGGCTACAGTGAGCCGTGATCACGCCACTGCACTCCCACATAGGTGACAGAGCGAGACCCTGTACTCGTCTAAAAATAAATAAATAAAAACGCTGAAGCAAACATGATTCTACATGGGGGGATTTCAGTAATCTTTTATAGTCTCTAGGCTCTGATAGGGTTAAAATGACTTCTTGGTAGCAGACAAGTATTATTGTGTCCAGACCCTGGCAAAATTAATAAAACTTAAGCCCAATTACGTGGAGCTCTGCAGTTGTGGTGTCTGAGTGTGGCCCTGGTCTTGAGGGGCGGGGCAAGAGATGGCATTGAGTCCTGTTCTCTCTTCTGGCTGTGAGACAGAGAGAGGAAGCGGAGAGGCCGACAGTTCTTCCATCCAAGTGTCCAGGGGTGGGGCTTAAATGAATGAATGTCCTGAGATACCAGATTATCAACCAGGCCCCACCCACACTTCCATCTGAAGAGGAAGTGATTTTGGGAGGTATTAGAGGAGGAAAAATCTGCCAGTATTTCTGCTCTGCTCAGACGATCACATAGTGACTCATTTAACTCTCGGTACCAGCTGTGTGCGACAAATGGACACGATGATTGTCATTTTAAAAATGAAGTGCACCCATATTTAAAGGGACACGTTTAGTAAATGACAGAGCTGGAATCTGTTCCCAGGGAAATCAGACCTCCCAACTCAGGCTCCCTCCACTTCCCCAGAGGAGGTGAACACGAACCGTATGTAACACAGTTACTCCTAACATGCTAATTAGCAACGCTTATGATCTGCAGTCGTCTAAGGCCGTCACAGGTGTCATCATGTTTAACCCTAAAACTTCAGCCTGATAAGGTAAAAAAAAGTCTTAATGCTGCCACTTTGTAAAGTGAGGACATTAGGAATGCAGGGGCTTGCCTAACATAATACGGGTAGTAAGTATTAGATCACAGCCTTAACTCAGGCAGTCAGACTCTTAAACCTCTTCTCCAAGGAAAAGCGTCTTTCTTCAAACACCCCTACGGGCCTCTGAGAGGTTATAGAGCAACTCTCTCCATTTCTAGAAGTATATCGTTCTAGTCGATCCTTGACTCAAATATAAGTAGCTCATACTGGACATTTCTGCATAACGTCCTGCTTCTCTTCAAACTCAACAGGTTCAAAGTCAAAATCTCCTCCCAACAAAATCTCTACCTCCAAATTCCTAAACTTGATCAGCCGATAGAAACCTGCGTTGTTTGATTTCTTTGTGTGCCAGATGCATAGCTCACTGTCTGGCCGGGCCAGGCACTCAGATCTGCATTAAGTGGATGAATCCGCAACGTTGTCGAGTTTGAGTCTTAGCTTTGGTTTGAGTCCAAAGCGAAGAATCAGACTCGACAGCGTTGTTCTTTCTTCTCTTTCTTCTTGGGCCATTTCTCACCTGAACTTCAAGTTTTCTTACTACTCTTCTCACCTTTGGTTGTGCCTTTTTTCCAACACTTTTATCCCCATGCAGCCTGATGATATTGAGCAGGAAAACTGGCTTCTCCTTACGCTGCTTATAACTTGTCAGTGACCTCCCACGGTCTTAATGATAAAATGCAAACAGGACCTAGTGCTTGAGCCTTTCCAGATCCAGCCAGTGTGTAACTTTCTGGTCTCTTCTCTTGACACCAGCCCCTGTTTAAAGTCATAAAAAATTACTTTCAATTCTCAGAAAGCACCCTACATTTCTGTTCCCCCTGCTTCCATCCATGTGCCTAATTCTATCCATTATGTGCTTAAATGTAGCCTCCTCCAAGAAGTCTCCCATGATCTGATTCTGAGTTCCCACAATCATCTTGGAGAAACTCAGTCACAGCTTTTGATGTATGGCATTGCCTGTGGACTTTGCTGACCCGTCTCCACCCCCCTGCCCCACTACACCAAGACTGTAATATCTTGGAGAACAAAGACAATTTTGTTCACGGCTACATCCCGAGGACCTAGCATTGTGCCCAAGATGTGGTGGGACTTCCTTAAATACGTGTTGAATGACTGAGATCTTAATTTCCGTTCCAAACGTCTCCTGAGAATGACCTCCTACCCATCGCCTCAGGAACCTCTTACACATGGAGAGCAGAGCTGCAGGAACGTGTGTGTCCAGCAGCTCAGAGCTCCAAGAAAGTGTCCAGGATAAACCTCCCTCAGCCCCTTGTTTGCCGAGCCTCCTGGTCGGTAATTTTCCAGAAACAGCTTCCTGTTTCCTCCAAATGGCCTGTAGAGGTCAGAAAAGGGCCTTGTTTTCCAATCACCGACTGTCCTCTCTACATTAGCATTCACCCCGGGTGTCTATAATTAAGCAAGCCTAAGCTGGGCACATAGGAACGGAAATGCATTGACTTTAATAAAACAGAGTGTAAAACAACTTTAGATTGACTCCAGCCTTGTTTATTCTTGCACACTTGTAATTCTGGTTTGGTATATTCCCAGTCAAAGAGACCATTGTCCTGGGAACTGAAGCGTGTCCCTTGCTCATTGCTACTGCAGCCTGTCCAGGGAAGCAAGTCGTACCAGGTTGCTGCTACCTACCGGCTCACAGCAATTTTTTTTTTGTTTTGCATTTTTAAAGAAGCATAATAACAAAGAGAAAAACCTGTGGCAATGAGAAGAGGAGCTCGTATTGATGTCCTAGACTGTGTGTGTGTGTGTGTGTGTGCATGTGTGTGTCTCTGTGTGTGTGTGTGTGTGTGTGTGAACGTAGGTATATTCAGAGTCCAGAAAAACATGTAAATAATGAAAATGGATCAGGCACTCTGGTGTTCACCCATTGTGAAATTTTGGAAATGATGGTTTTGTTCTTTAAGTGAGTCCCTAGCATGAGAGACAGAACATGATACCGGAAGTTGAGATTCCAAGGCTCTGGCTCTGTTACTTCGATGTATGGTTTTGGGATGACCCTTTTCTCTGGGTTTCAATTTCTCTGTTGGAGGGTGAAGGGCTGGACCACATGAAATCTAAGGTTAGTTCTATTTCTAATATTCGTGAACATGAATGCAGAGAACACCAGCAGGCCCAGGGCTGGCCAGGCGGGTGAAGAGGCAGCGTGAGGTTGGTCACACTAGCGTTCTGTCTCTGCAGGGACTGAGGCCAGGCCTGCACAATGATCTTTTCAGAGCAGAGAGCAGAGCGGTGCCGTTGATACCCTGCCAATCTCCAGCAGAATAAAAGCTTCCGAAATCAGGGCTAAAAATAAATAATAAAACAAAGTGACAACATAAACAGGAAGACCTAACGGAGGGGGAGGAGGATGAATTGAGTCAGCAAACTTGGGGCTGGGGTGGGGCAGGGAAGAATCCAGTGTGTTTTCATCTGCATGGATTGGCCTCCTAGGTGCTTCTCTGGTGTTTAAAGTGCTCTTGGAATTGGGAGTTAGATGCCACCGGGAGAAGATGCAGAAGACGGAGCGGAGGCATGGCTGCTCTCTCAGGCCCGTTTCCTCCCTGTTGTGCAGTTGGCCCGCCCACTCCCCACTGACTCTTTGTTGGTTGTTCAGAGAGAGTTCTTTCACAGTCCCTCTCCTGTCCCTGGCCTCTGCCTGGGCCCGGGCCAGCTGCCCTCATCGACCTTGTCTCTCAGCATTTGGGGCCCAGCTTCCTCTTGGCCTCTTTGCACACACTCAGGATTTCAATCAAAATGCCTTTCAAATCTGGTCATTTAGGAGAGGATGTGTGCAGGAGGGTTAGGGGCAGGGAGCTCATTATTACTGAGCACGTTTAATGTTCCAGCCACTGTACAGTTACATGCAACGTGTGAGGAGACAGAGAGCAGTCACCTAGCAGCAGCCACAGGGCAGGTAAACACATGCAGACACCTCTATGACCACAGATCACCTCTGTTACCTTGTTCTGGGCCTCATCATTGGTCATTGTGAAGGGTAGAGATTCAAAGCAGGTAAAACCTTCCCTTAGTGAGGCCGTTTCCTGAAATTGGGGATATGCAAATGTGAGCAACCATTGTTGGGGTGAGGGAGGAAAAGCTTCTCTGCTGTGCATTAGATGGTACCAAAGATTTGGGGAGTGGGGTCAAGGGTGTGCGCTGGCAGAGGAACAGAGAGAAGAGAGAGGGTGAGGACTTCCCAGCATGCTCAAGGCAGGGGAGGAAAGAGGGCCTCTGAGAAATCCTGACTCATAAAAAAGTGATGTCTGGGATTTAATTTTAAATTGTTTTCTGTTCTGTAGGATCTCATTTCACCCCATCCCTAGCCCCTCAAATCTCTAGTAAAAGTCTTCTACTCCCAAGTAGCAGGATTCTTATTGTATTTTGAGTAGATGAAAGGTTCCATTGTTCATTTTGGATAAAAACATGGGGAGAAGCCACCAAGAGAACTCAGCAGAAGCAGGAAATTTGCAAAATTCATTTCTTGGAAATTACAGATTCCATTTATTTGGACACTTCATGAACACGATGGTAATGATAATAATCAACTTACCATAAATACTAACCATGAACCAGTCTTTGGGCTGAAAGTTGACTATTCACAAAACCCCTTTGAGGTAAGAAACTAGTATGATACCCATTTTACAGATGAGGAAACAAAGTCTGGGAGATATTTAGCAGCGTGTGCAAAGTAGGTGGTTAGTGGAGAGGCTGCATTTGGGTTTGAACAGCTTGTACGCTCTTCGCATTCTCCCCATGGTGTAACACCTCTGAACAGGAAGTGTTCCTCAGTGGCAGTGGATGTCTCTTCCCTTTGTTTTTTCTCTGAAGCAAACTTGCCTTCATACTTTCTTCTTCAAATTCAATTAGAAATGGATCTGTATTATGCCACTGCACTCCAGCCTGGGCCACAGAGGAAAACCCTGTCTCAAAAAAAAAAAAAAAGGAAATGGATCTGTAATTTTCAGCGTCTTATTTTCAGACTTAGTCGAGACTCACTTTTCCACCGTGTACTTATTAATCTTAATTTTTCTCAGCTTCCTTTTCTATATTTCTAGATGAAAATGCTGGGTGACCTTTTAAAGAAATCTTCCAGTGGGTTGATGGTGGTAGTTGGTGACGTGCGTGGGAAATATGTGAAGTACACTGTATGTTTCCCCTAGCAAATGCTCAGAGCAACATTTTTAAAAATTATACTTTAAGTTCTGAAATACATGTGCGGATTGTGCAGGATGGTTACATAGGTATAAACATGCCATGGTGGTTTGCTGCATCCATCACCCCGTCATCTATATTAGTTATTTCTCCTAATGTTATCCCTTCCCAATCCCTCTTTCCCCTCCTTTTCCTTCCCTTGCTCCCTCACCCCCCAAGAGGCTCAGGTATGTGATGTTCCCCTCCTTGTGTCCATGT